>NC_138122.1:14770000-17596666 GCF_964146895.1 Miniopterus schreibersii
AAGCTTCTCCCTGAGACAAGGCTCAGAGCCAGAATCTCTGGGCCCAGGGTTTTTGTCTCAGTTCCTTGTCATCTGAGTCACTGTGAGTAACTAAAGCTGCTCCCACTGCCATGGCCTGTAGCACAGTAATAGTCAGCGTCGTCCTCAGGCTGCAGACCAGAGATGAGCAGAAGCCCTGCATTGGCCGAGGCGTCTTTGGATCCAGAGAAGAGGCTGGGGACCCCGGCGCCCTGGTGTTTATCTGAGTCTGACTTATACCACAGGAGATACCAGGGAGGGCTCCCTGGCTTCTGCTGGAACCAGCGTATGCCATAGCTGCCAACACTGAAGCCACTGCTGAGGGTGCAGGTGAGTCTGGCTGTGGATCCAGGAGATGCAGAGACGGAGGGCGGCTGAGTCAGCACAGGCTGGGACAGGGAACCTGCAGACAAAGACACTTGTCAGTGTTGAGGCAGAGGCCCCTGTCAAGTTTTCATTAGGCTCAACATAAAGGGAATGAAGCTGGCAACTGAGGCCTGGTCCCCGAGCCTGTCCCTACCTGTGCAGTGGGAGAGGAGCACGAGGAGGAGAGGAGTCCAGGCCATGGTGCCCACAGCCCCTGAGCCCACAGTGGGGCTGGGCTCCCCAGGCCTCCTTTTCTTCCCCACCCTCTGCCACAGGAGGGGCTTCCATGCAAATGTGAGTCCCTCCCCTGAGTGCCAGCCCCTCCCTGTGCCCTGGGGCTGCAGCTCAGCTCACACCCCACGCGGGGGTGGGGGAAGCGGGTGTAGGTTGGCTTCACCCCTTGGGGGAGCCCTGGGAGGAAGCACCTGCTGAGACCACACAAGGCTATGTGCTCAGTGGACTCTGCCAGGCCAGTAAGGACACAGCTGCTGAGTCCCCATCACTGAGCACAGGGACTAGCCCACAGTCCAGGTGCCTCAATTTAAAGGTCTAATTCAATAGCTCTGTGGTGATCATTTGACAGTCTCACAGGGCCACCTGCTGGTGGGATGACATATACCTCTCCACCCCCAGACCCTGAGAGCCCAGCCGCTTATGGAGCTGCCCGGGTCCCTGTATCCGTTCACTCACCCCTGGACTGATTCCCAGACACGGCGATTCTGATCCTCTGTATTGATTACTGTGCATTTTGGCCTCAGAGGTTCCCATCTGTGGGATGTGCAAGAATATACATAAATGACAATTTAATTTGATTTCTGTTTGAGTAAAGATGTCGCAAAAGTAAATACACAGTGAGCTTCTTGTCCAATAACACAGGTTAGGGAACATTGATCAGGTTTGATGAGCTCCCAGGGGCTGTTCAGGCAAATGACAGAGGAAACAATTTCCAAGCAATACGCTCAGGGGCATATTCCAAGAAGGATCGTTCAGGAACCATTTTAAGTCATGTAAGGCATTCACAGTTTTCACAGAGATCTGATTGGATTTAGTGATTAGTAAAAAAGATAAAAATAAACACTTTATTAGGCTTCAGGTTTACCAGTAGACACTGTGGCTTTTTTTCTTAATTTTAATAATTGACTTTATAGTCTTACATGTGTGAGTCCTGCTTGTCTGTGTCACGTGTTTCTCATAAGGACTTTGTCTTAGGTGTCCTGGATGCTTTTATAAATGTCCAACTTCCCTAGGTTTATTTTCTTACCTATTTCCCTGTTTTAGTAACAAGCTAGATGTGAGGTTGGGAGGAGCGTGCAGATGTGTGACCGTCTGAGCAGCTGAGTGCTGAAACCATCACTGTGTGTGCCCCCTGGGCCCGCGTCCGGCTCTGCTTTCACTGTGCAAACGGTCCAGCGGTCCCCACACTTCCGCCCTCACTGGGCGGCCTGTCAATAGCAGTGACCGGGAAACCCACTGGCCTCGCACCCTCCCCCAAGCCCTCCAGAGATGCTCTCATTGTGCTCAGGCAGGTCAGTCCTGCAGAAGGCCCTCCGCGCGTCCTCACTGCTGTTCCCGTGAACCCAGGCTCCTCAGTTGCCCGGGAGCCTTCGTGTCCCGGCCCCTCCTCCGCACTCCACTCCCAGCCCCCACACTGTCCTGGCCCCCAGCTTCCCTGACTTTCCTGTCCCTTCAAAACCTTTCATTCCTGTCTCCCCCACGTCCTCTTATTTCAACATATCGTCTTTGGGCCTCTTCAGTGTGAACTTGTCTCATCAACGGGATTGGGCGGGGCAGGTCATTTTCTCTCAGGTAACTTGTTTCCATAAACTGAGCAATGACAAACTGCCATTCCACCAGGAAGACAAACTCCTCTAAACAGGAGGCTTTTATCTGCGACACAACTTCCTAGATCAGCGCAGCTGAGCCCTCTGAGCTCGGCCTGAAGGCGCCCTGAGGGCCCCTGGCAGTGCTTCTGTGCTGGTCAGCATCTGCCCTCGGTCCCACCTGCCGCCCTGTGGGCTGAGAGGCTGACATTTAATGGAGGGTGAAAGCTCTTGGCTTCTTACCTGGGCTCCTGTAAGATGCGGGTGTGAATTCCTGCTCTGCACATATATCCATAAAATCATCTGAGTGCTGTCAGCACAAATGGGTGACTGATGTTTTCACAAAATTCCCCTATTGCCTTTTCCATTTCGCTGTGCAGCTTGTCACATAGAGTTATGTGCTTCAGTATTTTTTAATTTCTAAATTTGTTTGATTCTTATATAAGCTGTTGCCTTAGAAGTTCTCACCAACTTAAAACATTCCTTTATTTAGTGCCTGTTCCGTACACAGCCACAGAAGGAACAGACGCAGGGAGGACTCCAGATGTTTCCATCGGCTGGAAACTTGAATGAGTCCGCAGAGGCATTTCAGCAAAGGGGCTTCCACGAGAAACCCTTCTGAATGGGAAAGTCAACCTAAAACCAAAGCGGAGACATGTGGACCTGAGACTCGGAGAAAGAAAGGAGCCTGGGATTTTGTGCTGAGTGTGCAACGAAGCTGATGAGGAAAAGCCTCTGGCCATTTGTGCACCACAGGCTCGGGGATAACAAGGGGAAGGGCTGCAAGTGGAAAGGTACTGGCACTGAGTCCGAGAGGGGGAAAGTGTCCTCAAGGTGTCCTCTCCTCCCCCACAAAGCAGCCCTGGCAGAGGAGCCTGAAATCGACCTGGGAGCCAGGCCTCCAATATTCAGGCCCAGGAATAGAGGTGCTGCTCCAGGAAAGTGAATTTGTGGAGTCCGTAGCCAGTAACAGGGCCTGCGTCCTTGGCTGCAACTCCCTCCAGGGCTGTAGAATGCAGGCCCTGGGTCAGGTCTGGTGTGGGGAAGACAGGGACCCTCATGAGTCCCCCAGGGAAAGGCTGTGTACACGCCCACGCTGGGGCCTGGACATCAAACACTGGATTCTAACCAGGAGCCAGGACCTTCGGTCTGTGTATCCATCGCTTTCTGAAGGACATGCAGCTTGTTTCTACTTCTTGCTGATTACAAATAAAGCTGCAGTTTACATGCACGTGAATTTTCCTTCAGTCCCCATTTTCACTGCATCCCATGGACTTTGACAAGGTGCATGGTCATTTCAGCCAGTTATAATATTTTCAATTTCTAGTTAGACATTTTCCCTAAATAATGTCTTATGAAGATGTGTGTTGGTTACACTACAAGTATTTGGGGGTTTTCAACGGTATCCAGGTACTCGATGTTCTGGCCCACGGGATGCTGAGTCCCTGGGTAACCCATGAGTAGCATCACCTATCCTGACAGTCACTCTGAGCCCTGCCAGCCCCCCAGGGGACTCCTGGAGGAGCTTTCTGGTGGCTGGAAGGATGAAGAGGCCTCTTACAATCTCACTGTCCCCATCGCGTGTCATTGCCTGAAATAAAGACTTTGCTTTTGAAATTTTTGTTTTCCAATTCAGTTCAGGCATGCAAACATGACAATGACCACCACACATGTGTTTTCTGAGGATGGCGGAAGTGGAGATTCCGACCCCCTGATGCCACACCACCGAGGGCATCTACGGTGGCTGCACGAGCCGAGGGGGGCTGCGTGGTAGGCCCTTGCTCAGAAGAAATATTTTCTCCCGGGATAAAGGATCTTGTAGTCCCCAACATTCACACTGAGCACCGAAGGCAAGATGGCAGAGCCGTGGAACATCCTGGAAATAAGAAAATGATCAGTGATGGAGACACAGGATTCCCTCGTCAGAGTTTCGGTCTGAAATGACCACAGATTGGCCCCTGAGCTCAGCCCCTCGGCTTCAGAGCAAAGAAGCCGTGTCCCCAGCTGATGGGGAGCTGGGCTCTGTTTCCTTGAAGACCTTGTGTGTAGGATCGGGCTGCCATGAGTGACTTTGAGGACAGAAAGTAGAGGAGCCGTATACAACCTCCAGGGGTTGCCCTGGAGCCTGGCCCTGGTGGTGGCAGCAGGTGTAGAAGCAGAAGGTTCAGGCTGAGCCTGAGAGGCAGGTGCTGGCCGTTCCTCCTCCTGGCTGACCAGAAAGGGCACCTTGTGGCCCCTGTTCCCCAGGGCTGGGAGCTCTGTGTGAGCGCTGGGGCTGCTGTCTCGGGAGTGGAAGTGAGAAGCAGCCTTGTCCTCAGCTGTGGGCCCAGCATTGCTCCAGGAGCCTGGGTTGCCAGACTTGATCCAGGGAAGTGGTCAAGGACCACAAAGGAGGACTCCTACCATCCAAGACTGTTTGGGGAGCTGTTGGTCACAGTGCACACACTGCACCTTCCTGATGTGGTCTGGCACAGACCCAGCTGGATTCGGTGACCCTGCATCTGCCCTGACCCGGCCTTTCCTCCAGGGCTGCCTCCCCCTGACACACGGGAATTTCTACTCAGGTTGACAAAGTTCCCCAATGTGATGTGGCCACGGGCAGGCTGGGAAGGCAGAACACAAAGGATGTGGCCAGATTTTCAAGAGAGGTTCCCTGAGGCGTGTCTCAGACCCCAGTTTCAGGTCCCCAAACAGGGGAAGCAGCTAACTTATCAGAGGAGTGGGGTTGGCCCAGGGGAACACACTCCAGTGGGGCCAGAAGGTTTTTGTCTCAGTTCCCCACAGGCCTGGAGCACTGTGTGAGCATTGAGACTCTTGTCCCATGCCTGGCAGTAATACTCGGCCTCGTCCTCAGGCTGCAGCCCGCTGATGGTCAGGGTGGCCGAGCTGCCAGACCTGGAGCCAGAGAATCGGTCAGGGATCCCTGAGGGTCGACTGCTAGTACCATATATGATGGTTTTGGGGGCCTTTCCTGGGAGCTGTTGGTACCATTGCACAGAATAACCATCCCCAATGTTGGAGCTGCTTCCAGTGCAGGAGATGGTGACCTTCTGGCCCAGGGCCCCAGACACTGAGGACGGCTGAGTCAGCACAGACTGGGCCCAGGATCCTGGAAGAGGGGGAGACACAGACATGGTGATTCTGGGTCTAGAGACAGGAGGAGGAAGAGAACCCCATGTCTCATCCCAAGGTCCCTTTCCCTGTCCCCACATCCCGTCACCTGTGCAGTGAGCCAGGAGGGTGAGCAGGAGAGGGGACCAGGCCATGGTGCAGATCCTCGCTGAGTCCTGCCTCCAGTGGCCCCACAGCTGAAGCAGAGCTGCCCCCAAACCTCTCCTTGCCCTCTTCATGCTCTGCAGGAGGGAGGGTCCCCTCATGCAAATGAGACCCCTCAGCTCTCTGACTCCTCCCTGGGCCCTGGGGTAGCTACCTGGTCCTGAGGGTTTCAGGGCCTGGTGGGGCCCAGGGCGTGGCGAGGTCACAGCTGTGAGACCTGAGCAGAGGTCACCAGTGAGTGCCAAGGAACAGGTCCCAGCTCTGAATACTGCAGACCTTCTGGAACAGTCCCCGAGCGCCCCCTGCTGCCCAGGCCTAGAAACACCAGTGTGTAACCTGGTGACAAAGGCCCATCAGGGACAGATCCTGCCTCCTCCGAGCTCAGTTCACCGGCCCCCTGCCTGAGGGGCAGTCCAGGTGCCCCTTATGTGGCCTCCTAATCACTTCGGGACACTTTCTATGTTCTACCCAGCTCCTCGGGGTGAGTCTGTGTACATGTCCCTTGGCCGTTCAGTGGTGAGAACCAAGCTGGTTACACTTATGTCAACTTTTCTTAGAGCAGGGTCAAGATCAGAGCAGCGACTGTCCCCTGGAGGCATGTTCCCTTATTTTCAGGAGATAGTTTTCTTTTTCTCTGTGATTCCTCCCGTCTTAGAAATTACTCACTATTTTCCCAATACACAAAAAATATTCTTTCAGGTCCTTTTCTTTATTCAAAAGATTTTAAGTGTTTGCTTTTACATCTGCTGTCCAGTCAAGCATTACCTATTAACTTGTTTATAGAAGTTGAATAAAATATTTCAGAACTGTCTTTTTTATATTTGTGTGAGAGACAGTTATCTGATATTTCGAGTCAGACTCACTCTGATCAGGATCCCTGACAGAGAGGGGAAGGTGACAGTGATAGTACCACCTGGGACCAGGACCTGGTGGCTTGGGGATTGTAAGGAATGAATTCTAGGTGACCTGGGGAAGCACCTTTAGGGATGAAAGCAGAAGATGCACCCTGGTGAGTGGGCCAGAGGTTCTGGCGCTGGTCCTCTGGGCCTGTCCTCAACTGAGGGGGGAGGGGCAGGTGAAGGAGAGGCCCCCAGGGGGTGGGAGGAGGGTCACTGATGCAGCTTCTTAACCCGCTTGACCCATGTCCTCAGTCTGGGAGAAGGCGGCCATGCTTGGGAATATTTGCTGCTTTCTGACTTTCCCGAGGGGACTGGGCCTCACATCATTGCCTCACTGATGGGAGCGGCGGTGGCTTTTATGGGAACTGAACTTTGGCAGAACATATGAAACGTCAGTTGTCAGGCTGCTAACTGGTGAGACTGGACCCACCTTGCCCGTTTTCCTCTTGAGTCTCCCATGTCCACAGTACCAGACCCAATGGGCTCTAGTGAAGAGGGGGAGAGGCCGAGTGTTGCACACGGGGGACAAGTTGGGGGAACTTTCTGTCTCTGGTGCTTTGATCTGGACCCAAACCTCCCAGCCCCGTGGTCAGCATGGGATTGGCCCCAGTTCCTACCTCAGGCCCAGGCACCTGTTTCCCGAATCAATCAGACAGGCCCCTCCCTGGTCTCAGTGAGGGTGTCGGGGAAGCGGGTCAGTGATGCAGCCAGTTTCCCTGAAGCCCCGGGACCAGGTCATTGGTGAGAGAGGCTGAGTCGCCCTCACTGGAAGTCGTGTTGTGGGGACGCTCCGCCTCATGAGCCAGAGGCGCTCAGCTCCCAGGAAGGAAATCGTCCTGGTGATACAGGGCCAGGGAGGAGGGACATGTCACAGAAACCTGAGAGAAACAGGGGGAACGCCCAGCAAGAGTCTCCACTTGTCACCTGGAGAACACACCTTCCCGTGTCCCCACTGACCAAGGAGGAGTCTGCTGGTAAAGTTTCCCTCACAGGGGTGGCCTTGGGCCCCAGCCACACACACTCCTGTGACCCTTCTCCCAGGAGGAGCAGCTACTCACCTCCACCCAGTTTTTCCAGATCAACCCCAAGCCTCTGGCCACCCGGCCTTCGCCTCCGGCCCGACCCCTGCCCCCCACACCCCACGGGCTCCATCCCGGTCCCGGGTCCAGCCCAGTCTTTCAACCAGCCCGTGACCTTCTGCGCAGGGACCTGACCCTCCCTCTGCATCTCCTGCAGCAGCTGGGCCCAGGGGCTGTCAGAGTCTGGGTTTGTCTGGTCCCTTCCCTCACTGCTCCAGCTCCTGCCAGAGCCCAGAACCCTGCGGTTTTCAGTCAGACGAGTAGTTGGTGGACCCATGAACAGCCAGCAATCCTGAGACAGACACAGCTGAGCTCAGTGTGTCCCTGGTCCTGCCCCAAACCGTCCTGGACACTGCTTGGGCAGCCGGCCTCTGGCATCAGTGAATTCCTGCTCATTGATGGACAATCAGATCGGGTGTTGTTGCCAGAAGGGGTGCAGAACGTCCGGCCCACAGAGTCTATAAGGTCTGGGAAAATATTTGATCTGGCCCTGCCAAGGCCACCACAGGCAGCACTCAAAACTCAACACATCTAGGAGCTTTGTTCATAGCTAATTGTTAAGTTAATTTTGTATGGCCCCTGAACGATGCAATACATATCCAAATGGCCCTTGGCAGAAAAAATGTTCCCCACCCCTGGCTCAGAGACGTGCATGTAGAGAATGGGCGCCGTGTCCTAGGCCACTTTCCCTCCTATGAGTGGGAGATTCTGGATTCTGTCTAAACCAATAAACAAAAGGGATTTATCGGAACCGCACTCCAGGAAGGACACTCTTAGTCCAAGTATGAAATGCCAGCCGACCCTATTCTATGAGGGCTTTTTCCTGAGCTCTGCCCAGGCAGGACCCTCCCAACAGTGCCCCCTACTGGTCTCTGGTGCAGGGTCCACCAGCCCTTCAGGCCACACCCCGCCCTCCTGGGGGACAACCCGATTTTGCACTTGGATCTTTGTGATGTCACTACCCAGAACTAGAGAAAGAGCAGGGCCCTCCTTGGGTTTGAGGGCCAAGAACATGGCTCCAGATACGTAATAGCTTCGAGGCTGCTAAATGCAGCACCTAGTCCCCGGGTTTTTGTTGCCAGGTATCCCTGGTTCGCCTGACATTTTGTTTTCCTTCTGCCGCTGGTGCGGGACCATAACACATACAGGACCATCCACAACCGAGTTCAGGGCTCAAAATCTACACTGCGCTCTGTCCCTTCACACTGACAAGAGGCCTCTGTGACTCTCCCTTATAAGGGGATATTGTGTTGTCAGTGTTGCCGCCCCACATCGCTGCCAGGCCCTGGCCTTTTATGTCTCCCTTGGTCACTGCAATTTGTCGCTGTTCTTCAAAAAGTGTCCCCTCCTCCGCTTTCTGCTCCGGGCTATTATTTGCCTTTAAGTGCTATTCCGAAGATTCATTTATTTCCTTTAAATTTATTAAAATTAATCAACATTTAATTATATTTTTGTTATAATTTTATTCTCTTTGTAGTTTAATCTTGAAATTGTTTCCAGGCTAAAGATCGAAAACGAAGCCGTTACTCTGAGCATCTTTGTTGTGCTTGTGGTTGTGGTTGTGGCTGTTTATTTTCCCCATGACCCCCGGGGTAGTCTCCGAGGTCGGGCAATCCTTCCACATGGGCCCTAATCAACTTTTTTGAGAAATGCTGCACTGTTGAGAGTGAGGAAAGAAGAGAGCTTACTGGAAGGTTTCCTCTGATACTGGTAATTGATGATGTGCCCATGATATTGAGGGACGGCTCAGAGTGTGTAGACAGCAACATAAATGCTTTTGACCAACCTACGGACAATGAGAGTTTGTGTTATTCAGCTGGGTAATGTGAGCAGGTGCTGAGTGAGAGCCGGGGCCTGAATGGGAGGGGTCTCTCCTGGACCTGGGAACTCTCAGCTTAGAGAAACCGATCCAATTGCCTCCTCTGGGGCCACAGAGAACAAACCTTCTGAGCCCACACTAGCGAGACGCAGCCCCTGTGACAGGAGTCGGGGGATATTAGAAGCAGGGGTGCACTGGGCCTTGGGTTTCTGCCCCCCTTCGCCACCTGCATCTGTCACTGTGCAAATGGTTGCTGTACCACAGAGCACAGTAGTACTCAGCCTCGTCCTCGGGCTGGGCCCCCGACAGGGTCAGGGCAGCTTTGCCCCCTTGGATGGAGCCTGAGAACCTCGCGGGGGTCCAGGAGTGTTTATTGTTTGTATCATAAATCAGTGTCTTGGGGACTTGGCCAGACTTCTGCTGGATCCAGTATGGGTAGTGACTGCTGGTGACTGCTCCAGTGCTAGAGGTGCAGGTGAGAGTGACTGTCACTCCTGGGAACACGGTCAGTGAGGGCTCCTGAGTCACCACAGCTTGAGAACTGGACCCTGAAATGAAAACAGACAGGGTCAGGAACAAAGGGTAAAGGCAGAGGAATCCCTCCAAAGGCTGGTGTCTGAAATGTCCATGAACCTGGGCAGAGAGACAGGACTAGAAAGAGGAGCAGAGGAGTCCCGGCCATGGTGAGACTTTCCAAGATGCCCTGGCCTCATGCTGTGCCGGTCTCTGGGTGCCCCTTTATCTCCTCCTCAGCGTGCTGGGTGCAGGGTGTGCTTGGGGGCCATTATGCAAATAGGAGCCCATAGGACCGTCCAATGCTGGGTCCTGGGCCCAGTTTGTAGCTTCAGTCTCAGGAGAAGACTGAGGTGGTTGTGAGCTCGGAGTCTGTCCCTTGAGAGGAAGCACCTGCTGTCCCCTGTAACTCAGGCCATGAGCATGGGCACAGGGACCATTCAGTTAGAACCATTTGATTTGGTTGCAGGACTTGCAGCTCTGAGAAGATCCACAGAGCCCCCTGGTGACGTCCTCGGAGCAATGTTCATGGTGGTGGGCACTATGCAGAAGTAAGAATGGTGGACCTTTAACTAACTAACTAACTAACTAACTAGATAGATAGGTATATGATAAATAGATAGATGATAGATGATAGATGATGATTGATGATGATAGATACATAGATGATAGATGATAGATGATAGATAGATAGATAGATAGATAGATAGATAGATAGATAGATAGATAAATAGATAGATGGATGAATGGATGATGGATGGATATTAATGTGTTATCTACTCTGGATTCCCAGCACAGTTTTCTTTTTTAAGGCCACCTACTGTGTTTTCAGTTCTATAATTTCTATATGTGTGTTTTTTCACGACATATATTTCAATTCTGAGTTTTTCTTCCTTCCATTGGTACCAACAATGCTTGTAGTTGCTCCTCAAGTGGATTTTAGGGTCGTTGCCCAAATACTGCCTGTCACAGTGTTTCCTCACCCGGGTCCTCTCAGTGTCAGTGTCTGATTTTCTTTTCTTGTTCACGACTTTATTCCCTGGTTCTCGATGTAACGAGTGGAGATTTTTACTGCATCCCGGTCGTTGTGAGGATTATATTCGGCCCCCGGGTCCCATTTGCAATTCCTCCTTCAGGAATCCTCCCCTGAGCGGCAGCAGACGGTCAGGGGGTGTGTGACCAGCTCCCAGGCCCAAAAAACCTGGGGCACTGCCTCCAGGGCTCTGTGTTCCCCACACCTTCCTGGGGACACCCAGACAGTGATTGTCACCAGCTGGTTCCCTTCAAGCGGCTGTGGGACAAGCCCCTGCAGGGCCCCGCTGACCTCAGGGAAGGAAGCCCAGGGCTCAGGGCAGCTGCTGCGCTCACTGCGGGTGGGCACTCAGGTCCCCACTGGGACCCTTGCCCACGCTGACAGCAGGGCGGGGCGGGCACCCGCGCCCTGACTCTGATGCCCCCGTTGTTCCTGCTCTAAGGCAGCTGGGCCGGGCTGTGCTCTCAGCAGCCCCCGCTCGCCCTGGGCCCAGGAGAGCAGCCCGCGCGGCCCGGGCCCGGCGGAGGCTGAGCGGCCCGAGCGCTGAGGGGCTGGAGCCGGGAAGACTCTCAGCCGCGAGTCTGTCAGAACCACGCGCAAAACACGGTCTCTCCGCACGTGCTGGGCTCCCCCTTTCCCCTCTCCTTGCTTCAAAACTCCCTGCACAGGGTCTGTTATTTCTCTCTCCACTGTTTGCTAAATTTAACAACAGAAAAGCCCTTTTAGACTGCGTTCGTAATTTTGAGAATGTCTGAAACTACAGTGATAAAGTACAAAAAAATATGTAATGACCAGCAGGGAAATAAACGCATTTCTCATTTTATTAAACATTATTTATAGGTTACAAACAGGGCGAATTTTACTGGGTTGTGATTTTACATCCAATATTAATATCATTGTACATTTAAAATGAATAGCATTTTTATATTTTAGAAAGAAATTAGGTCAGTGATTTTGATTAAGAGAACATATTTTGAAATATAAATATTAGAAACTGTTCAATCTCATTTTTTTTTAATTTTTATAAATCTTTATTTCAGAGAGAGGAAAGGAGAAGGAGAGAGAGACAGACAGAAACATCAATGATGAGAGAGTCATTGGGAATTGAGCCTGTAGCCCAAGCATGTTTCTTGACCGGGAATCGAACCTCGATCTCCTGGATCCTAGGTAGATGCTGAACCTCTGAGCCACGGCCGGCAGAGCTCAATCTCATTTTAAATATTGTGAAAATCTTTTCTTGAGTATGACAATGACAGATAATATCATATTTCCGAAAACTTACTAGTCTCTTGGTTCTTAGCTTGGAGCAAATGGCCCTGGGGAAACCAGGTCAGGGATGCAGGACTCCTGTTGTCATTGTCATGCCCCCCAGGAACTCTGAGTTCTATTTTTGAAAACGGGTACATGGCGATTCTCTTTGCATTAGGAAATCACTAAGAAAGGGAGATATTTTTGTTGAACCTATAAACATGGACAATGGTGAGAACATTAGGTGTGTTGGTTTATATGACAAAGGACAGAAGAAGCCAAGATGGGTCACCGAAGACAGGATGGCAAATGTTTCCCTCAGTTGCCCCTGGCAGGGGTTTGTTAGGTCCTGTGACAGTGACAGTCAGCCTCCTCCTCAGGCCAGAGATCAAAGGTGGTGAAAGAGGCCTTGTGCTCACAGCAGGAGCCATGTGGAGGGCTGACCCCTGCTGTCAGCCGCCTTTGTCCTAGGTCACAGGCAGGGTAGCTGCTCTGCCTGGGCGCTATTGTGACCCTTGTTATGGGAAAGATCAATGTGTTAGCAGGTTGAGGAGAAGGGGACCTGGGATCTGGGCTCATCAAGAGCTTCACAGAGGGAGTGGCACAGGCACAGATTGGGAGCTTCCTGTTCCTGATGCCCCACAGCCCACCCCACGCCCTGGAGGGTGGGGGAGCCCCAATGCGGTGTGACAGGAGAGGACAGTCAGTGCCTCTGGGCTCAGAAAGTCCCACCCAGTGGAGCCCCTAGGTCCTGAGTGGTGTCAGCTGGAAGAAGGTCTCATCCATGGACCCATTTCACTCTCCTTCTTCCCTGGAGCAGGCTCAGCATTTCCCAGCCACCGTCAAGCCTGCTCACCCTATCCTGACCCCCACAAAGATTTCTTGTCAGCAGACCTCAAATTTCCCTTTGACAACCCCTCTCTCCTGATTTAACTGAAGGCTCAGGCTCCCAGCAGAGGTAAAGCCCAGCTCTGCGCCTGGAATTCCTCCCGGGCCCGAGTCTCCACGCAGGACCTCCCAGCTCAGCGCCTCATCAGGGTGACGTGCTTTTCAGCCAGCCCGGAGCACAGGGGCTTGGCAGGAAGGAGGAGGGCACTGCTCTGACCTCTGAAGAGCAGAGTCTCTGCTGTGGAGGACGGGCCACCTGCCGGGATGGTCCCGGGGCTCTGAAAAATGTTTTAAATGCTGTTTCTTTATTTCAAAAGAAACACAGCAGTCCCACATGATCTGGTTTTATTATCCATGGAAAACAGGCACAGTGACATAATGACTCATTCATTTTTGTATTGGTTCTGTTTTTCCTAGACTTCAGAAACATGGAATGAGCCCGGCCAGGTGTGGCTCAGCGGTTGAGCGTCGACGTAGGATCCAGGTGATGGGGTTCGATTCCCAGTCAGGGAACATGCCCGTGTTTCAGGCTCGATCAATGACTCTCTCATCATTGATGTTTCTATTTCTCTTTCTCCCTCTCCTTTCCTCTCTCTGAAATCAATAAAGATATATTTTTTTTAAAAAAAGAAAAGAAACGGAATGAAAAATTGAAAGTAAATTCATTTTAAACCACAAGGTACTTCCAAGTATAGTTTGCATACAGAAGTTAGTTTAAAATGTTCATTCATTGTGAACCAAGACAATAACTGAGTTTGAGGTTTTTGTCCCACTTCCCCATCTGTGTGTGTCACTGTGAGGAGCATTATTGTACCAGATTGCACAGTAATAGTCAGCGTCGTCCTCAGGCTGCAGCCCAGAGATGAGCAGAAGCCCTGCATTGGCCGAGGCGTCTTTGGATCCAGAGAAGCGGCTGGGGACCCCGGCGCCCTGGTGCTTATTTGAGTCTGAGTAGTAAGACAGGAGATACCGGGGAGGGCTCCCTGGCTTCTGCTGGAACCAGTTTATCCAGTAGCCACCAACACTGATGCCACTGCTGAGGGTGCAGGTGAGTCTGGCTGTGGATCCAGGAGATGCAGAGACGGAGGGCGGCTGAGTCAGCACAGGCTGGGACAGGGAACCTGCAGGAACACAAACACTTGTCAGTGATGGGCAGGGACCAAGGGAAGTTTTTCAGATTGATCATGAAGGGGACAAACTTGGGAACTGAGGCCTGGTCCCCGAGGCCTGTCCCTACCTGTGCAGTGGGAGAGGACCACGAGGAGGAGAGGAGTCCAGGCCATGGTGCCCACAGCCCCTGAGCCCACAGTGGGGCTGGGCTCCCCAGGCCCCCTTTTCTTCCCCACCCTCTGCCACAGGAGGGGCTGCCATGCAAATGTCAGTCCCTCCCCTGAGTGCCAGCCCCTCCCTGCGCCCTGGTGCTGCAGCTCAGCTCACACCCCAGACTGAGAAGGTTGGAGCTTCATTTCACCCCTTGGGGAGCCCTGGGAGGACACACCTGCCGAGACAACACATCAGTGAGCACAGGGCCCAGCCTCCAGGCCCAGGCTCCTGGGAGTAAATGTTCCTCCATGAGAGCTGAGCAGGGACCACAGGGCAGTCCCACAGCGCACCCTGCTGGTCACAGAGCACACACCTCCCCACCGCCCACAGCCCTGTGCGCCCAGCTGGATTTTGCAGCTGAGCAGGTGACTGTCTCTGTTCACTCATCATGGGCTGGTTCCCAGATACTGTGATTCTGACACACTGTAGTGGTCGCTGTACTATCTCAGTCCCAGCAGGAGTCCCTTCTGTGGGAGGCGCAATAATATACATAAATGACTAATTTGGTTTGCCTCCAGTAAAGCTGTTACGAAAGTAAATAGACAGTGACCATCCTGTCCAATGTCACAGATGAAGGGACCGTTTATCTGGTTTTAGGGCTGGCAAGGACTGTCAGGGAATTTTCCAGGATTACATTCGGAGGCATGATCAGAGGAGGACTATGAGATGCAGGTACAGTTTCCATGCAGATCTGATGTGATTAAGTGATTGGTAAAAACAATGGCTTTTCTAGGCTTCACATTTGCCAGTGGAACGTGTAGCGTGGGAACTCCTTCTAGGAGTTGTCTTTTTATCTTAGTGTGTGGAGTTTTTCAAATCTGTGTCCTGTGTTTCTTCTTCTGATTTTCTTAGGTTTCCTAATATTTTTTAATATTTGAAATAAAACTTTCCCTACCTGTATTTTCTCATGCATTGTCCTATTTTAGTATCAAGATAAATGTGAAACTGCAATGGGTTTGCAGCTGTGTGAATGTCTGGGCAGTTGAATGCAGAACCCATCACTGTGTGTCCTCACTGTGTCCTAATCCAACTCTGCTTTAACTGTGCAAATGGTCCAACGGTCCCCACATTTCTATAATCACTGGGCCACTTAGTAAATGGCTTGGACCAGGATCACTTCCTTTGGGCCCTCTCTCCTCAAGGCGCTCAAGGGATCTTTGTCATTCAGCTCAGGCAGGTCACCTGCTTTAAACCCTCAGGACTCCTCCCTGCTGTTTGCACAAAACCCCAAATCCTTGGCTCCTCTCAGGAGGCCTCATGGTCTGGCCCAGCCCCCTGGGCCCTCCCCATGCAGCACCACCCCTTGTTCTCAGGCTCCAGCTTCGTTCCCTTTCCTGCTGCTTCAAAACCCCGACTCCTGTCCTTCATGGGGTCCCAGACACCTCCTGCTCTGTCCTTTGGGAGTAAATCTGATAAAACTTGAAATCCCGGGGACGGTCGCATCGAATTCTGTGTTTCCATCTGGGATGCTGCATGCATGCCCTCTTATCAAGAGCCTCTCAGAGGTGCCAAAATGCGACTCTTGATAACAGGGCATGCACGCAGCATCCCAGATGGAAACACAGAATTCGATATGACACTGCTGGAGCTACACAGCCCACAGAGACCAGCTCAGAGTGTCACCTGCTCCCTGTACACCACCTCAGCCACCATCAAGAGGACTCCCCCTGATGAACCTCCCACCCTCCGTTCCCTCGTGCTGGTCCCTGACTGACTGAAAACACGCGCACACACCATGTCCCTCACCGGTGTTTTTCAGATAAATGCGCATTTATATCCAAAAACTCTTAACACGAGACAGCAACGGATTTCATCTACTGTCACATATCTCTATGTGTTGTCCTCTCCGGAATGGTCAGCTAATTGATTGTTGAACCGATTGAAAGAGAGGACAAACAAGTCACCCCATGTTTGGAGCCATGAGGCCCATGGGTGACACGTCTGAGCGGAAGGAAGCGCAGAGCAGCGCCCACGGCCTCAGACAGTCGTGTCGCGGTGCAGGATCCCGTCTTCGTTCACAGGGAGGTTCCCAACCCGCAGCTCTCCCTTCATGAGTTTTCCCACCAGGGTTCTTTTGGGACTTTGGGTTGAAGACTTGACTATTAAACTTTATTGATCGCATGGTGGGTTTTGAGCTGTGTATTAGGGCATGTGGCAGTTGCTGAGCTTACAGGCTCCTAGTTCAGGGCAATGTGAGCAGACATGGCAACGACTCCCCTGCACTCGGCAGCTCATTAGCCCCTGGAGGCCGCCTGTCCCTGTCCTCAGAGTTTGCTCCTCTGACCTGCCGCTCCTGTCTCTTCTCTCGGACCCAAGGAAAATGCAGCCTCCAAGCGTGCCAGACCTTGTCATGTGCTCATTCATCTTCATACCTCAAGCTTGAAAAAAACTCTCTAAGAGAATAACTGAGGATAGATATGTATTTTTATGTGCATTTTAACCACACATATATTGAGGGCAAAATTGTACTCTACGCTTTGGATGAAAGGAGATTCCACGTGACTGGGCCACAGGTTCTCTGACCTCTGGGAGATTGTGGAACTGTTTTGTGTAACAGGTGGGAACACAGAAGCACAGAGACATGACACCCCTGGTCTTCATCCAGCTGAACAGTATAAACAAGACTGAAAGTCAAAGGCACCCTAATAGCTGAGAACATGTCCTTTTAACCAAGCAGTTCCCAAACTGGAGTAATGTGGTCCCTCAGCAGATATTTGGAACTGTCTGCAGGTGTTTTCACTGGTTTAATCCTAGAGAAGAGGGTGCTACTGGCATTTTATATATGGAGCCCAAGGATGCTTCTGAATGTCCCACATGTGCGGAGGAGCCCCCTCCACAAGCCATGATGCCGCCCCATAGTCAGCAGTCAGAGGCTCAGAAACCAGCCCTGAACTAAGTCTCCAGGAAGTGACTGCAGAAGAAACAGGCAGTCACCCATCAGGACTGTGGGGACTGTGGAGAGGGAATAGGGGGCGCAGAACCCTACAATCTGAACACAAAATCCCAGCAGGGGACAGAAGGGAGCCACCCCTCCATGGTGGGGGCAGGTGAGGGCAGCCCCAGTGGGAGGCCCTGGGAGTTCTGGTCTCACTTCCCCATGAGTCTGCCCCACTGTGGGCTGATAGCTGCTATCAGAAGACTGACAGTAGTAGTCGGCCTCGTCCTCAGCCTGCAGCCCCGAGATGGTCAGGCGGGCGGCATTGGAGGAACTGTCGATGGCGCCAGAGAACCGATCCGGAACCCCCGACGGTCTTTGGTTATCAGCATAGATCACAGTGGCTGGGGCACTGCCAGGGCGCTGTTGGTGCCAGTGCACAGAACTGCTTCCAATGCTGCCGCTGGGTGCAGGAGATGGTGACCTTCTGCCCTGGAGACCCCGACACAGAGGCGGGCTGAGTCAGCACCAACTGGGCCCAGGACCCTGCAAGGAGGGAGCAACACAGAGATCAGGGAGGACAGAACAGGCCCCTTTCCCAGGGCGGGAGGAGAGGTCATCCTCCCAGGTGACACACAGGTGCCCTCCCGGAATTCCCTGCAGACCGCACCTGTGCACTGGGCCAGGAGGGCGAGGAGGACTGCGGCCCAATCCATGGTGGAGAAGCCCCCAGACTCTGCTCCCTGAGCCCCACAGCCAGGCCTGAGCCTCAAACTTCTTATATGGCCCCCTGGCCCTGAGGGTGGGAAGTCTATGCAAATCCCCCCTTCTGGAGGCTCTGCAAGCCCCTCCTTGAGCCTAAGCCAGGGCCGCAGCTGAGAAAAGGAGATTATAGGAGTGAGAAGGCGTCAGTCCAAAGATGAAACAGGAAACAGGTCAGAGGTGGGGAGAGGGCTCCCCGCAGAGGAACCGGGAGCACCCGCTCCCCCTGATGGGCGCCAAGGACAGGGCCGCCCCAGCAGGGCTGGTGCCCAGGGCTTGGGCCCTGCTCCTGGCCGGCTCCTGCACCCGGCACAGCTCCAGCCTTTTCAGATTGGCTCCTTTCCCTTAGAAATATG
Source organism: Miniopterus schreibersii (assembly GCF_964146895.1). Classification (NCBI taxonomy): domain Eukaryota; kingdom Metazoa; phylum Chordata; class Mammalia; order Chiroptera; family Miniopteridae; genus Miniopterus; species Miniopterus schreibersii. Next base: position 14,788,276 of record NC_138122.1, read on the forward strand.
AGTGTTAGGCTGCTTGTGTCCTTCTGTGCTCTGATAAACCATTTATTTATATTGATAATCAAATTCCACTGTAAATGGGCCGAGGTTCTTTATTAATTCGCCTGTTGAAGGACAGCAGTTGCTTCCCAAGTTGTAAGAAACCTGAATAGAGGAGCCGGGGGCCTCATGTCCAGGTGCTTGTCTGCGCACAGTGACAGATGCAAGGAAACATATTGGGGTGTGATTTCTGTCTCGTATCATATGGGTGTGTTTAGCTTTGTACGAAACTGTCAAAGTGTCCTCCAAAGTGGCCCTGGCATTTTACATTCCCAGCGGCATGGGTGAGAGTCTGTACTACTTATGACTCACTTTTTGTAGGTTTGTTCAGAGAAGGAGAGAATTGTGTCTATGACCAGGGTGAATATGAACGTATCACATGTGATGTATCATTGGTAACAGAAACTTCACACTTATGACATTAATTTGTGGGTGAACTTAACTGTTCTGGTCATCATTTGTAGCTGCAGACACAGATTGTGAGATAGTGGATAATATATATTGGTCTTGGCCCCAGTGTCCTGGCACAGAGCTCCTGAAACCCTTGTAATTTCCTGGGTGACAGGCATGCCTTTTGTTCTATTAATGAGGTGAGTCTGGGTGGGCTCCTGGATCAGGACAGGTCACTGGAAAGACTGAGGCATGATTAGAAGTTTGGAATTTTCAGACTTGCCCCTGATTTGCTTGAGGAGGGAGAAGGGCTCTGGTAGAGTTAGCAAATTACTTTAGCAAATGTATTGAAACAAAGAGAGGGATCATGGGAATCTTCGATTTATAGCCAAGAGGTTGTGGGAAACCTGGGACCTCCTTCCCATGATCCGAACCTGAAGGGCGGGCAGTCCCCTGGGACTGGCCCCTTAACTGTGGCTCTGACACCGTCCGCAGGCAGATAGTGTTGGAACTGGGTGATGTTGTAGGACCTCAGCTGGTGTCCCCGCAAATTGCTGTTGTGGAGAAAGACCCCCACACATTTTGTGCCCAGAAGAGTCAGAGGTGAAGGTTCTGCGTGAGGGCAAAACAAGACACCATGGTAGAAAAGAGCTGAGATGTTGACTCAGAAATGTTCATTCCTGGTAAAATTTACAGCAGACACTGGGGTGGTCGGGTGGCCTTGATGGCCCCTCAGCGTGTGTTCCTGGGACGCCTCTGCTGTTGCTCATTGTGTGTGACTCTCCCCCCTTTCAAGGACACATCTCACTGCAAAGTGGTCCAGCTGGCAGATGCCTCCACAGAAGCTTCTCCCTGAATCGAGGCTCAGAGGCAGAATCTCTGGGCCCAGGGTTTTTGTCTCAGTTCCTTGTCATCTGAGTCACTGTGAGTAACTATAGCTGCTCCCACTGCCATGCTCTGTAGCACAGTAATAGTCAGCGTCGTCCTCAGGCTGCAGCCCAGAGATGAGCAGAAGCCCTGCATTGGCCGAGGTGTCTTTGGATCCAGAGAAGCGGCTGGGGACCCCGGCGCCCTGGTACTTATCTGAGTCTGACTTATACCTCAGGAGAAACCTGGGAGGGCTCCCTGGCTTCTGCTGGAACCAGCGTATATGGTAGCCACCAACACTGAAGCCACTGCTGAGGGTACAGGTGAGTCTGAGTGTGGATCCAGGAGATGCAGAGACGGAGGGCGGCTGAGTCAGCACAGGCTGGGACAGGGAACCTGCAGGAACACAGACACTTGTTAGTGCTGGGCCTAGACAAGGGGACGTTTCTCAGGAGATTGATCATGAAGGGCACAAACTTGGGAACTGAGGCCTGGTTGGAGGCCTGTCCCTACCTGTGCAGTGAGAGAGGAGCACGAGGAGGAGAGGAGTCCAGGCCATGGTGCCCACAGCCCCTGAGCCCACAGTGGGGCTGGGCTCCCCAGGCCTCCTTTTCTTCCCCACCCTCTGCCACAGGAGGGGCTTCCATGCAAATGTGAGTCCCTCCCCTGAGTGCCAGCCCCTCCCTGCGCCCTGGGGCTGCAGCTCAGCTCACACCCCACACTGGGGTGGGGGAAGGGGGTGTAGGTTGGCTTCACCCCTTGGGGGAGCCCTGGGAGGAAGCACCTGCTGAGACCACACAAGGCTATGTGCTCAGTGGACTCTGCCAGGCCAGTAAGGACACAGCTGCTGACTCCATCACTGAGCACAGGGACTAGCCCACAGTCCAGGTGCCTCAATTTAAAGGTCTAATTGAATAGCTCTGTGGTGATCATTTGACAGTCTCACAGGGCCACCTGCTGGTGGGATGACATATACCTCTCCACCCCCAGACCCTGAGAGCCCAGCCGCTTATGGAGCTCCCTGGGTCCCTCTATCCGTTCACTCACCCCTGGACTGATTCCCAGACAGAGCGATTCTGATCCTCTGTATTGATTACTGTGCATTTTGGCCTCAGAGGTTCCCATCTGTGGGATGTGCAAGAATATACATAAATGACAATTTAATTTGATTTCTGTTTGAGTAAAGATGTCGCAAAAGTAAATACACAGTGAGCTTCTTGTCCAATAACACAGGTTAGGGAACATTGATCAGGTTTGATGAGCTCCCAGGGGCTGTTCAGGCAAATGACAGAGGAAACAATTTCCCAGCAATACGCTCAGGGGCATATTCCAAGAAGGATCGTTCAGGAACCATTTTAAGTCATGTAAGGCATTCACAGTTTTCACAGAGATCTGATCGGATTTAGTGATTAGTAAAAAAACTACAAATAAACACTTTATTAGGCTTCTCGTTGACCAGTAGAGACTGTGGCTTTTTTTCTTAATTTTAAGAACTGACTTTATATTCTTACCTGTGTGAGTCCTGCTTGTCTGTGTCACGTGTTTCTCATAAGGACTTTGTCTTAGGTGTCCTGGATGCTTTTATAAATGTCCAACTTCCCTAGGTGTATTTTCTTACCTATTTCCCTGTTTTAGTAACAAGCTAGATGTGAGATTGGGAGGAGCGTGCAGATGTGTGACCGTCTGAGCAGCTGAGTGCTGAAACCATCACTGTGTGTGCCCCCTGGGCCCGCGTCCGGCTCTGCTTTCACTGTGCAAACGGTCCAGCGGTCCCCACACTTCCGCCCTCACTGGGCGGCCTGTCAATAGCAGTGACCGGGAAACCCACTGGCCTCGCACCCTCCCCCAAGCCCTCCAGAGATGCTCTCATTGCGCTCAGGCAGGTCAGTCCTGCAGAAGGCCCTCCGCGCGTCCTCACTGCTGTTCCCGTGAACCCAGGCTCCTCAGTTGCCCGGGAGCCATCGTGTCCCGGCCCCTCCTCCGCACTCCACTCACAGCCCCCACACTGTCCTGGCCCCCAGCTTCCCTGACTTTCCTGTCCCTTCAAAACCTTTCATTCCTGTCTCCCCACGTCCTCTTATTGTCAACATATCGTCTTTGGGCCTCTTCAGTGTGAACTTGTCTCATCAACAGGATTGGGCGGGGCAGGTCATTTTCTCTCAGGTAACTTGTTTCCATAAACCGAGCAATGACAAAGTGCCATTCCACCACGAAGGCAAACTCCTCTAAACAGGAGGCTTTTATCTGCGACACAACTTCCTAGATCAGCGCAGCTGAGCCCTCTGAGCTCGGCCTGAAGGCGCCCTGAGGGCCCCTGGCAGTGCTTCTGTGCTGGTCAGCATCTGCCCTCGGTCCCACCTGCCGCCCTGTGGGCTGAGAGGCTGACATTTAATGGAGGGTGAAAGCTCTTGGCTTCTTACCTGGGCTCCTGTAAGATGCGGGTGTGAATTGCTGCTCTGCACATATATCCATAAAATCATCTGAGTGCTGTCAGCACAAATGGGTGACTGATGTTTTCCCAAAATTCCTCTATTGCCTTTTCCATTTCGCTCTGCAGCTTGTCACATAGAGTTATGTGCTTCAGTATTTTTTAATTTCTAAATTTGTTTGATTCTTATATAAGCTGTTGCCTTAGAAGTTCTCACCAACTTAAAACATTCCTTTATTAAGTGCCTGTTGCGTACACAGCCACGGAAGCAAGAGACGCAGGGAGGACTCCAGATGTTTCCATCGGCTGGAAACCTGAATGAGTCCGCAGAGGCATATCAGCAACGGGGCTTCCAGGAGAAACCCTTCTGAATGGGAAAGTCAACCTAAGTCAGTGACAGGGCCTGAGTCCTTGGCTGCAACTCCCTCCAGGGCTGCAGAGCGCAGGCCCTGGGTCACGTCTGGTGTGGGGAGGACAGGGACCCTCATGAGTCCCCCAGGGAAAGGCTGTGTACACGCCCACCCTGGGGCCTGGACATCACACACTGGATTATAACCAGAAGCCAGGACGCTCGGTCTGAGTATCCATCGCTTTCTGAAGGACATGCAGCTTGTTTCTACTTCTTGCTGATTACAAATAAAACTGCCGATTACATCCATGTGAATTTCCCTTCAGTCCCCATTTTCACTGCATCCCATGGGCTTTGACAAGGTGCATGGTCATTTCAGCCAGTTATAATATTTTCAATTTCTAGTTAGACATTTTCCCTAAATAATGTCTTATGAAGATGTGTGTTGGTTACACTACAAGTATTTGGGGTTTTTCAACGGCATCCAGGTACTCGATGTTCTGGCCCACGGGATGCTGAGTCCCTGGGTAACCCATGAGCAGCATCACCTATCCTGACAGCCACTCTGAGCCCTCCCCAGCCCCCCAGGGGACTCCTGGAGGAGCTTTCTGGTGGCTGGAAGGATCAAGAGGCCTCTTACAATCTCACTGTCCCCATCGCGTGTCATTGCCTGAAATAGAGACTTTGCTTTTGAAATTTTTGTTTTCCAATTCAGTTCAGGCATGCAAACATGACAATGACCACCACACATGTGTTTTCTGAGGGTGGCGGAAGTAGAGATTCCGACCCCCTGATGCCACACCACCGAGGGCATCTACGGTGGCTGCACGAGCCGAGGGGCTGCGTGGTAGGCCCTTGCTCAGAAGAAATATTTTCTCCCGGGATAAAGGATCTTGTAGTCCCCAACATTCACAATGAGCACCGAAGGCAAGACGGCAGAGCCGTGGAACATCCTGGAAATAAGAAAATGATCAGTGATGGAGACACAGGATTCCCTCGTCAGACTTTCGGTCTGAAATGACCACAGATTGGCCCCTGAGCTCAGCCCCTCGGCTTCAGAGCAAAGAAGCCGTGACCCCAGCTGATGGGGAGCTGGGCTCTCTCTTTCCTTGAAGACCTTGTGTGTAGGATCGGGCTGCCATGAGTGACTTTGAGGACAGAAGGTAGAGGAGCCGTATACAACCTCCAGGGGTTGCCCTGGAGCCTGGCCCGTGTTGGTGGAGCAGGTGTAGAAGCAGAAGGTTCAGGCTGAGCCTGAGAGGCAGGTGCTGGCCGTTCCTCCTCCTGGCTGACCAGAAAGGGCACCTTGTGGCCCCTGTTCCCCAGGGCTGGGAGCTCTGTGTGACCGCTGGGGCTGCTGTCTCGGGAGTGGCAGTGAGAAGCAGCCTTGTCCTCAGCTGTGGGCCCAGCATTGCTCCAAGGGCCTGAGTTGCCAGATTTGATCCAGGGAAGGGGCCATGGACCACAAAGAACGACTCCTACCATCCACGGCTGTTTGGGGAGCTGTTGGTCACAGTGCACACACTGCACCTTCCTGATGTGGTCTGGCACAGACCCAGCTGGATTCGGTGACCCTGCATCTGCCCTGACCCGGCCTTTCCTCCAGGGCAGCCTGCCCCTGACACAGGGGAATTTCTGCTCAGGTTGACAAAGCTCCCCAATGTGATGTGGCCACGGGCAGGCTGGGAAGGCAGAAGATGTGGCCAGATTTTCCAGGGAGTTTCCCTGGGACGGGTCTCAGACCCCAGTTTCAGGTCCCCCAAAAAAGGAAGCAGCTAACTTATCAGAGGAGTGGGGTTGGCCCAGGGGAACACATTGCAGTGGGGCCAGAAGGTTTTGGTCTCAGTTCCCCACAGGCCTGGAGCACTGTGCTACCATCGAGATTGTCATCACCAGTCTGGCAGTAATAGTCGGCCTCGTCCTCAGGCTGCAGCCCGCTGATGGTCAGCGTGGCCGAGTTGCCAGACGTGGAGCCAGAGAATCTCTCAGGGACCCCTGAGGGTCGATCGCTACCATCATAGATAATGGTTTTGGGGGCCTTTCCTGGGAGCTGTTGGTACCATTGCACAGAATAACCACTCCCAATGTTGGAGCTGCTTCCAGCGCAGGAGATGGTGACCCTCTGGCCCAGGGCCCCAGACACTGAGGACGGCTGAGTCAGCACAGACTGGGCCCAGGATCCTGGAAGAGGGGGAGACACAGACATGGTGATTTGAGTCTAGAGACCAGAGGAGGAAGCGGACCCCATGTCTCATCCCAAGGTCCCTTTCCCTGTCCCCACATCCAGTCACCTGTGCAGTGAGCGAGGAGGGTGAGCAGGAGAGGGGACCAGGCCATGGTGCAGATCCTCGCTGAGTCCTCCTCCAGTGGCCCCACCGCTGAAGCAGAGCTGCCCCCAAACCTCTCCTTGCCCTCTTCATGCTCTGCGGGAGGGAGGGTCCCCTCATGCAAATGAGACCCCTCAGCTCTCTGACTCCTCCCTGGGCCCTGGGGCAGCTACCTGGTCCTGAGGGTTTCAGGGGCTGGGTGGGGCCCAGGGCTTGGCGAGGTCACAGCTGTGAGACCTGAGCAGAGGTCACCAGTCAGTGCCAAGGAACAGGTCCCAGCTCTGAATACTGCAGACCTTCTGGAACAGTCCCCGAGCGCCCCCTGCTGCCCAGGCCTAGAAACACCAGTGTGTAACCTGGTGACTAAGGCCCATCAGGGACAGATCCTGCCTCCTCCCAGCTCAGGTCACAGGCCCCCTGCCTGAGGGGCAGTCCAGGTGGCCCTCAAGTGGCGTCCTTATCACTTTAGGACACTTTCTATGTTCTACCCAGGTCCCTTGGCCGTTCAGTGCTCAGAACCAAGCTGGTTACACTTATGTCAACTTTTCTTAGAGCAGGGTAAAGATCAGAGCAGCAACTGTCCCCTGGAGGCATGCTCCCTTATTTTCAGGAGATAGTTTTCTTTTTCTCTATGATTCCTCCCCTGTTAGAAATTACTCACTATTTTCCCAATACACAAAAAATATTCTTTCAGGTGCTTTTCTTTATTCAAAAGATTTTAAGTGTTTGCTTTTACATCTGCTGTCCAGTCAAGCGTTACCTATTAACTTGTTTATAGAAGTTGAATAAAATATTTCACAGCTGTCTTTTTTATATTTGTGTGAGAGACAGTTATCTGATATTTCGAGTCAGACTCACTCTGATCAGGATCCCTGACAGAGAGGGGAAGGTGACAGTGATAGTACCACCTGGGACCAGGACCTGGTGGCGTGGGGATTCTAAGGAATGAATTCTAGGTGACCTGGGGAAGAAAGCAGAAGATGCACCCTGGTGAGTGGGGCCAGAGGTTCTGGCGCTGGTCCTCTGGGCCTGTCCTCACCTGAGGGGGGAGGGGCAGGTGAAGGAGAGGCTCCCAGGGGGTGGGAGCAGGGTCACTGATGCAGCTTCTTAACCCGCTTGACCCATGTCCTCAGTCTGGGAAAAGGCGGCCCTGCTTGGGAATATTTGCTGCTTTCTGACTTTCCCGAGGGGACTGGGCCTCACATCATTGCCTCACTGATGGGAGCGGCGGTGGCTTTTATGGGAACTGAACTTTGGCAGAACATTTGAAAGGTCAGTTGTCAGAGCTGCTAACTGGTGAGACTGGACCCACCTTGCCCGTTTCCCTCTTGAGTCCCCAGTGTCCACAGTACCAGACCCAACGGGCTCTAGTGAAGAGGGGGAGAGGCCGAGTGTTGCACACGGGGGACAAGTGCGAGGGACTTTCTGTCTCTGGTGCTTTGATCTGGACCCAAACCTCCCAGCCCCGTGGTCAGCATGGGATTGGCCCCAGTTCCTACCTCAGGCCCAGGCACCTGTTTCCCGAATCAATCAGACAGGCCCCTCTCTGGTCTCATTGAGGGTGTCGGGGAAGCGGGTTTTCCTGAAGCCCTGGGTCCAGGTCATTGGTGAGAGAGGCTGAGTCGCCCTCACTGGAAGTTGTGCTGTGGGGACGCTCCGCCTCATGAGCCAGAGGCGCTCAGCTCCCAGGAAGGAAATCGTCCTGGTGATACAGGGCCAGGGAGGAGGGACATGTCACAGAAACCTGAGAGAAACAGGGGGAAAGCCCAGCAAGAGTCCCCACTTGTCACCTGCAGAACACACCTTCCCCTGTCCCCAGTGACCAAGGAGGAGTCTGCTGGTAAAGTTTCCCTCACAGGGGTGGCCTGGGCCCCAGCCACATACACTCCTGTGACCCTTCTCCCAGGAGGAGCAGCTACTCACCTCCACCCAGTTTTTCCAGATCAACCCCAAGCCTCTGGCCACCCGGCCTTCACCTCCTGCCCGACCCCTGCCCCCCAAGCCCCACGGGCTCCATCCCGGTCCCGGGTCCAGCCCAGTCTTTCAACCAGCCCGCGACCTTCTGCGCAGGGACCTGACCCTCCCTCTGCATCTCCTGCAGCAGCTGGGCCCAGAGGCTGTCAGAGTCTGGGTTTGTCTGGTCCTGTCCCTCACTGCTCCAGCTCCTGCCAGAGCCCAGAACCCTGCCGGTTTTCAGTGAAACGAGTAGTTGGTGGACCCATGAACAGCCAGCAATCCTGAGACAGACACAGCTGAGCTCAGTGTGTCCCTGGTCCTGCCCCAAACAGTGCTGGACACTGCTTGGGCAGCCGGCCTCTGGCATCAGTGAATTCCTGCTCATCGATGGACAATCAGATCGGGTGTTGTTGCCAGAAGGGGTGTAGAACGTCTGGCCTGCAGAGTCTATAAGGTCTGGGAAAATATTCAGTCTGGCCCTGCCAAGGCCACCACAGGCAGCACTCAAAACTCAACACATCTAGGAGCTTTGTTCAGAGCTAATTGTTAAGGTAATTTTGTCCGGCCCCTGAACGATGCAATAAATATCCAAATGGCCCTTGGCAGAAAAAATGTTCCCCACCCCAGTCTCAGAGTCGTGCATGGAGAGAATGGGCCCTGTGACCTAGGCCACGTTCTCTCATATGAGTGGGAGATTCTGGATTCCGTCTAAACCAATAAACAAAAGGGATTTATCGGAACCGCACTCCAGGAAGGACACTCTTAGTCCAAGTATGAAATGCCAGCCGACCATATTCTATGAGGGCTTCTTCCTGAGCCCTGCCCCGGCACGACCAGCCCAACAGTGCCCCCTACTGGTCTCTGGTGCAGGGTCCACCAGCCCTTCAGGCCACACCCAGCCCTCCTTGGGGACAACCTATTTTGCACTTGGATCTTTGTGATGTCACTACCCAGAGCTAGAGAAAGAGCAGGGCCCTCCTTGGGTTTGAGGGCCAAGAACATGGCTCCAGATAAGTAATAGCTTCGAGGCTGCTAAATGCAGCACCTAGTCCCCGGGTTTTTGTTGCCAGGTATCCCTGGTTCGCCTGACATTTTGTTTTCCTTCTGCCGCTTGTGCGGGACCATAACACATACAGGACCATCCACAACCGAGTTCAGGGCTCAAAATCTACACTGCGCTCTGTCCCTTCACACTGACAAGAGGCCTCTGTGACTCTCCCTTATAAGGGGATATTGTGTTGTCAGTGTTGCCACCCCACATCGCTGCCAGGCCCTGGCCTTTTATGTCTCCCTTGGTCACTGCAATTTGTCGCTGTTCTTCAAAAATTGTCCCCTCCTGCGCTTTCTGCTCCGGGCTTTTATTTGCCTTTAAGTGCTATTCTGAAGATTCATTTATTTCCTTTAAATTTATTATAATTAATCAACATTTAATTATGTTTTTGTTATAATTTTATTCTCTTTGTATTTAATCTTGGAATTGTTTCCAGGCTAAAGATTGAAAATGAAGCCATTACTCTGAGCATCTTCGTTGTGCTTGTGGTTGTGGTTGTGGCTGTTTATTGTCCCCATGACCCCCGGGGTAGTCTCCGAGGTCGGGCACTCCTTCCACATGAGCCCTAATCAACTTTTTTGAGAAATGCTGCACTGTTGAGAGTGAGGAAAGGAGAGAGCTTTCTGGAAGCTTTCCTCTGATACTGGTAATTGATGATGTGCCCATGATATTGAGGGACGGCTCAGAGTGCGTAGACAGCAACATAAATGCTTTTGACCAACCTACGGACAATGAGAGTTTGTGTTATTCAGCTGGGTAATGTGAGCAGGTGCTGAGTGAGAGCCGGGGCCTGAATGGGAGGGGTCTCTCCTGGACCCGGGAACTCTCAGCTTAGAGAAACCGATCCAATTGCCTCCTCTGGGGCCACAGAGAACAAACCTTCTGAGCCCACACTAGCGAGATGGAGCCCCTGTGACAGGAGTCGGGGGATATTAGAAGCAGGGGTGCACTGAGCCTTGGGTTTCTGCCCCCCTTCGCCACCTGCATCTGTCACTGTGCAAATGGTTGCTGTACCACAAAACACAGTAGTACTCAGCCTCGTCCTCGGGCTGGGCCCCCGACAGGGTCAGGGCAGCTTTGCCCCCTTGGATGGAGCCTGAGAACCGGGCGGGGGTCCAGGAGTATTTATTGTTTGTATCATAAATCAGTGTCTTGGGGACTTGGCCAGACTTCTGCTGGATCCAGTATGGATAGTGACTGCTGGTGACTGCTCCAGTGCTAGAGGTGCAGGTGAGAGTGACTGTCACTCCTGGGGACACGGTCAGTGAGGGCTCCTGAGTCACCACAGCTTGAGAACTGGACCCTGAAATGAAAACAGACGGGGTCAGGAACAAAGGGTAAAGGCAGAGGAATCCCTCCAAAGGCTGGTGTCTGAAATGTCCATGAACCTGGGCAGAGAGACAGGACTAGAAGGAGGAGCAGAGGAGTCCTGGCCATGGTGAGACTTTCCAAGATGCCCTGGCCTCATGCTGTGCCGGTCTCTGGGTGCCCCTTTATCTCCTCCTCAGCTTGCTGGGTGCAGGGTGTGCTTGGGGGGCGTTATGCAAATAGGAACCCATAGGACCGTCCAATGCTGGGTCCTGGGCCCAGTTTGTAGCTTCAGTCTCAGGAGAAGGATGAGGTGGTTGTGAGCTCGGAGTCTGTCCCTTGAGAGGAAGCACCTGCTGTCCCCTCTAACTCAGGCCATGAGCATGGGCACAGGGCCCATTCAGTTAGAACCATTTGATTTGGTTGCAGGACTTGCAGCTCTGAGAAGATCCACAGCGCCCCCTGGTGACGTCCTCGGAGGAATGTTCATGGTGGTGGGCACTATGCAGAAGTAAGAATGGTGGACCCTTAACTAACTAACTAACTAACTAACTAACTAACTAAATAGATAGGTATATGATAAATAGATAGATGATAGATGATAGATGATGATTGATGATGATAGATAGATAGATGATAGATAGATGATAGATAGATAGATAGATAGATAGATAGATAGATAGATAGATAGATAGATAGATGATAGATAGATAGATAATAGATAGATGGATGAATGGATGATGGATGGATATTAATGTGTTATCTACTCTGGATTCCCAGCACAGAGTTTTCTTTTTTGAGGCCACCGACTGTGTTTTCAGTTCTATAATTTCCATATGTGTGTTTTTTTCACGAAATCTATTTCAATTCTGAGTTTTTCTTCCTTCCATTGGTACCAACAATGCTTGTAGTTGCTCCTCAAGTGGATTTTAGGGTCGTTGCCCAAATACTGCCTGTCACAGTGTTTCGTCACCCGGGTCCTCTCAGTGTCAGTGTCTGATTTTCTCTCTTCTCGTTCACGATTTTATTCCCTGGTTCTCGATGTAACGAGTGCAGATTTTTACTGCATCCCGGTCGTTGTGGGGATTATATTCGGCCCCCAAGTCCCATTTGCAATTCCTTCCTTCAGGAATCCTCCCCTGAGCGGCAGCAGACGGTCAGGGGGTGTGTGACCAGCTCCCCCGGCCCAGAAAACCTGGGGCACTGCCTCCAGGGCTCTGTGCTCCTCACACCTTCCTGGGGACACCAGGGCAGTGATTGTCACCAGCTGGTTCCCTTCAAGCGGCTGTGGGACAAGCCCCTGCAGGGCCCCACTGACCTCAGGGAAGGAAGCCCAGGGCTCAGGGCAGCTGCTGTGCTCACTGCGGGTGGGCACTCAGGTCCCCACTGGGACCCTTGCCCACGCTGACAGCAGGGCGGGGCGGGCACCCGCACCCTGACTCTGATGCCCCCGTTGTTCCTGCTCTAAGGCAGCTGGGCCGGGCTGTGCTCTCAGCAGCCCCCGCTCGCCCTGGGCCCAGGCGAGCAGCCCGCGCGGCCCGGGCCCGGCGGAGGCTGAGCGGCCCGAGCGCTGAGGGGCTGGAGCCGGGGAGACTCTCAGCCGCGAGTCTGGCAGAACCACGCGCAAAACACGGTCTCTCCGCACGTGCTGGGCTCCCCCTTTCCCCTCTCCTTGCTTCAAAACTCCCTGCACAGGGTCTGTTATTTCTCACTCCAGTGTTTGCTAAATTTAACAACACAAAAGCCCTTTTAGACTGCGTTCGTATTTTTGAGACTGTCTGAAACTACAGTGATAAAGTACAAAAAAATATGTAATGACCAGCACGGAAATAAACGCATTTCTCATTTTATTAAACATTATTTACAGTGTAGAATCATGGTAAGTTCCCTAGGTTGTAATTTACATCCAATATTGATATCATTGTAGACTTAAAAAGAATGGCCTTTTTATATTTGGAAAGAAATTAGTTCAGTGATTCTGATTAAGGGAATGTATTTTGAAATATAAATATCAGAAGCTGTTCAATCTCATTTTAAATATTGTGCAAATCTTTTCTGGACTCTGGCAATGACAGATAATATGACATTTCCGGAAAGCTCCCTGTCTCTTGGTTCTTAGCTTGGAGCAGAAGACCCTGGGCAAACCAGGTCACAGATGCAGGACTTCGGTTGTCATTGTCATGTCCCCCAGGAACTCTGAGTTCTATTTTTGAAAACGGCTACATAGCGATTCTGTTTGTATTAGGAAACCACTAAGAAAGGGAGATATTTTTGTTGATCCCACAAAGATAGACAATGGTGAGAACATGAGCTCTCTTGGTTTATATGACAAGGGACAGAAGAAGCCAAGATGGGTCACCGAAGAGAGGATGGCAAATGTTTCCCTCAGTTGCCCCTGGCAGGGGGTTTGTTAGGTCCTGTGACAGTGATAGTCAGCCTCCTCCTCAGGCCAGAGATCAAAGGTGGTGAAAGAGGCCTTGTGCTCACAGCAGGAGCCATGTGGAGGGCTGACCCCTGCTGTCAGCCGCCTTTGTCCTAGGTCACAGGCAGGGTAGCTGCTCTGCCTGGGCGCTATTGTGACCCTTGTTATGGGAAAGATCAATGTGTTAGCAGGTTCAGGAGAAGGGGACCTGGGACCTGGGCTCATCAAGAGCTTCACAGAGGGAGTGGCACAGGCACAGATTGGGAGCTTCCTGTTCCTGATGCCCCACAGCCCACCCCACGCCCTGGATGGTGGGGGAGCCCCAATGGGGTGTGACAGGAGAGGACAGTCAGTGCCTGTGGGCTCAGAAAGTCCCACCCAGTGGAGTCCCCTAGGTCCTGAGTGGTGTCAGCTGGAAGAAGGTCTCATCCATGGACCCATTTCACTGTCCTTCTTCCCTGGGGCAGGCTCAGCATTTCCCAGCCACCGTCAAGCCTGCTCACCCTATCCTGACCCCCACAAAGATTTCTTGTCAGCAGACCTCAAATTTCCCTTTGACAACCCCTCTCTCCTGATTTAACTGAAGGCTCAGGCTCCCAGCAGAGGTAAAGACCAGCTCTGCGCCTGGAATTCCTCCCGGGCCCAAGTCTCCACCCAGGACCTCCCAGCTCAGCGCCTCATCAGGGTGACGCGCTTTTCAGCCAGCCCGGAGCACAGGGGCTTGGCAGGAAGGAGGAGGGCACTGCTCTGACCTCTGAAGAGCGGAGTCTGTGCTGTGGAGGACGGGCCACCTGCCGGGATGGTCCCGGGGCTCTGAAAAATGTTTTAAATGCTGTTTCCTTATTTCAAAAGAAACACAGCAGTCCCAGATGATCTGGTTTTATTATCCATGGAAAACAGGCTCCTTTGCAGTGACATAATGACCCGTTCATTTTTGTATTGGTTCTGTTTTTCTGAGACTTCAGAAACGTGGAATGAAAAATTGAAAGTAGACCGATTATAAACCAGGAGGTACTTTCAAGTATACTTTGAATACAGAAGTTAGTTTAAAATGTTCATTCATTGGGAACCAAGACAACAATTGAGTTTGAGGTTTTTGTCCCACTTCCCCATCTGTGTATGTCACTGTGAGGAGCATTATTGTACCAGATCGCACAGTAATAGTCAGCGTCGTCCTCAGGCTGCAGCCCAGAGATGAGCAGAAGCCCTGCATTGGCCGAGGCGTCTTTGGATCCAGAGAAGCGGCTGGGGACCCCAGGTCCCAAACTTGTACTTGTGTAGTAATACAGGAGAAACCTGGGAGGGCTCCCTGGCTTCTGCTGGAACCAGTATATGTAGTAGCTGCCAACACTGAAGCCACTGCTGAGGGTGCAGGTGAGTCTGGCTGTGGATCCAGGAGATGCAGAGACGGAGGGCGGCTGAGTCAGCACAGGCTGGGACAGGGAACCTGCAGGAACACAGACACTTGTCAGTGCTGGGCAGGGACCAGGGGACCTTTCTCAGGAGATTGATCATGAAAGGAATAAGCTTGGGAACTGAGGCCTGGTCCCCAAGCCTGTCCCTACCTGTGCAGTGGGAGAGGAGCACGAGGAGGAGAGGAGTCCAGGCCATGGTGCCCACAGCCCCTGAGCCCACAGTGGGGCTGGGCTCCCCAGGCCTCCTTTTCTTCCCCACCCTCTGCCACAGGAGGGGCTTCCATGCAAATGTGAGTCCATCCCCTGAGTGCTGGTTCCTCCCTGCACCTTGGGGCTAAGCCCATCTCCAGATTGAGAAACAGGAAAGTTGGCTTCAACCCTTGGGATAATCTTCGGAGGAAGCACCTGCTGAGACAACACACAGATTCCTGCTCAGGGAATTTTGCCAGTCCCGAGAGGACACAGCTGCTGAATCCCTCGCAGGTAGCACAGGGTCAGCCTTTTAGTGAATGGTCTTCTCTAAACTTCTGTGTAGAGACCACAGGGCAGTCCCACAGCGCCCCCTGCTGGTCACAGATCAAACACCTTCCCATGACCCAAAGCCCTGAGAGCCCAGCTGGTTGCTGTAACTCACCAGGTCCCTTTCTCTGTTCACACATTTGTGGGCCAATTCCCAAATGCTGGTATTTTAATACACTATAGTGATTACTGTAGTATTTTAGTCCCAGGGTTCCCACCTGTAGGAGGTGCAAAAATGCACATAAATAAATTAATTGGGTCTCACTTCCAGTGATGATGTTGCTAAGTAAATGCACAGTAGTTTGTTCAACATTACAGATGACGGGGCAGTTGATCCAGTTTGAAGGTTTCATAGGGGCTGTTCAGGGAAATGACATAGAAAGACAGTTTTCCAGGAATACACTGCATGGCATATATAAAAGGGAACCATTCAGCAAACATTTCAAGACATGTGATGAATTCCCAGTTTTCATAGAGATCTGATTCCATTTGATGATTGGGGGGAAAGTCTTCTGCAGGCTTCAAGTTTATAAGTAGAGAGTGTGGGATGCTTCTTTACTTTAGGAAGTGACTTTATATTTTGATGTTTGTCGTTTTTTGCTTGTGTGTGTCACATATTTATTGCAAGCTTCTTTTCTTAGCTGTCCTAAAATTTGTTTCTCTTTTAAACAAAACTTCCCCGGCCTGTATTTTCTTATTCCTTGTCTTAGTTTAGTAACAAGCTAAATGTGAGATTGCGATGTGTTTGCAGATGTGCAAATGTCTGGGCAGTTGAATGCAGAAACCATCCCGTCCTCACTGTGCCCGTATCCTAACCTGCTTTATCTGTGCAAATGGTCCAGCGGTTTCCAACCTCTAGACTCACAGGGCCCTTTCGTAAGTGACCTATGAGAGGGGAACCCATCTCCCTCAGGGACTCTCTTCTCATGCACTAGAGGGATCTTTCTCATTCAGCTCAGACAGGTCACCCCCTGATGAAAACCCTCAGTGATTCCTCACTGCTGTTTAAATAAAACCCCAACTCCTCAGCTCCCAGAAGGCACACTCTGGTGGATGCAGGAGACACAGTGACCATGGGCAAGAGCTGGTGCTCGGGCCTCGTACTTCCTCCCCCATATCTTGTACTCCCGACAACTCCAGGCTTTTCAGAATGACTTTTTATTATTATTATTATTATTATTATTATTATTATTATTATTTTTAGAAAACACATGCAATATTTCTCCATATCCTTTTGTGGCCTGATAGCATTTCTTTTTGTCATCACATCATATTTCATTGCATGGATGAAACACAGTTTATCCATTCTCTTGTTGAAAAATACATCTCATGCTTTTCAGTTTTGATGATCATGAATAGAGCGTCTAGGAACTTTATGTGTATATACCTGTGTGGACGTAGCCACCGACTTAGGCAGATACTTAGGAATGTCTTTTCAGTATTGCATCCTATAGAATCTTTAGCTTTGTAAGGAAATTTTGAAGTGTCCTCAAAAGCAGCCATGAAATTGTATTCCCAGCAGCGTGAGTGAGAGATCCTGATGCCCACACCCTGGGGACATTTGATGGCATCAGTATACCGAGTGTCAGTCATCCTGATGAGAGCCTAATGGTATCTGACTGTTTAAATCTGCAATTCCCCAAGGACATGTAATGTTGAGCATCTTTTCACATGTCTGTCCCCCAGTTCTACCTATTCCTTAGTAATGAGATTGTTCACACCTGCTGAGTGGGGAGTTGTTTCCCAGTACCTGGGAATCCAGGACTCCACAAAGCTCTAAGATCAGGTGAAAAAAGCCAGCTTCTCTATGGTTTCAGAGCCCAGAGAACTGTTAGTGAAGCCCAGGCTGGCAGCTGGGGATACACAGCTGTGCAGAGGGATACCTGGTTCTCTGGGGTCATACCTGCTGCACTTTTGTTTTTCCTGACCCCACTCAGCACTGTGGGGCTATATGCTCTGGAAACAAAGCAATTCTGTTTGCATTGGAAGAACTATATCTTCAAACAGAGATATGTTCACTGACCCCATAGAGACAGACAGAGTTGAGAGCATGAAACCCTTTTGTTTTAATAGCACAAGTGACACCACAAGCAAGACCCTCACTTGGTGTTGGTCACAGTCAGGGCCAGGGGAGTGATGTCCAGGCAGGAGCATGGAGGGAGATTCAACACATTTCCCCAAGGAACAGGAGGTCTCTGTGGCACTGGGGCTGTGCTCAGCTCTATAACAATGAGGATCAGCCTCTTCCCGGGGCTGGAGAGCCCTGCACCCTCAGGAAGTGTCTTCCTCAGCCCGAGCATGGGGACAAGTGGCCCCTCTCCCTCTTATACACTCTCCATCCCCTGAAGGTGTTGTCCATCCAAACCTGTCCCGGGGCCTGGTTCTCTGTAAGACCGTCCAGGCGCTGGAGCCCGGAGCTCAGAAGGCCAGTGTCTGGAAGGCCAATTCCCTTTGACCAGGATGAATTTAGGCAGAAAATGGGAATTTGGTGCTGAATAGATCTGATAACAATTACACTCAACCAGCAGTCCAGGATTAATGGAGTGAGAACTCTGTCCCCTTTCGTCCCTGCAGCACCTCAGCTGTGGGGTCTTCAGGTGTCAGGAGGCACAGGGGTGAGCACACAGCCCACTTCTTCCTGCCCCTGACACCACAGCCATGGCCCCCAGTCCCCTGTGGCCCCCAGATACCTCCCAGGGGGTGACCGGGAGAGAGTGTTTACATTTATTTGTTAAAGAGCTAATAAGTGGGACTTCCCTAGTCCAAGCAAAATGTGCGTGTGACTGAGCTGGTCCTTAGGAAAGAAGTGTTTTTGGGGCCAAAAATACAACGGCCTGCGTTCAAAACGGGTGGCATGTGGGGCCTCGGTCATTCTGAAGGAGGAAAAGTAGATAAATCGATAGCTCCTGTGTGCAGCTCTGGGAAGGTTGACTCATCACATCTTTTTCAGGAAAACTCATGAACTGTGCCGAGGGTGGTGAGGAGGGAACCAGTTTGGAGAAGAGTTTGGGAGGAAGATGACCACGGGATCTATGCTGACTAAGTTCTGTTAATCACCCTCCCTGGAGATGGAGCCCCGGGGGAGGGAGGCTCCAGCAAGGACGGGTCACTTTTCTCTGAAACCCTGGCGAGGAGATGGAGTTTAGACCTGAAGAGCCCGAGGGAGAGATGGGGAGGGGGAGGGATGCAGCCGCAGAGCAGAGAAGGGCTGGGAAGGGGCGAGGGGTGCTGTCACGGAGAGTCTGTGGTAGTTGTCACCAACTTTTTGTAGCTTTGTTCTAAAAGGAGAGAATTGTGTGTATGACCAGGGAGAATATTAACATATCAGATATGACGTATTATTAGTAACATAGGATTCCCACTTAGGACATTAATTTTGTGGGTGACTTTGAGGGTCCTGGTCATCATCTATAGTTGCAGACACTGTATTGTGACAAAATAGAAAATATATATTGCTGTCGGCCCCAGGATCCTGGCACAGAGCTCCTGAAACCCTTGTAATTTCCTGGGTAACAGGCGTGCCTCTTGTTTGAATGAGGTGACTCTGGGTGGGCTCCTGGTTGAGACAGGTCACTGGAAGGACAGAGGCCTGATTAGAAGCTTGGAATTTTCTGACCTGGCCCCCTATTTCCTTGAGGAGGGGGAAGGGTCAGGGGCAGTACCCAATTAATCTAGCAAAGTAACTGAAACCAAGGGAAGGATCATGGGAACCTTCGCTTTGTAACCAAGAAGTTGTGGGAAACCTGGGACCTCCTTCCCGTGATCAGCACCTGAAGGGCAGGCAGTCC
The DNA here is from genome assembly GCF_964146895.1 of Miniopterus schreibersii. NCBI lineage: Eukaryota > Metazoa > Chordata > Mammalia > Chiroptera > Miniopteridae > Miniopterus > Miniopterus schreibersii. The sequence goes on from NC_138122.1 coordinate 14,807,132, forward strand.
CCTGGGACTGGCCCCTTAACTGTGGCTCTGACACCGTCCCCAGGCAGATAGTGTTGGAACTGGGTGATGTTGTAGGACCTCAGCTGGTGTCCGAGCAAATTGCTGTTGTGGAGAAAGACCCCCACACATTTTTTGCCCAGAAGAGTCAGAAGTGAAGGTTCTGCGTGAGGGCAAAACAAGACACCATGGTAGAAAAGAGCTGAGATGTTGACTCAGAAATGTTCATTCCTGGTAAAATTTACAGCAGACACTGGGGTGGTCGGTGGCCTTGATGGCCCCTCAGCGTGTGTTCCTGGGACGCCTGTGCTGTTGCTCATTGTGTGTGACTCTCCCCACTTTCGAGGACACATCTCACTGCAAAGTGGTCCAGCTGGCAGATGTCTCCACAGAAGCTTCTGCCTGAAACGAGGCTCAGAGCCAGAATCTCTGGGCCCAGGGTTTTTGTCCTAGTTCCTCTTCTTCTGAGTCACTGTGCATAACTATAGCTGCTCCCACTGCCATGAGCTGTAGCACAGTAATAGTCAGCGTCGTCCTCAGGCTGCAGCCCAGAGATGAGCAGAAGCCCTGCATTGGCCGAGGCGTCTTTGGATCCAGAGAAGCGGCTGGGGACCCCGGCGCCCTGGTACTTATCTGAGTCTGACTTATACCACAGGAGAAACCTGGGAGGGCTCCCTGGCTTCTGCTGGAACCAGTTTATGTAGTAGCTGCCAACACTGAAGCCACTGCTGAGGGTGCAGGTGAGTCTGGCTGTGGATCCAGGAGATGCAGAGACGGAGGGCGGCTGAGTCAGCACAGGCTGGGACAGGGAACCTGCAGGAACAGACACTTGTCAGTGCTGTCCAGGGACCAGGGGATGTTTCTCAGGAGATTGAGGGTGAAGGGAATAAACTTGGGAACTGAGGCCTGGTTGGAGGCCTGTCCCTACCTGTGCAGTGGGAGAGGAGCACGAGGAGGAGAGGAGTCCAGGCCATGGTGCCCACAGCCCTGAGCCCACAGTGGGGCTGGGCTCCCCAGGCCTCCTTTTCTTCCCCACCCTCTGCCACAGGAGGGGCTTCCATGCAAATGTGAGTCCATCCCCTGAGTGCTGGTTCCTCCCTGCACCTTGGGGCTAAGCCCATCCCCAGATTGAGAAACAGGAAAGTTGGCTTCAACCCTTGGGAGAACTTTCGGAGGAAGCACCTGCTGAGACAACACACAGGTTCCTGCTCAGGGAATTTTGCCAGTCCCCAGAGGACACAGCTGCTGAATCCCTCGCAGGTAGCACAGGGTCAGCCTTTTAGTGAATGGTCTTCTCTAAACTTCTGTGTAGAGACCACAGGGCAGTCCCACAGCGCCCCCTGTTGGTCACAGATCAAACACCTTCCCATGACCCAAAGCCCTGAGAGCCCAGCTGGTTGCTGTAACTCACCAGGTCCCTTTCTCTATTCACACATTTGTGGGCCAATTCCCAAGTGCTGGTATTTTAATACACTATAGTGATTACTGTAGTATTTTAGTCCCAGGGTTCCCACCTGTAGGAGGTGCAAAAATGCACATAAATAAATTAATTGGGTCTCACTTCCAGTGATGATGTTGCTAAGTAAATGCACAGTAGTTTGTTCAACATTACAGATGACGGGGCAGTTGATCCAGTTTGAAGGTTTCATAGGGGCTGTTCAGGGAAATGACATAGAAAGACAGTTTTCCAGGAATACACTGCATGGCATATATAAAAGGGAACCATTCAGCAAACATTTCAAGACATGTGATGAATTCCCAGTTTTCATAGAGATCTGATTCCATTTGATGATTGGGGGGAAAGTCTTCTGCAGGCTTCAAGTTTATAAGTAGAGAGTGTGGGATGCTTCTTTACTTTAGGAAGTGACTTTATATTTTGATGTTTGTCGTTTTTTGCTTGTGTGTGTCACATATTTATTGCAAGCTTCTTTTCTTAGCTGTCCTAAAATTTGTTTCTCTTTTAAACAAAACTTCCCCGGCCTGTATTTTCTTATTCCTTGTCTTAGTTTAGTAACAAGCTAAATGTGAGATTGCGATGTGTTTGCAGATGTGCAAATGTCTGGGCAGTTGAATGCAGAAACCATCCCGTCCTCACTGTGCCCGTATCCTAACCTGCTTTATCTGTGCAAATGGTCCAGCGGTTTCCAACCTCTAGACTCACAGGGCCCTTTCGTAAGTGACCTATGAGAGGGGAACCCATCTCCCTCAGGGACTCTCTTCTCATGCACTAGAGGGATCTTTCTCATTCAGCTCAGACAGGTCACCCCCTGATGAAAACCCTCAGTGATTCCTCACTGCTGTTTAAATAAAACCCCAACTCCTCAGCTCCCAGAAGGCACACTCTGGTGGATGCAGGAGACACAGTGACCATGGGCAAGAGCTGGTGCTCGGGCCTCGTACTTCCTCCCCCATATCTTGTACTCCCGACAACTCCAGGCTTTTCAGAATGACTTTTTATTATTATTATTATTATTATTATTATTATTTTTAGAAAACACATGCAATATTTCTCCATATCCTTTTGTGGCCTGATAGCATTTCTTTTTGTCATCACATCATATTTCATTGCATGGATGAAACACAGTTTATCCATTCTCTTGTTGAAAAATACATCTCATGCTTTTCAGTTTTGATGATCATGAATAGAGCGTCTAGGAACTTTATGTGTATATACCTGTGTGGACGTAGCCACCGACTTAGGCAGATACTTAGGAATGTCTTCTCAGTATTGCATCCTATAGAATCTTTAGCTTTGTAAGGAAATTTTCAAGTGTCCTCAAAAGCAGCCATGAAATTGTATTCCCAGCAGCGTGAGTGAGAGATACTGATGCCCACACCCTGGGGACATTTGATGGCATCAGTATACCGAGTGTCAGTCATCCTGATGAGAGCCTAATGGTATCTGACTGTTTAAATCTGCAATTCCCCAAGGACATGTAATGTTGAGCATCTTTTCACATGTCTGTCCCCCAGTTCTACCTATTCCTTAGTAATGAGATTGTTCACACCTGCTGAGTGGGGAGTTGTTTCCCAGTACCTGGGAATCCAGGACTCCACAAAGCTCTAAGATCAGGTGAAAAAAGCCAGCTTCTCTATGGTTTCAGAGCCCAGAGAACTGTTAGTGAAGCCCAGGCTGGCAGCTGGGGATACACAGCTGTGCAGAGGGATACCTGGTTCTCTGGGGTCATACCCGCTGCACTTTTGTTTTTCCTGACCCCACTCAGCACTGTGGGGCTATATGCTCTGGAAACAAAGCAATTCTGTTTGCATTGGAAGAACTATATCTTCAAACAGAGATATGTTCACTGACCCCATAGAGACAGACAGAGTTGAGAGCATGAAACCCTTTTGTTTTAATAGCACAAGTGACACCACAAGCAAGACCCTCACTTGGTGTTAGTCACAGTCAGGGCCAGGGGAGTGATGTCCAGGCAGGAGCATGGAGGGAGATTCAACACATTTCCCCAAGGAACAGGAGGTCTCTGTGGCACTGGGGCTGTGTTCAGCTCTATAACAATGAGGATCAGCCTCTTCCCGGGGCTGGAGAGCCCTGCACCCTCAGGAAGTGTCTTCCTCAGCCCGAGCATGGGGACAAGTGGCCCCTCTCCCTCTTATACACTCTCCATCCCCTGAAGGTGTTGTCCATCCAAACCTGTCCCGGGGCCTGGTTCTCTGTAAGACCCTCCAGGCGCTGGAGCCCGGAGCTCAGAAGGCCAGTGTCTGGAAGGCCAATTCCCTTTAACCAGGATGAATTTAGGCAGAAAATGGGAATTTGGTGCTGAATAGATCTGATAACAATTACACTCAACCAGCAGTCCAGGATTAATGGAGTGAGAACTCTGTCCCCTTTCGTCCCTGCAGCACCTCAGCTGTGGGGTCTTCAGGTGTCAGGAGGCACAGGGGTGAGCACACAGCCCACTTCTTCCTGCCCCTGACACCACAGCCATGGCCCCCAGTCCCCTGTGGCCCCCAGATACCTCCCAGGGGGTGACCGGGAGAGAGTGTTTACATTTATTTGTTAAAGAGCTAATAAGTGGGACTTCCCTAGTCCAAGCAAAATGTGTGTGTGACTGAGCTGGTCCTTAGGAAAGAAGTGTTTTTGGGGCCAAAAATACAACGGCCTGCGTTCAAAACGGGTGGCATGTGGGGCCTCGGTCATTCTGAAGGAGGAAAAGTAGATAAATCGATAGCTCCTGTGTGCAGCTCTGGGAAGGTTGACTCATCACATCTTTTTCAGGAAAACTCATGAACTGTGCTGACATATTGGAGACTGGCCGAGGGTTGTGCGGAGGGAACCAGTTTGGAGAAGAGTTTGGGAGGAAGATGACCACGGGATCTATGCTGACTAAGTTCTGTTAATCACCCTCCCTGGAGATGGAGCCCCGGGGGAGGGAGGCTCCAGCAAGGACGGGTCACTTTTCTCTGAAACCCTGGCGAGGAGATGGAGTTTAGACCTGAAGAGCCCGAGGGAGAGATGGGGAGGGGGAGGGATGCAGCCGCAGAGCAGAGAAGGGCTGGGAAGGGGCGAGGGGTGCTGTCACGGAGAGTCTGTGGTAGTTGTCACCAACTTTTTGTAGCTTTGTTCTAAAAGGAGAGAATTGTGTGTATGACCAGGGAGAATATTAACATATCAGATATGACGTATTATTAGTAACATAGGATTCCCACTTAGGACATTAATTTTGTGGGTGACTTAGACGGTCCTGGTCATCTGTAGTTGCAGACACTGTATTGTGACAAAATAGAAAATATATATTGCTGTCGGCCCCAGGATCCTGGCACAGAGCTCCTGAAACCCTTGTAATTTCCTGGGTAACAGGCGTGCCTCTTGTTTGAATGAGGTGACTCTGGGTGGGCTCCTGGTTGAGACAGGTCACTGGAAGGACAGAGGCCTGATTAGAAGCTTGGAATTTTCTGACCTGGCCCCCTATTTCCTTGAGGAGGGGGAAGGGTCAGGGGCAGTACCCAATTAATCTAGCAAAGTAACTGAAACCAAGGGAAGGATCATGGGAACCTTCGCTTTGTAACCAAGAAGTTGTGGGAAACCTGGGACCTCCTTCCCGTGATCAGCACCTGAAGGGCAGGCAGTCCCCTGGGACTGGCCCCTTAACTGTGGCTCTGACACCGTCCCCAGGCAGATAGTGTTGGAACTGGGTGATGTTGTAGGACATCAGCTGGTGTCCCAGCAAATTGCTGTTGTGGAGAAAGACCCCCACACATTTGGTGCCCAGAAGTGTCAGAGGTGAAGGTTCTGTGCGAGGGCAAAACAAGACACCATGGTAGAAAAGAGCTGAGATGTTGACTCAGAAATGTTCACTCCTGGTAAAATTTACAGCAGACACTGGGGTGGTCGGATGGCCTTGATGGCCCCTCAGCGTGTGTTCCTGGGACGCCTGTGCTGTTGCTCATTGTGTGTGACTCTCCCCTGCTTTCGAGGACACATCTCACTGCAAAGTGGTCCAGCTGGCAGATGCCTCCACAGAAGCTTCTCCCTGAGACGAGGCTCAGAGTCAGAATCTCTGGGCCCAGGGTTTTTGTCTCAGTTCCTCGTCATCTGAGTCACTGTGAGTAACTAAAGCTGCTCCCACTGCCATGAGCTGTAGCACAGTAATAGTCAGCGTCGTCCTCAGGCTGCAGCCCAGAGATGAGCAGAAGCCCTGCATTGGCCGAGGTGTCTTTGGATCCAGAGAAGCGGCTGGGGACCCCGGCGCCCTGCTGCTTACTTGAGTCTGAGTGGTAATACAGGAGATACCGGGGAGGGCTCCCTGGCTTCTGCTGGAACCAGAATATGGCATAGCTGCCAACACTGAAGCCACTGCTGAGGGTGCAGGTGAGTCTGGCTGTGGATCCAGGAGATGCAGAGACGGAGGGCGGCTGAGTCAGCACAGGCTGGGACAGGGAACCTGCAGGAACACAGACACTTGTCAGTGCTGGGCAGGGACCAGGGGATCTTTCTCAGGAGATTGATCATGAAGGGAATAAGCTTGGGAACTGAGGCCTGGTCCCCAAGCCTGTCCCTACCTGTGCAGTGGGAGAGGAGCACGAGGAGGAGAGGAGTCCAGGCCATGGTGCCCACAGCCCCTGAGCCCACAGTGGGGCTGGGCTCCCCAGGCCTCCTTTTCTTCCCCACCCTCTGCCACAGGAGGGGCTTCCATGCAAATGTGCGTCCCTCCCCTGAATGCCAGCCCCTCCCTGAGCCCGGGGGCAGCAGCTCAGCTCACACCCCAGAGTGAGAAGGTTGGAGCTTCATTTCACCCCTGGGGGAGCCCTGGGAGGAAGCACCTGCTGAGACAACACATCAGTGAGCACAGGGCCCAGCCTCCAGGCCCAGGCCCCTAGGAGTGAATGTTCCTCCATGAGCTGCTCAGCAGGGATCACAGGGCAGTCCCACAGCGCCCCCTGCTGGTCACAGAGCACACACCTCCCCACCGCCCACAGCCCTGAGCGCCCAGCTGGATTTTGCAGCTGAGCAGGTGACTGTCTCTGTTCATGCATCATGGGCTGGTTCCCAGATACTGTGATTCTGATACACTGTGTGGTCGCTGAACTATCTCAGTCCCAGCGGGAGTCCTCATCTGTGGGAGGCGCAATAATATACATAAATGACAAATTAATTGGGTTTCCCCTACAGTGAAGATGTTACCAAAGTAAAAACACAGTGACCTTCCTGTTCAATGTCACAGATGAAGGGACCGTTTATCTGGTTTTAGGGCTGGCAAGGACTGTCAGGGAATTTTCCAGGAATACATTCTGAGGCATGTTCAGAGGAGGACTATGAGATGCAGGTACAGTTTCCATGGAGATCTGATGTGATTAAGTGATTGATAAAAACAATGGCTTTTGTAGGCTTCACATTTGCCAGTGGAACGTGTACGTGGGAACTCCTTCTAGGAGTTGACTTTTTATCTTAGTATGTGGAGTTTTTCATATCTGTGTCCTGTGTTTCTTGTTCAGATTTTCTTAGGTATCCTAATATTTTTTTATATTTGAAATAAAACTTTCCCTACCTGTATTTTCTCACGCATTGTCCTATTTTGTTAGCAAGATAAATGTGAGATTGCGATGTGTTTCCCCATGTCCCGAATGTCTGGGCAGTTGAATGCAGAACCCATCACTGTGTGTCCTCACTGTGCCCGAATCCAACTCTGCTTTAACTGTGCAAATGGTCCAACCGTCCCCACATTTCTAGACTCACTGGGCCACTTAGTAAATGGCTTCGACCAGGATCAGTTCCTTTGGGCCCTCTCTCCTCAAGGCGCTCAAGGCATCTTTGTCATTCAGCTCAGGCAGGTCGCCTCCTGCTTTAAACCCTCAGGACTGCTCCCTGCTGTTTGCACAAAACCCCAAATCCTTGGCTCTTTCAGGAGGCCTCATGGTGTGGCCAAGCCCCCTGCGCCCTCCCCTTGCAGGACCTCCCCTTGTTCTCAGGCTCCACCTTCGCTCCCTTTCCTGCTGCTTCAAAACCCCAACTCCTGTCCTTCATGGGGTCCCAGACACCTCCTGCTCTGTCCTTTGGGAGCAAATAGGATTCAACCTGACATCCCGGGGTCGGTCGCATTTTGGCACCTCTGAGAGGCTCTTGGTAGCAGGGCATGCACGCAGCATCCCAGACGGAAACAGAGAATTAGATATGACACTGCTGGAGCGACACAGCCCACAGGGAACAGTTCAGAGTGTCACCTGCTCCCTGTACACCACCTCAGCCACCATCAATAGGACTCCCCCTGATGAACCTCCCACCCTCCGTTCCCTCGTCCTGGTCCCTCACTGACTGAAAACACGCGCACACACCGTGTCCCTCACCGGTGGGTTTCAGCATAAACACGCATTGAAGGTCCCCAAACCCCTGCAAGAGACAAGCATGTGCTTGAACTAGCCTGTCACACATGTATGCATGTGGTCATGTCAGAATGGTCGTCTACCTCACTGTTGTGCCGACTGAAAGACTGGGAGAAGAACAAGGTTTGCTACGTTTGGAGCCATGAGGCCCATGGGTGACATGTCTGAGCGGAAGGAAGCGCAGAGCAGCGCCCACGGCCTCAGACAGTCAGTGGGAGAGAGCTGAGATGTGACTCAGAAATGTTCATTCCTGGTAAAATTTACAGCACACACTGGGGTGGTCGGTGGCCTTGATGGCCCCTCAGCATGTGTTCCTGGGACACCTGTGCTGTTGCTCATTGTGTGTGACTCTCCCCCCCTTTCGAGGACACATCTCACTGCAAAGTGGTCCAGCTGGCAGATGCCTCCACAGAAGCTTCTCCCTGAATCGAGGCTCAGAGCCAGAATCTCTGGGCCCAGGGTTTTTGTCTCAGTTCCTTGTCATCTGAGTCACTGTGAGTAACTAAAGCTGCTCCCACTGCCATGGCCTGTAGCACAGTAATAGTCAGCGTCGTCCTCAGGCTGCAGCCCAGAGATGAGCAGAAGCCCTGCATTGGCCGAGGCGTCTTTGGATCCAGAGAAGAGGCTGGGGACCCCGGCGCCCTGGTGTTTATCTGAGTCTGACTTATACCACAGGAGATACCAGGGAGGGCTCCCTGGCTTCTGCTGGAACCAGCGTATGCCATAGCTGCCAACACTGAAGCCACTGCTGAGGGTGCAGGTGAGTCTGGCTGTGGATCCAGGAGATGCAGAGACGGAGGGCGGCTGAGTCAGCACAGGCTGGGACAGGGAACCTGTAGACACAGACACTTGTCAGTGTTGAGGCAGAGGCCCCTGTCAAGTTTTCATTAGGCTCAACATAAAGGGAATGAAGCTGGCAACTGAAGCCTGGTCCCCGAGCCTGTCCCTACCTGTGCAGTGGGAGAGGAGCACGAGGAGGAGAGGAGTCCAGGCTATGGTGCCCACAGCCCCTGAGCCCACAGTGGGGCTGGGCTCCCCAGGCCTCCTTTTCTTCCCCACCCTCTGCCACAGGAGGGGCTTCCATGCAAATGTGAGTCCCTCCCCTGAGTGCCAGCCCCTCCCTGTGCCCTGGGGCTGCAGCTCAGCTCACACCCCACACGGGGGTGGGGGAAGGGGGTGTAGGTTGGCTTCACCCCTTGGGGGAGCCCTGGGAGGAAGCACCTGCTGAGACCACACAAGGCTATGTGCTCAGTGGACTCTGCCAGGCCAGTAAGGTCACAGCTGCTGAGTCCCCATCACTGAGCACAGGGACTAGCCCACAGTCCAGGTGCCTCAATTTAAAGGTCTAATTGAATAGCTCTGTGGTGATCATTTAACAGTCTCACAGGGCCACCTGCTGGTGGGATGACATATACCTCTCCACCCCCAGACCCTGAGAGCCCAGCCGCTTATGGAGCTCCCCGGGTCCCTGTATCCGTTCACTCACCCCTGGACTGATTCCCAGACACGGCGATTCTGATCCTCTGTATTGATTACTGTGCATTTTGGCCTCAGAGGTTCCCATCTGTGGGATGTGCAAGAATATACATAAATGACAATTTAATTGGATTTCTGTTTGAGTAAAGATGTCGCAAAAGTAAATACACAGTGAGCTTCTTGTCCAATAACACAGGTTAGGGAACATTGATCAGGTTTGATGAGCTCCCAGGGGCTGTTCAGGCAAATGACAGAGGAAACAATTTCCCAGCAATACGCTCAGGGGCATATTCCAAGAAGGATCGTTCAGGAACCATTTTAAGTCATGTAAGGCATTCACAGTTTTCACAGAGATCTGATTGGATTTAGTGATTAGTAAAAAAGATAAAAATAAACACTTTATTAGGCTTCAGGTTTACCAGTAGACACTGTGGCTTTTTTTCTTAATTTTAATAATTGACTTTATATTCTTACATGTGTGAGTCCTGCTTGTCTGTGTCACGTGTTTCTCATAAGGACTTTGTCTTAGGTGTCCTGGATGCTTTTATAAATGTCCAACTTCCCTAGGTGTATTTTCTTACCTATTTCCCTGTTTTAGTAACAAGCTAGATGTGAGGTTGGGAGGAGCGTGCAGATGTGTGACCGTCTGAGCAGCTGAGTGCTGAAACCATCACTGTGTGTGCCCCCTGGGCCCGCGTCCGGCTCTGCTTTCACTGTGCAAACGGTCCAGCGGTCCCCACACTTCCGCCCTCACTGGGCGGCCTGTCAATAGCAGTGACGGGGAAACCACTGGCCTCGCACCCTCCCCCCAAGCCCTCCAGAGATGCTCTCATTGTGCTCAGGCAGGTCAGTCCTGCAGAAGGCCCTCCGCGCGTCCTCACTGCTGTTCCCGTGAACCCAGGCTCCTCAGTTGCCCGGGAGCCATCGTGTCCCGGCCCCTCCTCCGCACTCCACTCACAGCCCCCACACTGTCCTGGCCCCCAGCTTCCCTGACTTTCCTGTCCCTTCAAAACCTTTCATTCCTGTCCCCCACGTCCTCTTATTGTCAACATATCGTCTTTGGGCCTCTTCAGTGTGAACTTGTCTCATCAACGGGATTGGGCGGGGCAGGTCATTTTCTCTCAGGTAACTTGTTTCCATAAACTGAGCAATGACAAACTGCCATTCCACCACGAAGGCAAACTCCTCTAAACAGGAGGCTTTTATCTGCGACACAACTTCCTAGATCAGCGCAGCTGAGCCCTCTGAGCTCGGCCTGAAGGCGCCCTGAGGGCCCCTGGCAGTGCTTCTGTGCTGGTCAGCATCTGCCCTCGGTCCCACCTGCTGCCCTGTGGGCTGAGAGGCTGACATTTAATGGAGGGTGAAAGCTCTTGGCTTCTTACCTGGGCTCCTGTAAGATGCGGGTGTGAATTGCTGCTCTGCGCATATATCCATAAAATCATCTGAGTGCTGTCAGCACAAATGGGTGACTGATGTTTTCACAAAATTCCCCTATTGCCTTTTCCATTTCGCTGTGCAGCTTGTCACATAGAGTTATGTGCTTCAGTATTTTTTAATTTCTAAATTTGTTTGATTCTTATATAAGCTGTTGCCTTAGAAGTTCTCACCAACTTAAAACATTCCTTTATTTAGTGCCTGTTCCGTACACAGCCACAGAAGGAACAGACGCAGGGAGGACTCCAGATGTTTCCATCGGCTGGAAACTTGAATGAGTCCGCAGAGGCATTTCAGCAAAGGGGCTTCCACGAGAAACCCTTCTGAATGGGAAAGTCAACCTAAAACCAAAGCGGAGACATGTGGACCTGAGACTCGGAGAAAGAAAGGAGCCTGGGATTTTGTGCTGAGTGTGCAACGAAGCTGATGAGGAAAAGCCTCTGGCCATTTGTGCACCACAGGCTCGGGGATAACAAGGGGAAGGGCTGCAAGTGGAAAGGTACTGGCACTGAGTCCGAGAGGGGGAAAGTGTCCTCAAGGTGTCCTCTCCTCCCCCACAAAGCAGCCCTGGCAGAGGAGCCTGAAATCGACCTGGGAGCCAGGCCTCCAATATTCAGGCCCAGGAATAGAGGTGCTGCTCCAGGAAAGTGAATTTGTGGAGTCCGTAGCCAGTAACAGGGCCTGCGTCCTTGGCTGCAACTCCCTCCAGGGCTGTAGAATGCAGGCCCTGGGTCAGGTCTGGTGTGGGGAGGACAGGGACCCTCATGAGTCCCCCAGGGAAAGGCTGTGTACACGCCCACGCTGGGGCCTGGACATCAAACACTGGATTCTAACCAGGAGCCAGGACCCTCGGTCTGTGTATCCATCGCTTTCTGAAGGACATGCAGCTTGTTTCTACTTCTTGCTGATTACAAATAAAGCTGCAGTTTACATGCACGTGAATTTTCCTTCAGTCCCCATTTTCACTGCATCCCATGGACTTTGACAAGGTGCATGGTCATTTCAGCCAGTTATAATATTTTCAATTTCTAGTTAGACATTTTCCCTAAATAATGTCTTATGAAGATGTGTGTTGGTTACACTACAAGTATTTGGGGGTTTTCAACGGTATCCAGGTACTCGATGTTCTGGCCCACGGGATGCTGAGTCCCTGGGTAACCCATGAGTAGCATCACCTATCCTGACAGTCACTCTGAGCCCTGCCAGCCCCCCAGGGGACTCCTGGAGGAGCTTTCTGGTGGCTGGAAGGATGAAGAGGCCTCTTACAATCTCACTGTCCCCATCGCGTGTCATTGCCTGAAATAAAGACTTTGCTTTTGAAATTTTTGTTTTCCAATTCAGTTCAGGCATGCAAACATGACAATGACCACCACACATGTGTTTTCTGAGGATGGCGGAAGTGGAGATTCCGACCCCCTGATGCCACACCACCGAGGGCATCTACGGTGGCTGCACGAGCCGAGGGGGGCTGCGTGGTAGGCCCTTGCTCAGAAGAAATATTTTCTCCCGGGATAAAGGATCTTGTAGTCCCCAACATTCACACTGAGCACCGAAGGCAAGATGGCAGAGCCGTGGAACATCCTGGAAATAAGAAAATGATCAGTGATGGAGACACAGGATTCCCTCGTCAGAGTTTTGGTCTGAAATGACCACAGATTGGCCCCTGAGCTCAGCCCCTCGGCTTCAGAGCAAAGAAGCCATGTCCCCAGCTGATGGGGAGCTGGGCTCTCTCTTTCCTTGAAGACCTTGTGTGTAGGATCGGGCTGCCATGAGTGACTTTGAGGACAGAAGGTAGAGGAGCCGTATACAACCTCCAGGGGTTGCCCTGGAGCCTGGCCCATCGTGGTGGCAGCAGGTGTAGAAGCAGAAGGTTCAGGCTGAGCCTGAGAGGCAGGTGCTGGCCATTCCTCCTCCTGGCTGACCAGAAAGGGCACCTTGTGGCCCCTGTTCCCCAGGGCTGGGAGCTCTGTGTGACCGCTGGGGCTGCTGTCTCGGGAGTGGCAGTGAGAAGCAGCCTTGTCCTCAGCTGTGGGCTCAGCATTGCTCCAGGAGCCTGGGTTGCCAGACTTGATCCAGGGAAGGGGTCAAGGACCACAAAGGAGGACTCCTACCATCCAAGGCTGTTTGGGGAGCTGTTGGTCACAGTGCACACACTGCACCTTCCTGATGTGGTCTGGCACAGACCCAGCTGGATTCGGTGACCCTGCATCTGCCCTGACCCGGCCTTTCCTCCAGGGCTGCCTCCCCCTGACACACGGGAATTTCTACTCAGGTTGACAAAGTTCCCCAATGTGATGTGGCCACGGGCAGGCTGGGAAGGCAGAACACAAAGGATGTGGCCAGATTTTCAAGAGAGGTTCCCTGAGGCGTGTCTCAGACCCCAGTTTCAGGTCCCCAAACAGGGGAAGCAGCTAACTTATCAGAGGAGTGGGGTTGGCCCAGGGGAACACACTCCAGTGGGGCCAGAAGGTTTTTGTCTCAGTTCCCCACAGGCCTGGAGCACTGTGTGAGCATTGAGACTCTTGTCCCATGCTGAGCAGTAATACTCGGCCTCGTCCTCAGGCTGCAGCCCGCTGATGGTCAGGGTGGCCGAGCTGCCAGACCTGGAGCCAGAGAATCGGTCAGGGATCCCTGAGGGTCGACTGCTAGTACCATATATGATGGTTTTGGGGGCCTTTCCTGGGAGCTGTTGGTACCATTGCACATTATAACCACCCCCAATGTTGGAGCTGCTTCCAGCGCAGGAGATGGTGACCTTCTGGCCCAGGGCCCCAGACACTGAGGACGGCTGAGTCAGCACAGACTGGGCCCAGGATCCTGGAAGAGGGGGAGACACAGACATGGTGATTCTGGGTCTAGAGACAGGAGGAGGAAGAGGACCCCATGTCTCATCCCAAGGTCCCTTTCCCTGTCCCCACATCCCGTCACCTGTGCAGTGAGCCAGGAGGGTGAGCAGGAGAGGGGACCAGGCCATGGTGCAGATCCTCGCTGAGTCCTGCCTCCAGTGGCCCCTCAGCTGAAGCAGAGCTGCCCCCAAACCTCTCCTTGCCCTCTTCATGCTCTGCAGGAGGGAGGGTCCCCTCATGCAAATGAGACCCCTCAGCTCTCTGACTCCTCCCTGGGCCCTGGGGCAGCTACCTGGTCCTGAGGGTTTCAGGGGCTGGGTGGGGCCCAGGGCGTGGCGAGGTCACAGCTGTGAGACCTGAGCAGAGGTCACCAGTCAGTGCCAAGGAACAGGTCCCAGCTCTGAATACTGCAGACCTTCTGGAACAGTCCCCGAGCGCCCCCTGCTACCCAGGCCTAGAAACACCAGTGTGTAACCTGGTGACAAAGGCCCATCAGGGACAGATCCTGCCTCCTCCGAGCTCAGTTCACCGGCCCCCTGCCTGAGGGGCAGTCCAGGTGCCCCTTATGTGGCCTCCTAATCACTTCGGGACACTTTCTATGTTCTACCCAGCTCCTCGGGGTGAGTCTGTGTACATGTCCCTTGGCCGTTCAGTGGTGAGAACCAAGCTGGTTACACTTATGTCAACTTTTCTTAGAGCAGGGTCAAGATCAGAGCAGCGACTGTCCCCTGGAGGCATGTTCCCTTATTTTCAGGAGATAGTTTTCTTTTTCTCTGTGATTCCTCCCATCTTAGAAATTACTCACTATTTTCCCAATACACAAAAAATATTCTTTCAGGTCCTTTTCTTTATTCAAAAGATTTTAAGTGTTTGCTTTTACATCTGCTGTCCAGTCAAGCATTACCTATTAACTTGTTTATAGAAGTTGAATAAAATATTTCAGAACTGTCTTTTTTATATTTGTGTGAGAGACAGTTATCTGATATTTCGAGTCAGACTCACTCTGATCAGGATCCCTGACAGAGAGGGGAAGGTGACAGTGATAGTACCACCTGGGAACAGCACCTGGTGGCTTGGGGATTGTAAGGAATGAATTCTAGGTGACCTGGGGAAGCACCTTTAGGGATGAAAGCAGAAGATGCACCCTGGTGAGTGGGCCAGAGGTTCTGGCGCTGGTCCTCTGGGCCTGTCCTCACCTGAGGGGGGAGGGGCAGGTGAAGGAGAGGCCCCCAGGGGGTGGGAGGAGGGTCACTGATGCAGCTTCTTAACCCGCTTGACCCATGTCCTCAGTCTGGGAGAAGGCGGCCATGCTTGGGAATATTTGCTGCTTTCTGACTTTCCCGAGGGGACTGGGCCTCACATCATTGCCTCACTGATGGGAGCGGCGGTGGCTTTTATGGGAACTGAACTTTGGCAGAACATATGAAACCTCAGTTGTCAGGCTGCTAACTGGTGAGACTGGACCCACCTTGCCCGTTTTCCTCTTGAGTCTCCCATGTCCACAGTACCAGACCCAATGGGCTCTAGTGAAGAGGGGGAGAGGCCGAGTGTTGCACACGGGGGACAAGTTGGGGGAACTTTCTGTCTCTGGTGCTTTGATCTGGACCCAAACCTCCCAGCCCCGTGGTCAGCATGGGATTGGCCCCAGTTCCTACCTCAGGCCCAGGCACCTGTTTCCCGAATCAATCAGACAGGCCCCTCCCTGGTCTCAGTGAGGGTGTCGGGGAAGCGGGTCAGTGATGCAGCCAGTTTCCCTGAAGCCCCGGGACCAGGTCATTGGTGAGAGAGGCTGAGTCGCCCTCACTGGAAGTAGTGTTGTGGGGACGCTCTGCCTCATGAGCCAGAGGCGCTCAGCTCCCAGGAAGGAAATCGTCCTGGTGATACAGGGCCAGGGAGGAGGGACATGTCACCGAAACCTGAGAGAAACAGGGGGAAAGCCCAGCAAGAGTCCCCACTTGTCACCTGCAGAACACACCTTCCCCTGTCCCCACTGACCAAGGAGGAGTCTGCTGGTAAAGTTTCCCTCACAGGGGTGGCCTTGGGCCCCAGCCACATACACTCCTGTGACCCTTCTCCCAGGAGGAGCAGCTACTCACCTCCACCCAGTTTTTCCAGATCAACCCCAAGCCTCTGGCCACCCGGCCTTCGCCTCCTGCCCGACCCCTGCCCCCCACACCCCACGGGCTCCATCCCGGTCCCGGGTCCAGCCCAGTCTTTGAACCAGCCCGCGACCTTCTGCGCAGGGACCTGACCCTCCCTCTGCATCTCCTGCAGCAGCTGGGCCCAGAGGCTGTCAGAGTCTGGGTTTGTCTGGTCCCTTCCCTCACTGCTCCAGCTCCTGCCAGAGCCCAGAACCCTGCGGTTTTCAGTGAAACGAGTAGTTGGTGGACCCATGAACAGCCAGCAATCCTGAGACAGACAGAACTGAGCTCAGTGTGTCCCTGGTCCTGCCCCAAACCATCCTGGACACTGCTTGGGCAGCCAGCCTCTGGCATCAGTGAATTCCTGCTCATCGATGGACAATCAGATAGGGTGTTGTTGCCAGAAGGGGTGCAGAACGTCTGGCCCGCAGAATCTATAAGGTCTGGGAAAATATTCAGTCTGGCCCTGCCAAGGCCACCACAGGCAGCACTCAAAACTCAACAATCTAGGAGCTTTGTACAGAGCTAATTGTTAAGTTAATTTTGTCCGGCCCCTGAAAGATGCAATAAATATCTAAATGGCCCTTGGCAGAAAAAATGTTCCCCACCCCTGGCTCAGAGAGGTGCATGTAGAGAATGGGCGCCGTGTCCTAGGCCACGTTCCCTCATATGAGTGGGAGATTCTGGATTCCGTCTAAACCAATAAACAAAAGGGATTTATCGGAACCGCACTCCAGGAAGCGCACTCTTAGTCCAAGTATGAAATGCCAGCCGACCATATTCTATGAGGGCTTTTTCCTGAGCCCTGCCCAGGCACGACCAGCCCACAGTGCCCCCTACTGGTCTCTGGTGCAGGGTCCACCAGCCCTTCAGGCCACACCCAGCCCTCCTGGGGGACAACCCAATTTTGCACTTGCATCTTTGTGATGTCACTACCCAGAGCTAGAGAAAGAGCAGGGCCCTCCTTGGGTTTGAGGGCCAAGAACATGGCTCCAGATAGGTAATAGCTTCGAGGCTGCTAAATGCAGCACCTAGTCCCTGGGTTTTTGTTGCCAGGTATCCCTGGTTCGCCTGACATTTTGTTTTCCTTCTGCCGCTTGTGCGGGACCATAACACATACAGGACCATCCACAACCGAGTTCAGGGCTCAAAATCTACACTGCGCTCTGTCCCTTCACACTGACAAGAGGCCTCTGTGACTCTCCCTTATAAGGGGATATTGTGTTGTCAGTGTTGCCACCCCACATCGCTGCCAGGCCCTGGCCTTTTATGTCTCCCTTGGTCACTGCAATTTGTCGCTGTTCTTCAGAAAGTGTCCCCTCCTCCGCTTTCTGCTCAGGGCTTTTATTTGCCTTTAAGTGCTATTCTGAAGATTCATTTATTTCCTTTAAATTTATTACAATTAATCAACATTTAATTATGTTTTTGTTATAATTTTTTTCTCTTTGTAGTTTAATCTTGAAATTGTTTCCAGGCTAAAGATCGAAAACGAAGCCGTTACTCTGAGCATCTTCGTTGTGCTTGTGGTTGTGGTTGTGGCTGTTTATTGTCCCCATGACCCCCGGGGTAGTCTCCGAGGTCGGGCACTCCTTCCACATGGGCCCCAATCAACTTTTTTGAGAAATGCTGCACTGTTGAGAGTGAGGAAAGAAGAGAGCTTTCTGGAAGCTTTCCTCTGATACTGGTAATTGATGATGTCCCCATGATATTGAGGGACGGCTCAGAGTTCGTAGACAGCAACATAAATGCTTTTGACCAACCTACGGACAATGAGAGTTTGTGTTATTCAGCTGGGTAATGTGAGCAGGTGCTGAGTGAGAGCCGGGGCCTGAATGGGAGGGGGTCTCTCCTGGACCTGGGAACTCTCAGCTTAGAGAAACCGATCCAATTGCCTCCTCTGGGGCCACAGAGAACAAACCTTCTGAGCCCACAATAGCGAGATGCATCCCCTGTGACAGGAGTCGGGGGATATTAGAAGCAGGGGTGCACTGGGCCTTGGGTTTCTGCCTCCCTTCACCACCTGCATCTGTTACTGTGCAAATGGTCGCTGTACCACAGAGCACAGTAGTACTCAGCCTCGTCCTCGGGCTGGGCCCCCGACAGGGTCAGGGCAGCTTTGCCCCCTTGGATGGAGCCTGAGAACCTGGCGGGGGTCCAGGAGTGTTTATTGTTTGTATTATAAATCAGTGTCTTGGGGACTTGGCCAGACTTCTGCTGGATCCAGTATGGATAGTGACCGCTGGTGACTGCTCCAGTGCTAGAGGTGCAGGTGAGAGTGACTGTCACTCCTGGGGACACGGTCAGTGAGGGCTCCTGAGTCACCACAGCCTGAGAACTGGACCCTGAAATGAAAACAGACACGGTCAGGAACAAAGGGTAAAGGCAGAGGAATCCCTCCAAAGGCTGGTGTCTGAAATGTCCATGAACCTGGGCAGAGAGACAGGACTAGAAGGAGGAGCAGACGAGTCCCGGCCATGGTGAGACTTTCCAAGATGCCCTGGCCTCATGCTGTGCCGGTCTCTGGGTGCCCCTTTATCTCCCCCTCAGCATGCTGGGTGCAGGGTGTGCTTGGGGGCCATTATGCAAATAGGAGTCCATAGGACCATCAAATGCTGGGTCCTGGGCCCAGTTTGTAACTTCAGTCTCAGGAGAAGACTGAGGTGGTTGTGAGCTCAGAGTCTGTCCCTTGAGAGGAAGCACCTGCTGTCCCCTGTAACTCAGGCCATGAGCATGGGCACAGGGCCCATTCAGTTAGAACCATTTGATTTGGTTGCAGGACTTGCAGCTCTGAGAAGATCCACAGCGCCCCCTGGTGACGTCCTCGGAGGAATGTTCATGGTGGTGGGCACTATGCAGAAGTAAGAATGGTGGACCTTTAACTAACTAACTAACTAACTAACTAACTAACTAAATAGATAGGTATATGATAAATAGATAGATGATAGATGATAGATGATGATTGATGATGATAGATGATAGATGATAGATAGATAGATAGATAGATAGATAGATAGATAGATAGATAGATGATAGATAGATGATGGATGGATATAAATGTGTTATCTACTATCTACTCTGGATTCCCAGCACAGAGTTTTCTTTTTTAAGGCCACCTACTGTGTTTTCAGTTCTATAATTTCCATATGTGTGTTTTTTTTCACGAAATCTATTTTAATTCTGAGTTTTTCTTCCTTCCATTGGTACCAACAATGCTTGTAGTTGCTCCTCAAGTGGATTTTAGGGTCGTTGCCCAAATACTGCCTGTCACAGTGTTTCCTCACCCGGGTCCTCTCAGTGTCAGTGTCTGATTTTCTTTTCTTGTTCACGATTTTATTCCCTGGTTCTCGATGTAACGAGTGCAGATTTTTACTGCATCCCGGTCGTTGTGGGGATTATATTCGGCCCCCGGGTCCCATTTGCAATTCCTTCCTTCAGGAATCCTCCCCTGAGCGGCAGCAGAGGGTCAGGGGGTGTGTGACCAGCTCCCCTGGCCCAGAAAACCTGGGGCACTGCCTCCAGGGCTCTGTGCTCCTCACACCTTCCTGGGGACACCAGGGCAGTGATTGTCACCAGCTGGTTCCCTTCAAGCGGCTGTGGGACAAGCCCTTGCAGGGCCCCGCTGACCTCAGGGAAGGAAGCCCAGGGCTCAGGGCAGCTGCTGCGCTCACTGCGGGTGGGCACTCAGGTCCCCACTGGGACCCTTGCCCACGCTGACAGCAGGGCGGGGCGGGCACCCGCGCCCTGACTCTGGTGCCCCCGTTGTTCCTGCTCTAAGGCAGCTGGGCCGGGCTGTGCTCTCAGCAGCCCCCGCTCGCCCCGGGCCCAGGCGAGCAGCCCGCGCGGCCCGGGCCCGGCGGAGGCTGAGCGGCCCGAGCGCTGAGGGGCTGGAGCCGGGGAGACTCTCAGCCGCGAGTCTGGCAGAACCACGCGCAAAACACGGTCTCTCCGCACGTGCTGGGCTCCCCCTTTCCCCTCTCCTTGCTTCAAAACTCCGTGTACAGGGTCTGTTATTTCTCACTCCAGTGTTTGCTAAATTTAACAACAGAAAAGCCCTTTTAGACTGCATTCGTATGTTTGAGAATGTCTGAAACTACAGTGATAAAGTACAAAAAAATATGTAATGACCAGCACGGAAATAAACGCATTTCTCATTTTATTAAACATTATTTATAGTGTACAATCATGGTAAGTTCCCTAGGTTGTAATTTACATCCAATATTGATATCATTGTAGACTGAAAAAGAATGGCCTTTTTATATTTGGAAAGAAATTAGTTCAGTGATTCTGATTAACGGAATGTATTTTGAAATATAAATATCAGAAGCTGTTCAATCTCATTTTAAATATTTTGCAAATCTTTTCTCGACTCTGGCAATGACAGATAATATCACCTTTCTGGAAAGCTCCCTGTCTCTTGGTTCTTAGTTTGGAGCAGAAGACCCTGGGCAAACCAGCTCACAGATGCAGGACCCCTATTGTCATTGTCATGTCCCCCAGGAACTCTGAGTTCTATTTTTGAAAACGGGTACATGGCGATTCTGTTTGTATTAGGAAACCACTAAGAAAAGGAGATATTTTTGTTGATCCCACAAAGATAGACAATGGTGAGAACATGAGCTCTCTTGGTTTATATGACAAGGGACAGAAGAAGCCAAGATGGGTCACAGAAGAGAGGATGGCAAATGTTTCCCTCAGTTGCCCCTGGCAGGGGTTTGTTAGGTCCTGTGACAGTGACAGTCAGCGTCCTCAGCAGGCCAGAGATCAAAGGTGGTGAAAGAGGCCTTGTGCTCACAGCAGGAGCCATGTGGAGGGCTGACCCCTGCTGTCAGCCGCCTGTGTCCTAGGTCACAGGCAGGGTAGCTGCTCTGCCTGGGCGCTATTGTGACCCTTGTTATGGGAACTATCAATGTGTTAGCAGGTTGAGGAGAAGGGGACCTGGCATCTGGGCTCATCAAGAGCTTCACAGAGGGAGTGACACAGGCACAGATTGGGAGCTTCCTTTTCCTGATGCCCCACAGCCCACCCCACGCCCTGGATGGTGGGGGAGCCCCAATGGGGTATGACAGGAGAGGACAGTCAGTGCCTGTGGGCTCAGAAAGCCCCACCCAGTGGAGTCCCCTAGGTGCTGAGTGGTGTCAG
This sequence comes from Miniopterus schreibersii, assembly GCF_964146895.1. Taxonomy (NCBI): domain Eukaryota; kingdom Metazoa; phylum Chordata; class Mammalia; order Chiroptera; family Miniopteridae; genus Miniopterus; species Miniopterus schreibersii. The sequence goes on from NC_138122.1 coordinate 14,828,004, forward strand.
CTGGAAGAAGGTCTCATCCATGGACCCATTTCACTGTCCTTCTTCCCTGGGGCAGGCTCAGCATTTCCCAGCCACCGTCAAGCCTGCTCACCCTATCCTGACCCCCACAAAGATTTCTTGTCAGCAGACCTCAAATTTCCCTTTGACAACCCCTCTCTCCTGATTTAACTGAAGGCTCAGGCTCCCAGCAGAGGTAAAGCCCAGCTCTGCGCCTGGAATTCCTCCCGGGCCCGAGTCTCCACCCAGGACCTCCCAGCTCAGCGCCTCATCAGGGTGACGCGCTTTTCAGCCAGCCCGGAGCACAGGGGCTTGGCAGGAAGGAGGAGGGCACTGCTCTGACCTCTGAAGAGCGGAGTCTGTGCTGTGGAGGACGGGCCACCAGCCGGGATGGTCCCGGGGCTCTGAAAAATGTTTTAAATGCTGTTTCCTTATTTCAAAAGAAACACAGCAGTCCCACATGATCTGGTTTTATTACCCATGGAAAACAGGCTCCTTTGCAGTGACATAACGACCCGTTCATTTTTGTATTGGTTCTGTTTTTCTGAGACTTCAGAAACATGGAATGAAAAATTGAAAGTAGACCCATTATAAACCAGAAGGTACTTCCAAGTACAGTTTGCATACAGAAGTTAGTTTAAAATGTTCATTCATTGGGAACCAAGACAAAAATTGAGCTTGAGGTTTTTGTCCCACTTCCCCATCTGTGTGTGTCACTGTGAGGAGCACTATTGTACCAGATCGCACAGTAATAGTCAGCGTCGTCCTCAGGCTGCAGCCCAGAGATGAGCAGAAGCCCTGCATTGGCCGAGGCGTCTTTGGATCCAGAGAAGAGGCTGGGGACCCCGGCGCCCTGGTGCTTACTTGAGTCTGAGTAGTAAGACAGGAGATACCGGGGAGGGCTCCCTGGCTTCTGCTGGAACCAGCGTATGGTATAGCTGCCAACACTGATGCCACTGCTGAGGGTGCAGGTGAGTCTGGCTGTGGATCCAGGAGATGCAGAGACGGAGGGCGGCTGAGTCAGCACAGGCTGGGACAGGGAACCTGCAGGAACAGACACTTGTCAGTGCTGGGCAGGGACCAGGGGACCTTTCTCAGGAGATTGATCATGAAGGGAACAAACTTGGGACCTGAGGCCTGGTTGGAGGCCTGTCCCTACCTGTGCAGTGAGAGAGGAGCACGAGGAGGAGAGGAGTCCAGGCCATGGTGCCCACAGCCCCTGAGCCCACAGTGGGGCTGGGCTCCCCAGGCCTCCTTTTCTTCCCCACCCTCTGCCACAGGAGGGGCTTCCATGCAAATGTGAGTCCCTCCCCTGAGTGCCAGCCCCTCCCTGCGCCCTGGGGCTGCAGCTCAGCTCACACCCCAGACTGAGAAGGTTGGAGCTTCATTTCACCCCTTGGGGAGCCCTGGGTGGATGCACCTGCTGAGACAACACATCAGTGAGCACAGGGCCCAGCCTCCAGGCCCAGGCTCCTGGGAGTAAATGTTCCTCCATGAGCTGCTCAGCAGGGACCACAGGGCAGTCCCACAGCGCCCCCTGCTGGTCACAGAGCACACACCTCCCCACCGCCCACAGCCCTGAGCGCCCAGCTGGATTTTGTAGCTGAGCAGGTGACTACACATCATGGGCTGGTTCCCAGATACTGTGATTCTGATACACTGTGTGGTCGCTGAACTATCTCAGTCCCAGCAGGAGTCCTCATCTGTGGGAGGCGCAATAATATACATAAATGACAAATTAATTGAGTTTCCCCTACAGTGAAGATGTTACCAAAGTAAAAACACAGTGACCTTCCTGTCCAATGTCACAGATGAAGGGACCATTTCTCTGGTTTTAGGGCTGGCAAGGACTGTCAGGGAATTTTCCAGGAATACATTCGAAGGCATGTTCAGAGGAGGACTATGAGATGCAGGTACAGTTTCCATGGAGATCTGATGTGATTAAGTGATTGGTAAAAACAATGGCTTTTGTAGCCTTCACATTTGACAGTGGAACGTGTAGCGTGGGAACTCCTTCTAGGAGTTGACCTTTTATTTTAGTGTGTGGAGTTTTTCATATCTGTGTCCTGTGTTTCTTGTTCAGATTTTCTTAGGTTTCCTAATATTTTTTTATATTTGAAATAAAACTTTCCCTACCTGTATTTTCTCTCGCATTGTCCTATTTTGGTAGCAAGATAAATGTGAGACTGGGATGCGTTTGCCCATGTCCGGAAGGTCTGGGCAGTTGAATGCAGAACCCATCACTGTGTGTCCTCACTGTGCCCGAATCCAACTCTGCTTTAACTGTGCAAATGGTCCAACGGTCCCCACATTTCTAGACTCACTGGGCCACTTAGTAAATGGCTTCGACCAGGATCACTTCCTTTGGGCCCTCTCTCCTCAAGGTGCTCAACGGATCTTTGTCATTCGGCTCAGGCAGGTCGCCTCCTGCTTTAAACCCTCAGGACTGCTCCCTGCTGTTTGCACAAAACCCCAAATCCTTGGCGCCTCTCAGGAGGCCTCATGGTCTGGCCCAGCCCCCTGCGCCCTCCCCTTGCAGGACCTCCCCTTGTTCTCAGGCTCCAGCTTGGCTCCCTTTCCTGCTGCTTCAAAACCCCGACTCCTGTCCTTCATGGGGTTCCAGACACCTCCTGCTCTGTCCTTTGGGAACAAATAGGATTAAACTTGACATCCCGGGGTCGGTCGCATTTTGGCACCTCTGAGAGGCTCTTGGTAGCAGGGCATGCACACAGCATCCCAGATGGAAACAGAATTAGATATGACACTGCTGGAGCGACACAGCCCACAGGGAACAGTTCAGAGTGTCACCTGCTCCCTGTACACCACCTCAGCCACCATCAAGAGGACTCCCCCTGATGAACCTCCCACCCTCCGTTCCCTCGTGCTGGTCCCTCACTGACTGAAAACACGCGCACACACCGTGTCCCTCACCGGTGGGTTTCAGCATAAACACGCATTGAACGTCCCCAAACCCCTGCAAGAGACAAGCATGTGCTTGAACTAGCCTGTCACACATGTATACGTGTGGTCATGTCAGAATGGTCGTCTACCTCACTGTTGTGCCGACTGAAAGACTGGGAGAAGAACAAGGTTTGCTACGTTTGGAGCCATGAGGCCCATGGGTGACATGTCTGAGCGGAAGGAAGCGCAGAGCAGCGCCCACGGCCTCAGACAGTCAGTGGGAGAGAGCTGAGATGTGACTCAGAAATGTTCACTCCTCGTAAAATTTACAGCAGACACTGGGCTGGTCGGGTGGCCTTGATGGCCCCTCAGCATGTGTTCCTGGGACGCCTGTGCTGTTGCTCATTGTGTGTGACTCTCCCCCCCTTTGGAGGACACATCTCACTGCAAAGTGGTCCAGCTGGCAGATGCCTCCACAGAAGCTTCTCCCTGAGACGAGGCTCAGAGCCAGAATCTCTGGGCCCAGGGTTTTTGTCTCAGTTCCTCGTCATCTGAGTCACTGTGAGTAACTATAGCTGCTCCCACTGCCATGCTCTGTAGCACAGTAATAGTCAGCGTCGTCCTCAGGCTGCAGCCCAGAGATGAGCAGAAGCCCTGCATTGGCCGAGGCGTCTTTGGATCCAGAGAAGCGGCTGGGGACCCCGTCACCCTGGTGCTTATTTGAGTCTGATTTATATGCCAGCAGATACCGGGGAGGGCTCCCTGGCTTCTGCTGGAACCAGTTTATCCAGTAGCCACCAACACTGAAGCCACTGCTGAGGGTGCAGGTGAGTCTGGCTGTGGATCCAGGAGATGCAGAGACGGAGGGCGGCTGAGTCAGCACAGGCTGGGACAGGGAACCTGCAGGAACAGACATTTGTCAGTGATGCACAGGGACCAGGGGAAGTTTTTCAGATTGATCAGGAAGGGAATAGACTTGGGAACTGAGGCCTGGTCCCGGAGTCCTGTCCCTACCTGTGCAGTGGGAGAGGAGCACGAGGAGGAGAGGAGTCCAGGCCATGGTGCCCACAGCCCCTGAGCCCACAGTGGGGCTGGGCTCCCCAGGCCTCCTTTTCTTCCCCACCCTCTGCCACAGGAGGGGCTTCCATGCAAATGTGAGTCCCTCCCCTGAGTGCCAGCCCCTCCCTGCGCCCTGGGGTGCCGCTCAGCTCACACCCCAGACTTAGGAGAATGGAGGTGATACTCAACCCTAAGGGGAGCCCTGGGGGGAAGCACCTGCTGAGACAACACAAAGTTCCTTGCTCAGGGGAATTTGCCAGGTCAGAAAAGACACAGCTAGTGAGTGCCCATCGGGGAGCACAGAGCCCAGCCCCCATGTCCAGGCCGCTTTGAGTGAATGGTCCCCCTGAGCAGCCCTGTGGGGGCCAGAGGGCAGTCCCCCAGCGCCCCTGCTGGTCATAGGACACACAACATTGCCAGGGTCCAGGGCCCTGAGAACCCAGGTGGTTTCTGCAGCTCACCAGGCCACTCTCTGTACTTCCACGTCTTGGTCTGACTCTGACAGACTGTAGTGATTACTGTAGTATCTCATTCCCAGGGGTCCCCAACTGTGGGAGGTGCAAACGTACATAAATGACAAATTCATTTGCTTTGCTTCCAGTGAAGATGTTACAAAGTTAATGTAGAGTGAGGTTTTTATCCAGCATTACAGGTGATCGGGCAGTCGATCTGGTTTGAAGGGCTCGTAGGGGCTGTTCAGGAAAATGACATAGAAGTGAGTATTCCAGGAATACACTCAGTGGCATAGTCAAAGAACAGTTCAGCAAACAATGCATTTATAGGGGGTTTTTTTAGAGATCTGATTGAATTTAGCAGTTGGTAAAAAGTAACGTCTTCAGCGTGATTTACATTTATCAGTGGAGATTGTGGCATATTTTTTATTTTTATTTATTATTTTTTAAAATTTTTGTTTAGCCCGGCCGGGCGTGGCTCAGTGGTTGAGCGTCGACCCAGGATCCAGGCAATCAGGGTTCGATTCCCAGTCAGGGCACATGCCCTGGTTGTGGGCTCGATCAATGACTCTCTCATCATTGATGTTTCTTTCTCTCTCTCTCCCTCTCCTTTCCTCTCTCTGAAGTCAATAAAGATATATTTAAAAAAAAAAAAATTTTGTTTAAAATAGTACAGATGTCCCTTTTTCTCCCCAATTCCCCATTCCACCCCATCCCTTCCCCCTCCCCAGGCCCTCTCCCCACCATTGTTCGTGTCCTTGGATTGTGCATATAATGCTTATAAATTCTTTGGTTACTCTCTCCCCCTCTACCCACCCGCCCTCCTCCATCCCTCTGACATTTGTCAGTCTCATCAATGCTTCCATGTCACTGAATCTATTCTGTTCATCAGTTTATTAAGTTCTTTAGATTCCACGTATAAGCGAGATCATGTGATGTTTGTCTTTCTCTGCCTGGCTTATTTCCATATTTTTTGATTTTAGAAGTTGACTTAATATTCTTATGTTTGTAGGGTTCACCTTATCTGTGTTACATTTTCTTTGTCAGGATTTTGTCATAGGTGTCCTAAATTTTATGTTTTAAACCAAAAAAAAGAGTACTCATTGTCTAATTTAGTAACTCTCCCAACCCGGAGACCAGTAGGCCTCCCCCAGCCCTGAGAAATCCCACGCAGACCCAGGGCAGACCAACAGCGCCAACTGGCGAGCACCACTCCGGTCTTGTGTCCACAGCGGGGCCTCAAAGATACTGAGGCTTAATGCCCAGAAATTGGTTACTGGCATTGAGCAGTGACAGATACCTGTGTGAAGAATGCTCTTAGGTCCGATTTAAAGAATATTAATACATCTGTGGTTTTATTTTATTTTTAATTTTTAAAGGTTTTTATTTTAAATCTATCTTTATTGATTTCAGAGAGAGGAAGGGAGAGGGAGAGAGAGAAACATCAATGATGAGAGTCATTGGTGGGCTGCCTCCTGCACACCCCTGCCTGGGGATGGAGCCCGCAACCCGGGCATGTGCCCTGACCGGGAATCGAACCCCGATCGCCTGGATCCTAGGTCGATGCTCAACTGCTGAGCCACGCCCAGCCGGGCCAATATCTGTGGTTTTAGAGACTTACCAAAGACAGTGGGAAGTCATCAGGAAATAAACATTCTCTTGAGTATAAAAATCTCTATAAATCATATAAAACAGTGATTATCTCACTACCAGGAACATCAGGGAGCTGGTCTCCTGCTCATAAGAGGGGCCTTTAAAGTTCATCCAGAGAGGTGAGTAACAGTGTTCTCGCTATGGAGTCATTGCAGACAAAGTCGAAATAGGGTGTGAAGGGTCTCCAACCATGAAGAAATGTAGCTGTGTTCTAGACTATCCACACCATGCAGAGGACGGGGTTGGGGAACAGCAGGGATGGAGAGAGCAGGACAGGATGTAAGGAATCATGCAGTTGTAAGAGAACAATTTAGAAGAGAAAAGAAGACGTGGAGATGCATGCGACTGGGTCAAAGGGAGGTTCTCCAGTGCTGTTGACCAGAAAAGCTCTCAGGGCAGGGCCTACATACAGCATAGCGTCCCACAGGCCCTTCCAGTCCACATCTGCAGGGGGCACACATGACCTCGGGGTGAGGACAGATGATGCGTCCCTCCTCCAGAGACCTCAGCTGTGCTGAATTCTGTCTGTTCCTGCACCAGGTGAAGCTGTAAGAACCTGTGACTTCCTCCTGACCCGGAATTGTCACGGCATGGCCCAAGCCCTGATTATCTGCAAAATAAGTGGGGGCTGCATTGCCTTAAGTCCACAAGGACTGATGGAGGTTCTCAGGGCTCTGAGGGGGCCAGCAGGGCCTCAGTGCTCTCTGTGGAAGAGCTGCCCTGCTCTACAGCCACCCCCCTCCATGACCCCTCTGCAATTCATATTTTTATGATAATTTGATGTTTTTAAAGTCACAGTGTTGAAGCACATTAAAATATTCTATCTGCCGTTATCCGCTTCCCTCCAGCTGAGTGGATCCTTGTGGCTCTCAGAGAAGCCTCCCCCTGGATTCCTGTTTCTGTAAGAAGGTCAGTGTTTACAACAGATCCTGGGTCTGAGGGATCTTGAAGGGGTGATGTTTGCCCAGAGCAGAAGGTCATGCCCAAGACCCAGGAGGGAAGGTGACAGCACATGGCCTCAGTGCTGGGACAGGAAGAAGCCACCAGGCAGGGGTTAGACGCAGACAGGGAAAAGTAGTCAGAGCTTTGGGGTCTTGACAAAAACCTGAGATTGGCTACATGAGTTCCTTATGGTCAGGTGCTGGTAGGTCCCTAAGTGCTGAGCTGTGTATTTTGGCAACAGCCTCCCCCTGACCCTTGCACTGATTATAGGGAAGGAGTCTGTGCCCTCAGGATAAACAGAAGAGGAAACCAGGCTGGAAGCATGAAGTTAGAAATAGTTCAGCCATCTTCCAACCTCAGACCCTCGGATACTCTTTGGATCCTCAGGGGTGGGTGCGGTTTTAGCAGCAGTCACCCCTGACGTGAAGTTATTTGTGGGAAGTGACTGGAGGGTGATGGGCCCGCAGGGGGAAGGGAGGGCTGAGTCTCCAGCTCTCCAGGGTCTGGAGCACTGTGCCAAGATCAGCCTATGGCTGGCCCCAGTCATCAGCCTCATTCTGGTGAATATATTTCACATGAAGACCACGCGATTCGTTTTTCATTCAATTTGGGGAGAACTGTTACCTTGACCACGTTGGCTACTTTGAACCACAAACTAGGGTATCTACTTACATTTAATTTTCTTGCAATGTATTGTACTTTTCACTGTATAAGACTTTCATTTTGTTTCTCACATTTGTCCTTAAATCGTTCGTATTTATGTTGTTACCAATAGTATTCTTGTTTTTAAATTTTTGGCAGTTCGCTGCCGTTATGTAGAATACACTTCATTTCTGCATGTTGGTTTGTATCACAAAATTCAGAGCTGAGCCCTCAGACCAGAGTCATATGTTAGTCACACCTCGACTCCGAGCCGAGCTTGGCCTGAATCAATCTGATTTGACCTCCTCAGATGACTCCATCAGGAAATTTTTAGCTCTGAGCGAGGGATTTTACCCATGAATACATGAACATGGCCAAAAACAAATAAAAATGGATGAACAATAAATGAAAGGTTGAACTGAAGTAGAAGATGTGACATTGTCAGAAGGTCCAAGAATTATCAAGTGCTGGATGAAGGTATGACAGCAAAAGTCACGGCTGAGCTAGACCTGGTGAGAGCCACCAGCTGGGGTGACAGTGGCAGGCCAAGAGAGCAGAGAGGAGGTTTTGGTCTCACTTCCTTGTGGGTCTGGACCACTGTGTGAGTCTTAGTGTTGCCGTCCCATGCAGCACAGTAATAGTCAGCGTCGTCCTCAGGCTGCAGCCCAGAGATGAGCAGAAGCCCTGCATTGGCCGAGGCGTCTTTGGATCCAGAGAAGCGGCTGGGGACCCCGTCGCCCTGGTGCTTCTCTGAGTCTGATTTATATTCCAGCAGATACCGGGGAGGGCTCCCTGGCTTCTGCTGGAACCAGTTTATCCAGTAGCCACCAACACTGAAGCCACTGCTGAGGGTACAGGTGAGTCTGGCTGTGGATCCAGGAGATGCAGAGACGGAGGGCGGCTGAGTCAGCACAGGCTGGGACAGGGAACCTGCAGGAACAGACACCTGTCAGTGATGCACAGGGACCAGCGTAAGTTTTTCAGATTGATCATGAAGGGAATAGACTTGGGAACTGAGGCCTGGTCCTGGAGGCCTGTCCCTACCTGTGCAGTGAGAGAGGAGCACGAGGAGGAGAGGAGTCCAGGCCATGGTGCCCACAGCCCCTGAGCCCACAGTGGGGCTGGGCTCCCCAGGCCCCCTTTTCTTCCCCACCTTCTGCCACAGGAGGGGCTTCCATGCAAATGTGAGTCCCTCCCCTGAGTGCCAGCCCCTCCCTGTGCCCTGGGGCTGCAGCTGAGCTCACACCCCACACTGGGGTGGGGGAAGGGGGTGTAGGTTGGCTTCACCCCTTGGGGGAGCCCTGGGAGGAAGCACCTGCTGAGACCACACAAAGCTATCTGCTCAGTGGACTCTGCCAGGCCAGTAAGGACACAGCTGCTGAGTCCCCATCACTGAGCACAGGGACTAGCCCACAGTCCAGGTGCCTCAATTTAAAGGTCTAATTGAATAGCTCTGTGGTGATCATTTGACAGTCTCACAGGGCCACCTGCTGGTGGGATGACATATACCTCTCCACCCCCAGACCCTGAGAGCCCAGCCGCTTATGGAGCTCCCCGGGTCCCTGTATCCGTTCACTCACCCCTGGACTGATTCCCAGACACGGCGATTCTGATCCTCTGTATTGATTCCTGTGCATTTTGGCCTCAGAGGTACCCATCTGTGGGATGTGCAAGGATATACATAAATGACAATTTAATTTGATTTCTGTTTCAGTAAAGATGTCGCAAACGTAAATACACAGTGAGCTTTTTGTCCAATAACACAGGTTAGGGAACATTGATCAGGTTTGATGAGCTCCCAGGGGCTGTTCAGGCAAATGACAGAGGAAAGAATTTCCCAGCAATACGCTCAGGGGCATATTCCAAGAAGGATCGTTCAGGAACCATTTTAAGTCATGTAAGGCATTCACAGTTTTCACAGAGATCTGATTGGATTTAGTGATTAGTAAAAAAAAAATACAAATAAACACTTTGTTAGGCTTCACTTTGACCAGTGGAGACTGTGGCTTTTTTTCTTAATTTTAAGAATTGACTTTATATTCTTACATGTGTGAGTCCTGCTTGTGTGTGTCACGTGTTTCTCATAAGGACTTTGTCTTAGGTGTCCTGGATGCTTTTATAAATGTGCAACTTCCCTAGGTGTATTTTCTTACCTATTTCCCTGTTTTAGTAACAAGCTAGATGTGAGGTTGGGAGGAGCGTGCAGATGTGTGACCGTCTGAGCAGCTGAGTGCTGAAACCATCACTGTGTGTGCCCCCTGGGCCCGCGTCCGGCTCTGCTTTCACTGTGCAAACGGTCCAGCGGTCCCCACACTTCTGCCCTCACTGGGCGGCCTGTCAATAGCAGTGACCGGGAAACCCACTGGCCTCGCACCCTCCCCCAAGCCCTCCAGAGATGCTCTCATTGCGCTCAGGCAGGTCAGTCCTGCAGAAGGCCCTCCGCGCGTCCTCACTGCTGTTCCCGTGAACCCAGGCTCCTCAGTTGCCCGGGAGCCATCGTGTCCCGGCCCCTCCTCCGCACTCCACTCCCAGCCCCCACACTGTCCTGGCCCCCAGCTTCCCTGACTTTCCTGTCCCTTCAAAACCTTTCATTCCTGTCCCCCACGTCCTCTTATTGTCAACATATCGTCTTTGGGCCTCTTCAGTGTGAACTTGTCTCATCAACGGGATTGGGCGGGGCAGGTCATTTTCTCTCAGGTAACTTGTTTCCATAAACCGAGCAATGACAAAGTGCCATTCCACCACGAAGGCAAACTCCTCTAAACAGGAGGCTTTTATCTGCGACACAACTTCCTAGATCAGCGCAGCTGAGCCCTCTGAGCTCGGCCTGAAGGTGCCCTGAGGGCCCCTGGCAGTGCTTCTGTGCTGGTCAGCATCTGCCCTCGGTCCCACCTGCCGCCCTGTGGGCTGAGAGGCTGACATTTAATGGAGGGTGAAAGCTCTTGGCTTCTTACCTGGGCTCCTGTAAGATGCGGGTGTGAATTGCTGCTCTGCGCATATATCCATAAAATCATCTGAGTTCTGTCAGCACAAATGGGTGACTGATGTTTTCACAAAATTCCTCTATTGCCTTTTCCATTTCGCTGTGCAGCTTGTCACATAGAGTTATGTGCTTCAGTATTTTTTAATTTCTAAATTTGTTTGATTCTTATATAAGCTGTTGCCTTAGAAGTTCTCACCAACTTAAAACATTCCTTTATTAAGTGCCTGTTCCGTACACAGCCACGGAAGCAAGAGACGCAGGGAGGACTCCAGATGTTTCCATCGGCTGGAAACCTGAATGAGTCCGCAGAGGCATTTTAGCAACGGGGCTTCCAGGAGAAACCCTTCTGAATGGGAAAGTCAACCTAAGTCAGTGACAGGGCCTGAGTCCTTGGCTGCAACTCCCTCCAGGGCTGCAGAGTGCAGGCCCTGGGTCAGGTCTGGTGTGGGGAGGACAGGGACCCTCATGAGTCCCCCAGGGAAAGGCTGTGTACACGCCCACGCTGGGGCCTCGACATCACATACAGGATTCTAACCAGGAACCAGGACCCTCGGTCTGTGTATCCATCGCTTTCTGAAGGACATGCAGCTTGTTTCTAGTTCTTGCTGATTACAAATAAAGCTGCAGTTTACATGCACGTGAATTTTCCTTCACTCTCCATTTTCACTGCATCCCATGGGCTTTGATAAGGTGCATGGTCATTTCAGCCAGTTATAATATTTTCAATTTCTAGTTAGACATTTTCCCTAAATAATGTCTTATGAAGATGTGTGTTGGTTACACTACAAGTATTTGGGGTTTTTCAACGGTATCCAGGTACTCAATGTTCTGGCCCACGGGATGCTGAGCTCCCTGGATAACCCACGAGCAACATCACCTATCCTGACAGTCACTCTGAGCCCTCCCAGCCCCCCAGGGGGACTCCTGGAGGAGCTTTCAGGTGGCTGGAAGGATGAAGAGGCCTCTTACAATCACACTGTCCCCATCGCCTGTCATTGCCTGAAACAGAGACTTTGCTTTTGAAATTTTTGTTTTCCAATTCAGTTCAGGCATGCAAACATGACAATGACCACCACACATGTGTTTTCTGAGGGTGGCGGAAGTAGAGATTCCGACCCCCTGATGCCACACCACCGAGGGCATCTACGGTGGCTGCACGAGCCGAGGGGCTGCGTGGTAGGCCCTTGCTCAGAAGAAATATTTTCTCCCGGGATAAAGGATCTTGTAGTCCCCAACATTCACACTGAGCAGCGAAGGCAAGATGGCAGAGCCGTGGAACATCCTGGAAATAAGAAAATGATCAGTGATGGAGACACAGGATTCCCTCGTCAGAGTTTTGGTCTGAAATGACCACAGATTGGCCCCTGAGCTCAGCCCCTCGGCTTCAGAGCAAAGAAGCCGTGTCCCCAGCTGATGGGGAGCTGGGCTCTCTCTTTCCTTGAAGACCTTGTGTGTAGGATCGGGCTGCCATGAGTGACTTTGAGGACAGAAGGTAGAGGAGCCGTATACAACCTCCAGGGGTTGCCCTGGAGCCTGGCCCTGGTGGTGGCAGCAGGTGTAGAAGCAGAAGGTTCAGGCTGAGCCTGAGAGGCAGGTGCTGGCCGTTCCTCCTCCTGGCTGACCAGAAAGGGCACCTTGTGGCCCCTGTTCCCCAGGGCTGGGAGCTCTGTGTGACCGCTGGGGCTGCTGTCTCGGGAGTGGCAGTGAGAAGCAGCCTTGTCCTCAGCTGTGGGCTCAGCATTGCTCCAGGAGCCTGGGTTGCCAGACTTGATCCAGGGAAGGGGTCAAGGACCACAAAGGAGGACTCCTACCATCCAAGGCTGTTTGGGGAGCTGTTGGTCACAGTGCACACACTGCACCTTCCTGATGTGGTCTGGCACAGACCCAGCTGGATTCGGTGACCCTGCATCTGCCCTGACCCGTCCTTTCCTCCAGGGCAGCCTGCCCCTGACACACAGGAATTTCTACTCAGGTTGACAAAGTTCCCCAATGTGATGTGGCCACGGGCAGGCTGGGAAGGCAGAACACAAAGGATGTGGCCAGATTTTCAAGAGAGGTTCCCTGAGGCGTGTCTCAGACCCCAGTTTCAGGTCCCCAAACAGGGGAAGCAGCTAACTTATCAGAGGAGTGGGGTTGGCCCAGGGGAACACACTCCAGTGGGGCCAGAAGGTTTTTGTCTCAGTTCCCCACAGGCCTGGAGCACTGTGTGAGCATTGAGACTCTTGTCCCATGCTGAGCAGTAATACTCGGCCTCGTCCTCAGGCTGCAGCCCGCTGATGGTCAGGGTGGCCGAGCTGCCAGACCTGGAGCCAGAGAATCGGTCAGGGATCCCTGAGGGTCGACTGCTAGTACCATATATGATGGTTTTGGGGGCCTTTCCTGGGAGCTGTTGGTACCATTGCACATTATAACCACCCCCAATGTTGGAGCTGCTTCCAGCGCAGGAGATGGTGACCTTCTGGCCCAGGGCCCCAGACACTGAGGACGGCTGAGTCAGCACAGACTGGGCCCAGGATCCTGGAAGAGGGGGAGACACAGACATGGTGATTCTGGGTCTAGAGACAGGAGGAGGAAGAGGACCCCATGTCTCATCCCAAGGTCCCTTTCCCTGTCCCCACATCCAGTCACCTGTGCAGTGAGCCAGGAGGGTGAGCAGGAGAGGGGACCAGGCCATGGTGCAGATCCTCGCTGAGTCCTGCCTCCAGTGGCCCCACAGCTGAAGCAGAGCTGCCCCCAAACCTCTCCTTGCCCTCTTCATGCTCTGCAGGAGGGAGGGTCCCCTCATGCAAATGAGACCCCTCAGCTCTCTGACTCCTCCCTGGGCCCTGGGGCAGCTACCTGGTCCTGAGGGTTTCAGGGGCTGGGTGGGGCCCAGGGCGTGGCGAGGTCACAGCTGTGAGACCTGAGCAGAGGTCACCAGTCAGTGCCAAGGAACAGGTCCCAGCTCTGAATACTGCAGACCTTCTGGAACAGTCCCCGAGCGCCCCCTGCTACCCAGGCCTAGAAACACCAGTGTGTAACCTGGTGACAAAGGCCCATCAGGGACAGATCCTGCCTCCTCCGAGCTCAGTTCACCGGCCCCCTGCCTGAGGGGCAGTCCAGGTGCCCCTTATGTGGCCTCCTAATCACTTCGGGACACTTTCTATGTTCTACCCAGCTCCTCGGGGTGAGTCTGTGTACATGTCCCTTGGCCGTTCAGTGGTGAGAACCAAGCTGGTTACACTTATGTCAACTTTTCTTAGAGCAGGGTCAAGATCAGAGCAGCGACTGTCCCCTGGAGGCATGTTCCCTTATTTTCAGGAGATAGTTTTCTTTTTCTCTGTGATTCCTCCCATCTTAGAAATTACTCACTATTTTCCCAATACACAAAAAATATTCTTTCAGGTCCTTTTCTTTATTCAAAAGATTTTAAGTGTTTGCTTTTACATCTGCTGTCCAGTCAAGCATTACCTATTAACTTGTTTATAGAAGTTGAATAAAATATTTCAGAACTGTCTTTTGTATATTTGTGTGAGAGACAGTTATCTGATATTTCGAGTCAGACTCACTCTGATCAGGATCCCTGACAGAGAGGGGAAGGTGACAGTGATAGTACCACCTGGGAACAGCACCTGGTGGCTTGGGGATTGTAAGGAATGAATTCTAGGTGACCTGGGGAAGCACCTTTAGGGATGAAAGCAGAAGATGCACCCTGGTGAGTGGGCCAGAGGTTCTGGCGCTGGTCCTCTGGGCCTGTCCTCACCTGAGGGGGGAGGGGCAGGTGAAGGAGAGGCCCCCAGGGGGTGGGAGGAGGGTCACTGATGCAGCTTCTTAACCCGCTTGACCCATGTCCTCAGTCTGGGAGAAGGCGGCCACGCTTGGGAATATTTGCTGCTTTCTGACTTTCCCCAGGGGACTGGGCCTCACATCATTGCCTCACTGATGGGAGCGGCGGTGGCTTTTATGGGAACTGAACTTTGGCAGAACATTGAACAGGTCCGTTGTCAGGCTGCTAACTGGTGAGACTGGACCCACCTTGCCCGTTTCCCTCTTGAGTCTCCAGTGTCCACGGTACCAGACCCAATGGCACTAGTGAAGAGGGGGAGAGGCCGAGTGTTGCACACGGGGGACAGGTTGGGGGACATTCTGTCTCTGTTGCTTTGATCTGGACCCAAACCTCCCAGCCCCGTGGTCAGCATGGGATTGGCCCCAGTTCCTACCTCAGGCCCAGGCACCTGTTTCCCGAATCAATCAGACAGGCCCCTCCCTGGTCTCAGTGAGGGTGTCGGGGAAGCGGGTCAGTGATGCAGCCAGTTTCCCTGAAGCCCCGGGACCAGGTCATTGGTGAGAGAGGCTGAGTCGCCCTCACTGGAAGTCGTGTTGTGGGGACGCTCCGCCTCATGAGCCAGAGGCGCTCAGCTCCCAGGAAGGAAATCGTCCTGGTGATACAGGGCCAGGGAGGAGGGACATGTCACAGAAACCTGAGAGAAACAGGGGGAAAGCCCAGCAAGAGTCCCCACTTGTCACCTGCAGAACACACCTTCCCCTGTCCCCACTGACCAAGGAGGAGTCTGCTGGTAAAGTTTCCCTCACAGGGGTGGCCTTGGGCCCCAGCCACATACACTCCTGTGACCCTTCTCCCAGGAGGAGCAGCTACTCACCTCCACCCAGTTTTTCCAGATCAACCCCAAGCCTCTGGCCACCCGGCCTTCACCTCCTGCCCGACCCCTGCCCCCCAACCCCCACGGGCTCCATCCTGGTCCCGGGTCCAGCGCAGTCTTTCAACCAGCCCGCGACCTTCTGCGCAGGGACCTGACCCTCCCTCTGCATCTCCTGCAGCAGCTGGGCCCAGAGGCTGTCAGAGTCTGGGTTTGTCTGGTCCCTTCCCTCACTGCTCCAGCTCCTGCCAGAGCCCAGAACCCTGCGGTTTTCAGTGAAACGAGTAGTTGGTGGACCCATGAACAGCCAGCAATCCTGAGACAGACACAGCTGAGCTCAGTGTGCCTGGTCCTGCCCCAAACAGTGCTGGACACTGCTTGGGCAGCCAGCCTCTGGCATCAGTGAATTCCTGCTCATCGATGGACAATCAGATCGGGTGTTGTTGCCAGAAGGGGTGCGGAACGTCCGGCCCGCAGAGTCTATAAGGTCTGGGAAAATATTCAGTCTGGCCCTGCCAAGGCCACCACAGGCAGCACTCAAAACTCAACACACCTAGGAGCTTTGTTCATAGCTAATTGTTAAGTTAATTTTGTCCGGCCCCTGAACGATGCAATACATATCCAAATGGCCCTTGGGAGAAAAAATGTTCCCCACCCCTGGCTCAGAGTCGTGCATGGAGAGAATGGGCGCCGTGTCCTAGGCCACGTTCCCTCATATGAGTGGGAGATTCTGGATTCCGTCTAAACCAATAAACAAAAGGGATTTATCGGAACCGCACTCCAGGAAGCGCACTCTTAGTCCAAGTATGAAATGCCAGCCGACCATATTCTATGAGGGCTTTTTCCTGAGCCCTGCCCAGGCACGACCAGCCCAACAGTGCCCCCTACTGGTCTCTGGTGCAGGGTCCACCAGCCCTTCAGGCCACACCCCGCCCTCCTGGGGGACAACCCGATTTTGCACTTGCATCTTTGTGATGTCACTACCCAGAGCTAGAGAAAGAGCAGGGCCCTCCTTGGGTTTGAGGGCCAAGAACATGGCTCCAGATAAGTAATAGCTTCGAGGCTGCTAAATGCAGCACCTAGTCCCCGGGTTTTTGTTGCCAGGTATCCCTGGTTCGCCTGACATTTTGTTTTCCTTCTGCCGCTTGTGCGGGACCATAACACATACAGGACCATCCACAACCGAGTTCAGGGCTCAAAATCTACACTGCGCTCTGTCCCTTCACACTGACAAGAGGCCTCTGTGACTCTCCCTTATAAGGGGATATTGTGTTGTCAGTGTTGCCGCCTCACATCGCTGCCAGGCCCTGGCCTTTTATGTCTCCCTTGGTCACTGCAATTTGTCGCTGTTCTTCAAAAAGTGTCCCCTCCTCCGCTTTCTGCTCTGGGCTTTTATTTGCCTTTAAGTGCTATTCTGAAGATTCATTTATTTCCTTTAAATTTATTATAATTAATCAACATTTAATTATGTTTTTGTTATAATTTTATTCTCTTTGTATTTAATCTTGGAATTGTTTCCAGGCTAAAGATCGAAAACGAAGCCGTTACTCTGAGCATCTTTGTTGTGCTTGTGGTTGTGGTTGTGGCTGTTTATTGTCCCCATGACCCCCGGGGTAGTCTCCGAGGTCGGGCACTCCTTCCACATGGGCCCCAATCAACTTTTTTGAGAAATGCTGCACTGTTGAGAGTGAGGAAAGGAGAGAGCTTTCTGGAAGCTTTCCTCTGATACTGGTAATTGATGATGTGCCCATGATATTGAGGGACGGCTCAGACTGTGTAGACAGCAACATAAATGCTTTTTACCAACCTACGGACAATGAGAGTTTGTGTTATTCAGCTGGGTAATGTGAGCAGGTGCTGAGTGAGAGCCGGGGCCTGAATGGGAGGGGGTCTCTCCTGGACCTGGAACTCTCAGCTTAGAGAAACCGATCCAATTGCCTCCTCTGGGGCCACAGAGAACAAACCTTCTGAGCCCACAATAGCGAGACGCAGCCCCTGTGACAGGAGTCGGGGGATATTAGAAGCAGGGGTGCACTGGGCCTTGGGTTTCTGCCCCCCTTCGCCACCTGCATCTGTCACTGTGCAAATGGTCGCTGTACCACAGAGCACAGTAGTACTCAGCCTCGTCCTCGGGCTGGGCCCCCGACAGGGTCAGGGCAGCTTTGCCCCCTTGGATGGAGCCTGAGAACCGGGCGGGGGTCCAGGAGTATTTATTGTTTGTATTATAAATCAGTGTCTTGGGGACTTGGCCAGACTTCTGCTGGATCCAGTTTGGATAGTGACCGCTGGTGACTGCTCCAGTGCTAGAGGTGCAGGTGAGAGTGACTGTCACTCCTGGGGACACGGTCAGTGAGGGCTCCTGAGTCACCACAGCCTGAGAACTGGACCCTGAAATGAAAACAGACACGGTCAGGAACAAAGGGTAAAGGCAGAGGAATCCCTCCAAAGGCTGGTGTCTGAAATGTCCATGAACCTGGGCAGAGAGACAGGACTAGAAGGAGGAGCAGAGGAGTCCCGGCCATGGTGAGACTTTCCAAGATGCCCTGGCCTCATGCTGTGCCGGTCTCTGGGTGCCCCTTTATCTCCCACTCAGCATGCTGGGTGCTGGGTGTGCTTGGGGGGCATTATGCAAATAGGAGCCCATAGGACCATCAAATGCTGGGTCCTGGGCCCAGTTTGTAGCTTCAGTCTCAGGAGAAGACTGAGGTGGTTGTGAGCTCGGAGTCTGTCCCTTGAGAGGAAGCACCTGCTGTCCCCTGTAACTCAGGCCATGAGCATGGGCACAGGGCCCATTCAGTTAGAACCATTTGATTTGGTTGCAGGACTTGCAGCTCTGAGAAGATCCACAGCGCCCCCTGGTGACGTCCTCGGAGGAATGTTCATGGTGGTGGGCACTATGCAGAAGTAAGAATGGTGGACCTTTAACTAACTAACTAACTAACTAACTAACTAACTAAATAGATAGGTATATGATAAATAGATAGATGATAGATGATTGATGGTTATAGATAGATGATAGATAGATAGAAAGAAAGAAAGAAAGAAAGAAAGAAAGAAAGAAAGAAAGAAAGAAAGAAAGAAAGAAAGATAATAGATAGATGATGGATGGATATAAATGTGTTATCTACTATCTACTCTGGATTCCCAGCACAGAGTTTTCTTTTTTAAGGCACCTACTGTGCTTTCAGTTCTATAATTTCCATATGTGTGTTTTTCTCATGTCTTCTATTTCAATTCTGAGTTTTTCTTCCTTCCATTGGTACCAACAATGCTTGTAGTTGCTCCTCAAGTGGATTTTAGGGTCGTTGCCCAAATACTGCCTGTCACAGTGTTTCCTCACCCGGGTCCTCTCAGTGTCAGTGTCTGATTTTCTTTTCTTGTTCATGATTTTATTCCCTGGTTCTCGATGTAACGAGTGCAGATTTTTACTGCATCCGGGTCGTTGTGGGGATTATATTCGCCCCCGGGTCCCATTTGCAATTCCTTCCTTCAGGAATCCTCCCCTGAGCGGCAGCAGAGGGTCAGGGGGTGTGTGGCCAGCTCCCCTGGCCCTGAAAACCTGGGGCACTGCCTCCAGGGCTCTGTGCTCCTCACACCTTCCTGGGGACACCAGGGCAGTGATTGTCACCAGCTGGTTCCCTTCAAGCGGCTGTGGGACAAGCCCTTGCAGGGCCCCGCTGACCTCAGGGAAGGAAGCCCAGGGCTCAGGGCAGCTGCTGTGCTCACTGCGGGTGGGCACTCAGGTCCCCACTGGGACCCTTGCCCACGCTGACAGCAGGGCGGGGCGGGCACCCGCGCCCTGACTCTGATGCCCCCGTTGTTCCTGCTCTAAGGCAGCTGGGCCGGGCTGTGCTCTCAGCAGCCCCCGCTCGCCCTGGGCCCAGGCGAGCAGCCCACGCGGCCCGGGCCCGGCGGAGGCTGAGCGGCCCGAGCGCTGAGGGGCTGGAGCCGGGGAGACTCTCAGCCGCGAGTCTGGCAGAACCACGCGCAAAACACGGTCTCTCCGCACGTGCTGGGCTCCCCCTTTCCCCTCTCCTTGCTTCAAAACTCCGTGCACAGTGTCTGTTATTTCTCACTCCAGTGTTTGCTAAATTTAACAACAGAAAAGCCCTTTTAGACTGCGTTCGTATTTTTGAGAATGTCTGAAACTACAGTGATAAAGTACAAAAAAATATGTAATGACCAGCACGGAAATAAACGCATTTCTCATTTTATTAAACATTATTTTTAGTGTACAGTCATGGTAAGGTCCTTAGGTTGTAATTTACATCCAATATTCATATCATTGTAGATTTTAAAAGAATGGCCTTTTTATATTTGGAAAGAAATTAGTTCAGTAATTCTGATTAACGGAATGTATTTTGAAATATAAATATCAGAAGCTGTTCAATCTCATTTTAAATATTCTGCAAATCTTTTCTCGACTCTGGCAATGACAGATAATATCACCTTTCCGGAAACCTCCCTGTCTCTTGGTTCTTAGCTTGGAGCAGAAGACCCTGGGCAAACCAGGTCACAGATGCAGGACCCCTATTGTCATTGTCATGCCCCCCAGGAACTCTGAGTTCTATTTTTGAAAACGGGTACATGGCGATTCTGTTTGTATTAGGAAATCACTAAGAAAGTGAGATATTTTTGATGAACCTATGAACATAGACAATGGTGAGAACATGAGCTCTCTTGGTTTATATGACAAGGGACAGAAGAAGCCAAGATGGGTCACAGAAGAGAGGATGGCAAATGTTCCCCTCAGTTGCCCCTGGCTGGGGGTTTGTTAGGTCCTGTGACAGTGACAGTCAGCCTCCTCCTCAGGCCAGAGATCAAAGGTGGTGAAAGAGGCCTTGAGCTCACAGCAGGAGCCATGTAGAGGGCTGACCCCTGCTGTCAGCCGCCTGTGTCCTAGGTCACAGGCAGGGTAGCTGCTCTGCCTGGGCGCTATTGTGACCCTTGTTATGGGAAAGATCAATGCTTTAGTAGGTTCAGGAGAAGGGGACCTGGGATCTGGGCTCATCAAGAGCTTCACAGAGGGAGTGACACAGGCACAGATTGGGAGCTTCCTGTTCCTGATGCCCCACAGCCCACCCCACACCCTGGATGGTGGGGGAGCCCCAATGCGGTGTGACAGGAGAGGACAGTCAGTGCCTGTGGGCTCAGAAAGTCCCACCCAGTGGAATCCCCTAGGTGCTGAGTGGTGTCAGCTGGAAGAAGGTCTCATCCATGGACCCATTTCACTATCCTTCTTCCCTGGAGCAGGCTCAGCATTTTCCCAGGAACCGTCAAGCCTGCTCACCCTATCATGGGCTTAAAAAAGATTTCTTGTCAACAGGCCTCAAATTTTTCTTCTGATAACCCCTCTCTCCTGATTTAACTGAAGGCTCAGGCTCCCAGCAGAGTTAAAGGCCAGCTCTGAGCCTGGAATTCCTCTCCGGCCTGAGTCTCCACCCAGGACCTCCCAGCTCAGCGCCTCATCAGGGTGACGCGCTTTTCAGCCAGCCCGGAGCACAGGGGCTTGGCAGGAAGGAGGAGGGCACTGCTCTGACCTCTGAAGAGCGGAGTCTGTCCTGTGGAGGGCCACCTGCCGGGATGGTCCCGGGGCTCTGAAAATGTTTAAAATGCTATTCCCTTATTTCAAAAGAAACACAGCATTCCCAGATGATCTGGTTTTATTACCCATGGAAAACAGGCTCCATTGCAGTGACATAGCGACCCATTCATTTTTGTATTGGTTCTGTTTTTCTGAGACTTCAGAAACATGGAATGAAAAATTGAAAGTAGACCCATTATAAACCAGAAGGTACTTCCAAGTACAGTTTGCATACAGAAGTTAGTTTAAAATGTTCATTCATTGGGAACCAAGACAACAATTGAGTTTGAGGTTTTTGTCCCACTTCCCCGTCTGTGTGTGTCACTGTGAGGAGCACTATTGTACCAGATCGCACAGTAATAGTCAGCGTCGTCCTCAGGCTGCAGCCCAGAGATGAGCAGAAGCCCTGCATTAGCCGAGGCGTCTTTGGATCCAGAGAATCGGCTGGGAACCCCTTCGCCCTGGTGCTTCTCTGAGTCTGACTTATACCACAGGAGATACCGGGGATGGCTCCTTGGCTTCTGCTGGTACCAATATATGTAGGAGCTGCCAACACTGATGCCACTGCTGAGGGTGCAGGTGAGTCTGGCTGTGGATCCAGGAGACACAGAGAGAGAGGGCGGCTGAGTCAGCACAGGCTGGGACAGGGAACCTGCAAACAGAGACTCTCATAGGTGAGGGGTCAGGGATCCAAGTAAGTATTATGAGCAAGAGTATTGTGGTGTTTGGAGATGCCCAGTGTCCCCATGGCCCTTTCTGACCTGTGCAGTGAGAGAGGAGCACGAGGAGGAGAGGAGTCCAGGCCATGGTGCCCACAGCCCCTGAGCCCACAGTGGGGCTGGGCTCCCCAGGCCTCCTTTTCTTCCCCACCCTCTGCCACAGGAGGGGCTTCCATGCAAATGTGAGTCCATCCCCTTTGTGCCCAGCCCGTCCCTGGGCCCTGGGGCTGCAGCTCACTTTACACATTAGACTCAGTAGGACTGAGGTTGGCGTCATCCCTTGGGGGAGCCCTGGGAGGAAGCACCTGCTGAGACAATATCAGTGAGCACAGGGCCCAGCCTCCAGGCCCAGGCCCCTAGGAGTGAATGTTCCTCCATGAGCTGCTCAGCAGGGACCACAGGGCAGTCCCACAGCGCCCCCTGCTGGTCACAGAGCACACACCTCCCCACCGCCCACAGTCCTGAGCGCCCAGCTGGATTTTGCAGCTGAGCAGGTGACTGTCTCTGTTCACTCATCATGGGCTGGTTCCCAGATACTGTGATTCTGATACACTGTGTGGTCGCTGTACTATCTCAGTCCCAGGAGGAGTCCTCATCTGTGGGAGGTGCAATAATATACATAAATGACAAACTAACTGGGTTTCCACCTCCAGTGAAGATGTTACCAAAGTAAATAGACAGTGACCTTCCTGTCCAATGTCACAGATGAAGGGACCGTTTATCTGGTTTAAGGGCTGGCAAGGACTGTCAGGGAATTTTCCAGGAATACATTCTGAGGCATGTTCAGAGGAGGACTATTCGGCAAACACTTCTAGTCATGAGATACAGGTACAGTTTCCATGGAGATCTGATGTGATTAAGTGATTGATAAAAACAATGGCTTTTGTAGGCTTCACATTTGCCAGTGGAATATGTAGCGTGGGAACTCCTTCCAGGAGTTGACTTTTTATCTTAGTGTGTGGAGTTTTTCATATCTGTGTCCTGTGTTTCTTCTTCTGATTTTCTTAGGTTTCCTAATATTTTTTTATATTTTAAATAAAACTTTCCCTACCTGTATTTTCTCATGCATTGTCTTATTTTAGTAGCAAGATAAATGTGAGATTGTGATGCGTTTGCCTATGTCCAGAATATCTGGGCAGTTGAATGCAGAACCCATCACTATACCTGAATCCAACTCTGCTTTAACTTTTCAAATCGTCCAACGGTCCCCACATTTCTGGACTCACTGGGCCACTTAGTAAATGGCTTGGACCAGGATCACTTCCTTTGGGCCCTCTGTCAAGGTGCTCAAGGGATCTTTGTCATTAAACTCAGGCAGGTCACCTGCTTTAAACCCTCAGGACTCCTCCCTGCTGTTTGCACAAAACCCCAAATCCTTGGCTCCTTTCAGGAGGCCTCATGGGCTAGCCCAGCCCCCTGCGCCCTCCCCATGCAGCACCTCCCCTTGTTCTCAGGCTCCAGCTTCACTCCCTTTCCTGCTGCTTCAAAACCCCGGCTCCTGTCCTTCATGGGGTCCCAGACACCTCCTGCTCTGTCCTTTGGGGATAAATAGGATAAAACTTGAAATCCTGGGGACACACGCATTTTGGCACCTCTGAGAGGCTCTTGGTAGCAGGGCATGCACACAGCATCCCAGATGGAAACAGAGAATTAGATATGACACTGCTGGAGCGACACAGCCCACAGAGACCAGTTCAGGGTGTCACCTGCTCCCTGTACACCACCTCAGCCACCATCAATAGGACTCCCCCTGATTAACCTCCCACTCTCCGTTCCCTCGTCCTGGTCCCTCACTGACTGAAAACACGCGCACACACCATGTCCCTCACCGGTGGGTTTCAGCATAAACACGCATTGAACGTCCCCAAACCCCTGCAAGAGACAAGCATGTGCTTGAACTAGCCTGTCACACATGTATACGTGTGGTCATGTCAGAATGGTCGTCTACCTCACTGTTGTGCCCACTGAAAGACTGGGAGAGGAACAAGGTTTGCTACGTTTGGAGCCATGAGGCCCATGGGTGACATGTCTGAGCAGAAGGGAGCACAGAGCAGCGCCCACGGCCTCAGACAGTCAGTGGGAGAGAGCTGAGATGTGACTCAGAAATGTTCACTCCTGGTAAAATTTACAGCAGACACTGGGGTGGTCGGTGGCCTTTATGGCCCCTCAGTGTGTGTTCCTGGGACGCCTGTGCTGTTGCTCATTGTGTGTGACTCTCCCCTGCTTTCGAGGACACATCTCACTGCAAAGTGGTCCAGCTGGCAGAT
The DNA here is from genome assembly GCF_964146895.1 of Miniopterus schreibersii. Lineage (NCBI taxonomy): Eukaryota > Metazoa > Chordata > Mammalia > Chiroptera > Miniopteridae > Miniopterus > Miniopterus schreibersii. The sequence continues at coordinate 14,851,840 of NC_138122.1, forward strand.
GCCTCCACAGAAGCTTCTCCCTGAGATGAGGCTCAGAGCCAGAATCTCTGGGCCCAGGGTTTTTGTCTCAGTTCCTCGTCATCTCAGTCACTGTGAGTACCTATAGCTGTTCCCACTGCCATGGCCTGTAGCACAGTAATAGTCAGCGTCGTCCTCAGGCTGCAGCCCAGAGATGAGCAGAAGCCCTGCATTGGCCGAGGCGTCTTTGGATCCAGAGAAGCGGCTGGGGACCCTGGCGCCCTGGTGCTTCTCTGAGTCTGATTTATATTCCAGCAGATACCGGGGAGGGCTCCCTGGCTTCTGCTGGAACCAGACTATGTAGTAGCCACCAACACTGAAGCCACTGCTGAGGGTGCAGGTGAGTCTGGCTGTGGATCCAGGAGATGCAGAGACGGAGGGCGGCTGAGTCAGCACAGGCTGGGACAGGGAACCTGCAGACACAGACACTTGTCAGTGTTGAGGCAGAGGCCCCTGTCAAGTTTTCATTAGGCTCAACATAAAGGGAATGAAGCTGGCAACTGAGGCCTGGTCCCCGAGCCTGTCCCTACCTGTGCAGTGGGAGAGGAGCACGAGGAGGAGAGGAGTCCAGGCCATGGTGCCCACAGCCCCTGAGCCCACAGTGGGGCTGGGCTCCCCAGGCCTCCTTTTCTTCCCCACCCTCTGCCACAGGAGGGGCTTCCATGCAAATGTGAGTCCCTCCCCTGAGTGCCAGCCCCTCCCTGCACCCTGGAGCTGCAGCTCAGCTCACACCCCACACTGGGGGTGGGTGGGTGGAGGTTGATTTCACCTCTTGGGGAGAGTCCTGGGTGGAAGCACCGGCTGAGACAACACAAAAATTTCCTTCAGAAGACTTTTCCAGGCCAGAGAAAACCGCTTTGAGTCCCCTTCAGGAAGTACTAGGCCCAGTCACCTTTGAGTGAAAGGTCCCCCTGAGCAGCCATCCCAGGGCGTCTTATCGCGCCCCCTACTGGTGGCAGGGCGCACACCTCCCCGTGGCCCAAAGGCCTGAGAGCCCAGCTGGTTTCTGTGGTTCACCAGGCCACTGACTCTATTCACACACCTACGGTCTGATTTCCATATATCGTGATTCTGACACACTGTAGTGATTACTATCTATCTCCCAGGTGTCCCCATCTGTGGGAGGTTCTAAAATGTATATAAATGACCAGTTGATTTGGTTTCCCTTTCAGTGAAAATGTTGCAAAGTAAATGCACAGGCCCTGTGAGTCTAGAGTGTGGGAACCACTGGACCATTTGCGCAGTTAAAGCAGAGTTGGGTTCGGGCGCAGTGAGGATGTGACGGGTTCTGCCTCAACTGCCCAGACCTTCAGCACATCTGCAGGCACATCACAAACTCCCATTTAGCTTGTTATAAAACTAACAGTGAGTAACGAAATACAGGTAGGGCATTCATTGCTTTAAATATAAACAAGTTTTAGGACTCAACAGAAAATCTTGACACGAAATACATGACACAAATACGCAGGACACTACAATCTAAGAGTAAATGGTAAATCCTAAAATAAACGACTAGGACGGGGTAACCCAGCTCGCGGCGGGACGCTGTCGCTAAGGCACTCAGAGGAGTCTTTCTCGCTCAGCTAAGGCAGGCGGCCCCCACTTATAGCCCCGCACGAGTCCTCTCTGCTGCTCCCATGAACCCCCTTCCTCAGCTGCCCTCCGAGGCCGTCGTGGTCTGGTCCTGCCCCCTGTACACCCGCCTTGCAGCCCGGCCTCTTGTTCTCAGACCTCCGGCTTCTCCCACATCCTGTTACTTTAACACCCCACATTCTTGTCCCTTCCTGGTGTCCAAGCCAACTCCCCTGTCCCGCCCTCTGTCATCCTCCCTCATGGCTCCAGCCCTTTCAGATTGGCTCCTTTCACTTAGGAATAGGAGTGTTGCCCGGCTGGTGTGGATCAGAGGTTGAGCGTCGACCTAGGATCCAGGCGATCGGGGTTCGATTCCCGGTCAGGGGCACAGGCCCCAGCTGCAGGGTCGATCCCCAGGCGGGGGCGTGCAGGAGGCAGCCGATCAATGACTCTCATCATTGGTGTTTCTCTCTCTCTCCCTCTCCTTTCGTCTCTCTGAAATCAATAAAGATATATTTTTTAAAAAGAAATAGGAGTGTAATGTCCCTCCGTTAATCGCTGAGTCACTTTCCACCGTGGAGATGTTCACTGTCGTTTTTCTCATTCACCTCTTGGAGGGCATATCTGGTGCTTTTAAGTTTTAACAGGCATACATAGGAAGCTATGAACAGTACATGCATATTCTCATGTGAACACGACTAACTGATTTAGGTAGATACCTATGAGTGTGGTTTCTGTAAGATACCACATAAGAGTTTGTTCAGCTTTGTAAGAAACTGCCAAAATCTTAAAAAGAGGTCATGCTATCTGTTCATGAAATTTATTATTTCCAAGCAGCATGAATGAGAGATCCTGCTGCCTCACATCCCGGGAGCATCTAATGTCATCCGTGTATTGAGTTTTAGCCGTTGTAACGGAAGCCTAGTGGTAAGTCACTGTTTAAATCTGTAATGCCCCAATGACAGGCTACAGTGAGTATATTTTCACGTGTTGATTTGCATATGTACATTGTCCTTGGTAATGAATCTGTTAAATCTACTCAGTGGGGAGGCACTGCCAGTACCTGGGAATTCAGGAGCTCCACAAAGCTCTAAGATTGAGTGGCACAGAGAAACCCACCTTCTCTACAGCTTCAGAGCTCAGGGAACCATCAGTAAAGCCTAGGCTGGTACCAGGGGACACATAGGAGGCTGGCAAGAGAGCCACCTAGTCTTCTAATTTCCTTCTCATCTCTACCCAGCTATTTGGGGTTATTTTGCTTCTGGAAACAAGAGTAATTCTGTTTGCATCAGGAGACCCACATCTTCAAATGCAGACATTGTTATTGACCCTATGAAAACAGAGTTGAGAACCTGAAGCCCTCTGTGTTAATAGCACAAGTGACGGCAGAAGCCCAAACCTGAGCAGATGTTGGTCACAGGCAGTACCAGGGGAGTGATGGGTCAGGCAGGGAAGCGGAGGACCAATATTGTCAAACCTCCCGATGAAACAGCATCTCTTTGGGGTGCTGGGGTTGTGTTCAGCTCCATAAGAGAGATAATCAGCCTCCTCCTCAGACTGCAGGCCACGGGTGGTCAGAGAGGTCCAGGTGATAAACCTAGATCCGGAGAATCAGGTTGAGACCCCTGCAAGGTCTGTCCCTCTGCTGTCCTTAGTCGCAAGCAAGGGGGCACTGCTCAAGAGCCTCTGGCACCTCTGCCAGAGCACCTCCCCACGTGCCTGCTGCTCCTCGTACAAGAGAATGGGCTCGTCAAGGGCTCTTCTGGGAAAATGACACGGGCACACATTGGAAGTTCCTGCTCCTGATCTGCAGTTCCCTCTGCTCCTGTGAGAACCACTCTTGAAGGCACCACCAGCACTAACAACCACAATAAATAGGCATTGACAAGCACACAGAACCTGACTTCTCCATTTATTTACTCACATCTTGGGGTTATTGTCAAATTCTGCTGCTAGGAAAGGGATGTTCCATATTCTTTTTAGAACTCTCTCTCTCTTTTATTAATGGCAAAGGCCCAGAGGGACAGCAGACTCACAGACGCTCCTCTAGCACAGCGCTGTGTGAAAATGGCTCGGGGCTGGGTGTGGGTGCCGAGTGCTGTGGAGCAGAAGCCAGAGCAAATCATTCCCCCTTGAGGTTACAGTGACCTGGCAATGACCTGGTTCCTGGTGGGCTATGATTGCTGCATGGGGTAAACCAAGGGACGAAGAACAGAATGTGAAATCCCTGTGGCCATTGAAGAGATAAGGCCGGAGAGGAGGCATCTGGCGTCAGGAGCACAGGGGGGTCGCCCTGGAGAAGGGGTGTTGGTGTGATGTTGGGGCTCACTTTGCCTGTGCAGGTGTTTCATCCTGGAGATGTGGGAGTCAATGGGGATTTTACACACACCAGACAGCTTGTTTTGAGCCAGACGTCTTCTGATAAACTGGAACCAGACCAGACAAGAAGAGTTCTGAGGGTCGGAAGGAAGAACATGGCAGTGAGATAGACAGGAAGACAGGCGGGTGGCACAGAAATGAAACCCCCGTGGTCACAGACTGAGGGTTCAGCTCCTCATAGGCAGCAAGGCTGTATCAAATGCTAACCCTCTTCAGGGTCCTTAGGAGGGATCCCCCTGCGTTCCCCAAATATCTCAGGAAAGCCTGGTGTGTGCCAGACGCCAGTGTGGCTGATCCCCTCCAATGCTATAGGTGAGAAGGAATAGAGGTCACCCAGGACACGGTAACCCCAGCACGTGAATGCCTTTTTACAGCTTATAGTATTAATTCTTCCCACTTGTGTGGATTCCGGAAACTGAAACCCCAAAAGTTCTCACATCTCAACATCCCCCTTCCTGTTTTTTCTCTGCAGGCCTTGAGGTCCCTCAATGGCAGCCAAGGTTAGCCCAGGTGTCCTGTGACACAGAAGAATGAACTGCATGGTGGTGTTGAAAAATACCAGGGAAATATCATAACTAGAGATGGACATCCAGGTCAAGAAATATTAGTTTAGAGACAAAAAAATCTGGAAGAATAGCCAAGGATTTTGTGAGACATTAATTAGGAAAAGCCTTCCTTCCTTCCTCCCTTCCCTTTCTTTCTTGCAGGTTCTAGGATTAGTGAACTGAAAATCTTTTAAAGGAGAGGGATCTTTCAAGTAGACAATATTACCACAAAATTAAAATGATCCCATTTCTTTTTTCTCACCTTCTAAGTTTCTAGTATATTTAAATTTTATGTTAACATGTTTCAAGAAGATCTCATAAGAGCAGGGAAACATAGTTTCTAAGCCAGAGAGGTGCAATATCCAGTAAATAAAACATTTAAAAACCTGTGCTTTTATTTTACAAGAAATAGGTTCATTTCCATTGGCGTGGGCCAGCAGAATTCTATGACCCACATGGGTACTTCCCTTGACTCTAGAAAATGAAGTAAAAAAAAAAATAAAAAATCAAAGGACAACAAAGACAAGACACTGTCTCAGTGCCAGTCTTCACGCTGCCGGGGCCTCTTATAGGGTTGACCCAGCGACAACATTTTTATTTGAAGGCAGTTCATTCCAAGAACGCAGCTTCTGACTCCAGGCCAATAACTAGATCCTGGGGGGCTAACACTGTCTCTGGTGACATGTTACTCTTGGAGTAGAGTCCTGTCCTCAGGTCTAACTTTTTAGTTAGTTTTCTTATGTGGAGGCAAAAAATGCACCCTGGGGGCTGGGATAACCGGTGGTTGCTCTCTGTCCTGAAAAAAGTATTTATACACATATATATTATCTTACTCCCCTATATAGATTTCACCTTCTGTTCTACAAAGCTTTTACAGTAGAAAGTTGTCATTATTTTTTAGTATTGATATAAGTATTTGTTTGTTGGTTTTAACCTGTTAGAGTCTCCATGGGCACTGTGTATAAAAATGGAAAGAGTTGTAGTTTGGCACCATTTTAATCCAGAATGCCCAGGGCTTATGATCTCTAGTTATTATGAGTAATATTATTAACAGCCTCAACATAGGTGTCAGGAGCTTGTAATGTACACGGCCGAGGGTTTTTGTCCCACTTCCCCATCTGTGTGTGTCACTGTGAGGAGCACTATTGTACCAGATCGCACAGTAATAATCAGCCTCGTCCTCAGGCTGCAGCCCAGAGATGTGCAAATACGCTGCATTGGTTGCAGTGTCTTTGGATCCAGAAACTCGACTGGGGACCCCAGGTCCCAGCTGCTTGTCTGAGTCTGAGTAGTAGTACAAAAATAACCGGGGAGCGCTCCCTGGCTTCTGCTGGTACCAGTATATGTTTTTACCACCAACACTGATGTCACTTTTCAAGGTGCAGGTGAATTTGGCCGTTGATCCAGGAGATGCAGAGAGGAAAGGCTGCTGAGTCAGCACAGGCTGGGACAGGGAACCTGCAAACACAGACACATCAGAGTAAATAGAAGGGTTGGGGTGCAGGTGCTCTGGGTCCCTGAGGCCTGTCCCTACCTGTGCAGTGAGACAGGAGCACAAGGATCACAGGGGTCCAGGCCATGGTGAGCACAGCCCCTTCCTAGCACACAGAGCTGGGGCTGGGCTCCCCAGACCTCTCTTATCTCCTCCCAGGTCACAGAGAAGGGACTGCTCATGCAAATATGTCCCCACCCCCTGCCTCTGCCCCAGGTGTACTTACAAGGTCTGGGGCCCTTGCACGAGTAGACAGGCCTGATGCACTCATTTCCCCGTGGGTTGGGCTGGGAGGAAGCAGCTGCTGGAACCACACACAGGCCCACGTGCGGGGGATTCAGACACTCCCAAAGAGAACACACCTGCCCAGGCCTCACAGAAAGCAAAGAGCCAGCCCTGCATCCTCCAGTAAGAGAGAACCAGTTCCAGGCAAACCCCCAGAGACAGTCCCACAGCGACCCCTGCTGGTCCCAGGGAGAACCACTTCTCACCCTCCCGTGTTTACTTGACTCCTGTGTTTCCAACACACCAGTCATCCGGACAGGGACAATGCAGGTGCACTTTTGTTGTGAGCATCACTGATCTGGGTCTTCTCCTTGGGCTGTGGTCCATGGGGGAGCACAGCCGAATCTTGGCCCAGGAGAGCATAGTGACCACTGTGGAGGTAAGGACACAAAGACTGGAACTGAGAGCAGAATGGACCTGTCTGGAAGAGGGCCCTCAGGAGGGGACTTGCTCTGGGTGCGGAGTGTAAACAGGAGATCACAAGAGGGAGCAGAACACTCACCTTATAGCGCAGGGCAGAGAGGAAACTCCACACCCATAAGGCTGACATATACCAAGCAACTAAATATTACAGGGGATGGGGAGGGAACAGGGCCTGGGCGTCCTTCCAGGACCACTGGGGGCCTGCCTGCCACCTTGCCCCATGTGCTGGGATATTTATAATCCTGGCTGTGCCTGTTCTGAGTGCTGCCTTCATATAATCACCCCAGTAACTTAGAGATTGAGCTCTGTGTGGAGTACTAGGACAGAACTTGGGACAGAGAGACCTGGCAAGGGGACATTCAGGGGCTGGGGGACAAAGAGAAGAGGTTGAAATTATTACAACTTAGAAGCTTGGCTGAGGCACCCTTGGGAGAGACCCCAGAGGTCTCAAAAGGGGTGCCAGTTGTTTGTGCTAAAAAACCAAAGACTGGCCTGGCCGGGTGTGGTTCAGGGTTGAGCATCGACCTAGGATCCTAGGAGATCGAAGTTCGATTCCCGGTCAGGGCACATGCCCAGGTTGTGGGCCCGATCCCCAGTCAGGGGCGTGCAGGAGGCAGCCGATCAATGACTCTCTCATCATTGATGTTTCTCTCTCTCCCTCTCCCTCTCCATTCCTCTCTCTGAAATCAATAAGGACATATTTAAACAAACAAACACACAAACAAAGAAACTGAAGACTGAATTCAATGTCTTCTGCACAGATGAGCAGCCACTGCTGGGCAAGGTGTTTCTGGGTGATTCTCACAGGACAGGAGGCCCACAGAAAACAGAGACGGCTGATGGGTTTAGAAAGCTGCTCCCTCCCCTACTCTGCAGCCGCCCACCGCGACTGTCCTGGAGGATCCTAGCAGGGGCCAGAAGGCAAAGCAGGAGTGTGGTTTGTCACGTCCTAGCCTGGGCATCACAGGGCAGAGGACAGGAGCAGAGAGACAAGGTGGCCTTGCTGGCCTCCGGAGGAAGGAGGGAAACAGAGTTATGTTACCACTGGGTTCCCATGCAATTTAAAGTCTCAAAAAGATATAAACGAAGAGTGGATTGATCTAAAGTAATTTTTTAAAAAGCAAATGATTGCCAAGACTTTCCAGACGATGGCAGAGCTGCAACGGCAATATTGTGATTCAGCATTCTTCCAAAATATCATTGAATGAAGGCTTATTATTTCTTCCATGGATTTGCAAATGACTGGTACTTTCCAATGCCCATTACCCAAGTGTCACTGCACAGAAGGTCTCTGAACATTGCTCATCACGGGCTCCTCTGACCACTTCAGTAAGACAAACAGTAGAAGCGCAGCTTCAAATGAGGTCAACTTTTCTGGGAAGGTATTTATGCAAATATCAAATTGTTTCTAAAAGGGAAGGCTAATTTATTATCCCATTGGTGGAATCGAAAAATGCTTGTTATTTTAAAAAATCAGTTTTTATTTTTCTTTATTATTATTATTTTTAATATATCTTTATTGATTTCAGAGAGAGGAAGGGAGAAGGAGAGACAGAGATAGAGACATCAATGATGAGAGAGTCATTGATCGAGCCCGCAACCCGGGCATGTGCCCTGACCGGGAATCGAACCCCGATCGCCTGGATCCCAGGTAGACGCTCAACCCCTGAGCCACGCCCAGCCGGGCAGTTTTTATTTTTCAATTACAGTTGACATAAATGTTATATTAGTTTCAAGTGTATGCTCCAGTGAATAGACATTATATAACTTACTAAGTTATCATCCCAATAAATCTAGTACGTACCTGACACCCTACATGGTTATTAGAATATTACTGACTATACTCCCTATTCTTAACATCCCATGGATGTTTGTTCAAAGATTCTCCACTTAGAAAGTTTCTTTTCTGTATTAAAATAATTTATTTGGGCAACTCTTTGATAATTTTTTTCTAACATGATTTTTGTAACAGTTTTCCCACTGAAAAATATTTAAATTTCTAATTATTTGTAAACAATTTATTCAATGGAAATACTTTTAATCAATATGAAACACATTTTTCCTGTGAGTTATATATTTAGTAGAAAAGAATTTTTTGGACTAAAATTCTTAATTAAGAGTTATAAACAACAAAATTTCTGGAAGCAAACCAATTGCTCACAGAATGAAGCCATAGTGTACTTTGTATATTTACTACTGGAATATTCTCCAACAAACCAAAATCAAGACTCCTTCACCAAGAAGAGTAGCAAAAGCCACCTCTGCCACCCCTCTCGGCCTTGGAATTTGAGGGACGGCAAAGCTCTATTAGTCTCTGAGTATTTGGGAAGGAATTGACAAAGATGTTTTCGGTACTTTTTAAGATCTTTTTCTTGAAGATTCTTACTTTTAAAAAGTTATGCTGTAAAACGTTAGAAATATAACCTTTGCAACTCAATTTTTTAAATTTCCTGCTTAAAGCTCCAGTATAAAAATACCCTGAAATATATAAAAATACGAGAAAGGGAAATATTTTCATCAAATAAAGAAGATAAAATGCTAGTTGTTGCAATATTTAAGTGGGCATTTCAATGCACAAAAACATGAAGACCTCATTGGACAAGTAGGCAGAAGTTACCAGCCCAGAGAAAACTTTAAAAGATCTGGAAATGTTATTCTCACGATTCATGTAATAACTTAAAATTGCTAAGTATTATTTTTTAATGATATAAATTTTACAAGTACTAATTACAAAAAATAGTTTGATTAATGATAGGAATTCTATGCCTGGAAGTTTCTCTGAAGGGCCTAAAACAACCAGGTCAAGAGAAATGGAAAATCGTCTAACTTCTGTAGTTGAGTGCAGTAACCTCATGAAATATGAGGAATGTATAGTATCCAGACATCACATGCTAATGAGGCAAAACTGTTCTGTCTAATGCTGGGTGGCTTGGAAACTTTATTTGCGTGTCAGTAAGAGTAGGGAGAGAATATAAACGTGGATAAATTGTTATAACAGTGGTAGAGTATGTTTTATTTTGTTCGCAAAGATCTATAAAATCACAACATAAACTGTTTATTATTATTTAATTACAGTTTTCATTCCCTATTATTCTGTATTAGTTTCTGGTGTACAGTGTACCGGTTAGACAATCATATGATTTAGCAAGTGCCTTGTGAGAGGGGGCTTAGTCCCCCAGGCCCTGCTCCCAGCACTAATGGCACCTGTTTCCCATGGTCAAGACTTTCCTGGGTAGAGCAGGTCTATCCTTCCACCTCATACACTTCATCAGAGTCCTGCTGAGCCCCTGTTCTGAGGGCCAAGCTCCCCTGGCCAGGATGGACACCTTTCCCAGAATGGAACTTCCTGCCCCCTAGAGCATTTGTTAGCTCAGAATTCTGTACAGACCACAAAGACATTAGGGGGGAATGGAAACTCCTACTTTGGAAGAAAGGGTTTTCCCATTTATAACAAAAGTAATTTGATTGAAGAACAGCATATAACATTGCAGTTAATAGGATGGACACTGGCTTCAGATAAAGTGAGTTCAACCATAATTGTTTCTAATTATGTAACAAACAAATCGTGTGTGTGTGTGTGTGTGTGTGTGTGTGTGTGTGTGTGTGTGTGTGATGAATCCTTAACCCTGTGTTTGGCATACAGTAAGCGCTCTACCTGCAAATTGTTACTTGTATAGAATTCTTCACTGTGTTTAAGTGATGGCTGCTCAAGACTCCAGAACACCTATGTAGTACTCTCAGTTATTCAACATTATCAGTAGAGAAATTCCTATCAAATCCACAGTGAGATAACACTCCACCCCACTAAGATAGCTCTATTTAAATACATGTATATGTAAAATATATATAATTACATACTTATAATTACTCTATACATATAATGACACACACACACAGAGATATATATCTGTTGCTCAAAAAGTGTGTCTCATAATTAACATATGATGCAGCAGTTCTACATTAGGTAAGCACCCAGGATAAATAAAAACATGTGTGCGCACACAAACGTACAGAAATGGTGGCAGCTATGCACTTAATGAAAAGGTGTAAACACCCCAAAATGCCCACCGGCTGCTGGGTGGGGAAGCAAGCTGTGCCGTGGAGCGGGAAGGGCATGGCCGCAGGACAGGGGAGCCCCGGCCTCCGGGACAGGGCCGGGCCTCAGCGTCATTCCCTGAAGCCGGACATGAAGGGAACACCTGCGCGGGGCCACACTCGATATGGTTTCATGTCTGAACCGCACGAAAGGTCAATTCATCGCCGTGCAAAGCAGATGAGTGGTTATGAACTGCTGGGTGGGCGGAGGATGGGCGAAGACTATTAATTTGGGAGATGTCCCCCAATCCTCAAGTGACTCAGCTGCAAGATTGCACCCAATACCCAGAGGCAGGAGACTCCGCAGCACAGAGTTCATCTGAGGCCAAGTGCAAGTGCAAACGCCCAATGCATGTGCTGCCTCCAGCATCCGGCTGTACTGGGGAAAGCGCCCAGATGTTCAGTAAAGTCCATGGCCCCCAACCCTGTCCTGAGCCCACGAGGAGCAGACGCGGTGGGACCAGGGGCGGGGGCGGATTTGGGGCTGTGCTTCTGGAGAAGTACCCACAGCTGAGGGCACCGTCTTTAATAAATGAAGTGGGAGGAGGCCTGCAGGGAGACCTCAGGAAGGAGACTTGGTGGCGGCTCAGGGGAGATGCATGACACGACTGGAATCCAGGTCCTTGGCACCTGGAAACGGGGAGTTAGGTCCTGGGGGAGGCACAGGCAGCTTTCCCACCCAGCCCAGGTCAGGGCACCGCAAGAGGGGCTCTGGAGGCATCCACAGAAGTTGCTTCACTCTCAATAGGAAATGAGGACAGTAAGCTGGCTGGCTCTGTACCAGGGAATGGCAGAGAGGCGCAGGGACGGTGCTCCTGAGGACCATTTCCACAAATCACTCAGCCCTTCACCCGGGAAAGGAGCAGGGTGAGGCGGGAGGCCCCCAGGCCAGGCCTGGAGCGCCATCAGAATTGGGTTCCTACAACTCCTTACAACCTCATGATGCCCCTTAAAGGTTTTGTGGATGGATCTTCATCATCTGAAAGTTCCTAAGCTGTAAATGTCCCAGCTTCATCAACATCCTGGCATGAGCCTTAGGTCACTTTAAGATGAAGAACAGAGGTGGCTCTTACACAACCTGCCTCAGGTGTGAGGAAGCCTGACACTGGCGTCTCCTGTACACAAGGGCGTCTCACCCACTCACACCTCACTCTGGAAAAGTCTCTTTTTTCTCCCCATTCATTCCTGGAGCCACAGGAGGGAAATAACAGTCTCCACAGACAGGCCACAATGAGCAGATGTAAAGGGGAAGTGACATAACTCTTGGTGCTGGTTCCTAGGAGAGAAGTGAGAGGTAAACTGGACCCACTGGCCGACAGGAAGCACTCAGACCACCCAGATCTCTGAGTCAGACTTGGACCCTGGGCTGGACATGGGAAGGTTCAGCTGCTCCTCCCTCAGGCATCATCCCCAAAGGAGAGGTGCACAGACCTAGGCCCTGATTTATGCCTCCTGGACCTGAACAGGGTGAGACGCTATTAGAAAGAAATCAATGATCATTTTGACTAAAAAAATAATAATGACATTTGCACATCCACGGGTACAAGGAAAAGAGTTGTTGACTGAAGAGGTGACAAGAGATGTTACCCTGAATTAGACTTGGCCCCAGGAAGAGGAAGGTTGACAGACCAGGGCCGGGAGAGCACAGCGAGGTTTTAGTCTCACTTCCCCGTGACTCTGGAGCACTGTGCAAGCTTTAGTGCTGCTATGCCATGCAGCACAGTAATAGTCAGCGTCGTCCTCAGGCTGCAGCCCAGAGATGAGCAGAAGCCCTGCATTGGCCGAGGCGTCTTTGGATCCAGAGAAGCGGCTGGGGACCCCGTCGCCCTGGTGTTTACCTGAGTCTGACTTGAAACTCAGAAGATACCGAGGCCGGCTCCCTGACTTCTGCTGGTACCAGCGGATAATAGAGTCACCAAAATTGAAGTCACTGCTCAGAGTGCAGGTGAGTCTGGCTGTTGCTCCAGGAGATGCAGAGACGGAGGGCGGCTGAGTCAGCACAGGCTGGGACAGGGAACCTGCAAACAGATGGTACATGGGGCAAGGAACAAAGGAAAGTTTCTTAGGGCTTGAGCCAAAGTGGCTGACACAGGGTGGACGGCTGCCCCGTGTCTGTGAGGCCTGTCCCTACCTGTGACGTGAGAGAGGAGCACCAGGAGGAGAGGAGTCCAGGCCATGGTGCCCACAGCCCCTGAGCCCACAGTGGGGCTGGGCTCCCCAGGCCTCCTTTTCTTTCCAGCCTCTGGCACAGGAGGGGCTTCCATGCAAATGTGAGTCCCTCCCCTGAGTGCCAGCCCCTTTCTGGGCCCTGTTGCTGGAGCTCAAATCACACCCCAGGCTGAGGAGACTGGATGTTGGCCTCACCCCTTGAGAGAGCCCTGGGAGTACCTGCTGAGACAACCCAAAGGACCCTCTCAGGGGACTCTGACACGCTAGGGCAGGCACAGCTGCGGAGTCTCCATCCATGAGCACAGGGCCCAGCCTGGAGGCCCTGGATTCTGAATGAATAGTCTCACTCAGTGGTTGTGTAGGGGTCACAGGCCAACCCAACAGTGCCCCCTCCTGGCCAAACACTTTAAAGTGTGAAATTCATAAAAATCAAGAGAGAACCTCTATTAAAAATGGAAAAGGGAGCCCACTGTATGGGAGAACATATTTGCCCATCAGACATCTGAAAAGGGGTTAATTTCCAAAATATATAAAGAACTCATACAACTTCACAAAAGGAGGACAAACAACCCAATTTAAATATGGGCCAAGGACCTAAATAGACACTTTTCCAAAGAGGACATACAGATGGCCAAGAGACACATGGAAAAATGCTCAAAGTCACTAATCATCAGAGAGATGCAAATTAAAATGACAATTAGGTTTCACCTCACACCTCTCAGAAAGGCTCCATCAACAAATCAACAAAGGACAAGTGCTGGCGAGGGTGTGGAGAAAGGGGATCCAGTGCACTGCTGGTGGGGAAGCAGACTGGTGCAGCCACTATGGAAAACAGTGTGGAGGTTCCTCAAAAATTAAAATGGAACTGCTAGTTGACCCAGTGACCCCACTTCTAGGAATGTAGCCTAAGAATCCTGAAATACCAATCAGAAAGAATATATGCACCCCTATGTTCATAGCAGCATTATTTACAATAGCTAAGATCTGGAAGCAGCCCAGGTGCCCTTCAGTAGATGAGTGGATAGGAAAGCTGTGGGGCATTCACACCAGGGAACACTATGCAGCTGTAAAAACGAAGGATCTCTTACCCTTTGAGACACCATGGAGGGACCTGGAGAGTATTATACTAAATGAAATAATCAAGTTGGAGAAGACAAGTACCACATGATCTTACTTATATATGGAATCTAATAAACAAAATAAAATGAGGAACAAAATCGATGCAAAGACATGGAAGCATGGGACAGACTGACAAATCGCAGAGAGAAGGGGGCAGAGGGTTGGAGGAGATTAACCAGAGAGCTTCTGTGCATATATGCATAACCCATGGACACAGACCATAGTGCAGTAGGCCGGGAGGGGAAGGTGTCAATGGGGAAAAAAAGGGACATCTGTAATTCTTTCCAAAATAAAGATACATTTTTTAAAAATAGATAAAATACATACTTACCATGGAAGACACAAAATTGGCTCCAGAAGAAATAAGGTAATTAAAAAGACCAATTTTAGTAGAATACTTTTTAAAAATGTAATGCAACTCCTCCACTGAATAGCATATGATACAGACATTTTCACAGGGAGCCTCTACCAAACCTTCTGAGATTAGAAGGGTCTATTTAGCTGCTTCATATTTTTTACAATATTTAAAAGTAAGGAGAATGTCATAGTATTTGTTGTGATATTGATAAACACACCTTATGCATAATTTATACCAAAAGGGCAATTGCAGACCAATAACATTAAATATTGCTACAAATATTTAAAATAAAATATTAAGGGATCGCACAGGACCAGGTAAATAATTTTATACACTATTATGAAGGGTCATTTATTCCAATGATACAAGTTTTGTTTCATATTAAGAAATGTTTTAATATAAAAAATATCAAATCAGCATTAAATATGATCATATTGTCTCTATTGATAGGGGGAAAGCCTTTCAGAAGATTTAACACCAACTCCTAACAAGCCATAAAGACGCAAACCTATGCATTGCTAATATGGTAAGAAACACTCCCTCCCACATGCGTAACTTGGCACTAAATGCAGCATCTTAGTTAATGAAATGGGGAAAGGGGCATTTCCACAAAAATCAAGAACAGGCAAAGGTGACCTTCACCTCCATTATCATTTCCACCATTCTGCAAATATTAATAAGTTAAACAAGAGAAATCTCTATTCAGGTCTCAGCTTTGAGGCGAACAGCCAAATAGACGCTCTTAAAGATCCAAATGCATGGTATGGCCTAGACACTCTGGTGCTGGCAGAGTGATAGCAGGGATCCCCTGTGACTAGCATTGGTAACAATCAGTGCCAGATGCATGATAGGTGGAACCTGAGGGGCAGAGGGGAGGTCTTGGCCCACCTGCCAGGAGGGAAGAGCATCTTGAAAGATCTGAGTTATCACCCCAGATCTGATGTGACAATCTGCCTGTCACTCAGGCTGCATCACATTTTGGGAGCATGTGTCTCAGAGCCGGAATAACCCACTTGCAGAGGCTTCTGGTGCAGAAAGGGGTGACCTTCTGCCCAAGTGACCAACACACTGAGCCAGGGGGTTGTGAGTCTGGTGTCACAAGACCTGCTCCATATGGAACTGAGAAGTCAGATCCCATCAGACCCCAGGTGCTCCTTTTCTTACTATTTCAGGGACTCACTCTTTCAGGGACTGACGGTGGAAGACTCCAGGACATTCTAGAGGCATCTTGAAGCTTTGTCTCCTGAGGTCCCACAGTGGGAATTCTGACAACAATTCTTATTCTGGTTCTTATTTTCAGGACAGACTTTCCTAGCAGCCCTCTTCCTCTTTGAAAATGCGTTCTGGGTGCTCCTTGTCTGTCAGCTTCACCATGTATCAGATTTGGCTCAGTAGCCAGGTGCTGGGGTCACAGCTGTGTTCTCAACGCAGGTCACTCAGTTAACTGTCCGCAGCGCCCCCTGCTGGCCCTTGTGTACTTAGCACCACATCAGAAATTCAATGTCAGCATCCTGCCTGAGGGAGGGGCACACCCTACCTAATCATTGCCCTTTTCACCGCCCCTCACAAATGAAAGGGTGTCTCACTAGGGCCCCTCACTGGGCTGCACCCTCCTTACCACACTGACCTCTCCGTTCCACAGAGTGGCCTCCTGAGAAGGTGGCCTCCCTGGTGTGCCTTCAGTAGCTTCCATAGTGGAGGTAGGAGCGCAGAGAACTGAGCCCTCCAACAAATCTGTCCTGCTCTCAGCTCAGCAGAGGAACAAATGCTGTGAGCCCAGCAATGGTTTCATCATTTGGGAAGGTGACCTTCCTCTCAGTTGACCAGACAGAGGAAGCAGTCTGAGGGTTGGAGGGGACAGCAAGCAAAGGGGTTTGAAAAGGCAAGTTCCAGCTTCCCAGTGGCCTCCTGTTGACATTTTAGAAGTGAACTGATAGATTCAGAAACATTCAGGGAGATTCCACAGGATTCTGAGAAGCCTGAAGATTGTCCAGGAGACTGCACCACAAGTGTGGGGCCTGTCACACTGTGCCCAGACTTCTCTCCTGCAGTGACTGCCTATTGGCGATCCTGTTCAGGGGCGGTCCTAAAGTGTGAACAGTCAGGAAAAGCTCTTCTTTACCCCGTGTAGCCAGGCCAGGGGGTGCAAGCGAGGACTGAGACAGGGCTGGGTTCTGATACAGACACGAGTTCAGTCTTCATACACTGGTCCCCTTTTATCCAGGTGAGCACCAGGATAGAGATTAAACTTCCTTGTAACTGATGGGGCCTCTGGGACTCTGGAAACTAATGGATAACAAAGTCTTTACATTCTAACAACAAATGTGTAATTTCCTCATAATTTTGCCTCCCCGTTACCAACTTTGAGGCTGAATTATAGTATTAGACTTATATTTTCCAGAATGGTGTTGGCCAGGTCAGCCCTGTTGCTTTCAGTAGAAACTAGAGGGGTTTCCCTGAGTTCTGCTGATACTAGATTATCTTGTGCCCCCCAGCACTGAAGTCACTTCTCAGGGTGCAGGTGAGTCTCCCAGAGGGTCCAAGCATGAAGAGAGGGAGGGTGGCTGAGTAAGGACAGGTTGGGACAGGGAATCTGCAAACATAGACATGAGTATATAGTTTTCATATATATATATATATATATATATAGCTTAAGATTACCAGGCAAACAAAGATACTCTTCTCAAGGACATCGTTTGGGGGCTCAGAGGAAGCTTCCCAGGAACCAAAGCAAAGGCCAGACCTCATTTTCAGTAACGTTGACTCTGTATCACCCCATGGATTGCAGGGCACATGGATTATCTCATGTAGAGTCGGGATGTGCCGGGGCGATAATTTCTTGCTCAGTGATTCATGGAGGAGCCACAGCTCTGTCATAGGAGGGGATGTGCGAGAACAGTAAGGGACTGAGCCTTGTGACAGATTCCACTTGTGATGGACTAAACTAACAGCATAAGGCTCTCAAATGCTGGAGACAAGGTGACAGAAACATCAATCCCTCGGCTGTTGTTGGACACAGATAATTAAAGAGATCATCAAACATGGAAAGTGGGTCTCGGGCCCCAGTATTTGGCCAAAAACACACAGGAAGCAGCTGGCTTGTCAGAGCAATGTGGTCGGCCCAGGGGAGCCGCATTTCAAGAGGACAGCAGGTTTTTGTCTCAGTTCCCCACAGGCCTGGAGCACTGTGCTACCATCGAGATTGTCATCATAGGTCTGGCAGTAATAGTAGGCCTCGTCCTCAGGCTGCAGCCCGCTGATGGTCAGCGTGGCCGAGTTGCCAGACTTGGAGCCAGAGAATCTCTCAGGGACCCCTGAGGGTCGATCGCTATCATCATAGATGATGGTTTTGGGGGCCTTTCCTGGGAGCTGTTGGTACCAGTGCACATAATAACCACTCCCAATGTTGGAGCTGCTTCCAGCGCAGGAGATGGTCACCTTCTGGCCCGGGGCCCCAGACACTGAGGACGGCTGAGTCAGCACAGACTGCGCCCAGGATCCTGGAGAGGGGAAGACACAGACATGGTGATTCTGGGTCTAGAGACAAAGAAGAAAGCAGCAGCATGAGTCTTCCCAGGGCCCCATCCCCTGTCCCCACATCCAGTCACCTGTGCAGTGAGCGAGGAGGGTGAGCAGGAGAGGGGACCAGGCCATGGTGCAGATCCTCGCTGAGTCCTGCCTCCAGTGGCCCCACAGCTGAAGCAGAGCTGCCCCCAAACCTCTCCTTGCCCTCTTCATACTCTGAGAGGAGGGTCCATTTATGCAAATGAGAATCCCCATCTATTTGATCTCTCTCAGAGCCCTGGGCCAGGTCCCTCTGCCAGAGGATGGCCCTGGGTGTTTGCAGGGGTAGGGCTGTTTGGGGCCCAGGTTTGGGGAAATCACAGCAGTGAGCTCTGAGCAGATGGTACTAGGCATTGTCATGGGGCAGGTCCCAACTCTGATCACCACTGATCTCTCAGAAACAAGGCCCGAGCGCCCCCTAGAGTCCAGGCCCAGACACACCCTTGTGTGATATGGTCACCAGAAGCCATCAGGGACAACCTCTGCCTTCCCACTGTTCTGTCCACTGCCCCCTGCCTTAGGTCCGGGCCACGTGTCCCCTGTTGTGCCCTCCCAATTACTCCAGGGCATTTTTATGCTCTACTCAGAATCCTCAGGGTGAGTCTTTCCACACCTCCCTTCGCTGTTCAGTGGTCAGGACTGAGGTGGTGTTTCCTACACAAACTCTTACTCCAGTATCAGGTCCAGAGCAGTGACCAGCCCCAAGAGGCATGTCCCTTCTGTGCAGAATCCAGATCCTTTCCTCTCTGGTGACTAGCGGTTTCTTTCCCTGTGGATTCCTCAAGAGAACTGAGGAGAAAGGGCTCCTTCTCTCTAGAGATGGAGAGGTTGTGAAGAGAAAGCCCTCATGTGCATTTCTGAGCGATGCTGTGTAAAACTTTATTATCTGTCAATATTCCATCTGCAAGAAACCGTAGCTGTCCCCATACTGTGAGCAGCGATTTACTCCCAGGGATCTATTCTCAAACTCACAGTCAAAAGTTGGCATTTATCTGAGAGTGAAAAGGGAAAATATGCAGAAAGTTCTAAGCAAAAATTTGTTAAATTTTCAAATTGCTGTGATAAGGTTTTATTTTAAAAGTTTATATATTAGTCACCACTTACCCAACTTAAAATGCATGTATGTTATTCTATATAAAAGTCACCTCATTAAGGCTGATTTTAAAATTCAGTGATGATAAATATTGATGGAAATTGTCATTTGAATATCGGTCGAAAAAAAAATATTGGTTGAAAAGCATTGGAAATGCAGTGCTTCTGTTCTTGTTTGAAAAGGTGTGTATATAAGTGTTTTCCTAAAATCGCTTCATATTTTAGTCATGAGTTTAGGATTTGTATACTCTGATCTGGTCCTGCAGATTGGAAATCCCGCATTGGTGCCCAGTGAAACCCCATGAGGAGCTCCTTTCTATGAACTTCAGAGTCATCCCACTAATAGCAAAACCAACCCCAGACAGAGCTTCCAGGGCAGAATGATGTTGGTTTCAGACTTGTCTCTGGGGTAGGCACAGCTGTAGTCCCTGGCACTTGTGTGCAGCATTTTCAGGATAGAGAAATTGTTCACTCAGCCACCCAATGACAGCCACCCAAGGCCACCTGGTTTCTCTCAATGATCCCATGTCTGAATGTGAAAAAGTGCAAATACAAAAGGGAACTATAGCCCTTATGTCACAAGCCCTCAGTTGGGAAAGAAAACTTTCCAGCAGAGGTTCAGCTTGACTGGCAGTATCACAAGCGGTGATTGACTGAGTGACCAATCAGGTCTGAGAGGACAGGGAAGGTTGTGTCTCATGTCCCCATGGACTGTGAGCTCCGTGTGAGCCGCACTGAGGCTGCTGTCCCAGAATGAATGTAATGATCAGTCGCATGTGCTGACTGGAGGCCAGAGGGGATCGGAGGGCTCAGCGCAGACAGGGAGCAGAGGTCACCCGGGGACCCTGAGCACCCAACTCATCCCAGTGGAGCAGGCGTTCCGGGCACTTCCCGGGCACGTGGTAAAAGGACCCGTTACACTCACTCACTGGTGTTTCGAGCTGAGGGAGATTCTGCCTCTTGTTGATTCTGACACTGAGGTGGGAAAGAAAAGCCTGAAAACTCACTGTCCTGACCAATATGTACTCGGGGAGAACAGTGAGCTGTGCATGTGTGTATATGTCAATATATAAAAATTTATATATATATATATTTTTTAATTGATTTCACAGAGAGGAAAGGAGAGGGAGAGAGAGAGAGATAGAAACATCAATGATGAGAGAGTCATTAATCAGCTGCTTAGCCCGCAACCTGGGCATGTGCCCTGACCGGGAATCGAACCCCAACCGCCTGGATCCTAGGTCGACGCTCAACCGCTGAGCCACGCCAGGCTGGGCAAAAATTTATATATTTTTAAATAATTTTCTCTTAGATTCTGTTCTCTCAGAGAAAGGAGGAATGAAGACGGAGAGAGAGAGAGAGAGAGAGAGAGAGAGAGAGAGAGAGAGAGAGAGAGAGAGAGACCCACTGGCTCTGTTCCTGGGAGAACCTCAACTCATACACACCCTTTACCCCAAGTTTTTGCTCTATTCCGCTTTTTCTGGCTTTTTGCACGGTCCTGTTCTGTGGAACAATCTCTGATAAGGGTGAAGCAAAGGGAAGCCTGTGTTCTGTGTCCTACCAAGTCCTTGAGGGGTCACAGTCACAGGAAGCAAAGGATCAGGAATACAATATTCCCACTGTGAGTATCTGCCCATTCTCAATACCCCATAGACCTGGCTACCAGCACCGTGTCTGTCACAGGGCTGATTCACATCCTTTCCAGCACACTGTAGTTTTGTGAGAAGGGCCTTTGAATTTCCATCCAGGTTTCACAGATGCAGGTTCCAGTTATGAGCCTTGGGGATATAATCAGGAACCCTGGAGTCTGTTTTGAGCCACTGGGTCATAATTCTTACTCAGCAAGTTGCAGGTCACAGAGTCTTACATTGGAGTGAGGCAAAGATCACAGACATGTCACCCCAGGTGCACACTGCAGGTGACAGAACAGGCTCAGCACCCAGTGGCACCCATCTCAGGTCCCCTGCACCCACACAGTGTCCCTCAGCCCTCAGGGCAGCATCTCCAGACTTGGTCTATGGCTCTTCTGACACTAAAGCTGCAGCCTTTGTCTCTCCTTGATCTGGTTCCTGTAAATGCACATCTGCTCCCTTCACCTGCCCTTCCCAGGTACAGGCAGGTCTCATGATACTAGAGAAGGATTATTCCAGGAACACTGTTTCATTTATGTCTTTTCTTACAGTTTCCATGTCTTTGCTGAAATGTTCTACCTCATTTCTTCATTGAAAATATATTTTACCTGAAGACCCTGCAGTTAGTTTTTCATTCAGTTAGTAGAAAACTGTTATCTTAACAATACTGAGTATTTTGAACCACAAACTAGGCTATATACTTAAGTTTAATTTTCCTGCCGTGTTTTGCACTTTTTACTGTATAAGATTTTCTTTTGTTTTTCCAGATTTATCCTTAAGAATTTTATATTTATGTTGTTACAAATAGTACTGTAACCAAACAAGTGGGTTCTGCTTCCTGCCACAACAGAAGCCAGACTCATGAGACAGGTGCTGTTGTAAAAGGAAAACTGTTTTTTCAGTTGCTGTGTGACTTGGGAGAAAGGTGGACTTCGATCTCAAAGACCACCTCCTCTTCCTTCTCAAGCCTATGGTACTTATCAGGATAGGGAAGAGAGGGCATTTTTTTCTATCCAATTATCTTGTTTTCAGTGTGCTCAGCTCTGGCTATTCATTTTTATGGCTTTTGGCTTGCTCAGTGTAAGAACTTTCTCCTGCACCATCTTGGCCAATGCAAGACACTCCTCAGCACTCCCTGACTGTCTAAAGTAGTGGTGAGGGGAGGACTGCAGGAGCTGTCATCAAAAAACCTGGAGATGCTAATAGCCCTCATCCCACCACCTGACACTGGACATGGCATCCAAGGAATTGGTTGGAGTCTGTGGGGCACCCCTGGATCACGATGCAGCCAAGTCCTCTGTGCAGCCCGGTGCAACCCACCTCTCCAAAGTGGCCAGCCAGTCCCATGCTCTGACTGATGGCTGCCCAAGGGAACAATACTGTTGTTATTTTTTAAGTTTTGATAGCTCACTGCTAGTATATAGAATATAATTTATTATTGCATGTTGGTTTGTATCACAAAACTCAGATTTGAGCACTCATACCAGAATCATATCTTAGCCCTGAGCTGAGCTTGGCCAGAATCAATCTAATTTGACCTCATCAAATGTCTCCAATGGGAAATTTTTATCTCTGAACAAGGAAATTTGTCTGTGAAACCATGAACAAAGCAAGAATATATGAGCTATAAGTTAATCTAAAAGTTGAAGAAAAAGATGTGACATTGTCAAAATTACTGGTCCTAAGAAAATCAAGTGCTGGATGAAGATCTGACAACACAAGTTACTGCTGAGCTAGACTTGGTCAGAGCCACCAGCTGGGGTGACAGTGGCAGGCCAAGAGAGCAGAGAGGAGGTTTTGGTCTCACTTCCTTGTGGGTCTGGACCACTGTGTTGAGTCTTAGTGTTGCTGTCCCATGCAGCACAGTAATAGTCAGCGTCATCCTCAGGCTGCAGCCCAGAGATGAGCAGAAGCCCTGCATTGGCCGAGGCGTCTTTGGATCCAGAGAAGCGGCTGGGGACCCCGGCGCCCTGGTGCTTATTTGAGTCTGAGTAGTAATACAGGAGATACCGGGGAGGGCTCCCTGGCTTCTGCTGGAACCAGCGTATGGTATAGCTGCCAACACTGAAGCCACTGCTGAGGGTGCAGGTGAGTCTGGCTGTGGATCCAGGAGATGCAGAGACGGAGGGCGGCTGAGTCAGCACAGGCTGGGACAGGGAACCTGCAGGAACAGACACTTGTCAGTGATGCACAGGGACCAGGGGAAGTTTTTCAGATTGATCATGAAGGGGATAGACTTGGGAACTGAGGCCTGGTTGGAGGCCTGTCCCTACCTGTGCAGTGGGAGAGGAGCACGAGGAGGAGAGGAGTCCAGGCCATGGTGCCCACAGCCCCTGAGCCCACAGTGGGGCTGGGCTCCCCAGGCCTCCTTTTCTTCCCCCCCCTCTGCCACAGGAGGGGCTGCCATGCAAATGTGAGTCCCTCCCCTGAGTGCCAGCCCCTCCCTGCGCCCTGGGGCTGCAGCTCAGCTCACACCCCAGACCCAGGAGGAGGGAGGTTGGCTTCACCCCCTGGGAGAGCTCTGAGCATAAACACCTCCTGAAACCCCACAAAGGTTTCCTGCTCAGGGGGCTCTGCCAGGGCAGAGAGGACACAGCTGCTGCTTTCCATTCAGAGAACACAAAGCCTGACCATCAGGCACAGGCTCCTTGGAGTAAATAAATGGTCCTCACTGAGCAGCCTTGTATGGACCTCAGGGCAGTCCCACAGTGTCACCTGCTGGTCATATGTGTACAAAATAAAAATAATAATAATGCTAAGATTTCT
Source organism: Miniopterus schreibersii (assembly GCF_964146895.1). Lineage (NCBI taxonomy): Eukaryota > Metazoa > Chordata > Mammalia > Chiroptera > Miniopteridae > Miniopterus > Miniopterus schreibersii. The sequence continues at coordinate 14,875,348 of NC_138122.1, forward strand.
ACCCTTTATTTAAAAATAAATGAAATGTATACTTGCCTTGGATGACACAAATTTGGCTACATCAAGAATTAAATAAATAATACACCAATTTTCTTATAGAAATAGAAAATGTGGACCTACTTCACAGAATGGCAAAAGATACAGGCTGTTTCTCGGAACCATCTAACAGGTCTTCAGAGATCAAGTGGTTCCGATTTCTTTTCATCCAAACTTTTCTAAAACATTTTAAAATATATAAAATGTCCTAGTTCTTTTTAAAGCAGTTATCACAATGACAAATGCTTCCAAAAAATGAGAGAAACAAAAAATTACAGAATGATAATGCTAAATGTTGATGCAGATGTGCTAAATGAAATGTTAATAAAGAGGTTCCAATGTTGGAATAACTGTGATTTGCAATCACTGTGTCAATTAATCCAATGAACATGTTGGGTTTTATTTTAAGAAATAAGTAATATAATATTATAGTAATGATATATCAAAAGATAAGATAATATTGTCTCACTTGTTCATGAAAGAGCATTTAACCAAACTCAACACCAAAATCTTATAAAAGCCACATCAAACTAAACACACACACGCACAAGACTATCTCTCACACACATACGTAACTTCATCCTAAGGCCAGCATCTGAGAAATGGTATTGTGAAGGGCGACATGTCCACAAAGATCAGGAAGAGGCAAAGGTGACTTTCCCTTTTATTATTATTCAAAAGTGTTCTGCAAGTGTCAGACAATTCAATAAAGAAGTGAAATCAATAGTTAGGACTCAGCATTGATGGGAACAGACAGGTAAAAATTCTTACAGATCCAAATGCATGATATGGCCTTAAGCTCTCTGTGCTGGTGCAGAGTGACAGCAGAGATCTTCACTAACCGGCTACTAACTGTAACTGGTCCTGGTAGCAGTTAGTGACAATGGAGCAAAGGACAGAGCAAGAGGGGCAGAGAAAGGTCTTGGCCTACTTGCTCAAGGGTGAAGAGACACCCTGTAACCTCTGAGCCATCGCCCCAGGTCTGAAGTCACAACCTGCCTCCCATTCAGGCTGCATCCTAAGTAACATCAATCATCACATGTATGGGGCCTCTGTCTCAGATTTAGAGCGACCCCCAACACAGTAACTTCCAGTGCAAAAGGGGGGACATTCTGCCCAAGTGAACAACACACTGAGACAGAGGGTTGTGAGTCTGGTTTCACAGCACCTGCTCCTTGTGGAACTGAGGAGAAGCCAGGTCCTATGTGACCTCAGGGGCTCCTTTGTGTAAAATGTGACAAAGGCTCTAGACAAGCACTGAGAGAGAAAGACTCCAGGTCATGATGGTGACACCTCAGAGCTCTGTCTCCTGGGGTTCCGTGGTGGGGATGCAGCCCACGAGCTGGGTCTTATCTTCTGGGCAGATTTTCCAGAAGCCTCTTCTTCCTTGGAAATGCACTCTGGCTCCTCATTGTCTACAAGCTCCAACCTGTCCCAGGTTTGGCCAAAGACCTGAATTTGAAACATTGTGGTGTGGGAACTAGAATGTGGTGGAATCGGTAGCTGAGGACATGAGGAAGCTGAACAGACACCGCGAACCTGCGAGAAGATCGATCCAGTCACAGTGCAGCCCAGGCTCAGCTCAGAGAAGCCTCAGTGAGCTCAGACACCTGTCCCCTGTCATCCACTTTGTGCCTTCCCACTTGGGACATACCTTTTCTTGCTTCGCTCAGGACGCCCACAGCTCCCCTTCCCATCAGAAGAACCCCATCCCCACCTGCCCTCCCTGACTTCTGATCCCTAAGACAGGGACCTTCATTTTGCTGACTGCTGGCTGCTGTTGGGTCGTCATAGTGGAAGCAGGTGGCAGTTCTGGATTCCACATGGGGTGGGATGTCTGAGGCTGCCACCATGGCATGTGAGGAAAGGAACTCTTCTCTGAGCTGCTCTTGCATAACAGGCAGTGTTCTCACGTGGATTTTTCTGGAGCCATGAAGGAAACACAGCACAGACTCCTCTGTTCCACCTGGGAACCAGGGAAACTGAGTCTCTCCCATTATTCCCCTTTATTCTTGGGCATGGGATCAATTCATGAAAATATGTTCCTGCCATTCCCCGTGCCCAACCCCTGAATGACTTGGCTGGGTGCTGGTTCTAGTCTTGTGGAGAGGAAGAGATGATCTGGAGTTTTCCCATGGGCTGAGGGAGACCAGCATCTAGTTTATCAATGGGGTTAGAGCAGTGACAACTGGAAAAAGTCACATGTGGGTGAAGTTCATTGCTCCCAGTCCCATTAGAGCACCCTCAGCTTCTTACATAAGAGGGGAGGGTGGTGTGGAGGGAGGGGTTGTATCAGTCTCACTCAGTTTTAACAGGCCCACAGCACCTCCTGGTGGCCACAGGACCACAACCCCATATTTACACTGTGTAGCAGACGCTTGAAGGGTGCTAACCAGTTTCTGATAACTTTTCCTACATCTAGAGAGACAATATGGGGTGGGTGGAAAATTCAATCCCCAGGCACCTTCCCTATGGAGTCACCATACCCTGGAGCAATCCCCAGTTGGCCTGCTTTATTCAGGCCTTGTTCCTGCCATATCTTGCAGGGACATCTGTCATCTCACTGTTGCTAGGTCATGGCTCTTACTCTCCAGCTGGGTTTCAAGATGCTCTGCTCACAAGTTCATAAGTTATCTCTCTGTTAAATATACACCAGGTGACCCTGTTTTTGAATTTTCAGTAAGTCAGATATTTCCTACAGGATCCCTGATTAGCAATTATTAATCATAATTGACCACAAATGGGATCATTTTGGTGAATAAATCTCCTGTGCCGTTTAAGAGGCAAAATTATCTCCAGTGTTGTCATCCCAGAGAGAGTCTGTGTACTGAGCAAGGAGCTGAGGCCACGTAGACTCGACAAGGACCAGAATGTCCTATTAGCGAGAGTGCAGACATTCTCTGAGTGACAGCTCCATGGCAGTGCTGCAGGGTCTCAGTAGTAGGACATAAATGGCTGGAGGTGTCACCCCAATACAGGCTGACAGGTTTGCCTCACTTCCCCAGTGGCCTGGCACAGTGTGAGCAGTGACACGGTCACCCTGTATCTGACAGTATGAGCAGCTATATTCTCAGGGAGAAGATCACAGTCCCACAAATAACCTGAGTTCCCTGGGACATCTCTGGACTCAAAGAATCAGCTGGGGCACCAGAGCCCTGGCTGTTACTGGAGCCTGAGTAGACTCTCAGGAGATTCCGGGAAGGGCCCCTGGTTTCTCGTGGTAAAGTGGTAGCCGGGTGATAATTTTTGCCACCAACGTTGGGAAATCTACGTACTTTCTGTTCAAATTTGCTGTAAAGCAAAACCTTCAAATTAAAATAAAGTCTAATTAAAGAAAAATAAAAGGGAAAAAAATTAAAGCTCTGTGGAAACCGTACCCTAAATGGGAAAACAATCCAGAAGGGGAATTTGAGAGCTCTGTCAGGTGCAAGGAAAGAACGAAGAACCAGCTCATCATAAGAATGTGACAGTAAGTGAGGGAGAGAGTTCAAAATGGTATCTCTAACTCGCACAACAAGACCGTACTTGTAAATAACAAAATAAAACAACTTACTAACTTTTGAATAAAAACGCAGGAATACACAAAATAAGACTTTTAGGAAAAAAATTTAATAAAAATTTAAGTGTTAACCTCTGTAGATAAAAAGACATATTGATCTAATAAGATAAAGTTGTTTCCATTACCAAAAAATTTTTAAAAGTCCAATTTTCTTAAAAAAAAAAAAATATTATTATAGAACTATTTCACAAACAGGCATAAGATATAGATAGTTTCACCAGGAACAGTGACAAATCTTCATTGTTCAGATGGCTTTAATTAGTTGGATTCATATATTTATATATATAATATTTTTCAAAAACTTTAAAAAAATTGGAAAATTTCCTACATCTTGTATAAAGCAGGTATAATAGTACTAACTATACCTGACAAATAAAATACAGAAATAAGGAATTTACAGACCAATATTATGAAATATCAATGCAAATGTTCTAAATAAAATATTAACAAATATATTCTAATATTAGAATAATAAATTGATACACCATCACCATAGTGATTTATTCCATGTCTACAAGTTGGGCTCCATATTGATAAACCCTTTAATGTTATATATAATATTAATAGATCAACAGATAAAATCATGTTATCACAATGGGTTCTAAAATGTCTTTCACAAATGTAAAGCAAATTCTTATTTAAAATCACATTACATTAGAAGCGGATACTTTATAACATGGTAAAATACACTCTCTTCCACACACATGACTTAGTCCTACAGCCAGCACCTTAGGCAGGGAAGGAGAACATTTCCACAAATATCAGGAACAGGCCAAAGTGACTTTACCTCCGTTATCATTCAACATTATTCTGCACATATAAGACAACTCAATTAAACCAGAATAAATTAATGTTTAGATATTTGCATTGGTGGGAATGGACAAGTGGTCATTCCCAAAGCCCCAAATGTATGAGACAGCCTGAGATACTCCCATGCCAGCGCAGCAGGCACGGAAAAAACAAGACGAGGGCCCGGCCGGGCGTGGCTCAGCCGTTGAGCATCAACCTGGGATCCAGGCGATTGGGGTTCAATTCCGGGTCAGGGCACATGCCCGGGTTGTGGGCTCGATCAGTGACTCATCATTGATGTTTCTCTCTCTCTCTCTCCCTCTCCTTTCCTCTCTCTGAAATCAATAAAGATATATTAAAACAACAACAACAACAAAAAAAAAACGAGATGAGGAAACCTCTCTGAAAACTTTCAGAAATAGGCAAATGACCGATGACGGACATGCAGAATTTTCAGCAGAGTTCAGGCCTGAGATGACCATATCTGGACCTTGCACCTCAGACCCTGAGCTTCATTGCAAAGAGACTGTGTCTCCAGCAAATGGAGGGGTGGACTTTTTGTTACCTTTGAGACTTTGTCTAGGAATGACCTTCTGTGAGTGACTTTGAGGACAGAAGGCAGAAGAGGAGCCTTCATGCCTAGGCCTCGGTGCTGGGTAAACCTGGACCCATGGTGGTGGCAGGAGCAGCAGCAAAAATCACAGGCTGAGCCTGAGCAGGCAGCTTCTGGGGCCTGTCCCCTCCTGGTAGATGAGAGAGGGATCCGGTTTCAGTTCCCCCCAGGCCTGGGGCGCTGTGTAAGCCTTGAGACTGTGGTCGCACGCTGAGCAGTGTAATCAACTCTGTCCTCAGTAGGAGCCTAGTGATGGCCAGGGAGGCCAAGTTTTCAGACCTGGAGCCAGAGAATCCATTAGGGACTCCTGAGGGTTGATGGCTATCATGAAATATCAGGAGCTTGGGAGCTGGTCCTGGGAGCTGCTGGTACCAGTGCACATATTCCTACTCAATGTTGGAGCTGCTTCCAGTGCAGGAGATGGTGACCTTCTGGCCCAGGGCTCAGACACTGAGGGTGGCAGAGTCAGCACAGACTGGGCCCAGGATCCTGAAAGTGATAGACACACAGAGATGGTGATTCTTGGGTCTAGAGACAAGAGAACACAGGGCCCCACCTGTTTTCTTAGGGCCTTTCCCTGTTCCCACATCCAGTCACCTGTGCATGAGCAATGAAGGTGAGGAGAGGGGACCAGGCCATGGTGCAGATCCTCGCTGAGTCCTGCCTCCAGTGGCCCCACAGCTGAAGCAGAGTTTCCTGAAATCTCTTCCTCCCCTCTTCATACCCTGAGAGGGGGACCCATTCATGCAAATACAATGCCACAGGTGTTTGATTCCTCCCTCGGCCCTGGGTTGGGCCCCTCTGCATGAGGATGGCCATTGGGTGGGTAGGGGTGGGGCTGTGCAGGGGCCCAGGGAGTAGGGAGGTCACAGGTGTGAGCCCTGAGCACAGGCACCAGGCACTGCCAGGTGGCTGGTCCCAGCTCCTATCACCCAAGCCGCTCAGAAAGGAGCCCTGAGGGCCTTCTGTTGCGCAGGCGTAGACACCCTATTGTGTGTTTGGATGACCAGAGCCCATTAGAGAGAGCTCCTGCCCTGCTCTGCTCTGTCCATTGCCCCTTGCCGTGGGGCCAGTCTAGCTATCTTTTTCGTAGCTTCCCATCACCTTAGGGCATCTTTATGCTCCACTCAGTCTTCTCAGAGTGAGCTTCCAAGGTTCCCTGGGCTGTTTGCAGCAACCAACTTCTTGTTTCTTTATTAGGGGCATTTTACATGGAATAATGTCCTGGGGCCTTCCCGTTGAGAACGGCAGGCTTCTGCCCAGACCTGGGTCAAGATCACTTGACTCACAGAGACCTACCAGTGGGAGGGCCACGCAAAGGGCTGGCAGAGCACAAAACAAGGTGCGCACAGGCCGAGTCTGCTCTGGAATCAAGGGAAGTCCACTTTCTCTCATGCCTGTGCCCAGACCCCCGAGAGGGGTGAGATGACCTGAGATTCTGACACTGTCCTTTCTGCACGCAGCCTTCCATGGCGCCCATTATGGACAGATCCAGGGCCAAGTGCCCCCTCCTGGCCTGTGCTCTGGGCAGCTCTGCGATGGCGCCCAGCTCCCACCTCTCAGCCCCACACCTCTGTGTGACAGCTCCCCCTCGAGGCTGGATGGACTTGGTGAGTGGCTTCTAACAAACAGATTGGGACAGAATGCTGAGCTGTCATTCTGAGATGCAGTTAGGAAAGGCGGACCTGCTGGTTCCCTCTCTTCTGTGTTCCTCATCTCTCTCTGGCTGTGTCCCTCTGTATGTATGTCTTCGTCTTTTCGTATTTCTCTGTCTCTCTGTATCCCATTGTCTATCTTTTACTGTCTGTTTTTTTGTCTCTTTCTCTGCCTCTCTTTTTGTTTTTCTCTGTGGTTCTGTCTTTCTGTCTCTGTCTCTGTCTCTCTCTGGTCCAATATTTTGGAGAAGCAAGATGAGACACAGTGAGCTGCCCTGGGAGGCCCCAGTGCAAAGGACCCACAGAGGGTTCCAGCCCACAGACCCTTAGTCCAAACTGAATCCTGCCAATAACTGGTGATTGATCACGAAGACAGGCCTTGCACAGGCAGAGCCTCGGGTTGGACCGAAGCACCAGCCTCCCAGGAGACCTGACGCAGAGTCTACCATCTGAGCCAGAATGGATCCCAGTCACAGAGACTATGAGAAGACCACTGCTTGGTGTCGTAAGTGCTAAGTTAGGGCCTTGCTGCCACACAGCAGAGACAGCTAGCCTGGCCCTGCCCTCCCTCCCGAGCCTTCCCTCGCCCATCCCCAGCTCTCTCCAGAGAGCTGGCTGAGTTCACTGGCTCAGTTCTCTTCTGCCTGAGTCTCTGCAACCTTGAGCCTCCCCGGCACACTGTTCCCACACGCGTGCAGGGATTGCTCCCGACCCTCTGCTCGCAGCATGAGTTTCAACATGGAAGTCCCGCGGATCCCATCTCCCACCTGCCCTCCCTCCACCACGTCCTTCATTCCCTACAGCGTTTGCTCTTCTCTCCCAAGTGGATTTGCTGTCGTGCTTCTGTCCACCTGCCTTTTGGGCTGTGAGCTCCTAGAGGGCAGGGACCAGGTGGGTCCTGCCAGCACCACCCGCAGGCCTAGCACAGCCCCTGCTCGGGGTCAATTGTGGATGCGCAGTAGCTGAATCAACGATGAGAGGGTCTCAGAGCCACTCCTGCCATTGATCAAGCATCTCACGTTGTGGAGATGGGGTCTAATAATAAATGTGCGTGCTGGTTGGAGGCGGGGGATGCCCAGAATGAGCCCTGCCTGTCCCTTCCCTGCTCCAATTGCTCCACTGAGCACAGATGACCCCCTAGGAAGAAGATGTTAGAAAGACCCCAATGTGAAGTTGGCATCACTGGGGAAGCCTTGAGAAGACATGGCTTGTTTAGGGCCACATCACTGGTGAGGGGGAGCTGGGTGTCACCCCAGCCCTGTGTCCTCAAAGCTGGGGCCCTGGTTGCACCCGGACCTCCTCAGGGCTGGGGTGGGTGTGTCAATGTAACTGTATGGGCAGTGATGGTGTAACTGGGTATGGCGTGGGGTGCAGGGTGAGCAGTCAGCAGTCCAGATGGGCCCTTGGGGAGCTCTTGTCTGAGGGGGAAGGCCAACTAGGGGACCCCAGGTAGTGACCTCACTTCCTGGTGATGTAGCTCAACAGAACTTGGAACCCCGGTAACCAGGCAGCCACATTCTAGAGAAGCCCCTACCCAGCTCACTTGGCTGGAGACACCAGACAGAGCAACATGTTTACTTGTGTCTCCATTTGCGAGGCCATGGCCCCAGGGAGTCCCATAACAGCCTCCTCAGATGCTGCAGACGTTGGCTCAGGTCTCACCCTAGACACCTGGGCCTTTTTCTCAGAGGGCCACAGATGTAACACAGGGAGGCCCCAGGTGATCGAGTTCAGGCCTGGTCACCCGTCATCCCACCAGAGCAGCCCTATGTAACCTCCTTGTGTGTGTGTGGAAGGGAATGGTTCACAAGGGGAGGGCCTGACCTGAGCGAGAGCAGGCTGAGGAGGGGTCAGAAGTCTGACATATTCAAACCTCAGGTCAAGACTGGCTGGGTGGATGTGATGTGTGGGGTGGTGCCCCCTGCCTGAGGTTTTTCCTGAGCTCTGGAGATGAATCTCATTTCCCCTGGGTGCAGGTCAGTACAGAGACAGAGCTGGGCCTGAAATCAGAAGGCCAAATGGGCAGAAGTATCACCGAGGGCCTGGAGGGCTCTGATGCCTCAGATGGGCTAATGGTCACTCTCACTGCAATGCTTCACTCAGGAAATCAGCGGGGAGATGGTCCATGGGGACACTCCCTCCGTCTCCCTGAGTGAGGGGCAGGCACACCAGGCCACCAGTAAGGGTCAGTGCAGGCTCGAGGTGGGTGTGACTCCTTCAGAGTCTCCAGACACAGGGTCGAGGTTTGGGCAGGAATATAGGATGCTTCCCAGGGCTGCATCCAGATTCTACACCCAGGTCAGCACATGCAGCCCTGACATGCAGCACCGTGTCCAGGTCCTCCAGACCTGTCTTGAAAACCTGGAGCCCACAGAGGCAGAAACAGGCAGTGAGAAAGTGGGGGTGGGATGGGGAGGGCGTGTGAGCCTATGGATATGGGTACTCCCTGTCCATACAGGGAGGACCCTTGAAGGAGCAAAGTCTTGCCTCAGACCACCCATCCAGGGGACTGCAGGCGGCGAAGATGTCCTGTGGTGGGTCCTAGGCTGGGGCTTCTATGGAAGGCTCTGGCTGTGCTCTGTCTTTGGGGGGCACATGGAAAGCAGGCACTTGGGTGAACTTTTCTCCTCGTCCAAGTTCAAAGGAGGAGGGACTGCCAGGAGCAAGAGCAGGCTGAGGAGGGGTCAGAAGCCTGTGGGTCAGTCATGTGCGCAGCTGGGTGGATGGCTGTGGAGTGTGGGGCAGCCTCTGCCTGAGGTTTATCCTGATCCCTGGAGATGAATCGTATTTCCCCAGGACAAGGACTCTGTAGACACAGGGCTGGGCCTAATCTAAGAGCAGAAGCTCAAATGGTCAGAAGCAGCAGCAACGAAGAACTGGCGGGACTCTGACGCCTCCACGTGGGCTGCTGGTCACTGTCATTGCAGAGCTGCACCCAAAAGGTCAGGAGGAGGTCAAATGGGACAACCACTCCATCTCCCCAAGTGAGGGGACAGTGCGCCATCCACCAAGAAAGGCCAGTGCAGGCTCGGGGTGAGTGTGGCCACTGAGGGATCTCCAGAAACAGGGCCCAGGGATGGCTGGTGAAGGCCCCTGCCCAGACACCTGCCCAGGCTGCTCCCCAGGTTCCCATCCAGACCCTGCATGCATTCAGCATAGTCACCCCGATTTGGAGAACCATGTCAGGCTCTCCTGGTCTTGGGTTGAGGACCTGGAGTCCTTGGAGGCAGAGGCCTTCAGGGAGGAAGAAATCGGGGTGATGCATGTGAACCTATGGGAGGAGCTGAGGCTGGACACACAGGGAGAAACCCTGGGTGCTACTGACTTTAAGCGAAGAGCAAAATCTGGCCTCAGACCACCCATCTGGTGGGCTGCAGGCAGTGAAGAGGTCCTATGGTGGGTCCTGGGCTGTGGCTTCTGTGGAAGGCTCTGGCTGTGCTCTGTCTTTGGGGGGGCACATGGAAAGGCAGGCATGTGGGTGAACTTTTCTCCTCTCTCAGCTCCAGCTCCAGCACCAGCCCAGGAAGAATAGCCAGCTCCAGCTTCCACACCAGTACATCCTGAGGAGCCAGCTGCAGGTGCAGAAACCAGCGCAGAAGTAAAGGCCGCTCCAGAAACGGAGGCAAGTCCACCTCCAGCAGCCGCTCCAGAGCCGCAGGCAACACAACATCCACTTCATCGCAGCGCTGCAGCCTGGGCCAGCGTGTGGAGCATCTTCTGCAAGGGACCTGCAGCTGCCACAGGACCCACCACCCTGCTCAGAAGCCCACCACCTGCACCTGTACTGGCTCCTGCAGGAGACCAGGAGCTGGCACATTACCCCGTGCTCTGGAAAGAAGAGCTGCTTTTAGAACCTTCCTCCATGCCAGCTGTCAGCGTCCTGTGAGTCTCATTAACACGGGCAATGGTTTCATTGTATAAAATCAATTTCTGGTCACCTTGGGTCTCTAGGTGCATCGACTTTTCCCCCATAAATCTCATAGTAAAAAGGCAATAAGCAGGTGAGTAACTATTAGAAATTATTTTCCCTGCCCGAGTGGGCAATGCCAATTTTATTTTACTAGGGTAACAAATGCATCCTTTACTAGGGTAGCAAATGCATCTCGATGAACAAACACTCCATCTCGATTTTAGTCATGATCAGCCACCATTCCTAATTCCATCTGAAGTGTGTAAATGTACAGTGCACACTCGTGTGAGGTCTATATTGGTTAGGAAATATGTTTATACGTGGTACGGTGCTGAAGAACACAGGGTTTGGGTTAGGCTGCCAGGATCCAATTCTGGCTCTCTGCTTTAATAGTACCGTCATGACTGTCTATAAAATGAGAATGAAATATGTACCCACTTTATGGATTTGTTTTAAGGTTTAATCACATAAAATAAGTGAAATGCTTTGAAGGCCCAGCACACTTAGTAAGGATTCAAAATCAGCTAGTTATTATTGCAATATATGCAAGTTACAATAATTATTGTGAACCATGTGCATTTAATTTGTAATTGTTCTTGGGCGGTTGCCTATTGTTATGATTTTTAGCAGTGGAACATGTGTGATGAGGGTAATATCTCTTCCTTTCTCATGCTATTATTAAAGGGATAATAAATAGGGACTGAGATTCGTCTTCCTCCGTTTACAGTCCATTTTGGTCCTTCTGCGATACTGTTTTACTTCAATAGAATTATCTTGAGCAGGAAAGAGAAGGTACACGTTTCCACTCTCTCCAACTTCTCAGAAAAACTAAATGCTTTAACATTTTTTCAGAATGTAACAGTAACAATTACCAAACCTCAGCCATGCATATTGGGTAACATAAGAAATAGTCTGTTTATTCCACAAAAATAAAGAGCATATTTAGGAATCTAGACACAAAAACAAAATTCATAGAACAGCATGGCCTGGGTCGGGACCCTTGGGAGTGTCCTGGGCCTGGAAATCAGCAGTGAGTGACAGGTTAGGCCCGGGGAGAGCAGCAGCTCTCTCAGACAAACAGGTATTGGAAATTCAGGTGGCTTTTTAAATGCTGAGCTCAAGATTAGGCATTTATTTTTGTTCTTAATCAAGAAGCAGCAAGAGTTATAATTACAACTTTTCATGTTTTCTAAACTTTCTGATTTTTTTCCTTGTTTCTTTAGCAGGGGGTCTTCTGGAGATGAATCGTTGGGCTCTAGGTCCTCTGCTTGCAGCGTTGGCCTCAAGGGACAACAGAACCTGGACCAGCCTGGACACCGCCCTAAGCTCTGACACCGGAACCGCGGTGAATCCCAGGCTCGGGGGGCCCTGAGGGTGGGAGGCCCAGGCACGGACCAGGTCAAGGCTGTGTCTCTGGCCCTTAGAGGTGACACAGGTGGGCGTGCACACTCCCCATGCCATGCCATAGGCGCTCTCGCTGATGTAGGAGAGGTTGGTGTAGCAAGGCCCCATCTTCAACACCTGACCACGGACCCTCTCCAGGCCGCATCCATCACCATCACCTGCATTTGCATCCAAAGCCTGGCAAATTACCCAGCTCCCCTGTGAGCAGAACCATCACATGCACCCTCAGTGCTTATCACCCCTGATAACTGAGCTGGTTCTAGAACCTTCCACAGTTATGGAGCCTCTTCTTCCACCTGCTCCCCCATGACCAGGACTCCTTTAACCCTCCCTTTGTGAGCTTTTGCTTTGGTGTTATATTTTCTTACATGTTGTAGGTTTTTATTTATTGTCAATTACATATAAAACATTTATTTAAGTTATACAAGTCATGAGCATTATGCACATTTACGAGGCTGTGCAAACTTCACCAAAATATATTTGGAGACTATTTCACTCCCCAAATGAAAACCTTTTACCCAAACCCTCACTCACTATTCTTTCCTTCCCCAGCCCCTGGCAACCTTTAATCAGCTTTCTGTCCATGTTCCTTTACCTATCCTGGATGTTTCTTATAAGTGGAATCTTACCACTGTGGCCCTTTCATGGCTGCTTACATATTTCAAGAGGGGACTCATTCATTTCTTTTCTGTTTTTATTTGTACTAGCATTTTTGTTATTTGAAAGAGAAATTCCAGATGAATTAAAGATTAAAGAAAGAAGCCCTTCTATTTGGGATGCATCTAATCCCAGGGTAGAGACCACTGTGATGGTGTGACGCCAGAGCCACAAGCCAGACCAGAAAAGGCTGACCCTCCCTATGCCCAAACAAAAACAAGAAAAATGCAGAAAGCTGAGATGAAAAACCACAAATTGGAAAGCATGCCTTACAACCCAAGGCCAGAGAAAGTTTAACATCCCTGCGATGCAGAAAACTCTCAAAAGCCAATGTTTTTAAAAGTACAAGGAGAAAACAATGCACTTCAATGATGAGAGGCACTGCACACACTAGTACATGTGAGAGGTGCAGGGCCTCCCCAATGGGGACACATGCACTGTAGACACTGGAGAGTGCATTGTCACAATCAGACTGGCAGGCTTCAAGTGAGGAGGTGACCAGCCCTGGGGACAAAGTGAGGAAGCAGAGACCCCAGCAGATCTTCTGGAGAGAAGGCCCGTCCTCTGGGAAAACAGGGTACAGAACCCTTCAAAATCCCACAGGTGCTCATCTCCCGGCAGCACGCATCCTACGAGGTTACCCCACAGAAATACCTGCGCAGTTGTTCAAAGATGTATTTTCAAGACTGTCCATCAGAGCACCAGTGAAATAGGCACAAATTGTAAAAAACACTAAGGTCTGTAGAGGGGTGTTGCTACCCATCCATCCTGGACCACGAGGAGGGGCGAAGCTGAGCAGCTGTTAGAGGGGGTGCAGGGGTCTCTAGGTGCCAACAGATAAAAAACCTCAGGCATTTACTTAGATGAGACACCTGGGCCAACCCTCTGCATCCAGGGACCCACCTGTTAGAATATATATAGGTGCTTCTAACACATGTGTAAATGAGTCTGCATATGACAGAAAAAGACAGAATGAGAGGTGGAACCTGAGAGAGACCCACCAAACTACTCCTGATGGTCACCTCTGGGGGTGGGACTTGCAAATCTCTTCTCTTTTAGGTGGTGGTTAAATTTTTTATAAGGTTCATTACTTTTATGATACCCAAAAGATGAAAATATGTTAATATCCATTTATTACTCATCTATGGAGTCCAGTACATTATTTAGCTTTTATTTTTAAAGTTGTTGATTAAAAAGACAAGCGAATTTACTAGGCTAAAATAGTGAATTCTAAAAGAAATAAAAATGAAGTAAACAGAAAAGGCCTTTCCCTCAGGAGGAGCACCCTCACAGGTGGTTTCCAGCAAATCGGGGGGGGGGGGGGGGGGAACAGATGCCGAGCAGGGGTTGAGTCGAGCGCCAAAGACCACAAAAGCAAGTGTCCTGCTGGTTAACAAGAGTCCAAGTAGAACCAATGGGTGAGATTTACCAAGAACAGTCAGAATATATTAGCAGTGGCTTTGGAAAATTAATGCTCTGCCAAGCGACAGGGTGTACCCAACCTATGTACCTTCCTGCTCCTGTCCTTTGTCATTTGTCTTCCACCCAGTAGAGCAGAGGCTCAGTCCATACTTGTCAACTAAGCACCTCCATGCCCTCCAGGGCCTTGTTCACATCTACCGAAGCTCTCTAAGTAATTCATTTCACCCTCTCTCGATGAACTTTTCACATCGGAAAAGCAAAGGCCAAGGGTCAGAATTCTCCAAAACCAACCACTATTTCCAACAGAGTCATTCCATAAACAGCTCAACAGAAAGTACTGTGGAAATCCAATCATCTGAGCCTCGTTTTTTTTTAACTGGTTAAGGGTTGAAAAAGGGCATTTCCACCCCAATGCGCAGGTGCAAGTGGGAGGCAGGGGTTAGGGGGACAGATGCTGGGGAGGGCCATTGCTGGCAAGGCCTATTGTTCCCAGATTCGGCGACAACACGTGGACTGTTTTATTAAGGAGAATGGTGGTTTCTGCTGTGAACACCATCCTACATGTGAGTTGTTGCACAAGGACACCCCCGCACACTCTCCACACTCCTGCTGGGCCCCCTGCATGTTGCCATCTAAGCAGGTGACAAGTTCAGCACAGCAGCGGTGGCCTCACCTCTGTCCTGCTCCCCCTGCCCTGCCTGCAGCCTGCTCTCTGGTTCAAGACCAAGGGCGCCATCAAGAAGCATTCCGGGGACTGTTCCCAAGTGAAGAGGCATGAGTGGTGGTTGACCTACTACAAAAGGAACCCAAAGCACAAGCAGAGACACATACCTCCTTTGGATGTAAACTAACATGCAAGAAAGATTTCACCATTTCCTTGGGAAATGGTGTTGTTATCTTATCAAAGAAAAATAAAATGTAAAAGTTCTGTTTTCTTTAAAAATAAAAGAGCTTTTAAAAAAATTTGTAAAAGTACATAGCTTTTTTCCTGCCCCTCAGAGTGTTTTCTAGTCACAGATGCCTCAGCATTAGGGATATTGGTATGAATTCTGGAGTCACACTCGCTGAATTAAAAAAAAAAAAATTCACTTTCATCAATATAGCCACTCCAATTCTGAGTCCTGAAATAGGCAAGGGGGTGTGCTTAAAAAAAATGGTCTTATATGTGGATGGTTTATGGTGAGTGAGTCTCTAGAGAAGTGCTATGAATCCAGAAGGAAGAGCTTGGTGACCTGGTATGTTTTTCTCCTCCAAGATAACAGGTAATACAATCTCCATTCATAGTGCTTCGAGAGACACTTTTAGCGTGAAAAGCTAATTCTGGGCTTTCCAAGAGAAGGACTGTGTGCCTTTCAAGTGCTAATACCTGCCCTCGAGGAACTCCCTGCTAAAGAACTCTTACCTGAGCCATCTCTTGTAATGCAGATTTCTGGGAGGAGCCATCTGAGTCAGCAGCTTAACTTAGTTCACCTGCGATTTGCTAAGTCAGTGAGTTTTGCTGTATATACTACCTGTCTCCATGGAAATATGTCTCTTAAAGTGTAAGTGTGTTTGCCGGTAAAGAAGCCTATGTTTCTAGAAGTCATGGAATGTGTCTGCCAATCTAGGGAATGCTAATTGCTTATTTTTAGCTTTTTCTCCCCACCTGATCCCTCCAGAATTTGGCTGTTCTTCATGAGTGAATTGTGGCAATACAGTTCTTTGCATAAATTCAATAAGACCAGGTTAAACTCTGTGGTCTTATTAACCAAGACTTTGACTGGAATGCCATGTCTGAGAGTGACATGTCTGGACTCTGGATGTCACCAGAAAGCCTGAAGGAATTGAGATCAACTTCCAAAGGCAATCGAAGCCACTGCAAACATGTCCTGATACCTTGCTTGGTAACACGGTTTATGGTAGGTGGCCTTTCCAGGTAAGGAATGAAAGTTGCTTTCCTGAAAAGAGGCAAGGAAGGAACCTCAAGATATTTTTGGGAGCCTCAAGGACTTAGGAAATTTATCCAACCCTACAGGTACTGCAGGCAAAGCTTGATGGCAACTGTGGCTTTGCTTCTCTGCCCTGAGGGGCTGACTAAAAGCTCAATCTAAACATCCCTATGAAAACTCGAGCAAAGCAGATTAGAAAAAGCCTATCCCCTCTGACAGCTCAAGAAGGTGCAGACCTTCATCCGTTTACCCTTTGTAAGACTACAGAAGGCTCACGCTCTCAAGGGGGAGCCTGTACCCTCATAACTATCCAGTTATTAATATTAATAATAGGAAAGGAGCAAAGGGGAGGCCAGGCGTTGAAAGCATGCTCACCCGGGCAGCTTGGCCAGGAAGCTGCAACTTTATACCACCCGGGGACCAGCAGTCCCTTCTCTGCCACGCACTGGGGGGAAGGCCTAGCAAAGGGGGAGGGGGCCGCATGCGCAGTGAAGTTGGGGTGACGGAGGAAAGGTGCCTCCTACCAGCCTAACCTGGGAACGGAGATCATTGGCTGGGAGGGTGGGCCCCAGCCAGGCCTGCAGACAGTTGGGGTGCGTAATCCCAAGACAAAGGGATCCTCACTCTTCCCCTCGGTTCCCTCCTGCGTCCTGCCCTCGCCCCTGTGCCCTCCACAGCCGCGGGGACCCCACACTCCAGGGCCTCTGGCTGGGAACACGAGCCAACCCGCCATGTGCCCGACTGGGCGGCGCAAACATGGGGTGCAGGCTCGGGCGGTGGCTTTGAGTCTAGCTCTGCTGAAGACAAAATGGGGCTTTTGCCATGGCGGGGTGGAGGGAGATGGGACCTTGGAAACTCAGGGGCTTAATTCCACAGAAATAAAGCTTTCCACGGCACCTCATCCTCCTGGGGGGCCTCAGGAAATTCTTATTCTCATGGTACCCCAAGACCTGCACTGCTGGGGACACGGAGAGCACCCCACTGGTAACAGTGGCAGCCAGCACAGGGCCACAGGTGTTCAGAGGAAGGGCTGAGCCTTCTCACTAATAAACTTAGTCAGGATGAGTCGATTTTACAGGGAACGTTTTGGAGAGTGTTAGTAAGGAAGAAATCTGTCCTGGGCACCAACGTTCCAGGAAAGTCCAACGGGGTAGGAGTCTCAGGAACATTCAAAATACACTGGCAGCGTGTTTAAAAAAATGTTTGTCCTTCCAAGCAACTCAGTGCACCCAACCTATGTTTAAATGAATGTGCTGTGAAATTTTCAGTAATTTGTACCTGATGAATAATTGTAGGTTTTTCGATTTTCAGTACGTAAGAGAACATTATCAAAGTCTCTCTGTTTTCCTTCCTGCTCCTCTCCTGTCATCGCTCCTTTACCCATAGGATGGCCCAGCAGGCCAGTCTTTACTTATTGACTAACCACCTTCTTACCCCCTAGCGCCTTGTCCCACCAAGAAGAGCTCCCAAGGTACTGACATTTATTGTGTCCCCCTAACTTCATCAGAAACCCTGCTGATGGCACCTTCTGAAGTCAAAAAGTCTGGGGTTCAGATGAGTTTACCCTTATTGAAGTTATAGAGAAAGTGGCTCTAATAGTATTTTTCTTTTTCAGTCAAATTCAGATATAAAAATCTAATAATGTACAATTAGCAAGATAGTCGCAGTGCCCCTGATTTGTTAGGCGGAGGCTGGCATGTCTTTCACCACTTGACATCTGACTGGGGAGAACATTTTCAAGTGATAATCTGTTATAAACCGGATAGTGAGTTCTTTTTCTCAAAACCAGTTTCCCACCTTGGATTACGTGTTTTATAATTGGAATCCCAATGAACTGGAGGGATACTTGCTCCAAAAAAACCTCCTGCCTTTTTACAGGGGTCATCTCGACTTGCTTCCGTGCTCTTTGACCTTTGATGCAAACCCTGTTCCACTTTTTAAAATCTCATCAAGAAACAAATATCCTGTGTATAAAATCACACGGCTTGATCTTACGCTCAGTGTTTTCTAACACTGCAACTGTCTCCAGCATCAGGGATATTGGTATATATCCTGAAATTAGTCACTGACAGAATTTAGAAAGCAGTTGGCTGCTGTCTCTATCAGCCGCCCTCATTCTGGGTACTGGAATTGAAAGGGGCATGGGGGTGTGGAGAGAGAAAATGTTCCCCAATGTTTAGACCTATGGCCAACCAGTCTCCAGGAAGGTCCTATGAGTCCAGAGGGAAGAGCAGGGTGATCTGGTGCCAGCCTTCATGGTCTCCCTGGTATCCAGAAAAGGGGTGAGGGAGCCCTTCTCCCTAATAGCTTTCCTCCAAATGTCTCTGCTTTTATGGAGTAGATTTTGGAGCGTGTTAGTGATAAAATCTGTCCTGCTGTGTAAATAAGTTTCTAGAAAAGTCCAATGAGGAATGGTTCCCAGGAGCAGCCAGAATATACTTGCAGTGGGTCTGAAAAAATTACATCCTGCCAAATAACAGGATGTGATACAGAACACAATGGGCTGGAGGCTGCTTGTCACTATCTGAACCAAATTAAGCAGAGGGAAGACTGAATCATATATGAGTGGTTTTTCCAATAGTGCCGGCAGTTGGTCACCCTGGAAACTCTGCTCTGACTCCCATTGCCAGTTGGCTGATTATATACGGGTTAGTGGGTAGGAAAAAAATCTAAAGTTAGTGAGGTCCCAGGGTCTGCCTTCTTTCATTGTCCTTGCAAAGATCAGCCCCAGAGCGCTGCAAAGATTCGCCTGGAGCACTGTCTCCCTTCAGATAGGTTCTGTCCTTGATCTGGGCTCCAGGCTGCCTTATCTCCAGGGCCTGTTCTCCTCCTTGTAACACGTCTTTCAGTTTCCCAGGGTCTGTAAGAAAATCTCTTCTTTATAGTCAGTAAGGTGAATAATTATTAAACAACTGTGTCTCTATTCTTATTACATGCCTCCCTCCCATCAGATGCACCTTACAAATTACCCAAGTGAAGGTACTGTGGAAATTACATTTTCAGTGGATTCAAAATAAACAATTGTAGCGATTGAAGGCCTCCTGTGTAAGAGAAAACTGCGAAAAGGCAAAGCCATATTCTTTTCATTTACACGAGGAAAGCATTTCGCTTAGTCCGGCAGTATTGCCACAAGCACGGGCTGAAAGATCCGTTGAAGCCAAGTGTGAGCGCGGCCACTGCCGGCTCGGGGGCCCAGCCCGGCCGCACGGAGAGGGCCTGGGTCGTGCGTCAGCCCTGCTCCGGGGCCTGCGGGCGGAGCACGTTGACCCGCCAAAGCCCCAGGCCGGCGGGCCGCTCTCCCAGTTTGCTGCATCAACCGCTCTTCCAGGGCCGGTCAGTCGAAGCAACTGCTGATTCTTGGCAGAGCTGTCGTGTGCCAGTTGGTCTGGAATGTTCTGGGTTCTGAGGCAGTTTGAGAGCCAAGCGGACCGCTGGTCAATACTGTGGACCCCTGACCATGACAAGGGCTCAGGGCAAAGGATCTGGCCCTGAACGTGTGTGTGTGAGGCTGTGGCAACGCGCTTGGTTTCCCCAGGGACCCCGGGGGCTCGGGTTGGGGGAAAGGGAGCAGGATGCTGGTCAGCATTTGGGTTCTTTCCCTGACTCAGGTCTCTGCCTGCATTTCCTTTCCCAATATTAGGTGGTGGCCTGGACTGTCCCAGGAAGCCCGAACCAGTAACAAGGATGACGGATTAGTGGCTCTTTGGTGGAGAAAGAAAAAGTACGGGGGTGTATGTGAGCGTGGTTTCATGTAAATGAACCGAAGATGCCCAGATCATGGGCCCAGTGTTTTTTGTTTGTTTTTTTACTGCATCGAATGCTGCATCATTTATTCAAAAATCACCACGACCAACTCCAATTTTTGCGCATGCGGTTGTTTGCATTATAGCTGAAGTGAGCACGCTCTGGCCGGTTACACCTGCCTGCTTTGCAGAGTGTGAAACCTGCTCCGAATCTGCTGGTCATGGAAAGACAGGCCCAGGGCTGTGAGCACATTTAAGTCTCTGCCGCCCTCCAGGTTCTGCGACCCAGGTCTCCTCACAGTGCTGCTGAGCAGCGTGGCTACATATTTCAGCCCCCTGATTCCCTTGTACCCGTGAAGCCCCCTGGCCTCTTGCCTTCTGGATGGGGACCCCATCCTGCTGTCCCTGAAAGGCCTCATACTGCGAGGGACTCCCTGCAAGCAAACCTGTCAAAGTGCTCCCCAAATAAAGCCTGTGGTGTGTTACTGCCACCTTTGGCCACATGCTTTCCCTTGAGCAGCCTGAAATCCCTAACCTCAATACACAGAAGACTTGGAGCCAAAATCAGGTGGTGAATAGTGTGAAGGGGGCAGTGAGAGGTGAAGTGCCCACCTACTCTTTATCCACCCAGGCCGAGTCCTGAGTGGCTTTAGAAGAGGCTATTGCCCCCCTGTTAGGGGTGGGGCATCTTCTGTGTGCCACCTGCTGCTGATGGAAGTGGATTCATGGGGTGCCACAGTAATAGAAACTTCCTGAGGCCCCCATGGGAGGATAAGGTATCATAGAAAGCTTTATTTCTGTGGAATTAAACCCCTGGGTTTCCAGTGTCCCATCTCCCTCCGTCCTACCTTGGAAAAAGTCCCATTTTGTCTTCAGCAGGACTAAAACCAAAGCCACTGCCCAGAGGCTCTGTTCCCTACTTGCACAGTCCAGTCTAGCATCTGATCAGCTTAGCTTAAGTCCTCAGCTGCAGTCCGATGCATGTGGGTCCCACATGGCCATAGACCACGTGGCTTCTGGTGCCACATAGCTAGGGAGGCACATGGCAAGTACAAGGAAACAGGAGTGAAAGAAGAGGAATTAGAGAAGTCCTTTGTCTGGGGATTATGTATTCCCAAACTTTGTGGGCTTGCACTGGGGCCAACCCTCCTAGCCAATGATCTTTGTTCCCAAATTAGACTGACAGGCAAGCACCTTCCCTATGTTATTCCAACTTCACTGTGCATGTGTCCATCTCCCCCTTTGTTGGACTCCTTCCCCCAGTGATCTGCAGGGAATGGACTGGTGATTCCCTGAGAGGGTAAAGTTGCAGCTTCCTGGTGAAGCTTCCCAGGTGAGCATGCTTGCACTATCTGGCCTCCTCTTTGCTCCTTTCCTATTATTAATATTAGCTAGCTAGTTACAGTGGTAACACTACTTCTTTATCATTGTCAGTCTAGTTGGTGTGGCAGCAGATCTTTTTCTAGAGCTGGAAAAAGAAGCCTTGGGGCAGATGAGTGGGGCTATGTTCATGGACATTCAAATAGTGATTTGTCATTAATTTTTATCTTTGAACATTTGCTTTTCATTGAAATGTGATGGGATGATAGATCGCATGCAAGAGCAGAGAGACATCCAGGTAGCCATCAGTGTACCTGCCTGTGCAGGCATGAAGCTCAACAGGCAGAAGGCATCATGCAGTGGAGGGTTTGGCCTGGCTACCTGGTTCGTATGCGCTCCCCTGGGCATGTCAACAAACACAGGTCTCTAGCAAGTGTCCAGGCCTGGGACCCAAATCCAGTTTATCCCTGGAGATGCTAGAAGCAGAAGAAGCCACGTCAGTGGCAGCCTCAGGTGTAAGGAAGGACATGGGGGGGAGTACAGTGGCCTGCACTGGGAGGGGGGTGGTCGGTCTGCCCCTGGATCCAGTCACTGTGTCGTCTGCACAAATACTGTCCAACCTGAGTGCCCGGGGCAGGACCTGTGGCCCTCAGGTAAGAAACTTGATCAGTAAATTTTTACATAATAAAGGTGGGCAAATAGACATTGTAATCAAGTACATAAGGAAATGAACAAAGATTCGATTTGAACAAAGATTTTGGAAGTTTTGGTTTTGAAAACTGCTACAGTCTTGCAAAGCAAATATTCACATGCCTATAAATAGTAAATTTAATACAAAGATTATTGCAGTAAGCAGACAGGAACATTTATTATAATATGAAGATTAAGAAGGACTGACAAGTCTCTAGGGAAGTCCTATGAATGCAGAGGGAAGAGCAGGGTGATCTGGTGCCAGCCTTCATGGTCTCCCTGGTGTCTAGAAAAGGGGTGAGGGAGCCCTTCTCCCTAATAATTTTCCTCCAAATGTCTCTGCTTTTATGGAGTAGATTTTGGAGAGTGTTAGTGATAAAATCTGTCCTGCTGTGTAATAAGTTTCTAGAGAGGTCCAATGAGGAATGGTTCCCAGAAGCAGTAAGAATATACTTGCAGTGGGTCTGAAAAAATTACATCTTGCCAAATACAGGATGCACCTTACAAATTACCCAAGTGAAGGTACTGTAGAAATTACATTTTCAGCGGATTCAAAATGAACAATTGTAGTGATTTAAGGCCTCCTATGTAAGAGAAAACTGTGAAAAGGCAAAGTCATATTATTTTCATTTACATGAAGAAAATCATTTTACTTAGTCCATCGGTATTGCTACAACCACAGATCAAAAAGTGTATTTAAAAGTCTAGTGCGAGAACAGCCACTGCCAGGTTCACCAGGTCTCAGTGAAGGCTGAACAGACAGTAGCTGAACTTCTGAGCCAGCCATGGTCTCCCTGGTGTCCGGAAAAGAGGTGAGTGAGCCCTTCTCTGCTTTTACGGAGCAGATTTTGGAGAATGTTAGTGATAAAATGTCCTGCTGTGTAATAAGTTTCTCGAGAGGTCCTACAGACTTAAGACATTAATCCACCCAAGCTCCCGCCCAGCGGGCCGCTCTCCCACTTTGCTGCGTTACTGCTCTTCCAGGGCTGGTCAGTTGAAATAACTGCTGATTCTTGGCAGAGCTATCATGTGACACTTGGTCTGGAATGTTCTGGGTTCTGAGACAGTTTGAGAGCCAAGAGGACTGTTGGTCGCTGGTGAGGTCTCCTGATCATGAGAGGGCTCAGGGCAAAAGAGCCAACCCTGAATGTGTCTGTGTGTGTGGCAAGGGGGTGGGGGTGCCTGAGGCTTTGTTTTGCCCAAAGGACCTCAGAGAGGCTTTGGCTGGAACAAAATGAGCAGGACGCTGGTCAGGTTTGAGAATCTTTTTCTGACTCGGGCCTTTGCCTACATTTCTTTTCCAAATACTAGGCAGGTGACATTGATTGCCCCAAGAAAGGCTTAACCAGTGACAAGGACAACAGATCATTGGTTCTTCTACAGAGGAAGATAAACTACATGAGAGTATATGTGAGCAGGATTTTTATACAAATGAACCAAAGATGCCCAAGGTCATTGGGCCTGTGTGGTGGTGTTTTTAATCTTCACCCAAGAATATGTTTTTATTTATTTATTTTTTAGAGAGAGAAGAAGAGAGAGAGAGAGAAACATCAATGTGAGAGAGGAACATTGATTGGTTGTTTCACATACGTGCCCCACCAGAAATCAAACCCTCAACCTTGGTATGTGCCTGGACCAGGAATCAAACCCGCAACCTTTTGGTGTATGGGAGACGCTCCAACCACCTGAGCCATTAGGCCAGGGAGGCCCTATGATTTTACCACACACCAGGCTGGACCATTTGTTCCCAAACTACCTGATCCAACTCCAATTCTTACGCATGCAATTGTTTAAATTATAGCTGAAATGAGCACACTTTAGGCATTTAAAGTCTGCCTGCTTTGCATATTGTAAAACCTGCACCACCACCTCCTGGCACGGCAACCTATGTTTGGAGCTGTGAGGTCCACGGTTGACATTTCAGTAGAAGAAAGTACAGAACAACACACGTCCTCACACAATTGTTTATTAACTCCTTTCACTTACATTCCTCCTGCAGAATCCTGTCTTCTCTCATAGTGTCATTTTTAAATGTATAAATTGTCATGAAGCAAGACTCTGAGCAGGCAGGAGTTTTTGTCCCACTTCCCCATCTGTGTGTGTCACTGTGAGGAGCACTATTGTACCAGATTGCACAGTAATAGTCAGTGTCGTCCTCAGGCTGCAGCCCAGAGATGAGCAGAAGCCCTGCATTGGCCGAGGTGTCTTTGGATCCAGAGAAGCGGCTGGGGACCCCGGCGCCCTGGTGCTTATCTGAGTCTGACTTATACCTCAGGAGAAACCTGGGAGGGCTCCCTGGCTTCTGCTGGTACCAGTATATGGCATAGCTGCCAACACTGATGCCACTGCTGAGGGTGCAGGTGAGTCTGGCTGTGGATCCAGGAGATGCAGAGACGGAGGGCAGCTGAGTCAGCACAGGCTGGGACAGGGAACCTGCAGGAACAAAAACAATTGTCAGTGCTGGGCACGTACCAGGGGACGTTTTTCAGATTGATCATGAAGGGGATAGACTTGGGAACTGAGGCCTGGTCCCGGACGCCTGTCCCTACCTGTGCAGTGGGAGAGGAGCACGAGGAGGAGAGGAGTCCAGGCCATGGTGCCCACAGCCCCTGAGCCCACAGTGGGGCTGGGCTCCCCAGGCCTCCTTTTCTTCCCCACCCTCTGCCACAGGAGGGGCTTCCATGCAAATGTGAGTCCCTCCCCTGAGTGCCAGCCCCTCCCTGCGCCCTGGGGCTGCAGCTCAGCACATACCCCAGAGTAAGAAGGTTGGAGGTTCATTTCACCCCTGGGGGAGCCCTGGGAGGAAGCACCTGCTGAGACAACACATCAGTGAGCACAGGGCCCAGCCTCCGGGCCCAGCCTCCAGGCCCAGGCCCCTAGGAGTGAATGTTCCTCCAGGAGAGCTGTGCAGGGACCACAAGGCAGTCCCACAGCGCCCCCTGCTGGTCAGAGCACACACGTCCCCACCGCCCACAGCCCTGAGAGCCCAGCTGGATTTTGCAGCTGAGCAGGTGACTGTCTCTGTTCACACATCATGGGCTGGTTCCCAGATACTGTGATTCTGATACACTGTGTGGTCGCTGTACTATCTCAGTCGCAGGAGGAGTCCCTTCTGTGGGAGGTGCAAACGTGCAAAAATGACAAATTCATTTGGTTTCACCTCCAGCCAAGAGGTTACAAAAGTAAATGCACAGTGACCTACATGTCCAATGTCACACATGAAAGGGACTTTTATCTAGTGTGAAGGGGTTATACGGGCTATCAGAGAATTTACCAGGAATACACTCCCAGGAATCTTCAGAGAAGGACTATTCTGCAAACTTTTCATAGAGATCTCACGTGATTAAGTGATTGGTAAAAATAATGGCTTTTGTAGGCTTCACATTTGCCAGTAGAACCTGAGGCATGGGACTACATTATAGGAATTGACTTTTTATCTGTGTGGTGTTCTGCATACCTGTGTCTTGAGTTTCTTACTAGGATTTTGTCTTAGTTGTTCAAAAATTCATTTATACTTCAAACAAAACTTTTCCTATCTGCAATTTCTCACTACTTGCCTTATCTTAGTATCAAGATAAATGTGAGATTGCAATGGGTTTGCAGCTGTGTGAATGTCTGGGCAGTTGAATGCAGATCCCATCACTGTGTGTCCTCACTGTGCCCGAATCCAACTCTGCTTTAACTGTGCAAATGGTCCAACGGTCCCCACATTTCTAGACCCACTGGGCCACTTAGTAAATGGCTTGGACCAGGATCAGTTCCATTGGGCCCTCTCTCTTCAAGGAGCTCAAGGGATCTTTGTCATTCAGCTCAGGCAGGTCACCTGCTTTAAACCCTCAGGACTCCTCCCTGCAGTTTGCACAAAACCTCAAATCCTTGGCTCCTCTGAGGAGGCCTCATGGTCTGGCCCAGCCCCCTGCGCACTCCCCATGCAGCACCTCCCCCTGTTCTCAGGCTCCAGCTTCACTCCCTTTCCTGCTGCTTCAAAACCCCGGCTCCTGTCCTTCATGGGGTCCCAGACACCTCCTGCTCTGTCGTTTGGGAGTAAATAGGATAAAACTTGAAATCCTGGGGACGGTCGCATTTTGGCACCTCTGAGAGGCTCTTGGTAGCAGGGCATGCACGCAGCATCCCAGACGGAAACAGAGAATTAGATATGACACTGCTGGAGCGACACAGCCCACAGAGACCAGTTCAGAGTGTCACCTGCTCCCTGTACACCACCTCAGCCACCATCAATAGGCCTCCCCCTGATGAACCTCCCACCCTCCATTCCCTCGTCCTGGTCCCTCACTGACTGAAAACACGCGCACACACCATGTCCCTCATCGGTGGGTTTCAGCATAAACACGCATTGAACGTCCCCAAACCCCTGCAAGAGACAAGCATGTGCTTGAACTAGCCTGTCACACATGTATGCGTGTGGTCATGTCAGAATGGTCGTCTACCTCACTGTTGTGCCGACTGAAAGACTGGGAGAGGAACAAGGGTTCCTATGTTTGGAGCCATGAGGCTCATGGGTGACATGTCTGAGCGGAAGGAAGCGCAGAGCAGCGCCCACGCCCTCCGACAGTCAGTGGGAGAGAGCTGAGATGTGACTCAGAAATGTTCATTCCTGGTAAAATTTACAGCAGACACTGGGGCGGTCAGGTGGCCTTTATGGCCCCTCAGCGTGTGTTCCTGGGACGCCTGTGCTGTTGCTCATTGTGTGTGACTCTCCCCCCCTTTCGAGGACACATCTCACTGCAAAGTGGTCCAGCTGGCAGATGCCTCCACAGAAGCTTCTCCCTGAATCGAGGCTCAGAGCCAGAATCTCTGGGCCCAGGGTTTTTGTCTCAGTTCCTCGTCATCTGAGTCACTGTGAGTACCTATAGCTGCTCCCACTGCCAGGATCTATATTACAGTAATAGTCAGCGTCGTCCTCAGGCTGCAGCCCAGAGATAAGCAGAAGCCCTGCATTGGCCGAGGTGTCTTTGGATCCAGAGAAGCGGCTGGGGACCCCGTCGCCCTGGTACTTATCTGAGTCTGACATATACCTCAGGAGATACCGGGGAGGGCTCCCTGGCTTCTGCTGGAACCAGCGTATATGGTAGCTGCCAACATTGAAGCCACTGCTGAGGGTGCAGGTGAGTCTGGCTGTGGATCCAGGAGATGCAGAGATGGAGGGCGGCTGAGTCACCACAGACTGGGACAGGGAACCTGCAGAGACAGACACCTGTCAGTGATGGGCCTGGACCAAGGGAAGTTTCTCAGAAGACTGAACATGAAGGGAACAAACTTGGGAACTGAGGCCTGGTTGGAGGCCTGTCCCTACCTGTGCAGTGGGAGAGGAGCACGAGGAGGAGAGGAGTCCAAGCCATGGTTCCCACAGCCCTGAGCCCACAGTGGGGCTGGGCTCCCCAGGCCTCCTTTTCTTCCCCACCCTCTGCCACAGGAGGGGCTTCCATGCAAATGTGATTCCCTCCCCTGAGTGCCAGCCCCTCCCTGCGCCCTGGGGCTGCAGCTCAGCTCACACCCCACACTGGGGTGGGGGGGCGGGGAATGGGGTGCAGATTGGCTTCACCCCTTGGGAGAGTCCTGGGAGGAAGCACCTGCTGAGACCACACAAAGGTCCTTGTTCAAGGTACTCTGCCCGGGCAGAGAGGACACAGCTGCTGAGGCCTCATCAGTGAGCACCGGGCACAGTAGCCTGGCCTGGGCTCCTGTTAGTGAATTGTCCTCACTGAGCAGCTGGGTGGAAGTTCCACAGCGCCCCCTACTGGTGGCAGGGCGCTCACCTCCCCGTGGCCCAAAGGCCTGAGAGCCCAGCTGGTTTCTGCAGCTCACCAGGCCACTCACTCTATTCACACAACTATGGTCTCATTTCCAAATATTGCGATTTTGATACATTGTAGGTGTATACATCTTCTTATGTATTACTGAATTCTCTCTTCTAAAATTATCTTAAGAGTTTTTATGTCTTTATTTTTGAATAATATCATTTTTTATTTGCTTCTTTTTATATCAGGAAGTTATTGGCACCGGCTATGGGTCAATAAATTTAGGAAAAATCATTATCTTAACCAAATTCAGTGTTTCTATCCACAAATCAGGAATACCTATTCATTTATGCAAGTTTTCTTTCCTTTCTCTGCAATGTTTTGTAGCTTTCCGTGTACAACACTTTCAATTTTTCTTAGATTTATCTTTTAGTATTTCATAATTACATAATCATAAACGGTATTGTTTTGTTTTTTTAAATGTTGATGGTTTATTGCTTGTATATAGAACGCAATTTATTTCTGTATGTTGGTTTTGTAAACTGAAGCCGAGATTGAAGCACTCAGACGAGTGGTGTCTGTGAGTCAATCCTGGAGCCTGAGGTGGAATCATCTCCTTTTGGCAGTTTCTTTCGCTGTGGAGAAGCTTTTCAGTTTGGTATATTCCCATTCATATATTTTTCCTTTACTTGCCTTGCCT
Organism: Miniopterus schreibersii; assembly: GCF_964146895.1. Taxonomy (NCBI): domain Eukaryota; kingdom Metazoa; phylum Chordata; class Mammalia; order Chiroptera; family Miniopteridae; genus Miniopterus; species Miniopterus schreibersii. Next base: position 14,903,533 of record NC_138122.1, read on the forward strand.
TTGGGGTCCAATTCTTAAAATCTTCTCTAAGACCAAGGTCCATAAGCTTAGCACCTATGTTTTGTTCTATGGAATTTATTGTTTCAGGTCTTTGTTTTAGTCTTTTTGAGTTAATTTTTGTATATGAGGACAAACAGTAGTCTAGTTTCATTCTTTTGCATGTGGCTTTCCAATTTTCCCAGCATCATTTATTGAAGAGTCTTTCTTTCTCCATCGCATGTTTTTGGCTCTTTTATCAAAAATTATTTGTCCATATACATGTGTGTTTATTTCTGGGCTCTCTGTTCTGTTCCATTGGTCTATGTGTCTGTTTTTTGTCAATACCATGCCGTTTTTATTATCATTGCTCTGTAGTGTAATTTGAAGTCAGGTAGTATGATACCTACAGCTCCGTTCTATTTTCTCAGGATTGCTTTGGCTATTTAGGATCTTTTGTGCTTCCAACCACATCTGATGATTTTTTATTCTATTTCTCTGAACAACGATATTGGGCTTTTGATGGGGATTTCACTAAATCTGCATATTGTTTTGGGTAATATGGAAATTTTAACTATGTTGATTCCTCCAATCCATGAACATAGAATATCTTTCCATTTTATTGTGTCTTTTTCAATCTCTTTTGATAACACTCTGTAGTTTTCAGTACATAGGTCCTTCACATCCATTGTTAAGTTTATTTCTAGGTATTTTATTCTTTTGGTTGCAATTGCAAAGGAAATTGGGGGGGGGGTAATTTCTTTTTCTGAAATTTCCTTGTTCTTATATAGAAATGTAGTGGATTTTTGTACATTGATTTTGTATCCTGAAAAATTACTGTAGTTGTTTAGTGTTTCTAATAGTTTCTTGGTGGAGTCTTTAGGGTTTTCTATATAAAGAATCATGTCATCTCAAAAACTGACCATTTTACTTCTCTGTTCCTAATTTGGACGTCTTTTATTTCTTTCTCATGCCTGATTGCTCTGGCTAGGAGTCCCAGTATTATATTGAATAAGAGTGGTGAGACTGTACATCCTTGTCTTGTTTCTTATCTTGGAGGAAATGCTTTCAGTTTTACCACTGAGTGTGATATTAGCTGAGGGTTTGTCATATATTGCCTTTATTATCTTGAGGTGCTCCCCTTCTATAACCCATTTTACTGAGTGTTTTAATCGTAGATGGATGTTGTAGCTTATCAAATGTTTTTTTGCAGCTGTGGATATGAACTCGGGACATCAAGGGGATGGGCTCTGTAGGGCCAGCATCTCTGCTCACCTGCATGTGGCTGTGCTTAAGAGTCTCTGTACCGGGACTGAGGAAAGTCTATGAGGCTCTGTCTGTGCAGGTCTGAGAGCCAGCTCAGTGCAGGGGCAGGTGGCGGAACCTCCCGGGCTTCCTTTGTGAACAGAGCAGAGCGGTGGGGAGGTTTTTGTCTCACTTCTCTCTGGATTTGAAGCACTGTGAAAGCTTTTGAGTTGCCGTGCCATGTAGCACAGTAATAGTCAGCCTCATCCTCAGGCTGGAGTCCAGAGATGAGCAAAATCCCAGCATTGACCGATGCATCGTTGGATCCAGAAAATCGGCTGGGGACCCCAGAGCCCTGGTGCTTGTCTGAATCTGAGTGGAATGTAAGAAGATACCTGGGAGGGCTCCCTGGATTTTGCTGATACCAGCGTATCCAGAAGTCACCAACATTGAAGCCACTGCTCAGGGTGCAGGTGAGTCTCGCTGTTGCTCCAAGAGATGCAGAGACGGAGGGCGGCTGAGTCAGCACAGGCTGGGACAGGGACCCTGCAAACACAGACAAATATGTGTGATGAGGGAGAAACCAGAGTGAAGCTCTCAGAGATCTGAGTCAGAGGGGGTGGCTCTCCTTGGAAACCAGACCCTGATTTCTGAGGCCTTCTGAGGCCTGTCCCTACCTGTACAGTAAGAGAGGAGCATGAGGAAGAGAGGAGTCCAGGCCATGGTGCCCACAGTCCCTGAGCCCAGTGGGGCTGGGCTGCCCCAGGCCTCTTTTATCCCCTCCCCAGTGGCCTCACAGTGGAGGAGCAGTTCATGCAAATATGTCACCCCTCAAATGTGCCTTAGATGAGGCCTGGGAGCCTATAGGTGATGAATTCTCTGATGGGCAGGACCTGGGATGGGACAGGTGCTTGGACCACACAGAGCAGACATAGCTCCTGGGTCTGTATCAGTGAGTTCAGGGTCTAATACCCTTATTGCCCCACCCAGATCTGCAGTCGTTGGGGAGCTTTTCTATCTGTGAGCTCACTTTACCGGGCTTCCAGAAACTGTCTCCTCATGCCTCCTGATGACCGTATGTAAAACTTCAGTCTCTCCCACAGGTCCTGAGTCTCTGTCATTCACCTTCTAACTGGGATTCCACACATACTGATTGAGATGATGTGAGCCAAGCAGTGGGTTCAGGACAATATTACAAATACTAACCGATTGTCCAGGTTTTCTAAAGGACTCTAAATTCAAAGGAAAATCTTCAAGAAATCAATAACACAGTGAATAGTAAAAGTACCATAGGGCAGAAGGGTAGCCTTAGAATCTCTCATAATTTGGATATTTTAGGGAAATTCTCTTAGAAGGGACATCTTTTTCAAAGCGTTCTTGAGGGAAGTTGTGAGTGGATCTCCCCCAGGGTGGAAAGAGAGGGAGAGGCATTTTAAGAAGGGAAAGAGGGAACCTGAGCAGGAAAGAGCACAGGAGGTTCCCAGAGGCAGAGCCTCTGAGGAGGTAGGGGATGCAGAGGAGGAGTGGTGACGGGAGGCAGAGCGTGACCAACTGAGAAGAAGGCTGGAAGGGAGGAACCCAATGGAAAATCATAGGACAAGATGGATTTGGAAGCTGTTTAGGAGACGCTGCCTGCTGTGGAGACCTGGGGTGAGGAAAGAAGAGTAAAGAGTGCTCAGTTGGACAAAGTCCTAAGAAAGTGGACACCAGGGAACACGAGGGCAAGCAGCCCTGTACCCTGGCAATCTCGGCCACATCCATGTGTCTCCTTTAGGACAGTGCAATGTTTAACTCAAAATATTTTCATTTTTTCTTTAAGCATATGGGATAGAGAATAATTTGCTCTCTCAACTGTACCATTTCTGGACTTCCTTGCTCTTTTCTTCCGTTTGGGAAAGAGACAGCTCTCCTCTAAGCACATTTCCGAAGTGTAGTAAGTTATCAAATTTCTCCAATGGGGGTTAACTCCTGGTTCTAACCTGTTTTCCAACCTCTTAACCCACAGCCATCGTCTCATTTTTCCTCGCTCATGTTCCGCAGTTGATAACAATGAAATATTTGCCAGTGAATAAAATGGAAAACCATATTAGTGACCTCCATAAAAATCTATTCAATGTTCACTGTCTGCCACAAAAGCCAATGTCATCTATTATATAGTTTTTGTTACTGCAGCACCCTGTTCCTGACTCTCATTCCTACAGCAGTCAGAATAGGCTAAGTTATGCTGCTGTAACAATTTACGTCAAATCTCAGTGGCGTAAGTGAGATCCCACAGAGAGATGTTTTGGAGATTGTGAAGAGTGGTGGAGTTCTAAATGTTTGCATTTTACAGGGGGGAAACAGAGATAAGGCAGTGGTGAGTGAGTTGTCCAAGTCAGCTCTGTCCAGTAGAATTTCCTGCCATGGTGGGAATGTTCTACCGCTGTCCTCTCAACCATGGCAGCCAGGAGGCACATGAAGCCAGTAGGCAGCTGAAGTGCAACTAATGTGAGTGAGAAACAGAATTTTAAATCTTACTTCATTTAAATTAACTTAAGTTTTAATGTGAATATCTACATTCCGCTAGTGGAGACTATAATGGACAGTGGAGGTCCAACGACCAAAATTTGAACAGAGCCAAATAGAGGCAGAGCCAAAATTCGAACCTGCGTCCCTGGTGAAGGAAAGGGCACTATCAGGCACTCATCTGTGCTGCTGCTCTTGTCTGTGTCTCCACCCATCTTCAATGTAAACTGAGAGAGGAGTGCAGACCTTTGTCATGTCTCTCTTCATCTTTGAATCTCATGTTTGAAAAATAATCGCTGAGGGAATAAATGAAGAGAGATCTGTTATGTTTTCATGTGCTTTGTATAGAGTTTAGAAATATTAATTACATGCCTATTCTGGCCACAAATTGGACTCCACACTCTGGTTGAGAGGAGATTCCATGTAGTCGGGTCACAGGCTCTCTGGTCTCATGTGAGTTCGATGTAACTGTTTTGTCTAACAGATGGTAACACAGAAGTAGAGAGAAATGACACATCTAGTCCCCTTTGTCCAGCTCAATGGCATAAACAGGAGTCAAAGCCAAAGGTCTCCTAATAGCTGAGAACATTTCCTTTTAGTTTAGTGGTTCCCAAACTGTGGTGATTCCCCTCCGCCAGGGGATATTTGGAAATGCCTGGAGGTATTTTCATGGATCATAAATAAGAGAAGAGGGTGCTACTGGCTTGTGATGTGTGGAGCCCAAAGATATGCTTCTAAATGTCCCACATGCACAGAATAGCCCCGTCCACAAGCAATGGCCCTGCCCCCATAGTCAGTCCTGTGCAGGCTCAGGAACCCCTTTCTGAGCTAAATCACCTCTGTGAGGTGATTGCAAAGGGATTAGGAAATCTCCTAATCAAGACATGCAAGGAAATCCTCCCATTTTGGAAATAAAATACAAGAACTCATGAAAATTCAAATTCTAGCATTGGAGCAGAAGACAGGAACGAGCACTCCCTCTGGTGGGTGCAGGAGGAGTGCAGCCCTAATGGGGGGCCCTGGGAGTTCTGGTCTCACTTCCCCATGAGTCGGCCCCACTGTGGGCTGATAGCTGCTATCAGAAGACTGACAGTAGTAGTCGGCCTCGTCCTCAGCCTGCAGCCCCAAGATGGTCAGGCGGGCGGCATTGGAGGAACTGTCGATGGCGCCAGAGAACCGATCCGGAACCCCCGACGGTCTTTTCTTATCATCATAGATCACAGTGGCTGGGGCACTGCCAGGGCGCTGTTGGTACCAGTACACATAGTAGCCCCCAATGCTGCCGCTGCTGCGGGTGCAGGAGATGGTGACCTTCTGTCCTGGAGACCCCGACACAGAGGCGGGCTGAGTCAGCACAAACTGGGCCCAGGACCCTGCAAGGAGGGAGCAACACAGAGATCAGGGAGGACAGAACAGGCCCCTTTCCCGGGGCGGGAGGAGAGGTCCTCCTCCCAGGTGACACACAGGTGCCCTCCCGGAATTCCCTGCAGACCGCACCTGTGCACTGGGCCAGGAGGGCGAGGAGGACTGCGGCCCGATCCATGGTGGAGACGCCCCCAGACTCTGCTCCCTCAGCCCCACAGCCAGGCCTGAGCCTCAAACTTCTTATATGTCCCCCTGGCCCTGGAAGGGACTTCACTATGCAAATCTCCCCTTATCTTAGGACCCTTTAACCTAAGCCTTAGCTGCAGCTGAGTAGAAGAGAAATACAGCGGTGGGGAGGACTTCACCCCAAGATGACTCAGGAAACACGCCAGATTCAGGGCTCCCGGCTGAGGAACCAGGAGCACGCGCGCCCCCTGGTGGGCGCCGAGGACAGGGCCGCCCCAGGCTGGCTGGTGCTCAGGGCTTGGGCCCTGCTCCTTGCGGGGCTCCTGCACCCCTCACAGCTCCAGACTTTTCAGATTGGCTCCTTTCACTTAGAAATATGAGTGTTAGGCTCCTCGTGCCCTTCTGTGCTCTGATAAACCATTTATTTGTATTGATAACCAAATTCCACTGTAAATGGGCCGAGGTTCTTTATTAATTCGCCTGTTGAAGGACAGCAGTTGCTTCCCGAGTTGTAACAAACCTGAATAGAGGAGCCTTGGACTCATGTGCAGGTGCTTGTCTGCGCACAGTGACCGATGCGGGGAAGCACCTCACAGTGTGATTTCTGTCTCGTATCACATGAGTGTGTTTAGTTTTCTAACAAACAGTCTAAAGGCCTTCCAAAGTGGCCCTGGCATTTTGCATTCCCAGCAGCATGAGAGTTCCTGCTCTACCACATCCTGGGAGCATCTAATGCCATGAGTGTATCGAGTGTTAGCAATTCTAATAAGAGCTTATGTGATCTCCCTGTTTAAATCTGTAATTCCCCAATGGCCAGTTATGTTGAGCATCTTTTCACATGTGTATGTCTCAGTTGTACATACTCCTTAGTAATGAGATTGTCCAGATCTGCCCAGTACCTGGGAATTCAAGGCTCCACAAACCTCTAAAATCAGGTGCTAGGGGGAAAACCCAGCTTCTCTATGGTTTCAGAGCCCAGACAACTATTAGTGAAGCTTAGGCTGGTACTTGGGGACATATAGGGTGCTGTGCGGAGAGCCACCTGGTTCTCTGGAGTCACACATGCCTTTCCTGACCCCACTCAGCACTGTGGGGCTATATCCTCTGGAAACAAAGCAATTCTGTTTGCACTGGAAGAACCGTATCTCCAAACAGAGATATGCTCATTGACCCCATAGAGAAAGACTGAGCTGAGAGCATGAAACCCTTTTGCTTTAATAGCACAAGTGACACCACAAGCAAAACACTCACTTGGTGTTGGTCACAGTCAGGGCCAGGGGAGTGATGTCCAGGCAGGAGCATGGAGGGAGATTCAACACATTTCCCCAAGGAACAGGAGGTCTCTGTGGCACTGGGGCTGTGCTCAGCTCTATAACAATGAGGATCAGCCTCTTCCCGGGGCTGGAGAGCCCTGCACCCTCAGGAAGTCTCTTCCTCAGTCCGAGCATGGGGACAAGTGGCCCCTCTCCCTCTTATACACTCTCCATCCCCTGAAGGTGTTGTCCATGCAAACCTGTCCCGGGGCCTGGTTCTCTGTAAGACCCTCCAGGCGCTGGAGCCCGGAGCTCAGAAGGCCAGTGTCTGGAAGCCAATTCCCTTTGACCAGGATGAAATTTAGGCACAAAATGGGAATTTGGTGCTGAATAGATCTGATAACAATTACACTCAACCAGCTGTCCAGGATTAATGGAGTGAGAACTCTGTCCCCTTTCGTCCCTGCAGCACCTCAGCTGTGGGGTCTTCAGGTGTCAGGAAGCACAGGGGTGAGCACACAGCCCACTTCTTCCTGCCCCTGACACCACAGCCATGGCCCCCAGTCCCCTGTGGCCCCCAGATACCTCCCAGGGGGTGACCGGGAGAGAGTGTTTACATTTATTTGTTAAAGGGCTAATACGTGGGACTTCCCTAGTCCAAGCAAAATGTGTGTGTGACTGAGCTGGTCCTTAGGAAACAAGTGTTCTCGGGACCAAAAATACAATGGCCTGTGTTCAAACCGGGTGGCATGTGGGGCCTCGGTCATTCTGAAGGAGGAAAAGTAGATAAATCGATAGCTCCTGTGTGCAGCTCTGGGAAGGTTAACTCATCACATCTTTTTCAGGAAAACTCATGAACTGTGCTGACATATTGGAGACTGGCCGAGGGTGGTGCGGGGGGAACCAGTTTGGATAAGAGTTTGGGAGGAAGATGACCACCGGGTCTATGCTGACTAAGTTCTGTTAATCACCCTCCCTGGAGATGGAGCCCCGGGGGAGGGAGGCTCCAGCAAGGACGGGTCACTTTTCTCTGAAACCCTGGCGAGGAGATGGAGTTTAGACCTGAAGAGCCCGAGGGAGAGATGGGGAGGGAGAGATGGGGAGGGCGAGGGATGCAGCCGCAGAGCAGAGAAGGGCTGGGAAGGGGCGAGGGGTGCTGTCACTGAGAGTCTCTGGTGGTTGTCACCAACTTTTTGTAGCTTTGTTCCTAGAAGGAGAGAATCGTGTGTAAGACCAGGGAGAATGTTAACACATCAGATATGACGTATTATTAGTAACATAGGATTCCCACTTAGGACATTAATTTTGTGGGTGACTTAGACGGTCCTGGTCATCTATAGTTGCAGACTCTGTATTATGACAAAATAGAAAATATATATTGCTGTCGGCCCCAGGATCCTGGAAACCCTTGTAATTTCCTGGGTGACAGGCGTGCCTCTTGTTTGAATGAGGTGACTCTGGGTGGGCTCCTGGTTGAGGACAGGTCACTGGAAGGACCGAGGCATGATTAGAAGCTTGGATTTTTCTGACCTCTCCCCCCTGTTTGCTTGAGGAGGGGGAAGGGTTCATGGGCAGTTACCCAATTAATCTAGCAAAGTAACTGAAACCAAGGGAAGGATCATGGGAACCTTCGCTTTATAGCCAAGAAGTTGTGGAAAACCTGGGACCTCCTTCCCGTGATCGGCACCTGAAGGGCGGACAGTCCCCTGGGACTGGCCCTTTAACTATGGCTCTGACACCGTCCCCAGGCAGATAGTGTTGGAACTGGGTGATGTTGTAGGACATCAGCTGGTGTCCCCACAAATTGCTGTTGTGGAGAAAGATACCCACATATTTGGTGCCCACAAGTGTCAGAGGTGAAGGTTCCATGCGAGGGCAAAACAAGACACAATAGTGGAAAAGAACTGAGGTGTTACTGAGAAATGTTCATTCCTGTTAAAATTTACAGCAGACACTGGGGTGGTCGGGTGGCCTTGATGGCCCCTCAGCGTGTCTTCCTGGGACACCTGTGCTGTTGCTCATTGTGTGTGACTCTCCCCCCCTTTCGAGGACACATCTCACTGCAAAGTGGTCCAGCTGGCAGATGCCTCCACAGAAGCTTCTCCCTGAATCGAGGCTCAGAGCCAGAATCTCTGGGCCCAGGGTTTTTGTCTCAGTTCCTCGTTTTCTGAGTCACTGTGAGTAACTATAGCTGCTCTCACTGCCGTGAGCTATAGCACAGTAATAGTCAGCGTCGTCCTCAGGCTGCAGCCCAGAGATGAGCAGAAGCCCTGCATTGGCCGAGGCGTCTTTGGATCCAGAGAAGCAGCTGGGGACCCCATCGCCCTGGTACTTATCTGAGTCTGACTTATACCTCAGGAGATACCGGGGAGGGCTCCCTGGCTTCTGCTGGTACCAGAATATCCAGTAGCCACCAACACTGAAGCCACTGCTGAGGGTGCAGGTGAGTCTGGCTGTGGATCCAGGAGATGCAGAGACGGAGGGCGGCTGAGTCAGCACAGGCTGGGACAGGGAACCTGCAGGAACACAAACACTTGTCAGTGCTGGGCAGGGACCAGGGGACCTTTCTCAGGAGATTGATCATGAAGGGAATAAGCTTGGGAACTGAGGCCTGGTCCCCAAGCCTGTCCCTACCTGTGCAGTGGGAGAGGAGCACGAGGAGGAGAGGAGTCCAGGCCATGGTGCCCACAGCCCTGAGCCCACAGTGGGGCTGGGCTCCCCAGGCCTCCTTTTCTTCCCCACCCTCTGCCACAGGAGGGGCTTCCATGCAAATGTGAGTCCCTCCCCTGAGTGCCAGCCCCTCCCTGCGCCCTGGGGCTGCAGCTCAGCTCACACCCCAGAGTGAGAAGGTTGGAGCTTCATTTCACCCCTTGGGGAGCCCTGGGAGGAAGCACCTGCTGAGACAACACATCAGTGAGCACAGGGCCCAGCCTCCAGGCCCAGGCCCCTAGGAGTGAATGTTCCTCCAGGAGAGCTGTGCAGGGACCACAGGGCAGTCCCACAGCGCCCCCTGCTGGTCACAGAGCACACACCTCCCCACCGCCCACAGCCCTGAGCGCCCAGCTGGATTTTGCAGCTGAGCAGGTGACTGTCTCTGTTCACACATCATGGGCTGGTTCCCAGATACTGTGATTCTGATACACTGTAGTGGTCGCTGTACTATCTCAGTCCCAGGAGGAGTCCTCATCTGTGGGAGGCGCAATAATATACATAAATGACAAATTAATTGGGTTTCCACCTCCAGTGAAGATGTTGCCAAAGTAAATACACAGTTACCTTCCTGTTCAATGTCACAGATGAAGGGACCGTTTATCTGGTTTTAGGGCTGGCAAGGACTGTCAGGGAATTTTCCAGGAATACATTCCGAGGCATGTTCAGAGGAGGTTATTTGGCAAATACTTCTAGTCATGAGATGTAGGTACAGTTTCCATGGAGATCTGATGTGATTAAGTGATTGGTAAAAACAATGGCTTAAAAGTGCAAAAAATGACAAATTCATTCGGTTTCACCTCCAGCCAAGAGGTTACAAAAGTAAATGCACAGTGACCTACATGTCCAATGTCACACATGAAAGGGACTTTTATCTGGTGTGAAGGGGTTATACGGGCTGTCAGAGAATTTTCCAGGAATACACTCCCAGGCATCTTCACAGAAGGACTATTCTGCAAACTTTTCATAGAGATCTCACGTGATTAAGTGATTGGTAAAAATAATGGCTTTTGTAGGCTTCACATTTACCAGAGGAACCTGAGGCATGGGAATACATTTTAGGAATTGACTTTTTATCTGTGTGGTGTTCTGCATATCTGTGTCTTGAGTTTCTTACTAGGATTTTGTCTTAGCTGTTCAAAAATTCATTTATATTTCAAACAAAACTTTTCCTATCTGCAATTGCTCACTACTTGCCTTATCTTAGTATCAAGATAAATGTGAAACTGCAATGGGTTTGGAGCTGTGTGAATGTCTGGGCAGTTGAATGCAGAACCCATCACTGTGTGTCCTCACTGTGCCCGAATCCAACTCTGCTTTAACTGTGCAAATGGTCCAATGGTCCCCACATTTCTAGACTCACTGGGCCACTTAGTAAATGGCTTCCACCAGGACCACTTCCTTTGGGCCCTCTCTCCTCAAGGAGCTCAAGGGATCTTTGTCATTCAGCTCAGGCAGGTCACCTGCTTTAAACCCTCAGGACTCCTCCCTGCTGTTTGCACAAAACCCCAAATCCTTGGCTCCTCTCAGGAGGCCTCATGGTCTGGCCCATGCAGCACCTCCCCTTGTTCTCAGGCTCCAGCTTCACTCCCTTTCCTGCTGCTTCAAAACCCCGGCTCCTGTCCTTCATGGGGTCCCAGACACCTCCTGCTCTGTCTTTTGGGGATAAATAGGATAAAACTTGAAATCCCGGGGTCTGTCGCATTTTAGCACCTCTGAGAGGCTCTGTAGCAGGGCATGCACGCAGCATCCCAGCCGGAAACAGAGAATTAGATATGACACTGCTGGAGCGACACAGCCCACAGGGAACAGTTCAGAGTGTCACCTGCTCCCTGTACACCACCTCAGCCACCACCAATAGCTTCCCCCTGATTGACCTCCCACCCTCCGAACCCTCGTCCTGGTCCCTCTCTGACTGAAAACGCGCACACACCATGTCCCTCACCGGTGGGTTTCAGCATAAACACACATTTATATCCATAAACTCTTAACACAAGACAGCAACGGATTTCATCTACTGTCACATATCTGTATGTGTTGTCGTCTCCGGAATGGTCAGCTAATTGATTGTTGTACCGATTGAAAGAGAGGACAAACAAGTCACCCCGTGTTTGGAGCCATAAGGCCCATGGGTGACACGTCTGAGCGGAAGGAAGCGCAGAGCAGCGCCCACGGCCTCGGACAGTCGTGTCGCGGTGCAGGATCCCGTCTTCATTCACTTCGAGGTTCCCAACCCGCAGCTCTCCCTTCATGAGCTTTCCCACCAGGGTTCTTTTGGGACTTTGGGTTGAAGACTTGACTATTAAACTTTATTGATCGCATGGTGGATTTTGAGCTGTGTATTAGGGCATGTGGCAGTTGCTGAGCTTACAGGCTCCTAGTTCAGGGCAATGTGAGCAGACATGGCAACGACTCCCCCGCACTCGGCAGCTCATTAGCCCCTGGAGGCCGCCTGTCCCTGTCCTCAGAGTTTGCTCCTCTGACCTGCCGCTCCTGTCTCTTCTCTCGGACCCAAGGAAAATGCAGCCTCCAAGCGTCCGAGACCTTGTCATGTGCTCATTCATCTTCATACCTCAAGATTGAAAAAAACTCTCTAAGAGAATAACTGAGGATAGATATGTATTTTTATGTGCATATTAACCGCACATATATTGAGGGCAAAATTGTACTCTACGGTCTGGATGGGAGGAGATTCCACGTGACTGGGCCACAGGTTCTCTGACCTCTGGGAGGTTGTGGAACTGTTTTGTGTGACAGGTGGGAACACAGAAGCACAGAGACATGACACCCCTGGTCTTCATCCAGCTGAACGGTATAAACAAGACTGAAAGTCAAAGGCACCCTAATAGCTGAGAACATGTCCTTTTAACCAAGCAGTTCCCAAACTGGGGTGATGTGGCCCCTCAGGGGATATTTGGAAATGGCTGCAGGTGTTTTCATTGGTTTAATCCTAGAGAAGAGCCTGCTACTGGCATTTTATATGTGGAGCCCAAGGACGCTTCTGAATGTCCCACATGTGCGGAGGAGCCCCCTCCACAAGCCATGATGCCCGCCATAGTCAGCAGTCAGAGGCTCAGAAACCAGCCCTGAACTAAGTCTCCAGGAAGTGACTGCAGAAGAAACAGGCAGTCACCCATCAGGACTGTGGGGACGTTGGAGAGGGAATAGGGGGCTCAGAACCCTACAATCTGAACACAAAATCCCAGCAGGGGACAGAAGGGAGCCACCCCTCCATGGTGGGGGCAGGTGAGGGCAGCCCCAGTGGGGGGCCCTGGGAGTTCTGGTCTCACTTCCCCATGAGTCGGCCCCACTGTGGGCTGATAGCTGCTATCAGAAGACTGACAGTAGTAGTCGGCCTCGTCCTCAGCCTGCAGCCCCGAGATGGTCAGGCGGGCGGCATTGGAGGAACTGTCGATGGCGCCAGAGAACCGATCCGGAACCCCCGACGGTCTTTGGTTATCAGCATAGATCACAGTGGCTGGGGCACTGCCAGGGCGCTGTTGGTACCAGTGCACATAGTAGTCCCCAATGCTGCCGCTGCTGCGGGTGCAGGAGATGGTGACCTTCTGTCCTGGAGACCCCGACACAGAGGCGGGCTGAGTCAGCACAAACTGGGCCCAGGACCCTGCAAGGAGGGAGCAACACAGAGATCAGGGAGGACAGAACAGGCCCCTTTCCCGGGGCGGGAGGAGAGGTCCTCCTCCCAGGTGACACACAGGTGCCCTCCCGGAATTCCCTGCAGACCGCACCTGTGCACTGGGCCAGGAGGGCGAGGAGGACTGCGGCCCGATCCATGGTGGAGACGCCCCCAGACTCTGCTCCCTCAGCCCCACAGCCAGGCCTGAGCCTCAAACTTCTTATATGTCCCCCTGGCCCTGGAAGGGACTTCACTATGCAAATCTCCCCTTATCTTAGGACCCTTTAACCTAAGCTTTAGCTGCAGCTGAGAAGAAGAGAAATACAGCGGTGGGGAGGACTTCACCCCAAGATGACTCAGGAAACACGCCAGATTCAGGGCTCCCGGCTGAGGAACCAGGAGCACGCGCGCCCCCTGGTGGGCGCCGAGGACAGGGCCGCCCCAGGCTGGCTGGTGCTCAGGGCTTGGGCCCTGCTCCTTGCGGGGCTCCTGCACCCCTCACAGCTCCAGACTTTTCAGATTGGCTCCTTTCACTTAGAAATATGAGTGTTAGGCTCCTCGTGCCCTTCTGTGCTCTGATAAACCATTTATTTGTATTGATAACCAAATTCCACTGTAAATGGGCCGAGGTTCTTTATTAATTCGCCTGTTGAAGGACAGCAGTTGCTTCCCGAGTTGTAACAAACCTGAATAGAGGAGCCTTGGACTCATGTGCAGGTGCTTGTCTGCGCACAGTGACCGATGCGGGGAAGCACCTCACAGTGTGATTTCTGTCTCGTATCACATGAGTGTGTTTAGTTTTCTAACAAACAGTCTAAAGGCCTTCCAAAGTGGCCCTGGCATTTTGCATTCCCAGCAGCATGAGAGTTCCTGCTCTACCACATCCTGGGAGCATCTAATGCCATGAGTGTATCGAGTGTTAGCAATTCTAATAAGAGCTTATGTGATCTCCCTGTTTAAATCTGTAATTCCCCAATGGCCAGTTATGTTGAGCATCTTTTCACATGTGTATGTCTCAGTTGTACATACTCCTTAGTAATGAGATTGTCCAGATCTGCCCAGTACCTGGGAATTCAAGGCTCCACAAACCTCTAAAATCAGGTGCTAGGGGGAAAACCCAGCTTCTCTATGGTTTCAGAGCCCAGACAACTATTAGTGAAGCTTAGGCTGGTACTTGGGGACATATAGGGTGCTGTGCGGAGAGCCACCTGGTTCTCTGGAGTCACACATGCCTTTCCTGACCCCACTCAGCACTGTGGGGCTATATCCTCTGGAAACAAAGCAATTCTGTTTGCACTGGAAGAACCGTATCTCCAAACAGAGATATGCTCATTGACCCCATAGAGAAAGACTGAGCTGAGAGCATGAAACCCTTTTGCTTTAATAGCACAAGTGACACCACAAGCAAAACACTCACTTGGTGTTGGTCACAGTCAGGGCCAGGGGAGTGATGTCCAGGCAGGAGCATGGAGGGAGATTCAACACATTTCCCCAAGGAACAGGAGGTCTCTGTGGCACTGGGGCTGTGCTCAGCTCTATAACAATGAGGATCAGCCTCTTCCCGGGGCTGGAGAGCCCTGCACCCTCAGGAAGTCTCTTCCTCAGTCCGAGCATGGGGACAAGTGGCCCCTCTCCCTCTTATACACTCTCCATCCCCTGAAGGTGTTGTCCATGCAAACCTGTCCCGGGGCCTGGTTCTCTGTAAGACCCTCCAGGCGCTGGAGCCCGGAGCTCAGAAGGCCAGTGTCTGGAAGGCCAATTCCCTTTGACCAGGATGAAATTTAGGCACAAAATGGGAATTTGGTGCTGAATAGATCTGATAACAATTACACTCAACCAGCTGTCCAGGATTAATGGAGTGAGAACTCTGTCCCCTTTCGTCCCTGCAGCACCTCAGCTGTGGGGTCTTCAGGTGTCAGGAAGCACAGGGGTGAGCACACAGCCCACTTCTTCCTGCCCCTGACACCACAGCCATGGCCCCCAGTCCCCTGTGGCCCCCAGATACCTCCCAGGGGGTGACCGGGAGAGAGTGTTTACATTTATTTGTTAAAGGGCTAATACGTGGGACTTCCCTAGTCCAAGCAAAATGTGTGTGTGACTGAGCTGGTCCTTAGGAAACAAGTGTTCTCGGGACCAAAAATACAATGGCCTGTGTTCAAACCGGGTGGCATGTGGGGCCTCGGTCATTCTGAAGGAGGAAAAGTAGATAAATCGATAGCTCCTGTGTGCAGCTCTGGGAAGGTTAACTCATCACATCTTTTTCAGGAAAACTCATGAACTGTGCTGACATATTGGAGACTGGCCGAGGGTGGTGCGGAGGGAACCAGTTTGGATAAGAGTTTGGGAGGAAGATGACCACCGGGTCTATGCTGACTAAGTTCTGTTAATCACCCTCCCTGGAGATGGAGCCCCGGGGGAGGGAGGCTCCAGCAAGGACGGGTCACTTTTCTCTGAAACCCTGGCGAGGAGATGGAGTTTAGACCTGAAGAGCCCGAGGGAGAGATGGGGAGGGAGAGATGGGGAGGGCGAGGGATGCAGCCGCAGAGCAGAGAAGGGCTGGGAAGGGGCGAGGGGTGCTGTCACTGAGAGTCTCTGGTGGTTGTCACCAACTTTTTGTAGCTTTGTTCCTAGAAGGAGAGAATCGTGTGTAAGACCAGGGAGAATGTTAACACATCAGATATGACGTATTATTAGTAACATAGGATTCCCACTTAGGACATTAATTTTGTGGGTGACTTAGACGGTCCTGGTCATCTATAGTTGCAGACTCTGTATTATGACAAAATAGAAAATATATATTGCTGTCGGCCCCAGGATCCTGGAAACCCTTGTAATTTCCTGGGTGACAGGCGTGCCTCTTGTTTGAATGAGGTGACTCTGGGTGGGCTCCTGGTTGAGGACAGGTCACTGGAAGGACCGAGGCATGATTAGAAGCTTGGATTTTTCTGACCTCTCCCCCCTGTTTGCTTGAGGAGGGGGAAGGGTTCATGGGCAGTTACCCAATTAATCTAGCAAAGTAACTGAAACCAAGGGAAGGATCATGGGAACCTTCGCTTTATAGCCAAGAAGTTGTGGAAAACCTGGGACCTCCTTCCCGTGATCGGCACCTGAAGGGCGGACAGTCCCCTGGGACTGGCCCTTTAACTATGGCTCTGACACCGTCCCCAGGCAGATAGTGTTGGAACTGGGTGATGTTGTAGGACATCAGCTGGTGTCCCCACAAATTGCTGTTGTGGAGAAAGATACCCACATATTTGGTGCCCACAAGTGTCAGAGGTGAAGGTTCCATGCGAGGGCAAAACAAGACACAATAGTGGAAAAGAACTGAGGTGTTACTGAGAAATGTTCATTCCTGTTAAAATTTACAGCAGACACGGGTGGTCGGGTGGCCTTGATGGCCCCTCAGCGTGTCTTCCTGGGACACCTGTGCTGTTGCTCATTGTGTGTGACTCTCCCCCCCTTTCGAGGACACATCTCACTGCAAAGTGGTCCAGCTGGCAGATGCCTCCACAGAAGCTTCTCCCTGAATCGAGGCTCAGAGCCAGAATCTCTGGGCCCAGGGTTTTTGTCTCAGTTCCTCGTTTTCTGAGTCACTGTGAGTAACTATAGCTGCTCTCACTGCCGTGAGCTATAGCACAGTAATAGTCAGCGTCGTCCTCAGGCTGCAGCCCAGAGATGAGCAGAAGCCCTGCATTGGCCGAGGCGTCTTTGGATCCAGAGAAGCAGCTGGGGACCCCATCGCCCTGGTTCTTATCTGAGTCTGACTTATACCTCAGGAGATACCGGGGAGGGCTCCCTGGCTTCTGCTGGTACCAGAATATCCAGTAGCCACCAACACTGAAGCCACTGCTGAGGGTGCAGGTGAGTCTGGCTGTGGATCCAGGAGATGCAGAGACGGAGGGCGGCTGAGTCAGCACAGGCTGGGACAGGGAACCTGCAGGAACACAAACACTTGTCAGTGCTGGGCAGGGACCAGGGGACCTTTCTCAGGAGATTGATCATGAAGGGAATAAGCTTGGGAACTGAGGCCTGGTCCCCGAGCCTGTCCCTACCTGTGCAGTGGGAGAGGAGCACGAGGAGGAGAGGAGTCCAGGCCATGGTGCCCACAGCCCTGAGCCCACAGTGGGGCTGGGCTCCCCAGGCCTCCTTTTCTTCCCCACCCTCTGCCACAGGAGGGGCTTCCATGCAAATGTGAGTCCCTCCCCTGAGTGCCAGCCCCTCCCTGCGCCCTGGGCCTGCAGCTCAGCTCACACCCCAGAGTGAGAAGGTTGGAGCTTCATTTCACCCCTTGGGGAGCCCTGGGAGGAAGCACCTGCTGAGACAACACATCAGTGAGCACAGGGCCCAGCCTCCAGGCCCAGGCCCCTAGGAGTGAATGTTCCTCCAGGAGAGCTGTGCAGGGACCACAGGGCAGTCCCACAGCGCCCCCTGCTGGTCACAGAGCACACACCTCCCCACCGCCCACAGCCCTGAGCGCCCAGCTGGATTTTGCAGCTGAGCAGGTGACTGTCTCTGTTCACACATCATGGGCTGGTTCCCAGATACTGTGATTCTGATACACTGTAGTGGTCGCTGTACTATCTCAGTCCCAGGAGGAGTCCTCATCTGTGGGAGGCGCAATAATATACATAAATGACAAATTAATTGGGTTTCCACCTCCAGTGAAGATGTTGCCAAAGTAAATACACAGTTACCTTCCTGTTCAATGTCACAGATGAAGGGACCGTTTATCTGGTTTTAGGGCTGGCAAGGACTGTCAGGGAATTTTCCAGGAATACATTCCGAGGCATGTTCAGAGGAGGTTATTTGGCAAATACTTCTAGTCATGAGATGTAGGTACAGTTTCCATGGAGATCTGATGTGATTAAGTGATTGGTAAAAACAATGGCTTAAAAGTGCAAAAAATGACAAATTCATTCGGTTTCACCTCCAGCCAAGAGGTTACAAAAGTAAATGCACAGTGACCTACATGTCCAATGTCACACATGAAAGGGACTTTTATCTGGTGTGAAGGGGTTATACGGGCTGTCAGAGAATTTTCCAGGAATACACTCCCAGGCATCTTCACAGAAGGACTATTCTGCAAACTTTTCATAGAGATCTCACGTGATTAAGTGATTGGTAAAAATAATGGCTTTTGTAGGCTTCACATTTACCAGAGGAACCTGAGGCATGGGAATACATTTTAGGAATTGACTTTTTATCTGTGTGGTGTTCTGCATATCTGTGTCTTGAGTTTCTTACTAGGATTTTGTCTTAGCTGTTCAAAAATTCATTTATATTTCAAACAAAACTTTTCCTATCTGCAATTGCTCACTACTTGCCTTATCTTAGTATCAAGATAAATGTGAAACTGCAATGGGTTTGGAGCTGTGTGAATGTCTGGGCAGTTGAATGCAGAACCCATCACTGTGTGTCCTCACTGTGCCCGAATCCAACTCTGCTTTAACTGTGCAAATGGTCCAATGGTCCCCACATTTCTAGACTCACTGGGCCACTTAGTAAATGGCTTCCACCAGGACCACTTCCTTTGGGCCCTCTCTCCTCAAGGAGCTCAAGGGATCTTTGTCATTCAGCTCAGGCAGGTCACCTGCTTTAAACCCTCAGGACTCCTCCCTGCTGTTTGCACAAAACCCCAAATCCTTGGCTCCTCTCAGGAGGCCTCATGGTCTGGCCCATGCAGCACCTCCCCTTGTTCTCAGGCTCCAGCTTCACTCCCTTTCCTGCTGCTTCAAAACCCCGGCTCCTGTCCTTCATGGGGTCCCAGACACCTCCTGCTCTGTCTTTTGGGGATAAATAGGATAAAACTTGAAATCCCGGGGTCTGTCGCATTTTAGCACCTCTGAGAGGCTCTGTAGCAGGGCATGCACGCAGCATCCCAGCCGGAAACAGAGAATTAGATATGACACTGCTGGAGCGACACAGCCCACAGGGAACAGTTCAGAGTGTCACCTGCTCCCTGTACACCACCTCAGCCACCACCAATAGCTTCCCCCTGATTGACCTCCCACCCTCCGAACCCTCGTCCTGGTCCCTCTCTGACTGAAAACGCGCACACACCATGTCCCTCACCGGTGGGTTTCAGCATAAACACACATTTATATCCATAAACTCTTAACACAAGACAGCAACGGATTTCATCTACTGTCACATATCTGTATGTGTTGTCGTCTCCGGAATGGTCAGCTAATTGATTGTTGTACCGATTGAAAGAGAGGACAAACAAGTCACCCCGTGTTTGGAGCCATAAGGCCCATGGGTGACACGTCTGAGCGGAAGGAAGCGCAGAGCAGCGCCCACGGCCTCGGACAGTCGTGTCGCGGTGCAGGATCCCGTCTTCATTCACTTCGAGGTTCCCAACCCGCAGCTCTCCCTTCATGAGCTTTCCCACCAGGGTTCTTTTGGGACTTTGGGTTGAAGACTTGACTATTAAACTTTATTGATCGCATGGTGGATTTTGAGCTGTGTATTAGGGCATGTGGCAGTTGCTGAGCTTACAGGCTCCTAGTTCAGGGCAATGTGAGCAGACATGGCAACGACTCCCCCGCACTCGGCAGCTCATTAGCCCCTGGAGGCCGCCTGTCCCTGTCCTCAGAGTTTGCTCCTCTGACCTGCCGCTCCTGTCTCTTCTCTCGGACCCAAGGAAAATGCAGCCTCCAAGCGTCCGAGACCTTGTCATGTGCTCATTCATCTTCATACCTCAAGATTGAAAAAAACTCTCTAAGAGAATAACTGAGGATAGATATGTATTTTTATGTGCATATTAACCGCACATATATTGAGGGCAAAATTGTACTCTACGGTCTGGATGGGAGGAGATTCCACGTGACTGGGCCACAGGTTCTCTGACCTCTGGGAGGTTGTGGAACTGTTTTGTGTGACAGGTGGGAACACAGAAGCACAGAGACATGACACCCCTGGTCTTCATCCAGCTGAACGGTATAAACAAGACTGAAAGTCAAAGGCACCCTAATAGCTGAGAACATGTCCTTTTAACCAAGCAGTTCCCAAACTGGGGTGATGTGGCCCCTCAGGGGATATTTGGAAATGGCTGCAGGTGTTTTCATTGGTTTAATCCTAGAGAAGAGGGTGCTACTGGCATTTTATACGTGGAGCCCAAGGACGCTTCTGAATGTCCCACATGTGCGGAGGAGCCCCCTCCACAAGCCATGATGCCGCCCCATAGTCAGCAGTCAGAGGCTCAGAAACCAGCCCTGAACTAAGTCTCCAGAAAGGGACTGCAGAAGAAACAGGCAGTCACCCATCAGGACTGTGGGGACGTTGGAGAGGGAATAGGGGGCTCAGAACCCTACAATCTGAACACAAAATCCCAGCAGGGGACAGAAGGGAGCCACCCCTCCATGGTGGGGGCAGGTGAGGGCAGCCCCAGTGGGGGGCCCTGGGAGTTCTGGTCTCACTTCCCCATGAGTCGGCCCCACTGTGGGCTGATAGCTGCTATCAGAAGACTGACAGTAGTAGTCGGCCTCGTCCTCAGCCTGCAGCCCCGAGATGGTCAGGCGGGAGGCATTGGAGGAACTGTCGATGGCGCCAGAGAACCGATCCGGAACCCCCGACGGTCTTTGGTTATCAGCATAGATCACAGTGGCTGGGGCACTGCCAGGGCGCTGTTGGTACCAGTACACATAGTAGCCCCCAATGCTGCCGCTGCTGCGGGTGCAGGAGATGGTGACCTTCTGTCCTGGAGACCCCGACACAGAGGCGGGCTGAGTCAGCACAAACTGGGCCCAGGACCCTGCAAGGAGGGAGCAACACAGAGATCAGGGAGGACAGAACAGGCCCCTTTCCCGGGGCGGGAGGAGAGGTCCTCCTCCCAGGTGACACACAGGTGCCCTCCCGGAATTCCCTGCAGACCGCACCTGTGCACTGGGCCAGGAGGGCGAGGAGGACTGCGGCCCGATCCATGGTGGAGACGCCCCCAGACTCTGCTCCCTGAGCCCCACAGCCAGGCCTGAGCCTCAAACTTCTTATATGTCCCCCTGGCCCTGGAAGGGACTTCACTATGCAAATCTCCCCTTATCTTAGGACCCTTTAACCTAAGCTTTAGCTGCAGCTGAGAAGAAGAGAAATACAGCGGTGGGGAGGACTTCACCCCAAGATGACTCAGGAAACACGCCAGATTCAGGGCTCCCGGCTGAGGAACCAGGAGCACGCGCGCCCCCTGGTGGGCGCCGAGGACAGGGCCGCCCCAGGCTGGCTGCTGCTCAGGGCTTGAGCCCTGCTCCTTGCGGGGCTCCTGCACCCCGCACAGCTCCAGCCTTTTCAGATTGGCTCCTTTCACTTAGAAATATGAGTGTTAGGCTCCTCGTGCCCTTCTGTGCTCTGATAAACCATTTATTTGTATTGATAACCAAATTCCACTGTAAATGGGCCGAGGTTCTTTATTAATTCGCCTGTTGAAGGACAGCAGTTGCTTCCCGAGTTGTAACAAACCTGAATAGAGGAGCCTTGGACTCATGTGCAGGTGCTTGTCTGCGCACAGTGACCGATGCAGGGAAGCACCTCACAGTGTGATTTCTGTCTCGTATCACATGAGTGTGTTTAGTTTTCTAACAAACAGTCTAAAGGCCTTCCAAAGTGGCCCTGGCATTTTGCATTCCCAGCAGCATGAGAGTTCCTGCTCTACCACATCCTGGGAGCATCTAATGCCATGAGTGTATCGAGTGTTAGCAATTCTAATAAGAGCTTATGTGATCTCCCTGTTTAAATCTGTAATTCCCCAATGGCCAGTTATGTTGAGCATCTTTTCACATGTGTATGTCTCAGTTGTACATACTCCTTAGTAATGAGATTGTCCAGATCTGCCCAGTACCTGGGAATTCAGGGCTCCACAAACCTCTAAAATCAGGTGCTAGGGGGAAAACCCAGCTTCTCTATGGTTTCAGAGCCCAGACAACTATTAGTGAAGCTTAGGCTGGTACTTGGGGACATATAGGGTGCTGTGCGGAGAGCCACCTGGTTCTCTGGAGTCACACATGCCTTTCCTGACCCCACACAGCACTGTGGGGCTATATCCTCTGGAAACAAAGCAATTCTGTTTGCACTGGAAGAACCGTATCTCCAAACAGAGATATGCTCATTGACCCCATAGAGAAAGACTGAGCTGAGAGCATGAAACCCTTTTGCTTTAATAGCACAAGTGACACCACAAGCAAAACACTCACTTGGTGTTGGTCACAGTCAGGGCCAGGGGAGTGATGTCCAGGCAGGAGCATGGAGGGAGATTCAACACATTTCCCCAAGGAACAGGAGGTCTCTGTGGCACTGGGGCTGTGCTCAGCTCTATAACAATGAGGATCAGCCTCTTCCCGGGGCTGGAGAGCCCTGCACCCTCAGGAAGTCTCTTCCTCAGTCCGAGCATGGGGACAAGTGGCCCCTCTCCCTCTTATACACTCTCCATCCCCTGAAGGTGTTGTCCATGCAAACCTGTCCCGGGGCCTGGTTCTCTGTAAGACCCTCCAGGCGCTGGAGCCCGGAGCTCAGAAGGCCAGAGTCTGGAAGGCCAATTCCCTTTGACCAGGATGAAATTTAGGCACAAAATGGGAATTTGGTGCTGAATAGATCTGATAACAATTTCACTCAACCAGCAGTCCAGGATTAATGGAGTGAGAACTCTGTCCCCTTTCGTCCCTGCAGCACCTCAGCTGTGGGGTCTTCAGGTGTCAGGAGGCACAGGGGTGAGCACACAGCCCACTTCTTCCTGCCCCTGACACCGCAGCCATGGCCCACAGTCCCCTATGCCCCCAGATACCTCCCAGGGGGTGACCAGGAGAGAGTGTTTACATCTATTTGTTAAAGAGGTAATACGTGGGACTTCCCTAATCCGAGCAAAATGTGTGTGACTGAGCTGGTCCTTAGGAAACAAGTGTTCTCGGGGCCAAAAATACAACGGCCTGCATTCAAAACGGGTGGCATGTGGGGCCTCGGTCATTCTGAAGGAGGAAAAGTAGATAAATCGATAGCTCCTGTGTGCAGCTCTGGGAAGGTTAACTCATCACATCTTTTTCAGGAAAACTCATGAACTGTGCTGACATATTGGAGACTGGCCGAGGGTGGTGCGGAGGGAACCAGTTTGGAGAAGAGTTTGGGAGGAAGATGACCACGGGATCTATGCTGACTAAGTTCTGTTAATCACCCTCCCTGGAGATGGAGCCCCGGGGGAGGGAGGCTCCAGCAAGGACGGGTCACTTTTCTCTGAAACCCTAGCGAGGAGATGGAGTTAAGACCTGAAGAGCCCGAGGGAGAGTTGGGGAGGGGGAGGGATGCAGCCGCAGAGCAGGGAAGGGCTGGGAAGGGGCGAGGGGTGTTGTCACGGAGAGTCTGTGGTAGTTGTCACCAACTTTTTGTACGTTTGTTCCTGGAAGGAGAGAATTGTGTGTATGACCAGGGAGAATGTTAACACATCAGATATGACGTATTATTAGTAACATAGGATTCCCACTTAGGACATTAATTTTGTGGGTGACTTGGACGGTCCTGGTCATCTGTAGTTGCAGACACTGTATTATGACAAAATAGAAAATATATATTGCTGTCGGCCCCAGGATCCTGGCACAGAGCTCCTGAAACCCTTGTAATTTCCTGGGTGACAGGCGTGCCTCTTGTTTGAATGAGGTGACTCTGGGTGGGCTCCTGGTTGAGGACAGGTCACTGGAAGGACAGAGGCCTGATTAGAAGCTTGGATTTTTCTGACCTGCCCCCTTATTTGCTTGAGGAGGGGGAAGGGCTCAGGGGCAGTTACCCAATTAATCTAGCAAAGTAACTGAAACCAAGGGAAGGATCATGGGAACCTTGGCTTTATAGCCAAGAAGTTGTGGGAAACCTCGGACCTCCTTCCCGTGATCAGCACCTGAAGGGCAGGCAGTCCCCTGGGACTGGCCCTTTAACTGTGGCTCTGACACCGTCCCCAGGCAGATAGTGTTGGAACTGGGTGATGTTGTAGGACATCAGCTGGTTTCCCCGCAAATAGCTGCTGTGGAAAAACATCCCCACACATTTGGTGCCCAGAAGTGTCAGAGGTGAAGGTTCTGTGTGAGGGCAAAACAAGACACAACAGTGGAAAAGAACTGAGATGTGACTCAGAAATGTTCATTCCTGGTAAAATTTACAGCAGACACTGGGGTGGTCGGGTGGCCTGGATGGCCCCTCAGCATGTGTTCCTGGGACGCCTGTGCTGTTGCTCATTGTGTGTGACTCTCCCTCCCTTTCGAGGACACATCTCACTGCAAAGTGGTCCAGCTGGCAGATGCCTCCACAGAAGCTTCTCCCTGAGACGAGGCTCAGAGCCAGAATCTCTGGGCCCAGGGTTTTTGTCTCAGTTCCTCATCATCTGAGTCACTGTGAGTAACTAAAGCTGCTCCCACTGCCATGGCCTGTAGCACAGTAATAGTCAGCGTCGTCCTCAGGCTGCAGCCCAGAGATGAGCAGAAGCCCTGCATTGGCCGAGGCGTCTTTGGATCCAGAGAAGCGGCTGGGGACCCCGGCGCCCTGGTGCTTCTCTGAGTCTGACTTATACCACAGGAGATACCGGGGAGGGCTCCCTGGCTTCTGCTGGTACCAGAATATGTAGTAGCTGCCAACACTGAAGCCACTGCTGAGGGTGCAGGTGAGTCTGGCTGTGGATCCAGGAGATGCAGAGACGGAGGGCGGCTGAGTCAGCACAGGCTGGGACAGGGAACCTGCAGAGACAGACACTTGTCAGTGCTGGGCAGGGACCAAGGGACCTTTCTCAGGAGATTGATCATGAAGGGAACAAACTTGGGACCTGAGGCCTGGTTGGAGGCCTGTCCCTACCTGTGCAGTGGGAGAGGAGCACGAGGAGGAGAGGAGTCCAGGCCATGGTGCCCACAGCCCCTGAGCCCACAGTGGGGCTGGGCTCCCCAGGCCCCCTTTTCTTCCCCACCCTCTGCCACAGGAGGGGCTTCCATGCAAATGTGAGTCCCTCCCCTGAGTGCCAGCCCCTCCCTGGGCCCTGGGCCTGCAGCTCAGTTTACACATTAGACCCAGTAGGACTGAGGTTGAGGTCACCCTCTTGGGGAGCCCTGGGAGGAAGCACCTGCTGAGACAACACATCAGTGAGCTCAGGGCCCAGCCTCCAGGCCCAGGCCCCTAGAAGTGAATGTTCCTCCATGAGAGCTGCTCAGGGACCACAGGGCAGTCCCACAGCGCCCCCTTCTGGTCACAGAGCACACACCTCCCCACCGCCCACAGCCTTGAGCGCCCAGCTGGATTTTGCAGCTGAGCAGGTGACTGTCTCTGTTCACACATCATGGGCTGGTTCCCAGATACTGTGATTCTGATACACTGTGTGGTCGCTGTACTATCTCAGTCGCAGGAGGAGTCCCCTTCTGTGGGAGGTGCAAACTTGCAAAAATGACAAATTCATTTGGTTTCACCTCCAGCCAAGAGTTACAAAAGTAAATGCACAGTGACCTACATGTCCAATGTCACACATGAAAGGGACTTTTATCTAGTGTGAAGGGCTTATAAGGGCTGTCAGAGAATTTTCCAGGAACACACTCCCAGGCATCTTCAGAGAAGGACTATGCTGCAAACTTTTCATAGAGATCTCACGTGATTAAGTGATTGGTAAAATAATGGCTTTTGTAGGCTTCACATTTACCAGTGGAACCTGAGGCATGGGAATACATTTTAGGAATTGACTTTTTATCCGTGTGGTGTTCTGCATATCTGTGTCTTGAGTTTCTTACTAGGATTTTGTCTTAGCTGTTCAAAAATTCATTTATATTTCAAACAAAACTTTTCCTATCTGCAATTTCTCACTACTTGCCTTATCTTAGTATCAAGATAAATGTGAGATTGCAATGGGTTTGCAGCTGTGTGAATGTCTGGGCAGTTGAATGCAGATCCCATCACTGTGTGTCCTCACTGTGCCCGAATCCAACTCTGCTTTAACTGTGCAAATGGTCCAATGGTCCCCACATTTCTAGACTCACTGGGCCACTTAGTAAATGGCTTCGACCAGCACCACTTCCTTTGGGCCCTCTCTCTTCAAGGAGCTGAAGGGATCTTTGTCATTCAGCTCAGGCAGGTCACCTGCTTTATACCCTCAGGACTCCTCCCTGCAGTTTGCACAAAACCTCAAACCCTTGGCTCCTCTCAGGAAGCCTCATGGTCTGGCCCAGCCCCCTGTGCCCTCCCCATGCAGCACCTCCCCTTGTTCTCAGGCTCCAGCTTCACTCCCTTTCCTGCTGCTTCAAAACCCCGGCTCCTGTCCTTCATGGGGTCCCAGACACCTCCTGCTCTGTCCTTTGGGGATAAATAGGATAAAACTTGAAATCCCGGGGTCTGTCGCATTTTAGCACCTCTGAGAGGCTCTGTAGCAGGGCATGCACACAGCATCCCAGATGGAAACAGAGAATTAGATATGACACTGCTGGAGCTACACAGCCCACAGAGACCAGCTCAGAGTGTCACCATCAATAAGACTTCTCCCGATTAACCTCCCACCCTCCGAACCCTCGTCCTGGTCCCTCTCTGACTGAAAACACGCACACACACCATGTCCCTCACCGGTGGGTTTCAGCATAAACACACATTTATATCCATAAACTCTTAACACAAGACAGCAACGGATTTCATCTACTGTCACATATCTGTATGTGTTGTCGTCTCCGGAATGGTCAGCTAATTGATTGTTGTACCGATTGAAAGAGAAGAGAAACAAGTCACCCCGTGTTTGGAGCCATGAGGCCCATGGGTGACACGTCTGAGCGGAAGGAAGCGCAGAGCAGCGCCCACGGCCTCGGACAGTCGTGTCGCGGTGCAGGATCCTGTCTTCGTTCACAGGGAGGTTCCCAACCCGCAGCTCTCCCTTCATGAGCTTTCCCGCCAGGGTTCTTTTGGGACTTTGGGTTGCAGACTTGACTATTAAACTTTATTGATCGCATGGTGGGTTTTGAGCTGTGTATTAGGGCATGTGGCAGTTGCTGAGCTTACAGGCTCCTAGTTCAGGGCAATGTGAGCAGACATGGCAACGACTCCCCCGCACTCGGCAGCTCATTAGCCCCTGGAGGCCGCCTGTCCCAGTCCTCAGAGTTTGCTCCTCTGACCTGCTGCTCCTGTCTCTTCTCTCGGACCCAAGGAAAATGCAGCCTCCAAGCGTGCGAGACCTTGTCATGTGCTCATTCATCTTCATACCTCAAGCTTGAAAAAAACTCTCTAAGAGAATAACTGAGGATAGATATGTATTTTTATGTGCATATTAACCGCACATATATCGTGGGCAAAATTATACTCCACACTTTGGATGACGGGAGATTCCATGTGACTGGGCCACAGGTTCTCTGACCTCTGGGAGTTTGTGTAACTGTTTTGTGTAACAGGTGGGAACACAGAAGCACAGAGACATGACACCCCTGGTCTCCATGGAGCTGAATGGCATAAACAGGACTGAAAGTCAAAGGCACCCTAATAGCTGAGAACATGTCCTTTTAACCAAGCAGTTCCCAAACTGGGGTGATGTGGCCCCTCAGGGGATATTTGGAAATGGCTGCAGGTGTTTTCATTGGTTTAATCCTAGAGAAGAGGGTGCTACTGGCATTTTATACGTGGAGCCCAAGGACGCTTCTGAATGTCCCACATGTGCGGAGGAGCCCCCTCCACAAGCCATGATGCCGCCCCATAGTCAGCAGTCAGAGGCTCAGAAACCAGCCCTGAACTAAGTCTCCAGAAAGGGACTGCAGAAGAAACAGGACAGTGGGGATTTTCGAGAGGGAATAGGGGGCTCAGAACCCTATAATCTGAACACAAAATCCCAGCAGGAGACAGAAGGGAGCCACCCCTCCATGGTGGGGGCAGGTGAGGGCAGCCCCAGTGGGGGGCTCTGGGAGTTCTGGTCTCACTTCCCCATGAGTCGGCCCCACTGTGGGCTGATAGCTGCTATCAGAAGACTGACAGTAGTAGTCGGCCTCGTCCTCAGCCTGCAGCCCCGAGATGGTCAGGCGGGCGGCATTGGAGGAACTGTCGATGGCGCCAGAGAACCGATCCGGAACCCCCGACGGTCTTTTCTTATCATCATAGATCACAGTGGCTGGGGCACTGCCAGGGCGCTGTTGGTACCAGTGCACATAGTAGTCCCCAATGCTGCCGCTGCTGCGGGTGCAGGAGATGGTGACCTTCTCTCCTGGAGACCCCGACACAGAGGCGGGCTGAGTCAGCACAAACTGGGCCCAGGACCCTGCAAGGAGGGAGCAACACAGAGATCAGGGAGGACAGAACAGGCCCCTTTCCCAGGGCGGGAGGAGAGGTCCTCCTCCCAGGTGACACACAGGTGCCCTCCCGGAATTCCCTGCAGACCGCACCTGTGCACTGGGCCAGGAGGGCGAGGAGGACTGCGGCCCGATCCATGGTGGAGAAGCCCCCAGACTCTGCTCCCTGAGCCCCACAGCCAGGCCTGAGCCCACCAACCTTTCTTATATATGCCCCTGATCCTGAGGGTGGAAGGGCTCCATGCAAATCTCCTCCTTCTGGAGGCTGGGCAAGCTCCTCCTTCAAACTTAGCCTTGGTTGGAACTGAGAAAAAGAGACCGAGGGTGGGAGGAAGTGATTTAGCCCTGTGAGCGAGCAGAAGACCTGCAGGAGGCAGGGCAAACAGCTGAGAAATTTGGGAGCACCAAGGAGATGCTTATGCCACAGTGCCCCCTGCTGGATACAAGACACATGTCAGACCTCGGACAGGTGGTGCTCGGGGCTCCTGCCCTCCCCAACCTGTACCACTCACAATTCCACCCACGAGTCCAGGGAATTTCCACATAGGATCCTATGATCACGCTACAGATCTCTCTAGGTAGATGAAGGGGTCACTACTCTGGTCCAGACATTTAGAGTCACTTTGTGTCATTGGAGGTGAGAAATATCACAGTGAGAATGGGCTGTGTTTGGAAGGGATAGCAGAAAAATCATTGTTAGAAGAGGAAATAGAAGGCATAAAACTTCTGAAGCATTTAAGATCAAGGGACATTCAAGAGGTGATAGAAGTCTGCTGTGCACGCCAACTGTAGAAGTTGGTGAAATGGAAAGAACTAGGTAGAGAGGGTGCTTACCCAGACACTTCCCTTTCCCGCATGGGCCACTAAGGTCCTGATGTGTCCTATAAGAGCCAACTTAGATTGGCCTTTCCAGAAAAATATGGGGCTTTGGAACCCATGGATTGCACAATTAATTTCACTTTCAAAGGATATAAATTCCCTGGTCAGGAATCTTATCTGACCTGTAAGGGACTCCTGATTCTTTCCTGGCCCTTTCACCTCTGTTCTTCTCTGTCCCTTGTCATCTCTCCCTAATCTTCTCACCCAATCTGGTCAAATCTTCTTAAAGACCCTGTCTTTTCACTCAATGCACGCCCCACTCTCCACCTCCAATTCTCACCCCACTTCTTGTCTCCCACCTCTCATTCTCATAGTCCACTTAGACAACACTGACTGCTGGAGGGCCAGGGTCTCAGGGCGTCAGGAGAAAGGGTTAAAGTTCCCATGCCCAGGAGCAGGCTCTGATAGCGGGCCAGGGTCTCAGGGCATCAGGAGAAAGGGTTAAAGGTCCCGTGCCCAAGAGCAGGCCCTGATAGCGGCCCCACCTGCTCGAGGCTGATCATTAACCCAGCACGTATATAAGGACAGGGCCATCCCTGAGCAGGGGGACAGCACCACCTGCAGCCATGGCCAGCACGTTAAGCCCCAGCTCCACGACTGGGACCCCAAGCCCTCCTGAGATGTCAGAGCGCATCCAAAACGCTGCTGACATCTCTGTCATTGTCATCTACTTCGTGGTAGTGATGATTGTCGGGCTATGGGTATGTAGGAGCCCATTGGGGACTCAGGGTGGGCACCTGGCTTAGGGGAGTGAAAGGTGTGGTGTGACGAAGCTGAGAGAACCTTAACAGCTGTCACAGATTTCACTGTCTTTCTCTCAGAATCATTTTCTTGTGTGTGACATCAATAATGTTTACAGTGACTTAATTTATTCTAACAACCCCATCGTGTGAACAAGGCCAGCTCTGGGAACTTCAGGCTTAATCCGCTCAGCACCTCCAGCACGTGGCAAAATGAATCAGGACGTTATTTTTTTTATCTCACTTCTTTTATTTTCCATTGTTATTAGCTCACTTCCTAACTTAGTTGAGCTGGATTTGTAACTCATTGCTCATTCTTTCTTTTAGTAATGAATTTGAGGCTACAAATTTTCTTCCAAACACAACTTCAGGGATACCTCACATTGTTTTCATAAATGAAAATCAGCAGAGCAATTAGGACAAACGTCGAGAAATAGAATTTCCTAAAGTCCCTGAGTTCCTCTGAAACTGTGACTTGGTGGTCCTTTAAAAATCAATGCTATATCACGGTTTCCAGGGAAATGTTTCTCTCTTTGCAAGAGCTGGCAAAGGCCAGTCTCATCAGCACGTGACCGCAGCACCGAGGGCATCCTGGGTACGTGGGCTGTGGTTTGACCTCACGCGTCTTTTCTTCTGCTCAGGCCATGCTGAAGACCAACCGGGGCACTGTGGGAGGCTTCTTCCTGGCTGGTCGAGATGTGGCCTGGTGGCCGGTGAGTGGTCATTGTTTCTGGGAGAGGACTGTCCTGTGCGTGTGTTTAAGAGTAAACAAAGAAAACATTAGGTGTGCTCATCATTTCTGATGTGCGTTAGTTGCCTGCTTGCTCTTTTCCTAGATCCCTGCCCCATCATTTCAGTGCATGGCTGTGTGTCACCAATCACGAGAGCGGGTGCAGTGCGGTATTGGAGAAGGCCCAGTTCAGCTCGGCTTCATGGCCTTTCTCCCTGGTCCTCTAGAACCTTCTGCCTTGGCTCCTTATGCCCCACAGCACATGCCCTCTCTGTTCCCAGCCCTGAGCTAATGCTGGCTCTTGTTTAGATGAGCGCCCCCCTCTCTCCTCTCCTCCCTCAACACCCAGCCTCACCCCAGTTTCACCGGAGCAGCCGCGCCCCGCACTGCAGCCCAAATGTCTAGTCCCGTGTCCTAGGCGGTTGTGAGAGTGGACGTGCGTTGCCTGTGATGGTGCAAATGTGATGCCTCCTTGACTCTTGCCCAGCTCCTTGCCGGGCGGGCCCGTATCGTGTCGTGTCAGCAGCGGGCTGGGCACACCATGGGTGCTCAGCATGTGCTTTCTTTTTTTTCTTTCTTTTTTTTAAATATATCTTTATTGATTTCAGAGAGGAAAGGAGAGGGAGAGAGAGAGAGATAGAAACATCAATGATGAGAGAGTCATTGATTGGCTGCAGCCTGCAACCCGGGCATGTACCCTGACTGGGAATCGAACCCTGATCACCTGGATCCTAGGTCGACGCTTAACCACTGAGCCACGCCCAGCCGGGCAGCACGTGCTTTCTTCACAGATCTGCTGACTAAATAGCATGAAGGAAAGTGGAGACTGGGGAATGACCTGGTCTGGGTGGTGGAGGCAGGCCAACTGCAGAGTCGAAATGGATTTTTGTTATTGTTAATCTTCACCCGAGGATATTTTTCCCGTTGCTTTTTGGGAAGAGTGGAAGGGGAGCGGGGGGAGAGAAACATCGATGTGGGAGAGACACATCCACTGGCTGCCTCCTGCACGCACCCCTACTGGGGGGGGAGAACCTGCAACCCAGGTACCTGGCCTTGACTGGGAATCAAACCCAGACCCTTCGGTCTGCAGGCCAAGACCCTAACCACTGGGCAAAACCAACCAGGGCTTGAAACGGACTTTTGTTGGGGTGTCCAATCCGGCATTGCCTTCTTAGGGCTGTTTTTATGAAACATTCAAGGCTCGACCGATCCCATAGCTACAAATGAGCTTAATCTCATCCCCTGGTCCCAAATGCCTGAACAGAAAAGGTGACTTTACAGGGGGCTGAGACGGTGGGAGCAGAAGAACAAACACTGGCAGGGGCCCCAAACCCCAACTCTGTTCCATCAGGACTAGTTCTCATCTGTGCCCACTCAAGAGATCTCTTTTGATCTTTGAGACTTTAGAACTGTGGACAATGTGATGGGAAGGGAGGTGTGTTAAAAGAGGGTCCTGAGGGCCAGATGGCTGAAGAGGAACTCCCTCGTCCACAATTTTGGGGTCCTTGAGGCTGATTGAAGGGGTCGACGGGACCTCTGGCAGCTCTTGGCCAAGAACAGGCTAAACTCAGAGCATCCAGGTAGATAGATAGGGGTCAGCAAGCTTTTGTATAAATTGCCAGACTGCAAGTATTTTAGAGTTCATTGGCCAATACAGCCTGTTGCACCCACACAACCCCACCACTGTAGCTCAGAAGCAGCCAGAGTAAATACATAAAACCAACAAGCGTGGCTGTGCTCCAATAAAACTGTTATGGACACTGAAATTTG
Organism: Miniopterus schreibersii; assembly: GCF_964146895.1. NCBI lineage: Eukaryota > Metazoa > Chordata > Mammalia > Chiroptera > Miniopteridae > Miniopterus > Miniopterus schreibersii. The sequence goes on from NC_138122.1 coordinate 14,935,776, forward strand.
AATGTCATATCATCTCACATTTCACAAAATAGTATTCTTCTTCAGATTTTTTTTTTTTTAACCGTTCCAAAATGTAAAACATATTTTTGGTTTACCAACCATACAAAAACTGGATTCAGCCCACGGTTGTAGTTTGCCGATTCCTGCCCCAAGGAGTAGTGATGGAAGCATCTCCACGTTCACCCGCTTTTGAGAAGCCTGCCCTGAGCCTTTGACTCAGCCTAGTCTGCTCTCTTGGATTCCAGATGGGCGCCTCTCTCTTCGCCAGCAACATCGGCAGCGGCCACTTTGTGGGGCTGGCTGGGACCGGAGCGGCTTCAGGAATTGCCACTGCGGTCTTTGAATGGAATGTAAGTGACATCATGGGTTTTTTCCTTTAAATAACAATTCTAAAACAGCTCTATGCAGGTATGTTTTGGGGGGAGTCTGTATGAGATAAACTCCTTTTTGGTGTGGCTCCCGTATTTTCTTCTTTTAATGAATTCCTTGTTTGAACTTCAAGGCCTTCCCTGTGTGACCCCTTTCTGCCTGGGCCACGCCGGTCACATTTTCCACCTCCAAGATTTTGCTCCGCCACTTATTCCCACCAGGAGTGTCACTTCTCTGTGGGTCAATCCCCACTTTCACTTGACAGCCCTGATCACTTTTGCTCTCACCTGTATCTCTTCGCCCTGAGCTGTTACACTATGTGTCCGGCTCTGAATTAGATGCAGGCAATTAAAAAATGTAAAAGCAACGGTTTCTTCCATTGAGAAGCTCATATCCCAGTGAGAGGCAGATACACACTCACTGCGGCGTAGAAAGTGCAAGGAGGGGAGCACACTTGGCGCCTGGAGAGGCCTCGCAGAGCACAGGGGCCCATCCAAGATGATGGGGGGGGGCTCGGCACAGGTTGAGGGGCCTTCCCGGTCCGGATGCCAGCTGGACGCAAAGAAACTGACCAAGGGGGCCTGACTAAGGACGTGACAGCAACACTGGGGAGAAGCGACAAGACTTCGCATTGGGCTCTTAATCCTTCTACTACCATTTCATCAATGGGAGCTGTGTCCACTCAGTTAGACCCTAAGTGTTTTAAGGACAGGGGCCACCTTCTGTCGAGTCATTTATACCACCCCATCACCTAACAGGTGGCCGAGCACGTGCCATCATATTTCTTGAGCTGCCAGAGTTTTTCTGTTCCTTTCTCTTACCCTTTCTAGTGTTTGCATTTCCATGTGCCTGCATATCCGTCAGAGCAAGACGCTTATGTGAAAGTTGGATCATGGTGATAGCGTGGACAGACCGTCTCCGGATGCACTCAGGAAGTGACCTTGACTCCTTACAAATGCCAGTGCCCCTCCCTTGTTGCAGATTTTGCCCCCGGTTTTACTTCAGCAGTATCAGGGACTCTAGAATGGGCCCAGCCTCCAAAGGCATGGACAGGATGCCCTATGGCCCCAGTGGGTGTGATTAAAAGGCTGCCAAGAGCCTGGCTCTTTTAGCCTGAGACCTCGGACTTTTTAAATCTCCGTGAGGCTCAGCTTTCCCCTCCGTAAGACAGGACCCACTGTGCTTATCACAGCTGCACCTCCTATTCTGGCTGTGAAGACTATTATCACTGTTATCAGTGACAAGACTTGGGGAGCACTGGGAATATCCCTTGTCTCCAAGTTTGTTTCTCATTGCTTTGTCACTCTGTCTGTAATTCCTGCCACTCGAGAATCATTCCTTTTGGCAAAGATTGTATGACCTTCCAGTGGTCCCACTGTGTCCAGGCCTCTTCTCTTCTGTTCATTTTTCACTGAGCATCTTTCGTCACCGCCTGAGCCCCAGGAAATGACAACCTCTGAAACAGAGGAATGAAATCCATAGCTGTCTTGGATGGATCCTAACAGGCTGAGTGGGACAGGATCCAAGCAAACCCACAGCAGGTCCTTGGATAACATCATTTAGTTCAATGTTGTTTCATTATAACGTTAGTGAGAAAAAAAATTGATTTCCCGCAGGGACCACTGTCTGCGTGGAGTTTGCACTTTCTCCCCATGTCTGTGTGGGTTTTCTCGGGGTACCCCTGTTTCCTCCCACATCCCAGAGATTTGAGGTGAATTGGTGTGCCTGCACTGTCCCAGTCTGGGTGAGTGTGGGGGTGGGAGTGGACGCACCCTGCCATGGAAGGGCGTCCTGCCCGGGGGGGGTCCTGCCTTGCACCCTGAGCTGCCAGGACAGGCTCAGCCCACCCATGACCCTGAACTGGAATAAGCTGGCTGGAAAATAATGATCTTTTTAATTCATCTTTCTTAAATGTACTTATAGGTCACATTTATTTCAATATTTAGTATTAGATGTGTTTGAGATCGTTATTTAGAAGCTTGGTGATGTTTTTGTGACCAGGAATATGCCCTAAGAACTTAACTCTTGCCCGGCCAGGCGTGGCTCAGCGGTTGAGCATTGACCTAGGATCTAGGCGATCAGGGTTCGATTCCCGGTCAGGGCACAAGCCCGGTTGCAGGCTTGATCAATGACTCTCTCATCATTGATGTTTCTGTCTCTCTCTCCCCCTCTCCTTTCCTCTCTCTAAAATCAATAAAGATATATTTAAAAAAAGAAAAAAAAAGAACTTAAATCTTGTGTACCAGTTAGTCCATGGGAAACTGGTTTCATTACACATCATGTTGCTTAAAGGGACAAGTTCCAAGAACCTATCAACAATGACAGTAAGTGAGGACTTACAGCACTTGATTTTCAGACTCAGAGGTCATGAAGAGACAAGGCCCACAAGCCAAGCCTCTCTAACGCCACACGCTTTTCTTGGTTTCTCATAGGCCCTGCTGCTGTTGCTGGTTCTAGGGTGGTTCTTTGTCCCCATATACATCAAGGCAGGGGTGAGTACCCGCAGGTCTTCTCGGCACATCTGGCGGACATCCTCTGATATGCTCGTTCTTTCTGCTTAGTCAGGAAACCTGGGTAATACCATTTGTCCCAGGATTTGGGGGCTGACATTTACAAAAGCCCACTAAGTGCTGCCAGACTGCTCTTGCCAACGGCGCTGTCAGCTGTCCCTTGGCCCTCACTGCTGCAAGGGCTCCCATCTTCCCACGTCCTCGCCAACACATGGCATTGTCCTTCATTCTGATTTTTCTGTTCTGACATGTGCAGAGTGGTTTATTTTTTTAATGAGGGGTAGGATATGCCACAGCTATGGTGGCTCCCCTTCAACCTGCTCTGTCTCTCTGAGCCTTGCTCCCACATCTATTCCTGCTGCTGCTGGCGCTCAGACCATGGGTGCTGTACCCTGAAATAATTCCTGAGATGAGGGTGCTGAGGGGCAAGCCTTCTGGCCAGTCTCTCTGCAGGTCACCATATATTCCCCATGCGCTCACCCTGGGTCCCTTCTAGCTCCAGGCTTGAATAAGCTGTGTTGAACGGTGCTGTCCTTGGGGTAAAGACTTATAAAAAATAATAGTAACTGGAGCCACTTTAAAGTGGAGTTGGAGCTGTGTTCATTCCAGCTTTGCTGCCTTCTCGAGAGGCTGTGCCTTTGTCATCCCTGCTTCCCCAGGGTGGCCCACACAGGCCCACCTGCCCACAGGTGCTTAGTGAACGTTGGATGGTCCGAATGCCCTGGGATCCGAGGTGGTGAGTCCCTGTCGGTGTCTGTCTGCAGGTGATGACCATGCCGGAGTATCTAAAGAAGCGGTTTGGAGGGAAGCGACTCCAGATCTACCTCTCTCTCCTCTCCCTCTTCATCTGTGTGGCTTTGAGAATCTCTGTGAGTTCCGTGCTCCTGGTGTTTTAGTCTCATGAGATTCCTTTGATGGGGCTACAGGGCTAAGTTCAGAGAGCTGGGGGGGGGGGGGGGGGCGTGTCTATCAACTAGAGATGAAGCCAAGCAGTGTGGATGGATGTCTTAAACTACCTGGGGTGTCTCTACCAGGTTCTTACAGGGGAGAAGCAGCTTCAGAGACCCTGCATACAAGTCATGAGAGGCTGAAGAGTGTAAACCCACCCTTTTATTAAGGATATGAAAAAGATGGTTGTACAGAAAGAACAATTGTGTCGTTCAAGTAGCACAGCTATTCAGTAACAGCACAGAGGAGGATTCTCTGGTCCCTGTTGCTCCACCGCACAATAGCCTGTTTGTTCCGTGTCTGTATTTTCATTTTCATCTTGATGATCTAACACGTGAACCAAAAGGAAAGTGCTGTGCATCATTACACTGACTTTCCTTAATTTTTTTTTATCTAAGACTGCTCCTACAAAACATGTCACAAATAAGTGTTAAAATAATTCTAAAGTTTTTTAAAAATTTGATTGCTTCTGTAAAAAAGAAGGATCTATTACCCTTTGAGACAACATGGAGGGACCTGAAGATTATAATGCTAAGTGAAATGAGCCAGTCAGAGAAAGACACAGGATCTCACTTATATGTGGAGTCTAGTGAACAAAATAAATTGACAAACAAAATAGATCCAGAGGCGTGGGAGCATGGAACAGGCTGATGAATCTCAGGGGAGGGGGGGGAGATATTAACCAAAGAACTTAATATGCATAGATGCATAGCCCTTGGACAGAGGCAATAGTGCCAGGAAGGCCTGGGGAGGAGGTGGGAGCGAAGAGGAGGGGGTCAGTGGGGGGGAAAGAGGGGGAACATCTGTAATACTTTCAATAACAAAGATAATAAAAATAAATAAATCCCTTGGAGATAATCCCTGAGGAAAAAAGAATGGAATTTGAAGATTCAGCAGCAGGTGTAGAAAACAAAGGAAAGAGTAACTTCGTTTGCTTCTCGTATATCAGTGACTAATGAAATCATCTCCTCGAGTCTAGGCAGTTCTTGAGAGAAGAAGCTGACCCCTCTATTGCTCTTCTGTCGAGCTGAGTCCTTGTTGGAAGTAAACCAGCCGCTTAGAGTAGAGGGCGCGAGCCTTCCTAATGCAACATGAGCATTTCCCAGCGCTCACTATATACTGTTGAGCTCCGTGCCAGGGGTAACGAAGATTCCTGTGCACTAGGAGTTCACTATATGGTTAAGCAGATAAGAATTGAACCATAAAAATTGGTAGCACTTTATGACAATATCTGCAAACATATCCAACGTGAGCTTGAATAGAGTGTGTGGGCAAACATAGGCGGTGTGCTGCGGATGCCCATGACGGGGCATTTTCAGCTGGGTGGAAATGAAGTCTTCTTCTCAGGGTGCTGGGGAAAATTAAACAATCCCCCAGGCCAGGAAAGAGGAGAGGCCGAGGGAAGCAGAGAAGCTTGCAATGCTCTACAAGCAGGTGGGTCCCCGTGATCTCCCAGTTCTCCTCTGGCTCTCATCTCTCTCCAGAGCTTTGTGGTCCTCACAGGTACGAACAAGGTGCTAGAGCAGAATGACAGTGGCCAAAGGGGCCCCACGGGATGCAGCCTCCTGTGGTGAGAGGATCCCAGTGGTGGGGAGGGATGGAAAGATGGGGAGATGAATGGAGGGGCAGGAAAGGCCAAGGGCATGTGTGTGACTGACTGTGTAGGGTCTGTGATCGGCTGAAAAGATACAGTAGCTGGAGTCCATCCCTCCCTACAAGGTTATGTTTTAAGTGATATTAATAATTAATCTTATGTACAACTTTTTGTGTACTATTACACTCTGATAACGGGTCATGTCCCAGTTACTTATTAAACAGATCATGATGAGGAGTTAGCACAGTCCTCCCTGCCTTAGGTTTTATTTCAAATCTTAGGGAAGATAAAAATCTGCCATCTCCTGTGACACCCCTTCCAAACCCAAGTTCTACAAAGAAACCTGCTTCATTCATAATTATTTCCCCTCACCACCATGTTTTACCTCTTCCTTTCAACTCCCCTACACATGCTCAAGTATTTTCCCAACAATAACCATTTTTACTCTGTCACTCCTCCAGCTACTACTCTAGTTCTTAGCGTTGTACGATCGTGAAAGAGTAGCCCACCCAAGCTGGAGGGTAGATGTTCCTCACTTCCCATTCACTCACTCAGTCACTCCTCAATATGGTCAGTCCAATAATCATCATCTGAGGATGAGATCTGGCCTCCAAGGAGCTCACAACAGGACTGCAAGGGGATGTGTAGCTACAGCAAGTGTTAGTGGAAAGCCATCAGTGAAGACCTCAGTGACACAATGTGTGTTTCTCTTCCATCCTGCCTGTCCCTGGTATAGTCAGACATCTTTTCTGGAGCTATATTCATCAAGCTGGCCCTGGGATTGGACCTTTACCTGGCGATCTTCATCCTCTTGGCTATCACTTCTATCTACACTATCACTGGTGAGTGCACTGCATGGTTAGCTCAGCCATGCTGTCTTCTGCTCGTGTCACCCCCAACCTGCAATTAGCAACCTCAGTGTTAGCCTTGTCACCGCCAAGGCAAGGATATCCCTTTATTCCACTCTGAGAGTCATGTGCAGCCTAGAAACACAACTAGAGCTAAGGGAAATGAATCCTCAGTGTTAAGTGTGAACCCTTTGATTGAGGATAACAGTGTGGTGCGTGGAGCAGGGAAACACTCTAATTTGGCCCAACTGCGTGTTCAGTAGCAGATTGGCATTTGGCATTCAATGTATCATACCCATGGGAGATCAGGATGAAATAGCAGCTCAAACATGAGACTGGCAAATCTAAGGCAGGGCCCAAATAAACACAGGATACCTGGGCATGGTGCTGTACTCTGAGGGGCAGAATCAGAAAAGGAGAACTGGAACAGTGGGTTGGTTGTGGGAAGAAGGTAAGAGGCAGCAGTCCAAGCAGGTTTTCATGAACCAGATACGTTGGTGTAGTGTCTCATGCATACTAACTTATGAAAATTAAACTATCTCAGCTCTGTTGGGAAAAATTAAGAAAAAATAAAAGCTTGAACAATCAAGACTGTTCTGGAGCCATTTGCATGCATTGAGCATATGTTTCGGAATGAGTGAGAGATGAAGGTATGACTCTCCTGTGTTCAGGATCAATCTTGTTTCCCCACGACTCTCTCTCTCTTGTCAACTAAGAGCCTAGTGAGTCTAGAGTTGAAAGAGAAGTTGGTGGTGGTTGCGATGGTTGTGCAACATTGCAGCAAAACACAAGTCAACAATAATATCTGGTATTCAACTAATGAAGCAATGGTATGTTCCAACACTAAAGCAAAAATGGCTTCACCCAATTTTTTGAGAGCAGATCTACTGTGCTGAATTGAGGGATTGTTATGGGAAACTGTCATGATATTAAAACATTGCCTTTTCCCCTACTTAATGTTTAAAAACTCACACTATAATTCATAGAAACTTTGAATCAAGGCAAGGCAAGGAAGACAGAAGGATCAATGAGACACATAACTTCCAAGGAGATAATGATGCCAAGAGGGGCCTGTGGCCCAGCCAGGAGCTTCCCATATGCTCTCTGCTGAGTCATTTCCAGACTTTGGGTAGAAGAGAACTTAGAGGTGAAGACAAGTAGGTGAGGGCACCTGAGTAAAAATATCCTGGTTCTTTTTTTCTCTCTGCAGGGGGCTTGGCCTCAGTCATTTACACAGACACCCTCCAGACTATCATCATGCTGATAGGTTCTTTCATTCTCATGGGGTTTGGTAAGTGATGGCTGTGTGAGCAGAGCCCTGGGGGTTGGTTGTGGGGAGAAGGTATGGGGTGGAACAAGGGACTTGTGTCTGTTCAGTCTGTTTGTCTCGCAGTTCTATCTGGTCATGAACTTCTATGCTGTGCTTGCTCATAGTTTTTTGATTTCTGGTCTCCATGATGCAATGCCTAGCACCAGCCTCTCTAAATCTCACTTTTTTCATCCTTAGGGTGAGAAGGGGGGAGTCTCTCACACCCTTAGGGCCCCTCGTGTATTTTTGTTACAAACCATATTCCTCTTATCAGAACAATTCCCTTGTATTGCCTGTGTCCTCCATGAGGTCAAGCTCCTGCCTTGCACACTCATTTTGCACATAATCCCAGCACCATGTTTGGCACATACAAGCATATTGGTGCTTAATTAGATAAATAATGAAAAAGTAAACAAATGTCAACCTTAACTCTCCAGCTGTATGATACTCCAATGAATTTTGCATAATTTGAACCTATATTAAGTGGCCCCAGGTGCCTGGGCTTATCTTTCTAAGATGTCCATCCATTGTGGTTCTTTCCTATACCTGTCTAGCCTTTCCAGATCCCCAGTGGCTGAGTCTCACCATTTCCCCTCACCACACGTAATCTGCTGCCTCCCATTTCTGCTCCTTATCTTTCCTTTTTTTTTATTGTGACATAGGTAGAACACAGTATTACTCCAGGAAATCTGGCTGTGCATAAGTTCAGACTAGAGAGGCCATTGCTTCCTGGCCCTTACAGAGGTGCTGGGACTTTCTGATGGTTGATTTTGTTAGGCTCGCTCTTTTGTTCACCTTCAGGTTTACTTCTGCTCTGATGGTTACGAGACATCAATATCAGACTGTTGAACTGCAGTTTTATTCTTACCATAAGGTTAGATACTAAATCACATTTTTCAAAGGCACCGTAACAAGAAAAATTAAAGGGTGATTTGCTTTATGAACTTTGTGGCAGTAAATCTGATATCATCATTGTGCCAATGGATGTATTAGAAAGACATGGATCCCGAGAGGATACCAAGAATATGACCAGGCTAAGTGGAGGCGCTTGAGTACCTTCCACCACAGAGGAATAATTATGAAAACTGGCTGTCTTACACTTCTGTGCAACATTTTATTTTATCCAATGCCTTTTCAGCATTCGCCAAAGTTGGAGGTTATGAAAGTTTTACAGAAAAGTATATGAATGCCATCCCGTCCATAGTCGAAGGGGACAACCTGACAATTAGCCCCACATGCTACACTCCTCGGGAGGACTCTTTCCACATTTTTCGAGATGCTATCACTGGGGATATTCCTTGGCCAGGAATGATAATAGGAATGACCATCGTAGCTGCGTGGTACTGGTGCACAGATCAGGTAAAATGCGTGTGTGGTGTATGAATATGTTTATGTTATTCTTTTTCTTTTAGAAAATCATATAGTTTCACCATTTAAAAAGTCAAACATTTCTACAAGTCTTGTGTAAAAGCTGTCTGGTGTCCCTCTCTCTGTCCTATTTATTGTCCCTCAAAGGTAAACACTTTTGGCTCCTTCAGTTATGTTATTTTGGTATGTATTTCTACCCCCTAAATCCTGGTACTCAATGTATGGTCTGTGAACCATTGGCACGAATGACACCTTGGAGTTCATTAGATGTGTATTGAATTCTATGTACCAAGAGCCTCATAAACATTATACCAAATATTCAGGATACCCTACAAGAGAAAACCTTATTTAGAGATGAGAAACCTGAAACTCACAGAAGTCAAATACTCATGTAAGATGAGCAGGTATTCAAGTCTGGATTTTACTCCAAAGCTCATTATTTTCTGGCCGTCATCCCATTTCTTATTTTAACGCTACCCCTGAAGAGGCGTTCCCCTCCGCTGGTTGTTTCATGACGAGGTCGTGTTTTCCTGGCAGGTCATTGTGCAGCGCTGCCTGTCGGGCAAGAATATGTCTCACGTGAAGGCCGCCTGCATCATGTGTGGGTACCTGAAGCTGCTTCCCATGTTCATCATGGTGATGCCAGGAATGATCAGCCGCATCCTGTACACAGGCAAGTCCTGGAATCCACAAATTCTTATTTTTTATGCTTGAATTACAAATAGTGGTTTTAAGATGTATTGAGACCTTCATAACTAAAAAAACACATTATGTATGGAAGTAAAAACAAAACTCCAACTAGAGATAACAGATAGTGCAGAGGGTCAGAGCACAAAATTTTTCTATAATTGACACCCTGTTCTCTTATCTCTTTCATACTGCGTGCCTATCTCCTTGTAGGCACTTGAGTCTGTTTTGTCCTGTTTTCATGAGTGGCCGAGACTTAAGTGAATCTAGAGGATAATGCAGGAGAATGAGGCAAAACTGGGAAAATATGAGTGAGGTGAGCCGTGGTGCTTCGGTCCAGGGCATCAGCAACCGGCAAGGTCTTGGAGATGCACTGTCACTTCTTGGTCCCTCTGAGATGATTGGAGAACTGTCCCCCCTTCACTGCTTTGGGATTGGGTTGCTTGGTGTTCTTTCATTTCTGAGTCAGCTGAAAGTAACTACTAATGTTGAAAACCTTCCTTAAAAATCTTTATCATGAAGAGTGAAGGAAATACAGCAGAATGTTTCTCGCCTAATCGAGACCTCTGGTTTTCATTGGGCAATCCATCAGATAGCACCAAATTCACTTCCTGTTTTCTCAACTGAGCATCAGTTTATTTAGCTGAAAGCTTGTTAAGACGAACCTCAAGTGGCCAACATCCCTTCTTATTGCAACAGCGTAGTATTGTCTATAACGATAAAAATGTATAGATATCCCACAAGTAGGGAGTGGCCAAAGATATTATTGAATGCTATCTCAATACTTGGGGAAATCCTAATATCATTACGTTAGATATAAAAAGCAGACTATAAGTATTATCTCAACAATTACCATAGTTATGCAATAAAGACATTTCTCTCTGGAAAAGGGTTAGAAAGAGATTTTAAAAAAACTAAAAGAAGCTAATGTGCTAAGGTGTTAGTATTCTGGGTGATTTTTTGTATCAATTTTTGCTATCTGTTTTCATAATGCTGTTTTAGGAAAAATATCACCAAGGTATTGTGCAATTGCCACAATGAATGAGGCATCATCCACATGGGGCCATCATCCCAATAACATCACAAGTGACACCTCTTCTCAGATGTGGGAGAAAGACACTGGGCTAAATGATTACACACAGGACTAACTTCCTGAATGCTGTTGTTGTTGTCTTTGTTGTTGTTTTATCTCTGGGGTTCTGTGCTCCTGGGAGGAGTTATGCTCTTGCACCTTTTCTGGGGGATGGAATCAGCCCCCTCATTTTGCTCTAATGCTTTAGCTGGGCCACATCCCAAGGCAGAGCCCTGCTCCATAGGTCAGTGCAAGGGGTAGCTATAGCTGTGAGATGCCTAGAAAGTTGTATTCTGGGCAAAGAGGAACCAGATCGATTGTATGAATTCAAAGTTGAACCTCCAATTTCCAAGCCAACGTCTTTCCTCTAACCCATGATCTTACAACTTGTCTCTGTGTCCAATGGTTATGGATCTTACGCGTTTGGGTCCCACTCACTGAACCCATGTATCTGAATCTCTCTTCAGATAAGGTGGCCTGTGTTGTACCTTCTGAATGTGTGAAACATTGTGGCACTGAAGTTGGCTGCAGTAACTATGCCTACCCAATGCTGGTGATGGAACTAATGCCTGACGGTAAGAAAATGTCCTGCTCAGATAAATGGATAAAGATAGTGTGATGATAGATAGATAGGTGGATGGATGGATAGATGGATATAGATTAGATAGATAGATAGATAGATAGATAGATAGATAGATAGATAATAGATAGATGATAGATAGATAGATAGATAGATAGATAGATAGATAGATAGATAGATAGATAGATAAATGGAACTTTCTTCACCCTTAAAAAATAAGGAAATCCTGCCATTGAGACAACATAGATGAACCTGAAGTGACATCACCCATCCACCTTTTCCACACTCTGTCCTAGGATGTCTAGTGACTTACTCGTAGGCAGAGGAAACTGGAAGTTGCCATAATATCTCAAAACTCTTTGCTTGTCCCACCAAAGGCTTCTTCAACAGAACCACCTAGTAGGCTTTTTCCTCTTCAGTTCCCTAAGTTTCCAGGAAGCCAACAGTTCCTAAAAAAAAAAAAAAAAAAAAGGTACAACTCTGTTTCCTGTCTTCCAAATTTAGGTTCCAGCAAATGATCTCTAAACTTATATTTAGAACCAAAATTCTATACTGGATTATTATCAGATCACCAGGAAACATAGAGAAAATGGTACATGGTGGCCTGCATTGGTAGGCACATCAGTTAGTGTGTGTTCCAGGTGGCACTTTTATCTTTGAACGACTCTCTGGTTTGGAAAGGAAACCATAGATGATGGCATCCAAGTTCCTAACCAGTGATTACACCCTCCTCTTGCCCAGGACTGCGAGGCCTGATGCTATCAGTCATGCTGGCCTCCCTCATGAGCTCCCTGACCTCCATCTTCAACAGCGCCAGCACCCTCTTCACCATGGACATCTACACCAAGATCCGCAAGCAGGCATCGGAGAGAGAGCTCCTTATAGCTGGACGGTGAGACAATCCTGCTTTCTGTCCAAAATTTCTCTGGAAGGGTAGAGACATAGGAGTAAAATAGAGCCTCCTCATCTTTGGGTTGAGAGAAACTAATCATAGAGTTCTAGAGTGGAAAAAGGAACATTAGAGGACATTTAATCCAACTTAATCTCTTTCCAGATACAAAATTTGGGGCCATACTTTCAAATGAAATAGTTGCTTTTTCAGACTTTAGAATGCCTCTGGTTGTCTCATACATCCTCTCCCAGCCACATTTTCATGAAATTCCATCAGTGCTTTTCTTGGGGTATAAAGTTTCCACCTACTCTCATAGGTTAACGCATCATCTCTAGAAGTTTCCATTCGTATCACATGAAGGAAGTAACAGATTAGGGATATCCTCACACTACTACAAAGGAGTTTACCAACTGCATTCACTAAAAATGGGGTGTCAAGCCCGGCCGGGAGTGGGTCAGCCGTTCAGTGGCTACCTAGGATCCAGGAGATCACGGTTCGATTCCCAGTGAGGGCACATGCCCGGGCTGTGGGCTCAATCCCCAGTCGGGGGTGTGGAGGAGGCAGCCAATCAATGACTCTCTCATCACTGATGTTTCTGTCTCTCTCTCTCCTTCTCCTTTCCTCTCTCTGAAATCAATAAAGATATATATTTTTTTAAATGGGGTGTCAAGAGAAACTAACCACCTATTTAAAAGATCATGCATTGCTGAAGATAGTAACAATTGCTTTGGTAAATTAAGCACTTGGAGAAATTCCAAGGGCTCAGTTGGTCCAGATCTTGACTCTGGATAAATGCTACAGGAGAGGGAACCAGTAGGCGTCTGTGATTCTGTGGCTGAGCAAGTGTTGGCCTAGAATTCAGTAGGACCAAGACACAGTAGTCCCACGATAGGTACACGATCTTGGGGATGGATCCCTTCTAAGTCTCAGTAATCAGTTAAGAGTTTCTCTTTTCCTCTCTTCATTATTAAATGCCTACTATCTCCCAAAATAGAAACATGAAAAAATGACATATATATGAAAAGTGATTTCATGCTTCATGGGAATTGTGCCTTTGTGAGGAAGATAGACAATAAATATAGTCTCTATCTGGTGACAAAAAATGCTAGGAAGGAAATTAAAGCAGGATTAAAGGGCGAAGGCTACTTATGACAGGCTCTCGGGAGCCCTCACTGAAGAGGGCGTTTGAACAGAGCCCTGGGGACAGTGTGGAGGGAGCCCCATGGCTCACCCCGGAGGAGCAGTAAGCGCCGCATTCCCCCAGTCACGTGTGTGGTGTGTGTGAGGACAGGAGGTGAGGTTGGCCCATGAGGAGCAAGTGGGACAGTGATAGGAAACAAGGCCATAAAGGTAGTGGGAGGGGAGGCCATGCAGGGCCATTTCAGCCGTAACAGGACTTTGGATTTTATTCTACAAGTGACAGCAAACAACTGAAGATAAGAGAGCAAAGGAGACACATAATTTGCTCTCCGATGATGATGACAATAGTGATAGTAGGTGTTATTTCTTGAATCTTTACTGTGTTCTAGGCACTGTGCTGGGACTTCCCATGGTTTATCACATTTAGTTATTGCAAGGTTGCAGAAGTTGTAGAGCTTAAACGAGACACTGTGCCTCAGTCTCCTGCCCAAATGCTTGTCCCTCGGTTCTCCCAACTTCCACCTTTCTGTTCCAGGTGAGCCCAGACAAGTGATGACGTTTTACAGAGAGTCCAGTAAATTATTATTATTATTTTATTCACCAACAAGCACAGAAGAATATTATGAAGTTTTAGAAAGTGAATCAGTCTTGCTCTCTGGACCCCAGGAGCCTCTAATAGATTTTTACTGCATATGAATATTTAACCAATTTTTTCTACCTGCCAAAGCACTCAAGTAGCAAAATGCACAAATTAACATTTCCAGCCAATTCACTCAGGACATTTTTATTCTAAAGTGTGCAAACTGACTCAGTTTCTCTTGAGCTAGGAAAAAAGACCAAAATAGGAGTCTTCTTTCTTTATCATACAAATAATTACTTAGAAAAAGTGTTGTATTTTTTCTAACTGACATAGTGCGTAAACTACATTAGAGAATTATTAACCAAATGCTGACATCTGAACTGTTGTTATAAATGGATACTTCATCTCATAGTTGAAGCTATTATGACTAATTATAGGCAAGCAATTGCTTGAATGGCATTTTACTGACAGATAACCATAAGCATGGCATGGCATGAGGTCAAGGAGCTTGATTTTTTCTTTGGAAAAATCAATGAATGGCCACAAGAATGAATTCAAGAACTAAAGCGCAATGGAAGTATTAATAATGGTTTTGTTTAATATTTAAATCATTTTGTTTTCTCCCAGGCTATTTATCATTTTTCTAATTGTCATCAGCATTTTGTGGGTCCCATTAGTGCAAGTGTCTCAAAACGGACAACTGTTTCATTACATAGAATCAATTTCTAGCTACCTTGGGCCTCCGATTGCTGCTGTCTTCCTGCTTGCCATCTTCTGTAAAAGAGTCAATGAACAGGTAAGTGGAAATCGAGAAATTTGGAGAAAAATGTCTTTCTTTCACTGGTAGAGATATGCATTCTTTTCACCCAGTTTGTACAACTCAAGGCCCACCTCAGTTTCGACTGTGGTCAGCCACACTTCCTGATTTTCACCAAAGTGTGTAACTATGTGGCGCACACTCTTGGTTCAGCCTTTACATTTCTTACAGAACACAAACATCCATGGCACAGTGCCAAGGAGCACAGGTAAGGGGTAAGGGGTAGGGCTGCCAGGATCCGATCCTGGCTCTACCGCCTGGTGTCATTGTGATCTTAAGCAAACCATGTGACTCTCCGTAAGATGCAGATAATCCCAGTGCCTATCTTACAGAATTGCAGTGAGAATTTTAAAAAGAGTTTTTAAAAATATGAAATGCTTAGAAGAAAACCTACCTCACTAGTAATGGTTCAAATATGTTCATTTCTTTTATGATATATAATTGATGATTATGGGCCATGGACTTTTAATTCCTTAATTGTTCCCAGGTATGAGCCTTATTGTTATAATTTTCAGATGAGGAACAGGCTCAGGAAGTTATCTAGGCACTTTCCACGCATTACTCAGTATTAGCAAGTGGGATCTTGGGATTCAGACTCATGTCTTCCTCCATCCAAAGCTCATACTCTCAATGTCTGTGTAAGACTGTTTCCACTAAATGTAACATCCTAATAGGGAACAGGGGACATATCTTCCACCCGCAGCACTTCTCAGAGAAGATAAGTGATTTTAATTGACAAAACCTTAATCGAAGTAGCATAACTATCTAACATCAACCCTGCAGATTGTGTAACATAAGTCATAGTTCTGTTTATTCTCCAAAATAAGTCACAAGTTTTTTAATCTATATATGAAATCACACATTACGACTCCAAATCTATGGGACACAATGAAAGCAGTCCTGGGAGGGAAGTTCATAGCACTACAAGCCTACCTCAAAAACAAGAAAAACTTCTAACAGACTCTGTAACCCCACAACTTAAAAACTGAGAAAACAACAAGAAAAGCCCAAAGTAGAAGGAAGGAAATAATAAAGATCAGAGCAGAAATAAATGACATAGAGAACTAAAAAAACAATATAAAAGATCAATGAAACCAAGAGCTGGTACTTTGAAAAGATAAACAAGATTGATGAACCTTTAGCCAGACTAGTCTATATATGAAATCAAAGTCAGGGTAAATAAACTTAAGCTTGGGTCAGAATAGACAATACAGGTTTCCCCCGGTATTCAAAAGTAGAGCGCCTCCATGAAGCCTTACCTAAGCCGAAACGGCAGCATTTACCATGCATTTATATGGAAATTGTTTTGAGCATTTCCAGACCCCAAAAAATAACCTCTCTTAGGCTTTTCTGATGCGTTAGGACACATCTTGCTAATGGACGCACAAAACAAATCAAGACGAAGCGCAGATGCTCGCAGACACAGTTCAAAGCTAGAGGGGCCCGGCGCTGAGCGCGGCTGAGAAGTCGATGTGGTTCCAGCGCAGGAGCTTGGCCGGGTCGCGCTCGCTGTCCCGTGCACTCTGCCCCTGTAAGGGCGAACTGAAAGACAAACACCGAAAGCTATTTTCGCTTTTTTTCGTAAAAGTAAAAATCCTCTTCGAATTTCCTTCGGTTAGCGAAAACAGGCACTGACGTGGGCCTTTTGTAAAAGCGAGTAGCACATAACGCAAACTTCTACAAAACGGGTGGACCTGTGGTGTCCTGGAGTTGGAGAATTAACAGCGCCATGGTGTCCCAAGGCCGCGGAGAGCGACAGCCACTAGCCAACACACCCATTGGCGTCTTTGCCCTGCTTTGGTGACCTTAGCCATGGTTCAACCTTAGCCATTTGCCGGTGAACCATTGGTTAGCCTTCGTGGAGAAAGCAGGTAGGGTGATAATTACAACCTACTAGAGTGAGTTTCTCAGCTTTTCCGAATCCGCTGACTTTGTTCTTGCTTCTTTTGCAGGGAGCCTTTTGGGGTCTAATCACTGGACTTCTGATCGGCCTATTTCGGATGATTGCAGAGTTTGCCTACGGAACAGGGAGTTGCTTGGCCGCCAGTGACTGTCCCAAAATCATCTGCGGAGTGCACTATCTGTACTTTGCCATGATCCTCTTTGTAGTTTCCATACTGGTCATCCTGGGAGTTTCCCTGTTAACAAAACCCATTCCTGATATACATGTGAGTAATGGGTAGCAGAGGGGAGAGTTCTTTGCCTTCTAGAGTTTCGACTGGTTTACAAGTCCCAGGCAACAGCATCATAGCACCGTCAGAGCTGGGAGGAACCTAAGAGATTATCATGCGGTGGCTGAACTGAGCAATAATTTGCAAAATACTAAATATGTAAAGCACCAGTTTGGATGTGGTCTGGAAAACAGATGTGTAAGGGTATAAATCCTTATCAGAACTCAATAGTAGTACCTAGATACTATCTAAACATGATGGATCCAGAAATAGAACTTAAGGAGGAATTTAAAAGTTATAAAAGTAACACTAGACCAACTGAAAGTGGTAAGGCTGTAGCTAACAGTTGAATGAAGCCAAGGTGTAGCGTATAAAGTTAGATAAATCTTTGACTTTTATGAAATTATAAATCCAGAAGTAAGAGTTTTAAACATATTATTTAAGAGATTTTAGCATGTGTAAGTACCAGAAGGATTAAAGACAGAAAAAAAAATTGAAAACAGAGTGTTTTTGTGAATGAGTGCAGTAGAAGGCCTTTTCTTTGTCACCTATATTTTCCTGCGCTGTTGGGTTTTTTTTGCACTATACATAACTGTAGTGTTGCATCATTGTAAACATTTTCTCGTCACTAATGCACTTATCTGTGGCCTCTGGACAGCTGTATCGCCTGTGCTGGGCTCTTCGGAACAGGACAGAGGAACGAATCGATTTAGATGCAGAAGAGCAAAGACAGGAAGAGGCTGCTGCTGATGTTGATGAAGGTAAATATCCGGCTCACGTTTGCTTTGAGAAGTATACTTTTTCTTTGAACCGTTTGTTCATCTCTCTAGTATGTTCACATGGAGTTATTTGTAGGATTTTCTCTATTTCAAGAAACTCATTAATACTAAAGATATTAAATCCTGTGTGATATATGACGCAAATGCTTTTCCCCAGCCTGTCACTTGTTTTACTTTGCTTGCTGGACTCTATGCTCTGCAAAAGTTTTCTGTTTTTCCATAACTAGAGCTCTCTGCGTTTTCTCAGGGGCAGTCCTCATGGTAACCGTTCTTCACAGGCATCCGTGCGACCTTGACAGGGGTTTCTTCTCCCGCGTTTTGTGACCATTCGTTCCTCTTTCTTTGATTCAGATTATCCTGAGGAACCTCGTGGGTGTTTCCGGAAAGCTTACGAGGCCTTCTGCGGTTTGCAGAAGAAAGGCCCCAGGCTGAGCAAAGAGGAGGAAGAAGCCCTAAGGAAGAAGCTCACGGACACGTCGGAGAAGCCCTTTTGGAGGACGGTCGTGAACATCAACGCCCTCCTCCTCCTGGCCGTGGCCGTCTTTGCCCACGGCTATTTTGCCTGAACTCGGCCTGAGCCAAGAGCCTATTTATTAAGCAGAGGAAAATATTGGGTTTTCATCTTTAGAGTTTGTTGTGTTGCAAAAGGGAGAGAAGTAGCTGGTAATTTTATCCAATGAGATAACTACAGACCTGTCTTTTAGCTTTTGTGTGTCACTGAATAAAGAGAAAGAGTGGATAATTTAGAAAGGCAGTGAGCTGAATCCACCCACGTGTGTGTGAAGGAGGAGAATTTGGGTCTAAATTCTTTCTTTTTTTTTATAGCTCACCAGCTAGGTTGCCCTGTGTTAAGCTTGCTTGCTGCTGTGTCCAGAGATTTCCACTTAGAAGGAATACCTCTCCCAACTCTGCCTCGCCTGGTAACCCCCCCATCTAAAAAATAGTGACATTTTCCTCCCATCTTCACATCACTCATCTCAAGGGTTTGAAAAACAGAAATATCTCCTAATAGTTGAGAGGGAGTGAGCTGGAAATGCCTGTTGTGAATATTTTTACGAACTTATTAGAAATTATTAGTCTCTGCCTTCAAGTCATCCCCCACTAAAAGTTAGCATATCAAACCATTGATTTTTCTTAAACCACTTTGTTAAAACATAATTCATATATCATAAAATATCTAAAGTGTACAGTTAAAACAGACTCATAGATACATAGAACAGACTGACAGCAGCCAGAGGGAAGGGGGTTGGGGGGGCTGGGTGAGAAAAAGTGAACAGGTTAAGCAAAAACAACACATATACATATACATATACATATACATATACATATACATATACATATACATATACATATACATATACATATATATAACACATAGACACAGACAATAGTATGGTGATAGCCAGAGAGAAAGGGGGAGGGGGGAAGGCGGAGGAGGCAATGGGGAGATAAATGGGGATGGAAAGAGACTTTACTTTGGGCAATGAGTGCACGGCGCAGTGTGCTGATGACGTTTTATTGAGTTGTACGCTTGAAACCTGTATGGTTTTATTAACCAATGTCACCCCAATAAATTCGATTAAAAATAAATAAATTTTAAAAAGTTTTCAGTTCAGTGTATTTTAGAAGAGTCACAGTCGTGCAACATTACCACAATCTAATTTTAGATATCAACGGTAACATATTTATTGGCATTGTTACTTCGACATTTCTCTTTCTCTGTCTGTTTCTGTGCTCTTTTGACAATCGAGCTTTGTGGGACTGTGGGTGTGGTCCTGGTGGCTCCAGCTGATGGGCTTCAAGAGGGTTCAGAAGGGGATGAAAAGTGAAAGCAGAGACTGGTGATGTCGGGTTCACTGAGTAGGAAAAATGGAGATGGCGAGATGGCTGTACCAGGCAAATGAGCACTGGGGAAAGAGTAATGGAAAAAAAGAAGAGAGAGGGGGCTGGGCCAGAAGAAAGGCCGAGAAGGAGGCTGGTGGCCTTTTAAGGAAACAGTAGTGTGATTCCTGATCAAGACGCTGTCTGATGGCACCCCATAGACCTTCAAGCTAGCTACGAGAAGAGGAAGGAATCTGTCTTAAGGACACAGATGTTGAGTGTGGTATGATAAAGCTGGTGCAGCCACAAGAGAAGGGAACTAAGTTAGAAAGACGTTTATTTTGTTCACAGATCCCAGAGAAGGGGTCATGACGTTATGTGCAGGGCCACAGGGGGAAGCACCAGTGCTGGTCAGGAGGCAGAAAGGAACAAGGGGAAGGCCCAGGCCACAAGACTTTGTTGGGGGTTTCTGCAGGAAAGGAAAGGCAGGGCAGGGTCAGCAGCTTAGGACTGGCTAGTTTGAGTAATTCTGGCGGCCGTTGGGCTCTTGAGGAGGTCTCTAGTTGCCTGGTACCTGGCCCTGGGATGATTTGGAGCATGGGAAATATTGGCCTGCTGTGTGAAAGTTCGATAAGGAGGTGATTGGGGCTATAGACTTGGGATTGGTTTGTTTGTATATGAGAGATGTGCTCCTGGACAAGCCCTTAGCTATTTGTAAGTAGGGGCTAGCCATTGGGGGAGCAGTTTCTTCCCAGTCAGTAAAACCCCCAAATGCCAGAGCATCAAGAATACAGTAAAAAAAAAAAAAAAAAAGACATTTGCAATACTTCCAACAATAAAGATAAAATTTTTTAAAAAGAATGAACCAATGAATGTGTAAATAAATGGAACAACGAATTGATGGGGGTTTTCTATGCTTTGGCATTGTAATGTGCCTCAGCCATGCCTACATAATTTTGGTTTCAGAAAGGCTTTTGGTCCTGAGTCATCACTAAAAATCTCAAAATGGGGTCTGGGAAAGAGGTTCCTCCAGTTCTACCTGCCTTGGTGATGAAATGAAACCTCTTTGGAAATTAATTCTAACTAGTTGTTTTCAAAGCGTGCTCCCCAGACCAGCAGCATCGAAACCATCTGGGAACTTGTTAGAAATGCAAATTCTCAGGTCCTACTCCAGACGTACTGATTCAAAAACTCTGAAGGTGAATCTCAACAACTTGTGCTTTAATGGAGCTGTGGTTTGCAAACCACTGCTCTAAGCCCTTTGGTTCTGAAATGCATGTGTACGTGCTGCCAGCACAGGTGTGTAACGAAGTTCCCTTTATCAGATGAACTTTTGCCACCAGTTCTCCAAGCATGGGATGAATTATATCAAATCACCTGCTCTTCAAGTTGCTCTTAAGACTACAAAAACTGGCTGAAAGAGGATCTCAGGCTAACTGTTTCAATTGTTCAAGTTGCTATATTCTATTCTCAGCTGTCTTGGCACCTGCTACTTAATCCATATCTTGCACCAACTGCAGCTCACTACAGGCATGGTCAGTATTTGTCTAGAATCCCTAGAAAACAGGAAATCTAGATGTTATGGTTTTTAATGTGTTTATTTTATCAAAGGAATACATTTTAATTACAGGACTAAATGCAGTTTAATATAACACCCATACAGCATCTCTCATGGATGTATCTCCCACCCCCTTTCCCAAGCGACTGCATCACACCCAGAGGAGGTAGGTAGATACTATAAGCACCAAGGTTATCATTTTTCAAAGAGAAAAATACACAGTTGAGACAAAATAATTTACCACAATATACTCAATGAATCATTGGCAAAGCCAGACACAGAATCCAGACAATCTAGACACTTTGTGCCCACTCTATCCACCAGCTATCAGTCTTCTCCCTTTATCTTCTCAAAGCTCAAAAATACCACAAACTTCACACAAAACTGAATACGCTGAGCACTGCTAGCCGTGTGAAATTCTCCACTTTTCCTCTTCCTAGCTTAAGGGGAATATGAGGGCACACCAAATAGTGATCTCTGGGTTTCCTTCCACAAGAATAAGCCACTCTTTCACCCATTGGAGCTTTTTTACATCCAGGAATCACTCTCAGCTCCATGGATCCTCTCAGATCCCAGCTCTTTTCTAAGCTTGCCTGAAATCAGTCAGTGCTAACATCATGAATTTTTCTTCACTTTAATGAGATTATATTGCCAGATAATTAAGGTTTCACAAGTGGAATTGAAGGAATTATATTTAACTCATTAAATTTAAAAATCTCTCCCTAGGAAACAAGTAAGTTCAACAAGAAACACAGTCTGCTCAGCTAAAAGTGTTGAGCACTACCACCCAGAACAGAGACCACCTGCCATAACCTTGGCCAATGGATGGTCACCAACCTAGACAACTGAAAAGAGTAAGGGCTGTGGTTGGGTGAACTCATGGGGTGGAGGATCTCAGGCTAATTGTTTCAATATTTCAGGAGAGCATGGCTGCTTGGAAATGACAGATGCCCACAAGAGGTGCATTTGCTCTGTGATGTGACACGGAGTCAACTTCTAAGCCCATATGTCAACATCCACACCATGAGGAAGAGTGGCCTCTGCAAAATGTATTCCAAGTCATGATAGTCACCACAGCGTGTCTTTTGTGCAGTCACAGAAAAGCTTAACCAAAAATAAAGGATGTGTTTAGAAATAATGCCTATATTATTCATTCTGTCCATAAACATTGCTGAGTGACTAAAACATTCCAGGCACAGCAAATGCCAAAATGAGTGAAATCCCAAACACAAGGAACCCCCAGTGGACATTTCAAAGAAGACCAGAAAATCCTCTTGACTCAAGATTATCTTTGTTCCCCCACTGGCCTTGAGATTTGTTGATGGTTTATTCAGTATTATTACTTTTGACTGACTACTTTGGAAAGATTACCTTGTTGGCAGTAGCTGGTTTGTTGTCTTTTCTCGGACCTTCCGAAATGGTAAAAATGACAATATTGTGATAGCATTATTTCCAGCTGGCTTTGTGCCGCTTTGTACTCTCAGGCTCTCCTTCAAAGAGCAAACACCCAGGATAGGGACCATCAAGCTCCCATCCTCAGCTTTGATGCATTCATCAGTTTATCAGATTGATTTTTCTTGTGCCCCCCCAATAAAAACTGGACAGGGATATGATGAGGAATAAAATTTTTCTTTTAAAAAAAAAGGATTACTAGGGTCAGATAGGGAAAGTGGCAGGAAACAGGGAGGCCACGGCTGGAAAATACGACTCAGGGGTCACAAACAATGTTGACGCACTGAGATGAACTCGCATCCGACGTCACGGGCTTCTCTTTCTCAGTCTGCGTTTTCATGAATGAGTGGACTTTTCTTCTGCAGCTCTAATATGTTCAGCTGACTGTATCATACTGGCCTCAAATACTAAGTTCAGAGCAAATTAATTGTTTTTATCCAGCTATCCTATAATTAACACAAGTACACATTTATCAACTGGGCAGAATTTACAACTGGCTGGTTTCCCTTCAACGGTGCAGAACGGGACCAACGGGAGGCAAGGTAAATAGCCGGGCCTTCATGAGCACAGTCTGCAGCAAAGGGAGGGACTCAGGCAAAAAACGCGTGGCAGAAGACGGCCACGGCCAGCAGGATGATGCCATTGATGTTCACAATTGTCCTCCACAGGGGCTTCTCGGACGTGTCTGTCAGCTTTAGCTTCATGGCTGCCTCCTCTTCCTTGGTCATCTTCGGGCCCTTCTGCTGGTCCAGGCCACAAAACAGGTCATAGGCTTTCCTGCAGCATCCTTTCTCCTCCTCGAGAACTTCTGTGTTGGGGAAAAGGAATGAAAGAATTGTTGGATACAGAAGCAGGAGGGACTAAAGTAGGTTTTCAGGGGCCGGTGAAGTGCCATGCCATGACCAGCTGCCATTCTGCAGGGACTTCCTAAGTGTCTTATTCACAGGGATGGAGATGGTACAAAATGTTCATGTGAACTTAGTTAATTACAAGGTAATGTTAACAGATGGATTCTGCATCCTTATGATCAGCCAGCATACATTTTTATCTCTGTCAGACCAAATGCAAATACATTTTTGACTTAGAACCATCAGAAGCCAACAGGGAATAGTTCATGGGAGATAAATGTTAACAATGGGCTGGGAAGCTGCGACACCTCTGAAACATATAAACATATCTGTTTGCTACATCACTGAAATGCGATGAGAATTTCATGACTTGGGAGTTCATTGGTTACACCTGGAAATTCTAAGGCTTCACAACAGGTTCAGCCATGTAGTAAGAGCTGGTCTGAACAGGGCAGCAGTGATCGACACTTCCAGGGCTTAAAATCTGATGTTGCATATCAACACTGCTAAATTAAACCATCCAACTGGCCTGCCGTTCAAAGCGGATGCCCACCAAGGGAACTGATTCTCTCACCTGAGTCCAGGTATGGCATTGGAGATAGACGGACCAGAGTTAGAATGCCAGGTCTATAACTCACTAAATAGGAAATGAAGCCAACTGTGTTTTTAGCACCATGATCAGGGACAGCTGCTCTCTACTCTCCCACCTTTACATCACAGAATTTTAGAACTGGAAAGAACCTCAGTAAGTGATCAACAACTGGAACCAAAACCCAGTGTTAGGACCTTATTAACTCACCTCTCATCTTCTGTATCTGTAAAACTGGGTAAATGATACCTTCTGCGTTATAAGTTTGAATGAGAGAGGGCCCAGTACCTAGTAGGTGTCAAGAAGTGTTAGTCTCCTGTCTCTCGTTTCACTATCACAAATATAAGAAAGAGAGACAAGCCTCCTTGTACCCCTACACTTTGGTCCACTTAACCAAAACAGGAGAATGGGAAAGGCTTGCTGACTAGCTCAAGTGAGAAACTCATGGTTGTTTGGGCCATTAAAAGGTTGGGTGGCCTTGAGAAAGTTGCCATGTCTCATTTGACTCATCTATAAAAGTGGAAGAATTATACTTGCATTGTCTGTTTTGAAAAGATGTTGTGGTGCCAAAATGAAACACTGCACTAGAGTAGGGATTCATAATTAAAATACACTGTGATTGTATTCTCTACCATGACAATGGTGGTGGTGATGACAATGATAAAGGAGCGAATTCTCACACTGCTGTTGCATGGGGAATGATGAGGGTGACACCCCTT
The DNA here is from genome assembly GCF_964146895.1 of Miniopterus schreibersii. NCBI lineage: Eukaryota > Metazoa > Chordata > Mammalia > Chiroptera > Miniopteridae > Miniopterus > Miniopterus schreibersii. The sequence goes on from NC_138122.1 coordinate 14,960,427, forward strand.
GTCTATAAAAACCCTCTAGAGGTCTTAGTTTATTTTACTTAAAGGGAAGGGTGTTCAGGATGGTTTCCACCATGATTTTGTCAAGAAACAATAGAATTCAAGTACTGCCATGAACTTCAGGAATCACTAAGCCAATTCTCTAGCCGGTGTGGGAGTCTCTCCTGTGCATCTCTAATAGTTGCACACTTGCTGCTCACCCCTCTCCAGAGAAACTCAGAAAATTTTTCCTTAGTTGCAATCATAATGGTATAATTACAGCCAATTCTATTGTGGAGCATTATTTCATTCAGTGTTTCCAATGGTGATGTGACGTATAGGCTACCATTTAGAATCCTTTTAAGTGATGAGCCTGCACTTTAGAAAAATGGAATCACTTGCCACTTCTCCAAGTGGCGAAGTCAGGATTCAATCTCAGTTCTTCCTGAATCTAAATCCTATATTCTCTCTCTACACTATCTTACCTCTTGAGTTAAAATTGGATGAGTTCTTTCCAACCATGTCTTAACTCTGCCCTCTGGTGGAAAAAAATAATAATCTCTTCTGACACATTAAAATATTCAAAATACTCCTTATGCATGTCCCTTTAAAATCTGTTATATTCTCACTCAATGTGGGGACATTTTTGGAGGTGGGAGAAGGAGGGGCATGCCTGCTCTGGTGAAGCAGGGAGGGGCTGCCTTCTTCGGTACCAGGCTCAGCTGCCTATGGCACCAGACTCCTTCAGCACCTGTGGAAGCACAGGTTTCAGAACTGAAAGGTCTTTAGAGATCAAAAACAGATTGTATCAGACCTGGGACCAAAGGCAAAACCTCTCCATTGCACGGTCTCAATTCATGTGATTTTAAAATGAGGTGATAAGACCAAATAATCTTCGTGCCCTTTCCAGAGCTAGGATTCTGTGATATTCCTGATGGCCAGATTCAGAACTTGTTCTGCTATATCTGTGCTCCCTTCAGATGGAGTGATGAGACCTTCTGCTCAACACCAGGTAGAGAACATACGACCCTGAGCTCCTACACCTCTGTACACCACACATCTCCACCACCATCCTCCACATAGGGAAGGAAAGTTGCAACATAGAAGTTGAGGCAAGTATCTCTCCATTATCAGGATGAGTCTCTGAACACTGACTAAGGATTATCTCACTGGACTTCCTGAGAAATTTGATTTTCTAAATCTGATGTGGTTAGCCAGTAAGACAAAAGACTCCTGAACCTCTATCCCATCCCTCTTATGTCATTAGGACTAACCATAGCTTTGATTCCATCTTTCAGTTCACAGGCTATGCCAGAAGAGCTCTGACTCTTCCCTTGTCCCTGGTCATGCCCCAGATCAAGTCAGGGTGGTAAATCCTTCAACCACCCTTAATCACTGAGCACTGTAAACTATGAGGGGTGAGAGTGCTGAAATGATTCTGTGCCTCCCTCCTCCCCTTTACCGAGCTTTGAGTGAATATCCCAAAACCCATTTATTCATCTCACCCCTCCCCACTCTGCTCCCCACTCTCCTCTAGGAGAGAGATCTGAGCTTTGATGAAGGCATTTAGGGAAGGTTTCAGTAAAATGGTCTTGCTGTTGTAGAGGTAATTTTTAGGGCTTAAGAATAGCCTCTGAATCATGAGTCACCTATTTCAAGGGTCTCCTCTGGTGCTTCATGGATGTCCTCCTCGCCTGCATCCAGGTCAATACGCTCCTCTTTGCTGTTGCGCAGGGTCCAACACAGGCGGTAGAGCTGTGGAGAAAGCAGGTCAGCAGAAAGATCCAAACAGTGTCTTGGGCCAAGAAGTTGGGAAAATAACAAGATATGCATCAAGAAAGAAAGAGGAATGTGGTCTCTCAGTACCAATAAGAACACAGATAACAGTTCCCATCCATAGCATCATATCTAAATATGTTGGGAACTTAGATGTAAATCATATACATGTAAACACTAGCCCCTATGATATATGCATATTCTGAGGCTAAGAGGCTGCCTTGAATACGGAAATGTTTTGAATGAATGAACTCTTGCTACATATGATAAATGAATTTGTTCCTTTTAGCACTCGTTCTGGGAAACAAGACTAGATACCCATCTGTCCAGACTAGCAGTATAAGATCATATTTTTGTACTATGTGTTTGTCATATTATGGGGAGAAAATCTGTAGAATCATGAGCCATTTAGAATAAGGAAGAACTGGAGGCACAGTCTCTATTGACGTGAAACCAGAAACTTGAAGAGGTCTGAAAATCAATGCAGTGTGTTCATCCCAACCATGCTGCAAGAAGAAGCATGAAGCCTAAATGTGTTTGGTGCTGCAATACTTCCAAAGACTGAGATGTCAAGAAGAATTAATACAACAGAAAGCTTGTGACAGACTCAGCAAATAAACACGGTGGTTCTGCTGCTAAAAAAAAACAGTTTTTGTTTGACATTAAGGCTGCTCACGGCTTTGAAAATTTGGCAATGAGGTTGAAGGTCTCTTACGGATTTTTTAAGTCCCTGTATTTATGTATGTGTAATGGGTTAACAAAACCCTTTGTCTTTCTCTATGGGAAAATAAGACCTTGGGTTAACTCTCTAGCTCTGTTCCTTGGAAACCTGAAAAAGGTAGAATGCCAGCTTCATTGGGTTACAGACTACATTGCTTATGGTGAAAATGTCTTATAATTGGTCACCTTCACCTGCATTGGGAGGGTTGTGAATATACCCCAAACCAAGGGCAACATCTAAAGCTAAAGAAGAGTACTTGCCATTTTGAAGTCCTGAATCAAGACTTTGGTATTGTTTGAAATTTCTTGAATTCTATGGGCAACTACTTAGAGACCGTGCTTCAAAGGATATCCCCTGGATGGAGGTGTAGAGTGCTCAAGGACTCCTGCTGAAGACTCATGATTGGTACTGCCTGGCTGGTACACCAAGCTTCCTACCCTGTATCCTTCTACAGGGCACCAAGGGCAATTTATAGTCATATGAGTGTGAGCTGTCTAACTGAGCCAAGGGCAACCAAGGTAGGTACTGCAGCCCGAATGTGAAACACAGACAGGACAGGTCTTCCAAGTGGATACTCACATGCACATCTGGAATGGGCTTGGTGAAGAGGGAGACGATCAGGATGATGATGACAGAAATGACAAACAGGATGATCGCAAAGTACAGGTAGTGCACCCCACAGATAATCGTGGGACAGTCGCTAGGCTCCATGCAGCTCCCAGTCCCATAAGCAAACTCGGCAATCATACGGGACACCCCAATCAGAAATCCTAAGATCAGTCCCCAGAAGGCTCCCTGTGAAAGAGAACCTTGGGTTACCAAATGCTGAACACACTCCTGAGGGACAGAGGCAGAAGACTAAAGGTGAGAAAACTGATAGCTCCAGGTCTAGGAAGCCAGAACACTGGAGCTCAGAATATGGCTGGGAGTGTTGTCAGGCCTTCAGTGGGCACCATGGAAATGTACGTCATTAGTCAGGAATTAGTTTGGAACCTGCAGTAAGGAGGAGAGGGGAGTCCAAGAGAATGTGAACCCATGAGAGTCCCATGGTCCCTGGAAGTATTCCCATACAAACCCTCGGCAACACATCCATTCCCACTTGAGATCTCTGGGGAACAGAATCCCTCCCACAGAGAACAGGCAAATCCAGGTGGGAATTTCTGTGCCAGAATAGGCTTTTCTGGCTGGACATGAACGATACCTACCGACTCATTGACTCTCTTGCAGAAAACAGCAAGCAGGAAGACAGCTGCGATGGGTGGTCCCAAATAACTGGTGATGGACTGGATGTAATCGAAGAGCTGCCCACTTTGTGCTGACTGTACCACTGGCACCCAAGCGATGCTGATGCCAATCAGCACCAGGATGAACAATCTGAAATCAAAGCCCCAACAACAGAGTGTCAATAATTGGCTCTACATAAATAAATAAATAAATAAATAAATAAATAAATAAATAAATAAATAAATAAACAGGAGTAGGCAAAAGTAGGTTCAATTACTAGCTATCATTACCTAAAAGATAAATCATTAGTAAGGATATAAAATAATAACAGTAAGAAGAAGGCAAATAATATAATAATTAGTAAATAGGTAATAATATAAGAACAGGAATAAACTCTGTTTTGTATACTCACAATTGTAAATCTAATTTTGCCCACCCCATATATATAAAACTAGCAAATATATATATTTATAGAGAGAGAGAGTGAGATATAGATATAGATATGTAGAAACAAAATATGACCATAACAAGGAAACATAATTAGCAAATTCATTCTTGAGGCTTTTTTCTCCCATGTTCTGCCTCCTCGGGAAAGTCTTCTATACCTATGAGTAAGTGAAACGCACTTGACTTTCACTAGTAACCTAAACCAGCCACTACCATAAGAGTATCCCGCTTTGAGAAGCAGAGAGGTGTAGAAACAAGGGTTTGAACTTTGGACCCAGGCAGTCCTGGATTCAGATTTTTCTTCTCTCTCTGTGACATAAGACACCTTGCTTTACCTCTCAGAGTCTCCATTTCTCCATCTGTAAACTGGGAATAATATGACTTACCTTGCAAGGTTGAAATAAGGATTAACTATAGTAAAACAAATAGTAGGTAAATAGATACACAAGAAGTTAGCACTCAATAAATAGTAAAGGCTATAATAATTATCTTCTTCTCCTCTTTCTCCTTCATAATAAAGTTAAAATCATAAGCCAAGAAGAGTTTAAAAAGGAAAAGTCTAGATAGAAAGGGACACTTCCAGGTACTTCTTTCTCTCCTCCAACTCAGTTTCACTTCAAATCCTGAAAAGATTGGAGGGTTCCCTTATAAGTGCCCTTACTTGTGCTCTTGATTTATTAAGAAAGAGGCTGTGATTCCCTTGCCTCCCTTACCTAAGTTTAAGGCAAAAAAGTCTGAAACTAACCTTCACAATGCAGTGTTTTCACTCACATATTTCTCCCTCTGGATCACCCTTCCCACTGCCCCCTCTATTACCCAAATCCTACCCACCATTGCGGACTCAGCTAAGGGTCACCCTCTCCCAGGAGCCCTTCCCAACTACGGCATGCCACACTCACCTCTCCTTTCTCTGAGCCCTTGATCACTCTTCCAGTCCCCACAGCAAAGTTTGTTTCAAATAACTGTAAGCTTATCTAGGACAGGGACAGTCCCCGGGGTGGCAGTCGTAGGATGCATAAAAATGCGAGCCCCAACATAATCTCAGGGCCATGGGTCCAGCCCTGAGCAAAGCAACAAAATGGTTCTCTTCCCATATTGCATATTGAGCCTTACAAATAACAGGAAATCTAGTAAACTCCTTTCTAAGGGAAAATTAGTCAGGGTGATGGTGTTGCTTCCTGTGAAGGACAGTAGAGACTTCGGCCGGGTCAGACCTCTCCTGAATGCCAGATGTCTTGTCACCTGAGAGTGACCCTTCCTTTCCTTCCTTTGCCCTAATCTCGATCATGAGACCTATGAGGTGGAGCCCTTACCTTTCCTGCACTCACTGGGAACCTTTGGCTAACATCCGGGAACTTGTTCCACCTGCCCTAAGGAAGTTGACCTACCATAGCCCCATGGAGAGACACAGCAGAGCTCCTGCTAGTCCTCTATTCAGACCATCTGATCCATGGATAACCATGGTAATGAGCATGCCTGACCCATGTTTCAATGCTTACTGCTTTCCGTATCCTCTTGTGTCCATTAGTCCATTGATAATAACAAATGTGCACACAGACTCATATTTTAGATTTACAGGTTCCCAAGTACAGTACCACTTGACTCTCACAATGCTCCTGCAAATTTTACAGCAAAGGGTCCAGGCATCGGAGGCATCTGGACCTCAAAGATCTCCAACGAGGAGAGCTGCAGTGTGGAGGCCTGAGGAGCACAGCATGGAGCAGTATAAAGAGCCTTGGACAAGGACTCAGTTGGCCGTGAGTTCCAGTCCTGGCTCTGCCATTGTCCCAGCTGCCTAGATTTAGACAGGACAAGCCTCATGTTGTTCATTGATAAATTGAGGGTTAGATTAGATGATCTCTGATGTCACTTCTCACTCGAGGAGCATTCTCTGATGATCTCCAGTTTAAAGTTGATGCCACTGGAGGGCAAATATAACTAGCCACAGAGATTACTCCTGTTCTACCCGAGCATCTACCAGTCTTCCCCAGTTTGAGGGAAATTGTAATTATTCAAGCTTCCCTGGTGCATGGCAGGTGGAAGCTGCACTTACCTTCCTGCAATCATGAGTTCTTTCTCGGTTGCTCTCTTCCGGATCTTGGTGTAGATGTCCATGGTGAATAGGGTGCTGGCGCTGTTGAAGATGGAGGTCAGGGAGCTCATGAGAGAGGCCAGCATGACTGACAGCATCAGGCCTCGCAGTCCTAGAAGAGAAGGAGGTTCTGAGTGGTACAGAGAGTAACTCAGCTCTTTTGCATTTGGAACATGTGAGGATTCAACATTTGTTTGCCTTCTGAAATTGTGCCATGGTTGGCCTTTGATTTATCTCTCCAGAAAGACTGGATATTTTAAGGAATTGACTGTGGCTTTACATTATATTGTAAACCCACAGCAGTCAACAAAGAGGTAGGGACAAAATATATATGAGGTTAACACTTTGTAGTTGGATTATGATGGTGGTGATGATGGTGGTGATGGTGACGGTGATGGTGATGGTGTGTGTGTGTGGGTGTGTTTCCATTTGAGGGGACTTTTATAAGATCTCTCACCAAAAGATTCATGATATAGCATAAATATTTAAACTAGGATTCAAGAAAGTGAGAAGACAATCCACCATCGAACACACCATCTCAGAATAAAAAGTAAACTTAGGGCTCACCTGGGCCTACCATCAGTCTGATACATGAACCTCTGCTATGTTTTCTCTGCCCAAACCCTCCAGCAACAGGAAATTCACTACCCACAGGGAGTCTGCCTCCTCTTGGGCAGTCCTGACTAGTCTGATATCTGCCCCTCTATAGCCTCAGACACAGTTCTGCATGCCACGCCTCTTTCTGTCATATACAGTCCGCTCTAGCATGATGTGCAGAGCCACAGTCCTCACCTAGGGTCTGTCTGCTAATCTAAAGAAATGGCATAAACACCATACACAGCCCAGTGTAATCCAAGCCAGAACTTTAAAAGAGCCATGTGACTCTTACTAATTGCAACCTTAATTAATAAGCAGCCCAGCTAAGTGGAGTAGTTAACTATTACTCCCATGTTTATAAAATTTGAATCCAAATGGTTTGTCCAAGGTCATGGATCCAGTCTGTGGTTTAAAAAAAAAAAAAATTTAAGACCATCCCAAATTCCTCAATTCCAGCCTTGAGCAGAGTTAAACAAGCCAGACACTGAGTTGCTGTGTGACTTGGAAAAGTCACTTTCCTTCCGTGGGCCTCAGTTCCCCCACTATAAAATGAAGAGGTTCGACTAGATGATCTCTACATTGTCTTTCAGTAATAAAATTTTATAGAAGTTTATTCTAAATTTTCCTGATCAATACATCTTTGAATTTTTGATCTCCTGAGACCTCCTAACCTAACTAAATTTGCATCTCTTGAGCCAGAATTATAATTTTCTTCAATATGAAATATGATAAGTAACCCCACAGGTCTACCCAAAAACTCTAACTAATCTGGACTCTATGTCCTCAATCTTCTAGGATAACACATTCTCTATAGTGAGAAGCCCCCTTGTATCCCATCCATTGACTGTCTCAAATGTCCTCATTCTAGAGCTAAAATCACTCCTTGCCTTTCTCTGCAAATTTTTCCTTGGAACAGTCTAGAAATCAATTCATTCTCCAGGTGAAACTCCACTTAGTTCAAGCTGTCATGTCAATGTCTGCTGGAAAGCTTTGAAAGACCTTCATGGAAAAAGCCGTGTTTTCAGACCATCTCCTTTCTAAGCCTGACTGACAGACAAGTGCCAGGTCTGAGAACACAAATGAGTCCTATGTCTCCTTCCCATTAAGGAAAGACCTGTTCAAAAACTGAGGACACCTGGAACAAGGCTTTCCCTACTGACCTCCAGGCTGGGAGATGGCTTTGCCCAGAAGGTGCACAGAATCCATGGAAAGCCCAAGCCCATTCAGCCTCCCAGGAAAGACCCCACCAGGGGGGACGGATCTCACCATTGGGCATGAGCTCCACCACCAGGGTTGGGTAGGCGATGTTGGTACAGCCAACCTTGGTGCCGCAGTATTTCTCACATTCTGAGGGGAGGGCGCAGGCAATTTTTTCTGGAGAGAGATGCAGAGCCATGTCAGCAAGCAGACATCAGGGAAATACTTTCAAGATTCACTTTCTTATGACAAGGCTTCAAACAAGACATTCCTGACCAGGGACCTGAAGTGGTTCCACAAAAGGGTGCAGCTCCTGGCTGAGCCCTTTGCCACCAGGCCCTTGCCCTGCTGATCCTGACCATCTCCAAGCTCTGACTGGGGAGAAGAGACAGTTCCTAGGCAGAGGAAGGGGAAGCAAAGAAATGCTCAGAGTGGGAAGGGAGGAGACACACTCCTTAGACTTTAGCAAGCTCCCCGGCAGCTCAGGGGAGCAATTGTCTTATTTGCCTGTAGAACACAGTGACTTGTGGCTCCTGGTTTTGAAGCTTATTTTAAGCAGCTCTTGAAAGTAGGGTTGAACGCCCACACAACTGAGGGAATTCCCCAGTGGGAAGGCTATTGGGTCATACTTCCAAAATGTAAAAAATCTAGGAGGCAAGGAGAAAGAAAGGAAGGAGCAGGGAGCTGCAGGGCTTTAGAAGTGACTCAGAGCCGGGAATGGAAGAGTGTGGCCACTGAGTCCAGCAGAAGGTATCACCTGTATACAGGATGCGGCTGATCATTCCTGGCATCACCATGAGGAACATGGGTAGCAGCTTCAGGTACCCACACATCACACAGCCGGCCTTCACGTGAGACATGTTTTTGGCTGAGAGGCAGCGCTGCACAATGACCTGCCAGGAAAAGCCCGGTGAGGTGCAGGTCATGACACCTTCTGGCCACCCCAGATCCCCTCCCCTGCATCCTGGGCCCTTGGCCTGGCACTCCCATGTTACCAAAGTTCAGTGACTCCCGGACCATGTGAGCCCTGCCCTACCTTTCCCAACCCTGCAAGCCACAGACAGACAGGAGTCCCTACAGCACCCTGGGAAAACGTTGTCCACCCTGCACCTCCAGCGTGGGTACCTGATCTGTGCACCAGTACCACAGGGCGAGGATGGACAACCCGAAAATGAGCCCAGGCCATGGCAGGTCTCCCTTGAGGGGATCTCGGAAGATGTGGAAGGAGTCGTTCCTTGGGGTGTAGCATTCACTTTTGATGGTGACGTTTCCATCAGAAACCACAGTTGGAATGGCTTTCATGTACTTTTCCATGAAGGCCTCATACCCTCCCACTTCATGAAAAGCTGAAAGACATAGGTAATAAAAATCAACATTCCTGAAACTCTCAACTCTTCACAGCAGTTTCCTCCTGTGGATGCCTGAGAAATTGAGAGGACCTGACCCGTAGCCAGAGCCCCTCCCTGCGTGGTCTTGGGCAAGTCACTTTCTGGGCCTCGGCTTTCTCATCCATAACATGGGATTACTAACCCTGCCTAGCCCCCTCAGGGGCTACTGAGGATCCAAAGCAATAACCTGTGAAAGGACTCGAACCATAAACATCTCTATTAAGGGAAGGTATTTAAATTACTAAAAGAAAGACCTTGGTTTTGAACCAGGTACAAAAACTCTGTTTTTCCCCTCACCCCCTCCTGCCAGCAGTGGCCTTTGGAACCCCAGACACAGACCTAGAAACACACACACTAGGCCCTACCACCCCTGGTCCCAGGCATGTGGACGGATAGACAGAGGATGGGTGAGGAGTCTGGAGCCCTGCCACCTGTCGACTCTGTCCTTGAATAAGGCATTCCAGTCCTTGCCCTGCTGACCCCCCCGGGGACTGCTGAGGAAAACCCAATGGAAGTTCTTGGAAAACAGAGTACAGAAAGCAGATAAGAGGCTTCACAGGACACACAGAGAGCCTGGGCACCTTCAAAATGAAATGCAATTTATATTCTCCCATAACAAATGCCTCTAGATCTAGGGTTTCTAGTCTTATCTGGAGGATTTCATAGACAGAAAAAATTTTACAAAATTAGGGGCTGGAGGGACCAACATAGAGTGGCTGGGTTTTAAAATTTTGTTAAATAGGGACATAAACAAGAAAATGATCACTTACTGTCATCAATTCATAAAAAGAAAGGACATTTAACACCAAAATGTAGACAAGATATAATCTGAGATTTAAGACACAACGTTCGAATATATTTAGCCTGATGGGTATTTAGTCTTATCCCTTTTTAGTCCAGTTTCTCTGTGGAGGAAAGACCACATCATCACAGGCCCACGGTGGGGACCACTGGCCCAGACTGTCTAGAGAAGGCAGCAGGGAATGCAGGTGTTGTCTGGGCCAGGGTCACCCTGAGACCTCCAGGGCTGAGGAAGGTGCCCCCTGCATACCCACAGTCATGGCCAATCTTGGCTGGACCACTCCCCTGGGGAAGGCAGGCAGAGAAACTGGACTCAATTTTCTCTCCCTGGGCCTCTACCTCTGCCTCCTCAGCCTGCCCCAGCCCCACTTACCAAACCCAGTCAGGATAAAAGACCCCACGAGCATGATCGCTGTCTGCAAGGTGTCCGTGTAGATCACAGCTGCCAGGCCCCCTAAGCAGATAAGGAGACAACATATCTGACCTCACGTGGGAGAGAAACCAGTCAGCCTGCCTCCTGTCCCCACTGCTGCCCCTCTCCCTGTGCACACCTTCTGAGCTTGCCCCTCCGTCATCTATCTGCCTGCACTTCCCTCCTTCCTTCTCTTATCCTATTACATTAGTCTGCCACCCAGCATGATCCAACATCTCCACTCTTTGCAGAAATGCTGGGAAGACCTTGAGGAAAGGAGAAATGTTTTTCCTTATTGAGAAGGAAGAGCTCAATGTGATCCTTTTCAGCCAGGAGATATCTCTTCTGTGGTAAGAAAAGGCACCTTCCACAAGTGAAGGCAAGGAAGAGCGAAGAGCTGACATCTCTACAAGATGTCTGGGGACATTACCAAATCAACACATTTAAAGGGCTACTTGTATGTTGACTCTGTTCTCAGATCATTCTACATACTTCCTGTCCCCAAAGCTCATATGAGGTTCCAGCTGAACAGCAAGTTCCGTCACTGACCCTGGCCCCTTGACTGGACAGAGTAATGCCTCCTCAAAGGTGCCCCCAACTGTTACTCATGTCATCAGCTTCTCCAGTCACCTCTTGAGTCTTCCTCTAAAATCTCTTCGTATGTGTTACTCACTTCTTTCTTCCCCATAGTGCCTCCCAGTCCCTGTTACATCAAATCCAAGGCTTCGGTCTGGCTTCCAAGGCCCTTGCCTTGTGGCCTCACTTGCATTATCAGGCCCTATCACCCACACATACACCCCCAACTACTTCCCATTGACCACCCTCCCCCAGCTAAAAGCACTGCTGCTCATCCTGCCTCTGCATCATGTCATGCCCATTTCTGCCCCATCCCTTACTCTTACCTGTCCCTGCACCTGGCATTCCCTCCCTTATTCTCCCAACTTAGCCAAGTTCCCTCCACAATCTGCAAGGCCAAGCCCTGCCCCACTTTCTGGAAGAAGCTGTCTTGACTATTCCAGCCAACACTGGAGTTTTCTGGGGCAACCTATATGACTTGAGTCTGTGATTTGGGACCAAGCAAATACCTATCCTTGAACTGTTTCCTGGGTGTATCTCTCTTCCTCAAGAGAAGAAGCTTTGTTTCCTACTTCCATTCATCCTTCCCACTTGCCTAACACCTTCCCACTTGAGCCAAATCATGTGAGTGACTCACCTGTGATTGTGTAAATGCCAGTGATTGCCAATAAGAGAAAGATGGCCAAGTACAGATCCAAGCCCAAGGCCAAGTTGATGAATATGGCCCCAGAGAAAATGTCTGCCTGGAAGGAGTGGAGAGGAGAGGTGAGTTATGGGTGAGGGAAACCAGCTCGCCTCAGGGCCAGGAGGTGAACTAGAAGGCCTTAGCAGAAGCTGTCTTCTAGGTAGTGTCAATGCACTTGATTTCTAGAGTCCAGTGTTTGGCTTACACCCCCTGGCCCTTTAGCTGAAATACCACAATTAAAGATTCATATTTTTATCCCCAGTTAAGAATATGAAAGACAAGTACTGCACGATTCCATGTATATGAGTATCTAAAATAGTCAAATTCATAAAATCAAAGACTGGAACAGTGGTTACCAGGTGCTGGGGTGAGGGGGAAATGGGGCGTTGTTAATCAATAGGCAGAGAGTTTCAGTTAAGTAAGATGAACAAGCTCTAGGCATCTGCTGCGCAACATTGTACGGCAGGAGTCAACAATAATGTATGGTACATTTAAAATCTGTCAAGAGGGTAGGTCACACGCCAAGTGTTCCCCCCACAATAAAATAAAAATAAAAAGATTCAAATGCCTGAGAGTCATGCTCCATTCCTACAAGCTTTATTTAAGATGATAATAGATATTCCATGAAAAGAAGAGGATTCTGCAGTCAAAGAGGTCCGTGAAATGCCGGGTTAAACAAAGCTAAGGCAGTTTCCTTACCACATGACTCCTCTGAGCCTCTAATATACAGCGTGAACTGTGAATCCCCAGGAGGGGAGCATGGTAATAATTCTTCACGAACGTATTTCACTATGGAACGCTGTTTGCCAAGGAGCAGCTATTAATACCTGGAGGTTCCTCCCCGAGTACCTGTGGACTGCTGCTCTAAGCTGTTTACACCTTAGTGGGCAAAGGTTGATCAGATCTATTCCCAAAAGCAAGTTTGAGTGCTAGAGAGTCCAGTGGGAGGGAAACCCCAGCCCCGCCCTGGAGTGGAGAGAAACTTTAGCAACATCATAATTGTATCTCTCCAGCCCAGATGGAGTCTACCTTGACCCTGACACAGCTAGAACATCACCAAGAACCTCTTGCATGGCAGGCTTGGTGCCAGGTGGTTCTATCTAAATTAGCCCATATAACTTGAGGGAGAATTGACCCCTTTTCACCCCAATACAGTTCTTTTTCTCCTCCCTGCTTCATTTAGCCCCATAAAGAACATTTTATCTGGTGGGGTAGTGCAGTTGCTAATTTAAACCAAGAGAGAGTGCTAGAGTCACCCAAAATGAATTTTCATGGCATCTCCAAAACACTACCAGGAAGGGTAGGATTAAGGGATCAAGGTGAATCTTTTGTTTTCAAATCTCTAGGTAGGAAAGGAACTAGACTTCCCCTACATCCAATGGCCAAGATGTTTTATTGCATAAAACCTAATACATTTCAGCGTGTGTAAAGGGTTACCCATTAAGAGCCCTGGGAAATGGTACCCTTGCATGTCCTCTCTCTTCTTATCTTCCCCTCTCTGCCCCCTTGCAGCTCCTCAGGGCCCTCCAGCAACTTGGGTCCCCACCAACCAAATCTCCTGTTCCCTGCCTCTTCATTGTCTGAGAGCCTGCCTCACACCAACTCCAAGCCTACGTGTTAATGCATGACCTCCTCCCTCAAGACGGACCTCCTGAGGACCCTGTGCCGAGGGTCCCCTACAGATTCTCTAGCCCCGCGAGACTTTCCTGGTGGAATAGAAGAGGCAGAGCAGGGGATAGGGAGAGACATGGTGACTTAGAAAGAGAATCCCCAACCTCAGGGTTGGTGGTGAAAAGGCCTGGGTTTTAGCCCGAGGGCGGCCACTACAGGCCTGAGTTACTGGTTAAAACATTGCTCCTCTCCATGTCTGTGTTCTCGTATTCAAAGTGGGGCTTGTGAACCCTCTGTGCCCGGAAGTGGGAGAGTCCTGCCATCAAGGGAAGTATTTCCTTCCCAGGTCCTTGTTCCATCCTGCCCCCTGCAGCAGCCAAAAAAGGAGAGTCCCCAGCTGCACCTGAGCCATTGTTTCCTGGCTCTACACACTCGGCCACTTGAAATTGTGATGATTAATCCTGATGCCCGTCCCTCCCCTCCCATGTCTCTATATCGTCTCATAAAATTGCTTCAATTGAAGGGCCCTATTAGTTGATTACAATGGAATGTTGTTAAGTATGATTCAGTAGATTAGCTAATGAGCATAGTGAGCAAAAAATGTATATATTCCAAGGTTACTGCTGCCTTTAAAATGCCCTTGATTGGTTTACTTTCCAGAGTAGCCAATTTGTAATGCTTTATGACAGCACGTCACAGTAGACTGTGATAGCCTCATTAATATTTGCCTCACCGTTGTTAGTCACAAATAAGTAACACACAACTCCTAAAATAAGCTATAAACAAAGTCTAGAAACACTTATGAGAAGTGTTGGGCTAATAGATATCTTGTTTTTATAATACGTACTCTATTTCCAGCTATCAGGGCAGATAAAGAATTCTAAGAAAAACTCCCTCATGAATAGGGAAAAAAACTAAGATAAATTCTTCCTCCCATGAGTCGCTCCTAACTTCAGGGAGGAATATTTTCTGTCCTTGAGTCCCAAAAAGCTACCAGGAGTGCCTGGGGGTGCCATAGCCAAGCTTACTTTGGCCCGGGTGCTCTGACATTAGTCTTTGGATATCCTTGGTGCCCAAACTTTATTGTGCTTCCTAGGGTATGTTTTCCTCCATATCCAGGTGATTCTACAGTTTGTCAAGAGCTTTTAGACACACACGCTGTTCAGATCCTCAAAATGAAGTGACGGAAGAAGTAAACTGGCTCCACTTTTCAGATGACAGAAACAAAGTCGGTGACTCGCTCAAGCACTAAAATCCAGGTTTTCTGTCTCCAAGTCCAATGACCTTGAACAACATTGAAAGATGAGCGTCCTCCTTTCTGGAATATTTTTTTCAGAGGTCAAGGTTTTTTTAATCCAAAAAATTTTTTTACTTACTTTTAAAATGAAAAGTAAAGTATATGTATACAGTTTAAAAACAAACAGCACAGAAAGTTCTACATTGAAAAGTAAAAAGGGCCCCACTTCCATCACTTGGCCCAGAGGTGACCACCATTAAGAGCTTTTTGTCCACCAGAGATTTTTAAGTGGCTTGCTAAAAATTATGTATCGATGATTATATTCCACAGCCTCTAAAAATAATCATTCGGAAGATGGAAATATGGAAAAATGTTTACAGTTTGATGCTGAGAGGAAGGAGAAAGACCACAAAATGGTATGGTTTCGCAACCCTATTATTATTTTTTTTTATTATTATTATTATTATTATTATGGAGACTAAGTAGAGACTGGCATTGAATAGAGGGCAGCTATCATCCTTTCTGTGCATCATTCAAGAGATGGCTGGCTCTGTGAAAGAGGCAGAGCAGGTAGGACACCGGGCAAGGCCCCCAGTAAGGAGCATACAGGGAGAGAGCAGCCTACACCAACTATCATTTCAAAGCAGAATTCCGAAAAAGCCGACTGCTAGAGGATGGACTCCACCAGGACCTGAGCTGAGGGAGGCTGCCCCTCAGCTATGTGGGAGCTCCCGTGTCCAGGGAGGTTTAATCAGTAACCTGAGCAATAGGTGAGGTGACTGGGAAGTCAGGGAGTGAGGTTGGCCACTTCGTGTATTTATATGACAACCCCTATACTAGCTTTGAGGGCAAAAAGTGCCCTTTCCATGGCAACTGTAGCCAACAGACTTTCACCTGCTTGAACTGTGGACTTGGAGAAGTCTTGTTCTGAGAAGGGGAGTCCAAGTGCCGTCCTCTACATGTTCATTAAGCAGGTGCCAGCTCACAAGCTGAAACAACTGTTCTCTTACCAACTGCCCACAAGTTCACGGTGACCTCCCCACCCTTCCTGCTTACATTTCTTCTTCTCTTACATTGCTGCCCTTCCCTTCTCAGGAAGACTGATTTCTCCACCCCTCCCAATACTTCCCAACGCAGTCTCTGCACACTGATCTCTAATGAAATAAGACTGTAACTAAACACTAACCCTGAACGAGGAAAGGGAAAAGTGAAGGAGGTAGAATTATCACACGGACAGGGAAAGTACAAAACACCAATCAGGGGATGAGCCGTTTGAAACAGGTAGCTGGGTAGGGAGAGAACAGTAATCCTGGGTGTCAGTCCCAACTCCAACACAAAGCCCTATTGGCCCTATGGGTGAAAGCAGGTTTCATTGAGTTGTGTGAAAAACATATGTGCAAGACCATTCAATGGGGAAATGATAGTCTCTTCAAAAATGGTGCTGGTAGAACTGGATATACATATGCAAAGGAATAGAATTGGATCCCTACCTCACATCATACACAAAAATTAACTCAAAATGGGATAAAGACCTAAATGTAAGCGCTAAGACTATAAAACTAAGGAGCAGACATAGGAGTCAATCTTCACGACCTCTGCTGTTTCAATGTGTTTTTTTGGTGTCACAAAATCAGTTAATTTAATGACAACATAAGCATGAGCCTCAAAAGTAAAAGTAGATAAAATGAATTTCATCAAGATTTAAAACCCTTGTGCATCAAAGGACACTATCAAGAAAGTGAAAAGACAACCTACAGAATGGGAGAAAATATTTGCAAATCATACCTCTGATAGGGGTTTACTATCCAGAATATATAAAAACTCTTTCAGCTCAACAGCAAAAAAGACAAATAACCTGTGAAGAAAAGGGAACCCTTGTGCACTCTTGGTAGGAATGCAGATTGGTGCAGCCACTGTGGAAAACAGTATGGAAGTTCCTCAAAAAATTTAAAATAGAACTTCCTTATGACCCAGCCATTCCACTCCTGGGTATATAATCAAAGAAACCCAAAACACCAGTTCAAAATAACATATGCACCCCTATGTCCATTGCAGTGTTATTTCCAAGAGCCAAAATACAGAAGCAACCCAAGTGTCCATCAGTAAACTATTGGATAAAGAAGATGTGGTGCATATACACAATAGAATATTACTTGGCCAAAAAAAATATAATGAAATATTGTATTTGTTGTATCAGCTTTAAATGATTGGAAAATGAAAGCACTGGTAGTCATTTTTTCAGCACCCTGCCTAGCAATAACAGAAGGCTCAATTCAGATTCAACCTGACCCAGAATTCAGCCAGGAAAGAACTTTTACAAGACTGTGAAATTGGTCCAATTTCCCCTTTGGTGCTGGATGAAGAAAGACAATAAAAAAGAGGAAAACTGACCATAGCCAGTGAAATAACCCCTCTGGGGGGGCAGTGGGCACTTTGTAACTGCTGTCTAAAGGGGAAAGCTGGAGCCACTCCCATGACATCTCAGAAAATGTCACTTCCCTCTCTGCCCTTGGATTTCACAGTGAATTCTTAGAAATGACACCAAAAGCATAAGCAACAAAAGAAAAGAAGGTAAATTGAACTTCAGCACGATCGCAATTTAAAACTTTTGCACGTCAATGGACATTACCCAGAAAGTGAAAAGACAACCTACCAAATAAGAGAACATGTTTGCAAATCATATATCTGACAAGGGTCTAGTATCCAAAATACATAGCTTTCATCTCTAGCTAGGTTAGGGTGCTGAAGCAACCCAAGGAGCAAGGGTTCCCATCATCTGATCTTACATCCCACTGACACTTCATGTTTTCAAATAAATCCATTTGAACTTCACCCCACCCAGTGAGGTAGGCAAGGCAGCATGTGTTATCCCCATCTTACCCATGGAGAAGCTAAGTAAGCTCTGGGGAGGTAAAGCAACATGCCGTTTGCCCCAGGTCACCTGCTAGGAGCCCAGGCTCCTCCACAACGTCTTACTTCCTCTAAGTGTTCTCCTAGGGAGTTTCCTTACCGAGGTCCTATTTTCTCTCTCTTATCCCTTATCACTCACATTGTCCCTTTTTTTGCACTGTTGTTTTAACTTTTTCAGACTGAAAATCGCCTTCGGAATGGGGGGGGAAAAAAGGCCAGGCAAAACCTATTAGCAAACTGTTCTCTTCCTATCATGAGGAATACCTCAGAACTTCAGTGGTTTCCTAAGTCGTTTTGCTTTGTTTTGTTTTACCATCAAAAGAAGTTGACTTGCTCACTTTTAAGGAAGAAAATATGAAGTGAAGATGGAATACAAGTCTTGCTCCAATGAGTCGGCCAAGAGCTCTGTGCAGTTCTTAAACACACCCCCATTGCCAGTCAATCCCTGAGGAATCTCAGCTCTGCAAATTGGAGCCTGCAGCTCCAGGTCGGTAGGGAGACAGGCTAAATGTTATGGGGAGCAGCCCCGGTGGTTGAGTTCACAGAGTAGAAATCCCTCAGAGGGCTATTGACTAAAGACCCAAGGAGCTGATTCCAAACAAGTACAAGAAGTCTTGTGAAATGAAAAGGACAGGGATCTGGAGTCAGAGGTCTGGGTTCTATTCCTGATTCAGGATCCTTAGCAAGTAATTTCCAATCCCAGGGTTTTTGTTTCTTCATCCATAAAGGAAGAGGGAGAAACTCCGAGGTCCCTTCAAGAGTTGCCACTGACTGCTCATGTTTAAGTGCATCAGAAACGTCACCTGGAGCCAGATTCTGACCCTGAGAGAGCACAAAGGCCATGGCTACATCTCAGTTTGGGGCCAGCCCTCGGACATCCCTAACTCCCTTTAATCTTCTATTGAGAATGGCTTTCACCAAACCTTCTTGAATCTGTTTATGTTTTCAACCTTCCCCACAGTGGAGGAAAAGGAGTTCCATGTTTTGGCTCCTTGATGCATGAAATAGGACTTTACCTAAGTAGCAAGAAGGCTTAAGGGACTGAGTTAATAGAAACATATAGCGCTACCCCTTGGTGGGCCAGCATGTGCTGAGGAGTGAGAGCGGGCAGGTTCTGAGATAGCTAGTGCCCAGCCTCACAGGGCAATGGACTTACTGAGATCTTGGTGAAAATGTAGAGCAACAGGGACAGAATGGAGAGGTATATCTGGATTCGCTTGCCTCCAAATCGCTTCCTCAGATACTCTGGCATCGTCACCACCTGCATGGGATATAAAGGAGGTCAATGCCAGCCATAGTGACCAGAAGGCCCAGAGCAAGCAGAACAGTGGCATCTACCATGGTGTCAGATGTGTGATCAAGGCTTAACCCTTGTTGCTCAGAGAAGTCTGTGATATGGCCACGTGGCTGTTCTCCAGCTCATTTCAATCCCACATGCCTTACTGCAGAGGTAACTGTGTATTATCCCAGGACATAGAAGGTGCCCAATAAACACTTATTTAATGACAGATCTTTGCCCTGGAGGAGGTGGAGATAGATATATATTCCTATAGAAAGCACCTACTGTGAGCAAGACATCATAACAACAGTAGTATCTTTTCAACGCATCAAACAAGGTGGCCAAGCTGGGTGTGTGCTTCACCCTGCTCTGCACACAGGCCTTAGCAAGGATTGTGGCTGCCAGCCTGCTCAACTGTTCTCCCAGTCCCTTTCTGCAAATTCCAACAACACTCTGTCTTGTTGCCTCAGCCCTGAGCCTGCTGTCTCCTGGGATCAGACAGCGACCACCAACAGCCTCCAGAAGTTGCACAGTCTGCCCTGTGTTTCTTCCATATTTCTTTTAGTAGACTTACACATAGTAGGTACTCATTATAGCTCGCTGAAGACATATACTAAGGTTGCCTTAGGTAAAATGTCAGAGAGCTTTCTTCAAGAGCTGGAGCATGCATTTGACAGTTGAATACCAGTTGCATGCTCAGCAAAGAAACCTGGGCATGTACATAAATGAGGGGGAAGTATGATCCTTTGCTCATACTGCTTCCCTTCTGGGGACAGAGGCGCACAGTCATAGACCATGAGCAAATGCAAGGCAGTGCCTTGTAAATACACACCCAGCCTGAGAGGACAGGATGCTGCAGAGGGCTCTGAATAGAATGAGATTGCTTAGGGGGATTTCTTATAGGGACATGTCATAGCTTAGTGGATCTAATTAATGTCCCTAAGAGCAATCAGGTACTTTATAGGCTGGAAAAGAAAGCCAAGCCACAGGCTTTCTCTGCCATTTATCCTGTAAAGTCTCCTCTGCCTTCCAGGAGGACCAAGCTCTTGTGTGTGCATGTGTGTGTGTGCGTGCGCTCATGAAGTAGATGGAATAACAGATACTCACCCCAGCCTTGATGTAAATAGGGACAAACACCCAGCCCAGCACAACCACCAAAATCAGAGCCTAAAACCAAAAAAGAAATGGAGTCAGATCATGCTGCCGGGAGGCCCCCCAGCCAAAGCAGAACAATCACACAGCAGTTTCTCTTTGGGCTCTGAGGACAACTCCCTTTGTGGCTATCAGAACTGGAGGGATCTTTGCTGCCTGACTGCCCCACGGGCATGGTAGTTGAGCAACAGTGGAGGGGATCCCTGGTGACTGCTCAGTGACATCACAACTCCTTTTCCTCTTCTCTGGTTTACAAGGAGTAAAATACCATTTGGAGACCTTTTAAAAAATAAATAATAATAATAATAATGGGAATCTGATAATAAATATTTCCAAGTCTCCAATATGGTTGAAAGAGTAGAGGAGTTGCTTGGCTTTTTAAGAGAAGAAAGAAACACTCTTGCCATCATGAGTGGTTTTTCCATGCTACTCTGGTGGAAGGGGCACGGGACCCTGGGGCTGCTGAAGCTGGGCACCGCCTTCATCTGCACCGCAGGGTGGCCCGGAGAGGTTCTCTAGCACCTACAGCATCTACCTCTGAGCATAGACTGAACTGACTGATTGTTAAAGCTCCTTCCAGCGCCAGGTCACAGTGTCTCTGATGTTACTCACATTCCATTCAAAGCCCCCGGTGGCAATGCCCGCAGCTGCTCCCGTCCCGGCCAGCCCCACAAAGTGGCCACTTCCGATGTTACTGGCGAAGAGAGAAGCTCCAATCTGGAAACACAAAGATAAAGTAGAGTGAGGACTCTGTGCTCCATCAGGACACTCTGGGGTGAGCCAAGGAGAGAAGAGACACGCCAGCCAAGAGAAGGACAAGAAAGAGCAGAGACAGGCCAGGAACTTGACTGTGCTGGAGTCTGTCAGGGACTCTGGTTCTGCAGGTGGCTGTGAGGACTTGGGTAATATTAGTAAAGAAGAAAAGGAAAGGATTAAGGAAGGGCCAGTAGGCTGCATCCCCAAATCAGATCGCCTGTGAGCCCTTTGGGATCCCAGTGCACAATATTGAAGACATGGGAAGACCCACAGCCACCAGGCCTCCCCTAGAAGTCTCCCAAGAGGCTATGGGCTCAAGAACAGGGCCTATGCCAATCATCTCTGTGTTGTCCAGCACTCCTGGCTTGGGACTTTGAGCAATATAGGCTCTCAGTAGCAGTAGAGACAAAGATAATCGTAGAGATTAAGGTCTGTTTTAGAAACAAAGTTGAGGGGCCTGTTGATGGGTCAAATGTGGGAAATGACAGAAAGAGTAATCAAGGGTGACTCCTAGATTAGGGGCTTGAGTAACTGGATGGACACCACTCATTAAGAAGGGGAAACTGTGTGCTTTGATTATTGACACTTAAGAGCTTTAATTCTTGGTCATCTGTACTTAAAAGTGTGTTGTACAACGTAAGCATGTTCGCCTTTGCTAGGAGCATAGGGCCCAGTAAAGAGTGCAAAAGAAGTAAATTACTATTGCCTCTGCCTGAGCGTGGAATTCTCATGGTGTGAAAAGTACTATGGGCCCAGGCTGCATCTTGTCCTCCTTATAAACATTAAAATGCTTTGTGTGTTCGAAAGAAAAAGAAGGGGGGGGCGGGAGAAGTGGAAGGAGAAACAGGGGGGAACACAGCCTGTTGAGAGATCCACTTTTTTCTCCTCAAACTTGATGGGGATAATAGTCCACTTTTAATCAAAATTCCCGTATGCATGCAACCTGCCTGTCCTGACCCATTATCTTTTCATTTATCATCTCTCACTTAATAAATTATTAAGCCTAATGTACTATTAAGGGTATAATTGCCAGTAATGATTAACTGCATTAGATTAATCTTAAGTTCAAGAAGTCCTCTCCAACATCCTCCCAAAGGGGCACATTGGACTCTAAGCAGTTGCAGGCTTTCTAGCAGTACCTCCTCACCACCTTATAGAATGGGGACCAGGAGAGCTTTGGGGGTACCAGATGAACTGGGCCCAGTTTCAGTTCATTTCCATCAGGGGCACTGCTCTCCTCCCAGTTGCTCATTTCAGCCTCACCCTGGACTCCCTTCCTTTGGCCCATGACCTGCACTCAATCATTAAAACCTGACTCTCACAATGTCATGGGAATCTAGCACTTTTTATATTGCCTTTTCTGGCTGTCATTATCTCTCAACAGGACCGTGGCAATAGGCTTCTAGATGATTTCCAGTCACCCACATCCACACCCAAATGGCCAGTGACCTCCCCAAAGCACAACTCTGATCACATCACTTCCCTATTCAGAGACCTTCCCAAACCCAAAAATGGACCTGCCAAGCAGCCTTCTTGACAACTCCAAGTTTAAAGACATAGTCCCTAGGAATTCAGCAAGGCTTCAATTAAAGTTCCCTCCCTGATATGGTAGCATGGAGAGTTTGAATGCTTTTTGACCTCTTACTATCTGGGTGATCATAATATCTTCGAGCTTCAATCTTCTCTCATGACAGGGTTATGCAGGAGCCAAATAAGATCGTGAATCAGTAATAACGGACACTCAGATGGTCCTCAATTAGTGTCCTTTCTCTCCTTCAAGAAGGCAATTTACAAGAACTATAATGAACACTATTTTGGTCTGAATTATGTTCCCCCAAATTTTTTATGTTGAAGCCCTAATCCCCAATGTGACTATGTTTGGAGATAAGGTCTTTAGGGGGGGACTTAAGGTTAAATTAAGTCATAAGGGTGGGTCTCTATTCTCATAGGACAGGTCCATGTGCACACAGAGAAGAGGCCATGTGAGTGTCCAGAGAGAAGGGAGCCATCTACAAGCCAGGAAGAGAGGTCTCACCAGAAACCCACCCTAACAGCACCTTGATCTTAGTTTATAGCCTCCAGACTGTGAAAAAAAGTGCATTTCCGTTGTTTAGGCCACCCAGTCTGTGATATTTTGTTATGGCAGTGCATGCAAGCTTATACAGATAGACACCATTGCTTTATCACCACATCAGGTTTCCTCTCACTGGAGCTCATTAACAATGCTTTCATCACTCTGATTTCCCAAACACTCTCCCTGCCCACTCCTGACCCATGTTTGTGCCCATTTGGGTATCATTCCTCATCCAGGGAGTCACCCAGTGACATGTTCTTCTCTATAATTTTCTCCCACATTCCTTCTGAGCACAGGATTGTAGACTTTATCTAAAATTTCCACAGAAGTTGCTTCTGACTAACTTCTCTGCAAGCCTTCCTTATCTTCTGTGGGGCTCAAGAAACCATTACAAATATTAAGGTGGTTTTACTGTCACAGTGCAAGATGAGCTGGGTCCAACCAAACCCAACAGGTTTGATAGCATGGTAACTGGTGAATAACATAATGTCACATCACAAAAGGTGAAAAAAATATGTTTTCTTTTGATTTTAGGGAATTCACAATCACATTTTACAGCCTCCATTTCCTATCAGAACATATTTTTTTAAAAACCTTTAACAACAAAGGGCAACAATTCCAGAGCTGTCTCAGATTCACTCACACAGCCTAAGGCCTGAGAATAAAGCATGCAGTGAAGTTATCTGTTTGTCAGGGATGGGGAGGGTGTAGAAAAAGACATGAAAATGTCATTGAATGCTAACTAAAATTTTGTTTTGTGTGACAGGAAATAGAAAATAGACATCTTAGCCCAGGCATCTGATGTTAAAATTATCTTGGAAATTATTAAGATCAATGTTTCATTTTCAAATGAAAACAAAACTATAGTCCAGAGAAAGAAACTAATTCAAGTTTACACATTAATCTCATTTTTACTTCCATACCCTCAGGAAAGTAAGATAGCATGTGTACATTTGGGACAACTAACCCAGGAGACAAGAATTGCCTAAGTCATGGTGGCTGACCTTGCCTTGCACCTCTCAGAAGGCCCCAGGGCCAGCACACTGGGTGGATAGCTTCAAACCACCACCCAACCACCTCTACAAGCAATACACTCAAGGGGCAGACTCAGCAGGCACCAGAGCCCCGCTTAACTAAGTCCTGCTCCATGGGGTGGGCTCCTAAACAACTGATCCTCCACGGTGGTCACAGCCAGTCCTTGTAGTCAATCAGCTTGGGGAGTAAATCCCATTGATGTGCCAACAGCAATCAAGGCTCAACTATAACAGGAGGGTGCACACAGCCCACACGGGGGAGGGAGGGCACACCTGGAGTGCCCAGTTCAGGTGAACAGAAAGTCTGTGTCAATGGACCCTACAGGACATCTACTATATAAGGCCCCTCTAACAAGCCCAGGAGACGTAACAGCTCTACCTAATACATAGAAACAAACACAGAGAGGCTGCCAAAATGAAGATACCAAGAAACATATCCCAAATGAAAGAACAAAACAAAACTCCAGAAAAAGAACTAAACAAAAGGGAGATAAGCAATCTACTAGGTGCAGAGTTCAAAACACTGGTTATAAAGATGCTCAATGAATTTAGGGGAAGAGTAGATGAACTTAGTGAGAACTTCAATAAAGAGATAGGAAACATAAAAACAGAACTAGAAAGCCCTGGCCCATGTGACTCTGTTGGTGGGAGTGTCATCCTGTACACCAGAAGACTGCAAGTTTGATTCTCAGTCAGGTCACATACTCAGGTTACAGGTTTGATCCCTGGTCAGAGCACATGCAGGAGGCAACCAATCAATGTTCACTCTCACATCAATATTTCTCTCTCTATCTCTATCTTTATCTCTCTATCTCTATCTCTTTCTGTTCCTTTTCTCTAAAATCAATAAAAGCATACCCTCAGGTAAGGATTAAAAAAAAACAGAACTAAAAAATATTAAAAAGAACCAGTCAGAAATTAATACATTAACTGAAATGAAAAATATGTTACAGGGAATCAACAGTGGAGTCAATGAAGCAGGGGATCAAATCAGAGATTTGGAAGACAAGGAAGCAAAAAACACCCAATCAGAACAGCAAAAAGAAAAAGAATCCAAAAAAATGAGGATAATATAAGGAGCCTTTGGGACAACTTCAAGCATACCAACATTCACATCATGGTGATGACAGAAGGAGAAGAGAGAGAGCAAGAAATCAAAAACCTATGTGAAAACATAATGAGGGAAAGCTTCCCTAACCTGGTAAAGGAAATAGACACACAAGTCCAGGAAGCGCAGAAAGTCTCAAACAAGAGGAACCCAAAGAGGTCCACACCAAGACACATCATAATTAAAATGCCAAAGGTTAAAGACAAAGAGAATCTTAAAAGCAGCAAGAGAAAAACAGTTAATTAACTATAAGGGAGCTCCCATATGATTTTTCCATAGAAACTTTGCAGGCCAGAAGGGACTGACAAGAAACATTCAAAGTGATGAAAAGCAAGGACTTAATCCAAGATTACTCTACCCAGCAAAGCTATCGTTTAGAATCACATTGAAAGAGCTTCCTAGACAAGAAAAAACTCAAGGGGGTCATCACCACCAAACCAGTATTACATGAAATGTTAAAGGGTCTTCTTGAAGAAGAAGAAAAGATTAAAAATATGAATAATAAAATGGCCATAAATACATTTCTATCAACAACTGAATCTAAAAAACAAAATATGTGAACAAGCATAACAGAAGCAGACTCAAAGGTACAGAGAACATTTTGACATTTGCCAGATGAGAAGGAAGTTGGGCGGATGGGTAAAAAAGGTGAAGGGATTATAAGAAGTACAGAGTAGTCACAGGGATGTAAAGTACAGCACAGGTAACATAGTCAATAATATCGTAATAATTATGTATGGTGTCAGATGGGTGCAAGATTTACCGGATGATCACACAGTAAGTTGTATAATATCTGATCGCTGGATTGTACACTTGAAACTAATATAATATTGTATGTCAACTGTAATTGAAAAATAAAAAATTATTTAAAGTAAAAAAAAAAAAAAAAAAAGAATCGCCTAAGTCAATGGGCAACTGCTGTGTGTGTGTCTTCCTAGCTTCACAGTCAGAGGCTACCAATGGATTTGATAAAAGCACCCTATATCACATTTGAAAGCATAATTAAATTAATGGTATGGACCCCCTTCTTCTACCCCTCCTTCTAAGTACACTGGGAGGCTTCTGACGTGGTTCTAATCTTGGTTCTGCCAGAGCAAATTATGTGACTGTGAACCAATCACTTTACTGCCTTGACCCTCAGTTTCCTCTACTATAAAACCAAGATAAGAATCCTTCTTAACCTACCTCACGATGGTGTTCCCAGGCTTACATGAGGTGACAATATGAGAAACTTTTAAGAAAGTTTTGCACACATATGCGTATGATGCTGAAGAAATATTGATGATGCTTTTACACAGCCCATGTTTTTATGGAGTACCCTGAACTTCCTAAAAGAGCCAGAATGGTAATTTTCTCTTGGAGAGAGTAAGATCTTCACAGTTCAGATTTCAAATGCACTCAGCTAATTTTAGACAACAGCTTTCTTTGTTCATGAGCTAGAGCTCTGGAGATGACTTCTGCTCCCTCTTCTCTTCCCTTTTAAGAAAGGGA
Organism: Miniopterus schreibersii; assembly: GCF_964146895.1. NCBI lineage: Eukaryota > Metazoa > Chordata > Mammalia > Chiroptera > Miniopteridae > Miniopterus > Miniopterus schreibersii. Next base: position 14,986,971 of record NC_138122.1, read on the forward strand.
AAGAGGGTGACTTTAAGCCAAGTGTGGGGCCAGACACTTTATCTTATTTAAATCTCACAACAGCCTGTGAGTATTATTCTCATCTTAATTTGACAGGTGAGAAAACTAAGGTCAAGAGCAGTGACATGATTTCCACAAGTTCTTACAGCCCAACATGACGGACACCCAATGGACAGAAGGGGAGGCCAAAGGACTGTGGTGACTTTCACCCTTCCCCAGGCATTCTCCTCTGGACTTCCATGAAGGGGCACAGTAGACTCACACCCCCTAACCCTCTCCCTGTAAACTCAGGAACAGCATGTGCGTGTCTGCATCACATTTGTATTTCAGATTCCTCCCTTCTCTGGAGAACTGGTCTTTAGTCTGAATTAGTATTTTTTATTCCCTTCCTAAGGTATCTTTTTATAGGGGAAGTTTGACACTTGCCATCTCTCAGGGAATCACACTTCCTGGACGGGGACAGAGGAGAAGGTAAGGCTTGTATTTCAGACTATTTAATTTCTGGGACTCTGGTAAATATTTAGACACAGGCCTTGTTCCAGAGTCATCATAATTTCTGTTTACTCTACATCAGCTCACGTCCCCCCCACGGACAATGGGTGCCTTTCATTCATTATCTTCACCAACACCTTTCCTTGTCTCCAAAAACTAAAGAGGCAAGAAATCAGGAAACCACTGCCAAAGCTGGTTTTTTCCCACAGGTTATTTTCACAAAAGGCAGATAAGGTTTTCTGTTGGCATTTATAGGTCAAGGAGGCTGGAGACCATCCTTCTTACCAATTCAGATGAGCTCATCTTTGCAATCATCAACAACATGGGGCTCCTGATGGATATGCACAATCTCTCCCCAACACTGGCCCCTTTCATTTCCTCAAGTATGCCAAACTCCTTTTTACCTCAGGCCTTTGACCATTCTGTTCCGTTTAATTAGATTGCTCTTTCTCCGGTCTTCACATGGCTGCGTCCTTCTGGTCCTTCAGATCTCAGTCTAAATGCTCAATCCTCAGGAAGGCCTTCCCTGACCTTCTTATGTAGGTTAAAAAAGACCCTTCTTCTTCCCTCTCACCCTCGACTCAAATACATTTCCTGCTTAACACTTATCATTATTTGTAATTTTGGATATATTTTTCAAATGTGTGTGTCACACACATACACACAGAGAAACACACACACATCAGCACCTAACACAGAATGTGGCACATGGTAGAAAATCAACATGCAGATGTAGAATGAAAGAGTAGCAATGCATAAATGGATAAATGATTGAATTCCCAGTTTAAGAAGAAAGATCTAGAGATGAGGTACAATAACAATGAGGGTGATGATAGTAAGAATAGCCACCTTGGGTAGCACTAACTACATACTGTTCTAATAGATTTACATGTATTAACTAATTTAACTTTCAAAACAACTCTATGAGGTAGGTGCTATGATCTCTATTTTGCAGTTAAGAAAACTGAGGCACAGAGAGGTTAAGTAACTTGCCCAAGGCCACAAAGCTAGGAATGGGTGGAGTTGGAACTCAAACCAAGGCAGCCTGGCTTCAGAGTCCATGCTCTTAACCCCAGCTCTAAAACACCTCCCTAATAAAAAATTCATCCAAAAAATACAAATAGCTGCAGCTGACTCAAAATATGCCATGCCAATCAATGGTAGACAGGAAAAGTCTAGATGCATTTCTTACATGACTCATCCAAAGACTTCACCTTAGTTGATAGTTTCAGCACTCTCTGACTTCAACCAACTAGAAATATTTATTGCACAGTTCTGTGCTACATAACAATGTCCGGTCAGTGATGGACCTCATGTAAGTCAGTGGTCCAAGATGATAACGGAGCTGAAAAATTCCTATTGCCTAGTGACATTGTAGCTGTCTTAATGTCACAGCACAATGCATTACCCACGTGTTTGTGGTGATACTGGTGTAAACAAACCTACTGTGCTGCCAGTCCTGTAAAAGTATAGCACATACAGTACATAATACTTGATCATTACAATAAATGACTATGTTTCTGGTTTATATATTCACCACACTATACTTTTATCATTAGAGCATTCTTTCTACATATTACAAAAAAAGTTTGCTGTGAAACAGTGTGCCGTGTTATGCCGGCAGCAGCCTCATACATCTTGTGTTTACTGCGTCTCTTGATTGCATCATTTCTTTTGTGCTTGATTTAAATCTCATGTTGTTTTATAAATTTAGTGTAGCTTAAGTGTACAGTGTGTATGGTGTGCAGTAATGCCCTAGGCCTTCACATTCACTCACCACTTACTTACTGACTCACCCAGAGCAACTTCCAGTCCTAAAAGCTCCATTCATAGTAAGTGCCCTACACAGGTGGTCCATTCTTTATCTTTTATACTATATTTTTAGTGTACCTTTTCTATGTTTAGATACACAAATACTTACCATTGTATTATAGTTGCCTCCAGTATTCAGTATAGTAAAATGCTCTACAGGCTTACAGCCTAGGAGCAATAGGCTACACCATATAGCCTAGGCATGTAGTAGACTATACCATCCAGGTTTGTGTAAGTGCATTCTATGATCTTCACACAATGATGAAATCGCCCAGTGACGAATTTCTCAGAACACATCGACCTAGTCAAGTGACCTGAGTGACTGTGATTCACTTTTTCCTTTCTCTGTCTGTGGAAGTGCTAATGTGTTAAAAGATAATGGCAGGAGGCCAGCCAGAGGGAAAGGAGAAGGCAGGAGCTTAGGTACGAACTGGATGACAGGAACTTGGCAACACACTAGTCAGCTGATACCTAGAAACACAAAGACTACATGGGGTGGTGAGTGACTGTGTATTAGTTAGAGAAACTCTGGGGAGGCTAAGCCATAAAAAATGGAAGGGAAATGACCTCACTGGAGAGAGGAGGGAGGGAGGGAGGGAGGGAGGGAGGGAGGGAGGGAGGGAGGGAGGGAGGGAGGGAGGGAGGGAGGGAGGGAGATGAGGTGGTAGAAGAAGAGGAAAAGGAAGAGACTGGAGGGAGCAGGTCATTCAAGAGCAAGGCAGCAACTCTCTTACTAAGCAAAGACCTCACCCCAAAAGAGATGCATATCTATGGGAACTGCCAAGCTGTGTAAAAGCTTGACTCAAATTGAAAAAAATCAAATGTTTTAGACAGTGAAAAGGTATGGTCACGCCAGACTTTATCAAGGGGTCCAATGTGGGCTGAAATTGGGCACTCTGGTTCAGGCCAGGCTTGCATTTCCAGTTTCACTAACACAAGCCAAAAAAAAAAAAGGAACAGAGATGTAGAACACTGCTGGAGGCCAGCAACCTTCTAACCCCCTGAATTCTTACCACAGCCTATGTATGTCTGCTGCACCAGAGAACAGAATGCAGGCTGGGATTTCAGGTGACATCAACAAGGGGGTCCGGCATGAGGATCTGAGGACAAGTGCCTCTCCTCCCTCCCCATTTATTTAATTCAGAATATATTTGTCAAGTTCCTACTAGATGCCCTGGACTAGGTGTTGGAAGAGATTTAAAAAGAGAGAGAAATTAAGAAAAGCACAGGCTTGGTCCTGGGGTAAAGGAAAGCCCACATAGCTAAATGCAAGTAGAAAGCAAGCAGAGCAGGAAGAGAAGGCCACCTGGACTTGGCAGCCACCTCCACCCAGGCTCATGAATGCCAAGTGCTTGTCTGTCTTTTATCTTATGCCTTCCTGAGCCTTGCTCCTTTGGTGAGCTCTCTGCCTCTTCTGCATCCATTTACCTTATTTCTGTTCTTCCTCTTGCCTTCGTGAGGTCTCAGGCCTGCTAGGCAATTCCCGGACACCCAGTGGCCACTCCGGTAGCATCCTACATGGCTGAACTTTGACTGAATCACTTAGGTTTTAGAGACTTAAAGATCCAATCAGATATAGTTTACTCAAGAGAGTCTAAGAAGTGTGAGAAGCTGTCCTCATTCCTCAGGGAAAATTTTCATGAGGGTCTTAGGTGAGTCCTAAATGACAGAATTTCCTGGTTTTCAGATAAACATTTAGACCATGCCTATTAGTCTCATAGATTTCCATCTCAAAAGATAAGAAGAGACCTGAATAACCAGAAGAACAGAGAGAGTCCTAGCTCTGACACTATCTTGTATGAACTTGGGCAACCCGTGGGGTTAATCATCATTCTCGATTGGATCACTGAGGATTCAATCAGATAGGTGATTTTACAGTCCTTCAAAAACTTCTGGTTGAACAAACACAAGAGCTAAACTGGAAAGTTTACTGTATGCCAGGCACTATTTTGAGACTGTGCATGTGTCCTTCAAGTAGGTACTATTATCCCTGTTATAGAGATAATACATGTAAGGCACAGAGATGTTTAGTAACTCACCCAGGTTCACACAGCTAGTAAGGGGCAGAGGTTGGATTTGAACCTAAGAAGCTTGACTCCAGAGCCCAGAACTAAACAAATGAGGGTCTACAGGCCAAATCTGGCCCTCCACCTGTTTTCGTAAATGAAGTTTTATTCGAACATCGCCCACACCTATCCATTTATGTATTATCATGGCTGCCTTCAGGCTAGCAGTAGGGTTGAGTAGTTGTGATAGAAATCACATAGCCTCCAAAAATATTTACAGTCTGGCCCTTTACAGAGAAAGTATTTAATTCTTACCCTAAACCACTTTGATACACTCCTCTACCATGATTATCTAATAATAAAGGAAGGAAAGAAACTGTGGCTATGGGAAGACACAGGCATTCCATTTTCAAGACCCTCACTGGTGATGGATGGACCAGTATGCCCACACCAATTCCCCTCATGCCTGGTCCCTCCTCTGTGGTGTGGAATCTTAGAATTTTATTTCTGGGAGAGTCTTTGAGACCCTCAATCTGACAGTCTCCTATTACAGAGGAGACTCTCTGAGGTTCAGAATGGTTAATGTTTTGCCTGATGTCACAAAGCTGGGGCAAGCCAAGTCCTTTGGTTCCGGCAAGGCTCCCCACTCCCCTTGGAGTGCTACTTACGTGTTGAAGGGGTGTGGAAGGGTTGGGTCAGCCCCATTGCTCGTGCCACTCCCATGGAGCTGCCTCTGGTATGTATGACCAAACTCTTCTCCAAAACAAGAGTCCTCCACTGGGCTGTGAACCTGGGACCCTGCCTCTGTGAGTAATTTCTGGTACCATTAGCCAAGGAGTGGGGAATTCCCGCTTCCAAGCTCACACTCTGCTTCCGTATCTCTCACATGCCCAGATCATTGTTACCACACAGCTGTTTGTTAAATGTGCCAAACCATGGTGCCATCGAAAAGGAAATCCTGGGTCACAAGCCAGCCCACAGTTACAAAAGGTATAGCTCCATGGTTTTATGCTATTCAGTTGGCTTGGCAAGTCCTAGAGTGTTGCTCAGGCTGCTGTGGGCCTACCTGGCTGGCTCCCGGTGTGAGCTGGTTCCCCTAGTAACCCAGCCCTAGAGTTCTGCTCTTTCTCTCCCATTGTCCTCACTTCTATCCCCAGGCCAAGGCCCAAGCCATTTCTCTCTCTGGGCCTTATTAACTTTTTTAGGAACAGGGTCTTTTTCCAGAGCTCCTGGATCTTCACCTGTTCCAGGGTATAATGGCTCCTTTCAAAGTCCCGAAAGCCCCCAGGAGTGCCCTCAACTGGCCTCTCCTCTGTCCAATCTCTTTTTAGACTTTACAAGCTCTGATTTCCTCCTGCCTTTTTTCATGGGTGACTACCCAAGCCCTCCAGACCTGGGACGTACCAACCCAAGGTCAACTCAAGTCTTCCCCTCCTAAAATCCCTTAGGACTCTCTTTCCAAGGCTCCTCTGGTTGCTCACCTCTCCTATAGCAGAAAGTAGGGGCAAATGCAGATGAAGGGGACAGTGTCCCATTGGAGGGTTTCTGCCTCAGCCAACCAGCTGAGAGAGATGTCAGCTCCGGAAGCCCCATGGCCCTGTGGTGTTCTCCTTGGGCCAGCACATTTGAGAACTGATATTCCAGCTACAAACTTCTAGGCCAACAGACAGGCTTAAACTGACTTTGTAATTTGATACCAAGGGGAATTTAGAAATATATGTTTAACACAGTTTAAACTACTTTTCAATTGTGGAGAGAAAGTACTTAGATTTGCATTTTCTTGCATACCATGTTTCCCTTTCAAGGACATATCATCATAATGTTTTTAAACCATTTTAAAATTTAGACTAGAAATCACCATGCTTACTGTTCTTCTAAACTAGCAGTTTTTCAGCTTTGTAAGTCAGCAGAACCTTGTCCTCAAAGTCTTAACAGATTACTCTTTTATAAAATAGATAAACGCTGGGTTGCTGAGAAAGAGAGGGAGGGCTGTCCCGAGGCATTTCTGCAACACCTGAAGGTTGCAGTGAACATATTTTTAAAAACTACTACTTGAGAACATAACCGTCCTTCACTGAATCTAAAACACCAACTATGGTAAGACATACTGTGTAGTATGAAGAAAGAAATCACATTGCCACTTAAATCACAATGCCAGTGACTAATTATAACACACAAGCTAACTTCAAAGATGTAAAAATGTGGTCCGTGTGTAGCTGGAATTGATGATTTACGATAGTATAAATAAATATACACATAAATCATGTTCATTTAGTCACACAGTCAATCTGAAGTTAAATTTCAGTGAAACAGCAACAATAGCCTCACATAAATGCCAACTTCCGTCTACAGCACACAACTGCGTGCTGTGCACCAGGCAAATGCCTACTGGGGAGTCACCTTGGCACTCCTGGCCTTTCTTCCATATCATAATGCTCCCGTTTATTGAGCACTTGCCAAGCATAATGCTGAGTGCTGTACGTGCATTGTCTCATTTAATCCTGATATTATTCCCCTCTTTTTAAATATATACATTTTTTATTGATTTTTAGAGAGAGAGGAAGGGAGATGGAGAGAAAAACATCGATGTGAGAGGGCTGCCTCCCACACATACCCCGACCGGGGATCAAACCCTCAGCCTGGATATGTGCCCTGACTGGGAATCAAACCAGCAACCTTTCGGTGCACAGGACTCCACTCAGTGTAGAAATTGAAGTTCAGGGAAGTTCAGCAACTTGCCCAAAGTCACGCAATAGTAAATGTGGCAGGTCGGAAATGCTGACTTCAAAGTCTATGTCATTCTACTTTCTAGAATATTGTAGAAAATTCTAGAGTTAGGAGAGACTTAGAGGTCACTGCTTCCCCATTTAAGAATTTCCCTTCCCAGCATCCCTAACAGATGGTGGTGTTTTGGAAAGTCTGACCAGATAGAGAAGAGTCTACTCAAACAAGTGATTATCAAACCTGCCCAATAGTCAAAAGTGTCTAGGAAGATTTTTTTAAATGCAGATTCCTGGGACCTTCTTGTAAGATGTTTTAAATTTCTAAGTAGGTCTGGAAGGCAGACCAAGAATCTGCATCTTCAGAAAGCACACCCAGGCGATTCTGATACATGGGCAGGTTTAAAAACCATTAATGCAACCACATGAAGCTTTAGATGGAAATTATTATTGGAGAAAGGAAAGTTGAATTTCAGCCTCATCAAGGAAGCAGTGACTTCTGCACAAAAGAAGAATGATGCCATGTTTTTCTGTTGATGAGAATAATTCAATACTGAGACAGGAGTAAGGAAAACACCACTCACAGGAAAGCCCATGTGAACCATTGAGCCCTGCCTGCCTTGGGTGGGGCTAAACCCTCTTACCAGACAATTCTCAGCCCAGACCCACACTTGGGCACAATCAGGAAGAGAAACATCATTGCTGGTTAAGGTGTGAGGTGGTCCCAGGCCTAGCCCAAAACACATGTCTCCTAAGGGTGGTTCTGCCCCATTCTTCGCCCCTCATTGGCTTCCCCAAGACCCACAGACTGGAAGCTAGGATCTTATCCCCAGTAAATCAGCACTAGAAATTTTACATGAAGAGACATAAGTTTTCCATCATCATGGGGGGGGGGGGGGGAGAAAAGGGGGCAATCTGAGGTTGGATGAGCACTTAGCAGGTTTACTGTTAAGCATTAGAAGGGGTGGGGTGCACTGTTTCCAAAATAATTAAAGTAAACTTCAAGGTCCTAATTAACTATCTATTCAGCAAATCTCAAGATTTCATGCCAGCCTTGGCTCTGAAACCTGTAGAGCGACACAGTCAACAGAACTTTCTACCACGATGGAAATGTCCAAGAGCTGCACTGTCCAATATGGTAGCCACTGTCCACATGCACCTATTAAGCACTTGAAATATGGCTAGTGTGATTTAGGGGGAAAAAAGTGTTTAATTTTATCTAATTGTAATTTCAACTTAAATAGCCAATGTGATTAGCAGCTACCATATTGAACAGCGCAGTTCCAGAGGGACTACCCCAGGCTTGTCTTGAACTTTGTGATCTGAGCTGCCTAAAAACACCAGCATTTGGAAATCACCAAAGTCCAAAGCATGAGAATACAAAAGCCCTGACAAAGAACAGGAAGAAGGCATCAGAATATGTATGTCTCTACCCACATGTGTATTAGGAGAGACCACCATGGGGGACCCACTGCGGGAATCAGCCTCTGCCCAGTATTCTTGGCCACCTTAGGGACAAAGCAGAAATGACTTCAGGGGTAACCCAAGCAATAGTGATAATGCCAGTGATTAAAATCCACCTCAAAACAACAAAATCAAAGGCCGAATGTGGCATGATTTCCTCGTAACTTCTCTCTGTGCTATGCACGACAGTGGCTGCTTTCTTTCTTGTTTCTCTGTCCCCCATCGACTCATAGCTGTCCCTCTCTTCTCATTGTATGTGTGCTTCATTATCCCCTCTTTCACCAACCACTCTTGCTTGTATCCTACGCCCAAGGAATTGCACAATTTAGCTGATTTGGTCAACCAGTGGTTTTGGTGAGAACTCTGGATCGAAATGGTCATTGTGCTGAACTGATAAACCAGCCAGAGCCCCATGCTGATAAGATGAAGGGACCTCCCAGTTTCTCTTCGGTCCATGCACATGTCCTTTGATTGAGATAGTTCTGCCCATGCCTAAATGTCAGGGAAAGCACCTGTTAAATATACAAAATCCACTGCCATCGGGAACAATTGGGGGCTCCTCTTCCATCCATTCAACAAGTGTGTCCCGAGGCCTCCTGTGTATCAGGCACTGCACTAGGTTTCCACGGTAGGACAGAGAAAGTCTTTCTTCCATGGGACTTACAGTAGCAAGAAGGTAGCAAAAAAGCTACTATTTATTAAGTTTCTACCTCATAAGAGGCTTCTACTTCTCATAACGCTCCTAGAAGGTAAATATTACTGTCCTTATTTTATAGACACAGAAGTGGAAGCTCAGATTTGCCCCAAATCTCCTCAGTCTGTGAGCTCTTTTTGCTTTTCTTCGCTGCCTGCTTGTGAATTCTATTCCTCTCTCTTGAAGGATTCCAAACATTTTTTTAAGGCTATTCCCTGACCACAAGAGAGTAAGGGTGCCCAGAAACCTAGTGAGCCTGAGACCCATTATCAGGGGCCCAAGGCAGGAAGCAGGAATTACTGCCACCCCAACCCAAGAAGAATATGGCCTCCTACAGGGAATATCTTAATTAAACAAAAAGTATTTCAGAGAAAACTTACCGGCCACCACACCATACTTCGACCTGCCAGGAAGAAGCCTCCAACGGTCCCACGATTAGTGGAAAACATAGCCTGAGGAGGAAAGGGTCAAAAGTTTAATAGAAAACTAGAACAGAGTGACCTTGCCAGCCAAAAGGACCTGCCTCCCCACATCCTCGTGCTTTCTCCTACCCACTTCACTTTCTGAAGCACCTCCATATTCCTCACTCCCCTGGGGCTCCGTGTACTCAGACGGAGGAGGCAGGGACCCACATTTGACAGACAGGCTCACAAGGTGCACAAAGCTCACCCAAGCGCTAACTCTGCAGTGAGCTTATGGTGTGGCTTCGAGCAATTCGCTCCACCTGGATCGGTTTGTTTCTCCGTTAGGTAAGGGAAAATGGAAATGTTTATGGCTTTTTTACAAGCATACTCAAGGGGTGTGATGAGGTACTATAGTTTTTTAAAGCACCATTCAGTGTGTGAATTAAATCTCAATAATGCTGAAGGGAGAGAGAGAGAGAGAGAGAGAGGGAGAGGGAGAGGGAGAGGGAGAGGGAGAGGGAGAGGGAGAGGGAGAGGGAGAGGGAGAGGGAGAGGGAGAGGGAGAGGGAGAGGGAGAGGGAGAGGGAGAGGGAGAGGGAGAGGGAGAGGGAGAGGGAGAGGGAGAGGGAGAGGGAGAGGGAGAGGGAGAGGGAGAGGGAGAGGGAGAGGGAGAGGGAGAGGGAGAGGGAGAGGGAGAGGGAGAGGGAGAGGGAGAGGGAGAGAAGAAGGAGGGATGATGGAAGGGAGGAAGGAAGGAGAATGAAGCTATAAGAATGCACGGTGTTTATACTTAACATTACATAAAAGACTAAACACTCAAATTCAATTCAAAACTTTCTTCTTTGGGGCTGTAAGTAGGAGCTTGCTGGAAACATTACTTTTCAATATATTATGAATACTGTGGAATGATGATTATTATGAATACAGTTAAGAAAGAGAAGATCCCTTCTGACAGTGTGTCAGGAAAGCTTCAGGTGTCTCCTCCTCCCCTCCCTGAAAAAAATAATCTCTCTCCTGAGAACATCTAAAGAACTCCATCTACACCTTGTGCACACCTCTTATAGTTGTTTTTCTTTTACTTTATATTACAAATTTTCTTTCCAGCTTTATTGAGTCATTTAATCAAATAAAAATTGCATATATTTAGGTGTACAAATGATGTTTTGATATGCATGTTCATTTCCAGAAGTCGGGGCATGGGGGGAATGGAGAGGTGTTGGTCAAAGGCACAAAGTCTCAGTTATAAGATGATTAAGTTCTGGAGAGCTAAGGTACAGCATGGTGACTGTAGTTCATAACACTGTATGGTATCATTAAATTTGCTAAGAGAGTACATTTTAAATGTCCTCACCACACACAAAAATTATTGTAACCAGATGAAGGGATGGATGTGTTAATTTAGCTTGATTGCGGTAATCATTTTACAAACATTTAATCCCCCACAGTGCTTAATATAATGCCTTGTGCATGGTGCACATTCAGTAAAAAGTTAAATGAATGGGATTCTCAGTTCCCTCAGGCTGCACTCCTCCCCCTTCTCCCACCCTTAACGCTCTTTACGCAAATGAGCAACACCCCTCAACCCCAGGCTGACATTCTGCAAACAGCAGCATTCAGTAGGTGCTTCTCAGCGCATGCATGGGAGCTTATGTACCCTGCCTCCTTTCTCCCCGATGTTCACTCCCTACAAATAGGAAGGCACTGTCTCTAGGAGCACAGGACGCTCAAAGGAAAGCTATAAGGTTCCAGACCCCACTTTGTAAACCATGGTATTAAATTTGCCTATGTACCCTGCAACTAGAAGAGAATGAAATCACTATTGCAAGCCACAGGAGCCAAAGAAGCACAATCACTGGCCCACATGTTTTTTTCTCAATGAAATAAAAATATCATTGAGCAAAAGGAAAGCACTTCAGACCTTCAAAACTTAAGAAACTGGGGATGCCCTGGCCAGTGTGGTTCAGTTGGTTGGGTGTCGTTCCATGCACCAAAACATTGCCAGTTCAATTCCCAGTCAGGGCACATGCCCAGGTCTTGGGCTCAGTCCCTGGTGGGGGTATGCAGGAGGCAGCCGATCAATGTTCTACTCTCACATCAATGTTTCTCTCTCTCTCCCTCTCCCTTTCTTTCTCTCTAAAAATCAGTAAAAATATTTTTTAAAGAAACTGGGGGTGTTGTTCCTGGAGAAGAGACGACTCAGGTGTGGCCTACCGTCTTCTGATGTAAAGTGGGACATACTCACTCAGTGTGGCCTGCATAAGGCACAACCAGACACAATGGGAGAAGCTCCGGGACATCAGGTCTGAGCTCAGAACAAGGAAGAATTTTCTTGCTATCAGAAATGTCCAGAGATGGAAATGGTGCCCTGGGGAGAGTTTTTGCTGCAAGTATTCTAGTGAAGTGTTGACAACTTGTCAAGATGATTTTGTTAAGTGGTTTAAAGAACAGGCTCGAGCATAGAATGAAGATAAACTGTAGGTCCCCACTTTATGAAAAGATGTGAGAAAAGAAGGAATTTGGTACCCCCAGGACACTGCCATAGTAATGCAAGTAGTAGTAAGGACCCTGGAGAGGATATTCCCAGAAAAAAAATTGTGTCTTGGAAAGGGGGAAAGGTGAGACAATGCAAAGAGCATTGCCTTTGGAATCTTAAGACTTGAGTTCTAATCCCAGCTCTGATGCTGATTCATCTGAGTGACTCCTGGTCACCCTCTCTAACCCTCATCTGTAAAATAGAAATGTTGGGGTCCCCCAGGGGCCATTGCTACCCAGGCATCCAATGATGCTATTAGTGCAAACGATCACATAAGACAGGGGTCAGTAAATGTTTTCTGTTAATAAAATGGGCCAGATAGTAAATAGGTTTTGTGGGATACATATGATCTCCACCACATGCTCTTGTTTTATTTTGGTTGGTTTTTTTTTACAACCTCTTAAAGGCGTAAAAAACATTCTTAACTTGTGGGCCACACAGCACAGGCTGTGAGCCAGATTTGGCCCATGGTATAAAGGGTTTAAGGATAGCTTCATGAAATCTTCCAGAAAGTATAAGGTAAGAGAGTCAGCCTAAAAGGATACAAAATCCCCCAAGAAACAAAACGAGATATAGTGAAAGAAAAATGGAAATATACAGTTGACCCTTGAGCAACGAGAAGGTTAGGGGTGCCAACTCCATGAAATTGAAAATCCACATACAACTTTTGACTCCTCAAACACTTAACTACAGTTGTTCCTTGGTATCCATGAGGGATTGGTCCCAGGACTCCTGTGGATACCAAATCCACAGATGCTCAAGTCTCTTTACAAAATGGCATAGAACAATTTACAGTCAGCCCTCTGTATTTGTGAACTCCCGACCCAGGATTGAAAATAGTTTTCTATCTGCAGTCAGTTGAATCCACAGAAACCCCAGGATAAAGAGGGTCAACCAAATATTTATTGAAAAAAATCCAAGTATAAGTGGACCCACAAGAGTTTGCATACGTGTTGTTCAAGGGTCAACTGGACACTAAAGAATAAGCTCAAGCCCCAATATGATTGGGTGAGGCAGCGTTGAAAGAAGATAAAACAGAACAAAATAATGTTGGAAGAGATGGGGATGGTGACAGAGGGACAGTAGCTGTGCCTTTTCTAGGTTGAGGAAGCACAGCAGGACTGGCCAGCTCTGTCTCTGCAGACCCGAGATCATGCAGGAGTCAGAACGCCTGTCCCTGAACCAAGCCACTCTTGACACTCCAAGAGAAAAAAGAGGAATGTAAACTGGAAGAAATCCAGCATGTTCAATGATCAGGATTCAGAGGCACTGACTAATGGGGGAAGAGTAAACTCGGACAAATGCTAGGAGGCTCATTAAATAGCATTTAACGGGACAAGTGATTCTGATTCACAGATATTTGAAAAGTGTAAACACCATAATCATCAGGACTGGCAGGGCTAAAGAAGATGAGATTGCTTAAGGGAACGGAGGTTGTCGGTGATTGTCTGGGAAACAGGCAATACGACACAGCTAGCAAATGATGGATTCACGTCTTGGCTCCAGCACTTATAAGCTGTGGAGGGGTGGGAGGCGGAAGGCAGGCAAGGTAGCAAAGTCCCTGGTGCCGTGGAAAAGAAACCCAAGTTCCAGGAATAATTCCATGTATTGCAGCCTCAGCCAAATCACAACCATGTGGGGCTTCCATTTCCTCTTCTGTGAAATGGGCACTAACATTCCTGCCCTCTCTGTCTCGTGGTTTTTTGTCAAGATGTCCTACCCCGCTGACCACTTTTGTCCATTTTAGTTAAAAGAACAAAAATAATTCAGGATCTGGGTCAGACCCTCGAAGGCAAATAATAATAGTACTTTTAAACATTTCTAGCATCCATAATGAGCTTTCAGATTCATCTCTGCAGAGCCTCACAACAGCCTGGGGGAGTCATAAGGATAGGTAAGATTGTGTCCATTTTACACTCAAGTTAACTGAGGCTGAGGCAGGTTACCCAAGGTCACATGTCTGAAACCAGGACACAGCCATTACTAGAGAATCCTAGCTCCTAAGTGGACACATCTGGGAAGCTGGAGGCTGAGAGGAAGAGTCAACCATACCAACCCCTTTTGACTCTTTGGGAGCCTTTCAGTCACATCTGGTTTCTACGATTGCTTTTTTTAAAAAAAAAAAAAAAAAAAGACTTCCTTTTATCCCTAAAAAAATCTCTGTGGCCATGGAACGGTTAATGTCCACCCTCCTCTCCTCCTGGCCTGCCACCCCCGTGAAAACCTTTGAGTGGCTGAAATATTTGCACATTTGAAACACCTCCTCTCCTGGGCGCTGGGTGTGCCAGAGTCCGTCACAAGTGAAATTTCCATATTCCAGGCTGGTAAGAACAAGTTTCTCTGGTTTGGTGTGTCCCCAGAGTCCCAAAGGGGAGCCACAGACATTTCCCTCTTCCCGGTGCCAAGCTACCCTCCGGTCTTCCTCCTGCTCCTCCTCACCCAGCTCTCCCAACCCTCACTCACTCCAGCCCCTGGGATTCCATGGCACAAGGCCTCCAGGCCAGCCTATCCCGGGAGGTAGCCACCAGGCAGCCCCCCTTCCTTAGGCTGCCCCACAGCACCTGCAGCTGGCAGAGGCTCTTGTCCTTGCCCACTACTGCTTCTTTTCCATCCGAAACTGGGTGACTAGGAGGCAGGACAGTAGTCACCTCCTCCCAAGCCTGGGGACGGACACTCCCTGCAGCTACAGGCTAGCCCTCTCCTGCCCCTCACACTACCGGCCCCTGTCTCCCACCCCCCTTCTCTGTCCCAGATGTCCATCCTCTGTGCTGGCCAGCACCCTTCTCACTTCTGCCCATCCTCGTTTGCCCTCTTCACCTCGTACTGTGCCCCCTGACCTCCTCTGACCTCCTCTTAAGCGCTTCCAAGTCATATCCACTCCGTTCCACACACCCTTAAGGCCATCTTCCCTGCCCTCCTCGCAGTTCACCCCAAGCCCTTTGCTGTGCCCCCTGTTTTTGTCCCTCCTGGTGGCGCTCGCTCTGTCCCAGGGCCCCCACATACCCACAGCCCGACAGCCATCACCACCACGAAGTAGACGACGATGACAGAGATGTCAGCTGCATTGCGGATGCGCTCGTGGGGCGGGATGGGCGCAGGAGTCCCGGTGGTCGCGGGGCTCCAGGTGGTACTGTCCATGGCGGCGGTGGCAAAGGGGAGTTCCTCTCGCCGAGGCCACTCGTTCCTTATAAGGCCTCGGGTGCCCCGGAGGAAGGCACCCGCCAAGTCGTGAAGTCGCGGCAGCGGGGCGGTGGTGCAGGATCCCGGTGCTGCGCCGTCGGGGAGCAGCTCCGGAGGCAGAGCGCGGAATGGGGAGCGCGCTGAGCTGCTGGCGGGGCAGCTGTGGGCCGGCAGGTAAAGGTAACGCCAGCGGGGAGGGGCCGGCCAGCGGGTGGTGCCCTCTTGGCACAACGGCCCTGCTGTGCTCCCGCAGCGGGCTCCTGGACTGCCTCTGGGCCACTCCCCAGCGGAGCATGAGCGGCTCCATTGAGGAATCAGGCTGCCTGGGATCAAGTGCCTAGAGGTTTCAGGTCACCTGTCACCTGCCCTTGGACCACTCCCATGCCCTCTGTGGGCCTGGCTTCTCCACATGTAAAATGGGCGCAGGACTGACTGTTCCCAGGATCGGTCAAATTCTTGATCTCTGAGAACCTTCTGGGGGGAACCTGCAGTTGTTGGATGTTGCTGGTTCAGCACAATTGCAATCTCTTGGCCACCCACCCACCCACATTTCTGACTCTCCTTCCACAGCCTGCAGCCCTCAAGGGCACTGTTACCACCACCGTATAGAGGAAGAAACTGACACTAGGAAAGAGAATCCCAGTAGGAGCTATTTCCTTGCCCTATGCTTCACCCAATAATGCGATTTGAGGTCCTTCTCGGGCAGACAGGAGGAAAAATACTAGAGAATCCTTTCCAAGGTGCTCACCAAACCCTGACCCTTCCTAGGGATTCAGCCCATCTAGAAACACATGTCTAAACTGAAAGTCAGGGCTCAGAACAGAGACAGCTGAGAGAGGAAACATGACTCACCCAAGGTCACACAGTGAGCCAGTGATAAAGATGGCCCTGTGGCCCAGGCCTGGGCAGGCCTAGTTCAGAGGATGGTTGGGGGATGCTCTCAGGGGCTGGTGCTGGAGGCACAGAGCAGCCACTTTTGGATGGGAGGCAGGGGAGCCTTGCTGGGTGATGAGGTACAGGAAGGGGAAAGACCGCACTGCCCTGCCAGGATGCTGTTCTGCCTCAGGCTCTCCCTGCCCACCAGCAGACAACCACCCAGAGCCCAAATGCCAGAGCCTGTTCCTTTGCACCTTTGCCTCTGAGGTCCACTCCCCTCCTCCCTCATCAGTGCTCAATCTTCCTACTGAGGCTGCAGCCTTCCCCGTTTCTCCCCATTCACCCCCAAGACTGTAAACTATATGAGGCAATGTCCAGGGCCCATCATAATGCCTGACCACAGGCAGCAGGAATTTTCCTTCCAGGGAACCTGGCAGCAGGGGCTCTTCTCCGAGGATGACTCCCAGGCTCCTCTACCATTGATTCCTTCATAGCTTGGAGCAACTCGCCTTTGATGATGTCCATTCATTCCCGCATTCAGTAAAGTTGTTTTTACCTGGCTCTGTGCAAAGCAGAGGCCCTGCCCTCAGGGAACTTCTGGTCTGATCTGGAAGTGAGCCCATCCACAGGGAAAATTCAGCTCTGTGCTCCCAGCTGCTGGCAGCCAGCCCCTGACAAGTTCCAAAAGTGAAATCTGTGGAAATGAGCAAATCCAAAAACATGAGCAGGGGTGAGGATTGGAAGTGCTAACAGACCTCAAAGGGGGGGAGGGGGTATCCTTTGATCTTTCTAGGACAGCAGAGCATGGGTGACCGAAGAAAGAATAGGATGGTGGCCAGGGGAGACCAGAAGGGGCCAATCATGCATTCATTCATTCACACTTGCAATAAAAGAGCAGCTTCTGTGTGCCAGGCAATGTGAGCCAACCCCAGGGCTACAGTTGTGAACAAGACTCACAGGGTTCCTGCCCTCACAGGGCTTTCAGCCCAGTGGGGGAGACAGACCATCTTCAAAGATGAGACAAATAGCTATAAAATTAGCATTATAATATGTGCTTTAAAAGAGAAGCACTAATGCTCCAAATGCCTAGCAAGGATTTTGACCTGAGGATGAGTGAGGTTGGAGGAAGGCCTGGGGAACTCTGGTTTGAGCAGGGCCCTGAAAGAGAAGGAGTGAGCCAGGTAAGGTGGGAGTGAGGGATGTACCAGGAGAGGACAGGTATGTGTGGAGGGGTGTTATCCACATTGTGTAGGGAGGGGCCCACTGAGGTAAAAAATAAAAAATCAAGGCATGTTGTCAACAAGTAACTTCCCACCGTGTTCATCCTCAGGCTGTGTGAGGCCCTTTTGCAATTTCTTTTCCTCAGTGGTCTCTTCTAAAAGGACAATTTAAACTCAAGAAACAGTGTGGAGCCTGGCTGGGCATGGCTCAGCGGTTGAGCACCGGCTTAGGATCCAGGAGATTGCAGTTTGATTCCCTGTCAGGGCACTTGCCCGGGTTGCAGGCTCAATCCCCAGTCCAGGGTGTGCAGGAGGCAGCCGATCAATGACTCTCTCATCATTGATGTTTCTATCTCAATCTCTCCCTTCCTCTCCTCTCCCTTCCTTCCTCTCCTGAATATATCTGAAATCAATAAAGATATATTTTTTGAAAAAAGATACTGACTTCATTTCTTTCAGATATATACTCAGAAGTGACATTGCTGGGTATAATAGTTCTATTTTTAATTTTTTGAGCACCCTCTATACTACTTTCCATGGTGACTGCACCAATTTACATTCCCACCAATAGTGCACAAGGTTCCCTTTTCTCCACATCCTGGCCAGCACCTGGTATCTTTTGTCTTTTTAATAACAAGTGTAAGCTGATAGTTCCTTGTGGTTTTGATTTGCATTTCCCTGAGAATTAGTAATCTTGAGAACATTTTCATGTGCCCATTAGTTTCTCACATATTGTTTGAGTTCCTTATATATTTTTTTTATATTTAAAAAATGGGCACGGTCAGCATGGCTCAGTGGTTCAGTGTCGACCCATGAACCAAGAGGTCACTGGTTCAGTTCCCGGTCAGGGCACTTGCCCAGGTTGCGGGCTTGATTCCCAGTAGGAGGCGTACAGGAAGCAGCCGAGATATTTCTCTCTCTCTATCCTTCTCCCTTCCTCTCTCTCTAAAAAATAAACAAAAACATATTTTTTTAAATGGTAAGCATGTGAGTTAATCAATGCATTGATTAACTTGATTGTGATAGTCATTTTACAATGTATATGCATATCAAATCATCAATTGTATACCTTAAACATATACAATTTTGTCAATTATACGTCAATAAAGTAAGGAGGGTGGAGAAAATGCATACCAGCAAAAAAGAGAAAAAGACACAATCTGTACCTTGGGGCCTGATATGCATGTGCTGCTCCTTATGCAAAAGCACTTGTTCCCCTCTTCATCTGGCTGACACTCACAGTCCTTTCATTTCAGCTTAAATTCCTTCCAAGAGATCTCCTTACCTGTACTTCACCCCTCACCTAAAAACTCTGAGAACCCTGTTCTTGAGCCCTCTTCTCATCCTTCCTATACTTGTCTCAATATTTAATCCACATTTAGTCATTTAACTATATGTTTAATGTCTATAGCCCCCACTAGACTATAAACCTGAGGGTGTTACCAGTGTCTGTTGGCCATCACTGCACCTAGAACTGGGGCAGGCATATAGTAGATGCTCAATAAATACCAGCTAGGCAAGTAAATAAATGATGGTGAAGCAAAGTGAGGCAGAACATGCCTAACTTTGTCTCACTAAGGGAGAGAGGCAAAAGAAATAATCATTAGGAGAGGATATTTGGTCATGTATACCTCAATTTAAAAAAAAAAAGAGGGAAGCCCTGGCTGGTCTGGCTCAGTGGTTAGAACGTCGGCTTGTGGACTGAAGGGTCCCGGGTTTGATTCCAGCCAAGGGCACGTACCTCGGTTGCAGGCTCGATTCCTGGCCCCACTCGGGGCACGTGCAGGAGGCAACTAATAGACTTGTCTCTCTCACATCAATGTTTCTCTCTCTCTTTGTCTCCTTCCCAATCTCTCTGAAAAACAATGGGGGGAAAAATATCCTCAGGTGAGGGAAAATTTTTTAAAAAAAGAGGGGATATTTGCACTGAGTCTTAAGGGATAAGTAGAAATTCCTGAGGCAACACAGTTAGGGAAATGTTTAGAGATGTGAGAGCATACAGTATGCACATTCAAGGGATGCTAGGTACTTGTGGTCTGCATGGCTAGGCAGAGGAGCAGGAAATAAGGTCAGAGATGTGGGCAGGAAATGGAACTCAGGGAACCTGGTGTGTCATACTAAGTATCCTGGAATTCACCCCACAGAACACTGGGGAGCCAGCAAAGCATAGGTTCCTAACTTCAGGCTGATAGAACCCTCAGAGATGGGTTTTGAACATCCACGGACTTTATAAAATTGTATGCAAAATTATGGCCAGATTTGTGTCTTCTTGGAGAGAAGAACAATGGCTTTCATCAGATCCTTAGAAAGATCGACAACCCAAAGGTTAAGATCCACCACTTTCCCTGACCACCCTAACTAAAACAGCTCCACTCCCAGTTTCATAGTACTCATGACAAAATTTAAACATGTTGTTGATTAATTGTTTACTTGTTTATTGTCAGTCTTCCCCTCTGTGAGGGCAGGGATTTTGTCTTTCTTCTTGGAGGGTCTCTCTCCAGTGCCTAGCCCACATGCCCTGGAACATATAGAGCTCAATAAATATCTGTTGACTAAATAAATCTTATTGGGAGTGTTCTTTTTAATTGTGGTAAAGTACACATAACATAAAAATTTACCATCTTAATCATTTTCAAGTGTTACAGTGCAGTGGCATTAAGCACATTCACATTGTTTTGCAACTATCACCACCATCCATCCACAGAACTTCCTTCATCCTGCAAAACTAAGCCTGTGGACCCACTGAACAATATCTCCACATCTTCCCACCCCCGCCCAGCCCATGGCAGCTGACATTCTACCTTCTGTCTTTACGACTTTGACTACTCTAAGTACCTCATGTAAGTGGACTCATACAGTGTTTGTATGATTTTGTGACTGGCTTAGTTCACTTAGCATAATGTTCTCAAGGTTCATCCATGTTGTAGCATGTGTCAGAATTTCCTCCATTTTCAAAGCTGAGTAATTCCATTTATGCCACATTTTCTTTATCCATTCGTTCATTGATGGACACTTGGATAGCTTCCACCTTTTAGCCATTGTGAATAATGCTGCTATGAACATGGGTGTGTATTTTTCAGCCCTTTTTGAAATACAAGTAGTCAAAAATTGGATGGATGGATGGATGGATGGATGGATGGATGGATGGATGGATGGGTGGATGGATGATGGCTGGGTGGCTGGGTGAATGATAGACAGCTAGATAGATAAATGAAAGAGTTCTGAACTGAAAGTTAGATCTGTTTCCTGTCCTGGCTGTCACACTTTCCATCTGCATGACACACCAGACATCGCAGATACTGTGAAGTAACAAGTGATGCTATTGTAACAATGACAGTAGTATTGAGTTAAAGGCAATTTCAAAATACTTATAAGGATGAGTAACTCTGCTATGTCATGATCACAGTTGGCATGGGTCAGTAAAAGGATTATGTATGAGACGTTAAGGTATTGCTGACTAAGAAGAATGGGATTAAAAAAAAGAAGAAGAAGAAGAATGGGGCTTTCTGGAGTAGTAACCCTGGGAAGGAAGGGAATGATTCATGTGGGGAAAACCACACTCAGTGTCAAATATGAAACAAACAAAACATCTGCCAAAACAACAGAAACAGAGTCACTGGAATTTCAAGAACTTGAGCCATAGAGGCTGCTGGCAGTGAATGGTCCCAAATGTCAAAGAGGTAGGTGTAAATGAAAAGCACAGAGAAAGGAGATTTTGAGGATATTGAGCTCTGCTCTGAACCGGCCCAGAGGATTTGCTCATCCATAGTCTCACCATCTATAGCCAACCACAATAGAAAAATATATATAAATAAATAAATAGTTCATGCAAAAGGAAATACAAGTTGCACATAAATATATTAAAAGATACTCCAATCTCTCTCTAATAAGAAAAATGCAAATTAAAATGACAGTGAGATACTATTTTTTACCTCCAAGACTGGAAAAGATCATAAACAAATTGATGATATATTATGCTGTAAGAGAAATATGTACTCTCACACCACACTGGTGGCAGCGTAAATCAGCACCACCTCTAACAGTATTTTGAGAACATCTATCAAAATTATATCAAGAGAATGACAAGACAAGCCACAGACTGAGGGGAAAATTGCAAAGACACATCTGATAGAAGACTGTTAACTAAAATATTTTGTATATAAAATATACAAAGAACTCTTAAAATTCAACAAGAAAGTGAACACCTAATTTTAAAATGGGCAAAAGGCCGGGCCAGGCGTGGCTCAGCGGTTCAGCATCGACCTAGGATCCAGGAGATCACGGTTTGATTCTCGGTCAGGGCACATGCCCGGGTTGCGGGCTCGATCCCCACTGTGGGGCGTGCAAGAGGCAGCCGATCAATGACTCTCTCATCATTGATGTTTCTATCTCTCTTTTTCCCTCTCCCTTCCTCTCTCTGAAACCAATAAAGATATACTTTAGGGGGAAAAAAATGGGCCAAAGATCTGAACAGACACTTCATCAAAGAAGATATACAGATATTTTCTGATATGCAAATAAAGATATGCAAATAAGCATATGAAAAGATGCTCAGCATCTTGTGTCATTAGGGAATTGCAAATTAAGACAGGATATCACTACACACCTATTAAAATGGCCAAAATTCAAAACACTGACACCACCAAATGCTGGCAAGGATGTGGAACAACAGGAACTCTCATTTATTGCCAGTGGGAATGCAAAATGGTAATAGCCACTTTAGAAGACAGTTTGGTAATTTCTTACAAAACTAAACATATTTTTACTATATGATCCAGCAATTGTATTCCTTAGTATTACCCAAAGGAATTAAAAACACATTTCCACAAAAACCTGCACACAGATGTTTATCGCAGCTTTAGTCATAATTGCTAAAACTTGGAAGCAAACCAAGCTGTCCTCCAGTACATGAATGGATAAATAAAATGTGGTACATTCAGACAATGGACTATTATTCAGTGATTAAAATAAATAAGCTATCAAACCACAAAAAGACGTGAAACAATGTTAAATGTAAATTAATAAGTGAAAGAAGCTAATCTGAAAAGGCTATATACTCTTTCAATTCCAACTATATGACACTTGGGAAAAGGCAAAACTATGGAAAGAGTAAAAAGATCAGTTGTTGCCAGAAGGTAGAGAGAAGAGGGGGATTAGCAGGTGAGCTCAGAGAACGTGAAATTTTAGAGCAGTGAAACTATTCCATATGCTACTATAATAGTGGATATTGGGAAGCTTTCTCTATACAGTGGTACCTCAGTTTTCGAACATCTCCGTTGACGAACATTTTGGTTTACAAGGCCCGTAAACCCGGAAGGAAATGCTTCAGTTTTGGAACACGCCTCGGAAGTCAAACACGTCCCGCGGCTTCCACTGAGGGCAAGATCCTGAGGCCCAGCTGTCTGCTGTTGATCCCTTGGTTTTCGAATGTTTCAGAACTCGAACGGTCTTGCGAAAGGGATTACATTCGAAAACCTAGGTACCAGTGTATATGCATATGTACTTTATGAACCATGAGAATGTATTATTTACTAGGTCAATAGACAGTAGGAGGAAGGGAGGGAGAGAGATAAAGAGAGAGAGAAGGAAGATAAATACTACACTAGGATCACCAGAAATCCAAGCAAGCAGGGGCCTCAGAGATCTGCAAACTTGACTCCATGAAGTATTCACTGATGGATTCAACAAATATAACCTGAGTGTCCTATGTATGCTTGGCACTGTTCCAGGTGCTGTAGATAGCAAGATGCAAAGATGTGGGAGTACACAATCTAATGGGGAAAGGCCTTACAGTTTACCAGTAAGAAACTGAGGCCCAGAGAATAGACGGGCCTTGGTCAAGGTCACCCAGGTTGCTGGTGGGAGAGCTAGGGCTGAAATCCAGGTCTACAGGCTCCTGTTTGGCTTTATTATCTGCCCTGGGCTTAAAATACAGTGAAGGAAATGGACTTGATTACACACACAATGTTAGTAAGTGTAACAGTAAATGAACCACAAAACTGACTTCCCCAGAAAGAGCTTTCCTGTCCTACACAATTTCAAATAGTCATTGTCCCTGCTGAGACACCAAGAATACTAAGACAAAGCAGTAAGGCAGAGACTCAACTAAAGAATAACCTTCTGTCTGAGCAAGAGGGGGAAAAAGTCCTAATTTACTGTCAAGTGTCCCTGATCCCTTGGATTTTCTAAGGATCTTAGGCAAACTCTTCAACGGGGTTTTTCCAAGTTTGGGCAATCCTACCAAGAAATAAGAAAAGAGGAGTGTCAGTCTCACTACCTTGAATGACAAAGATGCAACAATCAACAGCTTGGGGCTTAGCCTTATGTTTTAGGTTGACTTTGATTGAAGTATTAGAGCATGTACAAAAATGAAACTATATGTACCCAAACACATGTAAACATCCCCACAAATATATACCCATATAGACATACACGCAAATGTCAACCCCAAAGCCTAGAATAAAAGTCTAAGATGAAGAACCATCCATTCTAAATTGGCTACACTTAGCAAAGGAACCACTGTGATGCTCCAAAATGCAAAATCCTAAAATCCCTGTTTGTCTTCAGAGTGATTCTATGATTGGAGGAAGACCTGCTGGTTGATCTTCCCGCTTCTATTTGGCTCTGACAAGTACATAAAATAAGGAATTGATCCTTGCAATTGGTGATGGGTAAGAGATGGTTCAGGGTTCTGTTTGAAAAGAGTTGGGAAGCCAAAGCAAGATTTTCTTGTGTGGGCTTACACTGTGGATCTCACCATAGGGCCTCATTTTTAATGGAGAGCCACTGCAATGCCCATTTGCCCTGCTCTCCAGCCAGCAGTCATCCCAGATCCCAGTTTAATCTCGTTTTGAATCATCCTGAGTCACTCACTCTTCCCTTGTTTCCCACTTCCACTCCTTAAGAAAGCACCTGGGCTGGGAGAGCTTCCTTCAGTATCTCCAAAGTCATTCACTGTTCATGTGAAAGAGCTGTGAACTCTTTGGGGCAAAGGCCTCTTTAAACTACAACTGTCATTAATATTGGTACTCCGTCCACATAGCCCTGATATGGGAGGACTGCTTGTGCCTTCTTGAGCCCTTGGTGAGTAACCTTGAGGGATAGTTCTTTTAATGCCTGAATCAGGCATGTGTCAGGTTGTTTATTTCCACAACCCCTAAGAATGATAGACTCTTTGGGCTGAAGAGTTCAGACATTCACTCCACGCCCTCATTTTATAGTGGAAATTGAGACCCAAAGAGGAAGGGTGACTTGTCCAAGGTCATGGCCTGGTCTCTGCTCTCCTAATCCACTGCTCAGACCTCTCCAAAATTATTGTTCAAAATAAACTCATAGGATTTCTTATAAAGTTAAACCTATGTCTATCCTATGACCCCCCACAATTCCACTTCTAAGTATTTACTTGAGAGAAATGAAACTTATGCTATGGTCTGAATGTGTCCCCCTAAAATTCATATGTTGAATCTTAACCCCCAAAGGTGATGGTAGTAGGAGGTGGGACTTTGGGGAAATAATTATGTCATGAATGGCATTAGTGCCTTATAAAAAAGGCTCCACAGAGATCCCTAGCCCTTTCCACCAGGTAAGAATACAGCGAAAAGATGCCATATGAACCAGGAAGAGAGCCCTCACCAAAACTTGAGCATGCTGGCTCCTTGATCTTGGATGTTTCAGCATCTGAAACTGGGAAATAAATTTCTTTTTTTAATAAGCTACCACGTCTGTGGTATTTTATTATAGCATATCAACCAGACTAAGACAACATACAGGGGTTGGCAAAAGTAAGTTAACAGTTGTGAGCACATGAAACACAGAGTTTATTCATGTATTATTATTTACTAATTATTGTGTTATTTTCCATACAAACAACTGTAAACCTACTTTTGCCCACGTCTGTATATCTACAAAAGTAATTGTACATGAATGTTCATAGCAGCTTTTTTTTCAGCCAGAAACTAGATACAACCCAAATGTCCATTAACAGGTAAATGGATTAACAAATTGTGGTATATTCATTTATTGGACTACTACTCATCAATAAAAAGGAACAAACTACTGGTACACAGAGAAACATGGATGAATCTCAATAGATATTGAATTGAGAGGAAAAAAGAGGGCAAACAAAAAAAGTACATACCACATTACTCCATTTGTATGGATTCTATGGTGACAGAAAACAGAACGTGATTGTCTGGGGCATGAGAGAGGTGATTGGTTGCATGGGGGTGTGAGAGAACTTTTCGGGATATTGGCAATGCTCTATATCTTGATTGAGATAGTGGTTACATGGGTGTACACATTTGTCAAAATTCACCAAACTGTACACTTAAAATTTGTATATTTTATTGTATATAAATTGTACCTTAATCAAGTTAATGAATAAAAAAGAGAAAGACACGCCCTTACACTTGCATTGCTCTTTCCTGTTCACAGAGCACTTTCCCACCTCTCATTTCACAACCACCTCACAACAAGAACCTTGTGAAGTCAGTGAGTTAAGGCAAGGGGACACTGTCTCCAGTCTAGAAGAGAAAACTGAGGCTGAGAGGCAGCAGCCTCCACCACCTGGGGCAGGTACTAGGTGCGTGTCTCTGTGGTCACAGGACCTGGAAAGCATACAGTCCACCTCTCACTTTTCAGAAAGACACACTGTGGCTCAGACAGGCAGGGACTTGGGACTGCTACCATGGATCAGTGGCAGGACTGGGACTAGGGCCCTGGAGCTCTGGCTCCTGGTTCAATGAGCTCCCCCACCCAAGGCCAGAGTGCAAAAAACAGGGAATATGCGGGGGGACTGTCTTTAGAAACCACCTGCAAAATAAAAATGCCTACATGACCTAGAGGTGGCCTAGAGCCTTCTAGATTTCCTACATTGTGTGTGTGTGTGTGTGTGTGTGTACATGCGCGTGTGTGTGTCCGAGCTCATTCGGAGATGGTCACAGCCAGGACAAGTTCTAAGCTGTAGGAGAAAGGAGAGAAAGCATACAGGACAGGGGAGCAAGGGTAGAGAAGAAGGTGAAGTTCAAAGCCTTGCACCAAACCTCCATTCCCTTAGACCCACGAAATGATTCTCCATAGACCATTGTTACAATAATAGCAAAAAAAATCTATTGTTAAGCAAAGGCTTGCTATCACTTATTGAGCACTATAGGAAGTGCTTTACAAACATTATCTCTTTTAATCCTCACAACATCCCTATAAGTGCTATTAGCCTCAAGTTGTAGATAAGAAAACTGAGAATTATGGAGATCAAGTAATTCATGAAAAACAGACTGGAATTTGAACCCACTTCTCTTATCCACACATTAAAAATATGTGCCCACAAATCATACATATACCAAATCATCGCATTGTACACTAAGTATATACAATTTTATTTGTCAATTATATCTAAAAAAAGCTGTAAAGAAAAGGAAAAAAATATGCCTGGAGAGAATGTCCTGGGAGAAAAAAAGCCCTGAGGAGAAACTCAGAATGCAGGCTTCCAGTCCCTGCTCCACCCCTGACTCATCATGTTACCCTGACAAATCCCTTCCCCTCTCTCACCTGCTGCTTCTCTGGGAAACCCTGAGATCTAGCAGCACACCTCCTCCAGCACCTCCCTGGTCCCTCAGCCCATTGGCCTCCTTCACTCTTTCGGGGATCCTGGCATCATGCTACTGACCCCCCTTTCCCACATTGTCAGATGTACCAGGCTCAGTTTCTGACTGGGGCCGAAGTCTTGATGGCCTGCGGGTGGAGGGATAGAGAGGAGATTCCAGGGAGCTCTGCTGGCTCAGCCCCTTGGCACTTTCTCGGTGACCTTTAGTAAGACCCATAACTGAGCCTTATCACACTGTAAGTCTTGTACTTTCAGAGGCCAATAAACCACACACTCCCCTTTCAGAAGTTACACAATTTAGGTGATAACCTAAGTCATGCCAACATATCCCACTGTAAAAATGCTTAAGGGAGCAGAGTATTTATCTAATACTGTTATCACAGCTCTCCAATTACACACATGTCACAAAGCCATCAGAGCTCCTCAGCTACCCCACCCGGGAGCCCAGAGCTGAAGTCTTGTGGAAGCCAGCTCACTGCCCCCAGGAAGCCAACTGGTCTGTGGTTCCAAATCTGCCCACCTCAGTTGCAACTCGCTCAGCTTCTTTCAAAGGCCTGGAAATTACATGGCTTGAATGTGAGCCCTGGAAAGGCCACTAGAGATATAATTCATCTTCCACCTTTCAAAATGGGACACTGAGGCCCAGTGAGGCTGTGTGGCTCAGCTGGAGCCAGAACTCAGGCCTTCTACCCCAACACTGCATCCTTCATACTTGCCCCCATTTCACCCTCAGCTAGTTTCTAGACCCCATGAACTCTTCCTATCTCCCCGTAAAGCCTCCCCATACTCCTCCTCTCAATGCTATGATGGGTGGATTCACCTTAGACTTTCGGTATTTATGTACCTGTTTTCTCTCCAAGCAGGATACAAACCTTTTTAAAAGCAGAATACATATTGATTTGTCTGTATGTTTCTCACAGGCCCATCATGGTGCCTTTTACTCACTGATTCTTTTTTTCATTACTATTTTAATGAACAGAGTTTTGGAGTCTAAGAGACCTGAGTATAATTCCAAGCTCTGCCACTTGCTAGTGGTATGACTTTGAGCAAAGTACTTAACCATTCTGAGCCTCAGTGTCCTCCTCTGCAAAATGGGGATGATAACACCCATTGTAATGATCAATGAGCTAACAAAGGGTATATGCTTAGCACAATGTCTGCACATAGTAAGTGTTCAATTAATAGAGGTGATGCTACTGATATTAAAAACAAACATAGTTCCTGCTTGCACCTGGAATTGTGAAGATTGCCAGGGATACAGAGATAAACAAAGCTAGGCCTGTTGCTCTGAAGATTCAGACTAGTGGGGAAACAGACAACAAGGAAATAGGTGACCTCCATATCATACAGGGTGAGAAGGGCTATGACAAAGACACCCACACAGTGCTCCAGAGCTTCCAGAAAGAGCACTGAAGAGTCTGTGTCCTTCACAAGGAAACAGGTAATCCATGAGGCCAACCCCATTCCATGACGCTGAGATTTGGGAAGGAACCCTGGGCCTTAGGATGGTGCTCCTCCACCCCTCCAGCTGAGTCAAGCAGGGGCATGTTTTCACCTGCTCTATTCAAAATGTCTTTGGTTTAAGAGGCTGATGCCATCCTCTTCGGGTCACACCTGTCTCTGAAGCAAGAAATACTAATCATTTTACATCCTTTGTCACACCCTCTCCCTGGGAAATTTTCCTTTTCACGGGTGGGTGGGGAGGGCAGACACTCCAGGGAGCTACTTGGCTTCAGAGTCTATCGGCAGAATACCTGGGGTGAATTGGGGACAATCACAGAATTCAGAGCAAAAATAAGAAATTTCAGTGAGTGTAAATTTGGTTAATCTGATGAGAAACAAATCAATTACATTTTAAAACAATCATTTTGAAGGAAGAATACTAAATTACATAAAACTAGTCAACTTTGTCAGTTCAGTATTTTTCCAGCTTTGTTGAAGTATAATTGACATATAACAATGTAAAAGTTTAAGGTGTACAATATGATGATTTGATACATATATGTATTACAAAATGACTACGACAATAAGGTTAAACACCTCCATCACTCACAATCTAATTCACATTTTTTGTGGATGGCGAGAACATTTAAAATGTACTCTCTTGGTTAACCAAAGAATTTATATGCATATATGCACAACCCAAGGACACGGACAATGGTGGGGAGAGGGACTGGGGAGGGGGATGGGACAGGTAAAATGGGTCATTGGGGAGAAAAAGGTACATCTGTAATATTTTTAAATAAATAAATAAATAAATAAATAAATAAATAATAAAATAAAATCTACCTTCTTAGCCACTTTCCAAGTATATACTAATACAGTATTGTTAACTAGAGCTCAATTCAGTGTTAAACTAGCTGCTTGGCGTTTTTTTTAAGTCATTGTATTTGTTGAAAAAATCCATTGGAAACATTTGCATCATTTAACCCAAAACACCTGGCTCATTCTTTCATTTTTCAATTGTTTCAGTATTGTGTATGGTTCTAGAGAAGAGGTGATACTAATGGGGACCATGAGCCCAGAGAAAAGAGACTGGCCCATGATTATCCGGTGTCAAAACCAGTGTGAAACCCTGGTCTCCTGGCTCCTGGTCCAAGGCTCTTTCTACTTCTCCACAGTTTCTCATTAGGTCCTGCCCTAATGTTTTCCTGGAGGAACAGAGGAGGGAAAGAAAAGGGGCATCACAGAGGTGAGAAAAGGCGTTGGGAGGAGAGGAAGGGGGAGGGAAGGGAAAGGAGGAAGAGAGAACTGATTCAAGAGTGCTCATTTATATAATGAATTATAATTTACACCTGAAACCTATATAGTTTTATGTACCAATTTTACCTTTAAAAAAAAAAAAAAGAATGCTCATCTAGACTTTGTCTAAACCCATACTGACTCTCCTTGGTTTTCTGGCTATAGCACCACTTTTTGAGATAATGTTCTCCATGTGAACTCTTTGCCTGGTAAAAGAAGACATCTTTCTGGCCTTTTGTTCATCTTAAAGCTGTTCTTTCTAATTCTGATACATGCTACAACATGGGTGAGTCTTGAAAACATTCAACATTACATGAGGTACCTAGAATAGGCAAATTTATAGAGACAAAACGTATAATAGTGGCTACCAATGGGTTGGAGAGGGGGAGTTTAATTGTTTAATGGGTAAAAAGATGAAGAAATTCTGGGAATAGTGGAGATGGTTGCACAACATTATGAATGTACTTAATACCATTGAATTGTATACTTAAAATGATTGAATATGTAAATTGTATGTTGTGTATATTTTACCACAATTTAAAAAAATAGCTGTTCCTTCTAAGCTGAGGATAATGGCCATGGAACATGTCTCATGCTGCTGTTCAGTAAAAATTAAATCCATGTTTCTTCTCTCTGTGTCCCTGCCATGGAAATACAGACAGGTAAGATCTTAGTGGTTAAGAACAAATGTTTTTGCCCGGCCAGGCATGGCTCAGCGGTTGAGCATCGACCTATGATCCAGGAGATCATGGTTCGATTCCCAGTCAGGGCACATGCGCAGGTTGCGGGCTCAATCCCCAGTAGGGGACGTGCAGGAGGCAGCCAATCAATGACTCTCTCATCGTTGATGTTTCTATCTCTGTCTCCGTCTCTCTTTTCCTCTCTCTGAAATCAATAAAGATATATTTAAAAAAAAAAAGAACAAATATTTTCTAGTCAGAACACAGGTGCATTCAAAGTTTGCTTCTGTGATTTACTAGTATGTGACCTATACCACAAGGCCTCCAAACTTTGATGTGCATGCAAACCCCTGGGGCATCTGGACTTCACCATAGCTTCAGTCTCCCTGTGGGAAGGGAGAGGATGCTAATATCTACTTGGTAGAATTGCTATGGCGATTAGGT
Organism: Miniopterus schreibersii; assembly: GCF_964146895.1. NCBI lineage: Eukaryota > Metazoa > Chordata > Mammalia > Chiroptera > Miniopteridae > Miniopterus > Miniopterus schreibersii. The sequence continues at coordinate 15,017,839 of NC_138122.1, forward strand.
GAGACAGTATATGTAAAGTGCTTAATTAGCACTTCGTGATAATTAATACTGATCATTTATTACTGTTTTCACTCAGTTTCTGCCCTTCCAAACTTAAGAGTCATCTAAGGGTGTGTGTGTGATTTTATTTTGGTTTGGTTTGGTTTTTGCTACGTATGCACAATTGGGTAGATAAGATCTCTGGCACATGCGGCAAGTTTCTAGGAGTATGTGAGCCAGTGTAGACAGATGCCCTGGGAGGCGCATATTTGCAGCTGAGCAGTGTGTTTGCATGTATATCTGTGTATATATAAAACACTGTTTCCTTAGAAGACTTTGCTATCAATGAAATAATTCAAAAGTCATTTCTTCTTATCAACCAAGCTTAGTGAGTGGAAATATAATTAAAAATTGATTGGTCAAAGGGGAAGATTATATTTTAATTGACGTCTCTTATCCTACCCAAAGGTTCTAGATATTGAAGAGAATTGAAATCACTAATTATAAACATTCTGTTCTATTGTTGGTTTGGGTTACCAGGCTGTAAATGCCACAAGGCTCTGAGGTCCCTTGCCCAGCCCTCTCAGTCAGAGGTAGAAAGACAGATCTTGGGGTCTCCTTTCTGCTGCTCTTCCACAGAGGCCCTCTGCAGGCTCAGAAAGACTAAAGTCCAGAAGCAGGATCCCTGAGTTCTGATCAGCCTCTGTGGCAAGCTCCCTTGGCTTCACCAGACCTCCAGGGTTACCCCAGCAGAGGGGTTGCAGTGTGGTGCAATGGTTAAGTGTACTGGCATTAAAATCAGGCAAACCTGGGCTTAACTCCCAGTGCCTCCATCTTCCAGCTAGTAAATGTGTGACTCAGTGACTTCCTCTTGCTGAGATTCCATTTCCTCGATTATGAAACATGGATTTTTTTTTTTTAATTCTATCTCACTACATTATTGGGAAAATTAATTAAGAACTTACACCAAAAGTCCTTAGCATAATACCTGGCATAAGTGAACGTTCATATAATAATACTGATAGCTAACATTTATTGAACACTTACTCTGTGCCTGTCTACACAAACATCATCTCATTTAATCTTCACAACAACCCAAAGTGGTAGATACTGTTATCATCCCCATTTTTCAGATGAGGAAACTGAGACACTGGCTCAAGGACACACAGCTAATAAGAGGAGAATTTGAACCCAGGCGCTCTGACTCTTACACTGTCATTTTCAATAGTACTGTTATCAACAAAAATAATAACAGAAAGGATTCCAGTGCCTCCACTCCAGCTGTGGCAGGAATTGCTCTACCCTCTGATTCTCCCAGATTCCTTTAATGTCTATATGCATCTTTCCCCCTGCTTCATTGCCGGACCTCAGCTCCCCTTCGCTTATTCATTCAGCATTCACTGAGCAGCTACCAGGTACCAGGCACTGTGCTTGGCCCTAAGGATTCAGCACTGAACAAAACCATCAAGGGCCCTGCTCATGGCGCTGAGAACTAAAAGATGAAAGGTGTCAGTCGTGCAGAAAACCAGACTCCCTGAGGTGGAAATGAGCTTGGCTGGCAGGATCTTGAAGTGACAGAGGGCGGTGTGGCTGGGACAGTGAGCAAGAGAAGATGGCATGTGATGACCAGATCAATACATTTTCTCCAAGAGAATTATAAGGGGCCAGGAGATGTTGAAGTTGACCCGACCTGCTCCAGCGTGCTCCCCTCAGCCCCTGCCCTCCTCCCTCTATGCTCCGCCTTGCTTAGCGTTGAGGACAGACAGGAGAAAGCTTTGCATTCTGGGCAAGCATCCCAGCGCACAACTGGGAGATGGGCTTCTCAGCAGAAATATCATCTTTGCCCTGTCCTGCGTCCACAGAGCCATTCTCTCATCATAGCCACCACCCTTGCAGTTTAGCAGGGTCACCTGGGAACCTGTAAATATAGACACATATTCATATGCATATAACTAGCAGGTGCAGGTGTGTATGGACCAGTGCACTGATGCTATTGTATTTAGTTTGAGTGTGTGTGTGCGTGTGTGTGTGTGTGTGTGTGTGTTATGGGCATACCCTGACCATCCATGGGTATCTATAGGTACCCTCCTCAAAATGTATACACTTGTGGATGAGTATGTGGGAGAACATAAACATCTTCCCCTCGTTATTTATCCATCAATCCAAGGAAGATGTCCTGATGTCGCAGGCACCATGCAAGGGTCTAGGAATAAGAGACAGCATATGGGTGGGTGGATGTACTCCAGGGCACATGAGTGGTGGGCCTGGTTTTCAGTACTAGGTAAATGTCTATGAAATCACTGTACATCTGTATGTGTACATCAGGGCCCACAGCAAACTAGAGAAGCTCCTGACTGCATAAGTGAGGGCACATCTTCCGCTGTTGCTGAAAGTTGCTGCTATGTTCTCTCCCCAAACCCCTACGACCGGATTCTAAGCAGTCCTCGGGCAATAGAGGCATCCTCTGACCACTGCTGGAAGCCTAGAGTGCTGGGTCTCCTTCATCGTTCCAGCCACTCCACCCTCCCCACCCGTAGGGAGCCGAGCCAGCGTTTTCTGATAACAGGGCACCAAGAGTCCAGGCCGCTGCGAGCCACCTGAGCTTCACGTGGTTTTATGGTTTCACAGTTAATGTTTGGCCCTGGGTTATTTCTACTCTAGGAGGTAAGCCAGAAGAGGCAGGAAGAGATGGGGGCAGGGGAGATAAGGTGCCAGGTCACCTGTAGGAGGCACCTGCCCTGGCACCACAATGCCAGCAGGATTCCAGGTCCTACCGAAGGAGGGAGCCACCCAAACAAAAGAGGACAAGGGCTTCTGGGAACAGGGATGGAAAAGAGAGCCCTTCCAAAATGCCCCCCAGGAGCCCAGCATCCCTTCTGCAGCCTTCTAAGGGATCCTGGAAGCTCCTCTACCAATATGTCAGCCAGTCTCTGCTTGGTCACCTCTGAGGACGTGAGGAGTTCGCCACCTCCAAATGCTCTCAAATTTGTTTTTCATACTGGAACAAAAATCTACTTCCTGGCAGATTTTTGGTCCCACTTTCCTTCTCAAAAAAATTAATCTTCCTGGGAATAGCCACCCTTTGGTTAATGTATCCAGAAAGTCCCTGTTTCAGATGCTAATATACAACCTGGGGAAGTACAATATTACTTTATAGCTTATTTGAATAGCTTTCTTTCCCCCTTGAAGTCTTTAAATTCCTTAAGAGTAGGGAGAGTACATATACAGTTGACCCTTGAACAACACAGGCTTGAACTGCATGGGTTCACTTATACATGGATTTTTTTTTAATGAATATTGTAAGTGTATTTTCTCTTATGATTTTCTTAACAACATTTTCTTTTCTTTAGCATACTTTATTGTAAGGATACAGTATATAATACATGTAACTTACAAAATATGTATTAATCGACTGTATGTGTTATTGGCACGGTGTCAGGTCAACAGTAGGCTATTAGTAGTTAAGTTTGAGGGAGTTAAAAGTTATACATGGATTTTCAACTGTGTTGGGGGTCAGTGCTCCTAACCTCGAGTTGTTGAAGGGCCAACTATATGCATATATATATGTGTGTGTATATATATAATGTATATATTTTATGTATGTATATAGTATGCATATCCTTTATACATATTTTATATGTGTATACTATGTGTATATATAATACATTTTAACTATAAACATGTTTGTGTGTACTTTTGTATGTACTGGATATACCACCATTTAATTAATGTTTACCATATCAAGCACCATGCTCAGAGTTCACACTATCTCATTTAATCTCCACAACACTATAGAGTATTAGTATTATTTCCATTTTACTGAGAGGTAAATACTTTGAGTGAAGTGTCTCTACCAATGAGTAGAATTCAAACCCAGGTTAGACCCGTCCTATTAAGCACCACTATAATCTTTCATATGGCTTGTATAGAGTAAACTGAAATAAATACTAGATAAGTTATTTATTTAATTAATCAACTAACCCATCCATTACCAATAACACTTAGTATGGGCGAGTTTCCACATCAGTTGGCTGCATCTGGAATGCATGAGATGTTAGGAAAAATGAATTTACATGGGAGGAAAAGAGACAGTATGGGTCCTGGGCCACTTCCCTAGAACACTGAATCTCTTGACTTCAAGGCCTCCCCAGCATAGTTAGGGAGGGAGACACATGAAAAGAAATGTAACGCATCCCCCAAAATCACTCTTCATCTGAGTCTATGAAAAGAATCCAAGTCCTTTATCTAGAATACCTTTCTCCCCTGTGTCAGCCTCTCCCCCTTCAAGACCCAGCTTAAAAGCCACCTTTTCCCAGGAGCTCAAACTACCCATTCTTTCTCTCCAAGCAGAATCATTCCTCCTTTAGCTATGTTCCCAACACCCTTTGCCTTAGGGGGACCAGCCAGCCAGTCTCCCACCCTTCCTCTAGCTGTGATAGAACAGGAGGGATCCCATGTTGGAAAGTTTGCCAACCCAGTCTACCCAGAACTAAGAGAGAAAGTCTAGGAAACTTCGGAGGCTGAGAAATCTAAGGTAACTTGGAATGAGTAGTCAGTGGAGAGAAGAATTCAGTGAGGCCAAAGTGGACAGAGGTTATGGTGGGTAAGCTCCAAATAAACAAACAATTAGGAATCTGTCAGGGCAAAGGAGAAGTGCTCCCCAAGACACAATTGTTATCCTTGGGAATGATGCAGCCAGCAGAAAAGGCCCAAAGCCTGAGGCAAGGACTGGGATGTAGAGCAGGGGTCACCAGGACACATGAGGGAAAAAGGGCTCTTAGACTACACATTAAACATATAAGTCTACCTGTTTCCCAGAGCCCTTTAGTGACCTCCCACAGGGCAAGGTTTTCGTACAGCACCTGGGGGAGAATTCAGCAAGCTCAGATCAAGAGAATCTCAGAATATGCCACAGGCACATCTAGGAAACTACCCTGGATGATACAGGTCTTCCCATTAGGACTTGATTCTATCCAAACAGGGTTTCATTCGGCCCAAGAAAAGAGTGGAGTACATGACAAACACATGAAATAAAAGAAGCTCAGCATCACTAGCCATTAGGGAAATGCAAATCAAAACCACAATGATATACCACTTCATACCCACTAGGATGACTATAATCAATCAATCAATCAATCAATCAGTAACAAGTGTTGGCGAGGATGTGAAGAAATCAGAACGCTCATACATTGCTCGTGGGGATGTAAAATGGTGCAGCCAGTGTTTGGTGGTTCCTTAAAGAGTCAAAAATAGAATTACCACATGATCCAGCAATTCCACTCCTTGGTGTATACCCAAAGGGTTGAAAACACATCAACACGAAAACTTGTACATGAATATTCATAGAAGCACCATTCACAACAGTCAAAAGGTGAAAACAACCCTAACATGCATCAATTGATGAAAGGGTAAACTAAATGTGGCCTATCCACACAACAGAATGTTATTCAGCTATAAAAAGAAATCAAAGTATTGATACGTACTGCAACATGAATACACCTTGCAAACATTATGCTGAGTGAAAGAAGACACACAAAAGGCCATGTATGCCCGGAAGGCATGGCTCAGCAGTTGAGCACTGACCTAGGATCCAGGAGATCAAGATTCGATTCCCGGTCAGGGCACATGCCCCGGTTGCAGGCTCGATCCCCAGTTGGGGGCGAGCAGGAGGCCGCCTATCAATGACTCTCTTATCATTGATGTTTCTCTCTCTCTCTCTCTCTTCCTCTCTCTGAAATCAATAAAGATATATATATTTTTTAAAAGCCATGTATTATGATCCTCTATATATGAAATGTCCAGAATAGGTAAACCCATAGAGACAGCGAGCAGATTAGTGGCTGTCAGGGACTGAGGGAGAAAGAAATAGGGCATGACCACTAATGGGTACATGTTTCCTTCTAGGGTGATAAAAGTGTTTTGGAACTAGATAGAGGTGATGATTGCACAACAATATAAGTGTATTAAATGCCACTAAATTATACACCATAAATAATTAATTTTATGTTGTGTGAATTTCACCTCAATTAAAAAAAAAAAAAGCCTGAGCTATCAAGGCCTCTTAAATAACTCTGCATAGGCATTTCCTTCTCCACCAAGGTGGCCATCAGGCCTCTGCCTAACAAAGTCAGAGAGTCATAGCTAGGGACCTTTACCAAACGGGCCAACCACTGAGGCAGAGCACCCCTCATGGCTCCCCTCCTCTCCACCTCAGCAATTCTCTCTCTGCTTAGTGAGGCCACAGGTGCCCCCAAAGCCCACAGAGGTGTCAAAGCAAGAAATCAGGAAAAAGGGGCAGCTCCTTAGAGCTGACCTTCCTTTGAACTCACCGGGTAGTTCCTTCATGGGTTTGCACATTCAATAATTTACCAGCTTGCCAAGGCACTGGTCCTATTAAAAGGGCCTAAGCTGGTGAGGGAAACTCTCTCTGCTCCCCCAAAAATTACCATTTACTGATTGTCTATTATGGGCCAGCACAGTACGTGGTATTTGACTTAATTATCATATTTAAGCTTCACAATAACCCTATAAAGTAGATACTATCAGGATCACAGTAGGGCTTTTGTCGATGCAAAGTACTGTTGCCTCATGGGTCCCTTCCTTAACAAAAAAATGTTAAACATTATATTTCATCACTACATTTGTATAAAGATATTATTTTGTCTTAATCTTGTATATTTAGACATTTTCCTTGATCTAAATGTTCACTTTTGTTCTAATTTGAAAAGAAACTAAAACACTTTCATGGGCCTCCTAAAAGATCATGGTCCCTAGACATTGAGCCTCCTGTGCCTGATGACTAAGTCTATCTAAATATTATTGTCACCATTTCACAGATTACAAAACTGAGACTTAAATCACAGAGTTAAAAAGTGGTAGGAACATATGGATGGTCAACTGACTTCTGACAAGGGTACCAAAGAACAGCAAATGGTTCTGAGAAAACTGGATATCCACATACAAAAGAATAAATGAGGTGAACCCCCTACCTCACACCTTATACTAACACTAACTCAAAATGGATCAAATGACTAACTGTAAGAGCTACAACTATAAAACTCTTAGAAGAAAACAAAAATGACCTATAGTTCCTTAGATATGAAAACTAAAATACAAGCAACCAAACAAAAAATAGGTAAATCAGGCTTCAAAAAAAAAAAATTTAATTTTGTTCTTCAAAGGACACTTTCAAGGAAATAAAAAAGACAATCTACAGAATGGGAGAAAACATATATTTTAAGAGCTCTTAACAATTCAAAAATTAAAAAAATAAATAACCAAGTATAAAATTGGCCATAGGTCTTTAATAGAAATTTCTCCAAAAAAGATATACAAATGGCCAACAAACACATGAAATGATGCATAACAACATTAGTTATTAGGAAAATGCAGATCGAAACTATAGTAAAATACCACTTCACACACTAGGCTGGCTTTTTATTTTTTAAACAGAAGTAACAAGTGTTGGTGAGGATGTGTGGAAATTAGAAACCTCATTCATTACTGGTAGGACTGTAAAGTGGTGCAGCCTCTTTGGGAAACAGCCTAGCAGTTCCTTGAAAAGTTAAACATTGAATATGACCCAGAAATTCTACTCTTAGGGATATGTCCAAGATAAATGAAAATCTATATCCACACCAAAACTTGTACACAAATGGTCACAGCAGCATTTTTCATAATAGCCAAAAGGTGGAAATGACTCAAATGTCCATCAACAATGAGTGGATAAACAAAATGTGGTTTCCAACTGATGAATGAATAAACAAAATTCACACAATGGAATATTATGCAGCCATAAAAAGGAATGAGTATTAACACCAACTGCAACATGGATTCACCGTGTAAACATTATGCTTATTAAAAGAAGCCAGACACAAAAGATCACATATTATATGAGTTCATATATATTAAATGCCCAGAATAAGCAAATTCATAGAGATAGAAAGTAGATTAGCTGTTGTCAAGGCCTAGGGGAGGGGAGAATGGGAGTGACTGCTAACAGGTACTGGGTTTCTTTCTGGAGTGATGAAAATATTCTGGAATTAGACAGTGGTGTTGTTTGCACAACTTTGTGAATTTACTAAAAACCAATGAAATTTACATTTCAAAATGGCCACTTTTTTGGTATATGAATTATATCTCAATTTTTAAAAAGAAAAATTGATTGTGGTTATGGTTGTATAACTCTGTGAATATACTAAATGTTATCAAATTGTACACTTTACATGAGTGAATTGTATGGTATGTGAATTGTATCTCAATAAAGCTATTGCAAAAAAAAAAAAAATGGCAAGACTACAGTTCAATTCCAGGTTTTTCCATTTCCAAAACAAATGCTTTTAACCACTACACCACACTGCAGCATGATCCCAGAAGGGCTCTTTACCTCCCTCCTCTCCTCATACAAGTTCCTTTTCCTCTCCCTGCGTTGTGCAGCCCTCTGAGCACCAAACACTCCAGGCAAGTGTTTGTTTTTTTCTAAGCACATGTTGTCCAGATTGGTTCCTCTTCAACAGTTCCCAAGAGACTACACTCTAAAAACAAATCTCTCTAACCTGGAAATCCAGGCCTCTCAAGATGGCACCAACTTTCTTTTCCAGGGACTTCGATCCACATGCCCAACATCCTAACCAAACAGTTCTGTCTGCACTTACCTGAATCATGTCTTTTCCTGCTATCCCATGTACCTGGAAAATCCTCTCTCTACACCCTCAGCTGCAAGGCCAAATCCTACCCTCTGCTCTGATGGCCCTTCTCTGGGTTGAAATTTACACACACACAAACACACGCACACACACACTGGCATTAATTGTGCTCTCATAGGTCTTTATTTATACCTCCATGCATTTTTTCCTGTATTAAGATATTTGAACATCCATTAATTGAAGACAGCTCAGTAAACAACCCAAAGCACCCAGCATAGTGTCTGGCACACAATGGTGCTCACAAAAGTCACACCAAACCAACTGAAGTCAGTTCGATCTCACCCCCAGTCATCTCACTGCTCTTTTGCTACTAATGGCAGTTTTCCTGCCAACTAGAAACACTACAGGCAGTTTGAACAAGGTGTTTAGAATGTTAATGGATGAAAATGGGTTACTGCCACATCTATTTCAGGTAAATTATGAGCTTTATGGCCTTGGTTGCCTTGACTACCCAGCTGTTGGTTGGCACACCCTGCTCAGTCCAAGGGGTGGAAATGTTCCCCTGGCAGGGTGATGTCAGCCAGGGGTGATATGAAGGGGATGAGAATTGAGCATCTAAGGTTCCAGCACTTTTCTGAGTCCTTCATACTGTTGTTATATTGGGACCCTTCCTGACCCTTCCTCAATTCCAACTGAGATAGCCAATGGGTTGGAAAGTCCAGAGGGGTGTGCTGCAGTTCAGCTATGAGAAGATCTCAGGAAGGAAAGCAAGGGAGAGCCAGGTCAACAACCCGCACTCTGGGTGTGATATAAGATTGCCCTCATTGAAGTGCCCTTCAAATTCCTAGCCACTGCTACCCCCTGGTGTCCTGACATGTCATATCTTACAATGTTCCATGAACCCTACCCACTAGGGCAGCATGTCCCAATAGAAATACTACAATGTGAGCCACAGATGTAATTTTTAAATTTTTAGTAGACACATTTTAAAAGGTAAAAAGAAACCTATGAAATTAATTTTGATAATATATTTTATTTAACCCAATATATCCATAATATTAGCACTTCAACATGTAATCACTATAAAAAACTATTGAGATAGTCTGTATTTTTTTTTCCCATGCTAAATCTTCAAAATCTGGTGTGTATTCTACCTCACCTCAGTTCAGACAAGCCATATGTAAAGTGCCTGCCAGCCACACGTGGCTAGTAAAATCCAAACTCCTCACCTAACTTTGCCACACCCTTCATGACTTGCTCCCTGCAATTCACTGCCCATCATTCTCCCACCAGCCATATGGCTCAAACCTGCTAAACTCATTCCCACTCCCTGCTCCCCCCATCTGGCATATTCTTCCTCCAGAGAGTTGCATGGCTGGTTCCTTCGCATCAGTCAGCTCACTCACCAGCCTCTCTGCCATAGTCCCCTCATTCTTAATCATTTTCTATACTATACTCTTGTTTTTACTTTCTTCACAGCATTCATATTCACGGAAATTTGTTTGTTTTGTTTCATTTTCTGCCTCCTTCCATTAAAACATAAGCTCCATGGGAGAAAGGATTTCCCTTCTATTGTTCATCGGTGTTCTTGTAGCAACTAGAATAGCACCTGACACACAGTAACATCTGAGTGAGTGAGTGAGTGAGTGAGTGAGTGAGTGAGTGAGTGAGTGAGTGAGTGAGTTCCCTCACTCTGAAAGTCTCTCCAGTCAATGGCTGGCTCCTTCTCTTTGGGGTCTTAGGCTAAGTGTGACCTACCCAGAGAGCCTTCCCAGACTTCCCCCCATTATTTTCTACCTCGGCATCCTCTTTGCTACCTTCACGGCACAATTTTTTTACTTCCAACAACAAATTTACTAACTTTCTTTTTTTTGTTTTCCTTTGACTGCTCTTGATCACCACTCTATACTCTGCACTCCTTTAACAGGGGCAACATCTGTACAGTTCATTCCTGTCACCCACTGCCTAGGGCATGTCATGGATGTCCTATATATATATATATATATATATATATATATATATATATATATATATATATTTGTGGAATGAATAACCAACTCTTCCTGGAACCTTCCAGCTCCTTCAAGGAGCCTGCCTTGCCCTGGTCTCCTCCAGCCTCCAGGAACTGCAGCTCCCACCTCGCTGGACCACTGAGGGGAGCCAGACATGACATGAGCTGGGTACCCAACTTCAAAGAAGAGGGAGGAACTGAGGCAGAAAGAGAGAAGGCCATTGTCCTCAGGGTATGGCTGAGGCTTGTCCATTCCCTTCCCTCCTTCCCTCCCTCAGGATCAGCAGGGCCTTTCTCTCAGCAAAGGTCCCACGAGCCAACCAAGGTTGGGCTGAGGGAGAGTTTCTGACTCCAGAGACCCAGCTACCACCCTCCCTCCTCAGTCCCTGCTCCTGTACACCCGGGCTGGGCACAAGGCCAGGCACTTCAACCCTCCCGATTACCACCAGGTCAAACCCTCGCCACCAGGTCAAAAAAGCAACAGGGTCCATTGCCAATCCCCATACTGTGGCCGGTCAGGGTTCCACAATGTCCTTGGGAGGAATTCTCCACTCAGGAATTTTCCTTCCACTCAAGTCTCAGACCTTAGAGATCATGGAGTTCAAGTTCCTCACTGTTTCAGGAGCCTAGAGAGGCGCAGGGACTTGCCCAGGGTCACCAGCCAAGGCCAGAACCCCAGGCTCCTGTGGGTGGAGATAACAGGCCATGGTCTCCCCCCAGCCATGTCTGCCTCTTTTTTCTTCCACCCCCTCCCCGACCACCTCAGGAAAACAAGAAATATGACTATACACCTTTCACACCTGGGCTCTCACCTCTGTGGTCTCATTTTCAACCCACAGTATAAGGCAGGGCGGGGGGGTGGGGGTTGGGTTACAGAGATTGTTTCCACACCTGAGAGAGGTGCAGGGTACACTGAGGCCCAGAATAGTATCACAGCTCCCACAAGGACACACAGAGAGGTAGAAGCCACACCAAGAACAGAGCCCAGGAGTCCTATCTCCCGCTCAGAGCCAGGATGCACTGTGCCCTGAGCCACCACTGCGGTCCTGATGGTCCAGGAGGGGGGCAGATTAGGCCAAATGCACAGCCTCTCTCTGGTCAGGTTCCCACTTGCCAACAAAGGGTTGAATTTGGAAGCATCTCCCAGCTCAGCTGCCTGTGGGCATTGCCCTCCCTGGCCCCTTCCTCCGCAGCTCTTTGAGCTCCTGGGACACCTGGGCTGCCCCCAGAGCACCATGGCACTCAGGTTCCTGTCCGTGTCATTGTCACTTTTCCCCAAGTGCCTGAAAGATCCCAAGTGGGCGGGTCCCCTCAGGAGGCCTGGGTACCGCTTATTCCCTCCCCTCACCAACCCTCCTGGCCCTGGAGGTGTGCAGGCCCAGCACACCAGGACGGAGGTGACAAGGGCACCGCGATGGCCCGCGGGGAGGCCCACAAGAAACTGAACGACTAAGGGACTGAATGAAGAAACTGTGGGACCAGTGGCCGTGCAACTTGACTACCTGTTGATGGAGGGACAGGCTGGTCGTTCTGGCTGACAGGCTGACAGGCCGACTGACAGGATTGGCTGACAGGCTGGCTGTACCGGCTGACAGGCTGACGGGATTGGCTGACAGGCTGGCTGTACCGGCTGACAGGCTGACGGGATTGGCTGACAGGCTGACGGGATTGGCTGACAGGCTGGCTGTACCGGCTGACAGGCTGACGGGATTGGCTGACAGGCTGGCTGTACCGGCTGACAGGCTGACAGGCCGACTGACAGGATTGGCTGACAGGCTGGTTGTACAGGCCGACTGACGGGATTGGCTGACAGGCTGGTTGTACTGGCTGACGGGCTGAGGGGACTGACTGGCTGTACTGACTGGCCCACCGACTAGCGGGTTGGCTGCTGAGGGTGTTGCCGCCAACAGCCAGCCTCTTCGCCTCCCGGTCACTTCTCGCATCACCAACCGGTTTCTGAACCGAGGCGCGCGGAGCCGGGTGGGGGGGACCACGGCTCCTCCCAAGGGCGGAGTTGGAGCCCATGCGCGGCGCGCGGCGCGCGGCGCGCGGCGCCACCTAATGGCCGCGGTCGTAATGGAGGGGCTGTGGGGGACGGGTTGTGGGGGCGGGGCTGTGGGCGGGACCTGTGGGTGGGCGGGGCTAACGTGGAGATTCGGACGCTGCGGGAGGGCAGGGGCGGGGATCTCCAGCACCCCCTTTTCCCGACTTCGCCTCTCCCCCCCATCCCCGTTCCGTTCGCCCCTGGGGTTCCGGCCTCCTCCCCTCTGTAGTCGGAGTGGGCGGGTCCCCTCAGGAGCCTGAGTCGCTCTGCGGCCCTGAGCGCGGGAGACAAGTTCCCGCTTCCCCTTAGGCCCCTTGGCGTCCTGACGGTCCCAAGGCCCGGCCGGGGCGGGGGCGGCGGGACCCTCCCGGCTCGGGCCGGCGGCAGAGCTCCGCAGGGGTGGGGGCCCCGGGAATCCTCGATGACTCTTGCAGGGGCCTGGGGAGCGTGAGTGAGCAAGGTGGAGGCGAAGGCCGGGGGAATTTGCATTGTTTCTGCTCCTGGGCCCAGAACTGCCCCTCGCGCCATTTGCCTGTCCCCTGTACACCCCCAATGATGCAGGACCTCACAGCTCAGCCGCCTTCCAGGCCGATCTGAAGCGTGGTGAACATCGGCGAGCCCCCTAGGTGGCAGCAAAGACCCGGGAAAGTGGTTCCAGAAGGTTCTCCCTTCTGCCCTAAAGCCGGAAAGGCCGGGAGGGACCGAGCCCCAGCGCCGGGAGAGCCGGAGCCCAGGGCGCAGGAACCGGCTCGCGTCACACGGCGACCCGACTCCCGCAGGAAGACAGGCGGCGAGGCGGAGGAGCGGCTCCCGGGGGGACCCGTGGGAGTGGGGCTCGGGGCACGGATGCCCTCAGACCTGCCCTCGAGACGGTCTGACTGTCCCGGGGCGGGGGGGGGGGGTCTGCTCACCTGAGGCTGACTCCTCACCTGTAGAACCAGGGACAAGAAGGGCACCTACTTCACAGGATGTTTTGAAGATTAAGATGCTGTGTGGAAATCGCTTAGGGCGGTGTGTGTGTGGCACGTAGTAAATGCTCAGTAAACGGCCACATTAATAAATGTAAAGCACCGTTCACAGGCCGCCAAAACCATGGCTGGTTGGTACCTGGGTGTGATGGTCTCTTGTCAAATCGGCTAAGTTACAGCCCCCAGTTATTCAATCAAACACTAATTTAGATATTGTGGGTGATGCCATTTTGTAGATGCAATTAAAGTCCATTATCAATTGACTTTGAGGGAGATTATCCTAGATAATCTGAGTGGGCCTGATTCAATCAGTTCAAAGACTGTAAGATCAGAGCTGAGGCTTCCCTGATGAAGAAATTCTGCCTGTAGACAGCAGCTTCAGCCCTTGGCAAGAGTTCCAGCATGAACCTCATGATTTTAGACTTGCCTAGCCAACCCCACAATCATGTACGTTAACTCCTTGCAAAAAAAAATTTTTTTTAATCTCTTAACATTCATCTCCTAGTGGTACTATTTCTCTGCTTGAACCCTGACTAATACATAGGAAATAAGAAGGATGTATATGTGTGCATGCACGCATGGTCTGGCATCACAGGGCCCAATCCTGTTTAGTCACTCCTTTTTTTTTTTTTAGATAGAGTGGAAGGGAGGGAGGGAGAGAGAGAGAGAAACATCAATGTGAAAGAGACAAGGGGATTGAGCTTGCAAGCCAGGTCGGAGCCCTTAACCAGGAATCGAACCCATGACCCTTCTGTGCACGGGCTGACTCTCTAACCACTGAGCAACACACCAGCCAGGGCTATTCACTCCTTTTTAAGCTCAGGGTGGTTTGTGTCTTTCAGAATCCTGTAGTTGGAGGCTGTAGAAAAACCATGATTGTTTAATGTAGGGCTGAGGGTAGGGCTGGGAGGGGGGTGGGGGCAGAGAGCACAGGCCTCTCAGTCCCTTCCACAACCCCTGCTCCCAGGCTTAGGCCTCCTGGATGCAACCTCCTTGCTTCCAGGCTTTCTCTACAGAACTCTTTTCCCAAGAGACACCACGCTGCTCCTCCTCCCCCTGCAGCAGGTGCAGGATTGGGAATGAGGGGTACAAACCATGCTGTCTCCCGGGGAACCAGCTGGTGAGGAGGAGGCTTCTCCCTCAGACAGCTGGTCCATTTGTCACTGTACCCTGCCTCTCCCGCCTCCATCCCGAAGGCCGTGGGTCCTGTGCATACCCACACCTCTTGCCCTCCCACCCTAATTCTAACAGTCACTAAAATTCATCAATTACATTTCATTTTGCCTCAGCACCAACCTATGGGGCAGAAGTCAACATTGTCATTATCCCCATTTTACAGAGGAGAACACTGAGGCACGGAGGTGTGTTCTCAGCCCCCCACCCGTTCCTCTTCCTGGGGGGACAAGCTTGGGCAGAACCTTAAAGGTCAGTCAAGAACACCTGTGGTGGAGAGGAAGCAGCTACGATGGGGCTGAGGGGTCTCATCCCTTCTCAGACCCTCTGTTTGTTCCTCAGCACAAATGGTGGTGGTAAGAGATCAAGGAAGTGGCCAATCTGAAGGCACTTGGCTTCCCTTCCTCCCTCCCTGTCACGAGGAACCTGGGGAGGCTGGTAAAACATGGTCTGGTGGAAAGGGGGACACTCAGGGGTCAGCAAGCCCTTGTCTGAGGCCTGGTGTGGCCACATGCAAACTGTGAGGACTTCAGCAAGTTCTGGAACCGATCTGAGCCTCGTCTGTGGGATAGGCTCCTATGGAGACAGGAAAGCAGCTGGTTCTTATTATCGGCACTCAGCTCTCAGGTCTGCCACCTATTCTCTCCACTTTTATTTTTTAATTTTTTGAGAGAGGAAGGGAGAGGAGTAAAGAGATAGAAACATCAATGAGAGAGAAACATCAATTGGCTGCTTCCTTCATGCCCCCTACTGCTGATCGAGCTTGAAACCCCGGCACGTGCCCTGACGGGGAATCGAACCGCCGACCTCTTGATCCATGGGTTGACTCAACCACTGAGCCATCCTGGCCGGGCTGTTCTCTCCACTTTTATTAGGGAGTTGGTGAAAGTGAAGACACCATGCCTCCCTTAGTCCCAGTCCTTCCCTGCTTCCTCACCTGAGAGAAGAGCAGTCTCTCCCCTACCCCAAGTCACTCATGCCATCCCAAGTGTCGTGAGTCCTTCCTTACCCTCACCCCATATCTAGTCCTTCAGCAAATCCTGCCAGCTCCACCTCCCAAATATATCCACTGTGTCCCTCCATTTCATTGCCAACCCCCAGGTCCCCGCCACCCAATCTCCCTCCTGGGCAAACTGCTCTCCCACTCTGTCCCATGCAACAGCAAGGATGAGATTTTTAACATACAAACAGGATCATGTCTCCCACTGCTCAACACATTTCCCTGGGGCTTCTGAAGGCTCTGGCCTCCAAGGCCCTGTGAGGCCTGGTCCCTGCCACCCTCTTCACCCTCATTTCACACCTGGCTCCCTCCTGCTCTCTACTTGGCCTCATTTCAGCTCCTGGTACTCTGCACATTCCCGTAGCACATGCTGTTCCCTCTGCCAAAACAGACTTCTCCCCACTTCACCCCTTTAGTTAACTCTTCTCCTGCCCAGGCTGCTTCTGGTACTTTCGTTAAACACATCCCTGACATTCTATGTCTTCTCTTGCAAGCACTGCACTCAGTCTGCCACGGCAGCATTCACTGGGTGACTGCAGGATTACCCTCAGCCCCATCACACACATGACCATAAGCTCCATTAGGACAAGGACCGAGCTGCTTTTGCTTACTGTGGTGTCCTGGTGCCCACACACAAGAGAGCTGAATCAATGCTTATTGAGGTGAGGGCATGAGGCAAGGCACCTTCTTGATTATGGGCGGCACCCACATGCCCTGGTTTACTTTAGAAGGCCTACTTTTCACCTGCCATCCCAACATAATAATAATGATGCCCTGGTTCACTCTCAAGTGTCCCAGTTGGTGGTATATTATACGGTCAGCCTAGTTATTGGAAAGGAAGGATAGGGGGTTCACCCAAGAGCTTCTGCTCTTTCCCAGCCCCATGCTGGTTTCCCACTTTTCCCCTATAAGCCCAAAGCTTTTTCTTCTTACTCCTGAGATTTTTTAAAATATTCTTCATGCGTTGCTTCCAACCCCCAGAAATACATAAGAATTCTGTTTGCCCATTTCAATGCAGAACGGTCTTCCTGGAGGGTTGCCATAGTGATCGAATGACATCACTACCCTGGAAACAGTTGCCTAGGAGATGAGTGATGTCACTTCCAGGATGTGGTTGCCATGGTAACCATTTCAGTGGCACTAGGGGGTGGCCAGGAAAGTGAAGAGGGTGGAGGGCGGATGCAGAAGGGACAAATGTGAAGGGCGGAAGGAAAAGGGGGGCAGCGTGGGGGGGGGAGGAAGGCCAGGACCATCCCAGAGCAGTTGAAAATAAGCAGAGAATCACAGAATCTCAGAAATGGAAAGACTCCAGGGACCACCAAAAGCACTCGTCTCCTTTTTAGAGGCTGCTGAGAGGCCAGAACTTGCTCAAGGTCACACCACCAATTTACAGGAGATGTTAGAACCAACCCTGAGGCCTCATGACCCTCAGTTTCCTATATGGCTCATCAGTAATAGACTTGGGTGGGTATATAAAGGATTCCCTTTGGTCATTTCATTTTTTTTAAAATCTAGCCTCAAATCAATCAATTATTCATGCATTTAACAAATTCTTTTTGTGAGCTGTGTGCTAGGCCCTCGAGAAGAATCTTAAGTGATGTTTTCCTAGTTACTTTAGTATTTTATACTTTTATAAAATACTAGTGTAGCTCCCCCACTAGAGTGTTAGCCCCAGGAGGACAGGTAACTCACCAAGGTATCCCTAGCATCTTGCCAATGTCTACCATACAGTGTTTGTTGAATGAGTGAAGACTGAGTGGTAAATGCCATTGTGTGGTACAGACCCACAGAACAGGAGCCCAGAGGGGGATTCACTGTAGCTGGCAGGAAGAGGGTGGGATTTCATAAATAGGATTTAAGTAGGCCAAGAGAAGAAAGCCATTCCAGAAGGGATGGTAATGGCTTGAGCCAAAGTGAGAGAGCAGGCTGAACAAGTTGGGTCCAGCAGGGAAAGAAATTCAACTGGTGGTGTTTGGGTCCACCTCTTGAGTCCACCTACAGGTACCTCCTCTCCTGGTTGAAGGAGCTCAGGGATTAGGGGGAAGGAAAGCATTAGGGTCTATGTCCTGAATATGCCGGGGGGGGAGAGGGGGGGCCAAAAACACTGACTGAAGAGACAATTGCAAAGGAGAAGGTCACTGAGAGAAGTCTGGTTGGTGAGGAGGGAAGAGGTCCCATCAAGGAAGACTTGGAAGGTCAGGTTTCCAGCCTCTGCCTGAAGGCAACATGTTCATGGAAAGAACAAGGGCCTTGGAGCCCTGCACGGAGACATGCTCTGCCACTTCCCAGCTGTGTGACCACATGAAAGTCACTTTTCCTCTCAGCCTCTCAATTGGAGCTACAGCCTTCTTCACGGATTGTCAGCTCTGAATTTTAAACTATGTAAAGCCCTATTTGGTATGATGACTGCTAAGTCACCCGCAAAAGGCAATCAGCAAATGTTATTTCCCCTTCCCTTCTTTGTACAGTCCCCGCCCTCCAGAATGGCATGGGAGTTGTATTTTGGAAAAATAAACTTGACAGTGGATTCCTTCATTCCTTAGCTCACCCAACCTTTTGAAGCTCTTGTTTTGCTAGGCACCATGGGAACCTATTGTCCAGAGGAGAGATGTGCACAGTAACTTAGAATAATAATGCAAAGACTGACCCAAAGTCACCAGGCAGGAGGAGGCCTCCGGCTAGATCAGAGGTTTCATAAGAGACAGTATTTCATTAGGCCTTGAAGGATTTGATTTGGGTAGGATGTCCTAGAGGTTGAAGAAAGGATACAGACCAGAGAGGCAGACGGGCTGGCTATTGTTATAACTTTTCTAGGACTCCTTTTCTCCAGGTGGAAATAAACACAAAGAGCCTTGAAGTGACAGCCCGTTTTGGTCTCAGTGTTTCCTCTTACTAGCTATGTACCGCATACCGCCTGATACCTAGGTGTCCTCATCTGTTAAAAAGATAATTCCTATCTTCCAGAGCCACTGTAAAGATTCAGGCCATGCACCTGAAGTGCCCAGAACATGGTAGATATTTGAAATGGTGGTTTTCATCAGCTTAATGACTGGGTTTTATCATGGAAGATGACGTTAGGTCCCACCCAGCTGTGAGTCAGTGTTTGTGCTTGCCTTATAGTTGAAGGGTCTCCTAAGAACTGAGGACCCTCTCAGTCTCTGAATGGCAGGCATCCTGGATGGAAGGGTGTATGGGAGGGTGTGGAGGGCCCAACAGTTGGAATGAAGCCTAGTTTATGTTACAGAGCCAAGAGGCACCCTGGGCTCCCCAATCCCAAGTGACTTAAGATGGCCAAGTATTTACTCGACAATAGCTCCATTATCAAGGATCCTACCCTACCCTCCAACTCAAACAAATGGACTTTTGAGCAGGATTTGAGGAGTTACTAAAAATCTGAAGCAATAACACCAATAAATTTAAACATCCTTTTCCAAGTACAATTCCTGCAACCCTAAGTGAAAACATTAAAAGCACTGTGTCCAGAATGGGATGTGACACCTCCCCCTCTTTTTTTCCATCTCAATCCCAAGAGCGCGGCAGTGAAAAGAACCATGAACAAGGGTTTAGGGGATATGAATGCTAGACTAGGTTCTGTCACCGATTTTGCAGTGACTCCTAGAAAAGCCATTTCAATTCTCCGGATTTCAGTTTCCCTGCAGTAACACTGAGGTTGACCCCATCTTATTTCATAAATTTATCTTGACAAGTTTTAAAACATGAGAGTGTGCGGAACTAGAAGGAAACTTCTGAGATCACACAGTAAAGAAGCCTTTGGGGCTTATGCCACATGTAATATAATAGCTCCCTATTAGCTCGTCTCAAAGAACCCCATTTATAACTTACGGGGCTAATTGTAATTATGTGTCCATACTTCTCCACACCCCATTCCCAGACAAAAGAGGATGCCTTATACACACTGAGTACTATGAGTTAAATTTAAACTTATACTCCAAATCCTACGCTTAAAAATGAGGGACCTGAGCCTTGAAGGCTGTGTGGCTTGTCACGGCTGCCTGGAGCAGACAGCAAGGCACTGCTAGAGCCCACAAGGGTAGAACTCTGAATTAGTAGTCTTAGAAAGAAGCCGTCCTGACTTCCCAGCTGTGTGAACTTGAGGTCTACAACCTTAGCTCCTCAGCTTCCACATCTGGAGGGTGGGAACAAAACCTTTCAGAAGACAGTTGTGATGTGAAACGAGTGTTTTCCCTAAAGCCCTTCCTCTGAAGAGTACTTCGAATATAAGAACAGTTTTAATGTCGACATGTTTATCAAAGCTGTATCTTGGCCACATAACACTTGTAGCTTTAAAATACCTGACCTAATTGAAGTGAAACTCAGTAACCATTTCAGCTAGCAATTAGGCCAACTTGAAACAGGCTTCCTAAGGAATTTTTAACACATGGGTCAAACCTCTACTTCGGAATGAGAAAGTAGGTTAAACTTGCATGCCTAAAAGTTCTGTGCTCCACCATAATAGGAGCTCATGGACAGAAATTGGGTCATGCCCATTTTCACCAGTCTAATATCAAGATTTAGTCAAAAATAAGATATTCAATCCCTGGTCAGGTGGCTGTTTGGAGTGTTGTCCAGTACACCAAGAGGTTGCAGGGTTGGGGTGCATATGGAAAGCAACCGATTGATGTTTCTCTCTCTTCCTTCCTCTCTCTAAAAATCAATAAAAACATACCTTTGGGTGAAGATTAAGAAAATAGTATCTTAAGACCTTTGTGTAACTGAACCAATCCACTTAAAAAGCACGTTTGGGCCTGACTGGCGTGGCTCAGCGGTTGAGCACCGACCTGTAATCCACGAGATCAAGGTTCGACTTCTGGTTGGGGCACATGCCCAGGTTGTGGGCTTGATCCCCAGCTGATCAATGACTCTCTCATCATTGATGTTTCTATCTCTCCCTCTCCCTTCTGCTCTCTGAAATCAATATATATATATTTTTTAAAGGCATGTTTGGTCCTGAGCACCATGCTGGAGGTAGTAACAATTGTGAGGGGCTGGAGTCATCACCTGAGGAAGGGTATAACTGGTGATACTGAACTTCAAGAGAAGCCTTGGGGTGCAAGCAAATGGGGAGTTTGCTTAAGGGGTTAGGCCTTTTTCTTTTTTAAACTCAGAGGTTCTTCAATTTTAAAGAATACTCAAAGCTTTCTTATTATTTATTAATCAGTAAATACTATTTTAGGGATGCAGGTTGTGTCCCTGATTAATATTTTATTACATCTAATACAGAAAGAATATTAAGAAAATTTGAGGACATGTATAACCACGTATCTACCTTGAGTGCTAACTATCAACCAGCATTCCACCAGGGTGGGTCGAATACCCTCCCCGCCCAAGTTAAGCACAGACCTGACCTTTCACAGGGGCGCTGTACTGCGGAAGGCAGCATTTTGGTCTGCTCAGCTCCGTATAAGCACCAGCTATCAGGAAGAGTGGACAAGAGAGGCTGTGTTGGCTGGGTTCACAGCAAACTACTTAAAATGCATGAGTTTTAGGTGTATATTACAAATTGTGTAATGGAATCAAAGGATAAGAAAACTTACTGTATGAAAAATGCTTCATGTTTGAGACTCAAACCAGAATTCAATATGGTAACCTGTTATATAGCTCCTTGAGGAGGTGAAATGAAGACCATACACTTAGAGATATCCCCAAAGCAGCATTTATTTACCCACTGAATTCCAAAACATTTAATTTAGAAGTCTGGCATTTCAATAATTACCCATCTTGATTGACATGGGCTGACACACATGGTGCTGTCAGGATACACAAGGACAATAGCCAAAGAGTTACAAAAAATAAATCCATGATTCTTAAACAATCTCAACCAAAAAAAAAAAAAAAAAGTTACAGGTATCAAAACTTTAGATGCATTGCATTTAAAAGAAGGTTTGCGCACATCATAATTTAAAGAGGCAAAACAAGGGCGCTACTGAAACCTCACATTAACAGTTTATTATAAAGCTGACGGAAAGGAGCAAGTGTTCTCTTTGTATCAGCTTCCCGTAACAGTTTTCCATTAGTTGAAGGAAGAGAAGAGGTGGGAGGGATGAATTCATTTTTGCATGCACAAGATGTACTGCTTATTTAACAAAACACTATCAGCTCATTTTAAATGGATCATTTAAATATCACTGTAGCCTGTTTTGGCTAATTCTCCTTTCTAAACTTCCCCACTGCTTTCGCCTGGATTTCACAACTACAAAGAGGCATAGTAAAATGCCTCATTCAGAACACACTTGTCTGCACAATTCGAAAAGAAAGCTCCCATGGGCTCAAAGCAACCATCAATCCAGCAACACCCATGAAGATTTATCTGAAATTGCTTCCCAGGGGGCAGGGGAGCAGATCTGAGTAGCTGTGCTGCCAATACAGATAGGTTTAGCACTAGATATTTAGTGATTGTGGCAAGGAAGAATTGGTGATGATGGGGGGGGGGGGGGTGAAGGAAGGGCCAGGGACCCGAAGACTCTTTAGTTGCCTTCTCCTGCTTCTTCATCCTGCTGGTCGCTCGTCCAGAGGGTGAGGTTGTCTCGCAGCAACTGCATGATGAGCGTGGAGTCCTTATAGGAATCCTCGTTTAGTGTGTCCAGCTCAGCTATGGCGTCATCGAAGGCTTGTTTGGCTAAGAGGCAGGCCTGCTCGGGTGCATTCTGGATCTCGTAGTAGAACACGGAGAAGTTGAGGGCCAGGCCCAGCCGGATGGGGTGCGTTGGCTGCATGTGCTCTTTGCTAATTTCAAAGGCTTCCTTGTAGGCCGCCTCAGAAGCTTCGACCACACTGTTTTTCTTCTCCCCGGAAGCTACCTCTGCCAAGTAACGGTAGTAATCGCCTTTCATTTTCAGGTAAAAGACCTTACTCTCATACTGGAAATCATTGCAGTTCTTGATGAGAAACTTGTCAAGCAGAGCCAGGACATCATTGCACACTGTTTCCAGCTCCTTCTCAATCTTCTCCCGGTAAGCTTTAACTTTCTCCAACTTCTTTTCATTTCCATCAGCCATGGTTTTCTGCTCAATGCTGCTGATGACCCTCCAGGAAGATCGCCTGGCACCAACAACATTCTTGTAGGCCACAGAGAGGAGGTTTCGATCTTCATTGGAGAGAGGTTCATTGAGCTCTGTCACCTGCAAAATGCCAAAGATAAACACTGAGTTCCAAGCCCAAAAATCTTGGAAAGAAATCTTCCCTTCAACCTAATCAAGAACCCCTCAAAGAAAAAGATTATGGACAAGCCACTCCACAGAAAAACCAATTATACATGGATCCTATGTAAAGGAAAGACTGTAGTCTAACCAAATAAATACTTGGAACTCAAAATACTAATTGACAAGGGCTTTGAGAAATTCATAATTCAGGCCTTATAACATGTTGCCTTCATCTTGGCAGAGGTATAGGGTTGGGGAGATAAAGGTAATAATCATGGAAAGGTTGTGAGGTGACGGTACATAATGGTGGGTAGAAGAGCCCCAAAGTTTCAGCTATTCTGCAAAGGATATTCAATAGTAAGATCATGTGATTCCTTTGTCAAATGTCAAAAATTACAGACTAGAAGTCTATTCCAGATTCTACTTCCAGCTGTATATTCTACGAAGAACCAATGAAACCTCCCTCAAATACGTATGAATAGATAAGAAAGTCACAGATGAGATCAGACAACACACAGATCTAATGGCCAGTTTCAGCTTGTGTGGTTACACATGGAATTCCTCTAGTACAACCAGTCCTCCCCTAAGCTAAAACAGATACATTAGTGACAGTAAAGTGCCCCAGCCTCTGATGAAAAGAAGTAGAGCTATTCAGCAGCAAGCTTTACTCTCACCTACCTGACAGGAAACCCTGACTGGCCATTAAGAATGGAAGCACCAATTATTTAAACTGGAACGTTAATTGTCACATGTCACTTTCATTACTTAGTTCTCCATCCTTATTTAGAAACAAGGCCTTAGTAGATGTAATCAGTTAAGATGAAGTCATAACTGCATTAGGGTGGATCCTACATCAATGATTGCTGTCCTTATAAGGAAAAGGAGATCTGGAGACATGCAAACAAACACACAGAGAGAACACCTTGTGATGATGGAGGCAGAGATTGGAGTGATGTGTCTACAACCCAAGGAACACCAAGGATTACCAGAAGCCACCAGAAGCTAGGACAGAGGCAAGGAAGGATTCTTCCCTAAAACCTTCAGAGGGAACACACAGCTCTGTCAACACCTTGATTGTGGACTTCTAGCCTTCCAAATGATAATAAAACAAATTTCTGTTGTTTTAGGCCACCCAATTTGTGGTGCTTTATGGGGCAGTCTTAGGAAACTAATACAGACTTGGAATCAGAAAACCTCGGCCTGGGCCATAGCAAAGCCAATAAATTACTAAATTGGCCTGTATCTTCTATAAAGCAGGGGGATTCCTTAATTACATGACCTACTGGTAAAGAGAAGCACTTGGGAAATCATAAAACACTCAACAAAAAAAAGTATTACTATAAATCAAACCAAATAAGGACAGAACCTTCTCCAATGGAGGGGAAAAGCCAAGTTCAATGGAGAAAGCTATTAACAGCATATTAAAAACAGACATGCCTAACATGGACTGAGAAAACTGAGCAGTGGAGAATCAGAAATTTAAAAAACAAAAACGTTGATAGATTTGAAAAATTAGTAGTTCAAGAACATAGGCAACCAATGTATTCATTTGTGTAAAATTAGGAACCTTGTGCCAAGTTCTTAAAAAGTGAAACAAGCAATTGTCTACCCAACTCAACAAAGCCCAGGCAAAATAAAAATACCAGCTCCTTCTTCCAATTTATTAATTTCCCTGCCTGTCCCCAGTCCCTCTGTTCTTTTGCCATAAATCCTTAGCCTGGATTCTCTCATCCTTTGCCTACTCAATCAATCCCACCCTACTACTTTCTTCAGTGTGGTCTCTGCTCCTCTTCACACAGACAGGAGTGGTCTCTCAGCTCTGGTCTCTGATCTGCCAATCTTCTCTCTACTAATCAAAATTCTATCTCAAATATTCTGACAAGCCTCAGAATGCTTGAATTCCCTAGAATAACTCTTTTCTGGGGCAACAGTCAATAAAACATAACATGAAGCAAGAACAGAATTTGGAGAGCCCCTTAATCTTACAGTAAGTAAATCTGACAAAAGGCACTTGACATGAAAATGCAAATGTATCCGTAAGGAGTCACTATATACTTCTTCCTTGACTAATACAGCGGCTTGTGTTAGATCACTGCAAAAATACCCAAAGGTAACTCTCCAGAGCACATCATTAAAACTAAGTGCCCATCTGAAATGTATTTATGTCACATAGGATGTTTGTGCCAGGGGCAGCATCATTTCATTAAAAACAAAAAACCCTAAGATATCTGGAGTTTAGCCTAAGTTAGCTGTGTGGCCTTGAATGAATCACAACCTTTCATCAAAAGTAAAATAAGGAGGATCACCCAAATGATCTCCAAGGACTTCTTCAGCTCCCAAATCCTAGGATTCCATTTTTCCTGAGCAACAATAAAAAGTGTGGTTAAGGCATGAAGTTGATACTACTAATGTAAGTGAAATTTGGGTGTATCTGTGGGTTTCAGGAATTCGTGTAGCATTCCCTCTCTCCATCAGGAATAAATTGCCAAAAAAGGCTACTGGGAAATATTTATAATAACACCTCCACAAGAAAAAATAATTTACTAGGCGTATTAGTGTTTATGTAACAATCATCTGGTTGCCTGCCAGTCTGAATGAATCACTATCAGCATCAGCTGAGGGTGACTAACATCACTAAGCAAGCATTGTTCTTAGAACCCCAGCCAGGGCCTAACTAACTGGATACATTTAAATACAGTATTTTTTCATATTCCTGGGTTACAACTCAGTTAACAAAAGGAAACTTATGGAATGAAGATAGTTTTATTACTTGATCAAATAACTAAAGAAAACTGGGAGTTTCCCCAGATTGGAAAATTATAGGTTGAAGGGAAATCAGATGGCCCATTAAAACAAAACAGATTCATAACCAGTGTTGACCAGTGATACTTATTGTAAATAACCTTCATTAATATTAGTTAACCCCAGTTCCCAACACTTCAAATTCCAAAATACTAGAGCCAGGAGATCTAAAGAAAAGTCTGGTACTATACTAAGAGAAGCAGATACTGGGAGGCAATGTAGCGTAATGGAAAGACAGGAGAGCTCTAACTACTAGTCCAACCACACCAATACTAAATCTACAGGATGATCATCTGCAGATTCCATGGACATGATTTACTCTGTCTCTACAATCTTAAGTTTCCAAATGTTTCCTAACTAGGAACATGAAGGCAAGACAAAGAATTTTCAAATAGAAGAGACTAGGCAATGGTGTCAACCTTCCTTCCACTCTAATGCTGGAGTTTCAACACACTCTCATTTCTGCACCATGCAGAGCACTAAGTCTTCACGTGGTAACTCCATCTGTAACGGGCTCCCCCATCCCTGCTCAGTCTCTCTTCCTTCTTCTCCTGCCCTTCTCCCCACCTCACTTAATCCTGCTTACACTCTTCCTGAAAACCTTAAATTGGTGGACCCTCCCCATTTATAAAGCCCTCCTCTCCACTCCTTTAAGGACTGGGCTCCCTGTCAGCCACTGGACCAGTATCCTTACCCACGCAGCCTTGGGCTACACCAACTCCCAACCCTGGGGCACTCGCTTCCCCCTTCTCTCAGCCTCAACACTATACAGCATTACTAAAAGTCACAAATGACCTGGTCTACTATGAATTCATTTATCTTCCTATGACACTACTCGCTTACTCAAAAATCCCTAAGGGCCTCCTCCCACTAACTCACAAGGCAATAAACTATTCATTTGTGAGTAAAAATAGATCCACTGCCAAAAATAGCACAGGGACTATTTGGGAAAACTTAAAAGTTCTTATTCTGGGAAACATCAAGCCTCAAAAGTAATACTGAGCAAACAAAAATGCCACCCCTGAGCTGCCAGGCCACAGTTGGGGTTGTCATTTCTCCTGAATAGCTCTCCCATCCTTCATAGCTACTCCACACTACCATCCCATTCTTTAGTTACCCACACCCACACTACCAACAAGTTTGCTTTTGATATTAGCTTGTAACAGAAGAAAATGATTTTCATAAGCAATTAGGTAAACATAACCACATCATAAAATCTTTAAAGCTTCTGTGGCAGAATCCTATACATCTGTGCATGGTTTTTTTAAATAAACTATTGGGATGAAAGCTTTCTTGGCTGACTCTTCCCAAGTCAAAGCCCTGAAAGTGAGGATTCTGCCTGCTCTCAAGCTGGCAAATCACCATCAGTCATCACTTGCCTGGGCCTGGAAAGACCACGCCCTGTCCTCACCAGAGAGGCTCAACTGCAAGCTCAGAGCAGATGAGTTCAGGTAATTAACATCTACTCAAGCGTATTAGTCAAAACAGCTACCTTTGTATCACTGAGACTGCTTGGGTCTTGCTCTTGACATACTGGCCATTTTCATAGGCACTGGCAGGAGTTAAACACAACCCCCATCTGAAAGGCACTACTGCATGCTACTGTCCCTGGAAGCATCAGTATTGAAGGCTTCAGAAACTGTGCCAGGTTCTGATCACAGGAAAGTGCTAACGCCCACCACCAAAGAGGGGAAGGCCATGGCAGTAAGGAGAGGGGGGATGCAGAAAACAGGCAGCCTCAACTTGGACAATAGCAATTTTACCAACAACCTAAAGCCTGAAATTTGGGGGGTCTATGTACTTATAAAATATACTAAAGGCAATATAGAAAAACAACTGGTGCCAAGGATATCAAAGAACTTCTTAAAATACCACAAGTATAATTTAACATCGTCCTGTGCTTAATTCATAGCAGGAACTCAAAGTCCATTAATATTTTACTTAAGCTATATAAAATCTTGGTCTTCAAGAGAATAAGCAAAATCCAGATCTGTGATTTTGCCTTTTAGGCTCCTCTGCTGCAAAGATCTGGTAAGTGCTAGTAGATTCTGATTTGTTTAGTTGACTTGAAAGGGAGGGAGGAACACTGATTTGTTGTTCCACTTATTTATGCATTCATTGGTTGATTCTTTTTCTTTTTAAATGTTTTTATTGATTTCAGAGAGAGGAAGGGAGAGGGAGAGATAGAAACATCAATCGGCTCCCTCCTGCATTCCCACTGCTGGGAATCGAACCCGCTACCCAGGCATGTGTCCTGACCAGCTGGAATCGAACTGTGACCTCCAGGTTCATGGGTCGATGCCCAACCACTGTGCCACACCAGCAGGGCTGGCTGATTCTTGTATGTGCCCTGACTGGGGACCGAACCCGATCCCGGCAACCTTGATGTATTTGGATGACGTTCTAACCTACTGAGCTACCCAGTAGGTTAGCTCAGTCGATTCCGTTCCTAATCAAACTTGGCGAAAATAACTGACATCTAATAGATGTACTTATGTGTTCAGTAAGCTCACTGGTGTAAAAGGCTTGGAATTTCATCACCAATGATGAGAATAGCTTATATACCAGAGTGTATACCAGACATTATCCCTTAGCCTCACAGGGCACTATCATATGGTGGTTAAAGTGAGAGCTCTAGAGTTAGGAGTTCAAATCCTGGCTTTTACAACTTGACCATGAGAAAATTAAACTCTAAATTTCATTTGTAAAATAAAGTTAATAATAGTATCTATCCAGAGTGGTTATAAAGATTAAATGAGAATGTACACAGCTACCGTTTACTAACTGCCTAACAAGTCAAATGATAAACAAATTCCATAACCTTGAGGAATTGTAACAGGAAAACGCATTTGGGGTAACCCCTTCCAAACCATATTCTGAAAAACTGCAGTCTACCATGAATACAAAATTCCAGACAAAGAGGAAAAAACACATTTTTGGTTTCTTTAAGGCAGTGGTGGGTTCCTTGACTGTGGGAGCTCTTCTGGAACCGCAAACCCAGGCAGGGGCCACAACTTTCACTTAGTGCAGCAAAGCTGTGAACTGTCCAATATCTGAAGAGCCTTTTAATTCAGACTACTGCAAGAATTCAAAGCCTCCCTCCTTCCTCAGACAATAGATAAAGTGGTAATTACATTTTAAATGACTGGTTAGTGGAAAACAGGACTGACTAGTTGATATGTATATATTTCAGACTGTAGTACCAATGTGGCTTTAAGGTTTCACACTAACCACAATTTTGGCACACCTCAAAATCATCTTTTGTTTGACACTGCAACACAGGTTATGTCTCACCCGGGGCCATGCAGCCGTGCTCTCCTTTTATGCACCACCTGCTCATTTCCCCACTGCCCATAATCTCACAGCTGTCGGAATAAGAGCCCTTTGCCACTGGCTGGGCCAAGTGCCTTTTCCTTCCCGACTCCTGTTTCCTTAAACTGCAGCTTTGTTTCCTGCACGTAAGATTTCTATAGATGTTCAAGTCCTTCGGAGGTATTTCTGCCCATCCTTTGTCAGTGTTGAGAAATGCCTGGGGTTCTAGAATCTCTCAGTGTTTCTTCCCACTATTATTCTGCATGGAAGCTACTAGGGATGGTATGAGGAGAGCTTGAAGGCATGCCTGCATTTCACCTCAGAAACATCTCTTGCCTTTTCAAATTATAAAGTGAAGCAGGGAATTGTAGTTCTCAACTGATGTGAGACACCACCGATTCCAATATGCATGATTTTTCTTAGAGCTTACCGAGACCATCCTCCAGGTGACGCTGGTAGCATAAAAAACACCAATCATTACCAGCAGGCAATATTATTAGGTGACCATTTAAATTATAAAGAAAAAAGAAAACAAGTTAGAAAATGAAGACTGAAAATGGACTTGATAGTAATACCAACATTACTATAGTTTTACACTGCAGAGGACCCAAAGCTGAGATGTAAGTTTCAAGGTCACAGAGTGGTGGCATCAGAACACCCCTTCACTAAGGTGTGCTGCTCCATCTTCCTTACAGCAGTCTACTTACCTGCCCTGAAGAAAACCCACATAAACCCAGAGGATTACTAGAATCCACTCTTTCCAAAAGCTGTTAAGGCCTGTGATATTAATAAAATGGAGACTGAGTCTTCTCAGTAGCATTAAGAATTTATCATACAAACATCAGCTTAGGGTTCCCACTCACCCCTGCCAAGTCTTTCCAATAAACATGTTCCATTTATTTAGGTGACAAAAAAATTGCTTTTAATAGGAGAAACAGGATAATGACCAAAAAAAAGTTCTTGTGTTTTTTAACAGGAGTTACCTTGAGGAAGTGGTTTATCACAATTCTGAGATGACATGATTAGAGTTTGCACAGAATTTCCAATGCTGAATGGCTGCTTATACAACCCATCAATCATCTCAGTTCAGGTATCAGATTCCCAATACATGGAGAGATCCATTAGTTTGTAAAATACTGCCTTAAAAGCCTCAGAGAAAAATTGGACACAAGTAGGTGCAGGAAAACATTTTTTCCAAGCCTGTATTAAGAACAGAAAGCCAATTTTTTCTCCCCAAACTGTATTTTATTCTGGTTCTCTCTCTCCATTCTTCCCTTACTTCCCAATTTAGGTTGCCTCAGGCTTCCAGAACATACCGTCTAGTCGTTTTCCCTTACTCTCAATTCACCTTCTTTTAAGCCTCATTCCTTCATTCCCAAAGGGCTCCTAACATTCACAGGGTGAGTGAGGGCCTCACTAAAATGTCCAGAGAGGACTCATCCTGTCTAATCCCAGTTCCATTCAGTTACTGGGGAGAAGAGGCTCACTTAAGTATGACTTGCTGTGTGTACAGAACTGGCTTTATCACAAAGAAATTAAAGCTCAGGACCCTTTCCTGAGGAAATGAGTTTACAGAGCCAGTCTTGTTTCTGAAAAACTTCCAAAATTAATATACTTTACTTTTTTTTTTTTCTTAAATAGGGCCTTAGACTTCAGTTCTAAAACTAGACCCTCCGGGTTTGGATGAAAAGCTCTTATCTAATCCATATCATGCCATGTCACCACTGAATCAACAAATGTGCTGTGTTGGTGGTTTCCAAACACACCTTGTTCATGTGTAATAAGGACAACACAGGCAATACAACTCTTCAAGTATGTTTCTTACCTGGATTATCCTAAATACTGACCTCATCAACATACTTCATATGATATTAATATCAAAAGCCTTAAAAGGAGCTTTTCAAATGATTCAGAAATTTTAGGACACCTCTGGATTTGTAGTTTTTTCCCCTAAGAAATCCCCTCACAAGGCCAGCAAAAGGGCAAACGAGCTATGACCCAGGGAAGTAGTTCTCAAACTTAAGGCCACTAAAATTTGCCATGAGAGCTGGTTCAGAGTCCCACCCCCGGAGGTTCAGAATCTTTAGGTCTAAGGTGGAGCCCAGACGGATCCTTCCAGGTCGCAGGAGGTTGTACATGGGATGAACAGAGAGGTTAGTGGCCACAGTTGTAGCTCTACCACTGTGTGACCTTGAGGCAGAGAGAAGTAATGTGCATTTAGAGAAAACGTAAAATAAGGTTAAGAGACAGAGACAGTAACAGGATAACTGGAACTCTCAGAAACGCAGGTGGAGTCAAATCCACAGCATTTGCTAGGGTGTGGCCGGCCCCCCGACTTCTTCACCGGAAATCAGGCTGCAGAATCGATCTGTGAGGGTCTCGGGAAAGCAAAGGCACAGTGGCTCGTCTCGCTCAGAAGTCACGCCTCATTTTAATCTCCAGGCACATGGAAGCAGCATCAAACCAGGGAGTGGGGCCCCACGCCCGCCGTCCTCCCGCCCGCACCCAGACTGCAGGATGGGGGTCTCCACACACAAAGCCAGACCCCGGCCGTGGGAAGATGGGACCAGCACGATTCGGGCGAGTGGACCGGAATTAACAGACTTCAGGTCGTGGCAGCAAAAACCAGGAGAGACAGGGCGCCACTAGCCAGGTGATTCTTTATTACAAGTTAGGGTATGGAGGAAGAGGGGAGTGAGCCCCAGGTCTGGAAGAACGCTCCAGGGGGAGGCATGTGTCAGCCTCACGTACCCTCGGGCACCCCCTCCCCCCACGCAGGGTTCCGAGCTAATGCGCGGCGACCCTCGCCCGCCCGCTGGGGGACACCGTCACCCGCCCGTCCCAACAGGG
This sequence comes from Miniopterus schreibersii, assembly GCF_964146895.1. Lineage (NCBI taxonomy): Eukaryota > Metazoa > Chordata > Mammalia > Chiroptera > Miniopteridae > Miniopterus > Miniopterus schreibersii. The sequence continues at coordinate 15,049,783 of NC_138122.1, forward strand.
CTGCATGCGGGAGCCCGAGTGGCTCCCTCCCCGGAGACCCCGCCCGGGCCCGGCCGCAGGAAATGGCGGGGCGGGCGCGGGAAGCACGGGCTACGGGCGGGCGGGCGGCCGCGCCCAGCTGGGTCGCCCCGAGCCCGGAGGGAGACTCCGCCAGGCCGCCCATCCCTCCCCCACGCCGGGCCCCCGGCGCGCTCACCGCCTTCATGGCGGAGGCCATGTCGTCGTAGCGCTCCGCCTGCTCGGCCAGCCGCGCCCGCTGCAGCAGCTGCTCCCGGTCCCCCATGTCGCTCGTGGCTCGGCCTCGCCTCGCGCCCCGCACCGCTCGCTCGCCCGTCTGCTCCCTCGCCGCCCAGGAGGCCGCCGCCGCGCACGCGCACTGGCTCGCCGGCCGGCCCGAGGCTCAGGCTGCAGACAGCGCCGCGGCTCGCGCCCTCTCGCTGGCTCGCCCCGCGCGCAGTGGCTCCCGCCGCGGTCGCCGCCGAGGGAGGAGAGGCGGCCGCGCAGGGGGGGATGGGAGGGCGAGAGGACGCCTGCGCAGTGGGAGCAGCCGAGCCGGGCGGCCGGGAGCCGGGGGAGTGGGAGGGGGGAAAGGGCGGGCCGGCCCTAACGGTCTATTTCAAGGTGACGTCACCTACTATAAATAGCCGCCGCCGCGGCCCCGCCCCAGAACCGCGCAGGCGCCCTGCGGGTGCTGCATTTTACCGCCGCATAGGTGGAGGTGGGACAGGGGAGCGTGGGGTGGGGACTGCGGGCTGGAGGGGGGGGCGTGGTGTTGGCGGCGGCGCGGGCCGCGCCTGGGCTCGCCCGGCCCAGGAGAGTGCCTGTGAATCCAGGTTAGAGGTCTGCCTTGAGAAAGCCCCAAAGAGCAAACACACCCAGGGCTCGGAGGGTCCCGGAGGCCGCGTGGCCCGAGGGGCGGGTCTAACCGCGGGGCCGCGCGGCCCGCCCCGGCCCCACCCTCGCCGCCGGGCCGCGCGGGGCCGAGCTCGCGTCGCGCCTTCGGGGACGGCTCCCGCCGCCGGTGCCTTCGTTCCCCGCCCCACCCTGATAAGTGGCGTCGGGCGTTCTGCGCCTTCGTCGATAGGAGGGACACACCTATAGGAGCCAGCCCAGCGCTGTGCCTTTACACGTGTCGTCCTGTTTAGTCCGCACACCCCACCCCGCTGGCGGGCACAGCTGGGCTCTCCATCCTTCCAAAGCCAGGTTAGTGACTTGCTGCAGGTTACACAGCCTCTAAGTGGTGGGACCAGGGTCTGAGTTCAGACCCAGGCTGGACTTCCTCCAGGGGCAAAGAGAGGGGTGGAAGGCTGGCTGGTCACTCAGCCCGGCCCAGCCCTGGCATTCGATGCTGAGGGTGCCTCGTGCCAGGCCCGGGCTGGGCCCCAGACAAGCTAGGAAAACCCTAATGACTAAAACAGGCTGCAATTTATGTACAATATGGGAAGGGCAGCGCGGACAAATGGCCTTAGGGCCTGAGAATTTTACTGAGCACCTACAGCATGCTTGGCAGGGGGAGGGGGTAGCTACAGAATAAGTAAGGTACAGCCCCACCCCAGCAGCTGAGATCTAAATGCACAGAGCACGGGGAAGCTGGACCTTGAAGGAGATCACAGGGCGAAAGTATTAGGGACTGGGGTTCAGCACCGGCAAAGTCTTCGCCAGGGAAGACAGAAACAAAATGGTGAGAAGAGAGGCCTGACAGTGGGACATTTACCATTTGGAAATTTGACTTGAGGATTGTTAAAAGCACTGTAGGAAAAAAAGAAAAAAAACACTGTTGCCCAGCTGGCATGGCTCAGCCGTTAAACATCGACGTAGGATCCAGGAGATCGTAGTTCGAGTCACCGTCAGGGCACATGCCCAGGTTGCAGGCTCGATCCCCAGTCAGAGGCAGGCAGGAGGAAGCCGATCAGTGACTCTCTTATCATTGACATTTCTGTCTCTCTCCCTTCCTTCCTCTCTCTGAAATCAACAAAGACATATTTTAAAAAAAGCACTGTAGAATAGAAATCGTGGACCATCAAAAGAATGCTGGCAGGGCATATAAAAGTTAACAGTGTCCAACCCTTTATCCTGCGTGAGAGAAAACTAAGATCTGAGGGGCAGGAGAAGCTGGCCCCAGTCTGCACAGTGAATGAGCAGAGCTGAGGCTTCCATACCAGGTCCCCTGCCTCCCAGGCCATCTCCTTTCTGTGATGCTAAAGTGAGGGCCTCAGTACCCATGAAACAGGATTTGAGTGTGGGTCTGGAAGGAGGCCCCACCCCAGGCTTCACCATGCTTTGCAGAGTCACCTTTGCTAACTACAAATGGAATTGAGGTTAACAAACCAGACTTACGTTTCCCCTAGTAAGTATCTTTAAAGAGCCTGACAGATAATAATTGTCCCCCACTAACCCTGCCCTCCAAGAGGATCAGGTTCCAGCACTGGGGGGACCTCCACAGTTCCTTCCAACTCTTAGAGGGGTTAGAGCCCTTCTAGCTTTTCTGATCATGTTGGACTGAGATTGATTTCAAAACAGTGAAAATTAGGTAGACTGCAACGTTCTAATCAAATTCAATTCTAATTCATTTTAATGTTCATGAATGTCAAATGGGGAGCACTTTGGTTCTCCCACAAAGCTTTCTTTCCTTCTCACCAAACTTCACTGTCTCCACTTCCTCAAATTCCACCCAACCCTCTGCCCAAAGTACTCTGGTTCTGCCCCCACTCCTCCACTGTGGTCACCAGTGGCTCCTGTTGTCAAATCCAAGATTGCTTCACAGTCCTCACCTTCTTGGCCCTTTTAGCTTTCATGACCCTGCACTCTCCTGGCTTCCCTCTGCTGCCCTGGCCACTCCTGTGCCTACCCTAAAATGCTGGGGTTCCCTGCCCTATCCTGGGTGACCTCATCCACACCCACTTTTGAGGGGAAGGGAATGTCTACCACATTCCCAGCACTAGGCAAGAAGATTTGCAGAAATGGATATGTTTATTTCCTTAGGATACCACTATAAGGTACAGTTTCTGTTCCCATTTTACAGATGAGGAAACTGGCTCGAAGATGTTCCATTACTTCAATAAAAGTCACACAGCTGGTAATCAGCAGAGCCAGGTTTCAAACTCAGGTCTTTCAGACCTCCAAGCCTGAAGGTGCAACACTGCCCCGTGGCATTAGCTGAGAAGAGGTCAAGGCGTGACTCCTTTTTGGAGGTCATTCGGACTGTGAAAAGCACACACAAGCTTCCCCTCTTGTATCCCACACACTCCTAGCAGCACCCATCTTCTTTACCTTCAAGAGAGCTCTTCTAATATCCCCATAACTCACAAAGACAAGGACAACCACCTCAGACAGGTTGCCTGTTCCCAAGATTCGAAGTCTTATCAAGAAACATGGCCTTGCCCTGGCCTGGTAGCTCAGTTGGTTAGAGCATTGTCCGGATACACCAAGGTTGTGAGTTCCATCCCCAGTCAGGACACATACAGCAATCAACCAATGAATGCATAAATAACTGGAACAACAAATTAATGCCCCACCCAAATCAATAAATTTTAAAAAGAAAAGAAACGTGGCCTTTGAACACCTCCAGAGAGCACTCCTGAGCTGGGTGTACAGGTCTCAGGGAACAGAGCAAATCCCCTGGCTACCTGAGGATGTGTGTGTGGTGTGATGGGGGAGAAGGACCTGGACTTAGGTTAGAATCCTGCTCTGCCTGTTACCAGCTGAGTACCCTTGGGCAAGCCACTTGTCAAATGGGACTAGTCACACCTGATTCTTAGCAAGAGTGTGTTTGTACTGCATCTGCTTGGTGTGGCGCAGGGGAGGCACCGGGAATCACAGCTGTATAATAATTCCTTGCTGTGTCTCACCCTGAGCCAGTGGTAATGACAGCTCCTCACAAGGGACTGGATTTCCAAAGCATTGCCAGAACCCTGTGCCGGAACCCAGTGAATGGGTGACCCAGAAAAGGCATGTCCTGTTTTTTCTCTCTGGTACTCTGGGACACTCTGAGCTCCCTGAGAAGTCTGGACACCAAGGGACATATTACAAAGAAGACCTGGTATTGTTCTGGAAGAGATGGTGTTCACACTGTTGGCATGGTTACCATCTTAAGCAGGAGGGGCCACCTGCCCACAGATTGGTGTCACCCAGATAGAATTTTAATTTTTCCCCCCCCAAATGCAGGTCTCCTACTGCCCAGGTGACCTTGCTGATCCCAAGCTAGTACTACCACCATCAACAGCATCTTAGCTGATTAATCACGGGCTCTCTGCCTGGCTTGAGGGTACTTTTCCCCCGTATATTATCTCACCAAGTCCTCACAACTCTTGGCTGGAGATTGTTATCCCCATGATATGGGTGAGGAAAGTGAGACCTAGAAGGGCCAGGTGCGTGCTCAGTGGTCAAGGCGGTCACCCGCAGCCCCCCATTCATGTCCACTTCCTGCCATTTGCTTTGGCCCCAGTGTCCTTTTGCTGATGCTAAATTCCATCCCCTGTGTCTAAGATGAGCCTGAGCGCACAGAATTCAGGATCACCCAGAGGCTTCCACCACTCTTTCAAAGCCAATTCTGGGAGCAGATTGGCTCCCAAGGCAGCTTTTGGCATTAAAAAGTGTGAAAATGTCCTGGTAGCTGCAAGCTGTGAGCTGGTGGAGCTCAGAGCCCCATTCCCAGCACCCACCCTCCTCAAGCTCATTCAGAGGAGCTCAGCTCTGGGGAGGAAGGCGAAGCTGCAGGATCCAGTTAAAATAAGGGTGAAAAGGTTTTTGCTTGCTTCAGTTCTACAGATGGTCAAGGAGCTTGTGTTTCTCAGCCAGAATTTTCTAGATCCTTTGGCTGGAACCATCTGGATCATTGCCTCAGGCTTCTATGTGATTCCCACAAGGTGGGCCAAGGAGGGAGGGGCCGTGTGGTCCTGGAAAGCTGGAAGACAAGGCCTGAGAATGCTGTGGCTTCCTCTCTCTGAGCCTTGCATTTCTAATCTGTGAAATGGGAGGCTGCACTGGTGGATGGCAGAGTTTCATTCTTTTTCCAGCTCTGAAAGTCTAGGTTTTTCACCACTGGCAATTCAGCAAACTCAAGAGGATGAACAGGGTTGCATCATAGGGCCCGTGTTTGGACCACATCAGTACGTGGAGTGGAGGAATGTAGTAAGTACCTACCCCATAGCAGGCTCTGGGGCAGCGGTTTGCCAGTGAGCTCCCACTTAGTTAAGGTAAGGTCAGTAGTGTTCCAATTTTATAGGTGAGGAAACTGAGACCAAGGGAAGTTAAGAAGCCCAACTGGAGTACAGAGAGCAGGGGGCAGGAAGCAGAATCCAGATCCGCTCCACCATCACCATTCTTCCCACGGCTGCCCCTGACCTTCTGAGAGCCTGAGAATATTCTTTGAGTGGTTGAGCTGTGAGCATAACTGTCCACCTGCTGCTTAGACAGTAGTACCCTGGGAAGTAAGGAGGAGGGTCGCTGAGTTTTCTCCAAGGTTCCCTGCCAGGCATCTGTGCTAAGAAACATCTCTTTCCTCCCAGTATGTTAGTAGGAGGCGAGCAGATTGCTATAGCCTTCTGCCTTCTTCTAGACAACAGTAGCAGGCTGGCCCCGACTCTGGAAACAAGGGATCTGGGAGGACCAAAGGCACAGGAGAAGGCTGACTGCGGGGAGGGGGGCTGGCCTCTGCAGATAGCTGAGACGCTGCCAGGCCATAGGTAGGACTGCTTAAAGATACAAGCTTCTCCCCCTGGCCCTTCATGATCAGACCTGGCCCACCTTTCCAAGCTCATCACCCACCCCTGGGCATCCTAGGCCCACCAGGTCCCCAGACACTGCCCATGAGTTTCTACCAATGTAGAAATGTAGAGTGTCCTTTCTGATTCCACCACTCTGTTCCTTAAGTCCTCTTACCTCCTCTAAGGAACCTTCCAGGGTCTCCATAAAGAAGTACTTTCCCCTCCTGTCCACTCCCACCCTGACTCTGATATCTACCATCTGCACAGAGTTCTTTTGATAGGACTGGTGTTTACTGGCCAGCAACTAGGCATCAAGCACTATGCTATGCAATTTAATCAAATATATGCTCTTGCTTAGTCCTCATGACAACTATCAGATCGGAATTCCTCTCATACCCTTTAAACAAGGGAGGGAGCAATGGGAAGGAAGGCAAGATTACAAAAGTCAGGAGGGTGCTGAAAGGAGGAGAAACACTCCAAGTTGAATTTGGCCACCTTGCAGTTGCCCAGATCAGACCCTCCTCAAATCCCAGCTCTTCCACAGTAGCTGGGGAAGCCTGGGCAAGCCACTGCACTTCTCTGAGCTTCAGTTTCCTCATCCATAAAATGGGCACATTGCAACAGTGCTTGCTGTTCCCACTAGATCCCCTGGGCTGCTGCCAGGAGGAATGAGGTTGTGGCTGAGGGAGAGCATTGGTGCTGCCTACTGGGCACTTTTGTTGTTACTTCCCTTAAATGAGGCCCCCGGGCATGTCAGGTCGCTTCTCTGAGCCTTAGTTTCTCTGCTTACCAAGTGGTGGTAAGGATTCTGGGCAGGGTGAAGGATTTATATAAAGGCACAGGGGTCTTTTCATAACAGCCCCACCCTGAGCTCTCGCTGTGCATCAAGCCCTGTGCTATTGCTACCCCTGGCTTCACTCAGCCTGCCTAGCAACCCTGTGCGGGGGACCCAGCCTGCAGATAAATGCGAGGTCAGGATCTGACCTCGGATCCTGTTTCCTCTGCCTGAAACACTTCCCTTGCCCCTTCCCATACCTAACTCGAGCCCTTTCTTTAGTTTTCAGCATCAGCCTAGCCTCTTTTGGAGGCATCCCTCCTCCTCAGGCCGGGCGGGCACAGTGCTGGGCTTCCCCCTCTGCATTGAGACTGTTTCTCCATCTCCATGGGAGTCCCATGATGCAGGGATCTTATTGCACTCACAGCTGTACCCCCAGAGCTCAGCACTGTGTTTGGCATTCAGCAAGTGCTCAATAAATACTTCCCAAATGACTGAGTGCGTTGTGTCAGCATCAGGAAGCCAGGGGACCCTGAGGGAGCCAGGGAGATGGGAAGAAAACTTCAGAACGCCTGCCACGCCCTACATTAGCTACATCTCTGCGTCCTGACAGCCAGCCCCCAGGGATGCCATCCGAGCCAGCTGAATTCCGGTCACTGCTTCACCTTGGAAAGGCAGCCGCGGCCCTCACCAAGCAGCCCAGGAATTGACGTCACCACGAGGGCAGGAGCTGTGGTGTTAATATTTAATGTGGCCTTTACCGCTGCAGAGCTGTAGGCTAGAAGAGCTGGAGGGGGCCGGGGTCCTTGCAGGCTCCGTGGGGTCGTGGGGAGGGCACGGCTGGGAAAGGGTTTCATAAACCGGAAAGCCCCCAGAAGACAAGCATTAAACACATCCATGTGAGCCCCTGGCTTAACTCAGAACAAGCCAGGGCAGCATGTGCCTGCTGTGGGACAAGGAGACTGCTGACTGAGCCCAAGCGATAAATGTGTGGGGGATTAGGGGCTCCCAGAGGATATTTCCTGGAGACAGTGGGAGGACAGAGCAGTGGCGCCAGCCAGGCCACGACTCCCCTCCAGGTTTGCCCTGTGCAGCTGCGTGACCTGGGCAGCAACTGTGCCACTGAGCCTCAGTGCTCTGATCTGTGAAATGGGGATAATAATACCATCCTTGGGGGGCTGTTGTGGGGCTTAAATGACACAAATGATGTAGAGGAGCCAGCTCAGCACATAGTAGGACCACAGAAAATGCCGAGTCCCTTCTCCCAAACCAGGCATGGGTCCTAAGGTTGGAGAGAGGAGGTGCGGGGGGGACTACACACATTCATTGGCCAGAGTGATGGTGGAGGGGAAGAAGGAACGAGGGGGCACAGGAAGGGTGACCTTGAAATCAAAAGTCTTCAGGTTGGACTTGTTATCATGGTGGGACAACACCTGGGAGTTTATGTCAGAGAGGATGGACAGAGACCCCAGAATGGCAGGAACGGAATGGCCCTCATGGACCATCTCTTCTGATTGACCCCTTCATTCAACACATGAGGCTGTTGAGGGCTCAGGAGGGAGCAGACCAGCCCAGAAGCTCACACAGCAGAGCTGGGGTCTCAGCTGGTCCGCAGTCACCTGTACGAGACTCCATCAGCTGAGGGATTTATCCAAGCCTGCCCACTGGGTCAGGGAGACAGGTGACGTGATGAGAGGCCCCCACTCTCCGGCCTGGACAAAACAGGACCCTCACCTTCCACCCCTTCCTGTCTCTCTCCAATATGTTTCCCACAAATCCATTCTGGAGCTTCCCAAAGTGTAAATCCGACCATGTCATTCCCTGCTTAAAATCATTCTGTGGTCCCACACTTAAGGCTGCCAGAGAAAACACGAGAGGCCCAGTTAAAACGGAATCTTAGATAAACAACGAATAATTTTTTAGTATAAGGATGTTCCAAATATTGCATGCACATAATTATACTAAAAATATTATTCGGTGTTTATTTGCAATTCAAAGTTAGCAGGACAACCTATGTTTATTTGCTAAATCTGGCTAATCCTGCTCAAACCGCCCTCAGGAAAAAGGGAGGAGTCTTTCACTGGCCCACAAGGCCCATTTGGGCCCCAGGCTCATCCTTTCTCTCTCTTCCACATGAACTCTGTTTCAGACACAACTCTTTGCCTTTACTTGAAAATCCCAAGCCCCCACACACATCCCTCTGGCCTTTGAAGATACTGTTTCTTCTACTGGGACACTCCTGGTATCTCCTATTCCTCCCTCTGCCCCACTGCACTTGACCTGACTCATCCTTCAGGCCTCTGAAGTGTTATTGCTCCCTCTTAGAAGCCTACCTGGCTTTTTAGGCCTGGGTGCTGCCTCCTCTGGATTCCCACCATGCCTTGGGCAGGTCCTCTCTCTGCCATGGTCACTTAGTACAGAGGAAGGATTCAGCAAACATTTGTTGCATTGAATTACTAAGTTTCACAACCCCCCGCGTTTGTCCTAGCAACAGTTTCCCCTCCTTCAGCCAAATCCTATGTGCCCTGCAAGGCCCTGTTGGAATCCCACCTCCTCCAGGCCTTCCTGCGGCCCACAATCCTTCCAGCTTAGTCACCATCCTGCTCAGTGAGCATATTTTCAGCCCATAAGCTCAGCAAATTTGCACCCCTCAGGCTCTCCTGTGACCTGCGGTGCTCAGCACTGTGCCTTCCTTCAGATGGTAAGTCCACAAACGCTGGTGAGCTTGGAAGATGCCAAACCGAGCTCCTATATTTGATTCTCCTCATGTCTCTGGATCCCATTCTACCTCAGGGCCTTTGCACCTGCTCTTCCCCCTGCCCAACAGACTCTTCCCAAAGATGTCTTGCCAGATTAAGGATGGCCCCAAATACTTTGCCACGCCCTCCCCCCATCAAGAGTTGTTGTCTCTAGTTGTTGTAAGGCACTAGTTTGGGGTTTATTACAGTTTTTGTTTGTTACACGGCCATAAATAACTGATACAACTGCCTCCTCATTCAGGTGTCTGCTGAGATGTTACCTCCTCAGAGAGACCTCTCCTGACCATCCTGGCTGAACAGCATGCCCACAGCCAGCCACTCTCTATGCTATTATCTCGTTTCATCCTGTGCAAGGCTTTCATCACTATCTGAAATCATGATTTATTCATGTGAGGACCTATTGTCCATTTCCTCCACTAGGTAGCAGGTTCCATGAGGGCGGGGGTCCTAAGCGTTTGTTCCCTGCCTTTTCCCCAGCCTGTGTGGTGCCTGGCACAGGAAAGATGCTGCGAAATGTTGGCGGTGGTGAAACTGTGTGCCTGCCCCTTGCTGATGTGGCAGTTCAGGAAGCGGAGTGGCAGGTGGGAGCTCCCACCTGGGAGCATCCTCCCAAATCCGTGCCCTTTGGAGGGGAGGCCCGGCCAGGTGGCTGGGCTGTGTTTCAGGGGCAAGAGCTTCAGGGAGCCCGAGTTGAGCAGGAAGGCAAGGAAACTGCCAAAATGTTCATTTTCAGCAGGAGCGCAGATTCAGAGCAAGGAGGTCGCTGGGTTTTCTCTCCTCCACATCTTCTGCCAATTGCCAGCAGCCCAGCCACGCCCCCCTGAAGGATTGCAAAGCTGAGAAACTAGGCAATGCTGGGGACACTGAGCCACTCCTCAGGGCCAAGGATTTCTAAGTCCTTAACTCAGATCCTCTGAGCCTGCTTTTTTGCAGTGCCAAAAAAATAGGTCTAGCCATAACCTCAACTGAAGATAAAATGCACAGCCAAAAGCAAAAGGATCTGCCCTCAGATGCCTCCTGGAGCTACCATTCCACATTCTATGGGAGCGGAGAGCACATCACCACCACCAGGCAGCCTGCCTTCAAGTCAAATTCTGGCTGCACTGCTAGCTACCTGTGTGACCTCGGCCTGTTGCCTAACCTTCCTGAGCACCAGCTTCTGCATCAATAAACAGTGGACAATGAAGACCTGACACCTAAGGTTGTGGTGAGGCCCCAATGGGATCCTGACTGCTCAGCACGGTTTCAAGCACATAATTAAACTGACTGTAGTTAAGTTTCTGAGTATTTCTTTACCTGTCAGTATAGGGGGTGGAGTGGTGGAGAGCAAGGCTTTCAATGAAACACATTCTTTCAGGGGACTGGAGCCACATTTAGGAGTTGCCAGGTAGGAACTAGGGTTATGGTGTAGAACCCTTGGTCCACATTAGAATGCCTGATTTTAGTTGGCATTTTTCTCTAAATAGGTGATAGAACTCCTTCAAGCAGCCTCCCAAGCCTTCTGGAACCCCCCTGGTATGCATAAGTCAATGGTTTGGAGTTGGAGCCCTCACAAGAATTCAGGAGGCTGAGGTTGGCAGTCTAGCTCTGGCATCAATATGCTGTGCAATATGGAATAATCTACTTGCCCTCTCTGGACTCTGGTGTCCTCATCTATAAAATGGGTCATTCATCCTTGACTTACCAAACCCATAGGGTTGTTAGGAGGATCGGATAACAATTCAGATAGGAGAGTGCTTTGGAAAGCATTAGCTGCTTAATGAGTAAAAGGGGGATTGCTGTTAAAACTGAAAGCAATCCATTGGAAATCTCTGCCTTCTGCTCAGTTTTGCTGTGAGCCTAAAATTGCTCTTAAAAACAAAGTCTGTTTTTACAAAAAGGTACCTCTGGATTCTCTAGCAAGACCCTCTAAAGCCTTTAAGTCAAGCGATATAATATGGGTTCAGATGCTGGCTTGCAACTTACATGACTTTGGGCAAATAAGTTAACCTCTGCCAGAGGTTTGGTTTTCCTTCTGCAGAGACAGGAACCGTGGGGCAAGAGAAGGGCTGGGAAGATGCTGCAAGATATAAGATAGATGAGAAACCCACCAGCCTGGGCAACCAAGGAGGAGGGTCCCCCACCTGACTGTAAGGGGAGGTAGGGGCTACATATTCCTCTTTGCATTGCCCACCCCTCCTGGAAAGCGGCCTCCGCTCCACCCCAGGTAGATGGTGACTCGAGTTGTTCTGCAGAGACTGGTCCCCTGCCTCTGTTGCCATGGCGCTGCGGCACAGCCTGGCCAATCAGGAAGGAGATGGGTATCTGAGCCTCTGTTGCTAAAGCCCAAGCAGGATGCCTGGCCAATGGGAAGGGTGGCAGAGTGGAGCCACCGTGGAAACCTCAGCCCGGAGGTTCCAGCCAGGTTTTTGTTGTTTGCAGGGGGTAGGCTGGGTTTTCTGCATTCCTTTGCTTGTGAAGAGCATCTTGCAGCCCAGGGAGGACATTCAGGAGCCACAGCAGGGGTGCATGACAAGAGCATCTTTAAAGAGTCAGAAAGGGCCCAGCTTTGCAGAGTATAGCTTCAGATGTTCCCTTCATCATTCTTCCCCCCAGATGCTCAGCGTCACCTATGCCTATGATCTCAGTCCATCCCTACAGCTCTACCCAGCCCCATCTATCCTAAGAAATGGCTGTAGGCTGCAAAAAAATCCCCACCCCCAAAGAAAGGGTACTTTCATCTCTGTGGCTTTGCACAAATGCCCCCCCCCCCTTTCTCCTATGCCCAGGGCAGTGCTGGAGAGTAGAGATAAGGGTCAGACACGGGTGCTGCCCCTCTCTGTAAAATTCAAAGATGGAGCAAATGGGCTCTGTGATTCTTTTCAGATCTCACATTCTAGACTGAATGCTGTCTTACCCTCCAGGCTCTGGATAAAGTGCATGTACGAGGAATAAATTTCCAGGGGGAAGCCCTGTCAATAGTGCCAATGGACACAAATAAAACTCAGGTTCTCTTGTGCCCTTAAAATGCCAGACCAGCAGGGCCATCAATTTTAGAGCTGAGGCCCATAAAGGCGAGGCTGCTCCCTCAAGGTCACACAGCTATGCAGCTGCAGGGCCATGATTGGAAGCCCTGGCTCCCAGGCCCAGCCCTCCAGCTGACTATGTGTAACCTCCTTCAGCCTTGTCAGCCCCAGGCAGGCCTGCGGGGAGCTGTGCACGCCCACACTCTCAACACCCCTTATTTTGCAGACACGGCATAGTCACAACTGCAAGGGAAAGTGTGTCCCATCCCTTCCCAGCTCTGCTCTGGCTTTCATTCTGTTGCTTGGCAACAGTTCTATCCAGAAACCTAGGTGTCATCCTAAACAACTGCCTCGCCCTCACTCTTCCCACCAAACCCATTGCCCAGTCATATCCATTTTATCTCCTAAATGGCCCTCAGTGGCCCACTCCTCCCCTCCCTCCACCGCTTCCCCAGGCTGTTCCATCATGGATTTCCTGGACAGCCACCCTGGCTTGTCAGAAGCTTCCTGCCTTAACACTCGCTCATCCCATCCCCCGCTTCCATTTTCTATAACCACAGTCAGACAATCTTTTAAAAATAAAGATCTGATCATGTCACCTGATGCTTGCTTAGAACCTTTAAGGATAAAAACCAAAAACATTTTTTATTACAGTTGACATTCGACATTATTTTGTATTGGTTTCAGGTGTACAGCACAGTGGTCAGACAATCATATACTTCACGAAGTGTTTCCCCCTATATTTCCAGCACCCACTTGGCACCATACATATTATTACAATATTATTGACTATATTCCCTATGCTATACTTTATATCCCTGTGACTTCTGTAACTACCAATCTGTACTTCTTAATCTCTTCACTTCTTTTACTCCCTCCCCCCTCTGGCAACCATCAGTCTGTTCTCTGTATCTATGAGTCTGTTAAACATCAAAAGCCTTAACAAGCCCAGGAGGCCCTGCACTGTCATGCTGACACCCTGGACTTCATCTTGCCCTTGCATGTGCTCTCCCCTCCCTGACTGGAACAGCCTCCCTTCCCCCTCAATCCTTCCAGGCACTCCTACTTACCCTTTGGCGCTCAGTTCAATGGCCACTTCCTTGGGGAGACTTTCCTGATCTCCCTGTTTCAAGCTCTCTGGGCACCGTGTTATCTGTAGCACTTAGCAGAGTTGCCTTTTTACACTTACTCATGTAATTATTGGATTCATACCTGTAGATTTGCGCCGCTTGATGTAAGCTTTGTAAGGGCGGTGTAAGTCTGTGCTCTGCCTGAAACATTGGATGGATGGATGGATGGATGGATGGATATGTGTAAGAATGTGGGTGGGTGTTGTTGGATGATGAATGGGTGTATGGATGCTCTCACTTTCCCCAGCTTACTTAGATCTAATCACATCTCCCTCTAATCTATGACTAGCCAAACTTCCCTCTATTTATTCAACATATACTAAGCGTCTCTGATGTCACAGGAATATGTCCGCAGTGCTGTGGGAGCCCAAGGAAGGGGAGATTGCCATGCCCTCAAAAGAATAATAAAATTATTATTATTAACACTTACTATAGTTGACCCTTGAACAAAGTAGCTTTGAACTGCGGGGCTCAAACGAACTGCGGTCAACAGAAAAAAAATCCCTGTATAAGTGGACACCCCCAGTGCAAGCGCATGTTGCTCAAGGGCCTGCTGTACTGTGCGCCTGAGGCCACTGTACACTCTTTTCCTGGGAAGCCCCCCACTCCCTTTTAGGTGTGGCCGCCTCCAAGAATTCTTCCCTGATCAGCCCACACCTGACCTGCTGTCGTCAGAAATGTCCCCGCAAATAAACCTGGCCACTCCTGTCGGTCTTTGCTCATAAACTGCTTCACTTCATTTCTCCGTGAGCCTCTCACTCTCTGCCGGACTCTAAGGGAGCTCCTGGGGACAGGGTTCCCGTCTCATGGAGGGCCTATCTGTGAGCTGGGTGAGCTGGGCATTGTACGTACACCCCTTTTTAATCCTCACAGGACCCCGAGGGAGGCATGATGATCCCCATTTTAAATAGAAGGAAACTGACTTGTCCAAGGTCATACAGACAGTAAGTGGTGAGGCTGATGCTGAAATCTGCTTGAATCTAAGAGCAGAATCCTTAATCGGCGCCCCAGGCCCCAGTAGTTTATCCAACAGCCCTGGACGAGGCTGCACCCCTGTACCCGCACACTGCAGGGAGGGGTGGGAGGGGCAGCCTGCCTGTTGGACTGTATTCTGAACCCCTTGAAATGTGCTGTCTGAAACTGCCACCCAGGGACCCCAGTTCTGTCCCCTGGGTGCAACCAGAACAAGCCTGTCCCCTCTTCCATATGACAGCCTGTCAATAATTTACAGCCAGCTCTCATGTGTCCCCTACACGCTATCCCCCCCAGGGAGGGCTGCAGAGCGGATGGGGTGCTAACCCGAACTGAATACTCTTTTCTCATCCTGGCTCAGCCGCTGTCCACCGGTCGATACATCTCAAATGGAAACAAGTAGGTGATTTGACAAGCAAGGACATTAAAAAAAAAACAAAAAAAGTCTATCACCACCCTTGTTTCATAAAAGAAAGAGCATCCTGACACACAAAAATTAGGCCAGACAATCTGAGAATTAATCGAGCTTTATGAAGTCTCCCTCATTCTGCCGTGTTCCGAGGCGGACTGCCGGGGACTGGCCCAGGTCTGTCGCCTGCAAGGACCTCTGCTCCAACCAATGAAAGAAAACACCATGAGCCAGAAAAGCCAGAACAGGGCACTCCGCCATGCGGACTCGGGAGTTACCCTCGTTCGAGGGAAGGAAAGGCTGAGAGTGTCTGGCAGCGAGACAGCCAAGCTCAGGAAATGAGGCAGACTTCTCCACCGCGTACCAGCTTTAAGTCCAGTTTTTTGTTGTTTTTTCAATCATCCCCGAGGATATGTTTATTGGTTTTAGAGAAAGAGGAAGGGAGAGAGAGAAACATCAATGTGAGAGAGAAACATCAATCTGTTGCCTCTAGTACCTGCCCTGACCGGGAATCGAACCCTCAACCTTTTGGTGTACAAGACAACGCTCCAACCAACTGAGCCACCTGGCCAAGGTTATGCCCAGTTTTTATTTCTGCTTAGATGAGAAAGGCCTTCCCTACTCTTGTATCCGTGGACTCCCTGTGAAAACAGCCCAGCAGGCAGGGGCTGCCCCAGGCCATGTTGTTAGCAAGTGGAACCTACTGGAAATCAGGAGGGCTGTTCTGGCTCCACGCCTGAGGGCCGGTGAGAAAGGCTGGTTGTTTACGCACAGGAAGCAGATTTTCTCTTAGGGCATTTCTGTGCCTGAGCTGAAGGGCCCCCCTCCAACCCAAAGGCTTGCTCACCACTCATTCATTCCCTCATTCTTTTAATATTTATTGGATACTTCCTATGTGCAAACGCTCTGCTAGCATGGGGAGTACGAAGGGAGGCAAAGAATGACTCGGTCTCTGTTCTCATGGAGCTTAGAGTCTATGAGAAAAGCCAGATACTAATCCAGTTGGGAGAAATAAGTGCAACTTCTGACTGTACTGAGCGCTACAGCCAAGGCACGTGTTGTCCTGAGAGCGCGGAATAAGGGAAGTCCCCAAGTCGGTGATCCTGGGAGGCTGAGACAATAGTGCCCAAGCTGAGATCCAGTGACGAGCAGGCACTGACCAGGTGAACAAGGGAAAGAAAATCTAGGTAATTCCCTGGTGTGGGGTGAGCATAAATTACGTAAAGAACTGAAACGAGGCCAGTGTGACCACAGGGGGTCAAGCAACAGGGACAGTTGTACAGAATAAGACTGGAGAGGTAGGTGCGGGCCCCACAGCTACTTAAAGGGGTTTGGTCTTTTTCTTAAGGGCACTAGGAAGCCGCTGAGGGGTACTGAGCAGGCACAGGAGCATGGTGTAATATTACTTGAAGGCAGAGAGAAAACAATAGTTGCCTCTTCCAGGAGTCAGACTGGTGATAGCTGCTGTTAACTAGACTTACTGTGGTGATCATTTTGCCGTATACACAAGTACTGACTCACCATGTCGTACAGCTAAAACTAATATAATGTTATATGTCAAGTATACATCAATTTAAAAAAAAAAGATGATAGTGGTGGTGATAATAATAATGATAAAAATAATAATAGAGCTGATGTTACTAAACGCTGACTATGTCCCAGTCACTGCTTTAAGCGCTCTTTATGCATTCACTCATTTAATCTTCACACTCACTCAGAGGTGCGCACTGTTAAAATTCCCATTTTACAGCTGACAAAACTGAGGCACAGAGGGATTCGGTAACTTGTCTAAGGTCACGCAGCCTGTTGGTAGGAGAGCTGGCAGGTAAGTGAGAGATAGAAATCACTGTCTTACAGAAGTCATAAGACAGGGAAATGCTTTCCTGCAAGAGAGTCTGGGGACAGCAACCTGGAATAAACTTGATTGGTAACTCAGGCCCTTGGTCCGTGGGGTGGTTCTGTGAGCAAGCACTCATTGAGCACCTACCATGTTAGTCATACTGTTGTAAGTATTGAGGACATGGAAAAGACAAAAAACAGCCCCAGAACTTACATTCCAGTGAGGAAAAAAGACAAAGCACAGTGAGCAAAGAATGCAGATGATTTCAGTGATAACAAGGGCTGTGAGGGAGGGCTACCAGGACAGCGTGATGGTCAGTGACAGGCAGAGGGGTCAGTGGTGCTTCTCTAGACAGGGTGGTCAGGGAAGGAGACAAGTGACACCACCAATGAGGAAGCAACAGGGCCATGATCTTGGGAAGAGGGTTCCAAGAAGAGGGAAGGGTTGCGCAAAGGCCCTGAGGCAGGGGCAACCTTGGGCTGCTCACAGAACAGAAAGGGGAGATGCTGCACCATTCTGAGCGCGCAGGAGATGAGAACGGAGAGGGAGGCTGTGGCAAGGAGTTGGGATTCCACCCCAAATTGATGGGAAGTCACTGAAGGGTTTTCAAGCAGGGAAGCGATACAGTATGTTCTGTGTTTAAAAGAGAGCACATTGGTTGCTGTGAGAATAAATTCTTGAAGGCAAAAGAGAATGCAGGAGGACCAGTTAGGTTGCCGCGGCATCAGATGAGAGTGGAGATGGGGAGAGGGGTCAGATTGCAACATGTTTTTGCTAATGGATTAGATATGGGGGTTGAGGGGAGGAAATATAAGAACTCCAGAGCCTTCAGCCTGAAAAACTGGGGAGATGATGGTATAGTGACTAAAAGGGTGAAGACTGTGGGAGGAGCAGGTTTGGGTGGGAGCTAGGAGGGCACAGTTAAATCAGGGGTTGTATTTTAGGCATATCCAGTTTGATAGCCTCTTAGATTTCTAAAGAGAGGCCAAGAAGGCAACTGGACAGACTGGTTGGAGTTCAGAGGTCAGGCCGGGGCTAGAGATCTCAGGTTGAGATTCACAGGCACATGGATGGTAATTGGAATCATGGGACTGGGTCACCAGGTAATGAGACGCAGAAAAGGAGTCCAGGGGTCACAGGCTGACCCCCTCTGATTTGTGAGGACTGGACGGAGGTGCAGAGGCCAGCAAGGGAGGGTAAGAAAGAAGGCCAACCAAGGGGACCCCAGGATGTCTGGCCTGGCTCAGCTCTCTGCTGACCAACTTCATAACCTCAGGCAAGTTGCTCGGCTTCTAGGGGCCTCAGTTTTCTTTCTGTAAACAAGGGAGAGGCCCCACCCATTGCTGAGGTGGCTCCAGCTTGATTTATTCTGTGACAGTCCTGTGGCCACTTGCCAGATGGAGAAATCAAAGCTGAGGCTTGCCCCTGAGTTTCCAGGGCTTCTACAAATCAACTCGCACTGCATGAAATACAAAAATACAACAAAACAGCCCGAAGGTGCCACTGGCAGTCAAGGGGCAGGGCATCTTGGTGATGATCCGGAGCAGGATCCGGACTCTGCCACTTGTTAGCTGGGTGGCCTTTGGTGACCCCGATCCTCAGTTACCTATCTCTAAAAGGCAGCCAATAATACCCACCACCAGGGGTTGTTGCTTCTTTCTCCTTTCAGACGCTTTCTTCCCTGAATCAGGAGAGTCCAGGTGGCTCTACCCTTTCAGAAAGACGCAGTCCTGCTGCGGGTCACCCCCCAGGGCCGCCAGCTCTGTGCCACCCTGCCTCTCACTTGCACGGCACATGGAGCCTGCAAAGACGAATTAGGTCATCTAGCCAGAGCCAGGGGCACTGTGGGGGCTGGCAGGAGGGAAGGGGGCATCAGCTTCTAGGGCTGGCCAAGGGCAGTGACGACAGCAGAGAAATGCTTCCGCAGAGAGCTAGTCGGATCTGGGCTCAATGTGTTCAGCTCTGATGACAGCGCCTGGCTCCTTGTCTCCTAGAAGCAGCAATGGGGTGAAGGCAGGAACTGCAGAGGCAGAAAGGCAGCTGCTGGAGGGGAAGCTGGGCCCGGAGCCCCGATTCCTCCTCTGGCTTGGTCACAACAATTAGACCAATGGCTCCACTTCTCGGGCTCCTCCACCATGCCAGCTGCCAGGCTAGCGTTTTACCTAAGGGCCCTTCAATGGCCCTGCAAGGATGGCGAACGTGTTCCTATGGAAAACACGAGGAAACTGAGGATGAGAGAAGAGAAAGGCTTTCCGAGGTCACCCGGCCTTCCAGACACTCTTGCTCTTGGAGGCATGTCAAGCAGGCAGAAGCCCTTAGGCAGCCTGCAAGGCTCTGCCTGATCCGGTCTCTGCTTCCTTCTCCAGCCACACTGGCCTGAGCCCCCTTCTTTGGTCCTACCAGGCTTCTTTCCAATCTCAGGGTCTCAAGGTCTCAGGGTCTCAGGGTCTCAGGGTCTTCAGAGCCAGGAGCTCTCTCCCTCTCTCTCCACCTGTGCCCTTTGCAAACCCTGTCACCCATCAGAAATGCCTGGAGCCCAGCCTGGCGTGGCTCAGCGGTTGAGTGTCGACCTAGGATCCTGGCGATCAGGGGTCAATTCCCAGTCAGGGCACATGCCCGGGTTGCAGGCCCGATCCCCAGTTGGGGGTGTACAGGAGGCAGCCCATCCATGACTCTCTCTCATCATTGATGTTTCTATCTCTCTCTCCCTCTCCTTTCCTCTCTCTGAAATCAATAAAGATATATTTTTTAAAAAATAAAAAGAAATAAAAAAGAAATGCCTGGAAGCCTCCTTGACCCCTGGGCTAGGTTGGGGACCCCATTTAACCTCTCAGTGACTTCTCCTTGGCCTTTGGAGCATCTTTGACAACTATACTATTTCACAGCCATAACAATAGTGGTCTGTGTAAATCTGTGTTTCGGTCCTCCCTCGTGTACCTGCACATAGATAGTTCTTAATATATTGTCGGAGAGTCAAAATAAAACCTGATAGAGACAGTATCTTCCAACCACAGGGATGCCGCCCAAGGAGGCGTATATGAAGAGGTGCTGCCCAGGATGCGTGTGGTGGGAGGTGGACACGCACAGGTGCCCGGACCAGGCCGGCTTCTCTGTCACCCCCAATCTCAGACCCCAGCAGTGGCAGCCGGGCTCCTGGTTCCTGCAGGAGACGGTGGCGAGGGGATGGTCCGACTCGCCTCCTGTCTCGCAAGGGGAAGTGTGCCCCGTTTCACTTCTGCTTTGAGGTGAGACACATCCTGTGTGTCAGACCACGTCGGGAGTGCTCCTGTCCCCCTGTGCCAACCACCAACGGCGGCCAGAGTGGTGATCGGGGGATGGAGGGTCTGTGAACTTGGCCCCCATCTCTGTGCAGAGCCCAGGCCCCAAGTCCTGCCCTCCCACCTCCCCAGGTGCCCCACTGTGGAAACAGCTCACAGTGGGCTTCTCGCCCCCACTCCCTGCTCCCCTCCCAGGGAAGGGCCCTGGGTTGGAGAATCCCTGAGCGCAATCATTCCTCTGCCATGTGTGTGCTCACTTAGCCAGGGTAAGTCCCTCCTCTCTGAGACTCAGTTTCTCCTCTGAGAAGCAGAGCTATCATCATCTACCTGTCTCCCTCAAGGCTGTCCTCAGGCTCTCTCGCAGGACAATGGGTGCACACATGCTTGGGGTTCAATCTAAAAGTAACATAAATATAAAGGTACCTTTCTTCTGCTTTCTTTCCTCCCTTCCTGAGTTTCAGACTAGCTGGTGATGTACCAGGCTCTTGGTGGACCTCCAGGCACGTTCAAAACCATGTTGGGATGGCCTTCCTTAGGGGAGTGTTTACGGTGCAGCCTTCAAGTTATAGGGTATTTTGTGCCACCCAGACGCCTTTGCGAAGCTGACAGATCCTCACCATGACCCCGTGAAGGAGGCAGAAGAAACACCAACCAATTGTGCCCCCCAAACTTGAGGTCCTATGAGGTGAACAGATTTGCGCAGGATCACACAGGTAGTTGGCGCTAAAGCCAGACAAGAACAGCAGGGACCGGCCTCAGATTGTGCGGCGGGGGGTTCAGCTCTCAAAACATTTCAAAGCCCTTCCCCGAGACCCACTGATCCCCCAGGCTCAGCTCAGTTCCAGGAGTGCGGCAGGGTCACCGGGGAAGAAACGGCAGGTGAACCTGGGAGCAGGGTTTCTGGCTCCCTGAAGAGCAGGGCGATGAGGAAGGAGGGTTTCCCAGCCAGCCCCCCCTCGGAGCCTGGGTGTGTTTAAGCCTGTGCTCTACCCAGATCTGGGGCCAGGGAAAGCAAAGCCTGACAGGTGACAGGTAAGCAATGTGTGCCCTCTTCCCCCGGCCCCCCACCAGTGAGTGAACCGAGGGTCCAGGCTGGCTCAGGGCTCCCAAACAATGGCCTGTTTGTCACTCTGCACCCTGGAACTTGACAACACTCACCTCTCTCTGGAAATTGGTTGTTGAAAATGCAGGCTGGGTGGGGCGGGTTTGGAGAACTCGGTCTCCAGTTTTCTCCCCTGAGTTTTCAGGCTGTCACTTTCTCTTGTGTGGTTTAGTGCCAAAGCCCTTTAGCCCTCCAGAATGCCCCTCCCCACCTGCTGCTCCTTAAAGGCCAGAAGAACTCTTACACAGCCTTCAAATCCCAGCCCAAATGCCCCTTTCGTCGTCTTCCCCAGCTCCCTGACGCAGCATTGGCTCCCTCTGTTCTATAGTGCTTCATACACAGCCCACCCGGGGCCTCTCCTAGAGTGCCAAGTTGCTGCTCTGCGTGTCTGTATCCCTTCACCAAATAGCAGCACCCGCATTGGTCCAGCTTTCTAGAAATGTTGGCTTAATGAGTTCAACCAAGTCTAAATGAGCGCCCAGACCTCCTGAATCAGAATCCTGGGGGGAGGTTCTGGAAGCTATGATTTAAGCAAGCTCTTACCCACAGGAGCACTGGAGAACCATGTGTGGGAGACCAAGACAGCTACTTCTCCAGTTTTGTGGCCCTTCTGGATTTCAAGGAGTTCCTTTGGTAAAGGGACATGTTACTCTATCTCATTTCTTTTCCCCTCATGTTCTTTTGTGTCCCACACTGTGTTGTTCCTCACCATAGACTCAGTTCTAAGTCTGGGAGGCCGACTGGTGCTGCCCCAGGTGTACCCGGCCTGTGTGCAACTCTTAACACAACCACAAGCCTGAGAAATGTTTCCAGAGCTGCCCAGCCTCAGCAAGAAAGCAGCCAGGGTAATGTGGTCAGGAGGCCCTTCTTCCTGCTCTTGGCAACAGGGCGCCTCTGCCAACAGAAAAATCTTCCAAGTAGAGGTGCTTAGGACCCAGAAAAGCAGAACCACCACAGCAGCTAGAGGAGAGTAGCCCTCCAGCCTAAGTCCAGACAATGGGCCCCGCCTCTTGCCCATTCTGACTCCTACACATCCCACAAGGCCCAAAGCTACTTCCTCTTTAAAGACTACCATGTCCACTCTGGCCCTCTCATCATCGTAACAACTAATATTTAGGGAGGGGGGTCACAACCTTCCAGGCACTGCCTTAGCTCTTTACTCACCTTCTCTCATGGGATTTTCATGGTCCCATAAGGTGTTATTATTGTCTTATCTTACAGATGAGAAAACCAAGGCTCTGAGAGGTGCAGGACCTTACTCAGGGTCGTGTGCTGGCAAGTGGCTCTGCTGGAATCTGAATCCAGCCACCCACCTTCTGAACCTGCCCTCTTAACCGCCATGCAATTAACTGCAACCAAATCCCTAGAAAGGTCCTGGGCTGGGAATCCGGGGACCTGGGTACTCTGTTTCTTTGTCTGAGAGAAAATTTAAAAATTAGACCAGATCTCCAAGAACCCCTCTGCTCTAAAGCTCTTGTTTTATTGGACCACTTTTCCCCACCCACATTGGGGTGACCCAAGGCAAGTCACGTACATGTCTTGGCCTTAATGGCCTCATTTCTCAACATGAGTGAGGGCCTCCCATGATTTGATTTAGGGAGCGAGATTGGGTGACCCCGTTAGGTCTTTCTTGACCTTGTGGGTTCATGTGTCCCTCCTGCATGCTGGGCCCTGCTTCCTCAATCTCACCGACTCATTCATTCGACTCCCATCGACAGAAGAGTGTGCTAGAAGGTCTCAGCCGTGGAAACGTGTCGGCAAGTAGTTTCAGGGTCACAGGCACAGAAGAGCAATGTGTGTGCAGTTACATGTTGTATGTATGAGGGCTGGGGAGAAAGAAGAGGCCACATCTCTGTTTAACAGGTGAGGAAGCAGGCTCAGGAGAGAACTATCCCTAGTTCTCACAGCTAAGAAATGGCAGGGCTGGAATTTAAACCCAGGTCCTCTTGGGCCCAAGCCTAGTGCTTTTCTCTCTCCACCAAGGAAAGATTCTTCACATCTGTCTGTCTGCGGGTGGGCTTGCAATAAGCACACACACATGCTCCATGTGTAAGCAAACCACACGCTCCCCAAGGGATGGAGGTGGGCAGGTATGAGGGACGGGCAGGAGGGATAGGTGGGAGGACTGGATGATGCTGGAGGAGAAGGGTTGATTTAGACTCTCGGACTCTGGCTTGGACAAGTGGGGGGAAGGAGGTACTGGCTGGAGAGAGGAGAAAGGCAGGGGGAGCAGCCAGCGGGGACTCGAGGGCATGTGCCTCTCAGGCTCAGCTCTGAAGGATGGTGACCCAGAGTTCTAACTTGTCAGCTGCCTCTTCTTCCAGCAAGTCATCCTCTGGGCTTTCTTCTCCTGGGTCATTTTTGCAAAACGGAAGAGGGCAGGGGCGACTGCTGGCCTCACACGCAGGATACGGAGGATCTCAGCTGACTGCGAAGGAGCGCCCAGCCTGCCATGTGAAAGCAGCCTCCGTGTGTTTACCGCCTGCTTGCTAGCAGGCCCTTTCATATACATCTGTGTTTTGACCCTCCAACCGACCTGGGAAATAGCCTCCCAATTTATAATGGAAGGATATTGATGCTTAGAAAGGAGCAAAGATCTGTGTGAGGGAAGGGAAGGTGAAAAAGGAATATAAAATGGATTTTTACCAAGGACTTGCTCCACGCCAGGAATCAGCCAGTACACTTTCACAAACATTAGCAGAGCTGTTCTCTCAAAGTCTACACGTATCAAGAGCTGCGTATTACATAGGAGGAAACTACCTCCACTAAGTGGGGGAACCCAGCTAGTGGGGGGGAGATTCAGATGTAACACCCAGTGCCCGGCCCTCGAGCCCAGAGTTCATTCCTTCAATCCGTGCATTCAGCCAAGACCCATTTTTCCCATCGTCTCCTCTCATGCTGCACATTCAGGAACAAATTGATAAACACAATAGACAAGCTTCTGCCATGCATGCTAGTGTCAACGTGCCGAGTGTTGTGGGAGAAGGGGCTGTGGGGAGATGTCACAGGGCATCCCGCTGCCCTTCTCTGGAGAAATCACATGACTTAAGAGCTGATGGACGACAACCAGGAGTTAATGGGTGTGGAGAGGAGTGTTCCAGGCAGAAGGAACAGTGTGTTCAAGGCACTGAACAGCTAGAGTTTGCAATGTTTCAGGTGGCTAGAGGAACAGCCCAGGACCAGACTGCAGGACTATGTCTAAGATTTTTGAAGTTCAAGCAGCCAAAGAGGTTGAAATATGTGGTGGACACCATCAGAATGGTTTTTCAAAAAGAAGCTGACTGCCAAGTGGAGAATGGCCTGGAGTGAAAGCTGAGCCGAGGTAGGAGGCCCTCCCTGCCATGCAAGAGGAAGCTCAGTCAGAAAGAGGTCTCAGCTGAGCGGGAGCAGAGGGCCTGGGAAGAAGTGGGTGGATTCACAAGCTATTGAGGTCAGTCATCAGGGCATGCAGCTAGCTCCGTGTGGAGAGGTGGAGGGGGAGATTCAGTAACTGTCAGGTTCCCCTCTGGCAGCAGCCCCACCCCACCCCCAGCAGGTTAAGGCAGGGTGCTAAGGCTGAGGCACCATGCTAAGTCTTATCCTGTTAGGCGGTGGGTCCTAAACCTTGGTTAGAGTTAAGAGTGCCTTTCCTTTGATTTTTTTCAGAATGTCACGAGGTCCCCGTGCCCCAGCTGGGCTCATCCACTTAGCAAGATGCACCTCTAACAGAAGCCTGCAGTTTCCTAGTACTGTCTGTCTGCTCTCCAGGCCAGACCGGAACTTTCTTTGCTCTGGCCCACGGGCCTGTTAAAGACATCTTTCAGCAGACACACAGCCAGACCCTCCAAGGCTGAATTCTAAAGTCCCCTCACCATCTGTGGCTGCTCATTGGCCACTGCAGCCCTGGAGACAGGGCATGACTGTCCACCGAGGATGGGACTGCTGCTGCCAGAAACCAGGCTGGGGACAGGGATGCCGCACGTGGCACTTTATTCGAGCTTCTGATATGTACAGGTATATACAGTTGGTGTGAGCCTATGGTACATTATTTCACAAAATTATCTTACATCCTGCGCACACTTCTAGTGGGAAGCGGCAGATTCCGCTGCGAATAGCCCACGGATGGTGGAGGAAAAGGGAACTCGAAGGAACCGCCCCCCGTCTGAGGACACTCACGGGGGCTGCCTGTCCCCTTCCCCAGTACTAAAGCCCTCCCACGGCCATCTGGGCCTCCCACCTGCTCTGGGCGCTAGCTGCTTCCAACCCTCCCTCAAGTGGAAGAACACTAGTGGGGAAGCAGCAGCAGCGGCCCCCACGCACTGACAGTGGCCATCAGATGCCCAGAGCCAGACTGATCCTATTGAATATCAATAGCAAGATGGGAATCCTCCCCGTCCTCTGACCCCATGCAGCCTGGTCTCAAGGGGCACTGGCATGCATCTTCTCCAGGCAACTGGTCCAGAACGCGACCAGCCGGTTGTCACGGTTGATGCAGAAGTCCGTGAAGTCCTTCAGCAGCCGATCCGCAAACTTCTCGTCCCCCGTGGCGCTGGAGCGCCACGTCTTGGTCAGCATGGTGTTGTACGCCCAGTTGTAGCCGATCCGCTCCTCGCAGAACATGTTCTGGTTGGTGGAGCTGGTGGAGTTCCGCCGCCGCCGCTGCTGCCCCGAGAACTTGCGCTTGGAGTAGGGCAGCTGCAGGAACACTGTTCCTGAAGGGGGGGAGTGTTGCAGTCACCGGGAGGGCACCCAGTGTCAGCTGGGGTGCTTCTGCAGCCACAGGCTTGGTATGAGGGAAGAACCCGGTGCATGGGGCCAGGCCCCTCCTGCCACAGGGGCCCACCCACCCACCCACGTTCTGCCCCAAGCGCCTCACCTGTAACGTGGATGTACTGAGGCTTGTTCTCAGCCGGGAAGTTAAAAGCAGATGCAGAATATTTATCTTGTACAAACCCAAACCTGAGCAAAAGACAGGAAGACAGACACACGGTTAGGGCCTTGAAAAGGACAAGGGGAGAGAGTGTGCTAACAGGTCTCTCACAGCCTGGGCTAAAGGGATGTGGAAAGATCTCTTTCAAGAGGGAACATTCAGGCTGCTTACTTTTGTCCTCGCTATGTCTCAGCTTCCACCTCTTCAGTAGCTCTCCAGATCTCCCTCCTTTCATCTCCGGGGTGGTGAGAGGCCCTCTCACTTCCGTACCATTTCTCACCCAGCCATCGCCTCTGCCCAGCTACCCCTCCTTCTCCTTCGCACCCCCAGCCGTCCCATCAGATCTTCCCACTGTGCCTACCCACATATTTGAGACTGTCAGGTTCTCTAGAACATGGTCCTAATCTTTACCTACTTAGCCACACCTCTTTCCTTTTCCTCGTCTTCCACACTAAGCACACAGTAGGTTCTCAATAAAGGCTTTGGAGTGAAATGAGGTATCTTAATGGAAATTCTTTTCTTAAAGGAGAGGACTGCCAATCTGGGGCTCTCTGCTTCGCTGCGCTCTGGAATGGGCAGGAGGGGCCATTTTTCATCTACGGCTGTTCTGTTCTGCTTCTTGCCTATGGCTGGTTCTATTCCTGGGTTTTCTATTTCCACAAACCCATTTATTACAGCTCTACCTGCTAAGTGCTGCAAAGGGCACGTTAATAGATGTGGCCCCTGCCCCGAGTCTGAGGGGTTTATGTAATGAAGGCAGGGATATAGGCAGAACTAAAGGAGGCAAAATGCCTCTCTCCTTCCCTGGACGGTTCCTCAGGGAGGTGTTGCAGCCTCTATATAAGCTGCCGGCTTTACTCAGGCACTTGATGATTATTTACTGAAGGACACACCAGGTCAGATATGCAGATTAACTGGGTGGGCTAACATGTCCTGCAAGCTCCATCACCCACAGGCCGATCCTATCATGTGTAGGAACGGCCCTGGGTTGTGCCTTTCTTCCTCTCTACTTTCAATCCAGGTCCTTTATTTACTCAGCGTGCATCGGCCTGGCCAGATTCTTACCTCATCTCTTCCTTATGTCACCAGGAAGGACCTTTCATTTTAAAAAGGCAATTTAGCCCAGCCAGTGTGGCTCAGCGGTTGAGCATAGACCTAGGATCCAGGAGATCAAGGTTCGATTCCCAGTCAGGGCACATGCCTGGGTTGCGGGCTCGGTCCCCAGTGGGGGGGGCCGTGCAGGAAGCAGCCGATCAATGACTCTCATCATTGATGTTTCTATCTCTCTCTCCCTCTCCCTTCCTCTCTGAAATCAATAAAGACATGAAATAAAAATTTTTAAAAAATAAAAAAGGTAATTTAACCACATGGTCCTTGGTCTCCTCACTGTCCACTCAGGATCGAAGTGAGGGAAGGGGCTCCAGACCCTGGGAACCGCCCAGGCAAAAGTGAAGGAGCTGGGGAGCTGGACACTTTTTTAACTCTTTCTGGGACAGACTTACAGGTGGAATGTTTCATTTCAGAGCCACATTCCCACCTAGAGCTCCACTCTATGCAAAAAGCTACATGTTGAACAACTCTTCTGGGCAAGGCACTCTGCTAGGCCTTGTGGAAGGAAACATAAATGAGAACAACACTGCCCCTGCCCTCCAGGGGCCCCTAAGCTAGTGTGCAGGACAGACAGAGTGTATTGGGGAAAACGGGTGGAGGGATTCAGAGTGGAGGGACCTGGGATCCCCGGTGAAGAAAGACTGGCAGGTGCAGAAGGGGGTGGGGGCCTGGGTGGAATGGTGGGGGAAAGGACCTAGATGGGGAAGGAGCAGGTTTAGGTGAACAGACACACAGAAGAGTTCACAGCAGTGATACATGGGGACTGGGCGGGAGGCTTATAGGGAAATTGAGGGCTGGAAAAGCAGGCTAAAGAGGAAAGGGCAATAGTTTAAAGGAGACAGTACTGGGATCTGGACTCAGGTGGGCCTGGAGGAGGATGCTGTGAGGAACAGAGCAGATGTGACAAATAAAGGCAACGTCCCGAGTGATATCCAGCCTGCAAGGTGCGGTGTCTGCCCGAGGACACATAGGTGAGCAGTGTCGGACCTGATAATCAACTTGTCAGTTGGCTGGGGTCTTCCTAGGTGCAGGGAAGATCAGAGAACCCTCCCAACCGCTCTGTGAGGGGTGAGACGATGAAGGTGGAGCAGTCCCAGGACTCGTTCAAGGCTCCCCAGCCAGATGCTGGTGGAGGCAGAGGTGAACCTGGCCTGTCTGCTTCCCACGTCAATGCCCTTTCCACCGGCCACTGCACCCCCGACCTCCTTCCCCACATTGGCACCCCTACCCCTGGAAGGAGGAAACTAGCTGCCCTGGCATCCATTCCATGGCTTTTACTGAGCATCAGAGCAAGGTCTACGAAGAGAGGGTCAGGATAAGGTTAAGGCGGGGGCCAACTCGGGTGGGGGGGATGAACAGTCTGGACTTCATCCCGTGGCTATGGGGGGGCACGTGCACAGTGGTAACAGCTGAAGGTGCTTGAATGGGAGATAATATGACACTGAAGGCGGCTGCAGCAAGAGGACCTGAGGCCAGAGCAGGGGGCTTCGCTTACACCATGATTAACAGGGAGCAGCAATTGGACACTGAGTTAGCGATATTCTGGAGAAAACTGTACTGGCCTGAGGGACGGACAGCTAAGCCTGGGAAACCCTTTCCCTGGAACATGTATTAAGTGCCAGTAAATACCTACTGACTTAGCTATTACTTTTTAACCACTGATGTCTTTTCAACACGTCAAGGGACTCTTGACAAATTTCAGTTTTTCATCTCATGTAACATTGCCTGGCCAGCTTGTCTCAGGGTCCTGCTGGAGGCTGAGGAGGGAGCTCTCTGCTCCCCCCTCAACTGTAAGACAACAGAAATCAGGTCTGAAAAACAACAGCCACAGGAACCAGAGAGGTAGTGCTTATCTTCAAAACCAAGGCCAGGGTCCCATCGGCGATAAGTGGCGATTTTGTCTTTGGTGGATCTGTTTCCCTAGAACTGAAACAAACTGGGCTTTGCTTTGGTAACTGCTATTCGAGACAAACATGAGTGCCTTCCCACTATTTTCTCTTGCTAAGGGACACACCTGTGTGCAATGGCCTCCTGGAAAAGGTGCATTCGATCCCAGTATGTTTCCGGTTCAAAGTCTGAAAGGAAAAAAAGAGTAAATGCTCGGTTGTGATCCCAAGGTATGCAGTCCTCCCAGGTCCGGCCTCCTGTACCCTTCTCTTGGCAATCCCCCCCTTTGGTCATAGGCTTTGCTTTCCCACACTGCCTGCTTCCGGAAAGACCAGCCTCTACCCCAAGGAGGGACGTGCTAAAGAGAGTGACAGCCACACATTCTCATCACCCCTCCCCCTAAGCTCTATCAGGCTCTAGAAAGGGGATGGAAACGAGGCCTCAGAAACCACTGTGAGCTACCAGGACCCAAGGTAAGACTCGTGCTAATCACCTCCTACGCCAGCAGTGCAAAGGAGCACGATATTAAAGTGCAAACAAAAGAGCAGCTTTAAATGCATGTTATCTGCTTCTAAGAACAAAAATTAAAAAAATTTTTTTTAATTACCCATTTTCCATTTCCCTATAAGGAAAGGCAGTAGGATAAGCTCCACTTTAGGGGTGGGGAAATTGAAGCAAATAAATATAAAAATGATTTTGGAAAAGCAATCGGCTGGGGAGGGGAGGGAACACACCCTCCCCCATCGCCCGCTTCATTGCTCCAGCCTCGCTCTCTGCTGCTCCCGAGGGGCTGCTGGGAGGACCCAGGGGAGGGGGGGCTGGGCAGCCTGCCACACAGACACAGGCCATGGGCCAGGGCTGCTCTCAGGGCTCAGGTGCCAAGGGCTGGAGCAGCAACTGCACGAGACACCCCAAAGGCCACAGGTGCCTGCGGCGGCCTTGCCAGTCTCCTCCTTCTGCACTTGAAATCTTCTATCTAGGGCAGACTTGAGGATTCTGGGCAACGGAAGAGCAAGGGAGAATAAGACTCTGGTTTTGATAGGCAAACATACGCACACGGCAGATCCTTGTCAGATTTTTAAGGTTCTGAATTCCCTGTTATCGGAAGGGGCAGTAACTGGCAGAAAATCGAGTTTTAGATACAAGTCCTTATTCCCTGAAGCTGGACTCCTTTCGTTCAACTGTCACCATGGCAACCAACAGAGGATGCTGGTCTCTTGATGACTGGGTTATACCTGGCAGGGAAAACCATCAGCTCACACAAAAATGTCCTACAATGCCAGCCCCTCGAGCAATCCTGTGCTATTTACCGTGATGGTGGAAAATCCCGGGAGAGTCTCTGATGATGTGGGGGACGATCTCTCTGTCCCCTCAACATATTAAAAACAGCACTATGAGGTGGTGCCTGGCTTAAAATCATGAGATACAAACACAATCATCTGGCCTTTCAGAACTGCAAAAATGGTCCTGTCTCAGCCACACTGAGGTCACAGGAGAATGTGTGTGTGTGTGTGTGTGTGTGTGTGTGAGAGAGAGAGAGAGAGAGAGAGAGAGAGAGAGAGAGAGAGAGAGAGAGAGAAGAGTGCTTTATAAACTCTAAAGATCACTCTGGGGCTCACCTGGAACCCCAATTGTCCCTTAAAATATTGTGTCTATACCAAAACATCTTCCAAGACGTAAACAAAGACTATACAGATAGGTCTTTGGAACAAAAGTTTTTTCTACCCTCGGGTACCCTGCCTCAGGAAAAGCACAGAGACACTTAGCTTGGCCTCCCGGACCAGGCAAGACCTCTTGCCCTCTGGGCCGGTCCTCTGCCACCAACCATGACACAGACTTACAAGGGCACAGGAAGAAGGCATCTCCCTTACATCCAAAGTTTTTTCTTTCACATTGTTAATTTTAATATCTGAGAAACGAAAGCGGCTCCTAACGTATTAGCAGCAACTCTAGCTTTCCGGTTTTAAAAAGCTCAACTGTGAGCTCATCGAAAGCTCTGGAGGAACTACTTATATGCTCACTGCAATGAGCACTCGGTTATAAAAAGTTCCGTGCTGTGTGAAGTAAGATGCATCCTCCCATCTGTCCTGCACCTGCCCTCAGAGTTTGGATGGATTAGGGTGGGGCAGCAGCCGGGTTGGCCCCTGTGCTCTCCCGTTCAGACTGACAACCCTGTTCCAAGGGAGGGGCCCTGTCTGGGTCCTGCTGTCCTACAAGCCTCCTCCTGCTCCGTCTTCCTTGAGATGCAGGACTCACGCCATGTGCAGTGTTCCAGGTGCTGACACACCACAGCTCTGCACAATAGGTCACTGTTTCCTGTTTTGCCTTCAATGCCTTCCTTTTTTAGCATTTTTGCATGGAACAGCAGAATCGAGCCTCCTATGAGGTTCAAATTCCTGCAGCCCAAACCAGTTAGGTTGGAGCATAGGAAGGACAGTGTAGGGAGACCACCAGGGCTGTTCATGATTTACAGGATATCACACCCTCTCCCACCTGCCATTCTGCTCCAGGCCTTTTGAGGGTCTTCCTGAGTCGCAAACCAGCTCCAGCCACCCTCATTTTATGTACAAGGAATCTGAGGCACAGAGACATTAAGAGACTTGTCTAGGGTCACCCAGCCACTAAGTGAAGAATGACTTAAACCCAGGTCCTTTCCGCCCCTTGTCCAAAGGCTGCCTCTACGCAATAGGCTACGTGGATTAGGTACCTACAGGTGTCCTTGGGGGAAAGAGGAGGTCTGGTCTTACTCATGGAGACAGAAGCCCAGAGGGGAGTATCTCTTACTATCGAACAGATGCTCGCTGCCTTCCTTGAGCAGACAGCTGACGTTAAGTGGGATGAAGAGCTGGGCTCGAAGCGGATCGCCATACAGGTAACTGGGCAGCGCAAAGGGACCCTCCAAAACCGGGACCAACAAAAAGCCACAGGAGGTGGCTTTTCGATGCCAACCTTGTACCTGGTGGAAAGCACAGAAAGAAACAGTATCACCCTCAACTCCGTTCAGACAAGAGAAAATACTGCCCAAGGAGCGAAGCTGCCAGGATGGCGTCACACAGGTTGATTGGCATGTTCATTTATTAGTGTTCACTGGCTCCGAACCAGTCCCAGGACAGAAAACACACAGTCTAAACCTCCTGGTGAATACTCGAAAATCTGTGAGTTAAGCACATAGTTCCTCTTCACAGCCCGAGCTTCTGCAATTTCACTATTTCTTTTGGGAGGAAGAGACTGGAGAGCTAAAAACTGTTCTCGTTCTATAGGATGTTGGAGGAAGGTCACGGGATATAGGTTAAGCCCTAATTTTGTCCTTTATCAAAAATTTACTAGGCCCAAAGTATCGAATAGGAAAACAATCCACTCAAGCGGGCTGAGTGGGACATGACGCAGGGTGCAAGATGACTGTGGTGGCCTCTGGCCAAGAGCGATAAGCCCTGACCTGGCGGAATGAGAGCCGCTCTCCGGCAAACTCCCAAAAGCCATCTGTCTGAAGACTGACCGAGAACGAGAGTTACTGGGGCGTAAAGAAAAACCTTCCCATTAAAAACAGTTTCTTAGCTAACAGTGGCAATGTTCTTGGTCTTAAGAACTTTTCAAACCATAAAACTAATGTATATATATTTTTAAAAGCTGATGCATGTGGCTCTGGCATACAGATGTGATTTGTGTCAAACACTATTTCAAAAAACTATAGTTTGGGCCATACCTTGATTTAAACAAATACAATTCTGTTAAAAACTGAAGGGGATCACTCTTAGTTTTCCCAGGAACCCTCATAACTACAGTTTAACAACAACACAAAAACCAAACTCTCTGTTTGACCAAAATAATTTCTAAGGCTTAGTCGATGACCTTTTTATTTTATGTGATATTTATCCTAATGAAATTTGATTCATAACAATTTTGGACATTGCTTTAAAATAATAATGAGCATGCACTAGAGACTTCTGGGCATCTCTGTAAATCTGCACCTTAAGAATGCTCCCCCTGCCCGGCAGGGCGTGGCTCAGTGGTTGAGCGTCAACCTGGGATCCAGGCGATCGGGGTTCGATTCCCGGTCAGGGCACATGCCCAGGTTGCGGGCTCGATCAATGACTCTCTCATCATTGATGTTTCTATCTCTCTCTCCCTCTCCTTTCCTCTCTCTGAAATCAATGGAGATATATTTAAAAAAAAAAAAAAAGAATGCTCCCCTTATGAGAATCTCTCCAGGGGAGGGGTGCTCAAACATGCTAATGCTCCCCCTCCCTGGGGACATGAGGCAATATCTGGAGATACTGGAGGGTGTGCTGCTGGCATTTAGTGGGTAGAGGCCAGGGATGTTGCTCAGCACCCTACAATGCACAGGACAGCCCCCGCAACAGAGAGTTATACAGTCCTAGATGCCAGTAGTGCCAAGGTTGAGAAATTCTAATCTACAGCTTTTGGGCTGCCTGAATTTTTTACTCTACTTAAAATTTTTAAAATAACCCAGATGAAAGGTAATAGGAACATGAACTAAAAAAAAAAATAAAAATAAAAAAGTGACATGAATCCCTACTAAGCACCCACTGTGCCCCTCTCCAAGGTGAGCCAAGGCCCTGTCCATGAGAGGGGGTTCTCACCATCTCAAAGAGGACCGCAGCAGTCACTGCCATCCAGTGCAGCTTGATCTCGAAGGCCGCATTCAGGGAGAAGTTGCCATGGTAATAACAGCTGCACCACTCTAGCCGGTCTGTTCGGTTGTTCACATCCACGTCTAGGGTCACGGTCCTCTGCTCCGGGACAGTGGCAGCTATGTCAGCCCAGAGGAGGGGCCCCGAGAGAGAGGGAGAGGAAGAGGGAGAACAAACACCCAGATATGAAACTGTAGAAGTACCTAATAGAAAAATGACAGATTCTAGAAGCTTCCTGGAAATCATCTAGTCCAGGGGTCGACAAACTTCTTCTATAAAGGTCCAGACAATAAATACTTTAGGTTTTGCAAGCTGTACCATCTCTGTGTCAACTGCTCAACTCTCATCTCTGCCATTATAGTGCAAAGGCAGCCACAAACATTACGTAAACCATGGGCTCGGCTGTGTTCCAATAAATCTTGATTTACAAAATCAGATGGATTTTTAGGGTGGTGACACTATTCTGTATGACACTATAATGGTGGTTACATGTCATTATACATTTGTCAAAGCCCATAAAATGTACAACACCAAGAGCGAACTCTATGTAAACCACAGACTCTGAGTGATGACAATCTCAATGTAGGTTCATCGATTATAGCAACTGTCCCACTCTGGCGGAAGATGTTGACAGTGGAGGAGGCTGCGAGTGTGTTGGGGCAGGGAGTATATAGAAAGTCTACTTTCTGCTCAATTTTGCTGTGAATCTAAAAGTGCTCTAAAACTAAAATTAATTATAAAACAAACAGATGGTAGGCCAGATTTGACCAGTTAAGCCATAGTTTACCTCCCCAATCTAATCCAGCCCCTTCATTTATAGATGAAGAAACAGCAGCCAAGGAGAGAAAAACGCCTTGGTCAAGATCACAGAGCCAGAACCTCAGCCAGCTGAACCCCTGATCTTCCAATTCCAGTGACCCATGAAGGGACACAAGTAGACCAGCAACCCAGACCACAGTCTGGAGGAAGTCTTGCTTTTTTGGTCTCAACCCCAAAAGGCAACAGTTCTATAATCTTTCCTCAAGAAATGAAACCTCATAAAGAAGCCTAACGCCCTGTTGCATCAACTGTGTGCTGCTCAAAAATTCCAGGTCAGTATCAAACCAGCTCATCCTACCTGGGTCCCCTGCTGAGAAATCCTACACAACCAAGAAAGGGATATTTTAGAGATGGATCAGGTAATCAAGTTCCTGACCAGGCTAAAGGCCTGAAACAGGCTCAGAAGTAAAGACAAGATCACGGCCAGACCTCGGGTATCTACCTGCCCTCCCCCCCAGTCCAACGGTATTTCTTTATCTGAAGGAGTCAGCTTGGCTCTGAGTTCTGCAGGTAGAAGCCCTGAGTGGCTTTTATCACTAACAAGGATGAACCGGCTCCTGAGTCAGCAATTCCAGTGAACTATTGTTGGGAGGCAGGAGAGCCACAGCTGGGGCACTGAATGGCGCCCAGGCCTGGCGTTCGGCTTACCCTTCTCTCAAAACCAGAACGCACAAAATGGAAAACGTTCTTGATTTGCATGAGAACCAAGCTCTGCTCTTTCCTGACCATGTGCCCCTGAGGGTATTGCCTCACCTCCCCTGGTTTAGTTCCTCATCTGCTGAGATGGAGGCTGCCAGGCTGTTCCACAGAGGGGGGGTAAGGATCAATGAGAGTCACAGGCTCCCCCTCCTGCCTTCTCCTCCAGCCACCCTCGCTTGTAACTCCCCTCCTTTCCTCCTGTTCCTGTTAATCCTTCCTCCCAGTTTAAGCCATGAGCTCGCCCATGCTCAACCCTAGGCCTGTCCATGACTCCCAAGGACACCGCTTAGTGTCTATGATGCTTAAGGCTAAAAAATTTGGTGGCTCCGATGAGAAAAATTTCATTTAAACTGGCTTGTGTCTCTGCCTTGTGCTCCCAATTCATGACACCGCAGGAGTCACCATTCACTTAGCCAGGGTCAAAGGAAGAACGCTCTGCTCTCTGGTCTTCGACACTGTGTATTCTTCCACCAGTGAAAAGCCTCTGGTCACCAAAGAAAGGACGCTCAACACACCATCAGTGACCTTGCACATCTCTTCTCTTCTATCTGGCACGTCAAGTTCGGAACAGGCTGGTCTGAGGAGGCCCAAGAAAGGACACTGCTCAGCCAAGTGCTTAAGAGGCTACTGGCTTCCTGCTGAGGAGTGAGACTGGGCAGTGAGGATGCTGTCAGCAGCTTAGGATGTTGACAAAAGTGTAAGCCCAGCTGAGCTGCAGCTTTCAGGGAGTTCTCTGAATCACTACTTGAGTTCCATGCGAACCGACCGATTCACCTTGGGACAGGGGGATGAGGGCGAGTCCAACGGATTCATACAAACCCAGAGGAGGAGGCTGAGTCACAGCAAGGGGATTATCAATGAGCCACGAAGGGGACCAGTGTCACTGGAAGATGAAGAAATCAGGGAGGGGACTGAAACTCCAAGTAACAAGCAGAGCTGTCCAGTGATAGAACAAGAGGTCTCGGGAGTGAGCGCTCTGTTGGCAGGAATTTTCAGAGAGCAGCTGGCTGCTCACTTATCAGGAGTTTGGACGGAGGCGCTCTACAGCCCCTCCTGACTCTGAGATCCAGTGGGTTGTCAAGACCAGATGTAGTGCCGCTTCTTCCAGGGACTCAGATGCCCCTGCAGCTTCACGGCTCAGCGACATAGGATGACAAGGGTGGGGAAGTGGGAGCCACCACGGGCAGAGCCAGACGGAACTCTGTGCCACCGTCAGCTATTTCAAAACAGCTTTCCGCCGCTGACCTCCGACTGAGGATTAGAAATGCTTAAAAGGGCACATGTCAAAATGAATACACAAAAAAGGGGAGCAGGTCATAAATGATACACAGGCCGTCTTCCCTCGACAAGTCACGTTAATTTTTTTTCCCTGAGAAATAAACCCAACATTGAAGATAGCCCCATTTAAAGACAAGAGCAAAGGAGACTAAGAGGCAGGGTAAGGGGCCCAGAGAATGAGTTGGAGATGGTCAAGGAAGGCCTCATTCATATGGTGACCTTGGAGCGGGGACCTGAAGCAAGTTGGAAAGGGAGCCCTGAGGGCCCCTGAGGGGACAGTGCCACAGGCAGAAGGAAAGGGCTGGAAACAGAAGAGGGCTTGGAGTGTTCACAGAAGTGCACAAACCCCATGTGGTGAAGCTGAGCAGCAGATGAGGCAGAGTGAGGGGCCACATCATCGAAACCCCGGGGGCTGCTACAATTCTGGCTTTTATTCCAAGGGAGTTGGGAGCCATGAGAACATCCTGCCCAGAGGAGAAACATGGTCCAACTTACATTGAAAGGGTCTCTCTGGCTCCTGTGGAAAGTAGATTATGGGGAGAAAGGGTGGAAATTGGGAGGACCATCAACGTGACTGCAATAATGCAGGAGATGATGGTGACTTGGACATAGAGGAGACGGTAAAAAGGGGTCAATTTTGGATCTACATCAAAGATAGAGATAAGAGAGACGGAATTTGCTGGTGAACTGGATGTAGGGTAGGAGAGCAACAGAGTGTGAAACTGACTGAATTTTCTGGCCTAAGAGACTACAGAATGAGAAGGGAAGGCTAAGGGAGGAGGTGTGTGGGGGGAGGGGGGACGGCAGGAGCTGTTTAAACATTTCAGTCTGTTAAGTGAAGATGCCAAGTAAGTAGGTGGATGGCTGAGTCTCAAACTGCAGGGCACAATCTGGGATAGAGACAGACGTAGGGGTAACATTGGCCACAGAGAGGAGCAGGGGTGGCTCATCCACAGTGGGGACAGACATGGCTACAGGGAGGGCAGATGGCAGGGGGCAATCTGGAGTTACTTCCAAGTGTGTCGGTTTTCTCGGTGACCCAGGATGCTGAGGGTGGGGAAAGGCAGCACGGGCTAGCGGTCTGACGGCTCTGAGCTGCGTAATGAGGGAAGTGAAGATGGCAGGTGGGTGGGGAGCCTGGAAGATCAACTGGCTGTGGGTCCTGGTGAGGTGAGTGCCGCTGGCGCTGGGACTGGAGGCAGCATGCAGGGAAGACCAGGGGGAGTAACAGAGAAGGGAAAAAAAGCCACATTTTGTTAAGAGAGCTCTGGCTGTGTAGCAAGGGGCTGGGATCTGAGTGGCCTTCATCACTCAGGACAGCCGTTGCCCCTGGACCTGGACCATCACACAGATCACCTCCAGTCCTGACAGGCTTTGACTCTTGTCTTCCCGAGGCCCTAGTGCAGTATGGTGAGGGCTCAGGCTCCAGCGCCAGGCAGTCTTGAGAAAATAATCCAGTTCCAACGCTTAACAGAAGCGGAGCCTTGGGCAAATGACTTCACCTCTCTGAGCCTGCGCCATGAACTCTAAACCATAAATCACAGCATCACGCCCAGGATGGGAAGAGGAATTAATGAGATAATTGTCTGCTTGCTGCAGTGCCTGACACATAAATGTTCTGGAAATCACGGCATGAATGCTGCCATCAGCACAGCACTGCTTGAGGCACGAAGGCCCCTGTGGAAAGCACGAGAAGAGCCCAGGGCTGGGACAGAGCAGAGAAGTGCGCCTGCTTCTAACTGCCCAGCTCCAGCTCTCATCACGCCTTCCACCCCAGCTCTGAAAATGCACCCTCTCTCAGCCCGACGCCTGCTTGGGGAGGCTGCTGATTAGCTTCGGGGCCTCTTGGGTTTTGCTGAGCGATCAATCTTGGCTCCTTACTGGAATCCTTCAATTCCCTCCAAGGCAGCGATTCTCAACTGGGGCAATTCTACACTCCCCTGAGGACACTGGGCAATGTCTGGAGACATTTTGCCACACTGGGTGGTAGTGGGGGGGTGCCACTGGCATCTAGTGGGTAGAGATCTGAGAGGCTAAGCACGCTACAATGCACAGGACAGCCCCCCACCACAAAGATTGGTCTGGACCAAAATATCCTAGTAATTACGCCCCAACCCCCACCTAAAAAGAGCCAAAATCTAACAGAGTTGTTCTGCAAAACATTTTTATACAATGTGTTAGTACACTTGCTGCCATCAAATGTCCCTAATTTTCTGCCTCTAACCTGGGGTGCTATTGAGTGACCTGTACCCAAACTTGTAAGAGCAAAGAGCTCTATATGCTGGTCTGAGGGATGCTCACTATGAGAGGTGACACTTGGGTTTCTGGCATTTATTCGGGTTCTTTGAAAAGCTTTTTTGCTTCCTTCAGCTCTCAGGTAAATAGAGTATCACCATACATGATCCAACATTTATTTAAAGTAACTCATTGTGCCTCTGTCTCAGAAAGTGACCTTGAAGAGAGCAGGATGCTGACTTTTCAACTCTCTCTTCGGTATGTACCTAAAACCACCTAGTTTTCAGCTTATCTCCTTGCTCCTTGAAGAAGATAAAAATGCTTAACTTTTATCTGTAAGGAAAAGGCAGCTTGGGCCCTGGCCAAGTAAAAATAAGCTTGGGCCCTGGCCAGTGTGGCTCTGTTGGTTGGTGTGCCATCCTGTACGTGGAAAGGTTGAGGGCTCAATCCCCAGTCAGGGCACATACCTAGGTTGCAGGTTCAATCCC
Organism: Miniopterus schreibersii; assembly: GCF_964146895.1. Classification (NCBI taxonomy): domain Eukaryota; kingdom Metazoa; phylum Chordata; class Mammalia; order Chiroptera; family Miniopteridae; genus Miniopterus; species Miniopterus schreibersii. The sequence goes on from NC_138122.1 coordinate 15,088,835, forward strand.
TGGTTGGGGTGCACGCAGGAGGCAACTGGTTGATGTTTCTCACATCGATGTTCCTCTCCCCACACCCTGCCCCCACTTCCTCTCTTTCTAAAAAATCAAAATTGAATTAGGGGGAAAATGGTACAAAACTTAGTTTTTTGACAAGTTTCCCCCATATGATCCAGCATTATAAATGACTGACTAACGCTGCACTGATGAGTTCTTAGGCTTGTGATATTTGTAATAGGTTTTCCTGACTCTGTCTTTGTTGTTAGACTATTAGCTTTTGCTTTCCACTGGCATCAGGGGACCTGCCATTTATTTGCTGCTTCTGATGGGCTACCAGGCCCTTCTATGACACAAAATGCACCAGCTTGCTGTTTGCTCTTTCAGGTGCCCAGAGGCCTTTGGTATCAAGTCCTGGGTGGTTTAGGCTGGAGGTGAGCAGCCCAGGCTAACAGGGAATATGTGGCTTCTTTGTTCCAAAGACTTCAAGGAGATGGGGAGTTAGAAATGCAACAGGGAGAAGCTGCTCTTCTCACGGTTTTGCTCTCTCCACCCCCCTTCACTTCTCACATACAGTGCTGGGAATGTTGCGGGGAGGGTGTAAGGCGAGGTCAAAGCCACATATGGATCCAAGTGAATCTGAGGATCTGGAAACTGTGATGACCCCTAACATTTCCATCCTACCGGCTAGGTAAGCATTCCAATTAGCTGGGAAATTATAAGCTAACTAACTAGGAGGTGGAATTTCACTGGAGTGTGGTTTATTTAACTTTTGTTTCCTTCCTTCCAGAGGGTTTTCAGGACCTCTCCAATCTGACGTTGAGATAAATCCCATGCTGCCTTGCTTAGAGGCTGCATTTTTGAAGGATGTTCACATCTTAACCTCTCATTTCCTCCCTGAAAGTAGCATTCCCATTTCCTATCTGAGGTCACTACCATTCAGTAAGCAGGTGTTCACTCTTATTTTACAGCCGTAGGAACGGAGGAAAGAAGCGATGAGTCCTAGTTTACATCCCTTGATGGGGTAAGCACATTTGCAGGGGTCAGGGCGGAGGGAGGCTCGTGCTCAGTGTGAGTGTTTGGAATGGATCACCTTTGAGGTCCCTTCATCTTCTGAGGTCCTAGGATGCTATAACCCTAAGGAAGACCTTTGACAGGAATTAAACCAGCAGGGAGCACCAGCTCACATCCCCTGAATCCTGACAGCCTCTTTAGAAAAGTGGCCACATTGTCTACTCCCTCCTTTCGTGCAGGTTTCACACCATGCCCTGATTTGAGAACTGATGAACACTGTCTGTTGGTTGGGACAACAATGGGCTTGACCCACTCAGAAAGTAGAAGCTAGCACAGGAGCCGACAGTGCCGAAAGACAGAACGGCCAGTGTGATAGCCATGGTGGCTCTCATCCTGGTTCCTGTGGCATCGCTCCCTTGGCTGCTGCTCTCCCCTAGCCACCCACCAGTGCATCCCCAGGCCCTAAATGGGTCGGGCACCTACCTAAAAGTGCAGCCGCCTGGCTGCGTCCTCCAAAGCTGCGGCTAAAGGAGCTATGCCTGCTCGCATAGGAGGCTGGCCGGCTGGGCAGCCAGGGCAGGAGGAAGGCTGGGATCTCGGAGTGCAAGAGCTCTTCAGCCACAAAGGCCACCTCAAACCACTTGCGCTGGAAGCTGGCGAAGTCGTCTACCGCTGTCGGGTGCCAGGTGGTGGGCTGCTGCATGGCCACTGGGAGAAGCAGAGGGCGAGAGAAAGCACCTTCAGCGCGAATGCTTATTATTTTCTTACTGATGTGCACTACAACATGGACGAATCTTGAAATCATTGCGCTAAGTAAAAGAAGCCAGACACAAAAGGCCACATATAGTATGATGCCACTTGACAGCAGACTGGTGGTGGCCAGGGGGGACTGGCTGCTAATGGGTACAGGGTCTCCTATCAGGGGGATGCAAATGGTCTGGAACTAGATAGAGTGGTAGTTGCACATTAATGTGAACGTAGCAAATGCCACTAAATTGTTCACTTTAAAATGGTTGTTTTTATGTTATGTGACTTTTACTTCAACTTAAAAAAATATTTCACTTTACAGCACATAATGGCAATCAGGATTTCTTCAACTTGAAGGTAAAATAGGTCACACTCAGAATTTAAGGGAAGAGGTAGCATGGACACATCAGTGGCTACAAGGGAAAAAAACCTGCAGGTCCACTTCTGACACATCCTTGGATAAGAGAACACAGTGAGTGGCACAGGCTGCTTTATCTGATGCAAGATTCCTGAAACCCAGAGGCTGGGAAGCCATTTGTCTGCAGGATGAGAGTCATTTCCAGCCCTGTGTGTCCTAGGGGGACTAGAGATGCTTATCTGAATCCTGGCTGCCTCCAGTGCAATGCGAGCCAGCTCTGACCATGCTGGAAATTGCTCCCCTCTTGGAGATTACTTTTTCTTATTAAAAAACAACAACAAACTGTTAAAATATATCTTGGAAAATCTGTTAGGACTTGATAGTCTTCCTCGGGGAAGGGATGGAGTCTGCAGGCCCAGCAAGTAGAAGGTGCTGTTATAGGTTAGAGCCCATCATGTCATCCTCAGAACCACCTGCACTGGGTAGGGGGCGCTATAATCAAAAACAGCTACCAAAACATGACCCCCCAAAATTTCCTCACACCTGGTCCTTTGGCCTCTTTTAGGTTTATCTTCCATTCACACTGTTCTCACCAAGAACATACTGTAGCTTTAAGAAACCCTTGTCACTCCAGTTATGCTTAAATTAAATACAAATGCTCAAGGAAGTTGACAGATCCATCGACTTGGAATACAAAGTGACACAAGAATCTCAAGAAGCAGCATCATTTGAAAGAGCAAATCACTAGGCAAAACAGCAGCCCCTGTGGGCAACAGCATGTGCTTCAGCTCTGACCTCGGTCGGGCTCTTTGTCCATGACTATCTTGTAGAAATAGAAGCCGTAGATGAAGGTCCGCCAGACTTCGCCAGATGCGTGCGTGATGAGCTGCTCTTCCAGCATTTTCTAGAGGGAGAGACACCGAAACTCTGAAAGCCCTGCAGAGGGCCATCTTAGAGATGCAGCCCTCAGTTATATGCCACAGTCAGGGGAATGACAAGGGCACTGAGGAGACCTTGCCCTCCAACCCCCATCAGCCATAACTGCACTGTGCTAAATGTGCCAAATGTGCCTGGTGCAGGTTGTATTATAAAGTAGAAATGCATATTATAATATGATCAAATATTTCAAACATAGAAAAAAGTATAAAGAAAATCCAGGTATACCACTATCTGACTTCAACAAATTTAATACTTTACTGACTTCAGATCTTTTTACTTAAAAAACAAATCTTTGCAGACTCTCTGATATTCCAATCCTCTTTCTCTCCAGAAACCAGTGGTGAGTGTAATGTTATTCTTATACATGTTTTAAATAATTTATTACATAGACATGTATTGATAAAGAAAATGAGGTATTTTCATGGGAATTTAAGTTCTAAGTAAAGGGTGTAATACTATTATCATTTTGTAAATTGAATTGTCACTCAGCATCAGGCTTCTGATATTTATCCATGTTGATATGTGTACCTCCAGCTCATTTACTTTAATGCTATATAGTAGCACTCATTATATGGACAAGGAAATACAATTCTCAGGGAGATGGGAACATAAAGTAATCAGGCAAAGGCCATGCACAACAGACTACTGAGACCCTCAAAAAGAGAGCTGAAGATCACGCGCTTATTCAAATCAGTTACTGATTTTACATTTCAGTGATGACAAGCCAGCTGGTCAGCAAATGGTACCGATTTCCAGCGGGGGCCTCTGTGTGGACAGGATGGCTGCCTCAGCTAACTCGACCTTTCCATTCCTCTCCTCTTGAGTTTAATTCCAGCTCTGAACAGTGTAATTAAATTCAGCAAGCATCTGCTGAGGGCCCATCACGTGGGAAACAACATGGAAAACACTGGTGATATGGAAACACACAGTAAGAGGTGGCCCTGCCCTCAAGGAGCCTGGTCGAGGTGGGACATAAATGAGAAACACACACCATCTTCACTCTGTTGCGTTAAGTGTAAGTACAGAGTAAGAACAGGGCACCAGAAGGTCCCTGAGGCAGGGCCTTAAATCCAGCCTCGAATCCTGAGTGAGCAGGGAAAATGGGGGCTCGAGGTCAGAGGGAGATCATTTCCTGGGAATCTTTCACAGAGATGCCTCTCAGGTTCAAAAGTGCAGGCTCCTTTCAGAATATTTGAGTGCAGACAATAAATTCTGCCAGATTTTTAAGTTAAGGTATCGTGTCTTTCAAAGCAAGACAAGCTCCTTTATCAATTCCAGACAGTCCTCCCTTATTAAAAACAGATCCTCACCCCAACCTGCAGACCTCGTTACTGGAAAGGGCAGCTCCTCCAGAGACGGGCTCTGGCTTCCCGGGGCCCTGCCCTGGCTGCCTCACCTGCATGATGTCGATGGCCATTGCCGGCGTCTGGATCCCCTCCACGCTGTTCACCAGCCAGTGCACCACCTCCGCGCTGATGAAGCAGCACGGCGACAGGCCCTTCTGTTCAGAGAGCAGCTGGACTCCTGTCCTGAGTTCCGGCACGGCGGGCGGGGAGCAGGGGTTGTGTGCACATGATGGCAACAAGGGCAAAGAGAAGACGACAGAGAAAGCACTTCATATCTGAAGTGAGGATCTCCAGAGTGCAATTTCTCTCCACTATTCTAGACCCAGAGAAACCCCCGTGACGGAACAAAGAATGGTGTCATGGGGGGAACAAAGAAAAGGAAAAAGGATGTGACATTTAAAGAATATGTATCCTTGCCAGGTATTATACTAGGTAAGTTATGTAAATATCTTATTTAATCCTTATGTCAAACCTGTGACTTAATCACTGTCATCCCATTTTACAAACAAGGTAACCGTCTCAGAGATCAGAGAGGTCAAGCAACTTGCCCAAGGTCTCACAGCTAGTGAGTAAGAAAGTCAGGTGTGAATCCACTAAACTGCACTGCATGAGCATTGCCCCGGCTTGGCCCGTGGGATCCTCCCGCCCCAGTGCACTCATACACCTGCCGAGCACTTACGAGGGGTGTTTCATGGCTTCCAGGATCTCCGCCAGGGTGGACGACGTCGTCAAGGAGCTTGCCACCAGCTGCTGAGAGCTGTAACGAAGAGCGTCTGGTCAGCAAAGCAAGGGGACGCACACCCGGGCAAGAGCACGAACCTTGGGAACTTCCTACAGAGCTGTGGACTTGGGCAACGCTGACACTAAAGGCGTTCCAGCAAATCCTGGAGAGCTACATCCTGGGGTTCTCTTACAGGGGCTTCTACTTCCAAAGTGTATATGCTTAAAAAAAAAGAATCCAAAGTGGTTTTATGTCCACACTTGTTTACTCTTTTAAAAAAATATGTTTTATTGATTTGAGAGAGAGGGAAAGGGAGAGAGAGAGAGAAATATCAATGTGGTATTTCAGAATCTCAGGGTTAAAAAAACCTTTGCACACCCTAGAAGTGAACTTTCTAATGCTTGAGTCCCCACTACAGGGTTGGACAGGAGGCGGCCCCACCCATGTGAACACCTTCAGCGGCACAGAACTCAGCTCCTCTAAGGCAGCCATCTCCTTGTGGTGAACCAACTGCTAGTTAAGTATTTTATCATGAAATGGAATCTGTTCTAATTTTTAGGCATTCATCCTGATTCCAGTCACTTTTGGTTTTCTCATCTCCAGCCTAAACATCCCCAGTTCCTCTTTTCTTCCAAAAGCAGAAGAAAACCTGCCACCCTAGCCTCGCAAGCAATGGGGAAGCAGAGAAACACACTGCGCCTGTGAACCGGGCAGCCCCTCCGATCCCCACGGCCAGAGCCAGAAAGTCAGCCCGGCTCCATGGGGACGAGCCTGGGAGAGGACAGAGATCAGAGATGCCCAGGCCTGCTTGTGAGTCTGAACTGATCACCATCTCTACTGGCCAGAGTGCGTGGGACATGGGAAAACTGGCACTGAGTGTGTAAGAAGGAAACCAAGTGGCTCCTGACAGCAGCCAGCCAGGGAGCTGCCCAGGAGGCCCTTCTGCTCTCAGGTGAACGGATGCCAAAGTCAACTTTCTTGGACCACTTAGCCACAGGCTGCTCAGTGAGTCCAGTGAGGCAACAAGAACAGACTGGGCATATTATTATAAAAAAATTATAAAAGAAAGGAAATAAAAAAAGTTCCTCTGATTTGTCAACAGTATAAAAAGCTGGGGCACTTCCTCAAGCAAATGAAGTCCAAGCAGCTTCCTTTTCTCCTGGATACTCAGGATTGAAACAGTATGGCCGTGTTTGGCAACAAATAGCGGCTCATTCACAATTCGTTCATCTCCTCAAGTGGCACATACTGACCGCATGCAAGCCTCAGGCCGTGGGTGCCGCATGGAACAGGACAGACTGGGTCAGGGCCCCCATTAAACAGCCCACTCCTGAATGGTGACAGACGGCTCCGTGCCTCTGCGGGAACCTCTTAGCTATCCCATGAGGAAGGCAGGGCACAGGCCACTAGCACCAACAAACAGGTACTGGTAAGAACTGACTGGCCCAGGCTCCCAGGTACAGCTATGGCAGAGCCAGTACTCTGGACTCCCAGCCTCCGCAGCCTTGGAGGTTAGGCCATCCCCACTGCCCAGGAGGACAAGTCAGCCGCGCTGAATCTCTCACCTGCTGTCACTGGGGTTTGCGGAGGTGAAGCCCTGTTCCCCCGAGTTCTGGGAATTCCCGAAGATCTGGCTGTTGCCTCTGTCCACGGATTGGCCTGTGCTTACCCCCAAACTGGTGCCGTCCAATACTGGGACGGCCGTCTGGTCCACAGACACCTGGAGGAAAATTTAAAATTAACACCAAAAAAAAAAGTCCTTTAAGGCTATTATTTACATTTGTGGTCCTTTTTGTTCCTCTCTACTCCCACTCCCGGCTGGTCCTGGGTGGAAGAGCTAAAGGGAACAAGGGCCCACACCAGTCTTGTGGGTGCTGCTTTCCATCAGAGCAATGAATTCCTGCGCTGCAAACCAAGGCCACAGGCCACATTTGCAGTAAATCCCCAGGACCAGAGAAACAACTCTGGCACCTGACTCAAACCATAAGATCTGAATGTAGCCATCTTTCCACTTTGGACCCTCTCCTGGTAGCTGCTGGATTTTGATGTCATATCTGTCTCATTCCCTTTTAGGTCCTGGAGGGTAGGGCTATGACTTGCTCACCTGGAAAGCTGCACCCCACAGCAAACATCTGGAGAGAATGGTAAGCTTTCCAGAGCATTCCTGGAAAAGTGTAAGACTCCCAGTCCCTCTTACGTGGAATTAGAAGTACTTGAGTACTTCCAAAATGGAACCTTATATTATCAGATATTTTGTTAGATGATGTAAAAATCACTCCTTCTAAGACAGGGAGTCTCAGCCTCAACACCATTGCTACTTGGGGACAGTCAAGCCTGGGGGGGTGGGGGGAGGCTGTCCTGTGTAGGACATGCAGCAGCATTCCAGCTTCTAGATGCCAGTAACACTCCTCTTATCATCTCCCCCAGCCCCAGCTGTAATGAATAAAAATGTCTCCAGACACTGCCAAATGCCTTTGGGAGGTACAATTCTGAAAGAACCATTTTACTCTCCTAAAGCAGGCTCAATGATCTGAACAACAACACACACAGACTCTGCTAGCACCACAAAGACATGGGGAAATGCGGCAAAAAAGCGGCCTGCAATGACCAATCACCACCAGCTTCTGACCAGCAAGGCTTAGGAAAGGGGACGACACTAATTCTAAATTAGAAGAAGCTAATGGGGGGCTAAACCCTGCTCTTAGGCACAAGAGTGGCTCGTCTGTGCTGCCTTCTAGATCCCTGTAATGGGGTCTCTCTCATCTCCTGCACCCTGTGAACTGCCTAAACTGAAGGATGTTACCAAAATTTATATAATCCCCACAGTTTTATTTTAGTAGAGATGTGGTTAAGGAGTTATCCTCTTAATCAGAAATTGGCAAACATTTACTGTAAAGGACCAGATAGTAATTATTTTAGGCTTTGTGGGCCATATGGCCTGTGGCAACTACTCAATTCTGCATGAACAGGCACAAAAGCATCCATAGACAATGTAAACAAATGGGTGTGGCTTTGTTCCAATAAAACTTTACTTGGAAAAGCAGGTGGTGGGCCAGATTTGCCCATTTTCTGACCCCTGCTTTTTATCACACAATGTCCATATTTCAAGAGGCTGCACAGAAAGGCATTTTGTTGAGATCTTAATACCAGGAAAAGTTATGCTTCTCCCAGAAAACTGGTTTGTCTTTATCGTATGACCACGTTGAACCTGCAACAAATGTTTCCCACTTTTCTCTGGCTACCAGGAAGTTCAGGGCTGAATTTAGCACAAAACTCTAGGTACTTTATAAGACCTCACATTATGTCCTATTGTAGTTTTTCTTTTCCTGAATTTCCCCCAAATGTGAAAATCTAGTTACATTTCTATTCTGGAGGTTGTGTTTATTTCCATAACCCACCTAAAGCAACTCTGTGGAATAAGACCAGTGGAAAACAGATAGACAAGGAAGGCTAGATGGAAAGAATGGTTGTCTTCTCACACAGAGACCTGAAAGAGCCACGCCGAGGGAGCTGCATGGCCTAGAATGCACTTCATCTTAGAAACCTTGTTCAAAAATCTTCCTCACAGAGGATTCTATTTAACCTATGCAGACACTCCCTCTCCTAGGAGGTGGAGTTTAATTGCCCCTTCCACTTCTGAATGGGCTAGAGTGAGCGACCTGCTTCAAAAAGCAGAGTACAGAAAGGGAGACACAGTAACTTCAGAGTGGAGACAGCTGCCAAATACTACATCACCCAGCGATGAAGAGTTATGTCACCAGTGATGTTGTGTGAGCTTTGTGGCCCATCTCCATGCTACATGTTAGAAAACAAAGCCAGCAGATTTTATGTTATGTATATTTTAACAGAAATAAAACAGAAATAAAATGCAATTTAATTTTGGTATAGAGAGCTCCCTTACTGTATCTGAGTAGACATAATTTTCTAAACATTTATATGTCTTCTTAATAACATAGCCTGGTGGGTAATATAAGCCTCATTCATGTGCCTCTTCTAAGATCTCAACTCCATTTGTTATTTCCAATTGTGGGAACTCATCCACTTTGTTCTACTGGAGGATTCTACCACGTGAAGCTGGGTGGACTATTAGAGAATTTAGAACACAATTCTCTCTTCCAGCCCTGCTGATTTTTCTCATGTTAAATTCTAATCTAAGTCCAAGAGGGTCTCTTGCTAGAAAGCAAATTTAAAAAGTCCAACCTGAGTCTGTTTTAAACCAAAATTGCACTGCATCCCCAGTACTCAGAGATCAGAGATTCTTGGATCAGGACTCGGAGGTCCTGGCACGGATTTGCCTCGGGTCAAGCAGCTCATTGGGAAGAGGCAGGTGCAGGCCTCTGACCGACAGGCAGGCGCAGCACCCTCTGGACCCCTCAGCACGGTGGGCAGGATGGTGCAGGGGCTCAGCCACTCACTAGTTGTATGCCTTTTGACCAGGTGACATCTTTAAACCTCAGTCTCCTCATCTGGAAAGTGGGGTGATAATACCCGCACTTCACACGCTGTTTTGAAGACCGTATTTAAAGAGCCCACTGCACAGTAGCTGGCAGAGTAGGTACTTAAGGTTGGTTTTCTGACTCCCACCAAATAAGGATGCCTTACGCTTTACCCTTAAACTTCCCAAGTCCCATCTTCCTTAACTTGCCCCGCTCTGCATAAACCTTGACTCTTTCAAATCTCAGGAACTGAGCCAATTTCATATACTTAGGGGTGTTGATCAAGGGCTGGGAGGCCAGTTTATCTTCATCTGGACCTGTCGGAACAGTAATTGCTAATGGTGATTACAGAGAAGGGGGGTCATGAGTCAAGCCTGTTGGTCCTGGATTTAAAGGCCAGGTCAACACCATACTGTGTAAAGCATAACTTCTTTGTCCCTCAATTTCTCCATTTGTATACTTGCTATAAAACTTCTACCTAACTCACAGGTTATGGCATAAGGACAAAATGAGGTAATACTGTGTGCTTGGCAGATAGTAACTGAAGAATGTTAAGGCTTGGAAGGCCCTTGGAGATCTGGTCCAAACCCTTTATTTGACAAATGTGTTAAGGGAAGTCCAGTGGCCAGACAAGCTGTCCAGGGTCGCACACCATTAGCCTCTGACGAAGCACATGCTTATTAGTAAACGTTGCTTGTTTTCGCCACCTCCTGTTTTTCACCAAACTCTTATAAATTTATCTGGTTGTATTAGGAAGAAAAAATAAGTGTTCAGTTCTTAAGGAAGCATATTTCATGCTGCATATACTACATGGACAAAAATACCTAAAAGGCAAGATGCTGCCACTTGGCAAAGAATCTATGGCAACTATGTGAAACAGCGAGACAGAGACAGGAATCACGTAAGTCAACACTGATGCGATAATTTGTTCTCTTACATCAATCATTTCCATCCCCTTTTGCTATGGCCCAAACCAAGGATGGGAATGTGCACCTTGCAGACCAAATTCAATGTCAAATGCCTTGAAACTCAGCTGCAGCCCAATCCCATCTGTTCAGAGCCGAGCAGAAGGCTTCTGCTGACGGGACAGGCACGCAGGGGCTGCAGAGTCTCACTGACCTGCGGGTAGAAGGCAGACGACGCTGTGCGCGGGCTGCGGACAAACTCCATAAAGAAGGCCCCGTCCTGAAGTCAGAGGAAGCAGTGGCGGCAGCAGGTGCCAGAGGGCGAAGGAGCGGAATGCGGGCCAGTGGTGAACCATCAGGGGAAGGACAGGGGTATGAAAGAAAAAAAATAGAAACAAGGAGGGAAGGAGAGAAACAAGGGCGCATGAAGAGAATGGGGAGAAAAAGAGAGGGAAGGAGATCCACCCAGGAAGACAAAGCCCGCGTGCAAAGCGTGAGCAGGAGCTCACACCTGGGGCAGAATGTCCAGTCGTGTGGGGGCAAGCGCCTGGCTTAGAAGGTGGATCCAAGTGCCCTGGGGTCTCCTCGGAGCCTGGCCTGGATGCCTGGCCCTCCCACATCGCTCTGAACTCCCTTCAGACCTATGCCAAGGGGCACGGAAAACGCCAAAGGGGAGCGTGGCAGGGGTCACTTCCCGGCCTCCGCGTGCCCGGGGAGCAGCAGCCCTCTTGGAGAGGTGCTCTGAGGCTTGAGGTTTTTAATTCTGTCTGTCCCTAAGCACAGCAGCCAAATGGGAGACAAGGATTCAATGAAGGGAAAGTTCTTGCTTAATTTTCTGAGCAAACAGGGGATCCAGAAGCAGCAATACCTTCTCCTCCACAGGTTGTGTAACAAAGTCACCAAGAGGCTGAGACGCACGTAATGTCAGATACATATGCAGTCGTGGGGAGCTTCCTGAAGCTGCCTTCCTCTCCCTAACCTATTCTTGTGGGGTTCAAGTTGTCATGTATTTGAAAAAAGAATGACATAGAGGACTTTTCCAATGACCCCTCCTTCCACCTTTCTTAAGGTCAAGAAGGCCTCTCTTGTCCCGTCAACATGTTTTTACTTTGTATGCATTCTCACTGAAATGCAGAAACGGCACTTGATAAATCTGAAGGTCTCTGCTTTCCTACAAGTTTTCTTCAATTTTGTACGTAGAATCACTGGACTCTTTGGCTATCCGTTTTATCAATACTGCTGCCATTTTCCACAAGCCACCAGGAACTCAAGTAACGAATCATGAAAATGTGTAGCTGTGGCGATGCCAACTCAGGTACTCTTGCACGCATCCCAACACAGACGCTGACTGGAGACACTGTCAGGCATTTCTCAGTATGTCAGCCAGGGTTCTTCACCTTGGCCAACTCATCACATCTTTGCTTCTCCTTGACTACATGGGAATCTATATCCGGCATGACCGATGGCCATCCATCTGGATTTCAGTGTTCATTTGGAAGAGTAGGAGTGTTCTAACTAGCAATCGAATATTTAGTTGTTGGTGCATTTTAACCCGGATGCTTATGACTCTGTAATTTCTCTACTTTTCAGTCCTGTTTTTGGCACTGTTTCTAGTCCTCAAAGATGGCAATGAGCAGAGGTCAAAGCTGGGGCACTTACAGATTCTCACTGTTCCATCCGGGTCCCTTCTCTGCCAGAACATGCAGAAGCAGAGGTACTACTAACACTGCTGAGATTTATGAACACGTAAGTGAGGACGGGTGAAAAGCCTCTTCCTTGACCAAAAAAAGATCATTCCTTACGCACAGACTTTCCTTAGAACTGCACCTGAAGTCACTGCCTGGTGCTGGATCAGCAAACTACAGCCTGTGAGCTAAGAATGGGTTGCAAATGGTTATGGAAGTACCTACACAAAAGCTGTGATCTTGCCTCTTGGCCCACAAAGCCTGTATTTATCAAGGTTTGCCAACCCCTGATCTGTAGATTATACAACTGCCTATAGTCTCAGTTATACTTTTTCTCAGATTTTAATCCCTCCATCCTTGAAGTATAGTTCTAGTAACTTATCCTAAAAAATAATCAGAGATGTGGTCAAGTAATTATCTGCAAAGATGTTATTTGCAGTATTACTGATAATTGTAATACACTGTAGAATAATTATAAAAATTTATGGAAGAATTATCAAAAATTTTTAAAACCCAGACACCATCTACATTTTGAACAAAAAAAGTTATAAATGAAGGTCCACCCACATGATGAAATAATATATAATTATTTTAAAAAATCATTCTTTTGAGAAATATTTAATTATATGGAGAAATTTTCATAATATGGAAGTAAAATACATACATAGGTGAATATACAATTTGACCACAATTCTGCAAATAAAATACATCCATTAAGTCTCCTTCACTTCTTATTAATAGAGATTAGATAAAAGAACATGCAATTGGCTCACCTACCACATCAGAATGATCTCAGGTTCTGAATTTCCCAGGAGTTGACAGAGCCAAGGTTATTGGTCTTAAAAGATATAAAAAGCCTGACCTACAGAGTTTGCAGCCCCTCTGCTGGACCTCCTATTCTGTATAGAGGCCCAAAGTCTCAGGTTTGGTTTCTTTTTTTTTTTCTTCAGGAGTCTAAGCAAACTGATGGGAATTTCATTATCAAAGAGTGAGTTCCTTGATCCTGCTAAAGAGCAGTTAACTTCCTTACAACTGTGATCAGGAAAGTTCCTCAATAAAAATAGTAATGCTTTTAAGGGCTCAGGGTAGAATTCATCCAAATCCTCAACACATTCAATCCTAGACTCTGCCCTCCACACTGGGGCTCCGCGAGTATGTGCCCTGCTGAAGTGGCCTCCTTTACCTTTCGTGGGCTGTCCACGTAGGTGGGAGTCATGGCAACGCTGCTGCTCTCAGCTGGCTGGGCCGAGCTCTTGCCACCGTGCACAGCTGCCTGCTGTTCTCCCAGACACCTGAAAGAAGGAAAAACACATGCTTGTCGCTTGCTCAGAGCCCCTGAGGAAGGACCCATGTTAGCCAAGATAATATGAAGACAGTTCTTTGAAACACACACTTCTGCTTTGTTTCTCCTTCAGGCCTTACAGGATACCCTTAATTTCATTCATTGTCCTGAACAATCACCAGCCCTCTACGGTAAGTAAGAAAACAGTGCAATTTTAAAAGCATCCTGGCAGCATCTGGTGCTTACCTATTACTTTGAAAAGGCAAGTGACATGGTTTGAGTGACTATACTCATAAATATCTGGGAAGGACTTTTTCTGTTTTTGTTAAACATACCAACAGAAGCACACTCTGAAAATTAGGGCTGCATTAATGTGTGGCATAAACGAAACAGGGGAAATGTGTTGACTCTATACATTTTGAAGGCTGATACATTAATATTTCAAATATACATATATATATCCCTCTCTGCCAAAGAAAACCACATCTATATCTATGTCTATATCTATGACATTATCTCATAACACAAGACAACTACGGTTTTCTTATGACATCTCATCCCATCCTGTTTCTGATGTACATATATGTATACTTTCACGTTTATTTTCCTAATTTTTTACCTTACTAAAATTAACTATGAACTATTATAATTTAATGCTTCCCGCCAATTAGATTGTTTTACTATATCACTGAATTTTTATTGGTAAGTTTCAGAAGGCTCACATTATAGTCTTAAATGCTTCATTATGACTGTAACATACTTGTGGTGGACACTGAGAGGCACCACCCAGATCCCTCTGCCATGGCCTTGTTGTCACAGTAGCTGGGAGCCGGGCGTGTTTTCCAGGTGGCTCTGCTGTAAGCCCCTTCAGGGACAGCCCCAGCTGCAGAGCAGCCTCATGCAAAGCTCTCACCCTTCCCTGGGCTGCCCAGGCAAAGAATGATCAGTGAGGGGGTGGCAAGGCCTGGCCATGTTGGTCCCACTCGGCTCCCCTCTGAAGGCTGCTCCAGCTCCAGAGCTCAGGGAGGTGGCCTGAGGCATCTCCACTTCTCCCTCTGGCCACTCCTCCTTCTTCCCTGCTCTCCCAGAGGTGCAGAGCCCGTGACTTTCCTTAACAAACATCCTACATGTTCAACTCTGTCTCTGTCAACTCTGTCGGGAACCCAATCTATGACATTTCTCTAGTCTTATCAAATTCTGACATGTTGGCTATGGTGAAGTCATACCAGAGATTAAAAGTCGTTTTCCACAGTACCTGTTATACTCTCTTTTTAAAGTTTTTATTATGGAAAAATTGCAAACATATACAAAACTAAAGTGGATAATATAAATGAACCCTATCTACCCAGACCCCAAGATTGCTTACTTAGAGCCAATCTTGTTTCATCTATACCCCTCCCTATCTACCTTAACTATTCTGAAGCAAAATTCACACATGATATTATTTCATCTATAAACACTTCAGTATATACTATATCTCTAAAAGAAATGTTACAAGAAAAACATAACCGCAATTCCATACTCAAGATTTTTTAGAAGTTTTCTAATATCAAGTATTTTTTCAATCATCTCCAAAAATTTCTTTGCAGTTTGTTCAAAACAGGATCCAACTACGGTCCCTACGTTGCAGTAAGTTGTGTCTCTTTTAAGCTATAAACTCCTTTTTATCTCTCCGTATCCCTGCAATTTATTTGTTGAAGAAAGTAGCTCGTTCGTCCCGTAAACCTGCACAGTTTGGATGAGCTGACTATATCCCTTTATTGCTTATCATGTTCCTCTGAGCCCTGCACTTCCTGAGAACTAGAAATTATAACAAACGGCTTGAACAGATTTATGTGCGGCTGGGGGAAGGATTCCTCCTCAGTGTGCTGTGTACTTCTGTCTGGAGGCACCATCGTGTCTGGCGGCCCCTCTCTGGTGATGCAGTTGCCATCGATAATCCCTGCCAGATCTAGTTCATCAGCGGCCACACATGGTAATATTCTACCATCCTTCCGTACCTATTAGCTGGAATACCGACAAAAGAAAAACTTCCCCACACCATTGCTTGGTTACTCTGAGGTGTAATTCATGTAGGAAAAGCAGAATTAAATGCTTGATTCCTTCCCTTGCCCACTTGCACCACTGTCTGCCTCTCTCTCCCTGTCCCACCCCATCACTGTGTGGTTTCCTCTGAGCCTCACGCATAATCGCGCACTGTGACATTCCCTTGCCCTTCCCGAGGGCTGAGGGCCGGCCATGGCTGGGCCAGAGGTGGCAGGAAGTCTCGGTTACCTCCCAGATGTGTCATCTGACGCACATGTCAATCCCCATTTACCGAGTTGCCTTCTGACCCGTGGACTAGGAATGAGGGATTCAGAGATCCTGTGTTTCCCCGTGAAGGCTCTTTGTCTAATGGCTCAGGGGAAGGGACTGCCACAAAATGACCAGTTATACGTATTGTATACACACATACGTGAGAACATACAGAAGGGCACACTGCCTTCTGCAGGGAGGGGGTCACCAGAGGCAGTAACTACTGCCATGTGGGGCCTCTCTGCTCTGACGCCGCTGTCATCAGGTTACCCTCATCCAACAGAAGAAGCCAAGCCGTCTGACGGGCGCCTGCTGCCCAGGCTGCTCACGGCCATGCTGTTAGTCAGCACAAGGCCAAGATCCCGGGGGCCACTATCTTCTAGGAGAGCCCGACTGAGCATATATGCTACAGAGAAAGACTGGAAGGAAAATGGAAGAAATACACACAGTTGTGCTAGGAGGGCAGGACTAAGGGTGACATTTAAAAATTTTTTCATATTGTCTTTCATAATAAATAAATTGGATTGGCTTGGTGCAGGGAAAAAAAAAAAAAAGCACACAAATAAAAAATGCTATGTGAGCAAACACTATACAAAGGTCTGCTCCCTCCACTCTATCTCCAGCACTGAGAAAACGGACCATGTCACCAGAACAGTCCTCTGGGTGAGGAGCCCATCGCAGTCTCTCTGCCCTGCCTCTTGCTCTGGGGTTAGCTGAGGGTCTCGCCTCTCACAGAGGGACACCACCCCCAAGCCATCCTTCTTCTTCCAGGCTGAGCAGAAACAGGCTCCTTGGGGCGTACTAAATGATGACTCACTGACAAAATAAGATTCCCCCACACCAGCTTCACACCCTTCCCAGCAACATATGTTCCTTGTTCGTTTTTCCAGCAGGAAAGGCCTATGACTAGTTATGGGGAGAATGTGCCCGGCAGAGTTCAGGGGTCTTTCCCTGGGCATATGAAGGTATTTTCTGAAGAGGACCCAGTGCTCTCAGTAATGAGTCCAACCTATCCCAACGCTCTTCCTCTCATTTGTCCCCAGTCACCCTGCCATGTTCTTCACTTCTCCACCTGGGTCCCTTCCTTTCCATGTCCTCATCACCCTCTGTCCAGCATCTGTGGCCTCTTGTCTGGACTGGTGAGAGCCTAGCAACGGGTCTTTGCCTCCTGGGCCCACCCACCGGGCCTTCTTATACGAGGGGCTCGTCTCTGAAAACACCACTTCCGGCAAAGACACTGAATGGATATTTCATTAAGGAATTGCTCTAACTTTTTAGGTAAATGGTGGTATTACAGTTTTATTCTGTTTTGTTTTTATTTTTTTTAAAAAGAGTACTTATCTTTCAGAGACACATATTGAAATATTACAGAAGAAGGGATATGATGTCTGGGATTTAATAAGAAATAAAAAAGGCAGATCAGAGCAAGTGGGATATAAATGAAACAAGATCGGCCATGAGATGATAATCATTGAAGCCGGGTGATGGGTACTCGGGGATTTATTATACTAGTCTGTCTACTTCGCAGCCTCTCTGAAATTTTCCATTAAAATAAAAAACTTTCAGAGGCTCGCTCTTGCTATGAGGATGCGTAAGGACAGCCTGAATCCAGCTTCCCACGCAGTCTTTGTAATTGCATCTCCCACTAGGCCTCATGCTCACTCCACCCGACTTTCTGAAAGCTGAATGCATGCCGGCTCCTGCTGGGCACAGCACGGCCCTCACACCAGACAAACAAGGTCTGGTCTCCTCTAACATCGTGTACGGGGACCCTCGCATCCCTTTCTCCACCATTCACGTCTATTGTCCACCTACTATGTGCCAGACACAGCACGCAGCCTCTGCCCTCACTGCACAGACAAGTGAGGATGAGTGAGCCAGGTGTGGCCCTTGGAAGAATATTGAGGGACGTAGGCCCAGGATGCTGGGAAGCACAGAGAAGACCTGATTTGGCTGGGAGAATTAAGGGGGCAGGGAACGCGCCCCAGACCAGGTCCTGCCTGCTCATGGCAATGCTTCCTCCTCTTTCCCAAGTCCCACTTCCCCTCTGTCTAAACGCTTCCCTTCCTGCAAGGCCAATTTAAATCCTACCTCCTGTGGCGCTGTCCCTGCCCTCCCAAGTAAGATGTGGTCCCACCAGTGTCCCAGGACTGTAGCACCTACTGTTCATAAGGGGACCACACACTCAAATGCCTAGAGAAGCTGGCCAGGTAGCACGACTGAGGGTGCAAGACAAGTCCACGACCAGAGGGCATACTGGTCTTATGGTAAACCAGAGGGCACATGTCCATTCTAAAGTGCCAGCCCACTGTGGCTAAGTCTGACTGTGGACCCAATGCTAACTGAGCCTCCACTATTTCAAGCAAAACTGGACTTCCTATAATATTTATAATATAATTGTGCATTATATTAACTATAATTTTGTATTATATTGTTATAATACATTTTTTTACATATTATATAATATACCCATGCATCTTGTTATGTATACTAATATTTTTTCATGTAAGAATTCATATAAAATCCAGATTTTTATAAGGAATCTTCAAACTAAAAAAATTTGGCTCAAATATTTTAAAAATATGTTGTTTGCAGGGCACAGAAAATACTCTGAAATGGCACCTACGTGTTATTGTAAATTTATCTAAACCCACAGAATGTACAACACCAAGAGTGAAGCCCGGTGTGAATGAACTATGGACTTTGGGTGGTTATGTGTCAATGTACCTTCATCAACTGTAACAAATGTACCACTCTGGTGGGGGATATTGATAAACGGGGCAAGATATGTATATGTGGGGACAGGGTGTGTACAGGAAAGCTCTGTACCTTCTACTCAATTTTGCTTTGAACAGAAAACTGCTCTAAAAAATGAAGCCTACTTTAAAAAACACACAAAGAAACCAAAAAAACACTCTATGGGCCAGACCAAATGTATCTACCGTTGCTCTCCAACCAGGCACTTACTTCTGGCTGGCCTCCATCTCCAGCAGGGCCGACAGAGCTGAGGTTCCCTTCTTCCCAACCGGGGGGCCGGTCGACTCGAGGGAGTGCGTGGAAATGGGTCCTGTCATCTGTAAGCCTTTCATGGCGGTCCCTTTCTAAAGCAGAGAAAAGGAAACAAGGCCATCAGGCCGAGCGGGCCCCTCAGTGGATGCTGCTCATGCCCAGTACATGCTGCTACATCTGTTATTCTTTGGCTCTGGGGGCCCAGTTAACAGGAACACGGGTTCTCGGTGCTCAGTAAATGCCAGAAAACAGTTTTGCACTGGAACTGAAGCTCCCAAATCCCTGTTAACTCAAAACAAACTGCCTCTTTGAGGTGATTTACATCATCTCATGTTACTCTCATCACAACTCTAGGAAGCAAATAATGTCATATCTAATTTACAGCAGAAGAAACTGAGTCTCAGAGAAGTTAAGTAACTTATCCCACTGGATTTGTTAAGTAACAAATCCCACGAGAGCTAGAATGCAAACTCCGGTTACCTGACTTCAAAGCTAAGTTTTTTTCCACTACACAAGCTCTTCCGGAAATGATGCTGTGTACAGAAGGCAGCTGGGTGGGTGAAAAAACATTGAACTTGGGGTTGAAAACAAAAATAATAAAAACATGGCCCATGATGGAGCACTACTCAGCAATGAACAGAAATGAACTATTGAAAACTTGGATGAATCCCAGAGGCCTGATGCTGAGTGCAACAAGGCAGCCTCAAAAGGTTACATATTGTATGATGCCATTTATATAAACTTTTGAAAAGACAAAAGTATAGTGATGGAGAACAGACCAGCAGCTACCAGGGATTAGAGATGAAGGAGGAATGTGGCTATAAAGGATGGCATGAGGGAGATTTTTTTGAGTGACAGAAACTATTCCATATCCTAATTGTGGTGGTAATTACATGAATCTGTACATTTATAAAATTCATAGGCCTGTACACACCCACACCAGCTGGGCACCCTCAGACATATCACATAATCTTCACGGGCCTCAGTGTCCTCACTGGGTAGCATGAGGTTGAATGAATGAATGCCCAAGGGTGCTAGGAACTCTAAAATTGATATAAATGATCCTGCTGCTGTTACTCTCTTAAGCAAGTTTCTAATCAGCAACCCAGTACCACATTACATAAGCAGCTGTGCTCAACACTGAGTCCCACTTGGGGAGCACATGCAGGAGCTGCGTCCTCAGGTTACCCTGTGCCACAGAACACTGCCCAGTAGCTGTCTGTACCCAGTCCCTCCCTTCCTCGCCCTGCCCTGGAGAACACACAGTTTTGGAATTAAGATAAATGCTGGGGAGTTGTAGAGTAAATAAACAAGCCAGTGAGAGGTCCCTGAGATAGGAGGAGACAGTTCCTGAATCCCACACCAAGCACAGTTCCCAAGGGACCCCCCAGAACGCTCACCCGCATCATGCGATCTGAGCGATGGCGCCTGCGGATCCGGTTCAAGCCCTCCACAAAGCGGATAAAGCCATCCAGGAGCTGCCATTCCTCCTCGTCTGCCCGGGGCTTGTCCCCGTAGATGTCACAGTGGGCCTCCCCCTCCGTGATGCGCTTGGTGGCAGTGACACAGGCTGGCAGCAGCAGGAAGCGGGTCCTCCAGAACTTCAGAGACTCGATTAAGCTGTGGAGGACCAAAGGAAGAAAAGGGGTGGTGGTGAGAAAAAGTAGACACTGAAGCCCCCCGATGAACAGACCATCTCAACCCTCGCCCTGAAGTTGGTGTGTGAGGGCCTCTCTCCCCAGGGTGTGCCACATTTCAGGGCTTCACTTAAAACACAAACTCACTGTATGTCAAAGATAATTAAAAAATAAATTCTTAAACGATGAAAAAAATAGCCCTAGCCGGTTTGGCTCAGCGGTTAGGGCGTCAGCCATGGGCTGAAGGGTCCCGGGTTCGATTCCAAGGACACGTACCTCGGTTGCAGGCTCGATCCCTGGCCCTGGTCAGGGCTCATGTGGGAGGCAACCAATCGATGTGTCTCTCTCACATCAATGTTTCTCTCCCTCTCTCTCCCGCCCACTCTCTCTGAAAAGCAACAGAAAAAATATCGAGTGGCAATTAAAAAAAAAAGATGAAAAAAATAAAAACAGCAACAAAGAAACATAAGCTCAGAAGGAATAACTCAGTGATTGCATTTACTTTCTATCCCAAGAGATGCCAGAATGCTTCTGTGCACCCAGCCCAGTGAAGCTGTGGCTTTCTAATCATCACAACTGTAAATCACGCATAAAAATTAAAAACAAGATGCCACAAGAAGTCAGGAAAATGTTAAGAACATGATCTGCACTGGCATTCCAACAAAGAGCACATCACCACTGAATTTTCCTACTGTTCGTTTCTATGTGATATACAGCAAATTTTACCACTTTAATGGTCTTTAAGTGTACATTTCAGTGGCATTAAGTACATTCACACTGTTGTGCAACAGTCACCACCACCCATCTCATCACTGAGTTTTTAACCCAATGTAGATGTGCTTTTTTGTTCTTCCATTTTTTTCTAAAACAGATACCATTTTGTCATCAGAAAAAAGGCCGGAAGTGTTAAAATTATGGATACGCCCAAGGCGGCCAAAAAGGAAAGCCAAAGCACGGTCTCCGACCTGAAGTCCTCAGAGCCGGCGGAACAGATGTACTGATCTAAGTAATTCCACTTGTACTCCTCCAGCCGTTCGTGGGAGAATTCCACCCAACAGGACACGAACTCCGAGTCGGAGTGGGAAGGGCAGAGGCTGTAGGTGTAGTGGATCTGGGCAGATTCATAAGGGTACCTGAAAAAAAAGAAAGGGCATGTCCAGAAGTCCAAAAGAGAATCTTCTCCGATTCCTCCCACCCTGCCTTTTCCGCCTCAAAACACTCAGCACCACCCTTGGCCTTCAACCCCTGACCACGGCAAGCAACTCATCCCCGGGGACTGGTAATGGAGATTTCTCAGACCTTAGCTTGTTCTACTCTCTCATTCTTTATT
Source organism: Miniopterus schreibersii (assembly GCF_964146895.1). NCBI lineage: Eukaryota > Metazoa > Chordata > Mammalia > Chiroptera > Miniopteridae > Miniopterus > Miniopterus schreibersii. The sequence goes on from NC_138122.1 coordinate 15,110,524, forward strand.
TTTACTTGGCTTGTTCAGAATCAGGCTAAACATTATAGAGTGAATCAGATCCCTTTTGGAAGTATGGGAGCTATAACCGTCAAATAACCCTAGAAAACAAAACAGTAACTCCAGAGGAAAACCCAGTCACTCAACCTCCCCAGTCTGAATTACGTGTGACACACAGAATTCAGTATGTGGACAGCATGTGGACACAACTCGGGACAGCAGCTGAAAATCTTCAACATCCAAGGACTCACTTGGGAAGGTATCGCGTCACCGTGATCATCTTATCCTTCAGCGTCACTTTGTGAAAAGTTCTGCCCATACTCAGCCAGTACTGGTCCTCCTCCTCAGGGCGGTTTCGGGACACAAGGCCTAGTTGAGAAAAAAAAAATCATTTCCTCCGTTAACAGGCAATTGCTTCTCTTCATATAGATTCAGGAAAGGAGAAACAAAAGAGGCAACGCCTTCTTTTGAGGGGCAGTATTATCTTTAATTAAAAAACAAAAGTCCTGAAGTTGGCAGATTTTTCTGTTACTGAATCAATCAGTGGCAGATTAGAGCCTGGGGCTGCTGACAGCACCTAGAAGACACACTCAGAACCGAACAGCCTGATGCTGCTCTGGAAAGTTCTAGAGGTGTTAACAGGCTGAGAGACAACTACAGGACAAAATGGAACTCCTCTCCACTCAAGCACAAGTTGCCACCCTGGTGTCTGAGGTCCTCGCCCCAGGGTGGCAGCCAACCTGGCTCTCTGGCCTTGGCTCCCACAACTCCCGCACTGACTGCTACACCATGTTTCAGTCTTAAAGGACCACTTATTTATTTCCTGGAATTTCTTTCTCCAAACATTTGTTCCTCTTGCTTCCTCTGCCTTCTCTTCCTGGACCACCGTCAAAGCCCTGTGGATCATTTAAGGTCACCAACAAATGCCACTCCCCCTACAAAGCCCTCAGACCCCACCAGCAGTCTGAATTCTACCCCGTATGCAGCTCCTTATGTGCGTGTCTCACACCCTTACAACTGAAAGTTCCAGGAGCCCAAATCTTGTTTGCCTTCATATTTTCTGTAGCACCTGATCAAGTACCCACGGTAGGTATTCAAAAAGTTATTAGTTGAATGGAGTAGAACACTGAAAAGAGGAAAATAATGAAGAATTAAGAAAATGACAAGCTTTCAAGAGAGTAAAAACAGTGCCTCAACGAACACCCGAGCCAAGGCAATTCCCGTGAGCTAGAAACGAAAGACCCCTCCTTCAGCTCCCAGAGAGAGTCACACGGTGGCAGGCGGCGTGGGAGTTGTCAGGAGAAGACAGGATGACAGAGGTTGAAAGGCTCTTCACTGTGAATGTAGAAATTTCCCAGATGATGGGTAGGGAGCGGCTGGCAGGCGCATATAAAAGAGACCAGGCTTTGACTAGAGGACCCCGGGCTAGACCCCAGGGCTTTCGATGGTCGGCTGTGTGATCTCGGTACCAAATCTCTCTTGAGTCTCGTTTTCTGCAACCAGAAAGCGAGCTTGTCTCAATCCCGGTATTCTTTCATTCATGCCACAAACAGCCTGCTGGCTGTCAGGAAGACAGCGTCATGGGATAATGTTCTTGGCATGCTCTTCTTACCTAATCCTGTCCTCCACCCCCAACCTGCTTCTCTGACTAATAACCCCTGCACATACTGCACGTCTCACCTCAGACACCACCTTCTCAAGGAAGCCATCCCTGACCTTCCAGGCCAGATCAGGTCCTAGATTAAATATTCTCTCGGCCCCCTGGCTTTTCCCTTAAGTCTTTATCACAGCACGGAAGTGTATTTCATAGTTTATTTTCCCCCACTGGGCTATAAATCCCCCACAAAGCAGGAGGTTCAAAAATACTGTTAAATGAGTGAACGAATGATTGAATTCATGTATTTATCAACTCATATTGTTGTATGCCAAGCACCGTAGTTTCCATTGTAGAGGCTTAAAAAAAAAAAAAAAAAGATGCTAAAATAGTCCTGGCACTCAGAAAGGGTACTACTCAGTAGAGTCTAGAATTTGGAAAGAAGGCAACATGTGATAAACGTTACAAGGGGCTTTCAAAGAAAATCCAGAGGGAGTCCGAAGCTTCATCGAAAACAATGGGACCTGGACCAGATGACCGCTAAGCTCCCTCTAACAAAACCACACTTCTCTGATCCTCTGGCCAGAGGAGGTTTAATGGAGCCAAAGATGATCTGAGATTTTGAGCTGGGTGGTTAGGGGAACAGGGGGTCTCATTAGCTATAAGGAGGCAGCAGAAGATTAACGTTGCTCATTGATTGTTCCCGGAAGGGATCATTGCTTTCTGATTCCAGGCACCCGCACTTAGTTTTCTCTGCCTGAATTATTTTAGGAGAGCTCTCCAGAGCCAGGCTCCGACTCAATCGGTGTCGCTGAGTCTCTGTCACTTACTAGCTTCTGTCACTCACCGATGACCCGTTCTTGCTTTAAGTCACTAAGCTTCAGTGACAAACAAGAGATGAATCCAGAATATTTTTTAAAAAAGTATAAATTTCAGGTTTAGGTAACATCTGAGAATCTGTTTGTGTCCGGTACCATGTTAGAAACAAATACAAGTTTCTGGGTCTAGAATATTCACTATGGACTTTGACATCTCAGTCATGGCTCAGCTCCAAGGTGTTGCCCAAGCCTGGCTGTAACTTTCCTGAACTTGGTCATTCTCTTCCTTAAAAAAGAGAGTTAGAGATGGAAGAGAGTCTTAGGATAAATCGGTGCCTGGTGGAAACTTCATTCCTCCTGTAAAGTAAAATCTAGAAAGAAAAATTTTGTGTTGGAAAACAATCACTCCTAAATGTATCTATTCCTTACCATCTTGAGAGTCTACTTGCACAAATTTAGTAGAAAAGAAAAGAAATGTAAGTCCAAGGAGAAAAACTCACCTCGGCTATATAGGGGGCTGCTGCTCAGCGGGGGCGGGACAACAGGGTTGGGTTTCTGTGCCTTGGGCTGCACTATGATTTGATAGCCCTGCATGAGGCGCTGGCAAATGAACTCTTCAAACACCTGCTGGGCTGTCATCTGCATGCCCTCTTCGTCCCTCCTGAAAAGACAATTGATTGTTCACAAGAATGTGTTTAGCCCAGGGCGGAGTGACACTCAAGAGTCCACAGTCCCACCCTGTCCTTTGCTTCAACCCCGCAAGCCAGCCCCGATAACCATGCTGTGGTGGTTCATAAAACTAACAACTTGTAAACCAGTTTTGGGAGAAATGATCAGTTCAAGAGGTTGGAAAAAGAAGGCAGGTAATTTGATGCCCAAATGGGTCATCTTAGAAAAGATCAGAACGAATGTCATAGAAAATACGAGAAGGATCAATGAGGAGAAGCGGCTAAAGGAGGTGGGCCAACAGAACTGCAGACAAAAATGAACAGTTCTTGCATCGCAGAGTTTCCCAAGGAAAGGGGGACCCGGGTTTGCAAATTCGGCGTTTCGATGCGCACCTGGCCGTGCCCGGGCTCCCCGCAAACCCCTCTCTGACACCCACCTGTCCATGTCCGCCTCTGGGAGGAGGTCGTAGCAGCCCTCCGTGTAGTCGTTCTGCAGGCCCTGGCGGTCGGGGAAGTAGTCGGTGGTGAGGGGGAGGCACGCCGGGGTGGTGAGAGACTTCCAGTCCACTCCAACTGTGCAACAGAAGCCTGGCACTACAGGGGGAGCAGACAGCGTCAGAACTGCCTCGTGTCAACAGCGGGGAAAGGTACGTGTGGTCACCACGGCGAGGGTGGACAGTGGTGGGTGGTGGGAGGAGTGGGAGGGGAGGGTGGGGGCCAAAGATCGTGGTGAAAGGCGACAACATTTCCAGGCACGGGGATGGGGAGGGAGAAAGAGAAAGAGAGAAACAGTCTGTTAGACAATGCGATGCGCGTGCTTATCCAATCCCATCATGCAAACGGGATTCACGGCTGCTGCTTTTCATCTTCTGCCGCTGGTGAGCTATAAGCTGCAACGCCAAGGAGGTTACCGCGGGGCAGGCAGAGTTACGCACGGAAGCAAATCACATTCGGAGAGCGGAAGGCAGCTCAAGCTGGAGCCTCTCCTGAGGACTGCGAGTGGCTGGGTGGAGAGAGGGGGGAGCTCAGCTGGATTTTGGAGCAAAGAGCGCACGGCAGCAGGACTTAGGAATGCTTTCAGAATTGCAAAAATAAGTCACAGATCTGAAAGGGCAGGAGGAGAAGTCAAGGATGTTTGGGGAAATTATAAGGCCAGAACTTTTAAGAGACTGCGTTTAACAATCTAGATAGGAAAGCTTCGATCGGTAGTGGGTCTGACCACATGGGCCTGCCCCAAATTGCCTACTCTTTGGTCAAAGCAGGGTTTCTAACCCTCGGCACCACAGAGATTTCAGGCTGGATAATTCTTTGCTGGGGGGGGGGGGGGCTGTCCTGTGCATTGTAGGACGTGAAGCAGCATCCACAGATGCTACTCACTAGACACCAACGGCATCTCCTGATTATGAAAACCAAAAATGTCCGCAGACACTGCCACGTGTCCCCTGGAGGACAACACCATCCCCAGTTGAGAAGCACTGAGTTAAAGTAATGGGTGGTGATTTCTTTAAGTTACTTAAGTGAGGACTGTTTTTCAAGTCTCTGCATGAGGGAGTGATGTAAAACAGACACATTCCACGCCTTTGCCTGAGTCCCAGGCGATCCTCACACACCTCTGCACAGCGCCACGTGCCGTTTAGTGTGGCAAACCTCTGTTATCTCGTCAGCCCGCACTCCGCCTCCTCAGAGCGGGTGCAGTGTTTCCATCAACTTCCCCCTTTTTTTAAAAATATATCTTTATTGATTTCAGAGAGAGGAAAGGAGAGGAAGAGAGAGAGATAGAAACATCAGTGATGAGAGAGTCATTGATCGGCTGCCTCCTGCATGCCCCTGACTGGGGATCGAGCCCACAACCTGGGCATGTGCCCTGACCGGGAATCGAACCCTAATCGGGAATCGAACCCTGATCACCTGTATCCTAGGTCGACACTCAACCACTGAGCCACGCCCGGCTGGGCTCATCAACCCCTTTAAACAGATGGCCAAGCCAAACCTCCCAGAGGTTACAGGACTAGAACCCTCTCTGTTCAGGAATCTTTCCGCCATATAGACACACAACCACTACAACAGAGTCCCACTGAACCCGGAGTTAAAGGATAAGACGAGGACTTGTGTGCTCAGTCACAGCAGGAAATATGCCCCACGCAGCACCAGTGCCGTGGGGAAGATAACTTGGCCTGCAACAGGCCTAACTCCATAATAACTACACAGGCCTTGGGGTGATTTCTAGTTTGTTTGTTTGAATTTTATTCTATTGTGGTAAGAACACTTAACATGAGATCTACCCTGTTAATTTTCAAATGTACAGTACAGTATTATTAACTTAGGCACAAAGTTGTACAGCGGATCTCGAGAACTTATTCATCCTGCATAACTGAAACTTCACCTCCATTGATTAGCAGCACCCCATTTTCACCTCCTTCCCAAGCGCCTGGCAACTACCACTCCACTCTTCGACTCTATGAGTTTGACTATGCACAGGTCTTGTTAACTCATTAACACTTCAAGAATTCAAAACATAGCCCTGGCCAGGTAGCTCAGTTGGTGGGAGCATCTTCCCAATACAGCAAGGTTTTGGATTCAATCCCTGGTCAGGGTACACGTAGGAATCAACCAATGAATGTGTGGATGGGTGAAATAACAAGTCTCTCTCTCTCTCCCTCCCCCTTCCTCTAAAATCAATAAATAAAAAAATCTTTCAGAAATGTGTTCTGCTGGCACATAGCAAGATACAGAGAATTTAAATGTCTGGTCCAAAATCCCATGGTTAGAAAGGTCTCAATTCTTAGTTTAATGATGTTCTTTCACTGGGAAGAGTGTGGCCTCTTTTCTAACTCTAGTATCTTCAGCCCTACCAAGACCTCTAAGGAGGTTCCACCTCATTAAATTAGCAGTGATAAACACATTACTAAATCCAGTGCTGGTGTTGGAGAGAAGAAATAGGCTCATCTAGTCACTGCTGGCAGCTTTCTGGAAAATAATCAATCTGCCAACTACACTTTAGGGAATATATTCCAAGGATCTGAACCAAAAGCAAAAGTACACCAACTGCACCATGCATTATATCCACATTATATGCTATTGCCAAAAAAACTAGAAACCACCCAATGGCTACCCATAAGAAATGATTCTTCGAGCTCTGATATAGTAATTTGTTTGATATTGCTGCTAAAAACGACTAATATGAGGTACCTGAAGTAGCAGTGAAAGGATTAAGTTAATCATAACGGGACAAAAAGCCTCAGTGATGTGTATCCATTGGCCATAGCTAAGTAAAATAGTCTGTCGGATGTAGGATTTTTTTCTGGTCTTTTGCTATTGCAGGTATTTAGATGTTCTCTTAAATACAGCTGACCCTTAAACAACACGGTTTGAACTGTGTGGGTCCACTTATGTGTGGATTTTTTCCAATAAATACTATAAATGTATTTTCCTTATGATTTTATTACTTTTTTTTTTCTCCAGCTTACTTTACTGCAAGAATACAGTACATAACACAAATAATACACAAAACATGTGTTAACTGACTGGCTATGTTATCAGAAAAGCTTCTGGACAGCAGTAGGCTATTGGTAGTTAAGTTCTGGGGAAATTAAAAGTCATATGTGGCCCCTGGCCTGGTAGCTCAGTTAGTTGGAGCAGCGTCCTGATGTGCCAAGGTTGTGGGTTTGATCTCCGGTCGGGGCACATGCAAGAGTCAAAAGATAAGCGCACGGATGTGTAGAACAACAGATGGATGTTTCTCTGTCTCTCTTTCTCAAATCAATCAATAAATTTTAAAAAATTTTAAAGTTTTTTTGTGGATATTCGACACAGAGGGATCAGCACCCCTAACTCCCACACTGTTCAAGGGTCAGCTATAATTAATTGTCCAGCTATTTCAACAGAAAAGGATGATCAGAACAAATGCAACTCAGTCCAACATCTTCAGCCTACGGTACATAAATAGTTCCAGTTCTTATTACTTCTTTCCAACTTTTCCCCAAAGCCATAACTAGGTATTTAAGGGCTAAGGCCAGCTCTGGACTGGCACAAAGCCTCCTAAAAACTCTGTTACTCTTCCCATGTTCCTCTGAATCCCATTCCAGAACAGGTCATTTGGCCACTCCCTTCTCACTTTCCACCCGAGAGGCTGCAGGGGCTTCCCTCACCACACTGCCTTCCAGTGCCCCAGAGCCATGTGGACTTCCAGGCCATCCTCTCTTCCCACGGGGCCCCCTCCTCTTCCTCATGCCCCGACCACCCCACACCCCTGCCTCCTTTCTACCTTCCCCAGTCAGCCACCCCCTCTTACTTGGGTCTGGAGAGGTAGAAATGCTGTCCTCCAGAGAATCCTTATTCTGGGTCCTAGGATTCATACCTATGGAAACAGAAAAACAGCTTGCTTTAATGAGGCTCATTCTTCAAAAAAAAAGTTCTGACCGGTGGTAGTTTAAAAAGCTCAAAACTAGAGCTAAAAATAAAAATGTAAACCAAGTACGAAATCTGTGCTGAGGATTTCCAACAACAAAAGAATCAATCAAAGAAAAACGGTCACTGTAAAATATAGGAATGGGCCAGAACTAGACTCTGGGGTTATCAATACTACTCTCTGCCCAATGAGACCTTGCAAAAAACAACCTGCCATTTATATTAAGAAAGGGGATATATTTCAAAGTCATTTTAACTAATTAAAGCAATCTTTAGCAAGTATAAAATGACCTATTTCAACTTAGTCCATTCAACAGTCATCTTCTAGAATGTTCTTTCCCAAATCATGGCTTTCTGAAGTATAACATCAAAACTCACAACTTTAAGAGAAAAAAACAATGACTTTTACCTATAACTAGGCTGAAAGAAAAACAGACAGATTCTTTGAAATGCAACTTATAGACTGAAATGTAATAGAACTCATTTAAAAAAATAACACACATGTAAATACTGAAATGTCCCTTTCAAAACATATATATTTACTAGAAAATTATGATCCTACAAAAAGGATTGGAAAGATCAACTGTCAACAGTGGCTCTCTCTGGGAAGAAAGCTGGAAGAGGTGGCAGAAGGTAAATGAGAACTTGTGCTTTTTACTCTAAACACTTTGTGGAATCTGAATCTTTTATAATAAGAACAAATATTTATAAATCCCTTGTGAAATCTTGGAGAAGACAAGCTGCAACCTAGGAAACAGCATCTGCAAATCATACATCTGGCAAAGGACTTGTATCCAAAACATACAAAGAACTCTGAAAACAAAAGAGTAAGAAAACAAAGTAATAATGGGTGAAAGGTATGAACAGACACTTCACCAAACGACATGTATAGAAGGCAAGTAAGCACATGAAAAGTTGTTCAACATCATTAATCATTAGGGAAATGGCACATTAAAAGCACAGTGAGATACCTCAACACACCTCCTGGAGGGAGTAGAATGATAGGTCACACCAGCGCTGACAGGGGTGTGGAGCAACGAAAGCCTTTATCCCTCGCTGGGAGGAATGCAAAATGGCACTCCACTTTGGAAAACAGTTTTGGAGTTTCTTTAAAAGTTAAACATGCATTTATCATTTGACCCAGCAATCCCACTTCTAGGAATTTACCAGAGAAATGAAAATTTATGTTCACACAGAAACCTGCCATATAAATGTTTTACGTGGCTTTTATTCACAGCCGCCCAAACTTGGAAACAACCCAAATGTCTTCGGGTTAAACAAACTACATCCACAGAATGAAGTATCACCGGGCAATAAAAAGTAATGAACATTACTACTGATGCTTGCGACAACTTAGATGAATCTCAAAAGCATTATGCGGAGGGAAAGCAGACAGACTCAAAAAGCTACATGTTGTATGATTCCATGTGCACAACATGCTGGGAAAGGCAAAACCAGAGGGAGACATAACAGGCATCAGTGGTTGCCAGGCGATGGGGAAGGGGCTGAGAACAAAGAGGCAGCACAAAGGAATGTGGGGGACAATGGAAATGTTCTGTTTCTTGATGTGTTTGTTGGTGGTTATGACTCCATGAATTTGTCAAATCTCAGAACTGTACTCTGAACAGCATGAATTTTACTGTACGTAAATTTTTAAATCAATATTTTTTTAAATTTAAAATGATGTCACTTGGCCAAAACAATTTTACAACTTCTTTGTGGAACTGCCTTCAACCGATTTTAAAAATTACTAGTCATCATAAGAAGGAGATACAATTTGTTAAGTCAGACAAATATAATGCTTCATTTTATTCAAACCCACACTATGTGCAGACATAGGCATTCTCCCTTTTCCACAGATCAGGAAACAGAGGCTCAGAGAAGTTAGCCTACTGAAAACAAAATCACACAGTAAGTAGGTGAAACCTGCATTTAGACTCTTCCGCTTAACTCTACAGATGCTCTGTTTCCTGACTATCCATCTGGGGCACCAATTTTCAGCTGTTGAAAATGTCATCTGTTCTTTGTCAACAGTCAAAAGCCATTTGGAGCTAAATTTTCTGAAAGCTAGCTTAGCTGATTACATCCATTCTCAGGAAAACACAAAGCATGACTACAAAGAAGCAACGAGGTAGATTTTCTTGTTCAGCCTAAGAACTGGTATGAAGGCAATTCCAAAAGTGGCATTCGCAAAGCATCTGAACAACAGAATTACTGAAACACATCACCTCACAGGTTTGGATGCCAAGTTCAATTATTATATCACCTTTATCTTTTTTTCTTCTTTTTGAAGAAAACCCAACCCAAGCTTTGTCTATAAGAACCAAAATTCTTACACTAATTAAGAAACAGTTCAACTTACAATTGCACAAGCAACTGTTTGAGTTCAAAGTGCCAACCAATAAAAGGGTTCTCAGAGCAGCTTTGGCTCCTAGGCCAAGAGTAGGCTTGTGTCATTTCTAACAAATATAAGCACATTCAAGGCCACCAGGGGCCCTGTATGCCACACACACACACACACATTATTTTCCTGGTCAGTCAGCTATGTGCCAACCTGATATCTGGGGAATGGATCTCACTGTCAAAGTTCAAAGCCAGAACAACTTGGGGAGCCAATGCTGAGAAGAGTCATCTCAGTTGTCTCATCTGACATCTGTTCAGAGTCAAGAACTAAATATGTTCTCTGGTTGTTAACTAAATGTGCTGTCCTTAGGGGCTGATTCCAGGGGATCTCACCAAGCCTGCACCTGGGGCCAGTCATTTCTCCTCTCTGGGCTACAGAGGTGGTGCTTAGCCTCCAAGAAACCAATCTGCCTGGATGAGTGAGTCTGAGGCCCTTTCTTCTGGTCTCAGTGTGCTATGACTTACTTTTTACTTGAGCTCTCAGACCAGATCTGCCACATGGACCTAATGCTCAACACAGATACCAACTTGCAGATTCTGGGTTCCAATACCAAAGAGAAAGAAAACTGGGCATTACTTATTTCCTTTTTCAAAATTACCTAGAGCACTTACACCCAATGAAGGGAATGACGCTAACTAACAAGTCTAACTGGTGCCCAGTTGAAGAAACAGAGGGATAGAAACTGTCTGCCCAGTCCCACCAACCACTTGGTCCCTGCTGGGCCGCATGTGAAAAACAAGTGAACAGTCCAGGTGCCAGGCTCTAGCCAACAAAGCTCAAGATGAAATTTGATGGGGCCAGGAGGGAAACCCACAGAGACACCACTCCTAGGAATCATGACTCACATATGAATTCAGTCCAAGTGCAGGAGAAAATCTGAGTCATGCTTGAGTGCCTACAGATGGCACAAACTGTCAAGCGCAGGAGGTGAAAATGATGTCACAGATGAGGTCTTCTATTTTTTAATGAATGAAATGTTCACTAGTTGTCTGTTTAGACCTCACCTTGCCCCAAAACAAGAACCCAATGTGCCCTTAAGGAACCTGATCTACTTTTGATCGTTACAACTCTGTGAAGCTGGTAGGTAGGGGAAGATCTTTATACCCATTATACAGATGAAGAACCTGAGGCTCAACAAAGGCTGAAGGCTAAACTCCAAAGGCCATGAGGAGTAGGGCTGGGTACTTAGTTCTGGTGGTTTCATCACAGCAGGCTCCCTCATCTACCGTGTCATAATGTAGGTCACATGTGCAAACCCCACAGTATTATCACTGGAACCACTCCCAGTCCAGCTCCCCACAAGAGGAGGTAACTTTCATGATTGTTACCCCGCATGGAACTGCTTCAAATGGAATCTCAAGCCAGAGCTCCCAGAAGTGACAAGAATCGGTGTCTGAATCATTTTGTCTCTTCTCAGGCCCTAGCACAGAGCCTGGAGTTCAGGAAACATTTCTGGAATGGGGGACAGTTTAGTGGGTGTGAAGAGCAAAAAGCATACGCTATGAGGATTGAGGATGGCTTGAAAGGAGTCAGTGCCAAACCAAGCAAGGCAGAAAAAGCCTGCCCGATGCTCTGAGGAAAGCGATCTAATCAATTGTTCCAGGATGAATGTTAAAGGTCATGAGAGGGGGAAGAGCATTCTTCAGGAGAGAGGAAGCCAACCTCAGAAGGCTTTCAGCGCTCATTCAACTACCTGACACGTGCCAGGAACTGTTTTAAACTCTGCAGATACAACTGTAAAAAACAAAAAAGAAAGATCTACTGTGTCGGGTGGTACTATGAAAAAATACTAGGCAGGGAGATAGGTGGGAAATGCCAGGGTAGAGAGTGGCAATTCAAGTAAGACCTGAAGGAAGGGAGCAAGCTTGGGATAGGGCGGTCATATGGTTTATCATGCAATCCAGAACACTCGTGAGAGGCAAAGGGGACGCTATTAATAATAATCATATAGGACGATGAATCCAAGCCAGGACTGTCCTGGGCAAACTCAGGATGTATGGACCTCAGCCATGAAGCTCTCTGGTGTAAGGGCGTAGCAGAGGGCAGAGCAAGAGAAAGGCCCCGAGATTCAGAGTGTGCCTGGTATATTTGGGGAACCACTAGAGTGAAGTGAGAGGAGTAGTGACGCAGGGGGCTCTGTTGACTACTGTGATGTCTTTGGCTTTTACTCTGAGTGCACTGGAAGTCCTCAGAGGGTTTTGTGCAGATAAGTTTCACAATCTGACTTCTACTTTTGAAGGGTCACTCTGAATTGCTGTGCTGAAAATAAACTATATGGAAGGGCAGTTAGCAGGCTACAGAGATAATTCAAGCGAAAGATGATGGTTGGTATGTTGGACCAAGTTAGGACTGATGGAAGTGATGAGATATGGTAAGATCTACATATATCCTAAAGGCAAATCTGACATTAGTTGGTTATTATACATGGTAACAAAGATTAAAATGATTTTATCTAATTTCTTTCTGTGGCTAGCTAACATAATTGATCAGAAAGCACAAAATCAATTCCCATGTGAGGCCAATGCTACAGACTACCTCCTGATGACCTCTGACCCCTTTGAAAACACACGCTACTCTGGGCAAGGGTAAGGATGACCCTATTTAACTATACTACCCTGACTAGAAAAGGAAGCCAAGGTGCCCACACCTTCTCTAAGAAGCTAAACATTCTAGAACATATTTATGTAATTGAATATGCACAGACCAATTAGAATAACTTTGTGGGTCATTCAGATGCTTCTCACATATGGCGGCTTGGTCTTGGAAGTAGGAGCTCATTTGTCAATAAATGTGCTAAACAATGTGGGGTGGTACAAGTGGGTTATGCACGTGAAGCTCTCTGGAAACAAGCCTAACATCTCCTGGGAAGGCATGGGGAGAAGAGAGAAGCACCAGAGAGGGCTTTAAAGAGGTACTGGTGGAGCTGATTCATAAAGACTAAGCTGACATTTCCCAAGCAGAATCAGGGGTTGAAGGAAGAAAAAAAAACATATTTGGTACAGAGAAATGCAAAGACATAAGAGGACAAAGTACCACACTGTTCCCATCTGGGCCTCTCCTAATTGTTTTTATGGAGGTGGGTCTGCCCCCTCCACACACAACTGAAAGCTCTTCAGGAGCAGAGATCACTCCTGCTCTGGCCCTGGTGCTGCCCTCAATGCCAAGTTCAGAAGCCGCCCTCGATCACAACTCCCTGACAGACCAATGATAAATGTGGCCTGACCAGCACGTTCCCGGCTAAAAATGTAACGCGCAGCCCATTTATAACTCCATGCATTATAAAGCGCTGCTTTGAAATAGGTCACCCAAAATTGTGGCTGAAATGAGCCCAAAATAGACGCGGCCCTTCCTTTCTGGTCCCCGTGTGAGCCTGCTCTGAGCAGCCCAGCTCCATTACCTCTTGGATTGGTTACCTGCACCACTGTTGCTAAGCAGGCTCACAGAAAGCTCGTCTGCTCCACTGAAGTTCAAGAAGGGCATGCCGTCACCAGGCTGGCGGGAAGTGCTGTGCCTGCGGAGAACAGAGCCCAGCCCCCTGGCTTAATGCACATCACCACCTCCTGCATCCTGCTCACCCTGCATCCCGGGGTTGTCATCACAAACAGGCCTCAATATTCAGCCACACAGGCTGGCAGCCACTGGCATCCATATCACAGGCTTTCAGGCAGCAGTGAGTGGTTTGTGTGCCAGCTCTGGCCTGTGACCAGCTCTTCCTGCCCTGGCACCATAGCCGCCACTGCCGTGCTAGACTGCCTGCTCTTCCTGTCCTAAGCCCCCACCCCCACCCCCGCTAACACCAACAGGAGGATGCGAGGTGCTTGAATGGAGGTACCAAGTTAATCCGGTAAAGATGGTGACGTCCGGCCTGTATCCCTCACCCATCCCATGGGGTGCTGAGATGAGTGAAAAGGGGTCAGATATTGCTCTTTGCAAAGTACTTCCTAAAGCATCACAGTGAGTCCAGGTGTGACCCAGGCTCATGCTGGTCAAGGTTTAAATGACTTTCTTCCTGCGCTGAGTCTCGTTGGATGCCTAAAACACATTCAGAATTCTGGTTCAAAAAGTTATTTTTAAAAACACAGGCCTTGATTTTCATTGCTTTTAGTATTAACTTATTCTAAACTCAATAGTGAAATTTCTCAATGACAAAAGTCACAGGCTGCCCAAAACACACAACACTAATCACTGATCTCAGCACCCATTTTCACCCTTGACTCAGGATTAGAAGAAATCCATGTTCGAGGTTTATAAAATGGCTTTGAATTACACCTAAAGCTAAAGCAGGGCGTATACAGCATTTCTGGCAAAAATGGCAGGCCAGCCCAGCTGGTGTGGCTCAGCAGTTGAGCATCGACCTATGATCCTGGAGATTGCAGTTCGATTCACAGTCAGGGCACATGGTCAGGGTTCTGGGCTCGATCCCCAGCAGGGGCGTTTGCAGGAGGCAGCCGATCAATGACTCTCTCATCGTTGATGTTTCTATCTCTCTCTCTCCCTCTCCCTTCCTCTCTCTGAAATCAACAAATATATTTTTAAAGAAAAAAAAAGTCAGGCTGTTTGCTTTGCACTTGGCCCATTGAAGGGAATGATGCTGACTGACACAGGAAGAGCCTGATCTCATACGGTCTCTTCAAGTCTTATTAAACATGACATTTTGTCAGTGATCTGTTCTGCACATTGTCTTGGGTGCCGAAGAGTGTTCTCAAGGTACCATCCACGATCTCACCTTCCAGCAGCTTCATGATATGCTAACTCCAGCAGCTCTGCAGAGGAGTGAGTTGGGTCCCTCTGCCCATTGCCCTGCAGCTCCGCCATATTCTGTCGGGTCTGGTGATGGATCTGGATGGCCTCTCCGGATGGTCCTACCCAGACAAAGATCCACTGAGCATCGTTCCCACCCGACAGCTAGTGCTGTACACTTAGCCTCAATCTTCCTCCTTTCTGGCTGCTGGGATACGGGTATTGGAGACATTGAAGGAGCACACCACGGACGAAACACAGAGGAACTTTATACACGTGACGCTCCAGCTCCCACACAGGACATCTCTTCAGAGCTGAACTCATCCTCCTGTGTGGCCTCATGTTAGCGATTCCGTTCAGCCTGAGAATATTTAAAAGCCTCTTTCTCATGCATGTCAACTGAGACGCCACAGAGTAATACAGAAGGAGAGGAGGCAAGGGCCCTTCCCGGGAAGGTTAACACAAACTAAATGAGGAGGAGCACAGAACTGAAATACCAATGACTCTGTTAATATGTAAGATAGCAACAACTGTGACTTGGAGGAGCAGAAGATACATGAGTGCAAAAAAGACGAGGTGAGAATCAGAGTCAGTCAAGTCTACTAAAAAATGCTTCCTGGAGAAACAGAAGTTTCAGAGTGCTAAACAAAGTTAGCAGGGACTGAAGGAGAGGGTATCTGTCTAGAAGAAATGATCTGTGTGAACCCCCAAGCGTGGAAGAGGCAAGACATATGTGTGAGACCAGCAGATGAGCTTGAGGAAGAAAAGAACTTCTGAGGATGGCGTGAGGAGACGGAACGCTGGGGAGCCCGGCAAAGGAGGGCCTCCAGGATCAGAGGCCTGGTGGGCAAGAGGATGCAGTTTTGGAGAATATTGTTTTAATAAAGAGTTACGTGCTGGGTGTTTGGAGGAAAAACACAGAAGCAAGAAGAGCGAAGAGTCATGGAAAAAACACCAATAGTTCTCCTAAGAGAACCCAAGGGAGCCAGTGAGGATAACAATGGAAAGAAAGAGACGCCAGAAAGAAACGAGTCATATGACTGACTATGACAGCGACAAAGAAGGCAAAAGGGATTTGAGAATGACCCCCCCAATTAGAGCCGAAAGAAATAGATTCACTGCTCACTTATTTAACTCTTAACACAAAAGCAAGTACAAAATTATAATAATAGTAATAACAACTAGACATTTCTAGCCATTCAGCAGAATGGCTTCCATGAAAAAACCCTGGAGTTTAATGCATCTGTTCCTTCCCAGCCCAGCAGGGGCCCATTAAGCTGAAGTTTAATTTTAGCCACAGCTTTATAAAACCTTACTGTCATCTTTAGGACAGAATACAGGACAGACTAGGAAAAACTGAATTTGGAGGGGAAAAAATTTCTTGTTTCAGTTGTCAGAGACCCCTGAGAGGAAAACAAAGTAACATACCTGTGTAGCCAAAACAGTAATGTCAATATCCAGAGAGAGCCAGGAGAGGAATGACTGAGAATGAGGGACATTAGTCTTAGGAAAGAAAACAGGTAGTAAAGCATAGTCTCTTCCAAACAGAAAAATAGAAGCCCTCAGGTTGATATAGCTAATTATAGTTACAAAGCCCATTCCCAAGTGTGTCCTCAGGATCTTCACAAGAATCCCTGGGATAGGCAAAGTGGGCATGGTGATCCCCATCTTACAGGTGGGGCACCAAAGGAGCTGAGGACCAGGACTAGAAGTTCCCAGTCCGAGGCTCTTTCCTGAGCCACCAACTTACCCACAGGGAAAGTGTGCATCCAGCGCCGTCTGTTGGACGTGAGCTTCATGGGCATTCGTGAGGGGGCAAAGGGGTTGATCAGTGCCCGCTGGGGTGTGTATCCCCCAGGTCGAACATGTAGCATGGATTCTGCGCTGCCTACATGGAACCGCCCTGGCGCACTGGAGTCTCGCTGCGGTGGCTCCATCATGTTCTCCAGGACATCTGCCAGTTATCGTAGAGTTGAGACACAAAGAGAGAGCACAGAGCCACAGTGAAACCAGAACTAGGCAGACCAACCTGCCAAGGCTGACAAGAATCTTGGACATCATACAGGTTAAGCAATGAGGGAAAGGAGTAAAATCATGGGTTTGTTTACTTTTTAAAAGTTTAGTTTTGGTCCACAAATTATTGGCCCAAAGAAATTATTATACCCAAACTTGAGGACCACACATTGCCTAGAGACCCTGGACTTTAAGCTGGGTATAAAGTAAAGGGCAGGATTTGAGTTGCCTCCTTTGGAGATGGGGTGGGTATATTCCGTATGTGGGAGGAACAATAAAAATATATATTTGGTGACCAGAAGGAAGACCCTGGCAGAGACAGTCCATGTGTTCGCTAAACCTTTTCGATTTTCCTCTTAGGGACATAACAGGACTATAGTTTCCAGCCCCTTTGCACTGGGGCCAAATAACTTAGTTTCCAAATAATTTCTAGCCAATAGAACGCAGGGAGAAGTGACATGCTCCAATTGAAGAGCTGGACCACAAATATCTCCACCGGTGATGTCCATTCTTACCCCCTGCTCTGGCCACTTTGTAGACCAGTGTTGATGATCATAGCATCCCAGGATGAAAGGAGCCTGGGGCCTGGGTGAATCAGAAATCCCTCCCACTGACTCAGTGGCCTGGAACCATAAGTAAGCAATCAAATGTTGTTGTGTTTTAAAAAAATATTCTTGGGAGAAAAGAATGAAGAAATGGATGCATCTAGTATTGACCAAGCAAGGAGATGACATGGCATTTAGACTCAACCTGTCCCGTTCAATGGCAGGCAGGTCCCTATGGTAGAGATGGAGGCAGCATGCTAAATAACCTGAGCAGATCAAAGAGCTAAGCCCCACAACCAACTCCCTTTATGTTCATCTCGTGTTCACTAAGCAACCACCCAGGTTAGCAGGGTATAATAATTTCTTTGGGCCAGGTTAGCAAGTGGGTCCAGCGGATGCAGATTTCATGGCATCAAGGATTCTGTCTTGTCCACCATTATCTACCCAATAAAAGCCTGGGATATAGCAATATTTAATTCCTCATTCTTTAACAAAATCATGGAGAAAGAATAATTAGTGGGAAGATGTAGCTATGAAGGTACAGCATGAGGGAGCCTTGCAGTGATGAAATAATTCTGGCTTTTAACTGCACTGGTGGTTACATAAATCTTCACATGATAAAACTGTGCACACACACGACTGCATGTAAAACTGGTGAAATAATCTCTGTGGATTATGCCAGTGTCATTTTCCTGGTTTTGATGTTATAGTATAGTTCCGCAGGATGTCGCCTCTGAGGAAAATGAGTGACAGGTGCACGGGACCCCCTCAGTATTTTCTTTAACGATTTCCCATGTATCCGTAATTATTTCAAAACAAAAGTCAGCTGGGACCTGGATATTCCAGTTGTTGGTTCTGCCAGATGGGAAAAGTAAGACACAGGAAAGGCAGTGCTGTGAACTGTGAGGAGAAATCTGAAAGTGGAATCTAGGAGAGTGGCTGCTTTAAGTACGGCAGAAATGGAAATAATAAGGGAATAAGCAAACATCTTTGACCCTAGGCCTAAGAAAAGTCCTCCTTTAACATATGGAAACATATGAAGTTATAGGGACAGGGCAAGAAAGGGTAGAGACAAAATTAATATAATGCACACATACAGCTCAGGCCATTTGTACCCATTGCGCTGGCATGGGCATAATTAAAATGTGGGCCTTACACCCCACACCTGGCCACAGCCCCCATCCCCTACTACAGGAAGGAGGCTGTGCCCCAGCTCTGCCGAGCTCTGCCCATGCCTCATTCAGCTCTCTGACCTCGCGTGCTGGTGTAGCCCAAGGAGCTGCTGACTTCATACTGGTGCAGGTGGGGGAGCGGGATCATGAGGATGTTGGCGCTCCTGCCCAGGGAGCTGTCATCAGAAGCCTGGCTCCTCACTTCCTCAGTGGGCAGCGCACGGTTGGGCACGGAAGGGCTGGATGAGACGTCACAGGAGCTGGCACTCTTTCGACTATGACTCTCCTGCTCTCGCACAGACCTAACCGGAGAGAGATGACAAGTTACCACCAAGTAAGGGACACTGCCCTATGTAGATTAAAACACCCAAACCTGTCACCAGCCCAAGGTACTTGGGAAACCAATAACAAAAATCCCCAATGAGATCTGTGAGTGGGAAATAATACAGGAGGTACTTTGCCCAGAGCAACTTATAAGAAAGGAGATAAATGACTGACAGTAATCAAATGGTGCAAGTCCTGGGATCACAGCTGAAAAGAATTGCTCTGGTGTGACCCCACTGATCAATCTCCTATCACTGAAAATGGGGTAACCAGACAATGAGACGACATGATGCAAAAGTAAGTATACGGTGCCACCTGAGAAGTCTTGTTGCACCGAAAACTGAACCTAAGTCTAATCAAGCCTCTTGTGTGTGAAACACCAGGCCTTGTCATTGTTTTATTAGAAAAAAGAAAACCAAGGGTCTTGGACTATGAAAGCATTTTAAGATATGCACTGCTGAGCTCCTAAGCAGAGTCTGTGTGTTACAGGAGCTCCCGTTAACAGCTCTTATTCCAAGGGTCAAACACTCTCAGGATGAGACATTAGAATGGGACCACTACAAGTTCACTCGTCACAATGTGAAGAGACTGAATATTGTTACAATCAGTTGTGCTTAGATAAAGCTGCATATTGAAGAAATCTGGTAAATGTGGTCAAGTAGGAAAAAAATAAGCTAGATCTCTGTTTCACACAGGAATAATAAAATTCTATGTAATGAACTAAGCCTAAAACCAAGTCTATAAAGTATTAAAGGAAGGTGGTAATAGACTTAACAGGGGGATCACTCTGCAAATTACAAAAATGTCTAACCATTATGCTGTACCCCTGAAACTAATAATACTGAATGTCAACTGTAATGGAAAAAAAATTTTTTAATTGTTTTACGTATTAGGAGAAAATATAAAATATGTATCTCGAACCTTACGCAAGACCCAGAAGTGAGTACACTGGTAAATCTGACTACATCACAATTACTCTGTGACCGAAACACCATGGAGCAAACTTAAAAAGCAGGAATAAAAGAGAAGGGGAAAAAGTCTCTTGCTCTTTGGGAATAATAAACCTAAAATAAACTCTGGGTCCTAGGGTCTAAGTGGCAGCCCAGTGAGAAGATGATACCAGAATTCGTGAATTGCTTCTCTTGGCTAGAAAAAGCAAAAGAATGCTCTCCTTATTTGGGGACAATACTTGAGAGCAAAGTTAACGAAATGGCTGATCCAGAGAACCTGAAAACAAAATCCCTGATAACCTACATGGTATGCCTTCTGTTTGGCTAAATTTAATTTAAAACATTCTCAAGTTGCTCTCACAAAGGTCCCTGCTGGACCTCTCGTTGTCCTAAGCAATTTTTATATCCACCCAAGTCAATCTGGCAGAAAACCTGCAGGTGGCGAGGCGCTGAGCCCGGGACGGGCCTGGCAGCCTGAACACTTGCGCATCGTAGGCATCATAATCGACTTGGATGGGAAGGGCGTTCTCAGATTCTTTTGGAGTCGCAAGAGCTGAAATACACAAATAATATGAACTGTCATCAAAACACGTTTCAGCCAGATGCCTTCAGAGGGTCTTCATCAAAATCTACAAGGTACAGGATCATCAACATCTCTCCCTGAAAAAAAAAGGGGTAATAACCCATTCATCAGGTTGTTCAGATAAATGACTTATATGTCCAAAGGTGTAGAAATAGCACTAAGTAAAGGCAAGGTGATGGCAGTATCTCATTTTTGTGTGACCCCACTTCTAAAATATCATCTTAATACGTATGTTGAGTACTTTGAAACTTCCTACCTGACCCCTACAATTGACCTATGGAAAAGAAAAACACAGTTTTACTATCATCCATTTTGTAGTTGACAGGACAAAAATATACAAGGTGGTTAAGGAAACTTCCAAAGGTCACACAAGGGGAACTCGGGTCTCCCAACTTGGCTGTGAACTTTTTATGTGACCTTACATAATCCTGTTGCCCTGGGTTACCTGACTCTAAAAGAGACGAAAGGGGAAAAATACTCACATGTATCACGGCCATTTTTCGCTTTCTCAGAGGCAGGCTGTAAAGTTAAATGGAGAATTAATCACTCCCTTCTCTGCTAGAACAGGACTGATCGATCACAAGGCACAGTACGTAGGTGGCTGCTCCTCAGGGCAGAGACCATGCCTTACTCTGCACGGTAACGGATGCAAAGGCAGGAGCTAACATGAGACACCTACCTACCATGCTGCCAAGCCCTGCTAAGATCTTTACCTCCCACCTCACATCTTGTCCACTCTCACAACTCTATCCATTGGGGGCATGGACCCGACCTCACACGTGAGGATATTTAATTCTAGAAAGAATAAGGGATTTGTTCAAAGTCATACAATTAGCAGGTGGCAGAGCCAAAATCCAAGATCAGCTCTTCGGACTCTTGGCAGATCCACTGGTGTGTCTGTTCTAACATGACTAGGTTCCACCTGACCCCACACCCTGCATGCTCCCCCTTCACCACAGACTTCTCACCTGTTTGTCTACACCCACCAGAGCTGAGTACTTGTAGATCGCCCAACTTGCTGAAATGGGGTACAAAGGCAGAGGAGAAAACTAAAAGAACTATCCCTTTATTAAAAATAAATCTTTTACAGGAACCTTAAACCTTCCATAACAACACTCATTCTTTCTTCTTTAAAATGATCATGCTGCCCGGCCGGGAGTGGCTCAGTGGTTGAGCATCGACCTAGGATCCAGGCGATTGCGGTTCGATTCCTGGTCAGGGCACATGCCCGGGTTGCGGGCTCGATCCCCAGTAGGGGGCGTGCAGGAGGCAGCCGATCAATGACTCTCATCATTGATGTTTCCATCTCTCTCTCCCTCTCTCTGAAATCAATAAAGATTTTTTTTTTTTTAAAAGATCATGCTGCAGACAAGTTCCTCCATGCTCCTCTGCCGAGAATGATCGTGGTGAAGGCATAAACCTCAGAAGGCAGGAGAAGGACCTTTCTCCTGGCACTCCTCTACTACACATGGCCTATTTTAGGAGTTTTCATGTCTCCAAATTAATGTTTTCCCTATTAGGAGAGTAAGAAAAAAGGGAGTAACTGGCCCTGATACTACTGATGTAAGTCAAATGGGGCAACTTTCAGAATTCAGCTCTGCTAGAAACAGGCAGATGGATGAGAGCACCCTAGTGTGGAGCCTCCGTACATAACAGCCTGTTTTTCTCCTCACGTTACGTTAAAAAGGCTTCTTCTGATTCTTAAGAGTGGCATTAGTATTGGCTGCAAATATATTCCATCGAGTGGGTATGTCATGGTTTATGTACCCATTCCCTTATTCTTCTCAACTTGTCACTATTATGAATAAAACTAGGCCAAGATCTATTCAGATTCAATATCCTCAATTATTTCCTTAGACTACATGGCTGAAAATGGAATAATGTGGTCAAATGGCATATGACCATTTTGCACTGCTCTCGATTCACATCGTTGAACTGCCTTTTGTAAGAATTGGACACCAACTGGGAACTCAAGCATCAATTTCAAAGACTTTTTGGCATAATTATTAATGTGTTTTAAACCTACTTGGTAAGCAAAAAAATGAATCTCCATTCCTGTTTGAATTTGCCTTTGATGACCTGCTAAGATGCGATCTTTTAATAATATTTCCCCTTTCTGCAACATGTGTCTATGTCTGTCCCTATCAGTATCTGAGAGGTCTCAGTATGTGAATAAAGCAGTCACATCATAATAAAAATAGTTCTTTCGTTATTAAAGAACAAAAAATAGTTCTTTGTCATATTTTTGCCAAAGACATTTCTTACACATGGGGATCTGCCATATTTATTTATTTAGTGTGGAAAATTGTAAAGTTCTAAAACAATTTCTTAAACTCATTTATTATCCTGGGGGAAGGGAGTATCTCAGGACAAAAATAAGCACATGGGTGTGTGACAGTCCCTGAAGGCTCTGCTGGTTGGTGACACCTACCTTCTTTCCTGCCAGTTTTATCCGTGGGGTGAAACTGTTACAAAATAGCTGGCTTTTGGATGTGTAGAAACTGTAAAAGAAACAAACAGGGTCATTAATCTAAACCCTTTTTTTAAAACCTCAAGACACAATTGAAATCCCAGCCACAGATCAGCCCTCTCCTGAATGCTTCACTGGTATTCCCAAGTCTTAGGCTTCACTGGTCTTCCCAAGTCTAACTTCTTTTTTAATTACTATAAAACATTAATTATGTTTTAAATTGTTCTATTCTTCCCCTTACCCCCCCCCCGCCCCCGTACATTGTTTCATGCTGCTCCTGATTACTAACTGGATTAGAATCTCCTTCTTTTGGCAGAGATAAATCTATTGACACCACAATCCTTTTTCACCTAGATACCAAGAGAGGCCCTTATTACTCCTTGACTGATCAGCATTCAGTGAGCAAGACTAACCCAGGCAAGAAATAAAAAAGGTGGCACTCAAGAGAAGATGGCAGAAACCATGAAGTTTCGGTTCCTCTGAAAAACACACTGTAATGCAGTCATGCAGAATGAGTCTTCCCTGGGCTGAGTGAATGAAGGCTCTGCAGCCCTTTCTATCCCGTAGGTATCTGTATTTTTGGGGTTTTTTTAAATCTACAATTAACTTGTGATGAAGATGTTTTAAATATTGACCAATCCCCATCTTGTATCATAACTCTGATCATAAGAAAAAAAAAAAAAAAAGGGCATCAATAGGTAACCAGTGGACTGTGGGGTAATCCTAATGGCATATTAAGTGCATAGGAACATACGAATATGCTGCAGTCAGATCTGGAGTCCAACTAGCCCCTGGGACTTGGCTTCTCCCAGTGGTACCAAGAAAGACACGAAGTAGAGGATGCTACTCTCTTTCAAGATGTTAATTGTAAAAGAGCTGAGTAATGAAGTGATGTCAGTCAGTTTCTATTAGATTGAACCACATGAAATTGCTGTGTCTGAAGGTCTAAGACAGTCTAATATCATAATTGCAAATGGTTCATATTAATAGCTGTGGCTTTGCCGTGAACTTGCTGTTCAACCCCCAGCAAGCCACTTAACCTCTCTGGAACTCGGGTTATAAACTCGAAGACAGACTTCAGTTATATCCTGTGACAGCCTCAAAATCCCAGTTTTATAATTCTTATGGATCTGGCATTAATTTTCTTTTTGAATTAATCTTCATTATTAGCCAGTAATACTTTGGGAGCAGTAAGTTCTCACTGATGACAGTTTGATCATGTCCAGTAGGGTTTCTGGCCTAACAATCTGCCTGCTTCTGAAGAGGCTTTGCTGACAGGGTGAGAACAATGGCCCCTGTGAGCAGCCATCCATTTTGGGCAGAAAGTCCTCTTGTTCCTGTCCCCAAGTGCCTCAAGCAAACAAGGCGCACAATGAGATGTGAAAAGCAGGCCTCCGCCCTCCTAGCTCTCAGGTCCTGAAGCCCCTCGGGTGAGGATCCATCCTCTATCTTAACTGGAATCAGAGAGCCAATTTAGGATAAAAATTGTGATGAATCAGGACACTTCCAAGTTATTATGAAGGAAGATTTGAGGAAACTGAAATACTAAAATTCATATACCATTTTTTGTGTGTTTTAACTACTTTTGCCCTTAATTATTTCCTAAACCAAACTTAAAACTGTGAAATGTGGTATATAATTAAACAGTAGCTGTTTTCTTATTGGCAAAAGAATCTGAATGTCTATTCAAAGATTACAAATGCAAAAAAAAATTAGAGGGCTGACTGGGAACTGAACAGTGATCTCCTGGATCCTAGGTTGACACTCAACTGCTGAGCCACACTGGCCAGGCTTAAACCAAGTTTTTAGAACAACAGTAATATAAACACAAAATGAGGGAGAGGAGGAAGGCATTTTATTATGAAGTAGTCGCTTTTTCTCAAGGTGACTTCCTCAGGCAACACGACAACCCTCAAAACTAAACATCATTAAACGGTCACATGTTCACATATGTAAAGAAATAACATGGATGACCAGCCTGAGAGTATCTCACTGGGCTCCCTGAGAAGAGCAAGACATATTTAGAACAGGATAATTACAATGTGAGTGCTCTACCCTTAAGAGCTGGCAGAATGACTATTCTTCGCTCATGAAACTGGGTCTTCACTTATGAATGATTACAACTGACCAGCAGCAACCACCACACTAGGGCAATGTGACCCATGACAAAGATGAAGAAAATATTACGGCTGAAATCAATATTTGTGATGAATTTTCAAGCTGGTCTCCAGCAAGATCTGCAACTAAACAGCAGCCAGAAGGGAAGGTTCCGTTGAGCTTGAGGCATAAACCAAGTGGTCTTCTGCCTCTCGTGAGTCCTGCCTGAAAACAGACCACCCAGGGAGGGGCAGAATGCTTTGGAAGCACTAAAGAAAAAGTGGCTATCGGCTACCAGGGGTAGCACAGGAAGAAGAGAGATGTGGGGTCTGGCTGTTAGAGGACACATGGGCATTTGGGAGGGAAAAGGCAGGTGAAGGCCCACTAGGTGGACAAGCTCACATGTGAGAGTGAGATATGGTGTTCTGCAGAATAAAAGAGGGCGAGTGGTGGGAGAGGAGGCCTCAGATGTCAAACACTTTAGTCTTTAGTAAGTCGCATGAGAAACCAGAGGAAGAGAGCCAGAGGATTTAGTTTTCATAAAAATGACTCTGGCAACCAGGTGGAGTAGTGCTTGGCACATGCTGGTCCCCAGGCCCCTGGTGTTCCTTAGTGCTACATCAGGGCCTACTATGCAAGGGCACAGGGGAACACTAATCCCTTTTCCCTTTTATATGCTTGGTTCCAAGTAACACTTTTACTTGAAGAAAGGGCCCTGTTGCTTAAGAAAAGGCACTGGTCTGAAGAAGTGATTCTCACTGGGAAGGCAGGAGGGATTTTGCCACGCAGGAGACATGTGGCAATGTCTGCAGAAGTTTAAGACATTTTTTTTTAAGTCTGAATGACTTCCCTTCCTAGTTTCCAATGGTTTCAAATGCATTCTCCATAAAACCTGCAGTTACTTTTTTAAAAAAATCATAAAACATTAAAAAGGAGTAATAGCTCAAGTCTTTTCACTTCTGCAGGTTTATTCAAGGACATCTAGTTCTTACTAGTTTCCAGAAGGTATGAGCTCTACCTGCAGTGTTTCAAAGAAACAGTCCAACTTTCTGCAGGGTTTTTGGTAGGAAAAGTCACTTAGCCACTGTTTCTGTAGACATTTTTGGTTGTCACTAAGATTACTGCAGATGTTCAAAAAGATGAGGACCGGGATAAGGCAGTCGCACTGGCAGAGGGGTGAGGGACACCACCCTTGAGCTGGACTCAGCAGGAGCACTGAGGCCTTGTCCCATGTGAAGAAGAGCTATGGGGACCTTTCTACACATGGAGGAGGCCAGGCACAATGTTGGTCTGCTATGGTCCGTGAGAATGGGGCACAGGAGCTGGGGACAGCAGCGGAAATAAGTCCTTCAAAATTTTCACCATAGACTGTCCTTATGTTAATGTCACTGCTCTGCACGTAGAGAAGCTTTAAGCGAACGTTAGAACTTGGGTTTCCACATCTTGACAAAAGATTTTATAGTAAGAACTTAACAGATTTGAAGAGAAAATGGCAAGGAAGTAATTCAAAATCTTATCACCTACAATGAATCAAGACCACACCCACCTGTGGTTTATCCAGTGAGGAATATTATAGTCGTCGCCCAGACGAGAATCGCAAGGAGTGCTCCGATTATGCAGCTGAAAGGGGAAAATGTCAGGCACAGATCAGCTAAAAAACAAGGATATGAAACTGCTCCAACTTCTATATTTAATGAAAACTATTGTCAAGATCACCCTGGCCCTGGAAACTGGCCTTTAGTAAGCAACCCAAAATTGAATTACCTTGAACAACGGGACAGCATGTAATGGTTGCTCCCCCATGCATACCAAGTCCACACCAATTCCTAAAAAAGAAAAGAGAAAGAGTTTGGGTAGGGATGAGCGGGGACAGGCAGAGATAAGTGCTCCAATCTATTATTGATGTTATTTCATCGGGTCAGGAGATGAGGCAGAGCCAACTTGCCACGCTACGATTTATAACCTCCTCCGCGCTGCCTACGCAGCAAAGTAAAGAGATGTATTTTGTTCTTTCTTTTTACCAAGTCCTGTCACACCTGCCACTATTCAGTGCTTGACAATCAGCCTCTGACTGCGTTGCAGATCATCATGTGTCACAAAGACAACCAGGCCTCCATTACGAGTGTCAAGGCCAGAAAGGAAAAGGAACCTCTTCATCTCAGTAAAAAGCAAAACAATCCACATCACTTACCAGAGCTTTTTTATTGGCAAGTAAGATTTCAAACCTATCTTGTTGTTGAAGCACAAATTAAATGAGGGCCTGGGGTGTGAGCTGGGGAGGCATGGCACATCACGGAGGGAGGGCTGGACTAGATGATCCAATGGTAGTTCCCAATATGGGCTGAGGGACACTGGTTCCTTCAAACAATCCCCCCAAAAAGGGCTCTCCAGAGTCAAATATGTTTAGGAAACTTGGAGTACCAGTTATGCCCTTTAGAGAGAAACAGGGCACGCTCACATTATAATCTGCAATTAGGGAATGGGCCTAACAGTGTATGACCCAACATCTGCCAAGCCAATTTGACCATGGAACACTTTTTGTCCCCTAATATCACTGACATCCCCAGACCTCCAATGCACAGGGCCAGGGAAAGCTCACAGTTCTAAGGGTAAGTCAGCATGAACCAGGGAGCATTACCATTATCTATCATCCGCTGCTTGGTCAAGATCATGAGTAGACGGTCCACTTCGAACACGCCCACCCCAGGCGTGATCACCACGGACATCTGCCCAGTTCGGTCAAAGTTGCGGTTGATATAGTGCTTGTCAAACACTTGAAACAAAGCAAAAAGTCCTCCAATGAGGATGTTACTGCTTTTCAGAAACCAGCCACTGGCAGGCATCTCTGCTTTCGGAGCATTTTTATCAGTATTTCTATTACAGCAGTTGCCACCTTCTAACCCGATTTCTAGAAAGTCACACGCATGCCTTTCTCCTACACTAAGAACTGCTTAACACAAGACGATGTCACTGCCGCCTTTGTTAATCTCTCTCCATCGATACTTGCCTTGTGCAGCATTAAAGGCTCAAATTTCATGTTATTAATTTCCATAAATGAGTCTGTATTGAGACTTTTAAGAATCAAATATTAATTTCAGACAATATTTCAAAGAGGTGGGTCAGAATCTTGTGATGACTTTGTAAATTTGAGAACTTAATATTTATTGGAAAAAAATCACCCAGAAACAGTTGAAGGATGGGGTGAAAATAATAACACAGTTTAGTAAAACTAAGAGCCCAAGGAAGATCCCTTCCAGCTCTTTAGTCTTAGGTTACCATGAGAACAGCAAGTTAATTTCCCAAAAGAAGATCTAAGAGCTAAATTTCGGCCATCAGACATTAATGCTTTCCAATTAATTTGGGGGGTAGGTGGTGTGAACATCATCAAATACATCTGTGTCTTTGGCATTAGTAAAGAGAAGTTCATGGTCACGAGGTCAGCAAGATGCCTGCTCCCTTGGCTGGTGTCCTTACTCACCATTGAAAGACAGATTGATGGCCTCTAGGTAGTTTCCTTGTGCTGAGGTAGAATTGTCTCCATGAGGGAAGCCCTCTGAAGCAAAAGACACAAGAGAAGGAAAACAGCTCATGAAAGATAAACTCAAAAAAAAACAAGTCAAAGTGCCTGGCTCCAGAGGGCCCCCCCACCGTGTAGTAGGGACATTACTGAATCTACTGCATCTGTAATGAACTGGACCCAACCAGAAATAGAAACCTGACCCAAGCAGAAACTACAGAGCACTGGAAGGGAAACAAGCATGACCCTCTTCATCTCCCAGCCTCCATCCTACACCTCCTTTCCCTGCTGCTCCTTCCGTCACGTGGATGCAGTACCTGCCTGTTTCAGTCGCACCAGCACTGGATACTGGATGAAGAGCTTTTTAATGGTCACAAGGAGGGAAGTCCACTCTTCTCGCCTCTCATTCTGCACCACCACTCTGAAAGCAGTATTATCAGAAAGTAGATACAGAGCAGCTATTACATATAGGATATCAGGACCCTTACAGGGTTGCAAGGATTTTCTACTAGGGTTTTCAGAGGGCAATTTGGCTCTACAAATGAAAAAACCTTAACAATAATAGAAAATCTGTATATTGTATTGTGTGCTTACCACCCCAATTCAAGTCTCCTTCCCTCACCATTTATCCCCCCTTTACCTTCTTCTACCTTCCCGCCACTCCCAGGAGTTTTTTTTTTCTTTGCTTAACCCCTTCAACCCTCTCACCCAGCCCCCCCAATCCATTTACACCTGATATGTGTCCATTATCTTACAAAGTGTCCCCTTATTCAGTGGCACTGTTGGGACAACTGGACTTAACCGTATCCTGTGGTGATGCAATTTAAGTCCAAGGCATCAACAAAGAGGTAAGTCTTACTAAAAAGGTTCAACATAAATCCAACCAAATCTTTAGAGAGGGTTTCTCAACCTCGGCACTACTGGCATTTTAGGCTACATGACTCTGCTGGGGTTGCGGGGGGCTGTCCCGTGCATTGTAGGACGTTTAGCAGCATCACTGGCCTCTACCCACTGGGTACCAATAGCTTAACCTCCCCTTTCTACCCCACCAACTACCACTTTCACAATTTAAAAATGTCTCTAGACACTGCCAAATGTGAGGGGTGGGGCAGCAAAATCGCCGAGGTTGACTGGTTTGCAGACTACTGACTACTGACTCAGATTCTCCATTAAGTCAAGGGTTGGTGGGGGAGGGGAGAAAACAAAGGGGAAATTGTTCTAGATTTAGACTTAAGCAGACCAAACAAAAAGCTGTTTTGGAGACAATTAGGGAAATGTGAATATGTACTAGATATTGGACAATAGTACAGAATTATTATTCATTTTGTTAAATGTGATTATGGTTATATAACTGTGGTTATATATGTGGTTACACGGTAATTACATATGAAAATGCCCTTATTCTTGAGATACGCAGAGGGACAAAATGTTATAATGTCTATAATTTATTCTCTAACAAAATTAAGCCAAAAAAAGAACAGACGAAGCAAATATGGCATGATAACAGCTGTTAAAGCCAGGTGTTGGGTGTGGGGGTTTATTATATTATTCTTCCTTCTTTTCTGCAAGTTTGAAATATTTCACACAAAAAGTCTGTAAAGTCCTAAGGGGTATCCTAGGCTGGATCCTGGAAAATAGGAGTGCATGAGTAGAGAAACTGGCGAAATCTGAGGAAAGTCTGAAACTTAGTTACTAGTAATGCTCTTGTAGTTTTGACAAATGTACCTCGGTTATGCAATGTTAACAGGGAAAGCTGGGTGAAGGGTACATGGGAACTCTGGATTATCTTTGCGACTTCTCTCTAAACCTAAAATTACTCTAAAATAAAAAGGTTTAATTTTTTTTTTTAAAGTCAGGAAAGAAATCACCAAAAATAAGGAGCGAAGGACCCAGAACATACTTATAAAAGTCTTCATAGAATCGCCCCTTGTGGTCCTGTCGAATTGAGGCTCGGTTCACTTCAGGAAATTCATCTGAAACAGAGAAAGAAAAGCTATGCAGATCAGGCTGAAGAGAGAAACTCGCAGTTTCTCTGCTCCCTCTTCTGGGCTGAACATGTGAATCACAAAAATAAATAAATATAATTATATGTCAATTAAGTTGATTTTAAGACGAATCACAGCCCACAGACTTCTTGCATCCATGAATGGGCTGTGCTATTTACTATTTTACCATCCACATAACACGAAAGGCGAGAGAGATGGAGCAGTGCAAAGGGACAGATGATGATGAGGAATGGGGGGGGTAGGGGGGTGAGAAGCTTAACAAAAAATAACTTGGAGAAAGACCGACTCACCAAGAGATTTTGCATCATAGAAAGTTCTAGAAAACAGGACCACTGTCACTTCATGACTACAGTTCTTCTCCTAGGCATGAGGAGAGAAAAAGGCTCATGTTTACTGCATTTACTTCAATATCAAGCAGCCTGCATGACCTCAGTACTCTCAATTCCAGGAGGCATCGTGGCAGCACAGTATCAGATCACATCAGGTAATTACAGCTCTAATAGATTTTAAAGTAGATTTTTAAGGATTTTCTACATATAGAATGTCATCGGTCTTCTTTTCCAACATGGATGCCTTCTATTTCTTTTCTTTTCTTAATTGATTTTAGAGAGAGAAAGAATTGGGAGGCAGGGAAGAAACGTTGACTTGTTGTTCCACTTAGTTATGCATTCATTGATTGCTTCTTTTTTAAAAATATATCTTTATTGATTTCAGAGAGAGGAGGGGTGGAGAGAGAGAGAAAGAAACATCAACGATGAGAGTCATTGATCGGCCGCCTCCTGCACGCCCCTGCTGGGGATCAAGCCCGAAACCGGGCAAGTGCCCTGACAGGGAATCGAACCACGATCTCCTGGCTCCTAGGTCGATGCTCAGCCTCTAAGCCACGCCCGGGTGGGCCCACTGGCTGCTTCTTGTATGAGCCCTGACTGGAGATCAAACCTGAAACCTTGGAGTATCGGGATGACTCTCTAACCAACTGAGCTACCCGGCCAGGGCTACTATTTCTTTTTCTTACGTAGCTCTGGCTAGAACTTCTAGTCCATGTTGAATACTAGTGGTGACAGCAGGTTCCTTGTCTTACGGGGAAAAGTTTTCAGTCTTTCACCACTGGGTATGATATTAATGATGGGTTTTTCATAAACACCCTTTACAATGTTGAGGGTGATTAATTTAAATCTAGAGTCTTATCAATTTAGGCTTTAGCTAAGATACTTCAATTAAATGTAGCTTAATAAAAATACTGTATTTTTAAAATCTGCATTGAATAATGTTTGCTGAATGAAATTTAGTGCGTAAGAAGAAACGTACCTTCCACTTGGTGAAGAGATCGGCAAGGAAACCATTCACAGCTTTCTCAAAATACAGATCCCCTGAAAAGGGACAAGAAGAGGGTGAGGACCATCTTTTATTTTTGCTTCCAATTTCTTCAGGCAGTAAAGTAACAGAAATCGGACTAGTCAAAGAGAAGGTAGGTTCTGCTGTATCTTAAAACAAGATCATAAAAGCTAGATATATAAAAAATGGTTTCAACCTAGATTTTCTTTGGAGTCAAATTTAACATTCACCTCACTCAGTAAAAGGCCACAGCTTCAAGGTAAAATGCAAGATTAAAAAGGCTTTGGTGACTGGAAAATATGGTGTGTCTTCAAAATGAGAGAACCATCTAATTTCCAAACATGATTCCTTTCATAGTGATGCTTACAGTTTGTTAGAAGATGACTTGGTAAACCCTGGACATTCAATGAATTACCATTTTCAGTTCCTGCTGCTTTTGAGCAATCTTGATGACACACAGCAAAAATTAATTTATAATTTTGCTAAACACAAATCTGAATTACATGTACCATGAAGCTGGTATGTTGGACATAGTTTCCACACCTCATAACAGCTTTCTTGTTCTTTACTTATTGTGTAGTAATTCTAATAAAATGAGACAAATCTGGTGATTTCTGTGATGATAGGATGAAAAATAAGACCAAAGAAAGTGTTGGTTCCTAGCCATAGAGTCACTCTCTCTGACTTTTAACCCTGTAGTCATAGAACAATTAAAGATCTATTGGAATTATGAGTGATTGTGCTTTCGTTTATATTTTTGTTTACCTTTTAATACTCTACCACGTCATGTAATTCATTATATATAAAGTAGATAAAATGTTTGTTTGTTTTAGCATTTGAGGATTTGTAAAAATCTCAGGACACATCGTTAGAGAATGTCAAGAGCTTACTGTAAATGACAACAACCTGGAAGAAACCAGAAACTTCTCCCCATTAGCAGTTACAACCAGCATTTAGGAACAGTACCATAAATATCAAAATCCCACATTTCACAGCTCATCTGAATAAATATGTAAACCATAGCCGACGTAGAACGGAACACCACCTGAAATAAACAAACACATAACTGCATTAAAAAAGCAATGATGTAGAGTTTCAGTTCTGCAAGATGCAAAAGTGCTAGAGATCCGTTTCACAACAATGTAAATATACTTAACACTACTGAGCTGCCCACTTAAGAATGGTTACGATGTGTGTGTGCGTGTGTGTGCACGTGTGCGCGCATGTACATAAATGTATAAAGTGCTATTTTTAGTTACGTGTGCTTTACAGTTTTCAATCGATTATT
Source organism: Miniopterus schreibersii (assembly GCF_964146895.1). Lineage (NCBI taxonomy): Eukaryota > Metazoa > Chordata > Mammalia > Chiroptera > Miniopteridae > Miniopterus > Miniopterus schreibersii. The sequence goes on from NC_138122.1 coordinate 15,143,443, forward strand.
TCCTGTATTTAAAAGTCTTTCAGAGATACTTAGAAGAATTCTAGTTAATGCTGATTAGAACTTTAAATGTGTCCTTCACTTTGAAACTGAGCGACACGAGCCAGGGCATTTGCTCTTTTCTTAATCGGGCTGTTTGTCTCCCTTCTTTTTTTGATTTCTCCCAACCATTTCTTCTCCGGTCTTCTCCATCTCATAAAGGGTACCATGATCTATCTTCCCAGCTGCTCAATTCTCTTTCTTTCACTCCCCACATCCAATACATCAGCAAGTTCGGTGGACTCCACCCTGAAACATTTCTCTAATCTGCCCATGTCTCCTCACTGCTACAGCTTCCACCTTAGTCCATGGCACCGTCTCCTAACTCCCTAACTCTCTTCTGCTTCTACTCTTGTCCCTACAAACAACTCTCTGCACCAGAGCCAGAGGGGTGACAGCAGGTACTAGGGATGCCTATCCTATGTCCTATCTTCCCAAGAAAAGAGAAGCTGCTTCTACTCTGGGAGGCAAGGGACCCAACCAAAAGACTAAACCTCTCATCCTCCTAAGCCAAGAAGATGTAATAACTTCTGGCCAATAAGAGGTAAGTGGGAGAATGCACCCCGCTATCTACCCTTCCTCCCACCTCTGCCGGAAGTACGGAGGTGGCTACAGCAGCTCCTGATGGATCATGGAAGCCCAGTCCTGAGGCTGGCCCAACAGGAAGACAGAGAGGAGCCTCAGGTCACCAATAACTGTGACACTGTCATACCAGCCATGAACTGTCTACCCATGCACTTCTTTTATATGAGAGAAAAAAGGTGACCTTAAAGCATCAATTAGCCACTGTTACTTTGGGTTTTTTTGGTTCAGCAAAATCCAACTGAATAAGTAAGTGATCCTTTTAAAAGCATAATTCATGTATCCCATCCACACTTAAAATCCTTCAAGGGATTCTAACTGTCCTTAGAATAAATGGCCCTCGAGACCCTGCATGAACTGGCTGAACCTGTCTACCTCCTGACCGAAATCATTCTTCCTATGGTTCTGCCACGCTGGCCGCTTAAAATTGTTTCCTCTGCGTGGAACACTCTTTCCTCAGCCTCCACGTGCTGGCTGAGTCTCCCGTTTCCAGCACCTTCTCAGAGAAACTTTCTCTGCTCACGTTCGTAAAGAAGGGTCTCCAGCTATTGTCTATCTCAGTGCCCCGTGTCCCTCAGAATTTTTAATTTACCTTATATGTTTACTAAGGAGGCCACTTTCAGTTAGTTCTTCTCATTACCCAATTAATTTCCTTTGAAGTTCTCACATAATCTGTAATTACCACATTTTACATCCGTCTCCCCACTAGGGTATAAACTCCTTACCAGGAGGGATCTTGTCTGTGCTGTTCACCCATGAACCCCCAGGGAATGGGGATTCCCCACTTTGAATTCCCCTCTAGAATAAAGGTTGTTTACTGATAATGTTCTGCACCAAGTTTTTTTAAAAAAAGAAAAAAAGCACAGTAACTGACACACAAGAGGTGTCTCTATATTATTTGTTAAATAAATGAATGAATGAGGAAGAGGTAAGCAAACGCCAAATTATCATGGTCTTTGTAAGTCATACTTAAGAGTGAATTTCTAGAAAACCAGGGGGAAAGCAAATTAAGATCACTACAAAACACCAATTTGTGCCCACTAGAGTTGCAGGAACTTTAAAACTTTAAGACCAGGTGTTGGAAAAAGTGAAAAAAATACAGGAGACTTTATTTATTGCTACTAGGAATATAAACTGGTCCAAAGAATTTGAAAAACGATTTGGCATTACCTCACAGAGTGGAACCTATAACCCAGCAAATACACTCCTAATTATAGATTTAAAATAAGAGTATTAAATATAAACAAGCTAGCTAAAAAACAAAACAAAGACTGCATACATTTTTACTCCACTTGAATAAAGCTCAAAAATAACCAGACAAATAATATGTTACTTAGAATAAAATATAATACACAGGGGTGGAAAAAGTAAGTTTACAGCCATGAGTACGCAGAACAGAGTTTATTCTTGTATTATTTATTATGTATTACTTTGTATTTTTCCATAAGAAGAACTGTAAACCTGCTTTTGCCCACCAAAGGACAGGGACATTACAAAAATAAAATTTAGATAGTGGTTACCTCTAAAGGCACTGGTTCTCAGTCGGGGCAATTTTGCTACCTCACAGGACATTTGGTAACATCTGGAGACATTTCTGGTTGTCAGGACTTGCAGGGTGGGGAGTGGAGGGTGCTGCTGGCATTTAGTGGGTAGAAGTCAGGGATGCTGCTAAACATCCCACAATGCACAAAACAGCCCCACAACATTACAGCTATCAGGGCCAAATATTTCTTTATTGACTGTCCTACACATTGAAGCATGTTTAGTAGCACCCTCCACACACCCCCAGTTGTGAGAACCAAAAATGTCTCCAGACCCTGCCAGAAGACCCCTGGGGAGGCACTATCGCCCCCAGCTGAGAACCACTGCTCTCAGGGGAGACGGGGTGGGAACAAAGAGCAGGCGGGTGGTTTCACCATCGCGGGTAATGGTCACAGCTGTTAACTCTGGATTTTTCCAACCAGAATAGAGAGCAAAGAAGGAGATTTCTTTCCAAAGGTCTGTATTCGTGTTTACCAATGTGATCCTCTACTGCGTCTAACTTTTGCTATTAGTGGGCACAGAAGCCTCCAAGTTAGACACTACATCCCTATGTCTGATATTAAACTGACCTCCTTCAGAAGAAGAAAACGAAGGTCAGCCCCAAACTGAAGAGCTCCAACCATAAAACATCAGACTTCCAGGAGACCACATTACAGTGCAGTCTAGTCCACTTGGGTGGGCAGGCAGACAGTAGCCATCATGAGAGTATTGAGCTTTTGCTTGTTTCCCTGTTTTGTTTTTTTTAATTTCAGGACTTAGACATAACGATATGGGGAAACAAAACGAAAAAAGCAATTTATCAGCCTTACCCTGGTATCTTCACTGATATAACCACACATGACCTTCTCATTCTTGACCCAAAGCTCACCAGCTTGTGCCCTGAAAGGAGAAACACACGCAAGTTATTACAAGTCCGACATGAACCTTGAAGAAACTGGTGACTTTCAGGGTGGCTCACCCTATTGTTACTTATACCCAAAGGACCTGGCCAGGTACAGATTTCCAGAGATAGTGCCGTGAACAGATTACATAACATCAAGAATTTTTAGAGCCCGGCCGGGTGTGGCTCAGCGGTTGAGCTTCAACCTAGGATCCAGGCGATCGGGGTTCGATTCCCAGTTAGGGCACATGCCTGGGTTGATGTTTCTATCTCTCTCTCTGCCCCCCTCTCCCTTCCTCTCTCTGAAATCAATAAAAACATATCAGGGGGAAAAAAGAATACATTAGCAATCTACTCGGAGAAAATAAAAATGTTTATATTTTTAGGAAAAATAATGTTTCAAAGGCAAGGTCTCAAGGTAATGAAACACATATATCCTTAACTATTGACTAAGTTACCAGGTTAAAAAGGCTAAATTAGAGAAAATCCTTACTTATTACAACTTTATACAAATGACTATACTTTCTTTTATCATATGAGGCCCAGAGAATCTTTTTTTTTATTTTTTATGCCTTCATGTGGTTTGGAAAAGTGGCTTTTGAGTCAGTGTAGGAAGACTATAAATAAATATTCTGGAAAAACAGTAGAAGACTTGTGGTTTATATTTAACTGTGAATGAATAAGAAAAACATCAGGATAGATGTTTAAAAGTCTAAAACTGACTGCCCTCTACATCCCCAAGGGCACATTATTTCTTTTCATCCCAATAAATTTTGTCACTATGCTTAAAAGTAAATGAATAAAATAATAATAAAACCGCCTTTATGCCAGCGTTTTCATTTCTACGTCTAGCACCGTGCGTATGAGGGCATTTACATAGAGAAACAAGGAATTTAAGAATGAAAAGAATCTGAGGTTTCGAAACCAGGGCTCGCTCACCAAACTATAGCCTATAGGCCAAATCCAGCCCATCTCCTGTTTTTGTATGGCCCACACCTAAGAACAACTTTTACATTTTAAAATGGTTGGAAAAAGCAAATAATTTGCAACAGAGACCTGAGATCCACGTGGCCCAAAGTCTAAAATATTTACTATCTGGTCCTTCACAGAAAATGATTCTAAACCAACCATTTCATTTTGCAGATGAGTAGACTCAGAGACTCCCTGACCTGCCTGACATCAGCCTGCTCATCACCGACACTGTCTGAGTAGCCTACAGGTTTCCTGACTCCTAGCCCACAGCTCTGAGAGACTAGCTTGTATTGGAAGGCATGGGTCTAGGTTGTATTTCTTGTTCTGCTCAAGATTTAGTCACTTCTTAGGTTGTGCTTTAATTGCTAAGATTTTTCAAATAATTTTGACCCTCCAACAATTTTTAAAACATCCCTTTTTGGAAAAAAGAAATCCTTTCTTTTTTCTTTCTTTCCCAATTAGTAGTTCAGACTAATCAAATAACCCTAGTTGCTGGTGAAAGTTCCTTTCAAAATGATTCTGGCAAATAAAAGTAGAAGGAATGACTGAATTACAAAACCCCCATCTTGTGACAATCATCAATGGATAAAACCATTAGGTAAAAAGTTGATGGGGAACTTCAGACGACATCACAGGGACCCACCTGTCAATCTTAGCATCATGAAGTGAGTCAATCAGATGCAAATATGCTTGGATATATACAGTAAATTTCAGGAAGGACAGTTTCTTTTAAAGAGAAGGATTTATATTTCATTATATACCTCTTTGTACTGACAGCTTTACTATGTGGATGTTACGCTTTTTTTAATTTAAAGGGGGTTCAAAAAGTCCCCTTTTTTCTCTTCTTGACAAACTGAAATATAGAAATAATTTTAATAAATCAGGAGTAATTCAATATGGTTTAAAGACGCAGCAAATGAGAGCAAATTTTTTGTCTCCAAACCTGTTTCCTGATCTGTAAAACAAGAAGGTTTGATCAAGCATCTTCATCGAAGGCTTTTTCCAATCCTAAAATTATGAGCCCAGACCTCCTCTGTTACAGAACACCAGGTGGCTTCAGTAACTGCCAGTACTCCAGCGCATTCCGGGGGGTTTTTTTTGGTTTGTTTTAGCTATCACAGAATCTGATATGTTTTAAGCTATCATGTATTTTATCATAGGGACATCCATATACCTCAAATGCTGTCTGCAGCCCCACTGCTGCATCAGATCCTACTCCCATTTCCTAGCAGATAAGTCAAGAGTCACGTGCCCTGGACACTGCAGCTCAGTTGGTTGAGTGTCACCCAGTGAACCAAAAGGTTCTGGTTCCATCCCCGGTCAGGGCACATGCCTGGGTTTCGGGCTCAATCTCTGGCGTGCAGGAGACAGACAATTGATGTTCCGCTCTCACATCAATGATTCTCTCTCCCCTCCCTCTAAAAATCAATAAAAACAACATTAAAAAAAAAAAAGAGTCATGTAATATCTACCTGATGCCAGCAAATTCCACCTTCTGAGTGATATAAGCACATGTGCTGACCTAAGGGAAGAGAGACGATTCAACAATACATCAAGGCCATAAAAGGTCATAAAGAAAGTCTCCTGACTTTCTAATCTCTTTAATAACCCAAAGTTCAATTAACATGGGAGTAATAGATGTATCCCACTCAAAACCTGCTGGGGCAGGTATAAAAGTAGGTTCTTAAGAGTTTGGCAAGTATAGACAATACTAAGGTGGCTAAGTGGCCAGCTTCACCAATGTGCTTATCCTCACATGTTTGCATACATACCTACATTTACATACTCATTTAAATACAGAAGATTTAGCTCTCATTTTAGAAAACAGAACACCCCCCCAACCATTAAAAATGAGCAAAGATTTTTTTTCTGAAAATATACACTGCGTGGAAATTCCACCTGTAATTTGTTGTTTCGTAATAATTAAAAAGTCCAATAAGGAGAATTTTTAGCACCAGCTCACAAATTTGATGAACTTACCATTTTAAGTAGAAAACGTAAATTAAAAATAAGGAAAATGGGAGAGGACACAGCAAAAGCAGTCTGTCTAAGCTGGAAGCATCAAGATCCGGACTTTAGCCCAGTGCTGACTACTTACTAGCTTCCCAGTCTTGGCCAATCACTTACCTTCTCAACCTCAGTTTTCACATCTGTAAATTAGGGGTAATAAATACCTGTCCACAAGGAGGACATGTGAGGCACAAAGGAAATCAAGTGAAAATTTGAAGAGTAGAGTGTCATTCAAATGTAAAATAAGTAATATTATAATTTCCCACTCAAACGAAAAACGCAGGGGAAAAACCTGACAATAAACAAGCAAAACAAAGCTTAAAAAAACAACAACACAAAAAACTATGAGAAGAGCCCTGGTTAATGTGGCTCATTTGGTTGGAGCGTTGTCCAATGCACTGGAAGGTTGCAGGTTCAATTCCCGGTCAGGGCACATACCCAGGTCACAGGTTCAGTTATGAAAAGAGAATGGAAGAATATATGTAAAGTCTTCATAATAATCGTCTGTGATGCTGCACTTTGAAATGACTGTGAACGCTACTCCCTTACTAGATTTTCTAACCTCTATGGGAACATGGATTATTAATATAACGGAAAAAGTCAGACTTTTTAAAAATCGTTATCTTACCAAACTTTTCTTTAGTCGCCACATATCTCCACGGCCAATATATTGATCCTTAAAGGTTAATTCCACTAGATCAAGGGTCACATCCTAAAAGAAATAATCAAATATATGTCTCTGCATTACTCTGCCACACTTCATAGTCATAAAACAATGCCCAGTCACAGGGAGGAACCTTTTGGCAAAAAAGAACTACTGGAAGACCATTCAATAGCAGAAACCTGACAAATAGGTTTTATCCTGCCAAAAAAAGGCTTCTGAGAACAGGTGATCGATCAGTCTAGGACTGATGCTGCAGCAGCTGTATCCTGGTTAAGTTGAAAGAGCACCAGAGTAGTAATTCTGTGCCTTAGTCTTTTGTTGTTGTTGTTTTTGTTGCTGTTTTTTCCTTTTTATTGAATTTACTGAGTAACACTGGTTAACAAAATTGTACAAGTTTCAGGTGCACAATTCCACAACACGTCATCTGTACACTGCGTTGTGTTGTGTTTTAGTCATGATTCTGACACACAAATGTGACACTGAGCTTTGTGCTTCACTTCTCTAGACAATGTCAATAATGTCTTCTAGATGATTTTTACCTATTATAGCATCATTTCTAGAAGGAAAGTGTGAGAATACATAAGAAATTTTAGTATTTTAATAGAAAATTTTACATTTAGGTTCACAAACATATATACACACAAAATCTTTAAAAAGGGGGGAGCAAAAAAAATACATACATTACATTACACAAAGTTAAAAAAATAAAAGACTACATCCTTACAAAAAGAAGAGCAAAAAAAGGGAGGGAGAGTATTTTAAATGCAACTTACATGCTATCTATACTCTAAATGACCTACACAGGACCACATATTTAATAGTCTAACACTATACTCAGTAACTCATTATTTCCCTAGAGACCTAATTTTGCGGAAGGGTGATAATCATCTCCAAAAGATATTTGAAGTCCAGAACAAAGATATACCTTAGGGTCCACTACATTCACATAGACATCTTGATAAGGTCTTAGACGAAACACTTGGGTCACGGTCTGGTCCACGCTGATTGTTTCTGAAACAGAGAAGAAATCTAGTAATACATTCTGGAAAAATATCTTCTAATCTACAAACACTCAGACATTCAACAAGCAACACAACTAACCCTTTGCCATGGACAAGGCATACATGCTCTGTCTTCTAGGAGCCTAAAATTTAGAATTCTCTGCTTTTCAGGTGACACAGGCAGGTAAAATAAGGCCTGAGCCCAAGCAATTAAAAAATGAGAGAGAAAGATATGAGACACACAGAGAAAGAGGAAATAATTTAAGCAGCAACATAAAAAGTTCAAAGAAAAAAAGTTCAGAGCTGTGAACATTCAGAAGAAGAATAAATCCTGTCTTCTTTGGAATGAAGTAGCGATGACAGTTCAGAAGGAAATTTCACAATGAGTCCTTAGGTCTGGTAAATAAGAAACACACAGGTGGCAGGAGTCGCGGTGAGGGTAAGAAGGACAATCCTAGGATTTGGGTTTTATAGAATGTTTTCCCATTAAGTTGAAATATAAAAAAGTAGCTGACATCAAAATCCTTTAAAACAAATGAGAAGGTTTTTCTTTTCTGCTGTTTTTTCTTTTAATTTCTTTTAAGTACTATTTAAGGCATTCTTATTGGCTAATCATTAACATTTTGGTTTCTAGATGAGCATGGTATACTCATTGGAGAAAAAGAAAGGATTTGCGTCCCGAATGAGGAAGCAGAGTCGAGGTTCTGGCTCCACCACCTACTGACTTCAGGGACAAGCCAGTTCACCTGCTGAGACTAAGAATCCTCATACACTCAGGAGCTGGTGGGAAACTTCTTCAGTCCTCCTGAGCCCACCAGTCTGGGCTCTCAGGCCTGGCTCCATCACTGGGGCAGGTGGCCCCTCCTGTAGGGCACCTCTCCCCCCACGCCACACCCCAGAAATGGCTCTCACGTACGTGAACCTCTGGCCCCTTCCTGAGCTGTTGCCCCCTCAGCCATGGGGCACTTCTGGGCTCCTGACCTAGGCCAGAGGGAGGTTTCTGCCTCCTTCCCCTGGCCCTAGGCTACCCAGGCCACTCTCCAACCCTGGGGAGGAGGCAGCCCATGATTCCTGACTCTCTGCTATCCCCTAGTATACCACACCTGCCCTCTCCTCTCAGCTGCAGTTGAAGGCTTTAACTTTGCACACTTTGGGTCACACTTGAATGAATGAATGAATGAATGAATGAATGAATGAATGGAATTGGTTGGAGGACAGAAATTGCATAAAGCTCCCAGGACAGTGCCTTGCACATGTTGTAGGTAACCATCTATATGTTTCTTTCCCTGCCTCACCAGAGTAGGCAGTTAACAAATATTTTGTGCAAAAATGTAATATTTAAGAAAGCATGCTTTGCCAACACTTATTTTGGAGTTAAGTGTAAAGCTTCACCTCTTCAGATTAATTTTCCTGCTGACACTAAATTAAGATAGTGCCAGATGCTGACAAGTGAGATTCATTGGCTGTTTTCATAGCGGACCATTTTTTAAGAGGGGACACAAGTTGGTAAGGAGAGAAGTACTGTGCTCTCATACCCTGAGGTTGTAAAGAGAGGTTTCTGGGACAGTAAAGTGTAAACACCTTAGAAAAAAGAGATGGAATTCCTTCTTACCTTTCTGTAAATCTTCCTTAAGTGACTTGACCTGCAAAAGCAGAGGGCTGGGGGGAAAAAAAGCAACAAGAAATGGGATGCTATAAGCAGTAACTAGCTTCCTTCACCCCGCTCCCCCCAAAGGCAAACAGACCACTCTGGATGTATTATAACTTGAAAGGAGCACAACAATGGGAGAAAGTTCCCTTAGAAACAAAGAAACTCTGCACCTGTGCTCAAGGGAATGGAAAAATGTTACAGAATTTTTCATAGAGTTGTCAACATGGCTTTAAAAACAGAAAATGTACCACTTTTTAAAAGATTATTGGTTTACCAAATCCTAGAGGGCAGGAGCATTTTTATCCAAAGGTAAAGAGCTGTCCTGCCCTTCAAGCCCCTTAAACAAAATATCATCTGGAAACAGCCACCCAGTTAGCTCCTAGTTAGACACTCACCTGTATTCATCGTTGGGGTGAGCAATCTCCACAATGTCTCCAAGCTTGATATGAGGAAACACTTTGGGGTTCACAACCAGTTCATCATCTGAAAGACAATTGAGCAATCCCAAGCAGAAATCACACTCACTTGGGTGACAGGTTGGGATGTATGTTCTCACGCTGGGTCCTCTCAATACCACCAGGTTGGTATCACGGGACAATCCCTTATATTTATCCAAAATTATCCAAAAATACTGCCTTAATGTAATCCTCACAATAAATCTTTGGATCTAGCAGAAATGAGGAAATAACCTAGACTAGGTTAAGGGTAGACAGTTAGTAAGAGCACAGCCAGGACTGATGACTGACTAGTCCAGAGCTCCTACTACCTAAAGTCCACCCCTCTCATATGTCTTAAAAATCAAGCCAAATAAAATGCCCTGTACTTTGGAGGGCAGCACCTGCTCAGGAAAAATCTTCAGATATCAGTTCACATTAAGATCCAAAGAGACCTTAAAATAAAGGGAGGACATGGTTTCATATGCTTTTATACCCATCCCACATTGGGAGTGGGGGAGAACTCTTTCAAATACAACATAATCAGAACCATAAAGATGGAGTGATTTTTTTTTGGGGGGGGGAGGCATGACCTTTAATTATGCTAAAGTCAGGACAAATAAGTATATCTAGATTTCAAATATAATCAGATCCAATAAAAATTCTGCCTGGGAAAGCAAAACACTGGGTTAACCCCAAATTTTGTTACATATTTTTTTAAATTGATTTTAGAGAGAGGAGGGAGAGGGAGGGAGAGAAAGAGAGAAACATCCTGAGCCTGCACCCTGGGCATGTGCCCTGACCAGGAATCGAACCGGCGACCCTTTGGTGCACAGAATGCCACTCATCCAACTGAGCTACAACAGCCAGGGCTTATGTGATACATTCACCGACAGTGTTATGCCAAATCCTCCATGAAGCCCTCCCCTAACTTCCATAGTCCGAATGAAGTATTTCTTCTGCTTCGTTTTATCATTTCCTTTTTGCATATATGTCTCATCAAGCTGAACGCCCCTTAAGGACAAGGGACCTTGTCATATTCACAACCTACATGTTTGGCACAGGTATGCACCTAATATTTGTTGGATGTGTTTTTATTTATAGTCTACAGGAAACTGGGTACAGCACCTAGGTCCCTTGTTCTCCTCAACATGAAAAAGCAGACTCGTATACATCGTGTATATTACTATACAGGGTGGGGCAAGAGTAGGTTTACAGTTGTTCATATGGAAAATAATACAATAATTAATAGGTAATAATACAAGAATAAACTCTATGTTTCATGTACTCACAACTGTAAAGCTACTTTTGCCCCGCCCTGTTGTATCCTTCCCTCTACCAAACGTTATTTCTGTTGCCTATTGAATTCTGCTTCACCAATGTTTAGGCAGCATCGACTGCATACCAAGTGTAATATTAGCCACAGATTGTATGTTTTAGCAGAAATTGTTTCAACTATAGCAATGCCTAGTATATCTTTGTCGTGGTGATTATAATGGCTACATTACTGAACTGCACTAATGAGCCTGGTGCTCTGCTAAATACTTAACAACCATTATCTACCTTGATTCCCACAACTACCTTATGACATAGAAACTATTTTTCTTCCTTTTTGGCAGCCCTTGCCTTTGGAGCAAATGCATACTAAAACACACTTTTTAAAAAGACTCGTGCTACTAATTCCAACTGCTGAAGCAATTCAGGTTGTTAGGACAGAAAGGAAACTTATATATTTACAAAAACAAAACAAAAAATCGTTATCACTAAGTGTCATCCCATTCTGCAGATTTATAGACTCAAACTGCTCAGAGAGGGAGAGAAAAACTACATAAAGCGCACAGATTTGCAGATAAGATAAACTAGGGGCTTGCTGGAGGTCACAAGGAAGGTTAGAGGCAGAGCTCATGCTCTGGAGTCTAGTTAGTGCTGTGTCTTTGGCCTTTCTCACGGTGCCTCAGAGCCATGCCAAGCTTCATGCTTTGATCACATCTGTCTTACGCACATCTGGCTAGTTCTCTCTCCTTGAATATAAGTTTCTCTTTTCTGCCAAACCAGCGCAGAATGGAATTTTATGGAACATATACAGTAAATATATAATAAAAAAATACAAACAAATGAAGGGTAGTAAACTGGCAATATTCACAATGTTCCTTAAAAGTCAGAGTGCAAATGCTTTTAGAAAAGGCCTGCGCTCTCCGCTCCTCCGGCACTCCCACTACTTACTGTCTGATACTTGCCACTTCGCTCAGACAAGTTGCCTGTCTAGCCTCCATAGTCACATGAGCCAGTGTGTAATTTTTCAAGGCACCGGACACACCAGAGGCTCAGCCAACTTACTCAACTCCCAAAGACCAATCAATACTGACCGCTGCCCCCAAAGCCCTTCTTGTGGATGACCAGTTTGTAGACCTTTGTTGTTCTCATCTTGTCCCGTTGTTTCCTTCAGCTGTTCCAAGCTTGGGGGAGAGAAGTCATCTTGCCTCCCTGCCATGGAAACACAAACCAAAAGGCTGTTAGACTTTTCCTTGCAACTGCTGTCTGATTCATTGTAAGCTGCTGACAATACTGCTGTTGCTCGGCTAAGCGGTGGCACCAACCCTGGGGTGAAATCACGCCTCCAGGTACGGGGAGGGATGGAGAACAAACAGAAACCAGGGAATCTGGGCACGAAGGGGAATTCTGGCCACGCTCTAGGCCAGGCTCCAGGAAGCCATTCTCTCTATCACACTCCTAAAGGGAAAACTTCAATGGGGCACTCATTACCTTGCCCCCATCTAAACCAATAACGCTCCAAGTAATAAAGAGATCGTAAAAGGGAAGCATACCCATTCTGCAGATGAGGAAAGCCTGGGCCACAGCAAAGGACTTGGCCCAGATCACTCAGAGCCTGAGAGGCACTCCCACCGTTCCTGTTTAGCCAACAACGTCTTGGGCAAATAGAGTATAAATGGGAGGAAGGCGAGGGTTCATTATCCGAACCTCATTATAAAAACTCAGCGGGTCCTCCCTCCAGACACTCATTCCACAGCTGAGGCTTCTGAGGCTCAGAGAGGGAAAGAGTCTTGTCTAAGGTCACACAGCGGGTTGGGGGTGGGGCCAGGACTCGGAACTACAGCCTCCGCGCTCTCCCTTCTTGTTCCCCAAACCCCGGGCCCCGGCTGGCAGCTCCACTCACCCGCAGCTCCGGAGCCCCTTCCCGCTTCAGGCCGGGGCCCCGAGGACCGGACCCCCGCCAGGTCCCCCGCGCCTCCTCGGGACGCCCTGCCTACGCCCCGACAGCCGGTGCAGCTTCAGCGCCCGAGCCCCAGGCGCCGATCGGCCCGCCCCAGCCGAGGAGCGCTCACCTGAGAACCCGCGCCGCTCCGGTGGCTCCGCCCCGGGGTTCCGCCCCCTTCCCGCCCACCCGCCCCGGGCCTCTCTGGCCGGGCCTCCGCCTCCTCTCGTTGTCCGCTCGACTTCCTCATCCGGGGTTCGCGCCGGGGGCGTGACGTCGCGTGCGGCCTCCGGCTTTTCCTCTCTGCCCCACGCTTTTCCCGCTTGCTGTCCGGAAGACTGCAAGCCCCGTAGAGGAAGTCTTCGCCTTCTAGACGTTCCTACACAAATCCGAGCCCGTCATCTCCGTGTCCAACTTAGGGATCCCTCAACGAGGCAAACTCGGGAGTCTCACCCGGATCTATAGAGGGAATGGTTTGGACCCTGGTCTGGTCTCACTGGGGCTATTGAGAGGCAGAGAATAGTTGGTGGGAGAACTTTTGTAAACGGCCAAGGGCTGAGCACGTGCGACTTAATGCGATCGCCCCTGCTGGGAAGTATCCATTTTGAGGGGCTTTTCAGATCCTTCCAAACCCCAAGTGACATTTGTGCTGGTCTGGTGCCATAGCTTTCATATATATCCTTATGTCATCGCCACATCCCTATTGGGTGGCAAATACCATCGTGTTTCACACACAAGGAAACAGGCTGGGGACACGAAACTCCTCCGAAGGAAGCAAGGACGGATCCTGACTCGGTCGAGTCCAACTTGGCTCCGAAGGCTAAGCGTTTAACCAGCATACTCATGTCACACCCCAGGGCTCAGCTAAGCCTTTATCGGCCAAGACATTGCCTCTCCCTCAGGAGAAAATCAGAGCGGTGTGGACTGTGCCTGAAACTGGCCTAAGGCTCCTGACAAGTTGCCGGCTCCATCGGTTTGACTATGGTTTTCAGGAAAATTCTGAATGCTGAAAGAAAAAAAAAGCCTTGCATATCACAAGGAGACTTGGGAGAGGCAAGACAAGTAAGAGCTTTCTTAAGCATCCATGCTTTTACTTTAGGATTCGAAAGTTAAATATTAAATCATTGTGATTTTTTTTTTTTATATTTAAGGGAAACATCTAATCAAGTGGACTGCAACAGTTGCAGATTGTTTCAGGGACAAAAATGTTACATATGTAGAAGATTTTTTTTATGTTGCCAATTGAGGGACACACCCAAGTCCCCCAGGCTGCTTTCCATCCTCAGCAGCGGTGGCTGATGGGAAAGTCCTTCCCTTCCAGAGGCAGCTAATGGGATTCTGCTCCCTGCTCCCCAGGGGAACGATTCCTTCTCCCGAGAGCTGTCCATAGTTGGTATCATATCTTAGAAATGCAAACATCCCACGTTTCAATTTGGCAAAAAACTTGTGAAACACCTTCACGAGTTTTGGGTTTTTAAAAAACGTGTCTGAAGCTGGTTAAGGTAAGGGGAGGCTGGAGCTCCCAGACTGGGAACCCCACTGCCTTGATTCTGCAACCACCGTGCTACAGCCACCTCCAGGATGTACCCCGAAACTCAGTGAGCAAGATAAATACTATTTTTAATGCAATATTTTCAAATCAAAATGCATACAAAAATCCATGGTGTACAAAATAATCACATAGTTAATAAAGACAAGATCAGTAATGGTGCTGTGCAGTCATGTTAGAGCCTGAGGCAGAAGGACAAACCAGTAATACTGCGTTTCTCAGATCCCCTTCTATAGATAAACAGTTGCTTGAGGAAGTACTTGAGGAAGCAGATTCTATAAGCGTAGAAATGTTTTAAAGTGAATTTCTAGTTAATTCATCCCAGCAGCATCTGTAGTAGCCTAGAAATGAACTGCACGTGTATATAGAGGACATATGGACTCACAGGCTGTAAACAATAGGGTTGGGATTGTCACAGGAAGGGGAACCTGGCCGAGTGGGTCTGCCTAGGGCCGGTGGGCAGCGGGTGGGTTCTCAACTTTGTGCAGGGAAAGTTTCCCAGTACAGGTCCTGGTGATTTTTAGAGGATGTTTATTAAAGCTGGAGACAGTGAAACAAGGAAGGGCCTAGGATAGAAGAAGCAACAGGAGAGGGACTAGGTGGGGGAATGAGCCCCCACGAAGCTGCTTTGGCTCACTAAGAAGTCAGAGAAAAGGGGGCCTTGGGGACAGGTTCAGGGGATTTGCCTGGGACAGGACGAGCTGCTGCCACCATTGCTCCCTGGTTGCAAGTGTGCTTGTGGGGGAAGAAGAGGGGCCAGGGAAAGGCCTAGGTGTGCTCCTGGGAGGGTGAGCAGGGAACCGGGACCTGGGGGGTGGGGGTGGGTGCCTTGAGGGTATTTAAAGGCTGGGAGTTTAGTGGAGGAGCTCAATAGAATATTAATCACGTTTATGCTGCTATGCCAAGATGAGATTTATTCCCTGAACCTCAGCTGTTCTTAGATGTGGTTGGCAAATGGCACTAATTGGATTTCTGCTACTTATGTCCTCGAGTAGGGTGATTTATTTATCCTCTGGTTGGGGAGAAGTATAAACCATTTACTCTGAACTGTCCCTGGTTCAGAAGATAGGATTTTGCGATTAGGTGGCTGTAAGCTGCTGGGCCCTCTGTTTCCCTATTGCGCTTGTCCTGACTTACTAGCCTGTCTCGGAATTTGGGTTTGTGTATCTCCAGCGCTAACTAAAGCTGGGACAGCTATTATCTCGGCCAACATGGGGCCACACGTTGGCTGGTTCAAAGATATGTGTTGGTCAGAAAAGGGAGAATTAAAGTGCATCTGCTTGCAGGGCAGAGAAATGGTGGCCTGACCCAGGGTGCTGGCGCGACAGACACTGTACCCTGCGGGCTCAGCAGGAGCGAGGTAAACGGTGTGTTCCGCTTTAAGAGCAGGGCCGCAGCGGGGGACAGACCGCGACGCGGGTTAGCCGGGGGCGCAGGCCCAACGCTAGAAGAGCCGCCCATAGGAGTGCGCGCGCACCGTGCGGGGGCGGGACTTGGGCGAACCGCCTGGCTGTCTCCGGCCCCGGATGAGGAAGTACGGGGAGGGGTGGGGGGGCGTACCATAGAGACGTAGAGGTGGCGGCGGCCGGAGCGCCCCTGGGCTCTCTGGACTCGGTACTCAGGTAGACTTTGCGGCGGCTGGGCTGCGGCTGCAGAGGCCCGGCCGGCGGGGCGAACGCGGGCCGCGGAGCAGGCCTCAGGGTAAGAGGCCGGGGGCGGGAAGGCTTGGGGCGCAGCCGCCCCGCCCCACTCCACCCTAAGAGGACCATCTGCCGGGAGGTGCAGTTTGAGGGGGATCCCGGCCCCCACGCTCTCTGGGCGCCGAAGGGAACCGAGGCTATGCTGCGGGCGGCGGAACGACCCGGGGAGAGGGAGGAGACCAGGCCCCCGTCGCGAGGGGGAAACGGCTTCACCGAGTCATGGCTCCGACGGGGGAGAGAGACTCCTCTTCAACCTCGATGCGGCAGGAGACCCCCAACTTCCTACGGGGAGAGCGACGCCCCTTGCCGTGGCGTAAGCTCTTCCTCGGCGCCAGTGCCTTTATCAGCGGAGCAAGCCCCGCTCCCGGGGTGCGAGCGAGAGGGCGGTTTTGAACTTATTTTAAGGAGGGTGTGCAATAACCCCCAAACAAGACCTTTCCCCCCAGTTTGGTCAGCGTGAGCCCCCCAGGCCAAGAGCGAGACTCAGCTTGCCGAAAAGTAGACAGAGGCCATCTCCCTTACCTGTGAAAGATAGACTTACCTGCCCTCCTTTATTTTTCACCTTCACCCCGAGATTCAGGGAGGAAGACCCCGAATTTACTTCGTGGTGTTAGAAGCCAGCCTTTCTCCCCTCCCCCAGCCCTGCCCACGGAGGCTCGGCGCCTCGCTCCTTTCCCCCGCGTCTCCTGGTGAGCAGGGAGCTCCTTTCGTTTGCACGATGGGCGTTGGGAGTGTGATAGTTGCAAGCCTGTGTCTCCCACTTCCCATCTTTGTGACCTTGAGTAATTGCTTAGCCTCTCTCACTCAGCCCATCTCTAATTTGGGTAGAATTGTCACAAAGGCTAAAGGAGAATTTGTGTAAGTGCTTAGTGCATAGTAGTAACCTTTTTGTCAGTTGTTGCTGTTACTGTTACTTAATTTGTTTTTCGAAGGAAACTAGTATCTTCTACAGAGAAATCGATATTTCCATGCATGTCTCCCCTCATCTACCCCCACCCCCAGCCCCCCAGCCCCACCCCCCATCGCAAGCATTCAACCCATCATTTCTCACAAGAAAGGAGGCTTTCCCCCCCTGGGGTGGAGAGAGGCACTTCTAATCCCCTTAGATCCTGCTCTACTCCCCCAATTAACAAAGAGGGCCTCAATTAGAATAATCAGGAAAATAGACTTCGCTTTTGGAAACGAGTCTGTATTCCAGGAGGTAGGGAGACCTGATACCAGAGGCCAGCCTTTTCTTTGTTCACAGAAGTCACCACTTCCTCACTGGTTAGAGATGTCCTCTCCCATTCCCTCTACTCGCTCTGGGGGCGAAAAAGCTTCTTTCTAGCTACGGGGCCCCCCTCCTCCAAAGAGGGAGATTCCAACCTGTTTCTCTTGCTCTCCCAAGAAAAATACCTTTGAGAGGACGACTCTTTCCTGCCATATATTTAGAGCGGCACAGATGGTTTCTTTTCCTTTGAAAAAGAAATTACAATCTTTTATGCAGAAGAGTCTGTCAGTTAGAAATCAGGAGCATTTCCCTCCTTCACTCCCCATGTGGAGACAGGGATTCTTTTTCTGCATGCTAATAAAGGGAGGCAGTATTCGATGCGTTTGAGATTTCCTGCACACTCCATGTTGAAGAGCGGGGCACTGTTTAGTATGTGGGCTTTCCTGCCCCACTTTCAGTTTATCTAGAGATCTGGTTAAAAGATTCTTCTTTCTCTGTTCCTCAAGAAGAGGCCCCTTCTCCTAACTCCCTCATGGAGGGACTGGCTATAGTGTCTGGATCTTTGGAAGAGAAAGCCCCTTTCTCAAGGTGAAAGGAGTGCTGTGAACTTCTGAGAGCCTGGTCATTATTGCATTGTCAGCGCCCAGTGTTATTAACTGTTCTTTTCGTTGAGAGCAGCCTCCTTTGCATTTGGAATTAAAGGGAGGAGAACCTTCAGACTCGATGATGGGGGCACATGGTTTTCTGTTCTGCTCTTTTCTTTGTTTGACTTTTTCCCCCTATTTTTTTTTTTTTTTTTTTTTTTAGTGCTGCAAACTTTATACCCCCAGAACTTTTGTTTTGGGGAATGTTTGAACAACTAAAGTAAAAATTGCCACTTTGTCAGGTTTTTAGTATTATAAAATGTATTTTAATGAGAGTGAGAGATAAAATGTTATCTTTCACTGGTTGTGTGTGTCCCCCCCCTTGCTTTTGTTATTTGGTGGGATAGGAATTAACACTGCCAAGTTGCCCGAAGACACATTAAAAGCTTTCTATGTTTTTTGTATGTTAAGTGTTCTTAAATTACCTGTTTGCCCTTGAGTATGTGCAGTGAGGATTAGTCTGAGCTCTGTACCACCATTGTTGGTTTCTCTAGGTGTGCTTTGCTGAAACAGTGAAATAGAAAAGTTTTACTTAAGAGTCATGGGGTTTTTATGGGTGGAAGGACCTTTGAGATTATTCTGTTTAATTTGTTAATTTTACATGTGAAAAACTAGCCTAAGGAAGTTAGTGACACAGGCCAAGCAGCTAGTACACCGCATGACAGGATAGGGACCCTGGTCTCCCCACTGGAAAACCGGCATCTAGACTGCTCCCTGAACTGCTTCTGCATTTGAAACACAAAGATCTGGAGATGATTGTTCTCAGTTCAAAAGAATTTCTACTTTTATTGGAAGAATTGTACTGCGTGCTCCCTATAAATATCAGTCATTTTTTTCCTTAGGAAAAATCTCTTCTTTAAACAATCTAAGTCTTATTTGTGTTATGGTAAAGATGACAAGTCAATAGCAGCTGCTAAGAGTTGTTCGAGAATCTCTGGGTTATTTTTTTGCTTATACCTCAAACTAGATAATTATATGGTATCCTCACCCAATAGGTTGGTTATAAGTCATTAGTAAGGATTAAACCCTAGATCCTAACCTACATTTTATAAGCATGTGTTAGTCACTGTTTCCTCTTACTTGAAGTTCCCTGAACATTTAATGTAAAAACTTTTATGGTTGAGGCAGAGAGCTGACATTTGGGAAGATACTAATAAATTAAAGGGACAATACAGTTACAGTTATTTATTGCTACATATTTGGGTCCCGGGAAATAATGTTTAAAAAATTTCAACATATGTGATACATACTCATTGTAAAGAAGAGGAAAAAGCACAACATACAGTGAAGTTATCTGTGATTCCATCACCCATCACTGTTTCCATCGCCCATCATTCCACCACTGTTGGATTTATATTCTTTCAAACATTTCCTATGTGCACATACATTTTCCCTAAATGTATGGGGTCCTGGTGTTCATGCAGTTTGATAAAATATTTCAGGCACCTTCCTTTGTAGAGGTATATTTCTATACATTTTTACTTGCTCTGTTGCATTCAGGTACTTCGTTTTAAACAACCTGAAGGGTTAAACTTGGAGTTTTTTGCCTGCAATCTTGTGGCATTGCCAATAACTTAATAGATTGCAAAAGTTGAGAGAAGAGTTTGGTGGTGCAAGCTAGGGAGCTGAGAATAATTTTAAACTGCCATGATGGGCTTACACCTAAATATTACTCCACCTCTGAGGGTTCCAGCCAAGGCACCCAGCTGTTCTTGGTGACTCAACTGCAGATACTGCTGAGAAACTTGAGGACCCAGAATTGGGCTCGGAGCAAAGGAGGGAGTGTCTGTTTTGCTTCGACAGCCAATGTGCCTCATTGCTTTACAGGTTGAAAATCCTTAGAATTACGTCTCTGCCAAACGAGCATCAAGAGACGATGATAGCTTTGTGGTGTTTGGCTTTTGTATATTGGAAGTTATCTTTTGGGAATCAAAGCACTTAAAATTCTGTTTTAGCCAATGCAAGTTTACAGTATATATGGAGGCAGAGGAAAGCTAACGTGCTCTTTTCTCTGAGGAGTATTTTGAGCCAGTCTGTGTGATTATCAGTATTGCCTGTTTGTGATAAAGGTGTTTAGCAAATGTGTATTTTTGCATGAGTTTGTGTTCAGAACAAAATCTTGAGTTAGGACCGTGGGGATAGAAAGGAGTGTGATTTGCTAGAGACACTGCTGGATCTGAGTCCATAAAGGCAAGATATAAATGCTTGGGGGTTCGTGTCTGAGCTCTAGGATAGTGGGGATATCATTACTGAGAGGCAACAGGATCAAACATAAGCACGTAAGTTCACTGAGGGCCTCTCTCATTCCTGTTCCTCATAGCTGTTTGCATGTAGTAAGGCTCAATGATTCGTCGGGTTGAATGGGTTCTGTTTTATACACGTTAGTTTTTGTGGGGTGCCATCCTTGTGAGTAAAACTGGTCAGGAACTTGAAAAAAAGTTAGGGCTTAGGATAGGTTGCTCTTTTTTTTAATCAGCTTTATTAAGATATAATTTATATACCATACAATTCAAGAACTTAAATTGTACAATTCAGTGGTTTTTAGCATAGTCACATGCAGCCATCACTACAGTCAATTTTAAAATGTCGTTATTGATCCCAGAAGAAACTCTGTCCATTAGTAGCCACTCCTTGTTTCTCCACCTCTCCTAGCACTAAGCAACCACTAATCTACTTTCTGACTCTAGGTTTCCCTCCTCTGGACATTTCATATAAACGGGATCTCATGATATGTGGTCTTTTTATTTTCTGTGATGTTTTCAAGGTTTATCCATGTTGTATCATAAGTCAGTACTTTTTTTCTTTTTATAGTTGAGTAATATTCCATTATACAGATAGACCACATTTTGTTTATCCATTCATCGATTGATGGACATTTGAGGTGTTTCCACTTTTTTGCTCTTATGAATGGTGCTACTGTGAGCATTACTGGAAGTTTTTGTGTGGATATATAACTAGGAGTGGACTTGCTGGGTCATGTGGTCCACCCTATGCTCAGAGGGACAGTTTTGAGTCATCTTCAGAGCAGAGAAGATAAGGTGAAGTCATCAAAAAAGTGAAGCCTGAAAAGGGAAGTGTATCAGGGATTAAACTTTTGAGAACACCCCCACTTCAGTGGCAGGCAGGGAGAAGAGCTCTTGAGCAGAAGCAGGTGGACAGACCCACAGAGCTGATTTCCATCAACTGACCTGTCCTTTCACAGTGTCCCTTACTGCAGTAATCTGGTCTTGATACTGCGTTGTGACAACCAAAAACTGGATTTTGTTGTTGAGAAGGGAAACTGAACCAAGTTAAAATTGAGCACCTCCTGCCTTTTGGGGGCCATCAAATAGCAATTCCGCTTTATCTCTGTTAACCCCCACATGCACACACACAAAATGGCCTAAAGTCTAAAGTGCCCCCCGAAATATCCCGGAGCTAGAGGAGAAGGGGAAGGCTGTAGCTCCAAAAGGATGCATTTCTCTGAGCACTGTGTGCTCTCACATGATTCTCGCCCTATGCTCTTTGCTTCTTTTTTGGATTCAGGTTTCTTCATCAGCCCTCCTGTGTGACGTAAACTTTATGGACGAGCAGCCTGAATTCCTACAAGTTCTAGTATTTAATTAAGCAGTGCAGTGTTACATCCTTTACCTTTGAGTAGGGTTCCTTGAAAACACTAAGGGCACGCAGTGGGTGAAGTCTGGATAAACCTGAATAAATCATCCATCGCAGTTTAGGAAACCAAGAGGAAGGCAGAAGGGCCCAGAATGAGAGGAGCTGTCAGCTGCCCTTCCTCAGCCCCCAGCTTCGGTCCAAACAGCACAGGAGAAAGGATGGGATCTTCTGTGCAAGGAGGAAAAATGGTCAACCCAGGAGTATTCAAAGTGGGTGCCTCTTCACTTAGAGCATGTGCCTTTGTACAGGTGACATCTGTGGGCTCCCCCAGATAATCAAGGTGAATGGAGCCAGGGACCAAGGGAACTGAGTTGTAAAGATTTACATGGTATGTTGGGAAGTCCCTCCTGCTCAGACATCTGGTTGTGGTCGGTGAAGAGAAGTTGAGATAGTTTAGTAGCCTGCAC
This sequence comes from Miniopterus schreibersii, assembly GCF_964146895.1. Classification (NCBI taxonomy): domain Eukaryota; kingdom Metazoa; phylum Chordata; class Mammalia; order Chiroptera; family Miniopteridae; genus Miniopterus; species Miniopterus schreibersii. Next base: position 15,165,593 of record NC_138122.1, read on the forward strand.
TGGATTTTACTGGTATGTAATACATTTATTTGGGGGGAAAGCTGGACATTAGGAAGTGGGAGTAGAAATTGGCTGGCTTTCTGGAACACTTTTCTATGTGCATTTTGGCCAAAAGGATTTGTCATTAATACCTTCAATAAATCCTTGTTATGAACTCTGAGTTGCCAAATACTTCTCATCTTCTCTCTCCTTGTTTAGGGTAGGGAGAGAAAACATCAAGAGTGAAAGCATGCAGTGTCTTATTTGGTTAATCAGTTTCCACCTTGGTCAGGTCAAAGTGGGTTTTGTGGAAACTGCACACATTATTAGTAGACTAAAATGGAAAACTTACTGACCAGGAAACCCTGGTTGTGAGTGTACCATTTCCTAGCTCTGTGTGTGTGTGTTTGTTTTGACTACTTTAATTATATAATATTAGAGCCTACTTAGATATAAATATTATTTCAGCAAATAAGCTGTATTTCCATCACCCAATGCAGGAAATTAAACATTCCCATTTCAAATGAAATCCCCTGAGTATCCCCCTCCTTCCTCTCAGATAACCAAGTAATATTTTAGGCAGGTCATTTTTAACCTCTTCAGGTGTGATTTTAAAATCTATAGTGGGAAGATGATAGCTGCCCTACTTAGCTCACAGAATTATTGTGAGAATCAAATGAGTGGTGTCTGTGAAGGCACTTAGAAAATCTCAAGATGCTAAATAAAAGTCAGGAAGGATTCTCCTGAAGACCTTGTTTAGTGTCTTGTGCCAGCCTAGGTAGATATAGCTCAAGTGTTTGATAAGAGTGAAGGAATGGAATTCCATTTTCTCTATATCTTCTTTCAGAAAGTATCTTAATGAAGAAAAGCCAGTGAATCAAATTCTTCAGAGTCCCTTGGTATATATTTATTCAGCAAATATTTACTGAGTACCTACTATGTGTCAAGTACCTATTCCAGGCAGTGGGGATACAGCATTGAACAAAACTAGCAAGGTTCATGCCCTGAAAACAAGTAGAAAACTGTTTTGATCTTTTAATTTACATCAGGTCTATCCCTTGGATGCTTGGACATGTATTCTCATCAGCATTTGCTGGCTCTCCAGATAAATTGAGAATTGTTCATAAAGCAGTATTTGAATTGAAATTAGACAGATGTCTATTAAAAGTTTCAGGAATTTATTTTTCCACAAATTCAATCTACTGAGGACAATTTCTTGGTGCCAGATAATGCTGGCATTTGAGGTATAATTTATTGTCCTTATTTTCGTCAGTTTGAGCTGCGACAGCTTTCTTCTACCCTGCAAAGTTTTAAACTTTTATCCCTTCCTTTGATTTGTGTCAGGGTGAACCGTTTGATGTAAGACTTGACTCCATAATCTACATCTGCCCTAATGCTGTCATCCGGAGTAGAGACTCAGCCAGTTCCACTTGATTCCTCCATGTCTGCCGTGGTACAGGAATTATACTCTGAACTCCCAGTAAGTGTCTCCAAAGAGCTTCATGCTGACCCTGAGCCGAGTGTGATTCCAGATGTAAAACCTGGAGCCTCAAGCTCTCTCATAAGTCAGAGTAGGGCAGCGCCCTTGGAGCTGCAGAGGACTCATGCGGAAATTTGTGAAGAAACCTCTAAGACCTTGGATCATGGGGGAGAGCCTGGGCGGTGTGGGCTGGTGGACCCCACAGCAGGAGGTTCTGTGGCTTCTGGGATTTTGGATAGGGAAGAGAAAACCAAGAGCATGGAGCTAAAGGTCTTCAGAGATCGAGGGGACCAGGTGGAAATTGTAAGAGAACCCTGTGAGGGAGCGAAGGAAGACCCATGTCAACATTCTGCAGCCGCTGAAGAAAAGATCAGCCCAAGGCAGGTAAGAAACGATATCTTGAATCAGATGAGTTGAACGTGAATGACAGTTTTCCGGAGCAACACTCCGCATGATAAAGGACAGATGCTGACAGGTAGCTTATGATTTATTATTGAACCATTTCCAGAATGTTGATTTTGGTGGTAACTTTTTTTCGATGACCTTTTAAAACATGTGCATCACATTAGACCCTTGAAGAGAGGAAGTGTTTATTTAATGAAAAACTGTCACTTCTCTGAAGCAGCTCCTGTATGTGAAATACTGAGTTTCTTTGTGATAGTCATATGGTATTTCTGCATCTGATGTTAAGAAATGATGTGTACTTTTCCCTTAAGTTTGGGTAGTGTCATGATTAGTGATAGTATCATGGAGTAAGATGTCACAGAAATATTTTTGAGGGAGGCTGTTGATTCTGGTAGGGCTTCATAGGATGGATACCCTAGAAGGATCACCATATTTTTGGAGTCCTTAGCTTTGCAAAAACTTGACTTTTATTTTTTTGTACATCAGAGGTGATGGTCTCCAGAGGACTGACCCATGCTAACCCACTTCATGAGAGGCTGAAGTATAAATCAGAAAGCCAGTTCTTTAATACACAGTGAAAAGCGGAATCATTACTTGGTAGGAAATGGGAAATCAAATCTCTCTTGATGAGTTTGAACTTAGAGTAAGAGGGGTTAGTTGAGTTAGATTAATGGTTAGTGAGCTGTGATGGACCCTAATTCTTAAAGAAATATACCTGCCAAGTGGACTAGAAAACTTACTTTTTCCCCTTGATGGGGAGTTAAAAAACTTTTTCAGTAAAGGGCCATATAGTAAAGACATATTTTAAGCTTTGTAGGACAGATTGTATCTGTCAAAACTACTCAGCGCTGCCATTGTAGAGTTGTAAAGTGAAAGCAAGCATAGACAATATGTAAGTGGATGAGTGTGGCTATATAAATAAAACTTTGGTTATAAGCACAGGCACTGGCCTGCAGGCTGTAGTTTGCCAACCCTTGCTCTAGACCAGTGATTTCCAACCAGTATGCCGTAGACTGTCAAATAAAAAAATGACAACAGCCAACACAGCAGTAGCCATCCAGTATGAATGAATCACAATTATATCTTTTTTTTGGTCAGATCAGCAAAAAATATATTTTTTTGGTGTGCCGCAGAATTTTAGCAATTAGTTTATGTGTGCCCTGAGATGAAAAAGGTTGAAAACTGCTGCTCTAAACCCAGTAATAAATTTATATTCTCTGGATTTCCATTCTCCACCTGATAAATTCATCATTTCTTTACACAGGTTACAGAGCAGTTGATTGTAGTAGGCTGCATATGTTGACCATAATTAGGAATGGATAAATTATTAAGTAACAGTTGAATGTAATAACGAGGTTTTATGCAGTAATGATCTACTCTTAACATTATAGTTAAATGAGTGAGGTAATAGATTCAGGATCTAAAGGTTCCTTCTTGATATGGTGGGCTGAGTCTAACAAGATGAAAGTTTAATGTAATGTTCGATATAAAATAAACTGTGCATGTATAAATTGTGAAGTATAATAATGAATACAACATACATACATCTATGTATATATGTAGGTACCACCCAACCTGAGAACTGGAAGATTACTGTCTCTCTCTGTTCCTTTTTAAAACCATCGCTTTTCTCTCTTCCAATTCCACCATAGGTAAATATATACTATGATTAATAGATATAAATGTAAGATTTTGTACTCAGTTCCATAAACTGATTTCCACAAGTGAACAAAAGTGGTATTTTTGGAGAAACAGAAGACTACAGGTGTTAGCTGGTCACTTAGAATTAACTTTGTGGTATGGCTGCCAAGGAAAGCCAATTTGCTCTTAATATACATTAACAGAAATGTGCTTCCTGGACTAAGGGGTGGTAGTTGTGCTCTGTTTAGCCAATAGCTAGAGTATCATACTTACAGTCCCCTGTCCCCACAGCACTCAGGTGAGCTCAAGATGTCCCCAGGGCTGGGTGGGTGTGGGGTGAGAGGGGAAGCAACAATGTGCCAGTGTTGGGGTTCCTGGCCAAAGGATCCTGTCCTCTGCTCATGCCGAGCCTGGTGTCATATGTGGAAGGAGTATGGAAAACCAGGAATGTATTCCTGGATAAAAAGTCACACTAATGACACAACCTGAAAACACACCATTGGAGGCCAAGTTGCTGGGCATGTCTTCCTATGAAAAAAGACTCTAGAGAAGCCTTCAAGAATTTGGAGGCTGTCAAGCTGAACTGGCTCTGTTGGACACAGGCTCAGTGGAAGACATGGCAGTGATAGCTCCTAGTCATTCTCAGGTCACAGGACCCTTTGGAAATCTGAAGGAATGCTGCAGACCTCTCAGAAAAATCAGATATAACATTTCAGAAGGTTTACAGAGTCCTGACATCTTGGACCTTAAGATAAGAACTCTTGCTAGATTGGCAAATACCACAAACATAGTCAAAAGACACTGACAAATTGGGAGAACATTTTTGCAATGTATATCATAGATAAAGGGCTTATATCTTTAATATATAAAGAACTCCTTGAGGAATGAAAAACTCAATAGAAAAATGGAGGAAAGACTTGGATAATTCACTGTGTGTGTGTGGTATTTAAACACATGAAGAGATGGTTAAGCCCACTCATAGAGACGTGATACCAGTTTTTACCTATGAGAATGGTGAAAATAAAAAATTATGACAACATATCTAGTTGGCAACACTGAGGAAAAGAACTAGGTGCCTATTGTGGGAAACGGGAGGGGAGGGGAAAGGGGAGAGGAATGGACGGTGTCTGAGAACCACGGTGGGAGGGACAGCTGCACAGGCCAACTGAGCAATGAAAGAGCGTATTCAGCTCCAGACGCTGCGTTGTGGAGGAGAGAGATGGAAAACTTGCCTGCGAAGATTACCAGCCAGAATGTGGAAAAGATGGGTCTGATTTAAGAATAGGATATAAGGAGGAAAAAAAGAGTAAGATATAAAGAGATGACATGTGACACCCCAAACAGGTGATTTACCATGAAAACTATATTGTCCTTGGTGGGGGCTTTTTATTTTGTTTGCTTGCTTGCGTGTTTCTCTTGGTGATTAGATATAAGCTGTAGGGTGTTTAAATTTTTATATATTTTGCTTTTCCCCCCTCATAGTGGTATGTATGCCTGGGTTGAATATGTTGTAATAGCTTTGGTTCCAGGATATAGTACTTTAATCGTGCTCAGTACAGACACAGAAAAAGTTCTGAATTGTCTGTTAGCTGTAACATAAAGGCTTGGTTTACATTTTTTTACAGATCTTTGAAGGTGTATCTGGAAGGGATATCAAGTAAGGAAACGCAATGGCTGTTGATCACTTGAAGCATGTTATGCTTTTGGAGAAACTTGTTTTTTTAATTGCATATTCATAAGAGACCTAATCTTTTGCAATTTTTATGACTTTACTTAAATGAGAGGCTGTTGGACTAGATGCCCATTAAGCTTATTTCTCACCCTAAAAGTCTGTGATCCTAAGGGAAATTTGCAGTAGTGTGAAGGAGCTTACTATTTGATTAAAAGGAAATCTTGTTGGAAAGAATTCATTTTCAGTAATTCGAAGGCAAAAAAATCTGAACTTCACACTCTCAGTAGTACACTTGGTGGCCATAAGCTGTTCTCCAGGTCTGCCAGGGCACTGTTGTCCCCACAGTAATGGTTGGCCCATGGTTCTTCTCATCTCATGTGGTTAAAAGTGTGTGACAAAAAAGTGACCAAAGCACCAGTGGCATACTGCTGAGGCTTAAGACAGACTTTCTCCTAATCATTTTAGCAGTTTTCTTAGATTATTCATTGTAGGGGGATGTTATTAAATATCTTACCTAGCTAACATGATCAGTGCCTTATATAAAATCAGTTGTTCCTCTGAATTGAGATACATGGAGAAAAACTCCTTTTTATTAAGCTCTGTAAAGATGTTTTAAAGTTACCATTCTACAGCTGTTCCTTTCTAAAGATGCAAATGTAGGGAAGTGAAGGATCCATCTAGAAATACAAAAGTTTCTTTATTTTCAGTGCTCTTTTCTATGAACGTAATCCTGGCGATTTCCACAAATGTCAGGAAGTTGGAAGTGTCTCATTGGCTCTGTATTGTGGACCCATTGTTGCATAGTTCAGTATATAGGCAGCGCCATCTGAAGATGGGTCATTATCACTGCCCTTCCATCTTCCTCTGTCTCCAGCTCAGGAAGCTCAGGTTTGAGAGCTCAGCAGGGTCTGGCTACAAGTGGGTCTAACAGTTCAGAGATACATCAGGCCTTTGAGGAGCTTCTGAATACCCTGCTTATAAAAGCTGAAAGCCTGATGTATATTCATTTCTCTCCTTAAATATGTGTGTGTGTGCTTCCTGCTCTCAGCTAGCCTCATAGGAATGAATAAGAGAATTGCATTTCCCCCCCAGGACATACAGCCAGTTTTTAATGGGAAATAACATTACAGATGAACAAGACCCTCCTAAAATCTGCCAAAACTTGGGAGAAGTACCAAAAGCTGATGCTGATTCCAAAACAGTGGGCAGGGGGATGATGTGTTGGAAGGGCAAGGCAAAGAATGTGTTTGTTGTCGATTTGAAAAACAAATTGCAGCCCGGCCAATGTGGCCCAGTGGCTCCCATGAACCAGGACATCACGGTTTGATTCCCAGTCAGGGTACATGCCTGGGTTTCGGCTCAATCGCAGTAGGGGGCATGCAGGAGGCAGCTGATCAATGATGTTTCTCTCATCAATGTTTCTATTTCTATTCCCCTCCTTTCCTCTCTCTCTAAAAATCAATAAAAACATTTTTTTTTTTAATTGTAGCAATGATTTCACTATCTGTAGATTTAGATGAATGTTATGTGAGTCTTGTGCTTACCAGTTAGATCACTGTGAAATTTTTTTATTTTTTTTATTCTTAGGGCAGGGAAAAAGAAATGACCCAGATGGAGCTGAGTGTGAGCAGCCGTCTTTGGTCTATCAGAGTCTCCTAGCTGGTAAATCTGATAGAACCCTTACCTTATGGGGCTCCAAGCCATTTGCTGCCACACTGTGCACATTCTGCCACTGCCCCTTCCCAATTTTCTGAATTCCTTCTGTAGGAGGAAACTGGTTGCTATTGATAGTGCTTTCCCTTACCCCTCCTCCTGTGAAGGGGGATGAAAAGAAAAAAATAGCCCTTCTACAAAGTTTTGGAAGAAACTTTGGAGAAGAAAATTGAGTATGTATCTAGAATTGTTAGGGACTGAGATACATAGAATTTCCTGATATTTTCCTTTCAAATGAAATTAAGATTACATTGCAGCAATTTGTTTCTTGATTCAGAAGGTATTTATAGGGTTTTGTATGAATCTGCAGGCCAACATTTTAAACCTGTTGTCCTGATCTTGGGAAACTAGCCTTTTCAAGCTCAAATTCTAGAGAAGTGGAAGTTTTTATTGATTATACTTATTTAAATTTGAGGTTTCCTTCAGTTCCCAATCTTTGTGACTGCTAGTGAATTTCCGGAGTCATAAAGAAGTCTCTCTGAGGATAATGTGCATTCATGAACTCAGGTATCTCTGAGTCCTTCCTGACTTCTGATCTTCTTGCAGGAGGACCTTCCAATGCCATCGCACAAAGAACTGTTATGCACAGACCTCCCTGAGGATTGTCTGAGGAGCAAAGGTATTTATTTCTCTAAAATTGTTTCTTTTCCACTTTTTACACACACTGTTTTAGTTCACAGTTTCCATTTTGCATTGGGGATGTACGGATTATATGCCCTTGCAAAATGGACTTAACTATAAAAGTTCTTGATGTTGCCCATGGATGTACTTGAAGACCCCTAGTATTATGGAACAGTGCCTTATATTTGACAGTAGTTTGCTTCCTACTTTTCCTACAATGATTCTCTCTTGACAGTGTGTTGAACCTTAATTGCTGATGTATAATCTTCTATTTGAATTTATTAAAGGGACCTGCCTGTTTGGAAGGGTTGATGTAGACAGGGGAGAAACCCACCCAGTACAGCTCAGCACTGTGGCAGCTCATCTGTCCGCGTTCTCCCGGGCGGGGAGGGAGAAGGTGTTCACTCCAAGTTATCTTGAGGGTTTTCAAAGCCATTTCCTTTGTTACCTCATTTTGCTCCTCAAAGCAATGGTTGGACATAGGCATCTGAGGTACTACCTTAGTTTGCTTGCTTGCGTGCTTGCTTGCTTGATGAAGGAGCTGAGGCCCAAAAGAGTGCTGAGCCAGGATTCTTCTTTCCCTGCCCCAGGCTCAACATAATCTTTGGTAACTTCAGAGAGAGGACTACATGTATATAGCATATAGTTAAGGTTAATAATATAGAATAATCAGAACTGCAAGAAAGATGAAAGTACAGCAAATATGTTTAATTGTATGACCTTGTTGTAATGTCAGATTTGACTCTCTGCTTCTTGGCAGCCTGGACAGGAAAGGAAGTACAAATCAACCTTATGAGGAAAGACACTTGCCCCAATTTATCGCTCTGCTTCCTGCTGCTGGACATTTTCTCTGGGCTCAAAGGCTCAGCTGTCCAATATAGATTAAAGCTCTGAAGATGAGAAATGTCGCTTCGTGCATAAGTTTCACCCAGTTCTCAGGGCCTTACAAGGGATACATTTAGTGCCACCATCCCTTCTGCCCACAAGATCTTTTTAGTGGGGCTCCAGTATCGCTGTATTGAGTCTTTGGTGTGTGGCTGTATTTTCACCCACAGCTTAAGCACACATTTACTGTGTGTTAATTTACACTTTCATTTAACAACTGAACTAGCCTTTTAAACAGGAAAACCTTAGTTATTTTCTACGAGGGAATCTACCTTCTCAGACTTACCCGGTTACTCTCTCCTAAAGTGCTCGTCCACATTGAGCCATGGGTAAGAATGAGCTCTTCTGAAAAGTATCCTCGGATAAACTACTTGTGGCACTTTTCCCCCTGCCCTAATACCATTCCTCATTAATGACTAAACTGGTAAAATGAATTCTTTTCTTCCCCCAAAGCCACATGCAGGGTTCTCAGTTTGAGATGGGGGTTTTACTAGAGTTTTTAGCAGCAAGGACCTAGTGCCTGACTATGATATGTTCTTCCATTCACTCCTCCAAGAACCTTCCAAGGTGTTCCTGCATTATATATGAGGAAATAAGTTTTGCTGTACAGTGTCCCTGCCAGTCATAGCAAGGCAGAAAGGAGGTTCTATGAAGGCAGGTCTGTGGAAGAATTGAGCCCTTGGGAGCACACAAGCAGGACACATGGCCACCATGAATCTGAATTAAACAGATGCACATGCTCTACTGCAGTATAACCAGCATTTCAGCCTGCTTTGCCAAGGTCAAGATCAAGCATCTACCTACCAGCTTATCATTTACTAATGAAATGAGAAGTAAATCGTGTTTCTTAGACATATAGTTGTATACTCTCTAGGGACCCCAGTTGCCAAAATTTTCACTCTGCCCCAGAGTATAGCTGTTAGTCCTGAGCATATTAAAGTTTTCCTAATGAAAATCTAATATGCCCTTGCTACCTTTAAGTGTCTGCACTGTTGAGCACTGTACAAATTACTTTACTAGTTTCATTTATATTAAGTTTGATTATTCTGAAGGGGCATCTTGAACGTCGGTGTTCTGTGGTAATTTATAAATTTGCTGAGGAATGAATTTGGATTCTTGCACTAAGTTGTTTAGTAAGTGAACCTAGGCTACTACACTCTCCCTTTGGTGCATTGTATTTCCTTCTCTATAAATATGACCCCTTCACAGTACTCCCAAGTTAGCATGATATTCCAGAATTTTGAGGTTCTTTACAGTCCTGTGTCTGCTGTGGCTCATTTAGGTGAAATGAGAACAAGCTTAATCCTTTAAAAGGACTTTTGTGTTAACCAAAATGAGTCTTTCATTGGTAGGATGCTATTTTGTATTTCATTCCTTATTTCATTGCTGCTGGAAAGACCCGAGAGAAGTGGACAGAGGGGAGCAGTGATGGGTATTGTTTGAGGGGCCATTTCACAAAGCAAGTGTGTCTTCCTGTTAGGCACTGATTGGCATGTCTCCCTTTCTGCTACTTGGAGTTTTACTGTAGCTATTTTACCATGGTTTTCTGTTTAATATTTTACAAAACTGATATTACCAACTATTATTGTGTTTTCAGAGAGTTTCTTGTAACTGGGCTTCTTTGGGAAGGTTGTATGTAGAAGAAAGGTGAATGGGCACCAGGAATAAAACCAAAATTAGTTCCTAAATAAAACCAAAATTAGTCATTGAACCTAGGCTACTACACTCTCCCCTTAGTGCATTGTGGTAATTACTGTGGGACTTAATTCCCACAGTACCAGTCTCCCTTGAGACTTATTTGGGAATTCTGAAATAGGAGGTCACCAGAAATTGGAATAGCATTATGGGAATACATTTTGATGCAAGGTGAAAGCAGTCAAGGAGGGGAAAATTACTTTATGTAATTCTGGGAACTAGATAGTTTAAGTTATTTAAAATAATTAAAAGTTGAAAAAAAATGTTAAAGATCTCTATTTCTGTTCTGCGAATAAATTAAACATCATAGTAGATAGAAGGAACCTATCAATAAAGCCCTTATGCCTTAGAGTTTATTGATTTGTTCTTATACATTGGAATGAGTATTTCCTGCATTGTATTCCCTGTTTATGTCATTATCCTCCTATAATTTATACCTTGGGGGATGAAAAGTTGAAAAATATTCAGTACTATGTAGATCCGTTTAATGGACAACATGGAAGAAGTCTAGACATTTGGGGAACTGATCTGTGTTTTGTTTTTGTTTTTTTACTTAAGTATAACTTACCTACAATAAAATTTACCCTTTTTTGTGTGCATACAGTTCTGTGGGTTTTTACATACAGTTGCGTAACTACCATCACAATCAAGATATAGGTTATTTCTGTCAGCCCAGCATTGAACATCACTGACTCCTTTTATATAGATAGTCCCTCTTGCCAACTCCAGCCCCTATAGAAACCAGTGATCTGTTTTCTGTCCCTGACTGCGAATCAAACCCCGATCGCCTGGATCCCAGGTCCATGCTCAACGGCTGAGCCACGCCCGGCCGGGCTATTTTTAAATTAGGTTTTTTTTTGGTCTTTTTTCTTGTTGAGTTGTAAGGATTCTTTATATAGTCTAAATATAGATCCTTTATCAAATAGGTGATTAGCATATATATTCTCCCAGTCAGTGGGTTGTCTTTTCACTTCTTGATGTTGTCCTTTAAAGCACAAAAGATTTTAATTTTTGTTTGTTGTTAAATATTTTTTTATTAATTTTTTGAGAGAGAGCAAAACATGCATGTGGGAGCGGAATATCAATCAGCTGCCTCCTGCACCCCCCTGACTGGGGACCGAACCCACAACCCAGGCAACTGCCCTGACCAGGAATCAACCAGCAACCTTGTGGTGCATGGGACGATGCTCGACCAACTGAGCCACAATGGCCAGGGCCAAAAGGTTTTAGGCTTTTTTTAATTTATCTTTCTTGTTGAAAGTATTACAGATATCTTCTTTTCCCCCCCATTGATCCCCTCCACCCTGAATCTGCCCTCCTCACCTTCCCCCAGGTCTTCACCACACTGTCTGTGTCCATGGGTTATCCATATATGCATATAAGTTCTCTGACTAATCTCTCCCCACCCAGTTCCCCACCCCTGCCTTCCTGCTGAGATTCATCAGTCGGTTCCATGCTTCTATGTCTCTGGATCTATTTTGTTCCTCAGTCTATTTTGTTTATTAGATTCCACATATGAGTGACATCATATAAAACTGAATCAGGAAGAATCAGAAAACCTAATGAAGTCCAGCTTATCAGTTTTCTTTTTTCTCACTTGTACTTTTAGTATCTTAGCTAAGAAATAATTACCTAACCCAAGGTTGTGAAGGTTTACTCTTGTGTTTTCTTCTAAGAGTTGTTATTTCAGCTCTTACATTTGGGTTTTCGTATGATGTGAGCTAGGGACTGAATTTTTTCTTTCTAATGTGGATATCCAGCTGTCTCAGCACCATTTGTTGAAAAGTATCCCTCTTGGTCCTTTTGTCAAAGGGACTATAAATGTTAGTTATTTCTGGAGTCTCAGTTCTCCTCCTTTCATCTTATGTCTATCCTGTGCCAGTGCTACACTGTCTTGATTATTGTAGCTTTGTAATGTTTTGGAACCAGGAACTATGAGTCTGCCACTTTTGTTCTTTTTCAAGATTCTTTTGGTTATTATGTGTCCCTTGCATTCTCATGAGTTTTAGGATTAGTTTGTCAATTTCTGCAAACATAAGCACTTTTTAAATGTTATTATAAAACTACAAGTCTAGGATCTTCAGCTGAGGTCATGAAACTCCTGCGATTCTGAAATGGGCCCATACTTCACGGGATACGTTTCACCCTCCAGTATACCTCGTACTTTAAGATGTGTGTGTCACATTTTTTTTATCCATTTATATACTTAGGTTGTTTCCATGTCTTGCCCACTGTAATTAATGCTTAACAACTTCCCTAATCTTGTAATTCTTCATTTAGCCAAATCTATTATTTACCTGCCATGTGTCAAGGTCAGTGTCAGGTACTGAATCCATGACAATCATTAGCATCAGGTTTCTTCCCTCAAGTAGCTCCAGTGTTATGGAGGTGATATATTAAACAAATAGTTGAGAAACAGTATTATAGAGGTTTTTGATAGAGATGTTGTGCAAGGGAGTGGGGATCCAAGGAGTGGCTAACACTAACCGAGCATGGGCTCTGTCTGACACTTCTAATAGCTTTATATATGTTAACTCATCTAATCTTTACTAGTCCTGTGACGTAAGTACCATCTTTCTCCACAGCCTTTTGAAAGCTTTCTATAAACATGAAATTGTCCCCAAACTCTCCTTTAAAGTTCAAAAGTGGGCAGAGTATCATTTTGCTTTCCAGCTGTACACAAAGCGTCTCCCCACCCAATCTGCCACACCACCTGGGAGATGGCTGCCCCGTGTCCTCCCCAAGACTCTTGACTAAGTGAAGAACAGGCGTTCTTTCAGCAGGTAGGGGCTTTGAGGGAGAGTTTGCCTTGATTGTCTTGCGCAGTAAACAGTTTGGAGATGGATGAAGAGTTTTAGCATTTACCTGATCAGATGCAATGTGGAATATAGGTAGGGTGGTGCAGAACAGAGTAGAAAGGCCCAGAATATGCATGAATGATTTGATGAACGCTATAGCATTCAGTGGAGAGGTCTAATAAACCTGTTTGAAGTTCATGCTTAGAAAGTCATACATAGGGTCTGCTGTGATAGGGAAAGGAGACTAGTTTCAAAAAGCTATATACGCTGTAGGGCCTTAGGATTTCAAGGCTGCCTTTTGTCAGTGATTGGTATCTGTACAAATTTACCGAATATTTGCTGACTCCAAATGTTTTTAACACTGTGCCCTCGCCTGCTTATTAAGTGTATCATTTTAACTATTCTCAGGTCCAGTAGAATAAGAATCAGAGAAAGCAGAGCAAAGGAAAGGCACCTTTCCTTAAAGTGGCAGGCACTGTACCACGTGGTGTTTTATATGTGTTATTTAGTATAGTCTTCAAAGTAGCGATGAGGTAAGTGTACTTCCCCCTTTTTCAAAGGGGGAGGCTGACTCAGAGAGGTAAGTAATATCGCAGAGCCGGCCTGCTGCTCAGAGTTGCTGCTCTTTCTCTTAAAATGGCTGCTCTCACTACCAATTCATAAATGGACAGGGAAGCCCTAGGAAGACACTATTGATGGCATTTGTTGATTGGACCTAACCGTATTCATTTATTAATCCCACAGATATTTACCGAGTGCTATTATGTACCAGGTTTTATGCTGGACTCTGATGAAGAGGAGAAACCGAGAAAGACATGACCCTTACCCTCATGGAGTTTCCATGCTAGTGGATTAAATCTTTAGATTGATTTACATATTGCCTTATCTGTTAATGCAGATGTCCCGTTATGTACATGCATGCATTTATATATATTCACATGAATGTGTATAATTTTAGGTTAACTTTCTAAAAGAGGAGGAGGGAGGAACATTTTTTTGTAGATTAACAAGCCTGGGGGACTTCCTTATACTGCATCCTGTACCTAGGATTTTAGAGAAACTCTGTACAGTAAAACTCCTTTATGAATTGCATTTAGATTCTGCTGAGAAAGGTATTTTGTTTTTTAATGTTTCATAATGGAAATTTTCAAGTTAATTCAAAGGTTGGAGAGCATACTAAACCCCCCATGTACCTATCACTCAGCTTCAATGATTACCAGCTCATGAAGGGAAGCAATTATTCCAGGTAATTGGGTTCAAGACTAATATTCCACTTACAAATTAATCTCTTTTACAAGTAAGGTTTTGTGTATACCTGTTCTTTTTCAAAGAGGTAACTTATCCATGACTTATTTAGTACTTATTCAAGTAATAAGAAGGTAGTCATCTAATAATATAGGCTGTTATATTGTGAGTCTACTTTGTTAATGTTTTAGAATGGTGGCCTTTTAAGATTCTGAATTAGGCACATGTCTCCATGTTGTTGTCATTTGTCCAGCTAAGTAAGTACATGTAAGTAACGCTTAGAGAAAGGTATTTGTTCAGTTACCTGTTTCTGCCACGTACACTTTTGGCCTCTGAAATGTTCTACAGAGAACAAAACCAATGGTATAGTGCACTAACTTTGCAATTCTCTTGAGTTGGACATTTTTGTTGTTGCTGTCCATTTCATGATTAAATTCATGAAGGTAGAGCAAATGATTTTTTATGTTCACATGCTGATTTGGATTTATTTCTCTTATGCAGAAGGAAATGTACCAATTACAAGTGAAACTCGGCTAAAATCTACCGAAGAAGTACAAGGTATAAAGGTCAATGGGACTAAGATGGATAATAATGAAGGACACAAGAGCAGCAATGTGAGTAAAGGTCTCGCGGCTGGGTGCAACGATCACCCAGAAGTAGACAAAATCATGGCCAGTGGTGAGGTTTCAGAAGCCAGCACGTCAGTTTCCGTAGCGCCTCTAAGCTTTGTGGACCCTGGATTAACAGAAGCAGCTCCTAAAGGAAAAGGGTGTGAAGGGTTAAAAACTTGTTCTTCTTGGTTGTCATTATTACCAGGGAGCAGTGCCATCTGCAGAGTGGACAATGAGAAGGAAGAGGTGTGTAAGTTAAGCCTTGTCTGTGAAGCAGATGACAATCGTCACCAGATTCTTGACCACCATAATGAAAAACATGGTCCTGTACATGGCAGCCCCAAGCCCATGAGAAACATAGTTGCTGTAGAACCCTTAGGAAAAAATTCTGACGTTGCATGTTTCAAATCAAGTTTG
Organism: Miniopterus schreibersii; assembly: GCF_964146895.1. NCBI lineage: Eukaryota > Metazoa > Chordata > Mammalia > Chiroptera > Miniopteridae > Miniopterus > Miniopterus schreibersii. The sequence goes on from NC_138122.1 coordinate 15,180,755, forward strand.
TCCGATTCAGAAGCCAAAACAACATCCTTAGAAAAATGTAGTTTTGAAGGGGATGGCTTGCTAAACAGATCTGCTGTAAAGACAGAGAATTCCTGTTTTGATGGGCATGATCAAAGCAAGAACTTGGCTTCTGGAGAAGAAAATGAAGAACAGCTTTTGAACCCCAGGGGTGAAAGGGGGGAAGTCTGTCTTGTTAATGCCGGGCAACCAGAAGAGGATGCTAGTGGTTATTGTTCTGGAGGAAAAAAGACTGTCGTCTCCCCAAAAGAAAATATCCACAATAATGATTGCATTCAAGGCAGTATCCATACAGACAGCTCTAGTTCTTTAATGCCCAATTCTTCTAATGAAGCCATGGAAGTGATGTTTAAAAAAGATTTGAAAATCACTTTAGACATGAAAGGTAACTTAACAAACCCCAAGGACCATAGAGAAACTGTTACTAATATGAGCCATCCAGGCAGACGCTCTGAAGAAAGCAGTTTTTCCTCCTTGATGCTGATCGAAGAGCCAGAACAGACAACCCCTATCGAGTCTGGTGTGTTGAGTGAAAAGATTTACAGTAAAGACCCTAACTCCTTAGTCAGCACCCAGAGAAATCTGGAAGGTGATACCCAGTTAAATGAAGCATCATATAGTGACTTTATGATTGAAAAAAAATCCCATGTGAATTTAATGCCAGAGGACCAGATAAGTCCTATAAATGAGGAATCAAAACCCAAGAAAGATACTTCTCAGCTATCAGCATCCCTAGAAATTGATGGCCGACCTGAGGCAGAAAAAGCTGTACAGAACTCACAGGACAGTATTCCACATTTAGATGAACAGAGTGTTGCCTGTGAGATGAATGAATTTCCTTGTACTGATGAACTGGTTCTAAACAAAACAGAAAGTGAATGTGTTTTAAATCAAGTGTCCCTTAATTCTCAAGACTATGCGAAGTTGCCAACTGACAGAGAGATGCCTTCAGCAGTAAGCGAGAATTCCCAACAGAGCCATCACCCTCCATTAGAAGATGGAGCTGGTATGATTGCTGATACTGAAACCATCCCCATGAAGACAAAAATGAGAGACATCTCTCCACCAGGTGACAAAACCTGTGGTGCCTCTTCAAATAATCCCACCTTAAATATCAAACCAGGAAGTCTAGAAAGAAAAAATGAAGTGGCTGATTCTGGAACAGAAGATCTACATTCCAGACTTCTCTCAAGTAAGAAGGAAGCAGCAGTCTTACCTCCAGAGGTCTCTGTCATGGAATGTCACAGTGTTCAATCTCAGGATCTCTCTAGCTGCCATTGTGTAAGGAAAAGTGCACCAGAAGAGAGCACGTGTTCTGCATGCGCTGCTTATGAGTCTCGCAGAATCATCCTGGAAATTGAAAACTCTTTGACAACCAAGTATGAAAGTGCATTTCAGCACAGCAGTCACCATTCCCCAGGAAGAGAAGACTCTGTAGAAAGTAGCACCCATAAAGGGAGTCATACATTGGAGAAAAGTGAACTTAATGGAAGAGAAGCTAAAAGCAGCCTTCGAGGAGGTAAGATCAGAAACAAAAGGACAATAGGTGTGTTAAACAGTAAAGCTTCAAACAAAACCATTCACACCACCAGTCACATCCAACCCAGTGAGGAAGGGCTAGAATTAAAGGAACAGGATATACCCAAAGAGACTGTGTTTTGTAAATATAGCATCTCTGATCATGCCACACAAGAACTAAACCAATCTGTAAACATTCCAAATCCTGAAAAACTGTTAGAGCAATCTCCTACTGCTAAGTTCTCCAGTTTTAAAAACATGAACCAAGCAGTTAATACTCTTAATCAGAAGACATATGAAGTCTTTGACTGCCAGAGTAACCCAAATAGACCAGATGAGCATAGAAGTGAAGATAAGCCAGGTAAGAGGATACTAGGTAGTGACCAGAGAGAGACCATCACAGAGCCTAACACAGAGGTAAGCCACAACCAAAAAGATCTCCCATTCAGTTCATGCAATAACAATCCATTGTCTGGTGGTAGCCTGAAGAAAGGCTATTTGAAAGGAGGCTTTGAAAGGATTTCTAGTTGTGAAGAGTCCACAGATGGTGTGGTAAACATTGCCTACACAGACTGTAGTAATAAGCCTACAGAAGGCAGGCTGAACATAAAAGTATCTAGCATACTTGATGGTGGTACACGGCAAGGCGGACTGGCATTAATTGAAACCTCAAGGAGTACCCTGCCTCAGAGAGGAGACTTGAGTGCTGCATTTATAGGAAAGATTGACCAGGATTCAGATTTCCCAGATGCTACTTCCTCTGCACTGGAATCTCTTGAAATAAAAAAATCATGTGAAGAGAAAGTCTGCAGATCATTAAAAGATTGTGAAATGGAAGTGTGTCCAGACTCCTGTGCCAATGAGATAGAATCTGTTGCAGATCATGAACCAAATATAAGAATATTGGATAGTGTAAATGTGTCTTTAAATCACAGTCATCATGAACAGCAAGTTAAAGAAGCATCTCTAAGAGAAACACAAGGAATGATTGAAAGAGCAAGACTAGAAATACATTCTGAGTTTGAGAAGGAAAATACCTTTGGAATTTCCTCAAAAGAGTTGATGTCTACTAAACACCACGATGAGAACTCTGTTCCCCCAGACAGCCTGAAATCCATTGAAATAATGCCTTTGTATCTGTCTTCTCAAGAAAATTCAGAAGCTATTATTAAAAGTGGAGAAACTAACCTGAAAAATCTGTGTAAACCAAAAGATGGTGAAATGCTTTGTGAAAATGTAGAGGACTGCACAGTCCTGCCTGAGATGAAGGAAGGAGCACCAAGGGATGTGAGTGATACCAGTGAAGGAAATAGCCCTGACATCAGTGTGAAAATTTTACCTTTGATGATAGAAACAGAAACTAAGGTGAAAGGAGAAGAAGCCAAAGAACATCAGAGGGGACCACGGGATCACTTAACTGTTGGGGTGGAATCTGAGGAGATGGTGACCAGAGAAGATAGTCATGGTGATTTAATGAGTGAGATTTCTCAGAGGATGCGTGGTGATGCTGAAGAATATCAAAGCCACGGGGATTTGGACTACATGTTGCAGAAGGGAGAGGAATATATACATCAAAAAGAAGCCCATATGATATTGGAACAACGCACATCATCTAATAAGTTGTCAGATGAGGTGCAAAATAAGAACCAACCTAAGGACTGCAAACATGAGTACACCAGGATGAAAGAAATCAGCCCAGCAGGGCTGGCCAAGGGTAACATTACTGCACGGTTTCAGAAGTTGAAAGACCCAAAGGAGGAAAACTTGTGTCATCCATTAAAAAAGGACATTGAGCTGTGCATAGGTCCTTGCCTTCGTGGTGCCCCCCAGAAAGCACAAGACCCCGACTCTGCTAGATGTGAAATGCATGGTGCCTTTGGGAACACCTCACATCAGAGAGCAGTGCTTCCCTTAAAGAAGCAGCCTCATCGGACATGTAAGAAAGTTTCCTGTCAGGAGCAGATCAGCCTGGGTAGAAAAATAAGTAAAATCAGAAATTCTGCCTTTTTAAAGAGTTCCTCTGAAACCATCCCCACAAAAGCACACAGGTTTCTCAGTTCACCTGCTATGTCTGCACCCACACGACTGGAACCGGAAACAGTACCTACCCGGAGCTTAGTTAGCCACATACCAAAGCAGAAGGCTACTCCGTGCCATCTCTCAAGGAGCCTGAGTGTCAGGAAGCCCACCAAAGAATCAGCCTTACTCAACAAGCTATCCATCCTTGCCTCCAAACTGGCCCCTGCTGTGAAGACCCAGAAACTGAGGTATCGGCGGTGTTCCTCTGAACTTCCAGTGGCTAAAAGCTACAAGCGGCTCAGATATAAAAGGCTCCTGGATGGGTTTTCATACAGTACAATGCAGCTGAGTCCATATTTGACAGCTAGTGGATGGGATAAGAGGCCTAACAATAAACCCTTGACACTTTATCCGCTCGAAGCCATCAAAATGAGCTTCATAGATTTGAGCAACAAGATGCCGTTGCTGCTCTTTGGTTCTGAAATCTTCCCAGTGTCCTTTCATGTGAAATCAGGCTCCGAGTGCGTGACTGAGTCCCCAAGGACTTTTCCCGAGCACTGTGCTCCAGCAAGGCTTGCCTTAGGGGAGGCCACCCGGTGCCCTTCTCAACCTCCCAAGTGGACCTTTTCTTTCTTCTTGTCCCACGGTTGCCCTGGGATGGCCACATTCAGGGAAGACACTGGCCTCCATGGTCAGGCACATGCCCAGGCTCCGCCACAGCCTCCAGTTCCTCTCCAAGACTACGGAGGCACCGCCATAGTCCAGACAAGAGCAGGCTTCTCTGTCCTTGGACTTCACACACTCCTAGCACTTTGTTCCCCTGGATGTTACCGAATCTGGACAAAAAAACGGAACTTCTCCAGATACATGCCTACCATGCAGAGGCTCTTCATGACTCAGTTTACACAGGGCTTGAGAGGGTTAAGGTCTCCAGCCTCCATAGCAGACAAGATCTTCTGTTCTCTGCCCTATTCGGTGGGCCGAGTGCTCTCCGTTTGGAGCCAGCATGGGCCTTCTGCCTGCCCCTTGGAAATCTCTGCTCTTCATTCCACTCACAGCAAGCGACAGCCAACTCTGGGCACCACAAGCAGGTAAACTGTCCCCTGTTCTTTGCAAATGTCCCATGTTTGCTTCCTGCCACTGGGGAGAGGGGAGGGACTCTACTGGAAATGCAGGGCTATTTGGAGTCTGTGTCTGCATTCTGTTTATACCTTGCCAAGTCTCTGCTGAGAAAATGTGGCAGTAATTCTTAAGTACAGACCCCTCTAATTTCCTGCAGAATCTGGGTTTTCTGCAGAATCCTTTATTTTGTACCATTCTTTGTTCTGTCCATTCATTCTGCAAACCATCAAATCTTTTGAATCTCTTTCCACCTCTTGTCCCTACCTTGCAAAGAACAAACACCATTACAAGTTTCTAAGTAATGACAAATAATGGCTTGTAACTATAACTTGTTCACAAAGTATTATACAGCCAGCACCTAATTCAGAGTTTGTATGTAAAGGATACGAAGAAATACTTTTTTAATAAGTTAATTATGTAGGCATCACCAAATGTAGTTTGTGAACCTTTGCATTTCTTTCTGGAGCAGAGAGGCTTCAAAGATTGGCATTTACATACTATAGCTGTAGAATTTATAGAATTTTAAGTAAACTTGGAAGAGTTGTTGTGGTTTGACCACTAAGAAAATAATTTCACTGGTATCATTTTACTTTCTAATTGAAAATTAGAGAGAGAAAAGAATTTGGGTTGTATCACTAAAGATCTATTTTAGACATAATAGATAAATCCTGTTTATAGAAGCTTTAAGTATTTTTTATTTTGCCCTTATTATTACTATAGTTTAAAAATTCAACCACCAAAAAGCCTTAAAATTCCAAATAGTCTGGGAGCTTCATGTATGTGGACAGTCTCTTACGCAGAATCATCTGTCATTAGAAAGCTGCTGGTGCATATTGTAAACTTCACCCAGCACCTTAGCAGAAAACTGACTAAATAAAGGGGTTCAGAAAAGTACCCCAAACCCAAATGTGACTGATTGAAATGGAAAGATGAATCCCTATTACAGGCACTTGTCCCATAGTTAATAGAAAACTGTTTGCTTCTTATAATGCAGCCATAGAAATACATTAGAGTGAATCAAATAGTTTTAAATGATGGTGTACTACTTTTATTGTCTAGTTTGTTGGTATGCCCCTGTAATCTCATAATTGCTTTGCACTCTTTGTCTATGAAACACAGCTTTTAATCATGTCACCTTCTTTAAACTGTTCATTCCTGAGGTTACTGTAGAAGGAGGGGTTACTCATTCCACCTGGGGGTGGATGGGGGTGGCCCTTCAGTGCTTTTTTCTCTACCAGAGCTTTCCCGCCTGACGTGTCTGTTTCCTGGTTTTTCTGTCTCCCTTACTTCCTATATCTGGCATTTTATTTTATGCTTTTAATTTAATTTTACTTTAGTTTTTAAAATTGGATTAAATTTGTTATATTTATTTATTTTTTAATTCAAGTGGAAGGTGGAGGGGTGATGTTTGTAGGGACTTTTCTTTTTCATTGGCCTAAAAGTGCCTTCATATTATATGCTCTGGTGTGAGTCTAGGAGTTTTCTGTTTTTTTAAACACGCTTAGAAATGTTAAGCATGATAAATTGGGTAGCCCCGAAAAGCAAGACTTAAATTGATGAAGATTAATTTGTTTTTATAGCATTTTCTTATTTGAACCTTGTTTTCCAGCACTCTGTCATATAGGTTGAACAGGCATCTTTATCGCCCTTTTCATAGATGATGAGCCTGAGGCACATGGTGTTTTTTTTTGTTTTTTTTTTGTTTGTTTTGTTTGTTTGTTTTACTTTTTTATTGAACTTATTGAGGTGACATTGGTTAATAAAATTAGGTATGTGGCTTTTTTCTAACCAGATCACCTACCTGGTAAGTGTTTCAGCTGAGCTAACCTAGAACTGAGGCCTCCCCATTTCTGATTTGGTCAGATGTATCTATCTATCTATCTATCTATCTATCTGTCTGTCTGTCTGTCTGTCTATCTATCTATCATCTATCTATCTATCTATCTATCTATCATCTATTTACTTGGCTTTTCTTTCTTTTTATCTAATTCTTGCTCTTCAGGGAATCCTGAGTTGGTGCTAAACAGTCTAAAAGTATGAATTATCTGTGTTTTCTCTAGCCATTGAACAAATTTCTAGGAGGAAATAGATTGTATGGTCATTATACAAAAATGTCTTATTGATTGAAACTTGTTCTGTGTTCTAAATTCAGTAGAAACTGATACAGGTTTTACTTTAAGGGGCACAAAAAGCTCCCCAATATCCTGTATTAATGTATCTTGAAGTGATTATTAATATTGTTTCATCTATAAAAGAAAAAGGTTCACAATTAGGGACCAGCCATCCTATTTACAGCTTTCTTCTACATATTCATGTGTTGTTTTTTTTCCTTTTTTTAATCCTCACCTGAGGAGAAAGGAAGGGGGAGGGGAGAGAGAGAAAACATTGATGTGAGAAAGAAACATCAATCTGTACATGCCCCAACCCAGGATTAAACCTGCAACCCAGGTACGTGCCCTGGCTGGGAATCGAACTGGCAACTTTTCTGTGCCCAGGACGCCAATCAACCAACTGAGTCGCTCCAGCTGGGCTAAATAGCCATGCTTAATGTGGAACTTGGCTTTCAAGAAAGTAAGGTTTTCTCCATAATTTTGTATAAGGTTATAGAAATTGACATATTTTATTTTAATAGAGTTAATACAGAGCTGAATATAGTATAAGATTTTTATCTGTAAATTTTTTGTTGTTAATCTTCACCTGAAGATCTTCTTCTTCATTGATTTTTCAGAGAGAGTAGGAGGGAGGGGGAGAGAGAGAAACATTCATCAATGTGAGAGAGACACATCTATCTATTGGTTGCCTCCTGTCCACACCCCAGCTGGGGCCTGGGATCGAACCTGCAACCCAGGTTCGTGCCCTTGACTAGGAATCGAACCCACGACCCTTCGGTGCATAGGCAGACACTCTAACCTCTAAGCCATACCAGCCAGGGCTGTAAAAAATTTTTTTAATCTTCAATATACCTTTTCAACAACTTGATTAGAAGGTATAAGACTCAAAAATCATTCTTGTTCCCTTCCTTTCTCTTACCATCCTCCATTTATTTCTACCTTCTTTCTATTTAAGTTAGAAAATAATCTTCCTGTAAGCCTGCCTCCATTCCAATGATGGGCACATAAATGTAATTCTCCTAACTGGTAGATTGTCATTTTTCTAAGCGACTGACATTTTTCTTTTTCCTTTCTTTTTAATCCTCACCCAGGGATATTTTTCCCGTTGCTTTTCAGAGAGATTGGAAGGGAGAGAGAGAAGAAAAAAAACATCAATGTGAGAGACACACATCGATTGGTTGCCTCCCACATACTCCCTGACCGGGGCTGGGGATCAAGCCTGCAACTAAGGCATGTGCCCTTGGCCAGAATCAAACCAGGGACCCTTCAAGGAGTCCACAGGCTGGTGCTCTAACCACTGAGCCAAACCAGCTAGAGCGTGACTGACATTTCTTATCTTCCAGGGGCTGAGTGTGATGTGCTAAGCCTATAGTGACATCAGAACCTTTACTATGTTCCACTGCCCTAACCTATTGCTCTTGTACTTTTGCTTCACTTCAGCCACACCATGTTACCGTATGTGCCTCTTCCAGGCATGGAAGCTACTTCGAACACCAGCGGCAGTCAGATGAGGTAAGCCCCCAATTCCTCCTGGCACTGAAGGCTTGTAGAGTGGGGGGGGGTGCTAGCAGGTCTCGATGTGGATCAGGCATGGTGCGAACCTGAGCTCTTGTTCTTCTAAACCAGGTTCAAATGTGTTTTATTATGAGCAGCAACTGAGAATGTGTAATCAGTACCAAGTATGGGTGATGTCACAATCTCATAATGAGCTCGTTATACCGTAGGTTCCCCTCTCAAGCTATTTCATGGTCATTTAGCCAACTTCAGTGCCTGGATGGGATTGATCCCATCTGCCCACATTTCATTTGTTTAGTTCACTAAGTGTCTTTCCCTTCCAAAAAATCTGTTCCTTTTTACATTTTTCAGTATTCATTACTTTTCATTATTTCATCTCTTCATACCAGTGAAATGGATTGACCACATTCTTGTAAATTTTTACATATGCAGACATAGGCTGTTTCCAGAAGTGACGAGAGAACAGGTTGAAATGTCATTGCTGGTAAAAGGCTTCAACCCTAGTCTGGTGGTTAAGTTGAATGTGCTGAGATAGAAAGTGAATCTGTTCCTATTTTCTTCTGCTTTTATCTCTCTGCTAGGCTAGAGCCTCCGTTCCCTGCCTTGGTACCAAAGTCTTGCTTGGTAACAGACTCAGCTGTCAGCAAGCTCCTGCTTTCAGCCTCCGAGTTCGCAGTTCCTGGATTAGACGAACTGGAGGGTGTGACAGCAGCATGCCCCCGTCCACAGAGTAGCCCTCCAGAACAGAAAGCGGTGAGTGTGAAGTGCTGGTGGGGCCAGGTGACAGTGGCACTGGAGATGTCCGTCCATGACTCCAGATCACATGATAAGTACAGATGGGCACCTGACTATCTTTATTTACCACCTTTAGCTTTGGCTGAGTACTGGAGATTTCCAAGACAGGCTGTTTTCTCTTTGGCCACTAAAGGATACCCTGGATCTCTTAATCTACATTGTTTTGTGGATCCTTTTTTCTTGATGACAGAATTTAACAATGTTGAGAGGATTAGACCACAGAGTTGCTTCATTTATTCAAAGAGGATGAGTGGTGAATGATGGTGTTTTCAGTTTTGTAACCTCTGTCTGTAGAACGTACCGTTCTCTTTTAATAATAGAGAGTAGTTGCTGAAAACACTGGTGGCAGGAGTAGGAGGGGAAACTTTGTCATAAACTACTTATTAGAGTCATCTATAAACCAAGGAAGTGATAGGTGAAGAAAAGGGACTTTTATGTTTAAAATGTCTTACAACTTGACATTCTTTTTAACCCTTAAAAAGGCTGAGCCCGAGAAGAGGCCAAAGAAAGTCTCACAGATTCGCATCCGGAAAACCATTCCTAAGCCAGACCCTAATCTTACCCCCATGGGCCTCCCTCGCCCCAAAAGGTGAGCTCTTTCTCTAATACACATAGCTTCACTCTTTTGGAAAATTGTTTGGCATAAGATAATGACCTTTTAATGATCGTATACTCGAGGTATTATACTTCTAGGATTGATCCAAGAGTATTCATTGGCAATGTGGCCAGAAATTTATGTGCAGGGATTTTTTAATACATTCCTAATCATTTGTATTGGGCTCTCCATGCAAAGTCATGTGCTCTCCCTTTGAGTACATACTCTGTTTGTCCTTCAGTGGTGCTGGGAGGTAAACACTGTTGTCGCCCCCAGGTTTAGGTGAGGGTGCTGAGGTTCAGGGGTTAAGAAACCTGTTAGGCCATTGTGTATAATTTCTAAACCAGGAGATGGGCGGTAAGAGAGATAGAATGGGGAGGGGCAGTTAATTAAGGAGAAGAAAAAGATCGAAGAAAAAGCAGCTGTAAGTTAAGATAATAGATATAAATTCAGCTGTATCATTCCCAGTAAGTATAAATGAACTAAATTTCATAAAGTTAAAGTATGGCAGCCCGAAAAAGAAGATCCAGTACGCGTTGTTCACATGAGACACATCTAAATCATGCTACAGAAAGGTTGAAAGTAAATGAATGGAAAGGACAGAGTTAGGAAGCTAGTCTTACCTCTTGTAAGAGAGCATGATGAATTAATTTTGTTCTCTTTTCAGGTTAAAGAAAAAGGAGTTCAGTTTAGAAGAAATATATACCAACAAGAATTATAAGTCTCCTCCTGCAAACAGGTAGGTACATGTGAGTAGGAAATAACAGATGGGAAAGGCTTCTGAAACGATCAATGTAAATCTCCAATTCTTTAACCACAGGAAGGGTATGTTCAGTTTTTCCAAAATTGGGGCTTGGAAATTACTAGGATTAATATTTTTAGTTCCCAACACTTGAATTGGGGTCCTCCAGGACAAACATTTACTCTAAGACATTTGTATAAGACTATGTATTGTAGCATTGTTAACTAATAGGAAAGGATTGGAAACAATTTAAAATATCCATTAATAGGATTCTGATTAAATTATGATTCATCCCTGAGTAAAGACAAACACCAAAACAGAGAACACATGCCACGAGTCAGCAAGCTGCAGTCCAGATCCAGCCTGAGTTCAGCTTTCCTTTTCCCTTTTGACTTAATGGCCTGTGAACTAAAAATGATTTCTGTGTTTTTCTGTTTAAAAACAAAAAAGAATATGTAAGAGAAACCTCAGTGGCTCATTAATTTTAAAATGCTTACTATCTGGACCTTTACACGAAAAGGCTGACTTCTGGTAATAATATGCTTATTTATGCATGTCTTACATTGAATGACTTTTGGAAGGATACACAAAAAACTGGTGCTGGTGTTGTCTATTGGCGGTTGGTCTTATTTTTTTCTTTACCCTTTTGTCCAGTTTTAATGTTTTCACTACATGCTTATAGTACATATTCATGTATGTATTCTATATATAATATATATTATAATTTTATATAGATAATTTTTTATACAAAAAATGGATGCTGGGAGGGTTTCAAAATGGCAGCAGAGTAGGGGGATCTTGTCTGCAATCCCTCCCAGAATCAAACAGGAAATTATAGCTAAATTGGGGAACATTCACCTTGAAATACTAACTGGAGGCTATCTGAAGAGGAGACTTTTAACCAAGGGCAGCAAAAGCCACATCAAGATGGGTAGGAAGGGCAGAGTCACAAAAGGGGCCAGCCCTGCTCCCAAGACTGGCAGGCCACCGCTACGGAGGGATATCTCAGCTGGGGTGGTTCCCCCTGAGAGGTGAGAAGCCTAGTCCCCAGACTGGGCTCCCCAGCCCAGAATACCTGGAGCTGGAAACAGGAGCCCACACAGTATCCAGCTGTGAAAGGCTGCGGTTATTGTCTTGACAAGGAGAGGTGGAGCCGCTGGAGTCAAAGCCATCTGTTTAAAGGGCCAGCCTGCAGCCCTGGCCAGCATGGCTCAGTGGTTAGAGCATCGGCCTGCGCACCAGAAGGTTGAAGGTTCAATTCCCAGTCAAGGGCACGTACCTGGGTTGCAGGTTTGATCCCCGGCCCTGGTTGGGGTGCCTGCGGGAGGCAACCAGTTGTCTCTCTCATGATGTTTCTCTCCCCCCACCCCCACTCTCTATCTAAAAATCAATGAAAAAAATATCCTCATTCCTTGGGTGGGGATTAAGAAAAAAGACATGCCAATAAATCTTTAAAAAAAAAAAAAAGACCAACGTGCAAAACTTTTGTTCGCAGACATTTACTCAGGGTACAGGTGGAGGGAAGGCGGTGAGGACTGGAGGCGCCTAAGGAGAGTCTAGGGTGGCTGGCACTGGGGAGAGGCGTGGGGAGCACTGACCAGGAGCCCGGTGCTAGATCATCCTCCGATACCACATCAGCCATTTTTCTTGGGAGGAACAGTCCATCCACTCCAAGCGGCATCAGCCTGGGGAAAAGCAACTACCGCCACCCTCTGGCATTCTACTTGCCCAGCCCTCTGGAATCCTCACCCCGTACTGCATTGTAAGCCCCACTGAGGAGTCAGCAGCGTAGGCTGGGTCTTAGAAGACTGAGCAGTCTCGGGGTTGTCAGTGGCTTGCTTAGGGAAGGGGCCATTCCCCCCACTTCCCATGGAACCTCACGAGAGATCTGTTAGAAACATCCCACCACACCCCATTCTCTGGCAGACCCAATCTCTGGGCTTCATAGGCTCTACCCTCCTGGCTACTAGGGGCTTCACCCTGCTGAGGTCAGGGAAAAATCCAGGACCGACTCAGACTGTGGCTTGGGGGTGGGGAAACACATCCACCATCTTCCCTGAAGTCTGAGTGGCACTTCCCTCTCATGGGAAACCCCATAACCCCATCCTCCTGATTCTACCAGAGTCTCTTTCAGAGACTAAGCCTTTTCAGTGTCTAACCCTGGCAGCAGAGGGAGGCAGGCAGAGACAGATCTCGAGGAGCCTTGGGACATTTGCAGATTAAAACTACAATGAGGTATCACCTCACACCTGTCAGAATTCCTACCGTCAACAAATCAACAAAGGACAAGTGCTGTAAAGGATGTGGAGAAAGGGGACCCTAGTGCACTGCTGGTGGGGATGCAGACTGGTGCAACCACTGTGGAAAACAGTGTGAAGTTTCCTTAAAAAAATTGAAAATGGAGCTGCCTTTTGACCCAGTGATCCCACTTCTGGGACTATATCCTAAGAGTCCCGAATACCAATCAGAATATAGGCACCCCTATGTTTATAGCAACATTATTTACAATAGCTAAGATCTGGAAGCAGCCCAAGTGCCCGTCAGTAGATGAGTGGATAAAAAAGCTGCAGTGCATTTACACCATGGAATACTATGCACCTGTAAAAAATGAGGACCTCTTACCCTTTGTGACAACACGGATGGATCTGGAGATTATTATGCTAAGCAAACTAAGACAGAGAAAGACAAATATCACATGATCTCACTTATATGTGGAATCTAATGAACAAAATAGGTCCAGGGGCATGGGTGCATGAAGAGACTGACATCTCAGAGGGGAGGGAGGTGGGGGGATGGGAAGAGATTAACTAAAGGATATATATGCATACCCCTTAGAAACAGACAAGAGGGTGGTGAAGGCCTGGGGTGGGTGGGGGCTGGGTGAAGGGGAGCAAGTGGGAAAATGGGGGACATCTGTAATATTATCAACAATTTAAAGAAATGGGCAAAGGACTCAAATACACATTTTTCCAAAGAAGACATACAGATGGTCAACAGATCACGAAAAGGTGCTCCACATCACTAATCATCAGGGAAATCAAAACCACAATGTGATGTCATCTCAGAGTTTTTACAATATCTGTTATCAAAAAGACAAGATAACATATACTGGTAAGATATGGAGGAAAGAGAACCCCTTGTACATGGTTGGTGGGAATGTTAATTGGGACAGCCACTATGTAAAGTAGAATGGAGACCCCTCAAGAATTTAAAAATAGAGCCCGGCTGGGCATGGCTCAGCGGTTGAGCATAAACCTAGGATCCAGGCAATTGGGGTTCAGTTCCCAGTCAGGGCACATGCCCGGGTTGTGGGCTTGATCCCCGGTCAGGGGCATGCAGGAGGCAGCTGATCAGTGACTCATCATTGATGTTTCTCTCTCTCTCTCTCCCTCTCCTTTCCTCTCTCTGAAATCAATAAAGATATATTTAATAAAAAAAATTTAAAAATAGAAATACCATATGATCCAGCAATCCCACTTCTGGGTATTTATCCAGAGGAAATGAAATTATTATCTCAAAGAGATATTTGTACTCCCATGTTCATTGCAGCATTAATTACAATAGCCAAGGTATGGAAATAACATAGTTTCCATTATGTGGTCTGTATATACAGTGGAATATTCTTCAATCTAGAAAAAGGAAGTCCTGCCATTTGCAACAACATGGTTGAGCGTGGAGGGCATTATGCTTAGTGAAATGAGCCAGACATTAAAAGACAAATATTGCATGATATCGCTTATACGTGAAATCTTAAAAAAGAAGTCAAACCTGTAGAAACAGTAAAATGGTTGTCAGGGGATGGGGAGTGGGAGAAGTGTGGAGAGATAGAAAAGGGTATAAATTTTCAGTTGATTAGGGTCTGAGGATATAATGTATCACATGGTTACTGTAGTTGATAATATGGTTTTGTATAATTGAAACTTGATCAGAGAGTAAAACTTATGTTCTCCCAAAAACACACACAGAAAGTTAATATCTGAGGGGGTGGGTGTGGTAATTAACTCCAGTGTGGGAATCCTTTCATAATGTGTAGTTATATCAGATCATATTATATGCTTTAATATATTACAATTTTACTTGTCAAGAATACCTCAGTAAAGCTGGGGGGAAAACACACATGTAAATAAAAAAATTAGATACTGACCAGAGGAAACAGTTGAGTAAAGAGTTGATAGTGCAAGTAGCCCCTGTTGACTAGAAGTGTTGCTGCCTTTGTCGCTGTATTGGTGATTCTGTTCTGTGTTCCACCCTTAGGTGTTTAGAGACCATCTTTGAGGAACCTAAGGAACGAAATGGTATGCTAATCTCAATCAGCCAACAGAAGAGGAAGCGAGTTCTAGAATTTCAGGATTTTACAGTCCCACGAAAGAGGAGAGCTCGTGGAAAGGTCAAGGTGGCCGGCAGCTTCACCAGAGCCCAGAAGGCAGCACTGCAGAGTCGAGAGCTGGACGCCCTTTTGATACAGAAACTAATGGAACTGGAGACCTTCTTTGCTAAGGAAGAGGAACAGGAGCCATCATCTGGTTGTTGAGAAGCAATTTGGTTTGGGAGTCTCAATATTAGGTTTTCCAGGCCTCCTCGGAAGAGGTTGCCCAATTCTGCCCAATGCCCAAACCACTCAAAATGCAGGCCATGGATTTTTACTTGTTTCAAGGTGCAACCTTTTTAGAAACTGGTGAAGGAGGGTCCTCTGTTTCTACTGCTGAGTATAGAACCTCAGGAATGCTCCCTTTCTCCTGGAAGTGGTCCCGAATGACATCGGTCCTCCTCCCACACTCTGCCATCCACAGGAGGAAGACGGCATACCTTCAGTAACACTATGATTCCAAGGACTCACAGCATTTGCACGTCCATGTGAAAGTTCCACATTGTTTACGGTGGTGCTAGACCAAGATTATTTAGAGACATTGCCTAGAGAGGGTACCTGGCGTCCTGTCCTGCGTGGTCTCACCGGCTCATTTCAGTAGTTGAGGAAAGATGAGCCTGTGGTGTTTTCTAATCCTTTGAGTCTGCCTGCCCAGAACCTTGTGTGTGTGTGTGTGTGTATGTGTGTGTGTGTGTGTGTGTGTCTTTCCCCCATCATTCTTTTCTCCCTTCTGTGACTGTGGGTCACTAGTGCCAGAGGAGCCCATCCAGGCCCCGTTCGAAGTAAGTTGCACTTTTTAATGTTGTGGTGTTATTTTTATTTGTTTTATTTCCTTTTTTTTTTTTTAATTGCTGCATGTTTGGAGCCTTTAAATGTGATTTTAAAACAATTTTTTTAAGACATTGAGAAAGATAATACATGTCTTCAGAATAGATGGTAGACATTTGACCCAGTGCATGGTATGGGACAATGGAGAGACATTTTTCCATTCACATGTTTCAAGCAATCCCTTCCCCCTCTCCCTCTAGTGTAATTCATTAGAGGGAGCACTTTTTTCATCTGGGTTCTCATTCTTGCCCACTAAGTAGATATATTAATTTTAATGATGGAAGAGCAGGTTTCTCTCCCAGTCATTTAAAAAGTGTGAAGGCTGGGTGTGGTCTTTTATTGGGTTTTATCTGAAGTGTTGGTCTGTAACAGAGTTGGGTACAACAGCTTGGGCAGTGATAAAGTGACCCAAAGTGTTTGCAGCTGTCAGAGCAACCAGCTCTGAGAGTGGGGAGAGGCATTGCACCACGGTTCAAACTCTGATGGGTTCTTGTAGTGGGATCTCGGAATTCCACAGCCAGCCCTCTCTGAAGACACCTCATTGTACTCTGGGCTCCAGTGTCAAACCTACTGGAAATGCAGAATGCCAGAGTTTGCTGGTCTTCTTTTGTGCCCACAGGAGTCTGAGGGCAGAAGGATGCTGTGTGGGTTAGCAGGCCTAGCTAGAGGTTTCATTCCTTTCCCACTAACCTGTGTGCCTCTCCCTGCGTCCCCTGCCCTCCTTTTCCCATGTGTTTTTTTTCTTTTTTTTTCTTTCTCTCTTTCAAAACAAGAGTTCAGAGAATTAACATTCCGTGGCTGGTGAATGGGATACTAGACCCAGCCTCAGGACACTGGTCAACTCTTCCCATCCTCCTAGGAGCCACTGCTGGGAAGCATCGGCCAATGGGAACTGTCCAAGCTCCAGAGACACTTGCAAGTCAGTCTGTTAAAGGAGAGTGTGTGGTGCTGCCCTGGAATGTGTCTCCTAGGTTTTTTTGTTTCCCCATTTGTTAGTGGGTGGGCAGGTGGGGTGGGGTGGGGGGGTCTCTATGTGCCTTTCCTTTGCAGGTTGACAGTCTATGCCACACTGGAGCAGAAAAACTGGCATGAGCAGGAAAAAAACAAAGTGCCACGTCTGTCTTCTAGGCCCACTGCCTCAGACATAGCATTCAGTAAGTTACATACACACCTGGTAATCCACAGAGGCTTCTAAGGCCATGGCCAAATAGCATTAGAAGAGAGCCAAGCTTCCACACTGGCTCTGAGTGATGTGAACCAGATTCTGCCGTTCTACGTCCACTTTGCCTAGACTGTATAGACACGACCTGTTTCACCTCAATACCTCTCCCTTCCTGGGACAGGGTCTGTAGACACTAAATGCTTTTGTCTTCTTGCTTTAGGGAGCGGGGTAATACATCGTGCCCTTGTACAACGTTTTTAGGGAACTACTGCTGGACAAGTTTGCAAACCCCCAATGAGTCAACAGAGCCCTGTTTGCCAGCTCCATTGCCGGTGTAGACAAGT
Source organism: Miniopterus schreibersii (assembly GCF_964146895.1). Taxonomy (NCBI): domain Eukaryota; kingdom Metazoa; phylum Chordata; class Mammalia; order Chiroptera; family Miniopteridae; genus Miniopterus; species Miniopterus schreibersii. The sequence continues at coordinate 15,197,890 of NC_138122.1, forward strand.
CAGCGATGTGGTAGCTACGTCATCCCACGGACTATAGTTGAGGTGGGCACAACTCAACTGTAATAGCACCAACATTACAGAGATATGACTTCAAATTTGCCCATTATAAGCCTGGCATTTTAAGGGCCAGGAGCAGTGATTTGGAACCTTGGCGTCTGGGAAGGGAGAACTGAAGGAAATGGAGACCTGGGCTCCTTCCTTGTTCTGGGAATGTGGGAGAGAAGCTGCTCTGAGGCAACCCTGTCTATTGAAATTCTCGGCATGCCCTCTGGCTGGGGCCTTTCCCTGCCTCAAAGTTAAGAATGGGTCCCCGTTGCAATCTTGAAATTGCTTACCTGAAGTTGCTAGACAGATTCTAGCCATGCTCAGCCACACCTGTCTTAACATCTGTTTTTGCCATTGGCCTAACCAGCTGCAGCGCTGTCTCTGGTCCTTGGAACCTGTGGTACCTGTCGATGGTAGGAGATGTTAGTCAGCTGCTGGCACACCACCTGCCCAGAGCTACAAGAGGTCTGGTTCTGGGTTGGGAGTTGGTACAATTTCGGAGTTTGGGGACTTAACTGCCAAAGTGGTGGGGAGTTATAGTTAACTATAACTTACTCAACTCTGGTTTAGTGCAGTATGGGAAAGAGAGGAGAAATCTCAGGTCCATCAGTTTTTCACTAAAACTTTGAACTATGGGTTTTCTCGTCTTTTAGTTTATAGCTGTATTTGCTTTCCCACCCACCTTCCCCCTCTCTCTTCTTTTGGCCTCCTTTCCAACTTCATTTCTTCATACCTCATCACCTTTTAAACCAGATTATGTCCACATTTTCTTACTGACCTTACTCTAAGAGCTACAGCTGAGAGAGGTACAGTGGAAAGATGTAGCGTTTGCCTTATTGGAGCCTGAAAAGCTCAGAAACTCATGCTGTGAATCCCAAAATTCTGTGCTCCTCCAAGAGCTGTGAAAATCATGACATTTTGTCACAATTTTACCTGAAAGAGCCCTTTGAGTGGGTGCCAGAGCCAATCTGAGGTAAATTCCAGATCCCATCCTCTGGGTGTGAACCCCCCCCGCCATGACTCATTCCCTGCCCACCAGGCCAAGAGCTGCACCAGATATGCAGAACTGGGGCAGCAGGTCCCAGGCTCTGGTGCAGCCTTATGGAACGCAGGGCCAGTTTTGTCTCCAGGCCGGGATTCCATCTCATAATACCATGTGCATCAACATCCACAAAAGACCAACTTTTAGGCAGTGGTCCTCTCCTCCCATTACCTGGAGGTGGGAGGGTATATGCAGTTGGTGCTTTTTGAAATTCCCTTGTTTCTGTAAGCTTTTCCCCTGGTATCATGGAAAGGACCTCTTACTCACCACATTGTGGGTGGCTGTATCCAAAGTCTAAATTGGCAGATAATGTGGAGCAACTTTCCCGAATTCATGTAAGGGAAGGGCTCCTTGACCACAACTGAACTTCTTATGTAAAAAGCTGGCTGGGGAAGAAGGCTCAATTTTACTAGAATCAAATTTGATATTCTCTAACCACAGATTGAGCAGCAAAGGCTATTTTGATTGTAAAGTGAGGGTCCCCATATAGGCCACCATCCAGCACAGCATACTCCCAGGTTTGATGCTTGTTCATTGTGCGTCTTCATGAGTCCCTCTCTGGTGCTGAATTGGGTTTGCATTCTTGGTGAGAGGCTTCAGCATCTCCCTGTGCTGGTCTGGGCCAGTAAATAGCTGCCTGAAGTGTTTATATATTATCACAGTCAATAGTTCAGTGAAATTTTGTACATTTTTTTTGGTAACATTGGCATACATGATGCCCCTGCAGTTCCTTTTCTGTTTGGTAGTTTGTGCCTCTAAATTCCCACTGTTATGTGTGTTAATTTATGAAAATAAAAAGATTTTGAAACCTTTCAAATAATTCTCAAGGCTGTTATTTTACTCTTATGTCTTGGTATTAATAAGTTAAAATTTTACCTGTAATGTCATGAGGCTGTTTAAAAATAGACATTGCAAAGTAATAATCAAAACAAGCATTATCCCTTCCAAAGTGGTCACCACGTCCTGAGGACTGTCCTGTATTCAGGACATGTATAGAACTCCACCTTTGGGTAGCCTTCTGAGCTTGCAATGGCGCTTCTTTCTCTTTTCTTTTTTGTGGGTTTTTTGTTGTTAATTCTCACCTGAGGATATTTTTTCCATTGGCTTTTAGAGAGCCTGGAAGAAAGAGAAACATCGATGTGAGAGACACATCGATTGGTTGCCTCCCGCACGCACCCCTACTTAGTGCAGGGATCAAACCTGCAACCCAGATTTGTGCCCTTGGCTGGGAATTGAAGCCACAACTCCGGTGCATGGGCCGATGCTCTAACCAGTGAGCAACACTGGCCAGGGCTTTTCAACTTAGTGGTGGCAGATCATCTCTTATGAGGGAATTTGGTATTTGGAAACAGCCAGATAAAACATATCCAATTAAGTTGGGTAAGATTGCTGAAGTATTTTAGGTGTGATTTTTAAAAAGCATGACTTATATTCTCTCATGGCTGGGAAATCTAAAAGCAGGTATAGCCCGGCTCAGCGGTTGGGCGTCGACCTAGGATCCAGGCGATCGGGGTTCAACTCCTGGTCAGGGCACATGCCCGGGTTGTGGGCTCAATCAGTGACTCTCTCATCATTGATGTTTCTATCTCTCTCCCTCTTCTTTCCTCTCTCTGAAATCAATAAAGATATATTTTTTAAAAATAATAATAAAAGCAGGTATAAGTTCAAGTCAAAATATGTTTTAAATATTAGCAAACTATTTGGAATAAGAGCCTGGCTTGCTAGGAGACTATTGGAAAAATATAAATATGGTGGATCACACTCATCTAGTTTTAAAAAGGTTTCACCTTTTAGCACAGATCCCAGGTGTACATGAGGTTAAGCTGTGAGTCTTCTGATTCTCACCTCTTTATTTAACCAATGGAAACTGGTGAAAGAATGACTCTGAAAACATGGTTCTCAACACTACATGACATGTTCCAGGAAGAAGCATGATTCCTGAGGTTCTCCCTCTGTCAAGAGGAAAAACAGCAGTTTCCCTTCTTGACCTTCTTCCAATTCTTGAACTTCTACAATAAAGAATTCTGTTTGTGCCCGGCCAGGCGTGGCTCAGCAGTTGAGCACTGACCTAGGATCCAGGAGATCACAGTTCGGTTTCCGGTCAGGGCACATGCCTGGGTTGCGGGCTCCATCTGCAGTCGGGGGTGTGCAAGAGGCAGCTGGTCAATGACCATCTCTCATCATTGATGTTTCTCTCTCTCTCTCTCTCTCCCTCTCCCTTCCTCTCTCTGAAATCAATAAAGATATATTTAAAAAAAAAAAAAAAAAGCTTTTACATGTAGTCTTTTACACTTGAGCATTCTGCCTTACAGTTGTGCTTGTGTTAGGTTTCACGATTATGCGAAGAGTACTCTCCTACACCTTTCCTTTGTTTAGAAGGTAGAAGCTAGTTATCAGGTAGTTTAACATCTTCCATCACAGAATCTTAGCATTGGTAAGTCCTCCTGAGAGTAAGAGGACTAGTCCAAACGGATTTAAAATTCACCTGGCCGAGCGTGGCTCAGTTGTTGAGCATCAACCTAGGATCCAGAAGATCAGGGTTTGATTTCCCGTCAGGGCACATGCCCAGATTTCGGGCTAGGCAGCTGATCAATGACTCATCATTGATGTTTCTACCTCTCTGTCCCTCTCCTTTCCTCTCTCTGAAATCAATAAAGATATATTTAAAAAAATAAAATTTTAAAAATAAAGTTCTCTCTGAACTCATGGGCATGGATAACAGTGTGGTGATTGCAGGGGGCATACAGGGGATAAATGGTCATGGAAAAAAAGTTTTAAAATGATGCTCTTAAAAAACAAGGTCTCTGGTGTCCTGCCCTCTTCCAGTATTGGAGACCTTGTTTCTGCAGTTCCTTCTGGGACTTCCCTTGAGAAGTGTTCTAGAAAATTCTTAATTCTTCAAGGAACTTCCAAGGGTCATAGGTGAGTCAAAACCTCTCTCAAAATTCGAGTGTCCTCCCTCCTCACTGACAGTTAATAACTTTGCTTTTGCATTTCACTGAGATAGAGTCTATTTCAATAGAACTTGCACACAGACCGGACCCTTTGCAGTTACTTGAACAGACTATTGTAAAATATAACTTTTTTAATATATTTTTTTTAATGGAGAAAAAGTTCCACTACGGCAAACGTGCCTAAGGCCCGCAAAGGCTATAATGCAGCTCCGCCGCCACCATTCACAGTTTGTAAAATCACAATGATTGCATGCTGGTTCTTAAATGTTAGGCTGATTCTGCCCCCTAGTGGCAGTAGGAAAATTTCAGAAGAAAGTAATACCCAGCAGCTGTTGGTCATTCTTGATGGTAAAAAGGTCAAACCCAGCAGGAAGACCTAACAATCTAGAATTCGTATAAACATTAAAGTATGTTAAATAAAAAGTGTCAGAACTAAAAGGAAAAGTACATAAGTGTATATTATACTTGAAGATATGAAGATCTCTCTCCCCACTGGACACGACGCGCGCTGGCCGGGTTTAGCGCAGCGGGAGAGGGAGCACCTTGCGCACCTACCCTGCCGGGCCTGAGAGCCGCCTGAAGCCCCAGGCTGGAGGGGCCGGGAGTCCCTGGCGTCGGGGAACTCAGTCGACTCCGCCCACACTCTCCCGCGTTTCTCATTGGTCCCGTAAGCTCGAGGGTTGCGACGTCACATGCGTGCGCCTCACGTGTGAAAGGGGGCGTGGCCCACTGAGAAGGAGGAAACAAGATGGCGGCTTCCGTGGGGCAACGGTGCCTGAGGTTGCTGCGTGAGGTCGCGCCGTGGCGGAGCAGGTACGGTGCTTGAGGCCGTCTCAGCTGGGGGGGCGGCCTTTGCCAAAGCGGGGTCGGGAGCGAGGAATCGTTTCTTTATCGCCGGCTCTCCCTGAGGAGCGCTCCGGTGGAGACGGGGCCATCCACCTTCACCTCAAGCTCGGGAGCAGGTGCGACTGCAGCCGCGTAGGGCGGCGCAGGTTTAGTCAGGGTCTGGTGTAAGCGCTCTGGTTTTGCCTTTTCCAGCACGAGGGACAAGAGAAAGAAAAGGCAAGACAAACATGGAATAAGCTGCGTTGCCTCTAGAGTCGAGGCAGGACTAGACGCCCCTCTCAGGGATCCGCGTTTCTGGAAGGGGAGGTGTGATGTGGGAAGAGCACTGGACTGGGAGTCCGGCGGCTTTCGCTCCGGGTTCTTGTTCTTCGAAGTGAGGGGGTTGGTTCCTGTAATCTCAAAGTCGTAGTATGGAACCGGGGGCTTGGGTACCCTGGTGACTCCCGACTCTTGGGTTCTTAGAGCTGGAAGAGACCCTGAGGCGTCATCTAAACCCAGCTCCTTTTGGAGTTGGCGAAATTGAGGCCCTGAGAGAGGCAGGGACTTGCTCAGTTCTACCCAGCCAGTTAGTAGCAGAGCCAGACCCCCACCCGGGTCTCTCTCTCGTGCAAGGACTTTTCCCTCAGGCTGCCCACCGTGTGAGCATTTATTATTATTATTATTATTATTATCCCCCCAAATAGCTCGGGAGCACTCGGACTCTCAATGCATTAAAATGTGGGTAGTTGTGACTCAGAGTCAGCTGCTTGATGTCATTTCTAAGAAGGAAGGTTTGAGACGCATGGTACTTTTGTGTTTGCAGCAGGGTTCATTTTATAGGCGTTGACCAAAGCTTGCTCTGTGACCTGAGACGACCTAGCCTTGTAATTTTGGGAAGTAAAGGACATTGAATTTGGACTGAGAGGGGACAAAAAACTGTCATTGGCCTTGACATGAAAGCTTAATTCTCCCCATTATTAACTATTCAAAGACTGTGTAGGTCTCTCAGGAGAGAGCTTTGCAATGCGGTAGTAACAGGATTTGGACAGGTGGGTCTCTGGTTTCAATGTTATTACCAGGTGTGCTGCTTAAGGCAGCCATGAATTCTTTTAAACTGTGTCATGATTTGGAAAGACTAAAAAATGACACTCCTCTAAAATATTTTTTAAATGAGGAGGAGTAGGATTTACTCACCCACTGTCATTTATAAAAGAGGGAAGTCACACTTTCTGTACCAGTGTAGGTACATTAGACTAGATTTAGGTGCAGTGATTGGGAGGGGTAAGGATTGGGGTACAATTAGATGTCTTAATTTTCAAAGGTATTATGTATCCAGATAAAAGAAACTATATTGATACAAAAAACTAAAAAGATAATATTTTCTTGAGTTTTCAGGAAAGCAACATCTGTGAGACTTAGGTGAAAGCCTCATATTGCAGGAAAGTTTTTCAGTAACTGGGTGATGGGCAACAGGTGGGATAGAACAAAGAGAAAGCAACATGTTGGGTGAAATAAAGCTGTCGAGAGGCCTGCTGGTTCATTTTTAGAACCTTTACAGCTTTAGAAAGCAGGAGAGAGATAACTATAGTTAAAATGTTACCACCGGAGGTGATGTTAAGAATATTTTTAGGCCCTGGCTGGGTAGCTCAGTTGGTTAGAGGGTCATCCTGATATGCCAAGGTTGCAGGTTCAATCCCCAGTCAGGGCACATACAAGAAGCAACCAATGAATTCATAAATAAGTGGAACAATAAATTGAAGTTTCTCTCTCTCCCTTCCTCTCTGTAAAAATCAATAGATTAAACATTAAAAAAAAAAACTGGGGGGAAAATATTTTTATAACTATGACAATATGGGCACATACCAGTCAGTATGGACACCGGTCATAGACAATTGATAGGGCCATCCCAGTGTGTGCCAGGTTAATATAAACTCTATTACTTTTAATGTAGCTAGTAATATATAACTTAATATATAGCAATGTATAACTAGGTGCCAGGCCCTGCGCTGAGGGTTTTACATAATTGTCTCACTCTTAATGAGGTGCAGGTCTTGTTTTTACAGGTGGAGGCTTGGAATTAGCTAGGAAATTTTCTAAGGTCGAACAGCTAATCAGTAGCAGAACTGAGATTTGAGCCACACAGTCAGACTTGAGTGTTTGTTTAATCATGGGCTTTAATCACCTGCTTGCAGAGTGGCCTATGGGTTCTTGACTTGGAAGAGATACCTGATTGATTTTATCCATTAATAGTCCTGTGGCTTAATCTCATTGTTGAGATTGTAGTCCAGTGAGAAGACAGACAAACTCCTGCATTCATCCAGGCATACAGTTAACAAATAAGTGAATCTCTATAGAGTCTTTTTATTTCAGGTGGTGAGAGGTGCAAGGAAGAAAAATAAAGTAAAAAATTAAGGGATTCGAGAGTGCTTAAGAGGGGCAACTCTTGGGTACAAGGTGGTCAGGAAAAACCAAACTGAGGAGAAAACACTTGAGCAGAGAACTGAAAGGGTAAGGGAGTGATAATGTTTACAGGATATCTATATAAGATATAACTACTAAATATCCATGAAAATAAATATTGTATGAAAATCATAGATGCAGTTCCATTTTCCACAAAAACAGCAATTTAGACATTTAAAATAAGTTGTTATTGCTATCATAAAGGGCTTCAAGGGAAAAAGAAACCCTTACTGACAAGGATATAGTTTCTTTGCTTTAGATTTCAGGTCAGTCTTTGGGGAAACTAAAGGCTGTCTGAATTGAAAGTGGGATGTTTGCTCTTTAAGAGGAGTTCCAATTGTTAACTAAAAATTCATTAATGCTCTACATGCTGGCACCGTCAATTACTGATAACTGGGTATATGTCAGTTTCCTCTGGTGAAGATGAAACAGAGAAGAGAAACAAACTAAACCAGAAACATTTTCATAGAGCTTTAAAAGCTATGAAAATAATTGGTAATTTTTTCTCAGAACAATTGAAACCTAATTCACTCTGTCAAAGTAGTTTTTGTGGCAAAGTAGCCACAAAAGATAATTCAAAAATTCTAAACCAGTTGAGCCTTCCAGACTTGAAGTAGATTAGAATAGTTCAGCATGGTTTGTTTGTGGCCTTTTTTTCCAGGACAACCATTTAAAATTTAAAATTTCAGCCACCTGCAATATTAGATTCTTAACGAGCCAGGGGTTAGGTGTTTACAAGGTTATGTAGAGCTCTTCTCTTGTGATGTGGAAACATATATGGCTTTGTGTAAGAGTGCTGGCTTTACTGCTTATTATGATCTTGTGCTTAATTAAGAAAAAGTAATTTTTTATTGTGAAATAGTTTCAGACTTACAGAAAAGTTATAAAAATAATACATAGAATTCCCAAATACCCTTTAGCCAGATTCCCAAATGTTGACTATCATTGCTTTAGTCTTCTTTCTCCCTCCTTCGCCTGTGTGTGTGTGTGTGTGTCCTGAAACACTTGAGAGTAAGTTATAGACTTGATGCCCCTTTACCTTTAAATATTACAGCCTTTTTCCTATAAGGACATTTTCTTACATAACCACAGTACAGTGGTTAAAACCAGGAAGTTAGCATTGATACTGTACTGTTGAATCTATTCTGTATTGGACTGTATTCCAATTTGCCAATTGATCCACTAATTTTATTTTTATTTTACTTTTAAGAAAAATGTCTAATGGTTCATTTTTGCTTGATTGTAGCCTCCATCGTCGTGAAAACACTGCCCTGAGCCATTTCCTACAACCTCTAAGGAAGCTGCCTCTCAGAGCATTTTCTAAAAGTAAGTAGCAATTAGAGGTGGTCTTGGCCTCTCTGTGCTTTGGTTTGCTCATCAGTTAATTAGGATAAACAAGCATCTATTCCATAGAGTTGTTGTTAGAATTAAATGGAATTGTACCTGTGAAATGCTTGCAGTGCCTGGCATATAGTCATAGCTGAAGCATTAGCTATTTTTATCTCATTGTTTTACTGGCTACCTCGTAGTCTGTGTGTGACTGTACCATTTAGTGTTGGGCATTTGTTTCTGGTCTTTTTCTACTCTAGGTGATTCTGTAGTAACATATCTTTGCGCATCTTCAGGATAGATTTGTAAAAGAATTGCAGAATCAAAAGGTTTATACATTTTGTAGTTTGGTATTTATACCACAGGGTTATCCCAATATACCCTCATACGAGCAGGAAGTGCTCATGAGTACATCAGTTCTCCACACTCACACTGTGGATTATGAATTTTTTTGATCTTCAAAGCAGCTAGTTGAACCTTTTCGAAAATGTGTATTGTCTTTATTATCTAAATACCCTTTTTATTTATCATACCAAAAGCTATTTTTAACTGTCCTATAAGAGTAGGTTGGGAATAGAATGAGATGGTTAATGAGAACATTAGCAAAAGGCTTATTGTAGTTAATAGGAGCAAACCTGGGTGTTACTTAATTAGGACTTGCCTGCTGAGCACATAGGAATCACATGAAAGATGGAGGTGGGGAACCTCAGAAATTAAGCTGTAATCTTGGAACTGCAGAAAAGCTGTGCTTTTATGAATTGACAAACCCAGTGCAGCAGTGGTGAGGAGTAGAGGGCGCCCTCTACTTACTACTTCCTTTTGAAGAGTAAAGTAAGCCTTTGAGAAGGCAAGAGAAAGACACCTGTAGTTGAAGGAAAAGCCAGCACACCAGGCAGCACTCAGTCGAGGGGGCCTGGTCAGTCTGGGACGGGGGCTCAGTGCGGGGAGGGTACAGCGGTGCTCTCATCACCAAGTGCTTCAGAAAGAGAAAACACATTTTCTTGCTTTTTGACAAATCTTTCTTGGTTGTCAGAGGTAGGATATTTAGTTATTAAGTAATGAGGGTCCATTAGGAATAATTAGAAGATGGGAGAGGTTAATGACATCCTCACTTGCTCATTAGAAAAAAGGAACAGCACCAGCTAAAGCATGGCGGGACAGTGATGCCGGGAGCAGGCGACTGCCTTCCTTTAGAAGTCAGGGGCAGTATGTAGGGTGTGCTCTTTGGTTTTGCACAGGCTACTGAGAAGTCGGCTCTTGAGATATTTTAATAACAGTTTTATTGAGCAATAATTTACATACCATAAAATTCACCCTTTTAACTATGCATTTCAGTGGTTTTTACTATATTTACGGAGTTATGCAACTGTCCTACTGTCTACTTTTAGAATATTTCCCTTTCCTCCTCGCCCCTCATGAAAAACACTTGACCCATTAAACTGTCACTCCCCATTTCTCCCTAACCCTAGTCCCAGGCAACCACTAATCCACTTTATATCTCTATGGTATGTTTCCTATACTGGAGACTTCATATAAATGGAATCACACAATATACAGCTCTTTGTGGCTGGCTGCTTTTACATAATGTTTTCAGGGTCCATGATGTAGTATGTGTCAATATTTCATTCCTTTTTATAATAAAATAATGTTCCACTGTATGGATATACCACACTTTGTTTATCCAGTCTCAGTTGGTGGACATTTGGAGTGTTTCCATTTTTTGTCTGTTATGAATAATGCTTCTATTGAACATTCTTTTACAAGATTTTCTGTAGATGTATGTTTCACTTCTTTAGGTATATACCTAAGAGCAGAATTGCTGGGTTATATGGTAATTTAATGTTTAACATTTTGAGGAACTGACAAACTGATTTTCAAAGTGGCTGCCTCATTTTGCAATCCCACCAGCGGTGTAGGATTATTCAAATTTCTCCACATCCTTGCCAACACTTACCTTTTTTATTATAACCATCCTAATGGGTGTCTCACTGTGGTTTTGAGTTGCATTTCCCTGATAACTAGTGATGTTGTATTGATTTGCTAGGGCTGCTGTAACAAAGTATGACACGCCAAGTGGCTTAAACAATAGAAATCTATTCTTTTTCGATTCTGGAGACCTAGAGGTCCGAGATGAGAGTGTCACAGAGTTGCTTCCTCCTGAGGGCTGTGAGGACAATCTGTTCCTTGTCATTTTTCTGGTTTGCTGGCAGTCTTTGGTGTTCCTTGGTTTATAGAAGCATCACCCCAGTCTGTCTGGTTTCATCTTCACAAGGCATTCTCCCTGTGTGCATGTCTGTGTGCAAATTTCCCCTTTTTATAAGGACACCAGTCATTAGATTAGGATTCACTATGATGACTTTATTTTAACTTAATTACCTGTGTGGAGACCCTATATCCAAGTAAGGTCATATTCTGAGTTACTGGGGGGTCAGGGTTTCAATATATGAATTTTGGGGGCACACAATTCAACCCATAACAGATGTTGAGCATCTTTTCATGTGCTTAGTTGCCATTTGTATATCTTCTTTGTAGATATGTCTCTTCAAACCCTTTGTACATTTTTAAATTGGATTGTCTTTCTTGTTGTTGAACTGTAGGAGTTTATGGGACTTTGCATTTGAGAATAGTAGTGTCCAGTCAGAATTGGACCTGCATTGTTAAAGTAAGATCACAGCGCCCTGGGTGAGAAATGGCACCTGGCTCCCAGGACTTGTTGGTGGTCCTGGACTTGTTGGTGACCAGCTGGGCAACCTTGATTAGTTTCTTGACCTCTTTGTTATTCAGTGTTTTCTTACTTTCTGTGACTGTGGTGGCAATTGAGTTGCATTGTAGTTTCACAGGAAAGATACTCGCCTCTTGCTAATTGATAGAATTTGGATACAGAAGAGTCCCAGTAGTGATTCAGGGTTGCACCTGCCCGTCAGATCCCTTCAGGGTCCACTGACTTTTAATGGGGGCTTCTAAGATGCATTGTCCTTTCCTGGCCCTCCAGTTGGTGCTGTGTTTGCATGACTTGTTCCTGTCCCTTTTCCCAGGCTCAACATTTTCCTGTTGTTTTTTTGTTGTTACAGATGCCAGAAAAGTCCACACTGCCCCTGCTCGAACCTTGTTCCTGTTGCGCCCCCTGCCCTTACTGTTTGTGACTGGCGGCGGGTACACAGGTTACCGGCAGTATGAGAAGTATAGGGAGCGAGAGCTGGAGAGGCTGGGATTGGAGATTCCACCCAAAGTCGCTGGTCACTGGGAGGTAGGAATAAGATGGAACCACCTTGATTTCTCATCTAGCACAGCTGCCTGTCACTTTTTAAATGCCCAAGTTGAAATGTTTGAAAAAGTGAAATGTGCTTTCTTGGCGCTCCAGTGGGCTTTTGGCCAAATACAGAAGGTATATCTTCAGTGTCACGCCAGGCTTCCCTTCTGTCTCCAGACCTACCTCTGGTTTTCCCAAGGCCTCTGAGTGGAAATTTCCTGCTGTTGAAATCCTCAGAGTTATAGCCTTATATTGGGGCTGGCATCCTGGCTGTTCATGCCCTTCTCAGTCTGAGGATGAGCTGAGACGGTTTGATTTTTGGGGTGTGGATAAGTTCTCACCAGAAACCAGACTGAAATAATCAAATTTCTTTATCCTGTTGCTCAGAATACTCCCACCACAGTAGGGCCACATGATAGGGTCAGACTTCAATGCTGTTGAACCATGTGTGATGTGTTATGAACTGTCTTACTCATCTGTGCTTCCTGTGGCCCAGGACGATCCCCGACTCAGAGCAGACATTCAGTAAACATTGAAATTGAATATAAATGTGTACATTTAAAAATTGCCTTCTTTCCAGCCATAATTTAACAAATTAAAAGTATAAAATATTAATAGATCTTGGTAGCCTGGGCAGGAGGGGGGAGGGTGAAAGTAAAGATGTTATGGTATTTGGAATGTTGCATGGGTTTCCTCATGAGCCACTCCATATTTGTGATCCAGCTCAGCTGAACCCAGTGGCCAGGGCATCTGACTCCAGCGTTGCTCCTCAGTAGTTTGTGGAGAGCACCCTCTGGGTCCTTTGTCTTGAGGTTTTATCTCTTTCTCGAAGGTGGGAATCTTAGGGGAGGTCTCAGGGGAGGGTTTCAGCAGAATATTAATCAGTTTTCTAGGTGTATTCCTTTAGGGTCGTGGTCTTCACTGATTGGTCAGTTCCAGGGCAGGGGGTCATCAGTCGTCGCAGCTGGTCCTGGTATCGCCCACCTGGTTTTGCTGCTTTTCTGGGTCTGGAGCTGAAATACAACTGAGGCCTAGATGTTATTTCTAGGGAGGTGACTTTCTGTGTCTGGCTGTAGATTGCTGGGCTAGTTTGTTCAGCTGTCTCAGTTTCCCTGTTCCACTTGCCTTGGCTGACTAGCCTATCTCAGTTTCAGGTCTTACCTTTAAGTCTTGAATCCATTTTGAGTTTATTCTTGTACATGCACCTTGTTTTCGTCATCATGTTGAATGCACCCTTTCTAAGGAGCCACTGAGGGGCTCAGCATGAGCCAGAGAAGTCCTGCGGGCTGGTAGGACTGCTAAGAAACATTTGCAAGCACCAGTCTTCCTCAGGGGCCCTGACTGGCCCCCAAGGAATGAGAATTGGCAGAGAGCACCTGCCACCCCTGTCCCACTTCTACCTTGTGCCCTGGTGCTCGGCAGGGAGCTACATTGGGTTGACCTAGAAGGTCCACATGTGTTGGTGGCCAAGAGGCCTGTAGAGCCTCTCAGTGGTGCGAAGTGCTGCTCCCACCCACAGGAGTCCAACCAAGACAGGAGAGCTGCAAAATAAGGACCCAGTGTGGCCGGAAGGGGCTCATTCAGGGTGGGAAAGTAAACTTACTGAAGGGTTTTTGTTTTTCCCAGAAATGATTTGTCAGCTATTGTCTGGAATCTGGAAGGCATTTCCCTCCTGAAACTTAGGTGGTGGAGGTCAGATTAGAAGATGGGGAGGGCTGATCTCAAGGCAAACCTTGGACTTGTTTATGACTTTTCTAAACACCCATTACCTGAGGGGCTTTGAGTGGTCATAATGAACTCTGGGAGATGGTGTGGAGCCACCTGTTGATTATTTTACAGGGGAGAGTGTTGGTGCCGCTGCTCAGCAAATAAGAAGCTGGCCTTTTGACCCACAGACTTGTTTTTCCTCTCTGGCCTAGCGTGGGCTGGGCCTGGTCCGGATATTGGAGGCTTTGGGAAAGTCTGAATGATCTTCCAGTATCTTTCTGCTTCTGGCATTTCATGCTGCTAGGATTCTGTATCAGCATCTTCTTGTGCTTTAACTCCTTTTTATCCCTATTTATGTGGCATTTGCTTGGAGTTTTGAGATGAGAAGGGGTCTGCGGTCTCTCCAGGGCTCAGAGAATGCTGTGACCCCCAGGGCTAGGACTCTGCATAGATCACCCCTGCCTCTCTGCTCCTGCTTTGCATTGTAGGGGTGGAATATCACAAGTCCTTGAGGCAGGACTGCTTCATTAGTTCCCCTTCTCCCCACTGTGGCAGCCCAGGTCTATAGGTTGTCATGGAGAAGTTGCTTGGTCTGTGTCCAAATGAGGACAGGTACATGGGCTGTGTCTACACATCCTGGTCCAGCTATACATCTCTTCACAAGCCCTGTAGGCTCTCTCCAGCTGTTCTAAACTTTGTTTTAAAAACCAAGTTCTTAGAGGAAGAAGCTGGGGTTGGGTTTTTGTTCAGTAGCCTGAGCAAGAAGAATGAGCCTCTGAGGCAATCTGGCCAGTGGGTGGCATGCTGCCCTGGGGCATAACCTGCACAGACAGTAACCCGGCTCCTGAATTCTACAGCCTTTCTTTGGTTGAATAGTCTTCCCTGTCAGACCTTCCTTCTGGTAAAATATGTTAAGCTGCTTCATTATATCCGATGTTGACTTGGTGGGCATGCGGGTAGTGTGCTGGCCCCACAGGCTAGAGCCCTGCCATCTAGTGTGGTAGAAAGACAGGGTCTAACACTATACTGTACAGCCGAAACTAATATAAAATAATATTGAATGTTAACTGTAATAAATAAATTTTTAAAAGTCACAGTATCACCCCACATGTTCTTCATCCTGAGTGCTCGGCCCAGGGGTGGACCTTGCCCCCAGTCTTGTTTGCTGGTCTACACTGGGGATTTTGTAGGGGTTGGGGGTTGTGTCTGCCTGGAGGACAGGAAGTAGGGGTAGAGGCAGCCTGTGTCTTCAGGATGGGTTGTGGGAAGGAGCAAGGACTTGGATACCTTCTGTTTCACTTTCTCACTTGGAGGGCTAGACAAGTCTGCTCAGTTCAGAAATCAGCCAGCAGCTGAAGGCCAGCCTGCCCAAAGGGGCTGGTGTGGGGAAGGTTGTGGAGGGGGAATCGGAGGCAGCCGCCCCAGGAGACCAGCCCCTGCAGAGGATACACGGCTTCCAACCCAGGGAGTGTCACTGGGGAACCCCCTTGACTGTGAACCTCAGGGTGCTGGTCTCCTCTTCCCCCTTAAAGGGGCCCCTGGGCGGGCAGGCTGGGCTGGGCTGGGCTGGGGGGCGGAGCGAAGCTCTGGCAGTCTGGCGGCCGCCCCGTGCCCCCGCCCCGACTGTCTGAGTGGCTAGAGCCTGATCCCCGCCGGCCAACCCAAGGCTTTGGTGGAGGAACGGTGCTTCCTGAATCGGCCTGTGCCCAGAAGCCCCGCGGTCCCGACCACCTGCCGGTGAGTGAGCCGCTCTCCTCTGCTCCCAGACTCCCGGCTGGAAGGCCACTTTCCAACCGGGGAGAGCCATCCAGCCCCCTGTGGTTTGGGGCACATCTTTACAGTTTGGAGCCTGAGGCTTGGGGGCCCAAGGAGCCCAACCCATAGTCTCGACCAAGTTGTGGGCTTCCCCAGCCCCACATAGCAGTCATGGGGCCAGTTGGATGAGCTCACTTCCTCTACATCCGCTAGCATCTCCTAGACTTAGTGACGGGAAAGGAAAGTGCTGGCTGTGCAGCGGGGCTCAGGGGCCCGCCAGCGCCTAGAGCTCGGGGCTGACAAAAGGGCCTGGGGCAGGGTTAGAGGGGGAGGGACGCTGCACTGTTTTTCAGTGGGACCTGGAGGTGTCATTGCTTGTCATCTCCTGCCCACCCCTCTGGTGGTGACATGCTGCCCTTCATTGAGCCTCATTGCCTGCTGGCACCAGAGATTGCCTGAGAGGAAGTTCCTTTCCTTTGGGGGAGTCCTGTTCTCACCTGCACCCATCTTTCCCTGGCCTCCCTTATGCAGGCTTGAAAGGCGCGCTTGGGCCCATCTCTTTGCTTCCTCTTCTCTTGCCCAGGGCTTCCCCAAAATGGCTCACCCATTTCCCTAGGGAGATCCATTTCTACGTTCTCTACTTGGGAAGTTTTGTCTGTCTGTAGCACTGAAACACAGGAGGAAGGGTTGGTGGCCTCACCTGGACACAGCTGCCTGGTGGTCGTGCCTCAGGGGAGCTGGGGGAGGAAACGGCTCTGCCCTCCAGGGTGGGAGCACACAGGAAGTCAGGCCGGTACACTCATATAGGGGGCACTGGGGTTTCTGCTGAGGCTTCAAGAGGGGTAACCCTGGCACTCAGTGAGATATCCACTCAGGGTGTAAGAGCAAATTCTCGGTGGTCTCAGGCTGGACATGAGCAGGGCTGCCGGGCCCTATGTGCTCAGAGAGTACGTCTTGGGGGAACAGAGGGGTAGACAGTTCTGACTCCCTCACTGCCTTCCTAACCTTGCTGAGACTCAAACCTGAATCTGCCAGGGTCCTAGAGAACCAGGCAGGAGCACACATGCCCCACCCCCCACTTGTAGTAACTGGTAACTGGCTTGGGTCAATCCATCCTACTTTTGAGCTAGAGTGTTCATTCCACTAAGGGGACTGTTCTCTTCATCCTGGTTAGTGAGGGGTGGGTGGGGACATTGCAGCACTGCTCAGTGTCAACCCCAGAACAGCATGTCCTGACAATGATTTCCCCCTAGTGGTCCTGTTGGGCCATCTCTTCTTACTCAGGGGCTGTGCTTCTATCCTCCCAGTGGAGGAACCTGTGTCCCCCTGCAGTGTGGGCTTGGAAGGGGAGGTGAGATGTCGGGAGCCAGGTCTGGGGGATGAGGCTGCACTGAGCTCTTGCATGGAAGGGAGGCATGGGGTTTCTGAGCAGTTGTTCTGGGCCATGGTCACAGCTGTGATCTGAGCCTCCAGGGGGTGAGTAGGAGGAATGACCATTCAGAGAGCTCCTGTGACGTGCAAGGCCTTTCCTGGCTGGGGGGGGGGGGGGCAGCCAAGATTTGCAGTAACCAAATTGTCCCTGTCTCCCACCAAAGCCACCTGGAGTAATGACTTTAAAGTCCTATTGGTCACAGCCCAGAACTCACTCCACAGAGTGTCCTTGACACTCTCAGGATGGGGGGAGGGGGGTGTCCTCCCTTCCCCACTTCAGAGCAGCCCCCTTTCAGGTTCCTCAACTGGGCCTGAGGCATGCCCCACCCCAGTCACACCCAGGGAGCCAGAGAGGGAGAAGCTCTGGATTAGGCTCCAAGGGCTGTCACAAGCGTGGAGGGAAGTGGGGCTCTGAGATGGGGAGGCGGGGAGGCCTGGAGCACTGCTGGTTGTAAAAGTGGCTCTGCCCTTCGGAGGTGAGGAGTGACCTCTAGGGACCCCCTCGCCTCCATCCTGCAGATCTAAGCTTGACAGGACATCAGGCTCGTTTCCTGGGGGACAGACAATTCATGTGTGCTTCCTGGGGACCTTTTGGGGCCCACAGGTGGTCATTTAGAAGAAGAGGTAGAGGAGTGGCAGAGATGTGACTGAGGAGGTAAGGACCTCCTGCTGGGCCCCTCAGGGCAGTTTCTAGTCTCCTGGACAGCAGTTCCTTGGGCTGGTTCTCCTTGAGCTCCCTCCACTGTGGGAGGGGAGGCCTGGGGGACAATGAAATGAAATGCGTGCATGTGCATCTGCTTTGTGGTTCTAGAGCTTTCTAGTTTCTAGAGGTGGGGAGAGTATCCCGATCTGGAATCTAAGCACCAGACTTGACCCCGACTGCCATCACCCCTGTGGGCCTGCTTTCCTGGGGAGCAATGTGAAGCCAACGCTTGCTGGGCCAGGGAGGGGTGGCAGTGTGCTCAGCATGTGGGTGGTGTGGTTGAAGCGACCTGTTAGCTGGAGGTCACAAGAGCCTGAAGCAGAGCTGTCCATGGGGCCGTGGGCCTGCCCCTCAGGGCCAGAGGCAGCATGTGCCTTCATCTGTTTCTCGGTGAGCCCTGGCTCCCCCCACAGTGAACTGTCCCTGCCATTCATCAAGGCCAGTCAGTGACCTGGAGAGATGAGTGTTGCTGGAGGGGTCTGGACCCGCTCTGGTCTGACTGGCCAGGCTTTGCCATCTTCTCGGTCAGGGCAGAAGTCCATGCTCATGCCCAGACTTTAGGCAGCCTTTTCCTGGCTCCTATGGACCTCTACACACCTGGCAGGTGCCAAGCTGGCCTTTTCACCTCTGGCTGAAATGGGTGTCAAATGTTCCCCCTTATGTGATAAAGCCATGTTGAATTGAGGCCTCTTGCTGCGTCACAGTGTGTTGGCCATGTGGGGTCCTGGGTTGAGTCAGTTCCCTGCCTTCAGAGCTGCTCTGGAGCCCCCTCCCCCTGCCAGCCCGCAGCTGGGATTGGAGGCCAGGCAGATGGAGCCTCCTTTCCGGAGCCTTGACTTCCCTGGGCTGAGACAGCAACAACCGTGGAATGTTTGCTCTCCTCCTCCCGTTATCTGTGAGGTGACCGGAAGGGCTTTGTGGAGGCAGTGTCCTCCCCGTAGCCTTGTGGGCCCCTGGCCAGAGTGCTGTCCCTGTTCCCAAGTAAAGATGGGGAGGTCGGAGAGGGGGCAGGAATAGGCTTCAGTCCTGGCCTGTTTCAGCTCCACGTCAGTTTTCCTTGATGTCACCTAGGTGCTCATCTTCTGAGGAGGCCTTGAGGGGTCCTTGCCCAATGTGGGGGAGCTCTGAATCAGGGGGGGCATGGGCAGTGAGGAAGAGCCGTAGTTGGTCAGATGCACAGGGTCTCAACAGGCCCACCTCTCCTGCCTTTTCTCCCTCATTCTTCAGATGCTACTTTGTCACCTGAATGGAAAATGGGTCAGGTCCTGGCAAGGGAGGGGCAGCCTGAGCTGCAGACAGGGTGACGCTGGGCGCCTGCCTGGAGCGCAGGGCTCAGATTCCCGCTTGTGCTCCTTGAGCCCAGAGGGGCCTAGTCCCCTCCCTGCCTTGGGCTCACTGGAGCAGGCTGGTGGCCAAGCCTCCGGACAAGAGTGGGCCGAGATCAGAGCTGAAGCTATGGCTCCAAACAGGTGTCTGACAAGTGCCTGTCGTTGCAATAGTCCCTGTTCCACCCTGTGGTCTCTGACCTGGGGAAGCGGCCCACCAGCCACCAAGGAGCAGTGACAGCGCAGCAACTCCTTGGGGGGAAGGGCGGAAGGAGGAGGAACAAAGGCGATCGTGCTGGCGCCGCCTCCCTGCCCGCCCACCATGTGTCAGTCAGAGGCGAGGCGAGGACCAGAGCTCAGCTCGGCGAAATGGTGAGATGCTGCCAGCGGCCTCCTAATCCTGCTGTTCCCCGCCACGACCTCCACAAGGTCAGAGTTCATGTCCAGCGGCCCCGCAGTGGAGGTGGCAGCAGGGGCCCTGGGGCTCCCCCAAGGTTGGAGGGGCCCGGCCCTGGGGGCCTGAGTCGGAGAGCCCACTTCAGGTACTGGGGAGGCGGAGCGGGCTGGTGGCCCGGTGTCTGTGCTGCACCTAAACTGCTGCTCCCCCACCTTCGGGTGCCCCCACCCTGCTTGGGTGCAGCTCTTCTGGGATTGGTCCTTTTGCTTCTGCAGTGAGCAGGGCAGGTGGGGGCAGTGGGAGGGGGGAGCAATGATTTGTCTGGCTTTGCTTGGCCCCCCCACCAACCGGACCTTTTAAAAAGACAGTGTGTGTGTGTGTGTGGGGGGGGTGCTTGAGAGAGAATGAACTCGGGGAGGCCGGGGAGCAATGGAAATGCGGCAGTCTCTGCAGTCGTTGAACTGGGCCTGGCTGTGGGCTCAGTTCTCCATGTTTTCTGCTTTTAGTATCAGCTGAGCTGCTTCCTTTGTTTGGAACAACTTGGTTTATTCAGCAAGTGGGAGCAGAGGACACAGCTCCTCTGAGAGTGCACCGGCACGGATGGGAGCATTAGATTATCCAGTTGAATGCAGTCTTTTTGCCGATGAGGAAACTGAGGCCTGGGGAGATTCTCAGAGAGGGTGGCAGTGTAATCTCCTGATGACTACAGTAGGGCCTTAGGAGCATTTTCTGGAGCTTTGGCATGTGAGAGGGGACATGGGCCTCACTGATGTGCCCCAGGAAGCCAGGGTTCTAGTGGAAAGACTACGCCTGCCAGTGCTGAGTGCAAAGGTTTGGATTGGTGGGACCTGGGGGAAGGCCCACGCGCTTTTGCTGAAAGGAGGGGCCTGGGTCAGGTGTGTGGCCCCAGCAGACCTAGAAGGTGGCCTGAGGTGGGGTCAGCTTCCCCCCACCAATTTCTGGATCAGTTTTAGAGAACCTCACCTGGTGTAGAATGACCGCGCGGATGGATGGAGCAGTAACTGTTACAGGAGTGTGTGTGTTTTCCTTTGTGATCTTGTCAGGCCCAATTCCTTAATTTGTCAGATGAAGAAATAAGAGGCCTGGAGCCATAAATAGGTTTCCCCAGATCCTGCAGTGGGGTGGTAGCAGTAGCTCCCTCACTGCCATGTGCAGCATGCTGAGGAGCTCTGGGAGATCACTGCCTTCTGGTGCCCCAGGAGGGAGGGGGCTGTGAGGCTGTCTTCCCTGTGCTGGGCCTAGGTAGTACTTAGCCTTAAAGGGCCTCACCGGAGCCCCTCCCGTGTTCAGAAGCCCTTCCTTTGAGAGGTTAGGAGCTGGACCTCACCCTCTGTCTTAGCTGCTGACATCCCCAGTCCTCCCCAGCTGGCAGGCAGGGTGAGGGACTGGGAAGTGAGCTACCAACCAGAGGCAGCCAGGCCCTTGACTCAGAATGGGGTTGGGCTGAGGGACATGCGTGACCAGTGCTGCTGGACTTAAGAGGTGAACTTGCTGAGGGTAGGGTGGGGGCTCCCAGTCCCTCTCAGACCCTGGCCACTGGCCCCAGTCATGCGTGGACATGTGCCCTGCAGGTTGCACTTCCCCCAGCTGGCCCTGAGACGGAGGCTGGGACAGCTGAGCTGCATGTCCAGACCTGCCCTGAAACTGCGCTCCTGGCCCCTGACGGTCCTCTACTACCTCCTGCCCTTTGGTGCCCTCAGACCGCTCAGCCGGGTGGGATGGAGGCCCGTGAGCAGGGTAAGTGTGTGCAGGCTGCTGGCCTGGCCCATCCCCGGGCAGCCTGAGGTAGGGACCCAGGAGACACAGAAGGAGACAGTTGTCAGAGGAGAGGTGATGGCTGTGAGGGCTGAGCCCTCCAGGAGGGGGTGTTGAAAGGCGAGTTGGTTGAGGGCCTGCTGGTCGGTGGCTGTGTGGGCCCTACCAATAGGTGACTGAGGGCTGGCTCGCTGTCCACTGCCTGCTTTCTGCCTGCATTTGTGTCATTTGGGGGCTCTGCTTCTGGAAGGAACCCGTACTGGGAATTCAGAAAACGATGTCTGTCTGATTTCCTGTGTTCAAGGAAAAGTGAGCTTAGAGGTAATTTTGAGAAGAATCCAAATTCCTGAATGCCAGAGGGTAGTCCAGGAAGGCAGGAACCTGTTTGGGCCCCTTAGGGTGGGGATGCCTTTGAGGCCCTGAGAACCCCGGGCAGTTCCCTGGAGTGCAGGCTGACCCCAAGGAAGAGACCCTGCTCCTGGCCCTTGGACAGCCCAGGTGGAATGTCATGAGGGCTTGAAAGCTAAGGAGTTCTGGGTATTAGACCTGAGGTCCCGTGGCAGCTATAGTCACTCCAATGTATAGGGATCAGCTGGGAGTAGTTCTGGGACCCGCTAATTCAGCACCTCCTAGAGGTGTTTAAGTTGGAATGAAATTCCTTTTATACCGTGGGGACTTGTGTCTTTGTTGTGTTCAGAAGCAACAGCCGCTAATTAGAGGCAGGTCCCATAATGTCAGTGGCACCTAGAAGGATCACCTGGCCCTAAGAGTTTGGCTGGAGGGGCCGATTCCCTTGTTCTAAGTGGGAGGAGCCCCAGGTGCAAACAGCTTTGCGGACTGGCCCATCACAGGAGAATGCCTCCGAGTGCCAGGCAGGGCTTGCAGGGTGTAGTCAGGCGCTGGCCTTGGTGACAGTGACAGCGCATCTGCATGATGTCAAAGTCCCTGACCTTGGTCAGGGGAGTCTTGTGTGTGTGTTAGGACAGGGATACACTTTGGACTGTCTACAGACTTTGCTGTCTGCCCAGGGCCTCCTGCTCCTTTCTTTGGTCTGTGACACAGGCATTGCCTCCTGCCACAACCTGTCTATAACAGTATCAGATCTACTTATGCTCCCTCCCCCCTTTAAGAAACAAGACTGTGCTGGCCAGTCTCTCCCCAGGGACTAGGACAGCTGCTGTTCGGCCTGCATAAGATGACTGAAACACCTGAGCCGTAAGTCAGTGTGTCACGGTCTTGGCCAGTAGTTAGCTCAGTCTGGTTCCTAGTGAGAAACCACCACATCACAAAAGCCAGTGTGGGGTGCCCAAGGCCTACGGAGGTGGCCCCCTTGATGGGGGCAGTTGGCTGGGGGCAGTGGGCTCGAAGTGTGGCTGACTCATCCACTTGCCTGTGGCCTGCAGGTGGCGTTGTACAAGTCGGTGCCCACGCGCTTGCTGTCGAGGGCCTGGGGCCGTCTTAACCAGGTGGAGCTGCCACATTGGCTGCGCAGGCCTGTCTACAGCCTGTACATCTGGACCTTCGGGGTGAACATGAAGGAGGCCGCCGTGGAGGACCTGCACCACTACCGCAACCTCAGCGAGTTCTTCCGGCGCAAGCTGAAGCCGCAGGCCCGGCCTGTCTGCGGCCTGCACAGCGTGGTGAGGCCCTACCCTGCCTTCCACTCCTCCCTCCAGAAACTTGATTCTAGCCTGTGCCTTTGGGAACCAGTCCCAACAGCCTCCATGGGTGGCCGGGTAGGCGTTCCTCCCAGGCCGGATGAGGTCCTGCCCTGCGTCCCCTCGCCTCCTCTATGTCCTCTCCCCTCCTGTCCCTGGCAGTAACTCTCCTGGCCCTTCCAGATCAGCCCGTCAGATGGGAAGATCCTCAACTTTGGGCAGGTGAAGAACTCTGAGGTGGAGCAGGTGAAGGGGGTCACCTACTCCCTGGAGTCGTTCCTGGGCCCGCGTACCTCTGTGGAGGACCTGCCCTTGCCACCAGGTGGGTCCTTGCCTGGTCATAACCTTGTCACAATGCTGCGTTGTGGCTGGGCCAGAGGTTAGAGGGTGAAGGTTGGGAATGGGTCGGAGAGAGAAGGGACACTGGGAAGGCTCTAGGAACTGAGGGCTGGCCCCTGGGCCAGGAATCACCCTGCCCAGAGCTTCAGAGCCTCCCTGGAGCCAAGGTCCAGACTATACACAGGCCCCATGCTGGGTGGCATTGGGTGCCTGTCTGATAGCCGGACCCTTGTCTGTCTCCAACAGCCGCCTCCTTCAGGAACCAGCTGGTCACCCGAGAAGGGAACGAGCTCTACCATTGCGTCATCTACCTGGCCCCCGGGGACTACCATTGCTTCCATTCTCCCACGGACTGGACAGTGTCCCACCGGCGCCACTTCCCAGGTAGGCTGAGGCTGGCAGACTGAGAGGTGCCTCTGCAAGCTCCTAACCAATGCCCTCAGCTTCCAGGTTTCAGGGACCCAGGCTGCAGAGATGGGGTGCTGAGGCTGGTAGTCGACTGCTTTAGTCTGGCAGGCGGGTGGGGGATAAGCTGGGGTCTAGCCCACTCTGTATTTGCAATGACATGGGGGCGACACTGGGCTCCAGGAGGCTGATCCTTTCGCTGAGTGGGGAGTAGTAAGTGTCCTTGCTTTCACAGGCTCCCTGATGTCTGTGAACCCCGGCATGGCCCGCTGGATCAAAGAGCTCTTCTGCCACAATGAGCGGGTAGTCCTGACTGGGGATTGGAAACACGGCTTCTTTTCACTGACAGCTGTGGGGGCCACCAACGTGGGCTCCATCCGCATCTACTTTGACCGGGTAAGCAGAGTCCAGGCCCTGCTAAAGCCCAAGGGCTGGGTCACTTGGGGTCCCACTGCCTTGTCTCCTGTACAGCCAGATGTCAGAACTTCTAGTTCTGACACACTCCATTCCCCACTTGTTGCCACTTGTCCCTCTGGAGGTGGCTGGAGAGGGAGGGACCTTTCTTGGTGTCAATTTGTGACTGCCCCTTTCCCCCCTGGGTGCTGATCTTGCATCATCATTTGTGCTGGAGAACAGAGTCAGGTCTGATTCCTCCATGTCCCTCAGTGGCCCAGTTCATAGCAGGTGTCGGGGACAGTGTGTGGTTAGACACCTGGCCCGTGGGCTGAGTCACTGTCCCCACCTCCCTTTCCAAGCCGAGTTGCGGGAAGGCTGCAGAGGTGTGTTGAAGGTCCAGGGAGGTCTCACATGCTCTGCCCCTGACCTTCCCCAGGACCTGCACACAAATAGCCCACGGTACAGCAAGGGCTCCTACAACGACTTCAGCTTCGTGACACATGCCAACAAGGAGGGCATCCCCATGCGCAAGGGTGAGCACCTGGGCGAGTTCAACCTGGGCTCCACCATTGTGCTCATCTTCGAGGCCCCCAAGGACTTCAACTTCAAGCTGAAACCAGGACAGAAAATCCGCTTTGGGGAGGCTCTGGGCTCCCTCTAGAGCCTCATTCCAGGCTGCTGAGGGACCTTTCTTAAACACAGAAATGGGAGTCTTTTTAAGGGCTCTCAGGACCATGGGGTCTGACCAGGCAGGACCTGGGTGACTTCTGTTCCTGCTGTCCCAGAGGTGCAGACAAGGTCAGAGCCCTGGTCGTGCCCTAGACCTTCGTCATCCCCTCTTCCCACCTTAAAGAGAAAGTAAGTGCCAGGATGATCTCAAGATTCCCTTTTGGAGACGTTTTAACCCCTATGGTATAAACCAGAGACCCTACCATCTCCTGGCTGAGCACTCAGCTGGTCTTGGTTTCTGTTAAGATGGTAAGTGGTAATGTACCTTTTTGCTGCTCCTCCCATTACTGCTTTTCGCCTCCACTGCCTGGGTGAGGTGCATCCTGGCACTGACTGTGGGCCCGCCTGCCCCAGAGCAGGACCACACAGCCTTTAATGTAACTGCTTTGTTTCCAAATTCACCCCACCCTGCTTGTTGGGAAAAGCCACCTGTCTTCACACTGGTGGTGAATGCATCACCCAACTCTGCCAGCATCTTTCGAGGATGGCGACTAATGGCAAGGCGTTTTGCAGACCCCGATGAGTGACCTGGAGCTGTGAAGACCAATTACTGAACGCCCCCCTGACTGGGACAGGCAGGTAGTTGTGGCCACATTGGGGCTAGGGGAGAGCTTGTGTCCCCTCCCCAGATCTACATTAAATATGGGAAAGTTGCTGCTATTGATTCAAGGGCTTATGTTGGAGGCAGAGGAACCTTGGTGTATTGGGGTGAAGAGGCAGGGTCAGTGCCTAGAAAACCTGTCCCCCGGTAATAGGGGAGTCATTGATGGTGGGGACAGGGCCAGGTTTCATGTCTCCAGGGGACTCTGAATTTCTCCTGCAGGAGAAGCCATTTGAACTTTTTCAACTGTATCAGTAGCACAGTATTTTTGTATGAAAAGTGGGAGACTTCTGAACAGTAATTCATGTAATTGCCACATTTTGAAATAAAAAAAAATCATTTTAGCTTTATATTTTGTTCCTGAAGCTGGGCCAAGGCCTCCCTGGGGTGATGGCTTTAGCACAGAGCCCGCCGCAGGGCCTGGACACGCGCAATGCAGGCGTTGACGGGCTGGCGCTGGGCCTGGAGCTCTGCAGCCAGCTGCTGGATCTGTAGTTCCACCTGGGGGGCCAGGAAGGGACAGGCTGTGCTGAGAGGAAGCACAGCCAGACCCTGTCCCAGGACCATCCAAGACCTCACCTCCTGCAGCTCTTCCTGCACCTGCTGCTCCGTTTCCTGGTCCTCAGGCCTGGGCTCCTCCCTGCTTAGCTCCAGCCACCGGCGCAGGCTGCTTGCTTGCCGCTGGTAGGACCTGAGGCAGTGAGACACCTGCTCTGTGTCTAGCTGGGCCCTTGGTGGACCCTCAGGCTTTGGGTGAAGCATGTGGGCTACGGAGGGTAGATCTGTTCCTCTCCCAGCCTCCATACTGTCCAGCAGATAGCAACTTGGATGGGCCCAGGGCAGAACCCCTTCCTGCTCCTCCATGGCTGCTGCTCATGGTGAGGGGCCACCATGCTGCCCAGGCTCTGGACCCAGACCACAAGTAAGACAGGATAGCCCACTGTGTGCAACTGGTGCCCAGACCTTTGTACCTTTTCATCCCATGTCACAATCACTGGGTAGACCCCTGGCCCAGCTTTCACATGACCCAGTTGTGTTTAAAGTTTTGCTCAGCTGTGTTGTCCCATGTTGTATCGCGCCCCCCCCCCCCCCCCCCCCGTCCCACAGGTAAAGTCAACCTGGCCTTCCTAAGTAGGACTGAGGGGTAAAGGTGCCACCTGTGTGCAGGGGGTTGGCAATGCACAAATAGGTGATCACCCCTAGGACCCTGGCAGCCACCTCCCAGCTGTTCCCTGTGGGCAGGCGTGTTTCTGCGTCTTACCAGAGGTTCTGCTTCATGCTCTGGTAGTCCTGTAATTGCCGCTGGATGCCCTCAAGCTCAGCCTCCAGGTTGGTGTGGCCCATGGCAACAGGAGTATAAGCTTGATCTTGACTATTCTCCTGGCTGGGTCCAGGCTGAATGGAGGGGGCCCAGGCGCTGGGAGTGGCCCAAGTACTTGATGTGCTGATAGACCTCAGGTACACACCTGCAGTTTCAGAGCCAGGCCCAAGCCGGGTGCCTGTGAGGTCCCCAGGAAGGAGCAGGTGGGGGTCAGGGACCTGGGGCATAAGGCTAGGGGAGGTCAGCCATGCGGATGCCTGTAAAAGGAAGGATGGACACTAAGAGAAGCTGGAGGAAGGCCTGCGACAGGGTGCCAAGAATGCCCACTGCAGGGAGAAGGCAGGCGAGGCACCAAGAGCTGGGCTTTCCCACAGCCAGCTCTCCCAGGGTCCTGGGCCTGCCCTTCTTTAAGGACCAGACACCAAACAACCTAGGGAGTACCCCACACCTTTGTAGTCTGGTCCCACCCCTTCCCCAGGACCTGGCTCAGCACTGCCCCAACCAGCTGTTTCAAGCCTTCCTGACTTTCCACCCCTGCCTCACTCTGTGACCTTTGTCTCAGTGAGAAAGTGATCAGAGGCTATTGTAGGTGTCCAACCACCCACCTGCAACCCTCCGTTCCTTCCTGGTGAGAAGTGTCCTATCACCCTGCCCCTCACCACTCCCGTGGCTCTCTTGAGGCACCAGCTCCTTGGGGTCACCCATCCCCAGTGCTGTCTCCTCCGTACTGAGCACTTGTGCCTTCTCACTCCTCCCTGCCCCGGACTCCTTGATCTCAATTCTCAACTTTGATCTCCAGACCTGACTTCTTCCCTGAAGGCCAGACTCACAAGCCTGTTGCTTTACCTCAAATTTAAAAGGTTCAAAACACTTCATGCTTCACCCTAAGTGGGACCCCAGTGTTCCTTCTTTTAATAAAAGAACTCATTATTCCGAGTTATCCAAGCCAGATTCCTTCCTTCACTCGTATCAAACCCATCAGAGCAAGTCCTGCCTAGTCTGCCTCCTATCAGGTATCGGCCACATCTGTAGTCACCAGCACCTTCTGCTGCTGGGCCGTAAGATCACAGCAGCCAACCATCCTCCACAACTTCCAACTCTCTTTAAAATCCAAACTGTCACCAGGGCCTGCACAGCTCTCCATGATCTGCAGTCTCTATGTGCCTGCTGGTCTTATCTCTACCACTGGGATATATATAATCTCAGGAGCAGGGGCCTCGGCAGGCTGTTCACTACTGTGTCCCTAGGACAGTGGCACCCACTTGGTAAATGAATGAGCAGCCTCACTGTGTCTGCCTGAGATAGTGTTCCAGTAGCAGTAAGTACAGCTGTGGCTACAGCACTGAGTGCACAAGAGCGAGCACTGAAGGCCAAAAACTGGGACCCTAGATGACCAGGGAGGACTTACCCTAGTGGGTGCATCCACCCCGCAGGGCATGGAGGAGGAAGGGGGCAGTAGCTTCGGGCCTGTACTTGCCATGGGGGACAGCTTCAGGCCAGAGGCACTCGGCAGGGCCCCAGGCTGGGACAGGGAGCTGCTTGGAACCAGTCCAGTGTGGGCCTTTTCCAGGAAGGGCCTCGTCAGGGAAGGGCCTGCTGGCTGGGACATGCCTAGGCCTTGCTCCCTCAGCATCTCAGGCCTGAGCAGAGGGAAGGCAAGAGCTGGTCAGGCCTCAGTACCTTCTTGAGGAGCAGGAAGGAAAGGGGGCCACTCATCCTTAGGCCCCAAATCACAGGTCCTGATGGAGGTACCATCTACTTTTGGGGTCCCACGACCACATAACCTACCCCTGCCCCCCGAAGGTGCCACACCCCAGGGGCCTCTGGCTCTGCAAGGGCTCCAGCAAGAAGTTTGGGCGTCGCGGCTGCTTCCTTGCGGAGCGGATGGCATTGCTGGGGAGAAATACAGGGCTGTTCCTCCAGGCTGCCCAAGGGGCTGCAGGGGGCCTGAGACCTCTGTGGGGTAGGGGTCATCACCCAGCCCAACCCCTCCAATCTTACGGGAGACTAACTCCCAGAGAAGGAGAGGCTCTTGCTCAAGGTCAGCAGGTGAGCTGGGGTGGGCCTAGGCCACACAGAACGTCTGAGCAATTCCAGTGAAGCGAGCCTGACGCCTCACCGACATCATCTCATTTGACCTCTACAGCGACCCTGGTGATGCAGCTGCTTGTCCCACACCACAGGGGAACAGGCTTGTCAGGGTCAGCCCTTGTTAGGGTTGGGATGGGGATAGGGATGGAGATGGGAGTATGAGGCAGGCAGAGCAGAACCAAGGCCCATGCCAGTGCTCCTCCCTGCCAGTGACCTCTCCCCCAGGCTCAGGCAGCACTGGGCACTCTGGGAGCAGACAGCTGTATCAGCCCAGTGTGTGGGTATGGGGTAGTGGCTAAAGCATAAAAAGTGCAGTTTCCAAGAGGGAGCCCCATTTTCTGGCTGTAAGGGTCAGAGGAACACTGGCAGGTCTGGGGGCAGGAGGGTGGGGCTGCCCTCCTCTTGCTGTGTTCTCTCCCTGAGCTTGAGAGGGACAGTGTCTGCTTCCAAATGGGAGGAAGAGAAGGGTCCCAGTGGCTCAGCTGTGACCCTCGGGGCCCAGTGTCCTCCCTCCAGTACACTCCAAGCTTCTGCCCCAGGTGGAAGCAAAGAGAAAGAGGTGAGGGATGGCTACTCACAGCTCCAGGAGTTGGGGATCCCCAGCATCCAGGGCCAGGCTGCTCAGAGCTCCCTGTGGTCCACGAGGAGCTGGCCTTTTGGTCTCCAGGGCGGCATCCCCAGCACCAGCAGCAATGCAGTTGGGAAGGGGACCCTTAAATGTCACTCTCCTGCTAGGCACGGTGGATGTGGGAGGCTGAGACTCCCTGCCTAGGCCCAGCACCTTCTGTTTCCAGAGCATGGCACAGCGATGGACTGCCCGGTGGAGACTGTGGGCCGCCTGCAACGACCTCTCTCAGGTCATGCTGTGTCCTACCCACTCCCCACAAGGACGGGGGTTCAGAACCCTGGGCCTACCTGCGCCTGCTGCTGGGCATGCAGCTGCTGCCGGAGAGCCTTCATGCCAGCTGCAAACCGCAAGAGGCACCTGATGCCCTCCTGGAGGAGCTGCTGGTGGTAGGCCTGCACTGCCCGCTCCAGCCGTGCCTTCTTCCTCCTCCTCTCCAGCGCAAAGCTCTGCCATGCAGCCCACACCTCCGGGAGGAGGAGGAGGTGAGGCCCAGCTCTCCCTGCTTAAGCTCCCCCAGGGGCTGTGCCCACAACCCACACTGCCCTCCACCAAGGCACTTTCCTCTCCTGGAAGGAGCAGCCATTACCTTTGCCTGCAGTGAGAAGGCCCAGAACCACAGGGCCCGGGCTGTGTCCTGCTGCTCCTGCCTCCTGTTCGCCAGCTACGGGCCAGAAAGATTACCAAAATATCACCTTCAGGGAGGCCGCCCCCACCACAGGGCCCTGTCACTCTCAGAGCCCTCTCTGCCAAGCCCTGAGGGAGTAGATCAGAAAATGATCCTCTGGAAAGAACAAGGCAAAGAATTCTGGGGGAGGGAACACACGACAGCAGTATGCTTGGCTGGCAGAAGAAAAGCTGGGGACATCTCCACATTGCAGTCCAGGGAGCGAGAGGGACCCGTGCACACGAAGGTTTGCTGAACAGGATGCAATCCCGCCTGGTGTTTTGTCAAGGCCTCACAAAGACTTAAAATGCATTTCATATGAATTTTTGGATATTACCCAGATGTATTTCTTAATGTGACACAGAAACGGGACCTTGAAGTGACTTGGCCTTATACAGTCACAGTGCATGGAAGCTGGTGATACCCAGAAATGTTGGGGGTTGGGTGGAAAGCTCCCACCTGTTGTCTCCACCGGTGGAAGCAGGACCGGCTGAGTGTCTGGGCCAGAAGTTGGGTGCCCTGCCTCTGCAGGAGCTGGGGGAGAGGGAAGAGAGGATGCACAGGGAGCTGGCTTTGAGTGTATCAGATGCCCCCATGCCCAGACCACCCGGGAGCAGCCAAAGGGTGAGAAGCTCCCCACCCAAGTAAGTGGTTCCCCCATCTCCTAGTGTCCTGTGTGATGCCAATAACTCCACAGGTTCCCCGGCTCTAACAAGCCATGATTCCGGGTGAACCTGGTTTCTCTGCTAAACCATCTTCTACCTGGAGAGACCCAATCTGAGGCTGGCGTCCCCCCAGCCATCCCAGAAAGGTTCCTAAACCTTGTACCCATAGGACCCCAGAGCACCCAGTGCCCATACTGGCTGCTGTGAGTTCTGCAGGAAGGACCTCTTCCTCCCTGGGAGGTGGTCTGCCATGGAAGAGCTCCACTGCACAAGGAAACTGGAGGAGTTACCACCTGCCTCACCCTCTTCCTGACGCAGCCCAGATGGTGGACCTTCCACTGGGCCAGGCCCTGAAGCAGTAGCTGCTGATTGTAATGCTGCACCGCCCGCTCCAGCTGGGCTCTCTGCTGGGCTGCCCTCCGGCCACGTTCCCGCCAGTGCTGAAACCAGGTCCTGAGACAGCCTAAGGCAGATCCAAGTCAGTTTGCTCTTTTGTCATGTATATATGAATGACTAAATCACAGGCAAAGTTTAGATGAGAATGGAGAAGACTGTGGGGACAGAGTTGGGGTTTCAGCCCGCAGTGGGTGAAACCACCACATGTGGACACTCCTCTGAAGTCATCTCTGGCCACCTTCAGCAACCGTGAGCACCCTGGGGACTGGAACCACATCTGCTGTTTGCTAGTGTGACCTTTCCAAAGGCCCATGAGCCACAGTGACCACAGATGTGCCAGGGGCCCTCAGAGTGACTGCAAGAGCTGCAGAATGACCCAGGAGAGGTGGCAGCCCTGTTCTGCCAGGGAGCAAACCAAGGCTCAGAGAAGTCCAAGCAGCCCGAGCCAGGCAGGGGCCATATCCTGCAATTTCTTCTGTCACCAGGTTCTCAAGAAAGCAAACACTTTCTTCTGCTGATTTTTACTTTGCAATTTTTCCTTTCTTAGGCCCTAGGAGAAGTTTCTTTCAGAGAAAACAGAAGGGGGTTGATACCAGGGCATTGATGCCAAGATAGGGTGCTCTCCAGCACCTGCCGGAGAGGGCAGGGAAGGCAGCATTCACATGCCTGGAGGCCCAGCGTTAGTACTAAATGCTGACACCTTTTGGGTCCTGCTGTAAGCACATATATGTTATTCTCACTGGATCCTCATGACAACCCCAAGAGATAGGTAGCACTGTCCCCATTTTACAGATGGAGAAACGGGGGCTGAGAGAGGACTTGCCCCAAGTTGCACAGGCAGCATCTAACTCCTGCCTGCACTTCTTAAGCCTCTGTTTTAATGACGACACCCTGCTCTAGTCGTCCTCCAGTGCCTGGCCCTGTGCTCAGACTGCCAAGGTGTGCCTATACCTCAGAGGCCTTCACTAAACCAAGACATGGTCCCATGGGTAGTGAATGTACACCTACTATGTGCTGGGAACACACTGTCTTGTCACAGGTCTCCCAAGCCCCTTGTGCCATCCTTAGTGGACATGGCAGTCCCAGGGCCTGCCATGTGCCGCCACCTCCTTCTAAGGAAAGCTGCTTGCCTTAGGAAAGTCCTGTGCCTGTTCTCTCTAGCTCCCTAAAATAGCCACCTGGGCCAGGAGTGTGTGCCTGACCCAAACTGCCGAGGCCTGTACCACGCCAGGTACCACAGACCTGTCCAAACAGAAACTAAGAGCTGGGCTGAGCCCCCTGGCTTCTTTGTTGGGAATGAACTAGAAACAGCACCGGTTTCTGGGGTGAAGAGCAGCTTGAGGAAACATGGAAGCACATTTAACCCCCAAGTTCTGCCTAGAGGAAAGCGGGATCTGTGTTCATCAACACAAACACTACAGTCAGCCAAACGGAAGCTGAATTCTTGTCTTGGGGCAAACTTTGCTAAGCCAATGTTAACAACATGATCTGTTTTCTCCTATGGTCTGATTTAAACCATTTCCATCTGTATTTTCATTTAGTCTCACTACAAGCTGTCCCCTCAGAGTCAGATTCCCAAACTGCAGGGCCACTGTCTGTTTCCATGCGTCTCACAAGCAGAGGTTCCATCTGGACTGTCTTCTCAGGCTGTCTGTTTTGTAGGTAGTGGGACTACCTGAGGCCAACTGAGCAAGTCCCTGCTCCCTGAACACACAAGGACCCAACTACACAAGAAATACACAGCCATGATGGGGCTGACCTGACAAGCAGCGGCCAATGGAAAGGCTTCTCGTCAAAACCACCCCCCAACCCCTCGAACTCTTCCATTCCAGCTTCATTTCCTTATTTCGCTGTAGCTCTCAAGCCTTGGCTTTTCTTTTTAACATCAACTGGTTGGTAATCAGTTGGGAAGAAAATGCTGTGATATACTGGGTTGAATAGTTACACCTCCCAAATTCATGTCCATCTGGAACCTAAGAATTGATGTTATTTGGTAAGAGGGTCAGTGCAGTGTAATAATAACTGACATCATTCTGGAATAGGGTGGGCCCTTGATACAGTATGACTTGACTTATAAGAAACACGAACAGACGGAAGATAGCCATGTGACAACGAAGGCCAAGGCCAGAGTGATGTGTCTACAAGCCAAGAGCAGCGAGGATTGCTGGGAGGCCCGAGAAGCTCGAAGAGGCAAGCAAGGATTCTCCTTAAGTTTTCGGAGGGCGCATGGCCCTGCCAACACCTTGATTTCTAGCCTACACCAAGATTTCTAGCCTACAGAACTATGACAGAACAATTTTCTGTTGTTCTAAACTGGTGCTGTTACCTAAGCAACAGAAATTACACAAGAGAAGGAGACGGACTGCAGGGAAGCAAACGGCACAGTGTAACAGTTCTGGGTCCTTCATCATCTTTTCCTCAGCTTCCAGGGGCCCTACTTACCTCTCTGCAGCACCTTCCGGGCCTCCCTGATGGCACAGTCCTCCTGCTGCCGGTAGTATATCTGCACTGATGCTGCCTGCCGCCACTGGACCAAGACCTAAGGGCAGACAAAGAACAGAGAGGCAGTCACAGCATGTCCTGACTTCCAGGGGACTCCCCAGTTCTGCTGGCAGCCCCTCCTGGAAGAAGGCTGAGTGGTGGACACATGGCACTGACCCACATTCAGGAGGCATGTACCATCTGCATAGAGTCAACAGGCAGAGCCCCAGAACCTCAAGGAATGGCTCTTTTTTACCAGAAGAAGTTAAACATCACATTATGCCATGAAGACATGAATGGGCTTCCATTCTATTTGTTAACAGAAACTATAACTTACATGCACCCTTTCATATGTGAGATTTACAAAATAACAGTAACAGGGCACTTTGAAAAGAAGTCAAGCAGCCAGGGGACGCCTGCTGCCTGCCCCCCAAACTATCACAAACTCCATTCACCCCCAAAAAGCCTCCCCCCTTCCGTGCCCTGAATCCAAACAAAGAGTCCTGACCCTCCTTCCAGGGCAGAACCAGACACTGATCCCAGAGCTCTCCTGAAACAGACTGGGCCTTGACCACATGCAACTGCTCCTCATCTGCAGATGCTTCAAGGTTGTTTGGAGCTGCCCCCTCCCCAGGCCTGCCAGCAGGGCTCCTGCCAACTGCTTTCTTCTAAAGCATCTCGAAGTCCAGGGACCACCAGTCATTTCATTTGTTTTGAGTCCCCTGTCTTATAACACATCTTCTTCCCACAGCCAAGTCCTGCCACAGCCTTCCCTCCCCCAGCACGTGGGACCAGACCCCACCACCCGGCGGCAATTTGGGGCCACTTCCCACTGACAACCAACGGCCTCACATTCCTGGGATGCTCTGTTTTCCAGAAAGCCCACGGCCACGAAACCCTTGAGCAGGAGTGAGCATCCTCTTCCCACAGATGCAGAGATGGAGGTGTGGTGACTTAAACCGTTTGTCCCAGTGGAAAATCCCACACGTGTGGAAAATACTGGTTCTGATATGAACTAGTTTGCTCACTATGTGCTATGTTCTGTTTTAATGAATATTGGTTCATAATTCAGTAAAATAAATAAAAGCCAACTTTCACATGGCAGAGGAGGAGGGTTATCCCGTTTCCTGGGTTCCTTGTTCAGTTCAAATCCCTGGTACCACCACCTATGCCACCATCTTGTACGAGCATGGTCCCAAACCCTTCCTGAGAGACCAGATGGCTCTCCATGCCTCACCTTGAAACACAGGTTCCTTCTGTAGTGAGCACTCGCTTGAGAGGTTTTCTTTGCTTCATCCATGCAGGCCACCGTGTTCTCCCTCCAGCAATGTAACACATCCCTGCAGGTACACAGGCCAGTTCAGGGGTGACACCAGTGTGAAGAGACAGGGTGAGTCTGTGAATCACTCTTGATTCTTCAGCCCACTCGTGAATCAAGGACACCCTATGCCTAAGAACATCTGTTTCTCTGACAGCCATGTCCATGTTGACGAAGACATGTGACACATGGTTGCTAAGCACCTGCCCTGTGCCAGGCACTGGGGACACTAAGGCAGACAGGACCAAACACCACATCCTCATGCATTTATGCACTCCGGAGAACACAGAGTCGTAACGAGGCAGTGACAGGACAGGTGATTCACACCGTGATAAGGGAGCTACAGAGAAAGGGAAGCTGGAGGAATGGAACTGGATCCTCAGCACCTGTGCCTGGTGCTGAGTTAGTTCGGGGACTCCCTCTTTCTGTGCCACTCTGTCTGAGGATCTGAATGGACACTTTACGGAACCCTGAAGGTGGGAGAGTGGTGTCTAAAGTCCACAAAGCCCACCACCCACAGGCAGCCTGGAATAGTGTACACAGAACAAATACAGAGGAAGGAAAAGAAAGAGTGGAATGAGGGAGGCCTGTGGAAGGAGTGAGTTTAGAGCTTGGCTTAGCAGGAGCTTGAGGATGGGCACAGGAGGGAGCTGGAGCCCAGGTAGTGTAGGTGACCTCCAAAGGTGTCACAGATGCAGAAGGTTCTAGTGGTAGAGAGCTGACTCCGGAGGGTCAGTGAAAGGTCTGGAGAGCCAAGTGGGGAGACAGCTGACTGGGAACTGAGAGGCAATAGGAGCCATTGCAGCTTCTAGAGCAGGAGAGGTACTAAAATGGTGCCTTGAGAAGCTGACTCTTTAAGGTCTAAAGTGGGGAAGGGAAGGTGCTCATAGGAGCACGATAAGCGAGAGGTCTCACAGACATGCAGGTGAGAGCTGCTTCCCACAGGTCCTGCTCTGCACACAGCAGAGGCTCAAGACATAAGAGGCAAACCAGTGAATGGAGTGCTTGCTGTGGAAAAGCCAAAGCTATGCTATGAGCAGCACGAGGAAGCCAGGCCTGTCCTGTGCCTGGCCCTGGACAAAACTCCCCAACCTGCCTGGGTCTGAAGTCTATTCCCCAATCCTCAGGCGGGGCCCAGATGCTGGGTGACTTACCGCAGCAACTGCCTCTGGTGCTGGCTCTCCCTGGCCGCCACCTCTTGTAGGACGCTCCGCACTTGGCTCTGGTAAATCTGTAGGAGACCAGGACTAGAGGCCAAGCCTGGGCCACAGTTCTTCCTATTCCCAGGCAGGCCTCAGAGGTTCTGAGCAGGGACTTCGATGCCCAAAGCACTCACCAGAGGGTGGGGAGAGGCCAAAAGGCCCCAGGCCCAAAGCCAGGAGACCACCCAGACAGCAGGGAGAGGACTGTCTCACTAACCCCTCACCTAATAAGTCAAACCACTGGACTCCTGGACCAGGGGCCACTTTGTTGGTAAGGCTGGTGCCCCCAGACAGCACTTGCTTTTACTTTTCTTGTTTGTATTTGCTGAGCAAGGATGGAAGAACTCAGCCCTGTGGTAAAGATGTAAGACCCACTGTCCAGGGCACCTGCTCTGAGGCTGCTGGAATTACTGTTCTGAGAGGGGCAGCAAGAATAAGGAAGGAAAACAAAGTCTTCAGGATTCCCCTCCCCCAAAGGCATGGAGATATGAAGGAAGGAGCAGCTCCTACCCCCCAGGCCCGCAGCGCCCTGTGCAGCAAGGTGTGCCGGCGATGCAGGTCTGCTTGCGTCAGCTTCTGTCGCTCCGCACGCTGCAGGGCCAGGCACTGTGGGCAGAGGAGAGCAGCCATGGAGGGCTGAGGAGGGCAGGCTCAGCTTTGCCTCCATTTTACATAGTTTGGGTGAGCTCGGGTGAGGTAAGAATTCTGGGAGCCCCAGCTTCCTCATCTATAAATAGGTACCTTTAGAAGTTTTGTGGGAATCAAATGGGGCCAGTGCCTGACTTAGGGTAAATGCTCCAGCAACGTCAGCGTAAACATTTTTGTCCAGGGTAGGATGCCTATCAATGGTTAGACCAGAAATTTGATATTCAGTGAGTTCAGGTAAGACTAGCCTAGCACATAAGAGAACAAGGAACTTTGAGCCAATCATCTCATAAAACCAGGCTACCATTCTTCATCTGCTGCCTGACTTCTTCCCTATGCTCAGAGGCAGGTGGTTTCTGAGGGACTGGGAGGAGCCCATATGGCTGCTGAGTCACGTTGACACACAGCTCCACCTGTCCACAGTGGTGCCTGTGCCAAAGTCTTACCTCCCTCCACCTGTTCCAGGCCCAATGCAGGAGCCGTGCTGAATGGAACTCTGCAGCCAGCACCCCGCCCATCTTCCTGTGGAGAGAGAGTCAGTGCTCAGTGCAGCAGCCCAGACGCAGCTAGGGCCCTCTCAATGGCTGCCGCTTCACAGTCTCTGGCTTCTGCTTGGTGGTTCTTAAATTTGGTGGGGGAGTCACTCTGAAGAGCTGCCAAAGGATTTGGGCTCTCTACCCAGAAAAGTGCACATGTAATCAAGTTTTTGCAGACTACCTCACAGGGCTTCAAGTACCATTGAAGCCTATCTGTGTGAAGGTGGTTGTGTAGGAGGTTCAATGTGGCCAGCGTCTGAGAGTAGGGAGATCCTCACTACACAAAGTGGATACAGAAAGGCCCCAAAGCAGGACAGTGTCTGCAGTGGACACACGGGCTGTCTATCCTGCCCCCCCAACCACGTGGTATGGCAAAAACTGCCATACCATACCCCCTGCCCACAGCTGCTGCTCCTAGGGGCAGTTTTCAATTACCCCCAAACGAGCCCATTAGTTTGTTCCTTGGCCATGGGCACTTCAAGTGGGCCCCAACTAGCCAGCAGGATGTAGCCCATGGACAGAACCTCAGATCCACAGGCACACATCCCCAGTCACAGTCCAGGATCCTCTCACTATAGGTCTTGTTTTGCTTAGACTGTTTCAGATTGAATTTCCAGAACTTAAAACCCAAGTCTAGGCTAACATGACCCTCTGGCTGGGCACTCAGATCTGACAGTGCAGCTACTATGATCAAAACTGGTCTGAGATAGAAAAAGCTTCCAAGGCAGAAGCATCCACTCACTCTGATCTGAGCCCTCGGGCACTCTCCCTCCAAATGGAGAAAGCCTTCCTGAGACTCCCCTGGCGGTGGTGGGCACAGGCCACTGCTTGCCACTGCTGCTCCTGGCGATGTGCTGCCGCCTGCTGGTGCCACGTGGACCAAGACCTCCGCAGAAGCTGCCGCTCTGCATGAAGGATGGCCTGCGGCAGGACAGCAGGGAGAAAACAGAATGGGTAAGTAGAAGGATTCCAGAAGACAGGAAGAAAGACAAGGCAAAAGAAATGGACATTAGGAGCTAGCTGCGCTGGCCCAGAAGCCATCTGTGCAAAGGAAAAAGATGCCCTAGACCCTGGCCCTGCCTTGTGAGTCCTGGTCACAGGCACAATGTCCTTAAGTGGGGGTCTGGCTTCCAGGCGATGTCCTGAGGAGAGGAGTCTCTGAAGGCAAAGGCTTGAAACAGGCACCTCCTATGGGAAAGTCACTTACCATTCTCTCTGCCAAGCGGTTTTCTTGATGCTGAAACATTTTCTGCCACCAAATAGCAAATACTTGTTTCTCTAACGTCTCCCTATAAAAAAAAGGAAAAATAGAATGAGAAGTTCCAAATGGAGTTTTCCTCTTACACTGTGCTATTAAGAGGCAAATGATCTTAGACGGGGAAAGAGAGGAGGAAGAAAAGGAAAGCAGAAAACAATAGCCAAAAAACCCATAAACAACCCAATACTTTCCAAGTATTTCTAATGTCAGCTAAGCACTCACACAGTATGAACAAGACTCAGACTTTGAGACCCTGGTTCCTCTTCAATTCCACGTTTAGTTACCAACGGTGCTCAACAATTATTAGTGAAAGCTTATCCAGTCCATGCTGACCAGCCAGGGCAAAGTGGTTAAAAACAGATGCCTGGCCCCCAAGGCTGACTGAGCAGGTCTAGGCCACTCCAGGAAGCAGTAGGTAGACAAGGAGATAGGTTTGGGAACCACTGCATTGTCACCTCTGCTTCAGTCCACCTTCTCACCATAACAATGTCAAAACCTGCAAAAGCTGTGCTGGGACAACTGGTCAATAGCCACCAGGGGCAGTGCATTGGCAAAGCCATGGGCAAAATATATGAGACAACTGTTTTCAGTTCCTGG
The DNA here is from genome assembly GCF_964146895.1 of Miniopterus schreibersii. Lineage (NCBI taxonomy): Eukaryota > Metazoa > Chordata > Mammalia > Chiroptera > Miniopteridae > Miniopterus > Miniopterus schreibersii. The sequence continues at coordinate 15,236,819 of NC_138122.1, forward strand.
AAATAAGCAACTCAGACTGTGATCCTTGAGAGATGGGAGACATGCAAAGTGAGCCTCTTAGTTGCCCAGGCACTTTATGGACAGTGAGGGAAGGAAGAGGGCGTCCAAGCAGAGCATGAGAGTCTCAATGAGCCGAGGCAGAATACTAGAGTTCCAGGCCACAGGGGAAGGACCGTGTAGACCTGTGTGGCCGTCCTAAGCCTGGTCAGGCAGAGACCTCACCCCACCCCTCTATACCTCAAGGCTGCCACAGTGCCTGAGTGTCTATGGCCTAGGGAGGCCCACCCCTCACACACAGGCATACTCACAGGCACCTTGCACAGTAGTCAAGGGAAATACCCAGAATTCTATGTGAAGCTGCCCCAGGCAGCAGCTGTAGGCCTAAGAGCTAAGTGGAGATACCAGAGGTTGAACAGGGTTGGGAGATGGAGTTCCAGCCCATTCAGGGTAAAAAAACCTCACTGAGAAGCCTTAAGAGCAACAGCCATGCCCTAACACTGAAGACAAAATAAAAAACGGCCCACTCAAAGAAAGAATAAAACCAGAATTGATAGGAGCCACAAAACCACCAGAAGAAACAGGAACCACCACTTGCCAAAACAAAATGCAACACCCTGTAAAGAAAAAAAGCTGTCAACAGAAACTTAAATGTTGGAATCAGCAAAAACTTAAAAACAGCTCTAATAAGTAAGTTTGAGTGTATAAATGAAAAGATGAACAAAATTAGCTACCAGACAGGGAATCTCAGCAACAAAATAAAAACATCAAAAAAAGAACAAAATGATTCGGTGGTTCCTCAAAAAATTAAACACAACATCACTACATGATCCAGTAATTCCACTCCTACGTGTATGCCCAAAACAATGAAAAGCAGGGTCTCCAACAGGTGCGTGTCCACCAATGTTCACAGCAGCACTATTCACAACAGCCAAAGGTGCAAGCAACCCAGGTGTCCATCGACATATACATGGACAAACTGTGGTCTATCCATACAACAGAATAGTATGCAGCCATAAAAAGGAATGAAATTCTTGTTCATGCTATAACACGGATAAACCTTGTAAACATCATGCTAAGTGAAAGGGACCAGACACAAAAGGACAAATGTGATTCCACTTATATGAGGTACTTAGAAAAGGCAAATTCAAAGACAGAAAGTAGATCTGAGGTTACCAGGGGCTCGGGGTAGATGGGAAAGGGAAGTTACTGTTCAGTGGGCACAGTTTCCATTTGGGATGATGAACAAGTTCCGGGCATGGACAGTGATGGTGGTCGCATAATACTGTGTACTTAATGACGCTGAATTATATACAGTCATTTGTCACTTAACAGGGATACGTTCTGAGAAATGCCTCATAAGGCTATATCAATGTGCGAACATCATGGAGTGCACTTACACAAGCCTCGATGGTCTACCCTATTGCTCCTAGGCCAAAAACCTGTATAACACATTACTGTACTAAATACTGTAGGCAACTGTAATGCAACGGTAAGAACTGAATTATCTAATCCTATCTAAACATAAAATATGGAACACCTGTACAGGGCACTGACCATGAACGGAGCTTTCATGACTGGAAGTTTCTCTGAGTGAGTCAGCAAGTGAGTGGGGTGTGAACGTGAAGGCCTAGGGCATTACTGCACACTGCTACAGACTTTATAAACACTGGACACTCAGGCGACACTAAATTTATCAAACACCACAAGACTGATTCAAGAGAAAATGGTGCAATCAAAAGATGAGGTAAACATAAAAATATGAGGCTACTGCCAGCATAATGTTTTACAGAAAATGTTTTTTATAAGTAGAAAGAGTAAACTATAAAATAATGATAAAAAGTATAAGGTACAGCATAGAGAGTATAGTCCATAATATTGTAATAACTATGTATGGAGTCAGACGGGTACTAGACTTATCATGGCGATCACTCTGTAAGGTAAATAAACATCTGGTTACTATGCTGTACACCCAAAACAAATATAATATTGTATGTCAACTGTAACTGAAAAATTTTTAAAAAATCAACTATAAAAAAGTTTAGTAAATACATAAACCAGTAACACAGTCACTTATTATCAAGTATTATGCCCTTTCCATAATTCTCATTGTGTGTGCTATACTTTCATACGACTGATGGCACAGTATTAGGTTTGTTTACGGTAATGATATAAGGATAAACAAATATATAAATGGGACAGGAGAGAAAATCCAGAAATAGATATAAATGTATACGGTCAACTGATTTTCTATAAAGGTGCCACAAGGCACCCTGGCTGGGTAGCTCAATTAGTGTTATCCCAATATGCCAAGGTTGTGGGTTCGACGTCCATTCAGGGCACATACAAGAAGCAACCAATGAATGCATAAATAAGTGGAACAACAAATTGATGTTTCTCTCTCTCAAATCAATAATAAATGGAGGATATCTGTAATACTCTCAACAATAAAAATAAATTTAAATAAATAAAATCAATGACATTTTTTTAAAAAACACCCTAAGAATTATGGAACTTTGATTTGCTAAACTCCAAACCAAACCTGTGAATATTAATTTACCATATGAGTCACAAGTCAATTCTAAGGTTAGGGGGATAGTTAATACTTTGTGTGGGCACTCTGCTTATATTTTACATGGATTATCCCACTTAGTTTTCTTGACAACCATATGAGATAAGGGCTATTAGCAAATCACCTCCATTTTAATTTGGGAAAAATGACGCTCAGCGAGACTGAGTGGCCTGCCCAGGGTCACAGAGCTGTCAAGTGGTGGAACAGGTTGTGAACTCTGGCCTGTCTAGCTTCTGAAACAGGAAGACAGGAACCTGAAAAACCGTTTTCTACAAAGATCCAACTAAACCAAAACCAAATAATCAGGCCTTCGCTATCCTTCAAGCCTCCTGGCTACTTCCTGTCTCTAATTCACCCAAGACTGCTCCCCACCAAAAATCCTTTTAGAAGCTCCTCTAGCCTATTTTGAAGGTACCCTCAATTTTTGGTACCTGTGAGATGCCAAACTGCAAAAAAGCAATAGAATCAATCATGACTTCATTTATAAAGGAAACAAAGGAGGGGGGTAGTGTTTTAAGCAGTGACACCATTTTTTTTAAATGAATCTTATACTGGACCTCAATACAGAAACTAGGTAAAGGTAAAGCCACAGTCTCTGGAGAAGGTGCAGAGGTAAGTGCTATCCCCTCATCAGCCACTGCTCTATGTAACCATGCCCTAAAAACATGTCCTTGGACTTCATGCTGAGGAGCCCTGGAGTTTTGGTCGATCCCCTCAGACTAAGTCAAGACCACTGCAACTTCTTTCAATACATGTCCCTCCCTCTCATCTCTCTGTCCTAAGTTGATATAAGCCATACTCAGGGCAATGTCCAAATCTGTCATTTGACTAGCTGCGTGCACCTGCTCAAACATGTCCATTATCCATCTACAGGGTCAGGCGATCCCCTCAGTCTGGTCCTCTTCATCCTGCCCACACCCACCACCCATCCTCAGCCCCTCAGCTCACAGCCAAGTCTCTTGGGTCCCACCCTCAGCACTAGCTCTGGGATCCAGAATTCGTAGCTGATATAACTGAGGACACACGGTCTGCTCCCATGAACTGTTCTTCCATTTTTTCTTGCATAACAGTCTTATCTCCTACAAAGTCATTAAAAAGGTCTTCTTCCTCCTTGGACTTTGGAATCAGGGAGCTCTGAATTTAAACCCTGGCTAATTACTGTTTGTGTTACATGAGCAAGTCATTTATTTTGAACCTGTTCTCTCAGGCCTGCTAGGAGAAGGAATTATTAATGAAGAAGATGATGTTATAGGGAAATGAGTATCTGTTGGTTTCCTTTCTCCCATCACACCATGCCTACCACAGTGGCAGACACACAGCGATTAATAATTTCATTACATTCCACCAACATGTAACAAGGACCCTGGCAAGTTTGCCCCAGTGGCAGCTAAAGAGATGTAGCTCTGCTCCTTGTGTGTCCTAATTTTAAGACTTCAAAAAGCCAGGTCTAGCAGTATAGGAACCAAACGTTTCAGGGAAATCACACTCAAAAGTGCCTGCCAAAGTAATGTAAGGTCCAACCACACTCTGATCCAGAAAGCTAAAGGGCAGCTTTAATGAGCTCACTGTGGCTTATAATGAGGGAAGGGACATAAAACCCAGACTGTTTTGAAAGCATTTGCAATAAAGATGGACAGAAGTTTTCCTAGGGGAAAATACCGGCTGTCTTCCCACTACATGAAATCAGTGAGTGCACATTATTGAAAAACCGGGAAGAACTGGGCCTAGGGGGCTGGGAGGCTGAAAAGCATAGCAAATGGCTGTGTGGGTGGCAGAATTAGACCCCAGACGCCTGCCCCAGCTGCATACCTGTGAAAGCGTGCTGCTCTTGCGTTAAGGACACTTTCTTGCTGGTGCCATCGCCAGAGTCTTCTCCAAGCCTGGAAGGCCGCGGGCAGGGCTCTCTGCTGGAAGTGACCATCTGCTCTGGCCTGTAACAGCTAAAGTAAAATGATGAATGACCTTTATAGTACTTTACCTTAAAAAAGAAAATGACCTTTCAAGGTCACACTCTTAAGGGAGGTTTGCTTCCTACACAAAATTGAGAAAAAGATTAAATCATTAAAAAAATTTTTTTTTAATTTATTGATTTGAGAGGGAGGGAGGGAGGGAGGGAGACCTATTTGTTGTTCCACTTATTTATGCATCATGAGTTGCTTCTTTTATTTGCCCTGATTGGGGATTGAACCCTCAACCTTGGCAAATTGGGACAATGCTCTAACCAACTGAGCTACCTGGCCAGGGCAAGATGAAATCTTTTTTAATCTCTGCTAACATGATAGAGGAAATCTGAAATATGATAGGTGAAAACTGTTCAATTAAAAGTGGATTAAGTGTCACTTTGGATATTTATACGTGTGCATGCATATTTATATTTATCTAAATTTTTTCCTTATGGCCTAAGTGTTCATACCTATTGCCCGTTTTACTATCTGTCAGCATGTAACTGAGTGATATATGCGGGCTTTTCAAACCTTAAGTAACTTATTAGTCCTTTGTCATGTATGTTATCAATATTATTCCCACCCTGTAAAATAGCTTTTGATTTTGCTTATAATGTTTGCTTATAATACAGATTCTTTCAATCTGTATGTAATTATAGAAGGCTACTACTATTTCACTGATATATCAATAGGAAGACAAACAATTGGCATAATACATATATACCACCATGATACAAAACCTTGGCAAGGGAGAAGCATATATGTTTGTGTGGCAGTTTTTAAGACAGGACTGTAAATTCTTTAATCCTCCTTCACTAAGAAGTTATGTCCCCTCCCCTTGAATCTGGATGGGACAGTGGCTGCTTTGACCAACAGAGTATGGTACAAGTGACACTATGTAACTTCCGAATCTAGGTCATAAAGGTCCATACAGCTTCTGTCTTGTTCACAAGAACACTCACTTTTGGAGCCCTGAGCTGCAACATAGGAAGTCTCACTACCCTGAGGCCACCATGCGGTGAGGAAATCCAAGACTCTTGAAGAGCCCATATGTTGGTGGACACTCTAACCACCAACCCAGACCAGCTAGGGCTTCCCCAATATCTTTTGAAGGTCCCACTGGGTGACCAGCTAGCTAACTGACATAACAAATGAATTTGAGCAAAGATGTACATGGAATGAATGGCTGTTAAGTGCTCATCCCTTTCAGAGAACACGTGCATTTTCATAGCAGATGAGGGAATAGGAGTTATGCAGACTTTCCGACATCATAGAGGGGATTGGGGGAAATATCTTTGAGTTTTTTCACAGCACCCTCCCTTCCAAATCTGAACACCAAGACCTCTTGGCATAGGCCTTTTGCAAGGATCTTTCCAAAGCAAATGAATCCAAGAATGTAAGCCAGCAGAGCTATCTGCTGTGAAGTACTTCATACCTGCTTATATCGCCTCTTCCGCATGTGCAGTAACCACAGCTTGATACATTTGCAAAGCAATGTTATTCTGAAATAAAACACAGAACACCAAGGTACTAATGCCCATTCCGCCTTCAGGTTTCAGGTTTTTAAATTTTTGTTTTGTTTTTGAGGCAGGTAAATTTAGGTGTGGTTACATCTTGAACGTTAAAGGCACCCCATGGGTTTCATTCTAGGAAAGAGGGAAATCAGAACCTGACATCTAACATGAAGTCCATTGACCATGATTTTGGGCTGTGGCTTGCCCAAAAATGTTTGACAACTTTCCTGTAAACCTAACTAGACCACCAAGTACAGCGCCTCTGGAATTTAGGTAATATGCATGAAATCCCCCAAATATCCTTATTTTATGACCCGGGACTTGTTTACGACCACCACTCTCCTTTCACACACCAATTCTCGAGAATGAGAACCACATTCAGTTCTTTCTGTAAACCTGGGTTTAGAATAATGATATACCCTGATAACTCCGAACTGAGTCAGTTAAACATTGGGATTCTTACTAACTTATTAAAAAATGCTTAAAAACTAGACTTATAACTAAGCAAATTAAGTGGATAAAACTGGCTTTTTTATGGGGATATACTGAACATTTCTGGCAGCAAAAAACTGAACAGTGGTTACCTCTGAAGAGTAAGACTAAGGGGCTGGAGGGAGGGACCCATGTAGCTTTTATTTAACTCTCTACCTTCCTTCCTATATGTCGAGTTTTCCTCATGGACACGTGGTACATTCATATATTTAACTGAATAATTAACTCTAAAAGTTGAGGACACTCTGCACCCTTCAAGACCAAGCCACAAATATTCACCTGGCCTGAGCCTTCTCTTTAACAGCATCAATGCATGAATTCTACAATGTGAACATCACTAAAGCCTGAAGAACTAAGGCAGTGAGCTAGCAGGCATATACTTCAAACTATGGTGGCCAAGAACCAGTACAAACACCCTCATTCCACCTCTCCTCTGATCAGCCAAAAGGAAAACACAAGCTTAGGAACCACTGGTTTACAGCAGGGCCTTTCTGAACCTGCTGCAGTAACACATGGAAGGGTAAGTGATCATTCCTGGAATACAGTGAGTCAGTCACAACAGTCCCCGGAGAGCCCAAGAAGAAGGCTAGAGTCCCTACCTGTAGTGGTCCCAGGCAGCTCGCAATACGGGGAGGTGCCCTCTCTCCTCCCTCTGTTCAATCCGAGACTGCCAGAGGTTCCAGAACCTACGCAGCAGCTGAAGCAAAACAGGAAGAAAACAAGTTTATTAAGGCAAACTGATCTCTCTTAACGTATTAACAAATCCCTTCGTCAAAAGATTGTAAGGTCCCCCAAAGCAGGAATTACCTCAGTTTGGAGCACCCAACATATAACAGGCTTGCAAAATGATTATGGTGAAGCTATATGAAGCTATCTGGGCCAACATAAAAAGCAAAATCAAGGATCTTCCAGCTACGGAAAACAGAAGCTAATTCTAATCTGGGCCTTGCGGGAGGCAATGCCATTGAAGAAATTAAGAGTGATCCTATCCCATATTACTGCCTATGAAGTAGTCTTGCCAAAAAATGTTTAACTTCAATCTAATCAACCTCTTAGATCTGCTAATTTATAGGAGTTATGTAAAAAAAGGAAAATCAAATCACATCCAAAGGAAATAGATAAATTGAGGATACAGAAAATTGTACAAAGTAACTGGCCTTCCTTTTCAAAAAGTCAATGTCATTTAAAAAAACCATGTACGTTATGCTCAGTGAAATAAGCCAGTCACAAAGGGCCAATACTATAAATACGAGGTACCTGGAGTAGTCAAATTCATAGATAAGAAAGGAGAATGGTGGTTGCCAGGGGTTCGGGGGAAGGAGAATGGGAGTTATTGTCTATGGGTAGTTTCAGTTTGGGAAGATGAAAAAAGTCCTGGAGATGGATGGTGGTGATGGTTGCACAATAATGTGACTGTCCTTAATGTCGCTGAACTGTACACTTAAAAATGGTTTAATATGATGTGTATTTTACCAAAATTAAAAAATAAACATGTTAAACAAAAGAAGGGGGGAGACAGAGGGATTGTTATTAAGGTTCTTAGCCTTAAGAGACATAACCAAATGTAGTGAGTAATCAATCCTTAACTGAATCCTGGTTTGAAAAAAACATCTATAAAGACATTCTGAAGGCAATAATGGAAACTTGAATATGAGCTATACTGGATAACAGGGAATTTCTGTTCATTTTGTTAGGGATCATAACGGTAGTTACATAAGAAAATGTTCTTTTTAGATGGTGCATGCTCAAATGTTTAGATGTAAAGTGCCAGGATGTCTGCAATTTACTTTGAAATGATTCAGACAAAAAAAGGAGGCAAATATAGCAAGTATTACCAACTGTTGAATTTAGACGGTAAATATATAGTTGCTTATTACACTATTCTTTAGGTTTTTCTATACATTTGAACATTTTCATAACTAAAACCAAATCAAGAGCCCTGGCCGGTGTGGCTCAGTTGGAGTGTCATCCCATGCACAGAGGGGTTACAGGTTCGATTCCCAGTCAGGGCACACACCCAAGTTGCAGGTTCAATCGCCAGCTGGAGCGCATATAGGAGGCAACCGATCAATGTTTCCCTCCCTCCCTCCCTCCCTCCCTCTCCCACTCTCTCCCCGCCCCGCCCTTCTTCTCTCTAAAAAAAAACAATTTAAAAATAAATAAATAAATAAATAAAAATTTTTAAAAAGTTAAAAAACAAACAAAAACAAGAAAATCCCATCCTTCTACACCCAGAAACACAATCTGTAAGTAGAGACAGAACATTTGTTGTCCTCGGGTAAATCAGCCCCTGAAGAGAACAGACTTACAGTGCAAACACAACCAAAGCCTCCTGGAGTGCGTGTTTAAACAGTATTCCATAGGTCAGGGTTGGAATCCACAGTCCCTGACTTCCGATTCAAAAATACCAATTTTCTTAGCAAACAGATAAAAAATGGGATTAAACAAGGCAAAAACAAGGGTTTCTCTATTGGCTGGTATGGATTACTAAAGAAAATGAACACCAAGGTTTCAGAGTCCTAGGGACAAATCTGTAAGCACAACGGTTAAAAGAGAATGCCACCAGAAGAGGTCCCGATACAGACGACAACCCTCACCATGATGTCACGCTGCTGGTGAGCAAGATTCCTTCTTATCCGTTGGAGGTGGGCATGGGTCACATTGTCTTTTAGGGCTCTAAAGCAAAAGTACTGTGAAAACAAAAAAGGGCACAATGGGTCACAAAAGTGTCTGTAAAAATAACAGCAGTGCCCAAATCAGGTGGCAAGAAGCTCAGCCATAGCTGGTCACAGCTGCTCCCATGTCCCTGAGAGTGTTTCTCTGCTTTGAGTTTCAACTCGGAGCCTGATACAAGCCAGGCGGAACAGTAGGCACTTCATAAATAGCTGCCGAACCACTCCCTGCTATCCATAATAATGCATAGGAACAAACACTCCCTCACCTCTGAGCAAGACATGAGCCATATGGGAATACTACAGACAAAGGCTGAAAACATCAACTTAGCCTCTCAGAAAGGAGACAGACTTTTAGCCTACGATTTTTTTTTCCTTAACCATGCAGGGTCAGTGTTTATACTTACACAATTACAAATGCAGTTTGGCAAGAGAAGAATAGAAGGAAGAGAAGGAATCCTTGGGGGTTGGGAGTTGGGGGTTGGGGCAGAGGCAGGACATGCCAGCCTGGCTCCAGCTCCATCAATGCCTCACATGTGACCTAAGCTAAGCCGATTCCCCCATGGCCTGGGTTTCAGTTTTCTGACACAGAAGTGAAGCGATCAGGGGTTCTCACATTATGCTCTGTGGAACCCCACAGGATACTAAAAGTGTCAGTGAGGGCTGAGGAGAGAACAGGTACTACTCCCCAGACCTTGCTTCGTCCTCCGCATCTCTACTTTGATCAATTGCACAGACAAGGCTCCCCTCCAGGACTAGATCATCTCTAAGATTGTGTTATAGCTCCAAATCCCTCTGACCCCACCATTACCATCTCTGATCCAAAGTGAAAATAGAGACACCTGCAACAGAGGAGAGCTTCATGATGAAGCTCACGTGACCAGATGCACTGAAAGAGCATGATGTGGGTCCCCCAAGAGTGTATGCCTGAGCAAGGCTGACATGCTTACCAGCAAGCTGTGCCTACAGTGCTTTTCTGCCACCTTCCACTGGGCAGCTTCTTCTGCACACAGCAACACATCTGCTAGGAGTTAAGGCCTCTCCTCTCAACAGGGTTTCCACCCCCACACAGTACAATCCTAGTGACCACCTGAAGGGTTCTGGTCTCCTTGTGCTAGCTTCGCTCCTCTATTCTAGATTTACCCCTTAAAGTATAAATCTGCTGTACCATTTCTCAAATACTTCCAGAGGATCTCCAGTGCCACCAGGATAAAGCCCAAATTCCTGACCACTACACACATGGGTCCTCAGTCAGCATCTACCTGCGCTACCCTACTGCAGCTACACCCCACTCACTCCAGACCCGTCACCATCCTTGGATGCTTTTCCTCATCTATGCCTGTGTAAGTGCCATTCCTCCCACCTGAAGCACCCTTCCTGATTTCTCTGCTGGGACAACTTGTCATCCCCTAGGACCTTCTATTCAGCTCAAACATCTCCTTGGCTCAATTGCCACAGCAGCTCTCGCAGGACTTGATATAAATCTTTACCATAGCACTTATCACACTATATTGTAAAGACCCATTTTCATGTCTATTTTTCCCACTAGACTGTTAGCCTTTGAGTTTCCCCATATTCCAGAACTTGGGCAAGAGTTTAAAACAAAGTAAGAGTTTGATGAACAAACGACCATGTAGATGGAAATCTCAGGCAATCTAAATCCTTACCCCTGGGCACATACTGTGGTAGGGGCAGTGTCACTAGAGTCAAAGGCTCAGGCTTAAAAAACCCTGGCTCTGCCAATGACTTGCTATTTGTTTGAAAATTACTTAGACCTCTTGAATCTCTGTTTCCTTGTCTATAAAATGGATATAGTGAAACCCACTCCATAGGGTTGCTATGATGATTAAGGACAAATGCATAATGCCTGCATGTGGTAAAAACCCAATAAATGGAAGCTATGATCATAATGATAGGTCAGCCAAAAACAGATGGCTTTCTGAAACAAAAACGAAATAAAACAAATTTCTGAAACAGAAATGGCTGTGGCCGTTTCCACCACCCAGTGGGTAGAGAAAGGCTATGAAATTATAACATAAAATTCAGGATAGCAGGATTACCTCTGAGGAGGAGGAAAAGGAATGCACTCGAGGAAGAGCAGACAGGGTATTAGCAATGTTCTATTGTTTAAGCTGAATGGTGGGTTCACAGGTGTTCAATTTATTGTTATTCTATAAACTGTAAATGTATGTTATACATACTATTTTGTATGAATATTCCCAATTAAACAAAAATTTTTAAAAGAAGTCAACAGACACCAGGACTATTAAACTGTTCAGTAATTGTTTCCCACGTATCTCCTGGCTCATCTTACAGGCTGCTGAGCTCACACTGTCCGGGCTGAGGGGGAGAACAGGGCTGTCAGGCTGAAAGGATACAGTGTTTCCAGTGAGTAAAGGCCCTCCGCAGCACCATCCTTCTGGCCAGCACCTCCACCCGTGCGCGGTGAGCATGCAAGCTCTCCCTCCGCTGCCAGGCCCACCGCCAGTCACAGAAGTGTGTCTGAAGCACAGTGACTCGGTGGAATTGCTCAGCCATCTCTGCAACAGAGAAAATAACTTAAGTGCTGCCCCTCGCCACACACATTGGGCAATGAGCAGGAAGCATCTTTAATACAAGCTGAACCCCACTACTGGCAGACAGCAGGGATTCAAGGCTGCTCTCATAGAAAATCCTAGAATAGGCCCTGGCCAGGTAGCACAGTCAGTTAGAGCGTGGTCCCAATGCACCAAGACCATGGTTGTAGGTTCAATCCCTGGTCAGGGCACATACAAGAATCAACTAATGAATGCATAAATAAGTGGAAATATGACTTGATGTTTCTCTGTCTCTCTCCCTTCCTTCCTCTCTCTAAAAATCAATTTTTAAAATCCTAGAATAAATGTTTTCTAAACATGGGAGGGTTATTAGGAATCCCTTAGCTACATCTTTTTTTTCCAGGGAAAGAGAAAAAGTCTGTAATTTTAGGGAAGAGAATGCTATAAAATCAAAGAGCTGAGGTTCCTAGTTACTACTGGTGAGAATGGCAACTGTTGCTTTCAAAGACTCCGTTTTTTTTCTGCCACTTTACTAATAATGTCTCCCAGATAGACTTTAAGGACCGAGTCAGCGACACACAGTTCAGTCAATATGCTGGCAAAGGCTTTTTGGAGCTTTCAGCCAGGCTGATGCCAGCTGCTAGCTTCATTTCCTTTTAACACAATGAGCTAATAGCCTGATGACCTGAAGTCCAGGAAGTAGAAGGGAGTCGGTCCTGGAATTCAAAAGCTGTGGCTGGAGGAACATTAGTCTGCAGCTCATCATTCCTCCTAGCTTAATGCCTTCTCGTTCTGGGCTTGGGCAACCAGGCAGTGGTCCCTTGTCACTATTCTCAAATGGACATATTCAAACTCTCCCCAGAGACAGAGTAGCAGCCTAGAGATCTCTGCAGAGAGGTCTAAGTGAAAGCTGGAGAGTCGAACCCAGCATCTAGCACAGAGCTTGAGTCACTTTTGAGTAGGCTAAAGAAACAAAAGTACAAAAATACTGATGATCATGACCTATATACGTATTACTACTTCTTAACTCTCAGTGGGAAATAAACCATTTGAACAGTGTTCAAAAAACTCAACATCAGAATTTGGAGACTGCCTCCTCTGGGACCGCATGCGTTAATAAAGGTCTCCTTTTGCCTCAAAAAAAAAACAAACTCAACATCATAAGTCACATGCATTCACATAACTAGGGACAAACAGAAACAATCCAAATATCTACCAACAGAAGAATGGCTAAGTAGATTAAGGTAAGCCATTCTATTAAATGCAGCCATTAAAATAGTATAACATTTGTGAAGAATACTTAAAGAATACACAGGAAAGTGTAGGTTAGTTGTATGGGGGGAAAAGCAATATACAAAATTGCATGTATTCTATTAATCATAATGACACGGTAGTTATAGCATAATCAAAACCCTAATGAATAAAACATGGATAGAAGAAAAGGCCAGAAGGAAATAAAAGTGAACTGAGGAGGGTGTATTTTCCTCCTCAATCTCCCTATACCAAAATTAGTGGTATAATATGGCTATATCTCTCCTTAATAAATTAGCACCACTGGCAAAAGAAGAGTGGAAACTGTGACCCGACCCTCTCTCTCTCGAGCCGGGGACTTCCTGCTCACCATTCTGCTGTCGCTTTACCCTCTGGACCTGCAGGTATTCAAGCCAGGCCTTCAGGAATCTCCACTTTTGCCAGTGCTGGTGATGTTTCACTGCAGAGACCACCTTCTGTCTCTCCCTCTGTACATGCAGGAGCCGTTCCAGCCACTGTGACCAAGCCTGAAAAATAAAAGGCAGTGATCAAAGGAGAGGCAAGAACGCAGAGGGGGAGTACAGGCGAGGGAAACCGAAACACACACACACAGGCAAGAACGCAGAGGGGGAGTACAGGCAAGGGAAACCGAAACACACACACACAGGCAAGAACACAGAGGGGGAGTACAGGCAAGGGAAACCGAAACACACACACACAGGCAAGAACACAGAGGGGGAGTACAGGTGAGGGAAACTGAAACACACACACACACACACACACACATACATACATACATACATACATACATACATATGCTGGAAAGGCAAAAATCAGAGGCAAGGAAGTGACAATCTCTAAGCAGGATCATAGCTATGGGAATGTGGGGTCAAAGAATCCTAAGAAGGGCATTCTGCTTCCAGAAAGTAAGTTTTTTTCTGGATTAAGGACAAAAATAAAAAGGAATAATAAAATCAATGAGCAGACAAGAAGCAGGGACAATTCTAGGGTGATATAATTCAGACTTGGGATAGGGGAAGAGCCTGCCTTTTCTTTCAAAGTGGGAGGAAGCCTACTGTCAAGAGGCCCTTCCTCAGACACATTATTTTGCTGGAAGCATGTCTCCAGAAGCTGAGGTCTACGAAAAGATTCCCTTACAGACTATCCATAAACGAGCACCCTTAGGAAAATCTTCACGTTACACTCAGAGATAAGCAAGCCTTAGTGTGAAGATGACTGTCTGAGACAATGACTTCATACCTTCTTAAACCTGTAACACCTCTTCACCTTTCTTTCCTCTCAGCTGAATACCATTCTTCCTATTTCACCAAGAAAATAAAAGCAATCAAAAAAGAATTTTCTCAAGCTCCCCCCCACTCTATGCACCCACCTGCCCACAGGCCCTGCCTTCCCTCCTGTTACTCTGGATAAACTGTCCATGTTTCCATCAAAGGTCACCCCTTCCACTAAGTATATATCCCATCTCCTCTCACCTTCTCAAGTTTATCACTCTGGCAATTCCCCTTATTTATGCATTCATTGGCTGCTTCTTGTATGTGCCCTGATCAGATATGGAATCCACAACCTTAGCGTATTGGAATGATGCGCTAACCAATGGAGCTACCTAGCCAGGACCTCAAATCAACTCTTAAAAATATAAAATAAATTTAAAAATTTAAAAGTAAATTTGGAGCAAAAAGGGAGGTAATTACTTTTTTTTGTAAATCAATCAAAATTATACTTTTTGTTAGACTGGCAAAAAATAATATTTCTTGGTGTGTCACAGAATTTTAGTAATTAGTTTGTGTGCCATGAAATGAAAAAGGTTGAAAATCGCTGCCCTAGGCTTATGTCTATTTCCAGTTCTAGACCTGGAATCAGCCATTTCTCCAAAAACCCTCAGTTCCTTTAGTGGGAAATAACAAGAGACCACAACTTGGGCTCTTAGAATGCCAAATGCTGTATTACTGCCACCGCTTCTAAGTCTTTTCAGTAGAGTCAAAAATAGGTTTTGTAGGTAAAAAAAAAACAGCAAGAAATCTAGAGTCCATATTGATATTTACATTTCCAGTTTCAGATTTACAGGGCTTTTATTTAATTTCTTTGATTTTATACCTGTAATCTTTTCTTTTACACTGAAAATTATGATTCCTAATGATACTGCCATAGCTATTTGCTTTATCTTACAACATAGCTATAATCATTTCAACATAACTCCAAACCTGCTAACAGTAAGACTACTGAATACAGTTTTAGATTTCTTGGCAGTTCCCTGTGTCCTTACACTACATCCCACTAAGGAAGAACAGTCAAAATACTGTATTTTAAAGTTACTTGAAGTAATTCTTTTCTCTGTGTAGTCACTGCTACAAACTTGATACGTTTGTTTCAGTGTGTCTTAAAATCCTAGGGATTTTTTTCCTTTTTGATTTACTTTTGTTTTTTTAATTGTATATAAAATATCTACAGGGTTCCAGAGTTAAAAATATATAACAAAGTAAATTCACAAAAAATACTTTTTTCCAACATTGTTCTGTCCCTCACTCTCTTTATGTAACCACTTTTTGTTAATTTTTGGTTTATTTTCCATGAAAATATAAGCAAACACACTCTCTCCAGTGTCTCTCCCTCCCTTTCTTACTCAAAAGGCAGCACATAATGAACCAGAGGGATCCTATGAACAGGTTAAGTGTGATCACATCACTCTTCCACTCAAAGCCAATAGCTTCCCGCACCTCTGCAATAAGAGCCAAAGCCTTTAATGCGCAGAGCCTGCAAAGCCCTGCAATCTGCCTCCTTGCCACCTTGTGACCTAACTAACCCTTCCTGTTCTCTTGGACACCGGTGTCCAAGAATTCAATTCAATTCTGGCATTATCTACCTAAGGACAGCATCCAACATTACTGCCAACATCTATAATGGTTAATAAGTCCTGAAAAAGTATGTGGAGAGAAACGAGCTTCCGTTGGGACATGGGAGTGGGCAGAAGAGAACATCAGGTGCAAAGACTCTGGGCCCACCTAGTTGCTTGGAGCTGACCCGTAAATTTAGCTCTGAACTTTATTCTTTACTACCTTTTTAAATTTTTTGTTTGTTATTGCACTTTTTTTCTTTTAATCCTCCCCTGAGGATATGTTTTTCACTGATTCCAGAGAGAGGAGAAGGGAGTGGGAGAGAAACTCAATGAGAGAGAAACATTGATCGGTTATCTGATGCACACACCCCGACTGGAGATCCAACTCATAACCTGGGTATGTGCCCTGATCACAAATCGAACCCAAGACCCTTTGGTGCATGGGACAGTACTCTAACCACTGAACCCACCAGCCAGAGCTGAACTTTTTTTTAATCCTCACCTGAGGATGTTTTTATTGATTTTTTTTTAAGAGAGAGTGGAAGGGAGAGAGACATACAAACATTGATGTGAGAGAGAAACATCGATCAGTTGCTTCCCATCTCGCCTTGACCTCCCATTCGTGCCTTCACAGGGGATGGAACCCACAACCCAGGTATGTACCCTCCCTGAGAATCAAACCTGCAACTCTTTGGTGTATGGGATACCTGGCCAGGGCTGAACAGCTTTTTTTTTTTTTTTTAATTATAGCTGACATTAAATATTATATTAGTTTCAGGTGTACAACATAGTAGTTAGACATTTACATAACTTACAACGTGAACCCCCTGATATTGCCAAGACAGTTTTTAAAAAGAACAAGTATAAAGACCCCTTTCCATATATGAAGATTTAGAGCTATATAATAAGATTAGTAGTAGTAATAAATGGCAAGCATTTACTGAGCATTTCCATATTCCAAGCATCACCCTTTGTGGGTATGGGGCTTGACAACATGGACAGAGGACACCAAAACTTGAGTCTGCTGTACTCACCTGCAGCTGGAGGCTCAGGGCCCTGTGCTTCACAGCTGAGGCATAGAGAGCATGTCCCACACGGGCCTGTCCCAGTTGCCGCCTCCACTCGCTCCACCACATCCTGCCAAAGAGCAAATTAAAGATGGAACCAGTCAGAAAAACGTCATGCAGAAAAGAGAAGGGTAGTGAGGGCTAGGACTCAGGCTCTCAGCTCAAGTCCCTCCGCCTCACTGTGCCATCTCTAGACTGATTATCTGTTAGAGTCACTGCTAAAAAACTCAATTAAGGAACAGTCCTAAAGCTACCAATTAAAGGTTGGAAACTGACGGTTCCTAAGTTTAGATCCAGCCTTAGACAACATGCTCTGTATGGGCTACACAAGTTTTTAAAAAAATATAATAAATTGTTGCGAATATTTTAAAAATCAGGAGAGTTCATAGAACCTGCAAAAAAAAAAAAGCAGCTTTCAGATTTCTAGTCTTTTTTTTTTATAAATATATTTTATTGATTTCAGAGGGAGGAAGGGAGAGGGAGAGAGAGAGAGAAACATCAATGACGAAAGAGTCATTGATCGGCTGCGTCCTGCACGCCCCCGACTGGGGATCGAGCCTGCAACCCAGACATGTGCCCTGACCAAGAATCAAACAGCAATCTCCTGGATCCTAAGTCAATGCTCAACAGCTGAGCCATGCCTGGCCAGACTAGATTTCTAGTCTTGATGTAGCCCTTCCTTTCCTACTGTCCTGGCCAGGTTTCATTCCAGTCGTAGTTTCTTTTCTGCTTATTTTCTAAAAACAGTAATGAGGATATGCAAGTTGGCAACCTCTGTTTTACAGAAACACTCAATTTGCCTGGTCACTCTAACTCACCAAAATACCTCCTAACCTAGGCCATGCTAGCTGCATCACTCACTTCAAAACCTCAAGCTATCTTGCATTATTAGCTATCTTTTTAAGCACTTAGGGAATACTAAGTTCCCCGAATGCAGCCCTGGCACTCAACATTGTACCCTCAATGTTTTAAGCCCTCAATACATTGAATAAATAAAAATATGTAATCATATCCCCTAGAGACTCTAGAATTGCACACTTAAGAATTTTTAAATATTTGCTGAATTTTAAATCACTTCAAAAAGATTTTTAAATAACTTCTGTATGTCCACTGATGTTCTGAATACTATGCTAAATCCTTTACAAATATTATCTTATTTATTCCCTATGACAACCTTGAAAGATACTTAAATGGTGTGCCTATTTCACAGATGAAAGAAGTGAGACTTGGAGAAATGAAATGACCCAATAATACATGTTGGAACAGGGATTTGAACCCAACTCAGTCTAGCTGCAAAGCCTGTGCTTTTATCCATACTATATACAGGGTCCCACTCTTTCAGGCAGGAACTAAGCTTTTAATACGCTGTCATCTGGGACACCAGAGGACCACTAGAAACAACATACAGTGGAATCAGTCCCATTATAAAATAGCTCATCATTACACAATCTGGCTTCCAAAGTCAACTAACTCATTTCCCTCCAACATGTGGACAATGCTAATGAGATGCAGTGCAGGGCAGCAGTTATAAGCATGGGTTTGGCATCAGAGAAATGCGTTTACAACTTATATGAGCTCAGGTAAGTTGCTCAACCTTCCTGAGACTTACTATATATCAATCTGTACAATAAGAATACTTCTTTTACAGTTTATGGTGAGGATTAAATGAGACCCTTTACATTTAAAAAGTTAATATACACATAGCCCAGCCGGGCATGGCTCAGCGGTTGAGCTTCAACCTAGGATCCAGGAGATCGGGGTTCGATTCCCGTCAGGGCACATGCCTGGGTTGCGGGATACAGCCGATCAATGACTCTCTCATCATTGATGTTTCTCTCTCTTCTTCTTCTCCCTTCCTCTCTCTGAAATCAATAAAGATATATATTTTTTTTAATTAAAAAAATATATACACATATACTTAATACAGGGTTTAGAACATAGTGAGTACTCAATTAGTGTTACTTATGATTACATGAAAACCAGTGATCTTACAGTTGAACAAGTTGTCAGTGTTTATTAGGTTCAAAACTGTTTTAAGGTGAGTTTTTATGCAGCTTTCCAGCAGCATAAATCAAGGCTGAGATAAAATGATAGTTGCTGAACTGTAGGGCATCTGAGCACACTCACCGCAAAATACTCCGCTGCCTAAACTCCAGGGCGGTGGTCTGCATCTGAAGTTTGGTCCTTCGAAAAACCACGTAGACCAACCAGGACTTCCAGGCCTGTCGCATCTTTTGCTTTGCATCTAGATGCACCAAAGAGATTTTCAAAAGGAGATAGCAAGAGATGGATTACTCTGGGTTATGAAAAACTAATGGGGCAGTCTGTGCTTATCCTTCCTGTGAATTATCCAAATTCCTCCAGCCTTCAAGTGCCCCCTGCTGGAAAAGTTGTGAAGCTCTACAAAATTAATAAAGTGATGACATTTACAAAACATTTAAAGGAAAATCAATATACTGCACCGTTCAGAAATCCTTTATTTTAAAAGCCCTTTATTTTTTAGAGATAAATTATGCAACACTTACAGATGAAATGATGTGACTAACACAGGAAACAGAAAAGTGAGACTGGTGTGAGTTGATCGTTGTTGAAGCTGGGTGGGTGCATGTACATGGAGGTTCATTATTCCATCTTTTAATTTTGTAGAGATTTAAAATTTTCCATAATATGAAATTTAAAGAATAAGAAATCATTTTATAAAACTTGCTGTTTGAAACAGTAATTATTTAGCATAGTAAAGTAGCATAAGCAGGACAAAAGGATACTATCTGTATCTGTTTGGAAAACAGACTAAGACGGACCACTAATGATCCTGGAGGGAAATGAATTTACTAGACATGGAGATGCAAAGGTCAACGGGTTTCCCTCTGTGGTCAATTCCGTTTTCATTATGAAAGTCATCACTAATAAAGTAAATTTCTTTTCTTTTTCAAATACAAAAGAGAAAATAAAATTATATAAACTATTTTCAGAACATTCTCCAAAATGTGGTCAGTAGGACTGGAGCTATACTTTATATTTCATATTTGTTGACAAGTCGACTCAAAATATGAAGAAAAATTCAACATGTAGCTTCCTCGAGCCCACCACAGACCTCAGGAATCAGCATCCTCCAGACAATAAGGATTAGCATGGTGCTATGGTTTAGAGTTTGGTCTCCCGAGTAAGAAAAGCCAGGTCTGAATACTGACCTTGTCATTTATTAGCTAAGTAACCTTGCACAAGTTCCTTATCTATAAAAATGGTGCCTTTCTTAGAGGTATGTTTGCAAAGAATAAATGAGTTTATCCATGAAAAGTGTCTCCAATAAAGGCAAGCTGTTATTTTCTGAGCATGGATCCCAGCAATCTACATTGTCTCCACCAAGATCCAGATGACAATTTGAGAACCACTCCTCCTTAAGGCCTGAAAGCTCTTGCAGACTTCTTATTTAACAGTTAAGGAGTGAATGGGCACTACCTGGGGTATGGGGATATGGCCTGAAACAATGTCATATGTCAGAAGTAACTCTTTCTATCTTAAAAAATCCAAGTGACTTTTTCCTTATACTCTATAATATGGCTGTATTTATTGTTACTATAAATAACAATGGGAGACAGCAGGATGCACATTCCTCAAAGAAACATAAAGCATTCACAAAATAGAGTATTATCTGTCCCACAAAACAAACCTTAACAAACTTAAAGAAATTGAAATCATACTAAGTCTTGTTCTCTGATCAGGATGGAATAAACTAGAAAGTCAATACTGGAAAGATACTGGAAAATCCCAAATATTAGGACTCAACACATTTCTAAAAAATCTTTGGGTCAAAAAGGAAGTCTTAAAGGGAAATTAAAAAACATTTTTTACTGAATGAAAACAGAAATGCAAAATATTAAAATTTGTGGAATGCAGTTAAAGCAATGCTTAAAAGAAACTTTATAGCAGTAAATGCTCATCTTAGAAAAAAAGGGAAGGTCTCAAATCAATAATCTCAGCTTTCACCTTAAGAAGCTAGAAAAAGAACAAATTAAAACCAAGCTTTGCACAAGTGAAATAATAAAGGTAGAAGCAGAAATGAAGGAACTTGAAAAGAGAAAAACAATAACAAAATATAAATAAATGGAAATCTGGGTTATTTGAAAAGACTTGATAAAACTGATAAAGCTCTCACCAGACAGGCCAAAAATAAAAGGCTGAAAACACATATTATCAATATCAGGAATGAAAGAGAGGCTATTGCTACAGACTCTGCAGATGTTAAAATAATAATAATGAAATACTTCAAATGAATCTATACCCATAAATTCAACAACATATTTAAAATGGACCAATTCCTTGAAAGACAAAAATTACCAAAACTCACTGAAAAAGGAATTGATAATCTAAATAATCTTATATCTATTTGAAAACTTGAATTCAAAGTTTAAAACTCTCCAACAAAGAAAACTTTAGTCTCTGATGATTTCACAGGAGAATTTTACCAAACGTTTAAGGAAGAAATAATACCAATTCTACAAATCTCTTTTAGAAAATACAAGAGGATGAAATATTTCCCAACTCTTTCTATGAGGGTACAACCTTGAACCAGAAACAAAGACATTAAACAAAACTATAGACCAATATTCTCTCATAAACATAGATGCAAAAATCCTCAACAAAATATTAGCAAATTGAACCCAGCAATATATAAAGAGTGGTGTTAATATAAGGAAGTATGGCTAGTTCAAAATTCAACAATCACTTATAATTCAACATATTAATGAACTTAAAAAGAAAGGTCACATAATCATTTCAAAAAAACAGAAAAATGATTTGACAAAAGTCAACATCTATTAATGATAAAAATGCTCAGAAAACTAAGAATAGAACTTCCTTAACCTGATTAAGGATATCTACAAATAACCTACAGCTAACATCATATTTGATGGTTAAAGACCAAATGCTTTTCCCCTAAGACCAAGAATAAGGCAAGTATGTCCACTCTCACAATTCCTATTTGATCTCATACTGGAAGTCCTAGCCGATGCAACAAAAAAATTTTGAGAGAAGAATAAAGCTGTGTCTCAGTTTACAGCTGACTGTCTACAGAGAAAATCCCATGGAATCTATATAAAAGCTCCTAGAACTAATAAATGAATTTAGCAAGGTTGCAGGATATACGAGATCCCTATGTAAAAACCACAGAACTTTCAGGAAAAAATCTTTGTGACTTTGGGTTAGGTGGAGTTCTTACAAAAGCCATCAGAAACAATCCATAAAACAAAAATTGATAAATTGGACTTCATCAAAATTAAAAACTTTTGCTCTGCAAAAGAAACTGTTAAGAGAATGAAAAGACAAGCCACCAATTGGGAGGAAGTATTTACAAATGGGGGAAGCTATGCATGTGTAGGGGCAGAAGGTATATGGGTAATCACTGTACCCTCTCCTCAGTTTTGCCGTGAATTTAAAACTGCTCAAAAAAAAAAATCTTAAGAAAAAGAAAGTCAATCTGGACATTTTCTTTAGACATGCACTTCTGTTTCTCACCATAATCCTCAGCCCTCATGCACTTGTTCCTCATGTCCTGCTGCTGATGCACGTAGGCCTTCCAGGTCTGAAACATCAGGTTGTACAAGTAATATCTGAGGAGCCAAAAAAGCAAACGGCATTTCTTTAAAACAAATAATTCCTAATCTGATATACCCGGTCTGTACTCAGAAGAAACTACCATAGACATTTCCGATACAAAAAAGCCATATCTACATCCTAAGCTAAAATTTTATGTCCTACAATCACAGTGAAAACTACTGTCCTTGACAGAGTGTTGTTCTACATACCTCATAGTGTCACTGAAGAAAAAAGGCTTGACTTTTCCAAGAATGACTTCACCTTCAGCATCCACAAAGCCATGATGTTTGGAACGATAGTCATATCTTAATTATCTTAATATCCACAGTATGTAAAACATTACTTCTCCTCTACACTAAAAGATGGTCAGTGACACTTTTTCCTTTCTCTTTTCCTTCTCAATACATACACTAGGCACATTCAGACCTTCAGTCCCTTCATATTTTCACTACCCCATTTCCTAAGACTTGATTTCATACTCTACTAGCTTATTAGAATTATTTAACATATCTCTTTTATCTGAAATATATAAATCAGAACCCCTACCCCCAAAGAACCTAAATATAGAAGTGATTATAATAAGAGTGAACACTATTTTAAACACAATGTGTAAGATTTACTGGGCATATATTTCTCCTATAATCAGTACAAATTAAAACATATGTTAGAAAACAGAATATTCTCAGAATTAGAAATTATATATAAGTGAAAGTCAAGGAGAAAATCTGATTCAAATCACTAGCATGACCAACACATAATGGCTACTTGAATTAGAGGAGTGTCTATCTGTGCGAGCACTCACATGCACATGTGCTTGGATTTAACTTAGGACTTTGATCTTGCTTACTCTAAATAATTTGAAGAAAAACAGAAAATGATTCAGAACATTTTTCTATTTGACCATAAACTTGCCAAATAATTATTTGATAATGTGTATTAGTAAACTTGAAGTAACATAAATGAAATCTCACCTGTAGTAACAGTCAGCTCGAACACAGAGTTTCCACTCTCGATGGAAAACCCACCACTCTTCTTTCCATTCTTCAAAGACCTTCCGTAGTATCCTTTGCTTATAGTAAAACCTAGGGCAAGGGAAAAAAATCAGAGATAAATGATGATACTGGAGCTGATATCTATTTCCAAGTCACAGTTTCATATTACCATTGCTTTCTCATAGTAAAGTGTGGCTCATTATTTGATAACACCAAAATAGATTAAAAATAGACATATTTAACTTTTTCAGATCAAAACTGTATACTATAGATCCTACCAATTAACGATGTCAAAGTAAAGTAAAATAAAAATCTAACTTTTCAAATACCATAAGTGAGTTGAGAATTATTCTCAAGTTTTTTCACTCACCAGACTAAAAAATATTTTTGTGCCCTGGCCGGTGTGGCTCAGTTGGTTGGAGCATCATCCCATATAGCGAAAGGTCGTGTGTTCAATTTCCAGTCAGGATACATACCCAGGTTTCAGGTTCAATCCCCAGACAGGGCAAGTGTGGAAGGCAACAGATTGATGTTTCTCTCTGTCTCAATCCCTCTCCCTTCCTCTCTCTCTCTCAAAAAAAAAAAAAAAATCATGACCTCAGGTAAAGATTTAAAAAAATGTTTTTTTTAATTAGTAGTTCACTTCTCACTTACATACACAGGTGAGTAGAAGTTATAAAATACATCAATGCCTAATGGAATTTCTAGTACTTAACAGGGTCTGGCCAGGGGAGTTATAACAACAGCAAAGATAAGAGAAAATAAAGAGGAGGAGGGAAGGTAATAAGAAAGAGAAAAGCAGCAACATGGTGTTGATGCTAAAAAGGCACTGTCAAGGTGATTCATAACTCAGGAACTCTGGTCCTGTCAATCACTTTGTCTTTTCATGGTGCTGCAGGT
Source organism: Miniopterus schreibersii (assembly GCF_964146895.1). Lineage (NCBI taxonomy): Eukaryota > Metazoa > Chordata > Mammalia > Chiroptera > Miniopteridae > Miniopterus > Miniopterus schreibersii. The sequence goes on from NC_138122.1 coordinate 15,261,205, forward strand.
TACTAACATGTACCTCCTCCGCACCTACTCACAGTTTCAAAAAACTGGCTTGCAAAGATATACATAGGGAAGTTCTCCTCACTATTAGTCATAAGAGTAATAATAATAAATACCACAAATGTCCATTAAAAGAGGGAAGGTTAAATTCAATCAATGGCATGTAGGCATTTTCTTTTCATGACTGAAGTGAAACTAAGGACACTGATATGGAGAGATGCCAAAAAAAGTTGTCATGTAAAAAGACAGTTACCTCACAATATATATACTATACCATTTTTTAAAAATTAATATTTTTTGTATTTTCAGTACCCATAAGTTGGAATTAATATAATATATACCAAATACATATATTTTTAAAGTGCATGTGCACAATATACACGTTATATATATATACACACACACACACACACACACACACACACACACACGTATACACGTGTATACACATGTAAATGATTATAAGTATAAAAAGCCTGGAAAGATCTCCAGAATACCAAACTACTACCAGTGGTTCTCTCTCAGTGTGTGATAAGAGACTGGCGTTTCCTGTGTTACACATTTCTGTTGTTTAAAAAGTTTTTTAACAACAGCTTTGTTCATACACACACTGTCTCATTTTTGCCCTACTAATTCAGTGGTCATTTTGGTTTAGGTTTTGTTTGTTTTTAAATCCTCACTGAGGATATTTTTTCCATTGCTTTTTCAGAGAGAGTGGAAGGGAGAGAGAGACACGTAGATTGGTTGCCTCACACACACACCCAGACTGGAGCAGGAGCCTGCAACTGAAGTACATGTCCTTGGCCGGAGCCAAGCTGGGCACCCTTCAGTCTGCATGCCGACACTCTAACCACTGAGGCAAATGGCTAGGGCTTGGTTTAGTTTATCAGTGATAAAACAACTCCAGTTTATAAAAGTTAAAACATTCTCCAAGCACATAAAGGCAATATTCTACAGTTCCTGATATGTCATTCCCCTCTAATATTCCTAAATGTGAGAAATAAAAATTCAATATGGAAAAGAACAAAAACAAACCCCAAAAAGACAAAGTCAATATGCCCAACCCTCCCCAAAGTAACAAACCACCCCCTTGATTTAAAAAAAGGCCCTGCCGGGCATGGCTCAGCAGTTGAGCGTCTATCTAGGATCCAGGCAATTGGGATTCGATTCCCGGTCAGGGCATATGCCCAGGTTTCCGGCTCAATCAATGACTCATCATTGATGTTTCTCTCTCTCTCTCTCCCTCTCCTTTCCTCTCTCTGAAATCAATAAAGATATATTTTAAAAAAAAAAAAAGCTTGCAAGTTGAAAGCAACCACCCCATCACAAATCTCTAATGAATGAAAACACAACATCAGAACTCTAATTCTGATAGATGCTAAGAGAACAAATATTCTCACTCTCTCATTTTATAATTTGAGAAAGTGAGGCCCAGAGCATTAACTTATCCCCAGATCAAACACTTAGCTAGGGTCTGAGTTAGAACCAAAACTCAGTTCTCCTATACTCCATTTCAGTATTCTTTCCCCTATACCTGGCCACCACTAAAGAGCAAAAAAAGTAAAAAAAGTAAAGCAGTGTGGCAAACATTGGTCAGTGGCTAACCCAACACCCTCTGCTTCCTCATGGGCATCCATTACAGAGGCTGGAAAGGTTTCTTTCCCAACCTCTGTATCAAAAGGTGGCCAGTGATATAGCTCTGGCCAAGGAGGCAGAAGCAGAATGTAGCTGAGGGTTTCTAGGAACTGTTCTGCTTTCCTGATAGACAGATGGAGCTGATACCACCCTTCCCCCTCCTTCCTGTGTAAAGCCAGAACAGTCATCTTGCAAGTATGCAGTGTCACCGCTGAGGACAAAGGGCCAACATGCTAAGGACGGTGAACTAGAAAGGTACTAGAAGCCTGAGTCTTTGATGGCATCACTGAACAGCTGAACCAATACCAACCTCCAGACTTCTTCTGAGAAAAAGCAAACCTCCATTTGTTTAAACCACTGCCAGACTTTCTTGAGTCAAATGCATTCCTAAATAATACAATCAGCATTTCCCAACTACTTGGAATATAAATCAGTATTATTTGAAAAGAGATTTCCAATTAAATATGGGTCAAATACAAGCTAAATAAAATTGAGGAAAAAGATTTGGAGAAGATGGTGGTGTGGCAATGTTTTCAATCGCTGAATCCCCATCAAACACAGAGCAGCCATGACGCAAAACCAAAAACTCATGCATCAATTACAACAAAACTAGGTGACAAGACACCCCCACAAATCCAAAATGCAAGCAGGTGAAGACAAGCCACTCACAGTCAAAAGGCCTGCATGGTATTAACATTTGTACAGGAAAAAAAGGAGCAATGAGGTGACATGTGAGGAATGGAGAAGTTATGCGAATGTGGCCTCTCCCTCGATCTCAGGCCAGCGCAAACTTCTCCTTCCTTCTTCACGAGTTCAAGGATAGAAGAGTCGTTCTTACGGTACACCTTAGCATACTTTTTTTTTTCCCTTTCCTTATTAAGTTGGTAACTTTCACCTCTTCACTTAAAGGGAGCACTTATGGCCTCTCTTTGCTATATTCAAATTGCCAGTATCACTACTCTTACACTTTTGGGCCATTATGGAGTAAAATAAGGGTAACTCGAACACTAGCACTGTGATACAACAGTTGATCTGTTAACTGAGATGGCCACTAAGTGACTAACAGGGCAGGCAATGTATATCAGATAGATGCTCTGGACAAAGGGATTATTCACTTTCTGGGCGGGGCAGTGCGAGGTTTCATCCCGCTACTTAGAATGGTGTGCAATTTAAAACTTATAAATTGTTTATCTCTAGAATTTTCTTTCTTGCTTTCCTTCTTTAATATTTATATTTATTGTTGAAAGTATTACAGATGTGCCCTCATTTCCCCCCATTGATCCCCTCCAACCTGCTGGAGTTTTCTATTTAATATTTTCAGATCACCGTTGACCACAGGTAACTGAAACTGCAAAAATCAAAACTGTAGATTAGGGGGACTAGTGTATATTATATTCTTTAAAAGAAATATTGTATTTCCTTAAAAGAAAAATAAAAGAGTATATAACTTCTAAGCTAACAGGGAAAAAGAAATAAAATACTCAACTGAATAAAAAGTAACAAAAACAAGAGGGTTCCAATAATGGCAAACTAGGTAATTGAGATCATTTCTCCCACTGAAAACAAGAAAAGCAGGCCAAAAAAGAATTCTTTGAGGGCATTAAAGAGCTACCAAGGCAGTGAAGGACAGAGCCAAGGAGCAGGAGGTGAAAGCAGAAGTGAACTACACCTACCACCTGCAACTGGGATGGGCTATTGCCACACTAGGAGCATCGCTGGAAACAAAGGAGATGGGAACAGTAAGGACCCCCACAAGGTATAGAAAGAAAAGATTTCAGAGAACACACACAGCCCAAATTTGCATGAAAGACTTTGAATCAAGAGACTGTTGGAGATATTCCAGATTAGGAAAGCCAGACTCAGTAAAATAAAACAGGACAGATTGTAGTAAGGGGAGAGGGAAGGAGGTGAGAATCCATAACATTTGCTTACATTCTCAATGGTTGCCAATTCTCCTTCTGAAACATACCCTACATGGCCCCTTCTCTACATCCCCACTACTTGCTGCAGTGTCTCTGACCCCTGTGGCTCTCCTTTGCAGTCCATTCTGAGCACTGCAGCTAAATCTGTCTTAACCAAAACCCAAAGCAGTGAGCGGTGGCTTATACAAAGTGAAGCTATGGCAAAGGGACTTTCTCTTGACTAAAATTTCATTCCCACTGCCAGTGCCAACTTTTCCCCTAGACTGAGTCCATTTGTCTGTCTTGCCAGTGCCCTTAAACAGCTCATTTACTTCTGGGCAAATACTTTTCTCCCCACAGGCTATTACCTGTCCTGATTTACTTTATGATTCCTTCATACACTCATTCAATCAAACTAATATGTGTTAAGTTACCATTTTATTATATGCCTGCTGGAGGATAGGGGAGGGACAGGAAAGGAATGTTACACATGCCATAATAAAGGTTATACATGGGCTTAACAACTCCCCCCGAAAAAAACAACCCAGAATGAACTCAGCAGAGGCTCAGTGTTCTGACCTACCTGGCTTTAAAGGGAAATACTCTTCCAAAGGTTTTTCGAATCCACAAATACAAGAACTTCCTGGCCACACATCTGAAAGAAGAAAGGATATACACATTTATAAAACTCCATTTGGCTTATTTCATCAGTTTTCTGGAAAGGAGAAGGAAACTTTAAGGTCCCAGAGAGTGAAAGATGCTAGTATGAGTCAAAAGGTGAATCATAGCTAATCTTGCATCAAACAGAGCATAGGATGGGACAGATTTAAAAAGCTAAAATCAAGCAGATTATTATTTTTTAAATACTTTCAATATAAAGAATTTTATCAATGAAGACATCAGAGTTGAGGGAAAGAAAGGACATGACAGTACCTTTCTTTAAATTATTCTTCCTCCCTAAAACGCCTGGCGAATGCCCACTTACCCACCAAGACTCATCTTCAACGCCTGCTCCTACGTGAAGGCTTCCTGGACCTTCCTCAACCCAGAGTGAACAGCTTTGTCCTTGCAGCACTCTGTTCTATTATGTAACATGACACCAAATCACAGTTGTCGACTCACAGGGTGCCTACAGTTCCCTGTGTGTGCCTGAGAGCAGGGACTGTGTCTTACAGCACCTGCAGTACCTAGCACAGTCCTGACAATCGCATGGAAAAGTGACTTGTCTGGGCCAGTTCATCTCCAGTTTGGTTTGGAATGCTCTTCTTCCTCCTGCCTGTTATCTGGCCTATTCTTCCATTAACCTTCAGGACTCGGCTTAAGCTCTGCTTCCTGCAGGAAGTCACTGCCGGCTACACTAGCATGGCCGTCCTTGCCACATGAGCCTATGATACCACACCCTCTCCTTTCATTGCACTTATCACAGTTTGTTGTGACTTGTTTAATAGTCTATCAAGCCTGGCCGGGCGTGGCTCAGCGGTTGAGCATCAACCTAGGATTCAGGCGATCGGGGTTCGATTCCCGGTCAGGGCACATGCCCGGGTTGCGGGCCAGGCAGCCCATCAATGACTCTCTCATCATTCATGTTTCTATTTCTCTCTCCCTCTCCTTTCCTCTCTATGAAATCAATAAAGATATACTTTTTTAAAAAAAAAACAGTCTATCAAGCATACCTGATTTTAAGCTTTCATGATTAGGAATGTCAAGGGCCAGGAATGTCTTACTCACCTTGTATGCTCAGCATCTAGCACAACACCTAGCCAAGGCGGCACCTCATAAATTTTATTGAATGCTTAAACAAACGGATGGATGCCTTTGATGGATCTCATCAAGAGTAATAGGAAACGATCATTTTTCTTGGGCCATGTTGAGACTTTTCCTGGAAGATTCTTTATAGCTTACACATTGTGAGATACAACTATGTGAGATAGAACGTGAATGAAAATACTCTGACAGATTTTATGTCTGCAGAATCCTAAATATTTGCTTTTCTTCTGAACATTCCATCATGAAGATGTCCAACTAACTGAGGTAAGAAACTAAGAATCACCCCTCATTTTAACCAAGAAGGGAGAACCATGGAAAAGTCCCTGCAGGCAGGTGACCACTCGCATGCTCACCTGATGCGCAATTCTCTTAATCGACCCCTTTGAGTCCGAGCATGATGCTGCACTGGGGGACTGGAACGAGGTATCGCACTCCGGATCCCAGACAAGGCAGAAGACTTCTTGTTGGACAGTATCTTTGGAGAATAAAGTTTCTTAACTACACCATCTCTAAGAGACCTTAAATTTGAGGAGTAAGGAGGAACAGAATCAAATTATCTCTGCACGTGATGCAGATACCTTCTAACATACAAGTGAAATTAAATAAACTCATTGAGACAGACTGATGGTAACTATGCTTCAGTGACAATAAGCAGCCCAGTCTGACAGAAAAACCTGCCAGCCACAGGAGGCAGGACCTGCTGTGTCAGCACTAGGCAGAAACTACAGAGCTAGAGGGCACCTTGGAGTCATTAGTCCTAACATTTTAATGTGTCATTTTAAGGGTGATCATTTATAAATTAGAAACATCCTTTTATATAAAAAGCAATTAGGAATGCTTTTCAGATAATGTGACTTTTATATCAATATGAAACCACATACTTTTACTAGTAAAACACTAAATTTCTGAATTTTAATCCCATTTTAGAAACATTAAGAGATAACATTATTGGGATGAACTCATGACTTTTAAGGTGTATGGCACAGCTCTGCCTGCAGGAAATACTTAGAAGCTATGACATTTCATTCCCAATGAGCATACCTAGAGCTTAAATGCTGTTTATAAAGTACCATTCCCTACTAAAAGGAACCAGGGCTCCTTGGAGATATGATTTTCAGGTCTGAAACAAGGAAAATATACGATGAGCCTGAAATATCATGTTAGGTCAGAAAATAATGAAGTGTTCAAAGAACAGTGGGGGCATGTCAAAGACACAGAAGCCAGCTTGAAAGCACTCCCATTGGCCAAATCTGGGATAACTAGAACAGTAATAGTGAAAGCCCACTGAATATAGTAGAACTCTATAAATCCACACTGATATAAATAGATATATGTGGGAGAACAAAAAGCTCTACTTTGCAGTAGAACGTCAACTAATAAATTTAGAAGGAAATTATAAAAGCATAATTTAAGAACCATCATAGTAATAACTGAGTCAGATAAGAATCACTGATGGATGCAAAAACAAGTGGGTGCTAGTCTGATGAGAAACAGAACATTAATGTAGTTTCAGAAAGTATCCCCCCACAAAATACTTATTCATTGCTTTATAGTGGAGAAACCTGGCAGATACCATCTTAATCAAGTGATAAAAGTTAACATTGAGCCTGGATGGCATGGCTCAGTGTTTAAGCATTGACCTAGGATCCAGGAGATCGATGTTTGATTCCTGGTCAGGGCACATGCTTGGGTTGCAGGCTCAATCCCCCGGGGGGGGGGGGGGGGAGCAGGAGGCAGCCAATCCATGACTCTCTCATCACTGATGTTTCTCCCTCTCTAGTCCTCTCTCTGAAATCAATAAAGACATACTAAAAAAAAAAGTTAACATCAACGGTAATGGGACCAAGGCAACATGATGTGTCTCCTGATACTGATGCCCTGAGAAGAACACAGCATCAGTTCTGTGCTATTCCTGCCAAAAATGCATAACCTGAATTTAATCATGAAGAAACACTGAACAAACCCAAATTAAGAAATATTCATAAAAGATTAAGTGTTCTGAACTCTTCAAAAACAGTTCCAAATTAAAGGAAACTAAAAAGTAAAAGATACAATGTGTGATCCTGGACCAGAAAGGATAGGAATCAAAGGGAAAGTTTTTCCTGCCCTGAGCAGTGTGCTCAGTGGTTAGAGCATTAGCCAGGCACCTGAGGTCTTGGGTTCATTTTCCAGTCAGGGGCACGTACCTGAATGAGTTGCAGGTCTGATTCCCAGCCCCATAGGGGTGCATGCAAGAGGCAATCAATTGATATGTCTCTCTCACATCGATGTTTTTCTCTCTCAGGCCAACGCTCCAACCATTGAGCCAAACTGGCCAGGACATTCACACACAAAATATTTACAGATTTTTATATGAGCCATAATTTCAGTTACCAGTTTTGTCAAGCCACATCACTCACCTGGAGTCAACCTTCCTCTCCATTCTCAGCTTACTCTTTTTTCGACGGAAATTCGACCAGTGGCTTGATATACACTTCTTAATGAGCAGATTCTTCATGAATCAAAGCCTTTTATCTTCTCTTCTAACTAAAAGAAAAAGGGGAATGAAAGAGAGAGTAAATTATCTGAAACCTCTTAGGAGCCACATTTCTGAACAGCTACATGCCAGCTCCTACTCTCCTGCCTCTCCTAAATTCAACACTAAGTGAACATGCAAGGTCTTTGATTTGAAATATTTTTAACCACATTTTTAAAAAGTTACTTTCTCAGAAAGGAAACTAGTTGAGTGAGCCACACTCAAAAGGTTATGATTGGCTCATTCTTCCTGTCCAGATACTGCTCCAAGACCTTCAACTTCCCTTCATAAGAACACCAATAGAGACCAAAATTTCTTTCTTCCCCCAAGATTAACTGGTTGTCAATGTTACCTATAAGAATCTTCAGGCAGTTGCTTTTTTTAGTTTTTTAATCCTCACTCAAGGATCTGCTTATTGATTTTAGAGAGAGGGGGAAGGGGGAGGAGGGAGGGAGGGGGGAGAGGGAGGGAGGGAGAGGGAGAGAGAGAGGGAGAGAGAGAGGGAGAGAGAGAGGGAGGGAGGGAGGGAGAGAGAGAGAGAGAGAGAGAGAGAGAAACGTCGATTGGTTACCGTCTGTACACACCCCAAAATGGGGATCAAACCCACAACCTAGGTATGTGCCCTGACTGGGAATGGAACCTGCAACCTTTCAGTACACAGGACAATGCTCCAACTGAGCCACACAGGCCAGAGCTTCAGGCAGTTTTTGCTTAGTAGTAGAGTACTGTGTAGTTTTCATTTTCATTTGGTGATAATTTTTACCAACAATATTCATTACAAACTGAATAAATAACATGTTTTCTTAAAATTTCTTAGTGAAAAGAACAGCAATGTTGTGAGTTGAATTGTGTCCCCCAAAAAGATATGCTGAAGTCCTAATCCCTAGTACCTATAAATGTGACCTTATTTGGAGACAGAGTCTTCTGCAGAAGTAATTAAGATGCAAGTTAAGATGAGGTCATACTGGATAGGGTGGGCCCTTAATCCACTATGATTATTGTCTTTACCAAAAGAGAAGAGACACAAGGACAGATCTACATATACAGGAGAATGTCAGTGAAGACATAGATACACGGGAAGAAACGCATGTGATGATGAACTGAGAGACTGAAGTGGTGTGTCTGCAAGCCAAGGAACGCCAAGGAACGCCAAGGAACGCCAAGGATTGCTGGCAGCACATGGAACAGATCCTCCGCCAGAATCTTCAGAAAGAGGATGGCATTGTTAGCATCTTGATTTCAGACTTCTATCTAGCCTCCAGAACTACATAAATTACAGTTTACATTCAATATTATTTTGTATTGGTTTCAGGTGTATAGCTTAGTGGTTAGCATGAGTTGATAGTTTTTTAAACTGGGTGATGGGTACATAGTACATGTGCTTATAATTTTTCATAACAGAAATGTGGAGGAAATAAAAATTCTGGATGAAACAAAAACAATGTGGGGAAAGTGAAAAGACAACTCACTGAATGGGAGAAAATATTTGCAAATATGCTAAGGGAACTATATCTAAATTATATTTTTTTAATTCCTACAACTCAATAATAAAAAGACAAGTAACCTAATTTTCAAATGAACAAAGAATTTTTTAAAAAAAAATATATCTTTATTGATTTCAGAGAGAGGAATGAATGGAGAGGGAGAGAGAGAGACAGAAACATCAATGATGACAGAGTCATTGATCGGCTGCAGCCCGCAACCCGGGCATGTGCCCTGACCGGGAATCGAACCCTGATCGCCTGGATCCTAGGTTCGATGCTTTAACCACTGAGCCACGCCCGGCCGGGCGAACAAAGAATTTGAAGAGACATTTCTCCAAAGATGATATATAAACGATGAATAAACACATTACAAGATGTTCAACATCATTAGCCATCAGGGAAATGCAAATCAAACCACAATGAGATACCCATCAGGATGGCTATAATAAAAAAGACAGAAAGATAGTAAGTGTTGGTGAGGATATAGAGAAATTTAAACCCTCATACACTGCTGGTGTAATGTAAAATGGTACAGCCACTTTGGAAAACAGGTTATCAAAAAGATAAAGAGTTACCATTTGATCCAGCAATTCCACTCCTAGGTATACAGGGTGTCCCCCAAAAAATGAATACACAATAGCTGATAGCTCAATTGATGTTTCCTTCTTTTCAGATTTAACCCATTTGAATTAATAATTATTCAAAGTATGTATACATTGTTTTGGGACACCCTACATATCCAAGAGAACTGAAAGCAAATGTCTATAGCAGCAATTATCTGCTATAGTCAAAACACGGAAGCCCAAATGTCCACCAACTCATGGATAAACAAAATATGGTATATCCACACAATGAAATATTATTCAGCCACAAGGAGAAATGCAGTAGTACTGTTACATGCTAAAACATCGATGATCCTTGAAAACATTATGCTAAGTGTCAGCCAATCATAAAGGACCACCTATTCTATGAATCCATTTATATGAAATGTCCAGAACCAGCAAATCTAGATTCAGAAAGTAAACTGATCATTGCCAGGAGTGTTGAGAAATGAAGGGAAATGTGCAGTGACTACTAAAAGGTTAGTGACTACTAGCATTCTTTTTTGAGTGAAGAAAATGTTTTAAAACCCATAATGCTGATGGTCGCATAACTATGTTGCAAAACATTGAACACTTTAAATGAGTGAACTGTATGGTATATGAGTTATATCTAAGTAAAGCTATTAGAAGAAAAGAGGAGGAGGAAGTAGAAGTAGTAGTAATCACAGGAGAATGTGCTCCAAAAGCCATGGAAGCAAATCAAGAAAAAAATTAAAGGCGGTCGAGGCAATAGCAAAGTCAACACATGAGAACAGCAAAAAGAAGCAAATCCCAGGAGAGAGATGAAAAGAAGTCCCTGGATTAGACTGGGTATAGCAGGAACAGACCCACCAGATCAGATTAGAGGAGAGGAGGAAGGTCTTCAAGAAAGAGATGAATCTGATGATTTTAAGAGTACATAAAAACTTACTGATAACCGCATGAGAAATGTTGAAGTATTCATAAAAAAAATAATTTAGTGATCTGTGCATGCAATACTAGGCAAATGAGAAAATAAGACAATTATTAATTCTCATAAAAAAGTGATGAGATGTACAGGAAGGAAGAGTGTCAGTACTCTACTTGGTTCAGCAGTGAATATTTATTATATAATATAAACAACAAATCACCACATAGGTGAGATGAGGAAAGGAAAACTGAACTAAGTGATTATGTTACAGGCCAGTGAAAAGCTAGGAAAATTCCAGGGCAAAATAAATAGGGAAACTGAGAAAAGAAAGTTAAAACAAGGCCAAATAATGCGGGCAATCTGCAGCTGGCTTGTTAAATAACAAGCTGTTTTCTTCCCCAACCAAGGACACTTGAAAGCAAATTACTAAAAGCCTCCCTAACAAGAGAATGTGGGAAAGGGTGGGGGAAGGGGAAAGGAAAAAAGGGCAGTTTTACTCCCTAAGCAGAAACACCGGCAAAATTGCCAGGTGCTTCTCATGAATTCTGGGAAGGCCACAACAAAGTAAAAAGGAAGCTTGAAAATTAATCTGTACCAAGATATTCAGCAGAGGAATTCTGAAACCTATAAACAGGAGGGGATATAACACGTAGAACCCCCACCCAACTTGCTCTTCAGGTTAGCTGAGAGCTTGTCTGTGCTTCATAAGCCAGATGTATAGATTTGCTTGCCTTGTTTCTTTAATAAATGTGCATGCTTTAATTTTTCAAATAAATTGGCTTTATCACAACACAATCAGGGTCTCTCACTTAAATTCATTCATATGAGAAGACAAGAATGGAGGCTGAGGACAGCTCTCTACCTCTGACTCAGGGGGCTGTCCAACACCCCCCCTCTGGTGTCTGTGAGAGGTGCCTGTCACAATTATCTCCCACAAGTATTAATCAACACTTAATGTGTAGAATTAACATATCATAGGTGAAACAGGTGAAAGCAGTATCACCTATTTACTTCCAATTTATAAACAACATCAGGAGAAACAGCCAGAAGAATGGAAACTACAACTGGGGTGTGGGTGCTATTTTCTATGATGAGTTTTTTAATATTAGGGTTTTTTAAATTATGTTAATTTGAAAAATATAAATGAAAAGTATCTTTAAAAAGTTTCTACAGTATTTTGCAGCTTCTAACAATGTCTGAGAAATGAATGATCCCACTAAAGGAAAGTGAGGAAATAAATACAATACTTAATTTATATCTTAAGCCCCAGAATAAGTTTCAACTACTTCCAGAAAGTCTTCCCTGACACCTTCAAACCTCATACTTTCATGGCACTTAGACGGGTACCACCCAATCTAAAACAGAGATTACATTCAAAATAACATTTATCGGGGCATGGGGCGGGAGTGCGCACGGCTTGGCCCTGACGCCGCTCACACTCAGACCTGGACAGCCACTCCTGCCACCTTCGAGGCTGCTGGGCACTTGCCCAGTGCGTCTCCCTCAGCCTGGCTCCTCCTGTTGTCCCAGCTCCCGCGCATCCACGTCGGGCCACCCCGCCCTCTCCACTGCCTGCCTGCCTGCCTTCCTGCAGCGGCCAGGCTCGCAGAAGATGCCTTATTAGAACTTTAAAAATGGAAAAGACCTGCTATTAGGGGATAATCCTGAGGGATACTATGAAATCTTGGAATGACAACCAGTCAGATCTCTATAGCAGTGACCAAGAGTTGATTTTTGGTGAAAACAAAGATGATTTGGAAGAGATGATGGATTTAAGAGATCCGCCCACCTCACATTTTGCTTGCAGTGTCCACCAAGCAGTGTTTGAGGAGCAGAAGCAGAAGAAAGATCATCTGACAACATGTGGAGAGCCAACAACAGGGAGTCAGTTAAGAGAGAGGATGCTTGAACAGTAAACATCCCGTATCTAACCTAAATTTACATTGGAAATCGTATCAGCAGAAATTCTAGAAGCAGTTCAGTGAACTTCAGGTAATATACAATTCTTAGTTATAGTAAATTTGATATAAAAGCCTTGATAAACTGAAACTGTAAGATATAAAATGTTTATATAATAAAATTATGTGACTCATCAATTGATTATAAAACGTGAGGGGAATAAAATGTTTCCTTCACATTTTTCCTCTATTAGTGTCTCATTCTGCTGTAATTTTTCCTGGAATAACCTGTTTGTGAGGGGCACCCACATATGGGGGAAGAAAAAAGCAAAACAAAAACCATTTCTGGTGGATTACAGGCAGAATAATCGTGATTGCAATTAAGCACTTTATTTTAAAAAGCAACATTTATGAAGTGGGTGCTTTGTGCCTGGTATAGTACTAAGCACTTTTCATTAATTACCTGCTTTTAAATATACATATACACTTTTACTGATTTTAAAGAGGAAAAAAGAGGAAGAGAAACATCAATGAGAAACATAGATGGGCTGCCTCCTGCACGCCCCCTACTAGGGATCTAGCCCGCAGCCGGGGGACCTGCCCTGCGCGGGAATCAAACGGGCGACCACTGGGTGCACGGGAGGACTCTCAACCAACTGAACCACACTGGCCAGGGCATTAATTACCTGCTTAATACAACTACCCCAACAGGGGTGGTCATTTCAATTTATAAACGAAGTGCCCAAGATCACCAGCTAAGTGGTACAGCTGGGATTGGTACTCAGGTCCCTAACACCATTTATTCAACAAATGTTTACACTATTCATTTACACAGAGGTTAACAAGAAATCTGAACGGCCTCCCAACAAATAAAACGGAGCACTACTCTCCGACGGAGGGGGAGGCTTCATCACAACGTTTGCCCAGCTGGCCCCTTGGGGCTCAAATGGGGCCCCTGAGGTCTGTTTACACCAGCCCCTCTCCCGGCTACGCAGCAGGGATCCAGAAACGCCCGAATCCGACAGGCGCACGCTACTGAGCCTTGCACCGCGCCCGCCTGCAACGCACTGGACACGAGGGAGGACACGGCACTCCGGGCCCGGGAGACGCGGCACTGACGAGAAGGAGCGCCCGGCAGAACGACGCGAGCGCCGCGCTGGGCAAGGACGGGCTCCGTGAGCAGTGCGGCGCGCTCTTTTCACGTCTCCCGCACTCCCCACCCAGCCCTGGGAGTGGGCAGCATCACCTGAACTTCTAGAGGAGGCAGAGGAGGAAGCGGAGGCCGCCCCAGGAGTCACCGGGCCCAGCTCCGAGGGACATGCGTGCGCTCGCCCCTGGGCTCCGGCCCGAGAGGCTGAGCCACAAGGACGCTGGGGACCGTCGGACCGGGCCTCATGCCTGAGGAAGTCAAGTCCTCCGGGCTCGCGCCTCAGGGAAGTCTCGGCGGGAGCCGGAGGACGCCCACCAGCTTCCGCCGCCCGCGCGGCCCACGCAAGCTCAGAGCTTCCCGCGCCTCCGCCCGCAGGTCTGGTGCCGGCCCCGCCCACGTCTCCAAGACGACGCGGCGTGTCTGAGGGACGCCGCGCCCGGGACGCGCCAGTTCGCGCAGCCTCAGTCGGGCAGGTGACACGCCTCCCTCTGGCAGCCTGGCACCTTCTGGGGAGCGCCCCTGCCGGCTCTCTGCCTCCTCTCTCCGCTATCTTTCTGCGTTCAACTGCCCACTGCTGCTCTTGGCCAAGAGGAATGGGGCCTGTTTCGGAGCGGATCCCCGAGTTACGCTTCGCGGGGCAAGCACTAGGGGTGAGGTTTACGTCAGGAGCCGGCGCGCAGGTCCTTCCCCCACCTCCAGACTCCCACGTGAGCCGCTCTGGCTCTCGGTTCTCCAGGATTCCCAGGGAACGCGAGGCGCCCCGGAGGAGTAGGGCACGCGTGCGTGGACCACGAGATTGTCGATCTGGACCGGTGGGGGCTCGTCGTTCGGAAACCCCCTAATTAAAATTATCCCAGGCTGATTATCTTCTTAACCCTTCCTTTTAATTAACAAACACTAGTTGTTAGTAAATAGTTAAATTTTAAAATTTTGGTCCACTCGTTATCTTTTAAAAATAGGGGCGGGTGAGGGTAGGTGAGACATTTTTATATGCTTTTCTCCTGTGCTTTGTAAAACATCGCTTGACAGCACATGTCTGGTGGAAAGAGCAAAAGCTAGTATGCATTTAAATGCTTGAAAGCGTTTACGTTAAAAACATGAGGAAAAATAAATTGTTAGGTGTCTCAGGATTAGAATATCAGGTAATTCGCATTTCTGCTCTATTATCTACAGGTTAATTTTTGTAACTTAAAAAGTATTTAAAAGGGAAAATTCCACTTTAGTAGGACACAAGAGCCAATCTTTTAGGGATGACTCCTATCTGAAGATATGCAGCCAAGCAATTTTAAAATAACTTAGTGATTTTCAATGTCCTAATTAACACTATAATATTTACTTACTGTAAAATTAGTCATATAAGTATTTTATATAAATTATGCCACATCCAAGATAATAAATCAGTAAGAATACTTTCTAGATGACTTGCTGGTGCTTTCTTTCTGTCACGTGCATTTACCACCATCAGCTTTGACTAATTTAGGAAGGGATGACAGGCATTTCCACCTGAGTTATAATAAAAATAGTCCTGTCGGGAAAGATTAGAACATAATAAAGTATAAAATAATAGCTAGGGTAGCAGCACTTACAAGGTGTCAGGTTCTATTTTAAGTACTTCCCATATATAAAATCAAAGATGTAAAGTGCCAGAAGGGGGTTTAAGCTCTGCAAATAGTTTGCTATGATGTTCTGGAAGTCCCTTAGTAATTTTTTTAAATAGTCCTTAACCTGAGTACATGATGGCACAACTGTGAAACTTTATATCCTATTTTCTTGGAACTATGGATTACCCTTGGAAAAAGAAAAAATGGGGGGGGGGGACATTTAGATTGGTGTAGGACAGGTGAGGTGTAATCCCAACTTTCTGAGATGAGGTGGCTCTCAAATTTTCTAAGTTTCTATTATTTTCATTTGCTTCTCTACAGTTCTTAGGCTGCTAGTTTCCCCAAATGACTGAACTGTTGAGGCCCCTTAAGCCAAAATTTGAACTAACCATTTGAAACTAAACCAAAATCTTATATTTAGTAAGCAACTAAAGTAATTTCTCTCTTACTCTGTGAAGAAATTTCCCACACTGATATTTGAAAATTCATTAATTGCAAAAAGCATTTAGAATTAGAAATTATCATTCCTGCCAAGGAGAATAACGTTCAAAAGCTGTAATGAAACATTTGGAGAGAGTGACTGGGGGGGGGGGGACATCGATGGTTGTCTCTCATTCACCCCTTGACGGGGGATCAAACCTGAAACCTAGGTATGTGCCCTGGTGGGGAATCAAACCCACGACCTTTTGGTGTACAGGATGACACTCCAACTGAGCCACTTGGCCAGGGTGAGCAGAGCTTCTTGAAATGTTTTTTCCTTGATCCAGGTCGTGGCTGCATGAGTGAATTTGCCTTGTGAAAATTTATTGAGATGAGCCCTTAGAATTTGTATACTTTTCTGTATGTATATAATTCTTCAATAAATACATTTATTTTAATAAAATGCTACAATGGAACAAGTATTTGCAAGCATCTAGTTTTTGCATGGCACAGGTAAATGTAGTTTACAGATGCCCTCCTTTAGTAAATTATTACCTTTATTTCTAGGTAATAATTGTCTTGTTTCACAAGTACAAATTGAGACTCAGGTAAGTTGAGACCAAGATTCTACAAGACATTAAAGGGCCTAGAAGAGTACATTCTAACTAGGACAAACCAGAAAGCCTAGGAAATTAGCTCGAGGCCAAGCCAATACGACGACAGAAAATTGCCTTGAGCAGATTTCACATGTGACTTGTGATTTTAAAATATGCTCACAAATTCTTTTAATACTCTTCCCATATAAAGGTGGAGTCTAAGTTCTCTCCCCTTGAAAATGGGCCAGCCCTAGTGACTCCTAGCTAAAGAACAGAATGTGGCATGTGGCAGAACAGACACAGTGATCTCCAGGATAGGTTGGAAAAGAAAATTCAGCAACAGTCTGACTCTTGTTCTCTCTGGATACTTGCCCTCGGAATCCAGCCGCCATCTTGTAAGGAAGCTCAGGCCACAGAGAGAGAGGCCCATGTGTAAGTATTTCAGCCAACAATTCCAATGGTCCCAGCTGACAGCCACCATCAGCCATTAAACATGTAAGTGAACCATTAAATGATCCTAGCCCCCAGCCTTTCACCACCCCAGCTGATTCTAAATGGAGCAGAGACCAGCTGTCCCAGTTAAAACCAGTCCAAACCGCTGATTGGGGTGCAAAATAAGTGTTAAGCCCCTGAGTTTTGAAGCAGTTTGTTACACAGCAATAACCACAATAGTGTTTTCAATATGTCTAATTCCCACTACAAGCTTAAAAAGTAGATACTGCTATCCCTTTTTGACACATGAGTAAACAGGTCCAGAAAGGTAAAATGACTGTCTTGGGTTTCACACTAAGTAGCAGAGATCAGCCCTAGTCAGTTTGGCTCAGTGGTTAGAGCCTGGGTCCGAGGAATGAAGGGTCTGGGGTTGATTCCGGCCAAGGGTATGTACCTCAGTTGCAGGCTCCAACCCCTGCCCAAAGGCAACCAATCAACATGTGTATTTCTCACATTGATGTTTCTCTCTCTCCATCTTCCAGTCTGAAAAGCAATGGAAAAAATATCCTCAAGTGAGGACCAAAAGCAAGTAGCAGAGATCAGGATTTAAGAGTTTCAAAAAAAACAGGCCTTCTCCACTATTTCATAATGGCAAGGAGATTAAGCCATTTCACCGACATTAGGAAAAACCTAGATTCCAAAAGCAACTTGGTTTTTATTTATTTTTTTAAATGCTCACCAGAGGATATTTTTTCCATTGCTTTTTAGAGAGGAGAAGGAAGGGAGGGAGGGAAAGAGGGAAGAGGGAAAAAGAGAAACATCCATGTGAGAAAGACACATCGATTGGTTGCCTTGCACATGCATCCCCCACCTGGGCAGGGATATAACCTACAACCCAGGTACCTGCCCTTGACCGGGAATTGAACCCAAGACCCTTGATGAGTGGCCAACGCTCTAACCACTGAACCACACCGGTCAGGGAGCAGCTTGGTTTTTAAAATAATTAAAACTCTGTATAGGCTTTAAAAAAACCAAAACCAGTACAGCAGCTTTATGGAGGTTGTATGAGGCCTTTTACCACGTTATTCTATTTAATCTTTACAACAGCCTGTGAGTTATCATCGTCCCAATTTTATAGATGAGAAAACCGAGGATTAGAATACATAAATGGCCTAATTCTCCACAGCCTGTAGGGTGTGGTAGAGTTGGGAATGCAAACTCAGCTGATTTGCAAATGCTTCCTTCCCTCTGCCTCTTGCTTGCAGAGAAAGTATAGTTTGTAAGAAATACATTTTAATAAAAGAAAAACGTTTTCATAACTTTTCTCTGTGGCCAAGACTCATAGGAAGGAAACTTAACGATCACTCAGTGTCCATTCCCTTGATTTCACAAGTGAAGTTTAAACTCAAAGAAAGTAGGCCCCTTCAAAGAAATGGAGACTTCCATCGATAACCTTTAGGAGAAAAGTTACCATTCCCTCCACACCCATGTATCATTTCCCACAAACCCTGGGCGGTCCCCTGAGCTTGTGATTATCCTGCAGAGCAGGCTCACAGGTGATCTGAGTCAAACCTTTCCTGACAGCCCCTCCCCTGCACAGCATTTACTCTCATTGCTCACACAGTAGGAAAATATTTGCATTTCTGTGTCCCCTTCAGAGTGTCAGCACTGGGTACTAAACGCTTGACGTTCGCCATCTCATTTCCCCCTCAAACACACTGGCACTTCCCCTTCCTGGACAGACTTTAGGTTACAGGCGGGAAAAAAACATTTCAATGGATTTGTCAGTCGCCTTTAGTTCAATCAAAGGCAATCATGGCAAGTTTGCCAAGTAATACAGCAACAAGTAATCTCGTTTACTCCTCATACATTTATATAGAGGAGCCATTTTAAAAGAGCGAAACTCAGAGAAGTAAGCTTTGCCCAAGATTACAACACTGAAAGGAGCTGAGGTTCCAGCCTACACCCGGAAGGCTCAAAAACCCCCAGGCTCGCGTTACTCAGATTCTCACTGCCTAAGCCCCACGGCTCTTCGCGGGCGCGAATAGAGCAAACGCAGCCATCGACGCGCTCCCAAGTCCCGCAGGCCGCGAACCCCGGCCCCTGTGCGGCAGCCACCGCCTCCCCACGAGAGCAACCTAGCGAGGGTCGCGGGCTCCAAACACCGCCCGTCCAGCTCCGCTCCGCCCCGATGCGCGCGTGGGAACGCGGCGTTCTCCCAGGGGCTGCCCCGGACGACCGCCTGCGCGCACCTGGGAGGGTTTACGCCACCCTCGGCCCGGCCTCCTACCTCTCGTCGCCACGTCCACCCCACGTCTCCGTCTCCCCGCCACCTTGCGCTCGGAAGAGCCCGCGCCCGGGGAGCGCGCCGTGATGTTTCTCTTTTCCGCCCGGCACCGCGGCGGCCACCTCACATCCGGGCTCGCGGCGGCGAAGGCGGTGCTGGGGCTCCGGTGCGTGGAGGGAGTTATTAAGGGGGAGGGGGCCGGGAAGGAGGGACGGAGGGCTGGGCCGCTGTTACGGCGGCTGAAGAGAGACAGCCCGAACGGGTGGGGGGGCGAGAGCGAAGGCCGCGCCGAGAAGCCCTTAGATCAGCGCGGGCGGCGGAGAGGGGAGCCGCGGCCGAGGTGAAGGGCCGCCGAGCGGCGGAGGCACCGAGTAAGGGCCCGGGGGAGGGGTGTACCGGCGCCGCGCTCCACGGCCCGCAGAGAAGGGGCGCGGGCGCGCTGCTCCCGGGGTCGCGTGCGTTAGCGCGAACGCCGGGGCGCGCGCGCGGGGGGCGGGCAGAGACTCGAAGCCAGCGGGACGGCCCGCGGGCGGGCTGGCGGGGCCCGAGCCCGAGCCGCCGGGCCGGACGGCGGCGGGCCTGTGCCGGCTCCATCTCGGAGGGCCAGGGCCAGGGGATTCGGTCGCCCTGTACCCTCCGGCCCGCCTCCTCTCGTGAGTACTGTCCCCGCCCTTCCTCCGAAGAAGGCCGGGGCCTGAGCGAGAGGCCGGGGTTTGGGGTGGAGGCCGGGGAAGCCGAGTTTTGGAGCTGAAGCCAGCGCTCGCCTGTTCTTTACTACGGACGCCCCTGTCATGGCCACAGGTGCGGCTGGCTGGGCGAGGGGCGCTCGGGCTCCGTCCCCCAGTCCCTAGCCCCCGAATAACAAGGGGCAGCTGGCGCCGTCCATTGGCGAGTGACAGGCACTTTACTACAGCTCGACTTCCCGTCTCTCCGGCCCCAGCCACTCTCCTACCTGCCCCCACTCCGGGAAACTTCCCCACTACTGCCTGACCGGTCCCCATGGGTAGCAGCCACTAATCTTGGTTTCTTTTTGTAGTAAAGCTGCTTAAAGGCTGATTTGGGCACCTTCCACTTGTTTTCCTTACCCTTCTGATGTTTAGAGGACTGACTTATTAGAAGAGATAGCTAAGTACCAGTGGTTCTGTTTCCAACTGGGTTCTGGTTTATAGCATAATTGTTGGGTGAAGGTTTGTTTTTTAATGGTAGTCATTTTAAGAGAGAAAAGTTTCAGTTTTTTAAACAGTCAAGACTTCTGAAAATGTATTGTTCTTGGTGACAGTTTTGTGCTCATTTGTCTTCCAGGTGCAAAGAATTGTAGACCAACGAGCCATGGATAGGAGAAGCGTGGGTGAAATAGAAAATGGAGATGCTTTCCTTGACTTGAAGAAGCAGCTGGCCTCCAAATCCCCCCATCGCTATACAAAAGTAGGCTTTGTTACTAATGAAAGTGTTTCTTTGTAAAGGTGGGGAGGTTGGAAACATTGTGTAGGTGTTTTATTAGTATTATCTGAAGTGGTAGCCTCATTCTGATTCACTATGTGGACTAAATGTTAACTGGAGGTCATGAAGCATTGCTTTGAACCTTTTTTCTGAAAGGGAATACCCAGGGTTTGCACTGGAATTTGCTTCTAAGTAGCTTTCAGGTGAAGGGAATATTGGCTCAGATCCCATATGAATTTGTGGGTCTGTGTATGTTGGCACACAGATTCTGTAACACCTGGTGTGTTGTTCACTTACATGCTATAGAGTAAGGATTCCAGTTCTTGATGCTTCACAAAACTAGTGTCCTGTGTTTTGATGTTTCCTTAAGAGGCAAACACCCCAAAGGAATGCTCTTGGGTGCCTTCTAGGTGCTTGGCTGGGATAACCAGATTTTTAATTTTTTTTTATTTCCTGTCACAAATTGGATATGGACCCACAAAAGTAAGGCTTCAGTTATATTTCCCCTAGCTGAAAACTTGTGATTTAAAACGGCTCGTCTAAATATCTGCTTTTTCCAGAAGGGTGCAAATCACCTCAGTGTCGTATATTTATTGAAGCTATTGCTTCTGTCAGTATCTAGTTGGCTACTGAATGTTTCTGAAGAGGTTGACAGGACTCATTGAGCTATGAATTCATTTCTGGCTCACTGAAATGCAGTAGGCTGGGGTATATAAAATGTGCTTGGGACTGTTGACAGGAAGGATTATGTCCTAGTTGGATCCATATCTGTGTTTCCTTAGTATAGGACCAGTCAAGGACTCTAAGGTGGTTATTATGCCTAGCTTCCCAGGATACCAGTTGGTTAATATTTTAAAGTCAGGCCTTGTTTGTGTACAGTTGCCACTATTCTTAACCTACTTGATAAACTATCTAATGCTGTCAGAGTAATATTCATTTTTAGCATTTAAAAAACCAAACCTCTCTGGAGAGAGAAAAAAGTGTTTTCAGGTGTAAAAGAGTTCTTGGTTAATTGCTGTCTTAACACAGTCTGTCTTGGCATAACTGTGAGCTGATGATAGAAAGCATTTTACTTCTTCCTTCAGGTTTGGTGTTCCCTAATGTTCCTCTCAAACCTGAGAGTGTTTGAGTAGTGTTTCACAACTTAAACTCATTATCGAAGATGTTAACAGGTGAATTCTGAATCTAATTCTGAATTTAAGTAAAAGGAAAGCTTATTAAATGAAGGGAAACTGATTCGAACTACTTTTATAAGCTTACGTGATTTCAACTCTGCCAGAACTTTTTGAATGAAGTTCTGACTGGTAGTCCACTTATAGAGTGCTGGCAGGGAGACTCGAATAATTTTCACAGGCTGATCTGAGGATGACTGGAAGTTATTATTGGTCTCTCTTAGAGTAGAACATATGTATGTCTACAGTAAAGATTAAGAAGCTCAGTGTTGCCCATTTTTGATAGTCCAACCTTAAAATTCTGTCATACTTAGATAAATGTATCTAAAATGGTTAAGGAAAGCATTTTTTAGGTTAATGGCCATGGAGCTTAGATTTAATGGTCTTCTCTACCAAATTTAGTTGGAAATAGGTTTACTCTCCACTCCATTCAAGAGGATTTAGTTAATGGCAGTTTTAGGATTGTGTTTAGGCAAAGTTAGGGTCGTGCTTTCATATATATGGGTTACTCAGCACTAATAATTTTATGTGAGACTTGAGACAAACTAAGCCTTTTTTCTTGTGAAGAAAGCTTGAAACAATCCTGAGTTCTGAATACCATAATAAATGGTCTGTTAGTCCCACAAGTGGAATAGTATTGGAGTCCACCTATTCTTGATCAACTTACTGAGATCAAACAATTGGAATAAGTAAAGCATTTACTAATATTTCTGCCACTTCAAGTTCACAGGCTAGAAAGTTTAGAAGCAGTAAAAGGAAACTCTCAGTGATTTTTATAAGTGAATTTTGTGAAAACTTTTATAAATGTGGGAAGTTTACTACAGGGTCAAAAAAACAACACATTGGCCAGATGAGAGGCTTCGTAACCTTTGACCCTCCTTAGTTGTTATATAGGATAACATTAATAGTTCAGAATTAGAGGGCTTTTTTTTCCAGGAAGGTGAGGGGGTCCAGATGTTTGGCTAAGTGCTTTTAAGGGTAACATACCAGAGTTTCCCTGTGTGTTAAGACATCCTTTAGTTCAGCTTGCTTCTCAAACGTTAATGTGTCCAGGGATCACTTATGAACCATGGTAAAGTGTAAATTCTGATTGTTAGGTCAGGGGTGGGCTTGAAAATTCAGTTTTTAACCAGCTCCTAGGTGGTGCCCATATTGCCTGTCCATTGACCATACTTGGAGTAGCTAGGCTTTAGTATTCCTTGAACAATCTGATATATGGTGTCGACGTTGTCAGGCAACTCAGATGCATACTTGTTCCTCCTGGTTCAGTTGGTGTCCATTGTGCTTCTGTGAATATCTCGGGAACTCAAGTTAGACTCACACTGGGTACTTTCAGGCCTACTCCTAAGTCTCAGTGATGATTAATGGGGTGGTTAAAGAGGATTTATCAAATGCACCTGTTATCCTAAGAGGTTTGAGCCCGTTCATTTCTAACCCCATAGAGGTCCATTTTGCCAGGTCAGACTCCTAAGATCAAAAGCTGTATTTTGGACCCTAGCCAGTTTGGCTCAGTGGTTAGAGCATTGGCCTGAGGACTGAAGGGTCCCGGGTTCGATTCCAGCTAAGGGCACCTACCTCTGTCACAGGCTTGATCCCCAGCCCCAGTTGGGGCACCTGCGGGAGGCAACCAATCAATGTCTCTCTCACATCAATGTTTTTCTCTCTCCCCCTCTCCTTCTCTCCCCCTTTCACTCTCTCTCTGAAAAGCAATGGAAAAAAATATCCTTAGGTGAGGATTTATTAAAAAAGCTTTGTTTTGGTAATATTTAAATGTGCATTTATAAAGTGATTGGATTATGTTGAGGGACTTTTGGAGATTATAGAGTGGGTTTCACGGCAGAGTCATGGATTAAAAGTGGTTTAGCCTGGCTGGCGTGGCTCAGAGGTTGAGCATCGACCTATGTTCCAGGAGATCGAGGTTCAATTCCTGGTCAGGGCACGTGCCCAGGTTGCGGGCTCCATCCCCAGCAGGGGGTGTGCAGGACACAGCTGATCAGTGACTCTCTCTCATCATTGATGTGTCTCTCTCTCTCTCTCTCTCTCTCCCTCTCCCTTCCTCTTGCTGAAGTCAATGAAAATATATTTTAACAAAAAACAAAAAACTGTCCCGGCCGGGCGTGGCTCAGCCGTTGAGCGTCGACCTAGGATCCAGGCAATCGGGGTTCCATTCCCTGTCAGGGCACATGCGCGGGTTGTGGGCTGCAGCCGATCAATGACTCTCCCATTGATGTTTCTCTCTCTCTCTCCCTCTCCTTTCCTTTCTCTGAAATCAATAAAGATATTTTAAAAAAAACAAAAACAAAACAAAACTGGTTTAGACAGTGGTTCTCACAGTGTGGTCTTTGACCTAGCATTTAGGATCATCTGGTAACTTGTTAGAAATATAAAATCTCAAGCCCCATCCCAGAGATATTGAATCAAACTCTAGGGATAGGGCATAGTCATCTCTGCATTTAACAATCTTTCAGGGAATTCTGACTCTGAATCTAGTTTGAGAACCATTGGTTTAGGAAACAGAGGAGGTAGTGATGCCTATTAATGAAAAAACTTTGGGACCCATTCAGGTTTTAAAGCCGTTAAGAAAATAGACAAACAACTGAAGTGGACTGATTTGAGTAATCCTCCTAGCCTTCTTGGAGAAAATGAGTTGCAAGACTTGAAGTAAAGCAAGCTTCTGAGAAGAAAAGAGTAATTGATTTAAATCCTAAGTTGAAATCAGTAGTCAGATGGTCAGTTTTTCCTGTACAAAGGTCTTATTTGATAACTTCATAGGTTTCTCTCATAAACTGAGTTGAGTAGTAACCTTTAGCAGGTGGCATTTCAATAACACACTTAGCTGCAAACTTCTTAAGCTAATGTAAAAATAGGGATACTTGTTTATATTGGAGAAAGCAAAATTATGGTATGAAAGTCATTATAGCCCTGGCCAGGTAGCTCAGTTGGTTATAGTGTTGTCCTGATACTCTAATATTCCGGGTTCAGTCCCTAGTCAGGGCACAGACAAGAATCAACCAATGAATGCATAGGTGGGTGAAATAGCAAATTGATGTTTCTCTCTCTCTCTCCCTCCCCCCGCCCAAAATAAATAAATAGTAAGAAAGAAAGAAGCTCTAGCTGGTGTACTCGGTGGTTAGAGTGTCGGACTGCACATTGAAGGGTCTTGGGTTCAATTCCTGGTCAAGGGCAAGTACCTGGATTGCAGGTTCAATCCCTGCCTCCAGTAGGAGTGTGTGCAAGAGGCAACCTGTGTGTATGTCTCTGTCTCTCTCTTTCCCCTTCCCTCCCTCTCCCCTCTCTCTTTCTGAAAAGCAGTGGAAAAAATATTCTTAGGTGAGGATTAGAAGAAAAAGAGAGAGGGAGGGAGGGAGGGAGGGAGGGAGGGAGGGAGGGAGGGAAAGAAAAGAAAAGAAAAGAAAAGAAAAGAAAAGAAAAGAAAAGAAAAGAAAAGAAAAGAAAAGAAAAGAAAAGAGTATCATACAGTCTCAATGTTTCAAGTGTCCAGAAAACCTAGCTAATTGAAAGTTCTTAGAAGGTGCTGGCTGGCAATACCATAGATACTGTCTTCTAACTGTTCTTTCCTACCTGTTCTAATTCTAAGTCATCTTGAAAATTTTAAGATTCAGGGCCCTTGCCCCCATGAGTATCCTCTTCTCACTCATGATGGGAACTTCTCGCTAGATAAGGAGCCTTTCGTTTCAAAACTGGAAACTTTTTTTTTTAATTGATTTTAGAGAGAAGCGGGGGAGGGAGAGAGAGAGAAACATCGATCAATTGCCTCCTGCACACGCCCTAACCAAAGATATGTACCATGACCAGGAATTGAACCCACCACCTCTTGGTGTAGGGGATGACACTCCAACCAACTGAGTCACACCAGCCAAGGCCACAATTAGAACCTTTACCATAGAAATTTAGGAGCAGAGCCTTTGACTCAGGAAAGGGTGCCATGAGAGGAAGCCCACTTAGGGGAAGCCTGCCCATCCTCACCTGAGAAAATTAGGGTTCTCAGTGGCCCCACTAGACAAGGACAAATAACACTGGGTGACAGGTGCTGGGAGGGGTTGTGCACCTTCTCTTGTCCTCTCAGTAGAGGCAATGGAGAGGAGAGGATCGGGACCGTTGAGCCCTGCTGCCTGGTATAGAATCCCTCTCTCTGCCACTTAACCTGTGTGGCCTTCTGCTCTGTATTTAGCTTCTCTGAATCTCATTCTTCTCCTGTAAAGTGCAGGTGGAATAGTACCTACCTCCTAGGATTTTTATGGGGGATAAATGAGAAAATGCATGCCCAGTGCTTAGAAAAGAGTCTGGCACACAGTAAGTGCTGAAAACTGCTTATGGCCTAAAAGGGTAAAGGGGGGTACTAAAAGATAAGTCCTTGAGATACCAATTTCAGATCAAGATGCTTATTTTTTAAATGTCACAGTGACCATCTCCATTTTAATATGAAACCAGAAAGTCCTATTGAAGATGTAATGCCACCACCCTAAAAATAATTTTCTTAAGTTTCCATCTAATAGATACCCAACTGCTTACTTAACATTTTACATTGCTTTGGTTTGTTTTTATTGCATAGGCCAGATCAACAGAAAAAAATAGACTTTCCTTTTTTTTTTTTTTTTTCCCCTTCCCTTCTTAGCTTCAAATAACTTCTTTCAGTAGAAGGAAGTCTGCATTAAATCAGCCACCATTAGATGCTTGGGTGAATCCAGGGACTAAATCCTGACTTACCTATAAGAACTGTTCTGTAGGATTCCCCTTGAGCAACAAACCTCATGAGTAAGGGATGCTGGAATGTATCCCGTGTATCCCCTATGTTATTAGTTCACCATTGCCCTGAGTATTATCTATGGATGCCATTACCCCATTGTGATCTATTTTTAAAAGCTTTCTAACCCTTCCAGAAAAGTCATGTAACTTGGTAGAATGAAATATATCAGGTCAGTCAGCAGTCATCTGAGAGCCTGATGGGCCAAGCCCAATGTTGGTGGGTGTGTGGAGGGTAGGGACTTGGGGAGGAGGTCAAAGGCCCAACCCAAATGCTGCTCCAGGGACATTTGCCTTGTTTAGGAAGAGCCAGGCATGCACACAGGTGAGGTACTGGGGTTATTTCTAGTGTTTTGACCATTAACAAGGAAAGAAGACTTTGGGTTTTTTTGTTTGTTTTTACAAAATATCTATATTATCAAAAATTTGAGCTTTCTACCCTTGTGAATTGAATTCAAATCACAAAGGTAAATAATATTTCCCCTTTTATTGTCTATAAGTGACTTGTGTGAAATTCTTCTATGTCAGTGTCATCAAAATGCATAGCTGCTTCTCATGGGATTCCTGCAGAAAGAAACGATAAGGATTTTAGCCACAGTTGTTTTGGGCTCTGCCCATATTCGTTTGCTTTCTCCCTTCATACTGATCACTGAAAGTAGGTGTCTACAGAGGTTATTCCCAGATACGTAAATTGTTTTGGGAGGCTTGACGTTTTCTTTTGAGGAAGGCTATTAAAACTAAGAAAATGTGTTTATACTTTCTTGGGTGTGTGACTTGTGGGCAGTTAGCAGCTTGTTCTTGCCTGATTAGGTTTTGGTAACCTGTGAAGAAAGTAAGATCTCAGATGTTAGCTCTTCTCTTGTCCAGATGATAATGTTAGTGAATTTGTTCATGTTCAGTAAATTCCTGTGGGTTCTTAGGACTCTCCAAAAGGATAATCTTATATTCCCTCCTGAAATACTCTTAGGGAGGGAGCACGCCCAGTTCATAGTGGGCACTTTCCAAGTATTTTTCCTTGAGCTAAAGTTGAAGGTTTCCTTTGAAAATATCCCAAAGCTGTTCCTTTCCAGGAATAATTGCTGTTAAGGGCTCTTGATAAGATGGCAAGTTCAAAAACACTTCTCTTGAGAGACTGGGGAGCCTTGGGGCCAAAAAAAAGAGTCAGCTGCCTATGCTAGACACTAAGCCTGGCACACAGGAAATGTACAGTGGACGGTTATGAAAAAAGCAAACCTTGTATTGACTCCTCCCCACTTAAGTGGGGGATCCTCTCAGGCTGGGATACCATCTTATGCAACTTAAGACTTTGCTAACAGATTCAGCTCTCCAAGCCCCATGAAGAGGATCTCTCTCATTTTTTCCTAAATGCCCAGGTGGACCTTGGGTCACATTTTGAGAAACATAATCAGTTTAAAGTACCACTTTTTAACCTCTTTGGGATCTATTGGAGATTTTTTTTTTTAATGTAAAAATACAAGTAAAAGTTTATTGTACAAAATTAAGGCCTTCACATTTCATAGTTCACTAGTAGGTAATTTTTAGAAACCTACACAAAAATTTTACTTTCACTTCTTCCCATCCCCAACTATTAAAATGGCCTGACCAATTGTTATGAAAACAAACACGATAAATAACACCAAGTCCTTTAAAGACAACTATCCCAAATGTTATTTCTTGGCATAGGTGATCTTCATGGCATGGGATGGTGTGATCTTAAATCCTTGTAAAGCGTCTCTGGCAGCTCCAGCCTGTCCATCATTTTCAAATTCGACAAATGCGATATCATGCCTCCCAGGTACCAAACGTACTTCCTTGAAACCAGGGAACTGATTAAACAGCATGGATAACATCATCTCTTTAGTCTCTTCTGGTAAATTATTAAGGAATAAAATATAGTTTGGAGAGTAATCGGGGACCTGAGGATTTGGCGCTGCATTTCCTTGGGTGTTAGCTGAATTTGGTATTCCCAGACCAGGCTTCTTATTAGCAGTCAGTGCTATCTGCTCCACAGTTTTGACTTTCTTCTTTTCTTTTTTCTTTTCTTTGTCAGCAAAGGTGCCATGCATTTTAGATATTATATCAGAATCTGTTTTTGCATACTGGATTCACATTGGTTTACCATAAAATGGAAATCCCTGTAACTGTCTCAAGGCATTTGTGGATGAGCCCAGTTCTTTAAATATAACAAAAGCTTGGCCCCTCATCTTCATGGTCTTTAAAGCTATGATATGTACCACATGGCCAAACTGAGAAAACAGGGCATATAGGGATCTCTTCAATTCTTTTTTAATTTTGTCATTCATATTGTTGATATAAATTGTATGATTTGGTCTGATATCCATCTTTGTGTTAAACGTTCAAACTGCCTGAGGCCGGCACGCCGTCCCATAAGCACTGGTATTGGAGATCTTTTGAAGGTGTAAACACTACTGCAGAAATGCATAATTTTGTATATGGTTTCCTTGAGGCCATGAAACCCTGTTCTCAAGAACCATAAGTATAGTTTTACCTAGATGTTAAAGTTATTCCTAGCAGCTTTTACAATCCAAGAATTGTTTTGTTTCCCCAGTTCTCAGCCTGTTATTGAAGAAAGTGGTTCTTCATCCTTCATAGACAGGTGTGTTTCAGCCATCCACTTAGCAGTGTGCCCTGTCACTAATGGTACTGCTGGCGTAGCTAATGCCGGTGTGCAACTGGCTCACTGCTCTATGTTGTGCTCCTACAGGCATGTCAAGTTTGTACAGTCAGTCACTTGAGTATTTACTCACACTTAGTATATAAAGTCAACAAAGAAAACTGGAATAATATGAAGAGGGGAAGTTAAAACATTTTTACCAACCTGAGTGACTCTTGTATCTGAGGATAGTTGGCATTTAGCAGTCTATGTTCGAACAATAGGTCTGTGAGAAAAGAAATTAAACAAAACATTACACTCTGGTAACCGGACCTCTCAGTTTTATTTTCTTAAAAATACTTTTTATTGAGATATAATTCAGAAATACAAAATTTACCGCTTTTAAGGTTCAGTGGTTTTTAGTAAATTCACAAAGTTGTGCAGCCTTCACTACTATCTAATTCCAGACCTCAGAAAGTGAAATGAGGGGTAAGGGGAGACTACTGTATATGATTTGTAAATACTTTTTTCCTAATTTGGGGGTTGTCTTTGTGATTCCATGCCTTGATGAACCTTCAGTGTTGTGGAATATATTATTGGACACTGATTTATGAGAGAATGTGTCTTAGCAAGAAAGTGATCACTATTAAGTTATTTGCCAGTTTTGCTTGAGCTTCTTGTAAGAACCTTGAACTGACTCCAGTCCTTCTGGGAATAAGTCAGGTATAAATAAGTAGGAACTATTTGAAATGCTTAAGGTAAACACTCAATTACTGAAAACAAAATTAAGTCGAAAGTGTATGAAATATTATTCAAAATCATCATTTGATTTCTCTTTGTAGGAGGAGCTCTTGGATATCAAAGAACGCCCTCATTCCAAACAAAGGCCTTCATGCCTCTCTGAAAAATATGACAGGTATTGCAGGGATGGTGGAGGGATTGCTTCTTCTAGTCAACCTCTTGTTATATTAAACTTGGTAAATTAAGAATTGTATTGTTTTGGAGCTTTTTGGTAGAATTATGAGTGGGGAGATATAAGGGTTTTTGACATTGGGCTTCAGTACAATATATTACAGATAAGCTATAAACATGACTAGCATTTCACTGCATTGTCTTCATCAGTTTCATTATTAATTTGCTTTGAACCATTAATTCAAAGATTTGAGCTGCAAGGGACTTTTAAGGACAACTAAACCATTTCCCTTTTAACTAACGGGTGATGAAACTAAAACTAGAAAATGACTTGGTCAAACTCACATGGTTAGAAAGCAGAATTAAGACTTGAACATCAGGGTATTTTCTCTCTACCAGTGGCTTCTGCACTGTGCTTTGAGGGTCCTTCTTCAAGGGTCTGCCCCAGGTACGCTGATCAGAACTCTGAGCCTTTTCATCTGTGCCCCGCCCCCACCTCTGTCAAACGAGTCATTCAGATTAGCCCTTTTGCATAGACTACATATGTAGTTCATGGGTGTAAGTGCTAACTGTTGGTACCCTTTGACTTGTAGTGATGGCGTCTGGGACCCTGAGAAGTGGCATGCCTCTCTTTACCCAGCTTCAGGGAGGAGCTCACCAGTGGAAAGTGTGAAGAAAGAGTTGGATACAGACCGGCCTTCCCTGGTGCGCAGGATAGTAGGTGAGGAAACACTCATAAGTGGGGCCAGTAATTTTGGAGACAATGCTCTTTGCTGCCGGCTTTATTCTTAGCTGTGAGAGTTTTATGCAGTAAGGGAAAGTGTCATTCATTATCAGGAAACTGGTTTACCAATTGTACTTTTCCTGATTAGCAGAGTAAAATCATAGCTTTCCTATGTAGCAGTGGCAAGTAGACATACTGGGCTATGTCCTTTCGAATGAAAAGTACTCATGTCTTTCATTGACGTGGATAACTGAATTACATGTGGTAGGGAACATATAGCTGTGCTGGAAATCTGGTCATGCTTAGTCTCATATCTGAGACTAGTCCTCAAGTATAAATCAGTTCTGGCAGTTCTTAATTCATAATGGATTATGGTCTGAATACAGGGTTTAGATATGGTTTGAGACTGGAGTAAAGTTTGATCTTCTATACCTTTACCCCTTTAAATTAGAAAAGATACTGAAGAGTGAAATGGAGACCTGGCAGTATAAAAACTAGTCAAGGAACTTGTTGCAAGAGGAACTCCTCTTGAGATGAGAAGACTAGACATAAAACAAATTTGGAACTGAGCAAAGAATATAGGGGTGACTCTAGTTTGAACTGTAAGACCCTTCTACACAAAATTTATCAGTATACTTAGTGCAGTAATGTCCCTCAAACAAAGAATTTATTCTAACAATCATTAACGATGTGCCACAAACTTTATTAAAATGATGAAAACTTAGAAGCAACCTAAGTGTCCAACAGTAGAAGGGGGTTGAGTATGTGTGAATATTGCATTATTTAGCTGTTAAAAACATGTTGGAGATGTATTTACTAAGTTATATGAAGCCACCCATATTACATCTTGCGTTGGAAAAAAAATGACACTGCATGAAAGTTTTGGAAATGTACATACCGAAATGTTTTAGGAACTGATTCTGGTGAGAAGATTAAAAGAGGTTTTTCTCACTTGGACTTATCTTCAGTTTTCTGGTTTTTCTAGGAAGAGAGAGTGTGTGTGTGTGTGTGTGTGTGTGTTGACATGTTTATTTTTCTTACACCTTTATTGAGATATAATTGACATACAATAGACTGCACATAAAGCATACCATTTGATGTTTTAACCTGTGTATACATCTGTAAAACCATTACCACAATCGAAGTAATAAGCATTTCTATCACCCCCAAAAGTTTCTTAGTACTTCTATGAGTTTCTTCCTTACAACACTGATTTGCTTTCTGTAACTATAGTTTACATTTCCTAGAATTTAATTTACAGCATGCACTATTTGGGTCGTTTCTTTCACTCAAAACAGTTATTTTAAGATGCATTCATGTTGTTAGGTATATAAATAATTCCTTCCTCTTTATTGCCTAGTAGTATTTCATTGAATGAATTTGCCACTGTTCACTTGTTGATGGACATACGGGTTGTTTCCAGTTTTTTACTATTAACCAAAACTATGAGCATTCATGTACAAGTCTCTATGGAAACATATGCTTTCTTGTCTCTGGGGTAAATAGCTTAAAGCAGAATGGCTGGGTCCTATAGTAGATGTGTTTAACAAAACTGCCAAGCTGTTTTTAGAAGTGGTTATACCATTTTACAGTGCTGTATGAGAATTCCACTTACTCCACATCCTTGTCAGCACTTGGAATGGTCTTTTTTATTTATTTATTTATTTTTCAAATTATTAGAGAAAGTTTATTTAGAAAGTTATATAGGTAGTAGAAATGAGCCAACTGAGCTGCATAGGCCCAGGAAACAAGTTACAAAGGCAGAAGAAGGGCCTTTGGAGCATGGGAGAAAGAAAGGCAAAGGCAACGTGCCTGGGGAGAGAAGCTGGGCAATGGAAAGGCCTCGCGTGTTCCCAGGAGGGAGAGCATGGGGCATTCTGAGTGTAGCCATTTTAACAGATGTGTAGTAGTATCACATTATGGTTAATTTGCACTTCCCTAATGGCTAATGATGTTGAATATCTTTTCATATTTGTCACCCATATATCATCTTTGGTGAAGTGTCTCCTCAGACCATTTGTCCATGTTTTAATTGGATTGTTTTTTGAGTTTTTTAGAATTTTTATGTGTACTAGATACGGGTCTTTTATCAGATATATGATTTGAAATATTTTCTTCCAGTCTGTGGCTTGTTTTTGCATTCTTTGACTAGTATGCTATGTTCTCAAATAACATCATTTGTTCAGTGTTGTTTCATTTAAACACTGAGGAAATGCCATAAGAGTTTAACTCTTGCTTATATCAGTTAGCCTCTGATAAAATTGGTTTTGTGGTACATTGTTTCACTTAAATGACCTTAAGAGAGGAATTACCACCCTAGCCGGTTTGGCTCAGTGGTTTGAGTGTCAGCCTGCAGATTGAAGGGTCTTGGGATCGATCCCCAGCCCTTATCGGGGAGTGTGCAGGAGGCAACCAATCAATGTGTCTCTCTCACATCGATGTTTCTCTCTGTCTCTCCCTCTCCCTTCCACTCTCTAAAAAATCAATGTAAAAAATATCCTCGGGTGAGGATTAAATAAAAAGAAGTATGTAATGTGCATGTTACTCTGTAGCTATTTAGTGGTGACACTTTTCCAGTAACCCCACCACCACCAGTTATGAACATACCATTTAGAGAGGAAGAATGCCCTTGCTGGTGTGCTTAACTTTTTATTCTGGCATCTTTCCAGATCCACGAGAGCGCCTGAAAGAAGATGACTTGGATGTTGTTCTCAGCCCACAGAGACGAAGCTTTGGAGGGGGCTGTCACGTGACAGCTGCTGTTAGCTCCCGGCGCTCAGGAAGTCCATTGGAGAAAGACCATGATGGGCTTCGCCTGATTGGAGGGCGAAGAATTGGCAGTGGGAGGATAATCTCTGCCAGGAACTTTGAGAAGGACCACCGTCTTAGCGATAAGGATCTGCGGGACTTGAGAGACAGAGATCGAGAGAGGGACTACAAGGACAAGCGTTTCAGGGTTTGTCTTCTAGGTTATTTGGTACTTCGTGTACTTAGGGGCTCAGTAGTCATTTCATTCGTACCGGATTGCTTTGAGATCCTGGATGAATGCAGCCTATTCTTTAGCCAGATAGGGAGGAGTATAGAGAGCTGGATGGGGGCAGAGGGACTTCAAGTCTAGTATCTTCATTGCACTATTGAGCATTACTTAATTCATCAAGGCCTTGATTGAGGTAAAAATACCTTAACTGGAATCTTATTTTTTATCTGCATTATGTACTTTTCCAGAGGGAGTTTGGGGATAGTAAGCGTGTGTTTGGTGAGCGTAGAAGAAACGATTCCTACACAGAAGAAGAACCAGAATGGTTCTCAGCTGGACCCACAAGTCAGTCTGAAACCATTGAGCTGACTGGCTTTGATGATAAGATACTAGAAGAAGATCACAAGGGGAGAAAAAGAACAAGGCGACGGACAGCCTCTGTGAAGGAAGGTAAGCAAAAGCTTTGGGAGGGAAGCTCACTGTTCTGAAATGAGATGTGATTATAATAGGCTTAATTATACACTTAGGAATGGGCACCATTTATTAGGAAGTAGCAAGTTCCTAAAGTTGCAGTCTGATTTTGAAACTGCTTCCTATACTATCTCCTCAACTTGCTCTGCCTGCAATGCTAAACAGAAAGGTCTCACATTACCCTGTTAAGAGCACTGTGTACACAAAAGGATTCCCCAGAGATAAGAAACCTGTGGTAGATATAATAAGGGGTCTCATTTATTGAGCACACTTTATGTACTAGACAGAGGGGTAAGCATTTTGTCTATATAATCCTACTTCTAACAATCCTGTGAGGTAGGTGCTTTTATGCTCATCTTATAGAAGGGACTTAAGTGACTCGTCTGGACACAAGGGAATAAGTAGTGAAGTTGGGAGTTGAACGAGATGTTCTATGCGCCAGAGTCCACCTTTTCCACTGTGGGGTTGGACCTTCCTAGGTCTGTGACTTGGCTTTTCCCAAACTATTTCCTCAGCTATGAGATAAAGTTAGATGTTTCCCTTGTTAAATTAAGGATGGCAAAGCTAATGTGTGAGATGCGCCTGGTACAGAGTGGGGGGCCCCATTAGTCGTTTTTAGGGCAGTAACATGGCTCTGAGGTGGCTAGCCCTGGGCTGCT
Source organism: Miniopterus schreibersii (assembly GCF_964146895.1). Lineage (NCBI taxonomy): Eukaryota > Metazoa > Chordata > Mammalia > Chiroptera > Miniopteridae > Miniopterus > Miniopterus schreibersii. Next base: position 15,296,112 of record NC_138122.1, read on the forward strand.
GGTAGTGGGAAGAAGCAGTGAAGAGCCAGGTGGGCAGGCCTGGGTTTTGAGTTCTGGAGCTACTGCTTAGAAAAAGGATACTCTGATAAAACTCTTAACAGGGGGCCCGTTTCTTTGTAAGATGAAGACAGTGCCTACTTTATAACTTTAAGGGTTACTTTTAGCATTGAAGATCAAATGTACACATCAGAGCTCAGCCTATTGGAGACACTTATTTAGTAAATTCTAGTTCCTTCTACCTTACTGTTGTAGTTGGGGGGGAAACATTTGGGCAGGTATTGGCAACAAAAGGGGAAAGTTATTTGAATGCCTGAGTATTTAATTGGTGCCACCTTAAAATTAGGAGGCTAAAACATATTTAAGCAGAAATAAGCTAATGGGATTTATTTAAGAGAAAGAAAGGGGAGAAATCACTCCCCCCCCCCCAATCTTTAAAATACGTAGAAATTATCATTATGCTGTTGAACTTTCTTCCCTAAGGTGATGCAGGAAACTGATGGGTAACTTGGGAGACTTGCTATTAAATTGCCTTTGAGATACGCCTTTTTCTTATTTTCCATTAAACTAAAGCAGCTCCAGCAAATGTAGTCTTTTTCTCCTAATGTTAAAGATCAGGCTACTGGTGAGAAAAGCACATTTTTCCTCACTGAGATGAAATCTGAATTTTAACCATTCTTGTATCACCAAGTGGAGTAGCTAGAAGGAACGATATATATCAGTAGTGTCACTTCCTCACCTTACACATGCAAAAAGAGACAGGCCTGGAAAGAGGGGACAACCCAAAACCCCATCACGGGTTTTGTGGCAGAGCCTCAAGTAGAATCCAGTGGTCCTGGCTCACTCACCCCATCAGTTAATTGCAAAAGGCCCAGGCTATCCTAGTACCTACTGTATTTAAGATAAACTGGCACCCTGTAGTTTCATCTTGGCTGCAAGAATGAAAGGAGGGGAAGGGATGATGCGTGCCTTTTAGTCCATTTTTTAGACTGTATTCCAGATTTCCACTGACCTTATCATGTAGCAGTTCTCTGCAGGTATATACTAGTGCTGGGTATATGCAGTTAACAAGACATGTTTCTTGTCTGCATGATTTTAAAACATATGTATTGAGCACCTACTTTATACAGGGCCCACTGCTAAGTGATGTATATATGGTGGTGAGTGAAACAATTTGAACATGTATTACACTTATAAGCAGGAAAAAAAATTATGTAGAAGGGGGAAATTATTAAAATCATCCATCTATAGAAATTTTTATTATTTTGTTGTTAATCCTCACCCATGGATTTTTTTTCCATTGAGTTTTAGAGAGGGAGGGAAGGAAGGAGGGAAACATTGATGTGAGAGAGACACCAGCTGGTTGCCTCCCGCACCTGCCCAACAGGGGCAAGGATTGAACCTGTGACCCTTTGGTGCGTGGGCTGATGCTAAAACCACTGAGCAACACTGGCCAGGGCGAGAAGTCTAGTTTTAAAGTCATCTATGGCTCTTCTGCATGTGTGGTAATAGCTGAGGCCACAGAATAAGTTTGTAGCAGTTCGCTTGATCAGACTTTTGTCCTGGTTTTGCTTTCAGGTATAGTTGAGTGCAATGGAGGAGTGGCCGAAGAGGATGAGGTGGAGGTCATCCTTGCACAGGAGCCTGCTGCTGATCAGGAAGTGCCAAGGGATGCCGTCCTGCCTGAGCAGTCCCCAGGAGAATTTGACTTTAATGAGTTCTTTAACCTTGATAAGGTGCCATGCTTGGCTTCGGTGAGTGTAGCAGCACACTTATAAAATGGATGGAGCAACTATATGGTTAAATTTGACCTGAGCCTTTAACATACGTCTTTTTGAAGTATTGCTAGATGCCTTGGGGGTTTTAGGGTTTCTTTTTTTTTTTAATCCTCACCCAAGGATATGTTTATTGATTTGAGAGAGAGAGAGAGAGAGAGAGAGAGAAAGAGAGAGAGAGGCATCTATCGGTTGCCTCCCATATGCACTTCTACTGGAGGATCAAACCTGCAACCTAGGTGTGTGCCATGAGCGGGAATCGAAACCTGTAACCTCTTGGTGAATGGGATAATGCTCCAACCAACTGACCCACCTGGTCAGGGCTTGGCTTTTATTCTTAATATTTAATAAACTCTTACTTGAATTTTTTAATTCAAATAACTCCTTTGAATTTTTGTTGGCTTTGTTTTGAGAGCCTTAGTGGAAATGCCTGAGAATTCTATACTAGTTAACTCTTTTTCCAGGTTGGTAGCATTGGACTAAGAATTCTTTGGATGTTTAAGAATATTGACTGCCTTTATTATTTATTAATCATTTTTTATTTTTCAATTAGTCAAAATATATTAGTTTCAGGTGTACACCCCAGTGATTAGACATAAAACTTAAGTCATCACCCCCATCTGACACCATACATAGTTATTAGAATATTATTAACTATATTCCCTATGCTGTATTTTATATCCCCATTACTATACTATACTAATTTGTACTTCTAAATCCAGTCACCTTTTTCACCCATCCCTCCAACCCCCTTCCCATCTGGCAAACCATCAAAATGTTCTCTGTATCTGTGAGTCTATTTCTGTTCTGCTTGTTCATTTATTTTGATTTTTATTCAATTGTTGATACGTATTTATTGCCATTTTATTTCATATTTTTTGTCTTCTTAAAGGATATCTTTTAACATTTTGTGTAATACTGATGTGTAATACTGTTTGGTGGTGATGAACTTTAGCTTTTCCTTGTCTGGGAAGCTCTTTATCTGACCTTCAATTCTAAGTGATAGCTTTGCTGGGTAATCTTGGCTGTAGGTCCTTGCTTTTCATCACTTTGAATATTCTTGCCACTCTCCTGGCCTGCAAAGTTTCTGTTGAGAAATCAGCTGACAGTCTTATAGGAGCTCCTTTGTGGGTAATTAACTGATTTTCTCTTGCTGCTTTGAAGATTCTTTGTCTTTAATCTTTGGCATTTTAAGTATGATGTGTCTTGATATGGGCCCCTTTGGATTCATCTTGTTTGGGACTCTGTACTTCCTGGACTTGTATGTCTATTTCTTTCACCAGGTAAGGGAAGTTTTCTCTCATTTTTTTAAAAATAGGTTTTCAATTTCTTGCTTTGTCTCTTCTCCTTCTGGCATTCCCACAATGCAAATGTTGGTACACTTGAAGTTGTCCCTGAGGCTCCTTACACTGTCTTCTAATTTTTGGATTCTTTTTAATTTCTGCTGTTCTGATTGGGTGTTTTTCACTTCCTCATATTCCAAACCACTGATTTGATTCTCGGAGACCTCTGCTGTTGATTCCCTGTAAATTACTCTTCACTTTAGTTAATGAAGCCTTCATTTCTGACTGGTTCTTTTTTATGGTTCTTATGTCTTTTTTCATGCTGTTGAAGTTCTCACTAAGTTTCTTGAGCATCCTTATAATCATTGTTTTGAACTCTGTATCTGGTAGTTTGCTTGCTTTCACTTTATTTAGTTCTTTTTCTGGAGACTTATTTCTCCTGTTCTTTCATTTGCAGCATGTTTCTTTGTCTCCACATTTTGGCTGCTTCCCTGTGTTTGTTTTTGTGTATTAGGTAAAGCTGCTATGACTCCTGGAATTGGTAGAGTGGCCTTGTGTAGTAGGTGTCCTGTAGGGCCCAGTGGCACAGCCTCCCCAGTCACCTGAGCTGGGTGCTCCGAGTGTACCCCTGTGTGGGCTGAGTGCACTGTCCTGTTTTAGTTGAGCCTTGATTGCTCTTTGCAACACTGGGAGGGAATGACCCCCAGGCAAATTTTCTGAGGACCAGCTGCAACTACAGCGGAAGAGCTTCTGTGCAGGAGACAACCCTACGGAGCAGGACTTGCTTTAATGGGGCTTTGGTGCTCACCAAGTCCACCACTTAAATGTGTCGCTCATGGAGGTGGTAGAGTTGTAATCCAGCGTGGTTTGAAGCTGTCTACCAGGTGCACTGGTTCTGGGGCCTCCCAGGAGGTGCAGAGTCAGCCACTGCCTGTACCCTGCCTGGAGCCACCTGGCATGAGCTACAGAGTGATCTGCAGATGGCTACTACTTGTGTTGGGCTTAGAGTTGCCTGGGAGAGGTCAAGCTGTGAACCAAGGCAGGTTGCTGCTAGTGTAGACCTAGGGCCACTTAGTGAGAGGTATTGGGCACACTGGGGCCAGCTGCTGCTTGTTTTGAAGCATGAGGCAAGAGAGGCCAGTTGTATAGAAAAGCCACTGGAAATGGCTTGGATGAGCCCAAAAGTTGGGTGGGGTGGGGCCCTAAGAAATCACCAGGGCAGAGCTAATAGCTTTAGCAGGGTTGGTGGAGACTGAGACATGGTGCCCATCTGCAAGCTTTGTGGGGGAAAGGCTCAGCAAAGGAACAATGGCCTCTGCCAGCACTTTTGCCTGGCAGAATGCTGCCCCCAGCTCTTGCCCTGATGCCAGACAATTTAGTTCCTCCCCATATGTCTGATTCCTTTCAAGCTCCTGTTCCAGAGCTGGAGCTCAGAGGGCGTGAGTCCAAGTAAGTCCATGCATGGGCCCTTTAAGAGGAACTGCCTAGGACTCCAGCAGCCTCGCCTCACCTCGTCTCCCATCTCCCTCAGCTTCAGTTCCCACTAGTTTGGTTTTTGGTTTCTTCGTTGTTGTTGTTTTAATATGTCTTTATTGATTTCAGAGAAAGGAAGGGAGAGGGAGAGAGAGAGATAGAAACATCAATGATGAGAGAGTCATTGATCGGCTACAGCCCACAACCCGGGCACGTGCCCTGACCGGGTATCGAACCCTGATCGCCTGGATCCTAGGTTAATGTTCAACCGCTGAGCCACACCCGGCCAGGCTCTTCGTTATTTTTTTAATCCTCGCCCAAGGGTATTTTTTCCATTCATTTTTAGAGAAAGTAGAAGGGAGGGGTGGGGGAGAGAGACAGAAACATCGATGTGAGAGAGAGACATTGGTTGCCTCCTGTATGCTCCCCGACCATGCTGGAGATTGAACCTGCAGCTAAGGTATGTGCCCTTGACACGGAATCAAACCCACAACCCTTTGGTGCACAGGCCAACGCTCTAACCACTAAGCCACAATGGCCAGGGCAACCCCCACTGGTTTTTACAACCTGAAGTTACGGGGACTTCTCTTCCCTGCATTGGAACCTGGGCTGAAGGGTCTGGTGTGGGGCTGGGCCCCATAGCTCCTTGAGGGGTGGACCTCCACAGCTAAGATATCCCTCCCGATTAAAAATGCCACACATGGGTATGGGACCAGCCCATTCTGCCCTTCTGCTCCTCCACCAGTCTTGATGGGGCTTTTCCTTTAATTCCCCAGTTGTAAGACTTCCATTCAGCTAGATTTCAGGTGGTTGTGAATGATGGTGGTTCTAAAGATTAGTTGTATTTTTTTATGTAGTTGTGGGAGGATCTGAGTACAGTGTTTACCTATGCTGCCATCTTGACTGGAAGCCCCTACAGTAAATCCTCTCTGCTTTTATTTTTAAGTATTTCAGGGTTTGTTACATAGACTTACTGTAGAGGTGGATTTTTATAACTGGTAAGATTGTTATCATGCTGATTTGCATTCCTTGGGTAAGGCTGGCTGTTTAGGTGGTACCTTTGTGATGTGATGGTTCTGAAAAGCTTTAGTGAAAAGGAACTTGGGATACTGTCAGTGCTGCTGTTAAACAGTTGAGGTCTAGTCTTTCTCGACCTTTAAAGTAGAAACGGTAAGACATTCCCAGTCTTCATTTGCTACTTGCCCTTGCTCCTATTCCCTTCAGCCATTTAGGGATTGGTGTAGCCTCATCAAATTTTTGGAGAAAACATAAAACTGTAGCCTACATACACAGAAACGAGTTTTTCTGTGGTTGCTGAAAGAGCCGACAACTCTGTTGAAGTAGAATTTAAAAATCATTTGACCAAAAGCATCTGTACATTCCAGATGTCCCATTTATAACACCAAATACAGCAAGTAAGTTTGAACAGTCTTTTAGAATTCATGGAATTTAACTTCAATAACTCTACTGCTCCTTGTTTGATTAGTGCATGAGCAGACAAAACTCGGCACAACAGAGCAGACAGCATTGACTTTGGTCATTTGCCTGCCCCACCCCACCCCCAACCTCTAAAAGATGGCCATCCAGAATAGGTGAGCAGACACTACATAGCGTATTAGGTATAGGGTTACAGATGAGTTAGTTCTAGGGTAGTACTTAAATTCTCTGGTTTTATTTCCAGCCCATTGAGGGCAAATACTTCAGCACAAATGTCACCGCAATGACAAACTGCTATAAAAGTCTCTAAGCACTTATTCTCACTCTGACCTTATCTCTATGTGGACCAGCATAGTCCAAGACCACACTTCTCTACAGCACAGTCATTCATCGGCTACCTCCTACACGGCCCCTACTGGGGATTGAGCCCGAAACCCTGACTGGAACTGGGAATCGAACCATGACCTCCTGGTTCATACATTGACACTCATCCACTGAGCCACATCAGCCAGGCTGTAGCAGCAATTTTATAAGTTTCCTAGCCAGATACCTTACTAGGTAGCCAATAGTCCTTTGGCTCATTGTAGGAGAAGGGTTGCATCCAGATGTGAGCCTAATTTACTTGATGTAAAATTGAGTGGTCCTGTCAAAATCTTAGCTTTCAAGGGGACAGTAAATTTTTTATTTTAATGATAACTGTTTAGTGACTTTTTTTTTTTCATTCTCTAAGAAGACATGAAAATCTTGCTGTAAAAAGTTTTCATAGTAAGAGGTCAGGATTTAAAGGCCTGTACTTGGCTCCAAATGTTAGCATCTACAAAACTTACTGCCCGGCCAGGCGTGGCTCAGTGGTTGAGCATTTACCTAGGATCCAGGCAATCGGGGTTGAATTCCCGGTCAGGGCACATGCCCGGGTTGTGGGCTTGATCCCCATTTGGGGGCATGCGGGAGACAGCTGATCAATGACTCTCTCTCATCATTGATGTTTCTCTCTCTCTCTCTCATAAAGATATATTTTTTAAAAAATAAAAATAAACTTATCTTTGTGCTGAGGCAGAGGGAGAATTCAAAACTAAACGTTAATGATATGTAACTAATACACATAGTGCTGACTGTTTCAGGCTTTACATACAAGTTATTTAATCCTCACAAAACCATTATAAATTAGCTTACTACTGTTTCCATTTTATAGATGTAGAAACAAGCACAAGGTTGTTTAGATATCTTGCCCAAAGTCACACAGTAAGTGTGTACAAACTGAATTCTAATTTATGCAGTTTCAGTTAATTGTCTCTGCTCTTAATTCCCCACAATTATACTGCCTCTAAAGCATAAGAGAGGAATAGGAACTCAGCACCATCTTATCCTTTGGCCCTCACCCACAACCAAAACTTGGCTAATGCTGAGCAGTAGGTTCTCCATGTTTTTCATGGAGGTACTGTTCATTAAGGCATGTATACTATAAAAGACTCATTTTAAACAAAACTGAGGTCAGTAAAAACTGATGCTCTGATTATGCTATATAACCAGCTGAACTCTGATACATTGCTCAGAAAATGACCAGTCAATTGGGAAAAATAAGAAAGACTAAGTAGGAATTGAATATCATTTAATAAATGTTGTATAAAGTGCTTGAAGTACTACTTAGTAAGCTCCACAAATGTTGAGTATTAGTAGGTATAAGCAGAATTATAACCTATATTTGTGGGCTATATTTACTGGCATTATAATATATTAGAAGCTGATAGCCACAAACTGAACATTTGGATCACTTGTGCAAATAATTTCATTTAAATAATAAAAATAAGTTATTTTAGGTATGATGCAACTCTTACCACAGTGCCTAACACATATCAGGTGCTTAAATATGTTGAATGAATAAAAAAGGAAATAAAGACAAATTCTAACACTATTTGGAGTGATGAACAGGAACATAACATAGAATACCCTTGGTGGAGTAATTGAAAGTATGCTTACAAGAAAACTTAGAGCTTTAAATGTATTCACTAGAAATCCCCAGAAAATCAGACTACAGTGAAACAAATACAAAAATACAAACAATTGTGTAAAAGTAGAAAGTAATAAAAGAAAAGCATTGATCGATAAAATGTAGTAATTGTCGAAGATCAAAAATATTTCACAAAATCTATCTGATAATCAAAATAATATGAATCTTAGGATATGACTTGTCTAAATGTCTTTGTTTGAGGAACCAGACTGATAGGTTACCTCAAAAGTGCTATAAAAAAACCTAGTCTAGAAAGAACAGCTGAAACATTAGAATGCAGTTCAGTCTTCTCGACCAGCTCATGGCTGACAAGAATGTAGCAGAGGATGTTGTGACAAAGAAATCAGAGTTATGGGTCCAGGTCTCCATGCCCTGTGCCAGGGAGCTGTGGGGGAGGCACTGCTGTTAGAGCATCCCAGCTTGCTCTGTGATAAAAATGACTGACTAGATAAACTCTTAAGGATTCATCTCAGGTTTAAAATGCTTTAGTTTCTTGTAATTGGCATTTCCAGTAAATGTATATAAAAGTAACTTTGTTTCTACTTTTTATGTTTTAGCTATAATAAAATTTAGTTTCTTTAAACAAAACAAAGTTGGTAGATGATCAAAATATGGAAATTACTTTCTCAACACTTACTTTCATATCTTTAGAAAATATCCAGATATTTTATATTCAAGTCGTTTGCTTTTCATGTTCCTTCTGTATATCTTCTGACTTTTTTCCTATATAGTATGATAGAGGAAATAAAAGGATTAAAATGCAAAGCCATTTTTGCTATTCATAAAATGTCAAACTCTTTTCAACATTAAAATATTTTTAATATCTATAGCTTTTAATTACTTTTAAAATAATTTCTATTTATCACTAAGGTACAATTCCAAATTTTTCACAGTGCCACATCACTCATAATACTTCTCTTATACTGTAATTATTGCAAGTGCACTTGTAAGTCAGCATTGTTTAAGGTATGAGTCTACAAGTAGAATGCCACTGAAACTATCTGAATAATACCTCAGGAAATAGAAGTGCCACAAATAATGATCAAATTAGTGTCTTGAATTAAAATCCCTTTTCTTGTGTGAAAGAAGCATTTTGTGGCTTAGATTGGGTATGAGAAAATTCTTCCAGATGAGAATAAAAGAATAAATCTTACCATCTACTGCTGAACTTTGGAAACGGGGGGTTCTAGACTTAAGATAAAAGAGTGACTAACTCTGTCATCCATGTACCAGTTTTGGGGGGAAATGTGTTTTCTGTTTTCTATTGGTATAGAAGTAAAAGTTTATGCCTTATTTTCAAGGATGTGCCTCATTTTTGGATTGACATTTATCTTTTCTAAATATTGATAATACTATACTGCATAAAGGTCCATTTGGATATTTAATTGGATTTATGATAGGGTAGAACTGAAAATTGAAAATTTCATTTTTAAAAAATGTTTAAATCTAGTTTTTAAGAAGGATTGGTAATAGAAATTACTATTATTAAAGTGTTGAAGAAATTATTTCTGATCGTAGTGCATCATTTAGCTGGCCTTATTATTAAGCCAAAAACAACGGAAGTCGGATTTAAAACAAAACAAACACCTGAAAACTCCTCATTAAGTTCAAACAGATATTAGAGATCAGTTAAAAGTTCATCTTTCACATTCTGATACTTTCTAAACTTTGACGTGGAGTTGTGATCTATGAGCTCTACTTATTAGCTTTTGGCTTCTGAAATTATCAGCATTGAGTTTTATGTTCATTACAACCACGAGGATGTTTGAAGCAAGGATTTTCTTTCATCAGCTTCCCATGCCTGATGTTTAGTTGAAGGCCACTCCTCAGGTTGGCAATGGAATGCTTTACTCCTGGTGCTGCTGGTTTTCTGATGAGGCAAAGGACAGGAAAAAAACACTTTCTGAGGCACACAGGTTTGCTTTATATGCTTAGTAAGTAAATGGTTGGTTATGCTCCAGTTTGGGTTACTCAGAAATGACCCAGGAGGGGAAGAAAAATGAAAGATGTTCAAAATCCTAAGTTCTGAAAGTGTTTACCTTCAGGTCAGCTGCTTCAAAGGAAGTATCAAAGTAAGTGACTCTTTCTTAAAATTTGAAACTTCTTGTCCCTTTCACCTAGAAACTATTATCTTAGCTCCTTTTGTCTTTCCTCTTAGATGATAGAAGATGTTTTGGGAGAAGGGTCAGTCTCTGCCAGTCGATTCAGTAGGTGGTTCTCTAACCCAAGCCGATCAGGAAGCAGATCCAGCAGTCTTGGGTCAACACCACATGAAGAACTGGAGAGACTTGCAGGTAAAATGGCTTCAGATTCTGGCCTTGGACATAGACTTGAGCTTTCTCTGACATTGTTCATTGTCTTCATTAGTCAGGGGTCCTTTAAGGTTAAAGGGTCTCTGGATGTTGAAAAAAGGCTTCAATTGTGTCCTTTTACTACTATTGAAGATATGCTTCTGTGCTTTATTGGGATCAATTATGAATATATTTACTTGCAATATTAGGTCTGGAGCAAGCCATCCTCTCTCCTGGACAGAATTCGGGGAATTATTTTGCTCCTATACCATTGGAAGACCATGCTGAAAATAAAGTGGATATTTTAGAAATGCTACAGAAAGCCAAAGTGGATTTAAAACCTCTTCTTTCCAGTCTTTCTGCAAACAAAGAAAAACTTAAAGAGAGCTGTAAGTGTTTACTAGAGTCTGCTTTAAACAGATTTTTTTAAAAAATATATCTTTATTGATTTCAGAGAGAGGAAGGCAGGGAGAGAGAAAAACATCAATGATGAGAGAGTCATTGATCGGCCACTTCCTGCACGCCCCCTACAGGGGATTGAGCCCACAACCTGGGCATGTGCCCTGACTAGGAACTGAACCTCCATCTCCTAGATCATAGGTCAACGCTCAACCACTGAGCCACACCAGCCAGGCAAGAGTCTGCTTTAGTTCTCTGAAAAAGCTTGAATACTCAGTCTTGAGACAGTTAATTCTAACATACTGCTATTTCATCAAAAGTCAAATATATGGTGGGTTTTGTTTAACATTCTTCAAAAAAAACTTTATCAAATACCCCCCTTTAAGAACCTTAGTAGTCAGTGGGTCCCTAATAACCCTTCCACCAGCTCCTCCTTACCTGGAGCCCATTTATAACACTCTAGTGAATGCTGTCTTCCTGAGCATAATTTGGCAGCTCCTCGCATCTTTACTCCAATCTGCCATATTCTTGTTTAGGTTATAAGCCTTCAACATAAAACCTTAGTGGTATAATAACCATAGTGCTGGTGGCAGTCTTGCTGATGATGGACTATCTGGGATTCCTGTCCCTGGTAACAAGTCTCCAGAAGACTATTATAAGAGGTCCTCGTACAGGATGCATAGCAGGATCTTGTCAAGTCTGAAAGCATAGCTTATGGTCCCCTTGTCTTTAGTACCAAAGCATTTTAGGTTTAGCTTATGCCATCTCTTACTAAGTACACAATTATGGCCTAATTTCAACTGAGCAACAATGATTTTAAGCGTATTCAGTCTGTTTTTGGTGTGAGCCTTTTTTATTTTCACCTTAACCATCACGGTATCCACATATTCCTTTGCTTGCTTAACCTGGACTTTCTCAACCCTTCAGCACATTCAGGAGTTGTGCTTTCAGTGGAAGAGGTAGAAGCAGGACTCAAGGGCTTGAAGGTGGACCAGCAGCTGAAGAACTCAACCCCCTTCATGGCAGAGCACTTGGAGGACACCCTGAGTGCTGTGACCAGCAATAGACAGCTCAAAAAAGATGGAGACATGACTGCGTTCAACAAGCTAGTGAACACCATGAAGGCAAGTGGGACTTTGCCTTCTCAGCCCAAAGTCAGCGTAAGTATTTGACACAGACCCCAGCCTTTCCCTCTTTCTATTCCACTGCCCACAATAAATGGATTTTTGAAAATGTTTCTGAGTAAGTTGGAAATTTTTTAGTAGTCATTTGGTCCTTTGATGCTTTTGTGTGTTCTTTAATTATCACTATGCTATTTGTTACTAGAAAAAGCAGGTTTGTGGTTAATCTATATGTGTTGTGCGTGACAGTATAAAGATTGAAAAAGTAAGACATAACTTTAAGTCAGTGCTTTAAAAAAATGGTGAAGGAAAAAAAAATGGTGGAAAATATCTTTTTGGATGAGCTCCAAAGAAAGTTTTGTTTGTTCAGCTACTGTTTAAAATAACTTACTGGGTATTTATAGTAGATCTTTCCTCACCTTCTAATTACACCCAAATACCTGGGATTACCTGCTTTCTTGATTAGGTACTTGGCAGTTATACAAAACCTTTGTAAAGTAGGATGAATTTTTTTTAAGACAATTGTATTCTGTTAATTTACTAATAGAAAAAGTTGTGACTTCAAACTTATAAAACACCTTTAGGCATGAAGTTGGGTTACAAGGTGACTGCGTATCGTAAATGCAGGTGTGTAGTACATATTGATCTTTGTCCTAACACTGATCTTTGTCATAACACATTAGAGGGTGGTTCTCAGCCATGGCCTATGTGTCAGTATTGCTACCCCTTGAAGAAAGTGATAAAGGAAGCAGGGTAAACCTGAAGAATAAAAACATAGACATTCCATGTGCTGTGTTATAGCATATTTACCAAATTGAGTGTTGCCTCTTGTTTTCTCCTTATACCTTCTTGTCTGGGAACTACAAGTTAGCTGTGGCAGCCATAGCTATTTGATTCATTATGCCTTGACCATGGAAAGGGAACTGATTTTTGGTGTTTCTCATATGACCAGCAGTTAGCGATAGAGATTCCAACAGAAATGTCATTGTTCCTGGCCTTACTGCTAGAACTGTCCACCTCTGAAAGGTGGTACCTCAGGTAGGTCTTTATTCCTATGTATCTGACCACACCATGCCAATTTAGGGGAATACTTCTTATAAACTGCTTTAGAGTTATTTCCATACAAAGAATTATTAGATAAAAATTCTTTCAAACAAGGGCCAGATTAAAAGATTGCAAACTATTCTGTACTCCTTTCTTGTTACCTTTGTGTCTTGGTGACTGGATCAAATTTTGTAACTTCTTTCTTTTAGTGTGAGTAAAGAAATGAGAACAGGAAAATTCAATAGTTAATATGATGCTTTTGAACATTTTTCAGATATGGGTACGATTCTAGGGTTTGATAGTAACATAGTTGACTCCGAGTTGTCAGAGGAACTATTTCAGTGTTTGCGTTTCAGTGCTCTGAAATATGTCTGGTTTCAGCCAAAGGATTGGGCCTCAAGCACCTACATAAAGGGATGGATGATATAATTCAAGTTGCTAGGCAAAAAGTAACAGAAACTCAACCTAGAAAAGAAAGTAACAAGAAAAATAATGTAATAAGCACACCAGGCATGATCCCAAAATATTGCTTGATTTGCATGTTGTTGAGTCATGGTCTATATCTAAAAACAAGGTTTTTTTTAATTACTGTGGCTGTGTGTGTGATGTATACTATTTCTGATCTGCCTACATCTGTTTAGGTTCAATCATATTGTTTCATCCCCTAAACATGCTGGTTCAATCTGAACTCCATTTCAAATTGAGTTGTTCTTTGTAGTAAACCATGAAGTATAAAGTTGCCTATTTGTTTTTTGTTAGAAAGAATTAAATTACTCTGAAGGATATCTCTTATTAAAATTATCTGCAGTCAGTCCCAATTCAAAAACCAATAAAACATTTGGATATCTTTGGGCTGTTTGTCATGCCAAGGACACTGCTGTAGACTTTGGCATCTCTACCTAGTGGAAGGGAAACTGTATGAAAGAAAGCACTTAGGCATGAGGATGTACTGAAGTGCAGGAGGTAATGCAAGTTGAATGCAAAACGTAACTGTGACTTCATTAAAAGAGCAAAAAATGGAGGATTTGAATTTCGCCCTGTATGTGAGACCAATTTGAAACAGCTTGCTTATAAATAATAAACTTTAATTTTCCTGAAATATGAAACTGAATTATAATAAATCTAGCCAAATCTGCACGTTGTTTACTAGATTTTTAGTATCGCCTCATATGTAAATCTTGTTAAAGGGTAGCAAAGGTTGCCTCGAAAACAAAAATCTATAAATTATCCAGATTTCCTGCATATGGTTTCTTACTAAATAAGTACTCCCCCGTTTCACCATTTCTTTTTCCCTTCTTTTGGTCCGTGTTAGAAACAGTTAAATGGACTAGGGTTACTACAGGGAGGAAAAGACCTTGTCTGAAGGTCTCTGAATGGACTGTACATATACATGTGAAGATTCTTTCAGGTTCCAGATCTTGGGGACCTATGTGATGAGAGAATGGAACAGGTTGTTTTAAGTTAGTTTTCTGTGACTTTGACATTATTCTGCTGTTAATTGTTGACTCCCTGAAGAGTTTTTAATGCTTTCTTGTGGTCCCTAATTAATCTTTAAGTGTGAAAGGTTAAAATCAGTTTTCATTTGACTTTTTTAGCGAAACCTTGAAAGCCATTTGATGTCCCCTGCTGAGATTCCGGGCCAGCCTGTCCCTAAGAACATCCTGCAGGTACTTCACAATCTTATACCTAAGCCTTGGAGTCCTGAGCAGTAGTCCTCTGGGTTTTTGCAGTGGTCCAACTTTGGGCCTTAGAGAATGATCCATGTTGCCTGGCAGTTGAGGATATGTTGCTGCCTAACATAGTTTTGTGTTGCTGTTAGTCTCAATGTAGGGTGGGGAGGTAGATAAAAAGAAAAAAATGACAAAGCAAGCGCTTGACTTCCAGTTTGCAGGTTTGCAATTTCTATGAAAATTTAAAGTATCCTGTATTTATAGCACTAACTTAAAGCAGTGTTGCTAACTGAATATTCAGAGAAATGTGTTGCATGTACATGTGACAAGTCCTTCAGTGGCGCATGAGGGAGTTTCATCATTGGCTTCCAAAAGTCAATCCCTAATCCATAGCCTCTAAGAGGGAGAACTAGATTTGTTCACAAGGATTTGACTTTTCTGCCTTTAGGAACTTCTGGGTCCACCAGTTCAGAGACCTGCTTCTTCCAACCTTCTGAGTGGCCTTATGGGGAGCTTGGAGCCTACAACATCTTTACTGGGCCAAAGAACACCATCTCCTCCCTTGTCACAGGTGTTTCAAACACGAGCAGCCTCAGCAGACTACCTTCGTCCTCGACTACCATCACCAATCGGTAAATACTCGTGTAGATGTCCGTCCATCCATCCTCCTCATGCCATGCGCATTTCCCCACCCCCACCCCCATGACCAAAGTTATACTTGTCCCCTAGAATTAGCAAAGTCTTTTCATTGGCATCCTTGACGACTTTAAAAAGAAATGTGTGGATTTATTACTTTTTTTTTTACACGGGTGGTGGGAACACAAATGTAGGACATACTTTATTATCCAACTGTCCCTCTAGATAAGTAAGTTCATTTTATAGTTTTGTGTTTTTCTCTTGAGATAGATCTAAATTGGATCCAGCTTAGTCTTATTTTGGGAATTCAATCCAAAAAAGTTAATTTGACCTCCTAGGTTTTTTTATTGATAGAGTATGTCAGACTAGTGGTTCTTTACCAACCTAACGAAGTTGATATATCACATTCAACTGTAAAGTCTGTGGCTAATTCAGAATATGAATGGAAACACTTCCAGAAAGCTATCTTAGTAATGCGTTGGGCAGAATCTCATAGTGTTACTACCACCCTGACTCCTGCCAATCATGTCTTCAGAGGAGGTTTTTTGTAATCTTCCCTCCACAATGAAAAGAGTGTGAACCTCAGCACTGGTTTCTGCTTTGGTATTAGCTGGCTTGGTGGTAATGGGCCAGATCACTGGCTAGTAAAGCTCTTCTCTCACAGATAGAGATCTCAACTCTGAAAGGGACAAAGCTGACAGCTTAGTGGGGAAGATGGGTACAGTAGCAATTCAGGTCATTAAGTGCTGATGTCCACATAGCCTGCTGGGGGGGTGCAGAAGAGGGACATCATCAGCCTGAGAAGACATACTACTAGAAAGAGATGGTATTCAGGAACAGCATGTATTGGTGATAATGCCTCTCTGATGGACATGTGCTATCTTGACACTCACTGATACTGTAACTTTTCCAACAGGTTTCACACCAGGACCACAGCAGCTACTCGGAGATCCATTCCAAGGCATGCGCAAGCCCATGAGCCCTGTCACGGCCCAGGTCCAGCTGAGCTCTTTGTCAAACACAATCTATTGCTTGCTTTTCACCTTGACTGTTGTTTATGGGGTGGAGAATTAGATTGCTGCAATTTTTGGAGGTGGTTTTGAACCGTACTTCAAGCTCAACTATAATTCAAGTGAAGGCTAGAAAATTGGTGAACACTTAAAGTCATATTTCAGTAGTCAAAATCCTGTTTGGTAGATAGTACTATTTAGTCAGGTTAAAGCATCTAACTTCTCTCAGCTGCTGCTGAAAGAGTGAAAAGAGACCTTTGTATAAAGTTCATTGTCCTTATTCTGATCCTCTGCCACTTCTCTTCAGCAGATGAGCCAGCTAGAATTGCAACAGGCAGCAGCTTTGGAGGGGCTGGCCCTGCCACATGACCTTGCAGTGCAGGCAGCAAACTTCTATCAGCCTGGTTTTGGCAAACCACAGGTGGACAGAACCAGAGATGGATTCAGAAACAGGTAAGTTACTAATCCTACCCTTGTAGGGATTTGCAATTTAATTTTCCTCAGGTTAGCATATTAGTTATCCACAGTATAATTCTGTTGTAAACACTGATATGTACAACATATGGTGAGAAATCCATGTCCAGATATTCAGTAAAGGGAATAATGGTTGAATTCTACTGCATGGGAATAGGCTTTTCATCCTGCATAATTTTATTTATATTCTTTTTTTAAAATTTTTTGTTGTTACTAATCCGCACCTGAGGATTTTTTCCCCCATTGCTTTTCAGAGAGTGGGGGGGGGGGCATCGATGTGAGAGAAACACATCCACTGGTTGCCTCCAGCACACGCCCTTGACCGGGAATCAAACCCGAGACCCTTCGGTGCACAGGCTGATGCTCTAACCACAGAGCAACACTGGCCAAGGCAGTTTTATTTATATTCCTTATATATATATCTACATATATATCTTTATTGATTTCAGAGAGAGGAAAGGAGAGAGAGAGAGAGAGAGAAACATCAGTGATGAGAGAGTCATTGATCGGCTGCCTCCTGCATGCCCCCAACTGAAGATCGAGCCCGCAACCCAGGCATGTGCCCTGACCAGGAAGCGAACCCTGATCGCCTGGATCCTAGGTCGACACTCAACCGCTGAGCCACGCCCAGCCGGGCTATTTATATTCTTGATTTAAAGGATGCGTTTTTACAAACGTAGCTAGAATCGCTCCTTACTTGCAATTATGCTTTCAGATGATAGAAAGTAAAACTACCTAGCTTCCTCCCCCACAATTTCCTTGTCGAGTTATCAAACTATCCCTTGTTATAGGTTTGTTGATCAGAGCCATTAACAAATGATAACTTGACTTCACTCTCCTCCTGTTCTTTCTGCTAGTTTCAACAAGTAGTAAAATGAAAGGAATCATAAGTTGGGGGCAGGGGTAGCAATACTGTTCTTTTTTATTGGAAAATAAAACGAAAAACCACATTAAACAAATGTATAAGGCAAACTCCTTTGTTAGCTACCCAGAAGCCCTTTGTGTGCCCTGTCCCATTAATACCCCTTTTATACTCCCAGAAGTGTCTAGCCTTTAAGGGCAGTTTAGTCCTTCCCATACAATACTTGGTAATTAAGAAGTATTTGTGTTTTGATGTGATTCTTAAAATATCCATGTCTCAGTGTCTTGCTTCAGCTGGTTTTATATGCTGACACTTTCAGAAGACACTGAGACCAGTAAGTACCCTGTACCCTTGTATGAATGCATTCTATCTTTAGTAGCCCTCAGCCTAATCAGAGAGCTCAGGACTAGTCTGCTAAGCCCCCTTCACTGGATTTCTCTCTACAATATGATGTAGTTATCTAATATTCATTGACATGATTGACTTTCACACACTTTTGCTATGCAAATAGCTCTTGGCAACAACCCTGTGAGGTAGATGGGATAAATAACTGCATTTTACATAAACAGAAACTTAGGTTTTTAAAGTATAACGTAATTGAAACTAGTAAGTGGACCTGAGTTAAAGTGGAGCCTTCATGTTTTGGATCAGATGTCAACCTCTCAGGTCTTCCCTGAACACCCTATATACAGTTGTGTCCCCTGACAGACATGACTTTCTCCTTGCCTTTATTTATTGTACTTTTACCTTCTAGCACACTATTTTTTGTCTGTGTTCCTGTCCATTGTAACCCCTCTCTACCTTGCAACCACAAGAATGTAATGAGGCCAGAGGTTTTCTTGTCTGGTTTACTGCTGTATCTCCATCACCTAGAACAGTGTCTAGCATATAGTAAGTGTTCCTCAGAAGGAATAAAAATTATAGGTTATGCAGAACCACCTGATATGGGGTGTACATCTTAAGCACTCAGAATACAACTAATCTGCCTCTCCCCTCATTGTGATGTTTAGAGTCTCAGTATGGGAGCAATGGGGCTTACCTGGTATAGATTGGAAAGAGGCCTTGGGTTTAGGATTCCCATTTGCTTATGATTCAGAGAACTTCAGGATCACTGTACTTCGGCTTTGGCTTTTGTGATACAGGGTCTGACATGGCTGAAATGCAGTGAAGCTTTCATTAGCCAATGAGCTCACATAATTCATTCTTCTCTCAGCCTATTTATATATTCAACTGTTTCCTGTTTTCTTCCAAGTTAAGGCAGAATGAGTAGAATGTCTCAGGAGAGAACACAAGTCCGTTCTTTTAAACTGTTCTTGGGAGGCCTGGGATCAGCCTTGTGTGCAGACCAGGATTGGTGGGGAATGCTGCATGTAACTAGGTCTTAAAATAGCTGAAACTGTTGGTGTTGTATTTGATTTGAGCCAGTGTCTCACAGAGCATCAGTTCTGTGCCAGGCACTGTGCTAGTCAGTGTTGCTCCCTACCCTCTGGAGCACAGCCTGGACCACAAAATGAAATCCCTCCCTAAGTCTACTTCACTGGTATAGTCTACAAATAAACTATACACGAGCCGTGGATAACCCTACATTCCGAAGGCCTTCCCAAGGCCTGTAACTGTTCCTTCTACCTAAATCATTGATCTCCATCTTGTAGCTTCTCATTGGTCACACCCAGTTTAATGCAGCTCCTTACCAGTGAAGCTTTCCCACAGCCCCTTCAATAGAAGTATCCTGTCATTCCTTCTACCCCTCAGTTTGCCATTACACCTTGGTACCTAATATCTGAATGCCTTGGTTTGTTCTAGGTTAATAAGCATCTCCCCCACTAGACAGGAGTTCTTGCAAGGCCCAGGACCATGTTTCAGTAAGCTTTTGTCTTCCCTCAGAACTTAGCATGTGGTGTTGCATATTTAGACACTTAGTAAATGCTTGGGAAGTTGAATTGGATAAGGGAAAGGGATGTTAAAGTGCTAGGCTGATCTTGAGTATTTTGTGGTTTCAAGACTTAAGAGTTTGAGCAGCTTGGGGCTTACACTGATACTTGGTTTGTTCACAGGCAACAGCGAGTGACGAAGTCACCAGCACCCGTGCATAGAGGGAATTCCTCTTCCCCTGCCCCTGCCGCCTCCATCACAAGCATGGTCAGTGACCTTTGCCTTTGTGAATGACTTCTAGGATTCTAGGTTTCTCCTTGTTCGGTTGTGCCTATGTTGTATCACTGTAACTTAAATGTCCTTGAGTTCCTTCCACAGGAATAACTGATTTAATAGTCTTTCATACCTATTGATGAGATTTTCCCCTTTCAGTCTGTTAGGGTTCTAGTTAAAGGCCCTACATTGGGGGAAATGTGTTCCAGCAGATAGCGAGTATAGGCTGGAATACACAGGTGATATTGTAGTATGTTCAAACAAGTGAACAATTGGAGTGGGGAAGACAGGAACAAAGACAGGAGGTGAGGTGAATGGGGTGACTAAAGTTGGATCATGGGGAGTCCAGTGAAACATGGCAAGTTCACAAATTCAGATACAGATCTGATATTGCTGGAACAGAAGGGCTTGCCTATTTGTAGAGACAAGATTAATTTTACAACTGACTCATGTGCCAGCATTATTTTTTTTAAGTTTCCCCACAGATTTTTTTTCTAAATATATTTTATTGATTTCAGAGAGAGGAAGGGAGAGGGAGAGAGAGAAACATCAATGATGAGAGAGTCATTGATCGGCTGCCTCCTGCATGCCCCCTGCTGTGGATCAAGCCCACAACTTGGGCATGTGCCCTGACCTGGAATCAAACCTTGATCTCCTGGATCAGAGGTCGATGCTCAACTGCTGAGCCACGCTGGCCAGGCTCCCCACAGATTTTTATCACCTAGTTAAAGCTGAGAGATGTGGGGAAAACTATTACTCTTGTGTTCAGGACCCCAAGTAGGTCTTTGCACTAAGCACCTTGAATGCAGGGTCCAGAAGGAGCTTTTCTGTTCATAATTTATGCCCTGTCTCCTGCTATCAAGGATTTGGGTTGGTTAATGAAAAAAGTTGCATGCATGGTAAAATCGTCAAAGTAGAAATCAGCAGTGAAGAGATGGGAACAAATGACCCCAAATGGTGAATCCTAGTAGCTGAAGAAAATATGAATTTTGAATTTTCTAGTAGGAGTATGACAAGTCCTTGAATTATGTTTCGTTCAGTGTCATTTGTTTATAATGCTGATGAGATGCTGTAGATATAACTTGTTTCTATCAATTAGCCTATGGTAAAATTGGTTTCATTATATGTCATTTAGCTCAAAGTCACAGAACCTATCAATATCGGTAAGTGAGGACTTGCTGTATAGAGAAATTTAGGCTCTGAGGTTGTCTCTGAAATGTCCTTTCCTCGCTGGAAGTGTTACTGCTCCAGGGCGTACTTCTGGCCATGTTCTTCCCCTTCCCAGCCTAATGCCCTGGCTGGGGAACTGGCAGCGGCATAGGCAGGTCCCCATTACCACAGATACAGGCAGGTAGGTTGAAGCTCTGTGCTTTAACTACTTTTATATACAACTAAGTCTAGGTTTTTATGAAAGTGAGATGCGAGCAAGGGATGATGCATTGGGCCACCATCTATTTGGCCTATCCTGTTTCTTTACCTCTAGTAGCTAGAGACCAGAACATTGGTGTTGGCCTCTGTCACATGTAGCCAATAAGGGAACTCTTCAACTTGCTGAGTAGTTTGGCCAGTTAATCTTGCCTTGATTAGCAAAAGGCATTTAGAAAATGTGCTAATACAAATCATTGTACTCTGCAGCTTTCTCCTTCCTTCACCCCTACCTCAGTGATTCGTAAGATGTATGAGAGCAAAGAGAAAAGCAAGGACGAGCCAGCATCTGGAAAAGCAGCTCTTGGTGACAATAAAGAAGACACTCACAAGGCCAGTGAAGGTACTGCAGAGCTGTTGAGGGTGTACTGCCCAAGGTGGTATGTGAGAGAGGGAGCACGGGTTTGAGTGCTGACCAACCTGACCTGATTCTCTGCAAAGCACTGGGCAAGATCCCTGGCTGCTCTAGACCACATTTCTATGTTTGACAGTGAGAAGGGTTGGGCCAGCTCATAGTGACTTAGCCACTTGAAAACTCTGACCAACCTAATAGTGGTATGAGTGCTAGTATTAGACAGGAAGGGATGAGCTATAGTTTCAGATTCTTTAGTATGAATTATTAGTACATCTACTTGGTAAATTAATATAGTTCAACCAGTTTTACTTCTGAAAGGTTCTCTCCAGTCTATGGAGACTTAAGTTTCCAACAAAAGCTGTGCAATGGATGAAGCATATAGGAAGTGTACAAAGCCTTTTAGAAGTACATAAATATTGAGAGGCTTTTAGAAGTTGTACAGTTGAGATTGTTAAGGACATGGTGAAACATTCTGGTAAGTTAGGTTTACACAGGTCTAGAGTATTGGTATAAGAGCTTTTTGCCTTAGAGGAAGTTGTTGGGGGAGGGGGAGGGTAATCCTGTCGCTCTAACTTAAAAAGAGTTAAGATTCCTTCACCAGACTGTAATTGCTATTTGAACTTTCTGTTACGATGGATTTGCATAATTTTACTTACTTGATTTTTATCTTATGCTTTTAAAAAGCATGTTAATCCCAAGCAGCTAACTAGGACAGGACTTGCTCCCACACAGATCCAGACCACAGCCATACGGGCAGAGCAAGGTACCCAGCTGAGTTAGACCACCAGACCTGACATGCCAGGCTCACTTACCCAATAACTATAACTGGGTTGAAAGGATTTTAAGAATAAAAATGGGGGCTTAAGAGTTATACTGTTTTTTAAGTTCAGAGCCTTTGGGTTTTTAGAGTGCTGCAAAGATAAACTCTGTTCCAGCAAAGTGTTGAAGACTGGAAAACTTGGGGTCTGCTCCCAGTTCTGTCCCTGACTACTTGTATGACCTTGACTAGGCCTATTCCTAAGGCAAACTGATGTTCCCTTTTTATGCAGTCCTCTAAATTTGTTGAGGGGAATCAAAGATTGTGAGCTTTCCAAAAAATTAGGTACTGGATCATTGGGAGGATAGTGTTTGGGAGAAGTTTGCCAACCCCAAAAATATTCTGTCTGGATCCCTACAGAGAACCTCTTGTCATCCAACTCTGTGCCCAGTGCTGATCGAGACTATTCTCCCACTACAAACCCCAAACTGTCAACGTTGCAGCGGTCTTCATGTTCCACCCCACTGTCCCAGACCAACCGTTACACCAAAGAACAAGATTATCGACCTAAAGCAACTGGGAGAAAAACACCCACCTTGGCATCCCCAGTTCCAGGAACACCTTTTCTCCGTCCTGTCCACCAAGTTCCCATTGTCCCCCATGTCCCAATCGTTCGGCCTGCTCACCAGCTTCACCCAGGGTTGGTCCAAAGGATGCTGGCCCAGGGAATACATCCACAGCATCTTCCAAGTTTGCTCCAAGCTGGTGAGTTTCTGACCTGGCATGACAACAGTTGCTAGAACTGGTAAAGTGCTGTGCTGTGGTTTTCATCCCTAGAAAGATGTTAGTGGAGTTTTTCATCTAACTGGTGGGCAGTGGTTCCAATCCAGTCCACCCCTTAGTCCAGGGGTAGGGAACCTTTTTTCTGCCAAGGGCCATTTGGACATTTATAACATCATTTGTGGGCCATACAAAATTATCAACTTAAAAATTAGCCTGCTGTATTCTGTCAAATATTTAATTAACTCACCCCTAATGTGATGGCTGGACCAAATGATTCCCCATCCCTGCCTTAGTCCATTAAAAGATTAGGAAGCTAGATTGAGCATTTTTCACTCTTAATAAACTTTCAGATCAACAGCACTGCAATCAAGCTTGGAAATCTCCAGGTAGATTATTTCTCATCAGTTTCTTCCTTTCCAACAGGTGTGCTTCCTCCTGGGATGGATCTGACTCATTTACAGGGAATATCTGGCCCAATCCTGGGTCAGCCCTTTTACCCTTTACCTGCCACTAGTCACCCTCTCCTAAACCCTCGTCCTGGGACACCTCTGCATCTGGCAATGATGCAGCAGCAGCTACAGCGTTCAGGTGGGTTGAGGAGGGTTCAGGAATGGGCCAGGTGAGCTGGGTGACCTGAATATGAATAGGCTTAAAGCTTTGGACGAGTTCCCAGTGAAGGGGATGGATTGACACTGACAATTCATTAACTTATTCTGCAAGACTGGGATAAGGGTATAACCAGAGACTAGGATGATGTAAACCAACCTCTGCAGGATTTGGAATTCCTGTTCCTGTAAAACTGGGAGAGCCAAGTGTGCTCTGGCATTTTTTTGTCCTTTGCCTCATTGGAGAGGGGGCTGAAAGTCCTTCCAACAAAGGTTCAACATAGGGGACTGCACAGAGTAGATGCCCTCTCACCAGCTAATGTTAGTTCTTCTGTGATGTGGCTGCTTGCTGTGGGAAGTAGTGGTCATGTCATTTAGGATGGGTTCTCAATGTGGGTGGCGGCTTCTGAATAGCTCAGCTTTCCAAGGTCTACTGGCATTTTGCAAAGGAATTTCCTAGAATAAATCATCAGGTAAAGAATTGTTTGGAGTTTTAGGGGTAGAGTTGAGTGAAACAGGGCCTGATGTAGTGGTTTCCCCTTCCTGCTCTAACCCTTCCTTCTTATCCCCACAGTTCTTCATCCTCCAGGCTCTGGTTCCCAGGCAGCAGCTGTCAGTGTTCAGACAACCCCACAGAATGTGCCCAGCCGATCGGGCCTGCCCCACGTGCATTCCCAGCTGGAACATCGCCCCAGCCAGAGGAGCAGCTCCCCAGTGGGCCTTGCCAAATGGTTTGGCTCTGATGTGCTACAGCAGCCCCTGCCCTCCATGCCTGCCAAAGTCATCAGTGTAGATGAATTAGAGTATCGACAGTGAGCAAGGCAGGCAGGCTCACCTAACCCTGGACCTGTGGTGGTACCCTGGTCATGACTGCTTGGTTTACAGGCTTTTACTTTGGAGCACCCTGTGCAAAGCTGTTTAGGAGGCCTAGGCATCTGGTGTGGTCTGCATGATTGAAGGATCTTAACCAGTTAATGAAAGCCTACATGGTCTGAATACAGGATGCACAGTGTTGTCAATGCCAGAAATAATCTTTCTTTTTTTGTAAGATATGTGAATGAAGTGTTGGTGTCTTCACCAGGAGGTGGCACCTAAGGGTTCTGAGGAAATAAATGTATAGACCCTTATGTACAGACCTGTGTATAAACAATTTTTGTATATACGTATAGGATAGCTTTTTTGAACTTATACAGCTGTACATAAAAGTAGCTGATAGTAGTTATGCCTGTGTCAACAGTTTGGATTTTTTTCACTTGTACATTTGGGACTTTTTTGTTGTTGATTAAAGTTGCATATGCGGTGTGTGAGTGAAGTGAATGGCATTATTGTGTTTTATTCCTGAATTCCTTCCTCCTCATTTCCAACCAGCTCACCCATGAGGCTCAGTAGGTTCCTTGAGAGAAATGAAGTTTTAATTTTTCTTTAAAACCATGGCACTGAACTTTATCTCATTTAGTAAGAGAATTTATGGCCTTCTTTCTTGAGTTTTGACCCTATAGGCAGCCTTGTGGCTAACAGCAGATTTTTTAAAAAAAATATGTCTTTATTGCTTTTAGAGAGAGGAAGGGGGAGAGAGAGAAACATCAATGATGAGAGAGTCACTGACCAAGCTACCTCCTGCATGGCCCCTACTGGGGATCGAGCCTGCAACCCGGGCATGTGCTCTGACTGGGAATCAAACCTTGATCTCCTGGATCATAGGTCGATGCTCAACCGCTGAGCCACGCCGTACCGGGCAAGGAGCAGTTTCTAGATTGAACCTACCTAGTAAACAATTTGTTTATCGAGTAATCATGCATGTGGTAGTTTCTCCCAAACAAATCCATGTTTACTGGAGCAAAAGTAAATAGTTTATTGGCATCCTGTTTAGCTCTAAGTCCCCTATAGGGAAAAACAGGGCCTCAATTCTGATTAAATCAATTAAAGTCTAATTTTTTCCATACAGAAATTCCCTTGAGATTCTGATGCTTATGTTAACTGATTCCTTGTGTTTTGTATCTTGTTCCTCAACTCAATTATTTTCATTGTTCACCTTAATTACATGCACAGCATTGAAGAGGATTCTCCCAGAATACTATAGCTATGGTCTTGAATCCCCTTTTCTGACTGAAGATTTTTCAGTCCTACTGATCTAAGGTGATGACACTTATACTTCTCAAGCTCAACTGAATTTTCCCAAGTTCTCGATACATGCCCATTTATGGCCATCAAAGCTATTTTGACTTTATGCTAGAGGGTCAAATAATGAGGCCATTTTGTGATTCACAGGTGAAAGACAAGGTGGTTGGGTTTTGACTGCAAGAGGAAGAAAACAACCTGAGTCTTAAGTGTGAAAGGTATTGCTTATAAACCTGGAGCTGCCCACTCTGCCCTATACTTCCAGGAACATAAGAAAGCAGGTCACCTTTTAACCTGGCTTTGTGGATTGAGCATGAGGTCTGTCTCTTCTGGGTACAACTTCATTATCCTCCTTCCCATAGGATTTTCTCTGTGTGATTCCTCAGATTCAGAAAATAGACCCTATGTTTAGAATTCTTTTGAATTCCCTAGGTAAAAGTTAAATGTACAGATTTTTAACTAAACAGTTTTGGTGTATAGGAGGGAGTGGATGGAAGAAGAAGTTAATGCAGTCTTCCAGGAGCTAAGAGCCATTATCAATTGGGGGAGGGGAGTAAAGTAGAATACAGCCCGGCCTTCTTTCAGAAGATAGCTATTAGCTATTGTCTTATAAGCCAGGCTCTATTACGATGGAAAGGAAGTCAGGTCCACTAGCCCTTCTTTGTAAATTAAAGAGAGAAGCACAAACACAACCCAGGAACAGTAACTTATAGGAGTAAACTGATTCTTCAGTAATTCTATTCCCTTTACCGACAACTGATTCAAGAATGAGCATGTGACCAAGTTAGGCCATGAGACACAAGTATAACATGCCTGGGCAGCTTCTGGGAAATGGCTTCCCCAAAAAATAAGACTCAGCCCTCATTATCCTCTGGCTGCTGATGCAGACCCTGGGACTGCAGCAGACATTCTGTGACAGGGGAACCAGTTGCCCAGCAAAGCCAGCAATCTGCAGTGGAGTGGACGGAGTAGCTTAATTTTAAGAATCTGGCCCAGCGGGGTGTGGCTCAGCGGTTGAGCATCAACCTAGGATCCAGGAGATCCCAGTTCAACTCCCCATCAGGGCACATGCCCGGGTTTTGGGCTTGATCCACAGCAGGGGGTGTGCAGGAGACAGCTGATCAATGACTCTCATCACTGATGTTTCTATCTTTCCCTTTCCCTTCCTCTCTCTCTGAAGTCAACAAAAATATATTATGGGGGGCGGGAGAATCTGGATACTCAGTGACAGCTGCCATGAGCACATCTGAGCTCCAGACAATTTATGTGAGAGATCAAGTTCCCTTCCTTTTCAGTTAGTGTTTGTTATTAAAATATAGCTAAAAGGATTCTAACTAATTAATGGTACAGATTAGTGAGTCTGCTTATCAGTGATAAAGAAGATCAGGAAAGAAAAAACATGTAATAGCACAGGAAATTGATGTGTCACAGCCAAACCACTATGAAAGCCTTTAGAATGACCTCCTTGGTGGCCCTACCCCAGGCAGCATCCCTAACACAAAACTGTACCCCTTTCCCAGAACTCCCAAGTCTGAACCCAAAAAGAGAAAGGAAGGGTAAGATAATGCACTCAAGTACCAGGGGGCAACTGATGGGGTGAGGGGAGGGTACTGAATAACGGAATGCCTAATCAAAACACATCCTGAGGCCTTAGATAACTGGATTTCAGCAACCTTCTCTCCCCAACATCCTGGAAGAGCTAAGTTCTTGCTCAGTGAAAGTGAATCTGTGGATGAGGATTCCCCCCAAATCCTATAAATGCTCTGGCTAGAGAGCAAACCTCCCTGGAAATAGCATAGCTCAGAAAGCCAATGTTTCTCTGAAGAGTTAGGCTCCAGAAGTATGGCCTCTATCATGAATGTACCAGTGATATCAAGGCAGAGTGACTAGGACACCAGGCCTGAGGGGCTTATCTTCTGGGTCTGGGGACAGTGCTAAGCCCAAGCTCCAGGAAGACTATCAGAGGGAAACAACTGTCACCAAGAAAGCAAAAGAAACAAGTACTAGAAAAGCCTGAATACGTGTATAATTCCACATCTGCATCTCTCACAACCTGCTAGCTCTAGCTCACTTCATCTATAATCAAACTCCCTCCTGCAAATCTGTTTCCCTTCCTGATTTTCCCTTTTTTATCAACCCTGTAATCCATAATGAAATCATCTTTGACTTCTCTTCCTCTAAAAAGCAAGTCAGTCACTAGTTTTAAATTTCTCCTCTGTACCTACATGCCCACACCCTCCCTCTGTCCATATTCTCACTAGCCAGTCCACCACAAAAATTTTTGCCAACTTCCCATTTTCAGAGCAACCTCTTCAAAATCCCTTATTCCCAGCCCAAAACCTGATAATACCCTTAGTAGCCTCTCAAGTAGTCCTGATGCCATCCCTCCTAACCTAACTTCCCACCTCCATACATAACACATTATGTATATACACAAACCTGCTCTGATCACACTGGTTGCCTCACTTGCAATGTTCTGCCTCCATGCCTTCACCCAGGTTATGTGGTTGAGGCCAGGACTGCCATGGGGGTTCAAGCAGAAAGGCTGGGCTACAGGAAAGGAGACACTTAGTGGCCCACCTGGCAGCACGGTTCAGTTCAACATTCAGCCTAACAGTGATAGACAGCTGTTCTCTGACTAGGGCAGACAAGGAGTCCAGGTAAAGGAAAGGGACCAGTGACAAGAGTCAACATTCACCAAGTACTTATATGCCAGATACTGTGCTAAGCATTTTACAAGTACCATATCCCTTAATACTAACAATCTCCACTCTAGTAAGTGCTATTATTATTTCCATGTTATATGAGGAAATTGAGGCTTACAGAGGTTGAGGTTCCACAGCCAATTAGAGGTGAACCGGCAATTCAAACTCCAATATGCCTGGTCAGAGTATTTTACTCAATTGCCATACATCATCTCCCAAATGGGCTAGGTTTGCAAATAAGCAGTTAACTTCCAGTCCTTCAGCATCATCTAGGAAAGACCACTTGAAAGGACTGAAGGCCACACCAGTTGGAAGGGTTTCCCATGATTAAACATCAAATAAGATGTTACAGTCACATTCTTATCCAGTTCACACTCAAGACCAAGTTCCCAAGCACCCCTTATCCAGCTGCCTCACTATACATGCCCATCCACATTTAGTCCACCCCAAAACAAATTCTGACAATGACACATGAACTGCACATAGCCAGCTGGCCTACAGGTCCTTTATGCAGTTCAACACACAAGGTGACACTAAGTTAAGACAAGTGAAGATCCAGTTTGGGTACCTCCATTTCCCTCCCCTGAATCCTGATCCAGTGGCTGCCAAAGCCAGAAGGGGCTTGGGGCAAGTTGCTTGGTCATGGGGAAAGCAGCAGTGGTTGGCCAGCAAGTGAGGGAGGGGGAAGGTTTCACTTCTTCACAATTTGAATGACATCCTCGTCCTCCAACGTATGGTCTTTACCCACTTTTTGAGGATTGTGTTTCACAGAGAGACCCCAGACCAGAGCACTGTATGGAAGAGAAAAAAGAACAGTAAGTATAAATAATCACCTAGCTTCTTTCCTAACTACTTGAGTGCCACCTTTCTGCTCAGGTTTAGCATTTCAGCTCTTAAGAGCCACAGTCCTGCAACAGCCAAGAACCCCTCTCCCCAGTCAAGAATCACACACAAAACTCGGAGGTTTTAGCTTCCCCAGTAATGTGGCACACTAGAGCCCTCACATACAAAGTAGCAAAGACTTTTTGGAAGTTGTATAGTTCCTCTTGTTGCAGTGCCAATTTAGAAAGAAAAAACACAAATGAGAAGTGTGACAAGACAAGCTTAAAATTAAGAAAGCATGGGTTTGCCCGGCCGGCATGGCTCAGTGGTTGAACATCGACCTAGGATCCCAGAGATTTGAGGTTCAATTCCTAGTCAAGGCACATACCCGGGTTGCAGGTTCAAACCCCAGCAGGGGGCGTGCAGGAGGCAGCCGATCAATGACTCTCCCATCACTAATTTCTCTCTTTCTCTCTCTCTCCCTCCCTCCCTCTTTTTCTCTCTCTCTCTCCCTCTCCCTTCTTCTCTCTGAAATCAATAAAGGCATATTTAAAATAAATTTTTTTTACATCAATGAAAAAAATATCCTCGGGTAAGGATTAACAAAAAAATAAATAAATGTTAAAATTAACAAATGAATAATGAGATGCTCATTGTGGGTTATCGTTACCTGTAGGCCCTCTCAGCAGTAAAAAGTATGAGAAAGAGACTGGGGGGGTTACCATTGCTTAAGGTTTAGAGGGGTCCGGACTGTACCCAGTGGAGGTCAATATGATGCCAGCAGGGAAAATTAACATTTGTGTTTGCTAAGATGAACTAACAAATAAAGTCAGAGCCCTCTGTACTGTCAGCCCTTCTAACCAGAATAGGCTTCTAGAGCTCTTCCTGCTCCAACTTCACATAGTTTTAAGAAGGCACTGCAGAGTTCTAAATCAAACAAGCATTTCAGCAACTCTCCTGATGACCGATTTCTTTAATGCTCTAAGAATTTCTAGTGAAATCAGTAGCTCACAGGGAAAAGAAGTCACCACATACATGCCCATGTTACTTACTATTTAAATTCTTTAATAAGATTTTTGTGAATCTTCATGCAGAAATCCTCCACTGTCGTCCTGGAGTAAGGCAGCACCACTGGGGATGTGTAATCTGGCAACTGGCCTTTGGGTTTGGTGTAACTAAAACAGAGATGAAGCAGAGGTTGCCTAATTCTTGGAATGTTTCATGTGCTAAATGCAAACCAATCCTCCATCACTCTGAGAATAAATGCAGATAATAGCCAACTTGAGAAAAAAAGTGTCCTCAATACGGCCTAGCAGATAGGAATTAATTATATCTCCAAAAAGACATTATGTTAATGAGCTCCAGAGGATATCACTGTAGGACAGTCTGGTTTAATTCCCAAAGCAATATTACCCTATCTACTAAGACTTACATCCTCACAAGTTTCAGATAGTCCCAGATCTTTTCCAAAAGGTCATCAAAATTCCAGCGGTGATGAGCAGAGATGGGTACACAGTGAGGTACTTTATAGATGATATCCAACTCCTCAATGGAGATCTGATCGATCTTATTTAACACGTAGATACAAGGGATATAAACTCTATTAAAGAAAAACAGGACATTAGTCTGGAGCTATTGACAAGGCTGTCAGTTTGATGATCAGTACCCCTTCACCCAGAACCCCAAATCAGAGACTCTCAAAAGGGATCATAAGACGCAGATCAACTCACACACACAAAAAGCTTCCTACCAAAATAAAGTCGAACATACAAAAAGTGAACTATAGGTAACAAAACCCAGGCCCTAACTCCAGCCATGCAGCTGAGAGAACATGCTACAGTGAAAAGAACACAAGTTTTGGAGTCACACATACTGAATCTACTTGTAGCTCTGTCACTTTTTAAATATATGTCCCTGGGCAAGTCTCAGAGATGATTTCCTACGAAGTTCTTTTAAGAATTGTAAGAATGTAAGTATATTTCTAATAATATATTTCATGATAATTTTTAAAGAAAAAAAGTTTTTAATACAGTATCTGGCAATGTTGCAATCCCAATGTCCAATCAATGTGGCAGCTAAGGTTAGTAATAATTAGGCAGGCCACAAATTCTCAGGCTTCAATTGCCTCACTTATAAAATGCCTAAATCAAAGCATTGGCTTTATTTTCAAATGAGGATCAAATAAACTGATCCAACAAATAGGAACAAATGAACAGGAAAGCAACAAGAAAATATTATATCCAAATGCTAGGAATAATTTCAACAGTGGTTTCAATTATTATTCAGTTTCAAATATTAATACGAATATTTCATGGATTAGGGTTTCAGCTATGTACCTTTAGGTTGGAGAACAGACACAGCCCGGCCTGCTCTGAGTTCTGTAGGATAACCTATAGGATTTCTTACTATATCTTTATTGATTTCAGAGAGAGGAAGGGAGAGAGAGATAGAAACATCAATGATGAGAGAGTCGTTATTGATCGGCTGCCTCCTGCACGCCCCTTGCTGGGGATCAAGCCCACAACCTGGGCATGTGCCCTGACCGGGAATCGAACCACGATCTCCTGGGTCCTAGATCGATGCTCAATCGCTGAGCCATGCCCAGCCGGGCCTTACTATAGGATTTCTCACACGGATTAATTCTGGAAGCGAAGACTGAGAAACTACTCTCTTCAACCACCATATGACACAGAGCTTAGGGGACAGCCTAGTTCAAAGCAACTAACTGAAATGGGGAATCTGACCATCATAATCAAATTTCAAAGCAAAGAGGATATTAGAAATCAAGACCAACCCTTCATTTTACAGCTAAAGAAACCAAGGTCCACTAATATTTCAGAGAGTAGCACAACTGGAGTTAGAATCAATGTCTGCCGGATTCATGATTCAATGCTGTTTCCATTAACAGGCTTCAAATTCAAACTCGGGCACCAGACTGAAGAGTCGGTCCATACCTGTTTCCTTCCACCACATCAATGAGGTCATCCGCTGTGGCATCGCTACGCAGAGTCACATCGGCATTATGAATTTTGTATTCAGCCAGAATGCTCTTCACAGTTTCAGCATCCAGCTCACTCTGAGGGCACTGAATGGGCAAATAAGACCATGACTGGTCAGAGAGCAAAACAATCTCCCAAAAGTATCCATTGATGAATCTGTATAACCCTAGCTAAGGTGCAAACTCATTTCTAAAGACTGCTATCCTGGATGAGAGTAACTGACTTTTAGTAGGAAATACTTAAAAATTAAAAATCTTTTCAAACTCTAAGGAAGGTGTTATGGGATGAATAGTATCCCCACAGCCCCCACACAAATTCATATGTTGAAGTCCTAGTATCTCAGAATATAACTTTTTGGAGATAGAGTCTATAAGAGGTAACTAAGTTAAAGACATATGAGTAGGCTCTAATCCAGTGTGACTGATGCCCCTACACGAAAAGGAGATTAGGAGACAGACACAGAGAGAGAAGAGCACATGAAGACACAGAGAGAAGGCAATCTACAAGCCAAGGAGAGAGGACTCAGAAGAAATCAACCTTCCTCATACCTTGATCTCAGATATCTAGCCTCCACAATTAACAGAAAATATGTTTCTGTTATTTAAGCCACCCAGTCTATGGTACTTTATTATGGCAGCGTTATCCTGAGATATAAAAATATTGAATGCTCAAATTCAAATACACTGACAGGATAATGGAAAGGATCTTTTGGACAGAACAGCTTAAACCTATGCCACTTAAATTGTCTGGACCTCTAGGATGTTAAATGTAGGAAATTCTCAGTCCTCAGTTATACAACTTAGAAGCAGCATTCGACTGTATCTGATCACTCCTCCTATCTGAAACACTTTTACTTGGCTTCCAATATTCCAAACACTTGTGTTTTTTCTTCTCCTTTGTCTGAGAAGTGTTATTGCTGATTCTTCCCATCTCCCAACCTCTAATCATTGGGCGGTGGGAGAGGGGCACAGGCTTAATCCTTGAACCTCTTTCCATGTATACTCACTTCCTAGTGGTCTCAGCTAAACGTATGACTTTCAAGTTAATAACCTCCAACTTCATACCCCCAGCCCAGATCATTCCTCAAATTACAGTTTAACAGCAACACTTGGATGTCTAATTGGCATCTCAAACTGAACATACTGATTTTCCCCTCCCCTCCAAAGTCCCAAAGTCCCACCATTTTAGTAATAAGAGTACATTTTCTAGCTTAGAACAAAAAACACCACCACCCAATCTTCTTTTTCTCTCACAGCCCACATCCAATTCACGTGTAATTCCTATCAGCTACTTTCAAAACCTTTCCACAATCAACCACTTTTTATCTCCATCACAACCTTGGTGTAAGAAGCTTTCACTTCACTAGCTTATTGCAATAATCTTTTAAATAGTTTCTCAGCTTCAGCTCATAATCCATTTCAGTTGGTTCTCAACAAACAGCCAAACTGATTCCAGTAAAACCTAAATCAAATCATGTTTACTCCACAGAATGGAACCCAACCAGCAGTCACCCAACTCCTGAAAGTAAAAGCACATTATTCTATGACTTCATCTCTTACTATTCTCCTACTTGCTCACTGTTCCTCAAACATGCAAAAGCATGCTCTACCTCAGAACCATGAATGCTTCCTCTACATGAAATGCTCTTTCCTAAGATACCCATTTGGTTCACTCTTTCATATGAAGACTTCTCTGATCAACCTACTTAAAACTGCAACCCTCCCACCACAACTCTCCATCCCCTTTCCCTAGTTACTTTTGTCCTCAGATTCATCATCATCTAATATACTATATTTACTCAATTTCGTTTGCTACTTTCCCCCATTAGTATATAGGGCAAGGACTTTTGTCTAATTTGCTCCCTCTTCCATCTACTTCCCAGAGCCTAAAACAATGCTTGACCCACGGCAGGCACTCTATTAATCTCTGTTGAATGAATAAAAACATGACACTGGCAGTCATCTACTTCATGCAAGCATCAGATTGGTCAATACTCCCATACCACCTCAAACAGATAAGCCAAAAGATGAAATGAAATGGAGTTGCAAAGGTAAATCTGAGACTAACTCTTATCCTACGCTTGATTCTTGTCAGTCATTACAAGGTAACTGTGTTACTTCAATTAGTGCTAGAAGTCAGGTAATTTCCAAACGCCACTGTCCCTTAGCTCATCCATTCCACCCCCATATCTTTAGCAGCCTGCCCCATATCACCTTCTCCACTTACAGTGGCTGTGAGATTAATGCCTCCCTTATCCTTCTTCTTAAAGCCAATGTTGGGAGGTTTGCTGTTCAAGCGAAGGCCAAAGCCTTCCAATTCATTTTCAATTATCTTCTTATGTCCCAACGGTTTGAGGACATCCAGAACAATCAGGATCAAATTACACGTTCGGGCCACTGAAGAATTAAAAAATAAAAATTATACCCAAGCAAAGTTCATTAAAGATTTAACGAATACAAATACTCAAAAGTGGGGGGGAGTTCCTGCACTTAAGAGACAAAGGATGTTTTTGTAAATACACAGACACATGAGAAGTTCTTAAGATTAACAAGGATTTATGCCAGAAGTCAATTTCTAATGTATGCCTTGTTTTCTACTAGTGTGTCTAGAAGATGTGTCAACATCTAGATTCATTAGTATAAAAACAAGTCAGAATGAAGATACGAACAAGCAATCACCTAAATCCATGAAAGTTTTAAAAGATTTAAAACAGTAAGAATTCTAAAAGAATAAGATTATCGGGTTAGCATATTTTAGTCAACTTAATGAGGCATAATTTACAAAAAATAAATGGTGCTCAAATTAAGCATATGGTTTGATAACACATATATATACCTATCTAATCACCATAGCAATCAAGAACATTTCCATCACCAATTTTATAAAACAGCTAAATTAATAATTCAATATAAGAGTAGAATAAAAATATTTTCAAACATGGAAAAAAAGAAATATTTGCCTATCATTTACCCTTTCTTTGGAAGTTACTAAAGAATATACTTCAGCAAAATCTAACAATAGCCCCCAAAAAGTAAAAACAATGACTCTAAGAAACAGGGGATCCCACACAAGAACACAGAAGAAAATCTCAGGATAACAGCCATGCAAAAAGGTCTACAGCTGCACTGTCCAATACAGACCCTGCTAGCCACCTGTGAGTATTTAAATTTAAATTAATTAAAATTAAATAAAGTGTAAAATTCAGTTCCTCAACTGCACTAGGCACATTTAAAGTGTTCAACAGCCACACATGCCTAGGGGCTACCATATTAGACAGCACAGATTCTGAACATTTCCATTACTGCAGAACATTTCCATTACTGGACAGTGGTGATCTAGAAAGCAGCCAATCCAGACTGTTGAACCATGAAGACAAAGGGTGCAGAAGGGTAGTGTCAGGGTTAGGGGCGCTTTTTTATTTACTGATTTTTAGAGAGAGGGGGGAAGAGAGAGAGGAAAGAGAGAGAGAGAGGGAGAGACATCAATTTGTTGTTCCACTTATTTATGCATTCACCGGTTGCTCCTTGTATGTGTCCTGACCAGGAATGGAACCCAAAACTTTGATGTATTGGAAAGATGCTCTAACCAACTGAGCTACCCAGCCAGAGACAATAAAATTATTTCTGAAATTGTATTTAAGTACCTAGAAAAATGTTGACCGATAGGCATTTGATCAGTTGGACCATTTGAAAAATATTAGCAAACAGAAAAATAAACAAAACAATAACCAATTATTTACTCCATGGAAAACTAATTTCAAAAACACATTTCAGGAGAAAAAACAGCAAGTCATAATATACTACATATTCAGCATTGAATAAAAGTTATATAGATATGACATAATCATGTAAACCATGACTGATGACTTAACTAAAAATTGTGATAAAACTTCTTTGAAAAAATGGGAAAAGAGGTATGGAGTAAAAGAAAGTTAATTCTCTACCATAAAAAAAAACAAAAGATGGTATCTAAAATTAACTAACCATGAAATAGCAATTAAAGCATAATTTTTACAAGTATAAAGGTAAGTAGCAGAAGAAACAGTTGAAGAGTTGACAGTATAGTTGCCAAAGGGGAGTGACAGTGAAGGTGAGGAGAGGTGGGGTAGCAGATTGTTACAATTTATGATTAGCCTTTTATAAGATGTTACCGTAAATAAAAAGAAGGAAAAGCATGGGTGGGAGTCAGGAAACCTCAGTTCTAGTTCTAAATCTTCCATGAACACTGGGACACTGGACCAAAGCATTTCACCTCTCCTGTCCTTAGTGTTTCT
The DNA here is from genome assembly GCF_964146895.1 of Miniopterus schreibersii. Taxonomy (NCBI): domain Eukaryota; kingdom Metazoa; phylum Chordata; class Mammalia; order Chiroptera; family Miniopteridae; genus Miniopterus; species Miniopterus schreibersii. Next base: position 15,332,579 of record NC_138122.1, read on the forward strand.
CCTAAATGGGGATCTGAGGTCCCTTCAAGTTCTGACATTCTATTAAGGTAAGAATCAGGTAAAACTATGCCCATTAGGTAAAATTATGCCCTTCACTATATTATCTCCAAGCCCACAGCCCCCATCTAAAGGAACAGTACCTGGTAAAGGAATTATATTCCAGGATGGTGGCGCTGGACCACTTACCTGCAATGACTTGACGGCCTCTACCTTTACCATCCTTGGCACCCTCAATGATACCTGGGAGATCCAGGAGCTGCAAGATTAAGGATGGGGGTGGGGGGAGTGTGGGGGAGTACTGATTATAAATCTGAGCAGATCAAATAGAATGATTTATTTCTCAAGTATCCAAAATTTAAGAGATCCAAATCCAATGTTCCTTATGAATATGTGAATATTATTTAACTAAGTATCTTCTAAATGTCAGCTACAGGCTTTTTATATACTTTATCTAGTTTAAAATGCCTAACAACCCTATGAGGTAAGGACATTAGCTGAGGTTCATAAAAGTTAAGTGATTTACCCAAAGTCACAATCCTAATAACTCAAGTAATATTATAACCCACATTTCTGGAGCCAAATCCATTCTTCTCCATTAATATCTTTCAATATCACCCCACTTTTCAGAAGCTTGAGCCTCCACACAAATTCTTTACTTTAGATAATAGCTGGATCTTGATATTCGCATGTGATACATACTGAGACCTTTGAAAACCCCCCAAATTCCCAATGGAAAAAAATTTCTGCAGTCATTCTTAATCAGGCAAGCACATAAGAATCACCTGCAGAACCATTAAAAATGCAGGTATCTGAGCCCCATCCCTGCAGATTCTGATTTGGAAGGGCCAGAGTAGGGTTCAGATACTGATCTGTAATTCAGAAGGCTCCAAGGGTGACTCTGATATGTGTCCTCAATTGAAAATGACTGCCCAGAAAATGCAGTAAAGTAAAACCTCACAGAAGTCACATAGTTATGTACCTAATGATGAGAACATCAAAACCAACTCCATAACACATGTATTTCAAATTCACATGTCAGTAGAATTATAAACTATTAGTTTTAAGAGTCTGTCAAAACAGTTAAGACAGCATATACAAAAATCTGAAAATACCATGGGGTCTACTTTATGGCCAATACGTAATTATCCACATGAATGAACAGGGAACAGAGTTGCACTTACCAAAATATTGTTTAGAACTAGCTTTTGCTATAAGCACACTTGACATTACAGAAATATACTTCACATTAAATAAACCACAATAAAAAGTAATTCAAGAGGTGCTTAGACAGTTTCCCTTTTCCATTCAAGAACCTCCTCAAAAGCACCTCCTTATGCCTTAATACCTAATAAATACTATTACCTCCACTAAGACTAATACAACAAACTGAGCTACCTTTTCTTTGAAAAAAAAAAAAACACCTATTCAATACACCTGCCCTGATTTGGAAACTTTAGTTATATTGGTTTAAAAGGCAACATGGGAAGCAATGAGCACACCAGATCTTGATTTCTAAATACCATTCACCAATAAAAGAAACTAGAGCTCCTTCAGAAGTGGTTGATTACAGGACTGGAGAAAGGAAAATATAAGATTAACATGGAACATATCATGTGGTGCCTCAAAATAAGGAAGTACAAAAAGATGAGGCCAATGAAACAATACAGAAGCCAATCTGAAGGTGTTCCTAATGGTTAAAGCTAGAATGATTTGAATAATAAAATAAAGGGAGTACTATAATATAACCAGTAAAATAAATATCCATGAGCCCACAATGATACAAATTATTGAATAAATACATAAATGAAGGAGGAGGAACAGCTCTTTCATATGGTAAAATTGCAATTAACAAATATAGCAGGAAAAAGAAAAACAGATAATCACCATTACGCATGAAGCACAATAATAACTGTTACAGAAAAAATCCAGAAATGGGTGCTAAAATTAGTGGGCAAGTTTGAGAAATAGGATTTGCATCTTCTCAAAGTATCTCCCCTGAAAATATTAACTATAAAATGAAAGAGAAACCCTGCAGACACCACCTAACCAACTGATGGAGGTAAACATCACCAATTAGACATATTGACATCATGAATCCCAAGATGCACTAAGGACACAGCATCATTTCTTTGGTATACTTGCCAAAAATACGTAACATCTCAGTGTAATCATGAGAAAACACCAGACAAATGCAAACTGAGGAACATTCTACAAAATAATTGGCCGATACTCTTTAAGGGTGTAAAGGTCAAAGGACTGGACTGGAGAACTATTACAGATGGCAGTAGCATAAGTATAACTAAATGCACCATGCGATGATCCCGGATAGAATCTTGGAAAAGGAAAAGGACATTGGTGGGGAAATTGGTAAAATTCAAGTAAGATCTGTAATTTAGTGACTATTACTGCACCACTATTAATCTATCCCTGATAATTATCCTATGGTTATATAAGATGTCAACATTAGAGGCAGCAGGGTGACATAAGAGAACCTCAAAATAATTACGCTGAATTAAAGCCAGGACCAAAACAAAAAAGTATACTTACCTATACATACGGCTTTATAAATATAAAAGAAAATTTCATTTTTATTTTAGAGAAAGAGAAACAGAAATTTGTTGTTCTTATTCATGCATTCATTGGTTGTTTCTTGTATGTGCCCTCACGGGATGAAACTGACAACCTTGGCTCATCAGGACGATGCTCTAACCAACTGGGCTACCTGTCTAGGGTCCTTCAGTCTGTGGGCTGACACTCTAACCACTGAGCCAAACCAGCTAGGGCAATATTATTTCTTTATTAAAAGTTTCTAATGGCTCCTGCTTATGTATAAGATAAAATTCAACTTCCTTAGTAGGTACACAAGGCCCTTCTTAATTCTACTCCAATCTACCTTCCCAGATTTAGTTACTAACACTCCCTGTCTCACATCTAAGCTCTCAGCACAGTAGGCTTTTCACCATTACAACTCCCTGAAATAGCCTTTTACCTTTTCTGGCTGCTAAAGTGCTATTTGAACTTTAAGACCCACCTCCAATGACACTTTCTACATAAGTTTTTGTCTTACCAGACCTCCCCTACCCCCAATCCTCAGATGAAAAAGTAGTCCCTTCTTTCTCTCTGTTTTCACAGACAATATCCCACAGTAGTACTGTCTTTACTGCTCTGTATCCCTCGCTAGACAATGAGAGCCTGATAGAGCAAAGATCAGGTCTGGCATACGGAAAGCTCACAGTAAGTGCTTTTTAAATGAATGAAAGAATGGATTTCTTCCCTTCCCTGGCCTGCAGGACTGACTCACCTGGATCTTGGCACCTTTGTATCTGATGACACCAGGCACAGTGGTCAGAGTAGTGAACTCATAGGCTGCCACCTCAGAATACACTCCTGCCAGGTTACTGAGCAATGTTGATTTCCCCACAGATGGAAAACCCACAAACCCAATTCGAGCATCACCTGTCTTGGCCACATCAAAACCTAAAACATCAAAAAATATCAAAAAAAGGAAGTTATTCCTGAGTGTTGAGACTCATAATCCTTTCACATTCTGGCTAACTATCTCTCTAGGACCTATTTCTGTTATTTTTTTTACAATTCACCTCTAGAGTAGAACTTATGCATGCAAAATCCCCCTATAGCAATTCATGATGTTTAATGGACTATTTGGGTTTTCTTTTTTTTACAATGGCAGTAGACAGGTTCAAAGTCAAATGTGTGGCCCTTCTCTAGAAAGTGTACAGACCGTGACATTACTTTTAGTCCTAACCTTATTGCTCTTGGCTTCAACTTACTCTTCCTACCTTCGTTTCCCTTTGTATCCATATCCTTATTTTTTATCTTGTCAACCATATATACTTGCATATTTCTGTAAACTGATGTAAATCTATCAGTAGAAAATATACATAAATAAAACACTAATTCACTCAGACAATATTCATTTTCCTCTGAAACCAGCAGAATAAACACAATTCAAGAATTTAGGCTTAGAAAATATAAATCTACTTTGATAGAAATTTAAAAATTATTTTTAAACCATATGTATTATTTTTATGAAAATTACACCAGAGAAAAACAATGTTTAAAAAAACACAAACCTTCTCCTGGCCCACCACCACCACCACCTTTTGGAGTAATGAGTTCTCTGCGAAGCTTAGCAAGGCGAGCCTTAAGCAGCCCTAGGTGGTGGGCGGTGGCCTTGTTCTTTTGAGTCCGAGCCATCTATAAGAGAAGAATCACAGCCATAAATCAGAAGCAGTTCCTACAGGGTAAAATATCAAGAATGAATGCTCCCCCAGCTCTGAGAAAATGAATTTTTTCCCCCCTAGGTCCCTCTAAAGTAAGTATACCGATACCCATTTTAGTCAGACTTAAATCCATTCTCTCCATCACCCAGCCCATTCCCCTCCTTACAGAGCAAACAACTGAGGTCCGTAGAGAGGAGACACGACCAAGGTCATTACAATTAGTGTCCACAGATTAGACTAAAACTTATCTGCTAATTCCTTTTCTACTGCTTGTACCTGGTATGCCCCTAGTGACACAAGGTCACCACTTTTCGAAGTTTAAAGAGCTCTGAGCGCTTCACGCAATAGAATCATACAACAATCCAGGTGAAATCAACAACTACCACAGATGTCAATCTACTTCCAGATCTTATTCCAGGGGAAAGGCATCATCAAAGAAGAGACAAGGGAAGGTGGGGTTTGGAGGGATGATAAGGAAAGATACTGAAGTACTTCAGCAGTCAGAGTAGTAAGGAAACAGGATTCGGTGTTGCTCACCAAAAAAAAAGGAAGAAAAAAACAGAGCAACAATGTTCGAACCGGAGATGAACAAGGATATACCAACCACGGTGCAGCTGTGTGGAACGCGGGCGCGGGAGGACGCGTTCAGGGAACACGGGCCTGGTCAGAAGGAAGTCAGAGAACCCGGACCTGGGCACGGGGGAGTCTGGGAATGCGGGTCCAGGCTAAGGGGAGTCAGGGAACGCGGGTTGGGGCGTAGGGGCATCGAGGGACGCCGGTCTGGGCTGAGGGAAGTCGGGGAACGCCGGCCCAGTCCTGACGCGGCTGAAGGGGGAGTTAGGCAGGAGCTACACGGCCGAAGAAAAAACGCTCCGAAGGAAAGTGAAGCTCCAGTTGCGCCCATTACCTCGGCTTCGATCTCCGCAATCTTGGCTAAGGTGCTGCTCATGGTGGCGAGACGAGGGGGCGCAGTAACCCCCACACTTCACTGTCTTGGTTCACACACCCGCCGGCAGACCTGCCACAGCCACCAGGCACTACAGTGCGCAAGTGCGTTATCTCCTAGTTCTCGCGAGAGAGTTACGCACGAGGTTGACCGCGAGATCGCCTTCAGCCAACCCCGCCCCGTCCCGCGAGCCAACGCGGTGTCATAGAGCCCGCGGGAGCTGGGGCCAGAGAGGCCACCTCAGTCCATACCTCCCAGAGCGCGCTGAGGGTCGCGCGCTGCTCGGCCCCGCCCAGCCCCGCCCCGCCCCGCCGGACTTGGGCCCGGGCCTGGCGCGTGGTGTGGGTGACCTGCTCCTCGCTGCAGCCCCCCAGACCTGCAGCCCTCAGACCCTGGGCGTCAGTGAAAAGTGCACCCAAGCCCTCCGCCTCTCTTTCTCGCCAGCACTTCACGGGTCCTGAAGACCCTTTTCATGCTGGCGGAACACCCCGGCGGCCTCCTTGGCCCCCTGGATTGATGTAGAGACCGCTCTTCAACCTGTCTCCCCTCTTGGAAAAAAGAAATGCTCCTTTTCCATCACTCACAACTACATTTAGGTATTTGTTTTGTTTACCTGCAACCCCAAGTAGAGTGCATGGCACATGGTGAGCCCACAATAAATGCATGATTAAGTGGGTAATTCCCAGAGAACCGGTACTTGCAACATAGCTTGTAATACTGAAAATTTTAAAACTATGTTAAAGCCCATCAGTAAGGAGACAAATAAATAATGATCCCTCTATGCTGTGAAATACTATTTCAGCCATTAAAGTGTACATTTGTGTGGCCTGAATGGGAGTCCAGAATATATTGTTTAAAAAAAAAGTACCGCACCTACGTTGTGATCCTATTTATGTTATTTTTTAAATTAGATGTTTATATAAGTGTACATGTATGAAAGTGCATTGTTTAAAGGTCTGAATAAAAGGATACGCTTAACCTCTTACAGTGGGATGGGATGAAGGAAAGGGAAAAAGCCTCTAACTTGTTACTCCACACATTTGTTTCGTTGGATTTGCTTAAAAGCTGAATGTATCCATGTAATATTTGTGTAATAATAAAATTAAAAATTTCAAAACACTGCTCGCTTCCCCAAGTGTCTTGTGAAGAGGAAGCCCAGACATCCAGGAGCTGTGTGCTGGTTTTGAAATCTGCTGCCTGTGGGATCAATGAATTCTTGTTGATAGATTGATTGATCCATTGGGAATGGCAGGCCAGGCTTAACCCACATGGCTGGCCTCCACTCAGCCCCAGGAGGGAAGTTTATTTATTTAAATTTGTAAGTAAGAACAATTCCAACTTGCCAGAGACAGAAAAGAAGGTTTTATTGAGCATAAAGGAGGGAATGGAGAAAGGAAAGCTTTTATACAAGGTCCCTAAAGGGCCCAGGAGTTTGGTTCTTCTTTTCTTTAACCTCAGCCCTTTCATAAATAAATTAAGGGGCGATGAGGTAATTAGATCCCGAACCATCAGTAATGGAGGAGGGAAGAAGGGAAGAGGAAGTCCAGCTGGAATGGGATATGATCATAGATCAGTCTTAAAAGACAGATAAAATCAAATCAGCAGGCCTTCCCTAACTTGGACTACTTAAGGAATTAATTGGTTGACAAGATCAAGGGCATCACTGCTCTGTGAGCAGGTTCTCCTTAGCAAATCTGTCATGGGAGACTAGCTGAGTTAACTACTTCATTGCTCAAAGACATCCCAGGATCCATGTTGGGGGCCCCAAGCTGTGGACGGTGTGCCAGAGGGTAATATTCACCTCCCCCTGGGTCCTGGGTGGCGATCTTATCCACCCAACAAATATTTACTGCGCTCCGACTGCTGCCTGGCACTGTACCAGGATGGGACAGAGCGAAGAGTAAATCAGAGACACTGTCCTTGAACTTAAGAAGTTTCTAGGTTGGGAGGCCAAGGCCAGGCCTTCAAGCTTTAGGCTCCTAAGAACCATAGCTAGCCCAGGTCTACTTGGTGCTAACCACAACAGAGGGCCTGTTTTGCAAGATGGCTGAACCACTAGTATCTTGGCACTGTGTTTCTAATAAATAAAAATTAAAAATGAAACGGAGGAAAGACAGAACAGCTTTATTTCTTGCTGGGACACTAACCACTCTGAAGTAATTATACTTCTTCAGACTTGGTTTTTTCTGCTCAGTATACTATTCTCCCACTCTTTCTCTTCACCACCCATATCTGGCTAAGTTCCCCTCATCTTCATGGTTTTCCAATCTATACCATCTCTAAGAAGCATTCCTTGGCTCGGTAGGGGCCCACCTCTGGCTTCCTCCCTCATAGCTTCTCGCCCCAGCAGAGTGCAATCACTCTGCTTGTTGACTTGTGTGACTCACCACTAACCCCTGAGCCCACGAGGGAGGAGCAGGATGTATTTCCAGCACCAGTATAAGCGCAGCTACAGCAAGCTCTTGAAACATACTTATTAAACAAATAGAAATAAAAGCAAGGAGACCAAAAAAAGGTTAAAGAAGCAGAAAAGGTATTTAATTTTTTCTTCTTCTAAGTGAGCATTTATACCTTATTACAGACACCATAGAAATTGAGAGCTAAAACACCTGGGTCTGGTTGATAGCATGAGAAATAAAAGGTTAATGACACATGAAAAGTCCATGTTATCACTTTTTTAAGTTTAGCTTCTAAACTCCCAGGATAGTGTAGCAGTAAAGAGTGGGAAGCCCTAGATGAAGGATAGTTATTAATACCATCAGTGAGTGATGAATGTTTTGCTTTTAGAAAGGAAATTCTCAAGAATGTGTATATCTGGAGTACGATGAAGACAGTTCTCTAAAAATACTTTGTCTCAAGTCTTCACTAAATCAAAGTCTGCTCCTTTGTTCATTCGAGTGTCTAATTCCTTGACCCATATAGTACTTCTAGTCCTTTCATCTCAGTATCCATTATGTGTCAGGGACTGTGCTAGGCTATGGGAATACAAGGACAAGATACCTTCCCCCCACCCCAAGACAAGAGGAGAGGGGTGAAGATATGCAAACACCCAAACCTCAGTGATACAAAGCCCAGTGAGGTGTCAGAAAAGATATAAACAAGGTAGCTTGTGAGGTTCAAAGGAAGAAGCTCTGACATCTGGTTTGGGTCAGAAAAGGCCTCTGGAATAGATGGGCCTGGGAAGACGGAGAAAAAAGAAAGAAACCAGCTCAGGCAGGTAAGCAGAAGCAGAGCAGAGAAGCACAGCACACATCTGTGGTCTCCACAAGTGACAGTGAGATGGAGTGAGAGTGTAGATGTTAAGGACATCCCCAAACAGAAAATCGTTCCTGATCATCAACACATGTCCTGCTCACCTGAGACTGTGGATGTGGTCAACATGGCCACTCATTTTTTGGTTAAAGAGCAAAATACTACTTTGCTCAAAGATAATTCACTTTCCTTCCTTAGCCTTCTTTTGAGAAAGTTGTAAAAATGTCAAAAAACTTGTATTGTTTGTTCTAAATAGGCTCAAAACAACTGAACCAAAAAGAAGTCTAATTAAAACCCTGGACTAGAAATGTCAGTCTAGTTCAGCATTGAGAGTTGGGGAGAATAGAAAAATAAATGTGCTCTAAAGGCTTAGATATTATTTAATTGTGATATTTTAATAAATATACATTTGATTATGATGTTAGCATTGGGAAGGTAACCATGGTAGAATTGAAAAGAACAGTAGAGCCCTGGCTGGTATGGCTCAGTTGGTTGGAGCATCGTCCCATGTACTGGAAGGTCGCAGGTTTGATTCCTGGTCGGGACACATACCCAGGTTGCAGGTTCAATCCCCGATCAATGATTCACTCTCGCGTCGATCTTTCTCTCTCTCAAATCAATAACAAGCATGTCCTTGGATGAGGATTTTTAAAAAGAGAGAGAAGTACAGTAGAGCTTCTAAAATAACGGAGTATCAGGAAATGTGATTAAGGCAGCAAAAGCAAGGAAAGGAGTAGGAGGAAATAATAAAGTAAAATAAATAATAAACATAAAAATAGGATGAAAGAAATGGCATCTAATATATGTGATTATACAATAAATTCTGAATTCTGCTCTCAAAAACAGACATTGTTAAATTGGATTTTTTTAAAAAATCTAGCTGGATCTTAAATATGAAAACAAAACAAAACACCTAAACAATGTGACAAAGAAAGGTTAAAAATAAAAGAATGAAAATAGATTGATAAATGGTCAAAGATATGCCAGATAAATGAAAACGAAAAGAAAACAGCATCATTCATAATAGGTAAAAAAAATAGAAATAACCCAAATGCCCATCAACTAATGAATGGATAAGTAAAATGTGCTACATCCATAAAATGGAGTCTTACTCAGCAATAAAAAGGAATGGAATCTTTTTCAGCAATGTACTGACACTTGCTACAATATACATGAATCCTAAAAACATTATGTTGAGGGAAAGAAGCCAGTCACAAAAGACCACATATTATATGATTGCATTTATATGAAATATCCAGAAGAGGGACATTTATAGAGACAGAAAGTAGATTAATGACTGCCTAGGACTTGGGGGGCATGGGGATAACTGTCAAAAGGTACAGGTTTCTTGCCTGGCCGGGCGTGGCTCAGTGGTTAAAGGGTCGACCTAGGATCCAGGCGATCAGGGCGCGATTCCCGGTCAGGGCACAGGCCCGGGTTGCGGGCTGCAGCTGATCAATGACTCTCTCATCATTGATGTTTCTATCTCTCCCTCTCCCTCTCCTTTCCTCTCTCTGAAATCAATAAAGTTATTTTTTTTTAAAAAAAAAGGTATAGGTTTCTTAAACAAAAACAAAATTTTTTAAAAAAAGGTATGGGTTTCTTTTTGAGGTAATAAAAATGTTATAAAATTGTGGTGGTAGCCTGCACAACCTTGTGAATATACTAAAAACCATTTACTGGTAGTAAAAAAAAAGCACGAGAATATTTTTTACATCTTCCAAATAATCCAAATAGTAGAAATTACATAGGCTGCATTCTCTGAACATAATCCAATAAAATTAAATATCAGCAGCAAAGATATGAGAAAATGTAACCACTTGGAAATCAAGAAACACTCTCCTAAATAAATAAAAACAAAAAGTAAAATTTCAAATCATCTATAATCTTCTGAATAAAATACTTCATTCCAAAACCACAGGAATACTGCTAAAACTGTACTCAGGAAATTGTGTAGTCTTAAAGGATCTTATTCTTTTTTAAAAAAGACAGATGAATTAAATATTCAAATTTTAAAATTCATACAAGAAAACCAAAATAAATAGTAAAAGTAAACCAAAATGAAGTAGAAAGTAAATTCTTAAAAATAAATAAATCTAAAATGTAAAAAAAAATAACAATTTGTCAAAAGTAGGTGAAAGGATTTGAAAGGACCAATACAATAGAAAGGAAAAACAGCCTGGCAGGCCTGAGTAAGGGGTAAAGGATAAAAAAATAATAATAATAAGCAATAATCGTAAATAAGAAAGGCAATATAACCACTAATAATAGCAATTAAAAGAGTTACAGAAGCTGTGGCCAGTACGGCTGGTTGGTTGGGGCGTCAGCGGCTCCAAAACGAGTGAGGCTCGATTCCCAGCTGGGGCGCCTCTGGGGGGCAGCCAACTGATGCTCCTCCCCTACATCAGTGTGTCTATCTCCCCTCTCTCTCCCTTCCTCTCCCTCTAAAAAGATCAATAAACATGTCCTCCGGTGAGGATTTGATGAAAAAAAAAAAAAGAATTACAAAAGGCTGTATGTTAACTCTATAGCAAATAATTAGAAAAGTCCCTGGGAAATAATGACTTCCTGGCAAAAATAAATAAAATACTCTAATTCCCTCAAGAAGAGAAAGAGGCCTAAATGGTCTAATAACTATAAAAGAGATTGAAACTTAAGTAGCAATCATTTTAGAAGGCACACGTTTCAGATGGTTTACAGCTGAGGTGTCTTCAATCTTGAAGAACAAGAACTTACGTTGGGGGTAACAGATGCGTTTCTTATCTTCATTTCTTCATTGCTATGATGGTTCCAGGGTATATGCGTAAATCAAAACCCATCCATTGTACGCTTTAAATACGTACAATGTATTGTATGTTCATTATACCTCTAAAAAGATGTTCACAAAATGGCAAAGAAAGTAGGACTTGAGATAATGACCAACGAACCCTCTAATTCTACACAACTGAAAAACTGAACTGAATCAGCAACTGTTTTCAGGCCTTGGAAAACGGGAAACATAGACTCTGATCCTTGAGAAAAGGGAAAGAGGCAAGATGAGCTCCGTGTTTGTCCTGGCTTCCTGCCTGGGGACAGTTTCCCAGCTACCAGGAGAGAGGTGAATCCCAAGCAAAGGCCCCGTCTTCCTGAGCTGAAGTGACAGAAGCCACTGCTTGGGGCTGCTGAAGCAGCAGGAGTGTGCAGGTCAGGGTTCAGAAGAGGAGTGCAGAGCACCACAGGGGTAGAAGGGGAAAAACGGGTGGAAGGAGGCAGAGGTCTCTACAGAGGAAGCTCTCTGAGTTTTTGGTCAAAGAAGGTTGGGGTGTGGGTTGTACATGTACAGAGTGAGACTCTGGGGAGCTCAGCTCAGAGCCACTGCTCCGGGCTGAGAGCTGACTAGAAATACCAGAGTTTGCCCAGTGTTGGAACACGCAGGGGTTCAAGCCCAGCCAGAGTGGACGTGCTAAGCATTCTGGGCATTCAGTTGAGACCCCCCAAAAGGCCATGCTTTAGGATTAAGGACTAAGTCCTAGTGTAAGGGCCATGTCCTAGGACTAAAGACAAAACCAAAAGACACTCTCCTAAACAAAACTTAAAACCAAACCTACTTAAATGGCCAGCCTTTTTTAAAACAAACCAAAACAAAAAACCTGATAGGAACAGGGTTTACCAGTAATTTAACCACTTTCCAGGGAAAACACACACACACACACACAACAAAGAAACTCCACTTCAAAACCCTTGAAAGAACACAACAAGCCCAGCTGGCGTGGCTCAGCAGTTAAGCACCAACCTACGATCCCGGAGACCGTGGTTCGATTCCCGGTCAGGGCACAGGCCTGGGTTGGGGCTCGATCCCCAGCAGACGGCAGGTAGGAGGCAACCCGTCGACGACTCTCATCTTTGATGTTTCTCTCTCTCCCTCTCCCTCTCCTTTCCTCTGGGTGAGAGAAGCCTTCCAAAATAAGGCAAACCCAGGCCTTAACGGAAATGACTGGCAATTTTAACTTAAAAAAAACCCCATATTTTCTTTACTGAAGAAGACACCAAAAGCAAAGTAAGAAATAAATGAACAATTGGAAAAATATTTCCAACACATATGAAAGACAAAGGTTTACAACGCCTGCTATACAAAAAAGCCTGTACAATTGTCATAACAAAAAGATAAATGATTCCACAGAGAAGGGAGCAAAGGATATGAACAGGCAATTCCAAGAAGAGGAAACCCAGAAGGTCAATAAACATATGAAAAACTGCTTACCAAGTCTACTGACCAGAGAAATTACAATGAGAGACACGATGAGATAGCATTTTGTTCCTATCATATTGATAAAAATAGAGCAGTGGCATCAAGTGCTGGTAAGAATGTGGGAAAAGGGCGACCCTTATTCCTCGCTACTAGAAAGGTGAATTGTGACAATCCTTTTGGAAACAAGGTGGTAATATTTACTAAAATTTAAGACATACATGCCCTTTGACCCTGCATTCCCACTTTGGGGAAACTATGCTATAATTCCTATATAAGTACAAGAATGTTTATGGCAGTATTGTTTATAGTTTAAAAAAAAAAAAAAGAGCCTGAAACAAGCCAATGTCCATCAGTAGGGGAACATAGAATTCAATATGCATATGGAATAATATTAATGGAACAATATGGAATATTACATAGCTAGTAAAAAAACAATGCATCAGATCCTTATTTTTTTCTAGGAAGGATATACATAATACTTTATTTTTAGGTGAAAAATCAATTTATAGAATAATATGTACAGTTTACTTAATTTCTATAAAAATACAAAAAGCCCCATCCAATAAAATCCTATTACTACAAGCTCCCCTTGGCCAAAGCTGGAACAATTTGAGCAACAAGATGATAAGGAAATATTGGATTATAACCCAAAGTATAAATTATAAATATCCATGAGTCCAAACTGATATAAATGATTGAACAAATCAATCAATAAATGGGGAAGGCCTGGCCAGGTGGCTCAGTTGGTTGGAGCATCACCTTGTGCACCGAAAGGTTGCGAGTTCCATTCCTGGCCAGGGCACATACCTATGTTGCAGGTTCGATTCCCGGTCAGGGTAGGTGTGGGAGGCAACCAATGGATGTTTCTCTCTCACATCAATGTTTCTCTCTCTCTCTTCCTCTCTCTAAAAATCAATAAGCATATCCTCAGGAGAGGATTAACAAAAAAACAAAACTGGCATTGCATAATATAAACACAAATGGTAAAATTCATGCTAATAATTTAAAATTTTATTTTTTCTTGTCTTTAGAATGACATTAAATAGCAAATAAAAAGCATCGGGACAAGTCAAGAAAGAGAGACCCCAGAAGAAAGGAAAAAGCTTTAGATGTTATTACTTTCAACAGCATTTTCCCTCTACTTTTTGTACAAGGGGCCCCACATTTTCATTTTGCACAGGATCCCACAAATTTTATAGCCGGCCCTGGGAGCAGCCAAGAGAGAAATCCTAGGATCTCTGCTTTTGAAAGACGGGCTCAAGGTATAAGAAAAGAAAAAACCTAGCTGAGGCAGCAGCGCCATTTATTTAGTTTTAGTACAAGATGATATTAGCAGCAACACGTGCCTGGACGTGTTAAAAGCTGATACCCAGCATTTTTCTTAATTTGCCTTTGCCTGTTCTACTCTGAGTTTTTGGTGTTTTTTTTTAATATATCTTTATTGATTTCAGAGAGAGGAAAGGAGAGGGAGAGAGAGAGACAGAAACATCAATGATGAGAGAGTCATTGATCGAGCCCGCAACTCAGGCATGTGCCCTGGCCGGGAATCGAACCCTGATCGCCTGGATCCTAGGTCGACGCTTAACCGTTGAGCCACGCCCGGCCGGGCTACTCTGAGTTTTTTAATTATTATTGATTTTAGAAGAGCAAGAAGAAAGGAGGGAGGGAGAGAGAGGGTGGGGAGAGAGAGAGAGAAACATAGATTTGTTGTTCCACTTACTTAGCATTCATTGGTTAATTCTTGCATGTGCCCCGACCAGAGATCAAACCCTAAACCTTGGCCTATCGGGACAACACTCCAACCAACTGAGCTACCAGGCCAGGGCTACTCTAAGTTTTTTGGTTTGTTTGTTTTAAACATCCAGAGAAACAGAAGCTCTTGGTAGTTAATTCAGACTATCTAATGAAGCAATGTGTGAAAATTTTCTTTTGCTGCTCACTGAAATCCCCCACTACTCCCAGAAGTAAGAGCAGCTGGTCTGAAAGAGGGTGTCCTTTTCTTAGGAGGCAAAAACTGAGGCTCAAAGAGAGGAGGTGCCCCATCCACAGTGGCCCAGCTAGTAAATGGAAGAATCAGAACTTGGCTCCACACGGAATGTGTTCCCTTCATGTCTTCGGCAGAACCATTAATAACACGACAAGCCAAGGCAGACCCTGGAGAGCATCACAAGTGTGTCTGGCCCAGATTCCACCCCATAATGACAGGCCTCGGAGGCTGCTTGGGAAATCCCAACCGGATATCAATTTCACCACTGTCAATGGTCTTCATAATATTTTTGTTTTAAAAAATGATGACTTGGAGTAAGGAGATCAAATACATTATTAGTTCCTGTGATCTCAACTCTCAGATGAATTCCTGCAATTTAGTAGCTCCTAATGCAGTCAGATGGAAGTTCCAAAGCAGGCTGTGTCAGAAAGAACAGATTTCTAAATGAACTGGACTGATAGAAACACAATACTGGGTGCAGGGGTGGGCGGGATCTACAGAGCAGAGATGATATCTGATCATCTCTGGATGGTCAGGGCCTGGCACAGCTCAAGGTAATTGCTCAATATGCTGGCCAAATTGAATTAGTCAGTGTGCAGCTTTCTAATCCTGATGTCCTTAAAAGAAAAAGACACCCCAGTTTTTCTGGGGCTTTAGTGGAAGATAGTAAAGCTAGCCCCTCATTTATGAAGATGTTTTCAAGCTGATGTTTTCATGACATGTAATTGCATCAGGAAGATCCCTCATCTTGTGAGGTATCTGCCTGGTTCATAACAACCCACATTTTCTGAGAACTGCCCTCTACACACAGTGTGGTTCAGGGCAGCCATTTGGTAGGACAGGACCCCTCCCTTTCTCCTGGACACAGGGGGATGGTACCAGGGTTTATAAGGGACCTGAGCTGGTCTCATCCAATTTTCTCTCTGAAAGATTCAGCATTGGAGCTCAGCAGTTCCAGTTGGTTTGTAGAGTAGATGGAATGAGGCACATGACAAAATTTAGGAACAACAGTACAGCCATCTTCTGCCATGTGCCCGGGTAGATAGAGAAGGCCAATCTGTAGAATGCAAGATTGCTCAAGAGAAGGAAACGAGGGCTGGCTCCCGGCAGCTGTGTTTGTACCATGGGATCCTGTCTTTGACCGTAACTGACTGGACCTTCGTGGCAGCGGATCCAAGTCTAGCCAATTCTAGTCCTTCCCCTGGGGAACTTGGTGAGAGGTCCAGTCTTTCTGTGTGGCTGGAACTACACATGTGACACTGGAGAGCTGGGGAACGGAATGTCTTCTCTCCATCCAGACCAGAGAAGCACAAATCTTGTCTGCAGCCTGAGAAAAACACACTGGAGACAAATTATGGACAGAAAGGATTTCCTTGATCCCCAAAGTATTCTCCCTTCTTTTGGGCCTGCTGCCATTCCTGTTTGTGGGTTCCAGAGGACACTTTTGTGTCTTTTAAATAAAGTTCTTTTTTATTTACAGAGCTTGAGTTGACTTTGTTATTTGCAACCAAAAGAGCTCTAACTGATTTTCAGGACTCCTGACTCTTTCCCAGGCCTCCTGAGGCCCCATTACTTGTGGGTTCAGTGAGATGTGACAGTGCCCTTCCGGTAAATTCATATTCTCTTCACTTAAGCTAGTTTGAATAGATCTTTGCAAAGAGCTTTGACTAAAACAACATATGCCTGTGTGCATGTGGAAGTCAACATCAGACAAAGCTCCCCCAGCCCTATTCAAGTTGTCATTTCATGTCTGTTTTTACTGGCCTCTCTGCAACTTACTCAATCTTTAGATGCCACATGTGCATGCCTAGGAGAACACAGGAAATGACAGGAGGTTTCCCCTAAGGAAGCAAAGAACAAGACTTAGGAGGATCTAGGTTTGAGTCTTGGCTCCATGCTTTAGCTTCAGACTTTGGGCAAGTCCTAGACCCTCCTTTAACCTCAGTCTGTGCATCTCTAAAATGGGAGTAATAATCCTCACTTTCCCAATCACACAGACTTGTTAGGTGGTCAAAGAGTATAAGAGATTCAACAGTGTAAAGAACTTATTTTATAATGACTACAAAGTGAATAGATGGTTATGTAGAACATTATGAAAATTAAGAATAACATGAAAGGGAAGTAAAAAAAACTCTTGTAATTCTGCCCCCCAACTAAATTTCCCCTGGTAAGATTTTACTATACTTCCTCAAATCTTTTTTCTCTATGTACTTTCTTTTTTCCTGACAAAAATGGGATCCTACTGTTTTGTATGAAGTAGGATGTCTACTCTTTTAATTCAACAACAACTTGTGAATATTTTTCAAAATTATTCCAGTTCATTTTGAATGGCAGTATAGTTTCATCCAAGAGATGAATCTTACAACTGTTCCCCATTCACTTCAAGATCCCATGCTGGACACTAAGGCAGGTTAATGGAGGGAGAGATCAAAGATACTGGAGTAAAGGCCAGAGATCGAGAAAGACTTCATTCCACTTGAACTTTGAATGTGTTTGTGAATGTATTACCTATTCAAATGAACAGATGGATGAAAGTCTTCAGAGGCGTTGAAATCTGAGCTGACTATTGAAAACAAGCAGGATGTTTTTTAGAAGAGAAAATGTAGGGAAAGGGGAATTCTTAATAAAGGAAATGAAGCAACGGTGTAGAGGAATGAAACAAAAGTGGATTATGGGACAGATTTATATAGCTAGAAAAAGGTCTAACATCAGGAGCTGGCAAGTGCAAAGTGAAGATTTGAACCCAGGCCTGCCTGGTTCCTCAGTGCTCCCTAGTAACCACTATCCCTTTAGCAGGGATCTGGGTCCCCCTGGATTTGGGGCAGATTGCTTCCCAATCTGGGTCTCTGTCCAGGCTTACTTCCTGTGAATCCAAGTTCTGACTTACCACAAAAATGTTTGTTGACCACCCAGAGTCTGGTGGGTCAGATGAGCCTGCTATATAGGTGGGGGCTTTTGCAGGGGTTTCTAGGACTTTCTAAGAAAGCTCTGAGTTTCTAGGAAGCTACCAGGGACTGGTTTTGAGGCCCAGGCCCCATCTCAGAGCACTTCTGTGGTGGGGGTACAGCCTGCAGGCTCAAAGCATTTGACCTGGCTGCCCAGGGTCATATATTATATCCCATTGGCAGAGAAGGGCCCACCTGGGAATCCTGGGGGCAATTTCCAGGCACATAAAATGGCAAATGTAAGTCAGAGCACTTCTCTGAGAGGAGCTATTCCAGGGATGATAAACTGGGCCCACTTGCTTGTTCCATTTCACCAGCACGACGTTTATTGAAAAGTTCGGACTACTTACCGAACACTTAAATATGGGAAATTTTCTAGGTTTCTAGATGCTCATTGTTAGATGGGCCAGGTACAGAAACCCAGTTACAGAAACCCACCAGGGCAGAAAGCCCCGGATGCCTAGCAAGAGACAAAACTGGGAAAACCACCTTGTCCCCAGGGCAACCTATCTTCCCCCAGCATATCGCTGGACATGGGGTTTAGACCCCCTGAGCTTTTCCTCCCTCAAGATAACATCTAGGACTCAGCTGTATTTTAGCTCCAGGCCCAGCAAAACCAGAGAAGTGGCACTTTAGTTGCCTCAGGACCAGCTACATTGATTAATGACCCCCTGCCCTGGCACCGACCAATCAGTGGAGACCACCACCCTGAAAGAGCGCACCTGGAAAGCTCATGAATAGTCTATTGAGACCCTCCCCTGAGGCCTCCCCTAAGATTTCCACCTGCAAGAAAGAGATAAATATTCTCAGGACAAAGGACTCAGGCATGCTCCCCACCAGAGGAGCACTCCAGCGCCGCCATCCCTATCCCTCTTCTTCCCTCTGAGGGGACCCCACGAGAGACCTGCAACCAGGGGAGCAATGGGCAGTGGCAGCTCATCCTGGGCTTACCCCCTGAACCTGTCTCCAAGGTCCCTGAAACAGCCCAGCCTCAGCTCTCCTGTTACATCTTCCATGCACCTTCCTTGTTTCACCATCCTAAATATATTTTTGCTGCCATCATGGACCCAGTACCTTTTGACTCAGTGCTGTGTAGCCCTTCTCTTTATTTATTTTTTAATCCTCGCCTGAGGATATTTCTTTCATTGCTTTTCAGAGAGAGTAGAAGGAAGAGAGAAACATCGATGTGAGAGAGACACATCGATTGGTCGCCTCCCTCACTCACCCCAACCAGGGTCAGGGATGGAGCCTGCAACCGAGGTGCTTGCCCTTGGCCCGAACTGAACCCAGGACCCTTCAGTCTGCGGGCTGACGCTCTAACCACTGAGCAAAACAGCTAAGGCGAGCCCTTCTCTTTGGATATCCCCGTGCCCCATCCCCTTTCCTTAAATAAATTCAGTTTTTCTTTATTCATCATCTGAGATGCTACTTATCCGCCTAAGCACGGCCGACCTTAACCTTTCACACTAGAAATAGAGGGAGACAGTTTGTGGCGCCAATGGTGTTTTCACAAGGAGTTTTCTCCTGGGTGTCGGAGATAAGTAGACTTTGGGCAGGGGGCTTAAAACAACAGAAATTTATTCAGAAGTCCAAAATTTAGATTTTAAAATAAGAATAACTATATAAATTACCGGAGTTTATCTAAATAAACTGGCTCAGGAAGTTGGGGTGTCATTCTAAGGCCATTAATGGTGAGTCATAGTTGAGGATACAAGCAGAAGCTTTCAGTTCAAGGTACTCATTTACAAAAAACACTGCCAAGCCCCTTGAGGTTCCTTCCTAGGGAGACCCCCCAGCTCCCATCTGTGCAGACCTCACATTGCATGATGCACATGGAGAAGCTGGAAAGTCAAGGGGATGGAGCAAACCCACATCCTCAGGACTTCGGGCAGGTCTCACTTGATTCTGAAAATCCATTTCTAGCAACTGAGGTACGGAAAATAGGAACAGCATCAGCTTCTTGTCAGACAAGGAGGTCTGAACCCATTTCCAAGCTATGAGATTTGGGGGAATTTAATTCTCAAGGCTTAGAGGGTTCTTACAGAAATTAGTGAGAATATTATTATGCGTATTGTAAATGCTTAACCAAACGGTAGCTATGTTGTTGTTGTTGTTTGCAAGTCAGTGTTAAATGCTGTGATGAGGGAAGCATCAGAATTAGATCATATCAGGGAAGATGGAGGATCAGGGTGGGCTTCCTACAAGTTATAGCCAAATTCTGAGTGGTAAAAAAAGAAAGGCCCCAGGGTATTTCTTTTCTGGCAGCTGGTCCTTTCTGAGTAAGCATGTAGCATATTGCAGTGCCAGGTGATTCCCAAACCCTTGGGGGTGGAAATGGGATGGACAGGGGAAGGGGGAGGGGAGGGGGAGGAGAAGGGGAGCGAAGGGGTGGGTGGAGTGTCAGGTTACTTGAGATTCTGGAGGCACCAGCCCAAGGGGAACTGCTCTTGGACTCCTGGCATAGGTAGGCTCTCAACCTTCACCTCAGGCACAGGAGTCCTGGTTTTCTGGCCAAGGCTTTTGCTTCAAAAGAAACACATACTAGTAGCTGGACCTTGGAAACTAGCTGGAATCTCTGTCTTTGTGACCCTTGTTAAGTCCCTTCCTCTCTCTAGGATTCAGTTTCCTCACCTGTAAAATGAGAGAGTTGACCTAGATCAAGGTCTCAAACTCAGGTAACTCCAGGGCCCAGTGTAACTTGGTGGGGTGTGTGGGCCAAATGGGAACTCCAGAGCTGAGGAAGTGACCGCAGCAAAGGGGCAGCCAGAGCCCAGCGCGTCGTGGGAATGTGGGCCCAGTATTGTCAGGTCTTCCCATTTTTCATGAGTGAGAGGTTAAGGTTGGTGGTGCGCACCGGAGGCTAAATATCCATCTCAGATGGTGAATAAAGAAAAATTAAATTTATTTAAGGAAACGGGGATAGGGGTGGAGATATCCAAAGGGAAGGGCTACACAGCACTGAGTCAAAGGGTATTATACATAGTCCAATGTATAAAAACAGATGCCTGTTTTAAAACTTCTGCTACATTTGATGTGCAAAGATGTCTATCTCAGTGCTGACTATAAAAACAAAGAAAAGTAAAAGAATACAACCTAAATGTCCAACATAGAAAACCCATTAAAGATTCAAGGTACAACAGTCCACCTGGTAGGTAAGCTTTACAGCAGTGAAAACAATATGTACTTATTTTATTATTATCATTATTATTGATTTTTAGAGAGAGAGAGGAAGGGGGGGAAGAGAGAGAAACATCGATGTGAGAAGGGAACTTCCATCCCACATCCCGCTCCAGGGATTAAGCCCACAACCTGGGCATGTGCCCTGACTGGGAATCGAACCCGCAACCTTTCCATGCACGGGATGACACCCAACCAACTGAGCCACACCAGCCAGGGCTACTTATTTTATTTTTAATATTTATGTAATGACTTGAAAAGTACTCATGGATTCTTCCTTGTTTTTCAAATTATACAAGTAATCCCTTTTCATTATAAAAATAAAACACTATAGAAATGTTTAAGGTGAAACGTGAAGCTGCCTACAGGCATACCTACCTCCATCTGCGGTGTTCACATGCAGCGTGTTCGTGACATCTGGTACAATGACGAAGCAGGATAAAATTGTATGTATTCATTAGTATTATTTTTTTTAAACTATGTATTGAAATAGAAAAAAGGTATCTGTACAGAAAAAAGGTATCTGTACAGCCATTTTCATAGCAGTATTATTCACAACAGCTAAAACGTGGAAGCAATCCGAATGCCCATCAATGAGTAAATGGATAAGCAAAACAGGTATGTACATATAATGGAATATTATTCAGCCTTAAAAAGGGAGGAAATTCTTGCATATGCTACAACATGGATGAATCCCAAGGACATTATGCAAGTGAACTAAGCCAATCATAAAAAAAACAACACTGAAACACACACACACACACAAAATCAAAAACCCCACAGATACTGTATGATTCTACTTACTTGAGGTACTTAGAGTAGTCAAATTCCTAGAGACAGACAGTAGATGGTACTTTCCAGGGTCTGGGGAGAGAAGGGAATGGGGAGTCACTATTTAATGGATATACAGAGTTTCAGTTTTAGAAGATGAAAAGAGCTATCGAGATGGATAGTGGCGATGGTGCCCACCTTATGAATGCATTTAAAACCACTGAACTGTACCCTGAAAAGGGGTTAGGATGATAAATTTCATGTTATGTACATTTCATTATAATTTAAAAAATTGAGGAGGGGGAAGGCTAGACAGAAAGACACCAACATTTTAGTACTTCTGTTTGGATGGTTGGGGCTGTGGGTAATTTTTTGTTTTTCTTTATTTTCCAAATAATTATTATGGAAAAAATAAACATTAAAAATAAAAATGATAGGGTCTTTTCTTTTTCTTCATCCTACTTAACCCAACCACCAGTGTTAGTTCAAGATTTCGTTTGTGTGCAGTCTGGCTGTATCCAGACCAGGCTGGCCATCTCTGTGGCTAGCCATTATAATGAGAGCTACTCTTGGGTTTTTTTGTTGGTTTTTTGAGCCAGCTCAAAAATAAGGAAATGGAGCCTCAGAGAAGAGCAGTGCTCTGGAAAAAGCCTAAGGTAGAGACCCAGCATGGACATTCTTAAGAGGTCATTTTTGCCCACATCTTGTGGTCTCTCCATTGAGATTAGTTCAGTACGACAAACGTGAAATGTATTGAGTACTGACCATGTGCCAGGTTCTGTGTCCTGTGCCAAGGGCGGGGGGACAGGACTGACTCAGGGATCATTCTGCCTTCTCAAGTCTGGTTGTGCTAACTAACACAAAGTGCTGGTGATTGGACCCGGAATCTTCAACTAAAAGCTTAATTCAGCCCAAGCACCATCACCTTTGTTCAAGCAACCGACCCTGCTGTTGAACATTTAGATGGTTTCCAGTTTTCATTATTAGAAACAGCGCTCCAGCGAATATTCTGGAACCTATATCTTGGGGCACAGCTGTGCTTATTTCATCCAGATTCCTACAAATTAAATTGCTGGGTCAAAGGGTAAGTGTATTTCCTAGGCTTTTAAAACATTGCCAGGCCACTTTCCAGAAAGTTGCAGCAAGGTACCCTCTCAGCAGCAGGATATGAGAACACTGGGTCCTTCCCTGCTCTAGCCAGCCATGATGGTAGTTTGCAAGATATTTCACAACTTGATAGCCACAAATGATTTTTAAAAATATGCACTGTATTCCTAACATCTAAAACAAAAGAACCTCCTAAAACCTGTTGCCTAGTAGGTGCTCAATATTTACAAGTGCCATGCTGGCCAGTGGAGACACTGTGGGGACGAGATAGTCCCCTCTGTCTAGTGAAAAAAAAAAGACAATTTAAGAGGTAATTATTACCTTGAGGAGCAGTGGTGTCAGAGCTGTTGGGAAAGAGGCAAGGGAAAGCTCAGGGCACTATTGGAAACATAACAGAAGGACCTAACTACTTAGGGTCTCTAGGGCAGCCTCTTCAAGGAAGCTGCATTTAAACAGAGATCAATTAATACTTTGGAAATAGAATTTGGCTTTTACAGGCTCTTTGCATATCCTCTTTTGTGAGTTGCTTGCTTATGTCCTTTGCACATTTCTTCCTATAAGGTATTCTTAAAAAAATTTTTTTTTAAAAATTGAGGTAAAATTCACATAACATAAAATTCACCATGCTAATCATTTTAAAGTGTAATATTCAGTGGCATTTAGTACATTCACAGTGTTTTGCAGTAGGGAGTTCTCTTTTTAAAATTAATTTATTTTGAAAATTTCAAATTCACAAAATGTTTTAAAACCAGTAAAAGAAATATCCTAATTTCCCAGGGTGTTTATTTTTAATCGATCTTTAAGAATTTTTTTATGTTAAGGATGTTGACTCTCTCTCTGTCAAATGTAGCCATTTTTTTGCAGTTGGTCATTTGCCCTTCGTGTGTGTGTGTGTGTGTGTGTGTGTGTGTGTGTGTGAGAATGAGAGTGCCATGGTTTATCATCTGCCCTGTTTCCTGCCCCCATGCCACCAGTGGCACCTTAACTCTCCTTCGGTTAATCAGGAACAAAAAAGAAAACCCTCATAGATTTGCATGTAGAAAATATAAAACAACTGCATATGAGAATTTTTTTTCTTTTTTGTTGCTGATTAACTGAAAGGGAGTTAAGGTCTTGCTGGTGACACAGAAGCAGGAAACATGGCCCATGATAAACTGTGGCCCACAGCGTCCCTGTCATCTCTCAAAGACCACAGCACAGACTGGCAGAGATAACCCGGGTTGGGGTTGGGGGGCAGGAACTTCTGAGCCTCTGCCTCTTGCAGGATCCTCGATGAAACTCAAAGAGCTGGGCCTCCAGAACAGGCAGATGATTTAAACACTCTTCCCAGTCACAAAGGAAATTCAATTTCAAAAAACAAAAGCAGCTCAGGGTTCAGCGGAGAGAGCCTGGCTGTTGGAGTCAGGGAGGACTGTGTCTCCACCCTCCACTGTGCAGGCTTGGACGAACCGTCCAACTTCCCAGTTACCTGACCTATAAAAAGCGGGCAATGATCCTCCCCTCAGAGGAAGGTTGGGGGCACTAAGTAAACTCTGGCACAGTTCACCCAGAGCTCCTCTGTCAGCAAGGGCCAGAGGTGCAACCTGAACTCATGTCTGTCTGGCTCCACACCCTGAGCTCTGCTTCTGCACGAGGTGCCAATATTGCTCAATGAATGGTGTTGTCACTATTGTTATTAGGAAGCCAAACACTGCCTAGCACCGAAGAGAGTCAGAGGGAGGTGGGTTAGCTTCACATGCCTTCTAAGTAAGCCCGATAAAGGCGAGTGGGGTGTTTCTTGCTGTCTGGCAAAAACAAGGTGCCCCTCTCCCGTGTTTCCCTCCATCACCGCCTCCAGCTGGGTCCCTGGCTCATGGCCAATCACTCAACAAAGCCTGGCAGCCTGGGTTTGCGGGAAGGCCCCACAGGCAGGCTGAGGTCCCGGTGCCACTCTGTCTTTCAGATGCTTTGGGTCATCCCTTCCCCTTCCTCACCTGGCTATGCCTCAGTTTCCTCATCTGTAAAATGAGAATCCCAGAGTGGGTGTTACTAGGATTACAGAGGGTAAACCAAGGACAGTTTTAGTACCATGGCTGGCACAGTGTTCAAAATATGTTTGTTTATTATCAACGCCCTGTCCCTGTTCTCGGGGAACTTTGAATCGCATTAGAAGGAAAATAAATTGTTATGAGACAAGATTACAAAGCAGTATAGAAAACAGGACCCAATTATGTGAAAACAAAAACATACATATTTAGAAAGGGAAAAGGACTGGAAGGAAATGTTGGCAGTGCTTAACTGTTGGTGGTGAACTTACAGAGGAATATTTTTCTTTCTTTGTTTTCACGTATCTACTACTTTCTCTGCAATGCATTTTTACAATCAAGAAAAGGAAATAAATATTGAATTATGTTGTATACCTGAAACTAATATAATGTTATATGTCAATTATACCTTGATAAAAAAAAAAGAGCAAAATTTTTAAAAAGTGAATAAATTAAAGCTCTGAGAGCTGAGAGGAGCTATCACTTGGATCTGGGCTCCTGGAAAGGATGCCCCAGGGGAAGTGGGATTTCAGTAGGATTTTTCAATGATGGGAGAATTTGAAGAACTGGGGAGGTGAGCCAGGAAAAGCCTTTATTTCTTTGTGGGGTTTTTGTCTATCTCCTCCCCTAGGCTATGGGCTCCTTGAGGGCATGGTCCATGGTCTAGCTTGTTCACTGCTATATTCCTAACAATCTAAAACAAAAAAAACCTCCGAAAACCTGTTGCCTAGTATGTGCTCAATAAATACAGATCTAGCAACTGAATAGCCCTGACAGCTCCACTCAGCCTGGGAGACAAGGATGCTCTCAGTTCATTGTCCAGCTGGTGCACAGCCAAACAGAGGTGCAGTTTCCATGACAACAGAAGGGGCCAGTCAGGCCAGCAGCAGGAGACAGACACAGGGATTGTGAGTGCTGCATCTCTTCGAGGTGCAGCCTGGAAATTGGGAACATGGCGATGGGCTTTTGCCCTTCCTTCCTTCCTTTCCTCCCTTCCTTTCCTCCCTTCCTTCCTCCCTCCCTCCCTCCCTCCCTCCTTCCATCTGAGGACATTTTTTCTATTGCTTTTCACAGAGAGTGGGAGAGAGAGGGAGGGAGAGAGGGAGAGAGACACATCAATGTGTGAGAGACATATCGATTGGTTTCCTCCCGCATGTGCGTGCTGGACCGGGGCTGGAGATGGGGCCTGCAACCAAGGCACTCGCCCTTGACTGGAATCTAACCTGGGACCCTTCAGTCTGAGGGCCGATGCTCTAACCACTGAGCCAAACCGGCTAGGGTGTTGTAGGCTTTTCAACAGACGTTGAGCGGGGAAAAGGAACTTCATAAATACGGTTAACTCAGTTGCTTACTGGACAGGTTTGTCAAATAAATCAATAAATGCTCAAGAGGGTAGTTGGGTCTTTAATGGCAGGTGAAAGGCTCTTAGTACATGGAAGGCCAGAAACTCAGGAAAGTGTGGTTCTAGTCTGGACCCTGCTGTGTGACCTTAGACAAGTTACTTAACCTCTCTGGGCCTCACCATGTTTATTCATAAAATGGGAGGTTTAACTAGCTCTAAAATTACTTACAAAAAACACCTGTGTGGTAGGAATGTAAAATGGTATAGCTGCTGTTTTCAACAGTTTGGGGGCTCCTCAAAAAGTTAAACATAGTAATATCATATGACCCAGCAATTCCACTTGTAGGTATATACCCAAGAGAATTGAAAACAGGTACTTAAACAAATTCTTGTACTCGAATATGCATACCAGCACTATTCTCAATAGCCAAAGTGCCATGAATGGATGAATCAAGAAAAGGTGGGGTACCCATACAGTGGAATTCAGCCATATAAAGGAATAAAGTACTGATACCTGGAAAAAATTGTAAGTAAAAAAAGCCAGACTCAAAAGTTCAAATATTGTATGATTCTATTTATATTAACTATCTAGAGCAGGGAAACCCATAGAGACAGAATGCAGACTGGTGGTTGCCAGAGGCTGGAGGAAAGGACTGGGTAGTGACTGCCTAGGGTACACAATTTTCTTTTGTGGTAACAAATGTTTTGGAACTTGATAGAGGTGTTGCTTGCACCACAGTGTGAATGTAATACATGCTAATGAATTACACACTAAAATGGTTAAATTTTATGTGAATTTCACCTCAATTAAAAAAAATTAAGTGTCCTGTAAGCATGCCCTGTAGCCTGAAGTTACAGAATGGAATTCTGGGAGCCTAAGAGATGGGCAAGGCTGAAGGTCAAGAGATCATTATAGCATGCTCCCCCCCCCCCAATTATACTGCTAAGGTGACATGCAGCTGAGGACAGAACTTGAATCTGGATGTCTCTGGCTGTATCGCCATGGTGGCACCCTAGGCCACTCAAGTTCCCTCAGCTTGAGACTTTCTATCTTAAAAATGGAGTCGATGCATCTTCCGTTTTCCTCAGAGCATTGTGTACCTGTTTTCATAGGGCGAACCCTCTGGGATGAAGCCTGTCACAGCACCTTTTTCTAAGCACGACAGATTGAGAGCCAGTTCGTCCCATGAGGAGCCAGTAAGGGGGTTCAGACGCCACTGGTAAGGAAGGGGCACACTCAGGTTAACCAGTTGGATTCCTGGTTCTCCCACTATCTGTGTGGCCTTGGGAAAGTCACTCATTTCCCCCTTTCTTCAGCGGTAGATTGGAAATAGTTATGTCTCTACCTTGGAGAGAGGATGTGCTCTAGCATGGGCACTCAATAACCAGATCCCTTTCATCTTTTTTTGGTGGCTCCTCCCTGCAGCACTCTGAAACATCAAAATGGCCAGTTCCAGAATCCACTCAAGAATCTCTGAGCCCTGGCTCAGGGAGGTTAAGGCACTAGCCCGAGGTGACCCAGCTATTTTTGGCTTAGAACAAACACAAATAGCCTGGCTCTGAGTTCAAGAACTTTCCTCAAGTCTCTAAGCTTCATCTTTTCTCTCCAACAGGCTTTTGGCACCTACTACACCCTAGGAAGGGCGGAGGTGTGTAAGGAGAGAAATCCAGCCCAGAATTAGGGGCTGTGCAGCCACGACCTTCGAGTCTTCATCACTTCCTGAGACAGGTGCTGCCACCCCCAGTGCACATATTAGGAAAACTGTGAGTCTCGGAGAGGCCAGCTGACTGGAACCAGAACACATAACCAGTCAGCGGAGTTCCCGAATTCGAACTCGGATCCTCCCGCGGCGCCACGCGAGGAAGCCCCCGAGGCGCGCGTGGCTCGCCGCAGGGAAGGCGAGCGGCGGTGGGAATCCCGAGTGGAGCTGGAAGCCTGGCCCGTTCATTTGCATGCTAATACCCAGAATGCTTGCCCCCTCCCCCCGCTTTTCTTAATGGAAGCGCTCAGTTTGGAGTTTGGAACTGAGGAAAAGTTTGGAACACATACTTCGCTCCTTCTTTGCAACTGTGGGAACTTCCCGCCCGCACACGCGGTGCCTGCGGCTCAGAGCTCCAAGTCGGGCTGCCCGGCGGCGGTCGCGCTTCCCCGGCAGGCGAACCTCGGTGTCCAACCCGCGCGCGGCATCATCCTCCGGCCAGCCGCGGACAAAGCGCCAAGGCCTGCCCGCGGGGCCTATTGCCCGAGCGCTCGGGGGCGATGGGGGATGCTCCCAGCCTCAAGAGGCCGAAGGGCGCTCCCCGACCCTCCAGTACCCTCACTTCTCTAGGGGCTGCTGGGGTGCGCGGGGATCCCTGCTCCTGTCCATCGCCCTTGCCTCTATGTTGCTGCCTTCCTGAGCTGTTGACTATCCGCTCCCCGGGGCACAAGGCTCGGCGTGCGATTTGGGGGAGAGGCTGGACGATGGCCTCTTCTCCCCAGTTCTCGGGCGCGCCAGCCCCTTTGGATCGGTGGGTGCGCGGGGTGCAGAAGCGGCTCCGGAGGTTAGGCCTGCCCCCAGCCAGGACCCCGGGCTCTCTAGGCTTGGGAGCGGGAAGGCGGTCGGCAGGCGACTTCTGGGTATTTCGCGCATCAAAGGTGGGCTCTGAAGGGTAGCCGAAGCCCGCTTCACTTACTGGTATACATCGAAAGCTGGGGCTGGGGGCCCAGATCTACACCCCTCAGTCCCCCTCCCCCCGCCCGGTCCGCACGCCGCCTCTCGGCGGGGAGGGAGGGGCAGTGGGACCTGGTTTGCTGGCTTGGCGCTTCGTTTGCATTGGTCCGGGGGGGCTGAGACTGCAGCCCCTGGCCCTGAGGGTGGGGTGGGGAGGCGGGGGCCGGACGGGGGCTCAGCTGCGCTAGCATTGGCGGAGCTGGAGAATGAGGAGGGGGGGCAGGAAGCGGGGGGAGCGGAGCTGCGGGGGGGGTTGTATAAATAGGGAAGGGGGGACGTGCATCCTCGGCTGGGTGAGGGGGGGGGCGCTCGGCACAAAGAAAGTGGAAAGTTTGCAGCGCGGGGCGGCCGGTGCCAGGGATCCGGGTGCGCACGTGCAGGGCCGGGGGCGCTGGGGGCCCCCACACCAAGCTCGCCGTTTCTTTTTTTTTTTTTTTCCTGAAAGCGAGGGGGGGGTGTTGTTGGTATCGCCCCCTCCTTCTCCTCCCCCCAGGGGTGAAAGTGCAAGAGGAAGTGCAGCCGCTGCCATCTTTCCTCCGCTCCGAACGCACGGAGCCCGGGGCCGCAGCTCGCCGCCGCCTTCGCCCGGCCCGGGGAAGGGCCCACCCTGCCGCCGCCGCTCGCCCGCTCCAGCCTTCGCCGCCTCCTCCGCCCGCCAGGCTTCGGAACCCAGCCCGTGCTGCCGCCCCAGTGCGCGCCCTGCCGCCGCCACCGCCTTCGCCTTTTGTTCCCTCTGCTCCGGCGCCCCCGCCCCGGCTCGCGCTTTGCAGGGGACGCAGCGCGCGCCCCCAGCGGGCCCGGGAAAAGCCGCGGCGCGCGCGCGCGCCTGCGCGGCAGACCCCTCCTCCTCCCCGCGCGCGCCCCTGTTGGCCGCGCGCCGGCGCCGCCTGGCGGGCGGGAGGGGAGGTGGCAGGCGCGTTTGCAGGAGGGGCGCACCTCTTTGCTCTGTTACCCCCGGAGGTAGACCGAGAAGGGGAGGCGGGCGGGCGGAGAAGAGAGAGGAGCGCGCGATCCAGCAGGGGTAGGGGCCGCTATGTGGGGGGTGGTGCGCCCTGCAGTCTAGACAGTACGATCCGGGCAGGGGGCGTGTGCGCTCGGCGCACCTGCGAGACTACAGAGCCCGGGGCCGACACGTGTGGGGAGTGTAGACACGTCCGCTGCGCCCCTCTTGTCGCTGCCTAGGGGAAGGGAGGGGGGCGGGCAAGTGCCGCGGCCGGGTTTGTGGGGAGGGGGCGGCGGCGGCGGCCATGGAGCGGGTGAACGACGCTTCCTGCGGCCCGTCGGGCTGTTACACCTACCAGGTGAGCAGGCACAGCACCGAGATGCTGCACAACCTGAACCAGCAGCGCAAAAACGGCGGGCGCTTCTGCGACGTGCTCCTGCGGGTGGGAGATGAGAGCTTTCCAGCGCACCGTGCCGTGCTGGCCGCCTGCAGCGAGTACTTTGAGTCGGTGTTCAGTGCCCAGTTGGGCGATGGCGGAGCTGCAGACGGGGGTCCCGCTGACGTGGGGGGCGCAGCGACGGCCCCGGGCAGCGGGGCTGGGGGCAGCCGGGAGCTGGAGATGCACACCATCAGCTCTAAGGTGTTTGGGGACATCCTGGACTTCGCCTACACTTCTCGTATCGTGGTTCGTCTGGAGAGCTTCCCCGAGCTCATGACGGCTGCCAAGTTCCTGCTGATGAGGTCGGTCATTGAGATCTGCCAGGAAGTCATCAAACAGTCCAATGTGCAGATCCTGGTGCCCCCTGCCCGGGCTGACATAATGCTCTTTCGTCCCCCTGGGACCTCGGACTTGGGCTTCCCTTTGGACATGACCAACGGGGCAGCCTTGGCAGCCAACAGCAATGGCATCGCAGGCAGCATGCAGCCGGAGGAGGAGGCAGCTCGGGCAGCTGGTGCAGCCATTGCCAGCCAAGCCTCCCTGCCTGTGTTACCTGGGGTGGACCGCTTGCCCATGGTGGCTGGACCCTTGTCCCCCCAACTGCTGACTTCCCCATTCCCCAATGTGGCAACCAGTGCCCCTCCCCTGACTGGCAAACGAGGCCGGGGCCGCCCAAGGAAGGCCAACCTGCTGGACTCAATGTTCGGGTCCCCAGGGGGCCTGAGGGAGGCAGGCATCCTTCCATGTGGCCTGTGTGGGAAGGTGTTCACTGATGCCAACCGGCTCCGACAGCATGAGGCCCAGCATGGTGTCACCAGCCTCCAGCTGGGCTACATCGACCTTCCTCCTCCCAGGCTGGGTGAGAATGGGCTACCCATCTCTGAGGACCCCGATGGCCCCAGAAAGAGGAGCAGGACCAGGAAGCAGGTGGCATGTGAGATATGCGGCAAGATCTTCCGTGATGTGTACCATCTCAATCGGCACAAGCTTTCCCACTCAGGAGAGAAGCCCTATTCCTGCCCCGTGTGTGGGCTGAGGTTCAAGAGAAAAGATCGCATGTCCTACCATGTGCGGTCCCACGACGGGTCCGTGGGCAAGCCCTACATCTGCCAGAGCTGTGGGAAAGGCTTCTCCAGGTGAGAAATGCCCCCCCCCCCCATGACCTGCCCTAGTCCTGATTCATGAGACAGCTCCTTGCCAAGATCTGGGAGTGTGGGGGTCACTTGACCTTATAAGAGAGAGGCATGTCTGGTTTGGGGAGTGTTTTAACAGCCTTGCTTTTGAGATGGTGTAGCCAAGAAGCTGCTTTCTCTTCCCTCAGGGAAGTTCTCTGGAACTAGGAGTGCCCTACTGTTTCTCTTCCTTGGGGCCTGGTGGGAAGGGGCCTGGATTCCTCAGGCCACAGCCACCGGGCCTCACCATTCTTCTCCCTGGGCTCCCTTTGTGTTTCCGGCACCAGGCGTGGGGCCCCCTCTGGGGGCGGGAGGCTGGGCTCCTCCAGCGACTTTCCCCGCTTGAATGGCTGCCGAGGGAGACGCTGAAACAGAAACAAGTGCATCCTGGACTCCTTACTCTTCTGTGCCA
Organism: Miniopterus schreibersii; assembly: GCF_964146895.1. Classification (NCBI taxonomy): domain Eukaryota; kingdom Metazoa; phylum Chordata; class Mammalia; order Chiroptera; family Miniopteridae; genus Miniopterus; species Miniopterus schreibersii. The sequence continues at coordinate 15,364,282 of NC_138122.1, forward strand.
CCAAATCCCCCAGCACACAGCACTGGCAATCATAGATCAGTGAACTCCAGCTTTGCCCCTCACAGCCCCCTGGGATCACAGGGCACAGAGCTTGGCACCCAGAGTCTCTTCCTAACACCGAAATCTTTGATCAGCTCTGACATGGTGGCTCCAGAGCCTAACTGAACTCACTGGCCCTCTTTATGTTCTCAGGACATAGAGGAAGGGGGGCAGGATGTCTTTTTAGATGCACTTTTTAGTGATCCTGATAGGGAACTGAGGACTTGTCTGGGAGTGGAGGGTTTTGTTTCTCCTCTTAAGAGAATATACATTATAAAAGGCTGGTTTTAACTTGCCTGGATACTGAGGACCTTGTATGTGGAACCTAGGGATGGAGAACTCCCTCAGAGGGGCCCCAATCAGGAACCAGTCTTACCGGTCAGGCAACCCCTGCCCACCTGCTCTGGCGGGCATCTGGCTTACCAGCCCAGCTGGGGACTTAGGCTCCATCCCTTGGCCTCTGGGGACTGAATTCCATCTGGGTGGCATTCATTGGCTGCCGGCAGGAGAGGCTGGGGGAGGGGAATACTGAGTTTCTAAGGGGCTTTAGTCTGGACAATGAATCACACATACCCCCTCCCGGAAAGGCTGCAGCAAGGCAGCCCTGTCTCATTCTAAAGCCACCTCCTTGGGTCCTAGAAATCATTGAGTTTCTGGTGGGGGGAGGTGGGTAGGCAAGGTCAGAGACAAACACTCACTTCCCTCTAGAGAGGCCTGGGCCTGTGGAACCAGAGCTGGGTGGTGACTGTGTCTTTGTCATGCTGGGGTGGGAGGGGGGGGTCTGGCCAAGACTGTGGCCCCATTTTTTGAGGTCTTATTTTAAAGGCTGTCTTGGTCTCTCTTTTCCAGGCCCGATCACTTGAACGGACATATCAAGCAGGTGCACACTTCTGAGCGGCCTCACAAGTGTCAGGTAGGGGTTGGGCCAGGGCAGAGCTGGGCTGAGAGAATGCTGTTCTCAAAGCCGGGCCATGAGCCAGCTGATGTGTGTGCTGGGCCGGCTGACTGACCACCGCTTTGCACACCTCCTCCTCTGTCCCTCCACCCTCCGTCTGCTCTTCTTTGTTCTTCCCCCTGGCCCCCTTCCCCCCCCCCCCACTGCTGATGTCCCCTCCTTCGTTGTTGTTGGGTCCTGGTTCCCACCCTGTCTCCAACTCTCCTATGTTGCTTAGCTTTCCTTTCCTGGTGTTAGCCAGCTCTGTGGATGGTCGGCCACACTGCACAAGTGTTGTCCTGGGGGCACTGGCACCCCACTGGCCCCGGCTTCTGGTTCTCAGCATCTTGCAGGAGCCACCATGGGGAGGGAAGGGTTTGTAAAGGGCTTCTGGTGGTCCAGCCAACAACTCTTTCCCTTGTCTGTCAGGCAGCCTGACCCAAGTTGGAGCTCCTTCTGGGTCCTCCCAGGTTAGGGCACAAGAAGCAGGGGGTGGAGGAGGTGGAGAGGGTGGGTGGTCTTATCTCCCAAGCACTGGCACTGGTTTAACCCTTCTGAGGACTGGAGAGCAAGGTGGTTTACTCTCCTGTGAGCTCTTTGTGTAGCAGTTGGTAGGGAAGGCTGGGCAGGATTCTCACCCTTGGTTTGTCTGCTGGAACAATGTCTGGGGGCCCTGTGGCAACCAGAAACTTGAGTTTCCTCTTGGCCACTGATCATTCCTGTGTAGATGGAAAACATGCCTCTTTCTTCTCCTTGGTTACCTCCCCTCTCCTGTGCCAAGTTCCCGCAATCCGAGGGGGAGCCAGAGTTGTGGAACTCTTACTACAACCTCTGGGAGGGTACCCTGCTTCTCTTTATCCTGTTGGTGGCGAGGAGGGAGGGTTCAGGGAGACCTGTAGTGAGGGATGGATGTGTTGTAGGTAGGCCAAAGAGCCCCCAGGGGCCAGGCGTGGATGGTGTTCACAGAAGCCAGGCTAAGTAGCCTCTCCTGAGGACGATAATCCAGGGGTTGGGCTGCTGGGATCCATCTGTGCCTCGTTGCCTTCTCTCTGTCTCTGATTTTCTCATCACGGAGCACATTCTGACTCGCCCAGGTAGTGTGCTGAGCAGTCTGGCAGAGTAGGAGGAGCCCGGAGGGCAGTGGGGCTGTGCCCGGTGGCCTGGGGGGGTAACCTGCACTCTCTGCCCTTTTTCCAGGTGTGGGTTGGGAGCAGCAGCGGCCTGCCGCCCCTGGAATCTCTTCCTAGCGACCTGCCATCATGGGACTTTGCCCAGCCTGCTTTGTGGAGGTCGTCCCATTCGGTTCCTGACACCGCCTTTTCCCTTTCTCTAAAAAAATCATTCCCAGCCCTCGAAAACCTGGGCCCAGCACACTCCAGCAACGCTCTCTTCTGCCCAGCCCCTCCGGGATATCTGAGGCAGGGCTGGACTGCCCCAGAGAGCAGCCGGGCCTTTCCCCAGTGGCCTGTAGGCTAGCCTGGCCTCCTGAGAGGGTTTTCTGTGGAGGGAACAGGAGTGGCGGTTATTCTGAGACCCTTGCTTTTGGGAGAGGCCAGCAGAGTAGTTCCCACCCATCATGCCTGGCTCCTCCCAAGGAGAGTCTTTCCCAACTCAGGGAACCCAGATGGGGATAGCAAGAAGCTCCTTGGTCCTGCCCCTCCCCCCCAGGCTCCAGGTACCCCTGGGTGTCTGTCCTTGCCTAGGTGATTTTGGAGGTTGGTGCATTCCTGGGAACTAAGCCATTGGCTTCTATGCTTCCCTTCCCCTGGTATCACCTCCCCTAAAGCAGAGGTTTTCTAGAAAGGGGCCTGGCCACCCCTCCCCCACCCTGGGAGTGAATGCCCCTCTAGAGGAGACTGGTGCAATTCCAACTGGGTCAACCCCCACTGCCCTCCCCTTCCCTTCCCACTTAGACAGGTCCTGCTTTCATTTCTGGCTAGTGAATTAGACTTTTGTGTTTTGAAGTTTATTAGCAGGTCTGCTTAGGAACTAAACTAACCAGTAGCTTTGTATTGGGTCACCCCAGTATGTGGCTTTGGGGGCTGATAAAGCAGATGTATTTAGACCCCCCTCTTGGATCCCAATGGTATGCCCTTTAGCCCCCGCAGGCTCCGCGGGGATAACAGGAGTGATGATAAAAGTTTTAATTCTAACATTTGAGGCTTTGTGTGTTTTGTCCTTGGTTTGTGTCATAACACTGACATCATTGTCCCTCGGTGTATGAACCGCATCCAACAAGCATTCTCACAAACCTGCTAGCCTTGCCTCCAGCCCATAGCCAGAACTCCTCTACTTATGACCCAGCAGGTAAAGACATGCTGGCTCTCATGTACTGGGCTGGCCAGTCAGGTGTGCCTGGGCTTGGTTAACCAGCAGGGGCATCTGTTTTGCATGGTGTATCTTCTGAAAGCTTCAGAGGTGAAGAGATGGTTCTCTGGGAGTTGGTTCCTTGGGACCCCTGGCAAAGCTGCGCATATACCTTTCAGCCCCTCCTGATGCCACAGAGGGGCCAGTTACAGAGACTAGTGCCACAGCTTGAGTGAAAAGGCCATCTGAATGATGGGGCATGAACCCTCAGGCTTGGCAGTGATACAAAAGTCTCCTTGGGGGACTGAGTGTCCCTAACTGGCCCAGACTGTCCAGGTATTGCTGCATCTATGGGTGCAGTGGGCTAGGACATTTCCTCTATTGGAGCTCAGCCTGAAGCTGAGAGGCTAGAGCAGCTGTCTGCCATTGCTTCCAGTGCCCACACTTCTCAGGGGCTAGTGGGGTGGCTTGGGTTGGAGGAATAGCTCGTTAGAGGAGGAATGAATAGAGGTGGGAGTAAGGGAGCTGACACCCTCGGGAAGAAGGGGGCCAGCAAGGCCTATGGTGCTGGGCCTCCATGCATTGCCCTTAGACTTTTTCTAGGGCTGTGGTAAGGCCACTTAGGACACCCCTGAAGCTGGCAAACTTCAAAGGCCACCAAAAGTCAGGTGTGCACTAGTGTCCCTGGTACCATTTGGGCTCCATTTCTGAGCTGCTCAACCCTTAGAAAGAAAAGCTTTAGGAAGTCTGGGATGGGGAGAAACTGGCGGGGGAGGGAAGGGAGCATGACGGGCTCAGTGTGGAATGGTGATGAGCAGAGGTGAGCCAAGCTCAGGGTGGCTGGGCTGGGACCTGGCATATGTGCTTAACAATAGCAAGCTGCCTAAACACAGGGCTGTGGGCAGGGCGGCCATTCCGAGCACCACTGGCAATCAGATCATGCTACTGCAGGCTCACTCCTGTCCCATCAAGGTCCCTCTGTCTTCACTCTGTCTCCCAGAAGGGAAGTGCCTGAGTCGCCCCGGCATGGCGGTTCTAGGTGTCCCCTTCTTTGATATGTTTCTCCCTCAGCCACTCTTTTATGTCCCTTCTCTCCTGGGTCGTGTGACCAGCTTCTTTCCATCCTGTCTTGTCTGAACTTCTGGCAGATCTAGACTCAGACTCATACACTTTTAAGATTCCCTCAGAAAACCTTGGGGACTCAGCTACAAAGTGTCAATTCTGGCACAGAAAAGCCAACAATCACTTCAGTTTGGCTTTGTGACACAGTGAAAGTTTTTGTTGTGTTTGTGTGTTTTTTCTCAGCAGCAGATTTACATTCTTAATTATGTTTGCTCAGGCTGAAGTTAGCTTTCATTCCTTGAGAGATAATCAGTGGCGGATGGGGTGGGGGAGTCAGCCTGGTCTGGGATTTTAATTTTGCTTAGCTAATCCTCCAGATGGATAATCCACTTGTGGATAATTGAGGTTTGGCTTCCCATTATCTTTAGGTAGCAAAGTATGACAGGCAGTGCTTTAAAGGACAGATCTCCAAAGAAGGCTGGCAAGAGAAACAAGGCATCTCTTTCATACCTGTCTAGTGGCACCCACTCCCAGGGAATGCAGGAGACAGAATCCTCAATGCGTGCTTTCAGCTGCATTTTCTCACACCTGGTCCATGTTTAGTTCCTTTGAGTTTTGAGGCATAGACCACACTGCCTCTCATCACTGGAGGGGTGGTGGTTAGGTGACTGGCTGGCAAAGCTGGCTCTTGACTGTGGATAAATTGGCAGGTGCACCCTCCTGAGGGTGTTTACTGCAGTCTTTGCTCTGGTTCACAGGCCGGTGGGCTAGGTGGAAATTCAGTCCCCACCCCTTACCCCCACTATGACCTATAATTGGGTCATGAAGTCCCAGACTGAGGTGGGGCCCACCTGTGGCCATGAGACCAAGCATCCACAATGCTTTCTGAGGCACCTAAGTGTTCAAGTTTCCCTGCACAGTCCTGTCACCTCTCCATTTCGGGAGTCCTGGCTACCAAGTACACTGTTAAAAAGTATCAGCACCTTTCACTGACCAGAAAAGCAACCTCTACTGAGCCTAGAGATGGTAAGAGCACAGACTCAGGGGCTGGCTCACAGGCTGGCTGTCCTGTATCCTCTCAGGGTTTCCATCTGCCCAGTAGTAAATCAGGGAAGACAGGAACCCCAGGGTAGCTGGAAGGAGTGGTAGGGTACTGGTTTGGCATGGCAGGATGTTTAGACTGCTGCTTTCGCTAGTAACTGAATCATGTACTTTGGGCAAATCACTTTCTAAACTCAGCTTCCTCATTTGTCAAATGGATAAACTCAATATATAAAACAAAAGCACTATTTTATTAGCATAAATTGTTCTGTCCAAATTTGTAACATTTGCTTAAAAGATAATGACAGAACAGCAAGGCCTGTCCTCATGCACACAACAGTGGCATCTTCTGCCTCCACGGTATCACATGGGTTTGTTTCTTGCTTTCCATTGTACACTAAGGAGATAGATAAATGTACATGGTGATTTACCTTGAGGTCTCGGGACCTCAGGATATGCTTCTGTTAAACAGACACGGTAGGAGCATCTCCATTCTAGCAAGTTAACAAGGTGGCAGGTCTTCAGTGGGTTAACATTTGACTTGTAATGCACTTAAAGGTGAATGTTGCTTTCTCTTGCAGTTCTAAAACAGTAAACATGGACAAAGAGAAATGAGTCAAACTTGACTAGAACCCCTGAAACACCTCCATAGAACCAAAATAGCTTGAAAGTCACTAGACAACTCTTCTGAGGGCTTTCCTGACATTCCATGACCTCCAAGGCCGGGGTGCCTGTACAAGCCTCCACTGAGGAAAGGGTGTTGGGGAGATCAGCGTCTGAGACTGAGTTAGGTCTTAGGCACAGGAAATGCCCAGGGTCTGGGCCTGCCCTCCCAGGGTGCGGGTGCTGAGCTTCATTGCCTGAGTCATCCGCCCCTGGGACCTGGCTGTGAGTTGGTGCTCACAGCACAACTTTCTATGGCCACACTCTTGGAAGGTGATAACAGCCTGCCCCTGAGGGCTGCTGTAAGGATGGACCTCATGAGATAAGTGCCTCTAAAAGGCTAAACATGGTGCCTGCCTGGCACAGAATGAGTGCTCAGTCAATGCAGGGTAGTATCACCTTCCTTGTTATTACCAGCACTTCCCCAACTTAACATTTCACAAATGCTCCCAGAGCCTCTGCCCACTTTCTCTCTGCTCATTGTCACGTTAGCAGAACTGACACTCTCATTTTATGGGCTGCTTTTTCAATACAAACTCAATAGAATATGAAGAGCAATCTCTGTGTTTTGTCCTGCCTTTCCTTTCCATTTCCCTGTGGCCAGGACTAACGCCACTTTTGAATAAAGTAAGTAAATTGAATTCTTTGTATAAAGCAACTAGGGAAACCCAGGGTGGAGAACAGGGAGACTGGTCTGTTTATATGCCAGTAACTCTACTGTAAATTCTCTTATAGTCAGTACAACTGATGTCAGTTCTTAATGTTCACAAATGAACAAATGCCTAATCTTCATTTTGTAGGGGAGCATAGAACTTAGTGTGCAGTGTTGTGGTAGTCATTGGAACCAAGAATTCCAACTCGGGTGTTTCATGTGGGAAATAGAGCAGCTAGCTGGCATGTTGGGGATAAAGCCTGAGCCACATTCTAAAGTTCTCTATATAGGAAGTCAAATGTGTTGGCCAGAAATGGTTTTGTTTCAATGTGCTTGGTGAGGAGTCAGATGTGGAATGCCGGCTTTCCCCTCATCCTGTTTTCCTTTCTGCCCTCAGACTTGCAATGCTTCTTTTGCCACCCGAGACCGTCTGCGCTCCCACCTGGCCTGTCATGAAGACAAAGTGCCCTGCCAGGTGTGTGGGAAGTACTTGCGGGCAGCGTACATGGCAGACCACCTGAAGAAGCACAGCGAGGGGCCCAGCAACTTCTGCAGTATCTGTAACCGAGGTAATTTCCCTGCTGTTTCCTCACTTCCAGAGTATGGGCCTGAGCTTGTGTGGGAGGCTGGGGGCTCTTGACCACCCTGTCTCAGATTCCATTCCTTGCACGGCCAGCCTTCCCTTCCCACTGAGTGATAAACACCCTCATCACCCAGCTAGCTGCTTGCCACCCCTTCCTTCCCAAGAAACTTAGGATGCTTGGAATGAGAGTTCCCAGGAGATCAGCAAGTGGGAACAGGAAGAGTATTGTTACCAAGCTTGGGCCTGTAACATCTGCTGCTCAGGTGGCAGGGTAGATACTACTGAACTATTGATGTTGGTGGGAGAGTCATTAGGCCCCAAGAGGTGGGAGAAAAAGGGTTCCTGCTTGAGAGCTTTTGCTGGCTGATTCACTGGCATGTGAAATTCAGCAGCCAGGGAAGGAGGTGGAGTCTAGAGATGGAGAAGGGTCAGAAACTTTTTAGCACAAAAGATCAGAAAAAAGCCCAAACCCAGGTAGAGTGTGGCCTTGATGAGAGAATGGAAGGTGTTCTGAGCAGGGTAGCGTGCTTGCTGCCGAGGTCGGCTTAGGTGGCATCTGGCTCTGTGGCCCTGGTGTCGTGTTGGATGAAATCAGGCCTGTCCTGAACCTGAGCTTCTCCCAGGGCTTGTTTGTTGGCTGTTGGATGGGCTGAAGTTTGTGTTTTGCAAGCACAGTGTCTGTGGAGGACGCTTGTGCCGTATCTCTGCTGAAGGAGGTTGGGCAGCTGTCTGTAGTGGGTGTGAGGATGCTTCTGCACGGTGTGCTTGCTTTGGCCAGGTGTGGACGTTGCTGGGGAGTCCTATCTCCTGGGACATCCTTGTCCCAATGCTTCTGGAAGCTTTGGGTGTGGCTTATGGATTGAATACTGAACCAGGAATCAGGGGGCCTAGGGTTTAATCCCAGCCCCTCTCACCCTACTATGTGACCTTGAGCTTTCCCTTCCTCTCTCTAAACATCAGTTTCTTCATCTCTTAAATGGGGTTAAGAACACCCCCCTTGCCCACCTCAGAGGGTTGTTATGAGGATCCTGGCACACAAGGTAGATGAAAGTTAACTGAACCCCACAAGGTGCTACACACTTGGGAGGCCCATCCTTACACTTTGTAACAGTGTTAGGAAAGACAGCTCACTGACACTCTGGTTTGGACCAAGCAGAACAAACAACCCTGCAGTCCTTGGCTGGAATCTTTGGGTACCTGTGCTCTCCCCATGTGCCCTGAGGTCGCTGGTGGAGGGAGATGCTGAGTAGCTGGGTGTTCTTGGTGCCCCTCCCTGGGACTGCATACCTGGGGTTTGCCTTGAAGGCCGCTGGATGTCACTCTTTGCATCACCAAGAAACCTGCTGTGAAAGCAAGGAGGTGGTAATAAAAGCTGCTTAAGCATCTGTCCTATTTTCTGACATGTCAATAGAGCCCTTTCTGGCAGGAACTTCCCCTGGGTAGCAAGCAGTGGGGTTGTGCATACAGGGAATTATCAGGCTGTGACTGATCATCGTGACCGTGGCTGCCTCAGCTCTAGAAAAGGTTTCCTGTCTCGTTTCATCCTAACCTGGCTTCCTGACAGCACCCCCAATAACTACACCTGCTATAACATGCCATCCTCAGGCATTTCATCAAGTTTTTAAGGTTGAAGTTAGCCTGAGAATGGGTCAGAGCCCAGAAGCAGGAACCAATGAGAGTGGAGAAAGATGCTAATGAGGAAACCCAGAAAGCCTAGCCCAGATTGCGGAGTGGGGCAAGAACTGATGGACAACCCAGGGCTACAGCCCTTGGGGGCTCGGCTCTGGAGGAAAGAAGAGCTGAGAGCAGCAGGGAACAGCAGGGCAAGTTGGCCCAGTTACGAGACAGCTGATGTGGCAAAGCCAACAACTATTTACGTCAGTAATTGCTTTTCCTGGGGCTGGTAAAGAGGGCTTGGGCAGCAGCCACAGGCTACATGACTGGGATGGAGACGCCAGAAGAGTAAAAACAGAGACCACCTTATCTCAGAAAAGACAAGACTACGTCTGGATCATAAGCTAAACTGCTTTGGGTCTGAGTCAGAGCAGGAAGTCCCATTCTTCCAAGAATATAAAAGAGGGCTCTGGTCCAACCCACCCTGGGTCCTTGGAAGGAAGAGAAAACAATTTCACTTTTTATCAGAAGAGAAGGAACAGGATTCTACCTCTGGACTCATTTCTTGGGCAGAAATAGGAAGAGACTCCTCCAGGGGGAAAAATACAAAAACAAAAGAGGAAGGTAGTATTTCCAGGAAGAAAATAAGAACACCAAAGACATCAAGGCACTGGAATCAGAATGCAGAGAGCAAGCTCTGGGTCGTCCTTTGCCCTGCTCACTTGCGCCAACAAAGCTGTGAATTCAGGGAGGAGCTGCATGAATACATGAATGTTCCCATCTCTACAACGGTTTGAGCAAAGGCTAATGTCAGCCAGCTGGTCAGACGGTTGAAGTTGGATCAAGTGAATTTCCAAGTGCCCTCTGAGATCCTTCAATCTGAACAAGTCCCCCCCTTTTTTTTAAATTCCAGAGAGGGCAAGGGGGGCGGGGAGAAACATCAGTGTGAGAGAGAAACATTGATCGGTTGCCTCCTGTACCCACCCCATCCAGGGATCGAACCTGCAACCTGGGTATGTGCCCTGACCAGAAATTGAACCCACCACCCCTTGGTGCATGAAATGATGCTCCAACTAACTGCACTACACCTGCCAGGGCCCAACAAGTCTTAAGCAGTCAACTACTTATAGATCTGCCATTTTCAGTCTTGCCTGTGAAGAAGGAAAGGATTAGAGGCAGCCTGACTGCCCTAGCCCTACACTTGAGACAGATGACTTTGTTTTTGTCCTTGAGACATATCAGGATGTGGGTCAGACCTTCTGTAGAGGAAGATAATTTGTGGTGGAAAGAGTATGATGGTGAGAAAAGCTTGTGCCCTCATTTTCAAGTTGAGGACATCAAGTTAAGTTGATCAGTGGGAAGGAGAGAAGGATCTGGTAGATCACCATAATTTTCTTCCTTGCTTTTTAAATTTCTATAGCAGGGTCTTTGTATGTATGCATATGTACTGGTACGAGGAAGAGGGATTGCTTATTGGGAACGTGCCTGTGAGAGAGACATCTGGTCTCCTACATCATTGCTTCAAAGGTAGAGGAAGTCTTCCCAGTCAGAGGTGGGCGTACAAGCTGTCACCAATGCCAATCCTGGGTGCAGACAGCCTGCCATTCCCCCAGACTGAGCTGATACAAACCGACTTAGTGCCCCGGTGGCCCTGCTCAGCTGGGTAAGGCCTCACCAGGGTCTGGACGACGAGAAGGCAGTTCCCGACCCCGCACGGATGTGGAACTTGCAAAAGGAGTATTTGCTCTGGAGTGTGAAATGCAGCATAACAGACAAGAAAATGCAATGGAGGAGCAGTAGCCTTTTGGTAATAAATTCTTCATCTCTATAGAGTGCAAGGGAGGGTGGCTTGTTGGTTCTTGTGGAGTCACATGTGTGCTCATTGTCTCCATCATTCTGGTGCCTGGATCAAGCCTCCTCTGGTTCTGGTTAATTAGTGGTGAATGGGCAGTTGAGTTCAGAATTCCAACTATTTCTGACATTAAAGATGTTTTCTTCTCAGAAACTCAGCTTCTGTTTTGGCCCAACAGTTGGCTGCTGAGTTGCTCTGTGTTTAAATTCTGGGCTTTACGTGGCAGCTGTGGATCCACTCCTACCACCCTGCCATGTGGTTTTGCTATAGATAGTACAGTCTGCAGCTGGGTAAAGTCAAGAGGACCCAGCCATGTGTTTCTCAGACTGTTTTTCAGGAAAAAGCAAATTTTCATTGAGCATCTGCTGTATTCTCTTGGTATAGCACTTCCCACAAGGAATAAATGTAATAATTCCTGGTGCTCCTTCCCTCCTTTCCCATCCCCTCTGATTTGCAGTGGACCTGCCTGGGTACATCATACCACTTCAGAGGCCTCACAAGGGATTAAAAAACAACAACAAAAATTCCCTTCTAAAGTGGCGTCATCGTATCATCAGAAAGTCATGAGTGATATCTATGCTGGTTGTTGGGGCCACAGCACCCAGCAGGTTGCTAAGATCCTCTTCCATTAGCCTCATCTGCTCACTCCTGACTATACCCTCCTTCTTTGGAATGTTTTGAGATAAGCCAGTCTGTCCCCTGTAACTGGCCCCAGGCAGACCACTGTCACAGCACAGGACAACTTGCTCTGCCAAGCAGCGCAGGACACCAGCATCTGGCCCAAGTGGGTCTGTGAAGTAGCTGTGTCAGGAAAGGAAGGAAAATTCACTCAGTCTCCCATTTCCTCCAGAAACACCAAGCTCTATTGCCAGGGGAGTGTTTGTTAAATAAGTTTCCTGTAGGGCAGCCCCTATCAGTGGCTTCCATTCTAATGGAAGAGAAATGCATGAGTGTAAATGGTGATAAGGAAACTTATTGCAAAAGTCCAAGGGATGTTTCTAGGACCAGGGCCAGGGCCAAGACACGGGAACCATTAAAAAGAGTCAGCCCAGTGGTTAAGGACCACATGTGGCACACGGTCCTGGGGCTGGAGTCCCTACTCTGCCATTTAGTAGCTATACATGTGACTGCAAGTTACTTAACCTCACCAAGCCTTTTATTTTTTCATCTATAATATAGGTAGTATAAGAATTCCTAGTTCATAGGGTGGTTGGGGGAATACTGCAGAATATGTACAATGTGCTAGGCCCTGGCACACCATCACCACTTGTTGTAGGTGAACTCTTACTGTAGTTCTAGCAGTGTTCCAAAGGCCATGCCAATTCAGACTTTTTAAAACGAGCCTCGTGCAGACACTACATAGTACTCTTCAGCCTCTGACCCTATAGTAATGGATCCCATTGTTATTCTGTAGCTGTAATTTTCAAAAGGAATGCAAGTACCTAAGAATGTCAGCCAGATCCTAGTGAATTAAAGGACATCATGAAGGCACTGGCCCTCCAAGTGGGCCTTATGCTAAAAAGCTTCACTTCCTGCTGAAGGCACTTTCTGATCCTTGACCATAAACGGGGTTTGATGACACAGCTCCTTTCTGTGCGACCCAAGTCGAAATCCTGGTTCCATATCCTCAGACTTGTGGGTGGTGTGCAAGTTGGCCCAAGATCTACTCTTCCCAGCCTGAGATATCACACAGCTCAGATTGACCGGAGGATCTGTGTTGGGCTGGAGTAGCTCCAAGATGGCTGGACTGTCCTTCCACAAAATAAAGACAAAGATCATCCCTGTTTCTTCCTTAAGTGAACCTGATGGATGCTCCAAAACTGAACCAAAAAGACACCACGAATAAGAGATGACTACACCCCTTTAATGTAACTTCCTATTTTTCTTGTTCTTCAAACCTCTAAACCAAGTTACCAAGTCCAGTTATTCTGAAGGTTAAAAAGTTAGAATAGAACATGTCCTAATAAATAGAAGGAGTGCTCCTGGAGGCGTCCCTTTGGTGTTTCATCTTGCCTCCATCTGATTTATTGTACCATTTACTTTTACAAGTGTTAGCAAGCGTTCTGCTGGCTGGCGGCCCGTGGCTGTTTTGGAGCCCCGTGTGCTTTTCTGACTGCATTTCTAGCTGTGGTCCCTCCAGCTAACCTGGGGCTGTGGGACTACTCAAACCACTCTTTACTGAGGTGTCAAGCAAGCCTAGAGGCAGGAGAAGGATCTCAGACCATCCTTGGGCCTGGGCCCTCCACTGCAGCCTTGCAGAGTGGGCTCTGCAGAGAAACTGATTCAAGAACAGTGCCACCCTTCATCCTGAGCCAGGTGGCTCCCATGGTTGCAATTGTTTTTGAGCCAAGGAGGGGCCCCTTCTAGGTGCAGCTGACCTAGGAATGCTAGCCGGAGCGGCCAGAGGAGAGGCTTGGGGGAAGCAGAGGTATCTCTGTGCTGGCCGCGGGATCTCATCTCCTTTTGTCTTGTTTAGGTTTCTCCTCTGCCTCCTACTTAAAGGTCCATGTTAAAACCCACCACGGTGTTCCCCTTCCCCAGGTCTCCAGGCACCAGGAGCCCATACCGAATGGGGGAGCAGCGTTCCACTGCGCCAGGACCTATGGCAACAAAGGCAAGCGACCCCTTGCTCTGCACTTTGCTTCTCTGCGCAGACTGTGTTGTGGGGGCGCTGGGCCGGGTGTGGGGAGGCGGGAAGGCTGCCGGCTTGCTGGCCGCCTCAAGGAGGCTCAGAGATCTGAGTGGCAGTGGCCTCCAGGACAAGAGTCACAGTGGGTATCTCACTCCAGGGCAGTGAGTGAAGCTTTAGGGCACTGCCATGATCCAGCCCCCGCCTCCTCTTCCCCAGCCCTCCTTCCTTGCTCCTGGCCAGCCCCCTGCTATCTGGAGCCCTGCAAGGATGTCCCAGGCTCAGGGCTGGAAGAGGAGCCCTGCATGATGAATTACTTTGGGCTTGTCTGTTGCCTGTGGCCCTTGAAGGGTGGTGTGGAGCTGTGCTGAATGCTTTCTCCTTTGACCTTGCAGGGCAGGGGGAGCCAAGGGCTGGCCTCCTCCTTGATAGGTGTGACTGGTTTCTATGAATGCCCTTTTCAGAGGGCCTCTGGCTAAGTTTGTGAGATGCATGGCGATAAATGAGCTACCTGACAAGCTACCTAACCGCCTCTGATCCGAGTTGGTTTGCATAGAGCTCCCTAAGCCCCACCTTCACTTGTTGATTCAGGTTGTTCTGTGGTATTTCAAGTTGTTGTTGCCTTGGGGATAATGCCAGGGGCTTGGTGGATGGCAGAGATGGCATGCTCCATGCTCCCATCACAGACCTCCTTTCCCGGCATGGCTCTTTGAACCCAGGCAGGAAGCTGCTGATTGGTGGAGGACTCCATTGTGGGCTGGGCAAGGCAGAGCAGTGAAGGTTGTCTTGAGGTCTAGCTTGTCCTGGGTTCTGTGTAGGGACAGATAGCCAGCTGCGTTGTTTGAAGTTGCTTTTAATCTCTGTGCTTTGGCCACTTTGCCCAGGAAAGGTTTTGGCAGAAATAAAGTGGTAAGGGCAGGGCTTGTGTTTGCAGCACTGGGAAAAGGACTGGCTTCTTTCTCAGCCATCAACGACGTCTGCTGACTTGAGGACCCTGCGGCTCTGGTTCTGCGTTGCTAGGGCGCAGCTAGTCTGGTGCAGAGGTGAGGCCATTGACATACCTGTTCCGCATCGTCAGAGCAGCCAGTTTACCTTCAGAGGTACCCAGGAGGGCTCCTACAAGTTGGGGGTCTTTGAGTTGTTCTGGGCAGAAGCAGTGGAGGTCCCTCTCTGTACCCCCTTCCTTGAAGCAGGCTGAGATGATGGTGAGCGGTACATGTGCACCTGCATGAAGAGTGCTCAGCAAGGGAGGCTGGCAGCCCCAGGGCCCTGCTGTCTCACCCACATAGGTACACACCAGACTCCCTGACTGACCAGCCGAACCTCGGTGGGTTCTGCCAGGACAGTGGATGGCTGTCGGCTGCCCTCCACAGGCCTGTGAGCTGGCCCCTCACAACCCCTCCAGGAGGGGGCATGTCCAAAGCCTGGCCTCATCTCTCCTCTGTGTTTTGTTTTCTCCTAGAAGGCCAGAAATGCTCACATCAGGATCCGATTGAGAGCTCCGACTCCTATGGTGACCTCTCGGACGCCAGTGACCTGAAGACGCCAGAGAAACAGAGCACCAATGGCTCCTTCTCCTGTGACATGGCGGTCCCCAAAAACAAAATGGAGTCTGACGGGGAGAAGAAGTACCCCTGCCCTGAATGCGGGAGCTTCTTCCGCTCCAAGTCCTACTTGAACAAACACATCCAGAAGGTGCATGTCCGGGCTCTCGGGGGCCCTCTGGGGGACCTGGGCCCCGCCCTCGGCTCACCTTTCTCTCCCCAGCAGAACATGTCTCTCCTCGAGTCCTTTGGGTTTCAAATTGTTCAGTCGGCGTTTGCATCATCTTTAGTAGATCCTGAGGTTGACCAGCAGCCCATGGGGCCTGAGGGGAAGTGAGGCAGATGCTGGGTCCCCTTGGAAACGGCCATCTGGGGACTACTGAGAAATGCTGTGAATGCGGAGGGAAGTGATGTCTTTGGGTTCTGTAGCTGAGGTTTTTATTCGTTTTTAAACCCCGCTCCCCACCTTATCATCCCACCCCTCTCCACCACCCATTCCCCCAATGGTCTTTAGAAATAGATCCTCATCTGATACTCTGCAGAAGTATCTGCGAGACCCAGTATGAGGCAAAGGCAGGAAACACTACATAGGCCTTCAAGGCAACACCAGTCCCAGTTTCTCTAATGGGCGGAAGCTGGAATTCCTGGTGCTCAGTTCTTAGTGAACCCCACCCCAAACCTACACCTTATGGCATTCTGGTCCCCTCCCACTTCTCTAATCCCTCATTCCCCCATCTCATATCCTTCAAAAGAAAACACAATAGGGTCTCCACCCACTTACACAACTCTGATGCCCAACTGTCTTTAAGGAAGCTGGAAGCCTATAGCATCCCATGGACCATGGGGTGAGTGTCCTCCTAGAGCCCCATGAGCTTGACCCTTGACCTGGAGGGCCCCAAACCTTTCTGAGCCCTGCTTGGAGGCTAGCATTTTGCTACTAGGACAAGCTTAGCTATTGAGGACACTCCCACCCCAAATTCCAGTTCTTACGTGATTTTAACCATTCAACTTGCTGTTGGGTTTTAATTCTCTAATTATTATTATTATTGTTATTATTTTTTAGGACCAGTTGTAGTGAATTGCTACTGAAAGCTATCCCAGGTGATACAGAGCTCTTTGTAAACCGCAGTCACAAGTTAGGGTTAGTATTAAACTTTGTTTAGATGTACCATAATTAACTTGGCTAGTTGATTGTTTGAAGTCTATGGAAGAAATAGTTTTATGCAAAATTTTAAAAATGCCAGTCTGGTCAGGGAGATAGGGGGTTTAGTGCTTTTGGGAGCCAGGAAAGCAAGAAAGCTGGCAGGTGGGGACATTGTGTACCTCGGTTGTGTCACATGTGAGCAAGCCCAGGTTGACCTCGTGATGTGAATTATCTGATCAGACTGTATTAAAAACGTTAGTACGTTACTTTACCGGCTCCCTTGAGTCTGGTTTTTCAGCTATGGGAGTCTTTGCGACCCAGAGGATAGGCATTCTACACCCCTGCACCTAGAGTGGGGATGGGATCCCAGGAGACCTGTGTTCCCACTGAGGTCTCAGCTGCCAGCATTCACCCATTTGTTCCACAAATACTTCACTCCTGTTGTCTTCACTACTGTGTGCCATGCCCAGCCTCAGACCCTGGGGATACAGTGGTGAAAGGATACCCTTGTGGAGCTTAATGGTAGAGAGACAGTTAAACAGATTTAACCGGAGTTCAGAAAATGAGAAGTCCAAGAAGAAGAACTGGGCAAGGTAGGAATAGTGAGAACAGGAGGGTGAATGGGGTGGTCTAGGAAGGTAAGAGGCAGGGGGTGGGACTCTGGGAGAAAAGACCTGGAGTTAGAGGGGACCAGCTAGGGCCTAAGGAGGGACATGGGAAAGCTGAAAATCCTCATGGCTAAGGGGTTATAAGAAGCTCAGCAACTTGAATCCCCCCCAACCCTGTGTTACCTATGGGGTAAGTAAAAGGTTGTGGCACCCTTAGTGGTGAATGTGTGAAGAGAAGGGGGAAAGGGAACAGCAAACGAGGTAAGAAGTTAGCACAGTGAAGATTCATGGGAACAAGAATCAGAGAGGGGGAACAGGCAGACTCACAGCAGCTGGGCATCTTGGGAAGCCTCAGGCAAGAGGGAAATCCCTAAACTAATAGAAATAGCATCTAACCTCCAAACAGTAGAAAAAAGTGGTAAAGGAGAAAAATAAATAGACCAGGAGGAACAAAGCACAAAATTATTTAGATTCACATGAATATCAGTAATTACACTGTTCTGGTTTAAAGGCAGACTTGTAACTGGATTTTTTTAAAAAACCTCTAAACCACCTACACAAAGTCTCAGGTAAGTTGCTGGGCTCTAAAATGTGTAGATGGAGGCCTGGGCTGTTTTGTGTATCAGAGAAAAGAGCTGCTCTAGAATGCTGAGACATGGACAGGTAGCTTTGTGATCACTACAGAATCGGCCAGCTGGTTATACTGCTGGGCATTAAAGCAGAGAACCTGGCCTTGAACCAAAGACTTGAGACATGCTAGGTCCTGCTCCCCACCTGAAACCCCTGGTTGTATCCATGGACAAGTAGGGACCACAGTTAGGAAGCGGTATGGGTCACGTGGCAGAAGGGAACAACAAAGCAAGCAGGCTGCTCTTCTTCCAAAGCACTACTCATCTGGAGGCCTGAGCAGCAAGTGGTTATCCCTGCGTGTCCCCGTACCCTCAACTTCCACATCTCCATATGCCACACTCTTCAGGCCATGGGGGAAAATCTGTGTAGGACATGGGTGCACAAAGATAGAATGACTTCTCTTGCCATGGTCAAGGGCAAAGAACCCGAGCTTTGGCTGTCTAGCTCCACCATCTGGTCACTGCTAACTCTGGGCAAATTTCTGAGCCTCAGTTACCTCATCAGTGAAACGGGCTGTGAACACCCTCATCATGAACTAACATTCTCTGTGCCTAATCCTCAGCCTGACCTGTGAGGTTGGTTCTATTCCTATCCCCCTATTGCAGATGGGTAAACAGAAAAACAGGCTCAGAGAGGTAGAGGCACCCTACCCCCACCCCAGGTCATATATAAGTGACAGCCAGAATTCAAACTCGGATTTGTCCTCTGACTCCAGGACCTTTATTACCAAGCTCTCAGTGACAGATGGTGCTTTTACACACATGTAAATGCCCAATACCATGCTTGGCACAGAGGCAGCTCCGGTTGCCCTGCCAGGCCCCCAGGATGAAGTCCTGACAGCAGAAAATGACCACTGAAGAAGGCTCAGTGCCAGAGAGAGTGCCCAGAGACCAAGTGTGAGCATACTCTTCATACTTAAGACTGACCTGGGGTGAACTGTGCCCCACCCCAAGCCTTACTGGACTACACTGAGTGAAGGTGTTCCAGGCACCATCAGCAGCCTGAGCTTTCCAGGCACCACCAGGCAGAGCTGTCACACCAAGGAGCCAGCTCAGCTCCTCCCACTCTCAGTACATACCAACCATTCCCAGTGTCCTCCCTTTCCCCATGGAACACCCTCCACCTGGAGGCTCTTCCTCAACAGCTCTTTGCATCTGAATCTTACCCTTTTCACAGCCTTCTTTGCCTGCCTCAGCACTGCTTTTGCCCTTCCCTAAGTCATCGTCACTGTGCCCTGGTTCATGGTGGTCTTCGGAGACAGTACCGGGGGCAGATCCCAGCACCACCACCTTCTGACTGGAGGACCTCCTGCAGGAGCAAGGAAAACAGTTCTTAATCACATGGCTGCTGGGAGCATCTTATGGACTGATATTTGTAAAGCACATTAGGAAACACTCAAAAAGCTCCCTTTTAGTTTACCTCCTCCACCAGACTACTCTCTAATAAAAATGAACGAGAGCAGGGATAAGTGAACTTTTTCTGAGAAGAGCCAGAAGGTAGACAGCTTTTTGAGCCATATGGTCTCTGTCACAGCTACTCAGCTCTGCTGCTGTGCAGTCAGGCAAAGACAATACATAAATGGATGTGCAGGGCTCTGTTCCCATAAAACTTCACTGATGGATACTGAAATTTGAGTTTCATATAATTTTTACATGTTAGGAAAATTCTCTCCTTTTGATTTTTCCAACCATTAAAAAAATGTAAAAATCATTCTTAGCTCATAGGCTGTGCAAAAACCAGGTAGCAGGCTGGGTTTGGCCCCTGGGCCATAGTTTGTTGACGACTGCACAAGATGAGCTTCTCTTCCTGCTTCTCTAGGCCTTCCCCTGGTTTCAGATCTTGGATGTCACCCAGAGTCCCGCCAACCGTAGGCTCACAGTTCACGTGAGTCAAATTGATCCGACACCCAGGGCTTGTGAGTTCTTGGTGTGCCCATCAATCCATTGATCCACACAAAGTGCAATGTCATATCTCCCAACCGAGATTGTTCTAAGGAACTCCGGAGTCTGCACAAAGATGGGCCTACAGTGCTTGAATAAGAACTGCCTACCCCGTTCCTCCTCCTTTTGAGGGTAGGGGCAGAGCAGGGCAGAGGGCAGAGGGTCAACAGGGAGCTGACAGAAGGCAGGATTGGAGGAAATGGTGAATGAGGTCAGTGACTGAACCTGCTAGTGCCGACTCGGTTCCTTCTGGCTGCTTTATCTACCTCTGCTTTCCGGCTTTCCTGAATGGCTTGTACTTGGAGGTACCAGGGATAAAGAGAGGGTGGCAGTTTTTGCAGTGAATTCAGAATCCACAGTTCTCTTGAGTACCTCTTGCAGCAGTAAATCCCATAGTCATGTTCTCTCTTACGTTGAGTGACGATATTCCATCCTGGCCCATGGAGGAAGCAGGCTGGTGGTTCCCCAGTTTATATAATCGAGCACCTGGTAGCAGGGCCTCCAGAATTCTAGGCCTTACACACCCCACATCTCCCCACATCTCCCACGGCCACCTGTCCGACCCTCCTCTGGACCTCTCCAAGAGTGGAGGGTGCCTCTTATATCCTGTGGAGCGGCTCTCATTGGGGAGGAGGAGGAGGAGGGCAGAATGATGATGTCTGGATCTGTATCTCTCAATAAACTGCTGTGAAAGGAAATGCCAAATATTTATCTAAGAGATTAATCCATCCCAACAAAACAAGTTTCTTTTGAGGACAAGGCAGTGTGGAGGTAAGCACCTCTGAATAAAGCTGCTTTGTATCGCTGTGGATAGGCACCACAGGAAAACAGCTTATTTTTGCTATGGGGAAAGCTTGCTGCTTTCCCTAACTCTGCTGCCCTAGCCAGAGGCCAGTCCGTACCAGGCTGAGGTCAAAGCCTGTGGCAGCAGTGAAAAGAAAACTGCCTGATTATTGACATTCTCCTTCCTCCTTCAAGGGCATTTCTCTTCTGGTTTTCTCTTTTGAGTCAAAATCTGTGCCCTGAGCCTGCTGAAAGCTTTGGTGTCCATGTTAAGGAACACAAACTCCATGAGTGGTGGGGCCTATGTTAACTTTCTTTTAAGCTTGTCTTTGATGAAAAACTGTCTGCTTATTCATGTAGTTTCCTCTGCCTGCAAAGTACTTACCTTTTTTGTTTATCTGAGGAATTAATTCTTCAAAGCTCAGCTCAGATGAACCTTCATCTGCACAGCCTTCCTTGCCCCCAAGAAGGGAGGCAGCTTTCATTTATAACATCACAACTAGGTGTCACACACATGCCAGGGGCCTTATTTACATCAACAATCCTATGAGGCAGGTGCTGTTTTATTTTCACTGAGGCTCACAGAGGTCAAGTCACTGCCAATGCCACATAGCTGTGAAGTGGCAGAGCCATGACCCAAATCCTGGACTGTCTGAATATGGCACTCAGGGTTCCATCACTGTGTCTTCCTCAGTGCCAGCTCCCTGTTCTGCACATATTTCTACTTTTGCATCATCTTTTTTATTGGTCTATCTCCTCATAGGAGCCCAGGTTTCCTTGCAAATGGGGTTCATGCAAAGGTAATTCATTGCTGTATTCCCAGTATTGACACTGAGCAGCCACTAATTCATTCAACAGGTATTCTGAATGGCTCCTGTGTGCTAAGAAAGACCTAATTCCTGCTCTCAAAGAGCTTAAGCATAGATAGTATAGGACATGGGACATACAAATGTCTGCACCATAAGAGAGAACATGACATGAGAGGTGAAGGGAAATAAATGCTCTGATGATCTGGAGAAGGATGAGATGCCCTCTAGGTCTGAGAAGGTGGTGGCATTAGAGGACCTTGGAGCATGCTTAGGACTTGGACATATAGGGCTGGGTGTGGGGAAGCAGGGTGGCTCAGAGAAGGGAGGACATGGACAAACTTGCTCTTGAAGTCCAAATACCAGCTGATGATCAAAGTGACAAGTCCCTTCATGTCATTGAGGGGGGAAAAGGGCCATTTCGGATTGTGTAGGAACTGCTGGAAAAAAGCCAGCCAGCAATAAGATTGTGAAGAGCTGGTCAGGGCAGATCGTGGGGGGTCAGTTTGGGCAACTGACCCAATGTTGGGGCCAATTTGGGTGAACAAACAAAGACAATTTCCTAAGAGGAATTCTGCAGCCAGCTTTTTAAATAACAAATCTTTGAATAAGGAATCTCATTATAATAATAACCAGCACCATTTATTGAGCACACAGTTCTTCTGATTCTCATGTCACAACAGGTACAACTGTCTCCATTTTACGAATAAGAAAACCGAGGCTCATAAATCTAGCACGTAATAAAAAGCCTGAGATGTAGAGCCAGAAGATCTTGGTTTCAAGGCTCAAGTTTACTTTCCTATACTGATGGCAGAACTTTATTGATTTCAGAGAGCGGAAGGGAGAGGGAGAGAGAGAGAGAAACATCAATAAGAGAGTCGTCATTGATCAGCTGCCTCCTGCACGCCCCTGACTGAGGATTGAGCCTGAAACCCAGGCATGTGCCCTGACTGGGAATTGAACTGTGATCTCCTGGATCCTAGGTAGATGTTCAACTGCTGAGCCACGCCTGGCCAGGCCAAACATTTCTTTATGATGACCATCTCATAGTTACACCTGCCCAAGTCCAATGGCAATTTTCAAACCCTGAGGTTCTTCTTCTGGAGTAGGCTCCCTTCCTTATGTACTAGGGAAAGTCACATGCTTACCTCTATGTCCTAAAGAGGAACACACAAGCCTATTTTCCATATTCAAGTTTAAGTGGAAATACACTGGCACTTGAGGTATAAGATTTAAAAGAAGGGGAGGGGATCTGCCTCAGTGTCTTGCCATCTTGAACCCTCTTTAACTAGATGCCTGCCCCTAGCTGGAGTCTGGTAAGATTCATTATGCACAGCCCATTTCCTGGAAAGTTGTGTTGTGGAAAAGACAAATACATATAAACAACTAGAAATGTGATCTAGGAAGTGGGTAGGTGTAGGGAATTTATTGCACTTAGAGGGTGGAGGAAGGAGACCCTAGATAACATCCACCCACAGTTCCACAGAGTTGTTACTAGTCTTAAGAGTTGGGAGGTGGGATCATGTATATCACATAGGAACATGAACTCTGGGACATTCCCATCTACTTTCACCATCTCCTTGCCTCAACTTTCACAGGAAGCAAAAATAAAACTAAAACTCTGTAGCCACCACTCTGTCTACTTGGGGACTGTTTGACCCCAGGCAGCTTTGTCTTAAGGGGAGAAGAAGCCCATCTCTTTTCTCAATATAGGATCTGTCCCCACATAATGACTAGCTCATTATGGGCCATGTGGTCACGATACTCGTGGTCTTCCAGTGCTGCAGGGTCCAACCCTGCCCTCCTGACTTGAGTTGGCAGTGGGACACCTTAAAGTTACACTTCTCAGAACTGTTTTCAACAAGCTGTTCTCTTCCTCCTCAGACCTGCCTGAACTGGCTAGGGTACTCCATAACAATGTTCTATTTTTCCTTGGCTTTGGCGCCAATCCTTTGCCACCAGATGCATCTACATGCAACTACCCAGGAGAGAACAGCAGGGGGAGCCAGAAAAATTCAGATTCTTCAGCTAGACAAAAGGGTCAAGGATAAAAGCTACTACTACTTCTCAAAAGGCTCAGGTAATTTTCGCATCATTTAAGATATACAGAACCAAGTACACAGCTGATTGTGAAGTTCAGGTGAGTGGAAAGCCAAATGGAATTCACTCATTCAGTCACCAACAACTATTTACTAAGCACCTAATACATATCAGGGTAGACACTGCATATAAAGAAGACTGTTAAAGTCCCTAACCTAACTAATTCATACATTAGAGCTGATGAACTGGAACAATCGGCAAGTGGAGGTCTAGGCACTTGGACCAAAGTGAAGGTATATGACAAATGCATGGGATTCTGGGAATGGGAGAGCCAAAGAATAGAGCAATCTAAATGAGAGTACACAAACTAAGGGAAATAGCTTCTAAAACACGTTAAAACTGAAAACTTGGTCAATATAGGTTCAAGATAATCCAGTGGGGAGAGGGAATGAATGGGGTAGAGATGAAACAAGACAGGCCATTTGTTGATTCCACAAGCTAGGTAGCAGGTACATGGTAATTAATTATATAATTCTCTATACTTTTGCATATGTTTGAAAATTCCCATAGGAAAAGTTTATATATAACCAACAACTTGGTCAATAACCACTACAGTCAAATTTCACAGCAGAGATCCTATTTGTTATGGGAGAAAACTGAGCATCTCTGTTCATCCAAATTTCTGAAGTTCAGAACACACTGAAACTCTGGACAATTTCTCTCCTGTTCCCTTCTCTCACAGATCTGTTGCCAGAGCCTATAATCTTGATCCTTTATTTTATCTTATTTAGTTATTTAAATTTTTATTTTTATTGATTTTAGAGAGAGAGAGATCTGTTGTTCCACCCATCCATGGACCCATTGGTTGATTCTTGCCTGTGCCCTGACCAGGGATCAAACCCCGCAACCTTGGTGTATCAGGATGATCCTCCAACCAAATGAGCTACCCGGCCAAGGAGAGCTTGATCCTTTAAATTGTGGCACAATGTATGTGAGTTATTTTGCTGGGGCTCCTTATCTGCATTATTTATAAGAGCAGGTAAGAAGAAACTCAAAACCTCCCTTGGGGACAATACTGAGATTTAAGCTCTATCTTCTGTTGTCCAGCAGGGAAGAAGTGTGTAGTGATGACGAGAGGGGAGTCCATGGGAGCGGAGGATGAATTCTGTTCCTAGTAGCCCTGCGAGGTCACTAGGTGACCCTGAACAAGACCCGTATCTCTGGGAGCTCCTCCTTTCTAAAGACAGGGACACACTACATATGGGAACAGCACTTGTAAATGCTTGTTTTGGCAACATAAGAGAAGTTCAAAAGACAGGTTCTTTCCCATATGTCTCCTCATCAGTATAACATCTTAGGTATAACAACATACAAAAAGCATACAGCAGGGGCCACTCTTGACCTCAGGAAAGCTCTGGTTCAAGAAAGAGGTTTTCTTGGCAGGCCTTCTATCACAGGAGTTTAATTCAAATCTGGCAGGAAGTACTTGGTCAAAGCTGTGGCAGATAGGAGTAGTCCAAGTTTTGGCCAGGATGAACTAAAAACTGCAGCCATCATTCCATTACATCCAGGGGTGGTGCTTGATAGCTAACAAGAAACAGTGCAAACAAAGCTATCTAGAACAGTTAAAACCAACCTAAAAACAAGGTAAAATAAGAGCTTGATAAAATCAAGCAATAACACATTAAGGCAGTAAAACTAACACTTTGGAATTATTTTAAATGATAAGAGTATTGATTATATAAATGACCCACACAGAAGTACATGCTTCCGAAAGAGTGAAAAAAGTGAATAAAATACTGATAATAATGTATAAATGTACTACAAATCAGGAGCACATTTTGAGTAATAAAAGTAGAGCATTCACAAAGCTACAGTGATCAAAACAGTATGGTACTGGGATTAGGATAAACATAGATAGAATTGGAATAGAACGGACAGTCCAGAAATAAATTCATACATCTATGGTCAACTGATTTTCCACAAGTGTAACAAGACAATTCAGTGGGAAAAGGATGGTCTTTCAACAAATGATGCTGGGAGAGCTGGATATACATGTGCAAATATGACGACAAAAGCACAAGTGACCAAAGGAAAAACAGATAAATTAGACTTCATCCAAATTTAAAACTTTTGCACATCAAAGAACTATCAAGAAAGTGAAGCCCGGCTGGGCATGGCTCAGCGGTTGAGCATCGACCTAGGATCTAGGAGATCGCGGTATAACAAGAGCAAAATCAGAGGTTTAGCTAGGTTCTAGCTTCTGATCCTAGAAGGTGGCAGTAATAACAATATTAATAATAATAGCAGAAGTTCTTAACATGTGTGAGGCGCTCTTCTAAATGCTTTACATATTTAACAATTTCATGTTTATTGGAGCAGATTTTCCTACTATATCTTAGAGATCAGAAACTCAGAGCAAAAGAATGTTACCAGCTGATGGCAGAGCCATTCTAGGAATGGGAGGCTTCTCATAAGTCGGATGACTCGTGAAGGTGACACAAGGTTAGGCCACTCAGTGTGGGAGAGGACAAGATCCTAGAAAGTGGAAATATTCCACCACTGGGCAGCAACACTCTGGCTGCAGCAAGGCAGGATTTCTTATTTCTAATGTCAGGACAATAAGGAAGCTGCTGCCAATACTGCATAAAACTCAAGAACACTTAGCAGTGATGGCTGACTTCCAACTGAGCCATTAAAGTAAATGTAGAAGAAAGCTCCAGGTAGAAAATAGCATTGGGAACTCAAAGAACACACTGAGTATTTGAAGCTGGTACTTAATCTTCTATTATTGAACTGAGGGTCTGGCCATGCTGGGGCTAATCTGAGTCCATTTATGATACCGTCCATACCACTGCTCACCTCTGTTATCTGGGCTTCACAGAGTGTGAGAAGGGCAGCAATCAGATCATAGGGCTTGGCCTCATATGATGTTGATTCCTCTTGTCCTTACATTTCCTTCCAGCCACAATCACTCTACGACCTTGTTTGGAATTCTTTTTTTCTTCTCTCTCCATTTGACTATAAGAATTGAAGAAAATATATTATAAATTGTATTAATATTTCCTGACATACAGATTCTTTAAAGTATATCTGTTAAGAGGAGATGGGATGAAACCAACCATGGGCAAAGATGGGTGAAGGAAGTTTTAAAGAGAGTAATCCACATCACAGTGCAGAATGGGAGAGATGGCCAGTAGGGAACTAAGATTATGATAAAAAGGAAAAGCAGTCCCTGACACAGAAGGCAGGCAGGTTCAGAAAGGCTGAGTAACTGTTTGCTGACTGAAAACATAAACAGTAACAGTAGAATGAAATACCTTGATTCAAACAGAGGGATTTTCCCAGCTACCTTGTTGTTCCCCCACCAGGATATATTTAATAGATAAACATCTGATTTACATATTGCTTACATAAATACAAATGTTAACTACAATTGTGTATGATAAATTAAAAGTAATTCACGGCAACCACCACAATCAGGGCTTGGCATACCTAAAATACACAGATGAGCATTTTTACATTTTGGAGACATAGCAGATTAGGGCAAAAGCACTGCATTCCTAAAGGTAACCCACAGAGCCCATCATGCCCTGTGACTGCCTAGGCTAAGCCTAGCATCTGGCCAAGGTCAATCACCCCAACTCCAAACTCAAGACTTTCCTTTCCTGTTCTCTTTCCCTGACAGCTTAGAACTCCTAGGCTGCTGGTTACTGCAAATGCTCTTGCTAAGCTATGAAGTCTCGATTTGAGGCCTGGTTTCTTACCTCCACTTTGAGACCCATTTCCCACCCTACCAGCATCCTGCTTCATGAAGTTCACACACTCTCGTTATGCTCAGGAATGCTAAGGTTAGACCCAAAGTTCCCTTGTGCCTTCTTGCCAGCCTGCCTTTATTCTAGTAACTCATCTGCACTCACCTGAGTCTTACTTTGATTTTCTGTCCAATTGGCCCACCATCAGTCCCATATCAAACTGTTTGCTGTGCATCATTTCTACATGAATACCCTGCCCCTATGCCAAATTCAAAAGTAGTGAGACCAAACCCATTACTTGTCCCCAAATCAGCTCCACTTTTTTAAACCCCTGGCTACTGAACAATTAAAATGGATACACAACCACTGAGAAATCCACGCCATCAGTAGGCCAAATCAGTTTATTGAGGCCCATGTCAGCCTTTCCCATAATCCCTCCAGCCACTTCCAGTCCTCCTCACCTTCACTTCTTGAAGTTGTCTATCCTCAGAATCTCCCGTCACCATCTCCCTTTCTTTCCATAATCCATACATATATATCCCCCCCAACACACACACGCACACAACCACTACCACCAAATCCTTTATCGCCAATGGCCGCCTTCTTGTTAAAGCCAATGGGTTCTTTTTAGCTCTTGCTTATTAGTCTGCCTAGACTGCCTCTCTTCAGCCTCACTGCCTACATTTATGGAGCACTAAGTGCTTTAATCCTCACAACAAACCTCCAGAGACATAGGGTAGCTAAGTAACTTGCAGAGTCACACAGCTATTATGTGGCAAAGCAGGATTCGAACCCAGGTGACATGACTCAATTGTGGGCCCAGGCTCACTCTTCTCTTACATAAATCACACAAAAGCATCTTGCTGATCTCTGGCTTTGTCTTGGCTTCCTCTAACCTTCCACACTGTGGCCAGAGTTACCTCACGACAATGCAAGTTTGATTCTTGTCATTCTCCTGCTTGACTCTTCACTGGCTCCTCACTGTCTTTAGGATAAAGTCCACACTGGGGAACTTCCACAGCCTGGTCAACGAGTGCTTACCTCTTTGGCTTCATGTTTCTGTTTGCTGGGCTCATTTTAATCGCCACTGTGGATGTTCCACTAGCCACAGTGATAGCCTACACTTCCAGGCTTCTGCACATTGTCTGACCTGCAAGAACACTAACTCCTTGCCCCTTCCTATTTTACTTTTTCTGATAAGCCTTTTCTGACCTCTCTAAAACTAGGCCATATGCCCCTCCTGTGAGCTTCCACAGCCCCTAGTACTAATCTCTACTGTAGCATTTATTTCACTCTGTTGTTTGGCCTGTCTACTAGTATCTGCTCTATCACAAGACTATAAGCTTCACAAGAACAAGGACCTTGTAGAGTTCACTGTTGTATCCTCAGTACTCAGCTTAGTGCCGTCTGGTGAACAGTAGACACTTAATAAATAATAACTGAATCAATAAACCTTTGTCTGTATCACACTCTTTCACACCTATTTATAAAAACCTTATATTGCTTTTATTTTAATATGTGTTAACCAGACTGTAAGTTTTTAGAAGATAAGTATTTCTAAGTCAGAAGTTACTGACACAAAAACTGACACAGCTAACATTTATTCAGGGCTCAATGAATGTCTACAATCCAATGATGTAGGTACTATTTCTCTCTCTCTCTCCATATGAGGAAACTGAGTCATAGAGGGTTTACCAGCTTCCCTAAGACAACATCATTAGTAAGTGACAAAGTTGGGATTTGAATCCCGACATTGTACCCTTAACCACTATAATAATGGGCTAAGGAAACTTAGAATTACAAACGCTAAGTAATTTACCTAAGATCATACTGTAGTGCTGAGACTGGAATCCAGCTCTTTCCAAAGCCAGCACTCTTATTTATTTAACGTAGTGCTTCTCTGGCTTTAAATTGCAGCGCTAAAGCTCATACTGGGTATTGACCAATTTTAAAAGCTGTAGATCCAGTTTACTAAGGTTGGAGAATATTAGATTCCCTTCCAAAAGAGGCATAGTTGTAGCTTACTAGGTTAATCTACTATAAATACTGACAGCCTAGTTTTACAAACTAATTAAGTTTATAGTCTCTAGCATTCTCCCTAAGACACTGAAGACCACATTTCCCTCAATGTGAAAGCCATGTTTTCTAAGGCGGGCCACTGTCAAAATCCACTGTCATTCAGCAATTTACGCTTCCCATTACTTTTCAGAGCCAGTGGTGTGATGTTCTCAAGTTCTCTGCTTTTGTGGCTCCTCAGTTCCCCAGTGTAGCATGTCTTGTTTCTAAAAGTAACTTGTGACCCACAAAACTTCTGCTGTTTTATTGTTTACACTTAAAAATTACTACTCTCTGTAGGTTTATTAGACATTTTTCCTTTCATAGTACTCTGCTTTTTCCCCCTTTATTTCAAACATTTATTAAACACTTAACTATGTACCAAAATAGAAATAACCCAATCACTGAAGGTCATATTCTCAAAGAAACAACCTTAGGTTTAGATATTTTGACTGTACTATTATTTCCTTAACAAGCTTCATAAAATCATCCCCTGCTCAGTTTGCAATTATACACTGAAATACCTTTCAGCAAAATCTCAGTGGCTACTTGTACAGCATATGATATGAAGAGATTTTTACCAACGCCTTGTCCCTCTCCTGTGGACAAAAAGGACTTAAGCCTTTTAATAGCTTTGTAGCTTCCTTATTAGATCTTCCACTAACACACGTTATCAAAATGAACCACCATCCTTCTTGGGAAATGCTCTGGAGGCTATTTCCTTGGTTAAAAATTGGGCTTTATCTCTCTGGATTAGTAACTGATTTAATATGAAACCAATAGTCAAACATCCCTGAAAAATTCAGTAAAATGAGTATTATATTTCAGAGCATTGTCTTGAGGGATAGAAACAGTCCAAAATCAGCATGCAAGTAATTCTGTATTATGTTATTGTTGTAGCAATATTTCCAGAAGAAATATGAAGTTTGGGGTAACTATAGGCTTAAAACATGGCCATACTGTACTAATATATGACGCAAAGTTCAAATCTGGATCATGAGAAAAAGACCAAAACATCATCAATGATTATGACAGCCACATCTCTAACCTAAATCTGATTTCCCTGAGGAAGTAAGGTACTGAACTTGTTATAATAGAATATGCCTATGAAGGACTGAGTAACAAGCCCATCATTCCTCCCCAAAATCAAATCATACTGATAAATGTATTAGTTACAGGAGAGAAAAAGCAGAGATAACTAAGCTGAAAAAAATCCTCTTTGGCCTCTCATCTATCTTTTCTAGGCAATGCTGTTCCTGATAAGATACATGGCAAAAAATATGGTTTTGCTACATATCAAAGTTTGTAAGTTAGGGAAGATAGCAGTTTCTTAAATAGAAAAATTAAATGATAATAGCAACAGGTAAAGAAGCTTTGGGCTTCTGATAATGAAATACTGGGACCCTGCCCGCCTGGGCGCAGCTCAGCAGTTGAGCACTGACCTAGGATCCAGGAGATCGGGGTTCGATTCCCGGTCAGGGCACATGCCTGGGTTGCAGGCTAGGCAGCCAATCAGTGACTCTCTCATCATTGATGTTTCTATCTCTCTCTCTCCCCCTCCTTTCCTCTCTCTGAAATCAATAAAGATATGTTTTAAAAAAAAAAAAAGAAGTACTGGGACCCCAACATGGACATGGTAAATAATCTGAAAATGGTACAAGTGCTGGCCTGTGTACAACCTATCTTTAACATAATGAGAGAGAAAAGTTGTATAATCCAGAAGTAGCCCCTCAGAGTTTAAGGTTGAACATTTTGTCAGACATTAATTGAGCACTCACTGCATACAAAGGCAATACATTAGGTGATGAGGGATCAATTCAAAAGAACATCCTGCTACTCTAAAATTAAAAACTGCATTGTCATTTTCTCAAGCCTATATATTTTAGGTAATGAAACAAAATTCACATCATATATTTCTTGCAGCGGTTAAGGAGTATTTAGCATCTGCAAGGAAAACTGTGCAAAGAAACCCCTTCCCCTCAGCCTTTGTCTGTAGAAATGTCCTACTGGTTTCCTGAAAATAGTGTAAGATTTCTTTAACAAGTGAAATATCACACCGTTACTCTCTCCCTTACTATGTTTCACTTTTTTCCCCCACAACATTTAAGACCACCTGACATTTATATACTTATTGTCTTTCCCAACTAGAGTATCAGTTCCATGAGGGCAGAGATTTCAAATATTTTGTTCGAAGATATATTCTCAGCATCTAGAATTCAATCTAGCATGTAGTAGGCTCTCAAAAAATTTGTAAACTTAATAAAAGTGTTAAAAAAAAGACCTCTGAATATTGTTAGAATTGTTAAATTCTAAAATTTTGGCCCGTCCATGTATACATGTGTGAGAGAGAGTAAACTGACTCTGTGGTGCGATTGCCAGTATGGACCAACTCAGGAGTCAGAGGACCGGGAACTTGTTTGAGGAGATAAATAAGAGTGATTGCAAAAACAAAGCAACATATCTTATTAAAAGGACTGAAAGAATCAAACACTGTTAGCAAACTTATCTTGAGTAAACTAAATTTATCTCTGGCCTTTCTGTGTTTGCTATATGACTGGTGTGAATTCAAATACACTTCAGATTAGTTGGATAGATATTAGTTTTCTTCCTTGATAAAACTTTCAAAACTTAGTCAAGTTTTTTTTTCTCCTCCCTAAATTACTGCCAGCAAGATGTAAGCCCTCAGATGGAAACAGTCTCCCATTTCTATTTTCAGAGTTGTCTGAGTCACAAGGCCAGTCACTCTGCTCTATCTTTCAGTTTACTGAGGCTGCCTAAGAACGTGAGCTGTCAGCCAAAGAGGAAGAGGACCCTTCTGCCTAACTCCAAAGGCCTAAGTCATATGGATGTGTTGTTTAATGATGGATATAAATCACTGCAAATGATTTCATACAGGGTAGGGGGAAGAAAGCAAACATTTAACTTCCTCTATATGAATTCAGGGCTGGTAGAAAGCACAGACTATTAAGTATAGCTGCGCAAATGCTCCAATATTTGCATAACATGTGTTTTCAACTAAAGAGACCCCTTCTGTATTCCTACTATACATGACACCCCAAAATCCAAATATAAGCAAAGGAATGTGACTGATCTGAGCCTGGCAAAGATACACTGTTAAAAAGAAAAAAAAGTCAGTGTTCATATGTAACCCACATAGGCCTTTTTTCTTTTTCAAGAAGGGGTATAGTCATTTCCACCTGAATAGTTATTTGTGCCCCCCTCTGTGGTCTTGAGTCACTCTTGGTTGTAGCTAGCATGTCCTCTCTAAGTTGTTCTGCCTTAGTGACTATAATTCCAGATCTCCCTCCCTCCAATGATGCCTCTCGACAGAATTACTCTTTCTGTACTCACACAAATGGAAAGAGGAGATGAAAAGCCCTGAAGATGCAGGCGGTGCAGGTCTCAAACTGATCCACTGCTAAGTATAAACTGAATTTCTCTGCCTCTCTTCACTTGGCTGAGTTCCTCTCTTTGGTCAGTAGCCTGCATGGTATTAGGACCCAGGGGGAGCCTTTCAGTTGAAAACACCTCCCGGCAGCAAGCTAGCTCAGAAGCTCCCAGTTCTAGAGAGGCTGTTTACCAAAAAAGAATAACAAGGGCAGGTCTCACTGCAGGGCTGAGATCTGGAGGCACAACTGCCACCAAAAGGGCCCCAGTCGGTCAATCACCTGCAAGATGAAGGTGTTGAGGATGCTGTTGGCCTGGCTGCAAACATTCCTCATCAGCAACATGCTTCTAGCAGAAGCCTATGAATCTGAAGGTAAGATTACAATCTTTCTGCAGCAACTTAATGAAGCAGAGAGGGTAAAGCTCCCTGTTTCCCAAGCATGCCCAGGCTACACATGAAGATGACAGGAATGGAAGCTTTTAGCCGGTTTCTGTTGTCCTATGAAAGCTTTCTTTTCTTTTTTTCCTCTCTCCTTCTTTTCCTTGTCCGGGGCTTGCAGCTCCATCTTTGCCATTAAGAACAAAGGCAAGCAGCCACTTTCCTTTTACTTGCCTGCGGCTCATGAGTGGATGGAGCTTGGGGATTCATCTCCCCTACTCCCTAAGTCCTGTTCTTTTCAGAGGCATTACGTAGATGGTGTGGCCAGAGCACAGCGCTCCTTCCCCAGCCTCTTCCTAGGGCTCTGCTGCTGAGGGGAGTGGGAGTCTGGAGTTACATCCAGGCAGCGTATGAGGCAGGTTCCCTCCGTTTGGGACTCTCTTTTGCCTGAATCAAGGCTTCTGTAGCATTCTCTCAGGAGGGAGTGTTCCCTATGGAAGTTGTGGCCGCATCTGCGGAGAAGGGAACACCAGAATTTATGTAACATGGAATTACAACACAGGGATGAGTTTCAGGCCGGGCTGCCCATCGAACCAAAACACCCAGGTCTTCCCCGCACCCTCCTCCCCCGGGACCACAAATTCCAGAACAGCAACTCTTGGCAATGGAGTGATTTCCGGCTTTAAAAAAGAAAAAGAAAAAGAAAAAAAAAAGAGCTTAGGTCCAGGCACCGACGGTGTTTTCCCCGTGAGTCAGGAAGCCCAGCAGGGTCCAGGGTCTCTCAGCCCAGGAGACCTGGGATCCCATGCTTGCCAACCAGTGTCTGGGGAACTCCTCTCATCCTCACAGGCTGCTTCTGGGACAACGGCCACCTGTACCGGGCGGACCAGCCCTCCCCAGCGCCGGGCCTCAGCTGCCTCAACTGGCTGGATGCGCAGAGCAGCCTGGCCTCTGCCCCGGAGTCGGGTGAGTGTCCGCCCCGGGCGGCGGGCGGGCGGCGGCGGCAGTCCCGGCCCCGGCCCATGGCGCCTCCTCTCCTCTCCCAGGCGCCGGCAACCACAGCTACTGCCGCAACCCGGACCGGGACCCGCGCGGGCCCTGGTGCTACGTCCGCGGCCAGACCGGCGCTCCCGAGAAGCGGCCTTGCGAGAACCTGCGCTGCCCAGGTACCCACCCGGGACCCCCGCGCCTAGGGCTGTCCGAGAGGGGCCGTTACAGCCGCCGCGCACGTGCGGCCGCACGGCGCCGGCCGGCCCTGCCCGTCCCCGTGCCATCCGATTGGCCAGGACTGTCTCCAGGCCGCGGGGCCCAAAGCCCATTGGCCGCCGCCGCAGCTCGGAATGAGCTGGTCCTCGGCGAGCGCCTTGTAAACAACCCGGGGAGGCGAGGCCCGGCTCCTGGGCCGCGAGCTCCGCAGCCGGAAGCCTCAGGGACCCGCGACCGGGTCCGACTCTTAGCGATCCCTTCAGCGTTTACTGAACGTTTGTGGGGGATCCCCTGTGTGTTATCCTCTGCTCACAGCCCCTACCCTCCCACCCCCCAGGAAGAAGCCGTTTGGGGGGATCTGAGCCTCAGAGAAGTTAAGCGACTTCCTGAGGCAATGGCAGAGTCCAGACTTGAATCCAAGTTTCTTAGATTCCAGAGCGCAGGCTTGTTACTCCTGAGGCAGTAAGACACTTTTCTAGGATTAAGTGGACTGTGTACAAATGTAACTTGGGGATTGGCACAAGGCGTGGGCTCAATAAATGGGAGCTGCCCGGAGGCGTGATGGTGGATGCCTAGAGAAGATGGCGGCTGAGCTGCGTGTTGGAAGATTAGCGAGGGTTTGAACAGATGAAGACGTGGGAAGCAGGAGAGGCCCTTTCTTAGGACCTTCCCCTCACATTTGCCTTGTCCCAGCTCTGGTGCAGCCCTCGCAGGCCTTGCCCACGGTGGAGGGTTTGATTTCAGGGTGTACGGGTCATTCTAAAGGCGGATTCTCCTCACCTCCCCCAACGCTAAGGACAGGTTCAGCTGTGGAATTCACTCAGACAACTCTCTGATGAGAGTTGTTTTGCACTTCGCCTCCAGAGACTATTTCCCAGGACCTGCTAACCTCCAGAACAGAAACCGAAACCGTGGAGGTGCCTGAAGTGCCAAGTGGGGAAGAGGTGCAGTTGTTCGCTCCCGCCAATGCCCTGCCCGGCCAAAGCGGGGCAGCGGCTGTGCGGCCAGTGGTTGGAATCAGCCAGCGGGTTCGGACGAACTCCAAGGAGAAAAAGGACCCGGGAGTCATGGGTATGACTGCTCTACCCCTGTCCTTATGGGATTCATGAAGAAATATTTGCTGGTTGTCAGGGGTATGGCTAATGGGGCCTTGTGTCCTGTCCTCGGCAGGCTATGTGCTGGGCATTATCATGACGGGGATCATCATTACCATTGGGATCGGCATCATCGTGGTATATACCTACAAGAGGTCAGTAACTTCTCTTCTGGGCGCCCTCAGAGGAGGGGTGAAGGGTACATAAAGTCAAATCAGATTCCTTTGTAACGTTCTTACCCAGAAATAAAGTGAGGTGTTGAAAAGGGAAACCAGCTCAAGGTGTGGAAACTTGGTTTCTAGTCTTTACCAGGTGACCTTGGGCAAACCCCCTTTCTTTTGATGCCTTTACTCCTCACCCCAAAACCTTGTGAGGTAGGAGTTCTTATTCTCCATTTTAGAGATGAGGAAACCTGTGTCAGAGAGGTGAAGTCACTCACCCAAGGTCACACTGCCTGGGAGTGGCAGAACATGGATTCAAACCCAGCTTTTTTTTTTTACACCAAATTCCCCAGTGTCTAATCCAGTGTGTCTGGTGTGGAAGTGAGGGGCACTGCAGAAATCAGGCTGGACACTTGTTGCAGGGACCCCGAGATGGAACTTTTTCTGGGGGTTGCGAAATTCTGCTACTAGAAGAGATCCCCACCCACTACTTTTGACATTGGGGCTTGAATTTCCTGAGCCATAAGCATCTCCTCTAGGACAGGAGGAAAAAACTGAGTTGGAGCTCAGAGAACCTGTTTACTGCTCCTCACCACATATCAGAAAGCCAAAGAGGCTACCTGGGAAACTCAGGGACATGGCCTGTTGCTGGGACAGCAGTAGGAGGAATGCTGATTTTGAGACGGCCCCTAAGCTACCATATAGGAAAGGCTATCAAAGTCAGTGACAGGTGCATGGTAATAAGCCAGAGTTGCATTCATTTTTACAGGACTGGCTGACTTTGGGAAAATTATTTGCCATTCTTGGGCAAAATTAGGGCACTTGACTTCCAGCACTGAGTGTAATATTTCTCTCCATGGTCTGAAAAGTCTTTCTGTAAGGGAAGTGAAATGGTGGCCTACATTTCGCAGTTGTGAGGGCCATGTCTGAGCCCAGAGCCCCAGTGGATCTCCCAGGATTAAGTAAATCTCAGGTGTCCTTAGAGGTGAAATAGTCAACCTCCTCGTTCTACAGATGAAAAGGGGAAGTATTTGGTAATAATAACAACAAAAACAATAATAGCAGCAGTAGGGAACAGTTACCATATGCCAGACATTGCTTCAAGCAGTTTGCACACTTTAACTCAATTCTCATAATTCCTTTTATGAGGCAAATGCTGTTATTATCCCCAGTTTACAGATCAGGAAGCTGAGGCAAGAGAGGATATGTACCTTGCCTGAGCTCACATGCCTAGCATTTGGTGAGGCCAAGTCTTAGCCCTGCCACTAACTAGCTATCTGTGTGACTGGGTTTTTATTTCCTGCTCCAGAGCATTGCTGTTGCTAAGACATGTGAACATGTGACTGCTTAGCTCAGTGATCATAAACAATAGCTGTTTTTCTTTTCTGTAAAATGTGGGTACTATACCAATGCCCTCCAAGCCAAGCCCTCTTCTTTCTGTGGTTTTCTGTGATTCAGGAAGCAGAGGTACAGAGAGGGGAAGTATTGACATGCGTGAGGAGGTCTCCTGAGTCCCGGTCCAAGGTGGTTGCACCCAGTGGGGTGGTTGATGTGGAAGGGACACCTGCTTGTTCATTTCAGAGAGTTAGATGAAATGATGTGGTGGCCCTGGCCTATAATTCAAAGTCAGAACTAAACCATATTGGCCGAATTTAGCCCTCCTTCCTCACTCCTCCAATCTTGTGAGTTTCCAGGCTTGCAGGTACTTGAACTGGCTAAACATTCTTTTTTTTTCTTTCTTTTAAAAAATATGTCCTTATTGATTTCAGAGAGAGGAAGGGAGAAGGAGAGAGAGAGAGAGAAACATCAATGATGAGTGAGTCATTGATCAGCTGCCTCCTGCACACCCCCGACTGGGGATTGAGCCCGCAACCCAGGCCGGTGCCCCTGACCGGGAATCAAACTGTGATCTCCTGGATCCTAGGTCATGCTCAACCACTGAGCCACGCCCAGCTGGGCTGGCTAAACATTCTTAATTTTGAGCTTAGCTCTCAGAATTTACCTTCCTGTCAACTTAGGGCAAGGTGCCACATTTCCTGTCGCTAAGCACCAGACCACCCTTTTCTTCAGTACTCTGAGTTCAGTACAGACTGTACAACAGGAAGCCTCATGTGTGCTAAGGCAAGCTCCTCCCAGACTGCCCTGGAAAGAGCTGTTGAGTGTAGATTCTGCTACTCTGCACCTCAGTTTCTTGACTGTGAAATGGGGATATATCCCTCCTTCACACACACCATTCCTTACCCACCCCTCAAGATTATCATAAGTATTAAATGTAAATAGAACACCAGTGAGGTTAAACAATTACAGTAGCGGCCAGCATTTATTGCATGCTTTCTTAATAAGTAAGGCTATTCTGAATGCTCTTCCCTGATGATTTTGCCAAAGCCTCATGACCACATTAGAAGGATCATTTTTACATGGTTTTACAGTGAGGAGCTGAGACCCAGAGGAGTTAAGTGCAATGTCCAAGCTACACAGCTAATAAGGTATGTCTAAGGATTATCAGTATCTCCCAAAAGTCCAGAGAGGCCGAGTAGCTTCATGCAAATTTGCTCTGAATTGCAAAGAACAATAGGAAAAATAGAAGCTTTCAAAATAAAATAGCTGGGTTTTCAATCAAAAGAACCAGGCTCTAGTTCTGGAACTGCTACCAATTCTGGGTGTGACACTGGGCAAGTCATTTATCTTCTCTGGATTTTTCAGTTTCCACATCTGTAAAACAGTGTAGGGGCAGGAGGTTAGCTATGATGATTTTCCCCAGTCTAATATTTCCTAAAAAGACAATATCATCTGCTGGTGGCTGCAGGCACTACTGGGTTGAAATCTCAGTTCTGCCATTTGCTTGAATAAATGATTTAGCCTCTCTGCATCTGCCTTTCCATCTCTGAAACAGAAATCCTAATAGATACGACATAGGTTTCCTGTGAGGATGAAATGACACAGTGTAGTTTGGGCGTACAGTTGGTGTTAATAACTTAGCTGCCTCGAGGAACTTTTCCTGAGCAGCAGGGTGGCACAGCACAGCTTCTGACTGGGAAAATAGTGGTGGCTTAGAGTTATGGAATAATTTGAAGAAACCGGTGTTGCCTGAAGGTCTGCAGTGCCTCCACCCACCCACCTGTCTCTTCCCCAAAGAGGATGTTAAAACAGAAGCTTCATCCACATCTGCTCTCTCTGGGCAGCCCAGCTCCCGAACCTGGCCCTGGAGCAGTCAGGGATAGAATTACTGCAAGCCTTGAACTCTGCCGAAAGGCCATGAGGCTCATGGGATGGAGCTTTCCCCTGGCTCGGAAGGGCAGGGCAGGCAGGCACCAGGATTTCTCTCAGGGGAAGAAGGGTAGAGGTGTGGATGGGTGAGGGCTTAGTCTGGTGGGTCTTTGTCCTGGTTGTCTAGGCCGCAAGGTTCAGACCGCCAGTCTACAGTTCCTTGTTCCTGCCCTAAGCTCTGTGTCTGTGCTAGCTCAGGAGGGAGTGCTTATTTTCTGATTTAAAAAAAGGCAAGGGAAAAATTGTAAGTCAACACCACTTCACCTCCTTAGGAGAGGAGCTAAGTCAGTGAATAAGCCTTTTGTTCTTTCTTGGTACCTAGACAACGGCCTGGCTGTCCACCCCTACCCCTCACCCCCAAAAGAAAGCAGTGATAATGGACTGAGCTGCCTGATGGTCAATGTAGCAGGCCTAGTGGCCTTTCTCAGATCTTGAAAGGAGGTGGGGGCAGCCACTGCATCTCCAGGATTCATAGGCACCGTTAACAGGAGGCACTTGGGGTTGGGCATGTTTTGAGGCTTCTAAATGGATAAGACTATAATCCAGATGAATCCCAGCACCTGTTTCCTTTACCCTTCCTTGGCTGTTCTTCCAGCCCTACTCTTCTCCATTAACACAAATTAATTTTTATTACCCCCTAAAGACTTGTGTATGATGCAGCCTGACCATTATCAACAGCTCAGCTGGCAGCCAGATGTTTGGTAGAGAAGGTAGTTGAGGAAAGCAGTCCCAGTTTCCTCATCTATAAAATGTGGATATTATCTTGCAAAGTTGGTATGGAAATTAAGGATGGTAAATAAAGTTTGTGGCATACAGTAGGTGTATAAGTAGTTCTGCTCATCCTGCATGATGGGAAGGCCATTTTCTGGCACGTTAGTAGGTACTCAGGAAGTACTCTCTTCCTCCAGACCCTTATATTTTGAAATTCAGGCCTAGGCAAAAGAAACTTGCATACTACATTTCTGTAAATTGCTTTTTGGTCTTCTCCCGGCTTGGGGGCTCCCTTAATAAAATTAAACCCAGACCTTTCAAGTTCCTTCTTACATGGATGAAACTGGCCTTTTGTTTTATTATGGAGGTAGATGTTTCCTTTTATGTGACAGCAGCTGTAACCGTTGAGCAGTGCTCAAGGGCAAAGTGAATCTTCAGCTTCGATTGGGGATGCATTTGGTCCAGACAACCCTATCCCCATGTTCTTCCATTTCACCTCTGGGTGCTTTGGGAGTTATTCTGCTGCTGGAGCTGATGGTGTCCTGTACAGAGGCCAATGAGAAGGATGGGGCAAGAGCCTCAGGCTTGCACATTCAGAAACTCAGTGACTCAGGGAGATGAGCTCACAGATTTGCCTTCTGTGACCTTACAGTGAGAACTAGGGAATCAGAGCACATATCATGTAAGGGATCTTACAGAATGTTAGGGGCCTTGGGGGAGCTCAAGTCCATCTCCTTGTTTTATAGATGATGAAATTAAATCCCCAGGGAGGAGGGGAGTTGCTGAGGTCACATAAACAATACTTGCCTTGGCTGGTCAGTGGGAGAATTTCCTTGGGAAACCAGAATAAGACAGCATTACTTGGTGAGTTAAGTCAGATACAGGGCAAATCATAATAACCTTCTCTGACTTTGATAGCAGTTCCAGTATTTTCAAATTGCTTTCACATTCATGATCTTATTTTGAAGCAGATAAAATCTCTATTTCATAGATGAGGGAACAAAGGCTCAGTGAGTCTGTTTTGCCAAGTGTCACACAGCTGAGGCTGAGCTGGTACTAGAACATCAGTAAAAAGAACTGGTAGATTTAAAGACAGTTCTGAGGCACCTGTACAAACTCCTCCCCTTCCAGCCTGTTATTTTCTCAATATTCTTCTCCAGTCTCTGGAAACTTGTGTCATTGCATCTTACATCATGAAGGATGTGTAATCCATCAGATCTCAGCCATCTCCCCCAGGAGGTCTGAAGCAGGCCCGTATTGTTTCACTTAGTCATCCATCAGCTGTCAGTTGCAGGGCCTCTTTGTGGGGAAGAAGGGCTCATTCCAGAAAGATTTCCTCCGACAGCTGAGCCCATGTGTCTAGTTGTTGGCTTCCGAGGATGCTGACCTGAGTCCTGGGTACTGATTTTATTGTGCAGTGTCCTAGGCACTTGCCAAACCCTTTGGCCTGCATCAGTGGGAAGGGCCCTACACATGCAGCCAGAACATTGGATTTGAGTCCCTGTCCCACCATTTATTTGGGGTGACTCTGAGTATTAAGAGTCCAACAGACTTTGGTTTGAGCCCACCATGTGGTTGGAGAGTTCCTTAACTTCTCTGGGCTATTTCCTCATCTATAAAATGAATGCTAAGACCTAATTCTTAGGATTCAGCTGAGAATGAAGTGAAATGATAATGTACATAAAGTCCTTAGCATGGAGTAAATGGGGCAACACCGTGGCCTGATTGGGTCACTAAGCACTATGAGAATTCAAAGGCATGTAAAAACTAAGGGGTCTGATGGTTATTGTCTCATTATTTCCCACTTACCTAAGCAGCCCTCAAGGTCCTTTTTGCCTTTTGCATGGGTTGGGGACAGTCCCTATTTCCAGCTGGGGCTCAAACCTTGTGGGACTTTAGGATAAGACAACTGTCTTGGGACAGGATGGTCAGGTCAGTTTTCTGGACTTTATGGGGTCTCTTGGAGTCCTGGGCTGAAAGAATAAAACTGTATCTTGCTTTAAGAGCCTTGTTCCTCTACATTCTTTGTTCAGCTCCACTGCAGCTCTGTGAGGTTCATATTACGATTACCCCCCTTTAATGGATGAGGAAAGAGACCAGGGGTATAGGAGTTTCTTGTTAAGGCAGTCTGGCAGAATAGAAATCTAGTACCTCAGCCACTGATTTGCGGTTACTGTAGCTACC
Source organism: Miniopterus schreibersii (assembly GCF_964146895.1). Lineage (NCBI taxonomy): Eukaryota > Metazoa > Chordata > Mammalia > Chiroptera > Miniopteridae > Miniopterus > Miniopterus schreibersii. The sequence continues at coordinate 15,405,352 of NC_138122.1, forward strand.
TCCTGCCTGTCTGGGCCTCAGAGGTACCATGTAATGAGCAAAGCCATGAAGGAGGGACAGCCTGAACACTTCCCTCTTTTCTTGCCAGGGGGAAGAAACTGAAAGAGCAGCATGACCAGAAAATGTGTGAGAGGGAGATGCAGCGAATCACCCTGCCCTTGTCTGCTTTCACCAACCCCACCTGTGAGATGGTGGATGAGAAGACAGTTGTGGTCCACACCAATCAGACTCCAGTTGACCTTCAGGAGGGCAGTGCCCCCCTTATGGCCCAGGCAGGCACTCCTGGGGCCTGAGCCCCCGCAGTGGGCAGGAGCCCATGCTGACACTGGTGCAGGATGGCCTACTCTCCTACAGTTGGGAGGATCTGCATTTTGTTGTGGTTAAAACCCTCCCCCTTCTTTTTTTTCCTTTTGTTTTTGGTGAATCCTAAGACAGAAGCAGGTGGCACTGTTGACTGAGGGCGAAACCAGGTAGGGTCCTACCAGTGCTCTCTCCCCAGCCCTTGGAACAGGGTTTTGCCCATGGATGGAAACAGTGGCAGCCCCACAGCAGTGCTGCTGACAAGGGCTTCCAACATTGCCTGTGCTCCAGAATTGAATCAGGGATGGACAGGGAGCTCCCCCAGGCTCCTCTGTGCTTTATTATCTAAGTATCCGCCTTTCCATTTGTTCTCTGTGGGCTTGAGTGGCACATACTGTTACTCATAGTTCAGGTCAAGCAGGTCAAGTGGCAGCATTAAAAAAGTATATTTAGTTTAAAAAACATTTGGGATGGACTCCCTACTGACCTCTGAGAACCGGAAATGAGTTTGTACAAGAGTCAAAACTGTAGGTGGAGAATGGGATCTAGGCTGGGGCTTACCAGGTGTGCCCCAGCTTGCTGGCAGTGATGTGCCTTGATAGTAGTGGGCCTGAGCCCAGGGACTCTTCTTGTTTGGAAAGGAAAGGAAGGGAAGAATCGCACTGAACATTCCACTTAGGAAGAGAGTAGAGAAGGATCCGCAAATGCCTTAGGCCACAGGACCTGAGGTGGACCTGGGGTGCCCCAGTCAGTCTCTCCAAGGTGGACAGTGACCTCTTCATTTTGTGGGGTTAAGACAACTGCTAGCTAACCTATGGGAATTATACTGTGGGGCCTTGTGAGCTGCTTCTGAGAGGTTAACCTGTAAACTAAGCTCAGAGGCAAGGTAATAAAGTGCTTCAGGGCTTGCCCCTTTAGTGGCCTGAGTTTGGAGATGGCTCTGTGGCCTATAGGCCAGCACCTTCCAGTGTGGGCAATGGAGCTAACCTGTGAAACAGTCATAAAACCATTGGAAGGGACCTTAGGGTTCCTCAAGTCTTTTGGACACACAGGCCCAGAGGCGAAAAGTGACACCCAGGGTCAGAGAGAAAGTTACTGGCATGGCCAAGAGGAGAGTACATTTCCCCATAGCACTGTGCTGCACTGTGCCAGCGGCTCAGCAGGGCCTCCAAGACCTGATGTCACACTTGAAGGCCTTAGCAATGCTCCCTATCCACAGAGCTTCCTTCCCCTGCCCCATGTGGAGAAGGGGGTTAGCGGGGCCCATTCTCTTTAGCAGGCTGTACCTGGGGGTGGTTTTCTGAGGGGACCTAGGCCTAGGATCTTGGTGTTAGTGATGCTAAAGAGAATATTAATGGTTTCTACTTTTCTATAAAAGCGTTTCTCTGTGTACATGTTTTATATACCTCATTCTGATACCTGTGTATAAAGTACAGGAAATTGCTCTGCATTTGACTTACATAAATAAATTTTTTTAAAAAGGACTGCACATTACCAAGTTTTTGTTGGGAAGCTTTTGGTTACTTTGTCAACACCCACATGGCCCTGGCCCTGTCACTGGGAGGTGGCAACAGACAAATAGTTGGTAACTGCAGTCACCACCAGGAATCTTTCAGGTTGAAGCTACAGGAAAGATGGGTGTGCAGGCATCTCAGTGGGCGATTGATTGGTCACTGCAAATCCTCTCCCCCTCAGCATTCTTTCCGAGGTGGAGGTAGTTAGAATGATCATCCAGGCAACCCTTGGCTGGGGCTGGAAACAGGTTAAGTGGGTGGTGGTGCTGTAGTAGCCAAAGGAGGGATGGATGTGCAGAGAGGGATGAGTCCTTGGGCTACCAGGAACAGCTCTGGGCTGAGGAAGGTCCCTGCGGGGTGTGGGGTGTGGGGGGGTGACACCTAGGGCTCCAGAAGCAGCTACTAATGGAAGTGTTTGTTGGGCTTTCAGCAATAGGTTCTAAGCCTCTAGGAACACCCAGGGTGATCTCTGCCCATGCCCAGACACTTCTCTATAGTTCTGTCAGCAAGGGGTACACTAGAGCATCAGTTTTTCCAGGGTCCAGATTCTACCCTTAAGTTGGGACTCCTCAAGCTTTGGGAGAAATCACCTTGGAGTATATAGATTTATACTGTGCCCAGGATACAACTAGCATCATCCTGCCCAATGCTCACCCCTCCACAATATCCCCCATGTGCAGAAGCAAGAACTGGGTCTTTTGCTCTCAAGCACTTAGAAACACAAGGGGTGGGAATGACTTGCAGTCATTTTTTCCCCTTATGAAGGTGACAACAGCTATGCGGAGAGGACTCTAGGATATCCAGGCTTTAGGAGTATATGTATATTACAAGGTGGGAGTGTAGGGCCCCAAAGGAATGACTCAGCTGATAGGTGGGAGTCAGACCTGCTTTAAGGACTGGGCTGCCTCAGGTGGGGTGTGCATGTTCTCTGGAGCAGGTTGGTGTCTACATAAGGAGAGGGGATTAGAATTAGGAAGCATGAGAACTTGCTGTGGGGAATTACGTGACCTGGACCTGAAAGTGGCCAGTAGCATTCCTATAGAAGAGAGCAGGGGAGGCCCTGTGCTGCCTGGCAGACAGGCCAGCAGACCCTCCATGTGTATGTCCCTGATCCAGGCCCCAAGTCACTTTTTACTCTTAGTATCATCAGTTATGTTAACTGCTTAATTTATTTGGTCTGCTCAATAGCCCAACTTGGGCCCCCCACTCCCACGCTTGCTGAGGACAGCTGAGGCACAACCAGCCACACGATGCTGACCTTGCTGCTGCTGGGAGCCCAGGGCTCAACCCCACAAGCTTGCACACTCCACATATAAGTATGGTCTATATAACATAGCCAGAGATGACATCTAATCCCACAACTCATCAGGTCTATGAACGGTATTTCACATATCACCCAACAGACAGAACAAGACAGTATTAACAGCAACCATTCTCCTGAATCACTCCCACCCACCTCCTCCCTCCCACCCCCAATACAACCACCACACATCGCAGTAATATCCCAAACCCATTCCCAATTTGTTAAATATGGTGCAAACTCACAGACACTTAGGAGGAGGCAAATCTATTTCTGCTGACCCCAGGGTTTTTTAGCACCCTTGGCTGTGGCTCAGAGGGCTGCAGCCAGGAGCTAGTGAGGTGGGCTAGCCAACAGGGGAAGTCAAAGCCAGATGCCCAGCTCAGGGAGCTGTCTCCCCCAGCATCTAAGCTCTGGGACTCTGCTACCACCTCTTCCCATCCAAGTTGGTGCCTGGACCAGGCACGGTGAAGGGTGGGCAGTGGCTGCTGCAAGGCCAAGAGATTGCGGAGATCCCCACTCCTCTAGCCTCGTACATTAGGCCTATGACAAGCCAAATTATCCTCCAGAATCCATCCAGCTCTAGGCAAAATGTCTCAGGCTTCTGACTGAGGGGCCCACCAGGGTATGAGTGACAGCAGCCAGGATATGTGCTTTCTAAAGGGCAGGGCCTCTTTCTTCCCAGCCCCGAGCCTCTTCCTGCACTGTGGGTGACTTATTGCAGTCAGAAAGGATGCCAACCCAGAAGTTCTCAGACAGTTTCTAAGCAGTACGGTTTGAGAACACAAGGTGGAAACTCCCCTTCACACTGATGTGGCCTGGGAGGTGAACCGAAACCAGCCCTTCCCCTGACTCCTGGCCACCACAAACTAAGAGACTCTTCAAAAACTATTTCCGGTGACCCCCATCCAGAGGAGGGTGGGGGATGGAGCGAAAGGAGAGTAGCACCACTGTCATTTCACATCCTTGGATTGCAGCCTGGCCACCAGTCTTTCTCTCATCCACACTACCGCATGAAGGCCTCCTGTCCCCAGCTGGACCAGAGACTTCAGAGCCCAGGGGTAGGTTCACCCTGGAATTCTGCTCAGTGGGTCCAGATCATGCTGATTAGTGTAAGCAAGAGCCCGGAATCCAAGGGAGTTCCCGAGTGGTCATGAGTAACAGATTCCTCCTGGCCCAGGGACTAGGCTTCTTGTTTGTGTTCTTCACAGTTTTCAGGCAAGTGTTGGATTTACAGATAGTAACCAGTCCCCAAAACTTGTGGAGATGCATTACCCTGGTGCTGGGGAGGTAGTGGGGATGGCTTGTTCTGCTTCTAAACAAGCTGCCAATCCACAGGAAGCTGGGATGGCCCTGCCCACAGCAGGGGGCTGGGCCAGGGCTAGGGGGGCGAGTCTCGGGTCAGGCCGTACTCCATGCTCACAGTGTGGTCCAGTTCCTCCAGCTCTGCAGGCAGTGGGATGCCCAGCTCCCCAAGGTACAGGGAGAGGGCCTCAAACGAATCCTCCAGTTTTGAGAATGCCGGTCTAGAAAGAAAAGGGGTGAGTTGCAGGGAGGTGAAACATGGGTAGGGCCATGGGGTGGTATGGAAGGTACCCAGGCCTGTGGCTTAACCACTACCTGCTTGTATGGCACTGGGCAAGCCCCTTAACCTTATGCCTCTGTGGGAAATAGGATTGCTGTAAAGATTAGAGATAACTGGCTTTAGGGGATAGCTTAGAAACAGAAAGTCCAGGAGAAAAAAGCTCCTCCCATGTCTTGGAGAAAATGCAATCAACAAAGGTGGGATTGGACTAAGTGCCTTATTTTGATTTTAGAGAGAGGGGCAGGGGGAGAGGAGAGAGAAAGATAGAGAGAAACATCGATTTGTTGTTCCACTTATTTATACATTCATTGGTTGACTACTGTATGTGCCCTAACTGGGGATGGAACCTACAACCTTGGCGTATCGGGATGACTCTCTAACCAACTGTGTTACCTAGCCAGAGCCTCAGTGCCTTTAAAAAAATTAATTTTAAGTTGTTTTGTGTGTGTGTATGTTTTTTTTTGTTTTTTGTTTTTTTAATATCCTTATTGATTTCAGAGAGAGGAAGGGAGAGGGAGAGAGAGAGAAACATCAGTGATGAGAGTCATTGATTGGCTGACTCCTGCACACCCCTCCACTGGGGATTGAGCCTGCAACATGGGCATGTGCCCTGACGGGGAATCGAACCTCGATCTCCTGGATCATAGCTCGATGCTCAACTGCTGAGCCAGGCCTGAGTGCCTTTTTAAAGATCCTTTCCAGTCCTCAGACTGTTTCCACATCAATGGATCTGCCTGAGAAGGGGCATTTCATAGATTCAGCAACTCTTCCCAAGGAGAAAGTAAACACTGGGCTCCTAGTGCTGTGGAAATAGCTTAGGTGCCCTGGAATGCTAAGACATCTCAGGCTTACGCCTACGCCTCCTCTGTGTTTTTACTTAAAACATTCTGTCACCTTCTCAGCCTACTCTAATCACCATATTTAAAATTACAACTTGTATCCCAAACAATCGTCTTTCCTCAGCTTGACATTTTGTTAATAGCATTAGTCACTTTCTGAGATTTAATGTGGTTTCTCTTTCCTTGCTTCAATTTGAGTTCCAGGAAGGGAAGCACATTTGTTTGTTCACTGCTGCATATCAAGTGCTTAGGACAGTATCTAGCACATGGTAGGCACTCAGTAAATATTTTTGAATGAATTAAAGGCAGATATTTAGAATGACTGAGAAGGGGTATTAACAAACAAATATTGTGTGGCTTCACGTTTTTTCCTCATGCTGTTACTCCGGTGTTACTGAAAGACTGTGGTCCTTTGGCCCATGAAGGAATAAGACACAGAGCCTCCAACCAATCTCAACTCTACCGTGACCTCTTTTAAAATCATTGGAAATCATTTAAAAATTAAGATTATATGCCAACTGGTTACCTTGGGGAGATGGAGTCGAGGAGTGAGGAGAGTGTTGAGTGGCACATTAATTAGGAGATTATATAGATGTATAATTCTCATGCTAGGTACTTTGGTAGTGTTTGAATTTGTCTTTTGAAAGAAACGTGATTTCTAATAGCAAGAAAAAAGCACAAAGATTCTAGTTTTTTAATGTATAAACTTGAAATGACCCAGGGTAACTTTGGTAATAATGAAAGCTATAACCTGAGAAAATTAAGGTAATTTTTAAAAGATTTCTTTAAAGGAGGAAATTAGCTAAAAGCATGAAGATGCTCACCATAGTAATACCTATTGTAAAGAGAAACTGGAAAAACCTGAACATCTACATTATGTATATTAAAATATGTTCACCTGGCAGGGTGTGGCTCAGCGATTGAGTGTCAACCTAGGATCCAGGAGATCGGGGTTCGATTCCTGGTCAGGGCACATGCCGGGTTGCGGGCTAGGCCGCCGATCAATGACTCTCTCATTATTGATGTTTCTATCTCTCTCTCCCCCTCCTTTCCTCTCTCTGAAATCAATAAAGATATATTAAAATAAATAAATAAAAAAAAATAAAATATGTTCAGAGAGTCTCTTAATAGAATTTCATATATTTAACAAAAATAATAAACAGGAAGACTGGGTAGTAACAAGGAAAATGCAGGGCAAAATAGAAAACTTTTCTCTGTTTGAGATAATAAATCTATTTTAAAAATGTGTGTTTGTGTGGACATGCACAGGGGAATATGGAGACATGAAGACACTTATGCTATTAGAATGGTATAGGTTTGGATGAGTTCTGTTAAAACTTCTTTTAATGGCCATGTTTCTGTTATACCCAGGTCACTTGCTACTATGCTCTCACCCCCCTCCAACCCCTCACCTGGCATGTCAGAGTTGTCAGGTGCCTTTAGTAGCTGACAGGGGTGGTTGAGCTCAAGGTTTCTGCCACCCCTGTGCCTGAGAAGGGCCTGGGGACAGCCAAAAGCAGGGGCAAGCATCCCAGGACTTTATGAGCTGGGGAAAAGGGGCGAGATACCAACCTGCTCTCGGGCTCCAGTTTGCAGCAGATGGTGGCCAGGGGGAAGAAGGCTGGGGGGCAGTCTGTAGGGACAAACTTCTCCCAGAAAAGCTTCACATTGAGGCCATAGTCCAGTGTTCGGGGCAGGCAATCAGGATCTGCATACACCTGCCCGATGATCTGCAGGTGGGAAGATGGCTGGTCAAAAACGGACTATGGAGGGTGTGGCCATATAGTAGGGGAGAGGGATGCTGGTTCGTGGGCAGGAAGGATGGGCAGAAGAGGAAGATGAAAACCGAGGTTAAAGAGCTGCACCCCCCCTCACCCCTGCAACCTTGCATCTCAAAATCCTGCTAATCCAGATTTGTCTTTTGACTGAGAATCTGATTACTGAGGAGGGTTCAGAATAGGTCTTACTGCAGCAGAAGCACAATGCTCCAAACCTGGAGGGTCAGCTTCCACACATCTTGCCCTGCCCTGCAGTGTCCCCCTGTGTCTGTGTCCCCTGTCAGAGTTCAGGCTCTATAGTGAGGTGCTGGGTATGATTCATGTGTGAAATCCTTTGGTGCCAGCCTAGTGCTTTATACACAGTAGATGCTCAATTGATCTCTATTAAAGAAAACAATTTTTAAAAGAACCTTTCTTCCTTATTCCAGTCGTCCATTGTCTCTCCTCTACCACTCACCACTTTGTAGGAATTACAGAAACCTCTGAATGTATGTGTTTAACTGACTGTTTCAAGATATACTGAGCTAAGAGCCTAAGGGCAGAAATGTTTCCAAGACTCACTCTGTACTCCACGGTGCCTAGCACTGTGCTAGACGGGCTGGTACTTCCTGGAGTGGCTTCTTCCACTTCCAGGCTGAGGGCAGGGACACCTCTAGGGCCTGGGGAAGGGGAAAGGGTTGCTAAACAGGCAGCCGCATGAACAATCCCCTGCTTTTCCTAGTGGAGTTCCAAGTCTCACCTGCCCCTTACTGACCATGTGACTAAGAGCAAGTCACTTTTCCTTTCTGAGACTATTTTCTCACCTGAAAAAATCCCGCTCCATCCATCTCATGGGACCAATGAGACGCGGCTGTGGCAACAGATGTGTACTAAACTGGACAACCCTACACTCATGTTGATTTTATGGTGAGTTATACTCATCTTTAGGAGGAGCCTCAGTTCTGAGGCAGGGCAGAGCTGCTAGGCCTGCTGCCTTGGGCCTTGCCTATGTGTGGGAGCTCACCTCGCAGAGAACAATCCCAAAAGAGAAGACATCCACCGTCTCATCGTAGCTCTTTCCTTGGGGAGCACAGGAAGGAAAGCAGGTTGTTAGGTTTGGTCCCTTACCTGCTCTGCACTGAGTCTAGGGCCAAGCCAGGCCACAGCCAAGAACTAGGACTAGAATAGGATCTGTGGGGATGCCCCAAAGGCTTCCCAGGACAGGTACCATCTGAAAATCACCTTTCCTCAGCCCTGGGTGAGCTGCCTTGGAAAGTTCTCATAAAACAACACTGCCCATGATGAAACTGCATGGGATAGTGAAAGAGAACTGGACCAGGGTTTGTCTGGATTTTGCCATTAGCCAGCTGTGTGCTCCTGGGCAAAACACTGAACTTCTCTGGGCCTCAGATTCCAAAAAGGGTTGTATCAGACCATTCGCTTCTGAGGCCTCACAACCCTGTGGGTTTCAAGAATCCCTGCCAGCATCTCTGGCTGGTTTGAGCATTATCCACAAGAGGGCACCAAACTTCAGTTCTCAGCACCGAGAGAAGGAACGGCTAAAAGCTCAGGCAGTAAGTAGCCTGAGCTCTCACCTACCCTTGGGGCATAAAAGCCACAATCAGACCTCATCCCTAAGCCTCGGATGGGACACTGACTAGTAGGCCTGAATTCATGGAGGAAGGAGTTTATGAGGCCCAGTCTGGCAAGAGATAAAAATAATGCAGCCTTCAGCTCTGAGTACTTGGCCTTACACTTCACAGGCATCCCCTGGAGCTCCCAGGGCTCTGCTGCAAGATGTGCACCCCAACTCCCCTCTGGAGGCATGTCCCCTCAGGGCATCAGGCACTTACCGTTCAGCATCTCAGGGGCCATCCAGTAGGGGTTTCCCACCACTGTATAGCGCTTCTTGCGGTCATTTTTGCGCAGGGTACGTTTCTTGCTGGTGGTCTTCTCCACTGGGGGCTTTTTCCTCTCCTCTACTATGAGCCGTGACAGCCCAAAGTCTGCCACCACCACAGTCTTGTCCTGGGAGGATAAGGACCAGATCAGGACTTGGTAGGGACATTTCTAAGAGTAGTCATTGAGAAGGGAAGAGATACGTAGCAAAGGAGAGAGAGTAACAGCTGAATTTCTCTGACAGACAAGGCTCAGCATTTGTTTTCTAACAGTTTGGTATCTCCCCACAGCAGATTCCCCAGACCTGAGGGGGAAAGCCACTGGAGCCTGGAGGAGTAAGGCTCTGAGAACTAAAGAGTGGAACTCAGGGACAGGACGGAGGATTTCTTTTGTTTTGTTTGTCCCCCATCCTGCCTCGTTCCCCAAAATATTTTTTAAAAATGTTTTATTGCCCGGCTGGGTGTGGCTCAGTGCTTGAGCATCGACCTAGGATCTAGGAAATCGGGGTTTGATTCCCGGTCAGGGCACATGCCCAGGTTGTGGGCTAGGCAGTCGATCAATGACTCTCTCATCATTGATGTTTCTGTCTCTCTCTCTCCCCCTCCTTTCCTCTCTCTGAAATCAATAAAGATATGTTTAAAAAAAAAAAAAAAGTTTTACTGATTTTAGAGAGGGAAAGAAAGAGAGAGAGAGAGAGAGAGAGAGAGAGAAACATTGATTGTTTCTCCTGCACGCCCCCTACTGGGGATCAAGCCCACAACCTGGGCATGTGCCCTGACTGGGAATCGAACTGGTGACCTTTTGGTACATGGGATGATGCTCAACTAACTGAGCCACACCAGTCAGGGCTTCCCCAAAAGATTTAAGGCCATGGCTAGAATCAGGATAAGACAGAAAAGACAAGATGGAGGCAGTCAGTCGGGACTTGGGAGAGATAAGCTCTTCAAATAGCTATGGGGGCTCTGGTCAGTGTGGCTCAGTTGGTTAGAGTGTTGTCCCCTGCACCAAAGGGTCAAGAGTTTGATTCCAGATCAGGGCACATACTCAGGATTCAGGTTCGATCCCCGGTCAGGGCACATACAGGAGGTAGAGGATCAGTGTTTCTCCCTCACATGGATGTTTCTCTCTCTCCCTCTCCCTTCCTATCTCTCTAGAATCAATGAAAAACATGTCCTTGGATAAGGATTTAAAAAAAGGAAAAATAGCTATGGGGCAGTCATGTGGAAAAGGGATTAAGACTGTTTGGTATGGGTCCAGAAGGTGAAGCCAGGGCAAGTTAGTGGACACCCAGGAAACCAGATAGCAAGTCAACAGGAGGAATAACATTGTAACAACCAGCGCTGACCCACCAGTGGCAAGAATGCAGGCCCCAATCCAGTCAATGTAAATATACTAGCTCTGTGGCCTCAGGTGCCAGAGCTATAAAATGGGGTCCACTGTGAGCTGCTTTATAGGACAATCATGGGGCAAAATCAGGAAAGTGAAAGGGCTCTACATACAGAAACCCTTCTAACCAAAGGATTTCAAAGCCGGAGGTGGGACTGTATCTGCAAGTATGTGAAAGCTCAGACAGAGAAGGACATTGGAGGCAGCAGGAAGGGCAAGATAGGAGCCCTGGGCGATATCTCTGGTCTAAAGCAAGAAGGGACAGTCAGTCCCTTGTGACAAGGAAGCCTGAAGGGCTAGCCCTGGGGAAGCCCAGAGCTATGGTACATACCAGCTTGATGAGGCAGTTGTGTGAGTTCAGATCCCGGTGGATGATGCACATAGAGTGCAAATAGGCCTGGAACAGAAGTACGAGCTGAGGCCAATGGCCAGTAAATCAACCACTCACTGACTCTGGATTTGGGCCATAGATCTAGCTCTTCTTCCAAGCCAACCCCACCGAGCTTCAGAGCCCAACCTGGACTCCAGAGCCCTGATTCCCCTGCTATCACTCCCTTGTCCCAACACTAACAGAAAGCAAAGGCTGCCTGGGCTTCCTCTCTCCCTACTGCCATCTTCTGCCCATCTTTTGTTCATTGACCCCAACCCAGTGGGTGCTCTAAGTCCTCACTGCTATCTCCTAAAGTCTCCAACTTTACTGGGCCCTGGCTCTTGCATATCCTCACACCCTCTACCCATTTACTTAGATCCAGGGCATCTGAAGTGAGGCCTGGATGTGCTGCCCCTGACCCCCTCATACCAATCTCTGGCTTCAGCTACCCCTGAATCCTTCCTGCCTGTGACAGGGGAATAAGTGAACTCCTCCTGGACCAGCTGGCTCTGTATTCCTTACAGTCCCCTTCCCTGAGACTCGGCATCCTCCTTGTTCTCTGCCTATACTTCAACCTCTTTTTCTTCCTACCCAAATGTTTCCAAACAGGTCTGTTTGCTATTTCCCCAATCCAGGTCTCCATCTCTGGCTCTTACTACTCTCTGAAGCCACTTCCTTTTCCTTCCCTTTTCTTTTCTAGCAAATGGTGAAGGATCCACTTCCCCACTCCCCAGCCCCCTACAATACTGCTTCCACCCCCTAGGCTCCCGGAGCTGCTCACACTTGGAGTTCTTCCTGAATTATTGTAGCTTGTGACCTGCCCATCCCCTCCTCAAACGTTGCCCATGCCTCGCCCCTGAGACTCCTGTGTGCCTGCTTTTTCCTTCCAGCCTCCTCAATGTCAGCCCTTCTCAAAGCCTTCTTCTCTTCATGTGCTGACCCCCACAAATCACACAGCAGCCTCAGCAGGAACTTATCCTAGCTCTTCCCAAACCTGTCTCCCAACCATTACTGCCACCCCTCAAATGTCTGGTAAATGACACCAACATTCTTTAGATACCTCAAGCCACCCCAACTCCTCCCTCCACCTGTTCCCTCACTGCCAGCCCATCTCTCTATTCTGACTGCCCCCAGCCATATCCTAATTCAGAAACCTGGAATGTTTCATTAGCCCCACACACCGAGGTCTCCCTGCCCCGAGTTCTCCTGGTTCTACCCCAACCAGACTCCTCTGCAAAAAAGCACAGCTCTGGCAACAAAACTTGCTTGCTTAAAAATCTTTTACATCTGTCTTTTTGGCTTCCTAAATAAAGTCCGACTCTTTAGTTTAAGATGCAGTGACCTTAATGTAGCCCCAGACTAATATTCTCTCTATGGACCCCACATGAAGAGCAGTAATTAAAATCTCAGGACTGACTAACTAGCCCAAGCTTCTAGTTCTGTCCCTTTCTAGCCTTAGTGTCTCATCTGGAAACCAGGGCTGTCATGAGGAATAAACACACACATGCATGTTAGTCCCTCAGCTCGTGCCTGGCAGACAGAAAGCATCGTCAGTTGTCAATTACCGCTATCATTCTTTCCCAGGTAAAACAGACTATTTTCTCCTCTCTCCTCCCAGGTCTTTGCTGCTGTCATCTCAACCTTGGGAATTCTCTGCTAAGGGAACTTTTATCCAGTTCTATCTAGCCCGTTCTTCACGGCTCAACTAGAATGCATTTCCCCCTTCTCAGATCTCCTAGGCAGCGAGGTTCTCTGCTTGCTCCATAGGTCCTCAGAACATGGACATTCTGTGCCAGCAAGGCCAGGCTGCCACCTTGTGTTAGTTTGCTTCTCTAGTTTGCCTTGCCCATGTCTTGTTTGACCTTAAAGATATGGATTCTTTGAGAGTAGGGTTGTGAGCTGAGAATAGCCATCTGGGGTCAATTTCACTCGATACATAGCTGCCAGTCCACACAAACTGCCTTCCAATGCCTGCCCACAATCCTTGCATCTCTCCCCCTTCCCCTGCCAACCCGCTGGCAAGGATATTGCCAAGACTCACCATTCCAGAGGCAATGCCTTTGGCAAACCTGACCTTCTGCTGCCAGGGCAACGGATCCTGCAGGATGGGGGAATGTCTATCAGAGGCTGTTGGGCCCTGTCCCACTCGTGGTCCAGGCCCCATGGGTCCATGGCCTGCCAGGGAATCTCCTCTGCCTGTGCCCAGTCCCACCCATCATGGCCCTTTGTAAGCAAAGCAGTGAGTCTCTCTGGTTATCATGGTTCCAGGGCAGTAGTGACATAGGTGGCCCTCTGACAACCCACCAAGGCTCTTGGGGACAATGGAGGTAGCATACTCACCACACTGCGCACAAAGTCCTTCAATGTGCCCCCCTCAATGTACTCTGTCAGCAGGTTCAGCTTCTTGTCCTTGTATAGCACCCCAATGAACTTGAGCACGTTGGGGTGGTCCAGGCTGCGCATCACCTTCACCTGGGGGTGGGGGATGCCAGAAGGAGGGTGGGCAATTACTTCCCACTGTGTCTTCCTCACCCCTTCCCTTCAGGGGTTAGCATGACCAGAGTTACCTGTATCTCCTACTCCTATGTTAAGTGATGGGAAGAATACTTCTACATGGATGGGCAGGGCCCCACAGGCCTTACCCCTAGGATCCTGCCTTTCTAGGAACTGCACGGGGGTGGGGAGTGTTGGAGTGGGAGGGTCCAAGAGTGAAACAAAGGCCTGGAGGGCAGCAACTGGACCATAGGTGTACCCAGCTGAATTAATGGAGCAGCCTGGGAGAGGGTATGGAAACTGTGGGAATGCTAAAGGGGTGTCAGTTCTCTGGGATGCTCCACTCTAGGCTCCCTTAGCAGGGTGTTCAGGTGGTAATTATAGCATCTAGTTGTGCTAAATTGATTTGTTCTCATGTCCATCACCCCATTATCTGTGAGAACCTCTGAACCACACCTCATTTGTTACTGTATCCCTTGTACCCAGCTCATGCTGTCTTTAGTACGTGCTCACTGAACAAATAATGCTATAATTCAGAGGGGCAGGGATGTTCCTCTAGTGCTCTTTTCTGCTCAGTCTTTAAGAAATTTATTCCAAAATAAGTTTCCTTTTGAAACCATTACTTAGTAAGGTCTTCCCTCTTCCAACAGTGACATCAAACTCCTAACTCCACCCTACCTTCTTACCTCAGTCAGAAAAGTCTTCTGTGTTTCCTCATCACACCGAATTAACTCCTTCATGACCATCACTTTGCCCGTGGCTTTGTGTGTCACCTACAATGAGGGTGATTGTTACAGGTGCAGGTTCGAGAGGCAATTCTGGGGAACTGTGTGAAAATCTGTGCAACTGGACATCCCATCCCCTGGAGGGCGCACTGAGCCAGATCAGATAGACAGAGTTAATGTGTAGAAGACACAGCATGGGCCAACAGGGGACTCAGAGAGGAGCACACCCCCTTCCCTGGAGAGCTGGGCATGCACAGAAGAGAGGCAAGAATCCAGAAAAGGGAAGTGTGGAATGAGGCAGGAAGGGACTGTCAAGCCAAGCAGGGGCTCTGGTCATCTGACAAGGGAGTGAGTCCACTGGGTGAACAGAAGTCTAGGGGCAGGAAGATCAATGCCAAGACATGCGCCAGGGGGGCTGGGTGGGTTGGGGGTAAGCTCTCCAGCCCCAATGCTCCAAAAGCTGAGATACATGGCTTACCTGACCCCCCCTCCCAGCTCTCAGTAGAGGAGGAAGAGGAAAGAAAGAGAGAAAGGTTAGTGCCCGAGACTGTTCATCAGGGAGGCAGGAGCCACTCCCCCATGTGCTCCCTGTAGCATGCCTAGCACTGAGGACTGTGGGCACCTAAAAACACCCACTGACTGGAGGCAGGAAGGCCATGGGCACAGTTCATCCAAATCTGGGTCTCCAGGCTCACCAAGCTCACTGTAACAGCAATGCTGACCTTAGGTGGCCTGGGAGGGCTGAGGTGGCAGGGGTGCAGCCCTTACACCATCACCTGCAGCCAGGAAGGAGACCTGGTGTCCTGCAGGGTGTAGGGTGAGAACATGTGATAAGAACTCCCCAAAAGAAGGTGAGAGCGGGGTGAGGGGCAGAGCAGCAGAGTGGCTGCTGCCTGTGCTTACCTTGATGGCCTGCCCAAAGAAGCCCTTCCCCAGGACCTCCCCGTGGATCAGGTCACATGGCCGGAAGATCTGCTGGGAGTAGCTGCTAGAACAGCGAAGGGATTCTGAACGGCTGATGTCCCGGCTGAACAGCAGGGGTTCCTTTGGGGAGCTGGGGCCAGGGGACTTGGAAATGCTGTTACTGCGCCTGAGGATGAGGAAAGATGGTGGTAGGGATAGGGTAGTCCCCAGAGATCTGCCAGGAAACCCTGGGGGCAGGAACCTCAGGGCTACCCTGATTATTCTAATGTATGTAGTTGAGGAGCTATGAACTAGAGAATGGTATATCAGATAGATGTACCATTTGGGGGCTATAGACATCAGTAATCTATTTAAGCATAGTAAAAACACATTCAAAGCAGGAACCCTGAGTTACTTCTCACCTGGAATGATTGACTACATGCTACTGGCCCAGAGTGCTCAATATAGGACAGCACTGTAGATGGTGACCCACCTCCCATGTCTGCTAGATTGAAGGCACTAACTGGGTCACAATGATAGCCTACTGCCATCCCAAAAATGACCAAATGGGATTCTGAATATTTTGCACATCTTTGTATCTGTCTACATTTTCTAAATTTTAAAATAATAAGCATGTGTAATTTCTATAGCAATAAAGTCAGTATGTTTACATTTTTTAAAGCAGCCAGTAATAGTAGTGGTTGACGACTGTTACTTTGACTTCCTGAAGAAGGGACAAGATGGCTGAATCCGCAGCACTGAAGGTGGACTGCAACCCTGCAACCTTCTCTCTGGGCATACTCCTATTTCACTTGGGTGACCCAGAAAGGACAGCTGACAGCTTCTGCCCTGCTTCCTGCCAAGTGTGCCCAAAGAGCTGCCCCCTCTCTTGCATGACGGCCCTCCAGATATCTGAGCAGCATTCTGGCCACCCCCACCCACATCTTCCCTCTTCCAGGCCACGCGTTCCCAGGCCTTTTCAGACCTCTGGCGCTGTGCCTCCACCAGCTCGCTCATGCTGACTGAGGCCAAGAGGGCAGCTAGAAGTGACAGGAGCCACCTGTCGGGAGGGACCTATTTCCAACAGATGCCAGCCAAAAAGGCCCTGAGTGATTTAGTCTGTTTGGTCAGAAGGGCGGATAATGAGCCTGCCTCCTAATAATACTAACAACACCTCGCACTTACTGAGTGGTGACCCTATGCTGGCACTGTGCTACTCTGCATCCTTGCCCACACTGAATCCTTACATAACTGGTGAGACAGCCACCTTTATCTTGCAACTCCACTTCACAGATGCAGAAAGAGACTAGGAGAGATGAAGTGATTTGTGAAGGGAGGGAGCTTAGCTAGGAGGTGCCATATGGGTGTGCCTGCCTAGAGAGCCAGTGCTCGAGACTCCTGTTCTTTCAGTCTCCTCACTGACCTGGTTTTGGTTGTTGGTCCCTCAAATCTAAAACAACTTGCATTCATCTCGTTTTATAGTTTTCAACGTCCTTATTTATACTTATTAATCCTATCTGTGCCCCTACTCCAGTCTCTGAGCTCCATGCTTTCCCCCACAGGCCATGCTGTCCTTTGGGGTCCAGCATCACTGCCTCCTGTCTTGCTGAGAAGTTCAGTGGACAGTCTGACCCTCTGGTTTCTAAGGACACCTGTCAGACAGCTGGATCAGATCATGCACAGGTCCTGGTTATGAACTGTAATCTCCATTGGGGTTGCTGGGTCAGCAAAATCCTCATAGCCTGGCCCTGGCCAGCTGGTTCCCTTCCTTACTCTGCTGGTCTCTGAAAGCCAGCTCCACCTCATCCGAGGGATAGGCATGGGACAAGACAAAATCAGGGTGAAAGGTGGCACCTTAGGGAACGTCTCCTCAGTGTCCCTTCCAGATTCTCCTTGGTGTCCAGGGTGCTGAGGGAATGAGAGTGTCCAGCATTCTGCATGTGGGGAGAAAGCCGTGCATCCAGCCGCAGCTGGTCCAGGCGCTGGGAGACGGGGTCGTGTTCAATCAAGAGCTGAAGTGCCTGGCTCGTCTGGCTAATTGCATCCTCTACCTGTGGCGAAGAGCAGTGTAAGGCTGGCTCCCACAGGCTGTCTCATCCCAGGCCACCCACCGTCAGCCCAGATGATCCAAGCACAGTGTGGCCAATGCTTAACTTGGCTAATGGTGGCCTCCAGATGCCAGTAGCCCCACAGTGCCCTCTGCCTGGTATCCTGTCAGCTTCCCCACTTGCCAGGCCATCCCTGTAGCCCTGGGAACATGCCAGGCTGACACAGGAGGTCACCAGTGGTCACAGGCTCAGTGGCAAGACAAAGAGATAGACTAGGGATAGGGAAAGGGAAAGACCATAGTTTGATTGCCTAGAGGATCTGTTCCATGTCCCACCCCCATAAGACAGACTGGACACACACTCTACCTCCTCCACTCTGAGTGTGCGGACAGGGGTCCCATTGATCTCCAAGATGCGGTCCCCGGGGTGGATGGCATTGCGGTTGTTGGGACTGATGTGCATCCGGTTGACCCTGGGCAGAAAAGAGTTGAGATAGGGTGTAGGCATCCTAAAAACATGCCTGACCAATTTTACTTATGCAGGGAAGTCTCACCAGACCCCAGGCCTCTACCGACCCCCAAGGCCCAGGCCATTCACAGAGAAAGGTCACTCACCCAATGGCGTAAGGCAGAAACTTGGATGTCATCTTCCCCATTGGAGTTCCCTCTCTGCTCTCAACCCTCACCATCTTGGAGAATCCTGCCTTCTCTCTATCACCATAGTTACTAACATCTTTCACCTGGATCATGCAATAGCCTCCTAACTGGTCTCTACATTTCTAGGCTTGTTCCCCTCCCACCCAACTTCCACACCCTCGATCCTTCTAAAATGCTAACCTGATTGCATCACTTTGTTGCTTTAATCCCTCAAGAGACCTGCTGAGTCTTCATAATCCAGGCCATGACTTAACAGCCCTGTCTCCGGCTACTCCCAGTCACCCAATCTACACCAGACACAACCACAGATTCCTACTTCTGCCCTGAACACAGTTCCCTCCCCTCTTCATTTAATGAGGCTTTAGAGCAGACCTCACCTCTTCCTGACTTCCCCAATCCTAGTAACGCTCACCTATACTGCAAGCACCCAGTGCTCAAGCACCTAGTAAGGGCACAATCACGATTTACAGCGTTGGCAGCCACAGGTGCCTCAGTACTGGTATTGAGATGGACACAGATTCTTTCCCCATCTGGTCTTTGGCCTGGAGAGGATGGAGTCTTAACCTCTTTCTCCTTCCTCCGTTCATTCACTCAACCAACAAAACAATAATCAATTAACACCTACTATATGCCAGGCACTGTTCTAGGCCCTGGGCATGCAGTACGGAACATGACTAAGACGAGTTCCAGAACGAAACTCGTGGGGAGGACAAACGATAAACTAATACACATAATCAAGCCACATAATTTCAAAGAGCAAACGTGATCTGAAACTTGACACGTGAAAGGTGAGTGTTTCCAGCATTAAGTATTTGGTGGGAAGCAGCCAAGGCAGAGAGAACAGTAAGTGCCAAGGCCCAGGAGTGGTTACAGCATAGTGAGGACCAGGAGAAAGGTATATGATGAGGATGAAGGGAGTTCGGCATGAGACTTCGGAGTTCTGAGCCCCCTGAGGCCCATGTGTGGACTCAGCTCAAGAACCACTGCTCCAACGTTCTCAACATACTCACTCTTTTACTTGCACAGTGGTGGCATAGTTGGAGCAGACACTCTCTACGGATACGGAGAAGCCCCGCCTTCCCTCGGTCGTGGCTGGCATGGAGATGTGTGTGACGGAGTAGGGCAGCTGGTCCTGAACAGAGTCTGTGGAGAGCCTCTCAAACATAGGGGCCAGCACCACCTCATTGTGGCATTTCCCACTGGGGAGAGAAGCATAAAGGGGAATAAGATCCTGGAGCCCTCCCCACCCCCACCTGGACATGCTCAGCAACCATTGCACCATGTGGCTTCAAGCAACAGTCCCCATAGTCCCATTATGATCATCCTTGCCATGACCCAGCTGGCTACTCTGAATGAGAAGCCTGGGTTCTCTGGGGTGGGCTGGGCCTGGCAGTGAGATAGCCTGGGTTCTCTTTGCTCTGCCTTTGACTCGGTGAGAATCCAGCACCCTTCCCTTCTCTGGGCCTCAGCCTGACTTCTTTTGTCAACCAAGACAGTTGGACTGAGTGAGTTCTAAGGGGCCTTTACCTTTAATGTTCTGGGATCCTTCTCTGAGAGCACCTTCCCAGCCATTCTCTCCCTCTGGGAGGATTGCAGGGCAGAATGTCCTTATTTTCACAGTAGGTAAGGACAGAGGTCAGAGGGATGTTAATTGTCTTGCTTACAGGTTACAGAGCTGGTTAAGAATATTGCTGTGACAGGAATCCAGTGCTCTGATACCCCAATAGTCTTCTGCCCAACTCATGCTGCCCCTGCCACTCTCTCGGCCACTCTTGTAGGAGAAGATAGACACAGGGCCACCATCTTACCAGTAGAGGGTGGCGTGCTGCACCAGGGCATACGCGTCCCCATCCTCGATGATCACCTTGCAGCTCATACAGGCAAAGCACTCTGGGTGGTACTTGAACTCCCCAGCCACCTGTGAGCAGGTGGGGAGAAAGATGGACAGATGGAGAAAGTGAGTCCCCACTGTTACTAGAGTGAGGGTAGGAGTGGGTGAGTAACCTCTTATCAAGGATTTACAGATTCTGGCAATAATGTGCCTTTGCACTTCCTGCCCTAGAGCTTCCAGAGGAAGTGTCAGGTTGGTGCCTCCCTATCATTTTTGAGATTGCAAAAAACTGTTTTGGTCTCAGCCATGAGAAAAAGTCCCCAGGAGTAAGGATCTCCATGAGAAAGGCTCACAGTTTCTCCAACAAAGAGCTGGCAAGTCTGTGACTAGGCTTAAAGCCCTTGGTGTAGAGCAGGTAGGGGAGATGGGACCTCTCTCTGTTAGCCCATTCGAGTCTCCCTTTCTAATTTCCTGAACACAGCTTAGGTGTGAGTATCCTCCTCTCAACCTGTAACACTCTCCTTTAAGGCCTTCATCCCATTGTATTGTGTCTCCTCCCTGCCTTCCTGCCTACCCACCCACACCCAACATTGGACTGTTAAGTCTTCGAGGGAAGGATCTTTCCTAGCACTTAAAAGGTGCTCAACAAGCATCTGTTAAATGATTAAATAAAGGGAGAGGCCTTGGTTGATGGAAAGACCCAAAGATGAAAGACCATAGGGAACTGAGACTGTCAATGGACTCTGGTGAGAAGAGGGGCAGAGATGGAGGGACTCACCATGACAGGCCCTGTCATCAGCAGAGAGCACCCATGGCAGAATTCCCCAAATTTCCTCCAGTAGTCCTTGTGGCAGTAGAGCTTCCCATCCTTCTCATAGTACCAGTTGGTGAGAGACTCCTGGCATTCTGAACACCTGAAAGGCAAGATAAGAGGAGAAATTCTCCTGGATTCTTAGAATCCAGATATTTCTTGGATCCAGTGTTTCTTAACCTGTTTGGGTCTTGAAAGTATTTGAGAATCTGATAAGAGCCAAGAAGCCTATCCCAGAAAAATGCACATACAAGGAAAATGTGCATTTAATTTATGTATGGGTATGTGTGTGTCAAGGACTGAAGCCTAATCATGGCCCCAGTTAAGAACCTCTCGTCTAGACAGGTATCTTGAGAGACCAAAGAAGTTCAGTCACCTCCACTTTTCAAAATGCACCCTCACCAAAAGCATTACTGATCTGGCATTCTTCCTCCCAAAATATTAAGCATAAAGAAACAATCAGGCAAATCCAGAATGTAGATCATTTGATAAGACAACTGGTTTTGACTCTTCCAAAAAGTTAATGCCACGGGGTGGGGGTGGGGGCACAGAGATTAAAAAATGCCTAGAGACATAGCAACTAAATACAATATCTAAACCTTGGCTTTGATTCTGGATTTAAAAGAAAACAGCTTTGAGTGACATTTTTGGAACAACTGAGGAAATCTGAATTTGGACTATACATTAGATTATATTGTGAAATTACTGTCAATTTTCTTAGATGTAATAACAACATTTGGTTACATAGAAGAATTTTTAGAAGAAGCATATTAAAGTCATTAAGGGTGAAAGTCAAGATACCTAAAACTTACTTTTAAACAGTTCAGCAAAAATAAATACTGTGTGTGTGTGTGTGTGTAGACAGGTAAAGAGAAAGTGGCTTCAAGTTAACAAATGATGACTCTAGGTGAAGGTACAGGGTATTTCTTGAACTAGTCTTTCAACTTTTCTATATATTTGGAAAATTTCAAAATAAAATATTTGAGGGGGAAAAAACACCTCCATTAGCACTATGCGTGATGTATTAGACCCACAGCTTCTTTCTTCTCCAGTCACCTGGTTGTAAAGCTCCACCTGTCAGGCCAGGTATGTGTTCTCAGGCCATGTCTGCACAGACAAGGTCCTCCTCATTTCTGAGACTCCTAGCTAAGAGCTCCCTGGCCTGCTGAGCTCATTCTACTTCTTTCTTTCTAGTTAACAGACTCTCTATTCTTTTCAGGGCTTCACACCACCCACATTGGCCACACCCTTGCTTCAGCGAGGTGCTGCATCTTGGTTTGAATTCTGACCCTGCCACTTACTAGTTATGTCATTTTGGGCAAGTTATTTCACTTCTCTGACCCAGTTTCCTCATCTGTAAAATGGACTACTGTGAAAGTGAAATCATATGTATTAAAGTATACATAGTTCATATAAAATACCTAGTTCAGTAGGAACTCAGTAAGTGTTAACTATGAAAAATGATAATAATGGTTGCTCACATTATTGGACACTTACTGCCACTAACTGGATAGCTTTGGACAACTCTCAGTAGCTTTTCCTCATTGACAAGATGGGACCAATAGCATCTAACTACAAAAAGCCACTGTGAAAACTAAATAAGTTAATGTTTAAGGAAAGCCTTTTGCAAACTGTGAAGGATAAGGCAAGTGTATTATTAATTTGCTAGGCACTGCAGATATAAAAGATAAATATACAAGGTCCCCTACTCCACCTTCCAAGAACTTACAATGAGTTGGAAAAGAGAATATCTAAACAAAGCTTAATTTTAACAATAAAGGTGAGAGTCCACAATGAGTGCTACTATTTTTAAGCACTGCAGGAGGTAGAGGAGGGAGACAGGAAAGACTTGAAGCAGCTGCAGAAAGGAAGGAAAGGGAGAAAGTTGTGGAGCTAGGGAGGTCTAGAGAAGTAGGATCCTGAGAATCCCTCTTTAGGGAGTGTTCAATTCCCCTAGGTACTTAACAGACACTGAAGGCTTCTGCCACCAGCCACCCTTATCCTGCAGTATTTTCTACTTGTCCTGTGCATGCTGAATTTTAGGGTTGTGAAAGCTCAGTATGGCATCAAGAGTATGGACATGAAGTGCCTAGAATGGTGGACTGAAAACCATGCATTCATTATAGGAGGTCGAGGAGAAGACCCTTTTCTGGGCATGCAGCTCAAACTCCTCTCTGTAAAAGGCATGCTGGATGAACTCTGAATTGGAAGACGTGGGCTCAAGTTCTTAGAAGCTACATGCTCTCGGACAAGCTCCTTTCTCTCTCTGGGTTCAGTTTCCCCACTTGTAAAATGAGGGGTTTAGACCATAGATCCCCTCAATTCTGTGCATATCTATGTTTTCCCCTGAATGACCCAAGGTTTAAATCTCAGCACCACCATTTACCACCTAACTGATCTTGGGCAGGTGCTTCACTTCTTATTTGTAAAATGGCAACATGTGCTTTCAGGGTAGAATTAAATGAGGTTCTGAATGACCATGAGGTGCGTAGCAGAGAGCCAGCATTAGAAGCAGGGGCTTCCTTCTTGCCTCCCAGCTTCCGACTTAAAGCTCCTGGGTACCCATCTTTCTTCTTTACTAGATTGTGAGCTCCCTGAAGATGGGAACAGTGTCTCATCTTGGTAGACTCAGCACCTAGCAAAGGGCTTGGGAGAGTAAGCCATTAGCAAATGTTTTTATACTGGAAACGGTGGGAGTGGCAAAACCTTCAGCCCAGGTGGGAGCACAATGGTTCGTGTGGCTCATGGTCACCAGGCCCTGCCCATCTCTTGGCTTCAGTGGAGGAAAGCTGGTGCAGACATATTTGTACCCAACTGCGCTCCTGGGCCCTGTTACGTCCCTGTAATGGTATGTGTGCTGCAGGGCACAGGAGCACTAGAACATGTCTTCCTTTCCATTGCCAATATCCTGCTTTTGTTTTCTGCAAGTGCTCTGGCCAGGCCCAGGAGAGGGAGCAGGGAGAGAAACGAGTGCAGGCATGCAGGAGAGAAACATGCCAGCCTGCTGGGAAGAACACCTGGCTGGAGAAGACATCACCAATGCACACATCTGTGTCAAGGAATGCCTTTGAAAGGCACAGCCAGCAACACGGCCAAAGTGGGTCGCCACAGGTGTCTCTGAATAATAGGAAGGTGAGCAGCTGATAGGAGGGCTGTGGGTCCCCAGGCTGTTTTGCTACAGAACACAATTGCTTCTTAGGCCACTGGAGGTGTTGCCATTGGAGATTTACAGTCCTAGCTTAGATTATTAACAACAGTTACTATTACCTGTTACTTGAATGCCAACCATATTTTAGGCCCTCTATGAGGTGCCTTACTTATATACTTATATTACCTCTAATCCTGACCACACCCTGCAAGGTGATAGGATTATCCCTGATTTATAGACTAGAAGACTGAAAAACAGAGTCAGGTCACTTCTGCAGGTCCTCTAATACATGATGGAGCTGGAATCTGAACCTATGTGTTGGCTATGAGGCCATTTCCACTGTGCTACATTTCCCCAGTAAGGCAGCACATATACTAAGCTGGGCCTCAGGATTTGCATCTGTGAAAATAAGAGGCTGAAGCCCCAAGAGCTCAAGTCCCTTTAGTGGTAACACTTTGTAAGGCTTTTCCTTAAGCCCAAGTACTCATGTTAAATGGCAAGATTCTCCTCCTTCACTTAGTCTACAGCATTATGTTCCTCAGCAGTCTCTGCCCTTTTAAGAATCTAAAACACACTCTGGAGATGTAAGGTGCAACTCAAAAAATAAAAATAAAAAAAAATCCCACCTCGTATTTTCAGAGGCCCTGGCGACAATGTATTCTTCCTAAACCCAAGGTTGTGTTTTTTCACCCAGCTTTCAATTTTTGAAAATTTCAAGAAGTCAAAATCTGCCCTAGCTGCAGGCCCCAGGGCATCCAGCTTGGATGTGGTGGTATCCTGAACCCAGGGCCAAGGCATCAGTCACTTCACTCTTCTGAGCAGCCAGAGTGAACAGAACTGAAATCCTCCAGCCAGGGGAGAGCACTGAGAGGCCCACATGCATTGAGGGTGATCTCTAAAACTCCTCTTCTAAAGCACTACAGAGGGCCTGGGTAGCCACCAAGTGAACCAAACCCTGGCAGTCAGTTTAGTGGGCAGCTCAGAACTAAACTGAGGTCTATTGAGTCAGCAGGGAACACACCGGTTTAAAAAAAAGATAATCAGTTACGATTCTCACAAATAACTCTTAAGACCAGGGTCCATGTTCCTTCTTTAAGCCAGTTAGTTCATAACTGAGCCTGTTTCCTCATTTGTACACTGGTGATGATAAAATCTCATGGGGTTATGAGAATTAAATTATGTACAAATGCCTAACATGATCCTGGCCCAAAGCAGATGCCCAGTAAGTATTCATTTCCCTCCCTCCCTCCCTTCCTTTTTTTTTTTTTGGTTAATCCTCACCCAAGGATATTTTTCCCATTGATTTTTAGAGAGAGTGGGAGGGAGAGATAGGGAGGAAGAGATGGGGAAGGAAAGAGAGAGAGAAACATCAATGTGAGAGAGACACGCCAATCAGCTGCTCCTCCCAACGCTCCCCACCAGGGGATTGAACTCACAATCCAGGTATGTGCCCTTGACAGGGAATCAAACCCATGACTCTGTGGGGCACAGGGTGACACTAACCACTGGCGAGGGCCTTTTTTCCCCCGCAAATATATTTTTCTTGATTGAAGAGAAAGAGGAACCGGGAGAGAGAAAGAGAAACATCAATCAGCTACCTCCTGCACTCCCCCTACTGGGGATTGAGCCCCTGACCTGGACGGAACCTTTGTTTAACCAACTGAGTCTCAAGGGCCAGGGTCCCTCCCTCTCCTCTTTAATTTGAGAACACCAAGGGCGAAAGGAGACAGACCCCTTTTCCTCCCATGTCCAAGCAATATAGACCTGCTTCTTGGCCCAGAACCAGATTTCTGTGAGTAGAGAAGATCCTAAAATTAATTATTTATCTAACCAATTAGAAAAATCAATAGATTCTAATCAGTCCATATCAATTAGGAAATAGTTACTGTGCATCTTGGATGTGCAAAACCAATCAGGTACTATGCTGGGAAATGCCAAGTGAAATAAGACAGACCCAGTCCTCATTCACATGAAGATTATTCAGGCCAAATGTTTACAGGTAAATTTTCAACCTTATGTGGTAATGGAACCAAACAGTCATTATTACAGTGTATTTTACACAGGTTAAAGAACAAGCTCTCCCATGTCCCAGTAAAGGCCTGGCTGATGCTCAGCCTCCCAGTGTCATGACTGGGGATGGGATGCCAACTTGACTGCAGGGCCAAGGGGGGAGGGGGGAGATATAACAGGGGCCTAAAGACTGTTCTATCAGAGACCTGTTTCCTACCACCAAAAATCCCATTATTACTCCTCCTTCCTGTAGACCCTGTAGATTGAGACAGGCTGTCAATTAAGCTGTAATAATTATGGAATATGTTGTTATCCTATTTTTAAAAAATTAAACACATAACAAGCCTCTGGTCAGCAAGAAATAAGTGTTACCAGAGTGCATTGATTCAGTTCCAACAAAAAGCCAGGAAGCCTGTAGTTTCAAGTAATTTGTGCAGTTGTACTGCAGTTAAGGGTAGAGTGTTATTTCGAAAAAATGGAAAAGAGCTTGTGTGTCTCCAAGAAGCCACATGAGTTGCGGAGTTGGAAACCATTTACCTGATCCAAGACCTTCATTCTTCAGATGAGGAGAAAAAGAATCCCAGAGGACCTAAGGCAGCTGCCAAAAGTTACTGTTAAGCTGGGCAGCGTTAAGAATAATTTTCCCTTTAAACATGGGTTGCTTTAGAATACAAAGATGCACTTGTTTTCTTCAGAAGACAATGCGTAAACCAACACATTAAATCAATGTTGAACATTAAGGGAAATTCTATTTAAAAAATCCTCTAGCCCAGCTGGTGTGGTTCAGGGGGTTAGAGCATTGTCCCATGCATCGGAAGGTCGCGAGCTCGATTCCTGATCAGGGCACGTACCTGGGTTGCAGGTTCAATCCCTGGCCTAGGTTGGGGTGCATGTGGGAGACTACCATTCAATGTTTCTTCCTCTCCCTCCCTCTATCCCTTCCGCTCTCTCTGAAATCAATGGGGGGAAAAATCCTTGGGTGAGGATTAAAAAAAATCCTCTAAAGATGTTAGAAAGAAGTCACTCCTTAATCTACCTCTTTTGTAAATTCCAATTTGAGGTGTTTTTTTATTGGGAACACACTTGTAATTGCATCTCACCCCTGACATGAGTGGCACTGGCAGAGGAAGACAGTGCACTCTGCTGAGCGCCACCTGCCAGGGTGCAGAAATTACTTTCTTCATTCTCTGCTCCCTCTTCCCTCCCTTGAGGCTGTCACGCCTCATCATATCCCCATGGAATCTGGTTTCATCACTTTCGTTGCAACCACAGCCTCAGAAGTCCTGTAGACTCTGTACTCCCCCAGAGGCCTGGGGTCAAGGACATAATTTGTTCCACAGAATCTGGCAAGCGTCATGATCAGGAGCCTACGAAGTCCAGCCCCTATGCTTTGCAGAGGAGAAAACTGGGGCCCAGGGAAGGGATAGGCACCTGGTTAGAGATCAGCCCTTGAGGACACCCTGTAATGAAGGAGGGGGTTGACTGTGGAAGCTTTCTAATCAGGCAGTGACAGTGGTGACTGATTAGATTGATACCTGGGAGAGCAGAGGGTCTGGGTGGTCCCTCCTGTGGGGCGCAGAGCCCAATGTGCTGGCTATCACTTCAGAAGTGGCTTCAGGAATGTAGCTTCCCATTTTGGGGAGGGGAGAGGGTCTCCAATGAGTCAATCATTCAGCACCCCCTACCCCCAGCTGGGCAAACAGAGCTTGGAGAGGTGGGGGTTGTCAGTTTCCTCAGAGGGGCTAGAGCAGAACAAGACAAAGGACAGGAAGACCAGGGCAGCATCAGTAGCCTGGCCCTCAAAGGTCCAGGTTGAAAGTTCATTATCTGCTCTAGCTCCTGAGAATTTGGTCATGTCCCGTGTCCACCACCCCCCCACCCCCCATTAAAAAGGGCCCAGCAAGCATTCCTGGCTTCTAAGGGAACAACCCCCTCCCCCAAAGTGCCTTTCCAGGATTAAAAGGGATTAATGAGCTCCTGGTTTAAACTAGTGGCTACTTCAAACACTTGGCATCTCAATTCCATGATTCCAACGTGGTAAAACCTGCCTCCTAAAATCAAGATCAATTTCCATCCTCTCTTAAGAAAAGAATCTCTGCCATTCCTTTGATATGCCAGGCAAACTCTGGGGGCTCTTTTTCTGCCATCTTGCTCTGCCATCCCTTTGATATGCCAGGCAAACTCTGGGGGCTCTTTTTCTGCCCTCTGCTGGGAGAGGAAAGCAAACCTAGAGCACCCCTGGGGGAAGTACAGCCTTCAGAAAGACATGAAAAACTCAAGAAGACAGAAAGGCTGAGCAGAGAGACTTCACATGTTAACTCTGTTGAAACTGATTGCTTCATCTGAAAAATGGGGGTACATAATGTCTTTAGGCTGTTGAGAGATCAAACAATATAGTGCCTAGCAAGATGCCTGGTAGTCAGCATTGAGGACCAGTTCCCTTTCCCTGCCCCCAAATCCAGAGGCCTCCCACTTTACCAGGGTCCAGCAATTCTGTAAAACTACATGGTGTTCTGCTTTTCTGCCCAGGGCCTGGCCACCTGACTAGTATCCCAGAAGCAAGGTCTGGGCATGGGGCTGGGTTGGGGAAGCCAGAAGGGAGAAGTCGACCAGGACCACTGGTGAGGGGGAGGCAGCCCTTGGAACAGGCTGCTCCCAAAGAATGAAAACAAGCCCCACCCCAGCCAGGAATGACTCCATTCAACGAGGGACCCCGAGGGCCACTAACCCCTTGGGGAGTTTCAGTTGGAGGTGGGGTGGGGCAGAGAGCAAAGAAAGGCAGGTAGTGAGAAAGTTTCTACACCTCCCTCTGAGAAGATCCACAGAAAGAGGGCTCCAGAGGTACTCAGACCTGAGGACCTGGCATGCATGGGGGCTGCCCTTGCATCTGGGGAACATTCCAAAGCCAATTGTCCCAGTCTCAGAAGAACTTGCCCAGGCCTTTCCTTAGCAACTGTATTCACCTGGGAGCTCAGAAGCCCTTAAAGGCCAGAGGCAAATGTGCTTGCCATTAAGAATGCCTACTGTATACCAGGCTGCCCACACCCAGATCCTGTCAGCTCCCATGGTGTTTGGCAAAACCTGTCCATCCTGCTTGTTGGGACAAATTCCTGGGCAGGCAGCACAGCCTGCAGGTAAGATATGTGAGAGCTAAAAGAACAGCACACTATTTGTGCTCTTCCCCCGGAAGGAGTAACATCAAGAGCAGGCAGGTCAGCAGCATCTTTTGGAGGCTCTTCCAGGTGTGTCTGGGAAGGAAGGAGAGCCCAAGTTCCCCAGGAGCTTCTTTCTGGGCAGATCCCTCACCTCACCATTCCCAGAACATGGTGGGGAGCCTTCACCAGGCCGGTTCTGCTTGGGAACAGATTCTACTTGTTTCTGTCTGACAGAACCGATGGTAAGAGAACAAGCGAAATCTGAGAAGCAGATTCAGGGAGGACTCTGCCCTCCCTTTAGGACCAGGGGCCAGAAAAGGAGATGGGGAGGGGGACTCAGAGCCCAACTCACCGAAAGGGGTCTCTGGAGGTGAAGTAAGCCGGGATGGACAAGTAACTCCCCATCTTCTTCCCACACCAGATAAACAAGCTCAGCTGCAAACCCGTCTGGGAGTGCCTTGGGCTGGCTGCAGACGGCCACCATGACAGGCCCAGGGCTCCCGGCACCTCTGGCTGCAGGCCGGCTGCCCAGAGCTCACCTCTCCCTCCGGAACAGCTGAAGAGGCATGAGGACTCCGGGCCACTTGCCTCCTGACAGATTCCCAAAGGGACTCATGGCTGGAATGGTTCCTCCCCAGTTCTCAGAAGCTCAGGCGGCCCTCGGGACTCCAGGAGAACCACCTCTCTGCGGAGGCTACACACACACAGGCATTCTTGGGCAGGGGCCGGTGACTAGCTAAGAAAGAAGCGCTGCTGTCAAGTTAGCCTTCCCCCTTCAGCCCCACCCCTGATGAGGGAGGGAGGGAGGAAGAGGAGGGGCTCCTCGCGGAACCGAGGTGTGTGGTTGGAGCAGCTATTAGGAAACAGACCTTGCAGGCAAGGGGTGGAGCTGGGCTAAAGAGAGGCTGTAGGCAGGCGACGCCGCAGACAATAACCAGGGCTGGCTGAGCGTCCATCCCTGAGCTCAGGAAAGGGCAGGACAGGAGAGAGGGTGAGCACATTAGCTCCCAAGTTTCCCCAGCCTGAGAAGCTGCTCAAATGATGGTAACGCTGCTCGGAGGTGAAGAAAAGGCCCAGGATACTAGTTCCAGGCCAAGCCACGCCCCCCGAAAGGGGGGGCTCTCTGGCAGGAGAGACTTGTCCAGAGAGCTGCCCTCTGGGTTCTGGCATCGACTTGGTCCTGGCGCTACGTCCCCCATTCATCCCTTCCCACTGCATGGCCTGGGGACAACTCCAAGAGCTGGCCAATGGAGGCTGCCACTCCTTTTCTGGGAAGATCTGTGCTGAGGACTAGGAAACAAGGCCCAGAGTGTTAACTGACACTTGATGTTTTTCCATGTGGCAAGTACTTTATAAGCACTCTCTTATTTCTCTGAGATGGTAATTATCTTCACTTTATAAATAGGGAAAGTGAGGTACAGAGAGATTAGGGAATTTACTTAAGGCCAAAAAACTAGTCAGTGGTAGGGCTAGGATTTAAATGTAGGCCCATGTGACTCCAGAGCCAGAGCCCTCATCCCCTGAGCTTCATTCTACCTCCTCAAAGAAAAACATCTCCCTCAAAGCCCTTCTGCAAGTAGGAGAGAGCACAGGGACTGGAGCCCAAGTCATCTGTCCCTTCTCTTTCATTCATTTGTTCATTCCCAGAATGCCATCCATCGGCTTTGATGGGCAGTGGTACTTCTTTTACTGTGTCCATGGTAACCAGACCTCTCAAACTGAAAAAATTGGGCATGATGGAGGACAAGACCCAGGTGCCTGTGGGGATCGTGGGCCTAGGTATCTGGAGTGGAGGCCTTCCTGAAGAACCCCAGCTACAGGGACGCCCAAACCAGAGCCACTGGAAAAGCCCTTTATAAACCCCCTGCCTATAGGACTTATTGAGGGGAAAAGCAAGGCTGATGGAGAAGACTAGGGCATGTCCAGACCTCACGGTGGAATCTGAGGGAGTGACACCAGCTTTCTGCCACCAGGCACAGACTCCTCCTCACTGAAGTCACCCTGTCACCATGACAGGAAAGTCTGTGGCAAAGGTGGCAACTGGGTTACAAAGGAGCCTTTTTCCATTCCTCTACTAACTGTGCACAGGGATAACAATGAATGTGTTTGCACCCTGTTATAAGCTACCATTTATCGAGCACTTAATGTGTTCTAGGCCCTGTGTTATATTCTCTGCATCTATTTTAAAATATCTTATTGTAAATATATATATAAGTATATATAAATATATATACATATATATGTAAAACATTAACTTTGACATTATAACCACTTAATGTACAATTTAGTGGCATTAGTTACAGTCACAATATTGTGCGACCATCACCACTAGTTCCAAACCATCTTCATTACAATAATCTATTATATTTTGAAATGCATCTGTCCTTTGACCCACCTGGACAACTCCTCTACCCTACCCCAGCCCCACCCCTTGTCTATTGGTTCTCTTGTTTGGCACAGTTCTTTTTGTCTGAACTCTAATCCATGTAGTCAATTCATAGCCAATTGAGGCCAGTGGCTTCAGGGTTCACAGTCTTCCTGTAGTCTGGCCCATGTTGGTCCTGCAGTGCCCTTGGGGTTACCCTGGGTGCAATTTTGGCCCTGAATCCCATGGTTGAGCTCCATGGTTGCAGGCACAGGGCTTTGTCTGAGGGGTGGGAAGGTGGGTGGCTGGCACAGCCAGAGGGCTTACAAGTAGGGCATAGTCCCAAGAGGGAGAAAATCTTAAGCGGAGGGAGAAAAACATGCCTAGCAGCAACTATGAAGGGACTTGAACCCTCAATCTTCTGATTCGGAATCAGACACCTTAACTATTAGGCCCCAAGGCCCCTCGACAGACAATTGCACAAGACTGTCCAGGACGACATCTGTTATCCATCATACTCAAATTGCCAATATATGGGGTAGATGTTATCATCCCTATTCATCGGATGAGGAATCTGGGGTTCTGAAGGGTTGTCACTAGCCTGACATAAGTAGTGAAGCTGGGCTTCAAATCAGTAAGTGTGATTCTAGAGCAGGAGTCAGAACACTTTTTTTTTTTTTAAATCCTCACCCTAGGGTATTTTTTCCATTGTTTTTCAGAGAGAGTGGGAGGGGGAGAAAGAGAGAGAGAGAAGGAGAGAGAGAGAAACATCGATACGAGAGAGACACATCGATTGATTGCCTCCTGCACTCACCCTGACCTGGGTTGGGAATGCAGCCTGCAACCGAGGTACATGCCCTTGGCTGGAATCCAACCCGGGACCCTTCAGTCCTCAGGTCAATACTCTAACCACTGAGCCAAACCGACTAGGGCAGGACACTTCTTCTGGAACAGGCCAGAGAGCAAATACTTTAGGCTTTGCAGGTCTACACAAATACAGACTCTATCACAGCTACTCAACTCTGTCACTGCAGCACAAAAGTGGCTATATAGAAACGTAAACAAATGGAAATGGCTGTGTTCCAACAGAACTTTATTCATGGACACTGAAATTTGAATTTCATGTGCTACAAAATATTCTTTTGCATCCCCCAACCATTTAAAAATGTGAAAATCACAGGACATACAAAACAGGCAGTGGGGCTACAATTTGCCAATCTCTGCTCTAGAGCCAATGCACTCAACCACTCTGTTTACTGTCTCTAATAGTGAAGACCTGCTTTGGGCATTTGTGCCAAACTCAGCCACATCTATCTACTGTCACATAGAATCACACTCCAGCCCTGGAGACAGCAGGAAGTGAGCACTGGATAAGTGCTTACTCTGCACCAAGCATGCTCGCAATACTTACATATATGAATTTTAACCCACACTAGTCAGTAGTGTTGGGTCTTAGGAAGGAACAGAAGCACAGAGAGTTTAAATTGCTTGCCTGAAGTCACTCAGTTGTGTAAGTCACCAAGAGGTGAAGCCAGGATTTGAACCCAGGCTGTCTATATTGAACTCTACCATTGCTATGCTGGAGCCCAGCTTGGGCCCACAGCCAGACTGTCTGGGTTTGAATACGACAACACACTGCACGTAAGCCCTTGGCACACAGTCTGGAACACATTAAGGGTTGATAAATGTTAGCTGCTAATATCATTAAGACTATTGTTACTACCACTTTGGGCTAGCTATGTGGCCTTCAGCAAGTCATTGCCTCTGTCTGGGCCTTGGCTAGGTTTCTAAATAGCTTCCAGCTTCAACATTTTCCAGCCCTCTGAGGTTACAGGGGGCTCCCTGTTTTCCTTGTGTCTCAAGTTGAGTTTAAACTTCTTGAGCTGGCCCTGAGGGGTTCAAGATGCTGGCCTGGGGGCCACACAGGAGAAGAGGTGGAGCAGCATAGAAGGGGGAAACAATGCACAGGACACTGAAAGGGCTGCCCAACTGGAAAGCTCAAAGCTCTCTTTCTCCCAGCCACAGAGCTAACTATTTCTCACCAAAAATCTATTATGTTCCCCTGTAATTCTATCAGGCAAGAAGGGGGGGCCAAATTAAGTCTGGAACTAGCAAATTACCTTCTAATTGCACCCTCTGATTTCCATCTGATGAACAGAATGCAGATGGAAGAAAATGCAAGCCACAAAGAGACTGGGGCCAGGGAGCCTATGAGCATAACTCCTCTTGACATTTCACACAGCTCTGCTGTTCCAGCGGTGGCGGGGCAAAGTGAGTCGGTGTCTAGGAATGTGAGCAGGAGGCTACAGGCATTCTCTGTTCCCCCACTCCCCTTACAAAGGACTCGGTGGGTGGGTGGGTGGGTGTGTGGGGAACTAGTAAGAGAACTTTTCAATGCCATAAAAACTGCCTTCCCCTAAAGAGGGGTAGCCGGCTCTCCATGTTCTGAACTGAAGCGGAAGCCCCTCCTAAGTGAAATCCATTTGACTCCCATAAATCCAGACTTCAGGAGGAACCACTGAAGGATGGGTCACCAGATGTGATAAGCTGCTGGCCACTCAGACCCAAGTGTGTTGTGGTTCCTCAGGGCCAACTTCAGAGGGCCCAAGCCACCCTGAACTGGGAGGTGAAAGGTCACACTGGAGGATATATTTCCCCCTCTTGCCCTTGGATACTGGTCCTGCATGGAAAGCTGCTCTTCTAGGTCCCCAGAACAGCTGGCAGAGGATTCAGCAGTTATAGCTGCTGGAGGCATCTGCAGGGATTCTTGGACTGACAGTTAAGGACAGGATAAGATGGCAGGAAAGGTGTTAATCTCCTGCACATTTCACAAGTTGGAAACCTGTTGGGGAGCAAAGCAAACTAGATGCAGGGCTTGAAGGCATCTATGAAAGGCTGGAGACAACAGCCTTCAAGGCCAACAGCCCAGAATGAGCGCTCTGGGAAGGAGTGGTGAATGAATAAACAACCCCAGCCTCTCCTCTGAAGAAGGCTCTGGTCAGGTAAGGTGAAACCCAGGGAACTGTGTTCATGTGGGGCCCTCTATTGGCGAGAGTACTCGCACCATTTTTCCTGCCTCTGCTCCTCCTCTCTTCGAACTCACTTTCCACACTATAGTAGCAGTCGTCTTTGTAAAATGTGAGTCCCAACAATTCCACTGCTAAAAATCTTGCCTAGAGAAATATTCCTACAGATGTGCCAAGACATGTGTCCAGCACAGTTTAACACCAAAAGATTAGGAACAATCCACATAGGTGTGGGCTAAATACAATAGCGTATCTATATAACAGCATACTTTGAAGCTGTGAAAAATAATGAGGTAGATCCTAGGTACTGAAACAGAAATTGTCCCAGATAAAGTGTCATATGAAAAATCCAAGTGTCATAAAGAGTCTACAGTATAGTCCCATTGTTTAAAAAGTCTATGTACATAATCCTTAGAGGCTTCCTCGAAGATTCCACCACATGGTTATCAGTTTCTCTTTAGAGTAGTGAGACAAGAAGCAGGGATGAAATAGTTTTCATTTTCTACTATTTTGATATTGTTTACATTTTTCTTACATTTAAGTGCTGCTTCAAAAATTTTTTTTAAAAAAAATATGTTTTTATTCATTTCAGCGAGAGGAAGGGAGAGGGAGAGAGAGAAACATCAATGATGAGAGAGTCATTGATCAGCTGCCTCCTGCATACCCCACCACTGGGTAGGGATCTAGCCGGCAACCTGGGCACGTGCCCTGATGGGGAATCGAACAGTGACCTCCTGGTTCATAGGTTGATGCTCAACCACCAAGCTACGTTGGCTGAGCAAGTGCTGCTTTTCAAAATGATAAATGGACAAAAACAAAAAGAAGTCCCACGATTTAAAACAAATACCTCCTCACACTTTTTTCCTAGAGCTCTTGTCCAAAGACAAAACCTGCTTAGGTGCACTACACTCAGGACCCCTGAGGCTCTCTTCGGTCCTTCCCCACCAGGGTCACCACTCTAGCTACCTCTTGTCCTGCTCCACTTCCTGACCTGTCCACATAAGGCTTCTCTCCCAGCAGCACCCTAAACCTTTGCTCTCTTAGCTCCTTTGGTAGCCTCCTGTGTCTCCAGCTGGTGGCTGTCTCCTCCTTTTTCTAGGCCCAACTCCAGCAGAGCACAAAATTTCCTCTGGGAAGGGTTCCCTTGACATGTCCCCAAGCACATCAGACACAGGAATGGCTGAGACTATATGTGTCTACCAGCAGATAAAACTATGTGAGTCCCATGCCTGGAGTCCA
Source organism: Miniopterus schreibersii (assembly GCF_964146895.1). Lineage (NCBI taxonomy): Eukaryota > Metazoa > Chordata > Mammalia > Chiroptera > Miniopteridae > Miniopterus > Miniopterus schreibersii. The sequence continues at coordinate 15,440,712 of NC_138122.1, forward strand.
CAGATGCCTAGTAAATAAACATATAATTCAGGACCCCCATTATGAGCAACTACAGTACTAGAACAGTAAGGGTAACTAATATTTATAAAGCATTTTCAGTTTACAAAGGGCTTTTACACTCATCATCTAGTTTAGTACCTGCAATGACCTATTGAGGAATACCTATAGCACAGGAAGGGCAAGAAAAGCCCAGAGATGTTAGGTAATTCATCCATGGTTACTCCTGGGAAGTACAGAACTGCAATTAAAAGCTGGGTTTGCTGACCTCAAATCCCATGCCCTTTCCTCAATAGGAGCTCTAGCAAGGCATTCAGGAATCCTGTCTCTCCAATACAGGGCTGCAAACTGCTGGGTAGGTTGAACTCCTACATCTGATTTTTCTAGATTTTCTGCCCACATTCTTACCGTCAGGATATCATGACAGATTTTTATCAAATGCCTTGTGGAACTTGAGAGGGTCTCATGACCAACAACCAAGTAAAATCATGACGTCAAATCTAATTGGTCATGACTAATTCACTGCTGCTGCATCCTAGTGATGAGCTCCTTTTCTAAGTACTCACTGTCCACCTATTCCATCATCTGCAAAATTCCACAGAATTCCATCAGAATTCTGTAAAGGAGTCACATCAAAAGGATTATGATTTTACTTTTTCCAGGATCTCTTTTTCCTCCTTTTTGAAAACTGGTACAGTTAGCCATCTCCATTTCCAAAAGTGGGGAATGTCTGGCCTGAGGACCCGTACATGGCCCGTGGAATCATTTAGTCTGGCCCTGCCAACCTCAGGCAGGACTCGAAATTCAATAAATCCAGGAGCTTTTTTCATAGCTAATTTTTTTTTAATCATCACCCAAAGATATTTTCTCCATTGCTTTTCAGAGAGAGTGGAAAGGAAAGAGAGAGAGAGACATATCAATTGGTTGGCCCCCGCACGCGCCCGACCAGGGCCCGGGATCGAGCTTGCAACCAAGATATATGCCCTTGGCCAGAATCGAACCTGGGACCCTTCAGTCCACAGGCCAACACTCTAACCACTTAGCCAAACTGGCTAGGGCCATACCTAATTTTTAAGTTGATAATTTTGTATGGCCCTCAAAAGTTCCCCACTCTTGAATTAGTGAAATAAAAACAGAGACTAATCAATCCTCAGCACCTGGTATATAGTAGGTATAGAACAAATACTCATACTTGAGGTATTATCTCCATTCTCTATGGTTCCTCAACAGTTACTAACAGTGGTTCCGTTACTGGGCTAATAAGTTGTATTCTGGTTTTTTTCAGTATATTGGGAAACAATTTTTCCAATCTGAAAATCTAAACACATTTCATATGGCTGGGTACCCTCATATATCCTCGCTTCCCATCTTCCCTTCCTAATGTCAATTTCATGAGCTGTAAAACAAGGGATTGGACTAAATCTCTAAGGTTCTATCCAGATTTCCATGATACTTGATTAAGATGAATGCCAAGGATTATCTTTTGCCTGGTGTTTGTTAACATGATACAGCGCTGCAGCAGTCAAGGACCCTTAGCTCCCACTCTGGTAAACACTGACAGTTCCATGAGCAAAGCACTGAGGCGGGCTTGCTCACATATGCTTTCATTTTCATTCTCATAATTCTTGAGGTTGGGGTTGTCATCTCCTTTTTATGTATGAGGAATTGAGGTTCACACAGAAGGTTGTTGTCCAAAGTCACAGGTCAAAATATTGGTAGAGCTGGGATTTTACCCAAGTCTTTGGATTCCAGGTCCAAGATACTAAACTTGCCTCAAATAACTATTTTACACTTGCTATCTGATTTACATTGGTAATTCTGAAAGTGAGACCCAAAGAATAGTAGCATTGGACTCCCCTGGGCAGCTTGTTAAAAATGATTTCTAGTCCAACTATCTGCATTTTAAACAAGCCCCAGAGTTTCTAATGCACACTGAAGATGGAAACCACTGCTTTACTCCTTCCCTTAGTGCTTTTCCACTTGATTGCATTCTACTCTCACCTAACCCTGAGAGGCAGGCAGGACAGATCACTATTATCCCCTTGCTACAAATGAGGAAATGATTGCAAGATAGGTTGTTCATCTTATTCTGGATACAGCTTAATAAATGTCTGGTGGGTGGCCTCTCACCTTTCTAGTGCTGGTCTTACTCATTTGTAATCCCCATAGTAGCTGCCTCTGTCTTTTCCTCAATGACACTGTAGTGGTGCTCAGGGAAAGGTGGGAAAAGGTAACTCCAGAATACAGGATCATTTCATGAAAAGGCCACCTTTGGAACTGAAACAAGTTTAAAAAACAAAACACAAGGGCTGACATTAGCCAACTTCAGAAACAGCTGGTGCTGCTATAAGAGTCAGTGAGTTCTACTGATGGGAGTGGAGCAAAACACCCTTTGATCTAACCAGGATCACTACAGGGCAGCCTGAGAAAGGCATGGCCAAAAAACAAACGACACAGACAAAAACTGCCCTAATTCAAATCTGCTTGAGGTACTGGGAGGTTATTTTCAATAATAGTGAGGAGAATGGAGAAAGAGAATTTATTAGTATCCCTCTAACACTGCCCAGGGGAGGAGGGATTCTAGTCCTTGGAGGAAATATGCAAGGAAAATTAGCAGCCACCTGAGGCAGTGCAGAAAGCCCTAGCTTTGATGATTTTAGACTTTGGAATGACATTTACAGACAGAGGTCTTATTCCATGCTCCCACTTCAAAAGAACAGCTCTTGCCTGACCGGTGTGGCTCAGGGCACATATCTGCGTTGTGGGCTCAATCCCCAGTGGTTTCTTTTTTAAAAAGAAAAGCTCTCGCCCAAGAGAATACTCCAGAGCAAAGGGACAGTGATGATGCCCACTGGAAGGACTTGATCCATAGATCCAAAGAGAAAGGTGGTCATTTGACAAAAACATCATTCGTTCAACAAACAGAGTACCCACTGCATTCTAGGTACTCTGCTAAGCTCTGGGATACAAAGAAGAACTAGATATGGCTCCAGACTTAAAGAATGCCATACTCTGAGAGTGACAGGGCTATAACTAAGGTATGAGGAAAATAACAAAGACAAAGGCTTCCTTGATTGGTTGGAGAGGGGTGAGGGTGGATTTGGGGAGGCTCCTCCACAGAGGAGGGGATGTACCAGTTGAATGTAAATAGGTTGATCACCAGGCAGACAAGAGCATTTCAACCTGAAGGCACAACATATGCAAATGCAATGAGGCATAACAAGTATGGCCTGTAAGCTTCAGTGCAGGACACATGTGAGGAATAATCAGAGAGGAGGCTGGAATGGTGGAAGAGAGCAGGGGCAGAGCACCAAGGGCAAGATCTGACAGGTGAAAGAGTTGCCCATAGGCAGTGAGAAGTTATCAGAGGTATTCATGCAAGTAGAGGTTCCCAGTGAACAGGATGCAAAGCCTGAAATACCAGAGAGAGCACTGGTCTTTAGTTGCTAGTTTGACTCTCTCAAATCTACAGTTGGCTGAGTGTATGTCCATATGACATCTGCTGGCCAACAAGTGTCACTAACAGCAGACCATGGCTTCATCCTCAGGCCACATCTCTACTAAGTTGATCATTTTAACAGCTGCGATTTTTCTGTATGGGCTATAAGCTCATAGGAATGGAATCATAATTCCTTGTAGATAATCATCCACTGTTGCTCTGTGATACAAATATTAGAAAATTGAACATCCAACCAACATTCAGGGTCAAATACAGTGTTTACATAGATGTTCTTCTCCTGACTGTACTGGGGGAAAATGCTTTGGACACCTTAACAAATCTCCAGGGAATGCCAGGAGAAGAGTCTGGGCCTGGCAAAGAAGACCTGAGAATGCGACAGCAAACTTGCTGTGTGATCTGAGGCAAACCATTAAACCTTGTCTAGGCTTCAGTTTCTTCCTCTGTAAAAGGAAGGAGGTTAGGTGTGAAAAAAATTCCATACCAGTAGGTAAATGCTGAAGGCAGCCATTAGGAAGGGGTTGTAGTCAGAGAAAGGTTGACTGGCTGACCACCCAGAGAGGTTAGTGTTATCTTGGAAAAAATGATCCTAATCCAGGACTCATCTGTGGCCTTATAGGTCCAGAAACAGGACTTCATAGTACCCAGAGTGGTGCAGGAATTGTAGGGTGGTTCTATGTAACCATTTATCAATCCCACTGTCCACTTATGAATTGATACTTGATATCAGAACAATATCTTATACAGGTACTACCTCCAGACCCTTCCTGTTATCAAGAGTTCCAGGAAGCTGAACTAAGCATGAAAAGGTCACTCTGTAAGCATGGACTTAAAGGGAAATGAGAAGCCAGGGAGAGAAATTTCATTCTGGCAGGAGTAAGCTGGGCAAACCAGCCCTGCTTACAACAAAGAACCCCCTTTTGGTGATCTAATCCAGATTCAGTATCTGGTCACACTACTAGTTCTGCCTCATTGGCTTTTCATTTTCTGTTTCACTGCTGGCCACTCGTTATTTTACTGGTTTTTAAAATTAAAGTTTAATTGAAAAATAATCATTACTTCTTCAGATGTGTAACAATCACCAATTCACATATTCAGCCCTGGTAGCCATTTGGTTCCGCTAGTAACACATGGCTGACACTCATGAGTTCTCACTCTGTACTGAGGCCCTGTTCCCACCCAGTACTACACATGACTTCACTCATTTACCCCTCATAATAACACTAGGAGCTAGGTAGTAGGTATCTTCATTACATAGATGAGAAAATGAAGCACAGAAAGGGTAACTTGCCCAAGGTGCATAGCTAATAAATGGCAGAGCCAGGATTTGAACCAAAAGAGAGTCTGTGCTCTTAACTACCACAATTACTGTTCTCCTAACATGTATATCTAACTAGTTTAGTCTCAGAGGACAAACTTCCATTTCCAAGTTCTTGGGGACTCACCAACCTATCTACCCCCTCCCCACCATAAATCACCCATAGGTAAAAGATACTATGTAAGTATTCCATTTCTTCCACTCTATACTTAATGGACATCTTTAGCTAATACCATCCTTCAGAGATTTCTAAAATTTGAAAAACAAAAAAGTAAAAACACTCACGATTAGCATTGAGATTTGTCACATTTCAGAGCAATTCGTAATTAGTTTGGGCTAGAGTAGTTGAACTCATTCTTCCTTCTACTGCCTGTCTCTCCAGGGTTTGTTCTTGTCTGGATTGTACCTACAGTACAGTACAGAGAAGCGCAGTTTAAGACCTGCTGCTGGATAGGAGGACTCCTGGGTCAGCCTTTCTGACTTCTTTGGGGACAGAAGACAAATCTTTAACTTCTCACCTCCACACTTGAAGGCAATTTTCCGAAACAACCCAATGTCCGGAACCGATTCCTCCCTGCCATTTACAGTAATTGCACCATGGTGGCTGCTAAAGAAAGGATGTGGGGAAGGGGAAGGGCAGGGAAAGGCCTCACTTACATCATACCTCTTGGCCATCCTGGCAATTCATCCCCTGTCCGACAGCTAGCCTTAATGACCTGCTCGCTAGCTGTTTCCTTAGAGATAAAATAGACAAATGAGCAAATCAGAATCGAAGGCATGAATCAATAAATGCAGCAGCAACATCAACAGTACAACAGCAGATGGCAGGGTTGCTCCATTGACTCCCAATCCAGGAGCTGGACATCCAGGAGAAATTTAACAGCACTTTTATTGACACTTGAGACTTCATGAACCAATACCCTTCAATGTTATCTGACACCCAGTATGTGGCAGGTAGAGTGTTTTTACCCTGAAGTTACAGAAGAGGAAACTGAACCTCAGAGAAGTTAAATGACATACCCATATTCAAGAATGCAAAGAGATTCTTCTAAGCAAGGAGTCAGAATGCCTGGGTTCAAATCCCAGCTATGCTACTTACTAGCTCTGTGACTGTGAGCAAGTAACCTCCATTTCCCCATTTATAAAATAGGTTAACACCAGTTCTACACTTATTAGATTGCTGTAAGAATTAAATGAGATACTGCATGTGAAATGCTTAGGACAGTGTCTAGCACAGAGAAAACACTCAATAAATGAAACTTATTACTGTAATTATAATTCTACTGTGCTTGTTTAGATGGGGGTGTGGGTGAGAAAATGAGCATGATTTTCAGCATCACAAAAAACACTCTGTCATCAGCCAGCCAGCCTATTACACCACAGCCTCTGGTTGCTGCATGTTCAATTTCTTCATAGGACTTTCCTGGAGTCACAAATTTAGCGGAAATGGTTGGAGTTTAATGAAGTGATAACAGCTTTCTATCTGCATTACCCCTTTTCTAGAGCACAGGCATAAGAAACACTTTTCAAAAGAGAAAGCTCAAACAGTCTGTGTTCGTGATCCTGAGAAAGGAGGCCATGAACAATTCCCAGGAGCCTTAAGAATGGTGGCTTTTTCCCTCTGATAATGCTGTTAGGAACCAGGTCAAGTAACAAAGTCCCAGGTAGGGGTCATAAAGACTAATAGAGGCAGCCTTTCCTTCCTCCCACGACCCCTCCTCCTGAGCCAAACACCTCTGATGAGGGTAAAAGAACAATAGTCAGAAAACCTGTCAAGGTTCCTTGGTTTGCAAATATGCCAAGGTGCCAGGTCACCATTCATAGCTTCACACTTTAACTTCAGCTACAAAACAACATTCAGTCCAGCTACTTTCCTAGCCTCCTCCCATGAGGGGGAGCTAGTTCCAGAGAGCTTCAGAGAGAATGGCCCCAGCTCTAGAACCAATGGCACAGCTCAAGGAAAGGGAAGACCAGAGGTTTTAAAATCTAAACAGGCCTGTTGTGGAGGAGAGGAAGCAAGAGGGCTGGTCAGCCAGGTGTCCAGAGATCAGAAGGATCCTGGCCAGGCGCCCAACTGCACCAGCACAATTATAGACTGGGCTATTTCCAGGAGATTTGTCAGCTGGCCTCCACTGTACAGTCCAGGGTTGCAGCCTTAAGAGGCTTCCTATTGTCCTAGGGACCTGACAAACTGGTGGAAGGATGTGAGGGGCAGGATTAAGGATGTGGCTGCAGATGTGGGGGGAGAGTAGTATAAAGAGAAGGTGAAGGGAGGAGTTTGGGCCAAACCCCAGCAGTTTCTCCATTCAATATCCAGCCCCACCCTGTGATTAGGAAAACAAAGGTGTGGGGGTAGGGAAGAAAAGTCATTTCCTTTATTGTAACTATGGCCCAGCTGGGTAAGAGCAAGGCTGAAAGGGAGTCATGAAGAATGAACTTCTTGAGAGAATGAAAGGAGGGTGCATCCAGACACTCTGAATTCATCAGAGATCACAGGTGAACTGGGGTGGAAGAGATCTTAAAAGACCATTCAGGCTGATGCCTCATGCTCCTCATAACCCAGGTTACTTCTGGAGTCAGATAATACAGTCCTTCCTCCCATTTGGGCAAAAGTCAAATGGGCTCCAAAGCAGCCATTTTCCTGGGTGCAAATGACCAGGCTCCAAGTCATCCAGTTTGTGTGGGAAAGTTCAGAAGTTAGGAGATGTACTGCTTCAATAGTGCTGGATTAGAGAGACTGTCCTTGAGGCAAAGCTGTAAATAGCAGACCACCTGGATGCTCTACTGCCCCCACAGGCATGATCTCAGCTTAATTATGCAAGGGTAGTTCAAAATTAACCTTAATCCCTGAGGCTCCACATCAGATGATCAATGAGTGTGTATGTAATAAGAAAAATGTATGTATGTTAAGTATGTAGACACACACAATATAAAGTAACAGCTACTGATTAAGAGTTTTCTATGTATCGGGTGCTATGCTAGGCACTTTATATAGGTTACCACATCTAATATTCCCCAACAACCAGGGATGAGTACTATTCTTAGTCTCATTTTTTAGATGAGGTGCTTGAAGCTCAGGGAAATCCCCTAAGGCACGTTAATAAATTACAAAGCCAGGATCTGAAACTAAACAGTCTCATTCCATAGCCTGCACTCTTATCTACCAAGATAATGTGCCTTACCTCTTTATGAGCATCTATTTGTGTGTCTCTCTGCGCTCTCTCTCTCTCTCTCTCTCTCTCTCTCTCTCTCACACACACACACACACACACACACACACACAGTGCTATCTAACAAGCTAGCATCTGATCAGACCTATAATAACCCAAGACTTCAGTTCTAAGGCCAGCTCCTGTCATACATGGCCTGTCTATAACTCTTTTTGTCTTTCTGGCTTGAGGTCTCTCATCTCCGATATGAAAGGGCTGTATCATACAGTAGGTGGTCCCTTCTAGTTCTTAAGTTCTTTAGCTATAGGAGAACCCCAAACTCCAAAGATTAGCTTTGTCCTACCTGGTCCTGCTTATTTTGGATAGGAAATATTCATACAAATAGGCAAACAGCAAGGACAAATATGACCATATGGGTTAGATACCATGGAAAGTCCTGGCCTGGGAACTCAGGTTCTGATGCTGCTCTAGCCTCAGCTCTAAAATAAAAGGGCTAGCCCAAGGCTTTATCTATAACGTCGTTTATAGCTCTGACACTCAGCTCCTATCTTGTTAAAAGGCAGAGTAAAGGTATAATCAACTTCCCTGAGAGTAAGAGGAGGAGGAACCAAAGCAATCAGATCCAGAGAAGAATGGAAAGCTCTGAGTTAGAGCTGAAAGGGCAGAAAAATGCTGGTTCCTCTCCAATTCTTCCAGAGGCCAGGGCTCTCCAGGCCATCCCCCCACGTAGTTCCTGGGTGGAGGCAAGTGCTTAAAGGTCAATTAAATTACTTGATATCAGCATGGGGGATGCTTTGTAGCAAGAGCTGTATGTGGGTGCTGGAATTTAGAGCACGTGGTGCCTGTCTAGTCTGTTTCTTTCTCAGGATGTGAGCACTGCCCCACTACTTCAGGCCACACATGCCCACCCAGCCTCTGATGAGGAATGACTGTAAGCCAGACACTGTTTTATGTTTTGGAGAATGCAAAGACAAGCTCCCAATCTTACAGATTCTAATCTCATAGGGAAAAGGAACAACCATTCAGTGGGTTCCCACCAAGTACTGGGCCCTTGCCATGTATTATTTTATTCAATCTTAATAAGTCTGAGATAGATTCTTAACATCTGTATTTTCCTGATGAGAAAACTGAGCCTTAGACAGCAGGAACAAATCTGACTTTAAAGTTTGTGTTATTTTCAAGAAACTAAAGGCAAACTATTGCCTTTGAACAATAAGAACTATAATAAAGTTAGTAACAAAAAGCAAGAAAGGATAATCAGTAAACACCCCGCAAGAAGCAGAAGACAGTAGCCCAGTAGTCCCAACTTGAACAATGGTCACAAGGTCAGACCTCTGGCAGGCTAAAGATAACATCTTTACCTAAGTTATATCTCAGTTCCTGAGCCCCAAGGTGGAACAACCCCTTGGCTACTTTTTCATGAGACCAGACAGAGGGACATAGAAAAGACCTCAAAACTGTCCTTAAGACCTGAAGAAATGATTACCCTTACCTCACCTCTGACGAATCCAGTGTCTTGTGATTTTGCCCTACATAATCTGTAACCTACATGCTATCGGGGAGTTGGGTCTTTAGAGCATAAGCTCCCCATCTCCATATTGGCCCATTCAATATTAAAACTATTTTTTTTTCTTTCTATACTGCAAGCTCCTGCTCATTTCTTTGGGACAGTACTCACAGACAGGCAGACTAGAAAAGTAATAATAATAATAACAAAAAGGAGGAAACAGAGGCAGCCTACTATGAAGAAGAGCTGCTTTTGTCAACTGCACTAAAAACCCTTGAGGCACCTACATAATCAGTAGTGTAGGCATGGGAAAGTCACTCTTACAGGGCCCCAATTTCCTCACCTAAAAAGTGAGGGTGGCCCTGGCTGGGTAGCTCAGTTGGTCAGAGAATCATCCTGATAAGCCAAGGTTGTGGGTTCAACCTCCGGTCAGGGCACATACAAGAATCAACCAATGAATGCATAAATAAGTAGATCAAATTGATCTCTCCCTCTCCCTTCCTCTCTCTCTCTCAAATAATCAATCAAAAAAATTTTTAAAGTGAGGGTGCTGAGACTCCCTGGAAAGATCTCCTCACACCCCCTCACCCACCTCTAACTACACCTGGCCCATTTGTGGCTCTTCCACTTTCACCATGGCACATCCCTCCCCGCCCCAGACCCACTGAAATGGAAACTCCTAACTCAAAAGCTTGTTTTTGTATATTCCAGAAAATGAAATAGTGCCTAGCCTGTAATGCACTGGCAAAACAGGAGGATAGACCCACTTACCGGAAGCAAGAGCTGTGCCAGGCTTCGTTGACAGTCCTGTACAACCTCTGGCTTGGAGCAACATAGTCCCCACAGCCCCGACACCTCCAGGCATCTTCACCTGCACACAAAACCAAGGATGGGTTTAGAGGCCTGAAGTACCGAGGGCAAAGGGATGGGATTCCTACCGTGTGGAATAAGACTGAGTTAACAGACTCTCATATTAAAAGGGTTAGTCTAATGTCTGGACAGGCACACAATTCCCTTCTCCAAAAGATCTCTGGAAGCACTGTATGCTCATCTCCCCAGGGAAAGGGAATCCATTTTAAAAAATGGTTCTGATTGTTCCTTTTTCTACTAAAACAAAACCTGCCTCTTCTAGAAGTATCAGTCCTTGCTTACAGTTCTGAGTAGATGAAATGATCAAGGTCTCTTTCTTTTTGGATCAGCCTTTCCTACAACTATTCCCAACCAGCACCCAGAAACTTCTCCTCTCTAGGTTAATCATGTTATTGCCTTTTCCTACTCTTCAAGAGCCCTGGTTGTGCAGATCTTCCATCACCTAGTCCAGAAGCTCATTGATTCAACCAACATCATGGGTCCTCTCCAAGCTCTATGCTGGAGAATGTTGGATAACATCATCCCTGCTCCTCAGAGAGCAAATCTACTGGAAAAGAAACATTCTTCCATATTGTAATTCTTCATTTAGATGTTCTTTCAGAAGTAGAAGCAAAGTGCTATTTTAGTTCAGAGAAAGAAGTTATAGGTATAGAAGGGAAAGAACAAACATTTAACGAATGCCTCCTATACACCAAGAACTATGGTAGGTGCTTTCTCATTCAATTCTCAAAACAATCCTGTGAGACAGGTATTATACTCATTTAATGGATGGGAGAACTGAAACTTGGGGCCAGGGGTGACAGGCCAAGTGGAAGATCTAGTACCCTAACTCAGGTCTGGCTCATCCACTCCACCATGTTAGTTCCTACTCGTTCCACTTAGGGGAGCCAGGAAAGTCTTTGTAGGGGAAGTTGACACTTGAGCTGAGCCTTGAAAGATGGGAAAGATTTACCAAAGGCTGAGATAGGAGGGGGAAGGGCTGAGCAGGCTGAGATATACCCATGGACAATAGCAGAATCAGTCCATGTTCCTCCAAAAGGGACAAAATACAATACACCTGGTGTGGCTCAGATGCCAACTTCTTGAAATAAAGAGAGCAGCTGAGATCAAGCTATGGTACCTTACTCAGCCCTAGAAAGCAGGACAAGGTTATTACAAGACTCCCTTGTGCTCTCTGTGTATACAGCTTTGTTCTCTCTGGGTAACTCCAGACTGCCACAGGCACAGTGACAGTCACCGAGCCCTGTTTCACAGGCACGGGGGCCATAAATAGACAATGCATGGCTCTGGGCATTTCAAGATTGCTCAGCAGCATTAGGGGCAGCCAGGGCATAGACAGCCATCCTCATACCCCAGAGAATTAAACAAGCTGGCAGAAGGCTTTTAAACCTCTACCCACCTGCTCCTTTCCTCTTGTTCCACAGTGACAGGATATACATGCCCATCACCTCCTGGATCTCAACTTCTCAGACTCTCATTAGGGGCCTTTTTGGTCTTTGGTAGAGGCCAGAGAGTGCACCATGATCCTCCATCCACAAACTCCAAAGCAAAAAATCTGAGAGACTCATCCAGATGGGTTATGGACAGGAGGCAAGAAAGAGAATTAGTGAGAGGGTTTTTGATGAACACAGATATCCAAATGTATCTCCCAAGTTCTGGAGGTACTGGTTTGAAACATTTTTGGAACTTTTACATGGAAGGGCTTTCAGAGGCAGTGTGTGAACTGCTGCCCCACCCCAGGCTAAGCTCATTATGTTAAGCCACACCTTGTTTCTTGTTTTTAATTTTTAACCCAAAAGTAAGTCTCTAACCTGACCACCCACTTACTCAACAATGCAATTTCTTGGCTCTGAAGGACTTCTGGCTGTTCCCAAAATGCAAAAAGATCAGGACTTTCCATTATGAGGATATTCAAGAGAACTTGTTATTGCTACACCCTCCAGAGCCTGCCCTGTTTTGTCCAGTCTTGAGAAATACAAAGCCATTTAACACTTATGTAGCATCTGCCCTGTGCTAGGCACTACAGGCACAAAAGTCAAGATCCCTACTCCCTGCTCTCACATCAACCGGGTTCCACCTCCCAAATGTCTCTCCGATCCTTCCCTGCCCTTCGCCGCAGCCCGAGTTCAGGTCTTTGCCTTCTCTTCCCTGTGTACTACACATTAGCCAGTTTATCCAGACTCCCCAATGTCTACAGAACAAAGGGTCAACTGCTTAGCATGGCCCTGCTGTTCTAAATTCTGCCTATTCCACCTCTCAGGAGATGTGCACTTTCAGTTATCTCCTCCACTACTCCCTTTTCCATTGGCTCATTCCAATTACCACTGAAATAAATTCAAATCTTTCCCATGAAAAACAAACCAACAAACCTGGCCCCATTTGTCCTCCATCTAGCACACTTGCTTCCCTCTTCACAGCCACACATATTAAAAAGTTGTCTGCACATCACTACCCTCATTTCCTCACTTCCCGCTTACCGCATAATCCACTGCAATCTGACTTCCACCTCCAGCATTTCTCAGAAACTGTCCCATCAAAGTCAACAGTGACTGCTTATTGCTAAATTCAATGGACACGCTTCAGTCATGCTTTTAGCAAGTATTTGTTGCATGCCAACTATGTGTCTGACAGTGTGCTGCAAACAAAAGCAAGATTAAACAAAAGCAGATGTTGAACAATAACATAATTTTTTAAATTATAATTGGGGCAAGTGGTGTGAAGACGGTATCAAGTTCTTCACTAGGAAAATGGAGTGAGGGCAGGGCAGGCAAATATTCCTTAAGGGAGTAATTTCCAAGCTGAGCTCTAAAGGAGGAATAAAATTATCTAGGCAAAAAGGAGGAGGAAAGGATCACACTGGAGACTGGGATGAGGGAAGACATGTGTAAAGGTCCTGAGGCAGGAACACAAACTCTTCACACATCATTTAAGTTGGCTATTGTTAACTCCAAATGACTAAGAGAACCAAGACCTGTCCCTGGACTACTACCGTCCTTCATTAGCATTTACCAAGAGAAAGAATGGCCCCTCACAAAGTGGCCCCAAAGAACCTTTATCTCCAGTCATCCCTTACAAAGGGATGCTGTAATCACATCTTGATCTATTTTCTACTCCTGCCACTCACATTCATGTTCTTGCATCCTAACATTCACACCCCAAGCTATTTTGTGTTTAGAATACTTTACCAACTCTTTCTCTTAATCAAACTTTTATCCTTCCTTGATGGTCCCCTATAGGCAGGCAGTGTTAGTTTCACTTTGTCTATACCTATTTTCTATCATTTGTTCTGTAATTACAGTGCACTATGTTTCTGTCTCCCTCAGTCCCTCCCTTTCTGTTCCCTCCCCTCCAGCTCTAAGGGGCAAAGACTGCATACTGAAGATCTTCAAATCTCCAGGGACTAGCAGAAGACCTGCTACAGTATAGGCAACCCTTTGTTTGGTGAATCCAACTGAAAAGTTGTACCCAACTGTCAACTATAATTTCCAAAGATAAACTCCCATGGACAACAGGGATGATTTCACTGGAATAAGTGCTCTGACTCCCAGGGTAACTACCTACAGGTAAAGTCACATGTAGATACACAGGCCTCAGTCTATCAGGTTTTACTTGAGCAAAGATATTTATCCAGAGCCTTCAGCCTCCCAAGCCCAGACACTCTTCAAGATAATACTCTTAAGAATCTTTAGCTCCCTTACAGTCCTGAAAGTCAATGATCCTAACTCTTTTACAACCTTCATTCTAGGAAATGTAAGATAAATATAATAATACAAAGTTTATGGAGATTTCTGTGAGGCCTAACAGAAGACCAATCCAGAGTCCAGTCCAGTTGGCCTGGAACATTCTTCCTCTAGAAAAATACCTCATTGTGCCAGGCTGTTCACCCTCTCCCTCTTCTGTGTTTACCTCTCATATTTGCAGCCTTATCAACAGTGGCTACTGATTGTCAGAGTCAAGAAAGGAAGCTTGATTAAGTAATTATCCCCAGCAGCCTCAAACAATAAGGGGCCCTTATTAGGTGTTTAATATTCAGAAAACTGTGCCTTCATTATGGGAATTTGTTGCTTTTAGGAAGTGGTAAATGTGCAATGCGAATGAGGTAAAAATTGTAACAAATGGCTCATTACAGAGGTTCTCACCTTTTGGATACTGGTATCAAATATATTCAGTTTAACCCGGCCGGCGTGGCTCAGTCCTATGAACCAGGAGGTCACGGTTCAATTCCTGGTCAAGGCACAAGCCCGGGTTTCTGGCTTGATCCCCAGTTAGGGGGTGTACAGGAGGCAGCCGATCAATGACTCTCTCATCACTGATGTTTCTGTCTCTCTCCCCCTTTCTCTTCCTCTCTCTGACATAAATAAAAAACACATTTAAAAATATATATATATATATTACGTTTATATATACTTCTCTCTCTGAACTTAATAATTGGTGAGGTGACTCTCGAACAATCTGTAAATCCACTGGGTAGGCACTAAGATGGCAGGATGGCAAGGTTGAAAAGCCTTTAAAAACCATCTACTCTAATCGAACTCTTTCATTTTTCTGAAAGAAAAATGGGCTTGAAGAAGGAGAATCAAGTTTCCTAACCATCAGAAAGCTGGTCTGGGAAGGGCTCAAAAAGGTTCTGAGACTACTAGATCAGCTGAATTTTTATTACCCTGTGTAGCCTCAGACAAGGTAAGGCATGCTTAAGACTACACAGTTATTCAGTGGAAGGGCTCTGCCTGGTACCCCAGCTCAGAGCCAGTGCATTTCCCATAGACACAAACATTCACCTTAATCTTGGTCTAAGAGCTGGGTTTCTGCAAACTAGTTTTTCAGACTTCAAAGTGGTGAGAAATCCCTAAGGGCTGAGAGCTCACGAGACCATAAAGCCCAGCCTGAACCAACATGCACAGATCCTATCCTTTCATTTGAGAAATATCTTTGGTACTTCTCATATTCCACTAGACAATGAGAACCAGGAACAACACCCGGCCAATTCAGTGCAGCACAAAACAACAAGTACAGCAACTGCTGTGCCCCCTGGGAACTGGCAGGTCATTTGTATAAATCCCACTTGTTCCGGGATAAAGCAGGAAGCAGAGGGGCAAGGGCAGCAACTGGTAGGGAACAGCCAAGAGAGAAAGGACCACATTTTAATAAACTGACTACCAACAAGACTAACAGTAATGATTAAGGTTTCTCTAGCTACTCTTTCTTGTATCCCAAAAGGTTTTCCTACTCACTACCTTACCAAATATTACCAAAGGAAGAGTCTAAGGAAAAAAGAGTGGATGATTTTTAAAGGAGCTTCTGTACTTCTCTGGACCTTAGATTCTTCCTTCATAAAAGGAGGGATCAAATTATTCCTCTGGCTCTGAGAGTCTGTGACACCAAACCAGGGGCCTCTCATTTTTCAGGCTAAGGCACAGACAGAGGCATCTCAGAAGGTTTCATTCTTGCTGTTGTTCTCTTCTGCCCTTTAGTTTACTAGGGGCAATTTTTAAGGGTCAAGCAGAAGAACTGGACTTAGACCCAGGTTTGAAACTTGGCTGTGTTTTTAGGCAAATTATTTAACCTCTTTGAACTTGTCTTTTAATCTTTAAAAAGAGGATAATACCACTTCCTTACAGGATTAACAAGAGGATTAAGAGAAATAATGTAATATATGTGAAAATACCTCCCACAGTGCCCAGCACTTAGTTGGCAACTACATTATGAATAGCTTTTCTTCTGTCTTTCATGTATATTTAGGGGGTTGGCCAGGGTAAAGGTTGAGCTGACTACACTACTAACCTCCCAAATCTAACCTCCCAAGGGAATGTTTTCAAAACAAATTCAGAAAATGTTTTCTATGTGCCCTTGTGCAAGACACAGACTAGACCACAAACTGCCTGGGGTCCTTGGTGAGTACTCCTGGGGTGTGAGGGACAAAGGTATACAGAAATAACACATGTCAGAGAGGGACAACCCAGGTACTAGGAGCAGGGCAAGCTTGGCAGAGTAATAAGATACTGGCTAGAGAAACAAACAAGACAGATGGTTCCTGTGGCTTTCAGGGCACTCAGGTTCTCACTTCTAGCCATAAGTTTAGTTAGCTGTGAATGAGTTGGCAATTTCTTATCTGGAGGAAGGCCTACAAAGAATCTCTATCAGAGAACTGGTTAACCAATTCATATATTCCCAGGCAGCAGTTCTCTACCCTTATCAATGACAGGGGGAAAAATCCCAACTACTTTGAGTCCTTATTGTGTGTAAGGCAGTGTCCTAAGCACTATGCAAGCATGAATTAATCGAATATAAAGATCCCATGAGGTAAGGACTAGTATTCTAGAACTATTATTGTTCCCATTTTACTAAAGAGAAAACTGAAATGCTCAACTAACAAGTAAGTGTCAGAGCTGGGATTAGACCACAGGTCTGCTGACTCTAAAGTCTATGTACTCGACTACATTTTAGACTTCCTTTCCTGAAAAATAAATTATAATCAGGAGCTGACAAAATAGAATCCCAGGGTGGACGCTCAAGGTATACTTCAATAGAACCAAGCAATGACTTCATATTTTAGCCCCTGTTGGATATCAATAAGTAAAAGAAATTAATTCTTGCTACTATATAAAAAATGGTCAAGAGTAAGAAAAAAGATAGACTTGTAAGAAACTGCTACAGCTACAAGTCTCCTCACTGAAATGCTAAAGTGACACCCCACCCCTCCCTAATTTGTCCCTGAAACAGCCTCTTCCAGGCTGCACTGATCAGAAGCTAGCCCTGTGCTGGGAATCAACTCAGCCTCCAAAAGATGCAAAAATGTGGAAAGCTTAATGCAACTCCCTCCGTGCAGCCCCTTGAACATGATGGATGTCTATTCAGCTTTAAAACCTTGTAGTCTTCTTGGACCCCACCTTGATTCCTCCATCCCATACCCAGAGCTATTCAAGTCACCCTGCCCTGCCCATGTCATGAGTCATTTTCTACTGGTCAGTGCCTTCTTTTCCATTCCTATCACTAACACCTCAGCTCAGGGCCTACCGTATCCACCCTCAGATTGGTGCCCTTCATTACCCTTGTCCAATTCATTCTGCCTACTAATGCCAGATTGATGGTCTAAAAACAAATGTCTTCTTTTAATCCAAAGCTCAGGATACAAACCACAGTGGTAAGACTGAGTAGCATATAATATTATCAGTAAATTCTGTGTAATTTGCTGTGACCCAGATTGTATGTGTTTTATGTGTGTTTAAATAAATATATTAAATACACATGTGTATACATAAACACATACATAACAGATCCAAGACTGGCTGACTTGATTTGAAATGGTTGAATCTGCAGTGTAAAATGTGATTCAGCCATAATTAGGAATTGAAATTTAGTACAAGAGAGAAAAGGACTTGATATAACCAATTCTTTAGTTGCAAATTCTGGGTATAGAGCACTTGGAAGATTGGAGGGGGCAGGTTGGTGAGATAATCAGACCGCTAAATTGATTAAATGCTCCTAACCCTGTAAAAAAAAGAAGAAAAAAGTAAAAACAAATGCCCTCATCATGACTCTTCCTACGTTTAAAACTATGGTCTGTACTGCAGACCAGAAAATTCCACAAGCCTAGCATTAAACCACTCCAGTCTGACTTCAGCTACCCTCTCAGCCTTACTTTCTACTTCCTATGACTCCCCTACCTCCCAATCCTTGCTTCTACCACATACAGTGGTACCTCAGTTTTCAAATGTAATTCGTTCCGGAAGACCGAGTTCTGAAATGTTCGTAAGCCGAAGGATCAACAGCTGACAGCTAAGCCTCAGGATCTTGCCCTCAGCGGAAGCCGAAATGCATGTTTGACTTCCGAGGTGTGTTCGAAAACCGAAGCATTTACTTCCAGGTTTACGGCGTTGGTAAACCAAAATGTTTGTCAACGGAGACCTTCGAGAAGTGAGGCACCACTGCATATCAATTCGCCATCCTTTGTGAAGACCTTGAAACTCATCCAGCTTTGACTCCTACTCCCAGTTTCTTCTCTAGTAGGCTATCACTCTCCCATACACACCCTTTTTAAAGACTTCTCAGTCTTACCTCCTTTAAGAAGCATTCCCTGACCAAATCTGGTACCCATCCTAGACACCTTGCTGATCTTCAAATATGCCAAGCTCATTCTCTTTTATTCTGTCTAAAATGTTCTTCCCCCAGATATTCAAATGGCTCAAACCTTTGTTTCATTTCTCTGCTCAGATGTCATTAACCAGAGAGGCTGCCCTGACCTCCCACTGCTCCTATGCCCTTATCTTACTTTATTTCTCTTCAGGGCATTTATCCCTGATGTATTATACTCATATATTTATTGTCCATCTCTATCCACCAGAACATGAAGGAAGGGATTTGGTCTATTTTTGCCCCTGAGTACCCTCGGGGCCTAGAAATACTTGGCAGATAGTAGGAATTTAATATATATTTGTAGAATGAATTCTCCCTCACCTCTGAAATTCCATACAGGCTTTATAGTTTTTTTCTTTTTTTTCCCCCCAGAGAAAAGGGGGCTTTGGGGACAAGTTCAGAACTGCTGCTGCCCACCGCTGCCCTGGTTGCAAGCCTCATGGGGTCCCTTAGAGTTTAGGAGATGCATGCCTGTGGGGGAAGAAAAGGGGGAGAGGGAGGGGAAAGGCTTGGGTATGAGCTCTGGGAGGGAGAGTGCGCTATATAGTTAGTCTTGATTTGTCTTTTTTTTTTTTTCTTAATTACTCTAAGCAGAGAGGGAATTTCTCAAAGGCACAAACCACATATTTATTTCCACAAATATTTATTAAGGGTTTACTGTATGCCAGACTCTGCATGCCTCAAGCAGTCTGGAATATTACAAAGAGAACTAGAGAAGTCCTAGGTTAGTCCTGGCTCTACCACTAGTTGACCCTGGGCAAATCCATTTGCACCCCTGGGACTGTTTCTTCATATGTAAAACGAGGAGAGTTACACTGTCTCAAGTCTCTCCCGGCTCTAGCATCTGTTAAAATTTATAAGAGGTAAAACTTGTCCCGGCCAGTGCCTTAGACATCACAGTCACTCAGTAAATATTTGATTTCTTTCTTGTTGATTCTCCTGTTACAAAGGAATAGAGTTGTCTTGAAACAGTTTGGTCAGAACAAGTGAAAATTTAAGGCCCATTTCCTTCTCTGACGCCCCGAGCAACCTCATTCTGGTGTTTGTGATATAGAAAGGATGAAGTACTAAATTTGAAGTTGGGAAATATTAACTCTGACCACTGCCATTTATTTGGCTATGGAACCTTGAAGTCATTTCTGAACCTTAGTCTCCTCACCCATAAAAAAGCCGTATTTGCTTTCTCTCTGTTCTTCAAAGGTACTTCATTCCTTCCTACCGCAGGACCTTTATGTGCTGCCTGGAATGTTCTTTGCCCTTTCTCTGCTGGACTAATTTCCACTTAGTCTCAGGGGTAAGCATAAACTTGCTTTTTAAAGAGAAGTATTCCCTATCCACTCTTCTCACTCCTGGTGTACTCTGATTACTTCATTGATTAAATTATTATAACATTTATCTCAGTTGTTACCTCAATTATTTAATGTCCATCTCTAGGACTGGAAGCACCCACCACAAAGGCAAGGATTGTGTCTGTTTTGTTCATCACTATACTCTTCAGTGCTTGGCTAAGTGCACGGCAGGGAAGTATCCAACAAATATTCTTATGGAAGAATGTATAAACCAATGCACCTAGAGGCTTTAATGCCTCCAGGCAGCTTTTTGGTTCACTCAGAGAAAATCTAATGAACACCTGCACTATAAGATCTTTCACAAGTTTCTAAGAATCAAGGTTCAAGACAGGGAACCTAGGTTACACAGAGGTTAGAAAAAGTCATAGGAAATCATTTGAGTTGAAGAGCTCTGAAGCTGAAAATGAGAAGAGAAGAGAAGAGAAGAGAAGAGAAGAGAAGAGAAGAGAAGAGAAGAGAAGAGAAGAGAAGAGAAGAGAAGAGAAGAGAAGAAGAGAAGAGAAGAGAAGAGAAGAGAAGAAGAGATGGTGCATTTCTTCCCCTACTCCTTTCTCTAGAAGAATGAAGAGAAAATCCCATGCTCCCATGGTGAGGAAGTGACCCACTGGTGGCCCGGTCCTTGCATTCAGGATGGAGGAAGTGACGGTCTACAGGCTAAAAGCCAGGAAGTGGGGGGCAGAAATCCAGGACAAGCTCCCTCCTCCACTATCCCCTCCTCCCACCTCTAGAAAGCTTCTGGACGCTGACCCAGGTCGACCCAGAGGCTGGGCCACCCACACAGGTGGCTGGGAAACACCAGCCACAGAAAGCCCCTGGTGCTGGGGGCCAGAATGGCAGGAAGCCGCAGGGTGGTGTGAGAGATGACTGGGGGGGGACGGCAGGCCCTGTTAACCCTGAAGCTGCCCCTCACCCTTGGGCCACACTTCCTTCCAGGAGGCATTTGGCCACATTTCTTGTCTTAGACAGGCCGAGGGAGAACCCAGAACCCCAGGGGGCCTACCTTCCCCAGGAAGGATGCTCTGGTCTCTCCTAACCACCAACCCGTGTCTTAAACCCCAGGGAGCCCGCGCTCCCCTATTTCCTGCAAACAGACCCCGGACACTGGAGAGAAGCTTTGGATCCCACAGGGAAGTCATACTCTCCTCCATTTTCCACAGAAAACCCAGAACCCAGGGTAGCTTTCCATCCTCTCATAACCGCCCCCAACTCTGGGGTTCCCGCACTCCCCCATTCCCCACAAAACCCCCAGTCAACGGGAACCCAGGCTCCTCGGCTTCCTTAAAAAGGTTTTCATTTGGAGGTCTGCGGGCACCGAGCTGGCCCCCTGACGGAGCCAGCATGCCTGCCTCCCGGGGCCCTCAACCTGCCCCTCGGGGCCCTCCGTCTCCCGTCCCCAAATTCCCGGGGTGCCACCACCTCTGAGATTTCGGGGAGCGCTCCTTCTAAGGAGCTCGGACGCATGGGGGTCCACTCAGCCCGAACCCCAGAGAGGCCGCGGGCTACCCTCAGGCGCCCGGGGGCCCGGCTTCCGAGATAGATGGCGGGGGGACAGGACGTGGCGGCCTTTCCTTACCCGCCGGCGTGGCCATGGTCCCGGGGCGCGGAAATGGGGAGGGAGAGGCGGGGGCCGCGGCAGCTCCTCTCAGCTCGGGCTGTCGCCTCAGGCGCGCGAGGATCGCAGCCCCGGGCGTTAGCGGGATGCGCCGCCTACGGCGCCCCGGGCGGACCAAACAGCACCCGGCACCCCGGCACCCCGGCCTGCCGGCCGATGCCCCGCCCCACGGCCGGCCCCGCCCCCTGGCTCGGGCTCTGAAGAGGCTTTAGCGCCCCCTAGTGCGAGCGGCTCCCGCCCTGGGTGCCTGAGCTGGGAAGGCTGCTGCTGCGCACGCGGGAGGCCGCAACACAGAGGACCCTCAGCCCATTTTACAGATGGGGACAGCTGAGGCCAGAGAGTTGACAAGTTCGATTACCTCGAAATGGCACAGCTCATTAGGAGCTGAGCTGAGCTGGGAACCCAGGTCTCCTGACTCTTGAAAGCTCTTTCCAGGAGAGTGTTTGAAATCAAGAATATGAATATGGAGAAAACAGTTCTACCCAAGATAGCTTTGGGGGAGGGAGGTTAAGGGTGGATTCTTCTTAGAAGCTTTTGGCTCAGAGAAACCAGTTCTCGACGCCACTATGGATAAGCAGACACTCGATAGATAATCTCTAGGTCAAAGATGGTATGGGGGTGGTGCAACCATTCCAGGGTCAGATCCTTAGCCAGACCAAATAGGTATATAAATGAATCCAGCACACCAGATCTTCCCACTTTTCAAGACAAGCCCAAAATCTGGATATTTAGGTGAAATTTCCCACTTTTTAAAATGTTGGGAACATTAAGAGAGTCTAAAAATGCTATGTAGGCCAAAGGAAACACACCTGTCTACTGGATTTGCCCTGCAGGTTCCTCTTTGTGGAGGAGAGAGCACTGGACAAGGAGTTAGGACAGCAGACTGGTTTCTAGTAGCTGCTGGCTGGCTGAGGGGCCTTGAGAACCACTTCTGCTTATTGGGCTTAAGAGGGGGTTGAGGTCCTCCATGTGTCGAAGGGTTGGCCACATCATCTGGTCCCCGAAGTTCCTCCCATCTGATTCTCTTATGCTGGGTCTTTGGCAACTGTCATTTCCTCAGGTCAGGTTTAGGTCATGGGAAAAGAGTCCAAATGATTAGGAATGAACAGAGATGGGGCCCAAGGAAATGGATCTATCGAGGACAAAGTTCAATCCAGCTGCCTCTGGTCCTAGTACTCGAGTAAGCAAAGGTGAGCACAATTCTTTCCTCCTGTCCTGACCATGTAGCCCAAACTGGATGCCTACAAAATAAAGGCCAAACCAGGCCCTTATGAGCTAACTACATTTCACTCTGTGGCTTCTCTCCCTACTCCATTCACTCCAGGATTCAGCTTTTTCCTAACACATTCTGCCTTATTACTACTCTGCCATTCCTACAACCACCAGCACCCCATGTTCTCAGTAATTTTGTTGCCCATTCTGCCCATAAGTGCAGTCATGTTTCTAAACTCTTAACACATTGTTATTTTCAATTATATCATTTTGCAACCCCTGTGAATCTAAATCTGCACAGTCCAATATGATAGCCATTAGCCACCTGTGGCTAAATTAAAACTAAGTATTTAGTTCCTAAATCCACTAGTCATACTTAATGTGCTTGATAGCCACACGTGGCTAGTGGTTACTGTGTTGGACAGTGCAGATAGAGAACATCTCCATCACGCCAGAACATTCTATTGGATAGTAGTGTGTGCTGTTTTAGACAATGATCAGTAAGGGGGACTACCTGACATTATATACCTCTTGATATGATGCAACAAGAAGTATATACTACCACTTATGACATATAGTCTTACATATATATGTAACGAGAAGCTTGACCAGATTAAGGCCTAATCAGGTCAAACCTCTAGGTGTAACCAACAATTTACAAGAAATACAAGAGTAAGAGGAGCCTGTTGACACCACAGTGATGCAAATAGCAAAACTGAAGCTGTGGGAAACTTAACAGGACAATTGAACTGGTGTTTTTTAACAGATAAACAATAAGGGAAAGAAGAGATGGAAGAAGAAACTCTGGATGTGATAGACTTGGATCTCAATGAAAATAAACTATATAAAAGTTATGAGACAACCCGGCCAGGCGTGGCTCAGCGGTTGAGTGTCGACCTGGGATCCAGACAATCAGGGTTCAATTCGCAGTAAGGGCACATGCCCGGGTTGCGGGCTCAATCAATGATTCTCTCATCATTGATGTTTTTCTATTTCTCTCCCTCTTCTTTTCTCTCTCTGAAATCAATATATATATATAAAAAGTTATGAGACAACTAGGAAAATTTGAACAATGATTGGATGACATTAAGGAATTATTTTTTAAGGTACATAAAATGGTATTTTGTTTTACAAAATCCTTGAGATGCATATTGAAATAATAGATGACATATGAGTAGAAGTTGTCCAGGTAGGGAAGAGGGAGTAGTGTGAGGATGGTGATACAGCAGGACTGGTTATTGGGATGGGCAATTGGTCTGTGGAGGTCTACTTCTGTATATATATATATATATTATTTTTAGAGAGAAGCAAAGAAAAGTTGGTGTGACAGCAGAACATCTATTGGCTGTCTCCTACACACTCCCACTGGGGATCAAGCCCATAAGCAGGGCATATGCGCTGATCAGGACTCGAACCAGCAACGCTTTGATGCACTGGACGATGTCCAACTAAGCCACACTGGCCAGGGCTACTTCTGTATATTTTGTTTTCCATTAGAAACAAAAACCCTGTTCTTTTATTTGGCTGAGTTCCTGGACTTTCCTTACCTTTGCATTTCCTAGTATGTCTTGGCACTAATCAACTTGATAACTATTAGGTCAAAGACGAAGAAAAGAGCTCCATTCAGAGGGATGACCTATAGCTCTGGTGTGTTGGGAAGCCTGAGGCTGGGCCAGGTTTGTAACCTCACCATCTTCCATCTCACATTCTGCTACTGAGTGAAGAATTTATGTGGAGTAGCATGCCCCCTGCTGGGGCAGGCCGCCTGCCTTGTCCCAGAACATGCAGAGATGCTGACAGTGAATAAATAGCCTGTGATTGTCCTCAAGCTCTGATGGGCCACAAGCTAAGCTCCACTGTGGCAACCTACAAGCTTAGGAATTCCACATACTTGTCAGGACTGGTCAGACAGGTCATACCTTGGGCAGGGCTATGTATGAGGCCAGGCCTCCAGCCTACTTTTCAATGGCTGTTTGAAGACTTTAATCTTCAATGTGACATTCCCAAGGATGCACAGGTGCTTCCCAGAGGCCTTACCAGTGTGACTACTTCCTAACCCATCCCCCTGACCCCATCACACAAACAAGAAGTCCACAGCTCGCAGTAATGTAAAACCATTTAATTCTAAATCAAATCACTTTCACAACAGTGAAAATTAGTGACTGATCAAGGTGTGCCACTGTACATGGGGTCATCTTCTGTCTGTGGGTGGGAACTGGTCCTGATCCACAAAGGTGGCAGGAGTGGGAGTAGAGACTAAGAACATAGAAAACACACACAAGAGAAAGAAAAACTGCCTTGGCAGGGGAGTGAGGTGGCGAGCCTGCATAGGGATGGCAGGAAGGAGGCTCCCTATTAGGGCTGGGCCAGCAGTCCTAAGTTGGCTCTCCTGCCCCAGCTCCTGGCAGAGGATAAGTAGGGACCTATAAGGTTCAAAATCAAAGGGCACATAGCCAACCTGGCTTTGCTAACTGGTTCCTGGGATACCTTTGCTGGTAGAGCTCTTCTGGGCTCACCTTTAAGAGTCGAAGTGATTATACTTTTGCTGGTAGAGCTCTCCTGGTCTCACACCATTTCATTAAAGTGATTAGTCTTCCTACCCATATCCCTTCTTGAACCTTTCTTCTGGAAATCCATTTTTGTTGGGCCCATCTGACTGAAGTCCTCTCTCCAACCACTAGGTGGAGCCACTGCACTGAGGGATCCCACCAGTTCTCACCAGCTGAGAAACTCCACCTCCCACTTTGGGGATTTCTAGGCAATAAAAAGAGCACTCTTGTGTGGGTGCCCCTAAGGTGTTTAAAATCCATGAGGTACACTGTAAAGCTGGTGGCTTATTCTTACTAAATGGATTCAGCAAATGAACCACTTATTCAATACTTATATTTTGTCTTTTAATACTGAACTCTGGCATTGACAGGTTACAAACGGGGAAGGGATGGGGTCAATGGAGAGGGGAGGAGGGCTTCCCCATCTGAGATGAGGTCCTGGTTTCCACATGCTATGCAGAGCCATATCTGGAAAGAAAAAAAAACACTAGGTGGGGCTTTCTACCATTTGTTAGCTATTGCTGGAGATAAGCCAGGAGTATTGTGGAAGACCATCTCCTCCCACCCTTGGGATCTCCTGGAATAGACTGGATTTCTAGGAAGAGGTCTGACAGGCAGAGCAAGAACCATTCCACCAAGTGACCTGTCCTCCTGCCTGGCACCACACTCCCTCAATCAGATTTGGAGAAAGCAGCTTGGAAATGGAAAAACAGATCAAGGGCTTGGGAAACATGATTTCCACAGAAAGACCACATCATATATCACCGTGCTGAGGTTCCCCAGGCCCATGGCCTGACTTCAACAATTCATCAGGGGTTGCCTGCTCTGGAGTCACATGCTTCCCTGGTTTTAGCACACATTCAAGGAGGTGTCCATCAAACCATATCAAGGGCCTTCCCCCTTTCCTGCCTCTTCATTAAGGATAATTTGGCTTCTGAGGAGGGTGGTCTTCAACATGCAGCTGGGCTAACTTGACAAAAGCCCCAGTTTCCTTTGGGCAGGTTTGGGAGAAGATGCACGTGGAGCTTCTGCAGCCTTGGGGACAGGCTACTTGTGCAGTTGTTCCTGCATCCAAGCTCTGAATCCCACTGGAGTCACAACTGCAGGTCTTTCCTAATGCACAACAGTCAGTCCCAGCTTCAGCAGTAGTCTAGGCTGTGTGCCCTCTGGCAGAGAGGAACATATGTGTAGTTTTTTGGGGAAAGGTGATGAAGAATCTGTGAGTAGTCACATGTCTCCCGGGATAATCTATGCCAAAACACAAGGAGGTCATTCAAGCCACTCTCTGGGGCCAAAGACGCTGAGTACAGCCCAGAGCCAATAAAAGATCTTTGGGTCTCTGGTGAATTCATGATGCGAGTCCAGCTTCAGCTGCTGCAATTATGATCTTTATAGGACAGCAATTTCTTGGCTCTCTGCTGAGGAGGGGGAGGGAGAGGAGGGGGAGGGAGAGGAGAGGGAGGGAGAGGAGAGGGAGGTGGAAATAGGACAGAGTAGCACTGGGATCTGGAAGGGGAACCTCTCTGTATGAGAAGCCCCACTGACTTCGGGGGCCACATACCAAGGGGTATTTAAGGAGATGAAAGAAAGTTTCCATAAGTAACATTTGGTTCATCTCTTTGTTTTATAATATTAAACTCAGGTGAAATTGTATCAACAGTTTCTCTCTTCTGCCTCTTCCCTGTACAGAGTCAGGAGCTGCTGAGCTGGCTGGAATAGGATTTCATGTTGTAACCCATGAGAGATGACTCAATGCCAAGGCCTGAGGTTATAGCAGAATGTTTATGGCAGTGGCCATACTCCAGGGTTCTCTACAACTGGTCTTGAGTCCTAAAGCTCTGATGGAGAAGCAAGATTCCTTGATGTGTTACTGACCCCACTGATTCCAGGGGTCAAGATTATCCAGGAAGCCAAACATCAAGAGTGGGGGTGGTGTGCCACCAAGTCCAGAGGCCCTGTCATGGATGTAGGCCAGGAGTCCAGCATTAGGCAATTAGGAGCCAGAACATGATCACCAGGGCCACAAACAGAAAGAGGCGTGACAAGAACTGCTCATCCACGTACTGGGGTGTCCCAGGGACAGCTGGAGAGATAAGAGGGAGAAGAGAGGCTGTCAGCATGATGCAGCTGTGCACACTGCCCATTTGGGACAGAAGTCGAGAAGTATTAACCTTCATCTCTTTTCAACAGAATCCTGCACACTAAAAAGATTTCCAAACCCCAAATAGTATCAGGCAAAACAAATGGAATTATGAAAATATGTGGAATAATATAACAACAAGGACAAGGTCTTCAATTTATCCTAAGAGGGTTTGGCCTACAGGTGCAAATAAATCAGGAAACTCTTAGGGGGAATAATAAGAGAAAAGCTACTGTTTGTTAAGCATCTTCTATGTGCTAAGTGTTTTGCACACACATTATTGCTTGGTGAGTACTATTCCCATTTTCTGTAAGAAGAAACTGAAGTTGGTTGTGAACACACAATACAATATACAGACAATGTATTACAGAATTGTACACCTGCAACCTATATAATTTTATTAACCAATGTCACCCCAATAAATTCAATTAAAAAAAAAAAGCAGCTGAAGCACTGCCTCCTGAGTCATGGAGTCTCTAGATTCTGGTACTGTTGAACCAGGAGAGGTGTGAGAGAGCACCATATGGAGTGCCTTCCTTTTCCAGAGGAGAGAGCTAGGGCCAAGACAAGCAAAATGTCCTGTCTCCCTCATTGCAGAGCAAACTAGGGGTACAAGTGGGCTGAGAACTTGGGTCTCCCCTCCTCTCTGCTTTGAGAAAAGCAGTTATGTAGAGCTCCCTGTCTTGACTATTGGGGAAAGAGAGTTAAGAGCACCTACATGGAAAAGCTGTATCAAACGTTAACAAGAAAACTGTCTGATAATGGCAGGAAGATAAAGAGATCCAGAGTCCAGTCTGTTTTCCTGGGGAACCCAAGGTAAGTCTTGGAACAGGTGGGAAGCAAGCTACCAGGCAGGTTCCTGCTGCCTTCATGAGGCCCTGCCCTTTGGGGTCTCCTTCCTCACAGAAAACATAGGAACAGAGGAGAAACCTCTGAGGTAGATGAGGTAAGGAAAGGCATTTCCAAGATCTCTTGGTGCTGTACTATTCTCCAGTTAGGTGCTCTGATGGATTCATGCAGGCAGGCAGTGGACAAAGATTTATCAATTGCCTACTATGTGCCAAGCACCAGGGTGGGGGCAGGGGACAAATGGGATGGCCCAGGAGTGGGTTACTGTCCCTAGAGCATAAGCTCCTGGCCAGGAACTATGCACCGGTACCCATGCATAGCACATATGAGGCTTCAAGGATTGCAAGCAGAGCTTAGCTGACCTTGGCAGCTCTGTAGGTTCCATGGTAAGGATCCTGGCCTGGGTGTCAGATTGTGATAGAGTACAGGGCACCCACCTCACCACCCTACTCTACACCAAATGCAGCTGGCATTCTCAAGCTGACTGGAGGGAGAAAAGTAGCAGCAGGTGGCAGACCTAGGCAGAGTTCCCAAAAGGCTGGGGTTTGGGACCAGCCCCATGTGTCTCCAGAGAGAAGTTGGACAGAGATTCCAGAGAATAGAGAGGCACTGACTCCTTTTGGGTCACCCTACCCCCCAAAGTCCCCAAAAGTCAAAGTGAGGGTGGGGTACCTGTGCAGGACTAGGCTTTTTCTCAGCTGGGTATGGTTTATACCTTTTCATTTTATGGGCATGGGGTATGTCTTGGGAAACATTACTGAGTATTTTCTGATTTATAAAACAGAGCTAATCACACATCTGTCTCATAGGCTTATCATAAGAATGATGAGCTTGTAACAGAAAGCACTCTGAACATGCTAAGTGTGCATTATCATTAGTGCGACTACCAGTAATATGAAAAGAATTTAGCGCATTTTGAAAAGGCTGATTATCCATGTAGTAACAATTATCTACAACCTATATACTGCCAGATTCTAAGAAGCCTTAAAGCAGGATTACCAAGGGAATAGGGTCTTACCTGGAGGAGGTCGCCCATCATTTATGTTAAATGCTGTAGCAAATATCCCAAAGGGAAACGCCCCAATTCCAAAAGACATCTGGAAGCCACCATCTCCAAATCCAAATCCTTGAAATCCCTGTGTAGAAGAATTGCAATTAAGAAGTAGAACAAGCAGGTTTTTCTTGCACCTGTTAAACGTGTCACTTACATGTGGGACCCACCTGCCCTCCCTCCCCTCTGCTGCCTATTTCCAAGAGGGGACATCTTTTCCTCCCATCTAGATCCCAAGGCAGAGGAATCCTGGTGGTCCCTCTGCCCTTCTAGCCTACAGGGAGTCCTAGCTAAGGAGATCTGAATGCCAGAAAGAACTGGCTTTGACCCAAAGTAAAACACTCTGCTGAAGCAAGTCAGGGTTCTTTTTCTTTCCCAGAGTCCCATACTAGCCAGTAAAATTTTCTACATGCTTTATAACAGCATGTAGAATATACACACATCTATAAATAAAACACACAGACATAAAAAGATCTACAAAATTTGTATGTGTGTATACATAATTACAGAAAAAGGAAAAAGAAAATAGACCAAAATGTTTCCAGTGGTTATCTCTGGATGGTGTGATTGTAAGTGATTTTTCCCCCTTTTCCTTTCTGTATTTTACAAATTTTTCTTTACTTTTTTAATCAAGGAAAAAAAGTATAGGGCCAAGAGAGAAACTTCTAAAGCCATGCACTCATTTCTAGAAGCTTCTCATAGAATTTTCCTCACCCCTCTGTTCTCCGGCTCTGGCCTCTGTCCTTGAGGACGGGGAGGGGTCTTCTCTCTGAAACAGAAAAGGTGTAAATAGGTCTATTACATAATGCTTTCAGCTGCTCCCAGGCGAAGTGGGAGTTCTTCACCTGTTCCTGCCTAGTACATGAACCTATGCCAAAATAAACCCAAACACTAAATAAATCTTTGTTCTACCTGCACTTGTTCCCTACCTATGGAAAACCAAGGAGAAAATCAGCTTGTTTGTAAGATGCTTATCAGATTGCACTGAGCCTACTCCTCTCACAGACAGCATGACCCAGGTTGGTAAGAATGCCAGCCAAACATCTATCCCTGGACCTGTGTGTCACAGAAATAAAAAACCCCAAATCTAAACTCAAACAGAGGGTGGCCTGTCAGCAGAGAGGGCTGAGATTCATGGTCCTCTCTGATCTGCCCCTATTAACTTCCGCTTTACTGCCTACTACTGCTCTACACTATTCTTTTTTTTTTTTTTTTTTAATATATCTTTATTGATTTCAGAGAGAGGAAAGAAGAGAGACAGACAGACAGATAGAAACATCAATGATGAGAGAGTCACTGGGGATTGAGCCCGCAACCCAGGCATGTGCCCTGACCGGGAATCGAACCCCGACCGCCTGGATCCTAGGTCGATGCTCAACCACTGAAATGTCCCACAAATACTGAACTGAGGACTTGTTACCCGTTAAGCACAAGGTAGGCTTTTACCAATACTAAGACTGATGACAGACCCTACTCTTGAGGTGTTCATGGTTTAAAGGGGACTACAACCAATCACAATACAGTGTGGGAAGGGACTTCTTTAACAAAGATATGAACTAAATGAGGTGGGAGCATGGGTGAGAGCAACTAATGTGGGGAACAAGGGCCATTTCAAGGAGGAGGTAACTTTAGGGCTGCTCATTAAAGATGGGCGGAAGTTTGAGGAGGAGGAGGGGTTGAGCAGAACTGGGGAGGGCAGAGGAGGCAAAGGGAAAACAAATACAAAGTCTCATGAATGTGAAAGGGTAAGAACCTTTAATGAGAAGTCCAATGTGTCTGGGCACTGGGTGTGCTGGGATGGGTGGGAAATGGTAAGAGACAACTGCTGGGGAGTTCAGGGGGATTGGGGGTGCCACATCACAAAAGGCTCTCAGTACTTGTGTCTGTCTAGAGCATGCCAGACCCACTGACACCTCCATTTCCAGAAACTTCAACTCCACAAGCCTCCAAGACCCCTGCCCTTTCCTCCCTCCATATTTTATACATCACTGCTACAGCAACCCACATCCTTGCAGAATCCTGCTGGACACCTTGCTTCCCAGGCTGCTCCTTTACAGCACTTTGCACACTTGGAATTGTGAAGTCTTGTGCACCAAGCACATTGCCTGCCCTGGCAGATTCTCAGTGTATATATGTATTATAGCTCAGCAAGTGGCAACCTGGCTCCATACTCATCCTGACTGACTCCCACCTGGATCCCAACTGCCTTAGAACTGAGGGTCTGCAAGCACTAAGTAAAGAGAGGGGTAAATTGGTACTGAATGGAAGTGAATTCATGTCCAAAGGGGAAGAGTGGGTGTGAGAAGTGCCCCAAGGCCTCACCTGGGATCCTGCTGCCCAGTGCTGCCCCTGCCATAGAGTGGGATGACCTTGTCTCGGCTGATTCCGGCTTTGCAAACTGGACACACCTGTCTGTTAGGTCTCGTCTCCAACCACTGCAAGCAGGAGAGAAAGATGCATGAATGGTGCAAGCCCACCAAAGAGTGGTCAATCAGAGCCAGCAGGGGAACAATGTGAACCAGAGGCCTCAAATTGGAAACACCAGCACCAGCAGGGAACACCTCAAGGAACCTGACTCTGATTCCTGCTCCTGCCACTCAATGAATATTTACTAGTGGCGAAATAAAAATTGCTTTTAAATATCATCATAATTAAACAAGCTTTTTCATACTTTGTTCCCTCTAGGGGCTCCCAGCAATACAGCAGGAAGGACCTGTAAGTCTGGAGCTATGTCAAGGTGTCTGACAATCAGAGCCTCAGTTTAGGCTGCAGGTGCGGTATAACAAACTTTAAATCTCCACCTTCCCCAATGGATCAACTGTATTACCCTGGCAGTCAGATATTTCTGTGATTTCTCATTTTTACAGTATTTCCTCAACAGCTTTGTTTTGCACACATCAGCATCTGCATATAAAATGATCAGTTTCTGGTGATTTACTATGTGCTAAAGGACAGATTGTGCTCATTATCTAAAAAATTTACTTAGTGTTTTTTATGTATTTTCATTGATTTTTGCATTCAACTATTTCTTTCAATATGAAGAACACCAGAATCCTGTTTTGCGTTTCCCAGGCCCTTTAACTGGTTATATAAAAAACATTTTATTTAACTTTCTTAAAAACAAAATAAAAATGATAAAAATATGTTACATGCAGTGTTGGGGTTTTTTTTTGGTAGAATATATATATATTCTCAACATTTATCTTAGAATATAAATTGCATTTTAGACCCAATGATATAAAGTTTATTATATAAATGTGAATCTAGGACTTCAAGGCCAAGGAAAAGGCAATGCTTAATGATTTTCTACCTTATTTCCTTTATCCTACTGTCAAAAGCCCCCAAATTTATGTATATTACGCTCTTTATAAATTTATAGCAGACACGTTCAGGTTCTACTGGGATCAGAATGCACAGCCCTGAATTAGCAGGGCTGTTTCCTCTACTTTTCCCCCATCCAAATTCTGAGGCTCTAGCAGTCTGCACCTTCCCTCCTCCCCCCACATTCCTAAGCCACCTACTAGTGTGGGGCTCTACTGAAAACCGTGGAGACAGCCAGCTCGCAAAGCTTACTCATAGCCAGTTGTGAACGCCAGGCCCTGCTGTGTCTCACTAAGCAGGCACCTGGGTCTTGATGAATACTTACTAACTGGTTTTCATAATAATCTAAAGCTGGGAAAACAGACTTTCTTCCTCTCACAAAAGTTTTCTGTTAAGACCAAAAATATTTCCCCTTTCTAACATTTTCAAGACCTTTAAGGGTAGAGGGAATTGTTGATATGATAGGATGTATTTTCTAGAGGCACAATCTCAAATAAAAAACATACTATCATATCCAACCGTGTTTTTAAATAAGGAATAGAGACCCAGATGTGTAGATAGTGGCCACAAAGGCCATTGGTGGTAGAGTCAGTGACCCCTTGTTTCATCAAGTGCCTGTCAGTGGGCAGGTATGTAATGGTGTTTGGGGGGAAAACAAGCAAATGAGCCCACAAGCAGGGGAGATTGCAGTTTCTGACAGTAGTCTCTTGAGGCTAGGAGTGTCTTGTGCAACCAAAGCTGATGAAAGACAAAGTAAAATGAAATGCATCTTACCTGATGTAAACATGGCCAACTGTGAGTCCCCAGGGCAAACAGTCAACACGGAGAAAAGAGAAAGGGAGAAGGGAAAAGAAAATGCTTTCATTAGTGGAAACATCAAGGCAGGAGCGGAAAACTGGGAAAACTGGATGGAAGTGTGGAGCACTGCCACCCTACTGAGGGGGGATTACTGGTGCCAGAAATTAGAAAAGACTGGGCTAAAAACACAGGAAAAATGAAGCAATGGAGTCAAGACGCCAACTCCACCCCTGGAATGCCACTACTTGTGAAAACCACCAGGTGCGAGACTATCCCAGGCCTAACTTCTCTACAAGTCAAACTCTGAGAGGTTTTGGCCTCTAAAGGAATCCAATAAAAGCTGAAGAACCCCAACCCTGGCCGGTGTCACTCAATGGGTTGGAGCGTCGTCTGTACACCGAATGGCTTTAGGTTTGATTCCCGGTAAGGGCACATACCCAGGTTGCAGGTTCAATCCTCAGTCAGGGAATACAGGAGGCAACCAATTCACGTTTCTCTCTCACATCAATGTTTCTCTCTCTCTCTTTCCCTTCCCCTCTCTCTAAAATCAATTAAAAAATATCTTCGGATAAGGATTAAAAAAAATAAAAGCTAAGGACTCCCTGTGCAGAAAAATTCACAGGAACATTCTTATGCTCCCATTCACGCACACATGCACACATGTAATATTTTGGACTCAATTTCAGTGGATTCATAGCCTCCTCAGACTCAAAAGGAATGTGTAAATCTAGATCCAGTTTAACAAAATCTTCAGGCTGTCCTCAGCCTTGAGAACTCAGCTGGGAGTAAGTAGCTTCCAAGTTCAGATCTACTGTTAAAAACACCTTTAAGTAACGAGAAGGATGGGGCTGCTGCTTGGCAGAAAGGGCTACCTTCAGCTTAGTGAGCTACACTACATAGGTTGTTGCCCAATCTCTCATTTTTCAAGTGAGGAAACCAAGTTCAGAAATATTAAATGACCTGCCTATAGCACCAGGACTAAAAAGTTCCCTGACTTCCAGTTTACTATCCCTCTATAACCCAGCACTGGGTGTAAAAAAAATGACATTTACAGAATTGGAGGAAAAGTCCCTCTAACTCCAGATTTTTAAAACTTTTCTTTCTCTCTTGATTAACTCATTCAAGTAACAAATGTTAACTGCACACCTACTACATGCCAAGATAGTGGAAAATGTGGACATGGTTTCTGTCCCTCAAATAACACCTCTCCTCTATCTGAGTAAAATTTAGACTCAGAGGATAATTCCTTTCCCAATTCCTAAACCACAGTTTAGCTTCACAATCCAGATACACAATCTCCCTGGATATAATGGACACCTGACATCTGACTTCAACATTAACCTTGCAATGGCACCCTAAATTATGGCAGATCTCCACTAGCTACTTCCCTCAAAGGCTGTGGAGAAAAAGCGGAGGTAACTTTTCCTCAGGGACAAGTGAAGGATTATATCAATGATGATGATTACTCCCAGTTATAAAGCTACTATGTGCCAGCCTGTGGCTGAATAGCTTTGCATTTGTTAATGTCACTGGATGGTCACACTAACCTTTGAAGAAGTGCAATTATCTCTATTTTACAGATAAGGAAACTGAGGCACAGAGAGCACAGCAGATTTGCCCAGAGACAAACCACTCCAATTAGAAGCATCTGTTTCATTTTAGAGTCTATGTTCTTTCCATTGATACCCTGACTTAATTCTTAATTTTGTCACTCATTTCAAGTCTTGGTTTCATGATACCCCAATCACAAAACTGGAGTATCTCCAAATTCTAGGAGAGGGCTGATGACAATAGTTTCTGCATAAAACTTAATGATTAGGGCAAGAGCCTCTAGAACAAAAATCTCTGCCCCACTCTATCCACTCACCAATTAATGTATCATTTTCACTGTTGCCAACTTAAACTCCCTTAAATATTGCTTAAATGATCCTTTCTTCACACCACTTACCTGCTTAAAAATATCCAATAGCTCTGTTCTACTCAGTCAAATCTGGGCTTGATAATCTGGACAAACCCTCCCTTTACCATTCTAACACTCCTTAGTCCACAGTACCCATCCAGGGTGCTATCTGAGGTACAGAGTAGCCTCGGGGTCTCATGTGAACACAACAGTGCATACACCTGTCCCTAGAAATTGCCTGCCTTGGGATAGTACACTCTTTTGCCTTACCTGGCATTCTCACCCTTATATTATTCCAAGTCACCCTTCAAGGTCCAGTTTAAAACCAAGAGAAAAAAATAAGATCTCAACATTTACCCAGATTCTCAGAGCCAAGAGGGGCTTCTGCAGCCATGGAGGCTGGAATGGACACTGACCTTGACACTTCATTTTGATAAACTATGTAAAATATGGTAACAATTATCAGGACCATAGCTAACACATAATATTTACTATGTGCTATATGCTTCTAAGCCTTTTACATATTTCAAGTCATTTAATGCTCACAAACAACCCTATAAAATGGAAGAGTCAGGATTCATAGCAGTCTGGCTCCACAGTCCTTGCTAAGAATCACTGTACTTTCCTGTTTCCTGGCTAGTACAGCAAGTAGCAACTATTTATTGCTCACTAAATGATAAGTATTATTACTTCAGAGATGGGGATACGGAGCCCAGGGGGAAACAGCACTTGCCCAAAGTCACTCAGCTCATCATCAACAGAGCTGGGATGAGAACCCAGGTCGCCTGCCTTTGGTTCTGAGTTTATCAGGACCCAAAGTGTGTGGGAAACTGTCTCCAAAGCTGTCCGGGGCTACAAGCTTTCCAAACCTGGCAGTGTGTCCTCTGGGATGGTGGCAGGGGTACTGACCAGAAGAGGTGGCCGCATAGGCTGATGACAGCATCCTTGGCTGTGTCCAGGCAGATGTTGCACTCGAAGGTGCTATCCTGCCCTCCGCTTTCGCCAGCACCATTGCTGCTGCCGCTGGGTCCCCCTGCACTGGAGTTCTCAGGGGATGCAGAGGCCGAGGGCCCCTTGCTTGCCATCCTTGGCTGTCAGCAAACTCTTGAGTGAAGATTCTCCCCAGGAAAATCCTAAAAGGCAGAGAGCCCTTAACTACCATTTCTGCAGCTCACTCCCCCGGCCTCCATGCCAATCTCCCCATCTTCTCTCAGCTCAGATGTTCAGATTATGACTGAACCCCTGAGGAGACTTCCCAGGAGCTGCAGGGCATGATAGTCGTGGAGCACTACCCAGGCAGCAATGACTCAGAAACTTCGAATGAACATGGCCCAGAGGATACCACACAAATACATAAACTGCACCAATACAGAGCAGCCTCCAGATGATTCTCCATAGGAACTGGGTCTTGCTGTCCTTACATTCTCCCAGGATAACCACCTCAGGTGATAAATACATGCTCAATCAAATTGAACATTCACAGGCTGTGCCCTAACTTTGGATAGCAGATGAATCTGCTCAGGCCAGAAGGATTGTGACTGGTATGTGCCAGAATTTTTTTTTTATTTTTAAGATTTTTAAAATTGACTTTTAGAGAAAGTGGGAGAGGGAGAAGGGGGGGAGAGGGGGAGAGAGAGAGAAATATCAATGTGAGAATGAAACATCGATTGGCTGCCTCCTGCGCATTCCCCACCAGGGATTGAGCCCACAACCCGGGCATGTGCCCTGACTGGGAATCAAACCAGCATCCTTTCAGTGCATGGGAAAATACCCAACTGAACCACACCAGCCAGGGCTATATGCCAGAATATAAAGAAAACCCTGTAACTCTGAAAGGTTAGGAAGCTGGGAAGGACCAGAAAGGCCATCTGGTCCAATGTCTTCCACACTGCAATCTTTGCATTCCCCCTTGTGCCAGGTTAGAATACCAACTACCTTATTTTATCTAAATCTATCAACTTTTCAGCCTTAATAGCTTTAAAGAGGAGGCTTATGACACTGCTGAAAATAGAAAACCAGTATTACTATAAGTGAAAAATAAGTATAAATATAATGAAGGAAAATCTTTTATCCTCATACTACATTTGGCACATTCATACCATGCTTTGGGCAAACCTGGTCCAATCTCTTTAGGAAACGTCAGTTTGAAACCTCTCAGCTAGCTGACTAACGTGGAGCTGAGACTGAGACTCATGATATCCAGTTTGTACTCAAACCCCTGTGCCACCACAGACCAAGCTGGCCACCAAATGCTGGGAAAAAGAGACCACGGTTCACTACCTCTTCCAAACCAAAGAACCCACCTGGAGTTGAACAGAAGGAGAATAAGATCAATACCAAAGGCTACTCAGAAACTCTGGGTGCAGATTAAGAATCTGTGAAGACTCTAATCTAGCCACCTCACTATCTCAGAAATTCCAAGTAGGAAATGCCAGCTGGCTAGCACAGTTAGAGAACTGGAAGCTTGAATGCTATTCCAGTAAGTAGACAGGTGGTTTTGGGAACCTCCCTTCTCCTCTGGGCCACAGTTTTCTCATCTATAAACTGAGGCACTAAACTATGTGGTCTCCTAAATGCCCCTTTCCAGCTCCGAAACTGTGCTGCTAAGGGTCATCTTACCCACTCTCTCCAAAGCGGAATGCCCCACCACAAGTCTGGACTCACCACTGGGCACCAGAAGACCACTGTGATTTCAGCTTCCAAAGTACAAGAAGGCAAGGACCAAAAATCTACAGTCCTCTCAAGACCAAGAAGTCTTCCTACACACCACCAACTCAGAACTCTGGATTCATGAGTATCCCTCACTACAACAGCAGCTCAGTGACTTGAGCAGGGAGAGGAAACCGGCTCATGGCCACTTTTTCACTCAGTTACATCATTTTACGTGATGTCCCAGAAGGGTAGCTAGCTGGCTGCTGGCAGCACCAGTGACCCAGTGCTTCCCCCTCTCCATACACAGGATGAAGCCTGCTTGTGAGGGCCACATTATGGCTTTCTTTGTCATTCTAGCTCAAGTACCCGACACACATTTCTTTAAAAAAAGCAAATAAAAAAAATCAAACTTTTAAAATGAAGGATTATGTCTGTACAGATGCGGAAAATCAACCATAAAGTCAAATTCATGGACCAATCTTAAACGACAGTCTTCTTAAGTGATGCAATAGGAAGAACACAGCTCCAACAATGACACCTTCTTGTCTTAAAAATGAAACAGACTTTTAATCAAGTCTCTAAATGAATTACCCATTTACAGAAAATATGGAGCACAGATGCATGTGTTAAACAACTCCAGGAGGATGCAATCAGTAAATCCAGAATATGGGACTTTTTACAGGACAAATAACCCAAGTTCTCCAGAAAATAAATAGCATAGGAGGGGTGTGGAGTTATAGAATGAGACTTGAGACATACCAACCACTAGCAGTGTGAGGGGCTCACTGGAACCAAATCAAACAAACCAACTGTAAAAAGACATTTGTGAGATGACTGACAAAAATTAGATTTAACCTGAATATTAGGAATTATAATAGCTGATATTAGGAATTGTTAATTTTGTTGAGTATGATAATGGTATTGTATAATGTTTTTGAAAAATTCTCATCTTCTAGAACTATATACTTAAGCATTAATGAAGAAATGGTAAGATGCTTGGGATCTGCTTTAAAATACTCTAGGGGAAAAGTGAATGCGGAGAGAAAAGATGAAATAAGAATAGGAAAGCTGATGGTTGTTGGACCTTGATGATGAATGGGGATTCACCGTATTAATTTATTTCTGTGTATGCATGTAAATTTCCATAATAAAAGGTATTTTTTAAAAAGGTGAGATTGCAAAAGTATGTGTATGAATGGATAAAAACAAAGTATATAAACACACACACACGCGTACACAAAGAAAATGTCTAGAAGGCACACACTAAACTATCAACAATTATTTCTGGGATTATGAGAGTTGAGGAACTTAGAATTTTATATTCTTATGCTGTTTTAATGTTTTATGACAAGTAGGTATTACTTTTACAATAACATTTAAAAAAAAGAATATTGTAGCCGTGGCTGGGTGGCTCAGTTGGTTGGAGCATTGTCCCGTAAAGGCTGAGGGTTCACTTCCCGGTCAGGGCACATACTTAGGTTGTGGGTGTCATCCCTGGTCGGGGTGTGAATGGGAAGCAACCGATCAACATCTCTCTCTCACATCCATGTCTGTCTGTCTGTCTCTCTCCCTCACACATCAATGTCTCTCTCTCTCCCCCTTCCTCTCTTTCAAATCAATAAACATATCCTCGAGTGAGGATATAGAAATTTTAAAAAGGAATGTGTAAAATGTGTGTA
The DNA here is from genome assembly GCF_964146895.1 of Miniopterus schreibersii. Lineage (NCBI taxonomy): Eukaryota > Metazoa > Chordata > Mammalia > Chiroptera > Miniopteridae > Miniopterus > Miniopterus schreibersii. The sequence continues at coordinate 15,480,276 of NC_138122.1, forward strand.
TATTACATTTGTTACAACAATGAATATAAATATTAGTAAATATCTTTATTTTTTATGAGTTCTTTCTTTTTTGCTCAATACCTCTACTCTCCTACCTCACTGACAACTGGCAGCCTGCTCTCTCTGAGTCTGTCTCTATTTTGCTTATTAGTTCAGTTGGTTCATTAGATTCCACATATGAATGAAATCATAGTAAATGTCTTTAAAAATGTGGAAGAACATACCAAACTGTTAACAGTGATTATCTCAGCATTAACGGGGGTTTAGAGGTAGTGACTTACACTTTATAAGTCCTCCCCATTTATAAAAATGACATTTTTACATGTATTAATTTTGAAATCAGACAAAAGAGTACATGTTTTTAAAAATCCCCCAATGTTTCAGTTTTCCCCAATTCTGAAAAGCTCTGACCTCAAGTCCTGGTGCCACCACTCACCAGCCATTGGCTCAGAGTAGATACCTTGATGGCTTCAATCGTTTTTCTCACCTGAAAAGTGAGGGTGTCATGCCTCCTACAAGGCTGCTAAGGTGGCCCTATGAGATAACACAGTGACTTGAAGAGCCCACCAAGGTGGGAAGGGGCCGTTGCTGCTGGGGAGATGTGCATACACATCACTTACCCTGGCCCACTGCCCTCTCCACTCCCTGGATCCAACAAAGCTCTGCATGGTGTATACTACACACACACATAAGGGGACAATCAGAGTTAAAGTAGATATCAGGTGGGAATGGTGAGGAGACAGTAACAGGTCAGCTCAGTTTCCAGGGAGTAGTAGCCTTGCTGCAGGCCAAGCAGTGGGATAGGCCTGTACACCCCAACTCTAGCCAGCTCACATCACTCTCATTCTAATTCTTAGTAGACTGACCACGTGGCCTCTATCTAGGTTCTAGAGCCTCATCCTGGTAGGCACTCAAATACTTGCTGAGTGGGTGCAGGAATGTATGACTAGTCTTGGTCAACTCCCAGGCCAGCTGCTCACCCATCCCTGGAGCCTCCTTTCCTCACCTCCTCCCTACCCTCAAGCACAGGAAACTCATCACACCAGAGCAGTATGGGAGAAATGAGCAGCCTTCCCTCGGGACTGTCCACTGAACACCTGTGGAACAACAAAATGTGGCCACAGCCTCATGGTCCCAACAGGATAGAGGGTACTGCTCAGCTCAGTAACTGGACAGAGTAAAAGGGAAGCAGGCTCTGAGCATGCCTGAGCTGCCATCCTACTAAAATTCTTTTCTGGTCCCTGCAGAGCCTATGGACTTGGACGTGACCACATAGCAACTTGTGGCCGATTCTGTGGCCCCGTCCCAACCCTATTCTTCATGCCTGATTTGAAACCACTTTCTAGTTTTAAAGACACATTCACATCTAGCACCACTCCTGACCTTCACTCCACTTTACAGAGGAGGGCATTAGCCCAAGGAGGTTAGAGGATTTGCCCAAGGCCAGGCCATCATACAGTGCCAAATTCAGACTTTCCAAAACAATATCAGCACTCTTTAGGAAAAAAAAAGTCTTTATTGATTTCAGAGATACAGAAACATCAATGATAAGAGAGTCATTGATTGGCTGCCTCCTGCATGCCACGCACTGGATCGAGCCCAAAACCTGGGAATGTGCCCTGACCAGGAATCAAACCACAATCTCCTGAATCATAAGTTGATGCTCAACCACTGAGCCACGCCAGCCAGGCACTCTTTTCACTCTTACATGTTACCCTTTTAATATACAACTTTTCAAGATTAAGTACCTGGTTTTTGTTTTCCCTCGAATTCATTGGGCAATGCTGTGTTCTTTGAAGTGAGTGCAAAGCAAACTACTCATCCATTTACGCATTCTACCAACAGAACTCTAGTACCAACTACATTCGAGGACAGTGCTGGAGTGGGAGGTCACAAAGAAGAGCAAGGCCAAGCTGAAACTCTGGAGTCTGCAACAGGAGCTAAGGAAGATGCAAGGATAATTACAAGAATTTTTAACAAGGGGCTCCATCAAACTTGTGTTTTTCCTAAACAAGGCACCTTCCCAGAGATCTGGTTCCTAGATCACCTCAGGGATTTAAACAGAATCTGGATCTGGATAGGCCAAATAATCTGTATCTTTAAATAAGTGTCCCCCACCTTCCACTCCAGATGATTCTCTGATGAAGAGTTTTGAAAATCCAGCTCTCAACCAGGGGATAACACTAACAAAAGCACAAAGCAATATAGCACAGCACAGAGTGTGGGTAGAGACAGTAACCTCAGGGCCTGTCCTTCAGAATACATGACCCCTATCTACTGTCTTTAGGGATTATGAAGAAGTCAGATAAACTTGGGAGGTGAGGGACAAGTCTGCTGAGATCTCAGACCACCCAGAACCTACCTGGTCCATCTAAGACAGAGCTGACCAACAAGTTCACACCTAGTTTTGAAAAACATTCCTAAATTTGAGATATCCAGGATAGCACATGTGGTGCAGGACTAAGGCAGATTTGCAATGCTTAATGATCCTTTAGGAATGCAGAGCCTGGAAGCAAAAGCGGACTAGCAGACTGACCTAACATCCTCACTCCTATTACCTTCCCAGAGCGGGCCTGGCCCACTCCACAGGAACTAGGCAAGGGAGAGAACGAGAGAGATGCACATCCCTGCAGGAATCACCAGGGAACTCAACCTTATGAACAAATCTTCAGGTTCTAGTGTACTGCAGACATTTATAGTCTGCCCTCTCTGCTTCTTTAAGAATTCCTGGATCAGGGTGTACAGAGGCATCAAGAAATATTAATCCTAGTTAGGAAGATTACTACAAATTTGGGTGATGAAAAACTGGCATGATCCAAGAGGGAACCCAGCAGAGGTCTTGTTCATACATGCCAAGAACTGTGGTGTGCCTAAGCCTGTCTGCGCTGCTCATTAGGCTGTTGCTCGACCACGTGCAGCAGAGACAGGACCTGCATTCCGAGAATGTTTACATCACACTCACAGAAGGTTGGGGTTGGAAGAAATCTGAGTAAGTTGATTGGAACTTGGAACACACAGAAATGACTCTAAAAGTTTAGAGTCTAAATGCAGTTTAGGTCCCAAGGCTAGCTCAGAGAGGTGTGGCCCTCAAATATAGGACCAGGGGCATGAATGGCCTTTCAGGTCCAGAAGGACAGAGCAGGCTGAGAAGACTGGTCCTTTTCTCTGGTACTATCTAATCTTCCCATCTGTTCAACCAACCCCTCTACCACCTTCAAAGATTTATTAAAGACCCTATTGACCAGGCATTCCAGATAAAGGAGTCAGTCTAAAGGGGGACACAGACACATAAACCAACAAACTAACAGAGGTGTATATAGAGTGCATGAAGGCTGGGTATGCTGGGGAGGATGCAGACACAGCACACAGGACAGGTGGACAATTCACTGGGCCAAGTTCAGTGTGGCTGGAACCCAGGGCACATATGGGGGTGGTAGGACAGCAAGAAAGGCATTGTGCCCTTCACATCTGAGTGGGGATTCTAGGGTCAGCTGTGCCTTCTTTTTCACATTTTCTTCCACTATTTCTGAATCGAAAGGGTTTTTTTTTTGTTTTAAGCTTCAATGCTTTCTCTTAAAGCTTACCAGGTTTGATAAGAAAGGGTGAGGTAGGATTTGAACTACCCTGGCACTAACTTTTAAGGGTCATTTAAGAGGCTGTCTTTTGTCATCCCTTACATCACTGTCTTATATTACTTAACTTTTTGCTTAGGACTTTTGTCCTAAAAGACTAGCATGCCACAGAAGAATTTGATGGCTTTGGTTTCAAATTTCAGCTCTGCCACTTTGTGACTTCAGACATTCTTCTCTCCCTGAGCCTTTGTTTTACTCATCCTGCCCCAGGAAGGTCTCTCACAGGGTACACTGGAGCGTAGTGTTTCTTTATATTCCTCACAGAGCTATGCAATCAGCAGGTACTTGGTTAATTTGCTGAGTGAATGAGTCACAACTTCCCTTTCTGACTGAGCATCGTTCCTTGAAGGCATAGTAGGTGAGACATCAGAACTGTGTATGACGAAATCCAGAATGGGACATGCTTCGTTTGAGCTACGCAAAGTGAGACTTTCCCCCGAAGTGTTAAAATCAGGAGGCACCTCTTATATTTATTTTTACTATGAAAAGCATAAACTAATACTCTGCTCAAGCCATTACATGAATTGTTTCATTTAATCTTTATAGCCTGCCTTTGAGGTAAAAACCACTATACTACTGTTAGCATCCCCTGGCTCAGAGTAGTTAGGTCACTGGCCCATGGTCACAGAGCCAGTCAGAGGCAAAGCTTCCCAACTCCCAAGCCAATGTGCTTAATAGATAGTACACCTCAGTGATTTTTTCATGTGTCTGTCTCCTCAAACTTGGAACCACCTTCCAGGTGCTTTACTCAACACATGGCCAGGCACCTCAAAAATACCTCATAAATGTGTGTGGGTTGATAGATTTGATGCCCAGCAGTAAGAACTCCACAACTCAATATGAATCAATTTAGCCAACTAAGTTGTGGAAAATTGGTATCCTAAAAGAACAAGACATTCTTATGTTTTTTCAGAACTGAAAATGTTACATAACTATTTTAGAAAAAAATTTTTTAAAGTATTGCCCAAAACTCTTAAACGAATGAAAAGAAAGATCAGGGACCTGGCAACCAGAAAAAGGTTTGAGTTTCCCCAAACCTTTTCCCACCTCTATTAGTGATAACACTAATATGGAGTATTAATCATTCACTAAACTTACTCTAGTTAGATACCTCCTAGAGCCACAAGCACAGTGCCTGACAAAGTAAATGTTTCATAAATGTATGTGATAGTGATTTGCCAATTTCAATTCACACCAAAATAATTGGTAAAATATTGTATTAAAGAAAAGATCTTCAGACTGAAGACACCCCAATTAAGGGCTGTGGATTTCTAGTATAATATAGTGAAAGGAACAATCTGGAACCAGAGGACCTAGTCTGACACTCAGCTCTGCTACTCGCTAAGCTATGATCTTTATCTGCAAAATGGGGCAATTGTGTCTGCCCTTTGGTTACCAGAAAAATTTCAAAATGAAAGTTTTGCTTTTGTTTTCAAAGTAAAACCTTAATTCAGATTTTATAAAATATCATTAATTCAGGTTTTATCTGACGTTGAGCTAAAGACCTCTAAAACATTCTGATGGTAGAGTATAAAAAGAATGAATAAGGTTAACAAGACTTAACCAAGTTTAATAACTTCCTAAGAGTTTAATAATATCCAGCATACACTTGACAAAACAATGACCTCAGTTCTCTTTCCAACAGGAGGTCCTGAAGAGGTCCTCAGGAGAGCATATATAAGAGAGACCAATCATGGTTAAAAATAATAAAACCAGAACGACACCATTTGAATAATCTTTAATACTGACTTTTACAAATCAAAATCAGGCTTATGTCTAGAGCCACCTGATACTGTTAGTGCAATTTGGAAAACATTTAAAGAATGCCAAGGATGAAAATAAATCAGACACACTTCTCTGCCCTCAAGGATTCTCGTCAGAATTTAACTATTTCTTTTTTTAAAATATATCTTTATTGATTTCAGAGAGAGGAAAGGAGAGGGAGAGAGGGAGATAGAAACATCAATGATGAGAGTCATTGATCGGGAAAGAGAGAGATAGAAACATCAATGATGAGAGTCATTGATCGGCTGCCTCCTGCACGCCCCCAACTGGGGATCGAGCCCACAACCCGTGCATGTGCCCTGACCAGGAATCGAACCCCAATCGCCTGGATCCTAGGTCGAGGCTGAACCACGCCCAGCCGGGCAGAATTTATTTTTTAAAAAGCACCTCATAGTGAGAAATGGCTCTGCAGGGATGGTATTATAAAGAAAAAACAAGTAATTTTCCTGGGCTTTTTGCCCAGGATCCACTCCCATATTCAGAGAGCTGTCTATCTTTAAAACCCCTTCCATGTCTACACCACAAGGTGCTTCTGAGGAACAACTGGGTGTGAATATTAGAGCAGAGACTACCACAGGAGTCAAAGTGATGACTGGTCCCAGAGTGGAATGGCCAGCCAGTCCCCCTAGGCCATGTCCAAAGAAACAGGCATGGCCCACTGCTTCTGATCTCTGTGTCCTTAGGCCAGCTGAGGTACAAGGCATCACCACTCTGTGGTGCTTTCCTCCCACAATTCAATGAAATGAAGAGAAAGACCCATGTCATCTTCAGCTGATGTGAAGAGTACAGAAGTAGGGTCCATGACAGCCATACAGCAGTTAGGGCCACCTGAAAATTTTAAGCCAGAGCGCCTTGGTGGCTTCTTCTCTACTTTAAAAACTATACTTCTGGCAATGATTTCTTGGATATGACACAAAAGGCACAGGCAACAAAAGAAAAAATAGACAAATTAGACTTGATGAAAATTAAAAATTTTGTGCATCAAAAGACACTATTGCCCGCCATGGCTCAGTGGTTGAGCATCGACCCATGAACCAAGACATCAGGGTTCAATCCTTGGTCAGGGCACATACTGGGGTTGTGGGCTCCATCATTTGGGCTCAATCCCTAGTAGGGGGCACGCAGGAGGAAGCCAATCAATGACTCTCATCATTGCTGTTTCTATCTCTCTCTCCCTCTCCCTTCTTCTCTCTGAAATCAATAAAAACATATTTTTTAAAAAAAGACACTATCAATAAAGTAAAAAGGAAACTCACAGAATGGAAGAAGACAGTGGAACCTCAGTTCTCGAACTTAATTCATTTCAGAAGGCTGCTTGAAAACCGAAGCATTTTTTCCCCAGCAGAAATAATGTAAATTGAATTAATCCATTCCAGACCCCCAAAAGATTCCATTTTAACCTTTCTTATATACAGTACATGTCTAATATACTGTTTAATCTATAAACACTTTAAAAACAAAAAGGACATGAAATGTAAATGAAAATTTAACAAAGAGGAAATGAAAGAGTAAAAAATGAAAATTTAATAAGCAACAAAAGGAGAAAAAAAAAAACCCACAAAAATATTCACAGCACAATTTCCTGAGATGCTAACATTCTCTCCCTTGTTTCCTGAAAAAATGCATGTCTAATCATACCACATGAAAGGGTTGTCAAGTTGAGAAGTGAATTGTTCGAGATACGAGACATTCAAGGACAGAGGTTGATTTATCTGATGGATCAATATCCAGAAAATATAGATCTCAACTCTTAAAATTCAGGAACAAAAAACCCCAAAAAACCTGCTATTTAAAAAAACAAACAGAGAATAACAAGGGTTGGTAAAGAGGTGGAAAAATTGGAACCCTTGTGCACTTTTGGTGAGAATGTAAAACGGTACTACTGCTATGGAAAACAGTATGGTGGTTCCTCAAAAAATTAAAAATTGAATTACCACATATGATCCAGCAATTCCACTTCTGGATATAACCCAAAAGAACTGAAAGTCAGGCCTCAAAGACATACTTGTACATCCATGTTAATATCTGCATTATTCACAATAGCTAAAATGTGGAAGCAACCAAAATGTTCATCTATGAATGAATGGATAAGCAAAATGTAGCCTTAAAAAGAAAGAAAATTCTGACATATGCTACAATATAAATGACCTTTGAGGACATTATGCTAAGTGCAATAAGCTACTCACAAAAAGGCAAATACTGTAGGATTCCACTTATGTGAGGTACTGAGGAGTAGTCAAAATCATGGAGACAGAAAGCAATTTGTGGTTGCCGGGCACTGAGGGGGAGAAGGGAATGAGGAGTTATTATTTAAGGGATATAGAATTTCAGTTTTGCAAAATGAGAAGAGTTCTGGAGATGGATGGTAGTAATGGTTGCACAACAATATGAATGTACTAAATATCACTGAATTGTACACTTAAAAATGGGTAAGATAGTTTTATGTTATATGTATTTTACCACAATAAGAAAAAATGGGGGGAAAATCCCTACCAGTCCACAAAGGTCATTTACTACATGATTTCCTTATAGGAAATATCAACGATAGGCAAATTCATGGATTAGAAGTTATCAGGATCTAGGATGAGGGGAGAATAGGGGGCTCTTTCTTAATGGGAACAGTTTCTATTTGCAGCGATGAAAACATTTTGGAAATAGTGGTGATAGCTGCACAACGTTGTGAATACACTTAGTGCCACTAAACTGTTCACTAAAAAAATGATTAAATGATAAATTCTGTTATGTATATTTTAGCACAATAAAAGTTTTGTGTTTTTTTGGTTTTGTTTTTTTAATACAAAATCTGTGCTATTGAAAAAGAAAAACTAGCCCTGGTCCGTGTAGCTTAGTTGGCAGGTTTGATACCCAGTCAAGGCACATACCCAAGTTTCAGGTTCAATCTCCAGTCGGGGAAGGCAACCAATCTCTCTCTCCCCCTCTCCGTCCCTCCATCCCTCTCCACCCCTCTTCCAGTCCCTCCCTCCTTCCCCCCTCTTCCTCTAAAATCAATTTTAAAAAAGACTAGATTTCTAACCACTAAGAACATGCTGAGTGCTTGTTATATACCTTATATCTAGGCAATAAGACCTACTGATTTATTGAATGAGTGCATGGTTAAGTAAATGTATTAGAAGGAATGCTTACAGAAGAGACTGGCAAAAACATGGAGACAGTAACATTAGAATGTTAACAGAAAAAAAACCAAGCTATAAAACTATGTACAGTGAATGATTCCAACCATTAAACATGTACCCAGTGGAGGAGAAACAAGAAGGAAATAAAGCAACTGTAACAAAGGCTCTCTTTACATATTGGAGCTAGAGATGGCTGGGCTGTGAGGAGAGGGGAGCTTTTCTGTATTTTCCAAAATGAGCATATATTGTTTTCACAGTTAAAATTACTGTGTGTGTTTTTTAAGCATATGTTCAAGATGGTGTGGTTACAGCCAAATGCTGAGGTCAAGAGAGGTGTGGGTGCTCTGGTAGCTCTGACACCACAAGTTATACCCAAGGCTATCATCAGTCCTGAATATTCCAAACACCACTAACTCCTCTACTCCCCACTCTGACCAAGCACTAAAGTAGCTCCCAAACAGCAGGACCCCCTGCTGGTCTTATCACATCTTGGATGATGCTGTAGTACCTTTTTCACTTGACCATGGCCACCCCAGCTCTGCGTGGTAAGCAGTGGTTGAGGTTGAGCCAAGCTCTGTATGGTCAGCACATTCAAACGGACAACTTACTCTGTGCTTCAACATGTCCAAATCCAATTCCATTCAGATCAGGTGATCTGCAATTCTTTGAATATTTACATGCAAAATTGTACGTAATGGCAAATAATTCAATTACAAAATAGGCAAAAGATTTGAATAGGCATCTCTTCAAGGAAGATATACAGATGGCCAATATGAGCATGAAAAGATGCTCAACGCCATCAGTCATTAGAAAAATGCAAATAAAAACTACAATGAGAAGCTGCTTCACATCTAGAGTGGATATAAAAATAATTTTTAAAAAGGACAATAACAAGTATTGAAGAGGAGGTAGAAAAAATGGAACCCTCATATTGCTAATGGAGATGTAAACTGGTGTAGCTCCAACGGAAAACAGTTTAGTGGTTCCTCAAAAGTTAAACATGAAATTGCCATATGACCCAGCAATTCCACTCAGGTATACACATCCAAGAGGACTGAAGATATGTTAAAAACTTGTACATGGCCCTGGCCAGGTGGCTCAGTCAGTTGGAGCATCGTCTCACAAACCAAAAGACTGCAGGTTCGATTCCCAGACAGGTAACATACCTGGGTTGTGGGTTCGATCTCCAGTCAATGTTTTCTCTCTCACATCTCTCTCTCTCTCTCTCAAAATTCAATAAAAACATACCTTCGGGTGAGGATTAAATACACACAGTTGCATATGAATCATCATGGCAGCACTATTCACAATTGCCAAAATATGGAAATAACCCAAATGCCCATCAAGTAACGAATGGATAAACGAAATGTGGTATATCCATACAATGGCATATTATTCAGCCATAAAGTGGAATGAAGTACTAATACATGCTACAACATGGACAGACCCTGAAAACATACTTAATGAAAGAAATCAAACACAAAAGGCCACATACTATTTAATTCTAGATTAGTGGTTGCTAGGGATGGGAAGAGGGGAGAACAGGGAGTGACTGCGAATGTCTACAGGGTTTCTTCTGGGAGTGATGAAAATGTTCTGGAAGTAAGACAGTGGTGATGGTTGCATAACTTTGTGAACATACTAAAAAATACTGAATTGTACGCTTTAAAATGGTGAATTTATAATATATAAATTCTATCTGAAAAAAGTGAGAGATATTCTACAAAATAATTAACCAGTCCTCTTCAAAAGTTTAGTCATGAAAGGAAAAAAAGACTGAGGAACAGCCTCAGACTGAAAGAAACATGGAGGCATGAGAACTAAGGGCAATGTGGGAAATTAGACTGGATCCTGGAACAGAAAAAGGACATTAGCGAGGCAAGTGGCAAATTTTGAATAAAGTCTACAGCTGAGTTAGTAGTATTATATTAATGTTAAATTTCTTGTTTAATTTTAATATGGTTGTATAAAATGTAGGGAAAGCTGGGTGAAGAGTATACAGGAAATCTATGTATTCTTTTTGCAAGTCTAAAATTATTTTAAAATAGAAGTTAAAAAAAGTATGTGATACAGGTTAGGGGCTGGCAAGTTTTTTCTGTAAAGCACCATATAGTTAAAAACTTTAGACTCTGTGGACTACATGGTTTGTGGGGCAACAACTCAACTCTGCTGCCCAAGACAATATGTAAATTAACAAGTATGGCTGTGTTCCAATAAAACCTTACTTATAAACACTGGAATGTGATTTTCGTATAATTTTCATATACCACAAAATATTATTATTCTCTTGATTTAGTTCCCACCATTTTAAAATGCAAAAAAAACCCCCAAAACCCTCGCAAAACAAACGACCACAAAACATTCCCAGCTCCCAGGCCATGCAAAAACAGGCAGTGGGACCAAATTTGGACCCCAGTCCATAGACTGCAGACTCCTGCTCTGGGTCAGAATTTGCCAATGTGTGCTTCAATTAAAAAAAAGTGCTTCACATCAATTAAGTTTGGCAACACTAGATTAAACAGGGTTAGGCACATTTCTTTATTGCAGGATGTCTCAGTGCCTTTAATGTGGTACTATACACTGAGAAGCCCCAAAAAGGGATAGTGATATGAAACTTTTCCCAAACTTATTATTACCACAGAACACTCTTTTCAGAGGCATCTCTTCAGACTAGTGGCTTGAAAAACACACTACGTAAATGACAATTTGGTACTTTTTTAAAAAGAAATTTTCAGATTGAGAAGTTTTAAAAACATGATCACCAAGTTAAAATCATTTTACCCAAATGATATCTGAATAAGCATGTCACAATTTTTTTTTAATCCTAGGAAACACACACAAGGCAAGAAGATAAATACAGAAAGGAAGTCTTGGCTGAAACCCAATCTTTTTGGGGGGGTGGTGGAAAGCAAGTCAGCAGACTTGGGTCATAATATGGAATCTGTGTTCCATAGGACAACATAAGCGTTCTAACAGGTTTTGAAAAAGCAATCTGCTTGGGGGTTTATAAATCACAAAATAAGGAGCTTTGATGTTTGACTGGAAAACTAAAGATCCACTAGGAGAACCATCTGCAGATTACCCACAAGAGAAGATGAACTGGCAAGTCAAGTCCAAAAAAGGACTGGTTTTAAATGTTGGTTGGGATGTTAGCTGACAGACTGCAAAAATTCTCTTGGTAGACACCCCATCTATACAACACAGTGCTGGAGATAGGCTTAAAGAGGGATTTATGTCTCAAGAGGAAAGGCTGGCCTGAACAACTTCAAGGGACCCTTCAGACTGAGACTCCTCAATACCGTGATTCAAAGAGTTCACTGGCTTCTCCTGATCAAACAAAGTCTTCCGAGGCATTCCCAAGTTGTTCTAAGAAAAGCTACAAACCCATGGGATGGGGATCCTGCTTGGTTATTCATCCAACAAACACTTTAAGGAGTCCTTATCATATGGGCCATTCCAAAGTCCTTGAAACGGATGGTTCCTAGGACAACCAGGAAGAGATTACATAGGGTACATTACATTCAAACACACCGACCTTACTTTCACAAGATGTAGGCTGGAAGTGTCAAGATGAGGGCAGAAAAAAAGAAGCTGGTCAGCGCCAGAAAGATTCAAATAACGACTCAGAATCAGACACTTTCAAGTTGGAAAGGACTGCCGTCTGATACCTGTACACCTCCTTCAACAGGGAGTTCACTCTTTGGAGGCAATTCCCTTGCTGCATTAAGTTCTTCTATATTTTGAATCAAAATCTTCGGCTTCCTGTAGAACCGCCTGTTGGTCCTAGTTGTGCCTCTTTCAAATCCGAAGATGAAACGGAAGCCCTCTTTACCATAACGACCTTTTCAGTTACTAAAGACAGTGCCCTTCCATTGCTCTCTTTTCTAGGGTAAACATTCCAGTTCTTTGAAAGATCCTGAATAGGCTCCAGCTGCCTCAAAGCAAAGCCAGTACTCACAGCAGGAAAGCACTTAAGATCCGTGGGCTTCAAATACCAGTACGTACAGGATCCCCCGAGGCGTGCGTTCAAAACGCAGTTTCCCAGGTTCCGACCCAGATTCTACAGATGAGGTCTTACTTGGGTCGCCATGGTAAAGCCTGCACCCCCAGGGCACTTCAAAGCATACGGTGTGAGAGCGGTATTTTTGAGGAACACTGCCCTGTTTTACAAATGAGGAAACTGAGGCGAGGCGAGGCACGGCACGGGGAGGGGGTTTGGCCCAGAACGCACGATTCATCGGCTGTTGGCGGCGAAGTCTCGAACCGGGGTCGCTCACTCCCAAGCCCAACTCTGATCACCAAGCTTCCGGGCCTCGGCTTCTCCACTCGGGCCAAACTCATTATAAGTACGAGAGGTGGCCTCGAGCGGCGGGGGGGCAGAAAGAGTTAAAAGTGAGTCCTTGCCAGAAAGGGAGAGCTCGCGGGGAGCCTTTTCCCTTCTCGGGGCCTCAGTTTCCCCAAACTGTAATCACGGGAAGTAAGACCACAATGCCAGCCCGACCTCTCTTCTGAAGCAAAGGGCCCTGGGCCAAACCAGGCGTGCTGTCTCCGCGACCCTGGGCTCAGGTGTCGCAGCCCGCGGGCCCCGTGAAGGAGGAACGCGGTCCCCCACCCCCTAAACCTCGACGGCCCCTCCCTGCTCCCCCACTCCCCACCAGCCCCTCACGAACCTGCCGCTGCTCAACTCACGCCGCCGAGGCCGCCTCCGCCTCTCCTTCCGTCGACCGCTCCGCCAGTCTGTCCGCCTCGTCAGTCTCCCGCAGGACCTCGGACCCCTCCTACGCGGACTCCGATCACCTGACGTCAAGAGGCGGGTCTCCCAGGTACTTCCGGCCGCAACCGGAAAAGGCTGGTCCGCTGCGCCGCGGTTCCGTCCACGTCCCGGGCTCTAAGGTTCCGCCCGCGGGTGGGAAGCGGAGGAGCCTAGGGCTATGGCAGCAATTCCAAGAGCCTTGGTCAGGGCGAGGGAAGTACCGCAGAAGCTTGGGACAGCTGGTGGCACCGGAATGCGGGGACGATGGGAATCCGCATGACGGGACTATGTCAGAGGACACGGGAGCTGACTTGAAGGAGATCCCACTGACCAAACCCTGGCACTCGGAGCATCAAAATACATGTAGATAGTTCAATAGTTTAATTGAACAAGATGGTAACCCATAAATCTTTACTGATATAAATAAGAGATGGATAAATAAATGGGGGAGAATGCCAGCTAGCAAACATGATGGAGTTAGAAAATCAATAATGAGTGCTAATGCTCCGCAGAACCAGCGCTGTTTATTTCGTCGTGATCTTCTTATTAAAAACGTTCCCAAGAAATAACAGAATTGGAACTACCGAACTTGGGAAAACTTAACTTTCAAAAACATATTAAGTAATATTGTCTCTGCTTTAGCACACTGAGGTACTTCTAGGTTCCAGAAGCTCCGTTGGGGATGTTTGCATGTATCCTGCTAGAACCCAGCGTGGGTTTCATATTATTTGATGCCTACAACAAATTGTGCTGAATACAAATATATTCATTCCAGTGGGAAAGAATAAAGTAAACAAATGTTCTGATTTCTCTCCCTGCTTGCTCTGAGCATCTGAAGGTTCTCGTTTGAATAGCCCTAACCTTCCTTCTGCCCCCACCCCCACTTACTTCTTTGATGCTAATACTGGCAGCTGATATTTATTGAATGTTTATTAAAGTGCCACAGAGCTTTATGCAATTTAACCCTCACCCCAAATTGTGAAGCAAGTATTATTACTTAGGAGGAGCTAGAGGCCCAGCGAAGTTAAGCAACGTGCCCAAGGACACACAGCTGGTAAGAATCAGCCTCAAGATTAGAATCTGCCTACAAACATTCTCCTGTTGAAATGCTGCCTCACCACCGTGGGCCAGAGAGGGGGGTCTGTGGAGGGATGGAGGAAGGGATGGGGCAGGGGCATAGGGGAGTCCATGCAGAGGCATTCAGCTCTCTCAAGTGCAGAGGAGAGGGGTGGGGATTAGGAGCACAAGACAGGTAGAAGGCCATTGCAGAGCTTCAGAGGGAAGAGGGACCTGAGTCGAGGGTTTGGGGGGCCAGGAAGGTTGAGTAGTGGGAAAGGGCAAGTTTCTGGGTGAGAGAGAGGTGTGATTAAGGACCTGAGGCCTCAGGTATATATCTGACAAGTGAGGAGAGACAAGGAGTCTTGGGGACCTTCTCGCCTATTTGATCTGTTAAGACTCACAGGTTCCAAATTTTCTCTGGGCCTCAGTTTTCTCTTCTGTTCAATGCAAGGAGAGAAGATCCCAGGAACCAGCCCAGCTCTGGAAGGTGGTGAGGAAGTGGCACCTCTTTTTCCTCGATTCTTCACACCTGACATGGGGTTGAAAGGCAATGTGATGGGGCATCTCAGTAACAGTGTTAGAAGGGACATTTTTGATTTGGGTTTGTGTTAGGTAATTTGAGGGAGGGCTAAGGAAGCAAGGTATTGATCTGGCCTGTCTCCACCCCACGCTGGGGTTAGTCTGTCCTTTTGAGTACAGGAAGCTCAGAGAGGAAGACCATGTGTGCAGACAGAAGGGAGAGTAAACCAGAGGAAGCACCATCTAATCCTCCTCAACCCCAACCCTTCCATGGAAGAGGTGAGACACTTAGGAGCATGGCCTCATTGGTTACCTAACCTGAGGCAAATGTTCAAATCCTTGCTGTGTGCCTTCAGGCATATAACCTAATCCCTGGACCTTACGTTCCTCTCATTCTCTGTGCTTGGGTCCTAAGGTTAGGCCAAAGGCCACTTACTGTCAAGCTTACCGTCCCAGGACAGCTCAGGGTCTTTTAATTGTGCCTCTCACTGGGATCTAGCCCAAGGCACTGTCCACATAGTGACCCTGCTGACCAAGGGCAGGGTCTCACTTGGGTCAGAAGCAGAGTGAACCAGCCTGACTTCCCAGGCTTGGGTCTGGATAGTATTATTTGTTTAGAGACATGGCCACTAGGTGGTATCAAGGCCATATTCTGGGATCTTCTGAGAGCTGGGTCAGGAGGATGCTATTCTGGGAGTTAGGCTCTTAACTGAGGATTCTGGGATATTCCCAACACAGATGAGGCATGGGCAAAAATATAGGAAACTAGGTAAGGGAAGAACTAGTGAAGGAGAGAAAATCTGGAAGGCACTAAGAATTCATGGGATCCAACCCCTGGGCTGTGTGGGGAGGGAGGTGGGGCACTCCTTGAGCAGCCAGTCTCTGCCCTGCAACTATTGGAGCCCAGGAAGGAAGGAAGGAATGTTTGCTTAGGGCCTACTACGTGCCAGGAATTATGGGGAAATCTTTTTCTTATATTTTTCTCAGTGAGTCCTTTTAATAGATAATTGAGGAATGAATTATTGACCATTTTTACAGAGGAGGAAAGTGAAGCTCAAAGAGGTGAAGAAATGTGGTCAGTGTCACAAACCGAGGAAGAAGAGCTGAATTTTGTGCTTCTGAGTCCTGGAGGATGAGCTATAGGTTGAGTGGCCAAATAAAATACAGGATGCCCAGTGAAATCTGAATTTTGCATAAACAACAAATGGGACATACTTATATTAAAAAATTACTTGTTGTTTATCTGAAATTCAAACTTACCTCAGTGACTTTCATTTTTGCTAATCTAGAAATCCTTGATAGAGAGGATGCCCAGGACCCCCATAGCAAGAATGAGCAGAACTTAAGACTTTGGGATCCAGAAAAGACATTTGAATGACACTGCAATGCCCTCTAAGGTCTGGGGAGTCCGAGGCACCAAGGCCAACTGGTGTGCCACCTGCTGCCTGGCCACCAGGGGGCAGCCGAGGTCTGCACAGGTTCTGATCTGGTGACTGGAAATTTTCCCAGGCCCCGGGACAATGAAGGCCTAAGGGACCGAGTTCCTCAGACTCTGATTTTTCCCATTCTGCGCCCCATCTGTTCACCTTCAGCCTCCCCCATACCAGCAAATTCCCCCACCCTTTGTCCATCCATGTTCAGGCCAGAAACCTGGGAATTACTCTTTTTTTCCCTCAAGACTTGATGTAATTTGCATGCAGAAAAGGTCTGTTTGGTTCTACAAATTTTTACATACACACTCATGCATCTACGATGCAGATAAAGATACAGAGCTGTATATCCAATACAGTAGACTTTAGCCTCAGGTAATGAGTGCTTGAAATGTGGAATCTGAATTGAGATGCACTATGAGTATAAAATACTCTCCAGATTTCAAAGACTTGGTATGAAAAAAGAACATAAATGAGCTCACTAATAATTTAAAAATATTGATCACATATTGAAATAACATTTTACACATGGATTATATACAGTGTATTGTTAGAATTTACTTCACCAGTTTCTTTTACTTTTAAACTGTGGCTAGAAAACTTTAAATTGAATTTATGGCTCACATTAGAGCTCTTTTGTTTAGCGCTGGAGCAGACAGAATCTGATTTATTCACATGTAAAATAGGGACTCAGAAAGGTGGAGTCATTGGCTGATGTTTCCATTGCCCAATAGTGGCAGAGTTGGGTGGGAAATCAGGTCAGTTTGAACCCTGAGCCCATGGATCCCCACAGTGTCCCCCTCCCCAGCCCCTGACCTGAATGGACTGCTATTTGACCTCTTCCAGGATCGTATCCTGTCTGAGACTTCAGTCCTCAGCAGGCACCTAAAGTACGCTTGCCCATCCTGGGTTGGGGGGTGTCAGGGTAGAGGGCTTCCTGTAGGGGGTGATTAAACTGACACTTGAAGGATGAGTAGGAACAAGCCAGGTGAAGGAGAGGGAAGAGTGTTTTAGGTAAAGGGGACAACCTGCTCAAAGGCCCTAAGAGGGCCTGGTGATTGAGGAAATAAGAGTAGCTCTGTGTGGCTGCAGCACTGGGGAGCTGGGGAGGTCAGCCTGGCTCAGATCCTGCAGGGCATGACAGGCTTCAACTTGATGGCCAGGAGAGGGACAAGGGACAGACCTGGCCAGTCTTGTGTTTTGGAAAGATCAGGACTGCTGCTATTTGGAGAACCCTTATTCAGAGGGTAGAGCCCAGACAAGAAAGACCAGGAAGGTGCTAGAAGGGACCAGGAAAGGAGCAAAGAGTTCCTCCTTTAGGAGTTTCTCTAGGAGGTGCTGGCTTTAGGTGCCCACTAGGTGGCAGCAGAGGCTGGACCGAATTCTGAGGGCTCGGGCAGGGCCCACCCTGCTGTGCCACAGGCCTTCCTGCTTTCATCTTCTGATCTGGGGGGTAAGGGGGCTGCTCCCTGGGCGCTCTTGTCCAGATCCCAGAGCAGCAAGGAGAACCTTGGCTGTCAAGAGGCTCAAGGTCTGGTCCTAGCTCCAGTTCTCCTCTGCCATTGATTGACCTTGGGCAAATCCACAGATAAAACTGTGCTTCAGAACTTGAGTCCTCGGCTATAGAAATGGGAGTTGTTATTTAGTCTGCCAGTCAGGCCTCCCTAGGAGCCTCTTGATTCTCCTCCTATGCTCCCCACCCACCCTCTTCATCCTGCTGAGTGAGTGAGACTCCCAGGGCCCCTCACACCCATATATATGCTGCCTGCAAGAGACCTGCTTCAGAATGAAAGATACACAGAGATTAAAAGTAAAGGGATGGAAAAAGATATTTCGCGCAAATGGAAATGAAAACAAAACAAAACAAAGTTGAAGGAGCAATACTTATATCTGACAAAGTCTATAGTAAGAGACAAAGAAGGACATAACATAATGATAAAGCGAGCATCCAATGTAGCAGCACCCAAATAGGTAAAGCAAATCTTGATGGACGTAAAGGGAGAGATTGACAGCAATATAGTCATAGTAGGGGATTTTAACACCTCATTGACATCAATGGAGAGATCTTCCAGACAGAAAATCAACAAGGAAACCATGGTCTTAAATGATATAATAGGTCAGATGGATTTAATTGATATAGGCAGGGCATTTCACCCCAAAGCAGAAGAATATACTTTTTTTTTCAAGTGCATATGAAACATTTTCTAGGATAGACCCACATGTTAGGACAAAAAATAAGCCTCAATAAACTTAAGAAGGTTGAAATATTCAGCATCTTCTCTGACCATAATGGTTTGAAACCAGAAATCAATCACAAGAAAAAAACTGAAAAACACACAAAGACATGGAGGCTAAATAATATGTTACTAAATAATGAATGGGCTAACAATGAGGTCAAGGAAGAAATCAGAAGGTACTCGCCCTAGCTGGTGTGGCTTGGACGGGCATTGCCCAATGTGCAAAGAGATCTCGGTTCAATTCCCGGTCAGGGCACATGCCTGAGTTTCAGGATTGATCCCCAGGAGGCGGCGTGCAGGAGGCAGCCAGTCGATGTTCTGCTCTCACATCAATCTTTCTCTTTCTCTCTCTCTAAAAATCAATTTAAAAATCTTTAAAAGGGGAGGGGAACAAGTATCAAAGAATTGGTGACATCTTTAAACCACCGCAGCTTCTAATGCTGCTCAATTATGTAGAATGGATTCTGTACTCTCTGATTCCCCATCTCTCCTCCTCTCTCTCTCTTCTATTCCTAGTTTAGTAAGCTATTAAATTGAGTCTAATATGTTTCTTTCTATCTACTGAGATGTCTAATTTTAGACACAGTTGGGCCTCAGTGTTTCTTCCCGCAGACCTGGGGCTGGGCTTCATTGATTCCAGGCTGCCACCAGGCTGAATTCCTACCTGGAAACCTACCAGGTGTGCTAGGAGCTGAACTCCTGTCTGGAAATCCTGTACCCACAGATTCCTGCTCCTTAGTCCTGGCATCTCCTGGAAAAAGACTGCCTTCTGGGATTCCTTCCCAGATGCCGGACTGCATCTGCTCTGTCAGGCTTCCTCTCCTGGTCTGCAGTGGGGGCTGCCTCAGCCAAATGGGTGGATAACTTCCCAGGTGTGGCTGCCATCAGCATCTGCAGCAGCACCCCTGTCTTCTTGGGCAGCCCCCCAACCAATGACTGGGCTCAGCCAGGGCACTAGGGCTTGGCCATTTCTGCCCAACTTTGGCTTTCCTAAGGGCAGCCTTTGCACCAGAGTTCCCTGTCACAGGCTGGCTGAGAGTTTCTCGGAGAAGCCCTCCTTCCCTTCTCTCTCCCCATAGATGTCAGACCTGCAATAGTTGGAAGGCTTTCCCTGCCCGCTCCTGCTTTCTCCCTCTTTATCTGTCACAAGCATTTCCTCCCATAAATCTCTTGCTCTCCTAACTTAATCTTGGTGGCTGCTTCCCAGAGGATCCAACTGACACTCAGGCCCTGGTTCCTTTGGACTGTCAGACCCCAGGGGATGAGTTCTCTTTGTCCAAGTCTTGAGCATGTTCTGTCTCTCTTCCTCTCCTCTCTCTCTCTGTCTCTGTCCAGGGTCTTGCCCTGTGCCTGGCACATAGTAGATACTCAGTAACTATTTGTTTTTGAATGAATGCAGAATGTTTGGAGCTAGGCACTGTCAGCACCATTCTCCTGGCACCGAGAGCTGCAGAGAGCCTTCTGGGGGGGCCGGGGGGGGGCAGCTCCAAGGCGCAGGCGGAGGGCGCCCTTCAGGCAGTGGGGAGGAAGGCCCAGGGGTGGGGAGGCTGTCGGGGAGCCCTGATCCACTTTGACTCCGGGCACATCACTTTTCTTCTAGGGCCCATCTATCCATCTCAACAATGGGATGAGAAGCCCTGCCCTGCCTGTTTGTCCCCGAGGGGCAGGGGTTGGGAGCATAGATGACGTCGGGGCTGGAGAAATGTGAACAGGAAAGGGCGGGGTACCCCAGGTCTTGGGCCTCGGGTCAGGGTGTGGAGGAGTAGAGCAGACAGAGAAGGAAGGAAGAGAGAATTAGGAGAGGCACACACACACACACACACACACACCCCCCGAGGGGGGGGGGGGAGAAAGAAACAACGAACAGAGAAAAACACGAGAGCTAAATGGGGAATGAATGAGAGAGAGAGAGAGAACCAAAAGACACAAAGAAACAGAACAGAGGAAAACAGAGAGGGAGAGAAGATGGGGGGGGAATTAGGGAGGGGGAGAGAGAATATAACAGAGTTAGAGGGAGGGGCAGTAAAAGAGACAGGAGAGTGAAAGAGAAAGATAAGGGGATAAGAAATGGAGAGAGAAAATGAGACGGAGGGTTAGAGTCAGAGAAGCAAGATGAAGAGAGACAGGAAGAAATGATGACAATCAGATTCAGAGAGCAAAAGAGGCCAAGAGACCGAGAGAGATGAGAGAGAAGCCAAAAGGAGACCGAGACTGACGGGGACTGATGGAGGGACCCAAAGATAAGCAGTCAGGCAGGGAGGGAGGAAGGAGCACCTTTTCCTATAACCCCCACTCTTCGCTCCCTCTGGCACCCTGCCCCACTCCAGACTGGGGGGGACCCAGACTAAAACCTCACCCCCTTCTGTCTGCAGGGCCCAGACTGTTCTGTCCTGTCCTGCCGGTTTGGCTCCTAGCATCCTCTGCTCCAAGGCCTCCGAGGGCACCCTGGTGGAAGGCAGGGCTCCGGAGCCTGCCCTGTAGCCTGACTGACATGGCCACTGGGTGGAATCTGAAGGGGAAATCCAGTGACAACCTCCCTTGAGGCCTGGGCAGGCCCTAGCCTGCCTCCCTTTGGGACCCAGATAGGAAGAGACCTCAGAGGTCAATTTCACTGGGCTCCTCACTGAACAGAGGAGGAAACTGAGGCCCAGAGAGGGGCAGGGACAAGCCCGAAGTCACAGCCAAGCAGTGGCCTAGCAGGGCTAGCTGTCACAGAGGTGGAGGTTATGGGCCAAAAACTTTGCTTACTCCTGGGTAAATTGCTTCCTGCCCAGGGGTGCCCTGAGGCTTTAATGACAGTGTTTTGGATGACAGCCCCTGTGCTGAGAGTCTTTCCATGAAGTGACTATTGTGATTATGCCTGTCAGACACATAAGGAAGCTGAGGCTCAGAGAAGCTAAGGCTTCTAAGCCTAAGGTCACACAAGCTAGGCCTGCATGACCTTGGAAGTTGGGTTTCTGCCATGGGGCCTCCAGCATCCCTGTGTGATAGGCAGGGAAAGGCTCTATAATACGGAGAAGGGCAGCAGAGGTGGGTGGCAGTTCCTCCCACTGGGGAGAGTTACCAGAATGATAACTCTTCCCAGAGGAACCCACCTTTGTTCTGTTCTGTCTCTGCCTTTGGGGACACCAGGCCCCCCTACCCTTCTCAATACCACTTGCTCTACTCCAAACCCTCTTTCCCAACCTCTGGAGAGAAGGAGCTTGGCTCCTAGGTGACCCCCCACTCTCCTTCCCTTCTCTCTCTCTCTCTCTTTTTTTTCTTCTCCCTTCTCTTTATAGTCCCCAACTGTGACCTTTTGGGCCACAGGTCCAGGCTGGTTCTGAAGCCACAGAGATGGACCTATGTACCCTACAGCCCCCTTCTCCCTCCTCTGTACGGTGATCTCCCCTTCCCCAGCTCCTGGCTCTGCCTCACTGGACTCATCCTTCTGAGAGACTTGGATGGAGATTGGTGGGGAGAATATTGGGGGAGCAGCAGGCCGATGAGCAGATGGACAGACAAGTCAGTGTCCCAGCCAGCCCTGACCTCCCAGCAAAGCCCCTCAAGAGCTACACTCCTAGCCTCTAACCCCTCCCCAGCTGGGACCTGACTATCTATCACCTGAGGTTTCCATACCCTCACTGAGCCTCAGTTTTTTCATCTGCACTATGGGTGGAAGCAGACCGGCTTCTCTGGATGGTTGGATGCTGAATGATACATTGGCTTTGGGACATAGAAACATGTGCAGGCTATAGCCCCTTCATGATGGATGAACCACCCCTGTCTCTTGGTGGACACAATGCCTGCTGTGTCCCCAAGGTGGCCATAGTCCAGGGACAGAAGTGGCTGAAGCTTCAGCTTCCTGGGCCACCCTCTGTTTTTCTGGGGACCATAGTTCCTTTGAGTTCAGAGCATCAACCCTGCCCCATGTTGCTCTCAAGTCCTGCTCTGGCTGTATCTCCATGCACTGTCTATTAGACCAGGAGGGTAACTTCTGAGCTAGGCCTGTGCTTGGAGTCCCAGGAAGTGGGGAGCCCTGGGGCACTGTCCCCTGGATATGTCAAGAACCTTTCTCAAAATCAGGATTTGGGGGGTGCACCCTAGGTGGCAACGGCATAGCTACCCTCTTTCCCAGAAGCCTCCCTTTCCCAGAGGTTGGGGAGGGGGGCTGTTAGTGGCCACAGTGCTCTGCCCTCACCTCTTTCACCCAGTCCTGGCTGAGGCCCATGGCCCCTTGCCAGCTTCCTGGAGGCGGGGGGTGTGGCAGCCACCACTGGGGTAGAGAGATGAGGACCAGTTCTAGCAGCCTCCTCTGAGCCCCCGAATCCCCTCCCTCCCCAGGGAGATCTAGACCTCTCCTGGCCCCCACCCCGAGGGCCCAGGCTTTGGTTCCCACAGTCCCTATCCAGGCAGTGCTGGCAGCAGGTGACTGGATGGCAATGAGAAAGGCAGGGTGAGTGGGGGTGTGGGTCTTGGCAAGTGCACTCCTCAGCCAATCAGCAGCCTGCCCAGCCGGTGGATTCAGTTACAAGCTTGAGATCACCCCATACTCCAGCCTCCTTCTACTCCTCCCAAAGCTCCATTCATTGGCCCCGCTGCACGGGGTCTGCTGGGCACTGTTTCCGTTCAGCTCTGAGCGCTGCCTCGTGGGCCCGGCCACCAGGACTAGGCGTCCCATCCTAGGGGCTTTGTCTGACTGGGCTGGGCCAGGGCGGGATGAGGCTTCTAGGAATGCTTTTGGGGGTGCTGAGCTTCCTGGGGGCTGCTCTGGGGGGCTCTTCTGCCCTCCGCTGGAAAAGCACCTCCTGCCACTTGGCCAGGTCCATCCCTGGTAGTTCCTTGGGGTCCCTAAGCTTCCTGGGCAAGGATGCCCAGGGACTGGCTCTGTTCCACACCCACTGGGATGGGAACGGGAGGCTGCAGTCATGTAGCCAGCAGGATGAGCCGGAGCTCACTGCAGCCTTCAGTGCACTCTGTGCTGGTGAGATCACCCGGGACTCCTTCATCCGCACCCCTGGACCTGAGCTGCAGAGAGCCCTGGCCACCCTTCAGAGTCAGTGGGAGGCCTGCCTACCATCTGATGGGAGTCCCCAAGGAGTGAGGAGGAAGCGAGCGGCAGGGCAGAGTGGAACACCTGGTGAAGGGCACCAGCGGGGGAAGAGAGGCTGGACCATGCCTGGCACACTGTGGTGTGGAGTCGGGGACTCTGCCGGGAACTCCACGGAGCTGGGTGAGCCATGGGGTGTGGGCTGGGGGGCTGGGGTGGGGGGAGTTCAGGCTTTCATCCTGGCCTCCACTCTCCCAGGCTGTGTGTCCTTGGGGGAGTGACTTAACCACTCTGAACTTCAATGTTCTTATCTGTAAAATGAGGGTGACCATAAGTTTCATCATGGGATGCTTAAATGAGGCCATAGATGGGAAAGGTCCTACTGACACCTGGGAGTCCTCATTAGTCATCACCTGAGGGAGGGGACAGGCTGGGGTGGATCCAGGGTCAGCTGAGCCAAATAACCATTTCCTAAGAGGAAGCTTTATGAGCACAGAGTGTCCAGTGGAGTGGACGCTGACACCCAAAGGCCTGTGTTCAAATACCAGTTTAGCACACCCAAGCTCTCTGAACCTTAGGTTCCTCACCTGGATAATGGAAGTGACACCTCTCTAGCAGGGCTGCTGTGAGCTTGGGTGTGGGAAGTGCCGGGCACTTGGGAAATGCTCAGTAAAAGGTGCTATTGCTCAGATGGCTTTTTTGCACTCTCAGCACAGCTGTCTGTGTGTGGAGGGCTAGGGGAGGACTTGGCACCTGAGCTGGAGCAGGTTGGCATCCTGACAATGCTTTGTCATGCCAGCAACAAAGGTTGCACCCTGCCTGTCATTCCATTCCACACACATTCATGGTCTCATAGTTGTATTAGGGTGTGAGCTTGGGTCTGCCTCCAGAGTCCCTCCCAGGTAGACCTTTCCACGGTCAACGGCTCCTGGGTAGGCTCCCCTGCATTTGAAGTTGCCCAACAGGCTGTGCCTGGGTGCTCTCTTTAAGCTTTGAAATCGTGAGTCCCACAGAGGGAGACTGACCGGCCTGAGGCCACCAGGTCTCTGTTCTCAACATCAGGTGGGCATAGCCAGCCTGTGGTGCCCAGGACCCTGCTGAGCTGGTGCCCCCTCTACTCCCTACAGGGGTCTTCCAGGGCCCTGATCTCTGCTGCCGGGAACATGACCGCTGCCCACAGACCATCTCGCCTTTCCAGTACAACTATGGCATCCGAAACTACCGATTCCACACCATCTCTCACTGTGACTGTGATGCCAGGTTGGCAGTGGGCAGGGGTGCTGGGGGCTGGGGTGGGGTGGAGTTACTCAGTTCTTGGGTGCAGAGACTGGGATTCCAGAGCATCTTAAAGGAATCAGACAGCCTGGGACCCATTGTGCAGGTGGGAAAGCTGAAGCCTGAGTGGAGAAGAAACTCTTGGACCTCAAACCACCTGGCTGGTAGTGGCTGGGTGGGCTTGGAGAGGAGCCAGGTGGCCCTCTGTGGTCCAGGGACCTGAGTGCTGACTCTGGCAGATTCCAGCAATGCCTGCAGAACCAGCAGGACTCCATCTCAGATATCGTGGGTGTGGCTTTCTTCAATGTGCTCGAGATCCCCTGCTTTGTGCTGGAGGAGCAGGAGGCGTGCGTGGCATGGTACTGGTGGGGCGGGTATGTAGCTGCCCCATTTGAGGCCTTTCCCAGGGAGGGGGGCCGTATGTCTGTCCTCCAGGGAATGATGCTTCATCTTCTCTGCCCTCTCCTCAGGGTGGGTCCCAGGGTGCAGACCCTCCCTGGGTGCCCCACACAACCTAGTGGGATGAGGGGTGGGGCTGACAGAGCCTTGGTCTCCATGAAGATGAACCTGGGGGGCTTCTGGAAGGGGAGATTCTGGGTTACTAATTGCCATCAATTGCCACCTCCTAGGTGCAGAATGTATGGCTCCATACCTCTTGCCCGCCTCCAGCCTAAGACCCTCTACAATGCCTCCTGGAGCTCCCCAGCCACCCCCCTGACTCCTAGCCCCCAGAGCCCAGCCCCCAGCAAGCCACAACAGAAGCAGCATCCTTGGAAATGGCCACCACAGCAGGGAGGATCCCAACACCCCAGCAAAAACAATGCCACAGCTCTCCAGACCCCCATGGCCTCCCCTAGGCCTGGTATGGCCTCCTCAGGCTGGTTGGAGATCACTCATCCAGGTCTTCAGAGGCAACAGGGTGCCCTAAAACCTCAGGGTGAGCTCAGAGCCTAACCTTGGGGGTTCCTGATGTGAGGAGATGGCCCCCTGGCATGTGTGGGGGCCCTGTGCTACTTCCTTTCCTGGTCCAAACTCTTCCTGGGATCTCTCAACTTCTCCCATCAAGTCACCCTGCGGCCAGAGGGATTTTCATAAGCTCAAAACTTGACAATGTCACTGCCCTCTGAGTCCCCACCATGACTCCTCTTAGTTCAACTGACAATGTCCCAACACCCAGGGACCCTCAAGCATCGGTTCTGCAGATCCTACTCCTCAGTCAAAAAACTTTAGTTTCACAAACTTCATTTGGTTTCTCAAAAACAACTTGCTCTTTCCCACCTCTGGGCCTTTGCACATGCTGTTCCTTCTGCCTGGAGCTCTCTCCCCTCCTCTTCTCTCCCAGCCTAGCTCAGCAGCCTCTGCCTCCAGGAAGCCTTTTCTGATCACCCTCAGCACTCTGGACCTCTACCACTGTAGCCTGCTCTGTATGTGTGTGTGTGTGTGTGTGTGTGTATGTGTATACCATATGTGTGACACTATGAGGGCACAAATGCACGAGATGGAAGGAGTCTGTGTGTGTGTGTGTGACTGAGCTCAGGTGCTGGTGTTTCTCCTGGATGGCAGTGGGCATCAGTGGGGCCTCCCTGGGGGACTGGGCTCCCCTTACCACCACACCGCCCCCAGTTGCCCACCAGGCCTGCCGCAGCTTCCGCCACCTGGACAAGTGTGAGCACCAGATCGGGCCCCAGGAGACCAAGTTCCAACTGCTTAATAGTGCCCGAGAGCCCCTCTTCCACTGCAACTGCACGCGCCGGTGAGGCCTGCTTGGACCCTTGGGGGTGGGCTGCCTACTGCCAGGCACTGGGAAGGAACACCTGGCTGGCAAGGCCTTGCCCCAGCCTGAGCCTGCCTCTACCCTCAGACTAGCACGATTCCTGAGGCTCCACAGCCCACCCACAGGTGCCAACATACTTTGGGAACTTCTGGGCACGACCTGCTTCAAGCTGGCCCCTCCACTGGACTGTGCTGAGAGCAAAGAGTAAGTGACAGCAGAGCCAGGAGGGATGAGTGATTTTCCTAAGGGGGTGGGTTGCCTATATGCCACCTTGTGCAACTGGGCCAAGCTGATGGGGTAGGGGTCAGGACCTTTGAGTTCCATTGTCATCTGCCTACCCCCTGGTGCCTGGGTTTAGCTCTGTTGTTGGCCCATGTGGGTTGCATCTTGACTCTGTCACTTAATTATGTAACCTGGCAAGTTGAGTCACTTCTCCATACCTCTGTTTTCTTATCTGTAAAATGGTTGTAGAAACCAAGGAAATGGTGTGTGTGATGCACACAACCTAAGGCCTGTGGGCAAGTAAAACACTTGCTTAACTCACAGTCTCATTCAATTCTGATTCTCAAAGCCAGCCCCTTGTTACTTTTTCTATTTCACAGCTGAGGAAACAGGCCAAGACTGGCCTAGGTTTCTGCAGCCAGCCAGTGGCAGAACCCAGGCCTCTGGGTGCTAGCCCAGGTTTATTCTGCCTCCTTCTAGTATAACCACCCCACCCCTGGCTCCGGCCCTGCGCCTCGGCCTCCATTCCTGTGTCTGCAGAGCAGGGTGGAATCCTTGGCAGCCATGACCGCCTGCCCCACTTTTCTCTCCCACAGCTGTTCCAAGGGCCCTAGGGCCGTCAAAGTGTCAGCTCGGCACTTGCGACGACTTCAGCAGAGGAGACTCTGGGGTACAGGCACAGATGAGAGGCAGGCATGGCCTTCAGAGTACCCAAGGTCCTCCATGTCATTCTATGACCGGTGCGTGCAACTGACCCAGGCAGCTTGAGAACCCAAAGAGCAGCAGAAATCCTGGAACCAGTGACCTCGTTCCAACTTTCACAGGCACCAGACTGGACCTTGCTCCTGGCTTTGCTGGCCCTGGGAGTCTCAGCCTTCTCTCCATGTGTTACACTGAAGCATGGCATGGGCTCTTATGACAGTCAGGAGGCTGGATTGGGGAGAGGGGGCCAAGGCCCAAACACTGGACCATGTCTCCTGCTGTGCTGGGTGATCTTGGGCTGGTGACACAACCCCTCTCTGCTTGGACGTGTATTCAGGAGGTTCATTCTGATGCCCTGGGTTTGGACCTTGCCAGGGATGGGAATGGGGAGGGGGTAATTGATTGCAGCAGCCTCAGGAGGTACTAGAAGGAGGTGCATGTTAGTTCATGTTGCAACGTGAATACATGTCTCAAGGTCTTGCCCAGGGGAACCTGAGCACCTGCCTGCAGAGGCCTGAGGCAGGAGGTAGGGAATGGGAGATGCCACCAAAGTGCCTGTGTCTGAATCTGAGATGGGAGGCACTAGAGAGGGACTTCCCAACTCCCCTCATCCTGGAGGACCCCTTCTCTTAACAGCTGCTATGCTCTTCCTGGCCCAGCACCTGCCCACTCTTTCTGCCCTAAACCTAAATTCAAATCTCCCCTGTGCCTTTGAGCAAGGGACCTCCTTCCCCAACTCTGAGCTTTTGTTTCCTCCTTAAAACAAAGAGCAGTATAAACAGGACCTACCTACCTCATAGAGTTGTTGAGGATTAAGTGAACCAATGCATGGCCAGCACTTAGGACCTAGTAAATATTCCCTCCCTCCAACACATTGCCAAATCATGCTCAGGTGTCTGATTTCGAGAGGTTTATGTAACTTCTTGGAGGACTCAGTTTGCTCACCTGTGAAATGGGGCTAAGAACTACATTGAACTCAACACCACAACTCAGGGTTGTGGTGCAAATTAAAGGAGATGGCATATGTAGTGCATACAGCTGGTGCCTGGTAATTGTAAGATCTGTCGTCTTCTCCTTTAGCCCCTTTCTCTGACTACCCCCACCCCCAGACTGCTAACAAGAAGGAGTCTGGAATGAGGCTAAAGAATTTAATTCCTAATGGATGACCTCTAGGATTGCCCCTCCCCCATCCCAGATGGGGGCCTAGATAGGGCTTTGCTGATTGTCACAGTTGAGGTGCCAGGACTGAGTTTGGGGGACCCCAGTTGGCCATCCCTGGCCAGGACAGAATGGCAGGTGTGGATAAAGCTGGAGTAGCAGCAGGAGGGAGGCAGGTAGGTTTGTAGAAGATTGGGGCAGAGTGGCAGCCACCAGCATCCACCTGCCCACCCCGCCTTCAGGGCCCCAGGCCCCCTTCCTCCAACTTCTGCCGGCCCTGGGGGCTGGGAGACAGGCTGTCAGGGGTTGGGGTCTCCTGGTCAGGTTCCCAGGAGCCACCACCTCCAGGGTCTACAGTCTCCAGGCGCAAGGCAGGCAGCAAGCCCAGGCTTCGAGGCACAGATGGTGGGAAGGCCCAGGGACCAGGCAGCCCAGAGGGCCCCTCCTCACTACTGCTCTGGATGCCTCCATCATTGCCCCTGTTGGGGGCCACACAGGGCAGGCGACGGCTCTGGGGCGAGGGGCTGCGGCTGGTACCTCGGCGTTCACGGGAGGAGGGCCGTAGGGCCAGGCCTGGGAAGCGGGCCAAGCCTGGGCTGCGGCTACGGTGTCGCTTGGACTTGCCAGGGCTGGGGCTTCTGGACTTGG
Organism: Miniopterus schreibersii; assembly: GCF_964146895.1. NCBI lineage: Eukaryota > Metazoa > Chordata > Mammalia > Chiroptera > Miniopteridae > Miniopterus > Miniopterus schreibersii. The sequence continues at coordinate 15,509,633 of NC_138122.1, forward strand.
GTGCGAGCAGCTCCAGGGTGCTGTCATCCTCCTCATCTGAGCTGGCACCTGAGCCACCTGTGCTGCTGCTGGCCGACTCTGAGGTGGGCAGCGAGATCTGGGGGAAGGTTGGTCACTGGAGTGCTCCAATCCCCAACTGGCCACTGAGGCCTCTTGGAAACACTCCAAAACTCCTCCTCTGCAGACCCAGGGAGGTTAGGCTACTTGTAGGAGGCCCCAGAGCAGGTTGCAGAGGCTGTGGCATTTGAACAGGATCTTTTGGCACCCCTGACCCTGCAGTCTGGTCTGCTTACCTGGAAGGGCTCAGTAACGCCAATGAGGATGCTGTGGTTGTGGCTGTAATAGCCCAGGATGAAGTCTCCATGGCCTTTGGGCAGCGACTCCTCACTGAATGTCACCTGGTGGGCCCAGGGTGTAGGCCCAGGTTGGGGTCAGGAAGGTAGTCACAGAACCCCCCAAAGGCAATGGGGACTTCCTCCCCTTTCCCCCCTTCCCTTGAGTACCTGGAAGATGTTCCTGTCCACATCCTCATGTTTGGCCCAGACATAAGCCACATAGTCCTTGCAGTGGCGGAAACCCACCTGGGGTGATAGGAATCAGGGTTCTGACCACTATGGCCTGACCCCAGCAGCCTCCCTGTGTGGCATCAAATTCTGGAGAAGCAATGATCCCACCTAGGTACCCAGTTGTTCCTCCAGGCCCTTCCTTCCCCAAGTCACTGACCACCTCGCCCTTCTCACCCGGTACAAGCCGATCCAGTCCCAGGAGCTACGGGCGAATACAGTTTCCATGCGGTACCTCACCACAGCCTGCTCTGGCCGCACCCACTCATCTGCCACCTCCAGCCGCACCAGTGGCATGTCATCCCTGAAGGCAAACTGCCCAGGGGCAGGGGAAAACATCAGCAGAGACCCTCTAGTATTCCATGCACCCTTGGGCCTGAGTCAGCACAAAGAGGCTGAAATAAGGGCCTTTGAAGCTACTGCAGGACAGGGAAACTGAGGCAGAACAGGTTTAGGATAAATGTCAGGCTTCCTGCCTCCCAATCCAGGGCTCTATCTACTTATAGCCTCCTTAAAGAGTGAATGAGAACACAGCTTTGAAGTTAGTAGACCATGGGTTTGGCCCTGGCTCTGTCATTGACAGGCTGCATGACTGTTGGTGAGTTTTTCAACCTCTCTGAATGCCAGGGCTTTTGTCTATAAACTTGGATGATCTTACTTAACTCTTGGAGTTGTTTGGCAGATTCAGTGAGATACTGTTTGTAAAACATTCCATAAACTTCCCAGTACACAGTAGGTGCTCAATTAACGATTCACCTATATGCTAGTAAGGGAGACACAATGTACTGGATATTCTGGGGCAAGCCGAACACCCCTGAGTGGACAAGAAAAGCCCTGGGGAAGAGACTGGAGACTTCAGTTCACTTCTAGGCTTTGCTACTAATTTGCTCTGTGACCTCAAGTAAGCCCCTAGCTAACACAAGACTCAGCTTGCCCATCAGTATATAGAGGTGACTATGACCTTGTCATCAGTTCATAAAGACAATTTATAACCATGAGTACCCTCCTCCCAGGGTCACCCACAAGGGTGGGGTTGCTGGGGTGGCAGGTGGCCAGGGTATTAGTTCCAACTCTGTCCCTCAGAGGATTCAGGTGGTGCCAGCCTCAGGCTTTTGTTTGCTTCCTGTTTATCTAGTTTCAGATTTCCCTCCCGCAGCTTCTGATCCAAACTGCTCCAGAAAAAACAGCACATCCTCTCACTGCTCCTGGATTCCTAATAGCTGGTCTGACCAGATTGGGCTCTTGGAAATGCCCTCCAGGGCCTCGCAGGGTCAAAATTTCTGTTAACCCCGTTCTGATTGTGTTGCTTTGAATAAGAGACTTAAGTTTTCTGAGCCTCAGTTTTCCTCACCATCTTAGGACATCTTAGGGCCTACTAAGGCATTCAAAGGGATGACTTACGTAAAGTGCCCCACACAGGGCCTGGCATAATAGTAGGTGCTCAGTAGGAAATGTTTTACAAGGGACAGAGTCCTGAATGAGTAGGGAGGGTCAGGGAAGAGCATCCAAAGGAAGTGATTCTCAAGGTAAGGGTTAAACCTCACACCCAAGCCTTTTACCAAAGGTCAAAGGAGGCCAGACACAGGCAGATTTTCTTTCCCAGCTGAGAATATTGGCCAATGTCCCACTGACCGACCACATGACAAAGTTACCAAGGAAAACATTCTCTGGCCTGCTGCGCACCCTCTTATCAGATCAAGAGAATCCGAGAGCTAGTCTTAAGTTTCAAGGCTAGTTTCAGGGAAAGATGGAATCTACCCTGCTCTGCCATTGTGAGCCTGTGTGGGACTTGGGGCACATGCCTACCCCACTAGGGGCCTCAGTTTCCCCACAGAAAAACAGAGTTGAACTACATAGTCTCTCAGGTCCAGTTCTGACATTCTTGCATTTCTCCTTTTTTTATTTTGGCAACTAGGAAGCTCAATCCTAAACACAATGCTAAATTATAGTAACTCTTCAGAGTTTAGCTATGTATTTTTTATATCTCTACTCCCTCTCCCCATCACTACTTTACTCTTATAATGTCTGGCATATAGTATGGTGGTTAATAAATAATAAATGAATGTGAATGAATGCTGCATAGGGTTAGAGTAAACATTTTGAGTTTGCTGGTCTTATTATATATGTGAATTTTAACATAAGTTGCCCTAAACCTTTCTTGGAAGAAGGGAGTTAGAGGTTAGTGGAAAAGGCATGGACTCTGAAGCCACACGAGCCTAGGTTCATTCCTAACTTAACCCTGGGCAAGTGATGCTGTGTCTCTGAGCCTCAGTTTCCTCAGGTGAAAATGGAGATCATAACCCACTCCCACTGTGCTACGAGAAAGGGGTACTGCTAAGGGCAGGTGCAAGGGGTGGGCTGCAGAATACTAAGGTGGGCTTGGAGATGTCATGAGAAGAGGGTGAGGCCAGGCAGGACTCACATGCAGGACGAACTGGGCAGCCACAGGTTTGTGGTCACTGACTGTGTATTCCATGTGGCTTCGGTAGCTGTGCTGGGTCACCTGGAGCCGGTGGCTCTGCTGTCCTGAGGGGCTGCGACCTCCACCTGGAACCTTGACCTTCCACAGGATACGGTCTGTCCAGGCTGGCTTCCGTTTTTTGGCACTGCAGTAGGCAAGCGTAGCCTGAGTTTCAGGGGCAGTGGGTCAAGGCACAGCCCCCAGCCTTGCCTCCTGCCCCTCTTCCCCATCTCCCTAATCTAGAAGACCTCAGCCCACATCCCCTCCTCATCCCAGTACTGAGCTCACCTGGTATCATATTTATTAGTACCCACATCAAACTTGAAGGTGGGTGCAAAGTTGAGGGGCCCTTCCTGGAAGCCCTTGAGGATGGGCCAGGTGTTCTTGGCCATGTTGAGCTATGAGGGTCCAGAAAGGAAGAATTGGACAACAGCTTGGGCAGGACAGGTGAGAGCAAAGACTGTAGCCTGGGGTACAGGTGTTTCCTGAAGCACGCTCTTTGTGCTAAGGGCTTTGGGGTGCAGGCTAGGATTCGGCACCTGGTCCTTCTCCCAGAGCTGGTGGAGCTGGTTGTTGTCAATGGCATGCTTGACAAAGTGCAGGTCAAAGCTCTCGATGCGGAAGTTTAGGTCCCCGAACCAGAACACGAGACTGTTGGTGGTGGGGGGGAGGTCAGAGGGGTCCATGGGGTGGAAGAGCCCAACCCGGATCCTTCTCCAACCCATCCAACCCGACAACACTGGATGCCCCTAGTGATGATGAAGTGGCTGTGTGGCCACAGCGGAGTAGCAGTGGGGTGTGGATCTAGAGGAAAATTAGGTTCAGACCCTCAGTAAGGCCCTGCCCCTCAGCAAAGTTCCACTGTGCAGGCTCGGGGCCCCCATCCAACTTACCCAGCATTCAAGTTTCTAGGTGTAGTTTGGGTGGTGACCCACCTCCCTAGGCCCCGCCTCTCCCTACAAGGCCCACCCAGGACAGTATCAAGTTCCTTCTAGCAAGTTAGCTGACACTCTCCTTTACTAGCCCTGCCCAAGCTGCATTTGGCCCGCCCCGGCCCGTACTCGTGATCCAGGATGCCTTGTGCCCCGGGCCCCTGGAACTGCTGCAGGCTGAGGATGGTCTGGAAGTTGTCCTTGCGCTGCTCCGCCTTGTCCATGTGTGCTGGCAGGTGGCAGTTCAGGAAGCAGAGCATGTGCCCGAAGGCCGCCAGTCGCACACTCACTCCACCCTTGTTGCCCTTGGGAGGCAACATTGGGAGAGTCAAGGGCAGGTCCAGGCCAGGAGGTGAGGCACTGGGCAGGTCTTACAGCAGGGCGGGGACAGCCAGCCGGGTATGGAGGCTTGGAGAGGGGTGGGTTCTAGGAAAAGGGGCAGGGCCCTGGGACCCTGCAAGGACAGAAAGGGGGAGGGATCCAGGAAATCGTGAGAGGTAGTGGACAGGGTTGGGGTGAGGCGGGCCTCAGAGTAAATGGTGGAGTGTGGGGAGGAGACCTTGCCAGTGCAGGGGGCCTAGGGACTAATCTATGGACCCCTTTTAGGGCTCTGTCCGCTCCCGGCCCTTGGCGGGCTCACCCAATAGCCACCCAGGCCAGTGCGCGTGCAATCGGTCTGCACGTCCCTCAGGAAGGGCAGGTGGTAGTACTTGGCGAACAGCAGCAGAATGACACCCTGCATCCGCACAGTGCTCACCTACGGCGGGGAGGCGACTCGGCTGAGGGACAGGGCACAATCCCAGCTTCCCCGTCTTTGCCCTTTCCCGTCCTTAAAGTCTGCTCCCGCACCCTCCCTTCACACAGACCCAGTAACAGAGGCCCAGCAGGCCCCACAGCGAGTCAAGGCAGGTGTAGAGCCAGGAATCCAGGGGTCTCTGCCCATCCGGAGGGTGAGGGAGGCGTTACCAGCACGAAGTTGAAAGGAGCAAGTGCATCCATGAAAAGCTCGCTCCACTGATCTGTGAAGAGCGCGTCCTTGAGCCTCTTGTTGATCATGGAGTTCACTTCCTGCAACCTGGTGTGTGGGGTGAGGGGACCGTCGGGTTGAGGGACGCCCTAGAAGCCCCTCCCATGGGTGAGGGTCTTCGAGGCACCAGAGGCTGGGGAGAGGGTCCGCCCACCCTGGCCCCTCACCCTATGGCGATCATGTCTGTCCTGTCACTGTCATCGCTGCCACCTCCCAGGTGGAGGAGGGATGTGACGTCGTCAGGGGGCATGGCAGTGCCCACATTCCACGTGACCACAGTGATCCTGGAGGTGCCAGTATAGGAGGGGTTACTGTGGGCACCACTCCCTCATCCTCAATCTCCCTCTCCCGTGGGGCTCTTTCTGGAGAAATAAACTGAGGCAGGTGTGGGTGTAAGCCCTCGGAAGGACCCACAGTGGTCCCAGTATCCCTCCTTCCAGACTCTCCCAGGGGAGATCAATTGAAGTAAAAGGTGGGCAAGTCCCTTAGGAGGGGATGCTGTCTCCTGAGGGTCCCAGAGTGGGCCCAGCACCCCCAAAGACTCTGCCTCAGGGAGGTAAACTAGAGCAGAGTAGGGCAAACCACCCTGGAAGGATGGCTAGTCTCAGAGCTCAAGCCCCCACGTCTTTCTTGGGAGAGGGCCCTCTCACCAGAAGCCAGGGTCGCTCTTGCAGGTCGGCTGAGCTGACCAAGAGGAAGGTGACGTTGGGTTGGATGTAGAAGGGGAGGTGGGGACTGGGGCTGGAACTTCTCGGGGCTGAAGGCTGGGGCTCAGGTGCCCGCCAGGCCCTGCACCCTGGGTGCCAGGCCTGGGGAGGGCCATCTCAGCGGCTGGGGTGACACAGGGGGAGCGGTTGGGAGAGCGGCTGGGGGAGCGGCTGGGGGACCGAGGTGGCTTGGGAAGAGGTGGGGGCACGGCCTGGGCTGAGGGGGCCCCTGGCCGGAAAGTGGGGGAGAGAAGTCCTGGGGAGCGGCTGCCAGGCTCTGGAAGGCCCTGGCCCACATCCAGGGGCAGTGTCTGGGGTGACCGGGGCAGGGCAGAATCCTCAGGGCTGCTGTGGGGGGCCTCAGGCCTGGCTCTGAAGGAGGGGGAGAGCCGGGGGTCTGGGGGAGATTGGATCAAAGGTGGGGAACCCGTAGGAGTGGATGCCTGGAGATGCCCTTCAGAAGGAGGGAGAGGTCTAGGGGTTGGGGCATCCCTCTGTTTAGCTGGTGTCCGTCCCACAGAGGCCGGGGCTGATGTCATGGATGCTGGAGCCAGGGTCTGTTCCTGAGAGGGCGATAGAATCGGACTGGGCATTGGGGGAGAGTTGGAGGGAGGCTGTGGGTGCTGCTCCTCAGATGCCAGGGCCAGGCTCAGGCCTAAACTGGCCAGTGCTGGCTTGGGTTTCATGGAGGCAGGTAGTATCTGCTTCTGGTCCCTAGACATTGGAGCCAGCCTGGGCCCCAGGGTGGCTGGTGGCAGCCTCGGCGCAGCTGAGACAGACATCACCAGCTGCCCCAGGGATGTCGGAACAAGGACTGAGCCTGATGTTGTCGGAAGAGGCTTCGGCCCAGCAGAGGCAGACGTCACCAACTGGCCCACAGATGGTGGAGCCAGGCTGGAGCTGTGGCTGGCAGGAGCTGTTCTCTGCCCTCCAGGGGTAGACAGTGGAGCCAGGAGGGGTCGAGGAGATGCCAGAGCCAGTCTTGGCCCCTCTGAGGAAGGTGGCATAGCAGCACGTGGCCCCATAGGTGCCAGAGCCAGCCTTGGTTCCAGAGTTACTGGGGTTGCATTCTCCTTGGCTGGGAGCTGAAAACTTGAGTCCACCTTGTAGAGGACAAGTTAAAAACACAGGGTAACCCTAACCAGTGGCTTGGGCCCCGACTTCCATATAGAACCCAGAAGACTCCATCTAGCTAAGTAAGGTACATCTTTCCAAAGAAGTTCTTCCTAATTTCTTACTTCAATTCATCCTGCTGCAAATTAGCTTCTCTTTTGGGTGAAACAGGACACAGAACTTTATCCCCTCCCTCAAGTCTGACACCTCTTTCAGAGATGGGGAAACTAAGACCCCTGACTCAAATGAGGCAGAGTGCAGTCTGAACCTTCCTGGCTGGCACCCACTCCCTGGCCACGCTGGAGTGTTGGGTGGCTGGAGCCAGCTTTGCTGGGCAAACTCCCTGCTGTCCCTGCTGCTCCCCTGGTCAAGGGCTCCTGGCCTGACACCCCAGATCTGCTCTGAACATCCTAGGTCTAGACTGTTCAATACCCTTTCCTTTCTCCCAGGAACCCTCAGGTTCCTCACCAAACATTTCAAACCTTGGCCACAGCCCTGTCTGTCTTCTTCATTCATTCCCAGAACTCCATGCAGGAGCAAGAGCCTGGGCTGAGAATGGTCGTGTCTATTCCAAGCCCAGCTCTCTGTGACCTTAGGCAAGCACCTCCCTGCCCAGGGCCTCAGTTTTCCTGTCTGTAAAACAAAGGTACTTGGTGAAGGGTCTCTGGCCACACCTGGTTCCTGGGAAACCTTCATCTCACTAAGTGCATTTTCTGCATTTATGAGCCCAGCATTTGCTAGGATTCCATTTGAGCCCTGTGGAATAGTCTGTCCACCAAGTGTGATTCTAACATTCAGAACAAGTCTGGAATTCTGTTGATTCTGGTGTCACACCTCTCTATGCCCAGGTTATACCCTCTCACCCTCTTCACCTTTCCCCCCACCTTTGAGGACAAGTTAGCAGCCTCCTTTTGTCCAGCAGGTGGAGCGGGGTCACCCTATAGGACCTCCTTTTCATTCCCCATCTGTCTCTTGTTTCTTGTCCTTTGCCAGCGAGGGCAGAAGATTTACATTCACCCTGGGGTGGCCCTATCCCTGCCTCCAGAGATGCAGTCTGTCTGCATCCCATGCCCTTCTCGGTTCAGAGAACCTGAAACTCTACCTTCACCGCCCTCCCCAAACTCAGCTCTTTAAGGCTGCATTTTGGGCATCCTCCTTGGCTCCAGGTATCCCACTATGCACCCCCACCCCCACCAACCACCACACCGCCTCCAGCACTAACAACTTAGACATCCCAGATGTCACAGTTTTAGTCTTTAGGGAAAAGCCTCCTCATTTTGCATTGGCTCAGAGAGGACAAGCAACTTGTCCAAGGTCACACAGCAAAGCTGGAGCACAGCTGTGTCCCCTAACACCCAGTCCAGTGTTCTCCTGGGGGCTCCTGGAGATAGCTAACTCCATTTCTCTCTGGGTGTCCCATCACTGCCCCCTCACGCCCCAAGGTGCCCCGTTCACCTATCCCTGCTCAGTGCACAGAGGAGAGTGCCAGCCCCTCAGCCAGGGGCACCAGGGTGCCTGCAGTGTGTGTGGGGGTGTGGGACCAAGGATCGGGAATGGGGAAGCTAGGCTTTAAGGGTCTTACCTTGGAGGGTGCTCCAGTTTGGAAAATCCCATGGGGCATGGGCAGGGGACCCAGGCCAGCCAGGGTCCCTGGCCTCCTGCTGCCACTGCTGCTGTGGCCCTCCATGTCTGCAGCCCCTGGCAGCCCGGGCTCCCTCAGGCTCTGGCTCTAGCTCCTCCGCTCCCGGGAACCAGTGATGTCATCAGCCGTTTCAACCTGCTGAGAATTTAAAGGCACAGGCACCCACTTCCCAACCTAGAGGTGGCCAGGGCAAGGTGGCCTCAGCCCTGGGAACCCTTCAACCTGACTGCTAAAGTTGGAACAGTCATGGGGGTGTGGGGAAGTGTGCCCGTTAGCTTGGCATGGGTCCCACCTGGCAGCATGGAGTAAGCGGTGTGTCTGTACCCTTCCATCCACCCCCCCCCACACACACACACACCAGTAGGCCTGGCAGGTCCTTGCTCGAGGGAGGGGCATTGACACACCTGAGGGTAAAGTAGAGACAAATAACTCAGAGGTCAGCACCCTCTTCAGGGCCTCAGGGACACCTGAGTCCCTACCCTGCTCCTGTGACCTTCCTGGTGTCCTGCCAGCTCAGGACTTGCCTTGGCCCCCACCCTTGACCCATTTTCAGGCCTTGGTGCCCGCTCCCTGCCTGGCTCTATCCCTCTCATCCCAGAGCCAGACACTCAGGCTCCAGCTACTAGAGTCCTTTCCCATCTCAGTCTCAGCACTGGCCCCTCCTCTTCTGCAGACACATCCCTGACTTTCCTAGGACGTCCCCACAGCCAGGCCCATCCCAGCCCAGTTCCTCTCAACTTTCTTTTCTCCTGAACTCAGTGGGTGTGGCTCAAGAGGGGGACATATTCAAGGTCACCTAGTAAGCTGGGGAGGATTCCTGAGCTTCAGTGGGGAAAGGGAGCGCCCTCAGTGACCCAAAACCAGTACGAGCCAATTGAGGTATCTGGAGGAAGGGAACCTGGGTGGAAAAGAATGGGGGAATGGACTGGCAGGAGGGTCCTGGGAGCTCCTTTGGCCAGAACCTAGCACAGGACTTGGGTCTCCAACAGGCCTAGGGAAGTGTTTGTTGAATGAATGAACAAATGGATGAATGAGAAGAGTGAATGAGTGACAAGGTTCGGGAATGTCTATGGGCCCCCTGCTTCTTTCGCTTCCCTGTTCTCATCTGTATCTGCTAAGCAGTCCCTGAAATCCCAAATCTTCCAGAATTGCTGGATTGCTTAGAGTGATCCTAGTTTAGGAGGAAAATGTTCAGTTTTGTGCCCAGAGCTCCCTGTTAGTCAACCATCATCTCTGCATTCTCATAGGCCTGTGTGGTTCCCTACTTGAAAGTCATGTGGACAGATTACTTTCTGTCCCAGGATGGGCTTTTCACTTCTGCTTGGCTGTCCTTGGGTCTTAGTCTGTGTTTCTGGGTCAGCAACTCTGAGAAGATGGAATTTGCAGAGGGGGAGATCCAGATCATATCAGGGCCCTGGGGTAGAAAGATTTTTAGATGGTGAGGGTGGAGGTCATGATGGTGGTGATGGGGTAGGTAATTGTAGTGGTGGAGATGATGATTTATGTAATTATGATGATGGAAGTGCAAGGCTGACAGATGGAAGAGGTAGTGGAGCTCATGGTGATGGCAATGGAGGAGGTGGCAACAGAGGCACAGGTGGTGGTGGTGGTAGAGGTAGTAGAATGAAGGGGTGGTGGTGATGGTGATGAGGGTGATAGGAAAAGTGTAGGAGAGATGGGGCAGAAGAGGTGATGGGATGTTATATTGATGCAAGAGGAGGTGGTGGTGGAGTTGGAGGTGATGGTGGTGGTGGCAAGGAAGGTGAGAGTAGACATGGTGGTGGTGTGCAGGCCACAGAAGGGAAAGGATAATTTGAACTTACCCTGTCCAGCCCTCTGACTCCTATTTTATGGATGGGGAAAACTGAGACCCCCCTCTTCCCCCACCAGAGTACCAGGCTTCTGATGCAACCCAGGTCCCCTGGGAACTGTCATCAGGTTCAGCCATGGGGGCTGGGACAAGGGCATCAATGCCCTTAGGATGCCAGGCAAATGTCATGCAAATGAGCATGCAGAAGGCTCCTGTGCCCTAGCTGGGCAGCCCAGGATTTCCCCTTCCTGAGCTCAGACTCTGCAGGAAGCTTTCTGGCCCTGTTACTGACTAACTTGGAAAGGTCACTTAGATTCCTGATTTGTGTAAGGGAGATGAGAACAGTTCATACCTCCTAAGGTTGCTGTGAAAATTCAACAAGATGGTACATACGGAGTGTTTCGCACAGAGCCTCAGTAAGTTCTCAGTAAGGGTAGCTACTCTGGAGTTCTCATCATCAATACCATCATCATTACTATTTCCAATCTGCCCATTTGGTGCATGCTGAAACTGAGGCCCAGTGTAGTTGTATCCCTGAAGGGAAGGGGAAGGGACTCTGAGACCCAGACATGGCCTTACCAGGGGAAGAAGGTGGGGGGCGGACCTCAGCTGAGAAGGGAGCGGGGGTAAGAGCTATATTTGAGCTCCTGGTGTGATGACTAAGGGGGTTGATAACAGGCTCTGGGGCTCAGGGCGTCGGGCTGGGGGCAGCTGCCAGGGAGAACCGCCCCCCTGATGCACAGAGCTGGCTCCCTCCCTTCCCTCACTCCAGGGGGTGGGGTATGTACTGAGCCACAGAGTACAGCTTGTCCAGCCTCCTTCTGGAAACTTAGTGCTAACCTTCAGGCTGTTTGGGTCAGGAATAGGAAAGGACAGAGTGTGTGCTTATCTTGGTTACTCTCCATAGTAACCCTGGAAGGTTGGTAATAAGATCCCCATTTGACAGAGGAAGAAACTGAGGCCTAGGGATTACACAGCCAGTAGGGGACAGAGCTTGGGGTTCCCAGGGAGATAGTAGATAATTCTCCCCCACAGAGGTGACTGTTGAACCCCTTCTTTGAAGGTGAGTCCATGTAGCCAAAATGAAAAGAGGAGAAATGCCCTAGGAAGCAGAGGGAGCAGCAGGTGCAAACGTATGGCGTGTGGAAGGTTCCGTTGGTGAAAGGATGCAAAATTTGGACAAACGCCCTCATGGCCCTTTGGCTCAGAGTAAATACACCATAAGCAGGTGCATACACCTTCCTCTTTTCTCTTCCTCTGTCTGTCTCCCAGGGACTCCTGTGAGTGGTAAAGGCACAGAAGCATCTGTCCTCCCTTTTACTCCCTGGTCACCCTGACCCAGGCCCACTGTGAGGGAGGCCACACTGTGGCCACTGAGAAATGGCTTGAGAGGTAGAGAGTTCTATACATATTGGGGAAGGTGAAAAAGGTAAGCATTAGGGAGAGCTTCCCAGAGGAGAAAGTATGCAAGGAATGAAGGGGCATTACTCTTCCCCAGAATTCACTCCAGGGTTCCTTATTGATACCAAGTGTCACGTGTTATGTCACTGTCCCTTTGTTCTCACTCTCTGGGGTAGGTGTCATCTTTACCTCCCATTTTACCTCTCAGGAAATGGGCTCAGGAGGAGGAGTGACTTTCCCAAGGTCACACAGCAGGGGCTGAGCTCAGGCATCCCTCCCCCTTCTTCTCTCCCCCTCCTCCTAGGCAGCCTGGCACCCGCTGTCAGCTGCTCTGAAGTGAGTGGCTATTTTTATTCTGGTGCGAGGGGATCTCGGGCAGCAGAGCCATGTAGGTTAGAAGGCTCTAGGTCACTCGGCTTTAGCAGGCAAGGAGAGGCTCATTGCAGGGACATAAGCTTGCCTGGGGGCTCTTATTTCTTGCAGGCTGACCTGCCCTGGGCTCCCATGTCTTCAGTAACTTTTTTATTAGAGCTTAGAACAGAGCATAAAGCCAGACTAAACCCTGACCCTGATTCCAGATCCAACTTGGGCCCCAATCTTGGTGTTAACTGAGCCCTAATCCCCTGCCAAGACCGGGCCTCTACTCCATCTCTAGACTGAGCTCTGACCATGGCCTTAGATTGAGCCCTGACTCTAGTCACTTACAGAGCCTAATCCAAGCCTCACTGAGTCTGATCCCAACTTGAGACCTTGATTCTGGACCCAAATTGAGCTCTGATCCTAGCCTAAGACTGGGTCATAGTCACAGACTGAACTCTAACCCTAGTCTAGACTAACCCTCGATTTTATACTGAAGCCTAACTTCAAGTTTAGACTGAGGTCCAAGTCTAGTCGTTAACTAAACCCTGACCCTGGTGGATGACTGAGTCCTGATCTTGTTTGTAGACTGAGCCCTGAGCCTAATCAATTGACTGAATCTTGATCTCAAACTGAGCTCTGACCCTGGGTCACACATTTCTGGTCACACACTGATCCCGAACCTCATACTGTGCATTGAACCTGAGTGTAGTCACAGACTGAGCCTTGATCCTGGTCACAGGGTGAAGCCTAATCATTGTCTGAGCCCTGAGTCCAGCCCCAGACTCAGTTCTAATCCTGACCCTAGGCTAAGGGCTGACCCTGATCCTCTCTGAGCCTGACCCAATCACAGACTAAACCCTAAACCCAGCCCCACCAGAGGAAGGCTGCTGGCCTAGATTACAAACTGCCACATAAGGGAAAGGATTACAAGCAGAGATTGTTCTGGGAGATCCTGGGCCTCTCATGGCTGCTGATGCCAGAATGTTCCCGGTACTGTTGTGGCCAGTGTCTCTATCACTGGTTCCACTGGCTGGCTAGTCAACCCTCAGCAGCCCAGGCTGTGGCCCCTGCAGGCCACAGCGTCCAGGTTAATGCAATGAGAGTGGTTTGGTGGCATCTATCCAGTGAACAACATGGGCCCATAGGGCATTGAGGCTTGGTTCTGTCAGCAGAAAAACCATAGGCTCCATGAGGTCTCTGGCTTTAGCCTCTCTGAGGCTCTTGCTGGGGTGTGGGTGGGGTAGAGGGAACCCATGAAATATGTCCCATTGTTTTTTTAAAACAAAGTTTACTATTTATGTTTAGGTAATAGAAAGTAGAGGAAAAGTGTGAAGGAGAAAAAAATCCACCTCTAATTTCATCTCCCAAGAAATGACCATTTTGACTTCTTGGGTTGTTCCCTTCTAGATTTGGTTTTTGGTCTAGGCATATATACAGGGTGATGCAAAAGTCGGCTTACAGTTGTGAGTGTGTGAAACAGAGTTTATTCTTGTATTATTATTTATTAATTATTGGATTATTTTCCGTATGACCAACTGTAAACCTACTTTTGCCCCACCCTGTATATTTACATATACATATTTTATATAATTGGTTGGTTACTCTGTTGCTGCTACAACATCCATTGCAGCCCATATCCTTGACAGGCTTCAGGAATGGGTCCCAATTTGTTAAGTCAATGAGTAATTCTCATTTTTCCAGCCACATGACCGGATCACGAATGGACTAGTGACAAGCAATGAGGCTCTTGCTGAGGACTTTTGGGAAAGAAAGCTTGTTTACTCTCCTGAGGAGATTACAAAAAGATGATTACCCCTCCATTAGATGTGAATGAAGAAGTCTGTGGTCCTGGTTAGTACTGGCATCCATCTTGACACCATGCAAGTACCTGGCCTAATGATCAGCTGAAACTATAGAAAGCAGAATGGAGAGAGATCAGATTTTGATGGCTTTATCAACTGGATTAAACCTTGCCTGAAAGCCCGGCTGGGCATGGCTCAGTGGTTGAGCATCGACCTAGGATCCAGGAGATCGCCGTTCAATTCCGTCAGGCACATGCCCAGGTTGTGGGCTCAATCCCCAGTGGGGGTGTGTGCAGGAGGCAGCCGATCAATGACTACTCCATTGACGTTTCTCTCTCTCCCTCTCCCTTCCTCTCTCTGAAATCAATAAACATGTATTTAAAAAACAAAACAAAACAAAACAAAAAAACTTGTCTGAAACCTTCCCTGCCATTTGACTTTTTTGTTGTTGTTATTTGAGCCAACAGATGCCCCTTTATTAAGTCAGTTGGGGTTTCTGTGACTTGAAGCCCAGAGCACTGCAACTTCCAACTGATATTGCTGTTTAGTAGTGGGATTTTAAAAACATTTTATATTATAACAATGAAAATTTTTCATGTCAATCAACATTTATTCTTCATGTAATATCATCTGAAACAATTGCATGGTTTTCTACCCTATGGAGGTATCATCATTAGTTTAATTAATTCCCTGCTGTGACATGCTTAGGTTGTATCTCCAGTTTTCACCATGATAAATAGTATTTTGATAAACAAACTTGACCTAACTATTCGTCCCCTCTCTGATGATTACTTTGGGTCAAATTCTGAGAATAAATGACTGTGTGGGAGAAACGTTTTTAGGGTTTTGATTTATTGAGTTAAATTGCCCTTCAGAAGCTTGGGTGAATTGACACTTCCACAGAAGTCAATGGAGTGTTAGACTTAGCTTATCATGTCAAAAGTCTGGACAGAACCAATTATATTTACAGTGTCTTCATGTATTTATAGAGAATGGATATCATTAATTATACCTTTATAATCTGTCAGTGAATGGGAGGTAGCAGGGTATAAGCAAACGGCTTAGTGTAAACCTCACTTCCATTAGGCTCAGTGTCTAGGGTCCATGATACTTTTAGGGGTCCATAATTTTATTATTATTTTATTTAATTAAATTTTTTTTAGAGAGAGAGAGGAAGGGGGAGAGAGAGAGAGAAACATTGCCGTGAGAAACATCAATCGGTTGCTTCCCGTATGCTCGGCAACTGGGGATCGAACCGGCAACCTAGGTATGTGCCCTGACTGGGAATCAAACCCACAACCTTTTCGTGTACGAGAGGACGTTCCAACCAACTGAGCCACCCAGCCAGGGTGAAAATGTTATAGTTTTAATGTATTTTAAAATCAGAAGAAAAAAATGAATATGCAATAATGAATCCAGCCTGGATTATATTCTTTTTTTTTTTATCAAAGCAGTTGTAAAATCCAATTTTTAGTATGTTTCCTTAATGGAGAAAGGGGCCCAGAAAGGCAAAATAAAAAATAAAAAAAGATGCCTAAGGTCCACGAAAATCACAAGTTCGCGATGGCCCGGAGACTCCCGTGGTGCGCATCCGCCCTGCAGTCGGGAGGCGGCGCCGTCTGGCCGCATCCTGCGGAGCCTCCCGCTCCCGGCCGGCAGAGGGAGCGTGGACACTCTCGGGTCTCGGAAAGCAGAGGCCGCGGGCGTGAGAGGAGCCAGAGCCGCACGGGGAGCAAGCCCACGGACCCCCGCGAGCCGGGCGGAGCCCCGGGGCTGGGGGCGTGGTCCCTGGCGGGGCGGGGCCCCGAGCAGGGGCGGAGCCGCGTGCGGGCCTAGACGTGGCGCAGCGGCCGGCTGTTTCGCCTCGAGCTTGCGGGTTTTCCCAGCGCGGGACCGATGCGCCTCCAGCTGCCTCCGCCGCCTCTGCTGCTGCTCCTGGCCGCAGTCGCGGCCGCCGCCACCACCTTCCGGCCCGACTGGAACCGCCTGCATGGCCTGGCCCGGGCCCGGGTAGAGGTGAGTGCCTCGGCCCCCAGCCCGGGAACCGCCGCTCCGGAGCCCCGCGGCCCGGTAGCTTGGGAACCACCGCCCGCTCTGGTCCCAGGACCCTCCTGACTCCCAAGCCCCCCTCGACTTAGGCACCATCCCTCCCACTCCCCAGCCTCTGGACGCCCTAGCAGCCACCGTGGAAGCCCGAGACACTCGATCTTGCCGCCTAGAAATCCGAATTCCTCCCGAACTCCCCATCCGATTAAACAGCGGGCCCCCAGACACGTTTACCCTGTCCCCTAACTCTTCTCCTTGGCCTATGACTCTCCCAAATCTGCCCTCTGGAGCCCAACTTCCACCCCCACCCCCCCATCGCTCCACTTTTTCCTGTAATTCCTCCCCCACCCCAGTTCCTGATGGTCTCTCCCTTTGCCTGAGGGAGGGAAGACTTCCTGGGTGCCTCCCCACACCATGCAGGAGCCAGAGAAGGGGGCTGGGAACTGCATTACCAATACTCACTCTGCAGTAGCCCCCCACCCCCACACTCCTCCTCGAGGAAATTCCCCACCAGAGTCCTTGTCTTGCTGTGTGACTTGGATCATCACTGCCCCTCTCTGGGCCTTAGTTGACAGTGTGACAAAAGGAGGGACAAGAGAAGGAGGGAGGACTAGAATGAGTGGTCCTGGGGTCTGGAATCCTGCTGGGGGGGCCCCTCTCCCCCCAGGAAGTTCAGGGAGGGAGCCTCCCATCCTCCATGTTGGGGAAGCAACCAGATGGTCTGTAGGGCTGGGCAGCAGGTGGCAGGTGGCAGGTAGGGCCAGCTCTGCTTGGGGCAGGGTAGGGACCAGATGGCAGGTATCTCTAATGGGGTTGCTCAGGGCAGTTCTGAGCTGTTTCCTTCTGGTCTGCTCCACCTTGAGGCTCTAGGGGCCAAAGGCAAGGCCCAGGTCTCTACTGTGTGAGAGGAGGCGGGTGATCATTTATTTCTCTTGGGCACTGGGAGTGAGTCAACAGCCAGCAGGATGTGCAGGCAAGAGTCCCAAGGCCTGTAAGTGCCCTTAGGGTTTCTGGCCTTGCCCTCTTTTCCGTCTGTATTCCTAGGCCTCAGTTCCCCATCTATACAGAGTTCCCCCTTCTGCCTACAAGAGACGTCCATCTCCACACCTTGGGAACTGCTGCTCTAGGAGTAATCCACAGCCTGAGCCATCTGGGAGATGACAGTGAAGTGGCCTTAGGGGTGTGGTTGTTGCAGGTGTGAGGTTACTCCTGACCTATCCCATTTTTTCCCCTACCAGACCTGTGGGGGATGACAGCTGAATCGCCTGAAGGAGGTGAGTTTGAAGAAAGGGATCCCCAGCTCTGTCTTCCCTGAGCCTCTTGGAGGGGTGTGCAACATGGTCTCAATGATTGAGTTGGGGAGGAACTCTGGGCTGGGGTCAGGAGCTGGCACCTGACTCACGCTGTGTGACTTCACTGGGCTTCAGTTTCCCCATTGGCACCTGGCGTGGGTTGAGGTCTGATGCTCTGGTTCCTCCCTAGGTGAAGGCCTTTGTCACCCAGGACATCCCATTCTAGTATCCTTCTTCCGTTCTGGGGGAGGGGGAATTGGGGGCTGGGAATCTGGGAGAATCTCCTTCCACTTAATTTCATAGATAGGATGACAGATGGTTTTCATATGACAAGTAGAACTGATTGGTAGTGGCTGCCCAGAGAATTCTGAGGCGGTCTCCAAGTGGGGTGGGCAAATGAAATTGACTAATGAGGACTGCCACAGACACAGGAATGGAGAGGGCCCTTTCCTTCATTGGGCCCTAATTTCCTCACGTGTAAATCGAAATCCCTGCCCCACCTCGGCAAACAAGGCTGAGCTGTCCACATCAGCAAGGCCCCCCCGGGAGCCCCTGCCTTGCCCCACCACTACCCACCTTAACTCTCCAGCCACAACCTGGTAATGAAACACCTTCCCGGGGCCGACCCCGAGCTCGTGCTGCTGGGCCACCGCAACGAGGAGCTGGAGGTGAGGCCTTGGGAGGCGGGCGGGAGGCGGGGCTAAAAGCGCGGCCCACGCGCTGACCCAGTCCCTCCGCTTCAGCGAATCCCGCTCAGCGAGATGACCCGCGACGAGATCAACGCGCTGCTGCGGGAGCTCGGCTTCTATCGCAAGGCGGCGCCCGACGACCCCGTGCCCCTTGAGTACCTGCGGGCGCCTGCTAGGTCCGCCAAAGGCGCTCCGGACCCTGCTGACCTGTAGGTCGGGGAGCGCGGCACCCCCCTGCCTGAGCCCTGGGGCCAGAATGAAGCGCTCAGCGTCCCGGGAGCACCTCCCTCGCTGAGGGCCGAAGCCCCGACCCCGGAGCCGGCAGGGATGGAGCTGGGGGTTCCTCTCAATGCCCTTCCACGAATCCCCCTTTAGCTCCACTAAATCTCCTAACATCTTAAAAGAGACTCGACTCCTTCCTTTCTGCCTGGGGTAGGGAAGAGGAGCCCCCCTCCAAATACCGCAGGATCCCCAACTGCGTAGCTACCCAGAGGGGGTACCTCGGCACACCTTGCTGAGCTGCCTTCCAACCCCCCAAAGAGAGGCAGAGACGACTTAGGTCCTTGAAAACCAATAATTTATCAAAACGCTGCTTGTGTATGCGAGGGAGGGTGTCGCTACAGGCAGCGCGGCGGTGGGCGGGCGGCGGCGCACGGGGAGGGCGGGTGCCGGGGTGGCGGCGGCAGCTTGCCTCGGGCAAGCCGTGCGGGTGGGAGGCTAGACATTCTTGCCGCGCAGGCGCAGCTCGTGGCGCCGCAGGTGGTTGTAGAGCGACTGAACATAGGTGAACACGCACTTGGGGTCGGGCTTCTTGCCCATGATCATCATGTCCTCCACCTCCACCAGGGGCACGCAGTCTACCAGCATCCTGCGGGAGGGGGCACAGGGGTGGTTGTCAGCGCTGGCCCCGGCTCCTGTGGTGAAGCCTCTACCCGGAGGTCTTTGCACTGCCAAAGCCTGCTGGTCTTCCAGAAATTCCATACTCTCCATCGTGGACTGAAGGGAGGTGGTGGTGGTGGGGAGCCTTCCAGGAAGGCAGGGAGCCCCAAGCTCCACCCATCCAAGCCTGGAGGCACTTTTGTGAGAAGGGAGGCCAGGCAGGTGGAGGTGGAGATGCAGGAAGAGGAGAGCTGTGCCTCATCCCAGCCAAGGAAGGGTACTGGTCTCTACCCCTATCCCTGGGGAGGTCCTGACTACAGACCCCTCCCACCCCTCTCTGGAGGGCCACCATCTGCTCACCCTCAGTGGCACACTCCAGCTGGCACAAGCCTCTCAGTTGGGCCATTGCACCTGAGGGGCCTTACTCCTGGCAAATCTTTCCCTGCAGCCAGGCCTGTCCCAGTGACACTCTGGGCCCAATTATCTGCCAGTTCTCTGGCCTGGTACCTCCTGCAGAGAGCCCCACCACCCCTCCAACCTGTCCTTGCACCCGGGGACAACCCTGCTGTGTGAGATGGCCAGGGAGGTATGTGGGTGGGTGGGGGGAGGGGCAGTTCTTTACCCTTATTACCCCCCTTTGGTAGAGCAGGGGAGGCAGATGAGGGTCCCAATCAATACAGGACCATCTACATCACACTCGGGTGGGACCACCCTCTGTTCATCTTCCAGAGTGCTAGATCTCTTTATGATAGGGAAACAATCACAGAGTAGAGGAGTCGTTTGTTTCAAGCCCATTAAGTGCAGGCCTAGGTTTGATAGGGCCTAAGCCCCAAGCCCTGGGTATTGGCACCTGCCTGGAGCCCCTTCTTCCCTATTGCAGGAGCCCTCTCCCCACTCTGGAATGAGTGGGCTGCAGCTACTAAGCAAATGACAGCCTCAAACCTCTAAGGCTGTAGTTTGTCTCCTGGTTCCATCTTCCCTCCTCTCCCAGAGCAAGACCTCTTCTGCCTTTCTCCCTCTCATCTGCCATGCCTGGCATATAGTAAGCTCTCAGTCAATGTTGTTAAGTGAGTTTCCTTTGGCAGGGAATGCATAAGGGCAGGAATTGTTCCTGTTCCCAAGACACCAAAGGGCCCAGGGCTACCTCTCATCTTGTGTCTTCAAGGTCAAACCTGGGACCATGGTGGGGCTGAGGCCTACTCCCAGCTCATGAGCTCCTTCAGAGAAGAAGCCTGGGAGGAAGGAGACCTTTGTTTCAGTCCAGGCTCTATCCCTGACCAGCTGTGGATGTTAGATAAAGCCCTGCCCTGTCCTGTGACTTAATTTCCCTATCTTTATAGCAACAGTATAGTCATTCTCTACCTCATTTGAGACCTTGAAAGCACTTAGCGTGAGTGAAAAGTTCCTGACTCTGTTGTTGCTGTGCTGTGTGCCCCTGGGGTCAGCCCTGCCCCAGAGTGGGCTTGTTTTCCCACTCTGGGAAAACTATAATAGAGAGGCAGCCTCTTTCTGCGTCTTCCAGCTGTGGCTATCTCCCCAGGGATCCCAGCCTCCCTCCCCCAATGTGGAACTCCCTCCCATTCCTGGTGTCTTCCCTGGAGACCTTATAAAGCCATTGTTTACACTGGGGCTCACGCCTCAGGGTTCCAGCTGCCCCAGTGACAGGCCAAACACCAGGCAATTCGAGCAACAACACAGCTGAGTCACACTTTCCAACTGGATCAGGGCCAGGTTTGGCCCCTCTCCCTCCAGGCCAGCCTGCTGGGCAGCAGCTCCAAAGTCCATATATGACCTGCAGAGAGCACCAAGCCCATCCTCTCCTCACCTGCACAGCTTCTCTGAGTACATGTGTGCACATGTGGGCTGCCCCCCACAATGGCTCCAGGCCCCGAGGGGCATCTGAGTGCACCTCTAGCTCTGTCTCTGACTCACATTACTTGGGCCAATCCCCTTGCTCTCTCTGGGTCTCTATCTTTTCTTCTCTACAAAATGGGTAAGAAAAGTGATGGGGCAAGGTAAAGAGCTACTAAGCGGGCGTCAGGAGTTCCAATTTCGGGCCCAGCCCTTACCTAATCCCCCTGGGACTCTGAGCCCACTCCACTCCTCCTCTGAGCTTGTCTGGAATGGGCAGTCAGCTCAGGATATGAATTCTCTACTGTGGCCCTTGAGGTGAGATGGCTAGAGAAGAAATGCCACAGCTGGCTTGGGGAATCCAGGACCCCAACCAGGAACATCTTCCTGTTAAATTGGCCATGATCCTGAGCTCCCAGGCATGGAGCATGGCACCACCAACTCCCCAGTGCCCAAACTGGACGCCTGGGAGGTTTCCTTGAAGCTCCTTCTGCCTCCCCAACTGGATCCATCAGGAATCCTGTCCTTCTACTTCTTATTAAGCTTCTCCAGCTATCTAGTCCATCATCTTGCTCCTCACCTGTTCAAGGATTGTTCTAGAATGCTAACCAGACCACATATATCCCTCCTCGTTTGGAAACCTTTTGATTCTTGTCCTTAGGAGGAAGTTCAAACTCCTGACTATGGCGCCCACTCCCCCTCACACCCAGATTAAACTTCCTTCCCTTCTTGGGAGTGCCATGTTCTCCATCTCTTGTGCCCAGACCTGGGCATAGGCTCATCCCTCTGTCTGAGACTCCCTTTCCCTCCTTGAGCCTGAACTTTGTCCTTCATATCCCAGCTTAGTTTGTACTTTTTTCAGCCTGGAGCTGCAGGCTGGGTCAGGTGCCTCCCCCAGGGTCATGCCTGTGCTTCCTCCATCTCAGTCCTGCTCACCTGGGTTATCACTGCCCATTTAGGGGAATGGCCTTGCCAGAAGACAGGCAAGGCCATGTCTGGCTTCTTCTGGCTCTTTGTAGGATCCCCCTGCTTTCACCACCCACCTCCCAGACCTCTCTCTGTGCCCCACTGAGCAGATTCCAGCATATGGGCAGGCGGGCGAAGAGGCGTTTCTCACCGTGGGGCCCCGAGCAGGGGTTAGGACTTTTTGGTTTTTACCAGCCCCTTCTGGACCAGACAGCGGTAGAACTCCTGGATGTACGTGTACACGCACTTCCAGTCAGGCTCTCGAAGCCGCACCATGTCCTCTGTGTCCAGGAGCTGCGGGCAGTCCGCATGGGTCCTGGGGAGGGGAGGGGGCCGGGAAGGGGCAGGGAGGCCGGGCCCAGGGGGCAAGAGGGGAAGAGGCAGAGAAGAGAGGGGAGTAGAACAGAGAGACACACACATACACAGAGACATGAGTTCAGTTACATTCTCAGTGCTGCAGTCTGCCAGCCCCCCGCATGCCCCCTCCCCATCGTGGACGTGCCGCTCACTACCCGTTACTAATGGTGTGCAATGCAGACAGGGGTGGGGGACCAGACCAGTCACAGGTGCAGAGAACTATTGGGGCAAGCGGGAACACGGGGTGGGAGGCAATGGCGTTGGCGCCCAGGTTGGAGAGGAGGGCTGTGCCCCAGGGAGAGGGGGTGAGGGAGGCGTGAGACGAGGTGGAGGGAGGAAGAGGAAGATATCTGGGGGGGAACCAGAAAGAAAAAGGCAAAGAAGAAAGACAGATGAAAGAGGGTGCTGAGGGTGAGGTGAGCAGACGGGGCAACGATTCCAAAGTGGAGGGCTTGCTGATGTCCTATATAAGCCTCTGGCAACACCTATATAGGCTGGGCGGGCACGGTGCCCTGGCCAGGAGCCTCCTTTTGGAATCTCCAGCCGGGATCCCGTGGGAGCAGGAAGCTCTGGTGATAGTGGGAGGAGAGCAGGACAGAGAAAGGGAGAGAGGGAGAAGTGGGCAGAGGGAGAATGGAGGGGATATGGACAGGGCCACCTGGTGGGCCTTGGCCGGGGCTGGTAGGCGGGCCTGTGGCTCCTTCGTTCCGGCGGGCACCTGGCACACTCAGCATCGGGTGAGCAGGATGAAGGAGGACAGGGGCTTTCTGGGGAAGGGGGTCTCAGGCACTGTCTGACAGTGCAGCTGGTCAGCTTTAGGGGGCCTCGGAGCAGCTAGGCCTGGCCCAGATGCCCAGCCCCAGATGCCCAGCCAACACCAGCAGGGCTGAGGCCACACTTACTCGGCTGATGAGAAGGCCACCTCAAAGTTCTGGCGTCGGTTCTGCGGGCTGAGCTGCCCATAGTCAAAGGCCTCAGGGAAGAAGTTGTGCACCAGGGCACAGAAGGCCATCCCGTCACTCCAACTCGAGGAGAAGTTCTGGATGTCCACGTGCTACGGGTGGTGGGAGGACTGGTCAACACCCCCACGTCTTCTATCCCCCAGTATTCTGGCATTACAGACCTAAGGCTACTGGGCTCAGAGAGGCCCTGTAGCTTGTCCAAGGCTGCACAGCAGGTGAGCAGTGGGAACATGAGCCTCCTCCAACTTAATCTGTCAACTCCCATGTATGCCGTTTATAGGAACGGTGCAACCAAGAGGCCTAGCACCACCCAGCTAAGGCCACGACCTCATCACTCCTTCCTTTACTTATAGAAATGTACCTAGTGCCCCGCCCCCCCCAAGAAAGCAATGAGGAGGGTACTCCAGGATAGGTTCTGGCCCTGAGCCGTGCCTGCCATCTGAGGGGCCCTCATTAGGCCCTGACAATCACTTATTCTGGAATCTAGGCATGTTATGTGCCTTCTTTGAGCCTGTTTTCCATCCTATTAGAGGGCTTCCCATCCTCCCTGCCAAGCATGGTGGCTGTGAAGGGTACAGGTCAGTGAAAAAAGAGTTCTGCCAAGAGGGAGGTACAGAGCTGTAGTCTGTGGGTACTGCCTGCCGCCTCCTGGCCTCAGGGCTCACCTCATAGCCACGCGTCTTAGCTCGGCACCAGTCCAGCAACATCTGCTTGATGCTGTTGGCGTTGGGGACCCCAAAGCTGGTGGAGCGCTGCACTCCTGCGCGGGGTCCGCCAGGGCTGCTGCAGGGGTATGATGGGGAGCTAGGTCACAAGACTATAGGGGGCACCGCTTCAGTCTGCCCACCCACTGGGCCTCAGCTGCACCTTTCTTGACCCTCAGGCCCCTTCCACCACAGCTCCAGCCTGGCCTTGTCCGTTTATGGCACCACCCATTGCTGCCCACACCCCCAGTGCCGCCCTCTGCAACTCACCCCGAGGCGCCCTCCTTTTCCAGCTTCTCAATCATGGCCTTGCGTGCCTGGGAGGCCGAGGTTTTGGGCAGGCTCTGCGCCTTCATCAGCTCTTTCTTCTTCTCTGCCTGGCGTTTCTCCAGTGCTGCCAGGCTGCTGGTTCGAGGACTGGTCTCATCCTCGCGGTCAAAGATACTAGGGGATGGGGAGGCGACAATTAGGGCACTCCCAAGCCTCAAACCCCACTAGCCAAGGGAGGGGTCTTGTCTCACGCCACACCCTACACTCTTGGGGTATCTACTCTGTTAATACTGGCCAGCAAGGGAGGCTTCCTCATCACACCCATTTTACAGAGGAGTACACTGAGGCTCAAACGGAAAGAAGATGGGAATCAAGCTCTTTTTTGTTTTGTTTTGTTTGTTTCTTTTGTTTTTGTTTTTAATCCTCACTTGAGAATATTTTTCCCATTGCTTTTCAGAGAGAGTGGAAGAGAGAGATAGAGAGACATCAATTGGTTGCCTCACGCATGTGCCCCGACCACGGCCGATCTGCAGCTGAGGTGTGTGCCCTTGGTGGGAAACAAACCTGAGACCCTTCAGTCTGCAGGCTGATGCTCTAACAACTGACCCAAACCAGCTAGGGCTCAAGCTCTTTTCAACAGACTTGGCCCCTGGAGAGTTCTTTGAGAAGGCTCAATGTACTGTCACGTTACAGGTGAGTTCAGATTTTGGACACTAATCATCAACTAATGATGATCAGCATAATAGTAATAGTAATAATAATAGCTTATGTCTTTTGAGCCTTTCCTATGTGCCACTTAAACTTTCACAAGAGAAGAGAGGGACCCTTATCATTCACACTAAAGATGAGGAAACTGAGGACCCTGTCCTCAGATTTCAGAGGGCATGGAGAGGGGCGCAGGAACTTGGGAACGCAGGTCTCCTGGACCCCTCTGGTTCCCAGCCTGAATTCTGATCCTGTCCCTGCTTTCTAGCAGCCCTCACATCTCTGTAACATAGATAGAGGGGTGCACCTTCCCTCATGGGTCTAAGGTGTAGAGGTGCTCTGTGATGTGGGATGTGGTCTGCAGACACTGGGAAGTGGCAGTGCCATCAGGCAGCTCAGTGTTGCAGATATGCCTCTTTAAGGGTTCAGTGCTATTGCTGCCACCCGGAGCTGTGTGACCCAGAGCAAAATCTTTGGCCTCCCCTGTGGTGCAGTTAAAGATTAGGTGAGATTACAAGGCAAGCAGGAGTGGTCTGATTCTTACTCCGCCCCTCCCTGGCTATATCCCTACTACCTCCCAGCACCTCGATCTACCCTTCTGTAGAATGGGTGTGCAGTGAGGTCCCCTATGATGCTGACTCCTGTGGTCTGGGGGTGGGTATCTGTGCTTACCTCCCCATCTTCTTGGATGATGATGAAGAGAAGGTCTTGGTTTGTACCATGGTGCTGCCACCACCATCTGCAAGAAAAGGGAAGAGGAGGAGGGTGAGGCCTGGGTTAGACATCAGAAGATGGGGTGGAGGTATGGGGAGGGATGGTGGTAGCCACAGGCAGAGAAGAGAAAGTGACAACTGGACGGAGAAACACACAGACAAAAGTTCGGAGAGAGAGTTCGAGGAAGAGCCGGAGGAGGCGGGCAGGCAGGTAGGCACAGGGCGTCGCCAGGCGGCCTTACTCTCGGAGCGCCTCACGAAACTCGATTCCACCGTGGTGGTACGGGCTGTCCGTGTGCCATCATCTGGAAGGGCAGGGGATGAGAGGAAGGATGGGAGAGGTTTAGGGGCCAGTGGGGCAGACAGGTCCCCACCCTGAGCCTTCATCCCTGCTTGGCCCCTTACTGGAGTGGACGAGCCGCTCAGTCTTGGTGACAGTGCTGACAGCTGAGCCATCGGCTGACCGCTGACTGTGCCGTGTGGTGGTCTCAGTGGCAATGTTGCCACGGCCCTCCACTGGCCGGGCCCGTGCCTCTTGCAGCCGCCGTTCTCGTTCCTTGTCCCGCTGGTCTGGGCAGGAGATGCCCCATGCATGCCCAGAAGGGTCACCCATCACCCACACAGCACATATGCACGGGCACACGGGGCACACAAGATGGGGTGGAGGGCAACTTGTTAGAAATACTGAAGACACCAGGTACAAGGAGTGGTTGGGGGTGAGGGAATAGCCATAATTTGGCGGGGGGTGGGGGGGGTAATGTGGTGATGGACTCAAGGAAAACAGGAATATGGAATAGCTGAACTCGAAGGGGGTGTATTTGGATCCAGAAACGGAGTTTCTATGGGACCAAGTAGCTGAGTCTGGAGAGAGTATCTATATCTAGGGAGGGAGAGCAGAGTCCAGGGAAGGAGAAACTGGGGGCAGTAGTTGAGTGGGCCTTCAAAGGGGTCTTAACTGGGAAAAGTGCTAGAGGAAGAAATATTCAGATCCAGGGAGGGAGAAATTGGAGGTACCTGAGAAGCAATTTGATCTAGGGTAACAGTAGTTGGGAGAAAAAGTGGCAAAGTGGGTAACTAGGCCTAAGAAAGAAGTAGGTAGGTAGAGGTAGAGGCTGGGTGGCCATCTGTGGGCCTTGGAAGAAGCAGCTAGATTCATAGAGGAAGTAACTGGAGAAGCAAATGAATCTAGAATCTGAGGGAAAGAATAGCTAGGTTCATGGAGGAAGTAGTAGCTCTGCTCAGGGAAGGGGAAACTGTGTGGGGATAGAGACTAAGGTGGTCATCAGTGCACCTCAAGGAGAAAGAAGCAGCTGGGAGAAGGAGTAGCTGGATTCAGGGAAGGAGTGGTTGACAGCACTTGGAGAAGCAATTGGATCCAAGGAGGAGTAGCTGGGAGAGAGAGTAACTTGGTCTAGGAAGGAGAAGAGAAGCTGGTTGGGGACGGTAACTGCAGCTCAGCAGGGAGACAAGCAGCTACGGAAAGGAGCAGCTGGGGAAAGGAGGCAAGGGAACAGCTGGGTCTACAGAAGAAGCTGAGTAGGGCAGTTACTGAGCTGGTGTGTCCACGAATGGACTGGACCCCAGAGTGAGGGGAGCAGCTGAGGAATGGAGCAGCTGGATCTAAGTGAGGCAACTGGCTATCTACCTCTCTTCTTTTGTCGAAGCTCACGTAGTGCAGCCCGAATGAGCTTCCGCTCCTGGAAGTCTGTAGTCTGATCCAGCTGCAGATAGAGACCCTGTCATTGCCCACCTGGTGCCTGCTGGTCTCTGCCCCCGCCAACCCTCAGCCCACCAAATCTAGCTGTACCATCTTGTCCAGGATGCCCTCATCCTCAATGGCCATCAGCTCCTCGGTGCTCAGTGGGCCCCGCCTCTCTGGTGTTTTGTCCACCTGTGTTTGCTCGGTGCCATTGGCCACTTCCACTGCTGTGGAGGGGGGCTCTGCTGGCTTTGGTTCCATCTGTGGAGTGGGGAGAGGGCATGGACTTTAAGCAGGGGTCTAGATGAAACCAACATGTCCCCAATGGACAGAGTGCCAGACCCTGGGACTGCTGGCACAGCACTGGAAATAACCACTAGCCAGCCAGACTGCCTGCCCGCCCAAGGATGGTGTAAGTCTCAGGGAAGAGGCACTGAGAACCTTGTTGTAGGGATTCCCATGTACCCAGGATTGTGTTAATACAATTAATAATGGATTAATGGGGATTGTCACTCAGTAGTAAGCACTGTATAAGCACTGGGGATTTTACTGTCCCTATTTAACAGAAGGGAAAACAAGCTGAATGACTTGCCCACAGTCCTCCTATAAGTGCAATGCAGCATGGGGTCTGAGCTAAAGGTAGCTTAACTCCTGAACCTGAGTTCCTTCTATTGCTTCATTCCCAGCCTTAGGCAGGCTGTGCTCTGTCCTGCTAGTTCCCAAGGCCTGGGTCCTCCTGGGTCAGTGCCCAGGCAGCATTCCACCCCTACCTCCGCCCCTATTTACCCCCCATACACACCAAGGAGGCTGGACCAGGGCCCATAGGCTCCTGACCAGGTATCTGACTGGGACTGCCCAGAGCCAAGTCCTCTCTGAAGCTCACTCCCACTCCCTGCCACCCACTGGGAACCACCCTCTAAGGGGCCTCCAGGCTCAACCTAGGGCATCTCCCCAGCCCTTGCACACAAGTCCCCAGTCCAACTATCACAGCCCCTCCGCTTCTGGCAGGGCCTCTCTGTTTGCTGTAAGGGTAAGGAGAGCTGAGGTGGCAGCTGCTTCAGGGAGGCTCAGCCTGGCTAGGGCAGGGGGTGGGGGTGGAGCAGGGGGCTGGGCTCTGGCCAGGGGCTGCCAGGGCAGCCACCACATGTGCCTCAGGGCCAGGAGCCTGATACCCTCTCACCTTAGTCTTGGAGCATTAGTGCCTCAGTCCCTTGTACAGATAGGTAAACTGAGGCTCAGAGATGGTGGTGGCACACCTAAGGTCACTCAGCAGAGGCAAAGCCTGGTTCAGAACCACCCTTCCCCCAGCCCATAGGGACTTACGAGACTGCTGCTGTGGGCAGGACCAGCAGAGGAGCGGCGGCGGGTGCTGAAGGCAGGTGGGTGGGCCACGGGGGTCCCAGCATCCTCGGCTGCCTGGAAGAGGGCCTCGGGGTCCGTGGCGGCCAGGAGCAGCTCACTAGGCTCCAGCTCAGGCTCAAGGTCGGGCACAAGTGGGACCCCCAGCCGCAGGCTCAGCATTTCCACCTGCCTGCCCAGTGCATCCAGCCGCCGGCTCAGTGCTGCTGTCTCCGCCC
The DNA here is from genome assembly GCF_964146895.1 of Miniopterus schreibersii. NCBI lineage: Eukaryota > Metazoa > Chordata > Mammalia > Chiroptera > Miniopteridae > Miniopterus > Miniopterus schreibersii. Next base: position 15,538,161 of record NC_138122.1, read on the forward strand.
GCAGCTCTTCAGTTGCCTGGGCCACTGGCTCCATGGTCGAGGCAGCTGCCTCAGCTGCCTGGGTCACGGCCACCCGGCCTGCCTCAGCCACTGCCCGCAGTTCCTCCAATGCCTGGCCCAATCGTTCCTCAAGAGCTGCTGTCAGCTCAGACGCAGGCCCCGGTACCCCCGGCATGGTGCTGGCGGGGGCTCTATGGTGGGGTGACGATGGGGACAGTGGCAGGGACTGCTGCCTCTGGCTGGTAGTGTCAGAGTCTTTGCAGCTGGTCTGAGGGCGAAGGCAAGGGCAGTGGGCCTGCCCCGCCCCTGCTGGCCTCCCAGCCCTCCACCCGCCAGCTGGGGCTGCAGCCCAAATAGAAACCTATTCTGAGCTCCCTGTGGAGGGGGCCGTGGGGGAGGGGTGGCCTGCCTAAGCAGTTGGACCGCTAGGCCTGGCCCTGGCCCTACAGAGATCAGACCCAAAGCATGGCAAGTCTGCATGGGTTCGGAAGGATTACCGAGGCCAGGGTCCCATGCCCCAAGGGTGGGGAAACTGAGGCAAGGAGCAAGGAATGGGCCTGCCTGGGCCACCATGTGCATTATTAGCTGTAAGGATCCAGTCTGTCAAACTCCAGAGCTTGCACTCCTTTGACCTCATGCCATGCTGTTTTAGACAGCCTTAAACAGATCGGGGAAACGGAGGCACAGGGAGGCAGGATGTTGAGCAACCTGCTGTAACAAGTGTCTTGTCCCTGAGATAAATGTCCTTGGATCCAACCACAGACTTTGAACAAGTACATCTGCTTTCCTTTGGTTCTAGATGGGGAAACTGAGTCAAGTTGGTGGTATCAGATCCAGGGCTCACTGTGGCACTTCCCACCCACCCCAAGGGCCTCAGCCACCCCCTCATCGCTTCCTTGGCAGAGAGCAGTTAGGTCCTGCTCTGTGGGGGGAAGGGTGATTTCTTGCCCCCACCCTCTCCCTGTCACTCCTGAGAAGGTCCAAAGCTGGCTATAGCCATCTCACCTCAGCCAAAGTCCCATTCAGTCCCTGGTGCAGCACAAAGGGCATTACCTGGGCAGCAAAGTGGCCTGCTGGGGATTCCTTCCCCGGCTGAGCTCCCAGCCAGCTGATCCCGGGCTTGGGAATGAATAATGGAAGGCTGCAACGTATTCAGTTCCCGTGGCACCTGCTAGGTTGCTGCCTCACCTGACTGGTGCCCCCCATGCCCATCTGGCCCCCACCAATGCTCCTACCCAGCACCTCCTCCCCCTGAAATGTGGACGCAGATGCTAATCGCTAATCTCCAATCTTCTAAGGGGCCAGGCTGATCTTGGATGAGCAGATAATGAGCTCTGCACCTCAGGGCTGAGGTCCAGTGTGGGATAGCAACAGGCGCACAGGGGCTGCCACAGGAAGAGGGGGGCAAGCCCTTCCCACCCTTCCTATGCCTCCATTTTCCCATCTGTTCATTAGGAATGAACCGACCAATTTTGGAGGAAGGATCAGAGATCAGCATGTGGGAAGCTTAAGTCCAATACAGAGTACGTTTCTGACATATCTAGTATATGTATGGTAGTCTAGAGTCTGGCCTTAGCTGTGCCACCAACTGGCTGTGGACTATGGGCAGCCACCTTCTATCTCTGGGCCTCAGTTTCCCATGTGTGCAGTGGGAGAGGAGCAGAGTAGAGGAACCCTTCCAGCCCTATACCCTGAAGCAGTCTATATGAAGTAGATGGTGATGTTGGTGGGGTGAGGAAGGGCTCACCTTAATGCTGCAGCCTCCTCGGCCACCAGAGGAGGCATGGCTGAAGCTGGTAACTTGAGTGACACTGCCCAGCCGGGCTGGTGTCCCAGGGCCGCTGATATGGGTGATGGTACTCTTGCCCCCGCTGCTGGTGCTAAGAAGGGTAGGGGGCGCCCGCAGTCCCAGTGTCAGTTCTGGAAGGGGAAGAGAGACTACTGTCAGAATTAGGTAGGGTGAAGACAGTGGCAGCCAAGGTTGATGACGCCCCCCTCACTCCCAGAACACCCTTAGGAGACACCCTGAGCCCTGACTGCAGCACTTGTCTATGTGCAGAGCTGGGTAGCTGCAGGCACTCATCTCCAGCAATGGGGGGGCCTACCTGCCCTCTGGTTGCCTGTGGGCAGCAGCACCCGGCCTGTGGGGGCCTGGCCACGGCCATCCTTGATCTCAATGGTGAATGTAGTCTTCATATTGGCCCCTGGCTCAGCAGTGCCGACAGCCACAGGCAGCAGGGCACTGGGCTCCTCTGAGCAGGGCACAGCCCCCCCTGCTCCATTTTCAAGGGGCCTGGCAGCCAAGCCCCGCCCTCTGGGGCCCTCCTCCTGGGGGCAGCTCTGAAGCCGGGCCAGGGGCTGGGCTGTTCCTGGCTGCTCTTTGCTGAACCGGGAGGAGGTATCACTGGAGCTCCGTGAGGAGGAGCGGTTGGAGGAGGAGGCAGGGGTGGTGCTGACGTGGGAGGAGCCCAGGAGCCTTGCAGGGGTCGAGGGACCTAGGGCTGCCCGAGGTGGGCCATCCTGGAGCCCAGCAGCCATAGGAGAATCAGATGTGAACTTGCGCATGCGGTCCCGTACAGAGCCAGCCCGCTGGAATTGGGAAGGTCCGCTGGCAAGAGGGGTGGGCTCTAGAAGGGATAAGAGGGCTGTCAGTGGCTGGTTGGGACAGGGACTGCCTAGAGACTGGCATAGTGGAACAGGGAGTACCTCGGTTTTGGGCTGGCTGGCGGGGGCTGAGCACAGACAGGGAGTGTTCGCAGGGATGGGGTCCAGCTAGGTTTGCAGTATCAGGAGGCAGTAGCAGCCATGTGGGGGAAAAGAAAGGAGAATGGATGGGGGTCCACCTCTCATAGTTCTCTCCACACCTCTGCAGCCTCCCAATCCCTTCCTGTATCCCAACCTCCCGAGCCCATCCTGCACCTCCCATAGCGCCCCATTCAGTTGCATCTCTTACAGGCCCCTCCTTCCCTTCCTGCGCTGACCCCAGGATGACTAGGACACTCCTGGGGGTTGGGGCTAGGTTTGGGCTGGAGGAAGGGTGCCCAGATACTCCCTGTCGATGGGGATGGAGGACACCCCCCCTGGCCAGTACTGCCCACAGCTCCAGCTGGGAGATGGGCGCACTCCCTTATTGGGGAAAAGAATGTGCCTGAGGCCCTTTGCCTTTCAAGGCTGCTGGGAGGCCTCTGGCCATGGGTGGGAGGGGGCGGGGACACCTCAGGGGCAGTGGGAGGAGTGTCAGGGACTGCCTGGACCTGAGAAGGCTGGAGCAGTCTAGGCACAAGAGCCCATTTCCTAGGCAGGGAAAGAGAAGCCAGGGAGGGGAAGGCAGATGTCTGTAGCTATACTTGCTTGGACCCTCACCTGCTGTCTTTGTGTTGGAGGGGCCTTTGGTGGGGCCCTGGGCAGCAGGGGGCTCTGTGGAGCCAGGCAGGAGCTGTAGGGGAGACACAGCAGGGGTAGGGTCTGACTCCCAGACCAAGGAGCTCACCTGCCTGGCATCCCTCCTCGTCATCCAGACTCACCTGGTTGACCTCCTGTCCCTCAGTGCTGTGGGGGGCTTGAGTCTCCTGGGGCTCAGGGCTGGTGGCCCTGGGCGGGCTGGGGGGTGGCTTGGGGCTACTCAGAGTCTCAGTGGGAGGGCACTGGGCCTCGGCAGGCTCCAGTGGAGGCTCAGGAGAGGCAGTGGTGGGCGAATTGTCAGGTGAAGCAGGTGAGCTGGATGTGCTCCCAGGTGGGACCTGCAGCAGGAGCGTCACTGTGGTCACATCCCGACTGGTGACTTCGGTGGTTGGCTCTGGGACCTCTGCCTGCTGCTTCTGTTCCTCTGGTTCTGGCACCTACAAGGACCCACAGGATATGGCCAAGGCTCCCCAGGCTGGCAGGTGCTCAGGGCAGGGCATGCAAAGCAGAAGAGCTGGGCATGGCTTCCTGCAGGCACACCTGCACAAGCAAGGGCACTGGCATGCCATAGGAAGTCTTTGATCCTCACTTTCCAACATCTTGGCATTGCCTAATCAAGGGCAGTTTAGAGAGGACAAGATCCAAATGCTAGGGGCTGGGGATGGCAGGAGATTGCTGGGCACTCCCAGACTTAATAGATCCCTAGAGTGGAGGCCCCTGAACCCTGGCCTCAGCCTAATCAAGGGGGAGTGTGGGTGTCCTGCAGCCCAGCGGCCTCTGCTGGCCACTTAGGGGACCTGCATGGCTGACCTCTCACCCACACTCCCTGGAGAACAGAGTCCACTCTGTGAACAGTGTTCCACCAGTCAGCTTGGGCCTGAAACACAAGCCCTATAAGCCAAGGTAAGAATATGGGCTGCCTGGAGTGGGAGGGGCAGCTCCAGGATAGGTTTTAGCTGGGGGGGTACCAGGGCCAGATTTGCATTTCAAGGAGATCCCTCCATCTGCTGAGTGGAGGCTGGCTGGCTGGCACGGAGGTGGGGAGGCCAGTAGCGAGGTCAACAAAGGTGATAATGGGAGATGGACAGGAACCTGGGAGAGGTGCAGACAGGCTGGCTTTGAGGGGAAGGCCTGGGTATAGATGACTGTGAAGTGGGGGACATATAGCCAGAGGTTGCCTGGGAGAGTGGGCAGAGGCCTGAAATAGACTACTAGTGTCCCACAAAGACAGCTGGGGGCTTCTTCTCAGTCAAATACCAGTCTAGCAAAGACACAGGTGCTCTGGACTATCGGCATCTGTGAGCACAGGACACTGGGCCATTCTCCCACCTTGGCCACCTCTTACCTCACACCGTTCCAGCCTGTGTCCTGACCGCCCCTTGCTGTCTTCTCTTGAGCCACTGTTGGAACGCCCACTGCACAACCTTCCAGCCAAGGCGGCCGCTGAAAGAGATTGGAAAAGTGTCAAGTGAGTGGCCGGATGGTGCTATGGGCAGCATGGGTAGGGGTGGAGACAGGGCAGGGCACGTACCCTCAATCTCCTGGGCCCGCACTCGGCGGATGGCGGCCCGGATCAGCTTGCGCTCCTCATACTCACCGGCCCCTCGCAGCTGTGGGTGAGAGGCAGGCCACAGGTATTGGGCTATGAAGTCTAGGTCTTCACCTGCCCTGCCCCCATCCCCTGCCCTGGCCGGGGCCTCACCAGCGTGGTCAGCTCCTCCACATCACTCATGGACTCCAGCCGCCCTGCCAGCTGCGCCAGAGCAGCCCGCTGCTCGGCCTCTCGCTGCTGAGAGCTGCAGGGACATCATGCCTATAACTCCCACTGCCATGGCCAGGTCATGGAGGATGTGGGCTAAGGGCAGGGGCCAGGACAGGGTACCCAGAACCTTGGCAGAGGGGCATGTAGCTATGAATATCCTTTGGCTACATGCTGGCAAATGCATGCCCATGGATGTGAGAATTAATATCACATACTCAGACATGCTGTCCACATGGGTGTGGTCAGGACACCATGACTGGCATGTGGTCCATACCCACAAACATTCCTGTGTATTCCAAATGTGTGCCTGTACTGCCATTTGCACACCCAAATAGGCAGCAGACACACATGTGCTTGTGCCTGCCTGCACAACATAAGCTGAGCCCTGGCACATACTCCCCCCACCTGCATGCCCCTGCCCCACACACACACTCACTGCAGCCAGTTCTCCTTGTTGTCCTGCCGCTCAGCACGAAAGCGTTTGGATGCCAGGGCCTCCTCCTCTCGCTCTAGCTCCTGCCGCTGCAACTCCCGGATGGCCGAGCGGATGCGCCGCCGCTCTGCCAGATCCACTGTGACCTCCAACTATAGGGCAGGCGGGGGCGAGGGGCAAGTCATTTTGGCTGCCAGGGGTGGAGGGCGGGCACCAGCTGCCCACAGCTCAGCCTGTGGCACAATGAGTGATCTGTCTCTACACCCTCTGTCCCAAGCCTGTCATGTGCATGCCTGCCCACCCACCCAGCATCTCATGGGGAGACCAAGCTCAAGTAGCCTGGGCTTCTGGATAGCCCACCTGTGCCAGGTGCCAAGCCAGGCACTCCTTCCCCTCAGAACCCTTCATCAAACCCCTGTGAGCCAAGGAATCATGGGGAGAGGAGGAAGAGAGAAGCCATCCTATGGGCCCCAGGGAGGGACGGGTGATTCCGGCAGCTGGAGTACACCCTGTGAACAAGAGAGACTCCCATGGCCCTGGCTGGTATGGTTCAGTGGTGAGAGCGTCAGCCTGCACACCAAAGGGTTTTGGGTTCAATTCCTGGTCAAGAGCATGTACCTGGGTTGCAGGTTCACTCCCCACCCCTGTCAGGGCTCGTGCAGGAGGCAACCAATTGATGTGTGTCTTTCACATCAATGTTTCTTTCTCTTTCTCTCCCCCTCCCTCCCTTCCACTCTCTTTGAAAAGCAATGGAAAAAATATCCTCATGTGATGATTAACAAAAAAACAAAAAAAACAAAAAGAGAGAGACTCCCATGGTCTAGTCCCAAAGTACCACAGCCCTGCTGGGGGTGGCAGCCTCATCCACATTGGACAGATGGGGAAGCTGAAGAAGGGGCAGGCGCTCAGGTGTCCTAGTGCCCCTCCTGGCTGGGGGCTCTTGTTTTCCCTGCACTGGTCCAGGCCTAGCCACCGTTGAAGGGGTGAAGGGGCTAAGGTCCAGAGTGGGAGGGCCAACCCCCCAGACAGATAAGGCAGCTGCACTAGGGTTCACTCAGGGCGTCCACTGGGATGGGTGCTCCCACAGGCTTCTTAGCCCCCCAGTCCCTGGGAAATTGGAGGTGGCTGGTATAAGCAGGTCTAGGAAAGGGCACCTTCTCTAGGCAGTCATCCAATCCTGTTGCCTCCCTCACCTCCACCCCCCACTGTGCCTCTGTGGCTCAAGGGAGAGAGGACTGCCCCAGGGCCCCCAGGAAGATAATGGCAGAGATAAGCTTCCAGTGTGGGTCTGAACCAGAGGGAGCAAGTATAGTCAAGGTGATTTCCTCTGCCCCCACCCCCAAATGACTTAGGGGTAGGGCCCAGGGACCCTCTACCCCCCCTTCCATTTTAGCTTCCTCCCTGACCATTCCTTTCTGCTCCATGGGGGGCCAGATGCATGTGGGGTGTAGGTTTCAGCAGGGAGTGTGGGCTGGCCCAACTGGACCATGAGCTCACTTGTCCCAATCTGAAGAGAGTAGGGAAAACCCTAGGGACAGAGTAACTTCAGATCCCTTCAGGATCCCAGAAGGAGCGCCTGCCCCTTCTTCAGATCCCTTCAGGCACCACATTCCTGAGGATCTATGGAGGGTCCAGCCAGAATCCCCAGCTGGCTCCAGCCCCAGTCTAGTCCTGGCATGTTGGTCAGGAGCATGTCCTTAAACCTCTGTGTCTTAGTTTTCTCATTTGCCAGATGGAACAATGGCTCCCATTTCAGGGCAGTGGCTGGCGACGGGGGTGGTGACTTGCCCCCCCCTCCCCCCCCCCGCACCTGCAATAAGCATTACTCCCCTACTTAGTTCCAGGCACAGGAGGAGGGAGAGATGAAGGCAAATGAGTACAAGATACTGAGGCACTGGTAACATTTATTGAGAATCTGTATGCCAGATCCTGTGCTGAGCCCCTCACTTGTCCTAACCTCACAGAAATCCTGGCACTTTATTACTCCCATTTGACAGATGAGAAAACTGAGGCTCAGGGAAGAAAAGTGATTTGCTGATGGTCAAATGACCCGAGCCAGGATTTGAATCCAGGTCTCTCTGACTCCAAGGTCTGCTCTGGGCTGAGGATAGCTCTGCTGCTGAGGTCTTTCTGACACAGTGGGTATCTTGAAGGCCTTAGCATTGTGTTGGGGTCCCCTTCTGGAGATACCTATAAAAGGTCTAAGGGTAGTGGTGGTGGCTATTATAGCAGAGGGAGGGAGAGGGAGGTTCACCTTCCCACCTCCCAGTCCTGGCCTTGCCTCAGGCCCAGAGCCCTCTGTGGTACACTTGGAGATGGGGACTGGAGAGGACAGCTGGTCCAGCCCTCCCTATGCAGAGGTAAAGAGGCTTAGATGCAATGACTAGCCCTTTGTCTTCTGGGTCACCCTTCTCAATGCCCGGGACTCCAGAGATGGGGTCCTTGTCCCTGAAAAAAAAGCCTGATGTGGGAACTTGACCACCTCTGGAACACCTTGGGAGCCTCAGTGTTCCCATCTGGAAAATGGGGGCCTCTGTTTGATTCCCCCTAAATGGGTAGGGTAGGGCTGGGGGATGAACAACCTCATTCCACTGGTCACCCTCCAACTTGACCCTTCCCTTACGCCTGGAGGCAAAGATCCGCCCACAGTGTCCTTTCTGTGTGCCCTGCATTGGCGGGCCCTCCGGCCCTACCGCAGTGTGTGGAGGGGGCTGTGGAAGGGAGGGAAGGAAGTACAAAGGGCCATTGTCCACCGGGGGGAAGGGGAAAGGGATGGGGCGGTTTCCGAAACTGCCCAGTGAAATTCTCCTGGGAGGAAAGAGGGCGCTTCCTCCTGGGGGGGGGGGGGGAGGCGGGCCTCCGAGTACTTTGTGCCCTCGCTGCTGGGGGCATCTGACAGGCCCTGGCGTCTCTCTGGGCTTCAGTCTCCCCATCAGCACACGGGAGGAGACTTCCTAGGCCGTCGCTCCGTCCCAGCTCTTCTAGTTACAGATGGGGAACCGGCTGGTAGTGGAGCGAGGCCCCGCCAGGGGGCGTTAAAGGCCCGCAGGCTCCGGGACAGCGGGGGGGGGGGGGGGCCAGGCCCCGCCCCCGCCTCGTCTCAGGCTCCGCCCCCCCAGCCCCGCACTAGGCGCCCAGGGGGGACCCAGATGCGAAGTCCTCCCCGCCCCCCGCTACCTCCTGCTTTAATAGCCCCTACAACGGAGAGGAAACCGAGGTTCACAGAACTGAAGCAGCTTCCCCAGGCCACCCAGCTGGTTAATGAGTGTTGGAGTCCGAAGGTGGAGGGGCGCGCGGGGCGCACGTCCCTAGGTGCCCCCATCCCACGTAGCCCCCGCCCGGCCCTCAGGAATGTGCGGGAGCCGGGCCGGAAGCGGTTACCCGGGTCCCCGAATCGGCCCGACGCCGGGGCTGGGGCCAGCCTTCCCTTATAAGGCCCGGGCCCACGGGGAGGAGCCCGGCCCGGGACTCCCCCGTTCCTGCCACGAGGCTGGCCGAGGCTGGGCCGGCGTGCGGGGCGGGACCCCGGGAGCGTCGGGGCGAAGTTACGGCGGGCTCCCGGCTGCGGAGAGACCCGCCTGGGGTGGGGGAGACCTCAGGCGGCTTTTCGGTCCAGGGGCGAGGGGCGGGGTCTCCTTAATCCTTTCCCTGGGATGGGACCAGGGTGGGCCGGCCACAGCCACTGCTGCGGCTTCCCTGACACTTTTCCAGCGCCCAAATCCCACACGAGGCTAAGGGGTGGCGGCTGGAGAACCCTAAGTTCAGAGGGAACCCCTAGACGTGGAGGTGCGCGGAGACCTGGCTTTCTCTCTGGAATGCTCAGCCGTTACTGCCTCTATTAGAATTCCGACAGGTCGAGCTGACCTTTGGAAACCCAACCCACCCCCTCCAGGCTGCACGCGGAGAGGCTGAAGCAGTGGCAAACACCTAGCTGAAGCAGTGGCAAACACCTAGCACGTGTAAGGTGTAAGGTGCCCGTCTGAGGACACCCAGGCCTAGGGCGTTGGTAGGTCATGACAGCGGCTGGGCACTGCCCAATGGCTGGCCTGGCTGACTCCATCCCCTGCTTCCAGAGGAATGGTAAAGGGGTGGGTCACTTGCCTTCTCCTAGGGAAGGTAAATCTTTAATTTCCTCCTCCAACAAGGGTGAAGGGCTGTAGGGGTGGGGCTCTGGCCCTTTATCCAGTTCAGCTGCTCCCTGCCCTTGCTGGTGGGCACATGCCTGTCCTGTTGTAATGCCCCACAGCCTCTTTGGGCGTGGTGGGGGAAGGGCGCAGGTATTATGGCACTCAAGAAAAAGTTTGGGAAAGGGGATAGATTGGGCTCATCCTTCCACCTCAAGATCTGAGCCTATGCCTCACTCCATCCCCATGCCAACTCTAATACCTAGATATTAGGTTCACACCCATCCTCCCTCCCATTTTACAGGTAAAGAAATTGAGGCTCAGAGTGGGAAAATGACAGACTAGAAGTCACAGCTCATAAGGCTCTTCCAGCCTTGACTTACTCAGGACTCTTGGTTCTCCACGGTTCCCTTTGGGGTTTGTTTTGATCCTGGCACACCCTCTTCCTAGTGGGGTGCCTTTGGGGAGGTGATTTCATTTATCTGAGGCAATGTCCTCCTGGCTTTCAGAGTTGCTGTGACCACTTTGTGACATGGTGTGCCCAGCACCCAATCTGCCCCTGCTGTGCCCTGGCATTATTAATCATTTCTGCTACTATAATCATTGGGCCAGCGTCCAGGGGTGGGCAGTGCCCAGGTTGTTGCTTGGGAGAGGCACATCCAGCCTCCCCACACTTGTGGCTGCATATGGGTGAGTCCTTAGCAGTTATTGTTTAAACAGGTGGTAGCAGTGGGGGGCTGGGAGGGGTCAGGCCTCAGCACCTGGCACGGACAGGCATGTGCCACTGGGGCCTCTGCATCAACCATGTGGAACAGGCTCAGCCCTGTTCCACTGAGCCCTCCTCCTTTCCCCTCCCCCATCACCTCCTCTTGTCAGCTGAGAGGTAGCCTAGAAGGCCCTGCCTCTCTGGCCTGGCTTGCCTGTCCTCACATTGGGGATGACGGGGTCACTTACCAGCTTCCGCAGGGCTCCCTCATCCAGCCCAGTTAAGGCCTCGTCTGCCATCTTGCTGGCCCCTAGCTCTGTGCGTCGCCTCCTGGTGAGAGCCTCTGTGCCGTGCCTGTGGCACCTCACACCAGCTCAGGGAATTCTGCAGGGTACAGACATAAATCAGGCCTGCGGGGGTCTCTTCCAGTGCCTCAGTTTCCCCTCTTACCCATGATCATTCATTGCTGTCCTATCCTGGCTACCTGTGACGTGGCCTCTGGCTGGGAGTTACCCTCTGCCCTAGGGTAGTGTATTGGAAAACTCAACAAACCAAGAGTCCCTGGTTCCAGCCCAGCCAACTCAACTGCCAGCCTGCTGCATGGACTGAGCTGGAACCTTCACCCTGTCTAAGCATCAAACAGGGAGGGTAGGGACCTGGATTGAGAAGCTGGGCCCAGCAAGGCCCACCCAAGCAGTGATCACCACCAGGGGGTGCCCGCCAGACTCCACAGTTTCCTGCCCCACCCACCCATCTCCAGGGCCTGCTCAGCTCCACTACCCCCAAAAACTCAGCTTCTGGATGTAGGCTGAGCCCATATCCAAGTCCTTTCTGCTACTGCTACTCTCATTCCCTTAGGTGACTTAAGTCTTGAAGGTAACACCCTGTCTTTCAATTCTCGAGGACAGCCCTCTGTACACACCCCTCTCCACTCCATGCCAAATGTCCTGACCTCATGAAGCAAGGTGTCCGGGCACCTAGCTCCTTTTGTTAATTCGCACACTTATAATTCAATTCCCCAGCAGGAAAGGCTTTCAGAGACTGACCCATCCAACCTCTGGATTTAGGCAAACTGAGGATTAGAGAGGACCAGGGACTTGTCACAGTAGGAAGGAAGATCCCAAAGACCCAGAGGTTAGGGAAAAATCTTGGCCATCTCTGGCTTCTGAAGCTCCCTTCCAAAGCGCCCCTGGGGGCTCAGGACAGCCCCCTTTTGCCCCATCATTACCCATCAAAGTGGCCCCCTAAATCCTGGCCGAGCTTTCCAGTGCAGCTCTTTTCTTCCACCAGCGGCCTGAGGGTCCACAGTCTGACACACCACAGGTGCTTAGTTAATGTATGGTAACTGAAATGGCCCCAGGATTCCTCCCTCTTGTTGATTCACCCCTCAGTCAACCCTTCCCCGGCCCCAGAACAGTCACTTCAGTCACTTGTTGAGTCACCCAATCCGGTGAATGGGTCTGGGGGGGGGGGGGTCCTAATCCACACAGTTGGTTTCACTGGACCCTGCCTGTTCAAGTTGCTACTTGCATTTTCCATCCCTGCAGGCTCGGACAGATGTCAGCCTCCCAACCCCCCTCTGCTTATCTACCTACTTTGGGGGTAAACCCCGCACCCCCAAGAGTGTCACTCACCCATCACCAGATTTAGGTTCTGTGGACACTCCATTCCCCCATTTCTTCTGAGGGGCAGGGCAGGGGGTCCCTAGTCTGTAATCTAGCACCTCCAGGGGACTGTAGGAAGTCTCTTTTTTTCTCAGGTATTCCCGCTGCTGCCCCACTGCAGTCCCAGGGCTCTCTGTCACCCAGTCTTGGGTTTTGCGATTGTGGGAGACCTCAGAGGAATGTGGGAGCTTCCCCGGAGTGTCTGCCCCCAGTGGCTAGCGCGCCCGTGGAGGTTGCGGAGACTCCTGGTCTCAGAACCTTATCCCACGGTTTAGAACCCCCCCCTCCCCGGGGATGGGTGGGGGGCTCCCGGGTCTGGGAGTCCCAAAACCCCTGCCCACATATCCCTGTTCCACTCTGGAACCCGGAGGCCCGCACACCCACCTCGCAGTCCCGGCCCGCCAGTCGCGCGCGGGCTCCGGTTAGGTCGCTCGGGCTCCGACAGATGGACTAGGAGCGGTCGGGCAGAAGGCGCGGCAACTGGAATCCCAGGCCCGCGCAGCAACCGTCCCCGGGATTCTGGAAGCGCCGCCCGTCGGGCCGCGCCAGCAGCCGGGCCGGCCCCGCCTCGCCCCGCCGTGCCAGCCAATCCTGGCGAGGGTCCCGCCTACCCTCGTGCCCCATTGGTGAAATTCAATCTGAAGGCCACGCCCTTCGCGGGCCTGCCGGGTAAGGGATTGCAGTCGCCCGACCGCCGCCGCGGTGGCCTTGGCTGGTCGGGTGGGTGTCGGCAGGAGGACGCCGTTTTGCACCGAAGTCCAGGAAGGCGCCCAAAGCCAGGGTAAGTGGCCCGGGATCGTCCGAGACGCGGAGCTTTCGGGACAGCCCTCCTCTTTGTTCGTGAGGCCGTGTCCCCTCCCTGGACTCCGCCCCCTCCCCGCGTCGGTGGCTGGGTTTGGCCGCCGCCCCCAGGCTGCTTTCCCGACACCTGGTCCGGGCCACCTCAGAGTAGAGGCGGCGTGGCCGGCAGCATCTTGACCCTATGTTGGAGCACCTCAGGGACCGCCTCAGATGCAGCAGGATCAGTCGGTCACACAGCACCCCTTTCTCTGCCGACACACCTTTGCACGGACGGTGCCCTCACCTGCCACGCGGCTCCCTTCCAAGCCCCGCAGGGTCTGCCTCTTGGAGCGCTGACGTCCTAAACTGGGAGTACGGAGTTCAGACCCTCATTCAACAGATGGAGGAAACTGAGGCCCAGAGAGAGCCAACATGCCCAAGACAACACGAGGAGTCAGCCAGGGGACTCAAAGAGCTCAGACCCACTGGGGAAAGCCACCCCGTCTCCTTTGCTGGAGGCCCAGGAGCCTTCCCCGCAGGTCTCCATGGAGACCAAAGGGAGTTGGAGCCAGGGAGGTGGGGTCCTGAGCCCAGTGTGTCAAATAATAGCATCGACTCATTTATTTTGTACTTGTCAGGTACCAGGCATATAATCCCTATAACCACCATTTGAGCCCAGGGTTACTGTCCCATTTTGCAGTTGAGAACAACAGCTGATAGGCAGTGGAACTGTGATTCATACCAGCACCTTTTGAGTCCAGAATCCGTGGGGAGGTGGGCTTGCTGCCCCCAGCAGAGTCCCTCAGCCCCACCTGTTCAGATCCTCTGTGACTACCCACCCTGCCCACCTCACCCGCATTTAGAGAGAGGTCCAGTATCCACCCCGAGACTCTTAAAGGTTTCCTATTTCATCCCCACATCCTTGACAGGTGGCCCCTTTTTACACACGGAAAAACCAAGGCCCTGAGAGGGAAGAGACTTGTTCGGGTCACACAGGAGGAACGAACAGCCCAATTTGGAGGCTATACCTCCAGGCCCCCTTCTCCTGGGCAGGCCCCATCTAGGCCCTGTCTACTTGACCTAGATGCCATCTTATCCTGCAGAATGAGAGTCAGCACCCTCCAAGGCCAACTGGGTCCTTGAACTTCAAACCTGGCCCACACATTGGAACAACCCCTTGTGGGGGGAACACCTAGGCCACCTGAGATTCTCAGGCCCTGCCTGGATGGCTGCTCCAGACTCCAATGAATGGCCTGCTTCATGCTAGCTCCGCCCCCCCACAAGCTTGATGAACCGCAAAGGTGACTCCGCGTTGGGACTTGTTGGGTTGCACACAAGCTGCAGAGTTCTTGGAACCTCAAGCCCTCAGAGCTGGGGTCCACCTACCTGCCTGCCTATTTCTCTTCCTCCTTGCAAAGGGTGGGGCGGGATGGTGGTGATGGTGAAACAAAGATCAAAGGGCAATTGGTTCCCTGTGCTGCTGGGGAAGCTTCTGCCATATAGCCCAGGAACGTGTAAACATCCGGAGAGGACTGTTCTGGGGTTTACTGAGCACCTTCTGCGTGTCAGACACAGGTTTTGCCCTATTGCAAGTTGACCATTGTGCAAGAAAAGTATTACCCAGATTCTACAGAGGAGAAAGCTGAAGCTCTGGGAGGTGAAGGCATCTTGGGCTGGTAATGGCATTCAAACTTAAGTGAAATTCTGCCCATGTCAAAGTCCTTTTCTTCCACCTTGCTGCCTCTAGGATAGGGGAAATCTTGGAAGACTCCCCGGAGGAGGTGATGTGCAAACTGATCCTTGAGGAAGTATGAAAAGAAATCCACCCCACAGAATAGAGGGGGAAAATCATGGAAGGGCACTAGTGTCAGAGAAATAGTGTGAGTAGAAGCTGGGAGGCTTGTAAATGGGAAACAGAGGAGAGATGGGCTGTGGATGGAACAGAAAGTGGAGATAGGGTGGTCCCATCTGTGAGGTGCCTTGAATACCAGTGAACAGGGCATTGAGGAGGTGTGGGCCTCAGTCTCTCCATCTGTAAAATGAGGGAATTGGACTGGCCCACTTCAGGCCCTCCCAGGGAGAGGGGGTGTAACAGGAAGGGTCCAGATTCCTCCAGGTCCAACCTTGGCAGCGTGGGGAGTAGCTGGAGGAGCTCAGGGACCAAGGGTAACATTTTGCTCCAGTGCCTGAGTTTGAGAATACATGTGGTACCAGACTGGCAGCACCAGATCCTTGAGCCACCCTGCTAGCTCCACCCAACCTCATCCTCACCAGCCAGGATTCTGCAGAAAAAGCCCAGGCTTGGGGTTGGGACTCAGGAGGGGTGATGAATCTTAGCCCTGGCTCTATCCTAGGCTAAGTTTTGGTCCTCTGGAAACCACAGTTTCCTCCTCTTCACAATGGGAGAATTGTAGCCTGAACTCTCTAAGCCCTTTCCCTCCAGACGAGACAACTTAAAATTCCAAGACTGTATGGGAGACCCCACCTTGGGATGTGCTCACAAGTGGCTGTGAGGACAGTCAAGGCCAAGACCTTGGGCCTATGAGAGAGTCCAGGAGCTGCTGGGCACTGGAAGGGTTGGAGGGACTAGAAGTGGATCCAAGTTGGTCCTGCTGTTGGGATCTCATAGCCTAGAGGTAGTAGGGGGAGACATGGTGTATGGAGTCTAAAAGTTGTCAAGAACAAAGCCCTCACTTGCTGTTTGACATGCTGAGAGGATGGGGAAAGGCAGCATGGAGAAGGGAACAGCATGAGCAAACCAAGGGAGGTAGGACTGTGAGGACTTTGTTGGGGAAAAGTCAGGTAGGTGAGGCTAGAGCATGGGGTCTCTAGAAGAGAACTGGTTCTTGTTGGCTGGGGTTGGCTGGATTCATGGGCTGTGACACTCCTCGTCATAGACAGAATTGGAGGCCCCTAAAGTCATGGCCAATAGCTCCAGGAGTGCGGCTGGAAACCTGTTTGGAAAACCAGTTTGGCAAGGCTGTCTCCTCCATGATTTCATCCAGCTGCTGTGTTCTCTGAGTGACAGTGCCAGATAAACTTCCGGCCTTGGAGGAGAAGGGGGCCTGGCCCTACGTGCTGAGGGATGGGAAAGGAGTGACTATTGATTTTTTTTTTTTTTTTTTTAGAGAGAGAGAGGAAGGGAGAAAGAGAGAGAGAAACAGAAAGAAACATTGATTTGCTGTTCTACTTATTTATGCATTCATTGGTTGATTCTTTTATGTGCCCTGACCAGGGATCAAACCTGCAACCTTGGTGTATTGGGAGGACACTCTAACCAACTGAGCTACCTGACCAGGGCTGGAGCGAGTCTTCAATAGAGGAAACTTGGAGGCAAGTGGGCCCCAGGAAGAAGACCTTAGGGGGCTTGAGATGCCCACTGAGCTGTGATGAACCCCAGGAGACAGCCTCATGGACATAGGAGAGGGTTATGCATGGGCTGGCATGGATTTTTGTGTGACTTCTGGGGGTTCCCTGATGATTGATGTCGTCTAGGCACATGGCAAGGGCCCCGTGTAATTGTTGCCCAGTAGGTTGGAACTTGGCTTCAGATCACCCTTGTAATAAATGAGTGGCTGTTTTGTTATTACCATGACTCTCACAGCTTGATCCCTGTGAGATAGGATTATCATTATACAGATGAGAAGACAGGCTCAGTGAGACCAAGCCATGTAGCACCTCACATAGGATTTGAACCCAGAACCCTTGGCCTTAACCATGGTACCCTGCCATCTACCATTTAGGATCTCTTCCCACATGGGGCCTTGTTATATTTCTTAACTACTTGTGAGCACAGAAGGGGAATCTTGGCATCATAGAGTCCTAGATGCCCACTTTGTAGTCCAAATAGGTAATCTGAGTCCCTGCCTTCTCAGGGACAGTCTTCGGGTCACACAGAAGTTGGGGTGGAGCCACTCTGCACTCCAGATCCCCAGTTTTCTAAATCCCTTGTTTCCCCCTCAGGGCCTGGCACACCCAAGCATGAACTGACAATAACTGTCACATACTGAGTGCCTACTATGTGCCATTCACTCATTTAATCATCACTACAACCCTGTGAGGTAGGTGCTAAGATTATATTCATTTTACAGATGAAGAAACAGTTCAGAGAGGGGAAGTCACTGTCCAAGTTTATATAACATGTTGGTGGTGGTAGGGCTGGGACTTGAATCCAGCTGTGTGGGCCCCTTCCCCAATAGACAAGAGAATGCATGGCCCCTTTGCAGGCTCTAGAGACGAGCAGTGTCCAGTTCATAGTTTCCCCACAGGCCTGGCCTCCATGGTGCGGGAAGAAAAGTGCTGAGGCTGTGGAAACTCTGTTAACCTTCCCAGAGGAGGCGGCCATGGTGGGAGGGAGTGCTCGGTGCAGACCTCAGAGCCAAGTGTAGACGTGGCGGCTTGGACGGGCTGCAGGGGAGGGAGGGCAGGCAGGGTGGAGCCCAAACCCAAACCAGCCTTCCAGCAGTGTTCCCAGCCCTCCGCCAGCCAGGCCCAGCCCTGCCTGCCCCTCTAGCTCCCCATCTGGATTTAAGATGAGGACTCTGGGCCTAATAATAGCTGAATGGCAGCAAGGGCAATGCCTGGAACTGCAGCCAGTGGCGGGGCTGGGGTCCCCCATAGTCTCGTGCTGGCCGGAAACAGGTTTCAGAACTTTAAAAATAATAGCAAGTGCTTGTGAAGTGCATACATGTGCTAAGTGCTGGCATTGTGCTAAGGCTTAGCCCACAGTAACTCATTTATTTCTTATGACCATCCCAATGAGATAAGACTGCTATTAGCTCTATTTAATGGGTAAAGAAACTGAGGCACAGAGGGTTAAGCAACTTGCCCCTGATGATTATGGCAGCCTCAATTGCTGAGCACATACATGTTCGTCCTGGGCACTGTGATAGGCACTTACTGTGTATTTTCCCATTTGAGGAAAATACAGAAGTCATTATGGGCAGATTGTCATTAATTCTGATGGGGAAAAAATGAGACCCAGAGTAAAAAGGGAATAACTTTGCCCTGGCAAAGATGTGACTGCAAGGGGCAGAATTAAGACTCAAACCCAGAACTCTCTAACTTTAGAGATGTTAAGACTCGGGCTTCTGGAATCAGACAAACCTGAGTATACTGGTGACAATCACTGCTCCTTAGCTGTGTGGCTTTGGCAAGTTGTATGACCAGCTTGACTTTGTTTTCTCCTCTGTAAAATGGGGTTTTGGTTGAGATGATGCTAATACCACCTCTCAGTTATTAAGCCATCTTGGGGTCATTTATAGCATGCCTTTACATCATGCATTCACCTATCTTGTTATCACGAGAGCCCCTAAGGTGGGGACTGCTTTTTCCTTACACCTGTTTTATAGAAGAGAAATGTGAGGCCCAGAGAGGGGAAAGGACTTGCCAAAGGACCACTTCATCTCCCTGAGCCTAGAACAAGATGTGGCTCCAAAGAAGAGGTTCAACACCTAAGTGAACCACGGGACTCACAAAAGACCTTTCCCTGGAGGACCCACGTGATAGCCTGTGTGGGTGGGAGCTGGTAATGGGCCAGCCAGTTCACAATTAAAGAGCAATTAGTCACCAGCTAATTGATGCACAAGACAGCTGAGGGGCTGGGAGGAGAGCAAGGGACTGATATTCAAAAAGGAGCCTCAGGTATTTTTCTGGGAAAATATTGAGAGAGGGCAGTGAGGAATCCCCAGGGTAATGTCTGAGAACCTCTTCTGTGTTGTTGAAGAAGATTTAAATAACAGAATTCCCCTCAAAGGGAGCTGGTCCCTTTAAGAAACAGATGGGACTAAGCAGGCCATGGTGGCTAGGACTGGAAGAACTAGCCTGGAAGGTAAAGGGTGGGACTGAGGAAGAGTCACCTTGTCCTACTTTTGGGGGCAAGATACTTTCAGGTATTAGGAGAGATTTTTTTTTGGTTTGAAAATACTAGAAAGTTCCCTAGATTATCCTGAGCAAAGGGGGACTTTATTGGGAGGCCATCAGAAGTGGTATCAAGATTATAAAAATTTCAAGGTAGAAAGATGGGGCCATCAAACTCATTGTTCTGGTTTCCACACTTCCTTCTGATCAGCCTGTTGGTTAGAATCTTGCATTTGAAGTGTCATCTGCGGACCAGCATCTTTGGCATCTCCTAAGAGCTTCTTGGAAATGCAGAGTCTCAGGCCTCACTCCAGACCTACTGAATCAGGACCGGTATTTCCACAAGAATCTCAATGCACATTATAGCTTAGGTTTGTGGCCACAAGAATCAACTGGGTGATTGGGGGAGAGTGTCTCTTAAACCTGAAGGTTCCTAGGCCTTCCAGGAGAGCTGCTGCGTTGGTG
The DNA here is from genome assembly GCF_964146895.1 of Miniopterus schreibersii. NCBI lineage: Eukaryota > Metazoa > Chordata > Mammalia > Chiroptera > Miniopteridae > Miniopterus > Miniopterus schreibersii. Next base: position 15,557,356 of record NC_138122.1, read on the forward strand.
GTCTCCAGGAGATGGGTGTTTCCCAGAATCCATGGGGGAGAGGGCAATAAATTTGACAAATAGTCTGAGGTGATAGCAGGGTGAAAGTCCAGCCCACACCCGCCTGCTCCTCTGGTAGGAGTTGGGCCTGAGAAACCCAGGCCTGTGACTTGCCAAGAAGGAAACTGCTCAGGACACTGAAGAGAATACCCTGTACACTGCTGGGCCTCTACTTTGGGGGCTTTATTTTGAAGGGTTCATCTGCTTGGCTGAAGGAAAGCAGAGGGTGGCCTGGGCTGATGTCAGAGTTGGGGATCTTAACCTGCCTGCTGTGCTCCAGGTAAGTAGCTCCCAAAAAGCTGCCTTTGGCTGAAGCATGGGAACAGGGATATTGACTTGGCCCTGTGGGAGTTCCGAAGTGCCTTCACCCTTTATCATATTTGATTTTCATACTAATCTTGTACAAAGGACCAAAAAGAAACAGTCAAGCATGGAAGGCTCCTGCCTCTAAAAAGGGTTGACCTCAACTTCAGAAGTGACTATAACAGTTAAGTTTAGTGAGAGCTACTACTTAACTTGTACTCCCTCTTGGTCCATTAAAATCCGGTTCTCAAATTAAAAGTGCTGTTGAGTTGGGAAGTTGTGTCAGGGGTGAGCTCATCTTTTCACATTTTGAAGTTGTTAATTTAAAGTGTGACCATGTTAGATCAACTCACTAAGACACAAGTAGCCGTCTGGGCTTGTTCAGTACTCTCTGGGGTTCAAGAGTTTCCTTTTTAGGGCCAAAACAATTCCTACTTCTCCCACTTATTTCTGTATGGGAGAAAGGATCTCCTGCCTGCCACCTCCATGTCCCAGGCATCACCTGGCACCTTGAGGCAGCTCCCAAAATTGCAGACAGAGGCTCCAGAGGAAATCATCTGTCTTTACAAGGCTTGCCTAGTGTCTCCAAAATTTATTCAATGACATCACAAGTAAGGCTTGGCAAATGGGATAAGGGAGTCTGGCCAGTGAGGACAGACAGAAGCCTACAAACATGGGTTCAGGCAGGACGAAAATGGAGATTGCCAACAGGTGGAGGTGAGAACAGAGCTGAGCACCTTGGAAAGAGAATGAACAGCCTAGTTAGTGTTACAGAACATGTTCATGAGCGCGGTCCTCCTTTCTCCCCAGCAGCACTGAATAGTAAGATATAATTATATTCATTTTACAGATAAGGGTCCTAAGGTCCAGCAAGATCATAGGGCTACACATAGCTGAGCCATGCACATTAAACCAGTATTTGGCACATAGTGGATGCACAGTTGACACTTGTGGAATAAAAGTAGAATGTGTACATTTGATAGCACTATTAAGAAGAACTGCAAATGATGAAAAATGTGTATTTTTGCATAGCCTTAAGTATCGCCCCACAAGACACTTACTAATTTCAAAGGGACACTTTACAACAGAGCAACCCAGCAGACACCTTAACCAAGGAATCAATGTTAATATTACCAGCAATAAATCTTATTGACAGAATGTAGCTGCTGCACTTAGAAGGGCACAACGTCACTGCTGTGGTGTTCTTGCCCAAAATGCATAACCTCGATCTAATGGTGATAAAATGTCAGACATCCAAATCAAGGGATATCCTATAAAATGACTGAGTAGCACTCTTCAGTGTCAAGGTCATAGAGAAAAGAGAGACCTAGGAACTGTCAGGTTGGAAGAGACTAAGAAGACACAACTAAATGCAATGCGGGATCCTGGATTAGGTCAAAAGGAAAACTGGCAAAATTCAAATCAGGTCTGTAGGTTAGTTAATAATATTGTATTAGTGTTAATTTCCTGGTTCTGATCATTGTACTTAGGATAGGTGAGATGTTAATATTAGGGGAAGCTAAGTGAGGGGTATAGGAGCTAAAGAGTTTAGGGGAAACCCTCTGGACTATTTTTGCAACTTTCCTGTAAGCCTAAAATTATTTCACAATAAAAAAAAAACTTTAAAACTACAAAATAAATTTTACAACATGTGAATTATATCTGTTTAAAGAAACTATAAGAATCTTGACGAAGTGAGACATGAAAATATAGCTCCTTCAGATGGTACTTCCTCCCCTACCAGAGCTCATTTTCTCTTGTAATTTGAAGTGGCATTTGGAAGCTCCATATGTTTCAGATACACTCAGCTCAAATGCCATGTCTTTCAAGAAGCTGTCCTTGATCTCTACTGCTAGATGTGCGTCTCCCCTAAACTCTCATGCTACGTTACCTGTACCTCTACTGGGCATTTATCATCTCCATCAGGGGCATCTATGGTATGGTCCACCCAGACCCCTGCCCAGCTCTTCTTCTGCCTTCTGACTGCAACCTTGATGTTCTCACAGGAGCTGCCGTGTTGGTATAGACCCTGTCCCAAGGACATCTGACCCCTTTGGGCCAATCAGATACTTTCCCTTTTTACCCCCCCCCCCCCCCCCCCGCCACTGGAACTGAGAAATTAATTGATCTGTCTCTGATTGCTGTGGCCATGAGATGTGAAAAAATAAAAGCTGTTAGCTTCCATGCTCTCTGCCACAAGGAAGAACCCTGTTTACCACCAGAGACAGAGAAAACAGTTCACACACATAGAGAGAGTAAGGAGAGGGAGAGAGGGAGAGAAAGACCCATTTGCTCGGTAAGTTCTCTGTCCTTCTCAGGAGTGATTGGTTGGTTGACCCCACTGTCCATTACGTAATCCCAGGAATCCAATCTCCCAATAAATGTTTCTTTATTAAGGTAGCCAGAATAGTTTTATGTGTTTCTCAACCCAAAGACACTTAATGAATAGAGCTACTCTGAGTTATTTGCATAAATGCTTCATCTCTTCCGCTCATCTGGAGGTTGCCAAATGCCTGTTTTAGATATAGCTCTCACTGGCCCGGAGCTAGTGAGAAAACTGGGACAATGTGACTTACTTGTAAAGGTAACTTTTTCTTTTTAATCCTCACACGAGGATATGTTTTATTGATTTTTAGAGAGAGAGGAGGGGGGCAGAGAGAGAGAGACATTAATGTGAGAAACTTCAATTGGTTGCCTCCAGTCCATAACCCAACCAGGGACTGAACCCACAACCTACATCTGTACCCTGATCTGGGAATCGAATTGCAACCATTTTGGTGTACAGGATGACGCTCCAGCCAACTGAGCCACCCAGCCAGGGTTATAAAGGTCATTTTAAAAAAATTGATTAATTCTGAGATTAGTCCTTAGTAAAATTTATGATGACAGTAGAAGTAGTGCTTTGTTTTTTTCTTTTCTTTAATATACTTTGACGAATAACAAAATGTTGGCAACTCTGTGTCCCATTTGGAAAGAAGTAAGTCTTCTCAGCCTTACTTTATTGGCATGTGAAATCCGAGTCTGGCAAGTTCTGGCCAGGTAATGATTCCTCTGGGCAAGGGCCCTGGCTTGGCTCCCCACACAGCTACTGGCTTGTGGTAGGGCGTGAGGTGCCTCCTGAACCGAGCAAGATGAGCTAATGGGTTTAGAAAGCTGTTCTGGTCTCCTGCCTGTCATGCGGAGAGGATCTGATTTAGAACTGTTTGTTACAGCTTATTGAATCACTTGATTCTTCTATGATTTTCAAAGGGGGCCCAATTTCTTTACTTGCAGAGTGCCCACTGCTTCTTCCTAGGTCCACTTGAAGGGGACCCTTAGTTTCTCTCTTATTTTCACATCTGTCTAGGGATGCGTTGGCTGGGAGGAGAGGCGAAGTCTCTCCTCTCAAAACCTGGAGGGTCAGTTCGCTGTGATGGGGCGAGAGCACTGGAATGGGAGTAAGATGGCACTGAAGTCCAGCTTTGGCTTCCTTTCTGATTGGTTACAAGGTCTCAGGCAACCTGCTGCATTTCTCTGAGCCTCAGTTTCTCAGCCTGTGAAATGAGGGTGCCATCTAGCCTCCCTTCTTCACAGGACTGTTGTGAGAGGCTGAGTAAGGCTTGGCGGCAATTTGGAAACTGGAAGAGAGGAGAGACAGATGCCAGGTGTTATTTTACAGGGCTTGTTGGGGCCATTTGGAGAGGAAATGATTAACTTACAGAAACGGGGACGGAGGGAAGTGTAGGGAAGTTGCTAAGTACTTCCTAGCTATACCTAGCTCTGTTCCTTAGTTACATGGGAAGACCTATCTGTGCCTCAAGTCCCTCATCTGAAAATCGAGGTCCCGCAGTCCGGAAGTGACTCTTCTTGATATCTGACACTTGGCACTGAATAGTGCATAGAACTGGTTAGAGAGAGGGGCACTTCAAGTGGAGGGGACTGCATGAACAAAGGCTTGGGTTTAGGAGCTATTGGGGCATGGATGAGAAACACTGGTCTCACGTATTTTGTTTAATGGGAACAGTGGTAATATTTCTCTCTCGATGAAAATGAAACAGGGTAATGCAGGTAGAGTGCTTAGCAGAGTGGCACACAGGAAACTCAGTAATGGCGTTTTATTTTACACATAAAGAAAATGGAACTTCCAGGAGGTGATGTGGCTGGCCCAGTCATACAGTTGTCAGTAGTTGAGCAGGATCTGAACCCATATTTCCTTGACTGTAGAGAACAGGCTCTGAACAGTTGTGTTACAGTCACCCCATTGTGGGGCCCCTGCTCCGACCCCAGCTGCCTGCTTGACTCAGTAACTGTGGGTGGCCTCACTCCTGTGCGTGGGCAGCAGGGCCGGCAAGAACCCTCCAAGTTCCTTGAAAACCAAATATGGCCAGACCAGGCCCTCTGAGGCCCGACCCACAGTCTGGGCTTGCTCCTGCCTGCTCATCTGGGCTTGGGGCCCTATCCCTGCACAACTTCCTGGCTCTGCCCCAGAGGACTCTGGGAGAGGCTCCACTCACATCCCCTCCCCATAGAGTCTTGTTGAGCAAGTTACTGAAAGAGAAGATATGAGACCAGCGTCTCATCCATGCTACAACAATTCCTAACCCCAAGCCTTTGGTCATGCAGTCCCCTCCACTTGGGGTGTCCCTCTCTCTCTAACCAGCTTTTCTGCACCCTTCAGTGCCCATTGTGAGATATTAGGAAAAGTTACTTCCTAACTATGTGACCTGGATTAAGTCATTCATTTCATCTACCCTTCCTCCCTCCCTCCCTCCCTCCCTCCCTCCCTCCCTCCCTCCCTCCCTCCCTCCCTCCCTCCCTTCCTTCCTTCCTTCCTTCCTTCCATCCAGTTGGCACCTACCTGAACCAAGCACTTTACATACGGTCTCTCCTTCCAGACTAGAAGCCCCTTTAGGATTGCAGACCAGGTGACAGAAGATAATTGTTCAAGCAATATCCACGGGCCAAGTCTTGTCTTTACTGCAGTCCTGGTGAGGCTTTTATCTTTATCACTCCTATTTTACAGTTGGGAAGACTGACGGAAGGGGAAGTCCAAAGCACACACTGCAGAGATCAGTGGAGCTGACACTTAAACCCTGGTCTGTCGGACTCTGGAGGCCTGGTACTTTTTTTAAAAAATATATCTTTATTGATTTCAGAGAGAGGAAAGGAGAGGGGGAGAGAGATAGAAACATCAATGATGAGAGAGTTATTGATCAGCTACCTACTGCACTCCCCCTACTGGGCATCAAGCCCACAACCTGGGCATGTGCCCTGACTGGGAATCGAACCCCGATCGCCTGGATCCTAGGTCGACCCTCAACCGCCGAGCCACGCCCGGCCGGGCATGGCGGCCTGGTTCTTAACCACTAGGCAGTGCTGCCTAACTCCTAATGCAGGGAGGAACCATGATGAGGGTCGGAGCCTGGGGGAGGGCTGGGACCACTTCTTCTTCAGTTCTTGGCTCTGAGTAGCCCTCTTAACACAGAGCCTCTACAGTTCTGAGGCAGCTGTCCCTCATTTACTTTCCCTACTCTGGCTCCTCTGTGACCAAAGCTGATCTGACACTTGCCAGGGTGGCTGAGAAAGGATTAATATTTTCCCTTGACTCCTCCTGACTGAGCCTTTGAGATTTCCTGTCCCATCTCAGAGCCTACAAAGTCCTTTTCAAGGTCACCAGAGTCCTTACCTCAGCCCCGTGGGGGAAGCAGGGCAGGGAAGATCTTCTCCAGGGATGAGATGGGAAAATTGAGGCTCCTGCACTGGCCACATGCTACATCAGGGGGTAGCCCAATTGGGCCTGGAATCTCTTGCTTTGAGGAACTGAGCATGGAATTGACTGCTAGATCTTTCTTGAAGTCCTGGTATGAGGTGCTTAGAGTCTGGCAGACCCCAGCTCTGCCACTTACTAGCTATGCAGCCTGGGGGAATCACTTCACCTCTCTGAACCTCAATTTTCTCCTCCAAAAAATGCAGACAGTGTGAGAAGTGTTGAGAGGGTGAAATAAAAAATACTTGTGAAGTGCTTAGCACAGGTTTGGGACATAATGAGTTTATTATTGTACTAAGTGCCTAACGTAGAACTTCAGTTCAGGAGGGTTATCTGGGCCAAGGGTAATAGTATCTAACATTCCTTTATCACTATTATGTGCCAGGCACGTTCATCAGGACAACATCCCTATAACTCAGAGCCATTTTGCAGGTGAGGCAACTGAGGCTCAGAGGGAGAAAGTGACTTGCCCTAACTCCCCACCCAGCCAGAGGGAGAGTCTGGGCTTGGACTCAAGTCTGTGTCTATAACCTCAGCTCTGCTCCACCGTGCTGGATTCTCCACGCTAAGGCCCCAGGAGGAAAAAAGGAGTTACTTGGGGTCCCACAGAAGTTGGGGGTAGGTCAGACCACATTGGGAAAACCTTTTCCATCCAGTCAGCTCTGCACGGGTCTGGATAATTCTTTAGCCCTAAGTTTAAGGCAGGGCCTGACTGGCACATTCACAGTCCTACGAAGGGTCCTGGAATCTGGTCCATAGTCTCAGGCTGGCCAACAGATCCCATCTTCCCCAGACACCCCTCAGCCCCCACTCTGCCCTGTGACCACTCCTCCCCCACCCCTAGCTTTCTGCATGCCCCCCTGTTTTTTAATCATCTGAACCATTTGCCAAAGAAAACTCGGTGATGCCCGCAAACCAGCCAGCCGGGGAGGAAGCTGCCCTGGAATGTTGGAGGGGGGTCACCAAGCTTTTTGCAAGCGGGCAAGCAGAGAAATGTGAGCAGCTACCTTTTTTGGGGAAAGTCGGAACTCCCTCTGTGGGAAAGGATACAGGGCAGGCCAGTTCAGAGACTCAGGCCTCAGTTTCCCCATAATCATCACTATGGCATTTATGGGGTATGAATAACTTTAGCTGTTAATTCAACAGCTATTGGTTGGGGGCTTGCTGGGTGCCAGGCACTGAGCTGGCTGCTTGGGATACAGTAGGGTCAGAGCTAAACCTGTCCTGGAGGCTGACTTTCCAATGGAAGGCAGTTTCTCAGTAAGTCTCCCAGTGAGCTACAGGCAGGTGCCCCAGGTCCACAAATCCTGATCAACTCTCTGGGGCTAGATGGGTTTCAGAATTCAGAATTTTTAGGGGTTTTTAAAAGGTGATCCAGCCCAGCTGGTGTGGCTAAGTGGTTGAGTGTCAACCTATGAACCAGGAAATCACGGTTCAATTCCCGGTCAGGGCACATGCTGGGGTTTCGGACTAGATTGCCAGTGGGGGCGTGCAGGGGGCAGCCAATCAATGACGCTCTCATCACTGATGTTTCTATCTCTCTCTCTCCCTCTCCCTCTCTCTGAAATCAATAAAAAATAAATAAAAATGAAAGGTGATCCCGTGGGGCCTGGGCCCACTCATTTCCAATCAAACATATAAATATTGCTGTAGCGAGAAGTGTGAGTATTGCTTCTAAGTGGAATAAAGGCTCTACACAGCCTCGGTCTATTCAGGTCAGGTTTTGCCTCCACATGTGTTTTGTTCGAATATATAGAAAAGCCCTCGGTTGTCTAGGTTTTTTTGTACTGTGGAGCTGAAGATAAAGGGTTGAGGCTGATTCCTCTCCCCATTGTACAGATGAGAAAACTGAGACTTGGGGCAGAGGAGTCACATATCCAAGGCCCTAGAGCAAGCAAAAGGTACAGGTGTGTGGGAATACAGGTCTCACAGAGAGGCTCCAAATTCCCACACCCGTCATGACCAAGGACCCTGCCTGGGAGAGAAGCAGGGGGGTGAGTAGAGAAGGCTCCTTGGCCAAATCTTAGAGGCCCACCAGCTAGTTCTGCCAGGAAGGAGTTAAGCGCAACCTGGGCCCCTGCCAGGCCTTGCAGGGCCTGCCTGTCTGGGGCCTGTTTACCAGGCCGCACTTGCATCATGGACTTCAACGTGCAGTGCAAACACACTCACATTCTTGGGTCATGAGAAATGCACAATTGCGGTGACATCATGCCCAGAGAGGAGGTTTTCTCCAGCCTCTCTTCTGCCCACAGTCAAAACTGTTTAATTAGCACCCTTAACTGGAACTCTTGTCTTCTTGTAAAAATCAACTGGAAAGACTCTTATGGGCAGGGGTAAAGGGGGTTGGAGTGTGTATGTGTCTTAAGGGATAAAAATAGCCCATCAGGGACTCCTTTTGGGGTATTTGTGAGTATTAGCGCACCACTGTTTATATTAAATCTATGTCACACCGGACATTTTCGTGCAGTTTGACTTGGAGAAGGAACGAGAGAAACCACCCATGTCTTTTTGTTCCCTCTGGTTTTTCTTTTAGGGAGGGAGACACGTAGGCCAAGAAAAAGGGCCCTGGGAGATGATTTAGACCAACCCCTCATTATATAGCCAAGGAAAGGGAGGCCCAGAGAGAGGGGAGTGTTGCCTGAGGTCACACAGTGAGGCTCCAAGTTCCCACAACCCTTACATGCATTTTCAGTATTGTCCTTAGTCCCCACTTAGGTTTTGTCAGTTGGTTTTCCCTCTTTTTGGAAAGCTTCTGGCTGCAGCTTCCTGGCTGTGTTTTGAAATCAGAGTGGAGGTGACGGTGGTAGTGGTGGCGGATGTGGAGTAGGAATGGGAGCAGAGAAGAGCAATTGGGACCACAAGAGATCTCAACCTCACCATCTCCACTGGCCAAAAAAGCCTATCCCAGGCTTTGAAACATCTGTTCCTCCCCCCGGACAACCCCAGGCCTCCTTTTGCTCCCCATTCCCAAGAAATCCCATCCCCTCACTGAGCTCCCTCCATGATTATTGAAGATTATTTCCCACTGAGGGGTGCTAGATTTTTAGCAAATGAAAATGGAAGACACCCTGTTGAATTTGACTTTCAGATAAACAATAAATAATGTTCTAGTATAAATATGTCCCATGCGATATTGGGACATAGAGTGACCTGGCAGCCCTATTCCCCTTCATCATCGTCATTGTGGCAGATACTCTCGACTGCTTCCCCATCAACCTTCCCTCTCCTCTTCATTAACTGAACCCTGGTTTTGCCTGGGGTGGCATTGTGCCCCAGGCAATGAATCCTGATTAGCCTAAGCCAGTCGGGACAATCCTGTTCCTCTTCTATTTTCCCAGACTCCTTTGTATCAGGAATCTGGTGGTTTTAAAATAACCTGCAGAATGTTGATGCCCTCCTTTTCAAAAGATGGAAATTCATCCCTTCCTCTTGAATATAGGCTGGACTTACTGACTCATTTCAAAGATTGACTTCTGAGGCTAGGTTATAAAAAAACCAAAACCATTGTCACTTTTGCCTTGCTCTCGTAGATGACTCACCCTGGGAGAAGTTAGCTACCATGTCGTGAGGACACTCAACAGCCCTGTGGAGAAGCCCACGTGGGAGGAGTAAGTCGTCCCTCTAATAGCCAGTCCCAACATGCCAGGCACGTGGGCGAGCCACCTTGGAAGTGGCTGCCGTGAGCCAGAAAGATCCTTGCATTAATCATATTTTTAAAAATTTCTACATGTTATGATGTTTTAACATCTTTGGGGAGCCTTTGTGGCTAGGAAGCCACTACCCTCCCAGGGCTAGCTAATTTCTAGACACAGAAAACAACTTGTCAGTGAGCCCACATTTCATATATAAACCAACTGATCCAGGCCCATATCCCCAACCACCTTATCTAACTCTCACACAACAAGCCAATATTTCCTCTGCCATAAATCAACCCAGGGCCAGGTACTGGGCAACTAAGGACATCTCCTAAGCTCCAAAGCCCACTGGAATTCAAACTAGCCAATCCTAAACTGGTTACCCTGAACTACCTACTTTTCCCACAGAAACCCCAACAAAGGTTGTGACCTTGGTCTTCCCTTGCTTCTTGCTGTCTCCTGACTAACACTGGTGCTTTCCTCTGTGGCCCTGAATGGCACGCCATGCCTCTCGTTTCTAGGGGAACTCTGAGTAACATTAGACATTTCTTTCAATGGCATTGACTTCTGTGTTGTCACCTTTATAAATTAAGACTCAGGCACAGATCACCCCTGAGAAATTCTGATCCAGAACCAACTAACTAAGGCATTCCTGGATACTTGGCTCCCATAAACTTTTAGAGATAGTAAATGTTTATTGCAGCAACTAGGTTTTGAGTAATTTGTTTTACAGCAATGAATAATTAATAAGATGGTCAGGTGACCTAGCTCTGGCTAATGAGACATAAGGGAAATTATGCTGGAGTGATCCAGGAAGCTTTCCTGATAAAAGGATCAGAAGGGACAGGAGAACTTAGATGTATCACTCTTTTTGAAGTATAACCATCTTGGAACAATGAGGCACTGGAATATAAGAACAGAGGAGTGAAAAAGTAGGAAGAACCTGTGTCTTTTATAACATCGCTAAGCTGGTGGACCAACTCTTTGGCCACCTGCATCCAGATTTGTAGGCAAGCGCACAGTAAATGTCCTTGTGGTATAAGCCACTGTATCCTATAACTTGCAGCTTAATGCATCCCTAACTGATATAAGCAGCATACACAATAGTATCTCACTTAACTGGAGTAACTTATGCAATAATGTCACTTATCTGGAATCTGAAATGAAGCTAAAAGGGCAACTGAGCACCAAAACCACATTGTCCACACCAGGCACCTTACTCTTAGGTAAGCTTTCCCCAGCCTTCACTCATAGCCTTCTTACTTTCACTTTAGATACAATTCTAACAACATTTTTTACAGCCTCTTAGGCCACAGTAGCTTGGAAATAAAATTCAATTCAGTAATCAATCATCTGTCCCGGCCTGGTGTGGCTCAGCGGTTGAGCATCTACCTAGGATCCCGGAGACTGAGGTTTGATTCCCAGTCAGGGGAGTGCAAGAGGCAGCCAATCAGTGACTCTCTCATCATTGATGTTTCTCTCTCCCTCTCCCTTCCTCTCTGAAATTAGTAAAGATTTTAAAAAATCAATCATTTGCTATGTGCAAAGCGCTGTAGGAGGTGCTGCTGAGGGCGAGGGTATCCCTAGATGAGTTTTAAGCAGGAGGGCAAAGTGATCTGCTTGACCAAGGTAACTGGCTGCAATGTAGAGACCGGAGCAAGCTTGGAAAAAGAGAAAAGTTGCTAGTGAGTGCCAATTTATTAAGAAAATATTTAAAATGATTTTTCCATGGAAAATTCCATCTGCAGGACAAACCACTCTAACTCTTCTTAATAGTTGCTAATACTGGCTTCCAAAATATCCTAAATACTTGTCTGCTTTGAATTCTCAAATCCCTTAAAAGTTTTCACAAGTGAAACATCATGCCAGGCCAGGATCTGAGCTCTGAGGAGATGCAGAATGCAGCAATTCTAAGATACCCCGAAGCACAATTATTCCACCTCTATATTTCATAAATGGGATCTAAGGTCCAGGGCAGGGGAAGGAATAGCCTCAGTGACATAGTAGCCTAGCGGTGAAGTGAGGACTCGAATTCAGAACTGTGAACTTTCCCTTTCTCCAGGCAGTGTGGAAGGCAGGCCGATTCCCTCAAATAACCCAAGATTTCCTCTCATGAGGAAGAGAGCTTGGACCTAGTGCTCTGAGCTCCCTGCCCCCTTCCCGGGTCAGGAAGCTCTGCCTGCCCAGGATTTCCTGTGTGTGGGAAAGAAACAGGATGAGCAGATAACTCTTCCAAGGCTTATTTTCAAGTGTGTGAGGCCATCTCTTTGGTAAGTCTGCAGCAGCCCTGGCCAAGACGACCAATCTGTTGACATATGTTTTGTGTATTTCTAAAAGTAATCAAAAGGATGACTGTGCACCCATGAAGCACAAGGCCGGACGTGGTAGGGAGAAGAGCACGGGTCATTGTCCCTGCCCTTGGGGAGCTGCCTTGGTTTGGGTCCTCCCAGAAGCAGACCCTAAGATAAGTATTTAATGCAAATAATCTATCTGTGAGGTGGTCCTGGGGAATCTATGCAGAGGAGTGGGGAAGTGAGACAGGGAAGAGAAGGCAGCCAGTAAAAAGAGCATTATGGTGGGAAACCAGAGCTCAGCCCTACAAGGGAACTCTCCAAGACAGTGTGGAGAACGCCTCAGTCACCCCAAAGAAGGGGGTTGGGGTATCTATCTGCCAATCCTCCATCCTTGGTGATGCTTCCAGCTAGCATGCATGTAGGCACAAGTGTGCTCCTGGGCCAGGGCGATGTCATCAAGCATAGAGTTCCAGGCATTTGCAGTGAGCAGCCTTTAGTGGGGTAGAGGTGATTGTCAGGGAGATATGGGCAGTGTCTGTCTGCTCCAGGGGCTGACCATTAATTGGTTTTACATCCACAGGAAAAGGCGAACACAGGCCCAGGAGATATGTCTTCCTCTCTCTGGGTGGGGACGCTGAGGTCGCGTGCAGTGCAATGGTGGGGGCTTTTGCCTGTCCAGGCCTGCGTCACCCTTTTCTCTTCATGTTGGGAACCCAGGTGGCTGCACAGTGACACTCAGACCACATTTCCCAGTCTCCCTTGCAATGAGGAGGGGGCACGTGAATGATTCCAGCCAAAGAAATGTCAGCAGAAGGGACGTGTGCCTCCTCCAGGCCTGGGTCACAAAGGCCTCCCGCACTCTATTGTTTTTTCTTTCTTTCCCTTTCTGTGGCAAATTTGGAGGCCCTTGTTGCCTGTCGTGGAATGGCTTCCAAGGTGTGAAGGAACATCATGAAAATTACTACGCAAAGCACTGTCGTCGGTTGAGGTTAGTTCTAAGAAGGAAAAGGTTAAGGTGACATGAGCACTTTGTGTTGTGATCCAGGCAGAGGGAACAGCATGGGCAAAGGTCCTGAGGCAAGAAGGCAGAACCCAAAGCAAGCCACTGTGGCAGGAGGTAGTGAGCAAGGGAGGGTGGCATGAGAGGAAGGTGCGTGATCCTGATACAAGATTCATGGGTTTGCGGGAGGAATTTGATGGGTATGGGCTAGACACTACTCTCCCTCTTCTCCCTGGAGGCAGAGCACCAGTTTAAGAAACTCAGATTTGAGGGGGCGGGGTGGCTTGGATAGTTGTGGAGTTCAGTGGCCCCCATGCCAGGATTCCCCTGTTTCAGGGTCAGGGCGCCCTGCCCTAGTCTGTGGTGGGGGTGGGGGTTTTCTGTTTTCTAATCACAGCCCAGCTTTACCTCAGAGGATCACCTGCCCTGAATTTGGTGAGTAATGAAATCAGGGCACTCAGACCCGTTCTTGGGCTGGGTTCCTCTCATCTTAGAAGACTCCATTATCAGTGCTATGGGCTCTTCTGGTGAGCTAGCCTGGGAACCGCACCACGTTTTTTGTTAAACCTCAAGTAACTGACTTAAAAATGAACTGTTGGCCCTGGCCGGTGTTGCTCAGTGGTTAGAGAGTCAGCCCAAGCACTGAAAGGTCACAGGTTCGATTCTGGCCAGGTCAGCATATATACGGGAGGCAGCCAATTGATGTGTTTTTCTCGAATCAATGTTTCTCTCTTTCTCTCTGTCTCTCTCTCCCCCTCTCCCTCCTTCCCTCCCTTCCACTCTATGTAAAATCAGTGGAAAAATATCCTCAGGTGAGGATAAACCAAAAAAACCCCACAAAACTGTTGGGCCAGAGCTGCTTGTCTGATCCCTCTGGGGCTGCCATTTGCCTTCCCCTTCCCCTCCCCCAGAGCAGTGTCCTCTCGGGAAATGCAGCTGACCCAGCTGCATCCGTGGGAAGACCTGGCCCCCACACTTCACCCTCCTGGCCCTGCAGGGGCCACAGGAAATGACCCTCTTAGCAGCCACGAGCTGCAATCCGGAGGACAATGACAGAGGGACGGAAGCCTGTTTGTCCCAGCTAACTTGTCCCCTTGGATGGATGCCAGCTGCTAGAAACATAACACTGAAGATTTAGTGGGAAAAAGTATTTTTTAAAAAAACAAACAAACAATCCTATGAGTTTGAGCCAACTTCTGAGGCTCTGAGGGGTTTTGTTTTCTTTATTTGTGTGTGTGTGTGTTTAAAAGATAGATAAGGCTCAGAGAATCAAAGAATCTAAGGTTTGGAAGGTCAGCCGTCCCACCCAAGCAGCAGGCGCCCCTGTGGTGTCCATCTTCATGTGGCTGGCCCTACCTCTCCACATGGCTGGCTGTTAATTACATCACTTGGCTCTGGCCACTGTCCCCTCCCTACCTCCACTCACCACTTAGAAGCTGGAAAGCTCTTCTCAAAACCAAATCGAGTCCCCCTTTCTGGGGTTCTGCAGGCTGGCTCTATCATTCTTCAGTCTTAGCTCACTTTTGCTACGAGGCTTCCAGACCACTCTCTATGAAATAGCACCTCTCAGTCTTTCACTCTTAAAGCATTCAATGCACTTAACCACATTTAAAATGGCCTTGTTTGTTCACACATGCTTGGTGCATAATAGGTGCTCAATAAATGTTTGTTGACTGAATATTTTTCAGTGGTTGTAGCATTCAGAAGAGAGTTGGATCAGAGAATTCAGATTTCATTGTATTTCAACAAACATTATTGGTTACAAACTGCACCAGGACTGAGAGGCAAACCAGGAATTCCACTAATTAATTAATTCATTCATTCATTCATTCATTTGGAGGGGAGAGCCCTGAATAGATAGTGGCTCAGTCTGGGAGTGCAGAGACTCAAGAAAACTTCATGGAGGAGGAGATTTGAGGTGGGTTTTCTATCAAAGAGAAGCCAGGTGGTGTTGGGGGGCACTGTTCAGCTTGAGGAAACTACCTGAACAAAGGTTTGAAAGTGTGAATGGGAATGTGTGCGGAAAAGGAAGAGAACTGTGGAGTGTGGAATTTAATTGATTCCCACTTTGAACCCCCAGGGAAGGCAGAGACCTGGTTTTATCTGGGGCTGCAGGGAGGATGCTCCACCTTGTTTGCTGAAGCAATGGAAGGATGAATGTGAATGCCTAAGGTGGGGGTGGGGAGTGAAGCTGTTCTGTTGCCCTGGAGGCCTTGAATGCCGCGCTAAGCAGTCCAGATTTTCATCTATAGGTAACAGAGTCTAATAAAACTAATGAGTTTGATAAACCTGTTTTAAGAGCCTGGATGTCACTGAATCCTGAACTCCAGTTCTCTAAAGATGCAGACAGACTATCCCAGGATGCTTCTGGAAAATATAGCTGCTTGGGCCCCATTCTGGAAGAGTCTGATTCTAAGTTGCAGTTGAGCCTGGTCATCTGCCTTTTCACAACCTTTCCACATGTTCTCATCATCCACCAGGTTTTTGTGACCATGGAGGCTCAGAGAGGCGAAGGCATTTGCCCAAGGTCATAGCCAGACAGCCGCAAAAGGGGCATTTGGACCAGGTCTGCCTGGCTTGCCCGCTTCATCTGCAGCCTCCCTCTGCGCTAGCTTCTTGCTCCAGCTTTATTTTCCCCTGGATGCAAGAATCTAAGCCATGGCTGGGTCTGCTCCCCCCCTTGTTCTCCCTTCCCCTCCCCACCCCCAGTCTGAAAGGTCAGGTACGTCCCAGCCTTCCTCGGGCATGTCCATTTATGGCTCTGTTGTTCCAAAATGTGGCCAAATTTATAAACTCCCCTTTCCCGGAGACACGAAACAATTTGTGCAGAGTGCAGTGCGGGGGCAGGGCTGGGAGCTTCGTCTGAGGCCTGGACTTCAGCCCGGGCCCAGGCCCAATGAGCTCTGGCGTTGGACGGGCCCCCGCCACTCCCTGCGCCTCAGTTTCTCCACCTACAGAACAAAGGAACTGGTCTAGATCCATCTTTAAGTCCTTCCCAAGTCTAGATACATCCAGTTTCCTGCTTACAAATGCCAATTCCTTAACCAGGGGCCCAACGATTGTAAAGGAAGGTGCTAGAGGATGGACTGCAGCCTCTTTTGCATGATTTCCTTCCTTTTCTCTTTTTTTGCTTGATTTATTTTTTAACTAAAAAAATTACCCAAAGAATCAACTTTCACTGTAAAGTAATAGGCACTCTCTCCAGTCACCCATTGGACTGATTGTTACAAGTGTGGGTGGAGCACCCAAGACAGATTATTTGCACATATGTATACAAGTATTCATGCTCGTACAGGAGGGGTTTTATTTCACTTATTTTTTACATAAATGGAATTGTATATTTTGTTCGGCATCTTACTGTTTTAATCTAATTTTTATCTCTTTTTCTGCATTCGTCTGTAAAGAGTTTGAGATAAAGTTTACATACCATAAAATTTGCTCGCTGTGAGTGTATAGTTCAGTGATTGTTAGTAGATTTATAGAGCTGTGCTACCATCACCACGAACCAGTTTTAGAACATTTCCACAACCCCCAAAAGGGCCATTATGCCCATTTTTTTAAGTCAATCCCCAGTGTCTCTTCCAGCCCCAAGCAACCACTGAACTTTCTGTTGCTACGGGTTTGCTTCTTCTGGACATTTCACATAAGTGAAATCATACAACGTGTGATCTTTGCATCTGCCTTCTTTTATTAACATAACTATTTGAAGATTCATCCTCAGGGTGTGTCGTTTTCATTGCTAGTATCCCATTGTATAGGGAGACTATAGTTTCTTATCCATTTACCAGTGGGTGGGCACTTGGACTGCTTCCAACTTGGGGCTATTATGAAAAATATTGTTATAAACATTCACATACAAGTCTTTGTTTGGGCATGTGTTCACATTTTTCTTGGGTGGGTACCTCCGTCCTAACCTTTTAAACTGCTGTGGCATTCTCCTTTGGAAGGATGCATCCTGATGTCATAACCTGTCTCCTATAAGTGGACTAGTGTCCCCTAGTGTTGCCAAGGTCTCACTCTCACGAACCCTGCTGCTCTGAGCTTCTTGGCCGATTCCTCTTTGGGCACGTGTGCAAGGAGAGAGGTGGCTGGGTCACAAAGTATGTACATTTTATATTTGTTTAATTGTTGCCAAATGATAACATGACAATCTTAGCTCCTCTTCAAAGGAACAGGGAATGGCGAGAGAAGGCAAGGAGGAGAAAGAAAGAGAGAATCCATTGTAAAGATATCACCACCACTCTCACTCTGCCCACTGAGCTCGAGGGACTAAACAAAGACGAGAAAGGCCACTTCTGGGGAAAAGTCCCCAGGGTGCAGGGTAGGGCAGTCCCAGGATGGCTGAGGCCAGGCAGGAGAAAGAAGAGGTTGGGATAAAGACAACCCTTTCTCCCAAGTTTCTGCTTTACAAGCCTGTTAGGTAGTGAGCTCTCTGTCACTGGAAGTATGTAAATGGAAGCTGGCCAACCATTTGGAAGAGGCTGTAAAGGACTTCTTAGAATCTTATAGAAAATTGAGATACGTAACCTCTGAGGCAGCAGTGTGGCTGAGATGTTAAGAACAGGGGCTTCACTGGCAGGGCCTGCGGTTCAAACCCAGCCTCTATTCCCTAACTCAGTGTGATGCTAGGAGAGTACATTCAGCACCCTTAGCCTCAATTCTTCCAGCTCTAAGGATAGACTCTGGGCATGTGTGGGCAGGGGTCAATGACATCAGGTGGGTGGGGCTCAATTGTAGGACCTATGATTATGACTCCCTTAGTCCTGTCACCACAAGCTGTGCTGTCTGGGGACCCCGGAAACTGGGCGTGAGAAGACAGTGATGTGCGCTCAGTAGTCTAGAGAAGAAATGCCGTGAAGGACCCTCATGGTGTGGGGTTCACATCCGGGCCTCCCTATTTCCAGCTACGTGGCCTTGGGCAAGGATTTAATCTGTGACTCAGTGTCCTCACCTGTATAACAGTAAGAATACCAACCTCGTACGGCTGTTGGATAGGGAGGAGAGGTTAAACTTCATGTGATAGAAAATCCCAATATAACAGTGGCTTGCCCAAGAGGGTAATTTCTTTCTCTCATGTACTAGAAGTCTAGAGGTGGGCAGGTGAGCTGTCCAAGGCCGACAGCCCATGGAGTAGTTAGGGATCTAGTTCCAGTTCTTCCGACTTTAGTGTGTGGCCTTAGTCGTCTATCCAGTGGGCAGCCAGAGATCCAGCCATCACGTCTGTATTCAGAGAGCAGGATGGAGGACGAGGGGACAAGGGGGCAAAGAGCAGGCATCTTTACAAGGTTTCCCCAACTGTCACCGGACAGTTCCACGTAGGTCTCATTGACTAGAACTTCATCAACTGGCTATACTAGGGGATGGATATTGGGTAGACAGGGAACAGCTTTGTCTGTTTCTTCCAGCCCCCAAGTAACCACTCTTTTTATTTTTATTGTATTTACGGATTGATTTTTAGAGAGAGGGGACAGGAGAGAGAGAGAAACATCGATGTGTTGTTCCACTTATTTATGCATTCATTGGGTGATTCTTGTATGTGCCCTGACCGGGGATTCAACCCACAACCTTGATGTATCAGGACGTTGCTCTAACCAACTGAACTACCCGGCCAGGGCACTATTCGGACTCTTTGCCGTAGATTTATCTCACTTGTTCTAGAACTTTATACAAATGTCATCACACAGAACATTCTCTTGTATCTGGTTTATTTTGTTCAACATTGTATTCATAAATTCCTGAGGTGTTTGAAAACTCTCCATCCAGAAAGACACATTCAACATTCAGTCTTTCATTAATTTCTTTCATTATAGAGCCACTCATTCAACAAATATTTCTTGAGCCCCTATTGTATGAGGAGAGCTGGCCTAACAGTCACCCGTGGCAGAGACTGATGAACTGTGAGTCCCCCAGGATGTTATCTGACCCCAAAATATTTGGCAACAACTCTCTTCTGAACTCCCCTTGCATCAGGCAGAATCCCTGGTACACAGAGGCCACACAGCCCAGTGGTAAGGAGCTCAGGCTCTGGCATCCATGGATGGGCACTTAGTAGATGCTTAATAAACAGTGACTGTGACTATTTTGTTGGCATGGGAGCATTGTAAAGAGCAGAGCCCTCTTTTTTAATCCTTCACTGGCCCTATAAGGTAGGCACCACTACAATCTATGTTTTACTAATGAGGGAAGGATGCTCAGAGAGGTAAGGTAACTCTCCAGAGGTTGCACAGCTGATGAGTGGCTGAGGCGGGATTCAAACCTAGTCCTATTGAGTTTGAGCTTTCATCTCTGCTCTGCGGAATCAGCTCACTCCTCCTCGCCTTTCTTTAAGCCTTGACCCACTCAAGGGAGAGCCCAGAATCGCCATGGACCAAGGCTGTGCATTTTGCTCTGCCATTTCTTAGTTGTCTTTCTTCCACTTTGGGGCCCAACCCAAGATGTTTTCCTGGCTTTGGATCTTGTCTGTTTCAGCTTAAAATCATGTTGGAGGGGGTGGGAAAGGCATAACTCGCCAGCAGCTCCTCCCCATCCCCATCCAATGCCTCGGGCCTGGGTTCTAGATAGTGTCACTGCAATTTGTCCCCCTTCATCCTGCTCCTTGGGGACTGTCCACCTCGGGGCCCTCCTGGGACCTACACTCCAAACTTCTTTCAAGTGGCCCCAAACAGCAGCTTTTTCCTAAATGATGGGAATGAGATTACACATGTGGGTCAGTTGTTACCAACGCCCTGACTCACCCAGCTCATTCCTGTGAATGAATGAGCCTTTTATTTTAACTGCTGGCTTTTAAAGGACCCATACATCTGTTTTTCTGACCACGTAAAATCTATTAGAGAGGGGGAAAATGTGGTTCAAAGAAATAGTTAAGTTTTCTCCATGGGAGAGAATTTTCCAGGGAAGAAAATATGTTGACCTTATGATACAGTTGAGTGGCTTTCAAAAAATATTTTTTTCAGCACATGAACCCTTTTACAGAGGCTACTTAAGCTGAAGCTCAGCGTACAAACGGTAAGAGGGGAGCTTCTGTGATAGAGGGAGGAGGGGTGGGGTTGCCGAGTGAAGCAGCTTCCCTCTCACTCCCGAGCCACCCGTTTCTCTCTGAAACCTGCCACTGGGTGTGGCACCCAGTTTGAGAACCTCTGACAGCACCCTGACCCAGGATTATCCTTTCCTAGCGCGTGACCGTAGGAAAGGGAGCAGGATTCTCTGGAGTCCGTTTCCCCACCTGGGAAATGACACGGTTGTCCTAAATATTTCCTAAACTTCTTTCCAGTTCTAAGATTCGGTGTGACTGAGGACCATTCAATCTGAAGTGGCAAACTGTTGGAAATATAGACTTTTTGAAAAAAGAAAAACAAAAAGAAAAACAGAGTCCTCTTGTTTGAGAAGATCCAGCAACAAACCGACGGCTATAAAAGTGTTTTCCAAGTTAGAAGTGCTGTGGCCCTCCCTGCAGGAATTGATAGAAAATGACCAATAATTTCATTTGCCTCATTATTAGAAAGTAGGTTAAGTCAAATCACTATGCTGTATGCCTTAAACTTACACAGTGCTACATGTCAATTATATTTCAATAAAACTGAGGAAAATATTAAAATGTAAAAAAAAAGTAAAAAAAAAAAAATACTACCCAAGAAATATCACTCCCAAAATCAGTGCAAAAATCAATTCATCAGTAACCCTTCCCTCATGCTCAGTATATGACATGTACTAAGTAATGAAAAGTACTTAGTAATGAGAAATCAAACTAAATGTTGCTATAGACTGTTTTTAAAAATCAAACATATACATACATCTAGAATTGTCAACTGTTCTCCTTTGCTCAGGCTGAGCGGTTTCTTGGGACACAGGACTTTCAGCATTAAAACCAGGAAAATCCCAGGCACACAGACATGAGTTGCTCACCCACCTTTTCACACAGCAGTTACTATGTGCCATTTTTTCACATGTTCTCTTTTAATCTGCATCACAACCTTATGAGGTAAGTACTATTATTATCTTCATTTTACAGATCCTCAGGGAAACTAAAGCTCAGAGAGGTTAAGTGGCTTTTCCAAGGCCACTTGGAAAAGAGCTGGCTGGTGGCAGAGCCAAGATGAAAATCCACAGTGTGGCTCTGGTGCCTGTAATTGCTACATCACACTGTTTTATTCCTAAATTGTGTCTTTGGTGAATGATAGAGCTGTGGCCAGTCTGTGACACTCAGGAGACCCAGGCCTGGCTCTCTGTATAATATTGAGGGGCCCCAGCATCTCTGGATCCTGCTTTCAGTTCAGTGAAATGAAGGGGCTGGTCTGGAACAGTGGTTTTTCCCACTTTTTTAAGCAGTAGAGCTTGTCAGACAATAAGGACCCCAATATATAAAACAGATCATAGCCATAAAGTTTACATATTCAAGGTTTAGCTAAAAATTCTTCATGGTGTACAGAAATTCCTGAAACTCTGCCCCGTAGCCCGAGGCTTCCAAAAGCAGAGTGTGAAAACTTGCGGTTTAATTGTTCTCTAAGGACCTTTTAGGCTTTAAAATGAAATCCAACTTTTAATTTGAGCATTTCATTCGTTCATGCTGCAAAAATGTTGGAGCTGCATAAGATTTGCCAGGCACTGGTTCAGACCCTGGAGCCTCGGAGATGAACCAGACCAGGGTTTCTCCATTGTCGCACGATTGTCATGTGGGGCTGGAAAATTCTGTTTTGTCCTGTGCATTGTAGAATGTTAGCAGCATTCCTGGCATCTACTCACTAGATGCCAGTAGCACCTGCCCAGTTGTGACAGCCCAGAATGTCCCCACTCGTTGCCAAATGTTCCCTGGGGGTAAAATTCAACCCTGGTTAAGAATTACTGAGCTAAACTATTGAAGATCTCTCATCTCATGAGCTTATTATGTTCCCCGGGGAGAAGCAGGCAAACATATTTAAAAAAAGAAATTACCAGAGAATGATAAACACACGATAAAACAAAAACAGGGTGCTGAGACGTGTTACTGGGGGGCTTCAGGTTGGGTGGGCAGAAAAGTGTCTCTGAGGGGCTCTTTGATCTGGAACTGAATGTCCGGCAGGAAGGGGCCAGTCATGAAAAAACCTGAAGGAAGGAGTGTGCTTCAGTCACAGGAAGCAGTGGAAAAAAACGAAGGCCAGTGCTAGGAGCACCTATGATGAGGGGCGGGGGAGGGAGAGGTGAGCTGAGTGGGGAGTGGAAGGGAGGTAGAAACAGGGAGGATTAGATCTCTGAGGGCCCTCGTAGGCCACGGGAAGGAGGTTTGATTTTATTTTTAAATATGAGCATCTGCTGTGTGTTCCTGGGCCAGATGCTGGGGACACAAATGTGAGCAAGGTAGTTTACTTGTGAGCCCACAGAGGATGAGGCAATTGCTTCTATCTGGGGTGAGTCTAGGAAGGCTTCATGGTGGAGGTGACGTCGGAGCTTACTTGAAGAATGAACAAGAACCCATCATGTGATGAAAAGGGGGCAGCAGAAGTTGCTTCCCACGCCTTATGCAAGTGATTCTCTCTGCGCAAGCTGTTAAATTGCTGACTCTTGTGCCCTATCCCCAGAGGTACTGGGGCCCAGGAATCTGTATTTGACCAGTATTATAATGATTCTGAAGCAGGTAGGGGGGGGCCCCACTTTGAGAATGGTGTTCTGTGGCTTTCATGCCACTTGTCTAGTGCTCAGTGGAGTTATGAATGTCTTGACAAGTATTGTTTTAATTGGTTAGTATTCACTGGTCTATTGTGTAGCAGAACTCAGAGATAGAAGAGAAAGGCAGAAGGACCCAGTCTCTGCCTCGCTGCACCCCCAGGTACTCCCTTCTCTAGTTCAGCAGGTCCTTGAATAATGCTATTTAATTTTATGTCATTTCATTATATGTTGATGAGAAAAAAAATTGATTCCTGGCTGGGGCCACTCCCTGTTGAGTTTGCACAGACTCCCAATGTCTGCGTGAGTTTTCTCTGGGAACTCCAGTTTCCTTCCACATCCCAGAGATGTGCCAGTGCAGTGAGCTGGCGTGCCTACAGTGCCCCAGTCTGGGTGAGTATGGGTGCTCACCTTGTGCCCTGAGCTGGCAGGATAGGCTCTGGCCACCTTTGACCTTGACCTGGAATAAGTGGGTTGGAAAATAATTATCTTACTTGATTTTATTCGCCTTTCTTAAATGTATGTATAGCTCACATTTATTTTGATGTTTAATATTAGAAGTGTTTAGGGCCTTAGAAGTTTGGCGATGTTTTCATGTCCAGGAATATGCTGTAGGAACTTTTGTTTATATCAGTTAACCTATGGTAAAATTGCTTTCATTATACTGTGCATCGTTTGGCTTAAAGTCGACTTCCAAAAACGTATCAATGATGTTAAGTGAGGACTTGCTGTATGAGGAAACAGACTCAGTGGGGGGTGAGTAACACCCTCAAGGTCACACAGCTCAGAAGAGGCCCTTCTGGACACTGAATTCAGGCCTATGGACTCCCAGTCCAGTGCTCTTCCCCTCACCAACACACTCAGGGTGTTCTTCACTGGAAGAGATTCCTGTATATGCCATCCATGAAGCCAGTGTCTACCGATTTGAAAATCAGCTCTGACTCACACCAGAGGGAGCCGCATGAAGCAAGGCCAGTTGCCAAAAAGTGGGGAGGCGAATACACACACACACACACACACACACACACACACACACACACACACACACACACAAAGGGCGCTACACATAAGGCCGTGAACACGCAAGTGCCCCAATTGCTGGTTGTTTTCCTTCCAACTTGACACACATGGAGATGAAGGGGAAAAAAATCCCACAAAAATGTTCAGACCACAGGAAATATGTTGGCAACTGTCGGAGGTGTGGACAGAGGCTCTTGCAAGAACAGGCTGGTATGAAGCTGACGCCAGGGATGAGAGTGGGCCTCACTGCCCGGAGCATGACTAAGAAGAACTTTCCTTCGCTGCAGCCCAACTCCCTTTCCTCGTTACACTGGGTGAATTTTGCAGCCGGGACCCCACCAGATCAGGACCTGAAGCTATATAAGTGAGTCGTAGGATGTAAATGTGGAAGCTTGTAATCATCTAAGTGTGTAATTGTGTAAGTGACTAAGCATGGAGGAGGGTAAGCAGATGAGCAAGTGTGTAATTGTGTTAGCCTGTGAGAGTGTAAGCATGTATAAGGCACATGTGCCAGGAGGTAAACATGTAAAGAGGTAAAGGTAAGCGTGTAAACATATCATTGAGTAATTATAGGTCAGGGAGTAACCATGCAATTGTTTAGGCAGAAAGTTTATAAATAAGTAAAGAGGTAAGCAGGCACGCATATAAATGGGTGAGCATGAAGGTGGGTAAATGTGAGCATTTGGCCTGCTGCTCGAGGTGAGACACTTCCATGCGCTGCACCGACATGTACCAAGGCTGTTTTTAGGATTTCAACCTGATCACGGTTTTGGCTTGTGATAGGGTGAGGTGACAACATCTAAGACCTATACTAGAGTGGTCTCAGCACAAAATGGCCTTAGGTTATTTGGGAGATTATTTCTACTCACCACATTGTCAGAGGCAGGGCATACAAAGTTCTAGTGCCTCAGTGTGCTGCAAGGCTGGTTCCCCAAAGTGGTCTTCGGCATCCGTGAAATGACTTCAGGTGGTGCGAGGATAAACACCTTTTCTATCATTACATGTGTCTTTGAGGAAAACTTAAAACTGTCCTCTAAAGTCATGATTTCATGATGGCCATTGTTTCTTAAGACGAGTTAAAACTGGTCATAGAGTCATGTGCCGCTTAACAATGGGGATATATTCTAAAAAATGTGTTGTGAATATAGAGTGTATTTACACAAATCTAGGTGGTATAATTGTATGTGCTATCTTTTTATACAACTGGCAGCACGGTAGGTTTGTTTACACCAGCATCACCACAAACACGTGAGTAATGTGTTATGCAATGACATTACGACAGCTACATCATCACTAGGTGACAGGAATATTTCAGCTCCATTATAATCTTATGGGATCACTGTTGTATATGTGGTCTGTCATTGACCAAAACATCATTATGCGGCTCATGACTGTACGTGTATTTAAATTTTGAAAAAGTGAGTTGATCTCACTCTACAACTGGGGCCCCTACGAGCAGCCTAATTTGCCAGTGGCAGTTGTAGTGGCAATAGCTTCCATTCCACAACCAGGACAGCAAAATCCTGTGCTTCCCTGCATGAGGCATTGGGAGACTTAGGCCCAGTGGCTTCTGTCTACCCCCATCCCTGCCAGAGGTTCTCCAAGACAGCAAGTGACCCAGAATAGCACTTATTCCCCCACATATGGGACCAACAGGGATTGAACAGGAGTCTCAGCATCACTAGAAAAATGAAGCAGATTATAATAGTACTTCAAAGGCTCAGAAAATTAATCTGTCATTGGAACTGAATTAAACCCCATAGCAGTGTGCTGGAACCTACACCTAAACAGGGTGATTGTTAATATACAAGATTTCAATAGGATCAAGAATTTCCTAATGTAATAACCCAAATGTCCAGGATACAATAAAAAATCATCTATTACACCAAGAACTAGGAAAATTACAATTTGAATGAGAAAAAAAAATCAATAGATGCTAATATCAAGATGAAGTCGACGTTGAAATTAACTGACAAGGATTTTTTTTAAAAAAATATATCTTTGTTGATTTCAGAGAGAGGAAAGGAGAGGGAGAGAGAGAGATAGAAACATCAATGATGAGATAGTCATTGATCCTGCACCCCCCGACTGGGGATCGAGCCCACAACCTGGGCATGTGCCCTGACCAGGAATCGAACCCCAGTCACCTGGATCCTAGGTCGACACTCAACCGCTGAGCCATGCCCAGCTGGGCTGACAAGGATTTTAAAGCAACCATCATAAAAATGCTTCAACTATAATTATAAATTCTCTTGAAACAAGTACAAAAATAGACAATCTCAACAAAGAAATAGAAGTTATAAAAAGAGCCAAATAACATTTATAGAACTGAAAAATGCAATAACCAAAA
Organism: Miniopterus schreibersii; assembly: GCF_964146895.1. Lineage (NCBI taxonomy): Eukaryota > Metazoa > Chordata > Mammalia > Chiroptera > Miniopteridae > Miniopterus > Miniopterus schreibersii. The sequence continues at coordinate 15,583,379 of NC_138122.1, forward strand.
TACAAGTCTTGCTTGATGGACTCATTAAGGTAGTGGAGATGACAGAGAGTATAATTAGTGAACTTGAAGACAGGTCAATACAATTTACTCAATCTGCACAACAGAGAGAGAAAACAGTGAAAATATATGCAAAGGACAAATCTGACTCTTATCCAAAATATACAAAGAACACTTAAAGCTCCACAATAAGAAAACAAACTATTTAAAAATGGGTAAAAAAATTAGACACTTCACCAAACAATTTATAAAGATAGCAAATAAGCATATGAAAAAATGCTCTACATCATATGTCCACATTTTATGCTTTTATTTTGTCAAAACCTGGAAATGATCAAGATTCCCTTTAGTAGGGAATGGATAAGTTGTGGTAAGCCACAGAATGGAATATTATTCATGACTAAAAAATGAGCTATCAATTAATGAAAAGACACAGAAGAAACTTAAATGCATAATGTTAAGTGAAAGAGACCAATCTGAAAAGGCCACATACAATATGATTCCAACCACATGACATTCTTGAAAAGGCAAACTATGGAGACAGTAAAAAGATCAGTGGTGATCAAGGATTAGAGTAGGGAGGAATGACTAGGCAGAGCACAAGATATTTTTAGAACAGTGAAAATACTCGGTATGGATACATGTCATTATACATTTGTCCAAACTCATAGAATGTATAAAACCAAGAGTGAACCCTAAGATAACTATGGACTTTGGGTGATTATGATGTGTCAATGCAGGTTCATCAGTTGTAATAAACGTACCACTCTGGTGAGGAATGTTGATAATGGAGGAGGCTATGCATATGGGAAATCTGGCACCTTCATCTTGGTTTTGCTTTGAACTAAACTGCTCTAAAAAAAAGGCTGAAAAAAATTGGACAGAACCACTGTGGGACAATAACAAAGGATCTAGTTTTCATATCACTGGAGTACCAGAAGTAGAAGAGAAAGAGTGGGGGACTAAAAAAATATGCAAAGAAATAATATTGGAAACTCCCCAAATTTGATGAAAGATATAAAAATATAGATACAAGAAGCTGAGTGAATCCCCAATAGTACAAACTCAAAGAGATCCACATCAAGATACATAATAATTAAACTTCTAAAAACCAAAGATGAAAAATATTAAAAGCAGCCAGGGAGAAATGACACATTTCCTATACAGGAATACCACCTTAAATGACAGCAGGTTTATCACCTGAAACCATGGAGACAGGAGAAAAGTGGCAGAACATTTTTCAAATGCTGAAAACAATAAAGAACTGTCAACCCTAAATCCTATAATCCAATGAAACTATCCTTCAGGAAGGAGGAAATAAAGACATTCTCTGATGAATGAAAATTAAGAGAACTGGGCTTCAACAAAATGAAAAACTTATGTTTTGTTAAAGACACATTTATAAGATGAAAAGACAAATTACAGGTTGGGGAAAAAAGATTTCCAACCCATATATTTGATAAAGAACTTATACCCATAATATATAAATAACTCTTACAGCTCAATAATAAAAGACAATACAATATTTTTAAAAAGTGGACTAGAATCCAACAACATATAATGAAGATTATATACCATAACCAAATGGGATTTATCCTGGGAATACAAGGTCGGTTTCGCATCCCAAAATTAATGTAATACATAGTATCCTTAGAATAAAGAACAAAAAATACATGATCATCTCAGTAGATGCAGAAAAGGCGTTTGACAGAATACAATTTTTCATGATAAAAACACTCAACAGTATAGAATCGGAGGTAATGTCTTCAACCTGATGAAAGTATCTATGAAAAACCTACAACTATTTAATGCTGGAACTTCTGGTGCTTTCCCCTAAGATGAGAAGCAAGATAAGATCCACTCTAGCCACTGCTACTCAACATTGTATTATAGGTTCTAACCAGAAAAATCAGTCAAGAGAAAGAATTGAATTGGAAAGGACGAAGTAAAGCTATTTGCAGATCACATAATTTGTATGTAGAAAACCCAAAGGAATATACTCAGAAAAATGCTAATAGTACAGTTCTAATAAACAACTTCATCAAGGTTGCAGAGAGACTTCATCGAGGTTGCAGAACACAAGATCCATATGCAAATTTATCATTTGTGTTTCTATATACTTACAATGAACAATCTTAAAATGAAATTAAGAAAATTTCTATTTGCAGTAGCATCAAAAAGAATGAAATACTTAGAAATCATTTAACAAAACATGTGGAAAACATACTCTGCAAACTACAGAATACTGTGAAAGAAATGAAGCTCTAGTATATGGGGAAAGATGTCCTGTTCATGGATTGGAAGACTTCATATTATTAAGTGGCAATATTTTTCAGATTGACCCACAGATTTGACACAATCTCTATTAGAGTCCCAGTTGGTTTATTTGTAGAAATTAACAAGCCGATTCTAGATTTCACATGGAATTGCAAAGGACCCGGAATAAACGAAAGAAATTTTGAAAAGAACGAAGTTAGAGGACTCACACTTCCCAATTTCAAAACTTACTACAAAGCAACAGTAATCAACAATAATAATTATGTTACTGGCATAAGGAAGAATATATAGATCAATGAAATGGAGTATATAGATCAATGAAATGGAATTGAGAGTCCAGAGGGAAACCCATTCGTCTATGGTCACTTGATTTTTGACAAGGGTGCCAAGGTCATTCTATGGGGAAATAATAGTCTTCGATAAATAGTGCTTGGGCCCGGCCAGTGTGGCTCAGCGGTTGAACATCAACCTAGGATCCAGGAGATCGAGGTTTGATTCCTGGTCAGAGCACATGCCGGGGTTGCAGGCTCGATCCCCAGCAGGGGGCGTGCAGGAGGCAGCCCATCAATGACTCATCATTGATGTTTCTATCTCTCTCCCTCTCCTTTCCTCTTTCTGAAATCAATAAAGATATATTAAAAATAAAATAAAATAAAAATAAATAGGGAAAACTGGATAGCCACAGGCAAAAGAGTGACATTGGACCTTACCTCATCCCATAGTGAAAAATTGATCAAAGACCTAAATGTAAGAGCTAAAAGTATAAAACTCTAAGAAGATAATGTTGGGTTAAATCTTAATGACCTCAGATTCGGGGATGGATTCTTAGGTCTGACACCAAAAGCATGAGAAATAAAAGAAAAATAAATAAATTGGATTTCATCAAGATTAATAACTTTTGTGCTTAAAAGGACACTGTCAAGAAAGTGAAATGACAACCCATAGAATGGGAGAAAATAATTGCAAATTATATATCTGATACGGGAATGGTATCTAGAATACATAAAGAACTTTTATAACTTAATAAAAAGACCAATAACCCAATTAAAAATGAGCAAAGGACTTGAATAGGCAGTTCTCCAAAGAAGATATACAAATAATCAGCACATGAAAAGAAGCTGAAATTTATTAGTTATCAAAACCATGAGATACCACTTCATACCCACTAGAATGGCTATAATCAAATAGTCAAATAAGTCAAAAAAAAAAGGAAAAAAAAGTAATGTTGGTTAAAGATATGAAAAAATCAGAACCCTCATATACTACTAATAGGAATGTAAAAGAATGAACCCATTTGGAAAACAGTAGGCACTAAACATAGAATTACCACATGACCCAGCAGCAATTACGCTCCTAGGCATAGATCTAATGGAAATGAAAACATATCTTCACACAAAAGTTTGACCGTGAATTTTCATAGCAGCATTGTCCATAATAGCCCCAAACTGAAAACAATCCAGATGTTCACCAATTGGTGAAAGGATAAACAATATAGTAACAATGGAATATTATTCAACAATAAAAAATAATGAAGCCCTGATACAAGTTATAACAGATGAATCTTGAGACTGTTATGCTAAGTGAAAGTAGCCAGACAGAAATGGTCACATATTGTATGATTATGTTTATATGAAATGCCAAGAAAAGCCGTATTTATAGAGCTAGAAAGTTGGCTCAGGTTGGGGGCGAGTGTTGCAGGGTTGGGTAAAAAAGATGAAAAAATTAAAAAAAATCCTCATAGCCCTTGTGGGGTGGCTCAGTTGGTTGGATGGTATTACCAAAATTAATTTGTAAAGAGCTCTATACACTTGGTTTAAAGACAAATAAGCACTATATAAATTAAGTGTACTCTCAGAAAATTTTCTGTAATTATTTTTTCAAATACGTTTTCAATTTCTTGCCCTCTTTCCTCTCCTTCTGGCACCCCAATAATACGAATGCTGGACCTCTTGAAGTTGTCCCAGAGGCTCCTTATGCTATCTCCATATTTCTGGATTCTTTTTTCTTTTTGCTCTTCTGATTGGGTGTTTTTTGTTTCTTCATGTTCCAAATTGCTGATTTGATTCTCAGTGTCCTCTACTCTACTGTTGATTCCCTGTAAATTATTCTTCATTTCAGTTCCTGTAGCCTTCATTTCAAATTGGTACTTTATTAAGTCATTGATTTTCTCAGTTATTTTCGTCATACTCTTACTAATATCCTTGAGCATCCTTATAACCATTATTCTGAACTCTGTATCTGTTAGCTTGCTTGGATCTATTTCATTTATTTCCTCGTCTAGAGATTTCTTCTGTTCTTTCCTTTGTGACATGTTTCTTTGCCTCAGCATTTTGGCTGCTTCCTGGTGTTTGTTTCTTTATATTAGGTAGAGCTGCTATGTCTCCTGGAATTTGCAGGATGGCTTGGTGTAGTAGATGTCCTGTAGGATCCAGTGGCTCAGCCTCCCCAGTCACCTGAGCTGGGCCTTCTAGGTGCTCCCCTGTGTGGGCTGTGTGCACTGTCCTGTTGTAGCTGAGCCTTGGTTGCTGCTGGTGTCACTGGGAGGAATTGACCCCCCAGCCAATCAGCTGTGATGACCCGCTGCAACTACAGCCAGAGAGCTGCTGTGCTGGAGACACCCCTATGGAGCAGGATTTTCTTCAGTGGAGCTTTGGTGTTTACCAAGTGCGCCCCTTGAGTGTGTCACTCGTGGATGTGGTAGGGTTGTAATCCAGCGTGGCCGAGTCTGGCCACCAGGCACACTGTCTCTGGGGCATCCCGGGAGGTACAAAGTCAGCCTGTGCCAGTGCCTTGCCCAGGGCCACCCAGCATGAGCTACACAGCAAACCTAGTTGGCTGCTACTTGTACTGGGCTTGGTGGTGTCCAGGAGAGGCCAAGCTATGAACCAATGCAGGCTGCCACTAGTGCCAGGCCTGGGCCACTTATCAAGCCGTATGGGGCCCGCTGCTGCTTTTTTGAGAGATTTTAGGAAAGTCCTAAGCATGAGGCTAGAGAGGCCACTTGCACAGAAAAGCCACTGGAAATGGCCTGGATGAGCTGCAGGTGGGGAGGGGAGGGGCCTCTGGGAATCACGGGGCGGGGCCAAGGGCGTGAGTCAGGCGCTGGCGACTCAAATATGGCTCCTGCCTGCCCGCTGTGTGTGTGGGGGGGCAGGGGGGGACGACTCGCCAAAGGAGCCATGGCCTCCGCCAGCTCCTCTGCCTGGGAGAAAGCCACCCCTCCAGCTCTCCGCCCGATTTCAGGCAGGTTAGTTCCCCCCACATGTCCCATTTTCCTTTCAGGCTGCTGCCGGGCGCTGGGCTCAGAGGGAGCGTGTCCGAGTGAGTCCGTGTGCGGGCCCTTTAGGAGGAGCTGCTGGGGCTCCCGCAGCCTCCGCCACCCTCAGAGACCCCACTGGTTTCACAGCCTGGAGTTGTGGGGACGTCTCTTCCTGGCCCTGGAGCCCTGGGCTGGGGGCCTGCTGTGGGGCTGGGACCCCTCCCTCCTCCCTCCTCCCTCCTCCGGGAAACCTCCCCCATGGAGATGTCCCTACTGGGTTTGAACCGGGGCACCGGGTGTGGGCCCGAGGACACGTCTCTGTCATTCAGCCCCGATCCGCCCGCGTCTCTGCCCCTCCCCCACTCCGCCCCTCCTACTGGTCTGGGTGCTTCTTCAGCTCCCTGGTTGTAGGGCTTCTGTTCAGCCAGGTCTCAGGAGGCTGAGTGATGGTTGTTCTGTATTTTAGTTGTAATTTTGATGTGGTTGCGGGAGGCGGCCGGTGCAGCTGTTACCTACACTGCCATCTTGTTTCCCCCCCCATTTTCAAAAAAATCCCAGTTCCATTTCAATATACATGTATAGCAGTATCAGAATTGTTAACCCACGTAGGAAACAGTGTTATCAACTAGAGTACAGTGCTTATGTGCAGTTTCTTTTGCTTTTAGTCTTATAGAGCCCATTTATTCCAAAAATTTACTTAGATCAGCATCCCCATCTCCTCCAGTGAAGTTGTTTCATATATTCATACATTCATATAATTAAATTATTTTGTCACAGTTTGCATTCCATCCTAGGATCCCTCCCCCAATCTCCTAAATGATTTTTTAAATGTGTATACGTTAATTTTCACTCTTGGTGCTGTACACATTTGAGAAATGTAATAATCAATAGTATCCAACATTACAGTATTGTACAGAATTTTATTGCCTAAAAATCCCTTCTGCTTCCTCATTCTTCCTCTCCCCAACCCCTGGTCCAATGTGTGTGTGGTTTTTCCAATACCACAAGCAATTAACTCAATTCTGACACTATCTACCTGGAGATTGCATCAGATCCCACAAGTTAAGGAATCTTAATCAGCCCTACAAGACTGCCCCCTCAACACACACCCATCGAAAGTCTAGGTTGTCCCCTGTGCTTCTGAACAAGCTGCTGTAGATATGAGGTTCCCATGACCCCACCCTCAGGTTCATTGCATTTGCTAGAGAGGCTCACAGAACTCAGGGAAATATTTTACTTTCTAGATCACTGGTTTATTATAAAAGAATATAAAACTCAGAAACAGCCCCATGAGTGAGAAGCATAAGGCAAAGTATGTGGGAAAAGGCCTAGAGCTTCCATGCCCTCTGGGTGTGCCACTCTTTCCACATTTTCATGTGTTTACCCACCTAGAGGCTCTTCAAATCCTATCCTTTTGGGGTTTTATGGAGGCGTCATTACTTAGGTCTGATTAATTAAATCATTGGCCATTGGTGATTAAACTCAATATTAAGCCCCACTCCCCTCCCAGGAGGTGGGGGTGGGGTGGGACTGAGAATTCCAACCTTCTTATCACAAGGTTGATTCCCTTGGGAACCTCCCTCCAACTCTTAGCTTACTTAAGGCCTTTCCAAAAAGTTACCTATTAACATAACAAAAGACACGTTTTATTCTCTCATCACTTGGGAAATTTCAAGGGTTTTAGGAGCACTGTGCCTGACCAGGGATGAATACCAAATATATAATTCTGATTATAAATCATGGTATCACACCTGACATCCACTGATTATTTGCTGTCTAGTTTTCTCGTTGGAATTGTAGGGGAGGAAGAAACTTTCCTCTACCTTTTTAGTTTCTTTCAGCTGACCTAATACTTATTCTACAAGAGACAGATTAGATGAACAAGAGAAAATAACCTCATTTAATTGCATATATATGTATGGGAACCCTACATACATGAGAGGTTCGGAGACAGAAAGTTAAAGTGAGGTATATGTGACAGTCTGAGCTGAAGATGAGATAAGGTGCCCCAGGGCTTAAGAGGACAGGAAGGTCATTTGCAGGAGGATGAGAGCATTGTTTGCCCTGCCCCATAGATAGGTCATAAAAGGTTATCTCTGGTAATAACTCAATATGGGCAAGGCCCCAAATTAAAATTCTTTAAGAGGGAGATGAAAGTTTCTTGTGAGCCTCAGCATTTCAATTGCCTTCAGCTAAAAATAATTCACACACTAGAAGTGGCACATCTTGGGGTGGCCTGTTCTGAACCTCTTCAGAATTATACCATATAAAATTTTTCACACTGGCTTCTTTCACTTTATTTTCATTATTATTATTTTTTAATCTTCATCTGAGGATATTTTTTCCCATTGCTTTTCAGAGTGAGTGGAAGGAAGAGAGAGATCGATGGAGACACATGGATTGGTTGCTTCCCGCACAGGCCCCGGCCAGGGCTGAGGTACATGCCCTTGACAGAAATCGAACCCAGGACCCTGCCATCCTCCGGCCGACGCTCTAACCACTGAGCCAAACCAGCCAGGGCTGGCTTCTTTCCCTTTAAATGTGCATTCAAGGTTTTTTCACGTCTCTTACGGCTCAGTAGCTCATTTCTTTATATTTCTAAATAATAGACCATCGTATGGGTATATCATACTTCATTTCCTCACACATCTATTGAAAGACATCTTGGTTGCTTTCAGTTTGGGGCAATTATGAATAAAGCTGCCATAAACATTTCCGTGCAGGTTTTTGTGTGGGATGTGTTTGATAATTTTGGGGAACCTTCAGATCCTGGTTTTGGCTCCTGATGATCCACATTCTCAAATGTAGTATCATTCACAGGTTGGCAACTTTGTAGCAGAGTCTATGCATTCCTCTGGCTTGGAGAATTCTCTATCCCTAGCCCACGGCTTTGAGTGCCCACCACACTGACAACTTGCCCATTCCTGCGGCAGCCTTTCCTCAGTGCTCCACCAATGACCCCACTGCTCCCTACTACTCTCCCTCCGACTCTGAATCGCAAACCTCCTCCCTCAAATTTGCACTAGGTTCTTTATTTACTTATTTGGTGGGGGTACCCCTCTTCCTGTCACCCTCCACTTCCCCCCACATCTGGTCAGTTATTCAGCCTGTGGGTTCATTCAGCCTGTCTCTTTCTCTTCTGTTCATCACCATCAGTGCTCCTTAGGGGAGATCTTTTTAATCTTCCCCTCACCCTTGAACTTGGTGCTTCAGACAAGCTATGCGTTTCATGCCTCTGCACCTTTGTATAAGCTGTTCCCTCTGTCAGGGTATACACTGCCCCTCATTAACTGCCTGGGAAATTCATATTCACCTTTCAAATCTCCGCTCATGCATCTGGAAAGTTTTATCTTCTGTTTATACTCTTGCTACTCAAAGGGTGGCCTGCAAATGACCATACTTTAGGCATCCCCTGGAAATGTAGAATCTCAGGTTCTATCCCAGACCTACTGAATCAGAATCTGCATTTTAAAAGATCCCAAATGATTCATGTGCATGTTAAAGTTTGAGAAGTGTTCCATACCGTTTCTGACACTGCACTCCCATTGTGACACGAGTTGTATTGTTTTATAATTTTTTGTGTCTGTTTTCCTCTCAAGAGTGTGAGTTCCCTGAGGTCAGGGTCAGGGTCAGGGTCCATGCCTCCCTCATTCAGGGGCCAGCCCAGGTTGTGGTAGCTGAAATGGAGACTAGATGTTTATTTAATTCTTAGGGTTCTTCAGACTTGGGTCTGAGCCCAGTGCCAAGGAGAAGAATTATAGAAGTGCATTTCTCTTCAAAGATTATTTTACTTTATTCTTATAAAGATATAGGTAAACAATGCATACACTTTCTTTTCCCCTTAGGATGAATTGATAGAAGAACCTAATGGAAAAATGAACAAGGGTTTATATACAAGAATATTTAAAATTATAAAATTTAGAAAAGACTTAAATGTCCAACTATATGCAGCCCCGTGCACAGGAAGGTTGCGGGTTTGATTCCCAGCCAGGGCACATACCTAGGTTGTGGGTTTGATCCAGGTTGGGGCACATATGGGAGGCAAGTGATCGATGTTTCTCTCTCACGTCAGTGTTTCTCTCTCTCTTTCCCTTCCTCTCTAAATCAATAAACATATCCTCGGGTAAGGATAAAAAAAGTATTATGGGAATAGATTAATACAGAAAGAAACTATGCATCATATACTTATAAATCTTTATAATTTAAAAAAATTATAAATTATGTATAAATATAACAAATCCAAATGATATAGAACTGTGTGTGGGTAAGCTTTAAAAATAACAGTCTGCAGCCGGCATCTGTTAAGTGATGGGCTTTCATACTCCCAGAATTTCTGGACAACATATAAAGAGTGAAATAATGTCTTATGTGGTGTGAGGTGATGGCTTCTAAAGTCAGCTCATAATGTAAAATTTTATTATTGTCAAAATTACTCCTAAAACATTTCACGTTTCAGTATATATGGTCTTGGTATATACTATACTTTCTTTTAGTAAGTCCACTCAGTTTTCCTACATAAGGAAACATTACTTTTTTTTCAGTAAAGTATTAGTTTGCATATACACATACATACACAACTCTCTCTGTCTCTGTCTCTCTCTCTCATCCTCAAGCCCTTTTAGTTATATTTGGGTAATTTAAATTGAATTCCTTTCCCCCCACAAAAATGAGAACAGTTTTTTTATAACTTACTTTCCTTAATATTTTCCCAGTCCCTTCACATAAAGCTACCTTAATCTCTCCCAAAGCTCATTTTTTGGGGGGAAACCATAATTTAACTTTCCTATTCCCTCGTTGACAGACATTTCAGTTGTCTGACATTTTTTTGTTAATGTTCTCATGACTATTCTTTCACACATATATTTGGATTTCTTTTATAAAACCACTTTTTATGGTTTAAAAATAATGCATATTTGTCATTAAATTTTTAAAGAAAGTTACAGAAAAGCATAACACATAAAAATGAAAATAAAAAAATCATCCTTAATTCCTTTTCATTTTTTAATATATTTTAAAATTTTTTATTGATTTTTAGAGAGAGAAAAAGGGAGAGGGAGAGAGAGACATCAGTGAAAGAGAAACATCGATCGATTGGCTGCCTCCTGCACGCCCCCTCCTGGGCATTGAGACCCCTGGGGATCGAGCCCACAACCTGGGCATGTACCCTGACCAGGAATCAAACCAAGATCTCCTGGATCATAGGTTGATGCTCAACTGCTGAGCCACGCCAGCTGGGCCAGAGTTGTCTATATTTAAAAAGAGAGTGTGCAATAGCAAGGAGAATGGGAACATTGTATTTTTGGTTAAACTTTGTTTTTCTTAATAGGTATAATTTTAAATTTTCATGTAATAAAAGTTTGTCACCTGCCAAATGAAAATCAGAAGACAACTATGATGACTAAATAGACAATAAACATATACATACACATCTTTAAAAGTTATTGAAAGAACAAAGTTTAAAACCTGAAACCCACTAGAAGAAATAATTGAGAAAGGCTGATCTCCAAGAAAATATCCAATAAAAGTGACAAATTGCTTATGGGGGGGGGGAAAAGACATCCTGGGAAGACACATACATCTGCTCTCTATTATAGGCCCAACAAAATTAACAATGAATTCAGAATATTAGTCTTACTCCTCCCTCAATTTTTTTTGTCCAGTGGGGGTTGGGCACTCTTTCATACTTGTAAAAACAAACAAACAACAAGACCACCTTGCTAAATTTTTAATATGCACCTGAGGTCCAGGGAAATCTTTTATAACATGTCTTGGACTTGCTTGAAATCAGGTTCTTTGTATCAGGGACATAGAACTTAAAGGTGACTACCTGTGCCCGACCAATGTAGCTCAGTGGTTGAGCACTGACCTATGATCCAGGAGATTCCCAGTCAGGGCACATGCCCGGGTTGTGGGCTCAAACCCCAGCAGAGGGTGTGCAGAAGGCAGCCAATCAATGACTCTCTCATCATTGATGTTTCTTTTTTTTTTTTAAATATATCTTTATTGATTTCAGAGAGAGGAAAGAAGAGCGAGAGAGAGAGATAGAAACATCAATGATGAGAGAGTCATTGATTGAGCCCGCAACCCGGGCATGTGCCCTGACCGGGAATCGAACCCCGATCGCCTGGATCCTAGGTCGATGCTCAACGGCTGAGCCACGCCCGGCCGGGCATCATTGATGTTTCTATCTCTTTCCCTCTCTCTTCCTCGCTCTGAAATCAATAAAAATATATTTTAAAAAAAGGTGACCACCTGCAAAGATGACATTCTGCTTTGTGAGCCAACTAGAGACCATAATTCAGAATATTGCTTTATTTGGTGCACTCCCCCTCCCCTCTATCTATTTAATTTTTTGCTCAGACAGACTTGTGGAACCTGTGTTTGAATGACATGGCTCTCCCTTGCCAGGAAGGCAATAAATTCAGCTTGGTTTCAGGTTGCTATTTGGTGCTCCTTGTTCCTCACTATTTAAATCACTATCAGTTGTCCCAAATCATGTACATTAAAAAAAAATAAATTATATGTATATATACATATACATAATTATATATATATATATATATATATATATATATATTTATTGATTTCAGAGAGAAGAAGAGAGAAGGAGAGAGTTGAAACATCAGTGATGAGAAAGTCGTCATTGATCGGCTGTCTCCTGCATGCTCCCTGCTGGGGATCGAGTCCGCAACCCAGGCATGTGCCCTGGCCAGGAATTGAACCTCCATCTCCTGGATCCTAGGTTGATGCTCAATAGCTGAGCCCTGCCTGGCTGGGCTCAAATCATGTACATTTTAGTTTGACCATGATTTTCTAGCACAGCTTATTTCTCCCCAGAGTTTCTAACTGCACTCTCTTTTTTTGGTAATCCAAGAGTCTTTTGTCTTCACTTTATCTTTTTCTTTTAAAATTTTTATTTGATTTTAGAGAGAGGAAGGGAGAGAGAGAGAGAGAGAAGCATCTACTTATTTATACATTCATTGGTTGATTCTTGTCTCTGCCCTGACCTGGTGATTGAACGCACAACCTTGGAATATTGCAGGGGTGGGGAACCTTTTTTCTTCTGCAAGGGCCGTTTGGATATTTATAACATCATTTGCGGGCCATACAAAATTACAAAATTATCAACTTAAAAATTAGCTATGAAAAAACTCCTAGATTTATTGAATTTCAAATACTTCTGTAGTTGCCTTGGCAGGGCCAGACCAAATGATTTTGGCCCAGGGGCCAGACATTTCCCACCCCTGGAGTATTGGAATGATGCTCTAACCAACTGAGCTACCCTGCCCGGCAAGAGTCTGTCTTCACTTTATCTTTAAGAACATCCAGATTTTCGCTTGGTCAATTTGTGCAATGACATCTATTTTATTCCTGGTGTTTGTGTCTCAGAGACCTCTAACTTCCAATTCCAGTTTTGACAAATTGTGTTTTAGGTCTGCTGTATAGCTATCAGGTTGGGATTTTTTTCAAACCTTCTTGTTTTAGTTCTACTGTTTCTTGTTTCCCAAGTCTTTTTCCTGGACTCCTTTATCAGTTTGTTGGAGTACATTCTCAAGTAATTTTTTTTTCAGAGATAATGAGATAAAGTTTCAGAGTCCCTGCTTGTCATGTATCTTCTTTGCCTTCACATTTGCTTGACAGTATGGCTGGATACAGACTTTTCATTCAAAATCATTTTCTCTACACAAATCTTTATGTAAAATATAGAATTTCATTATTTTAACAACTGGCACCAGAATTCATTTAAGGGAAGGGACTGTAAGTGATGTGAAAAATATACTGATAAGCTCTCCTGGGTAGAAGATAAGGGTAAGGAGTGTTTGGGAGAGACCAGGAGAGAAAGGTAATCAGCTATATTGCTCATTACGAGACAAGGGAGTGGAACTTAACGCTGGTTTCAAAAGAGCAGAGTGGGCATATCTAATGTCCAATATGAAGTCGAATATGTTGCTGTTATAGTGCTTTGGAAAAAATATGTACATAAATTCATTGATACTCCTCTCTTCAAGAGATAGAGCTTGCCCAGCCTGCATGGATCAGCGGTTAAGCATTGACCTATGATCCAGGAAATCGTAGTTCAATTCCCGGTCAAGGCACATGCCCAGGTTTCAGGCTTGATCCCAAGTGTGGGGTGTGCAGGAGGCAGTCGATTGATAACTCTCTCATCATTGATGTTTCTATCTCTCTCTCCCTCTCCCTTCCTCTCTCTGAAATCAATACTTTTTTTTTTTTTTTAAAGAGAGAGATAGAGCTTAATTCTCCTTCCCCTGAATGTGGGCTAGACTTAGTGACCTGTTCTTAATTAATAGAATAAAGCATTAGTAATGGTATGTGACTTTGGAGACTAGGTCTTAAAAGGGCACTGTGGCTCTGTCTTGATTGCCTTTAAGAGGATTGGCAGTTTTCACTTCCTCTTTCTTGGAATGCTTGCTCTGGAGGAGCCAGCGGACATGTAGAAATCTGACTGTCCCGAGACTGCCATGCTGAGAGGAAGCTCAAGTTAGCCACGTGGAATGGCAGCATTACAGAAAGATGTCCAATTTACCTCCTGCTCTCAACTCTTCCCAGCCTAGGTGCCAGACATGGAAGTGAAGGAGCCATACTGGACACATCATGGTGAAAAACACCCACAGGACACATCATGGAGAAGAACCGAGACCCCAGACATATGGCCCTGGTTGAGCCGTCCCCGTCATCTTCAGATATCTAAGCACAGCAATGAACCATTCATATGGTGCTCCGCCCAGTTCCAACTCACAGAATCATGAGTATATAAAATGCTGTTTTATGCTACAAAGGTTTGGGGGTGGTTTGTTATGCAGCAATAAATAAATGGAGCCATCACACACAGTGTATAAACGTTAAACTAATTCAGGCATTCTTTTAAAAAACTTTACTGAACATTATTTTTTCATTGAAAAAGTAACACCCATTGGCTGTATCTCATTCAAATACAAAAGTATTGTTTAGGGATGGGTTGTTGTCATTCTTATCTCCATAGCTCCAGCACATAGGATAGGGCCTAGACTTCCAGAGGCTTGATAAAGCTCACTGAATGAATAACTCCTGCCTTCCTTTTCCCATCTCCTCCTTACTACCTTCCCACTCACATTTAAAAGAAGGTCAAACCCTAAAAGTTCTGGAATGGCGCTCTAGTAGTCAAGTTTCAGCTGCTCTGAGGGCCAGGGGAGAATCAGGCTTCATGGGCGGTGGGCTGGCCAGGTCTCAGGCAGAGAGGTACCGACTTCCTCCTACTTCAAGCTTGTCTGATCACACCTCTTGATTAAGGATGATGCTGTGGCTTACAGGAACTAAACTCTGAAAATAATTTAAAGGGTAACGGCTTTGGGGCTATAGCTGCTCAACTGCAATGTTTTGAGGAGTTTGGAGGGGGAGGATTTTCTGGGTGATGACAGGCTATTCTGACCTTTGGTATGTACTCCCCACTCTGGCCTCAGTTTCCTCTTTATGCGTTTCCTTTCCCAAAGCCTAGCCTGGGAAAAACCTGAGGTCATTAAAAGTAGAGTCTGGCAATACCCCAAAATGCCAGGAACAGATTCACCCCTCTGGTGCTTCAAATTCTTTAGAAAATATGGGCTGACATGTGGAGAGGGCAAGTTACAAAACCGTCCATACAGAGCACAGAGAGTTCTCTGTTTGTAACTTTATCTAGCTTCTCTGCACAGAACCAAGTTGGGGAACGTTGTTTGCCAAAGTGTTATCTGTGATTATCTAAGGGGGTGGGAGGATATTATTCCTGGAAAATTTGTTTAATTTTCTTTTTGGTATGTCTCCAAATTTTCTACAATGAACATCTATTACTTTTCATAATTAAGAAATTAAAACATTTTATAAAAGCAGGCAGTTTGGCACATGCCCTTCATCATGCTTGGTAAGTACATAAGTTGCTTCTAGGCTAAAGTAAAGAAGTCATCCATGCGGTCTTGTTAGCAGAGCTTGTGGGGTTTTCTAATGTATTAGTTTTCCATTGTTTTGTAACAAATGACCACTGACTTAGTGGCTTAGAGCAGCACACATTATCTCACAGTTTCTGTGGGTTGGGAGTACAGGCATGGCTTAACTGAGTCCTCTTCTCAGGGACTCACAAAGCTACAATCAAGGGGTTGGCCTCATTGTGTTCTCAATCTGGAGGCATAAATGGGGAAGAACTAGTTTCCAAGGTCATTCTGGTTATTGGCAGAAGTCAGTTCCTTATGGCTGCAGGACTGAGGGCCCCAGCTTCTTGCTGACCTTTGTTTGGAAGCCACCCTCAGCTCCTGGTGGCCACTCACAGTTTCTTGCCATGTGGGCTTTCCCACTTCAACAAACCATCAAGGAGAACATCTAGAGCAAGTTTTTGAGCAAGATGGAGTCTTATGTAATTAATGTAATATAATGACAGAGTGACATCCCATCACCTTTGCTAGATGATATTGGTTGGAAGCAAATCACGTCTCACCTTAGGATGAAGTCCAACTTAAGAAGAAGGGATTACCCAAAGGTGTTACGGACTCAGTGGTCGTGTCCCCCATCCTGAATTCATGTTGAAACCCTAACCTCTAGTGTGCCTGTATTTGGAGGTAAGTCTCTAAGGAAGTAATTAAGGTTAAATGAGGTCATAAAGATGGGGCACTGATCTGATAGGATTAGTGTCTTTATAAAAATAAAGATCGGAGAGATCACTCTTTCTCTCCCTTCACATACACACGGAGGAAAGGTCATGTGAGGACAGAGCAAGAAGGTAGCCATCTGCAAGCCAGGAAGAGAGCCCTCAGTAGAAGCCAAATTGATTGATCATTCTGATATCAGACTTCCAGCCTCCAGAACTGTGAGAGAATAAATTGGTGTTGTTTGAGCCACCCAGTCTGTGTATTCTGTTATGGCAGGCTGAGCTAAGACAGGTGTAAATGCCAGGAGACACTGGTCCTTGTAGGGGCACCTTAGAGTCTATCTGCCATACTTAGTATTGTGAGGTTGGCTGGAATTCCAAATAGAAATTCTACAATGAAATTCCAGAAGCATCTAGGTAACATGTGAAATATTTAAAAATGCAGATTCTCTGCAAAGATTTTCATTCTGTCAGCCAGTGTGGGGCCTGAGAAGTTTCATTGAACTCTCCCAAGGTAATTTCAGTGCTGGAACAGGTGGCCAACATTTGAGGGTTTAAAATCCAAAAGCTTCAAATTCCAGCCACTTCTTAGCTATAAGACCTTAGATCAGTGACTCCTCCTTCCAGCCAAAGTTTCTTCATCTGATGTAATATGCCAGTTATTTAAAGAAAAAAACAACACCCTCTGGTGTTAGCGACTCCTCTCCCCAGCCCAGCCACAGCAAAAGAAGGCTGGAACTGCTGCCTCATATTCCCATCCCCATGCTGTTAGTGTTTGGTGTTTCAAGGCCATGGAAAAGCGTGCAATCAGAAAGTGTTTTGGGGGTTGTTTAAACACAGAGGTGACATGGATCTTGCTTGTCCTTAAGGATCCTTCTGGGGGATGCTGAACTATACCACCCAGGGCTGGAGAAAATGAGAGTCCAGGTGTAGATCTGAGGTCAGGTCAGATCTGAGGTAAGGACCAGTGTCCCTGGACACCAGTAAAAAAAACAGTCTTTGGCCATGGTGTTTATGAGCAGGTGGAGCAGCATCCATGTGGTGACTATCATGGAGGTTACTGTTTTCTGGCATCAGAGTCCATGTTGGGGCAAATTGACTCAGGGCAGTATTAAATGATCTATGAAGTATGGGATACTTAGGGCTATGGTATAAAATTCACACCAGAAACATGTCAAATGATGCATGTAAGTTGCAGAGCACAGTCCCTGACACATACTAAGTGTTTGATAAACAAAAGTTGTTATTCTATTATGTCAAAATCTCCTAGTTCGAGTGTATATACTGCTTCTGTTCTTATTAATCCACCATCGTGAGTCCCATTGTTTTTCAAGTTGAAAGAGATTCGTGGTTTAGAAGATGGGGCTTTGGTGAGAAACCTGGGTAGAAGACCATCTACAAGCTGAGGAACCCTGGTTTTCCTCCTCTATAGTGACTGGAGTATTTTGAGTATTAACTGAGTTAATCAAGGCAAAGTGCTTAGCTCTATTCCTAGCCCTAGTAAGTGATAGTTATTACCAGCTATTATAATGATGCCAAATGCTCGCCAGAACTGGAAGACTGGGTGTCATGGACATGTTTTAGACTGTTAAACAACGGGTATTTGACTGAAATATACCACCAGGGCCAGATTCCTGGGCATGAGATCTGTGCAGTCACACAGGGCCCCCTACTTAGAAGGGCCATGTGATTTAGGAGATGTGTTATCATCTTGAAATTCTTAGTAATTTTTGAACAAGGCTCCTGAATTTTTATTTGCACTGGACCCTACAAATTATGTAGCTGGTTCTGTAATACCACATCTTGAATGTTCTTAGTAGGAATCTACACATCATATTTCCAAATTTCTTATAGCCCTTTATCTTGTACAAGTCTTGATGTATCTTGAGCATCTTCCTCCATGTGAAATTTCACAAGGCAGGGGAAGGAGAAGGTGGACACTATAGGAGTAGAGAAAGGAGGAGCCAGAGCTGGAGAGAGTGTATGAGGATCCCCTCCATATAGACCCAGTAGCCACAGATGTGTAAAAGGAAATGGGTTCCTGTAAGGCCCATGTGTGAGGCACATGGAGGCTTGACTCAAGTTTTCTTAGTGGAACAAATCCCAGGGAATGAGAGAAGCGAGGAAGAAGGGGAACAAGCAGGTTCTGCCTCCTCTTCTTAGGCTTTTAGGTCCAAGGACAAGTACAGAAAGTGAAGCCAAGAGTATCTAGCTATGATAAAACTGGTCCACATAGGCAAGGCCAGGCTCTGGGGGACTGAATGCTGTTAGAGCAGGGCTCTTTGCCTTAAAAGAGGAAACTGGGAGAGGTATCCAGGCAAAGAGCCATAAGCACAGCCCGAGCCCTTGTTCCCTTTTTGGGTGCCCTGGGCACAAGGAAACAGCAATCCATTTGGCGAAGTGCTAAGAACAACTTGGTATCAATTTGCTTTTCCGCCAAAGCCAAGGATGCCTGCTATTATAGACTTGAGGTTTCTTGAAACTTTTCCACATTCACTTTTGATTACTGCAAATTTTCCCATTGTTAGAGAGAGTGAAACATCTCAAAGCGGTGGTGAGGGCTTGCGTTGGGCCAGGAAGTGATAGGAAGAAGCCATGTAACTACTCATTTCCTCTGTATGACACCCCCCCCCCCCCCCCCCCCCCCCCGTGCAAGTCTGATCCTCTTCTGCCATAGGCTGCCTTTCATGGAGACCCCAGGTAGGCCCTGCCTCTGGGGCCAGCTTCCTGGCCTGTCCCCATTTAGTGGCAGTGGTGACAAATGTGTGTGTGTGTGTGTGTGTGTGTGTGTGTGTGTGTGTGTAGCCCTGGACTGTGATTTTATGCTTGCTTTATCATATACTCTCCGTAATTCATGGTATAACTTCAATGATTACATTGGAAAATGAATATTGTAAATACACACAGCATATACTTTAGTATAATTGTGCTGGTCAGAAGAGAACCAGAGGATTTTTTACTGTTAATTAATAGTGCACTACAAGCAATGTGTTCTGAAGATGGGATGTAAGTTGAATGCCAATTTTTGCGGGCTGTTGTTGTCTTTTGAGCATGTCAGCAAATCTTTGTGACTGGAATGAAGTGTGGGCTTGCTGGTCCTCCTGCCCCCATCCTATCTCCACCCCAACTCCGAAGACTTTGAAGTCCTGATCTGTGTATGCGTTCTTGAGTCCTGGACCACCCTTAACAGCATCTGCATTTAAATACTTTCTCCGAGCAAACTCTCATAACAACTTTAAGCAGTTCCAAGTATCTTCTGAACTGAGAAATCAGAACTCTTTTCCAAAGAGGCCAGTCACTGAATCTTGCAAATGTGACTAGGATGTTTCTGTTCTGCTGCTATTGCCTCAGGAGAATGACAAGGATGAGTCAGGGGCTCCCTAAGGCCCCCACTGCTTGCCACTTGATGACATCTGGCTTCAGTTCATTTCCCTGACCTAATGACTAGGTCTGATTTCAGCTACTCTCCCTAAGCCTCGAAGACCAGGCAGTTCAGGATAGTAACCTGGTATAAAGCCGTAAGGTCTTCTGGGATATTTGGAATTATATGAGCAAAAAAACCCCGTCTTTTGTTCTTGCTGGTGTGAAGGACCATGATTCTTAACTCTATGACTTAAACCTGTATTTTTAAAAACAAGGAGCAGTCAGGTGTGCTGGGACTCAATCCCATGCAGTGAAGTAGTGAGCTTCACATCCATATGAAGCATGCCCAGACTCCCAGACTGGCTGCCTGCTCTGATACAGATGAGGAAGAACGTATTTCTATCAACGGGAATTGGACCTCCTTAACTCAGGTCTCTTACATTTGCTAACAGGCCAGCTGGCACAGGTAACATCCAAGCACCTCGGTCTATGAGAGAAATGGAATGTGACGTATTCTGCTACCAGCACTTCTGAAGGTGATGGGGCAAATAAGGAATTGATTTTCCTTGTACATAAGATTGAGTATGGCCCAGCCGGCATGGCTCAGTGGTTGAGCATTGACCTAGGATCCAGGAGAGCCCGGTTCAATTTCCAGTCAGGGCACATGCCCGGGTTGCGGGCTCGATCCCCAGCAGGGAGCGTGCAGGAGGCAACTGATCAATGACTCTCTCATCACTGATGTTTCTATCTTTCTCCTTCTCCCTGGAATCAATAAAAATATATTTTAAAAAAAGACTGAGTATGATCGAGTACGTGTGTCATTGACACTGGCAAGTTGAGGTTAAAAAGATGGCAAGAGAATGGCTGGCTGGCTGGCTGGCTGGCTGAGCTGAGAGGCTTCTGGGTTACTGTCACCTTAATAACATTATTACAACTGCCATTTACTGAGGGCTTACTAAGTGCCAGGCATGGTTCTCAGAACTGTGTGTTCATCATCTTTCTTGACCCTCACACTCTTTGAGGTAGGAACTGTTGCCATTCCTCTTTTTATGAATTAAGAAACAAGCTCAAAGAGAGTAAGTGCTTGCCAGCGTCCTCAACTTTGCCGATGCAGAAATTTCTGTGGCTCAGTCTACTGGAGTTAACAGGTCCTAAGTTTCTGCCTCTTACGAAATATGTCATATTTCACTATATGTCAGGTGCTGGTAATAAGTTGAAACAAAGTGATTTAGTCAGGACTCTATCCATTTCATGAAAAGAGAAAACAACTCGAATAAGCAAAAATCAGATTTATTGGCTTGCAAAAAATGTCCAGGGTTAGTTTAGCTTCAGGCATGGCTGGATCCAGGGAACAACGTTTTAAGGGTTCGTTTTTAGTCCTTGTGTAGGCTCCATGTTCAGATAGACAACCTTGTGGTGGCCAGATGGTTGCTAGCTGTACCAGGCTTACAACTTTACAGGTTATAAAATCAGTGGATTAAAAACAAAAGAAAATGCCTTTCTCAATTGTTTAAAACTCCCTGTCCTCCAACCTTCTAGAATTAGTTGTTTGTATAAGATTGGTTTGGCTTAGGTCATATACTCACTCATTCCTTATCCAACTCCCCTGATCAAGGGGCTGCAGGGCTCTGGCAGGTCAGTCTGGGTTATGCGCTCACCCAGCATATGGACAAAAAGTGGAGGAGGGCTGGAAACCCAGAGGGCAATTGATGTGCAGTTATCAAAAGAAGTGGAGATGGATACTAGAAGGACAAAAGCAACAGATGTCTATAGCAGTAGGGGTTCTAGGAGAATAAATGAGGGGCCCCTAGCTAATAATGCAAGGGGCCAGTTTACTAATTTATAATGGGAGATACCTGCCTGGTTCATCCACCTAGGGCATCGCCCTGCTGTCAGTGAGTCCAGCTAGGGGCAGGTTGCTTCAGTAGCATAAAATCAGAACAAATGAAATTAGATGTTCCTCAGAAATATTTCCACCAAACTAGGCAAATTAGGTTCAGTTATGAGGGAGAAAAAACTTCATATACCAACTATGTAAAGAGGATAGATGTTTATCTTGTAAACTGAATCCAGAGGTAAACACTTCAGGCCTGTATGGTGGTTCAACATTCATTATGAACCTAGGCTCCTTCTCACTGTTGCTCCATCACCATTCACACACAGGTCACTTGGAAATCAACCATCTTCAAAACGCAGCCCTAAATATGTAAGATGTAATTGCCTTTGTTGCCCTCTTTTTTGATCACTCTTCTATTAGCATATTCTAATTAAAAAATGTCCAGTTGTAACTTAATTTACCTCTTAAAAACTTTTTATGAGTAAACTTTCTCTTAAAAAAGGGCATATGCTTCACACAAGTAGTGAAACAATGCCAATATATAAAAAGTACTAAGTTTCTCCAAACTCAATTTAAGTCGTAATAGCCTGCTGTGTGTTCATCTTCCATGATCATTCATTTTGACACATTTGTAGGTTTTGTTTTCACAAAAGTGGGTTCTCATGATGTACACTACTTTCTTAACTTTTTGTTCTTGCTTAGATACATCATGGACATGCCACAGGTTAAGAGCTAGAGATCAGACTCATTCTTTTTAACAGTTGTATCGTACTCCAGAGTATAGCTGTTCTATAACTCATTCGGCTATTTCCTTCTGATAGACTGTCATTTCCATTTTTCTGCTACCACAGCCTTGCTGCAGCAAACTTCTTATACTGATGGTATTTCAGTGCTTTTAGTTCTTTTAGAGAGTCTTTGATGTAGATTGCTGGGTTAAAAGGTACATTTACAATTTTTAATTGATATGGCCAGATTACCTTCTAAAAAGATCGGAACAACCCACATTACCACCAACAATGTACAAAAGTTTTCGTTTACCCTAATTCTTGTCACACTGGAGGTCACTGCTTTTTGAAATTTTGCCACCTGATACGTGACTAATGAATGGTATTTTGTTGCTTTGATTTACATCTCACTGACCATGTGTACACTTGATCCTTTCACACGCTTACTGAAATGCAGAACATCATAATGGTTCAAAGTAGACTCTGGAGTCAGACCAGTTGAGTTTCAGTCATAGCTCAGTGTGTGACCACTTATTACATGACTTGGGCAAGTTACTTTATATCTCTGAGCCTGTTTCCTTAGCTGTAAAACAGGGATATCACTTTTGTCATAGGGTAAGTTGTGAGGATTAAGTAATACTTAAAAAGTGCCTGAAACAATGCCAAGCATGTAGCAAACAAGTACATTATTAGTGGCTAATACTGTTGCTCTTTTAGATTTCTTCTGAGTTACCTACTGGGTGTTCTCTATTAGGGTGCTTGTTTTGTAGTGATCAATTTGTATATTAGGGACAGTGATCCTCAATCTGTCACTTAAATTAGAAATAATTTCCCCAGTCTATCATGTGTCTTTTATGGAACCAAGATTTTTGTTTTCCTAAATTTTCTGTTTATATAGTCAAATATGTCCATAATTTCCTTTAGGGTGTGTAGGTTTCCTGTTTTGCTTATAATCTCCCATCATGATTGTAAAAATAGTCTCCTAGAAATTCTTCCAATATTTCATTTTAACATTTAAATTTGTTCTTCTGGTATTTGTGTATGTTGTGAGATAAGAGATTTGGTTGCTCCATTTGTACAGTTGTTACACATATTAAATTTAGAAACTTCATGAAAAGAGAAATTTGGAAGAAAATAAATTACTGTATTCATAGTAATAACTGTAGTTCTGACATCAATGGGTTGCAACTTTTTAAAACTGATTTTAGAGGGAGGGAGGAAAGGAGGGAGAGAAGAGAGAGAAGGGAGATTTGTTTTCCCATTTATTTATGTATTCACTGGTTGATTTTAAAAATACATATATTTTTATTGATTTCAGAGAGAGGAAGGGAGAGGGAGATAGATAGAAACATCAGTGATGACCGAATCATTGATTGGCTGCCTCCTGCATGCCCCCTGCTGGGGATCAAGCCTGCAACCCGGGCATGTGCCCTGACTGGAATCAAACTGAGATTTCCTAGATTATAGGTCCATGCTCAACTGCTGGACCACACTAGCTGGGCTCACTGGTTCTTTTTTTTTGTTTTTTTTTAAATATATCTTTATTGATCTCAGAGAGAGGAAAGGAGAGGGAGAGAGAGATAGAAACATCAATGATGAGAGAGTCATTGATCGAGCCCGCAACCTGGGCATGTGCCCTGACCGGGAATCGAACCCTGATCGCCTGGATCCCAGATCAACGCTCAACTGCTGAGCCACGCTCGGCCGGGCTCACTGGTTGATTCTTGTATGTGCACTGACTGGGGATCGAACCCGAAACCTTAGCGTATCTGGATGATACTCTAACCAAGTTACCTAGCCAGGGCCTGGGTTTCTGTTTTTTAAAGTGTAAACTTCTTTTTTAAAACGTGAAATTCTTTTTTCAAATCAATTACAGAAAACTCCAATATACAAAACTGAGTTATGTTTCAAGTGGTGAAAGATGGGGCTTGAGGAGTAAGATGACAAAGAGCCTTATAAACAAGGATAAAGTTTCAGAATAGAAGTTTAAGTTATATTCTGAAATGATGGGGGAACCACTAAAAAATCTTAAGCAGGTGAGTGACACAATCAGATCTGTGTATCAAAGACTACTCTACGATACTCAAAGTTCAGATACAATGTATAAGCAACGGACTTATCAATAAAAAGGTTATTATTAACCTTGAATGCAATGAGATCAGAATATTCAGATTTCAAAGAAAATGGGACTTTTCCCTTCTCTCTGCTTAGGGTGAAAACTGCAACAGAGGTCTTAATAGATTAACATCAGTTGAGACCTAAAAACAATCTTTTGATGACTGAAACTATGAAGTTCTGATATTCTGAATATATTTGGACATTTAAAAAGATGTGCTTGAAAAATTAAGGAACAATTACTAAGCTCAGAGTTTCTTAAATAAAGGTGCAGCAAATCTGTCAGGCTGAGTAAGAATGGATGATGAATATGTTTATAGAAATATTCAGTAATATAAAAGCGGGTATTCAAAATTATTTGATGAAACAGGCTCAGTGTTAAGTAACTTGCCTAAGTCAAATAGTAAGCACTAAACTTAACTTTAAAAAGTCTTTACTTTTAAATAAAGTTTACAAGTAATATGAGTAGTGAAATATATTCAAATACAGAAACGTATCAAGTTCAAAGTCTCATGTAATCGACACTGTTCAAAGAAAACCATTAGTAGACTTTCCTATGTATTATAAACAAACACAAATTTTAAAATGAATTTATACTACACATTTTTCTACTAATAGTTTGTTTCACTTAACATAACATGGCCATTTTCCCATGTCCATACGTAGTAATTGTATCTTCCTCATTTTAACACAGGCAAATTTTCTTAATATGGTTAAATCATATTATTTAACTACTCCCTTACTGATAACATTTAGGTTTTCTTCTATATTTTTCTATCATGTAATTAATTTTTATGCTTGTCTTAATCACTGTCAGTTCCTTTTCCACTGACTTCCAGTTTGGAAAGTAACTTCACTGTGGCCATGACCTATAGTTTAATAAATACTTGAATCTGTCAAGTTAAAAAAAAAACACCAAAAAACTTTACTGATTTCAGAGAGAGGAAGGGAGAGGGAGAGAGATAGAAACATCAAAGATGAGGGAGAGTCATTGATTGGCTGCCTCCTGCACTGCCCAACTGGGGATTGAGCCCGCATCCTGGGCATGTGCCCTGACCAGGAATCAAACCCCGATTGCCCGGATCCTAGGTCGACGCTCAATCACTGAGCCACGCCCAGCTGGGCTGTCAAGTTTTGATATTGGTGGATAGTAGAGTAGGACTCAATCTCAAGCAATAGAAACCAAACTGAAAGTAACTTAAACAAAAGGATATTTATTGGTTCACAAAACTGAAAAATCCAGAGGATATATTAGCTTCAGGCACAGGTGGATTTAGGAGCACAAACATTGTCATCAGGACTCAAGTCTCTCCATCATTTGGCTCCGCTTTCCTCTGCACTGGCTTCATTCTCCGACTGGCTCATTTCATATGGTGGACACTGCTGGTCTGAGCTTTTCTTCTTCCACAGTTCAGTAAAACTCCTAGGGTTGGGTATCACTGGATCAACTTGAATCACACGACCATTCCTGAACTGAATCAGTCACTATGATCAAGGAGATGAACTATGCTGATTGATTAGGTCTGAACTACGTGGACTGAAAATAGGGAGATGTGGTTCCAAAAAAACATCAGGGAGTTGTTACAAAGAGATGGAATGAATGCTGGTCAAATAAAAATTACTGATACCAATGATTAAGACCAGATATTGAAAAAGTTTAATCTCTACTCAAAGTTGCATGGTAACAGCTAGCACTGTTACTTTCTTGATAATAAAATTATTCTGAAAAAACACCATGAGGAGCATGTCCTGTAGTCAGGAAGCTTATAATCCATTTGAATGGAATAATCATGTCCAGTAACATAGTCTGGATGATACAATAGTGTTTCAATGTAAGTAATAAGAGACTGAGAGTCCAACTATCTAGTTGACATAATGCAAGACAACTAGTCTCCCAATGGCAAGTAGTTCTGTGAGGCTATTCAAGTCAGTGGTAGATTTTAAGTTCCTGGAAAACTTTTCCTGTGTTCAAGTCTTTTGCCAAATTGAACATTTCTCATTTCTGTACTGGTGAATCACTCACCTTCTGTATTACTGCAGAAGAGAGAAATTGACAGTGCTTTTTTTTTTATCTGCTGTACTCCTTCAGATCTGGTAAAAGGGGTCCCAGAAAATGATCAAATATATATATAGGCTTAGAGACTTACTCTGCACTTAAAAAAAAAAAAAAAAAAAAAGGCTGCTCCTGGTTAAAGAGTATACAGCATGGTCCTTCTTGTTGAGAACATTACATCCTGGTGGAGTGAAGTGCAAGTTGCTTCAGTTCAAAACTTCTTGGTGGAATGGGTATAAGATAGGTTGAGATAATTTGTAATCTTCTTGAGGACAGCAAGTCTGATTGCAGCAACATTTCAAAAAAGGCAGGCAAGGGCTGAGTCAGGTAAATGGGTAAGTAGGGTACCTTCAGCAGGGCCAGCCATACTAACAAGGGTATGACATGGAAGAACATGTAGTTTAATATTGAAGCTCTGTAAATTAGTTTTTACCTGGAGTACTCCAGGGTTAATCCATAGTGTTTACTGTGGATACAATTTTCGGATCTTAAATAGACAGGTACAGCAGCTTTCATTTTCCTACTCATTTGCCCAAGAACTTTCAGCTCAGGAGGCGGCGATATTCTCAATCCAGACTTGGTTCTGTTTAGGTGTCTATGCCTACACCTGGAAGTGACAGGGTTCATCAAGACTGGCACTACTTTCTTTGGGAATCAAGTCTCTATCTTCTATAATTCAGCACATCTCTGGGAATCAAAAACAAGTCAAGGCCACAAACTGGCTGAGTGGTGCTGCTGGACTTAGAAGAGATCTGAGGCATGGAGACAGTAGGTGAGATCCTAGGTTTGAATTTTAGACTTTTTGCTTTTTCAACCATCAATTCTTATACCCAGTGTTCATTCGACCCTTGAAAGATGATCCTCACCTTAAGCCCCGCATTTTGACCGAGTATGACAGGATTAAAGGGAATGACTGGCAGTGTAGATCAATGTCTTTTCCTGTAAAAAAACTGAGTCTGTAGATTTCTTCTTTACAAATTATCGTTGTATATACAAGCAGGATAGTCATCTTATTTTTATTTGTTGACAGTGAGCAGTCTAGAGTAAACAGACGTAGGCCTTGTTTGATGATTTGCAGACTAAGTCACATAATCATAATTTGTCTAGTGGATAAGAGATATAAAGAAACTATTCCCAACATTTAACCAGTGCATTTGTTAAAGTAGTTGAGGATAGCTGGCCCTTAAGTCAACTGTGAAGTAAATGAGCTTTTCTCATGACATAAATCAAAGTCTACTTGTTCATGATTTGGTTTGGAAGTCCATAAAATGAATTCTTTTAACAGATAAGTTGTCTCAATGCCTGAGAGTATCTCATGGCAAGGAATGAAGCTGGCCACTCTGAATCAGTCTAAAACTGTATCGAGACAGATAAAATTCCATGAACATATCCACAAGGACAAGGAACTATGGTCTTGTGACATTAGGAAGCACAGCAGGAAGCTTGAGTCTACTGACAAAATCCTAAACTGCAGGCTTTGTAGATTTTCAAGTCAGTCTACGTTTCTAGCAAAAAAAGTAGATACACAATTTGAGATTCCCAGCAAGTAAGTTATCACAGTCTATTCAAAAAGCCTACCTCAAAATATCCCTAATACCTACAATTGATGGTACCGAACATTGAAAGACCCTTCTTAAAAGAAAACTGCTCATTGGCTAGAAGAAAACTTTCCAAATGGCCACATTTTAAATCACATACATGAGAAAAGATGTTCAAAGATGATCTCTTGTGGATCAGAACTTACATGCAGTTAGAGCTGAGTATTCATAATTTTAGAGCAAACTATGCCAGGCAGATATGCCAATGATGGGGGAACTGCTTTAGCTTTTAAAAAGTTATTAGCTCATTTATCCTGGAAACAGCAGTTAAAGAAAAACCAGTAGTATTACTGCCACTGGTTGAGTCATAGTGACTTGTAGTTTGAGTAAGATGAATGATAAAACCAGGTACCCTTTTAGTTAATGTTACCAGAATTTGAATTCTGCTTAGTTAACGGTTATCCCTTGCACATTAAGTAGAGTACCATGGCTCATGAGGGGAGGTTCGATGTACAAGTTGGTCTACTATGGCCTCATGAGGCGTCAGCTTCAATACCTGGCAATGCAGGTATCCAAAGAGGATCAAGACTTCAAATTCACATATTTCAAGTACCACTAGAGCATCTGTTGTTTGTGAAAGAAGTTGAGTAAGGAAGGTTGTCAGTGTAGAGTACATATGAATTACTCTGTCTATATCCAAACCAAGGAATCACTGGAAGTCCATGTGGGGGTAGAGGGTTGTTAATTTAGGTCCATTTGATACCACCTTTGGCCCATATAACTACTTGGGGGGCAAAGTTCTTGCACTTTTCTGAGTTTGCTCACAGTAAGTATTCCTAAGAATGTTCAACACCAACTGAACACGGACTGTGTTGGGTAGAGGTACCAATCAGAATACCATTCAGGTTGAACGTATTGCTGTCTAGGGCAGTGTTTTTCAAAATGTGTTCTGAAGAATTCTAGGTGTTGTACAGAAGTCTCTCCTTAGGTGTCACCATGGTGGTAAAGGAAGATGCTTGTGGCAGGTTTCAGGACCCCCACTCTGCTTCATCCAGAGCAGCTTCACTTTTACTTTGGCCTTCCACATAGTTTTCGTTCAAAGGGCTTCATGGCCACAAAGCCTTTGGAAAACCAATGATCTAAGAATAAGTTGTTCACAAAATGCTGAAATACAAAAAATAGGTCACAGAAACCAGAAACTGTGTGAGCAAAGCCTTAGGTAAGCCAAGGTGTTTTCCTAGTCATTCTTCCCCTACGGTGGGCCACATTACAGAATTACATAATTTAACATTCAAGTCTGCTATAAATTCCCACTGCTAGAAATTGGGCGACTATCAGAGAACAAGGCTATTGGTTTTAAGTGAGAATAGCACTGGAGTTTTCTGCAGTCAGGATACAGCTGCAAAATGCATTTACTTCTTTCTAAGTATTAACTCCAGAATCCCATGCTGGATGACTTCTCTTCAAGCACTTATAAGATCTCAGTGCGCCACAGCTCAGAAATTCTAAGAAAATCTCTCCTCCCCCTGCTTCCTTATCCCTTCCCAGAGATGCAAGAACTAGGTTTACAGCACAATTCTAGGGACAGAGAAGTACAGCACTAAATGTCATAGAATCCATCCAAATTTGGATGAGTTAACTTTCCCCTAACCCCCTCCCCTGTACTCCCACAAATCTTCTAGAGGTTCCTTTGACAGAAAATCAAGGTAATGGTCAAGATAAAGGACTCTGATGATGTAAACATACTAATTCAAAGCTGTTATTGATAAGAAGGGGGGGGGGTGTCAAAGAGGCAGTTTATTCCTGGGTCTCCAGGGCAATCTGTGGGCATTCAAGCAGCATTGGCTATGCCACTCTTAAGCAGCTGCCTCATTCCATTGAAAAGAACGCTGCAAAAATAACTATCTGTGCTTGATTAAACTTAGAACATACCAGGCTAAACAGCGAAATGATATTTTTTTTTGCTGCAAGCCTTCTGATATCCTTTAATACACTACACTGCATTATCAATCAGGGAGGGAACACATTTTACAGTTTTTTTTATCACCTTACTGGACTACAGAAGCTCCATCTTTATGACATATTTGTGTATACAATTACACATACATGAACAGTACTGCTCTAAACGGATGGGTCATTTTGTATAAATATTAGTTTGGGGATAAAAGAACCACAAATAAGAAACTAAAATGTAATAACAAAAAACAAGGGCATGATATGAAAAGGGATCCCCAATCAATTAGGCCATCCTTGGTAAGACCACAAAGATGGACAAAAGATCTAAAAATAGCTTTTGTGTTTCATGCTAGGTAATGCTGTCAGATGAACATGTGTCTTGTTGACTGAACAATCTACCACCATAGAGACAGTCTGCTCCTAAACCTTAGGGGTGTTTCTATGGAATCTGGTCTAGGTACAGCTATCACAATATTACATTTATGACATCCTATTTGAGAGCACTAGATCAGGAAGCTGGAAAACTTTCCTGAGGTTCCCAACCTGCAGTCATTTTAACACTGCAGGTAAAGCAGAGGCTAAATTCCAAGGAAAGAACTGGACCAGGAGTCAGAAAGCCTGGCCTCTACCATTTGGTAGCTGTGTCACCTTGGATGACCTTTCAAATCCCATTTCCTCATTTGCAAAAAGGGATTATAATCCATTGTGTGATTTTGATAATATTAATGCATGTAAAAGTGCTTTGAAACTGTAAAGTGCAACATAAACATAAGGAATTACCATATAGGTTCTACCTGGATGTCTCAAGAGGACTTTTCTGGAATCTGATTGAAGCTTTGTGAAATGCTGGGTAAAGGATTCCTTTGTAAAATTTCTTACATTTGTGTGGAAAGTCCTGGTTCCTGAGTAATCCCAAAGATGCTATATGGACTTCACTGTGCCTGTTTTAATCCCAATGGGTCAGAATATCTTTCTCATTCAGTAGGATTCTACAGATTTGAAATGGAAAAATAATAGTGTCCAGTAACCTGTATGGGATCCTCAACACTTCATAAACTTCAAACATCTGAGATTGTGGGACATGGTCCAATGTCGTTCTCAAGAAGATGTTACCATTCTTCAGACAGCGTTGATAACTAAGAATCCCCTGATCCAAATTTATTATGTATCTCTGAAGGCTTTAACTGAAGAAACAAAATACACACTCATGGAACAAACTGGGCCTTTGTTGTGATTAAATAGTTTCAGCTATTTGGCTTGAGGAGTTTGACTTCACATAAAGGGTGGTGCTCAATCTGGGTAGAAAAGGAGAGGAGTAGAGGTGAAGGCCACATCATGAAGGTTGAATGTCCCTTGGGTCACAGTGGTCCACTGGAATGGTATCTTCTTCAGTAGTAAGGTGATAGAAATCACCATGGACAGAAATCCAGGTACCAAATCTGTAGGCTGAGGGAATAGCGTAAGGAAGATGGTCAGAAGGTCCAGGGACAAAACAGGTAAGATAACAAATGCATGGAATTACAAACACAGGACTCTAACACTGGGGTGGGTCTGCTGTCAGCACATCAGCTGCCTGATGGGTACTAATTCTTGACAAGCCTGACTGAGAAGCTTGACAGATGATAAAGGAAAAATGGAGCCTTATTATGATTAACAGTCAGTGATGATAAGAACCCAAAGAGTTCTCTGGCAAAGACTGTTTCTGACTCTTGAGAACAAACTATCTCAGGACCTGCCCTAAGTCTCATACTTTGGGGGAGTAATCTGATTGTATTCAGGCTGCTGAGCAGTGGTTGGTAGGAAATAAAGAAGGGCTCCACGGGAGGCATGAGAAGAAATGAATTTAAGCTTACATACCAACACCAAAGCAAAGGAGATACTGTCCTTCTACCTTTTCCAATGCCTTTCTTAACTGTCTTATGAAAAAAAGCTGTCCTTAACTTTCATTTTGACAAGATTCCATCTCGAACGAGAGAAAGGCACTGGTGCATGCACCCTTCTTTAATACCCTATGCAACGTATCAGCTTCTCTTTATGATTGAAGGCTCCTGAAATCTTTTTAAATTTAGAGTTTAAAAACATGAAACAAAGGAAGAAACATGGCCCATAACTAGTGATTTTTTCCCTAATCAAGAGTAACCAGGGTATCACACAATGATTAAGCAAACACTTACTGAATGCTTATTCTGAGATAGCCTGCTCTCTAAATTCCTCTTTTCTATTAAAAGCTTCATCATATGTGGTAGTATGTGTGGGCAAAGATTCGTAAGACAAGACCCTTTTTTCCAAGGGGCTTGCTATCTGCAAGAGAGCAAATAAAAAAAGCATGCAAATAACTACTTTACAGGGCATCATATACAAAGATAAAAGACATATGACAAAATTTTAAAAAGATTATTTCTGGCTAAAATTAAGAGACCCATGGAGAAGAGAGCATGTGAGATGGGTATTGAGAAAATGGCAGAGTTTTGGCAGGTGAAGAACCAGAGGAAGACATTTCAGGGTGGAGAAGAGAGTATAAACAAAAGTACAGAGATGGTCAAGAATGAGTCATTTTGGAAAATGGCAAGTACCGTAGTTCACTTTGGATGCAATGTCACCAGAGTTTGCACTGAGGGTCTGGCAGAAACTCAGGTCTTCAAATTCCCAGTAACAGTGCTGGTGGTATTGCTAGCTTAGTCGTCTTCTCTCTTCCGAAAGCGAGGTGAATAGTCTCAAAATTCAAAAATAAAAATATCCAGCTCCACAGTTCCTGTCACATCCTCATAAGCTATTCCAGGTCCTGTGGTCTTGCAAATCTGGAGTCCATGCCATAGCTACACTGAAAGACATCTGCTCCAGCTAGTGCAGAACACTGTAGTGAAACCCTTTCAACCTTCTATCCTGGACATCTCATGTTTTGTCACAGAAGTTCAAGCTTTGAGTTCCAGTTGTTTTTGTCCCTCCTTTCTGCTGAGAAAAGCATCTTATCACCAGTCTTAAGATTCTTTTGCAGTACATCCAAATTTTATTACAAAAGACCAACACATTTTTCTCCAAAAAAGTTATTTCTCTGGAAGTGAGATCATTTGTCTCTGCCCTTTAGGTAAAGGGAACAGTCAATTGATTTTTTTCAGATATTTGTATGCAATAGCAGAACCGGATAACATCTAACCAGACAAAATACACTTACATGTGTGTGTTCGCTTTCTTAGAGTTGTACCACTCCACAAAACAAAAATGTTTGAAACCCAACTGTTCAAACATTTCTATAGTGTTTGCTGGGTAATAGCCTGGAATTAGATAAAAGCAGCTGACAATTAACAAAGAAGCAAAAAGCTGGCATTTTGGCCACCTTAGTAACACACTTGCAAGCAAATAGAATACAAAGCAGTCCAGGAAAAAGTTAATCTTTTAAACACTTCCAAATCTACTGATTCTGAGGTTCAGCACAGGTTCTAATACAACTTCTCAGAAAATGTTAACCTTCAATTAATAAAAGATAACCCCCCAACATCTTCAGGAATTCCATGCCTGGTACAGTCTGTTCCAGTTAGCCAGCTTTCAAAAAATCCACCTGCACCATTAATTAGCTAGACTTGGCAGCACCCTTTAAAAATAAGCCTGCACACTACCAACCACATCGACTAGAAATATATAACAGGAGCAAGTAACAGATGTGAAACATGGTCGTGAAAAATGGTCAATGAAAGAAAGGCAGTCAGGTACCAGTATAAGCAGCAACAAAGTTAATGGGCCAAAGATTAAGTAGGCTTCTTGATACTACAAAACACACCCAATTCCTAGTTTCAGCTGCTTTATATTGGGTGCCACTGTACCATATGCATTAGCCACTCTTCAGGCACCCCGTGGGGGAAGGAAAGGACTCAGAAAAAAAGCCAAGCAGTGGAGTGTTGTTACCCCAATACCCATTATGCACAGAAAAGCTCACATATCCCAGGGATTCAAACAGGGGCTTCAAATTGGTTGTGAAGGATCCCAAATGACATCTAGGCCTCAGTTTCCTCCCTATGGCATAAAGAAATTGTGGTTCTTAACTCTTTGGGGGTGACATCTCCCTATGAAAAATTGTTGGCGATGTATCCTCATTCCCCTAAAATACACATTCTCACTAATTTGTGCATACAGTTTCAGGGAGTTTGGGGAATCTCCAACTCCAATCCAAGGTTCCTAGGTTCAAAACCCATGGACTGGGCAATTGCTGTTTTCTTACAACTCAAAAAAAATTACAAATAATAATCCTTTACGTACACTGACACTTTGTAGTTTACAAAGCGCTTTTAATTCCACAAACATCGATAGACAGAAGAGGAAACTGAGGCGCAGATTACAGAGTGACTTGCCTAAGGTCACTCGGCCAGCTGGTGGCTAGGCCCGGAAGCAAACCCAGCTCTTCCGACTCCGGAGCTTGTCTCCCACCCCGGAGCTGCCGCCAGAGCTCCCGTCTCTCACTAAGGCGGCATAAGGAGGAAAAGGCAAAGTAGAAAGCCCACCACCAACCATCCCCCAGCACCTTCCTGTCCCTCCAACTGGGTCCTTGCAGGCCCCGAAGGGTGGCGCCAGGCCTCCAGGCCGGCCCCAGCCACCCCCGCTTCCCCCGCCGCGCCAAATCCCGCCGCCGCCGCCTCCCCGGGAGCGGGGCGGAGCAGCTGCCCGCCACCGCCGACCACCCGGACGACTCCTCGTCGAATCGCAAACGCATAGGCCGCCGCCCGAGTTCTGCGTACGAGAAGAAAGACTCGGCGCGAGCGCCAACGGCCACCGGGCGCGCGCCGCGGCGGCCGGGCCTGCGCCCCAAGAGCTGGATGCCAGAGCAGGAGAAAGAGCCGCCAACCGATCGCTCGATCGACCGCGCGCCCGCTCCTTCGCCCTACCAGACCGGGGAGGGGGGGAGGGCGCGCCAGGGCTTCTTCGAGTTAGGGGCCTGACTCCCCGGCGACGAGACAAGATGGCTCCTCCGGTCCGCACCGCAGCTACCGTCCCGGCTGCGTCGCTCGGCCCGCCCCCGGTACTGTTTCTTTAAATGGCGGAGAGGGTAAGGAAAGCAGGAAGAGAGGCGCTCTCTCTCACGTGACAGGGGCGGGCCCGGCTAATAAGATCCGGTCACGTGGAGACTCACTGCTCACCAATCGGGAGGCTTCGTTTTAGGGCGGGGGCGGGAGGAGCTGCGGCTCTATGATTGGCTGAATGCACGGCGGAGGCCTCGGGGGTTTGGGCGTCGGGGAGTGCGCGAGGGAGCCTGGTTCGTGTGCAGTGGCGGAGACAAAGCCGTGGCTGTACTGGCTGCGGAAGCGGCTGCGAAGCAGCCCTAAAAGGCGAACTTCGTGGTGCTGAGTACT
The DNA here is from genome assembly GCF_964146895.1 of Miniopterus schreibersii. Classification (NCBI taxonomy): domain Eukaryota; kingdom Metazoa; phylum Chordata; class Mammalia; order Chiroptera; family Miniopteridae; genus Miniopterus; species Miniopterus schreibersii. Next base: position 15,618,447 of record NC_138122.1, read on the forward strand.
GTCATCATCTCATTCTGCGCGGTGCAGGGGCGGCTAGTGTTGCGGCGGCGGCGGCGGCGGCGGCAGCGGCGGAGGCGGAGGCGGCGGCGGCGGCACATGGTTCCAAGAGCGCGCTGCGGTTGTTGGGTTCCAATTCCTTGGGGAGGGACAAAGGCAGCCGCTAGCGCAGGGCAACGCCCGGTCGCGTGGTGCGCGCCCCGTTGCCCTCGACCGGGGCTCTGAAAGCTGGGCCTGACTCCTCTCCTTGAGGGGAGGCCCGGAAAGGGCCTGAGAGGCTGAGGCCGCTGTCTGAGGAGAGTGGGGGGAGGGGCGAGCCCGCCTGAAGTGATTTCAGCAGGTTAATTCTGAGGCTTTTTAGCGGGTCATTGTGAGGTAATTTGACACACCCAGAGGAGATTCGGGCGGGGCTCTGAAAACTGGAATCCGCCATCAGCGGTTAAGAGATATTTCAGTTAGGAGTTCGTGAAGCCAAACTATCACCATATATACTCGACAATCATGGTCGCCAGTCTGGGGTCTAATTAAGGATCCTGGGATCATTGGTGGCGAAGACATGGGTGATTGTCCAGTTTTGTAACAGAAGATAAATTTCCGGGTTGGTAAGTTTCCGGATTGGTAAATTTCCTAGAACAAAAAAGGGCTCAAGAAAACGAAGATGGAGCAGTAATAAAACCGCCAACTCCAGTACCATCTACTTCAAGATTATCCACATTTCGACTCATTGAACTATCGAAACTTAACGTTAAAGCTCCTAAGACTACAGATTTATGACGTAGTTCTCAATATTACATCATAGTCTGAGAAGATAAAAAAATACTTAAAGGAGAAATCAATTGTAGTTTTAGACATCTTTGACTATATTTTGGATAGATACGCAGTAACCTTGTTTAACTGTAAGGAGCACAGACTTACCAAACCTTTCTTGAAGGAATCCTGGAGAATCTATTTCATTGTAAGGTTGTATTTACCAGTTAGTGGTTAAAGGACTGGACCTCACTGCAGTCATGGCTTTCACAAATTACAGCAGTCTGAATCGAGCTCAGCTAACCTTTGAATATCTACACACAAATTCGTAAGTACTTGATATTAGTATGGAAATCCTTCTCCCAGAAAATTTTGCTTTTTCACTTTTGGGGATGTATCGCTGGATGAGCCTTGAGCTCTGTATGGAAGAACAGAGATCAGTGAAATATTTCTTGCTAATCCAGAAGAATACAGCCATTGGATCAATATTTATTCAAATGCAAACTAGCTATTTGAGGTCACTATATTGAATTGTTTCTCAAGTGTTTGATAGGAATCCAACAAGTACTGTTCTTTGGATCACCAAGAGTTGCACTATTCTAGTATATTCTCTTTAGTGACAGCAGCCAAAACAGTTGGGTTATAACAAGTTTTTTCTTTCTAACAAGGAAAAAAAAAAAGAATGAAGATATTTAAGTGACAACTTGTGAGAAGAAATTAAATTTTTTTTCTTCCAGCGAACACTTGGCTTTATATACTTGGGAAAATTCATCCCCACATCCAACATAGTTTTCATATGGCAACTTGTTTAAACCCATGATTTAAATAGTCATTTCCCGAAGTGTGTGCAAATCTCAAAACACATGGTGTTCGTGGTTCTTGGGTTGGTGAAGAGATTACAATCACTCCACATGGGTCTGGAATGTTTCAGGGTTAATTCTTACGCTCACTTTCATGGAAACAATCCATTGGGGTCATAACTACTTAGTGTTTTAATATGTTCATCTGTCGCTTGAGATAAAGGTAAGCTAACATTTTAGTATGTGGAGAGGTGATGAGCAGTTAAATGATGGCCCAGAGATCTGAAGAATCACCTTAAGGGCTGAGAATATAGACTTAAGTTATCCAGTAATAGCATATTAATTTTTATCCTTGTATGGGAAAGGACTTAGAAACAAGACCAAAACCCTAAATTGCCAGAGAGCCTTCTTTGTGATCATGTCTGTAATTTTTTGTTTGCTATTTTTCCTATCAAGGAAATAAAATTTTTCTAAGTGAAGTGATTTGCCAAACTATGAGAGCCTGGTTTTATTTTGTTTTGTTTAGGAAGCTTGTTATTGAACTTGAGCATTTTAGGGTAGGTACTGTAGAGGTTACCTCGGCAAATTCTTATGCTATGGATGGTGAATCTGAAATCCAGTTGGGTAAGGTTGCTGACTAGTTTATAACCTAGCCTTGGGCAAAACCCTCACTATTCTTTATGTTTGAACCTTCACATTAAGAACCAGCAGTTGAAGTCCACTAGATGTTCACAGATCATTGGGCTTTGGAATGAGGGGCCAAATTTGGAATGGTAGACTATTTGATAATCTTGGAAGACACGAATGGGACTTCAGAAACTGGGTTCTTGTTCCAGCTTCCTCAAAGACTTCCTTACCTATATAGGAAAGGGTTTACTTCTCCCCTTTAAAAGTCAATTTTATCTCAGTGAGCCACTAATTTGAGGATTCTGGGATATTTCTCTGCTTATTTGTTATGCTATATTATAGCTTATTAACAACAGGCAAACAGCCAAAGCAAAGAACTGAACCCCAGTTAAATCACTAAAGCGATATTGGAGAATTTTCTGTTAATTTGATTTACCAATGTTGAATTGGATCCACCTGCTTGCATGGGCATTTGAGGGTTGGATGTATCATTTTGGAAACTTGGAATATCTGGATTACACCATTGAATTTGTCTACTTTTGAATATGTCCAGTTGTGCCAGAAGAAAATATGAACGCTAGAACAACAAGATACGTTTCTGGTTTGTAACTAATTTCAGGAGATTTCTTTAATGTGGTGACCTGACTGGAAGGTCACTTCTGGAAGAAACAAAATTTTTAATTTAATTTTTTAAATTGTTTTAGAGAGGGGAAGGGGGAGAGGGAGAGAAACGTCAATTTGTTCCACTTGTTTACGCATTCATTGGTGGTTTCTTGTATGTGATCTGACCAGGGATGGAACTCACAACCTTGGCCTATTGGAACAACGCTCTAACCAAATGAGATACCCGGCCTGGGCCTTATTTTCTTAAGATATGCCTTGGCAGTATTAATGATGGTAGATGTATCTCCTTTGTGTTAAGTGGTGCAATGTCACCTTCAGAGAAGGCAAAAATTGTATTACAGTATTGTTTTCTTTGTTCTAATGTTAAAAATCTTTTTAGGGTTCTGACATCTACAATATAGCTATATTGTGAATTATGAAAGAAATGGCCCTTTCCTTACCGCCTATTTAATGTAGATTTGCAAGCAGAACCCAGACTAGAAGGGTGGAAAATCAGTGATGCAGTGGAAAGATCATGGGCTTGGGAGCCTGCCAAGCTTGGATTTGATTGCTTATTGGCTTTGTCCTTGGGCAGAGGTCAACTTCTCTTGAGTCTTCATCTGTAAAATGGGGCTGAATTTGACAGTGTTTCTGAATATTATGTAAAGTAACAATCATAAAGTAATTCTTACATGGCAAACATTGAATAGATGGTGATGATTATTCTATTTATAATATTAGCTTATATAAACCAAAAGTTGATAAGTGTGGTAGCAATTTGCTATTTGGTGCTCATGATTAGGCAGAATAGTTTTTAGTAAATTCTGGAACATTTGTTAAAGATAGTAAACATCTGTCTTGATTTTTTTATTTTATTTTTTTTAGTTCAACAGTACTGATGGTTATTCTCTTGGTTACATTAGCATGAAGGTTTAAAGCAGGCATGGGAAATTCTTAGGATAACTTGAAAGTCTTAAGGCCAATTTCTTTTCATACTGGATATAGCTAGTATGAGATGGTAAAAGTTAGGGCTTTTAGATAAAAGTTTTATGCTGTTACTGCCCTCTTTGGTGGTGGGTTTTGTGACTGATTGAAAAAAGTTCATGAGCAATCTAGAGGTAGTGGTGGTATTGATGTTCCTCTGGCATAAGATGCATAGCTTAAGTATAAGATGCATGCTTTCTGTGTTCCTGTTGGCACATTTAATAACTTCTGATCTTGGCCATATGATATTTTTGGGTTTTATCAATATTTGAAGTGAATATAGAGGAAACTGTCTAGAGACAGTGTTTCTTAGGACTTAAAATTGTGTGAAATGTAGGTTCTTACCCTAAATATATTAAAGCAATATGAATGTAAAGTGGTTGCTCTAGATTTTCTCTAGATTATTTTCTGTTGATTAGGGCAATTCTATTGTCAGCATATCCAAGTACTTATATGGTTTAAATTCAGGCTGAATATGAATAGGGAGACAATTTTTTACATAATGAGTACATTTACAACGTGAATTTGTCACTGGAAATGCTGAACAGTTTTCTTTACAGCACAAGTGGTATAAAAACATCAATCCTCTGAAAGTGAGAGTTTGTTAAAAATCTTTCTCTAGGTGAAATCTTTTTCTAGATGGTTGATCTTTCTTGGATCACATGTAAGGAATTGTTAGGTTGTGAAGAAAAGAATTTCCTTTGATGGGTATTCAAATATTTCTATCTCAGATACTAACTAGAAATGAGTACATCTCTTTGAATATTATTTGAAAAAAGGGAGAACTTATGCAGTTGGTATGCTTTTGGTTCTTACCATTTTAAGAGATATTTTGAACTCTGGCTTTAGTATTTGTTAGTAGGACCCATCATTAATCAATTGGAAGCCTGTAGAAAATTGAGTGTTGTCTCTGAATTTATCAACAGTTGTCACATAAGGCCCTGTTTATGATGTTATAAGTACACATCACAAAAGTATCCTTTAGTTACATTTTAAAGATAAACTGTTAACTTATCTGAAATATGTGTGGAACAGCATGGATAGGTGTGGAATAGCATTCATACATTGTGGAACATGGAAGACCATTTGGAATGTTTTTTAAAAATTCTAAATGTACAAGGCACATTTCTAAACATTGTATATAAAGTAGTGAAAATTTAGCCAGAGACAGTTTGTGCTTGCCCTTTAGAGACCTTGACTATTTAATTCTAAATGGCTCTCATTTCCATATGAAGTTATCAGAAATATGTATTGCTGAGAAGTTGGTATTTCTATTTTTTATTTTTTTGCCCTGATGGCAGAGAGTATCAGAATTTGTTTTTCAGATTATTCATATTCACCATTCTCACTACCAAAGGCCAGATACTTCATTCTTTAACTTAGAGTACAGAAGACTAATTCACTTTGTAAGTTTCTAAGTCAGGAAAATGACTAGTTGAAAGCTTGAGAGCAAATGTTAGATTTATTTTTAACTTACGTTGCCTTCAACAAATCACTTTAATTTTCTAGCTTATTTTTTCTTAAGGGAGTAATCCACAGAATACTTTTTTTGTAATTCAGTTGATAATTTGAAGAATTTAGCCCAGCTGGTGTGACTCAGTTGGTTGAGCATTGTCCCATGCACCAGGAAGGTCACTGGTTCAGTTCCTGGTCAGGGCATATGCCCAGGTTTTAGGCTTGATCCCCAGTAGGGGGTGTGCAGGAGGCAGCTGGTCGATGTTTCTGTCTCATTGATGTTTCTGTCTCATTGATGTTTCTTTCTCTTCCGCTCCCTTCTTCTCTTTGAAATAAATAAAATATTTAAAAATAAAAAGATATTTTGAAGAATTTAATATTCTAAGGACTTAAATATTTTTAATAAATATATGGATGTTGTATACAGGTTTTTCTATTAAAAATGGTTTTTTTCATGTAAAATAATTAAGAATTGGATTTTAGGAAAATTTGAGCTCTGTTTTCTAGTTGAATTGGAGATAAATTTTCTACTTTTTTGTTAAAACTTATTTGATGGTGTTACCTTTGGATTAGCAACATATTCACTGATCTCATGGGAAAAAGTTCTTCCTAAAATTCCCAGAACTGGTAGTTTTTCATTCAAAATTTGCATTTGTAAAAATTCAAATATTTACCTGAGGAGGAGAAATCAGTCTTTCTAGCAGTTCAATTTTGGGTATTTATTTTATAAACAAACATTTTACAATTTGTTTTAAACAATATGGTAAGGGATCAGAGATCCCAGATACTGGTTATTTAATAATGGTATATTTCATTCTGAATTTTTAGAAAATTTCAGTTTATCTATTGGCTGAAACTTTGTATACAAAAAAATTAGCTGGAATAACTTGGTTATTTTTGAAAACTTGATGATAATGCATTATGTGTGTTAATTTTATATTTTCCTTAAAAGTCAAGATTTCTAGGTGGTTCTGGGTGGACACATCATACTTTTATTTCTAATATCTAATGAGGACTATTATGGGAAATTAAGGAGAGCATATGTGGAGGAATAATTGTAAGGATAAATCTTATGCATAAATATCAACTTTATTGAGTTTCGAATAGCATGGCAATTGTGTACTTACCCAACCCAAACTTTGAGCAGCCTCCAAAGAGATAACCCTTCTCTCCTTGAAGTGGTTAACTTTAATAAGGGCCCTAGGAGACCACAGCATGCTCTTGTCCTTCTAGGAGGAATTGTTCAAGAGGGTCTTGCATTCCTTTAATGTAGGGGTGGGGAACGTCTGGCCCTCAAAATCCTTTGGTCTGGCCCTGCCAAGGCAACCGCAGGGAAACTCAAAATTCAATAAATCTAGGAGCTTTTTTCATAGCTAATTTTTAAGTTGATAATTTTGTCTGGCCCACATGTGATGTTATAAATACCCAAATGGCACTTGGCAGAAAAAAGATTCTCCACTTCTGCTTTAATGTAGGGAGTTCTGTTTTTAGCCAGAATAAGAGAAAGTCAAGAAGTGGATTTTTCTATCCTTTCTCCTCCACTTTCAGAAGGAATATTTTTGCTCATAAATTGCGCAACAGCGAATGGCTTTTCTTTCACTAGTAGGTCATACACAGGAATTAGTAAAGCAAAATGCTAACAAGATGTCCATTGAGCATGCTTAGAGATGCAGAAGCAGCTGGTTGAGGCAATGAAAAAGAAATTACAGACATTTTTCTAGGCAGAATATGAGTAAAAAAAACACTACTTTTAGCAATAGTATACATAGGAATATTTTAACACTTCAGAATGGGTTTCTCAACATAGTAAGAATAAACATTTCTGTGTAGATATCAGGACTTAATAGATTAATACTTGAGGCGGATTGGCAAGATATTAATGAAGTTTAAATTTAGTAGTGTAAATTGACAATGCAAATGGTGATTTTAGATTTTTTTCTACAATTTAGTATTTTATAACCTTGGCTCTATTAGGAGACATAGTTCAATTCCACAATTCTTTTGCTGACTCTTAGTGTTTATCATTTCAGAACTACTCATGAATTCTTGTTTGGTGCTCTTGCTGAACTGGTTGATAATGCAAGGTATGTAGTCTTCCTGTGTGCTTGAAAACTTTTTGGGTCATTGTGACCTTTGCTCTCTGAAGACATGGGAGGAAGTCAGTTTTGTAGCAGCTACAACTCACTCCTAAGAGGCCTGTTACCCAAAAGAGTATTTTTAATAGCACATTAGTTGATACTTCCACTGTATTTGACTAACTTTAATTCATTCATTGCTCTGTGTTCCAGCATAAAAAATAATGAACTTAAACCTCCAAAGCTACCTTCCTTTGTGGATGAGAGCAAGATAATTGTAGTGAAACACAGAATTAAGATAGAAATTTAGGAATCAAAATTAATGAGACACAGACAAGCTCTGATTTAATTTGTGCTACCAGGAGAGTATACCATCTAGTGTCTTTAAAATTATACCAGAGTTTTGTGTCTTCCTGAAGTGTATGTTTTATTGTCAGATGACTCCAGTTGAACAAAGCATCGTCAATTGTTAGCAGCTGCGCTTGGAAGAAGTCATTCCTTAACACTGTGTTATACTGAGTTCTTAGTGATGGAAGCCTATAAATGTTACTGTGTAAGACTGAAAAGTTTAAGTTGGTTCAAAGATAAGCAGAAATGCAAATCAAGATTCTGTTTATGTTATGAAAATATTGTTTCAGTCTTGTTTCTGAATGCAAACATAAAATTCAGACATTGGTTATTGACTGGGTATTGATGACTAACAAAGGAAGAAGAGGGTAAGAGTTGACAGTAGAAGTACTTTTAAACAGATCCCCAGCTAATGAGCTTGCTGATAATTTTCTCTGTCTACCTATGTCTATACTATAAACCTATACGATTACTACGTTCATTGTTATTTTTCACTGGACTATTCATAGAAGTGTGCTAGTTAAGTTATTTAACCAAAAATCTCATTTTAAATGTTTCAGCCCTGGCTGACTCATAATTTTTATGTTCTATTTTAAAATGTAGCTTAGTGGAACTATGTTTGAATTTACCACTTGTTAGCTTAGTGATACCATGGTGGCTTGTGGCTGACTGCTTTTTTATATATCATATGGTGAACTGGAGATTCCTGGGAGTTCCTGCTTATACAAACATTTTGCCAATTTCTCTCATATTTGAAAATGTTTTTATGTCTTTGGGAATAGGAACATGTAGAGCTATATGGATTTGAGTGGATTTTTTGTGTGTTTAAAACCAGTGAAATTCTCTGTGCCTCATTTTCCTTGCTTGCAATTGCCAAATTGGGCTAGATTACTTGCAAACCTTTATGGAAGCCTTCATTGATGATTGAACTTGCGTTTTAGCTGATGATAGAGTATAATGGGGTACCTCAACTTCTTAGTGAATCAGTCTGCTGACTGGTGTGTATACCATGAGATTTGATTTTTTCATAGGCTTTGTGGCAGCTTATTGGTTTCCTTTTTTCTCAGTATCTTGGTGAGAAGGAAAAATTGACAAGGTATTGGAACATTTTTTATGATTGTAATAGATTGAGAGAAACACAAATTTGAGTCAATTCTTAGTATCTAAAGGGGAATGTTTTTACTTATCTTCTAGATGTTTTCACTGTGAAATTTGTATTTAAAAATATACTCCCAGCCCTGTTTGTCATGTGATTATTTTAAATAATTTGGAGCTCCAGCGGTGTTTCACAGATATATAAGGAAAAATAGTGTTATCATGTATAAGAAGTATAGCTTTAATGTATGTAGAATGACTGTATGAATTCCTGAAAATAGACTCAAAATAGTATCCATTTCATAATACTGTGCATTTTGATCATTGGTGTTTCAGAGTCTCATTTGGATCATGATATTTTTTTCTTTTAATTTTGTAGAGATGCTGATGCCACCAGAATAGATATTTATGCAGGTAAGATAGACGTCAGTCTTTTCTTCTAATGCCCAGTTCCTTTTAAAGCATTTATTGCTATGCCTAAAAAGAAATGAGTGTGAAGTAACTGGTTTCTGGAATCTGAGGATATGGCACAATTACTCTAGGTCTTAGGTAGAAACAGGGCAGCCCTGGTTAGACATGTAATAAAAACCAAGAATATTGGTGTAAAGAAACTAGCACAGGGTGTCCAGATCTATAGATCTACTGAAATAGCCACCAGGAGATTTATGGGGATGATGGAATAGGGTAGTGGGGAGTGTAATACCAACTACCAGTGGTTATACTAGTTGGAGTTATCAGGTGACCAGGTTTGTAGTACCTGCAGCTAAAGAGAAATCTTGTTGGAGACCAGTTTCTCCTTCAAACGTGGTGAGGACCAGTCCCAACTTTTATGTCAGTTGCATAAAACAGCTGGGTAACTGGGTTGACACTGAGGTTTGCAGAGATGTTCTCAAGAAAGGTGTCAGGTAGGTAGGAGGGCTGCTTTGATACAAATTTAAAGATAACTGAAGGATGTACTGTTTTGCTTATTTAATTGGCTCTGTTGTTTGGCAGTAAGAGCCTCTTTTTTTCCTAGAGGGGATCAACAGTGGAAGAATTCTTAGTCATTATCATTGCCACCACCTCCCTTTTAAAAAAATTGTTTGCTTTCTTCCTGTTCAGTGTTTGTACTAACACTTCTTTTGGGTCATTTGAATGCTAAAAGTCTGGAAGCAGAATAGTGGAAGACAGCTTTTAAATCCAATTGGGATAGCATGATCTGTTTTTCTTTTTCTTTTTTTAAATATATTTTTATTGATTTCAGGAGAGGAAGGAAGAGGGAGAGAGAGAGAAACATCAATGAGAGTCATTGATTGGCTGCCTCCTGCATGCCCCCTGCTGGGGATCGAGCCCAAAACCTGGGCATATGCCCTGACTGGGAATCGAACTGTGATCCTAAAGTCTTCTGAAAGGTTTGATGAGGTAATTTTGAGTAACATTGACTAGCTTCTGAGAAGACTTGAGTGTTTCTGTGGGAATATACAATTATCAAAAAATTCTTCTTCATCGACCCCTGTGATAAATGGGAACAAGCACACAACTAAGAAGTAATTCTTAGAACCTCTAGTGTCATATAATTACAAAGAATCTCTCCAGATATGAATTTCTCATGCCTGATGTATTTTGGAGCAAAGAAAATATTCAGAACAGCTAAGAGTCAGCTATAGTGCTTAAATTCCAAATGCCTTCTGTTTAAAAGGCTCGGCCTAAGTGGTGAAAGTAAGACTCCTTTTATTTTTAGGAGAAACTAACAGGAAAAAGGAGCCCATCAGAAGACTGTTAGAAGATGGTTACTAAACCCTCAGGCCACATGGAGGTGCCAACGTGTATCTTACATCTTAGTGTGCTTTAGTGAGGAGTAATTATAGCTACCTCTGAAAGAAATGGTGGCTATTGTAATCATTGCACAATGGCAAAGCAGAAATGAACCTCTACTCCCAAGTGATATTAAAGGGAAAAATCATCATAGCCAAGTCTATTTGGAAGAAGCTTTTGAAAAAGGATCATCTCTACTCCCTTCTCCCATCTTTGGTTGGTGAATTTCAGCAAGGAAATTTAGTCCTTCACACAGAATTCAGCAGAACAGATGGATTTCAACTTAAATGAACAATGCCCAGTGTGCATTTATTCTGTGCTCAGTGCTACTCCTGTTTTGCTTCAGAAGGAGTCCAGAGAGAATGAGATGGGGGCTTTGCTAAATTCTCATTAGAGAACTTAGTCGCTAATTGGACAGATGATTAGAACAATAAGGCCGTTAAGGATTAAATGATGTGATAGAAGCACTAAGCACTATAGCATTTTGGAAAAAGACATGATTTACTTTAAGATTGAGAGTCTTGGCTGAGGTGTCCTTAACTTCATACTTTTCTACCTCAGTGCCTTATTAACACCTTCAACAGGAGGAATAAAAGCAACCTCATTTTCCAAGTAAAGTAATATAGTGATATCTAATACAGGCATATCTTGCTTTATTGTGCCTCACTTTATTGTGCTCCACAGATGTTGCATTTTTTTTTACAAGTTGAAGGCAAGATTCTCTACTAGCAAAAAGATTATGACTTGCTTTTTTGTGCTGGTTTGGAACTGAACCTGCAGTATCTCCAAGGTGTGCCTAAAGGATAAAGTTTTCGTTAGTACATGGGGGACAGTATTTTTCTATCTCCCTTTTTGAAACTAGATTGATACTGCACTTGGAAATTTCCCCAAACACCAGATATAGTTTGAATTTACCACAAAGTCACATTTTAGAAGATTTGTATTTAAACCTAAGAGGGGTGAGAAAGGAACCAGACTATCAAAGCATAGAGGTGTTCACTTACCCAAAGCATTCCTATTAGATGGGGCCAGACCATAATGTGCCTGTAGAAGCAGACTGTGTTTTTATTGACTTTCTTGGTTAGGGATTGCCACTCTTCAAAAAAAGATCCCTTCTGTGATGCTAAGTCAGTAGTTAATGAATGGAATATTAGTTGGAGCAAGTATAACTGGAACGAATACTGTTCAGATCGTAAAGTACGATGAAGAACTTGAAATTCATTTCATTACAACCTCTACTAAGGACAACAGTATTTTATCATCTCTGACTTTTGACTTAAAGCTCCGTTTTACATCCCTTCTCCCATTTCTTTCTTTTTCCTGTCTTCTCTCCAGTGGAGTTGGTGGAGGGATGTCAGGTTAATTTGGAGAACCAGACTTGGCCATGTTGGGGGAAGTTTAGACGTATAGCCTTTCAAACTGGCTCTGATAATCTTACATAGCTACTACCAGGATCTGAAGCACAACTCAAAGCAGGCAGTTTGAGGTCTCCATATGCTAACCCCCAGCTACTTAGGCTCTCCTCTATGCAGAAGAGCCTAAGTAAAAATCTTTTCCTTAGAGGCTTTAGATATCACTCAATTGACTAATTAAAGTAAATGTCAGGTGTTAGGAATGTATCTCAAACTGGTAGAATGTCTGGGGAGATAGTTTTAAGCAGGAAACCTTGTAGTTCTTGCTCTAGCTCAGTGCTTCTTAGAATGGTTCACCTTTGGATCACCTAGGAGCATGTTAGAAATGCAAATTCTCAGGTACCACCTCAGACCTACACAATCAGACTCTCTAGGGTAGAGCCCAAAATCTTTATTTTAACAAGTTCTTCAGGTGATTCTTATGCATACTACATTTTGCTCTAGCTGATACTTTTCTTAGTCATGTTCTGCTTAAACTTTCCTGCTTACCTGATCTGCTACAGAGTAGAGTCCATTGGACTGTAAGTTCCATGAAGGTAGTGATCACATCTGCATTGTTCACGGCTATTATCTTCATTACAGAGTTGGGCACAAAGGAAGTACTCAGTAAACATTCGTCAAATAAATGATTGGGATAAGTATTGTAGCTAGGTAAAGATGCCATACTGGCCTGACCCGTGAACCTGGAGATCACGGTTTGGTCTCAGGTTGGCATATGCCCGGGTTGCAGGCTCAATCTCCAGTAGGAGGCATGTAGGAGGCAGCCAGTCAGTTCTCTTTCATCATTGATGTTTCTCTCTCTCTCCTTCTCTCTGAAATCAATAAAAACATTTTAAAAAAAGATGTCACACTGCCTGTGTACAAAGTTGAAGAAGTCACTGCTGTGTTGGCTAGTCTCTCTTGGCCCTGAAGTAGTGTTGCACATGACCATGGTTCTAGATACTACTAGCTGCTTACAGGCTGTCGGTCACTGTGTGGCCAAGAGGATTCTCCACAGGTGGATTTCTTACCCTCATAAACCAAATGAAAAAAATCTTAGAAATGATGTCTTTGAAAGGGATCTCAGACCCACTGTTAAGTATCGATTGTGTGTTAAAACAGCCTGCAAGTTCTGTTATAAGAAACACAAGGGCCTAAAAGTAACTACCTAGGTAGCATTCAAGAAATGCCGCCAGTGATCCTTGGGGACTTTTCAAATTCACTTTGCTCGAACTCATTTCTAGGTCCCAAAGCCATCTTCCTGTACAATTTATGGCTGAAGTGTACAGCAAATGGCCCTTGGCTAGATTTAGAACGTTGTTTCCATGATCTGTACCTGACCCAGTTCGAGTCTTCATATGACACTTTGCTTCTTCTAGAATAAACTTTGAAGCCTTTTTGCATATTACTTGCACTTGCTCCTGCTTGCTAGATCTCATTTGGATTCTCTAGACTCCGATAAGAGGTACTACCATAATCTACTGATAGTACTTCCAGGAAGGTCCTTGCTCTTGAACTTTCAAGAAGCACTTGTTAATGTTTCAGCTGAGTTTAGCTTCCTGAACACTGAGTGATACTAAAAAACCTGTGGTTTATAGTACTTCTGAAATAGCATTTTAAATTGCATTTAACTAGTCCATTTAACACAAGGTGGTCATGATTCATTTGAATCTTTAGCCTGAGGGGAGGACACAGAGCATTTTAAACAGATTCCTCAGCTTAGATAGTTGTATAAAGTTGGTGAACTGCAGCTTGGGGGAGACAAAAAAGTCTTCAATTAGGAGCTAGGCTTCAAAGCAGCCCTGGACTTGTTCCTGTAGTACCTCATATAGGCCTTCCATTTACTAGAAGTGCTCTCCTGATTCCAAGGCCTGTGCTGTTCCTCCTTTGTCTTCCTAGTCCTCATTATTGGGTTAAAAGTTTCCTTGGAAACTCTAATATGGGCCTTTTCCCTATTTGAGAATCTCTTCTCCAGTGTCTGTGACATGACCCAGACTACTATGAGCAATCACTTGCCACTGCAAAAGACAGCTGCTAAAAGAAGAGTGTCTTCTATTCACTGGAATGGCAGTCAGTAGCCTGTTGCATTACCTTTCTGTTAGCAAAGAAGCTCAGCCATGGCTGCTCTGTAATTTATCCTCAAAGGACTGTTCTTCCTTGCAGTCAAGCCTATCCTGCTGGGAACCAGGCACTTTCACTGCACCCTGCGCCATCTCACTCCTGGGTTGGGGAGCCATTTCAAGGACCCACAGCAGACAGGATGCGATGGTGAATACGTGTAGCCCAGAAACTGCAGTTAGCCTGGGGATAGTCACATAGAGACTTAGTAATTCATCTTGTAGATAGCAACTTCCTCCACTGTACCCACAGCATGACTGGCTTGATATTTTTTTCTGAACTTAAGGAGGTGCTGTGTTGAATTTGAGCAGTGTTGATAAGGTATAGTATATAGTAGTGGGAGTACTTTAGTGGCTTGAGGTTCACAGCAGAAAGTAGAGGGAAATAATCCAGGTAGAGATGGGCAGAGGGATGATTGAGGTATGTGTGAAATACATGTCTATTCAGTGGTCCTGGGTATGGTTAGATGCTGGGCCAGGTTTTCCTTGTTGTCCGTATCGAGTCTCTCAAGCTTTGTCATGAACTGGAAAGAATTGGAGAAGAATTGGGAATTTCTACTCCCAAGGGCCCTTTCATTTTAACTTATACTAACTAGGTGTGTTACAAGGAGAAGCTAGTTTTGACCTGACCTTTTTGGGCTAACATTCACATCGATCCCCCTTCTTATCATACCCATGTTTCCACTCTCTGGAGGGTAACCACCCAGTAATCGCGGCCTCTTTTACAGAAAGGCGAGAGGATCTTCGAGGAGGATTTATGCTTTGCTTTTTGGATGATGGAGCAGGAATGGATCCAAGTAAGTGATGAGATGATTGCTTCTTTTGAGGAGAATGTAACCTTTTTTATAAAATACTTACTATGTTAACTTGTGTTTTTGTTGCCTCACTTTTGTGACTTGAAGATCCACTGGGGGAGAGAGGAGTCTGTTGTAACATCTCAGGCATAATTCCACTAATGGATTTGCCTGGTCTTGTCCTAGCATGGGAGATAGCATCTGAATGACAACCTGAAGTCAGTCAGATTACTTGTCTCTTGACGTTATATTTATCAGCTTGTACGACATCTTAGAGCCAGACTACAGGACCCGTCCCCCTCCTGCCCCCCAAGCCTTATTATCATGTTTGGGTAACAAAACAAGGTCATAGTGATGGCTAAACTTAAACTGACAGGCCAATCAGGTGTTGTGTCTAATTGCCTCATGGTTGTGAATTTCCTTGGACAGAGGTTTTCAGTAGACACATGGCCCTGCTTGGGGTTAGCAAGGCTCAGACCTTTGATTTTTGAGGAGCCTGGGAAAGAAATGCAGACTTTTCGCTTTCTCTTATGTCTTCCACTTCAGGCGATGCTGCCAGTGTGATCCAGTTTGGGAAGTCAGCCAAACGAACGCCTGAGTCCACCCAGATTGGGCAGTATGGCAATGGGTTAAAATCGTAAGTATCCTAGAAGCCTGTCACAGGACTCAAAACAAATTTAAGCAATGCTCTCCTGCTTCTGTCCCATGCAAACTTGCCTCTTTCTTGTCTCCATCACTAACTCTGTAACAAGGAAAGTCAGAAGGGAGTGGTTTGGGGACTTCTATTTTTCAGGCTAGTGTACTTCACAAATCAAAGGTATGGATGTCCAAAACCATTTGGGGTGGGTGAAGGTGTAGGTTTCTGTTGGCAAATTGCCCTGGTACTGCACCTCTATTCCTGTTGAAAATTTGTATTTTACCCTATAGTTGAGGTATTGAGTGGTAATTTTGTGATTGGGATGTATCAGATATGGAGGAGGTTGCTTCAGGGCGCAGCAGTATTCCCTGAGTATCTACCACATGTCATGCTTTTGTTCTAGGCACTGGGGATTGAGTCAGAGAGACCCAAATCTCCCTCCTGGTGGACATGGTCTCCACTCACATGCCCTGCTAGTCCTGTAGCAGGGACCTACCTAATGTCTTCAAATCCCTTGGGACTTCTTTCTCAGCCCTTGGTTCCCACTTGTTTGGTGTTAGGAATGTGTTGTTCTGGTTTTGAGTGAAGCCCCAAGAGAAAGGTTTCTATTTCTGAAATGCTCACTTCCAGCTGTACATACCTTTGGATGGAATAAGACTTAGTGGAATTGGAGCGTGTACAAATGGAATTCTGAGTCACGTTTCCAGTCTTGCTGTGGAAACGTGTTATTTTGTTTGAGAGAGTGTGGTGGTTTAGCCAGTCAACAGCATTAGTTTTCCCTCACATGCATTGTGCTTTGGGTATGTGGGGAAGAAAGAAAGTGCTTCCAAAGACATCAGGGACCTGGTACCTAGACTTTTTGTTTCTTGGGTCAGGAACCAAATGGTAATAATAGGTACTTACCACATGCCAGACACTGTGCTAAAAACTTAAATGATCTTGTTTAATCCTCACTATGGTCCTATGAGGTGTCAGTACTATTATTTTCATTTTCAGATGAGGAAATTGAGGTTTATAGGGGTGAAATGATTTGTCCAAAAGTGTAAAAATGCCCAAATGTAGAGCAGAGATACAAACCAGGTCTTTCTGACTGCAAAGTGTGTCCATCTCACTTGTCAGACAAACTGAAGTTCAAATCTTACCTCACTTAATTACTTCTTTGAGCCTCAGCTTCCTCCTTTATGAATCAGGATTATAATACATGCTGAGTAGGTTAAAGATTAAATGCTGTGAGAGCCCTAGGTAGGTTCTAGCTTTTTAAATTTCTCCTTTTTTAATCTTTCCATGTCAGATTCCTGGCCTGAATCAGTGGGTGTGGGGTAGGGCCTAGGAATCTCTCTTTTTCACAGGTTCCCTAGTTGATTCTGGTGTGGGTGATCTAAGTCCTCAATAACTGAGGTCTCGAGTCAGTGTGATGGTAAATGAAATCCTGACTTCCTCTCTGGATTATAGGCCAGGTTTCTCCTACCTGGTTTATCAGTTCTCTGGCCTCAGGTAAACTGTTTTACCTCTCTGAATATCTACTTCCTAATCTAGAAAATAGGATTCTAATTTCTGACATTATCCCTTACAGATCAAGTTTTAGGAGCAAATGAAATAAGACTCTGAAAGCACTTAGAAGACTGGGAAGGAAAGTGTACAGAAGTTGAGGGTTTTGTCATTAGCATATTTTTAGTAGAAAAACTGTAAAGGACCCATTGAAATGGAGCCATCTAGTGTTCAGAGTGAATTAATTTTGAAACCAATTCAGAAGTTGAAAAAGTTTTAAGAGGGAGTAGTTTGTGGTGAGAATAGGGCTGAGAAACAGGGACGCTAAGAAAGGTGTTATTTTGAGATTGTTGCTATTCAGCCTCCAAAGTCAGGTTCAAAGACAGTGGGAAGAAAGAGGCACAAATGGGAGTTTTTGCTAAGTTAAGGCAAGAGTAAGTTTTGACAGAAGGCAAGATAGTGTGTCTCATTTTGCCATCCAAAAGCTTTAGAGAAGAAGGAGGACTGTGAAATTGTCAGGAGAAGGAGCATTGCCAGAACCTTGGGAACTGGAAGAGGAGAAACAACTTGGCAGCCCCCAGGGTGTCTCTGGATAGTTTCCTGGGAGTTTTCCTGAGGATTTGGGAAAATGAGACATGGCATTCATTTGTGTATTTGGCACACCAGTCTAGTTTGTGTTTGTACATAGATGAGAGTAATAAGGCGTCTTACTGCCATCACCTCCTAGTGTATGATGAGGACTAATGAGATAATAGCCGTAACGCCCCAGAAGCTGCTCAGAAGAAAGCTAAACAGCCCCATTGTTCAGTGGGCAGTGCTCCCACTGGTGCTCATGCTTCTGCTGGGCAACTGTTCCATGTTTCCTGGAAAGGCCTATCCTGGCCTGTTTCTTAGATGGTTTAACTTCGCCAGACAGGAAGGAAGCAGTTGATTCCTCAAGACACGTTTCCCAGGAACTAGTTACATCCAGAAGCAGGGACCTGCCTATGTCATAATGAGCTTGAGGTGGCAAAACAATTCTGAGACTAAAGATAGCTGTAGTTACAGGACCTAAGCCAATTATAGGCCTCCTCGAAAACTGTGATCAAGAATTATATTTTATATGGTTAGCCTTAGGATCGTACTGTTATTTTTTTGAGGACTTGTGAGCATAGGTAGTGGGCTGTTCCCTTGATGGTGCTGCCATTTGATTAGTGGATGGGAGGGGAGTTTGTGTCAGTGAAGGAAGGACAGGATGGGAATTGGTTGTGGTTAGCATGGAAGATGATGTGTTAAAAGTATCAGTTACTAGAATGAAATCTGGAGGGTATAGCAGCCCTTGTGTGGCTGGGATAAACCTGGAGCATGGGCAGCAGGGTTACATTGCGGCAACAGCCTGGGGTGAGACTAACCAGGGGCTGATGATTAACAGTGATTAACAGTGATGATTAACACCCTTCTAGGGTGGCGAGAGAGCCCTGCATGGCGAGTAGTGTGGTCGAGAAGGTTATAACAAAAGACAGGCCAATGGAAGAGCAGAGGGAGGTGTGTCAGGTGGGAGGAGTGGGGACGAGAGCTGTGGAACTCAGCTTAGGGTTCTGAGACCTTAGGAAGGTCTTTAGGAGAGTCCTTCAAAGGCAGTTCAATCATGAAGGTAGAGTTGCTCCTTTTTCAGATGAGCTGTTGAATCCTTGGGAAAATGACCCGTTTCTGCTTCCCTTTCAGGGGCTCAATGCGCATTGGGAAGGATTTTATCCTCTTCACCAAGAAGGATGACACCATGACCTGCCTCTTCCTGTCTCGCACCTTTCATGAGGAGGAAGGCATTGATGAAGTAGGTCCCATCCTTGTGGTTCAAGTCACCATTCCACATTTCCTGGGTCTGCCCAGGCTGTTTTCATATTTGCAATGCTGGGCTCATTGGGGTTACAAGATTACGCCCATGCCCCTGTAATTGGGTTAGCTGGTTGAGTGAATTGGTTGAGGGGTTAAGGCAGATATCTTAATGTGAGAGGAAGTAAGGTCTCAAAGCGTCAAGCCATCAAGTAGCAGGAACCAAGATTTGGATATGCAACTCCCCAGATCTGCAACTTGAATTCAATCTTGGCGGGATGTCAGTATGGAAAGTTGTTTTATTAGGGGGAGTTTTTGGGGCTTCCATGACTATGGGTGGAAACCACAGCTGGGAATAATAGGAACAGCATTGTCTTTCCCATATAGTGTTGATTTTGTGGACTGTGCTATGAGCACATTTTTCTTTTGAGGAAATATGTTGCTCTAATCCTCTATGTCAGAAGCTACAAGTCAGATACCTATAGGGCCTGAGTAGGTAGTAAAGCCGATGAACATACGGAAAAGATCAGTGTATGTCCTTTGCTAAATGACAGCTGACACTCAGCCTCAGCTAATTATTGCTATGCTGTAAGGAAGGCCTATTGAATCTATTATAAAAATAGTCTGTTCAAGGCCCTGAGGGCGTGTAAGGGCTGTGAGAAGGAAGTTGGCAGAGGGGCCATCTGAAGAAAGGTGGTGGCCTCTGAAAGACCAGGTAGGGCCAGGTCAGGCTCGACCTCAGGGCTTTGGTGAGTATGTGGGACTTCATTAAAAGCAAATGTTAAAGGGAATTTAAGGAAGGGCATGGAAACATCAGGTTCGTGGTTTTTGTGTGTGCTTTTAAGATCAGTTTGGTTATTGTGTAGTGATTGGACTGGAAAGATTGGGGTGTTGGAGTGAAACAGGTAAAAGGCCCTGACTGTGTGTAACCTGAAGGGACTCACAGCAGGGAGGTGAGAGAAATAGGAGGAATCTTCATCTCTTTAGCATGTGGACCCACAGATTTGGTGTTTGATCAGTGGAGAGAGGAAAGGGGAAAGAGGGGTCATGGATGACTCAGGTTCTGGTATGGCAGTTGGCCAAGGTATGCTATGTGGAGCAGGGGAAGAATGGGAGAGGGGCCAGCTTGGAGGGGAAGAGTGTTTTGTCTTGGACACTCGAAGTTAAGTCTGGGTCTGGAGCTTGGGGGAGGCCTGGCTCCAGGATTCTTGGTAGCAGATGAGCTCAACTAAAGGAACTTGTGTAGTGAGAAGAGGACCTGGGATCTTAAGCATGCCGACATTTAAAGGCTGGGAAGAGGAGAAAGCATCAGAGGAGACAGGAGTGGCCAAAATGGTAGGAGGAAAACCAGGACAGTGGTTACATTGAAACTAAAGGAGAAGTGTTTGGATGGCAGGGATGGATGCCAATGGAAATGAATGAATGCCCACAGTTTAAATAATGTCATTGTCACCTGGGACTGCTGTGAAGAATGGGAGGTGCAGAGTGAGGTACAAATTCACAGAACACAAATGGAACTAAATTCCGTGGTGAAAAAGCTAGGTTGAAACTTTTTCCTTACTTGGTGCTAGAAGGTCACTGTTTGGATTGTTACTGAAATGCAAACTCAGCCAAGATTTCAAAATAAACATATTTGGCTGGGTAGGAATGTGTCCAAACCAGTCCTAAGGTTGGATACTATAGGCATGTAGCTTCTTAGAAACCAGCAGAATGTCTTAGAACTCTTAACAGTTTATCACCCTGACACTTATTAAAATACAGAGTTCTTTTTTCCTCATGGTGGGCCATCTGATTTGAACTTCTGAGGGAATCCCAGCAGTCACCCATCCACAGGGCTCCCTGAGAAGCTGTCTGGGAAAGGGGAGAAGCACATTGATGCCTCTGGGGAAGTGACATTTGAGGTAGGCTTTTTTTGGTTTTGTTTTTTAATCCTCACCTGAGGATATTTTTTCCGTTGCTTTTCAGAGAGAGTGTGGAAGGGAGAGAAAGAGAAACATTGATGTGAAAAAGACCACATTGATTGGTTGCCTCCCACATGCACCCCAACTGAGACTAGGGAGGGAGTCTGCAACCATGTTACATGCCCTTGGCCAGAATCGAACCCAGGAGGGACCCTTTATTCTGCAGGCTGAGGCTCTAACCACTGAGCAGAACTGGCTAGGGCTTGAGGTAGGATTTTTAAAGAAAAAGTAGGATTTTTTCCCCCCAGCTTTATTGAGGCATAATTGACAAGGGTAGGATTTTCTAAAACATTACTTAGACGTAAGAGTAAATTTCATATGTAAGGAAGAGTATATTAAAATATATGTACACTTTAGAAAATAATTGTAAAGAAAACACCCATGTAGCCACCATCATAGACTGATGCTAGAAGTCCCCAGTGTACTTTCACCAATCAGGTTGCTTATTGCACCTCTGAAGGAACTACCTTCAGGTGACTTTGTGATGATTATTGTTTTTCTTTATAATTTTGTCACCTATGTATGCATTCTTGAGTAGTTTAGTTTTGTGTATTTATGTAAATGGACTCATCATAGGTTTTTAAAATTTTGTTTCTATTATGTAACATTGTGAGATTCACCCATGTTGACGCTAGTAGCTGTTTGTTCATTTTCATTACTGCATAATATTCCCTATAAATATGCTAGTTTAATTTATCTACTGTCTAGTGACTGTTTTGCTGTTCTTACATGTTTGCTGGTACATATGAAC
The DNA here is from genome assembly GCF_964146895.1 of Miniopterus schreibersii. Taxonomy (NCBI): domain Eukaryota; kingdom Metazoa; phylum Chordata; class Mammalia; order Chiroptera; family Miniopteridae; genus Miniopterus; species Miniopterus schreibersii. The sequence continues at coordinate 15,639,923 of NC_138122.1, forward strand.
AGAAGTTTTTCCTAGGGTATATACCTGGGAGTGGAATTGCTGGATTGTAAGTTATGTTTATGTGTATTTTCAGCTTCACTAAATAATTGCAAATATACTTTCCTTAGTGGAAAGAGTAGAATTATTACCAAACTAGGAAAATGGCCAGAAACATCTCAAGCAGGGAGCTGCCTTGGCAGAGGCCCCCAGGGCATAACCCAGCATATCCCAGAGGACCTAGTGATGTGAGGCTGAATCTTGGGAAGGGGCAGAAGCCACAGAGCTTCTGGTGCCAGGCTGTGGAGCTTGGGCCTCACGTCTGGGACCTTGTGGGGAGGGATAAAATAAATGCATATTTTAGGGGAAGTGTCCGCCTGTGCTTACTCCAAAGGTGATAGTCCCATTGCCCACCTGGAATGCTCGGACCCGGGACCCTATCACAGACAACTTGGAAAAATTCTCTATAGAGACAGAGCTGATCTATAAGTATTCTCCCTTCCGCAATGAGGAAGAAGTGATGACTCAGTTCATGAAGATTCCTGGACACAGTGGTAAGTAGGCTTTGAGGCTGCATCGCCTGGGATTTGTAACTCCAGAGCCACAAGTGCTGTGGGAATGGCCTGGGGGTGCCTGGCAGAAAGAAGGGATTTCTGTTCCCTAGGAACACTGGTGATCATCTTCAATCTCAAACTCATGGATAACGGAGAGCCAGAGCTAGACATAATCTCAAATCCAAGAGATATCCAGATGGCAGAGACTTCCCCAGAGGGCACGTGAGTGTGGCTGGGAAGGGAGGGAAGCCCTGGAACTGGTATCTATTCTCTTAGTTGGGAAAAACTCAGAAAGTGACTTTAGGGAGAGAAGAGAGCTCATTCCCTGGATTTCCCAGTATTAGAGTTCATGAAGCTGAGAATTCCACAAGAGCTTGCCACAAGGCAGAGGGGATGAATAGGCCAGCAGATCCTCAGCTAAGTCAAAAGAAAAGATTAATGATCTCTTGCTCTAACTCCTTGATTTGACCAAAAAAACTCAGGCCTTAGAGAGGGGAGAAGAATTGCTGGGTTCATGGTGGGCAGTGGTTGAGCCAGCTCACGTGTCTGTGGGGTGCCTGTGCTGGGGGTGTGAGAGACGGCAGGGTGTGGTGCCAACACTGAGGAAGTACACTTTCAGGGTGGTAGGAGAAGCGGAGATGTGAAATAGAAAGGTGGAGGGCCTGCAGAGAGGCTGTCCTCCTGTACCCTTGGTGAGGCTGGTTGTGGGGCAGGTGACAGCACTCCTTTGTTCCTGTCACTTCCAGGAAGCCAGAGCGGCGCTCATTCCGTGCTTATGCTGCCGTGCTCTATATTGATCCCCGAATGAGAATCTTCATCCACGGGCACAAGGTGCAGACCAAGAGGCTCTCCTGCTGCCTGTATAAACCCAGGTAGGGACTTGCCCACCCTGGACTGCTGTTTGCCTTGGGCCAAGGATAGGGCCTGGCCATGCTTCTCTAGGGCATTTTTGGAGTGATGCTAGACAAGAGGTTCTGACAGTGTTGACCGTGTTAGGGCCTTTAAGCTGCCTTTGACTTACTGTGGGTCCAGAGGGAGGGACCGAGGTGGTCAGTGGGCTGTAGAGATTGGCTGGCAAAGCTCATTGAATGTGAGTGCCCTCTGTGACGTGGAGGGTGCCCTGCCTGGCACAGTGAGCTGTCAGAGCCTCTCAGCTTCAGGGCCAAGGGGCCTTTAGACACTAAACGGGAGAAAAGCAGACCCTGGCTGATTACTGAGGTTTGTTTATGCTGTGGGATTAATGACACTGTGAATGGAAGGAGGGAGTTGCCTGGGATTGCTAAGAGTTTTTGCTAGTGAGTAATGAGGTTGCTTATCAAACTGCATCTGGAGGCAAGGGGCAAGTAGAGTAAGGAATTGAGTCTTTTTACGAAATAAGCTTGGCTCTGACTCACCATGAGGGGCCAGGACTGTGCATCTTGGGAGGAGGCAGGAAGTCAGGGTGCTGCCTGAGCTGCTCGGGTTGCCACCCTTCCCCCTACTGCTTGGTCCTTAGGCTGCCTTTTCCTCTATTCAGGATGTACAAGTACACATCAAGTCGTTTCAAGACACGGGCGGAGCAGGAAGTGAAGAAAGCTGAGCATGTAGCACGGATTGGTAATGTTCCCCCTGTGCAGGATGGGTTAGGTGGGAGTTGCCAGGGGGATACAGCTTATTGCCAAAGCAAGATCTAGGAAAAAGCTCCATCCAACACTCTAGGGCAGTTCCTCCTGTCCCCTTCCCGTGCTGGCCAATCCTCTTCGCAGTATTTTTCCCTAGACTCTTTCTCTTCAACAGTCATTTGTAGGGACTTAATCTAAAACAATATCAACTTCTGTGCTTGCCTAGAGTGAAGAATCGCATATTGTCCTCTGGCCCAAATTTTTGTGAAATTGGTTTTTATAACTCCAGGGCAAAAATCTCAAGGTCTGTCAGGATAACGGCTTCTTGACTTCTTAATGGAGAGAGATTGGCTGAGGACTTTGATAACTTCTAGCTTCTGCTGAGGGTGTAACTTGTGGCAGTTTTTTATAAATAGTGCCACTTTCCTTGGGTCCTCCTTGATTTTCCTTTTTGAACTGACTGTGCAATCCAAGCAGGGCAGTTGCTCACCAACTCACCTATTCCCTGACAGTGTACACACACACACACACACACACACTCTCTCTCTCTCTCTCTCTCTCTCTCTCTCTTTCTCTTTCTCTTGTCCAGTAGGGACTGCACTGTGGGATCCAAGAGGGATTACTAAGAGTTTTGAACCTTTGAATTCCTTATCATGGTTTCTTCTGGGTTTCAGCTGAAGATAAGGCCCGGGAGGCGGAGAGCAAAGCTCGGACATTAGAACTACGCTTAGGTGGAGATCTCACACGGGACTCCAGGGTAAGGCTCCAGACCTGTGCAGCTGTTCTTCAGAATTTCTGCCTGTAGGATCCCAGAGCTGGCCTGGCTCAGCCCCAAGATAATCAAGAAACCCTTGCCCTAAAGCTGAAAAATGGGATGTTTCCATAATCACTATTGAACACACTATATGGCAGAATCTTGGCTAATCATTTTAACATCCCAATAACCATAATGAGGTATGGACACTGTTAGTTTCCTCAGTTTATAGAAAGAGAAATTGAAATGAAAAGCATTACTTGCCCCGGGTCACACAGTGGTCAGGATCAGAGCAGTTCTCTGACCCTCCCAATCTGACACACACCTCTGTAGACTTGTTTCAGTTGGGGGTGTTTCCTTTGTGTCAGTAAGTCTAGTCAAGTGAAACACAGGTTTTGAGTTTGTCCACATTTTCTGTGGAAAAGAAATCTCTAGGTGTGTCTTTGCATCCGTGTGATTTAAAGTACGAAGTTTTAAATGTGTTATAATATTCCCTGCTGTGGCCCAGAGTACCTCCTCCCCTCACTGGATGCTGACATTTGTTTCCAGGTGATGTTGAGGCAGGTCCAGAACACAGCCATTACCCTGCGTAGAGAAGCTGATGTCAAGAAGCGGATCAAGGATGCCAAGCAGCGGTGAGTGCCAGGGCTGGCCTTTGATCCTTTGAAATTATGGGGCTTTTCACCCTAGCTAGTTTTGCTCAGTGGTTAGAGCATCAGCCTGTGGACTGAAGGGCCCTGGGTTCGATTCCAGCCAAGGGCATGTACCTAGGTTTCGGGCTTGATTCCCTGCCCCAGTTGGGGTGAGTGTGGGAGGCAACCAAATGATGTATCTCTCACAAATGGATGTTTCTCTCTCTCGCTCTCCCCTTTTCTCTCTCAAAAAGCAATGGAAAAAATATCCTCAGGTGAGGATTAAAAAAAATAAAAATTATGGAGCTTTTGTACTGATTGTTGACAAAGAGCTTGAGGAATCCCTCCCAACCCTGCAAGCTTGCCATTCTGTCACAAAGATTGCTTTGAGAAAGCCATTAATATTGTAATTCCAAATGCTGGTCAAATGTCTGCTGTAGGAGAACAAGTTTTTCCTAGCTCAGTTCTTTCTTGAGCTAGGAAACGGCAGCGCAGTGCCAACACCTTGAACACCAAACCTTTCTCACTGGCACCTACCTGTCTGTATATTTGTCTGTGTCTCTCTCCTCCCTTCTCTTTCCCCCTTCCCCATCTCTCACCCTTTCCCTTTTATTTCCCTTTCCCATTCCCTCTCTTCCTTTTTTCTTTTCATTTAAAGAATATATAAAATGCTAATTGTATAAAACTTGCAAATCTAGAACATTTAAAAAAAAAATTTAAATGTACCTTTACTTTTACTACCTGGTGATACCTCCTCTTAATTTTTTTAATCCCTGGTTACAGTTGTGGAATAATGCTGTATTTGAGTTTTGGACCTTTTTCATCTTGAATGGGCATTTGTTCTGGCTCATTAAATTATCTCCGTGTCCCACTTCTATGTCTGGAGTCTCTCTGGGCTCTGTGCCTTGCATTTCTGGCTTGTTTCTTGGCCGCCTTGTCGTAGACATAGGTGTCAGGTTTCTTCCATCTGAGTCAGTCCACTGCTTATCCATCTGCTCTACAGCTTCCATGATATTGACATCACAGGATGCTCTTTTCTGTCATATACATATACATATTCATTGTGAATTTTTGCCTTTTCAAAATTATTACTTTCATATTAGTAGAGTAGGTATGCAGAAAACCCTGTGTTTATTTACTATGTAACAGCAGCTTCACAGTATCCCATTCGTACCTAAATTCAACTCTTGTTACCAAAGGCCAGTCTTATGCTTTTAATAAGGGATGGTTAGAGTCACTGCACAGTGTCTGTCCCTATCAAGTCTAACACATCGAATGAAAATACAAAACTTTTTGCTAAACATGTCTCAAGTTTAAGCTTAACAAATCTTTTTTTAATATATCTTTATTGACTTCAGAGAGAGGAAGGGAGAGGGAGAGGGAGAAACATCAATGATGAGTCATTGATCGGCTGCCTCCTGCACGCCCCCTGCTGGGGATTGAGCCTGCAACCTGGGCATATGCCCTGACTGGGAATCGGACCGCAATCTTTTGGATTCTAGGTCAATGCTCAGCGGCTGAGCCACGCCTGGCCGGGCAAGCTTAACAAATTTTAAACACCATGGTATTTGGGTTGGTCTACTAGAATTTATTTTTTGTTTTCTCAGAGCACTTAAAGAACCTAAGGAACTGAATTTTGTTTTTGGGGTCAACATTGAACACCGAGATCTGGACGGCATGTTCATCTACAACTGTAGCCGCCTGATCAAGATGTACGAGAAAGTGGGCCCACAGCTGGAAGGGGGCATGTGAGTACTGCCCCAAGGAGAGCTTCCTAGCCCAAGGCAGTTGGTGGGAGGATTTTGGCCAGTGGGGTGACATAGCTGGGTCTTCTTTCTCCCTGCAGGGCATGTGGTGGGGTTGTTGGAGTCGTTGATGTTCCCTACCTGGTCCTGGAGCCTACACACAACAAGCAGGACTTTGCTGATGCCAAGGAGTATCGGCACCTGCTGCGGGCCATGGGGGAACACCTGGCACAGTACTGGAAGGACATTGCCATTGGTAATGCTGTTTCTCTTCACCACCAGCCTCAGGGTACTCGCAGTGCCTGAGGGGGTGAAATTAGGAAGAGGGAGAGGATGCCTCTTAGTGAGACATGTGGGTGTTTATCTTCCAGCCCAGCGGGGAATCATCAAGTTCTGGGATGAATTTGGCTACCTCTCTGCCAACTGGAACCATCCCCCATCCAGTGATCTGCGTTACAAACGCCGGAGGTCTATGGAAATTCCAACCACCATCCAGTGTGGTAAGTCAGTGGTCAAAACCTCCTCCTGATTCCTTCCTATCATAGTCCATGACCCACTGTCTCCATCCTGGCCTTCTCACTGGACTGATATCCATGGACTTAGAGCCCCACTAGGAATATGAGTCTGTTCAGTGATAGCTCTGGGAGCTCAGTCGTAGGGCTGTGCTGAGTTCCACCTGTCCCTCCTGATTGAAGCAAAAGGTCATCTAATATGCCAGGCTTCACTTGGTTTGGTATCACATTGTTAATAGTGTGAGTGATGACTGAGCTAAGATTCTGCTGGAGGAGGGAGAGGGGCTGGGGGCGTTGAGAGTCCATGATACAAAGTTTCCATCCTTGCTGGTATTGCTGTCTCTGAGAAGAATTACTGTTCTGTAAGAAAGGCACAGTTGGAGCCAATGTGAAGCTCTTTGAATTGGAAGCCAGGGTCATCTTTGCCTTGAGCCAGGCTGGGAGGAGCCTGACTATAGCTATTATTGGTAGGCATGGCTGACTTTGGGGGGTGATTTCTGTGTCACAGATTTGTGTCTGAAGTGGCGGACCCTCCCCTTCCAGCTGAATTCTGTGGAAAAAGATTATCCTGACACCTGGGTTTGCTCCATGAACCCTGATCCTGAGCAGGATCGGTGAGCACTCTTCTCTAACTAGATTGTGGCTATCTGTGCCCTCCCACCATGTTTTTTTTTCACTCTTTGGGTAAATATCTCGCTCTGCTTCTTGAGGTCAGTGCTCACATCTTTACATCTGTCTTGCTGCACATAATAAGTGTCTGGAAATAAGAATTTATGTGTGTCCTGCAGTAAGTATTAATTCCGTGCACTTGGGAATTCTGAGGTTGTTGCTCTGATGAAAGACAGAGTGAGTTGGCTGAGGAGGAAGGGCCCTGCCCTATCTGGAGCCTTGTTTTCCCATGACCTCCTTAGCACCTTCTCTGTACAGGTGTGAGGCTTCTGAGCAAAAGCAGAAGGTTCCCCTGGGTACATTCAAAAAGGACCTGAAAACACAGGAAGAGAAGCAGAAGCAGCTGACAGAGAAAATTCGCCAACAGCAGGAAAAGCTGGAGGCCCTGCAGGTGTGTGGTCGTGGGCAGTGGACAGAGCAAGGCTGTGTCGTGTCTGTCCGAGATGGGAAAGGAACTTAGTGGCTCCCCTGTTCCCACATGCTCAGTTTCACTTTCCACTCAACCATGAGTACTGCCAAAGCTTTCCAACTCCAGTCTCCAGGCACACTGGTTTTCAAGTGTGCCCTGATTGTTCTTTTAAAGAGACAGACTACTTTGTTTATGTATTACAAAGTGGTCCAATTAACTTACGAATGTTTTAAAACTCCAGAAAATACTTTATCTTAGAGGTAACCCCCATTAATTACATATCCTTCCAGCTTTTTTAACTTGCCTGCATATACCTAAATATGTATATATTTTTTAATAGAAATATGGAAATCATGAAGTGTCATGATGTATACACATACATATTTTTAGTGCATAATTAAATTCTATGGCTTTTAAAAACTATTTCCTAGTTACCTTCCAGAAGATCTATTAATTTTTGTTTTTTACCAGTAGTACATTGATTTTTAAATATTTCTGCAAATTTGATTGGCATAGGTATACATTTTATAATTTGAATTTTGTTTATATTTTTAAAATTGGAGAGTTTTTCCATGTGTTTATGTTTCTTTTAGAACTGCTTATTCTCTCATATTTCTGTTGCTGCCCCCCCCCCCCCCGATTTGTCAGGGTTTCTTAGATATATTTGTGGTATCAGCTCTTTATTGTATGTATTTCAAAAGTGTTTTTGCTCTTTGGCTTCTGTGTCTATGCAGATGCTCTCACTAACTCAGACATCTTATGCATGCCTCCCTGTTTGGTGAATCCCATCTGTCCTTTCTTAGTCTCATTCATCAGGCCTTTCCCACCTTTTTTTGGCTGCTTTTATGGGAATTTAGTCTAGTCTCTCAGTTGTTGGATTAATCATATAGAATCCTGAAAGTTGCTGATGGTTTAGTGTCTGTGTATTTTTTGTCTTCCCAGTGAGAATGGGAGGTTCCTAATAGTAGAACTGTGGCCCAGGTTCTCTTATTTGCCCACTGTCCTAGACAGTGGGGATCCAAAGAGTTTGCCTGAATGTACCAAGATAGGCAAACAACCTCATCGTCGTGTTTACCCTGCAGAAAACCACACCCATCCGCTCCCAAGCTGACCTGAAGAAATTGCCTTTAGAAGTAACCACTAGACCTTCCATTGAGGTAAAGCCCAGGGGCAGGAGAGGGACTTTCCCCTAGATTTCTTGTGCTAGGATAAGTGTTTTCACTCTCTCTGGGCCTCTTTTAGGAACCTGCACGAAGACCTCAGCGACCTCGGTCACCTCCTTTACCTGCTGTGATCAAGAATGCCCCGAGCAGACCCCCTTCCCTACAAGCTCCTAGGTCAGCCAGCCAGCCCAGAAAGGCTCCTGTCATCAGCAGCACCCCAAAGCCACCTGCCCTGGCAGCCCGGGAGGAGGCCTGTACATCCAGGCTTCTCCAGCCACCTGAGACACCCCGAAAGCCTACTAATACTGCAGTCAAGACTGTGCCTCGGCCCACCCCTCTGGTGCAGCCGCTGTCACCATCTCTACTGCCCAACTCCAAGAGCCCTCGGGAGGCCCCTGCCCCCAGAGCCATCAAGATTCCAGTGGTCAAGAAGCCAGAGCCACCTAGTAAACTTCCCCTGGTGAGATGCTTTTCCTCCTCCAGCCCCCCTCAGTGGTACAGGAGTGGAATTGGGCAGTGCCTTGATAGTTGAAGGGACTTGGTCAGGGGCACAGAGCAGTTTGGTTCTTTATCAAGGGAGCTTTTTACTGCTCCCTCTGAGTTTTGGTCTGCTATAAACTTGAATTGCCTCCACTGGCTTCTCATGCTGTGGGCATAGGTTGGTGGTCTGGTGACAGACAGTCTTGCTGAGCTGCAGTAGTGTGTCTCAGGGAGGTCACAGCTGGTTGGCCAGGCAGGCCAAGTGTCAAGTAAACTAAGAGACTTCCCCTGTGACAGCTTTCAGCAAAGGTCCTCGTGGGCACAGGGGCCAGGATTGCTGTGTATCAAGTAATGTCAGGGTGTGCTTTGCCCTGGGGACTGAGAAGCATACAAGCTTCTGTCTGAAGCTCCTTTAGGCCAGATAGAATCTTCCTGCACCTCAAGGGCTGACATGGCTCCTTATATTCCCTCTCTTGCTCTAGGTCACTCCTGGTCGGAAGCGGACTCTTGAGGTCTCTGATGAGGAAGAAGCTGAGGAAGAGGCTGAGAGGAGGAAGGAAAGACCCAAGCGGGGCAAAATTGCTGTGAAGGAAGAAAAGAAGGACTTGAATGAGGTAAAGGTGAAGTTCTTGGCAGTCTGTGTCAGCTCCGTTTGTGCTCTGATGTGAGCCTTCCAGAGCTAGGGTCACGAAGATGACAGGAAACATGGTGCCAGGTAGGATCCTAAGAGACTGAGTCACAGGTCTGAGGTCACATTGATGCAGATCAGGGAAGCTTAAAACCCTTGCTTTCTGTGTCCATGACATTCTGTCCCTTGCCTGCTATCTTACTTATAAAGGTGACAGAAGCATAGACACCTAAGATAGTGATTTAAGGAGTGGCTCTTAGCAAGGCATGGTGATTTAAACTACCATGTAAATCAGCATGAAGGTGATGGCTGATGACCCTGGGCAGCCAATCATGCAAAAGCCTGCTCTTCAGGAGCACTGGGGAGTGCCTCTCACATACTCTGCTCTCCTCTTCTCCTTGTAGCTGTCAGACAGTGCTGAGGAAGAGGACTCAGCTGACCTCAAGAAGGCTCAGAAAGGTGAGCTGGCAGCCTGTGGGGGAAGCGGGAAGTGGGGCATCTGCCAGCAGCAGCTTATCCTGAAAGCTTATGGGAGGCTTTCCTGGCTCTGAACTCTGGTGCTACAGGCGTTCCAAGTCTAATGCCAAGAAGAATCCTGAAGAAAGCATACTCTTGTGTGTATTTTTAGTACTAATTGCTTGGCATTTACCTCTGGCAGTCACTAATCTTGCTACTCTGGAATTCTTATGACAGATGGGGGAGGAGACCAGGGTCGCTGGGTTCCATGTCCCTGGATGGGGGGGGGGGGCGGGCAAGCACCTAGGGGTTCTTGTCCCTGCAAACCCTGGGATGACCGTTCTCAAGGTGTCTGACTGAGTAGGGGACTCTAGTCTAGTTTTCTGACTTTACTCCATCCCCATTCTCAGATAAAGGGCTGCACGTGGAGGTGCGTGTGAACAGGGAGTGGTACACAGGCCGTGTCACAGCTGTGGAGGTGGGCAAGCATGTGGTGCGGTGGAAAGTGAAGTTTGACTATGTGCCCACAGACACAACACCAAGAGACCGCTGGTAATGCTCCCCTCCAAGAGGCTGGGTTGACAGAGTTGGCCAGGGCATGGGGAGGGAGGCTGAGTCCCATCCTGGGAGCTCAGGATACACATGACAGAAGCACTGTGTCCTCCCTAGGGTGGAAAAAGACAGTGAGGATGTGCGGCTGATGAAGCCCCCTTCCCCAGAGTATCAGAGCCCTGACACACAGCAGGAAGGTGGGGAGGAGGAGGAGTCCACGGTGGCCCAGCAGGCTGTGGCCCAGCCGGCTGTGGCCGTGACAGACCCCTCCACTTCTGACTGCATCCGCATTGAGCCTGACACCACCGCCCCAAGCTCCAATCATGAGACCATCGACCTGCTTGTCCAGATCCTCCGGTGCGTCTGTTGTCCTGCTCCAGGGCCAGCAGCAGCGCTCTACTTCTCCATGCCATTCTTATTTCTTGTCCCTACCTTCTTTCTTGTTTAGGAATTGTTTACGGTACTTCCTGCCTCCAAGTTTCCCCATCTCCAAGAAGGAACTTAGTGCTATGAATTCAGATGAGCTGATATCCTTTCCTCTGGTGAGTCAGGTCAGACCTTTGATTTTGCACACTGCATGCCTGCCTTGGTGCTTGTTGTAATTGCCAGCTCTCAGCTGTGTGCCTCCCAGCCACCTTCCCTTTCTTATGCTAAGAGAATGGAAGAGGAGACTTGATACTATGGAAAGAGAAGTGGCTTAGCTAGACATGAATCTCATGTCATGTGACCTTGGGCCTGAGTCCTCACTTACGGACAGTAGGCCTGGTTTGACATTTTATGATGAATATTATCTCTTTTCCTCTACCTGGGCAGAGGGAGTAAACCTGTCCGAGGCAACAGTGAAGAACTTGGGCTCAAAGTGCCTAAAACTTGACTCTTAGAGGGATGTATAGAGAAGCTTGTGATGTGTGGAAATAAGCAATGAGTCTTATATAACCGAGCAAATGCTGATGTGGCACCTCCCCTGAGAGGCCCTGTGCTACTAGGGAGCAGCAAAAGAGTCCTGCTTTCAAGGGGCTTAAGAATCAGTGGGGGCCAAATTTTGACCAGGTACCTGGATGTGAGGAGGAGAACAGTAAGCGCTGTGGAAGTGGGCAGCCTGGGGGAGGCGGAGAGAGTGGCAGGGGGACTTTCTTGAATGTCCAGTCTTAAAGCACAGTGGTTTGCACTGTATGAAATGGGAGAGCCAGCAAAATGTTTGAGCTGATGAAATTGTCAGTCTATACCATGTCTAGGGAAGGGGGTCAACAAACTTTTTCTGTAGAGGGCCAGTTAGCAAATATTTTCACTGTTGTAGGCTACACAGTCTCTGGCAACTACTCAACTTCATTATTACAGTCTTAAAGCCACCATAAATAATAACGTAAAGGAAAGGATGTGGCTGTGTTCCAATAAAGCATTATTTACAAAAACAGGCAACAAGCTGATTTAGCCCATGAGCCATAGTCTGCTGCCCCTGCCCCTAAGAGGGTAACTCTGGTAGCAGCATGTTTGGGTAGGTTGGGTGGATAGGAGATGCAGGGGCAAGGGGATTGTCCAATTGTAAAAGAGATGAGGGAATGGGAATGGAAGCCAGAGAGGTGGGAGTGGACCAGTAGGTGAAAGGGCCATGTCAGAGGTCGTTGACAGACTGGGCATTGACTATAGGCAAGTGACGGAGGAGGCAGAGGCCACATGCTTCCTTGTGTCTCAAGTCTGAGGGAATTGGAGGTTTATGACAAAGCTGTTAACTGGGAGAGAAAGTAGGGCTTTCATCAGAGAAAGATGATTGAGATTTAATTGTGTTGGGCTGAAAGTATTGGCACTCAATTTCTGGTGATGCCCAGTGGGCAGGTGGAGATTAGGGACTAGCATTTGGGGGTGGGAAGGGCAGGGCTGGAGATGGGGATCTGGGAGTCATCCATATCAAGTGGGATGTTCTCATGGTAGAAATAGCTAAGTTTTCTAGGGTGTTTTTTCTAGAGAAGAGAACTGGAATTGAAACTGCAAGATTAGTATATTCAAGATTGTCGGGCCCTCATGTAGCAGTTATGTTCTTGATAAGCTTTTCCAGGGAGAAAAATAAGGGGTTTTATCTCCATTCTACTTTTTTTTTTTTTTTTTTTTTATAATATATCTTTATTGATTTCAGAGAGGAAAGGAGAGGGAGAGAGAGAGATAGAAACATCAATGATGAGAGAGTCATTGATCGGCTGCCTCCTGCACACCCCCGACTGGGGATTGTGCCCACAACCGGGGCATGTGCCCTGACCGGGAATTGAACCCCGATCGCCTGGATCCTAGGTCGATGCTCAACCGCTGAGCCATGCCACGCCTGGCTTTTTAAAAAAGGAAATGAGGCTAGGAGTTGAAGACACTAAACCTCTGAGAGAAGAAGAGTCTATTGTGATAGAGCCTGGATTTGAACCCAGGCACTCCTTAAGACAAGGGTCTTACTCTTCTCATGGTGCCATCTTGCTTCCCTGTGAGATGAGAGGGGATGGTGTACACTGAGGAAGCTAGAAGATGGTAACACTTATGAAAGCCTCAGGGAAAGCTCTATGCCTTAACTCTTGCCCCGCGGATCCCTGGAACAGACAGCTGATAGGCCGGCTGTGTTGGCCTGGCATCTTCTTGTCAGATTTGTTGCTTTAGCTTAAAACTGTTGCCAGACTCAGAGCAATGCCTGGGTGTCATGGGATCTCTGCAGTGGGCTCAACTGATCAAACCGAAACGTAGTCAGCAGGAGTGTCTGAGCCTAAAATAGTCTATAGCTTATTCTTGTAAAAGGAGGTATATCACCAATGCATCAACTTTATGTCATCCTTATTGATGCCTAAAATAACTCAAACTTTAATTGTTTTAACATCAGGGACACAACAGAATCTAGTGTTCATTTTATGTCCTTGTCAGTCTGAATGATCGTTTTTGTCGCCATGCCCACAGGGGTTCTGCAAATATTAGATTCAAATATATATATACATACAGTAATGTAACAACTGCTTGTGAACTTATAATTACTTTAAAGTAAAAATTGTAAAAAAACTAATACGAATCCCAATTAGACTGAAGACATTGTATACTGAATTTTAATACTTCAGAGCATTTGAACATTTATTTTGTGCTGCCAACATAATTATTTTTTTGTGTAGAATTTGAAGTTTCTTTTGCCTTCTTGGTTGAATAAGATAATATTTTAGATTGTAAGGTGAATGACACAGTTAAATACTTGCCAGTAACACTTTTTTTTTTTCATCCTCACCCGAAGATATTTTTTTCCATTACTTTTCAGAGAGAATGGAAGGGTGGAGAGAAAAGGAAACATCAGTGTGAGAGAGACACATCAATTGGTTGCCTCCTGCATGCGCCAGCTGAGGCTGGGGACCAAGCCTGCAACTGAGGTACATGCCCTTGACCTGAATTGAACCTGAGACCCTTCAGTCCAAGGGCCGACACTAACCACTGAGCCAAACAGGCTAGGGCAGCCAGTAACACTTTTTAAAACAGCAGTCAGGCCCTAGCCAATGTGGCTCAGTTGGTTGGAGCATCGTCCCATGCACCTAAGGTTTGGCAGCAGGTTTGATTCCTGGTCAGGGCACATGCCCAGGTTGCGGGTTCAATCCCCACTTGGGGTGCATGTGGGAGGCCACTGACTGATGTTTCTCTCTTACATAGATGTTTCTCTTCCTCCCTCCCTCTCCTTTCCTCTCTCTCTAAAAACCCATCCTCTGGTGAGGATTAAAAAACAAGCAAACAAAAAACAGCAGTCAGGAGCCACCCAATGATACTGGGTAGTTTATACATCTTCATAGAAAGAAATGCTAGAGTTGGTAACACTGTATTGGTTAGGCAGGACCTGTGGGTTGCGACTTTGTGTTCATTAAAATGGCCTTATCTTTCTCATTGGTGATTTGAGTAAGTCATGATGTTATAAGTATGAACTTAGAAAAGAAATAAAACCTAAAGAGATACTACCTAGATAATTTTTTTATACAAGCACTTTGCTACCTTTTAAAAGTTTGAAAAACTTTATGTCTACTGAAACTACTAGTTAACATTACTACCCCACCCTTTGGAAGTTTCAGAGACTCAGAGGGGACAGTAAAAACTCTGATGCTGCATAAATACACTACACAAATCCGGAGTTGTGTGCTGTTGGTAGTCGCTTGTTAAAAATTAGTAGAAGATAATTTTTGTCCCGACATTTTGGGGTATAACTTGCTGAAGGCTTTTGTGAAGTTAGAAAGGTATGATTGAGCTGAGACAATGACTGTTGCCCTTTTTGCTACCTAGAATGGTTTACTCATGGCTTCTGTCGGTGAGAGCCCATTGCTAGTACTTCATACGTGTGATTCCGCCCTTGTCCTCACGGCGGCCTCAGGAGATGGGTGCCAGGGTCTTTCTGTTCCGGAGCTACCAAGACTGCTTGCCCCTTCAGATTCATAATCCTTGTGCTGGGGAGTTGGGGAAACCAGTGCTCATTTACAAGGGCCCTGGGGACCCCTGTGAGCTCATGCACCCCCCCTCCCCCCCCCCCGGCTTCCCTCCTGACAGAAAGAGTACTTTAGGCAGTATGAAGTAGGACTCCAGAATCTGTGCCATTCCTACCAGAGTCGTGCCGACTCACGGGCCAAGGCCTCCGAGGAGAGCCTTCGCACCTCTGAGAGAAAGCTCCGTGAGACAGAGGAGAAGCTGCAGAAGCTGAGGACCAACATCGTGGCACTCCTACAAAAGGTGCAGGAGGTGAGCCAGGCAGCCCTCTCATTGCAGCTGGACACCTGGTCTCTAAGGGAGGGGGGCTTGGGCACCTCTTGCTGCCTTCTCCCCACTCACAGGAATCTGTGGTTCCAGCCCTGGCTGCATAGCATCCTGACCAAGAGGGCTGGAGGTGGTGCGGCTGCCTGGGCCTCATCCCAGCCAGACCCATGGTATCAGACTTATGCCCTTGTTTAGACGTTTTTATGTACATCCTGGTTTGAGAATCCTCTAAGCCATAAAATAGAAGTTCTCACTTTTCCAGATGATGCCCAGATGGGATTGGGTGGCCCAAAAGTGGGGAATGCCCTATAAGGTCTTTCATCCAGGCAGTAAACACTGAGGACCTGCTCTGTGCCTGTCTGTGGATACTGGGTGAACCAGATGGGTGATATAAGGTCCCTGCTCTCACAGCTTGTCTCTCCAGTGGAGGAGATAGAATTATTGATGGTGGGAAGTGCCATGAAGTGAATAGAATGAGAGACTGGAAAAGGGGAGGCCACTTTACTAGGATGTTCAGGGTGCTCTCTCTGAGGAGGTATTTGAGCTGGGAGTGGAATCAGTCATGCAAGAGTGAGTGTGAGTGCTTCGGGCAGAAGAAGAGCAGAACCCTAGACCTAAGGTAGGGAGTTGTGGGCCGTAGGAGAAGTGGTGGGACCTGTATAAGGTGGGAAGTCACTGGAGGTATATGGCATCCAATTTACAATCTAAGACACTTACTCTGGTTGGTTGTAGGAGGGCCTGGAATGGCTAGAGGTTAGAACCCGGGACTCCAGTGAGGTTCCCACAGTTGTCTGGGTGAGAGATTCTGGTGGCCTTAACCTTGGATAATGACAGTGAGGAGGGAGGGAAGTGGGCAGATCTATAATAACTAAGGGAAAGGGAGGAAATAAGGGTGATTCTTGTGGTTTGTCTTGAGCCCATGGGCGGAGGGAAGGTGGTGGCCTGTACTGAGATGGGAACAACTTGGGATTGGGGGGGGGGGGGTCTAGTGTTGTTTTGGATGTATTGAGTCTGAGAAGCCTGCAACACATCTAAGGCAACCTGGAACTTGGGGTAGAGTTGGGGCAAAGGCAAAAAATCTGGGCGTCATCTGTGCACAGAGGAATGGGGTGGGGGCATGATCAAGAGGGGACAGGGCTAACAGGGGAGGGGTGGAGGGAAAGGAGGGGACTCCTCAGGCCCCACAGGCTGCAAGAAGGATGGGGAGGAAGGCCCCCCACTACCTTATGGCCCCCAGCTGACCCTGCCCTGCTCTATTTCAGGACATTGACATCAATACAGATGATGAGCTGGATGCCTACATCGAGGACCTGATCACCAAGGGGGACTAAGGGGCTCGGAGCCAGAGATCAGCTCCCCTGCTCCTTTCTCAAGGCAGAGTTCCCGGGTGGGGGGCGGGCTATTTCATTAATGGGTTGGTGGACTTACGTTGGTTTGACTCACATGGGACATTTGTGCTTTTGGAGGGAAAAATACTCTGATTCTTTGAATCTTCCTCCCTAAGTTTATAAATATTTATTTTTTAAAAGAAACAAGATGCTGTGCCTGCTGTGAGACTATACTTTTTTTTGGTCACTCTGGGGCAAAGGACAGAACCAGAATGTCAAGCTTGGGCCACTTCTTTCAGCTCCTGGCTCCTCAAGATGTGGCAAGTCCAGCACCATCTAGAAGTTGGAGAGGTTCTAGGGGCAGCGCTGGTTTCTCTCCTAGAAGTGGAACAGTGTTGGGATTTGAGGAATAGGGGAGGGAGAGAGCCCCCCAGAGTAATGCTCCCCTAGGGATTCTGATCCAGGGGACCCCTAAGGGGGCCGTGGGTTAGGACGACACTTGGCACTGAGCAGCTGTCTCAGGTCAGGGATGTGTTGGCCTGAGCAGCTGCCACCTTGGCTGTGGCTTTGTCTAAACAGCTTAGGGAAGAAAGATCCTCTCATTCAGCCTCACCATCCACCACCCAAGTTCTCACTGCCGCAGTGGTTTCCTCAGTTAACTGTTGACAATAAGGTTTCCAGTCTCAATATCTTGAGGTTGAAGAGAAGATAGATCTGATTGGTCATACCGCTGACCTGGGTAGCACACCAAATGTTTGAATTTCAAAGGATTTCCTTTAGGAAAGGCCTTGTGCATGAAAGAGCCCCTGGTACTGATGTGGTGGTGGCTTCCATCTACGGTGAGGCAGGGTCTAGAGGGCCTATCACTGCTTTTTCTTTTACTGCTTCCCCTCTGCCTGGCCCCACCATGCCCAGTCAAGGTCCCTGCTCTGGGGCAGACAGAAGCAAGTCTCTGAGCCTTACTTGCCCACAGGCGTGGGAGGTGGGCCCTAGGTTCTCCAGAGGCTTACTATACCTTCCCTCCTGTCTACTCAGAGCCTCATACAGCTATATCCCTCAACCAACTTCTCAGGGTCAAATACAAAGACAAGAGTTGCTGAGTTTTCTCTTTAATAACTATTGGAAAAGTTGTGGTTTCATTTCCCAACTCTTTTCTCGCCTCTCTTTTATTTGGAGACAGGGTTTTCTGAAGGCCTTGTACCACTGGTCTGTGATTCAAACTGGAATCTACCCAGCCCATGTCAGCAATGGCCCACATGTGCCCTGTGAGGTCTGCATAAGACTAGGAAGCGCTAGTGAGGGAAGCAGGCCACACTGCAACCGGGAGTCTATCCACTTGTGTACATGGCCAGAGGCACCTATGGCATGTGGGTTTTCGGCTTCCCCAAACCACATCCCTGGGAGAGGGTTGTTTGGGGAAATACCACTGAGACAGACCCTGGCTTTGAAAGAGTCTCTGAGTTTTAGGGTTCCTTGAGCTGGTGATTCCTCCCCGGTCCAGCATGCTCTCTCCATCACAGGCAGCATACGGTCTATTTTGTCCCCAAACCTACTGTTTTAATCTAAAAGGAATTTGGTTCTGCATTTTTACCAGAGGGTAATACTCAAGTTTTTTATTTACACAGCTGTAATCAAAATGCAGTACTATAAACATTTACTGGTGAGACTTCTAAACTCAGTCTGTTTTCTTCTCTTAGTAAAATCCAGCACCTTCTTCCTCTTCTCTCACCATGATGGCTTTAAACTGTCTTCAAATTCTTCCTCATCTCTACCATCTTTTCTGTCTTCATCGTGAACACCCACAGAAACCGAAATACTGAATTTCTTTAATGGTTTACCTTCAACTGGATGTGCCCACTGTGCTGACTGCAGCGTGTTTCCCAGAAGAGTTCCTGCCATTCTTGGTGGGAAGATAAAATGCAGTTGACCTGCTTGGGAGGAGGGAGATGGTCTGGCTGATAGGAAGATCCTTACTTAGTTCAAGGCAGCAAAATTGATGAATGAGTGGAGCAACCCTTGTTTTTAAGGAATGGAAGGGATGTGGACTTTCCTTTAGTCTTATTTTTAATTGACACATGGACATGGTAAAAATGCAAACAATATAAAAGGCTGGACCATGAAAAGCAAGGTTCCCTTCCACCCCGATCCCTTTTTCCCCCCTGGAGACTAACTATATCCATCCTGAGCACACAAATATACACCCATCCTGCTCTGTTTCTGTTTCGCACTTACTGTGTCTTGAACCTGTTTCAGAATAACCCATATGGGTCTATGATATTCTGAACAACCACATAGTACTTCAGTGACTTGGATGTACTGTACTGTCATTTAACAGTCTTCTATTTATAAACATTTTGGTTTTTAACATTTATGAAAAATGCAATGATGAGTGTATATATTCATTAACTCATCTGTCTGTTATATAGGGTAAATTCCAAAGAGAGAAATGGCTGTCAGATGGTGGATATATTAAAAATTCTAAGGTACATTCCAAAAAAGACTTCCAATTTCAGCTCCTACCAACAGTGTATTTCCCCACACACTTGCCAGCATGCAGTCTCTTCTTTACTCTTTACTAATATGAAAGGTGAAAAGTGATGGATTTTTGAGTTGAACTAATTTAAGTGAGATGGAATGTCTTCATTGGCCAATTGTTTGTCTTCTGGTACAGGGCTGTAATTCTGAATCTTAGGTTAGGGACTCAACAAAAGAATACAAAAAATCAGATGAAGCCCTCGCTGGTATGGCTCAGTGGGTTGGAACTCATACCATAACACCAAAGGGTTGTGGGTTTGATTCGAACGGCACATATCTAGGTTGTGGGTTTGAGCCTTGGGGCACATAAGGGAGGTAACTGATTGAGGTTTTTCACATCGCTATTTCTCTCCCCCCTCTCTAAAATCAATTTTTAAAAAAAAATCAGATGAAAAACAGGACAAAGGCCTCAGTAAAATGATCTTACACGACCTCCCTCCACCCCTAAGCATCCCATGGATTTAAGATTAAAACCCCCACTTTAGGATCAATACTGGGTTTCTTATTAGATGAGGACAAGGGTTTGACTTTTTTGTTTACCAAAGAAGTGTATGGGTTAATAACAGGCTGAGAAAAACAACTCTGGTTTCTCCGTTTTATCCATCTGAATGACAGCACTTTTAGGCTCCTCTTGGGTCAGTTCCCCAAGTCTGCATGACTCAGACCTGCAGTTGAAGGAGTGTGGGCCAAGAATTCATAAATCTAGAACCTATATGTGTTCCAAACTGATGAAACTCAAAACTTATTTGCTATGTCATAAAACACAAGGTTTGGCCTAAGTGGGTGGTGCCTCCACTGGCTACTTGTTCCTGTTGAAAGGTTTTTCTGCATCTAGGCCAGGCTGTAAGAGATCTGTTGGCAGTCACCAAGGCACCTGAAACATCCTCAGGATTCCACTGGAGGGTTCTGCCTTTGTTGGAGATGGAACCTTTGAGGCTTCCTTTGGAATCAAGAGGCCACACTGCTCTTGGTTCCCTGAGCAGGTGAACAACCAGCTTGCCACAAGAGGCAGTGCTCCAAAGGAACATGCTTTCTCTACTGCGGGGTCTGAAGCCTCAGAATGTCCTCTGCTCATTCTCCGCACTGCTGGATGCACTGTTTCCATAGTGAGCAAAATAGGACAGATGAAGGGCCTGGCAAGGTGCATTTCATTTAACAAGCCAAAATGTTGCCAGGCCTGTTTTTCAGTCTGGCCATTTTCATCTGGTAACTTGGAATGTGCCAGGCCCAACTAGGGCTCCTGCAGAACCTACCTTCCTATGAACTCCCAAGGCTTCAGACAAATCACTGCCCACCCTGGCTCCCCATTCCTTCTCAAAGGAATCAGGTGATAGTACAGGTTTCCCAGCTTATTTAGCCACAGGGCCATTTCATCTGAAATTTATCCAGAGGCCCATCCAGACTGTCAATCATCTGGAGTTGGTGTGATTGAAGTTGGAATAGTGGCCCAACCTTGCTGCCCTACCCCCAGACTTTTTATTCAAGATTCACTGGTCTCCATTTGCTACCTGTAGGTCTTTGGCTGTTTCCTCAACCCCATGGCCATCCTCATGGCCTTTTAACCGTTTGGCCGGTTTCAGTATCCCCTGAGGGTGAGGAGAGTGCTGCTTTCATCCGGGCCTGCTCTGCAGGTTGCTTATGGTACTCCTGGAGCTCTGGCATGCTCAGCTGCTGCTAGCCACGGCCTGGGGATAGGGAATTCATACCATTGAGGCAAACTTGGACCAGTGTGAGGGAAAGGATCTGAAGGACACATCCCTCCTCCTTGTCCATTCTGCTGAGAGGCTTCCGTGGGATTCTCTGGGACCACTTCCTGCCAGAACTGCAGATTTCTTGGGGAAGCTGTGGCCAGCTCTAATCCACCGGGGGGGCTGCGGTGGGAGGGGAGCCATATTTGTCAGAAGGAAGAATGTTTTAAGCTCCTCATGCTAAATCAACTATCTTAATACGACATGAGCCTGAGGGCTGGCTTCAATTTCCCACCCTGGACCCGGCCATCTTTCTCCAGAGGCTTTGGGGGTACCCAGCGTTCAGTGGCGTTGGGCGCCAGCTTTCCCGCAGACCTCCAAAGCTCGCGGTCTCCGGGGAGCACCTCCTACCCCGTTCTCCAGACCCTCCGAGTGGCTGCACAATGGCGCCTGCGCAGTGTGCCTGCCCCGCACGTGCAGCTGCGTCGTGCGCATGCGCCTTGGAAGCACCGGGAGCCCACCGACGTGGCCGGTGGTTGATGGGGCGGCGTCCACGCGCCAGCTCCCGGTGCGGGGAGAGCGACGTGATCAAACCGAGTGTGCGAGGCCGGCCACAGGGCCGCACGTCTGGTCCCAGCAGCCCGTCGAGTATGGCCTGGCCCAGGGCCAGGCTGGGGCGGCCGAGGAAGCCCTGCTCACGACCCGGGGTGAGTGTAAGGCCTTGCGTCCCCCGCTGCTTATTAAGCTGAGCGCAGATGAAACCTTTTTCCCGAGTGGTTTTCCAGCTTTTTTTGGTCACTACAGAAAACAGTGTTTTTGTTTGGCTGTCCTTATGGTGTGGTGCTCTCAGATCTGCAAAATGGAGGACCTGGAAAGGAAGCTGCATGCTTTACGTTTTAAAACAGCCGCCTCCAGGTACTTTTCTTGAGGTCCAGCCTGCTTGTAGCCTGTGGGCCTCTCTGCACTTGAGGCCTGTTGGTGTCACAACTTTGGTCCCTTTTCTGCTGGTTTGTCCTTGGCTTGGTGTATGGTGTTTCTTGAAAGATAAACATTTTTAGGTTTTGGGGGTTTCCTATCATGCTTTAAAAAAATCCTCCCACCCGCCCGCTACCCTGAAACATTCTCTTACATTTTGTTGCAGTGTTTTTCGATTTTTGTGTCAACCTCCACTCCCCGAGGAATATACAGTGTCCCAAAAAATGTATACACACTGTGAATGATTATAAAGTCAGTGTTTATTAACATACAGTTCATTTTCAAAATTTAAAAGAATCTGTAGAAATGAATAATTTTCTTTTGTCAGTGCCTGTTTTCAAACTGATGACTGTTCAGGCACTGCGGATAACACGAAGCAGTGGAATTGGAATCACAAACATCAAGAATCATTTCGTTTGGTATTTGTGTGCCCTCAATTCACTGACTGTTGCCCGTTTTGTACCATAAGCTTTATCTTTTATGTATCCCCATTAAAAAACTGTCTAGTGGCACCTTAGAATAAATTTTCTATGTTCAAAGCTTAGTCTCGCTTCACCATTATTTCAAGTCAGTTAAACCTGAGTGAAAATTAAGAGAGTTACCAGCTGTTAAAGTGTGTATACATTTTTTTGAGCTACCCTATATTTAGTATAAGCGGGTAAGGCAGGAGTCGAGTTTTGTGTTTTTTCCCCCCAGGTGGAAATTCACTTGTGCCAGCTTCATTTATTAAATGAACTACCTTGGTCATTATTTATATCCCACTCTATTTGATTTCGGGCCTGTTGGGTTTAAGGTGCCCCTTAGACATGCCAATGGAGACATCCTGTTATTAGTTGGACAGGTGATTCTGATATGAGGGGTGACATCCTAGCTGAAACTAAAATTTTGGGCATCATCAGCATCTATTTTTCTTTTCAAAATACTCTTCCAGGCTATTCTTAGAATTTATTCTTTCACATGAAATTTAAAATCACTTTATTCAAGTCTTTCTCATTCTTGCCAAAACCAAAAATTCTATTGGGATTTAAATAATTGCATTAAATTTAGATGTAAGTTTTGGGACAGTTGACATTTTTATGATCCTAAAGCTCCCCAGATGATAAAAATGGTTTCCATTTGTTAGACTTCTTTTAGGTCCTTCAATAGGATTTTTAAATTTTTTATATGGGTTCTATAACTTTCTTGTTAAATGTATTCCTAAGTATTTTATGTTTTTTGTTATTGTGAATGGGATATTTTTTCCATCTCTATTCCTGATTGTTAATACAGAGAAAAGTTAATGATTTAATATAATGTTTTCTATCTTATGAACTCTGGTAGTTTAAAAAAATAAACCTGTGTTTTATAGATACAGCCTGCCGATTTTCCAGTATACCAATTTAATTGCTAGTTTGCTTTAGCTAGGACTCTGAAACAATGTTGAATAATTATCCTTGTCTTGTTTCTGGTGTGGATTGAAATCTGCATGTGATGTGGGTGGAAATCACCTGTTAACAGTTGAGCAGGATATTGGCTGTTGGTTTTGGAAAATGGCCTTTAAAGTGTGGAAATAGTTTCCTGCTGGGTTTTCGTTGGTTTGTTTTTTATTTTTCGATTACAGATGCATTCAATGTTATTTTACATTCGCTTCATGCGTACAGCGTAATGGTTAGACATTTATATAATTTATGAAGTGATTCCCCCATAGGTCTAGTGCCCACCTGGCACCACACATTGTTATTACAGTGTTATAACTTTACTTATGCTGTTCTTTACATCACTGTGACTGTTTTGTAACTACCAATTTATACTTCTTAATCCTTTTACCTTTTTCACCCAGCCTCCCAACCCCCCTCCCATCATCTGGCAACCATTAGTTTGTTCACTGTATCTATGAGTGTTTCTGTTTTGTTTGTTTATTTTGTTCTTTAGGTTACACATATAGGTGAAATCATATGGTATTTGTTTTTCTCTGATTTATTTCATTTCGCATAATACCCTCTAAGTCCACCCATGTCTCAAATTGTAAGATTTCATTCTTTTTTTTTATGGTTGAATAATATTCCATTGTATATATGTACCACCTCCTCTTTATCCAATCATCTATTGATGGGTACTTAGGTTGCTTCCGTATCTTGGCTATTTATTGCAAATAATGCTTCAGTGAACATAGGGATGCATATATCTTTTCAAATTTGTGTTTTAGATTTTTTTGGATAAATACTCAGGAGTAGAATTTCTGGTTCATAAGGTAGTTCTGTTTTTAATTTTTTGAGGAACTTCCATACTCTTTTCCATAGTAGCTGCACCAATTAGCAGTCCCACCAACAGTGCACAAGGGTTCCCTTTTCTCTACATTCTCACCAACACTTGTTTGTGGATTTATTGATGATATCAGGTGATATCTCATTGTACTTTTAATTTGCATTTCTCTGATGATTAGTGATATTGAGAATCTTTTCATAGGTTTATTGACTATCTGAATGTCCTCTTTGGAGAAATGTCTATTTAGGTCCTGGGCCCATTTTTAAATTGGATTGTTTATTTTTTTGGTGTTAAGTTGTATGAGTTCATTATAAATTTTAGATATTAACCCCTTATTGGGTGTATCATTGGCAAATACCTTCTCCCATTCAATATGTTGTCTTTTTGTTTTGTGATGGTTTCTGTTACTGCGCAAGAACATTTTGGTTTGATGTAGTCCCATTTGTTTATTTTTTTCTTTTGTTTTCCTTGCCTGAAGCAATATGTCAACAAAAATATTACTAAGAGCTACGTCAGAGAGTTTACTGCCTATGTTTTCTTCTAGGAGTTTTATGGTTTCAGGTCTTACATTTAAGTCTCTAATCCATGAATTTATTCTTGTGTAGGGTGTAAGAAGGTGTTCTAGTTTAATTTTTTTGCATGCATCTGTCCAGTTTTCCCAACACCATTTATTGAATAGACTGTCTTTACCTCATTGTATATTCTTGCCTCCTTTGTCATAGATTGATTGACCAAATAGGCATGAGTTTATTTCTGGGCGCTCTGCTCTGTGCCATCAATCAGTGTGTCTATTTTTATGTCAGTACCATGCCATTTTGATTACTATAGCCTTGTAGTATAGTTTGATATCAGGTAGAGTGACACCTCCAGCTTTGTTCTTTATCAAGATTGCTGTGGCTATTCAGGGTCTCTTGAGGCTTCATATAAACTTTTGAATTATTTGTTCTAGATCTGTGAAATACACCATTGGCATTTTGATTGGAATTGCATTTAATCTATAGGTTGCTTTGTGTTGCAACTCTTGTGAAGTCCCTTAGAGTTCAGGAGAAAGAGAAGAAATATAAAGTGTGGGCATGCTCTAGCAAGAGTGTGCCATGGGTAGTATGCTTGTTAAAGCTTGGCACACTGGAACAAAGGAAGGGCTTAGGGTAGAAGCAGTAAGAAAGAGGCTAGGCGGGGCAGCTGTTAGCTCACTGCAAAGATTTGTTAAGGTTTTGAATTGTACCATCATTTGAGTGACACTAGTTTGTCATTTTCCTTCTTCATACTGTCCTTGTTAGGTTTTGGTGACCAAGGTACACTAGCCTTAAGAAATGAGTTAGGGAGAAGTCCCTCTTTTCTTGTGATATTTTCTGTAAGATTGGTTATTTCTTGGTAATCAGTGCCTGGAGTTTTGTGGCTATAATTCTATTCAGGTTTTTTGTGCTTTTTGTTTTTTGGTGGGGTTTTTTTTAGTCAGTTTTAAGTTATGTTTTTCTAAGATTTTAATCTCAGTTTTCAAACAGGTTGTCACAAAGTTCATAATATCCTCATTTTAAAATGTTTGTAGCATCTGTATTTATTTCCTCTTTTCATTCCAAATACTGCTTTTTGGTTCATTTCTTCCCTCTTTCCTTCTCTTCCTCCCTTTCTCTGTTTTGCTGATCAAAAAGTTGGTCAGTTTTAGTTTTTATAAGAATCAACCCAGCTTTCTTGGTCTTCTCTATTATGTTTGTTTTCTCTTGTATTAATTTCTGACCTTTATTTTCTTTCTTGTCCTTCCTTTGAATTTATCCTGTGTATTTTCTTACTCAAATTGGATGCTTAGCTCATTATTTTTTAGCCTTTCTTCTTTTACAATGTGAGCTATTAATGCTATAAATTTCCCTCTAAGTACTCCTTTACCTGTATCCTACAAGTTTT
Organism: Miniopterus schreibersii; assembly: GCF_964146895.1. Lineage (NCBI taxonomy): Eukaryota > Metazoa > Chordata > Mammalia > Chiroptera > Miniopteridae > Miniopterus > Miniopterus schreibersii. Next base: position 15,665,463 of record NC_138122.1, read on the forward strand.
GCTATATGGTATTTTAATATTTATCTATTTTCTAATTTGCTATTTTATTCTTTTGATCCATGAATTATTTAAAACTGTATTTCTTAATAGTCAAAAACTGTTTTTTCTAATTATCTTTTTATTTACTTTTAAATGTCTTCATTTTGGTGTGAGAATGTGGTCTGTATACCAGTACTTTGAAATTTGCTGAGGCTTTATGACCAGTCCAAATATGTGGTTAATATTCATAAATGTTCCATGGGTGTTTAAAAATAATATATTCTGCAGTTATGTGTAATGCTGTTTCCATAATATCAAGTTTGTTAATTGTGTTATTTGAAACCTTGCTGATACTTTTGTCTGAGCTCTCATTACTGAGAGATGTTAAAATCTTCCATTATGATTGTGAATTTATCTATTTCTCCTTGTGACTATTCATTTTACATTATTTTGAGATGTTATTGGGTGCCATAAGAATTTTAGAACTTTATGAATTTTACCTTTTATCATTATAAAGCGACTATTTTCTTTCTAGAAATTGGCATCTCGTACTGTTTTTTGCCTTAAAGTCTTGTCTGTATACAGGTATATGTACCTCATTTTATTACACTTAGCTTTATTGTACTTCACAGATTTTCATCAACATCGAGGCAAGACCTTCCACCAGCAAAAAGATTACGACTAGCTGAAAGTACAGATGGTACTTAGCATTTTCTAGCAAGGGAGTATTTTTTTAGATTAAGGTATGTACATTTTTTTAGATGTAATGCACTTAATAGGCAACAGTATAGTGTAAACATAATTTTTATAGGCACCGAGAACTGAAAGTTTTATGTGATGCACTTTGTTGTGATACCTGCTTTATCGATGTGGTCTGGAACTGAACCTACAATCTCTCTGAGGTATGCCTGCATTTATATTTTAGGTGTGTTCTTGTAAATAGCATATAGTTGGATTATGTTTTTATTTCAGATACAGTTTTTACCTGAAGCATTTACTTATATTTTGTGTAATTGATGCACTGATCATTGACTTATTTCTATCCTCTTAGTTTGTAGTTTTTATCCCCCCTTATCTGTATTCCTCTGTCTACTCCTTTCCTGCCTGCCTTTAGATAGAAATTTTCTCCCTCACATTCAATGTTTTCCTCTGTTTTGGAAGTTTAGGATTCCTGTCCCTTTAGTGATTATTCGGAGACAGTTTATATAATATTTAACTTTTCAAAGACTAACTGCACAAGACACTGTTAATACTATTTTCCTAAGTTTTTGTTGATGTCTTTATTTTCCTTTGGCTCCTGAAAGATGTTTTCACTGGGAATGCTAACATTTTCTCCTCTGCTTTGGAGATGCCACTTCATTGTTGTCTTTCTTTGGAGGTCACCTCTCAGGTTGATGATGCTCTTTGAAGGTAATTTTGTTTTTTCCCCTCCCTAATCCAGCTGCTTAATTTTAAGATTTTGGCATTTTGGTGTTTCAAGGGCCTTGCAGTTTCACTATATTGTATTTAGCTGTGGATGTCTTTTTATTTACTCGGATTAGGATTTGTTGGGATTGACTGTGTGTGTGGTGTTTCTTATGAGTTCTCAGAAAATTTTTAGCCATTAACTCTTCAAAGATTGCTCCTGCTCCATTTTGATTAGGCACAAGTGGGAACTTCTTTCTCCTCCATGTCTCTAACTTCCCTTTTATTTATTTTTTACCTCTTTGTGTCTGTTATTCTGGATACTTCAGATCTCACTTCTGTGTCACTCTCTTTAGTTGTGTAATCTGTTTTAAATTTATTTTTACTGATTTTTTCCAATTTCTGGATGTTCTTTAGTATTTTCCTCATTATATGGAGGAATTTTATGTCTTACTGTTATTTCAGTCTGCCCCTGCCTGTTCCTGGGCCAGCCTGTATGCTGTGTCTGTGTTTAGAGATAGGATACTGTGAACTCATTTTTCTTGCAGCTTCACATCTGGGGTTCCCTAAGGCCTAGAATGCAGTGGAGATCCTCCAGAGATTCCTTTGCTTCTCTCTTGTGACTGGTGACATTGCCCATTTGAGACCATGCTCAACTCTCTGCTAGAGGTAATATGTATTTTGGCTACAAAACCAAATTGGGGCCCACTCCTGATTACAAATTATTAGGGGATTTTTTTCCTGCTCTGCTTAGGACTAACAATTATTAAAACAGGCAGTTTTCCTTGGATTTTATTTTTGATTCACCATTATATTGAAGGTATAGCTTTTTGGGCGACCAGCTTTCTGGGAGACATCTCCTTTCGGATGCCCTACATTGGGATGGTCATTCAAGGCAATGAAACTTACCACTTGGCTCACTGGACTCAGTAAATGGCTATGAGGGAGAAGTGGACTTCAGAGCCCTTCTCTTTCTCCAGGTTTCCACTCCCATGTGATTTCTGGCCTGAGTACTTGTTATGCATTTAAGGTGTTTTAAAATTTTATCCAGCATGTCTAGTTTTCCACAAAGGAGGGCTATTCAGGCACCTGGTCTACCACATTGCCAGAAAGGGAAGTCTTCCTTGCACTGGGTGATAAGATTTACGATGAAAAGCTTCCTGGCATTGACTCATTCTTGCATTTCTATGGTAAACCCACCCCGGGCCGAGGTTTGCCAGTTTGATGGTGGCTGGATTCTATTTGCTAGTGTCATATTTGGAATATGACAGTTCTTTTCTTCAGTGAGATTGAACTATATACTTAATGCTGCCTTTATCGGGTTTTGTCATTAAAGTTACGCTGGCTAGCTTCGTAAAAAGAATACTATTGTCTCTGGCCCTGTTGTATCACATTTTGAATTTTTCTCTTTAGTGTCCTCTCCCCTCCACCTCCCTCATGCCAAGCCCCACCCGGACAGGGAGATACAGGAGCCTTAGGCCTCATTCCTGACTGTCAGGAGCAATGATTCGGACTCTAGAGTTTGGGAGGAAGCAGGAGTTTCCTGGGTTCTAGGTTCAGCTCTTTCCAGTTCTGTGTTTGAGGCCCTCACAATTTGAGGCTGTAGCCACAGTCCCCAGCTGCCCCAGGGTGTACCCCTGCGCCTTTGCTCTAATGGTTTCCTGGCCTGAAATTCATTCATTCAATACCTATTTAAGGGGCACCTACTATATGCCAGGCACTGGGAATGCTACAGTGTATAAAACAGACAAGATTCCTACTCTCATGAAGCTCACAGTCCACTGGGGGTCGGGAAGACAGTCAATAAATAAAATGTATGGTATGCCAGATGTGCCAGAGTGCAGGGGAGGAAGCAGAAGCTGTGTGTTGGTCGAGTTGCCTTAGCTATTTCTTGTGCAGTAACTCTCCCATATAAATTTCACAATTTGTCAAGTTTTAAAAAAATATTAGTAGAATTTTGACTTAGACCATGTTGAATTTGTAGATTTGGGAAGCACCGATATAATCCATGAAGATGGCATTTTTCCTGTTAACTCAAGTCTTTATCATTGAGGGAAATTTTAAAGTTCATCTATGATGACCTTCTGTATCTTTTTGTTAGATGTATTCTGAGGCCCCTTACGTTCTATGTTGCAGAATCTTTCCGTTACATTTTCTATTCAATGATGGCTGGTGGATAGACCACTGAGTATATAGGCTGATCTTTTGTCCTGCTGGTCAGAGTGGTTTCTAGAATGTCAGCGTGGTATCACTCCCTGTTCAGAGCTCTGTTTGGCTCCACTCCAGGCTCTCTGATTCTTCACTTTGCCTCAGTAGACTGGCCTTTGTCACTTCTGGGCTTTGCCCATGCAGCCCATCCCCTACCCTGACAGACCCCCCTCCACTGCCCCCAGGTCAGGTCCATCTTGGAGTTGCCTCAGTGCCCCCCGGCCCTTCTATCCAGTGAGAACTGCCCCTCCAGCCCCTCTGCCGGGACTCACTAGTACCTGCCTCCACCCACATGGGAAAGCAAGAACCTAGAAAAGGAGGAGTTGTGCGAGGCCAGCCTTGGATCGTACAATGCCCAGGTGTCAGGACAGATTGTTAGAGCTTGGCTGTGATGTCCCTGTGGTGCCCTGCTCCATCCCATCCTCTCACCTGGAAGCAGTGGCAGTGGAAAAAGGACCCACTGGGCCAGACCAGCTGCCCAGTCCTGGTAGCTAGTGATCAGGTTGCTTGGCAGCCTGGGCAACAGAAGCTGCTAGGGCACTATTGCAAGCACCTGTGTAACTCACTAGGGTGGGACTTCCCTTGAAGAGGCTTGGCCCCAAACAGTCCCAGGTAAAGCTATGACCCCATCCCTAAATGCTGACTCAGCCCTTATACATTTTTCTAGAAAAGCCTTTTCTGGCCCAGACCCCATCCCACTAGGTCTTCCATCCCACCCCTCCGCATCCAGACCAACCACCTGCTGCCTGCTCAGAGCAAGCAGAATAAAGCCCCACATTCTTCCCCATGCCACCTTGCCGGCTATTATTACCTGTTCTAATTAGTCCTGCTCTACCCAGTCACAGACAGATTCAGGGCCAGGGCCATGGAAAACTCCAAATCCAAGGTTTTTATTACCAGTCAGATGGTGCTCACCACACAGCGTGGAGAAGAGGTACACTGTACAGCTCTACTGCAGGCCCAGTGGGGCCACCTGCCCTCTGACTCTCCTGAGTGGGCACCCTAAGGCATTTCACAAGTTGGTGTTTTCACTTTTTTTTTCCTTATAAAAAACAAAACCAGTCCTGGAGTAGAAAGAAAAACCCTGTGATGAATTTTCAGGACCAAACTGAAGTGGGAAGGGTTGGAGTAGGAGGTATTAGGGGTTGGGACAGTGGCCCAAGTCCCTCACTGTTGGCAGAAGCCATTGGAAGTGGGTTCCAAGGAGAGGGCAGGGCACAGCTGAGAAAAGGGCCAAACTCAGACAGAAGTGCCCTGTCTTCATCATTTTTTCATTTCCACATACCATACAAATTTAAGCAAAATAGCTATTTTATATATATTTATATATTATATAAATAAATCAGGCAAATAAAGAGTTCAAGGGTACTGAGATGGGGCACCCCAGAGGTGCCTGAAGCCAAGGCCAGATGCTACTAGGTCTCTGGTGCCCAGGGCACCACCCAGGCTGAGCTGAGGGTTTGTTCTTATTGCTGATTTAGGGCCTGGATCTGGGGCAGAAGCACCTGCCGGCCCTGCCCCCAGCCCTTCCTGGCTTCTTTGGGGCCGGGGAGCAGCCCCTGCATGGCCAAGGCTAGGTTGCCCTCAAATCTACATGGGGGCCCCTCAATGCCCTCCTCACCCATGGTGGCTGTAGCTCCAGAGACAATTTGTGCTCTCCTGCGCCCAGAGGCCCCTCCCATCCCTTCTCTCTCGGCTCCTGGGATCCTGGGGGACAGTCTTGCTATGCTGAGCTACAAAATACTCTGGACTCAAAAGGGTCTGTCTGGCTTCTTGATGTCTTAAAAAGAAGGGACTCTTGCCAGGACACTTTTGTGGCAAGAAAGCACACTTAGAAAGTTGTCTACTAAGTGCTGTACTAAAAATATTTACTAAACATCTTGGCTGGAAAGAAGTGGAGATCGTTTTTCTAAAAAAGTCAAAATCGGCTCCTTAGGAGGGGTCAGTTCCTCCCTGGGTGGGGCTGGTGACGGGGCAGTCCAGAGCCCAGGCCAGCCTGCCTGAGTTGTGGTAACTGGGAGCTGGGGTCCCGATGGAGCCCAAGTCCATAATGAAGGGGCACAGGTGACCCGGGGCACCTGGGGGCTGGAGAGAACCAGGTCAGCACTTCCTCCTTCCAAGGTGGGAGCCCAAAAAAAGTATTTTAAAAAAAGGGGGGGGGGAGGAAACAGGAGGGGTGGGAGGGCCATTAAGGAGTAAATTGAGTGCATTCGGTAAAAGGTGGACCAGGCTGTGCAGAGCCTGTATTTGCAGGAGGGGGTGGCGTTCAGAAGATGTTGGGGCACATGTGCCAGTCCTGCTTCTCCTTGGCCTCCCAGTAGCCGCCCTTGTACACGCAGGTCGTCTCGCCGGTCAGCGGGTCCAGCCTCTTCTCGAACCACAGTGGCGTGTACACGTCGGCCTCCTTCTCTGTTGGGCAGGTACAGCAGCGGCCAGTGGGCAGGTGGACTCCTCCGGAGCCCCCCGGCACCCCCTCCCTCTCCCTGGGGAACTCCCTCCTCCCCTCCGGCCTCACCGTCCTCCACACTGCAGCCCCGCGAGCAGGCCTCCAGCCTGCGGCGCCTGGACAGGCGCTGCTTCTCCTCCAGCCGCTGCTTCTCCGTGTTGGCCTCGTCCCAGTGCCCCTTCTCCATCAGTCGCTGGTCTGGCCGCAGGCGGCTGTCAGTGGGCGCCACACCCTCCTCGTGCTCGTTCAGGGTCAGGGCCAGCTCCGAGAAGTAGTACATGTTCTCCGCGTTCTCCCTGCGGCAGGGGCCACGGCATGAGCGCCCCCACGCCCCTCCACTGGCCCTAGGCAGCCAGGACCCCCCGCTCCGCCCGACCTCCCTTCCAGAGTGTAGCCCTGATGAGCTGGCGAAGCCCCGCTGCTCCGTTCAGCTGCTCTTTACTCCCCACACCACTGTCTACATCTGTTTCGCTACATTATACTTCTCTGGGAATTTTCCCATTTTGTCCACTTTTCCAAATTTATCAGTGTAAAGTTGTTTCATAATATCCTCATGAGTATTTGCTGTAATGTCTGTGACGTAACAACGTCCCTGTCTGTATCTGTGGTGATGGTTTTATGAGCCTTCCCTCTACTCTCAACTCAGGTCAGAAGTTTTCTAACTTCTTGAGATGGATGCTTAGCTCATCTGTTTTTCTTTTCTAATGTGCATTTTAAGACTATATTTCACTCCCAAGTACTGCATTAGCTGAATCCCACCATTTTTGGTATGTATTACTTTCAATCATACAGTTGTAAATATTTTCTAATTTCCGTTATATCTCCTTTGACCCATGGATTAGTCGGAAGTATATTTCTTAAATTTATGAACTTATTTTTCTAGTCAATTTTCTTTTTGGCATAGTTGCCTCGGAGTCATACAGTATACTTGGTATAATTTCAGTTCCTTGAAATTTGCTTTATGGTCCAGTATATGGTCAGTTTTTGCAAATGCTCCATGTGTAACAGAAGAGAACGTGTTTTCTAGAGTTCAGTACAGTGTTAGACAAATGTCCAGTGGGTTCTGTTGTTTGAAATTATCCTCCTGACTTTATTTTTTACTTCTATCAATTTCTAAGAGAGATGTGTTAAAATTTCCCACTTTTGTGGTAGATTAGTCCATTTCTCCTTATATTTCGAGACTATGTTGAGATAGATACAGGGTACACTCAAATGTAAAACTCATCTTCATGGTGAATTAGGTCCCTCTTATCTCTAGTCTTTTTGTTTTCAAGTCTGTTTTTCAATATTAATATGGCTACTGTAGCTTTTGTTTGGTATTTCTATGGGCATAGCTTTTCCTATCATTCATTCATTCATTTAAAATCCTTACCGGAGGATATATGTGTTTTTTTTAATTGATTTTTAAAACTTTTTTTAGAGCGAGAGGAAAGGAGAGAGAGAAACAATGATCGATTGCCTCCTGTACGTGCTCCGACTGGGGACTGAACCTGTAACTTAGGTATGTGCCCTGACCAGATTCAAAACCGCAACCTACTGTTGCACGGGACGGTATTCCAACCAGCTGAGCCACCTGGCCAGCGCTGTAGTCTTTACATTTTAAGACATATCTCTTGTGAGTCACATATAGTTGGATTTTTAAAACTTGTCTGAAATCTTATGCCTATAATGGGGTGGGCACTGAATGTAATTACTGATGTGTTAGATTTAAGTCTATCTTGGTTTTCTCTTTTTACTCTCCTTTTTTGAACCTCAGGTGCACAGTTGGGGATTAGTTATAGTCCTTGGTACATGACTCTCTCTCTTTATTGCCCTTCTATGGCCTGCTTGTATTACTGCAACCTCGCCACCCGAAACAAAAGGTATAATCCTGACAAAACCTACATCTAAGCATATGGAAAATTCATTAATCCATCCCCTCTCAAGTAGCCATCAGCAAGATTCCTGGGTTCACCAGTCCCTTGCTTTCCTTTTAATATAATTTTATTGTATCTTTAAAGTCATAAGTGTGTGTGTATGTGTATTAAAATACATATATTTTCATATGTAAAATACATACACATTTTTTTGTTTTTTAATCCTCCCAAGGATATTTTTTCCATTGATTTTTTAGAGAGAGTAGAAGGGGGGGGGGTAAGAGGGACACATTGATTGGTTGCCTCCCACATGCGCCCCAAAGGGCCAGGAATCAAACCTGCAACCCAGGTACATGCCCTTGACTAGGAATTGAACACAAGACCCTTCAGTGCAAGGGGCCAACGCTCTAACCACTGAGTGACACTGGCCAGGGCTATTTTACATTCTTATTTTTAATTTTATGAAAAGAATATCATGATGTATTTAACCTTCTGGGACTTCCTTTTTTCTTTTTTTCTTTTTTTTACTTTTATATTGCTTACATTTATATTGTTGCATGTTGCTGTGGTTCATTTATTTCAACTACTGTATAATTTCTCCTGTGAATATACTAGTTCTTCAATCAATAAATTTAGGTTGTTTCCAAATTTTTACTGTGGAGTTATCTTATGCATGTTTCCTATTATACATTTGCAAGAGTTTCTCTTGAGTACATACCTAGAAGTGGAATTGCTGGGCTATAGAGTCTGTAACATTCTTTAGGAGGTAAGGCTGACCTGCTTTCCAATGTGGTTGTACCAACTCCCACCCCCACCAGCAATGTGTAAGAGATACTGTGGGTCCACATCATCTTCAACACTCAGTACTTGCAGACTTTCATTTTTTTCAAATTAAATGAAGGTAAAATGGTATCTCATTGTGGTTTTTATTTGCATTTCCCTGGTTATCAATGATGTTGATCATTTTCATATGACTGGCCATACATGTTTTTTCTTGTTCTTGACATTCTTGTTCATGACTCTTGCACTTTTTCCCTGGATTGTTTTTGTTTATTTATTGGTTAGAAGTTCTTTATATTTTTAAAAATATTTTTAATTGTGGTAAAATACTTTTTATGTATTTTGATACTAATCCTTTGTCAGGTATAAGTATTGTGATCACCACCTCCAAGTTCATGTATTTTCACTTTTAAAAATTGTTTTTTAGCTCTGGCCTGTGTGGCTTGGTTGCTTGGAGCATCATCCCATACACCAAAGGGTGGTGGGTTCGACTTCCGGGCCAGGCACATGCCCAGGTTGTGGGTTCGATCCCCTGCTGGGGCACATGTGGGAGTTAGCTGATTGATGTTTCTCTCCCTTCCTTCCTCTCTCTAAAATCAATTTTAAAAATCTTTAAAATTGTCTTAATGAGTAAAATTTCTTTTTAATATTGTTGAATGCATCAGTGGTTCTTTGTAAGGAAATATATCTTAAACAAGACACAGTCTGAAAGGTATTCATCTATATTTTCTACTTAGAGTTTAACTTATTCTTTAACAGCAAGTCAGACAATACTTACTGTAAGTCCTTTATCCCAAATTGATTTTTGTTATAAAGTAAGGGGACAATTCGGTTAATCTTTTTAGTGAACAGTGCCATCTTTCACCTGATCTGATAGGCCACGTGTTAATATACCAAAGATAAATAAGCCCATGGGTTTACTATTCTGATCCACTATAGCTTCAGTTTAGTCCTGATATCTGGTAGAGCAAATCCTTTTTTCTCTCCATTCTTCTTCTTTATAAATGTCCTGGCCCTTTACTCTTCATTATAAATTTAAAAATCATATCAAGTTCCATGAAAGTCACTATTGGGATTTTTATTTGATCTACTGATTCTTTGGATTATGAGATCTTTATTATACTAAGTCTATCCATGAATATGGTATCTTTCTCATCTGTTTAGCTTTTCTTTGCTATCTCAGTAAAGCATAGAAACCTTGACTGTACATTTTATTAGAAGGTCCTTAATGTTTTGATAGGATAATTGGTGTTTTCTCTTAAATTATATTTTTTTAGTTGTGTTGTTTTAGTGTGTAGAGATGCAGGTCACTTTTGTGTATTAATCTTATATTGAGGCATCTAAGATACTTTTTTCTGAGCCTATGGAGATCTCTTATTGTGATGAATTAACTTATGGATTTTCTAATGTAAAATCATCCTTTCATACCCAGGATAAACTCAACATAATTGAAGAATGTTATCTTTTTTATACACTGTTGGATTTTCTGATGTCTTGTTTTGGAATTTTGCTTATATATTCCTGAGTGAAATAGGGTAAAACTTATTTTCCTACTATTCTCTTAGCCTGGTTTGGTATCAGGGTTACCTGGCCTCACAGTATAAGACAGAAGAATATTTCTTCTTTTTCTATGGTCTGAAAGATTTTATATAAAATAGGGATAATATATTTCTTGAAAATGTGGTAGAATTCACTTATAAAATTATCTGAGGTTTGTGTTTTCCTTGTGGGAATTTTTAAACTACTTCCATTTCTTAAGTTATTATAGGACTATTCATGCTTTTTATTTCTTCTAGACTCAGTTCTTTATAAGTTATTTTTAAAAAGAGTTTGTCCTCATCTGAATTACCTCTTTATACTTTGTATGTCATAAGAAACTCTTTTCATTAATACTTATTTCTATATTTCCTCTTGATCAATATTGCCAGTACTTTCTGTCAGTTTTTTTCCCCTCAAAGAATCAACTTGCAGCTTTTGAACATCTTTATTTTACTATTTGCTATTTTATTATTCTTATTTTTAAAGTATATTTTCTTCTGTCCTTGGTTTTATATGTTTAACCTCCTCCTTAGAACGGAAACTCAGAAGAGAAAAAACCCCTCAAAATTAATAAACTTATTTACCTATTTCAGGCAATACATTTCCTTCAAAGCATTGCCTTTGTTACATCAGCCACAGTCTCATTCAGTTCTAGGTATTTAAAATTTCCATTCTAATTTATTTTATCTAATTTATTTATTTTATGATCTATTTAGCGACTTACAATTATTTCCAAATATGTGGGGACTTTTTGTCATCTTGTTCATAACTTCTAACTTAATCATCTTATCATAGATTGTGGCCTGTATGCTACCTGCTGTAAATTTGTCAAAGCTTACTTAGGGTTTACTACACAATTGATTTTTGTATACATTCCATGAATACTTGAGTAAAACGTATGTTCTCTGATTGTTGCAACTGTAAGTTTGTGTATATCCTGTGTTATTTCGATCTCCAATTGTTTTTTCCCCCATTGACCTATCAACATGTAAGAGGGGTGTATTGAAATCTCCCACTGTGGTGATGGATTTATCAGTTTCTCCCTTTACTACCAATATGTGCTTGGTACATTGTTGAGGCCATTTCATTACATGTACAATGTTTGAAACTACTATATCTTCTTGAAGAACTCAACCTTTTAACATTTAGCAACTCTTCTATCCCTAATAATGCCTTTGTCTTAAAGTCTACTTTACCTGATATTAATACAGTTATTATAGCTTTTTTGGTTAGTATTTTCATGATATATTTATCTTTTACTGTCAACCTTTGCCCATCATGTTTTGGATATCTCTTAGATGGTGCATGTATCTGGATTTTTAAAAATCCTATCAGTCAGTATTTTGCTTTTTTAACTGGTGAGTTTTATCTACTTATTTTTTGACATTTTTCTACTGTGTTAATTTACTGTTTTTATTTATTATACTTCTTTTTAATCTCTTCTATACTATTAAAAATATATATGTCTCTTCCTTCTAATAAGAACTTAGCATTTCTTCACATCCCTGGTGTCCTTCTCAACCTCTCCAAACCCCATCAGGTTAACATATCTACACAGGTTTTCTATACTTTCAATTCTGATTATTAGGACATTTCCTCTTTTGGTATATACTGCAGCATCTTCTGGATTTTTTTTCTCCCCCTTTTTTGTACTGTATCCAAATAGCTTTTTCATTGTGGGTTTTGGGGTATTAAACCTGTTGAGGCTGTTTCCTAAGGACATATTTTTATCATGACCTCATATTTGAATGATAGCTTGGCTGAATAGAAAATTTTACCTAATTTCTTCATTACTTTGAAAATATTACTCCAACATTGGCTGTTGAAAAATCCGATGTCAGTCTGATTCTCATCCTTGACTGAAACCTTTCACTCCTCTCTGGAAGCTATGAGAATTTTCTCCTTGGTAGTCTTAATTTTCACTATAGTGTGGTCTAGGGAAAAGTTTTTCTTTACCTCTTGTCTCTGGAACTCTAGAGGCCCTTTCAACCTGACTTCATCTCCATGATTTCTTTAAATATTTTTCCTCTCCATTTTTAAACATTATTTTAGTGGTTACTCTAGGAATAGGCATACTTCATACAGTCAGAGTTAACGCACATCTTGACCCTTCCCTTAGGTAGCAGATGGGTCTTCAAGAAGTTTCCATTTATCCCTCTTTGACGTACATGATCACACAGTCACTTTTTATGTTTAAATTTTAAATCCCTCATTATTGTGTGTGTTTATTCACTGTTCACATAAGTTTCTGTTCTTCGTTCATTCATACATCTTAGATCTTCCATCTGCTGTCAGTTTCCTTCTGCTAGAGTTATATCCTTTAGTACAGGTCTGCTGGTGGCAAAATAAGTTTTTACTTGTCAGAAAATGTCTGTTTGAACCTCACTCTGTAAAGATGTTCCTGATGGGTGTATACTTCTAGCAGTGAGTCTACACACATGGAAGATCTCATCTGACTGTCTTCAAACTCCCGTTACTGCTGATGAGCTGACAGCTGTCAGTCTGCTCTTCCTCAGGAAGTAATTTCTTTTTAAAATCTGGCTGCTTAGTATTTTCTTTTTTATTTAGTTTCAGCAGTTTCACTGTATAGATTTATGCATGGAAAATTCTGTTTTCTCTTTAGATACAGTCTCTTCCCTTCCAGACTAGCACACACTCTCACACTAGACGTCCACAGGGCTGCCCTAGGGATCTGACAGAGGTTGTGCACTCACACGGGCTCCGGGACTGTCTGAGTCACTGCGTGGTAAGCCTTCTTCCTCTAGCTTCTTAACTCTCTTCCAAGTTTTGGCTTTTTATTATTTCTTCTGACCTATATTCAGTTGATAGATTCCATTAAACCTTCCTATGGAGTTCTCAATTTCAGTTATTTTACTTTTCCATCTTTGGAGTCTGTTGTACCACTTTTTGTAGTTTTTTGTTTCTTGGTTTTCAGTCCTTGGACTATGGGGACTCTGCACCATGAGCTGTTTGAAGTCTCTGCATAGGACTTACTACCCTGGGATAATGTCACTAACTTACAGTTGGGTGTCTGGCTCCCATGCTGGAATGTCAACCACACAATACTGCTTTCTGCCCACATGTGAGCTGACCCCTTCTGACCCCATGCCTCTTGCTTCCTGCTGGGCAGGGTGGCTTGCCTGTCCACTGCCCACTTGCCTCCCCTTCCTCTCCTCATCTGCGCTTCACCCTGCCCACTGCCCTCAGAAATCCCTTGCAGCCCCACTCACGGCAGCGGGTACTTCTTCCACAGCAGCTTGGCCGGCAGCGTCTGGTATACCGTCTTCTGCTTCCCCTCCAAGCTGGGGCTGCTGGGGCCACTCTGCACGATCTTGGCGCACTCCATCTGTTCATCCCACGAGCCTGACAGCACGTAATGGGCCTTTCCCTGGCCATCACTCACCACGCCTGTCACCTGTGGACATTGGCAGGACCAGCATGGGCACAGGCCTTCTCTGGGTCGGCCCTCCAAGGCTGAGAGGTAGCCTTGCTTACCTTCCGAGCCGCCTCTTTGGAGAAGTAGCTGTAGGGCAGGAACTTCAGCTGGCACCGGTCCTTGGTCTTATGGTTCACAATCTCAATGTCCCCTGTCTGGTGAGAGAGGATAGTGGTCAGCGGTCTATCCCCAGGCCACACACCCCCCCCCCCTTAAGGGCACTCCCTGACCTGGTCAATCCAGAGCTTGCCCACAATGATGTTATGCACAGTTGAGGTGCTTTTCCTCCACACGTAGTGATTCCCACTGGCCTGGAATTCTAAGTGGATGGCACCTAGAGGCGAGATACGGGGTCAGATGTCATGGAAACCATGCTGGACCCCAGCCAGCCTGCCCACCCACAGTCCCAGGGTCCTGAGAAGTGGAGCAGTACTCATGCAGACGGGAAGGGACACACAGGCCAGGGAGCATCCAGGAAGCCTGGGGTTGTGGGGGAGGGAACATCTGCAGGGAAACTAATGTCACCCCTGGAGATGCCAAGCTGACTTCTGGGTTTGGGAAAACCCTCCCCCTCATCCAGAAAGTCTTTCTGCCATGGGAGAGCACAGGGCCAGCTCACCTAGTGGCATGATGGAGAGGTATTTTCCCCGGAACTTGCTGGAGATGGTGATCTCCTGCCAGAGGCTCCAGCCGTTCTTGGAGAACACATGGTGCGCGGCTGATGGGGGGTGGTGGCTCACCTGAGACCAGACCCACAGGACTTGAGTGTCTTCTGGACATGGGCCCAGGCCTGTCCCCCCAGCCAGCCAGAGACAGCCTGTCCTGTCCCAGTAAGAACAGTTCTGTGGCCCCAACAGCAGGCCTGACTGCTCCTCTAGGGCCACAGACCCATGGAAGGCCCCAGAAGGGACAGTGTTCCAAGGGGAAAAGCAAGGGCATGGCAGCAGGTGCAGCAACGTGCTATGGTTGTGAGACAAGGGCTGGGGCGCCTCTATGCCTAACTCTCGGGCTGTGAAATGGTGGCGATTGATGACAGAGCCTGCGCCTCAGGGATGTCATGGTACCTGTGATAGGCTGTGCTCAGGGCTGATAAAGTGAAAGCATTCCTCTCCACCGATGGCTTCTGTGCCTGCTTTCTAGTTAACCTCCCCCACAAAGGGGCACGTCTACTGTGCTTTTACACTGAAGAGGCCCAGACTGAGGAAGCCATTTTAACTGAGGGGCAGAGGTGGGCCTTGCCATCTGGCCAGCCTGGCTTCAGGGTGGGAGTCCAGGTGGGTGACCTGCTGTGGGCCCAGTTGGTGGTGCAAGCTCTGCCCACCCATGCCAGGGCCCCCAGCACCTCTACCCCTTCCTCTCATAGCATTGGGCACCCCTGATCACTGTCTCCTTGCCAGGACACCCTCCATCAACCTTCCCTATCTCTTCTTCCTCATTTCTGTAGCTCCTTGGGCTCAGCTGTTCCCCAGGGCACCTTATTCCCATCTCACGTCATCAGTCAGGCCCCTGCCCCAGAACTGCAGCTGTGCCCTCCACCTGCCCACTGGATAACTCCACTCAGATGGCTTCTCAAACTGACCAGAGCTCCTGATGCCCCGGCCTGCCCACTTCCTTCCTACATCTCAGAAGCACAGGCCAAACCTGCTACCACTCCTGTGGGATGGGCGAGTGTCCCTGAGCCTGCCTATTGCCCCACATACCAGCTAGCAAACTCAGGGATGTAACCCCAAGGGCTAGCCCTGGGGTTCTGCGTCAGCGCACTATCTTCTTGAGCAGGCAATCTGGTCTTTCCAGCTGCTTACACCAAATGCTTTGGAGTCAGCCCTGGCCCCTCCTCATGTTCCTAATTTAATCCTAAGCAAATCCTGGCTGTTCTTCATAATGCACCCAGAATCCTCCTCTTCCTACCCTATGTCCCCAGGCCACAGTGGATGGTGCAAAGGCCTCCCTGCTCCACCCTTATGCCTTGTGCTCCACTCACACCATGGCAAGTGAGGGACCCCAATAAAACAAGTCAGGGTGCCATGCCTCCTCCAGGTGCCAGAGTCCCTTGGCTGCCTGCCTGGCTTCCTCTTTGCCCTCCCTTACTCACTCAGCCAAATTACTCCTTGACCAGCTTCTTGCAAAAAGAGCCAGAACCATCTGACATACACAGTCCTATCCCCTACCCCCATGAAAAGTCACATCCCAGCTGGCTGTACCCTCAATGCCTGAATAGCACCTGGCATGTCATGGGCACTTGATCAACACTGTTGAACAAAGTAATGCATTCACTCAGTAGTTCAGGCCAAGAACCTGGGACCATTCTTGCCACCTCCCTGCTTCCCCCACTCTCCCCACATCCAGAGCATCAGCAGATCCCTAGGCTGCACCTTCTAAACATGCCCGGGCTCTGACCCACCCTGGTCCAGCTACCACAGCTGCCTCCTACAGGTCCACAGAGCAGCAGAGCCTGCCTTTTAAACTCACCACCAGATTGTGAACAATTTGCTTTCTGAGCTCAACCCCAGGGCCCAGAGCCATGCCCAGCATGAAGGAGACACTCGGCAGCAGCCAACCTGGAAGCTTTGTTCTGGGCACCTTTCTGCGCACCTGTTTAGGTCCTCTCAGCACCCACTGAGACACCAACAGACTCTCCCCTCTTCCCACAAGGACGCCATGGATCAGTTTAAGGTGCCACTGCTGAGGCTCCCAGCCTGTGGGGCCTGGTTTTGGCCCTGCCCCAGGGGGAGACTGTGCGTCTCTGCAGGGAAGCCATGGAGGGGATGGAGGTGAGCTGACCCCGTGCCCAGGGCAGGACCCCTGGAGCCCCCCGAAATCCAGGCCTCCATCATCACTGACCAGAGCCCCACAGCGTGCAGGCTCCCTCTTGCCAGCTCAGTGGTTACCTCATGCTCCAACCTACTGGGACTTCCCCACAGAGCCCCTGTTCCTCAGTACCTGGCCAGGAGAGGAGTCCCCCCTCCTCCACACATACCTCACTGGGCTTTCCTCCCATAGTGGCTCTCACCATGTCCAGGATGCCTACTGGGACAGTGTGCCCCTAAGCCTGGGCCTGCCCCTGCCGTAGGAGTCCCAGCTGCCTGACTAGACCTCAGCTGGATGGCTCCTTGGGCATGGGCACGTCAGAGTCAGAGGCTGCATCCCATTCGTCTCATTCCGACCCCCAGGCCTGGCAGGAGCAGCTTGGCCAGTGAGCAGGCCTCACCTGCTCGCAGAGGGAGCGCAAGCCCATCTCATCGAGGCGGTCCAGCTCGAAGGTCTCCCCCAGCATGGGGTTGAAAGGCTTGGCGATGCGGTGCACAGTGGTGGAGTAGGAGGACACAGAGAAGGCAGCCACCAGGCACATCTGCTCCACCGAGCTGGTGCAATTCACCGCCTTGTCCAGCAGGTGGTGATACTCCAGGTCCTCTGTCAGCCGCTGGAGCATGGACAAGGGCTCGTTGAAGTTGACCTGGAGGCAGGTGGTGGGTTAGGCCGGGCTGTCCAGCTGAGACAGCTGCTCCCAGCACAGACCTGGGGTCAGCACAGCACCCTTGCTTTTCTCATGTTCAGGGACACTGCTGCTCAGACAACACCTTCCTGACCTGCTGCTCTGTCTTGCACACTTGCATTGTTTGCTGTCAGTCTCCCACCCTAGGATGTAAACACCAGAAAGGCCAGGGCTTTTGACTTGTTCAACACTGAGTCACAGGGATCGGTGGATAACGGACCAAGTGGGTCTGGCCTTTCTCATATGCTGAGCTATTATGCAAGTTTTCTTTGAGAGCTCCTGTGGAGGGGCCCCCATCTCGGCCTCAGTAGGGCTGTGACCCTGGGCCAACCATCAGGCAGGGTCTTCCCTGACACTCAGAAGTGGGTGCTTTTACTTTCCCCACTTTGGCAATATGGGGACACAGGCTGGATGTGAAGGGACTTCACACTGAAACCAAGTCTGGCCTGGAGCCTCCAAGAGGGTGCTAGCTCTGCCCTTAGCCTGCTGTGTGACCTTGTTGGTGGGGCCCCAGGAACACCTTCTGGCATGGAGGAGGGCCTACCTGTCTACACACACAGCCCAATCCTGCCACTCCTACCGACACAGGCCAGGACAGTCAGGGCATTGTGAGGCCCCATTAGGTGTGGTGAAGCTCTGGGGGTCCCCAAGTCTCTGATCCCCGCAGAGCCCCTCCCTCAGGGCCTGAGACTCCGCTCTTGGGGGATTGCAGCAGTGCTGATGAACACAATAATTTGTTACTGTGCATGCTCCTCAGGTGTCATTAAGAAAACAACCCCCAGCCCAGCCGGGCGTGGCTCAGCGGTTGAGCATCGACCTAGGATCCAGGAGATCGCAGTTCGATTCCCAGTCAGGGCACATGCTCAGGGTGCGGGCTCGATCCCCAGTAGGGGGCATGCAGGAGGCAGCTGATCAATGACTCTCATCATTGATGTTTCTCTCTCTCTCTCCCCCCACCCCCTTCCTTCCTCTCTCTGAAATCAATAAAGATATATTAAAAAAAAAAAAGACCCCCAGAGCTGCTTGTGCTTCACATAGGTCATTACTTCCCATCCACACATAAGAAAACAGCCCCAGAGGAGACAGTGAGGCTACCCTGCCTGAGCCCTACCGGCATGGGGATCTTGGAGAGCTCCCGGCCGATGCAGTTCTTCATGATGCTCCAGAGATTAAGGCTGTAGTTGGGCTTGTTGGGGATGCGGACACGCCTTTTGACTTTGGGGGTGTCCTTGGGTACAAGTGAGGCGCCATCCAGCACCTGCCAGAGAAGCAGAATGTGCACATCAGCAAAGGCCAGAGCATACCCTTGGCCCTCTGGCCTTGTCCTCACCTCTGACCCAGGGAAGTCTGAGGACCAAAGGGAGCCAGGCTGCTGGGCCCATACCAGGGGCCCCGAGCTCAAAGTGCCCGCCCCCCCCCCCCCAGCCACCCCTGGGGTCTCCCCCTCACTCACATTGTCTGCCGAGGTCCAGTCCACAGGGCCTGTAATCCCATCCTCAGCTTTTCTGCAGGAAATACAAAGGAGAGGCAGGTTGTTTACAAATCCCAAGGCCTCTCCAGGATGGCATTGCAAGGCCCCATTAGGTACAGTGAAACTCGGGGGGTCCCCAAGACTGGCCACCTTTTATATAGATGCTGCAGTGAGATCCGAGGGGCAGCCCACCCAAGGTTTCCTCTACAATGAGGTCTCTCAATTTGGGACACTCAATTGGGGCTGCAGGACCCAGGGCAGCGATTTGGAGGGGCTTCCATGCACTGAAACTTTGTGGAAGCAAATACTCAGCAAATCCCTCACCTGAGGTCCCTTTACACAGCCTCCTGAGGCCTGGTTGACCCAAGACCAGATGAGGCCAGGGGGTGGGCACCTCCTCTGGAGCCTCCTGGAGCCCCATGGCCCCTTTTTCACAGACACACCTGACTATGCTCTGTCCACTGGCCTGACTCCTACCCTAGATGGGTTCTGGAAGGGCAGGATGTGGGTCGGATGCACCCCTGTGCCCATGAACACCTGTGGGGAGATGGTTGGCCAGAGCAGCTGGGGCACTATGGCTGATGGCCCCAGGCTCTCAGAGAGCCCCAAGGAGGGGTGACCTAGGCCAGCTGGGGTAGGGGACTGGCACTTGTCAGTCAGGGCATGTGAAGGATATGCCCAGGTCACTGGGGGAAGTAGGTGGGGCTGCAGATGAGGGGATACACAGGCAGAGGACCTGTCACTGCCCAAAGTAGCTACAGCATGAGGGCGGGGCAGCAGTGCAGGCCTCCCTATGCCAGGAGCCATGGGAGCCAAAGAGGTGTTGAGCAGGAGAGTCACCTGCTTGCAGGTTGGATGGGAGCAGAGAGACCTGGGGCTGTGGCTGAGGTATGGAAGGCTGTTGGAAGGGGGCATGAAGGAAGCTAAGCCTGAGGCCCTGGGGGCTCCAGGTGCAGAAAAGGTGGGCAGGGAGCCTGAGCAGGACCCTTCTGGCTGCAGAGCCCAGAGGGGGCCACTGCTGGGTGATAAAGTGGAAGTTCAGACCGGCCAGGCCACGCTCATTTTGAGAGCAATATAAATTTTAAAATATTGGGAACTGGAAAAATGATTCTGAGCTGGAAATACACTGCTGATGGGACTGGAAACCACCTGAGGGGTAAGAGGGATCCATATAGCCCTTTCCCTAGAAGAAACCACAACAGGGAGGTAGTGAAGTACATGTGTCCAAGGAGGCAACAAAGGAGTGGCCAGGGTCCTCACCAGTCCCCTCCCCTGGACTGGGCTACAGGGGCCCATGGAAGGCAGATGGCGTGTGGTGGGCAGCAGAATAGATGGGGGAGTGAGGCCACCGGAAGCCTGCAGTCCCTCATCCACTTCTGGGCAAGCTCCACGGGTAAGGGTGGCGGAGGGCCGCACAGGCTGCAGTCAGTTATGTCACTGTTCCCAGCACTCAACTCCTTCCAGGCTACAGCAGGAGCCCCAGATGCCTGTGGAGCTCATTGCCACCTGTGTCCCCCAACCCCTGCCCTGTCTCCAACCCTTCTATTGTTAGGACCTTGAGCAATTTGATGAGAATGAAGATCTTAATGAGGACAGAACTAATTATATTAAATCGATATTCCAGCCCTGGCATGTGCTCCTCTGGCCACAGCCCAGCTGTGGGAGACCTGCCCACCTGGCTAATGCCTTCCCTCTACACATGTGCACCAGCAGGGTCCCCAGAGTGTCTGACAACAGACAGTTGATGTCCCAGCTACTACTGTGTGTTTTGAGAAACACCCTGAAAGATTAGGCTTTTATTAAAAACGAAACAAAGGCTTGGAACTGGAAACTTCCTGCATCTCTCGTCTGTTCTGGAATGCTGACGTGGTGGAGGGGGTGGTAGGGGGTGGTTGGGACCCTGTGCAGCTCTGCGGCGCAACTGAGGGAGCCCCAACCCTCAGCTCCCAGCCCTCGCCCCCTCCCCAGGCTGGAACTGGATCCAGCCAGTGCCCTGTTCTCCATGTCCATTTAAAATGAAACCTTGATACAAACTCGATTTGGGCATTTTTGACTTAAGGAACAACAGAACCAATCTAAGCAAAGTGCCATCCGGACAGAGACTTAAAAGAAAACCCCAGGTACAGAGAGGAACAGGGAGCAAGCGTGGGGAGGACCAGGCAGGAGCGGCTGGCCCGGGAGAGGGTCCTTCCAGGGCAGCCGGCCCCACCGGAGAGCCCACCTGTCCTCCTTGGCTTCGGTGATCACGGTGATGAAGGATGTGGCGTCTTCCATGGCGTCGAAGTACTCGGTATCCTCATCTTCCTCACTGTCCTCTCCTTTGGGAGTCAAGAGGCTTCCTAGGGACACGCGCAGAGCTGCTGCCTCAGTTTGTGAATTCACAAAAGCTCGTCTCACCCGCCTGAGGAAGTCCAGAGCCTAAAGGGCCCCCACACACTCTGACACTCCCTCTCTTTGCCCCCAGCCCCGGCCCCTCACCCTGGCTGAAGCTCTTGGTGGGGTCGGAGGCCCGGCCAGAGGCGCTGCTGCGGAAGGCCCGCTCAAGGCTGTTGTGCTGCTTGGCCAGCTGCTCGATGGTCTCCTCCAGGTGGATGCGCTGCTCTTGCTCATACTGCAGCGCACGCTGCCATTTCCGGCTGTGTGCCTCTGCTAGTTCCAAAAAGTCCCTGCAGGCCTGGGGAGGGAGCAGTGGCCTGTGAGCACAGAGCTTGCCTGCCACCAACCCCCTGCAGGGCAGTGAGGAAGACCTGGGGTACTGTCTCCCCTCCCCTTCCCTGAGCGGTCAGAAACACCTCTGCTGCCCCCTGTGGCTTTCATGGGGACATGGGGGCCCTGGCTTTCTCAGAGCCAGGCCAGGAACTCTCAGGTCGGCATCCCACAGTCACGATGCCATCTGAGAGCACCAAACCCAGGGTGTTGTGGCCAAGGCTGCCTTGGATGAGTGAGCAGCCTCCTGTGAGGTGGTGTCCCGGGATGGACCAGCACCCATCGAGGGGCAGGCTTCTCATGGCTCTGTGCCAGGGGCTCGAGAGGGTGGCTGCTCAGGCACATCACTCCTTTAACAAGCCCTCCTCCGGGGACCTTCCCTCCATCTCATCTCACCCTCCAGCACCCATGCAGAGTGGGCAGAGCAAGGGCTCCTCCCCCTGCCCCCGTTCTGAAGATGTGGAAATGGAGGCCCAAGTAAACCAGCAAAGGATAGTGGAAAGGGGCACAATATCAGGAGTGGGAAGGCCTGGGTTCCTGCACAAGCCACTCTACCCTCTAAGCAGTGTCCTGTGAGACACTGTCTGACAGATCCTATGCTCATGGCTCCTGTTTCAGCTCACCCAGCAAAATCTGGCAGGTAGGAGTGGGATCACCCCCACTTGACAGATAAGGAAACAGGCTCAGTTCCCAGCAGCTCCCCTGCAAGACCCTGGGGAGGAGGTATGTTCACTCCACCTCAAGTTCAAGGGCCTCCCCACCCTCCCTAAAAGGTCAAAGTGCCGGTACCCGTGTGGCCACACCTAAGCCACTGTAACCTACTTCTCCAAAAGGGGCAGGGATTTATACTGACAGGTGTCCTGGCACAGGTTGGGGGTGGGGAGACCTTCTCAGGGAAGGAAAGAAATCTCCTTATGCACTTAACAGCCTCTGGGGACAGGAGAGCCTTGCGTCCAGGGCAGTTGCAAGTCTGGGGCTATTTTGAGTTTGCAAATTATGGCTCTCTAAGGCTTATCTGCTGATGTGGAGCTGCACTCACTACCATGCAATTTGGGGACCCCTGAGGTGGGCCTGGGTGTGCCCAGGGAGACCTGGCTCCAGGCCTGACTCTACTACTCCCTGGCTTGTGATGTGGTAAATAATTCCCATGAACTCATGTCAGAGTGTGCTATATGGCTTCTGGGCTTCCCAGCTGCAAAAGCAGAGTGCGAAAGATGATGGCAATGTTGTTAGACAAAACAAGGGTCAACCAAGGCCTGGGCAGTTCTAAATGTTATTACTAAATGTTATTCTTGCTAAATGTTAAATGTAGCACAGTATTTTATAGATGTAGCTGTAAATAGGATAAGCACAGGACCAGCAATGTCACTATTTTGTAAAGGTGGGATTTTTATGGCTGGCTGGATGCCCCTGGAGGGCAAAAGTGGTGTGGGATCCCGTGGCCTTTCTGGACTGGAGCAGGGCCCTGGGAGAAGCGCACTAGCAATGATGTCGGGGATAACTGTTTAAGCAACAGGACCCAGCCCTGCCTCAGTCATGCCTGCCTCCCAGCACCTGTTCCTGCTGCTGGGGACATTGTCCACATGGCCAGAGCTTCTGGCTGATAACCTTCAACTTGCTGCCACTGCAGGACAGGCTGGTACAAAGCAGCAAGGGGACAAGAAATGAAATCCCTAGGACAGCTGTGGCCTCAATTCTGGCCACATGTGGCTGGGCTAGGTACAAGAGGATCAGAGAGTGTCACAGTTGCCTGAAGAGGGGGTTGGGGCTAAGGCTGCTATACCGCAATATCTAGGGGCTCATGTGGCTGGACCAGGGCCTTTGCCTCTGTCACTGGGGGTGGGAGTGGGTCATCTGCAACAGATGAGCTACCCTGGTCATCCTGGGGGCTGTGGAGAGCCTGACCATCCCCTTGACCCCAGTGCACCTACCTGGTATCCATCCCCAACTCCCAGAGTTTCCTCTGGTGCTGCCACCCTTCTCCAGGCCCCATCCTGGCCACACAACAGAGACAGGCAGGCGCTGACCTGGCCGCACCACCCGCCCGGGGAATGCTGAGTTGGGCTGTGTACTACTATCTGCTCACTAAGCTGGATTAGGCCTGGGGGCCAGCAGGGGGGCTGATTGGGGGTGGCTCCCAGGGAGGGCCTGGCTGATCCAGGCTCTGAACCCACAGTCACATTTGCCCTGAGGCTCTGCCACAACTCTCAGAGAACTCCTGCCTAGCCCTGAGCAGGAGCAGGGCCTGGGGCACCTGGAAGCCCCCTACCCACACGACACTTACAAGGGCCAGGGAGCAGACAGAATAAGGAGTCCAGCATCAGGCCGCTCATGGGCACTGCCTCGCTGCCCACCCTGGGCAGGCCCCTGACCTCCTGGGCCTTGGCATCCTCATGGTATGAACACAGGACTGAACCCCAGGACCCCTATGGAGTCCCCAATTCTATGACCAGTCAGGGTGATTGTCCTCAGGATGGGAACAAGGTTCCAGGCTCCGGCCCTGCCTCTTCCTTCCACCCTCAAGGCTACTGAGAGAGTCCCTGAGATGAAGAGGTGTGGGGGCGGCAGGCAGTGTGGTTCTACCTCAGTGGGGAGGGTGGGAGCCTACTGAGCTGCTCAAAACAGCGAGAACCAGAAAGCCCAGGTCAGAAATGCGGCCCCCACATGCAGGCTCTGCTCAGCAACAGGCTGGGGGCCAGCAGGCCCTGCCTGCCCACCAGGGAGTCCCCTTCCCAGAAGCCTGGCCTGGTGGAAGGCACTGTGAGAGCTGCCCGCTCAGAGGAAATTGTTGGGGCAGAGGTGTGTGAGTGTCAAGGGAAGCTGCTGCTGGTCACGCAGAGCCTCCTAAGCTGGAAGCCTCTGCCCCAGCTGTGCCCAGGAGGAAGGACAAACTTACCACTTTTGCTGTTCCTAATCCTAATCCTGATGACAACTCGCCACTCCCCAAATGTGGGCAGGCAGAGCTTGGGGTCAGCTGGCCTGGTTCCCTGCCCATCCTGTGTGTGGTCCAGGGAAGCCTCTCAAGCTCTCAGGAGGGTCTGCAGAGCCAGGACCCTGCTGGGGTCTGCCCTTCAGTGGCTACTTGGAAACCATCAGTCACTCTCCTGCACTGTCACTGCCCTCCTAGCCAGCGGCATGAGAAAGGTACTAGAGGATGGCTGGACACTGGGGTGCGCAGCTCTGGGACTCACAGAGCAGGTGGGAGATGAGCCAAATGCCCAGAGGTTCCAGGCTGGGGTGGCAGGGTTCCCTGGGCTGACAGCTTGGTGACTGGCTCTCCAGCCATCAGCACACAGCGAGTCTGGTTACCCTGGATGCTGGGAGGATGGGAGAAAGGGCCGCGTTTCCACCTGCAGCCAGCCAGGACCTGCCAGGCTGACTGCCATGTTTGGTCTGCAGCAACTCCCAGGCTTTGGGGATCCCAAGTGGGTGGGTGGCTGGACCCTTTGCCCTCTGGGTTGCTGGGGCTGAGGCTGCCCACCCACCATCCACCCCAGCACATTGATCCTCACATGGCTGGCATTATTGTGGACCTATCCCTCATTGGCCTGTAGCCCTAAAGGTAAAGAATTTGAGGAAATCATTCAGAGACACAGTCTCCCTGAGCCCCTCTGCATGGCCAGAAACTCTCACTAGGGGACACATAGGGTCAACAGGGTCTCTCGTCCCCTCCCACTGAGGAAGAGCAGGCTAGCTCAGTACACACCTCCTGGAAGGAGGAAGGGGCAGTGTGCTGAGTCAGGCCAGGGCTTCCTGGCTCGGAGGCTGCCACACTAAAAGCAACACGGGCCATCTCAGGCCCCTAAGACCAAGAGTGGGGACCCTGAAGCTGTGATGGGAGTGCTGGGCTCAGATGGGGGGCCCCTCCGGGTCAGGACAAGCCAGGCCACCATACTGTACATCCACCACCCTCCTGGCCCAAGGCTGAGCAGCTCTCAGGGCTGGGCATCCTCCCTACTCCTCACGTGGCACCCAGCACAGGCTGCCCAGCACACAGGGGCCAGCCAGCCCTTCCCCAGCACTGAGGGGACAGTCACAGCTTCTCCTTGATGTGATTCACTCATGGCAGCGGGAGGCAGCTTTTCACTTTGATTCAAACTTTAAAATAGCCCTTTCCACATTCTGCACAAGCTTCAGAATAATTTACTCCTTGCTCACAGGAACCAGCACCATCTGTCCGCCAGTTTGCCAACTGATTTTAGATAGTTCTAGAATCTATTTCTATTCATCTCCCCAGAACCCAAATGAGCAAGTTGCCAGCAGCAGAACAGCAGTCAGCTGGACAGGAACCTTCCCACGTGCCCCGGAAGAAAGAGGCAGGGTGGCTCTGGGGCTCTCACCCCTGCTCCACTTGGGTGGGCACAAGGAGTCCCACGTGATTTCCAAATGGGGCTCAGAGAAGCCTCGGGGTGTTTCTAGCAGTAAACAGCTCCTTCTGATCTGGGTCTTTTGTTTCTATGATGCCCCAAATCTGAGGCTTTGGGTCTGAATTGCTGCCTCTGCATCTGCAAACCTGATGTACCTGCCCCCTGCCTGACCCCACCTGTCCCCACCTGCCCCGTCCCTGTGTCCCACTCTGGCCTCTGCACCTCCCCCACCCCCATGCCTCTGAGCACTTTGCTCTGCAGCTCCCCTCAACTCCATTCCAGTCTGGCTGTGCTGGGGACGGCTCCTGCACAGGCTTTCCAAGTCCCTACTGTCAAGATCCACACCCCTGTCCTGCCCAACCAGCTCTACTGCAGGCACCAAAATATGACCCTTGAGCACTTTCCTTTGTAAACTGAGGGACGCAGAGTGCAGTGACTATCCCATTGGGCCCTTTGAGGTGGGCCTGGTGGGCAACCTCCCTCTGTTGGCCAGCACCCCTGCTGCTTTCTGCCCCCATCAGGCACCTCAACCGTCTTTGGTGGCTCACAGACCAGCTCTGCTCACCAGTTGGCTGCACAAAACCTGTTCCTGGGAAAGGCCCATCTGCATCCTGCCCAAACCCATGGGATGATCAGTGGGCCTGTGTCCAGCATGTGAAGGCTGGGGCCAGGTCATTCAGCAAGCCTCCCCCGATTCTTCTAGTGGCTCAGGCCCACACCCTGCAGTCCTTCCTGGGGGCTCTGTTCTCTCACCCCCACAGCAACTTTGCTGCCCTTCCCTCAACACAGCTGCAGCCACTACTTACTTCTCCAGCTCCTCTCCCCCAGGCCAAGTAGCCACTCACCCTTACCTGACAACAGGAAACTCCAAAACGGCTCCAACTACCTGCCCCTGCCTCACAGTAGCCAGTTTCCCAAGCAGTGGCAGGCTCTTGCTAAAATGCGGGTTGGACTATTTTCCTTGGCTGCACAAGCTTCATTCAGAGTAGAAGGCAAAGTGCTCTCAGTGACCATGCACAAGGTTTCCTGTGACCAGGTTCCTGTTTCCCCCAAATTCCCCCACCCAGTCACCCCAGCCTGCCTGGTTCAGGCTCTTCTCCCCTCTCTCCAGGTTCCCCATACCTCCCCTCCACTGCAGCCAGTCCGAGTCCATGACCTCTTGCTCCACCCACCAGTCTGCTCTGTTTCCTCTGAAGGTCTTTTAACCTCTGACACACCCTGTCATCTCCATGATTACAGCTTCCAGGCTTTGCTCACTATATGCCCAGGGCCTAGACCAGGACCTGGCTGGGCCACGGAGGGATCACGGAGGGCCTCCCATGCCTCAGTGTCCACCAGCAGCCGCATGCTGCCCTGCTGTGAAGTGCTGGGTGGGGGTGAGCTGGGTTGACCTGAACTCACAGCTCCTAAGGGCCACTGGGTCATGTGGTTGGAGGGGCCCTCGTCCTGGGCCCTGCATGAGTCACCAACTCTGAGGAGCCTCTCCCAGCTCAGTTGTGGGGCCGTGTCAGGAGCAGTCTGCCTTCCTCAGCCCCACCTCTAGAGCCGAGGGAGCAGCTGGGGGGAAACGAGCCCACAGGCTGCAAGCCCAATGGGGGCCCAGCACTGCAGAGGGAGACCACCACCACCACCTGCCACGCGGGAGGCCCTCAGTACCTTCCAACTGGGACTGTGGCGAGAGGAAGAGGAGATGTGGGTGAGTGGCTTAAGGAGGTCTCAAGGGCTCAGGGGGCAGGGAAGTGGAAGTGAAAGTCACAGAAGCAGCAGTTTCCTGGGCCCACAGACAGAACCTGCTTCCTCAGGCCAGGAAGGGGAGCCTGGCATGGGGGGAGGGATTCAGTCACACCACCCGAGGCAGGCTTGCCCCCAGAGTGACCATGCGGTACTGTGGGTTCTTCTGCCCAGGACAGGGGCCGTGAGGCCAGAACTCCAGAACCGGGAGAGCCCCAGTGTGCTGAGCCTGGTGACAGGTGCTGTAGCCCTGGGCCTTTTGCAGAGACCCTATGGCCAGCACTAGGGACAGCCCAGGGAACGATGGTTGTGACCTCAAATGCTCATGCAGCAGCTGGGCCTGTGACCCTTGGGCAAAATGCCAGCTCTGGGCCTCAGGGTGGCACCTAAATAATACAAATGATGATGGCAAGGAAGCTGTAATGACACCGACTTCTCGGCTGTTGCCAAAAGCAAACAAGGGAACAGAAAGAAAGTGGGGCGGGCACCTGTCCCACCACCACCATCCCAAAGGCCTGTCCTTGCAACAGGGGCTCTCACTCTGCCTCACCAAAGATAACGTTATAGGAAAAGGAACAAAACTTGAATTTATTTTTTTCACTTTATAAAACTAATACTCAAAGCAGGGGTAACATGAGAATGTAACGTATCAATTCCATCATTCTTCACCTTAAACCACGTGACTGATCCGATGCTACCACACCAGGTGCAACCTGGGTCCAGGCTTTTGGTCCCACACCCAGGCTGGCGCAGCACCTGCACAGGCGTGCGGCGTTCAGCCTCGGTCCAAGAACCAGTCATTTCTAGTGCCGTGAGCTTCCTCCTAAGTGACAGGCTAATTCACAGCTACCCAAGCAGTAATCCAGCCAGGGAACTGCTGGGCTGCCTTTGATCAGACACAGAATCACCCACTAGGGAATTCTGCCAGACACTAAGCAACTCATTCACTCGCTCCTGCGTCCTTTCACAACCAGCTTGCGTGCGCTCAGTCGTTCGCTGAGGCTCCCGTATGCTGGGCACAGTGCCAGACGTGGAACCTCCAGACTGCTGGGACTGCAAGGGAGACTGTCCTGTCCTTGCAGGGAGGACCTGCCAAGGTGCTGCAGTAGAAAAGTGCATGAGATGCTGGACCCGCAGACAGGGTGACGGTCAGCAGCGGTGTGGAGTACGGACGTGGGGGTGGGGGTGGCAGGGGAAAGTTTCCTAACTCTCCCACCCCAGCTCAAGGGAGGGATGAGTTTATTTCTCTTCTACAAGGCAGCAGGCTATAGAAGGTCCTAGAATCAGGAAGACAGGTTCCCACTAGCAGGTGGGCAGAGCCCAGCCCAGAGCACAGCTCTCCTGTCACTTCTGTCTGACTCTCCTGGTGCCAGAACTGAAAACAGGCTTCATCATCAACGCCAGGGGCTGTGCTTCCCACCAAACAATTCATTACGCACTTAGATGGTGAGCTGTTTTTATGGCTTCACACAGATGAGCCCCTGATGCCTGATAAAACACTTCGCTAGAGACGCCAGCTGAGCAGCTCATTATCTGGGAAAAGCCAAAACTGCTTCCTCAAGACAAAGTGGCTTCCGCCCGGGTGGGTGGGGAGACAGTGCCAGGGAAGCTGCGGGCGGCAGTGGCTCTGGGGAGGTGGGGAAACATGAACACATCGTGTCGTTAAATGCTTAATATATGTTCAGAGAATGCAGAGACCTGGGACCCTAGAGTCAGGCTGTAAGGAGGTCAGTGAGGAGAGAGGCTGGTCACAGGAAAATGTGAGTGCAGACTGAAGACAGGGCCCACACACAGGGCAGCCCCAGAGCTCAGGCCCAGCAGCCTCTCTGCAAGTGGCACCAACCACACCCCTGAGCACTATGGACAAATGTCCTCATACCTGCTGGGCTGAGGACCTGTGGGCTGTGTTTCCCGAAGTCTGGGAACAGGGTGTACCTCTTCAGCCTCAGGCTCCAGGGCAGGGATTCCTAAGGCTTCCTCCTGTATCTCAGGCTGCTCCAGGCCTGAGCCTGTCTGTCTATGGTGGGAGCAGGGTGGGTGGGAGATTTGGGGTGCTCCCCTAGCCCCGCCTCATGCTGCCCACAGGCGCAGTGAAGCAGGCTTGAGGCAAGTCTTAGATGCCCAGGGTTTCGCCTGGGGATCTTGGCCTGAGGTGGGCTCCAGCCTCCATCTTCCCCCTACTCTTGGGTTTCCTGGTGTTAGGCAAAGAGCCTGGTCCCCACTCCCTACCCTGCTCTGGTCTCACCCCCTTGCTTTGGAGGCTGGATCCCCACCTGGTGCTCACCTGGGCACCAGTACTGCCCACTGTCTCTGGCCTGCCTAAACCATGTTCTCTGGACTGGGCCGTCACCTCTGTGTGGCCTCCATTTCCCCGTACCTCCCCTTTCTGACCCCCCTGCTCCCAGCATGTCACCCCTGGTCAGGATACGCCCGGGCTGACCTTGGGAGGAGGCTGTAGCAGTCAGGCCTCTCTGGAGGGTGGAGGCCTGAAGGAGCGCACACATCTCTGGGGAACACTCACCAGGCAGAAAGAGGGTCTGGAAGCATGGCTAAGCGTTATATTCTCTCCCACCACAGAGAGACCCTCCTCCCTGTCACAGCAGTGTGGCTTCCAGAACCCCGTGTCACAGGCAAGCCCTGTGACTGCCTCTCAGTTTACAGACTGCAGTTACTCATTTGGCTACTGTCTGCTTGGCCTGGCCCAGGGCAGCCTCAGCTCTAAAGCTCTTCTGGCTAATGGAACCCCCACTGCCACCGCCACCACACACGCATGCCCCGCGGTCCCGATCCTGCGGCCTCTGCCTTATATCTGGGGGAAAGCAGTAGCAGCTGTTGTGGGCCAATGAGGCGGCCATGCCCCTACTGTGTGGGCACAGTCAGCGGCTCAGCCGGGAGCCCTGGCCTCAGCCAGGCCTGACCCACCTGCAGCCTCAACCAGATTCCACACCCAACTCGTTTCCACCAGACAACGGAAAAGAATGTCCTCGCCCAGCGACTGCACGGGTGAGATGACACACAGGATCTCGAGCGCAGGAAGGAGCCAGCTTTGGGAAACGACCTAAAGCCACCTGAGACGAAGCCCTGGTCTGTCAAGCACCCCAGCCACCTGCTCAGGTGCTGGTGACAGGGAGGCACTTCCCTTTGGGGAGCCCCGCGCGGCGCAGCAGTGCGCTGGGCACTTACGTTGATCATAGCATTTGACGTGATGCGGAAGAGGGTGGCCCGCTCATTCACAGCCTTCAGCTTCTCGCTGCTCTCGGAGGGGATCCGGAGGCAGTCCAGCTCGCTCAGGGAGCGCTGGAGCGCGGCGCCATGCTTGGCGATGAGGTCATTGCACATGCTGAGGTCATCTAACTTCAGGGAGAGGTTCTTGATGGTGCCGTGGAGTTCACTCTTGTCAGCTGGGGAGGCAGCCTGGTCGTCGTCGTCCCCAGAGTCATCTGTGGCGAGAAACAGTTGCTGTGGTTATTACTGACAGCATGAGAGGCCTGCCCGGCTCAGGAGGGGGGAGTAGGTAGCACTACTCAAAAACGACAGTGCCCTAGAGTGTGCCGGTTCCTGCTCCCAGCCAGGGTGAGGTGTCCACCAGCCTTCCCTGGCCCTCCTGGGCGAGTGGGAGGGGATGTAAAGGGGGACCAGCCTGCATGACAGGGGCAGGCTTAGAGGCATGCCTGCGTGCAGGGCACCAGCCCCCTAAGCCGTGACATGCAGGCAAGGGTGGGCTGTGCTGTGTGGAGAGGTGGAGACTGCTGTGTGGGAGCAGCTCTCATCCCAGGGCTAGAGACCCCGAATAAAGCCCAGCTCCATTCCCCGAATTTCAGGCCTTGCCCACACAGACTTACACTTTCCCGCCAGCCTCACTAAGCTCTCTATGCCTACCCCCAGCCACATCACACTCCCATGTGAGTGCCCGTAATTGGGGGCGTTTCCCACTGTGTTCCCACTGCCTGGAACGTCCCCATTTCACCTCTTTTGGACTTCCTATTAAGCAGTACATCCTAGTAAGCAGCTCTTAGGGTCCAAGTCCAGGTCCAACAGCCAGGACACCTCCCCCACCTCCTCAGAGGTCTCACCCCTACCCATCCAATGCCATGGTTCCTTCAAAGCCTGCCTGAAGATCCCAAGGCCAAAGTCAGGGCTCCCTATTCCTAATTTCGCCCCACCCGGTGCTGCTGCAGGTCTCCCCTGCAGGAGAGTAAGGCCACTCTCGCGTACCAAATGCCTTCTGTTTGTGGACACTGGCTGTGGCTTCTCAATGGCCTTGCTAATGTAGAACTGTATTATCCCCAGGGGACAGATGAGGTTAGCTGAGGCTCAAAGAAGTGAAGTCATGCCCTGGGCCACTCAGCTAGTTTGCTGCCTCCAGAGCCACTTTCTTCACAACAGGCTGCTGGGGCCTCCACGAACCAGCCAGGTGCATGCTCACTCTCCTCCCTCTCCCACCTCCTCTCACCTCTTGCACGGCTGCCCAGGTGCTCTCGGTGCACCCCTTCTGGGAGTCTGGGGTGCCTTAGGTCCTGGCCCACTGCCAGCCAAGCAGTCACAGAGCTGTGGGGGCCTTGGGGGTGGGGGTCAGTGGGCAGCTGGTCTGAGCCCTGTTGCTGCTTTAATGCCGAGCACAGGACAACCAAGAGGCTAACATGGGCCTGTGGGTGCCAGAGCTTGTAACTGCTGATGGTTTTTTCTGAAATGCCCTGTTTCAGAATCAGCAAGAAACTTTTTATTTAGATGAAGGGAAATCTATAACCCAAGATACAAAACTTTTTAAAAGATGCGCATTGTGAGAGAACAGATTTCTTCCCACGGTGGGCAGGATGTGTGTGGGTGGCCATGGCTGAGTTACTGCTCTGAGCACGCCCTGAGCTGGTGGCAGTGCCAGGATAGCCAGTGACGTGGGGCCCAACTGAGGAGGGGTGGTGGCAACATCCACTATACACCCTGTCCCTGCTGGCCATAAGGAGCCTTGGGCCAGCATCCAGGCTGGGGGGCAGGAGCCTCTCCCCATAGCCAGCCCACCTTCAGCCCCGCAATGACCCAGTGTCTGGAGACCACATATTCTGGGCCAGGCTCTTGGCCTCTGGCTTTATTAATGTGAATGCTGAGCCTCATGGTGGTCAGCAGACCTTGACTATTCTTCCTGTTCTGTAGGCAAGAAAGTGCAGGTTCCTAAAAGATAAGCCACCAGTTTAGGGCCCTGTGACAAGGAGGCAGAGCTGGATCTCAATCGAGGTTGGTCTGCATGGAAGACCTTTCCTCTCCCTGGATCACCTTAGAAAGGCTCCAATAGCTAATGTGTACCTTGCCTTTCTGGGTGCCAGGCCCCTGGGTGAGGGCACTGCCCCTGTTACTGCAGGTTAATAACCCAGTGAGGTAGATCTGGGGGCAGAAAGGTACACTGAAATTGCCTAGGGCCACGAGGTGAGGGGATTCTGGAGCATGCAGATCTGTCTGGCTTCAGAGTTTGGGCTCTTAGTTACAATGCAACCTTCCTATCACCTTTCCAGGTTCAAAATGTCTAACAACCAGAATGGCCAGCCACCAACCAGTCAGAACGGCTGCTGCTGGACACTGGGAGGGCCATGTGGGGCATGCTGGCTGTGGGTGAGCCTGACTGTGAGCCCCTGTGCTCTAGGCAAGCACCAATGAGAGGTCTAACTCTGAGCATCCTCCTGTAAGGCAGGCGACGGAGGGGGGAACCACATTTCTATTTAATTTGTTATTAAGCAGTACGCCTTAGGAAGCAGCTCTCAGGATCCAAGTTCAAGTCCACCTGCCAGGGACATGGGGGTGTGCTTTTTCTGCTCCCAAGTCACTGGCAATGTCATTGGGGTTTGGGATGGGAAAATACACAGGTCAGCAATTGCAGACAAGCAGTCTGTTCTCTGGGGATGGGCAGTGAGAGTCTCCCCCAGACAGACAGTGAGATCAGGAGAGTGAGGGAGGGAGAGGGGGGTGGGGAGCTGGGGTAAGAAACAGAGTGAGTGGGTGAGTGAATGAATGAGTGATCTTGGGCACATCACAGGAGGCCTGTCCAGGCCCGTCAGTTCTCAGTGGCATGCACAGAGGTGGCAGGTCACATACAGGATGGCGGGATCTGGAGAAGGATGTGAGAAGCAGGGGTGGTGCACAGAGGAGCTAAATGGAGAGTGGAGATGGCAAAGGGCCTTTGACATAGCCGAGGAGACCGGGCCTTCATCCTTGGTAGAAGGGAGTGTGTGGGCATTTGAGCAGAGGCCACTGAGGCAGATGACACTGGTGGCTAGTCGCATGATGGGCAGACAGCAGGGACAGAGAGGCCAGAGGCGTGGCAGGGCTGGGGATGGGGTGGCCATAGGAGGCCCGGGGCTGGAGAGAACAGGATCCCTGAACCCAGCCCAGACATGTTGATGGCAGCACTCGCCAGCTCCAAGGCCATGAACAAGTGGCGACAGCCTTGCTCCCACACAGTCCCTATACCCCGCCAGTCAAGAAGCAAGGGGTGGGTGTCGCTCAGAAGCTGCCATGTGGCCTAGCCTCTCATGTTCCCACAGTGTCTCAGGCTGTTCAGATGTGCGCGGAGTACGGCAGGGTGAACACCCCCTCAAGCCTGGGAAGAAGCAGAGCTGAACGATGAAGGGGCCTCTGCCTCCCAAATGGTGACCTCTGGCCATGCCCAGTCCCCAAGTCTCAGTTTGGGGTCAGCGGTCCTTGCAAGAAGCAAACCCACACTGGCAAAATAGATGAAGCTCAGTATTAGAGATGCAAGTAAAACTACTTAATGTGACCTTCCTCAAGTTGGAGAACAGAATGAATGGCATTAAATTAGCTTGTTTTTTCTGAAGGACAAACTGGCAGATTCCCACCAAGAGCCATGAAAATAGCTCCTGGGCTTCCACTGCCCACTTTCCCCTCTGACAAGGACTCTCCGGGTAGGAGATTTAGTGCAAAGGAAGGAAAACACTTGTATGTGCGAAGATGTTAAAGCCTGCAGTTTTGAAGCTTATGGCCTTGGGGCTTCTAGAGCTTTTATCACCCCAAATATACTCTCTGTTCCCACTTCCCACTGGGAATAAAATTAAGCTGACAGTGAGCATCTGAGGAACAAGAACAATCCACATTGCAACAATACAGCAGACACTGAACTATCGCCAGAGGTAAAATCCTACAGAAATTTCACAACTATATTAATACAAGAATAGCAGCAACTGAAATCTAGGGCTGAGACAAAGCCACACTCCAGGGCACAAAGGAGCCCCTCTTCCTCAAAGCCCACGTGAAGGCCAGGATTAAGCGCACTGAGCAGCTCTCAGGAGGGGGCCGCCAGGCCACCCCGGGGGGTCGGTGCCTGCATTCCTTGGCTTGTGGCCCCTTCTTCCATCCTCAAAGCCAGCAGAGTAGCATCTTCCAACCTCTCTCTCTGACTCTGACCTGCCTGCCTGCCTCTCTCCCTCTTCTAAGGACCCTCATGATTATATTGGGCCCACCCAGAGAATCCAGGATAATCTCCCCATCTCGAGATCCTTAACTGAATCACATCTTCAAGGTCCCTTTACCATGTAACATAACATATTCACAGGTTCTGGGAACAAGGACACGGACATCTTTGGGGGCCATTATTGAGTGACCACACCAATAATGGCTGAGCTGAACACCGAGCTGTGTTCTCACTCTGTCATTGATCAGACACTTGATTTACTGGCCTAGGAGGTGGTCCCCAAATGCTCTCTCGTTCATCACCGAGACGCTACCTGGACCTCACAAGTCCCGTCCTCCCCTCAAAGCCTGGCACACACACTGCCTGACTGGTCAGGGAGGAGGTGGTTCTGGGCCCGGCAGTCCTGCTTTGACCCCATGTGGCTTTGGTGAAGTGCACTCATCCATACACTGGGGATATTAATCCCTCCCCTGGAAAAGGACATTAAGCATCCAGCGCACGACCAGTGCAGAGCTGGGACTTACTAGCATCAGCCCACCGATATCCATCACCTTCATCAGCACAGCTCACCTCTGCTCATAATCAGTCTTGAATTTACTTCAAATCACAAATGACTTGGAGCTAGAGGAAGCCCCTGTGTTCGGCTGTGCCCCCACCCCTGCTCCCCACTTGGGGCTCTCCTTGCAGCCTTTAACAGCTGGCTCTGACTGAAGAGCCCACTGGGCACCTGCACAGGGCTGGGACCGTCTTCCTGTGGGGACTCCGGGGGAGGAGTGGGTTGCTGTGGAAACAGCCAGCTCAGTGGAGCCAGGTGAGCTATTTTTACAAGTAGAGTTTTTTTACATCTTTGGAGGAAAATGGATCAAGTTTCTGGATGGGAAGGCCTGCCAGGAGGCAGCTTTTTGAAACCCAGAAGCCAAAAGGCTGCACAGACTAGTTTTTGATGGGGGCAGGGTGGTGACGTGATGGTGGGAGTCGGAGGCCCTGTGGCCACCCCATTTTGCACGTCTCTTGCTGGTTTCTCTGGGGAAACTGGCTTTGCCCTCATCTGCCCGCAGCCTCCCTGGGCTTAAGACTCAGGATAACTGGGGGGGGTCCCCTCTCCTGACATACCACAGCTGGAGATGAGAACAATGGATGATGGGGGGGCCTTAGGGCAGACAAGGTCAAGGCGATGGGGAAACCCAGTGCTCACTCCATCTGCACCCACATCTGGTGCTGGGCTGTACAAGTTTTCAGGGGAGGGGGTGCTGAGATGGGTCCTGACAGACAGACAGGACTGCAGGGGAAGGAGACAGGCCTATGGGGGTGGAGGGACAAGCACAGGAGCCCCAGTGGGGCTCTGTGCAGGGAGGGACATTTAGATGGCTCATCCACGTCCGGGTGCCAAGAAGGCACCCATGTCCCATACCCAGCAAGGCCTGGCACAGTGTCTGTCAGCATCTCATCTCCTTTCCCCTCCTTGGCTCTTCAGCCCATCCAGTGACACAGGTGGAGACCTCTCGCCCCAGTGCTTTTCCACTTCTGCGCCATCCCTGGATTTCCTTCCTCTTCTCCTCTGCCTGGCAGATGGCTCCTCCCCTAAGGCCCAGTACTGGTCATGTCAACTGAGCAGCTGCCCTGACCCCTCAGGCTCTCTCCTGGGCTCCCGAGAGCTGGGCCTCTTGACCAGCCTCCAGCCAACTGGAGCACTGACACTCCCCTGAGGCCCTGCCAACCCTTCCTGACTGGGGAACCCAGAAGGAAAGCCTTCCCCTTGGATGCTAATCCTGCAGGGGGTTCTGCAAAAATAGGAATCAGTGATGAAAAAACAAGAAACTCTGGAAAAAAGGATGACACCCCTCCCCCCAAGGAGGTAGGTGAATTAATGCTGAGAAGTTGGGCCTTGAGGACACTGGAAGGCATATCAGGATCTAATCTGGTGGAAAATCAGATAATAATAAATAATAAATTGTGAAACCCTGGCAGGCAGATGGAAAACACGAGCCAGAATATCAGCATCATCTTGATCTTCATGGCCCCATTGTGGCCCATCTGCCCTCCTCTCTCGCTGATGATCAGCACAGGCGTGGTGAGGGCATTGGGAACCTGTGCGCCCACACTGGGCTCTCGGGCAACTTCCCCAGGAGAGGGGTGCAGGGGCTGCACCCTAACCAGGGACAACTACCAACAAGGACAGGGTGGAGCCTCAGGGATGGGTACCCCAGGCTGACATGAAAACTGGGTTTGGCTTCCATTCTAGCAGAGCTGCAGGGGCAAAATCCTCATCCCACAAGCACGAATCTGTGCGGCTCTATCTGTGGCGGCTGAATCTCTCATCTTCCAGGGAGAGACTCTCCAGGCCCCTGGCCGGCTGGGGGGTCGGCACGCAGTGGGAGGCTGGGCAAATACTTAAAAGGGCAAAGGTACGCACCTCCTTTCCTCTCACGGGGGGGGGGGGGGGGCGGGGGGGGGGACGCAGGGTCAAAGCCCCAGCCACAAGAAGGATGAAAAATAAGTGCATGAACAATGTTAGGAGGCCCACAGAACCAGGTGTCCCTTTCCTCAACTGAAGGCTGTGACCTCGCGGCCACAGGGCGGCGTCCGTCCTCAGGATGACTAATGGCTCTGGGAGCAGGGCTAACCTCCCTCCAGGGACACAAACCCTGGCGCAGGGGCAGGGATGGAGCATAAAAATAGAGGCGAGTGCTCCAATTATGGCATCCGCTGTGATGCTGAAGAAAACCTACAGCCCACAGCCTCCTCCAGCTGGCAGAGCGCCCAGCCCACCTATAGCTTCCACCTTAATTGAGGTTTCCATGGGGGCTCCTTGAGTGAATGGGGGTGGGGGTGCCCATCCCGGATCGAGCACGTCAGGGAGCTGCCCCTCCCCAGGGCCTCTGGGCTCACTCACCTGCCCTGTCCAGTTTTAAGTCTTATCCCCAAGGTACCAAGGCGCAGAGGTGGGCTGCTCCCTAGCCAACCCAAGGCAGGTGCAGGAGGGCCAACCCGCATGCCAGCCGGGCTGAAGCCGTGACACTGCACCCCACTACCCTGCTGTGAACTGATGGGAGAGGGGCACGGGAGGGGCTGGGAGCTGGAGCACTGACACCCCTCTTCTTCTGACCTGCTGACCTCAAGACCAGTGGCTCCTTCTCTCCAGTGCCCTGTGCTGCCTGCTAGGTAACCAAAGAAAAGGAAAAAAATTCTCTCCTTAATCTGACAATTCAGGAAATGAAATAATTTCCCTGTTTCTATGTTGAAGACTAGCCTTTGCCCACATAACACAAATTCAATTTTATGTGTTGCTTTCTCGCCTATTAGTCCATAAGCTTTTCCCCAGGCTCTATGACTTGGTTACTTGTTAGCAGCTGTCTCTTTGGGTTATGAGCCGTGGCCTCCCCATGGCACTGACTGTTGGGTCTGTGGTGGGAACACCGCAGAAGGGCTCTTTCTGCCTTTGTTGGCACTTAGGAAGGCACCACCCTTAGCCCAACTCAGAGCTCAGCTCCTCAGACCCCACCTCACACTTCTCCCATCAAGTCACCAGGCACCACTAGGACACATCACTAGGCTGACTGGGCGGGGCCCTTGATCCCCGACTAGTGAGAGGATCCTTTAATGCACAAGGAGCTGTGTGAGTGGCCCATTCTGCTCAGCACGAACATGTGTCTCAAGGCCACAGTGAGTGGGACTAAATTCTACAGCACGGTCTGGCAACCCGTGCATGAGAACCCACTGATCTGCCCCAGGCGGTGTCAGCACTGTTGAGCAGGTCACTGGAAACTACTAATTTACATTTTCCTGGCCTGAAGACAGCCACGGCTACTTATCCTTGGAAATCATCTGATGCCCATGTAATCACACTAAAGAACTTTCCACATGCAGCTGCCTCTTGGCATCAATGAAGGAGAGTGAGCTGAGGTAGGGGCCGAGCTGGGGAGAGGGCTCCCACCACCAAGGAGCCATGGGGCCCTCAAGGGACAAGGACTGCATCTGCCTGGTTGACCCCCACTGCTGTTCCTTCCTCTGTCCGTCAGTGTGGAAGCAGCTCCCAGGGAGGTTGTACCCCTGCCGTATCCACCATCATCTCCCTGGCCCTCTCTTCCATATCCGTACCTGCTGACCTGCAGTCACTG
The DNA here is from genome assembly GCF_964146895.1 of Miniopterus schreibersii. NCBI lineage: Eukaryota > Metazoa > Chordata > Mammalia > Chiroptera > Miniopteridae > Miniopterus > Miniopterus schreibersii. Next base: position 15,704,411 of record NC_138122.1, read on the forward strand.
CCCACAGCTCAGGGGGAACCTATCAGCAGGACCAGTGCAAACACCACCAGGGGCAGATGCTTCCAAAGCTTGAGGAAAAGCTATCTGAGCAGTTGCTGCTAAGAAAGAAATCAATCTGAAAATAATGAGGCCCCAGAAAAGTCCATATTTGGGAAGGAAGCTGTGTAAGAGGAGCTTGGGCAAAGACAAATGAGGTGGGATTGAGCTGGTCCTTTCCTTGAGAGGCTGACAGTGAAGCCCATGGCCCAGCCTCCCCAGCCCCAGCTCTGACCACCTGATTGCCCAGCCTCCTTCAGAGAACTGCTTTCTACCAGGCTAGCAAGCTTCATTCTCAGGTTCTTGGCAGTTACATTTCTTACTGTAAATTAGTAAACTGGTTTTGTTTTTATTTTCTAAAAGAAATGGAAATTAGGAATTCTAACGTGATAGTATTTGTCAAGAAACTGAAGGTGAGCCCTGGCCAGGTAGCTCAGTTGGTTAGAGCATCGTCCCAATTACAATGAGGTTGTGGGTTTGATCCCTGGTTAGGGTACATACAAGAATCAACCAATGAATGCATAAATAAGTGGAATAACAAATCAATGTCTCCCCCCCTCTCCCCCCCCCCTTCTCTCAAAAAGAAAGAAACTACAGGTGATTGTTCCTAAAAACTGAAGGGGGCTGTTTCAAACTGCCAAGTCCTGGTGACTAGAAGCTTGTGCCTGGCCAGGAAATACTGCCTTAGGGAACCTTGGGGGGCTGGAGCATGGTGGAGATGAGAGCTACTGTGAGGCCAGGGCAGAGAAGAGTGGGCTGAGATGGAGGGAAGAGGAGGTGAGAGGGTAAGCATGGGAAAGGAAGACCTTATCTCAGAGCAAAGCCTGAAAGGAAGACCACTTATCCACCTTGGGCTGTGCCAATGGACTCTAGTCCAGTTGTGAGGAACCTTCTACTACACAGAAGGTGCTTCTGAGCCCACGGGGGGGGGGGGGGGGGGCTCCTCACAGCCTGAGCAGCAACACCAGGTCCTCAGAGCCAGGCTGGGACCCTCCCCTCAACTGCGGAGACACTTCGTGCACAGGGACTCCTCACACATGCCACAAGGTTGAGAAAGAAACCTGGATGCACCCAAAGATGGACACGCCACACAGTCAGGTGGGCTTAAATTACAACCAGTCTGCAGAGACCAACATCTTCGGGCCAAGTTTCCACCCAAGACCCATTACAGAAGCTTGGAGGGGCTCCCTTTAAATAGGTCACTCTGTGGCTGAGAACTTTCTGGTGTCTTTGTACCAGGTTGATCCACCCTGGAAGGAGCAGGGACTGATGGAGCATGTAGTGGGGGGCTGTGCTGAGGACTATCAAAAGCCATTAAGGACCAAAGGGCCTCGGGGCCTTGCAATGGCTGTGTCCTACAAAAGGCCCCTTTTCTGGAGCAGGTGAGGCTGAGGCAGAAACCCAGGCACCAAAAGCAGCCCTGGCCTGCTGACAACAGAAAGTCACTTTACAGTTCATTAAGCACTCTGCCCACATGCCCCCTGGGGGTCATCAAACCCCTGTGCTGTGGATTCCACTTTTGTTCCCCTTAAATGTCAGGGGTGCCCAGGTTCTGTGAGGTGAGGTGCCTGCCTACAGTCATCTTGTGGGCAGCTCTGACTCTGGACTTGGGCTACTGGGGCCCTGAGAAAGGATGGGGGAGCAGCGGGCATGTAATCCAGAAGAAAAATGAACAGCTTCTTTACAGTGATGAAAAAACAACCACCTAGAATTATATATCTCATAAAAATGTCTTTCAAAATAAAGCTAAAATAGAGCTGGCCTTGTGCAGAAACAGGAAGTGAGACCACAAACCTAGGCGCCGGGCCAGTCGCCGGGCGGGACTGGGACGCAACTCTGAGCGCCCTCACATCAAGCCCATGCCACTGCCCCGGGCAGCTGCCTCCCAGGTTTCTCGTGGGACCAATACAGAGAAACACCTACTTAACTTGAAGTTGCTGCAAAAGAGCTTAACAGCAATGCCGAGAAATGCAATGAAGGAGAAAAGGGGTACAGAATAAAAGGCTGAAAGGCCAAGATTAAAAAGGCCATTCCTAAAGGCCTTCCAGGAGTTGCGAACCCATGCTGAACACGCAGTCCGCCAGAAGGCAGTCACCTTCTCGAGAATGAGCGCAGGGCCGACGCTGCGGCGCCAGGGCACCAGCTGCAGCAACAGTGGGCAAGGTACCCAAGTCCACGGCAGGTGTAGTTAAGTCTCTGAGTGCTGCGTTGAGGAGTGTAGACCTTGGAAAGATTTCTGCCCTGATGGACAAATTTGAACAACAATTCGAAACCCTGGATGTTCAAACACAACAAACGGAAGACACAATGACTGCAACTCTACCACCACCACCAAACCAAGCGGACAGGCCGCTTCAAGAATGGCAGGCGAAACCGGCCTTGATGTCAACGTGGAACTACCGCAGGGTCAGACAGGACCTGTTGGCACCAGTGTCACTTCCAGGGCGCAGGATGGACTGCCACAGAGACTCACTCATCTAGGTGGTCAAGTGTAATTGAAAGAACTGACGCTCTTGTTTACTTCACCTGCTCCTGAAATACTTCGTGTGACTATACAGATAAGCCGAGCCCCAGTTACACTAAGAACACCATGTATTTCAGAATGCTTAAACACTACTTATATATATATAGTTCTTTCTTTTGCCATGCTGTACTTTCCAATACTTTAAGAAATTCCAGAGAGTTTCCAAAACCTTGACAGGTTTTACAGGATCATAGGTCGATGCTCAACCGCTGAGCTACACCGGCCAGGCAAGAAATTACTCTTTTTCTAAGTTTCAGTTAAACCTATTAACTTTCTTGGTACTTGACTGTCTGCTACGACCTCCACGTGGTAGTCTTCCATTTTGTTTATAATTGATGCTTTGTCCTTTCTACGTGAAGGGCAAGTTTGATTATACTGGAACATCCGGGGGAGGCATAGAAGAGATTATTACTGACTAAAATATCTATGAAATAGAGTTCTCTTATTTTCCATTGGTGGGAATTGTAGCTTCTGTTCTTTGGAATTCAATAAAAATTGTTAAATTGTGAATATGGCTTACTTAACTCTAGAAATATAAATGGCTCTGATCTAAACATAACTGCTCATAGTTTTGTTTAACAGCCATATTGGATTTGTTTTTTAGAAATATTGTTCTTTGATAGACACCAAGTTTTGCTTTTGGATTAACTTATAAATATAATTAAAAAATCTTTTAATATAAAGGTAAAATAAAGGTATGTTCAGGCAAATAAAGCCTAAGGGAATTGTGTCTAGTTGACCTTTAACAAGAAATGTTAAAGGAAGTTCTTCAAGCTGAAAGAAAATGGTACCAAATGTAAAGTCAGATCCAGACAAAGGAGTAAAGAGTGATAGAAAAGATAAGTGTGTGAGTAATTATAAAAGATGCTGGTTTTCTCACTTTCAAATTTCATTGAAAGACAACTGTCTATATAGAGCAAGAAAAAAGTATATTGTAGGGTTTATATCATCTTCAAAAGTAAAACAGGACACAGCGGAAAGGGTGGGAGGTGATGGAAGTACATTGTTGTAAGGTTCTTAGATTATAGCTGAAATGCTATATGACCTGAAGGAAGACTGTGATAAACTAAGATCATAATGTAAACCCCAGAGCAACCACTAAGGAAAGAAAGATGTATAGTTATGAGCTAATAAAGAAAAGAACATTAAATACTAAAAATACCACAGATGGCAGGAAAAGAGAAAACACACATACACACAAACAGGTTACACCAAACAAATAGCAAAATGGTAGATTTAAACCCAACTATATCAATAATGACATTAACTTAAAATGGTCTCAACATTAATTAAAAGCCAGAGGCTATCTCAGACTAGATAAAAAGGCAAAGCAAGCCCTGGCTGGTGTTGCTCAGTGGTTGGGGTGCCGGCCTTCGCACTGGAGGGTCGCAGATTCAATTCCAGGTCAAGGGCAGTACCTGGGTTGCAGGTTCATCCCCGGCCCCAGCTGGGGCACGTGCGGGTGGCAACCAATAGATGTGTGTGTGTGTGTGTCTCTCTCTCCCCCACCCTCCCACTCTCTCTAAAAAGCAGTGGAGAAAATATACCCTCAGGTGAGGATTAACAACAACAACAAAAAGAAAAAAAAATAAAGCAAAGCTAAGCTCATTATATTCTACCTATCCTAAAACTCCTTTAAATATAAAATCATAGATAAAATAACCAAACATACGCTTTCTACATGAAACACAATTTAAATATAAAGATACCAATAGGTTAAAAGAAAAACATTTAAAAAAGAAACACAGGGAAAACAGCAATCACAAGAAAGCTGCATTGGCCTTATTAACATCCAACATGAGGCCTGAGGACAGAGATAAAGAGGGAAATTTCATAATGACAAAAGAAGTCCATTCATCGCGATGACACAAATTCCTGAATGTGCATGCACCTCATGACAGAGCTTGAACATACATGAAACCAAACAGAAACGAATGGAGAAAGAGAAATCTACAATTATAGCTAGAGATTTCAATACTCTCTTAGCAATTGACAGAAGTAGACAAAACAAATTAGGATTTAGAACACGTGAATCTTCCAAGTATCCTTTATCAATGAACTTGACCTAATTGACACTTATAGAACACTATTCCCTATAGTGGTGGAACACACGTTCTTTTCAACAACACATGAACTATTCACCAAGACAGAGAACATACTGGGCCATAAGTCGAGTCTAAAATTTAAAATAAAATGTTCTCTGGCTACTAGAGAATTAAATGAGAAAGCAATAACCAAAAGGTATCTGAAAATACCCTCCACGGAGGACTGCCCAAGGGCACCGCCCAGGTGGGGCTCTGTGCCCCGAGCCTGTGGCCTCGTCCCGCCTCACCGCACCGCCCAGCCTGGGCAGCTACTGTTTCTGAAGATGTGCGTCAGGCGTCGCTGTTCAACACACACGTCAGAGGGAAGCGGTACGTAGAAGGAAATTCATCTCTGGCAGCCTGAAGCCCATAACTTCATCTTTATTCAGATTGCTCATCTATTTGATCAGATGCTGCTGCCAGTCTGAGCTGACTGGCACTTTACAGCAAAGCCCGGTGTCAGGGGAATGACTCATGGCCTCGGAGGGCAGTGCTGCATGCTGTATGACACTCCTTGATGAGGTCAGAGGAAGACATACCTAGAGCAAGCCTGTCTGTCAGTCCCGAGCAGGAGGGGCCTGGGGCTCAGGCCTGACTCTACACTGCCAGACTCAGCTGGTCCCTTTCTCCACAGGGGTTCAGAGGCCCCTCTCCCCATTTTGCTGACCACCCTGAGGCATGGCCACCCAGCTTCCCAGGGCCTCTCCATGTCCTGCTCCCACTTTGGCCTGTGCCAGGCCCCCTGCAGGATGACTTCTCTTAGCTTGGCACATGGGCAGTCTTCTCTCTCTTTGCCTGGAGGTGACAGAGCTCATTGGCAATCCTCAAGACCCACCAAACACTGCTCCTGATAAATGTTTATAGTAATAGGGCTGCTGCATATGGTTGAGCACATTGAGCGCTGCACAATCCTAGGAGACACCTTTCACAATACACATTGTAGATTTGTTTTTTTTAATAACATGTGTCCAACAAATGAAAGAATACTGTTCTGACAAAGTCAGTATATTACAACAGTTCCAGGATAGGTGGGAGTAAAGGGTCTTGAGGAAGAAGGCCCTTTTCTAAAGATGAGCACCAACTGGGGCTATCACAGCCCTGCACACCAATCTGTGAACAAATGAACCAGCTCCCTACGGAGCACACTCCATTCTCCGGGTTCCTTAGGTCCACTGATGGCAACGGATCCCTGGCCGAGGCAGCCCAGGGCCCATCACAGCCTTGCCACCCTCAAGCTGCTAATACCCTCCTCACTGGCACACTGTGGCTTGAGGGAATGCCTGTGAGTGCATGACCAGCTCCTATTCTCAGCTGCCCCCAAGGCGGAGGTCACTCCTGATCACGACCCTCTTTCTTCTCTGGGCCCTCACAATTCACCACAGGGGTCCACTAGCTACCCAGAGGCTCCGAGTTGGCACAAATATGAAGCCCGTTTGCAGAGGCGAGCTACAGCACAGGTAATCCAAAGCACTGGAGGAGGCCTGCTCTGCCCACTTCTCCCTCCCCCCTCCTCCCCTCTCTCCTGCCTTTAGCTCTCCACTCCCCCTACTGTCAGCCTGCCCCTAACACACAGTGACACCCTACATATGTATATGTGCGGTCCTCCTCAGGGCCTCCAACATGCTGCTCCCTCAACTAGGACACCCTTGCATGTAGCCCACCCCACCCACCCCCTTAGGTACTTGCCCACAGAGGGCGCTCCATGTTGGACGCCATGCCCACTTCTCCGCCAATGGCAGCACCTTTCCTCGGAGCTCACGGACTCCTGCACACCTCAGGCTGTGTGTACATTCTCAAATCTCTTCATGGCGTGACCAGCACCTCCTGAGTTTTGATTTTGGCTGGCCAGAGTTGTGCCCTGTCATCTGTTCACTGGTGTGGGGAGATCAGAAGGATGCTGGCCAGGCTCTATCCCCTCTGGGTTCCTGTCACCTGGCTGTGGACACTTGTGTGCCCCTCACAGCTGCTGGGATACTTCTTAGCACAGAGTGAATGACTGGCCAGATTTTCTGCTAAACAGAGGAGACTAATTCTTCTGTCTTCTCTTACCATTTACTGCTCTCCTGGATCATAGGTCAATGCGTAACTGCTGAGCCACGCCGGCCAGGCCTACCTGTAACTTTTTGAAGGACCCTACACCCTATGGTAAGTCTCAGCTGATGTTCCATGCATGAGGCTTCTTCTCTGAGAATGGCACCTATCCTGAGCCTCAAAGTTGCAAGAAACCTCAAAACCACAGGCCCTCAGAACAGTCAAGTATCTGGCACTCACATCCCTGATCCCCTCATTTCTCTGCCAAGCTCAGTTTGGCAATCTGCATAACAAAACTTGCTGCCAGTCAGAAGATGGAGCCTGGCTGGTGGGCATGCAGGGGCTCTTTGAGGTACCAAATGAGAAAGTGGCGACCTTAGCAGGGCTGCCCAAGGCCACCTGGCCCCGACCTCTGGTAAGGCCAGGGTGAGGGGGTCCCTATTTTCTGCAACTTCAGGGCCTTACATTCTGACCAGAAAAGATGCAGAGGTCCTATACACATTTGTGTGCGTGCACATGTACACACACACAAAGGCAAAAGAGTGAGCTGCCAAGGGCTGGATTCAGAGCTTACAAGGGACTCTAAATGGGCATTTCTCCATTTGTGGCACCTGGCCCTGTTTGAAGCACAGAGAGAGATATAGATAGATTAGATAAATAGGTACACATATTATCTCATTTAAACTTTCCAGCCAGGTAGAGTAGGCTTAACACCGTCTTTTAGATGAGGAAAGTGAGCCTCAAAAAGGCTAAGAAGCTAGCTGAAGGTCAGGCAGATGGTGGAGGAGCAATTTGAACATGCCACTGCCCACTGAGGAGCAGCCTCCTATCAACAGACCTGTCCCCAGGGCTTTTTCATGTGCCCAGGTCTGAGAGCAGGGTGGTGGCCGGTCCTTCTCAACTCCCTCCTCCCCTTATTTATGGGGATGGGGGATGGAGGCCCACAGAGGGGCAGGGATTTGCTCATATCCACACAGCCCTGCAGCTTCAGGACAAGAACCCAGGTCCCCTGATGCCCCAGCTATGCTGAAGGACCCCCCAGAGTAACAGTCCATGTGATGAACCTCTGTAAGGCCCAATGCTGTCCTCCCACTGAAATGGTCACTGACTGGGCCTCAGTCCCCAGTCCCCCAGGGCAGGCTGCAAGCCCAGCTCCCTTTCAACCTGCACAAAGAAGGGCTCAGGGGTGTGACACAGTTTCACTGGGACCCTGTTCTAAGGGGAAATTTGTCTGGAGTGACCTCTCATTTCAATACCTTTCAATATGTCTGAAAAGAGGAGGCCAGTCTCACCCCATTTGCATGCTGGAGATGAGGGCCCCACCCCCATGCCTGCCACACCCACAGTGTAAGGGGCCAGTAGGCTCCCACCTCCCAAAGCTGACAGCTAGCCAGACCTCCTGTAGCCCTCATCTCTGCCTCTCTCACTCCTCTCTTTAGCTGGCAAGGCTCATAGGCACTGGCTTGCCTGAGTGTTTAAAAAATGTCTTTTGGCCAACATTTAAAAACTGAGAGATTTCCAGTTTCCCCTGAAAACTCCATTCTGACCTTCTTCGGCCCACCTGCACAAAGGACACACAACGGAGACACTCTGTAGTTTGCCCTGGGGCCTCTGATACTAAGACAGAGTTCTTGCTACTATTATTGATCACTGCACTGGCTCCTGGGGCTCCTCCCGCCAACACAGCAAGCTCTGCTCCAGGCCCTGTTCCAAGCACCATGCCCAATACACCACCTCCTTGAATCCCTCATCCCCAGACCTACTGCGTAGAGTGAGACAGTGGCAAGAGGGGTAGGAAGGAAGGTCTGGCCAGGAGGGTCTGACAATCAAACTGGTTACCCTGTCACTGCTCTTGAGGTACAACTGCGTTGGTCATACCTAACAAAGGTGAGCATCCCTCCCACAACCAGGCAGAAAGCAGGTAGATACCAGGCCCAGTGCTTCTTGTTAGCAGCAAATCTTCTAGAGAATCACAACCAAGAAAATCAACAGAAAAAAACAACTTAACGCCTAACTGATGATGCATACTTTTTTTTCTTCTAACTCCAAACTTCACCCTCAGAATAAATCCATCTAAACTAACAACAGGAACATCATTTAAACTTTGCATAAAGAACATAACTACATTAGATACGACACTACATCCAAAATGAATACTGGAAATTAAGACCAAGTATACTTTGGACAAAATCCACTTGCAAGTTTCTTTAAAGGATTTTTTTTTTTTAATCCCCACCTGAGGATATTTTTTCCATTGCTTATCAGAGAGAGTAGAAGGGAGAGAGAGAAAGATCTCTCTCACTTCAACTGGTTGTGAGACACTTCAGCCCACGGGACAATGCTCTAACCACTGAGCAAACCAGGCTATGGCTCTTTTTTTTCCTTTTTAAATTGACTTTAGAAAGAGGGGGAAAGAAAGAGAGAAACATGGATAGGCTGCCTCCCACACGCCCCCTACTGGGGATTGAACCTGAAACCCAAGCGTGTGCCCTGACCTGGAATTGAACCTGCAACCTCTCGGTGCACAGGCCAATGCTCAACCAACTGAGCTACACCAGGATTCTTCAGATAGAACCATAATATCAGCTTCCCATGAAATAAATTTCCAGTGCTTACAATTACAAACACCCTAAGGCTTCAGATGTTTTTTCAGGAGAATTTGGTTAAGTCTCCTAAAATGGTGAAACCTGACTCCAGGGATTGGAGTCTGCAACTTCAAAGATGCCTGCACAGGACCAGGGCCTGATGAAGCCATTAGAGTGACCAGTCAGCAGGCAAAATTAATTACAAGGTATATTACAGATCACAGAACGTTAATGTCTAAAAGGAGTTGTTTCTAATAAATTAGTGGTAAATGAAAGTAATTGCCTCTATGTCTGCTAGGTCTACAGGGTCAAAGAATCCTAATCCCCCCCCCCCCCCAGACTTTCAAATTACAATACAAACACTCATTAAGATAAACACAGCAAGCTTCACTCATGCAAAATCTCCAGTAATGAAGGTTTCAAGCATCAGGAATTTGAAGCCAGAGCTTAATAAATTTGCTTGAATCTTAAATAGCTAAACCCTCACCCCCCAACTCCCCAAATGCTGACAAGGGGCTCTCAGGCAATCGTTCCTGCACACCCTGGGGCTGTCATTCAGGACCACCGTCCCTGGGGGCAGTATCCTCAGGGCTGGCCATTGCTCAAAACAACCCAGGTGGCCACTTACAGTGACTTTCCTGATCTGTCGCAGCTAGCTCAAAGGGCAAAGGGGAGGGGTTTGGGCCATGCACTGAGCACAGCCGACACCTCAGGTAGCCCCAGGACAAAGCCTCCGTTGAAGGCAAAGCAGCAATTCTGCCTAAGCTCCAGGATATGCGGGCCCCAAACGGACTCGGTAAGGAGGGTTAGGTGGGTGGATTAAACACGGACCGCAGCTTCCCCCTTTTCAGAAAGCTCTGGATTATATTTTGGTTCCTTTTTACAAAGGTTATCAGACCAACACGTCTCTAGCTGCAGCCCCCTCTCTAAAATGCCCCGCGCGTAAGGCGAACGCGGAGCGCACGCCGGCGGGGTACCGGGACAGGGGTTCCCCGAGGTTCCCTGCGCTCCCCACGCCGCGCGGGAGTGACATCAGAGGCTCGCGTGGATTGATCATGCAGCCAGCGGCACGCCGGGAGTGCGTGCGCGGGGAGCCGGGCCTCCGGGAGGAAGCCGGGCAACACTAACCCTTCTTAAATTTATTCAGGCAGCCGGAGCTGCAGAAGGAGCGTACGGAGGCCGTCTCCCAGCAGCCGCGTCCCTTCATCCCCGCGGCGGGGCGGCCTCCGAGCAGCCGGGCGCTACATGGCTCTGGGCCCCGGGGGGCTCGCGCGGATGCTCGAACAGCTCGGCGGGCCGCCCGGCGGAGGCGGCAGGTGCTCTCGGGTCCCAGCGCCGCGTTACCACAATGCACCACTGCCGCCCGCCCGCTACCCGGTGCACGAGCCCGTTAACCCCGTCGGCGCCGCGGAGCCGAGTGGAGCGCGAGCTGCGCCGCGGCCGCCCCCTTATTCTCCCCAGAGCGCGCGCAGCCTCTGCCCAGCCAGAGCAAACCCCGGGGCACCCCAGTCTCCGGGCGGGCTCCCCAGTTAAACGTCACATTCTAATGGGAAAATCCAAGCGAAGATTTCCCCCCCCCCCCCCCTTGCAGCAGCAGGCTTGGCGTCGCTTTATTTCAAAGGAAAGGTTGCCCTTGAGAGCCGAGGGGCACGTGGGAAATCAGAGATGGCTGGGGCCCTGACGATGGTTCCAGGAAATCGAGGTCACCTCTGATTCAGCTGCGGTGGCCGGTGCACCTGTGTCCAGGCACCTGCAGCTACCTGTCCACTATCCCGGAGGAAGGCAACAGGCGGGGCCCCAGGGAACCCGGCTCCCTTGGCTCTGCTACCACAGGGCTGCGGGCATCTGGGGACAAACGTCTGTTTCTGCCCACACCTCTCTGAACACAATTCGCCTGTCTAACTGCTTACAGGACTTCTCCATGGTACGTTTGGTAGGCATCAAAAACCCAGTTCTCCAAATCTGAGCTCCCAATATGCCCCCACCCTTACCACAGTCCTCCCCACCTCAGCTAGCAGCAGTGCTATCCTACTTGCTCCAGATAGTAACCTTAGAGTCATCTTTGACCTTTTTGTCCCTTAGACCCACCTCCAAGTTGGTCAGCACATCCTGCCAGCTCTACCCTTAGAATATAACCAGGATCCCTTCCCTTCTCCCCAACCCTCCCACCCCCCACCCCACCGACCTCTACCCCCTACTGCGGCCACCTAGGCCTAACACAGTCATCATACCTATGGACTATTCCAGAGCCTCCCATCAGGTCCCCCACTTCCACTCTGCCCCCTCCCCCTCAGTGTATGCTCAATACAACAGCCACAGGGACCCTGGTTCCAGTGTATGTCAGACTCTGTCACTCTTCCCCTCTGCGTTCTCCATGTACCTACAAGCAGGCCCATCCTGTTCCCCCCTCCCCTGCTCTGACCACACTAACATCTTTTTTTTTTTTTTAAACATATCTTTATTGATTTCAGAGAGAGGAAAGGAGGGGGAGAGAGAGAGATAGAAACATCAATGATGAGAGAGTCACTGATTGGCTGCCTAGCCCACAACCCGGGCATGTGCCCTGACCAGGAATTGAACCCCAATCTCCTGGATCCTAGGTCGATGCTCAACCGCTGAGCTACGCCCCACCTGGCACACACTAACATCTTGGCTTGACCATACACTAGCTGTAGCAGTCTAAGCTGGGACCAGCCCCACTCCTTGGCCTTGGCCTTGGCCTCTACCTCACTCTGCCCTGTTTACGTCTTTCCCACTAGACTATGGACTCTGAGCCCTGGGATTAGGTTTTAGCCATTGCTCCATCCCCAACAAAGCTCCCTGCCACATACCACCACCTCACAGGAGGCTCAGTCAATGGAATTTATCAACTGTAATTTACTAAAACTGAATCAATTTTCACCAATTGAAAGGCTTTCATATAGACAATAGCTCCTGTAATAACATGTAGTAGACTCATACAAGATGGTGCTCAGTCAATACTTCCCTTCCAAGCCTCTGAAGCAACTGAGAATTCCTTCCACCTACAGAAAATACTCCTTAGCAAATGTGTTAGATTCACTGTTCCAAGGGATACAGAGCATCTAGCCACTCTGGGCCTTGGTTTTTTGGCTACCAGTGGTAGGATGCTGGTTGAGTGCCAAGCGCTGGGCTGCGAACTTTACTTGCATTTCCTCATTCAATCCCCACAGAAGAGCTTTTTTGGTAGGTTCCACCAAGACCCTCTTTTACGGATGAAGAAACTGAGGCTCAGAGGTAAAGTGAATTGCCTCGGATGAGCATGCTTGGAACCGCCCTGTTCTGGCTGACCCTGGAGACCACTCTCTGAACCAAGCGCTGCGGGGTCCCTTAATCAAAAGACTGCTCCCTGGGCTGCAGGGGACCTCACGAGGAAAAATGAGGTGCAACTGAAGCAGTGTCCTCAATGCTCATACACAAAGAGATGATTTTTACAGGACTTAAGCGTACAAGAATCAATCCAACCCAGCATATTTAATGAGATACTTGCAGTATCATGGAAGCTGGAAGAATCTTCTGAATGCAAAATCGTGCCCTCTGTCTCAGGACTGAGGAAGGGGAGGGTAGAGGGGCTGAATGCCTTGTGTTGTTCTCACAGCAAGTTCACGCTGGGGTCACTGACACTGTTTCCTTTGTCTCCCCACCCTCACCCAGAGCCATGGCTGCCTGACAGCCGTGTAATGGAGAGGATAGGGAACAACACACAGCCAGGAGGAAACTAAAATAGTAAAGAAAAACATAAAGGAAGATCATGCAGTCTTATTAAGGCAAACACACACAATTTCTTCTTTCTATGTAACTATTTTACGCTATAAGTCACATCAAACAATGACCACATTATGCTCATGTGAAGTACTTAAAAATTTACAACTAGCTTAGCAGGCACCTAAAAGGGTGCCAATTTGTCCTTAAAGAAGATACACTAGCTGGAAAGTCTTAGTTACCCAGCAGCAAGAAAGCCGAGAGACCAAGCATATGATGACCGGTGCATAATTCCAACCATTCTGCTGGCTGCCCTGGGCCCCATACAAGTTGCCCTCCCGTCCACATACAGGTGAGTCTGAACCCCATCCCCGATCTTGCCCCCAATCTGCATGCACCCATGGAGGACATCTTTTGAACAACTTCAGGAAAACAACCCTCAACACTCTAAAATGACCTAAAACCAAATGCACCAACTCTGCAACCTTCCTCGGGCCCACTCACTCCAAACACCCTGCACTGGCAACCCTGAAGGCAGCTGCAACCCTCCTTCCTATATCTGAAACGACCAAAGAAGCTGTTTACTTCAAAGTCCTTGGTTTCATGTCTACAGTGACCACTTCCCTGGTCAGGTTCCACCTGGCGTCTGCTGCTGCAACAGCCTCCCTAGAGACGGGCCTCCCCACTTCCACTTGCTACCAAAATACTGTTCATCAGACTCGGTTTCCAGTATCTTTCCTCCTTTGCTCAATAATATGGCACGCGCACACACTCAACTGAAATTCACTTATACATACCCATATGTGTGTCAGGGGTGGGTGTATCTGTTGCCCATCCCAGTACCAGAAACTAGTGCAAAACCAGGCGGGCTGGGGTGGGGAGGACACATGGTAGAACCACAAGCATGTCCATACCCTCCAGCCCAGCGTGAGCAATGGGAAAGGAGCACAGGGCTCTACGTCCAATGTCACTTGTTGCAAAAACCTAGAAGCAACCTAAGAGTCTAACAGTAGGCGAATGCTTATTTTATCAACTTCATGAATATCACAGAGCCATTTAAACATATGTATATGATGGCTCTGCAGAAATAAGAAACTGTGCTTAAAAACAAAACAGAGAGGAAAAAGGCAAATCACACAATATAGCATAATTGTGTGAAAACTATGCATCTGCAGAAATGTTAAAATAATAGGGTCATGGGCAAATTTCCTCGAGTCTGGGCTCCAGGAATGCCCTGGGCTTTTTTCTTTTCCAAGACCTAGCACGCCCTGCTGCAGGTTCCTATTTACTTGCCTACCTCCCATGCGTCTGTGAACTCCTTGATGGCAAAGACTGAGGTCTTTCCTCACTATTCTCAGCCTCCCATGTGGCCCAGCATATGGTAGGTGTGCACTGAATGAATGAGTGCAGGAATTAACAAATCAATCAATTGATTAATGAATCAGTGGATGAAAGCAACCTAATTACTCATCAGAAGCCCAATTTGGCACAGCCTACACACCCATACCACCTTCTTGCCTTCCCAAGTCCTCCATCACTGCCCCTCTCCTGACCCTTCTTGTGCACAATACCACACAGCCCCTTCTGCTCTGCACCACTGCCTTTGACTGGGCCTTGACTGGACCACACAGGGGTGAGCACAGGCTGGGGAGTTCTGTAGGGCCAAGACCTGATAGTGGCTTCCTCACCCAAATTGGCCACAGCCCTCTATCACTGTGGGAATTAAACACTGGTTCCTCCTCTGGGCTTCAGGCTCATTACTAATAAGAGGCTTGGGCCCACAGAAAAGAGGCACTGACCTTCTCTATGTTGTCTAATGAATTAAGCTCTCCAAGGGTCTGTTAAGCTTACAAGTTCCTTGTGGAAATATCTTAAGAAGCAGCCCTTTAAAATAGCAGAGTTCTAAGAATAGCCATGCATAGATGCTGACTGCTATCATCATTAGTAAATGATTCTGCACCAAAGCCAAAGAATTAATTTGAGAGCAATTTATGATAATGTGTTGTTAGGCAATTAAAATAAACTTCCAAAGGGGGGAAAATAGCAATTTATTGTTGATTATTTTAGATCAGAAAAATGGAATGGAGGAGAGGGCACCATTCAAGTAAGTTTGCAAAAAGGCAAAAATGAGACAGATTTCTCTAGGGATGATACCTAGGCCTGACTCTGCCCATATGTGCCCTCTGCTGCTAAGGGCAGTTGGAGAGGTGGAGGCCGCTTCTCTGGGAGCTGAGGCTGGCAGGCTTTGCCCTGGAGTGAACCAGGGGCTGTACTGTATCCCTGCACATGTGGTTCTCTGCCTGAGAACCAAGTCGCCTGGAGAAACCCACAAAGAACCGGTGCCAGGTCCTACCAGGCAGCTCTGAGGACTCTGGCTTCTTCTCAGCCACATCTGCTCCCAGAAGTGGCAGGCCCAGATGGCCCCATCCATGACTTATGTCTGTTATTGACCAAAAGGCCTTTTGCTTGTTGAAGTCTAAATATTATTTTCACCGCCCTAGCCGGTTTGGCTCAGTGGTTAGAGCATCAGCTCATGGACTGAAGGGTCCTGAGTTCGATTGCAGCCAAGGGCACATACCTCAGTTGCAGGCTCGATCCCCGGCCCACTTGGGGCACGTGCGGGAGGCAACCAATTGATGTATCTCTCTCACGTCAATGTTTCTCTTTCTCTCTCTCTCTCTCTCTCTCTCTCTCTCCCTCCATCCGTTCCTCCCACTCTCTCTGAAAAGCAATGGAAAAAATAATAAATATATAAATAAATAAATAAAAATAATAATAAATAAATATTACTTTCACCAACAAACTCCTCAAGACAATCAAAGAGCTGAGATCCCCAAGGGATTACTATTCATTTAGACTTCAAGTACTTTTTTTTTTTTTTAAAGAAAGTGACAACAAAAATAACTGAAAATGCAAATCTGTTGTAGAACACTTCTCCCTCTTTGTTGGTTGTTTAAGTAGTACAAATGAAAGCAGCCTTGAGGCAGGTCCCCTTTTAACTATATTAAAATGGTCAAAAATGTATTAACACCTGATGCCAGTGACAGTACAGTGACGCTGACATGGTCACTCCTTGTTGATGGCATGCAATAGCCGTTTGCTAACTCCATAAATAGGTGCTACAGCTCATCAAGGTACTGTGAGGCTGCTGCCATCCTTAAGTCAGTAACCTGACTCCTGGGAACTTTTCCTCAGACAATAATTCAAGAGAAGCAAAAAGCTTTCGTACAAAGGCATTCACTGCATAATGATCTATAAGAGCACAAATGGGAGACTCAAATGCTCAACAACTGGAGGCTGTGTCAAAACGTGAGAGTGTATCAACCCAGTGAACTCTTAGGCTACCATTAAAATGATCATTATAAAGACAGGAAACTGTTAGCTACACTGGGGGGTGAAAAAGGCAGAACATGAAGTGCCATGTTTAATATGATGCCAAAGATGTGAAATACAAGTGTATGTGCTGAGGGGGAAGGGACGGTGCAAAAATCCAAAACAGTTTTGTGAGGGTGTGAGATGCCCAGGCAATGTCCTCTATTCCAAATGTTCTTTATCTTACTGTGCATTCAATTGGTTGAACTATTATTTGAAACCCTTTCCCAAGGAGGTGCAGAAGAGTCAGCTGAAGGTAGATATCCTGTTCAGGGAGTGTAAGCTATGGGGCCACAGGACGGCGGGGACACAGGCAGGCGATCAGTGAGCAGGAAATCAGGGCAGTGGAACCAATAGTCTTAACACCAGATAGGCTGCCTGGGGGCCTGGGCTTAGGGGGTCAAATACATGGTCCTGGGTCCAGATCTGCAACCCGTTCACTGGATGACTTGAAAGCAACTACAAGAGTAGAATCACTTCCCTGATTCTCACCCAGACAGAGTGCTATCTCCCTGTTATATGCCGCCCAAATTCATATGTTAAAGTCCAAACCTGCAGTACCTCAGAATGTGAATGTAGCTGGAGATAGGGCCTTTAAAGAGGTGATTAAGGTAAAATGAGGTCATGCAGGTAGGCCGGCCCTAGTTCCCTATGACTGATGTCCTATAAGAAGAGGAGATTAGGACATAGACCAAGAGATGAGGCATGTGAGGAGACAGTGAGAAGATGGCCATCAACAAGCCATGAAGAGAGGCCTCAGAAGAAACCCAACCTGCTGATAACTTGATCTTGAACTTTTGGCCTCCAGAACTGTGAGAGAAAAAACATTTCGGTTGTTAAAGCCACATAGTCTGTGGTATTTTGTATGGCAGCTCAAGCAAACTGATACACTTCCCTTTGCGGAGCCATGAGATGACATCCTCAGCACAGGCAGACACTCAAAAAACACCGGGGAAGAGTGAACTATGTCTGGGACAGGGCGCTGATGCCCCGAAAACCAGTGCCCCAGACAAGACCTGTGCTGGAACAGTGGACCTCAATGTCCATCAATAAATTCATTTAACTGAGAAGTTCAGAATGGCTACGCTTTGTCAAAGCTTCTCCCACGATCCCTAAGGCAGATGGGGGTTAGGTTGGACAGCTGGACTGACAGAGTTGGCAAAATTGAAATTCAGTGAAGTGAAGGGGTTTTATTCAAAGTCAAAGAGCAAGTACAGTCCAGAGAAGGGTCAAGAAGGCAACATTTTAAACCTCCATTTCCCCCACTACTAAAAAATAAGCCTCTGACTGATGGATCTTACTACATAAACGTTTGGAAATTCCATAGCACCACAGCCACCATAACCAGAGTTAAAAGATAAGCAACAGAGGGAAAATACTTGCAAAATATATAACTGACAAAGGAAAAATAACCAGAACTTAGAATGTGCTCCTACAACTCAGTATAAAAAAATACAAATATCTAAGCAGTAAAATGGCAATGGCTGTGAATACATGAGTCACAAAACTGCCTGGTCAACAAACAGATAAAATATACTCAGTCTCATTGGTAATAAGGGAAATGGAAAACAGAACAAGGAAATGCCTTGTAATTCACCCATCAGAGTAACAAGGAGTAAAAAGAAGGATGGGGCAGCCTCTGTTGACAATCCACACTGCTGGGAGATACAAATTTATGCTTTCTTTTTAGCTGACAATTTGATAGTGTCTGCTGATATTTATCATGGGCCTGCCCTTGTTACCTAGCAATCTATGCTATGGGGAAACTTACGCACATGCATGAAGAGGTATGTACAAGAAGGTTCACTAGAGCACTCTCTGGAATAATAATAAAATGTAACGAAACTGTCCATTAAGGAGGAAATGATTAAGTAAATTATGATACACTACACAATTCTGTGGAGTTACTTTAAAATGAGAGAGATCTATTGACATGTAAAGATCTCCAAATATATTGGTAAGGGGAAAAGTAAGCTTCTTATCAACATGCATGATTCGATTTCATTTATATATGTGTAAGTTATGTGTGGGTGTGTATGTGTGTAGATGACACTGTAAATATATGGGGAAAGATCTGGAAAAGCACCACTGTTAACAAATGGTGTATGTCTCTTGGGAGTGAGATGGAAGGAGGTGATGAAAAATGACTAAATTTTATGTTATACATTTTAGAGTCATTTAAATATTTTACAATCTTGCAAGAAATTACAATTGCAAAGAAAGTGCCGGAATCAACTGTTTATGTTGAAACCTATGAGACCCTACGAAAGATTCTCTAATGGTGGAAGGTCAGGCATGAAGGGAGGTGCACAATGGGTGAGTTTTGGGGCGGGAGAGTCCAGAAGTCACATCAGAGAAGCCACCGCATCAACGCACACAGACCAACCTGGCAGGCAGCAATCAGAGAGGGGCTGGATCATTTGGCGCACCCGGGACACAATCCCCATGAAGCGGAGGAACAGAGCCGTCCATGGTGACGGGCCCTGCAAAGAATGGATACAGCTGCAACCAGGTAGGCCTGAGTCACACCAACTGCACCTCTCTGAAACCCCCTGCTTCCCGGTGCTGTTGCCACACACTCACTGTCCCCCAAACTTCTCTGTCCCAGCAGCTCCCAGGCAGGGGTCAGTTCTCACCCCCACGCTCTTCCCACTCCATGCTGGAGCCAAAGTGATGGTCCCCATGCCCATGACTCCAGGTCCTACTTCCCTCTTTGTATTTCCCATCTGTACCATCAATACAGTCCTCCTCTCCAAGCTCCAGATCTCCACAGCCACCTGGGTGTCCCCCACACTCAACCTTTCCCTAAATGAGCCCAGCATCTCTCCTCTGCTCCCTCATGACAACTTCTCCCTCTCCAGACAATTCTTTCTGCCCTCCAGGCACCAGGCTGGAGACCTAAGGGTCGGCTCCTATGGTTCCTCCTTCTCCTTGGGCCCCTACATGCAATGAGTCCCTAAGTTCTGATGCCATTAATTTCAAAATAGCCCTGGCCGAGTGGCTCAACTGGTGGCTGTCCCATACAACAAAAGGTCGTGGGTTTGATCCCCAGTCAGGGTGCATATGGGAGGCAACTGATTGATGTTTCTCTCTCACGTCAATGTTTCCCTCTCTCTTTCTCCTTTCCTCTCTCTAAAATGAATAAAAACATTCTCAGGTGAGGATTAAAAAAGAAAAACAAAATAAATTCAAAATACTTTGCAAATCCATACCCTCTTTTCCACCAGAAGGGATCCACCCCCCTGGCTCACTTCCAAGTCTCAGCTACTACTTTTACCCCTTCTGATCCATCCTTCGTGCCAACATGGGACAATTTACTGAAAATACCATCTGTTCCATCACTTCCTTTCCATGGTTTGCTGATACCCACAGCAGCAAGTTCAAGTTCAAACTCCTTGGCAAAACACAGCCCCTAAGAGCTAAGCCTGTGGACCTCAGCAACAACTCACTCCCTATTCCTGGGCTCCACCTGCTGCTCCTCCCTCCTATGCTACCTGCCTTTTTTTCTCTTGGCTGGATCCCATTATCTCTGGACACTGGGGTGTGGGCCTCCCCTCCCCAAGGGGGCCTTACAATGCCACCTCAGAGAGGGATGGAAGGCTACTTGGAGGAGGGTCCTTCCTCAGAATTCTCATCACATCCCTGCAAACCTCCTGTCATTACATTCATCGCACTGACTCATAAGGATCTTGTCTCTCTCCCTGAAAATGGTCAGCACCCTGAGGGCTGGGACTGGGTCGTACTCACTGTATTCGTTTCCTGGGGCTGCCACAAACTGAGTGGCTTCAAACAACAGAAATTCATTCTCTCACAATTCTGGAAGCAAAAAGTCCACAATCAAGGTGTCAGTGGAGCCATGCTCCCCACAAAGGTTGTAAGGAAGGATCCTTCCTTGCCTCTTCCAGGTTCTGGTGGCCTCAGGCATTCTTTGTCTTACGGCAGCATAAATCTAATCTCTGCCTTTATCTCCATGTGGCCTTCCCCTTTGTGTCTTCACACAACCTTTCCTCTTTGAGTGTGACTGAGTCCAAATTTCTCTCTTTTTATAAGGACACCAGTCATATTGGACTAGGGACCACTTTCATGACCTCAACTTGATCACATCTGCAAATAAAGTCATATTCACAGGTGCTGGGGGTTAGGACTTCACCATATCTTTTGGGAGGGACACACTACAACCCACAACACTCACTTTGGCATTACTGATACCCAGCACTGAACCTGACCTACAGCAAGGCTCAGGTGATCCCTGTGAATGACTGACTGAGCCAGCGTGCTCTGGGTCCAGGCAGGGGGGAAAAGTCAGAGGAGGGAGGCAGCTTGGAGGAGGCAGCTGGGTCTGGAGGAGGTGGGAGAAAGGACATATCCAGGCAGAAAGAGGAACACTGCATGGGAGAAGAGGGAGAGCCAGGCTGCAAGAGAGGCCTTGGCTCTGTGTTTTGTGGTGCAGGGAGCTGGGCCAGCCTGCAGAAAGGCTTTCCAGGCTGGGCTGAGACATATGCCCACATGCTGGAGGCAGCAGGGGGCCAGGGCAGGTCTGTCAGGAGAGCAGTGACAAACGCAGAACCAATGTTCCTGAAAGATGAATCTGCCTGGGGCATCCAAGGGCAAGTCTAAAAGGAGCCCACCCAATGCTGATGCCAGGAGACAGCTAGTCAAAGGATATTGCAAACAGTCAGCGATAATGAGGAACTGAATCAGGGCCGTGGAAGCAAGGCCTGGAGGAAAGGACAGAATCCAGAGAAAATGTGGTAGGAAAACAGGGCATGGCCTCAGGGGTAGGAGAGGAAGAAGTGGAGGCTTGCAGGGAGTGGGGTTCAAGGCAGGAGACAGAAGAGGATGGGGCCAGTGACTGAAATGGCAGCCCAGGGAGAGCAGCGTGCCTGCACAAGCTGCAAGCGGGTTAGCCTCATGAAATGCCTTTCAATTTAAAAAGCAAGCTCACGGGTACACTTATTAAGTAACCACTGAGGCAGGGCGTCTGTGCAAAGCAGCTATGAGAGACCTACATGCTTCGTAAATAATTCAAGTTTATGGGCAATAAGTACATCAATGCCTGTCCCCAGGATGTTAGCAGCAGGCATTTTTGGAGAAAGGTCTCAAGCCAAGGAACTAGAAACTCAACTGAATAACCTTTAAATTACCTCATCACCCAGGGAAATGGAAATCAATGCAGTCTGCAAATGCAACCTTGTGCCAGCAGAGGCCAGATAGAGCTGCTCCCTGGGTAGGGGAGCTAGGGGCAGACGGAGCTGCATCTCTGGGATCCACAGAGGCCCCTGGATTTAGAAAGCCCTTTCTGACAAAGACAGAGCAACACCTCAGGCTTCACAGAGAGGCACCGCTGGAGCAGTCCATTAGGAGGGGTTCTTGCCCTGGGGGATGGAATAAAGACCCACCCCTACCCCCAGCCACCAGGGATGAGTCATTCGCTCTCTGGCCTCAGGCTCTTCATATCCTGAGAGGTCAGTCTCATTAATTTCCAAGGACCCTTCCACCTTCTAGCTCTGCTTACAGCTGTGGCTGCGGTCCCTGTTGCAGGATCACAAGCTCCATCCCTGGGTGAGGTTGGGATGATATGGCTGGCCTGGAGGGGAGGGTGCTGTCACCTCAGTGTGAGGATGAAGCATTGGATTTCCAGCCTGGAGATCAGGGTGACCCATGGGTTGGACACTTTCTGTGCCATTGGCTCATCCTTGAGGCCCTCTCCTTGTGCTGGGGAGGCAGGTGAGGCAGATGCTGCGGTCAGACCTTGGGCACCTGTGATCTAACCTCTCTGAGCCTCGGTTTCCTTGTTTGTGTCATAGGAATGGTAATGGTTCTTATCTCAGAGTTGCTATAAGGATGAAGTTATTACAGGAAAGTGAGCACTCACCCCTATTACCATGTGCATGTGGGACAGAAGACACGTACTGTTGGAGGAACAGCCAGTACCAGAGAGAGAACCTCAGGAGGGACAGTGACAGCCTCTCCCTGAAACAAAACCTCTCCTTTCCTGGAAGAGGTTTCTCTGAACAGAGACCCCTCGTGGCCTTTGGCATTTAGGCTCCATTCTTCCTAAAGGGAATAGTCCCCTGGTCTTTTTGCCCCAGCTCCACTGCTGGCCAGCCAAAGTCCCTGGATGACAGCAGACCCAAAGACAGTCCCTACCTTGGGAACACCACCACCAGCAGGACCAGGCTAACCCAAGGCAAACTACTGAGTCCTTTCATTTGAGTATAAACACCAAAGTGTGAGGATTTTGTCTTAACATGCTCACATTCCTCTAATCACCGGTGGTGGTAGACTGTGGCAACAGATATCAAGAATAACATTGGGCAACTACAATCCTATGCTTAGTCTACATACCAGGCAGCTATTACTTTCTCTATGTTATAAATGATAAAACTAAGGCTCAAAGAGACTAAATCATGGAATAGTTACTAAGAGGTAAAATGGGAATTTGAACCCAGGTCTTTTAATCTACAAAGCTGAGGGCCTTTTCACTTCTTTACGCAACATAGCTGTTGCCACCATCCCTAGCACCATTCTACCAGGAACCCAAGATCAATTGCTTTCATAAAAATGAAATTTGTCCTATTGCTAACTATTTATCACCATATCTTTAGTTTCTGCCTTGGCCTTGAGAAATCCAGTCAGAAAGGTATTCATATTTTTCATGCATATTTTGTAAGTGTGCATAGATGCAGGTTTGCATGTGATACAACCAAGTGCAGGACCTCTGAACAGAGACTGAGCTGAATTTAGGACTGTGTATCACCCAGTCAGCCTCAAATGTTATCTTCCTCAGTTACCCAGGAGAACTTGAGTCCATCTTAATTATTGAGGAGGTTTTAAGTTGCTCAGACTATGAATAAAAATAAGTAGCCTGATTGCATTACAGGTGTAGAACATGCCAACATATACACATATATATATATATATATATATATATATATATATATATATATATACACACACACACACACACACCTCCCAACTTGATCTTGTTACGGAAAACTTTTGGGCTATAAATATATTTTCACAACAACATGCAAAGCTCCAGTACACAGTTTTCCCAAAACAAAAGCAATGGCCTGCTGCTTAGCTGGCCTTCCATTATACATTTTGGACTTCACATTTTTATGAAACAAGTCATCAAGGATATCAAAGTACAGTTATGAGTCAGACATGCTTCCAGACAACTACTCTCTACAGAGCTTTACTCATCTGGCTGAAATACAAAGTGTTTATGTGATAGGTAAAAACTCACCCACCCCAAAGAAATGCTTTTCTTGACCGCAAAAAAAGTGATCAAGAATAATGTAAATTGAGTATATGTCAGATATGCAGTCATTATACTTTACCTTTATGACCTTTTGTTTCTACAGAACATTGGCCAGAGACAAATGGTACCTGGGTTCCGAGTGGTCTGCTCTATGCAAGTAATGCTAGCATTCTTGGCATGCACTTCTATCAGCACTGCAGCACCATTGCAGCTCACACTGACCCTAAAACCAGCATATCATCTCACACATCTTTTCTATCTCTCTCTCATTGCATCAGCACCACCAGAAATCTAATGATCTAAGAAAGCTGCCCACCAGAGTCATATCTGATGCACACAGCTTAGGCTAGACAGACAGAACAAAACACAGACCCAGTCAGCCCTCCAGCACAAGCCTGTAAAGATTCAGAAGCTTCATTTACATCCATCAGATTAGACCAGGTGCCTCGCACAACTTGGAATCTAACACAACTAAATCTCTCCAGGGCTCTGAAGGATGTTCCCTCCACCTCCACCCTCTTCCTTCCACCCCCTCACCTCCCAACACATCAAAAGCCCTTTGTCAAGGTAGGAAAGCCCCCCAACAGTCTGCCCATCCAGTTCTAGGAGTCAAGAGGTCTATCTGTCTGACCTTGCCAGGTGATGGAGATGGGAACCGAATGCTGGTGGGATCGAAGGCAGAGGTGACCCATCAAGTTTAAACACATCTCCCCCTTCAGCGGATGGCTCAAGGCAGGAGGGGGCAGCTTTAGGGACCGAGGAAGCCCAAGGTTCCTCTGGCTGGTAGTTGCCCAGTATGACCCCAAACTGCTTACTCAGAGGCACAAGCTGGTTGGAGAAGGGCTTTTCCTGTGACAGGCACTACTGGAGTTTTAAATCCCCTTTGCGTGCTGGGAACACACACACACACACACACACACACACACACACACACACACACTAGCAGGGGGTGCTTGCCCAGGATCCACTCCAGAGCTGCTCTGCCTGAGTCCACCTCACTCACAACAGCTGGGTGCACTGAAGTGACCCTTGCCCCTGAAGCCCTGGCCATGGCAGCTCAGGTGCAGTGCCTAAGGAGGCTGGAGGAAGGCAGGGAAGGGCTTTACCTCTGGCTTGCAGCACCAGTGAAGGCTCAAGCCTGCCTTCCCTGCTAAAAGATGGCTGGCCTCTGTCTGGGCTGAATTCCAGTGGCTGTGCTGCCTGGGGCCAGCCCGCTGTACGGAGAAGGGGAGATATTTCCCCTGTGACACCAGTCTGGGCAAAGAGCCTTTCCCAGTGCGGTGCAGTGGGCTGCGCCTATGTTGAGGAGGAGAATATGCCTTGTGACTGCCCTTAAACTTCTGGCTAAACCCTTTGTCCCCCAGCTTGTGAGGGCAGAGGGGCCTGCTCCCTGTCCCAGGACTGGGAAAGTACCAAGGCAGAGATCTGAACCCTCAGCCCTCCAGGATACTCGAGATGAGGACTGGAAGAAACTGACAATGGGGAAAGAGAAGCACAAGAGATCCCATGCCCCAGGACCCATCAGCCCCAGCCCTGCTCTGCCTGCCCCAACTCACCCCAGGGAGGGGCTCCCGCGTGTGAAAGTGGGTCCGGCCCCGAGGCTGCGGGGACTCCTGCAGCTGCCGCTGCCGCCGCCGCCTTCCCGCCGCCGCGCTCTCAGTCCATTTCGGCGCAGTGCTGGCTGCCACGGCCGTGCCAAGCCCGGGAGGAGGGCGGTCCCTGGATTGGGTGTGCGCTGCCCCGCGGCCCCGGGCCCGCCTCCCCGCCGCGGCCGCCCCTTCAGCACCACGGACAGCGGCCAGCCCGCGAGCTCGGGGCGCAGCCAAGCCGAGAGGAGCCGCGCGCCCCGCTCCCCGGCCGGTCCGTCAGCCTGCGCGCAGCACGGGCGCCGCGCCCCGCGCCCTCATTCCTTCAGCCTCCTGCCCGCCCACCCGAGGCGGCCGCCTCCGTCCCTCAAGGGTCCGCTCCCGGAGCAACGGGTGCGGCGACAGGCCGCTTGCCAGTCCCAGGAGGACGGGAACCGCCTCCTTCAGCCCCGTCCCGAGCGGGGACAGTGCTCTGTCGCCTACACAAAGGCAGCTTCTCCGTGGAGGGACGCGGGTGCACCACAGCCCAGCCTCTTAAAATGCACGAGTGGCTGGAAACCCGACCCAGCACCAAGGGCGCTATCTCGACCCAATCAAGGCCAGCGAGGGTTGGCCCTCGGGCAGCCCTTGGCCCAGGCCCTCATTTCTCCACTGTCCTATGCCCTGGGGTTGCAAGGACTTAACCAATTAGAGTCGGTCTCAGGAGCTAGGGTGGGGAGGGCCATTCAGGTCCCACTCCCACCTGAAATTCAATTCCCTCCCCCTCATCCTCGGTGCCAGAGTGTCAATAAACCAACAGATGACACTGCTGGAGTCTGGTGACATCATGCAGAACCACTTCCACGTTTTTTCATCTCTGTTCACATCCCTCCCACTGGTCCTCACTTCCAACCGGGAGAGTCCCAGACTGAGACAGGGTCCTGAGTCTGACTTTGCCTCTCAGGCAAAGCACAGAAACAGGGCCTCGGTCACCCTCACCTAGGCCCTCAGTGAACTTCAGCTTCTCCTCTGGGACCAAGGGGGTAGAGTGGGGCACCCTCTGATTCCAGAGGGGAATCCACAGACTGGACAGTCAGTCACCCCAGGGCCTACCCATTTCACGGCCTCTCTCAGGCCTTTCTGGAATCCAAGATGAGGAGACTCTTCACTGGACTGAAGTAGCAACTCCTGCCTAAGTCTTGTTCAAGCAGCCGCAACTTTTATGTCTCATTAATTCAAAGACATCTTCATTTTTACCATTTAGTTGAATCCCTACTTTGAAGGCAGAAGACCAAATGGAACGAACTCAAGCCAAGGTTAATAACTGCTGCCCAAGCAGGCATGAGGGACTCTGCTCAAATACCCATGGATCATGGCTACTACACAAAGAGCCCAGAGCTGAAACATCCACAAAGGGCACAGTGGGAACTGGAGTGGGCATCAGCCATTCAGGAAATGTGGCAGGCGGGGGGGCAGGGGCTCCTTCTGTTTTCACATCAAGGAAGAAGAATCATAATCTGCATGTGGTGACTTAAAAAATAAACAAAACCTCCACAGTCTTTTAACATCTTTTTTTCTCCTTTGAAAATTACTTCCAAGAATTTTTTTTGAGTAGCATACCATCAAAATCCAAAGACAAGAAACAAGTCAGGCGCCAGAAACACCAGGTATGTGGGCTTCCTGCTGCAACAGTCCCGGGCATCAGATGGGAGAATGGGGTGCCCAACCACCTTCCAAACACCCAACATTTGCCAAGTGGACATGCTGACACTTATAAGGAGGGTCTCAAGTCTTTCTTTGTGCATTTTCTCATTTGGAATGGAATTTCTTGAGCTCTTGGTGACAAAGGATTCCTTCCATTTAATTCCTTTAATTGTCTAACTTATGGCACATTCAGCAATCACCAGCTGTCTGCATCCTCACCTTCCAGGAGACCGGTGAAGCCCATTTACACACACACACACCCCTCACTAGCTTTGTGCTACATTGTCAGAATTTCTAGTGACATGATATGCTCACATTTATACTGAAGACCCCAAAAGGTTCACAATATGGAACTAACAGAATCAATCCAAGCCATACAGCAAGATTTTAAATTTCAGTTTCAATATTTAGTTATTTTCTAGGTTCTGGAAAAGTCTAAAAACTGGAACACATTCCACCGATTCTTATCCACAAAGGCAGGAAGACACTTCTTCCCCAGGCTCCCTTCCCCTTCTGCCCCAGGGCTCAGGTCCAGCTCTTTGACCTTACTACATACTCTCATCCTGGTAGGCAGACTATGACTGCCATCGCTGCTGACAACTAGTAATTAACCCTGACCTGCCTGGAATGCCACCTTTACTACCCATGTTGCTGTTAAATCCCAACCAGATCTACCCTGTGCCCTCTCAGCTCAGCTGTGCTTTGCCTCCTCTGTTATGCCCTGAAAACACAAGCATGTCCCCTCTTCCTCCATCATAACCAGGCACCCCCAGGTTCCACAAGCACTTCCTTGGCCATCCTTTTAGCCTTGGCTGGCCAAGGGGCCCTGAGTCAGGTAGGTCCAGCCCAGGAGACTAGCTTTTCCCTCAGCAGTCACCAAGCAGCCACATCTATATATAAATGTGGGCCCTTGAGTCCTCACAGCTTCTGGGAAGTTCTCAAAGACTTCATGTTCTCTCTGCCTGAAGGCCATGGGCAGTTAGGAAAACCAAAGAAAACACTAACGAAGAGAAAAGTAAACTTTCAAAAATACAGATGGCCGAAATGTCAAGAGCCAGTGAGAAGAGCCACTTGACAGATATAGCATGTCCTAAGCAGCTTTGATTGGGGAGAAGCTAATTTCCAAATAACTATGATTAATAAGTTTTTTTAAAATGACAAAATGGATACATAGATGGAGCATTTCAACAGAACTGTAAATCTATAAAAATAATCAACAGACATTCTAGGATTTAAAAATACAATATCTGTTCTTATTAACCAATGTCACCCCAATAAATTTAATTAAAAAATAAAATGTTAAAAAAATACAATATTTGAAATTAAGAATTCATTGAATAGGTTTCACAGAAGAATGGATAAAGCAAAAAGCAGGATTAATGAACTCAAACCCTTGTTAACTGAAAATACCCAGAGAGAAAAAAGATGGAAAAGACAGAACAGAGTATAAAAGACATGTGGGAGATAGTCAAAAGTCTAACATACATGTAATTCGAGTCCCACAAGAGGAAGAGAAAGAGAGAATAGATTAGAAGCAGAAGAAATAATGGCCATTAATTTTCTCAAATCTGGTGAAAGACATTAGCCCACAGGTTCAAGAAACTCAGTGAGCCCCCAAAAGAAGAAATATAAAACAAACCTTACCTAGGCACATAATGGTCAATCCTAAAACTCAAATACATAGAAAGGAAAAAAAACGACCTTAAAAGCAGCTGGAGAAAAAAAAAAATATATTATTTTAAAGGAGAAATAAGACTGGCTGCTGTCTTTTCAATATAAAATATAGAAGAAATAAGACAACAGGCTCTTTAAAGCTTAAAAAAGAAGAGATGAAGGAAGGAAATGAGGGAGGGAAGAAAGGAAGGAAGGACTGCTAATTTAGAATTCTATACCCAGTAAAAAGGTCCTTCAAAAATTAAGGGAAATAAAGAGTTTTTCAGGCAAAAGGCAAAGAATTCACTGTAAGCAAACATGCATCAAAAATACCAAAGGAGTTGTTTAGATTGAAGGGAAATAGTTCCAGATGGGAGCATAAAAGATCATTGAAAGTGTTCTTTAAATGTAATTAAATATAAGTATTGTGTAAAACAACAACGATTATGATGCTTTTTGGAATTTATAACATATATGAGTAAAATAAATAATAATAAATAATATGAGTGAGGGGATAAATGGAATTTAACTTGGAGGTTTCTTAAATTGAGAAGTGGTAAAAGTACTAATTTAAAGTAAACTATAACACATCAAAGAGTCTTACTGTAATCTCTTATTAAAAGAATCAAAGACAGTACAAATAAGAGTGAATAGAGGAAAAGAATGAAGTCATTAAAGATGCTTGATTAAAATGTAATTAGAAAATGAAAGAGGAGGAACATCTAAGCCGTGGCATGTGTCAGAATTTCCATTCTTTTTAAGGCTGAATATTACTCCATTGTGCGGATAGACCACATTGTGCTAATTCATTTATATGTCGGTAAACACTTGGGCTGTTTCCACCTTTCGGCTATTGTGAATTATACTATGAACACTGGTGCAAACCTAATCATATTTAAATCAACCTTTTAGCTGAAATACAACTTTAGTGACTTTTACCTTCATGTTTCAGACAATTCGGTAGACAGAATGAAGCAAAAAACCTTAAGTCAGATAGATCTGGATTCAAAGCTGGCCTCTGCCACTTACTAGCTCAGTGGCTATGGGAAAGTTCCTTGGAGGATTACACATAAAGCATATAGAATTACCAGGCACACATGGCAGGGATTATTAATGTTACTGCCACGAGCTCAGGGCACCTCTCTGATGTCAGGTGGGCTGAGAGGAGCCTTAGAGACTCCGGCCCTCAACATGCCAGTGTAGAAAATACCTGAAGCTTGTGCTTTTCACCCAACAGACAAGAAGACAACCCAAAACAACTGCCAATCAACTTTTATCTCTATAAAACATGTTATCAACCAATAACATGATAATTGGCCAAAGAGTATTTTACATTTTGCTTGAAAATATTGTTTCTCTTCATCTGATTTTAACTGTCATGTGCTGATGGCAAACTCAGATTATGAATGATTCATGCATAGGCACAATGACTAATTAATCTTCCAAAAGGGACTATTCATTTAGAAATATAAATGCAAACTTTTTACCCATGGGCTTGCAAGTAGATATATGCAGGAAGCATTTGCAGGAAGGTTTATAACCTCAGTTTCTTCAGTAAAAAATACTGCAGATGGCTGATGAAAAAATATTTGCATTCATAAACTATTTCTTATTATGCAAAACACGGTGACTGAAGATTCTGTATGTAATTCCTGAATACTTAGTTTTTCCTGTTTTGATAAATGCTTATGGATTTTTAAATCATGAACTCTCTGACTCTATTGCTATATTTTAGTGATATTTATCTATTTACCTATTGATTTTGGAAGGGTAGGCGGCTAGCTGGGCTCTCAATCAAACTATTTACTGCAAAGGCTCCTGAAACCCCCACTGGCTTAGACCCAGCCCTGGGAGATGACTGTGAATCTCTCAGTCTCGCTGCTCTGTACTAGCTCAGGCACTCTGGCATTCCACAATTTGTTTTTTTCCTATCCACAAAGTAGAATTAATTAAGACTGACAGTGTATTTCATAAGACTGTGGCACAGATATGGTAAAGAGACAGGACTGATCATATCTAGAACAAAAGATATAAACCCTTGCAACCTGGAAAAGGGCAATATTTGAAACAGGAAGCCCATTGGCCTTGACTGTCAAAGTCTTTCCAAGCAACGGAACTTAAAAACTAATTAAACAGGTCCCATTGCCCTTGGTTTCAGGATAGCCATGGGACACAACGAGGCAGGCATACAGATAATGGAAGAAACATCCCTTAACTGATTTTAAATTGTTGATCCAAGAGCTTATCAGTCTTGAAATGACCCTTATCCACATTTGCCAGTGGGTTATCAGCAAGTTGTATCTCAAAAAAATAAATAAATTTAACCTTTGGGGTTGCTTTTTGCATTCTGCTTAGAGTCCTGCTGAAATATTGCCTAAAAGATATGGGCACACAGGTTATGAGAGCAAGCAGCAGTAGAAAATTTTTGGAACATATACACCCACACCCACGCTCCAAATCCAGCACTCAAACTGAGACCTCCTTGAATTCTCAAGACTAACATTGAGCCTTTGGCTTTGTCCCCTGCTCCGTCATGGATCACATGTGTGTGGAAACTAGACAAGCAGCCAAAACCGCTACAAAGTGGGTGATGCAGTTTCAAGTTGTCAGATCTTTTCTCTCTCTCTCTGTTTCCCTAAAAAGGGGGTCAACAGTAGTGCCAAGGGTAAAACTTGAGTGGACACAGAGACTAAGCCCCATGTGTCATCCAGCCAACCACTGCCCCCAAGCATGCCATACACGAAGGGCCACTGCAACGAAACTACATGTCTGCCAACCCCAAGGGCTCACATACTCCTTTCGCAGCCCAGTCGCTTTGTAGCATGGAGACAGAGTCACCCCCTTCCCTGTCATGTATATAAAGAGGTGCACAAAAACAACACGTGCTCTCAATGAGATTCACATTCCTCTTGTCCCCAAATAACATGGCACAAAATAAAATTGAGCTGTACTCTAAAATGGGAACAGAGTTTCCACTGGAGGAGGCAGCAAAGCTGTTACAGAGAAAGAATCTCAAGGGCAGACCCTGTTTTTAGAGAAAATCTCACTCTCTTGTGTGCTTTTGGGGCTAGAACAGAAGTCTGTCCACTTTCTGGTCATTGCTGCTGCTGCCTGGAAAGGCTGCACCAAACCATCTCCAATTAAACAGTTTCTCCCCAAAGGTCGTCCAGCAGACTCAGGAGCCTAAGCAACTGCTTATTGTATGTGGCGAACCCCACAGCGGGACACTAGTTTGTCCTGGGGCTCTTTCCGTTTTTTGGATTTTCATGCACTCTGTAAGTTGATTTTTCTCTCTACAAGTATCTGAGCGGCACTGGTGGGGTCCATGGAGAGGAAATCTCACTGACTTGTGTTAGCTCCTGGCTTCTGGAAACAGTGGAAGATATGCAACCTGGAAAGGTGGGCGAGACCCTGTTTTTAAAACGAGGCCGATTTCACTGCCCTGGAGTCCTGGCTTCTGAATGGGCAGACGACATGTCTCCTCCCCGACTACCAGACTCGTGCCCTCTCCCTCTGGTCAGGGTTGGACATCCTTCTAGAACCTCTCTCTGCAGCCTCTAGGATGCATCTCAGAGAGGGCACAGAAAATCCTCCAGGAACCTTCATTCGAGCTTAAAAATAGTGCAGTTCTTTCCAGGATGGTGCAACAATTAAAATCTGATACTTCCACCTCTCAACACCAGAAGTAAACGTTTCATGCCCATCTCTTCCTCTGTGGCGCAATCTCTCAGGTGGCCAACAGGCAGTTCAGGAACACCCGTAAACGGATAATGCCCAGCCTGGGTTTTTTGTTTTTAGGGGGGATTTTTTGCCCTTTCATGACATCGCATGTAGGTTTGTCAAAAGCTATTAAAATTAATTATTCACACCCAAAGAAGGCCTGAATCAAAAGTCAACATTTACAATTTATTAATTAACACGGTCCCTGGCATTAAAGGCTCATTACACTGGAGCTACAGTGCTAATCTAATTTACATGAAAAGAGACGTGTAATTGCAGGAGCTCTGCAAGTCTGAGCCACAGCAAAATCATTTTATGCTCCTCTTTGAATCTGTCAGATTAAATCATAACAAAGGCCTTGGCTGGTGTGTCAGCCACCCCAGAGCACATCTGGCACTTTGACTCCCAGTAAAAGGGCAGTAACTCGGCTAAGAGGCCAGGACCTGGCTCTGTGCACACCATCCACCACCAACTCTCCCTGCAAAGGGCTGGGGTCTCTTCACTGAAGGTTTATCTTTGGAGGAAAATCTTCCACGGGAACTAGATGGGATTCTGTGCCCAGTGCCTTGCAGCAAGTTCAAAGTGATTAACATGGCACTGGGGAAACAGTAAATAAAGAAATGGAATCTGCCCCCCTCTGCTCCCCTTTCTCACTCAGCAATAGGGGACACTTTGCAGCTGATCAAACTGTCCCTACCCACCATTATCACTGCCACTTGTACTGATGCCATAGGGACCAGGCACAGTGCTGACCTTTTACACATCCTCACAACAGCTGAATTCTTCAAATAAGGGAACTGAAACTGGGAAAGGTGGGGGTTGGGTTTGTCCCAGGTCATGTGGCTGGAAAGTGACACAGCTGAGATGTCAGTTTGGTTGGGTTACGTTAGTGCAGACACCATGAGTAACAAACTGGATACGAGCTTGGCTCTGTCCCCTGAAGCTCCCTCAAATCATGCTGTTTCTCTCCTTCCCCACTGAGACCACCCCCTGCCAGCACCATCTGTCACCTGGATCCACTGGTCCCTTAGCCACCACCTTGTTTCACTCTGACACATTCTCTACCCTGCAGCCAGAGAAGCAAAGCTGGGAGTACCAGGCGGCAACTGGCAGCCCTTGGGATCCAGTGGAGAATCCAGCTATGAAGGCCTTGCTTTCTTTTTTTTTTTTTTAAATTCTCACCCGAGGATATGTTTCTATTGATTTTTTAGAGAGAGAGGAAAGGAAAGAGAGAGAAACATCGATCAGCTGCATCCCATATGCACTCTGACTGGGGATCAAACCCAAAACCCAGGTATGTGACCCAACCGGGAATTGAACCCGCAACCTAGGTATGTGCCCTGACCAGGAATTGATCCCCAAACCTTTTGCTGTAAGGGACGATGCTCCAACCAACTAAGCCACCTGGCCTTTCATGGTCTATGATCTGGCCCCTGCTGATCTCTCTAACCTCATCTTGGAACATTCCACCCCACCCCACCCTCCCTGCTCCTGCTACCTTTGAGTTGTCTTTAGCTCTCTGAACAGCCATGATTTCTCCCCCACTCCAGGCCTCACATTCACTTGGACTCCACTCACCTTCACTAGACTAATTCCTTTTTGTCCTTCAGGTCTTAGTTTGTGCATCGCCTCCTCCAGGCAGCCTTCCCTGACCCTCCAAACTGGGCTAGGTGCCTCTCTCTGTTCTTCCTTTGCCAGAGTGAAGGATCAGACACACTTCACTGTGGTTTCCTGTTAATCTGTCTGCCTCCCTACAGCAGGCAGTGAGGGCCTTGGCAGCTGGGGCTGGTTTTGTTTTCCATTCAATGCTCACCTCCTAGCACTGTCTGGCACAGAGAGACAATAAATACTGTGCAGTAACTATTTATTGTATATTGACTTAAAATATACTAATCTCTATAAAATTTAGTTAGAAAGCAAGTTTTCTAACTCAGAAATATTAGCATTAATATGTGCATGGCACTGGCTGCTCCAGATCTACGATTAAAATTATCCAAAGAACAAAACACATTGCACAGTTAGAGACCAAAACTTAATCTACAATTAAAATGCAAACCCAAACAAAATCCCAATGGGGTATTTTAAATAAAACTTAAGCTGATTCTAAAATTTGCATAGAGAGAAAAAAATACCAATACAGTTTTGAAATTACAGAGCAATGAGTTAGGATTTATCCTGCCAACTGCCAAACTACACCAGGAAGCTGTAGTGATTACACTGTGGGATACAGGTACAGGAATTGATAAAGAGATCGATGGAGAACAGAGTGTTTAAAACAGAAAAAATTCTTTCGGGAAAATCAGATATGTTTTTTGGGGAACATAAAATTAGACGCCTACCTCAAACCTTGCACAGAAACAAACTCCAGAAGGATATAATTTAAAGCACACTTATTAAATGTCTCTTCTTTCCCAAGCGATTTGAATGGTACCTTTATCACTAAGTGAATTCCCATAAATACATAAATCTATTTCTGGAAATGCCATTCTGGTTTTAAAAATGAAAATCAAGGATTTTCACCTACTGCATTTTAACAGGTAACCACACACTTGGCTCTAAAACTACCCACTCAGGACTGAACCACAGACGCCTTATATCAACTCTAAAAACGCTGTCCCTGCTTCTGAAGCCTTATCATGGGATGAAACAGTCATTCTGCAGATACTCACATGATGAAAACAGCTTTCAGTTAACACAGTACCAAGTGATGACGATGGACATTTCTGAGATTCAAGCTCTCCCTCTCCATCACTTGCCTGGCACCGCTCCGGAAAGCTTCCGGGGCCCAGGGGCAGTGTTGGTGAGGAACATCAGGTTGAGAAGAGGCACATTTTGTGTAAAGGTGTCGTGGTTTTTCTCCTTCCAAACTAAGGACTCCCCAAATTTTGCATTCTTATGCAAACATTCCCCTAGGCAAGTATTTTCCATGATGTCAGATTTGAGGAACAGCAGTATTAGCAGGAATGTTCTTCTTCCTTCCCCTTTAGACAGAAATATGCTCTCAGAACAAGCCTTCCTGCCTCGGAGACGTGGTTTTCATCCCATGAAAACAGGCAGCGCCTGTGTCTGCAGTGAGCTAACTTCGCTGATTCTCCCCGTGTTCCAGCAAATACACGGTTCCCTACTCTTCACAACAAAGATAACTTATAAGAAAGACACTGCGATACCTGAGAAAACATTAAATCATTTTTAAAAGGCAAAAATGAGTACTTTTTCATCAGGAAAACCTGGGTTGAACACGTCCCCAGACTGCCCCGGGACGGCTGACTTGGTGTCCCCCGGCCCTGACCCTCCCACGCTGCTGGCGGCCACATAAAATGGTACAGCCACTTTGGGAGCTAGTTTGGCAGTTTCTTTAAAAGTTAAACATATATCTACTCTGTTACCCAGCCATTCCACTCCTAGGTATTTACCCAAGAGAACAGAATGCGTTATGTCTATACAAAGGCTTGGAAATGGACGTCCACAGTGGGGCAGGTTAGTAAAAACTAGGAAAACTCCCTGGCAGATGGAAGGAGGAAACTGAGACAAATGGCTGAACAAAGGACTGGAACCGCTGAGCAATTAATTAACAACCAGCTAATAAATCACAAGACCCTATCCTCCCCAACTGAAGAAGCCTAAGAGCAGATGGTTTAAATCACCTTAGTCAGGGAGATAGATAACAAAATAAAAAACAATTAGAGCCAAACTAATCCAAGATAGAGGTGAAACTAACCAGAGAATGACCCCTGACACCACTCTACACTCATTTTGATACATGGGCATACTCAACAACACACCCGGAAACCTAATGAATATTCTGCTGAGATCTTCCCCTGGGACCTCCCCTAAAATTCCCGCCTACAGAAAAGAGAGAAAGCCCTCAGGATAAATAACGCCAGCTGGAACTCTTCTTTGAGCATGCCCACACTCCCTTCCCTCAGGCATGTATTTTGCTGCTTCTATCCTAAGCCAGCTAAACCCGGGCAAGGGTAACCCTGGCCGGGGTATGTAAAGCCTCCCAGGGAGTTGCCCCGCTTCCTTTCCTGTGTGGAGCGGGGGACTATGGCTTGGGGAGCAGGGACATCATGAAAGTGACCAAGCCTGCCCCTTGCCTGAGCCCTTGCCATCCTCAGGCTCAGCCCTGGTTTTGAGAGCTAATCCCTAGCTCAGGTGAAAGCTCTGGACTAATGGTTCTCAAAACCTTTGCAGTAGAACCCATTTTTCAAACAGACATCCATCACCAGAGACGACCAGACACAGAACAAAAGAAGCTACTTAAGCTGACAGAGTGGGAGCTGACCCCACCCATCAGCAGCCCCTCCAGAAGAGGACAACAGCTCACTCTAAGGCCCTGGGCTGCTGGTGCCACTGTGACCAGGTGTGCCTTGTGTAGCCTCTACTGGGTCTAGCTTTTCCTGAACTCACTGGTCCTCCCTGGCCACACAGACTGCCTGTAAGGAGTCTCTAGAAGCTTCTGTGCCTCCTGCCCCTGCCTCCAGGGACTTGTCCTTTCCACAATTCATAGCTGTTCTACCTGCCTGCTGGCCTGGCCTCCTTCCAGAGCTGGGTCTGAGTTCACAACAGTTCCCTGGCCTCAGCTAAGCATGGGCAAGGGGCAGCCAGAGTTCAAGAAGCCCATATAGCTCCTGCCTGCCCTCCTGTTTCTACCTGCTCCTGGTGGGGGCAATCGGGGACCACTGGATGGAAGCTGGAGGTGGTCAGGGAAGAGTATAGAAGAGACAGCATCTCAGGAGAACCCAAAAGGGAAGCAGGACTTCATGCTCCCTCATTAGACACACACATTCAGGTTGCGCCTCAGGCATGACCCTGCCCGCCTCTGGCCACGCCTGACGGGACTAGGGCTGGGTACCTGCATCCAAGTTGCACTGGAGCCTCTCACTCACGAATATAAAACTGGGGCACAGAGACATCAGCACGAGGCCAGGCACAGCCAGGCCAGGTCAGGAACAAAGAAGCCAGTCTGCAGAAGGCAAGGAAAGGAAGGGGACACTGGCAGAGAACCAGAAATGGAAGAGTCAGAGACCAGCTGCCGACCCATCCCATCCCTCCAGGACGCACCCTGAGCGTAACCCCTTACTTTTACTTCAGACAGTTTGAATGGGTTTTTGTTCCCTGCCACTAACTGACCCTGAATAGAAAACCATGACAAGATAATAATTTTTTAAAATTAGTAAACAGGTACATGCCTATCAGGGTGTTTCCAGTGCAGTTAGGAGACCTCCCCACATGCAGGAGACCATCAAACACAGATCTGTTGTCAACTAGGGATTCAGCCTGAAGAGCCAGGGGCAGTGGGTGGTGTAACGACTGGCCTCTCTGTCACCTGCACCACGGGGTCCTTCTCACCTAGAGTTGTTTTGGATTCTTTTATTATTGTTGTTGTTTTGTTATTTATCCTCACAACCATCTCACGATAGACTTTATTCTGCCCTTTGATGGGCAGAGAAACTGAAGTTTAGAGAGACTGGGGGCCTTCTCCAAAGTCACAAAGGGACTCAGGGCAAAGCCAGTATCCCAAATTTTGCACCCCTTTTACTAAGCCACAACCCTTCACGCCACCATGCTAGTGAGACTCAGCGACTGCATTGGAGCCTGGAGCTCATGCCTGCAGATCCACAAGCAGGTTAACACCTAAATGGCAACAAAGCATTAGCCTTTTGAATCTGATCATTACAAAGGAAAGTGCAATTATGCCCTTTTAGTTACCAAGGAAGCAATTAGTAATCAAGGTAATTGCTCTGGCAGGAAAATGATACTTAAACCACCTTAATGGTAAGAATGTATCACATGTAGACTGACCTTTATATCTACTTTTTCTCATCAAATGACTCTGACCTACTGATCTAACTAATCCTCTTATAAAGGGCAATCCCCCCAATAAAAGAGCATTTCAGAATGCCTATTTTTCTACTGAAATAAGGGAGCCACTGCTAGGCAGGCAAAGGGTCCTATGGGAAGACTCAAGGTCAGAACAAACACTGCCTATCATCCTCATTGTGAAAATCCAACTCATTTTCTGTGAGAACCGAGCATTAATCTCCTTGAATTCTGCACATACATTCAGACTCACTGGTGACTCACTCACCCTGAGCCTCTTTCAGCTGGCACTGATTTATATGGGTCCCTCAGTGGTAAGCCGCTGCCATCTGTATGGGTCACAGGATCATGTCTAAGCCCAAACTGTCAACACCTCTTACAGAACAAAATTCCATCACTTTGCTAAGCTCCCTTCTGGTGCTCTTGCCTTTGCTAATGTGGACACTTGAGAATTGACGCCAGCTCCTGTCCCATCCTTTTTTTTTTTTTTTTTTTTAAATATATCTTTATTGATTTCAGAGAGAGGAAAGGAGAAGGAGAGAGAGATATAGAAACATCAATGATGAGAGAGTCATTGATCAAGCCCGCAACAGGGCATGTGCCCTGACAGGGAATTGAACCCCGATCGCCTGGATCCTAGGTCGACGCTGAACCACTGAGCCACGCCCGGCCGGGCGTCTTGTCCCATCCTTGACCCTGCAGGATGAAGACCAAGCCATCAAAAATCTCCATCCTTCCATGGCCTCCTGCTCCATGCCAAGCCCTGCTTCTCTGGGAAGAACTCTCTGCCAGCTGAGGGATGCTAACTCCCTCTCTGGTTTCTTCAGACTCTCAATAAAGCCGTCTTCTCTGCTGGAAGCACATGCATGTCCCCCTTTCTCAGCCCCTTCATTCCTTTTTCCAATTCCTTCGCATCTTCTAGGACACTGGTTCCTCTAAATAAACCTCATTCCAATGCATTGTTAAATTTTTAAATGTCGTAACAGTACTTTGGTTAAATTTTTTTTTTTAAAAAAAGAAGTCTTATCTTTTTTAAAGATATATCCTGAAATATAGAGAAATGGAATGACATGATGTCTGCAATTGGCTTCGGCACGATACAGGATGGGGGAAGAAGGTGGAGGCATAGAGACAAGACTGAGTTGATAACTGGGCGACAGGTATGTACAGGTTCCTGAGACACTTCTGTTCCACTTCCGTTTATGTCTTAAATTTGCCATAACAACAAAGAAGGTTTTTAAAATCCCATCCCCAGGTTTTGCAGCATCGTTGAATCCACCTGTCCTACCTAGGGTTTTTTACCTGTTTACCTCTTTCAACTGACACGTTTACTGAGCAACAACTACATACGATCTGCTGAAGCTGCAAAGTAAAACCAAGTGCTGACCCAGGTATGAGTGAGGACAGAGAAGAGTTTGAGAAGAGAGCCTGACCCGTCCACATTTTGGAGGGTTTGGGTGAGGTCAATCCCTCTGGCCTGCAACCTGAGGGCCAAGGACCAAGGGCCAGGACATGCCATGCCTCACACCCGGACCAGAAGCATGAAGGAAGCACTGAGACCACCAGGGGCTCCAGGCCTAAACACCTACCTGGACACTGAGCACCGCCTAATCCAAAGGGCTCCAAACCAGAAACCAACTTCCCCTCCAAACTAGGCTTAGATAACATTTATTTGTTCTGAAGGCTGTGTGGCATTCTTGGTGAAGTTTGAATTCACAGCCAAAGTGGGCAGGGAATACGCACTCCACCTTGAACTACTGACCCACCCAGGAGCAATGGCTGCCCTTCTGGGTACCATTAAATGTCCAACCCAGGGCCACCAGAAGCCAGTACCTTTGCTCTGCAACACCCTTTACCACTATCTGTTTCACTGACCAATAATTCACACCCATGTTCCCACTCTCTCCATTCAGGTGAAGACCATGAATTGTCTGTGATCAGTGGAGGACATAGTACTCCCAATACAGACACAATCCCTCTTTTTAGGAAGAAAAAACTGCTGCACCTACACCTGGAAGACAGGGGCTAAGACTTTGGATGCAAGTGCACCTGGTGAACATCCTACACCGTCCTTTTTGTCTCCCTGGATCCAGTGCATTAAAAAAGTATATGACAGTCAAACAATTCCCATTATTCCATGGAAAGCATGGCATTTGTAAATGGGGGAACCAAGCCAGCTGTTGTAGGCAATCCAGGGAGTCTGAGCCGACTATGTTTCTCCAAATGAGATCCACGGGGGGCTGGCATGAGCCCCGCATGGGATGCTTATTAAAATAGGGGCTCCTGGGAGCCATCTGACCATGAGATCAGAATCTTGGTGACCCTTCCCTAAGAATTTTAACATGCTCACCCCAGGGGACTTCATGCCCACCAAAGTTAGACAAAAGTTATTATGTTGTTTAATCCATGCCAGTCAGTATTTTACTACCTTAATAAGCTCACAAGAGACCTCATTATACCTTCTGACAAGCTAAGCAGATGGGGCTTCTCCTTGCCACTGAGGGGTAGGAGAGGTACATGTTTTCCTTTTGTCCTAAGAAGAGTATGTACCCGTGTCCCTGCCCAGAGAGTAAGGAGGTGGCCACAGAAGAACTCACCATAGCTCAGTACTTGCGGGCATTTTCCAAGGACTAGGGAGCAATTCCCCCCAACAAGTAAGAAACCCTGCATTTTGGGAAGCCATTCCTTCAAAAGGGAAGGAGAGGATGTTGAATGGATCAAGGAGACCACCATTTCTTTGGGCCACCTGCATCCCAATGCACAAAAGCAGCAGGTTTTCTGGGAGCTGTTTACAGAGCCAGAACAACTCCACGCTCCCCAGGAATTTATTTTCACCTTGGGGAACCATGACCAACAGGGACAGGAGGAAAGCCTTTGAAGTCCTACCTTTTAGAGGATTTTCATTTTGGAGCAATAAGATGGCCCAGATATATTTTAGGGTCAGCCCCCAGGGCCATTAGCCAGCCCCCCAAGCCCCGCTCACCCCCTGCACAGATATGAGCCTTGATTGCTCTAAGGGCAGAATCTGGGCTGCCTGGGAACATTCCAAGCACTGGACTGTGATGTCAGAACAGGGCTATGACATCAATGTGGGGGCAGGCCAGCATGGGGCAGCAGGCAGGAGAGAAAGAACCCCTGAGGGGCTGGATTACCCCTTGAAGTAAGGCTCAAGACAGAGAGGTGGTCAGCTCTGTATTTCAGTTTTACAACCCCCAGCACCCCGCTGGGAAGCTAACCTGAAGATCTGAAAATAATTCTCAAGTACTGAGAGGTATGTAGCTAGCTAGTTAGCCAACCTGCTGGTGCTTCCTTAGACATCAATTCAGGAGCAAAGAGAGCAAATGAACCATCCTCTAGCTCCCCCGTGTGTCAATTGAAAGGATACGCCATTTTCTGACTGGGAAGTTCAATTTTGGACCCCACCTGGAGTCAGGAGAAGAGCCCTCAAGTGAGGTGGTGGTCGAGACCCCTCAGGATATAGTTAAATGCAGGGAGATGAGATGCAGGACACCGTTTACATCTGAATTTCAGATACACAATAAATAAATTTTAGTATAAGTATGTCCCAACTATTGCATGGGACACATTTAAACAAAAACATTATTTGTTGTGAATTTGAAGTTCAAATTTAACTGGGTGACCTTTATTTTATTTACTAAATCTGGCAATCATACCCAGGGAGATTTTTTTCTTAAATGCAGGTGACCCCCAATGCTGCTCTCATTCATTCAGATTTATGAGGGCAAGGGAACCTGGAAACCTGTGTTCTTTTTAAACTGCCATTATCAATAACTACAGCTAACTTTTTTGAGCAAATGTCAAGTCATGTGCTAAGTTCTTTTTCTGCATTATATAGGTTAATCTTCATAGCATCTCTAAGAGTTGGTTCTATTATTAAGCCTGTTTTATAAAGGAAAGAGCCAAAAGACAGCAAGCAACTTACCCAAGGTCACACAGTCAGGGAGCCATGGTTTGAACACAGGCAGGCCAGCTCCCACTGACCTAGAAATCTTTGAACTGGAAGGACACTGAGAGGTACATAACCAAAGCCTCCAGTGGAGTGACAAATGGGGAATCTGAGGCTCTGGGAAGGCCTTGCTCATGGTAACCTCTATGCTACCGTGCACAAGGGGTTGAGCCAGGCCAAGCAAAGAAGGCAGCTGCTGGAGGAGCAGCCAGAGAGGTCTAGAGGGTCCTGGGAGGGCCACTGCTGGGATGGCCACAAAAGGGCCAGCCTCTGATATTCAGATTACTGGGTGAGAGCCCCAGGGGAGGCGATAGGGCCTGGTAAGGTCAGAATATATGGGGCCAGATACTCTGTGTCAAGGCACAGTTGAAGATTCGTGGGCATGCCGACCAGGGGACAAGGCCCAGGGTTTAGGACAAGTTCCATGCCCAAGGACCCTGGTGGACCTAAGGGCTGAGATGGGTAGGGAGCAATCCCGCAGAGTCACCAAGATTCCCAGGTTTGAATGAATGTGTGACATGGGAGGAAAATGCTGGAGGTGGACACAACCTTGGGCCTTGGTCCCTTGCCCTTCTCAGAGGGCGGGGGCTGCCTAAATGGAAGCTCATTCTCCTGTCTGCATTCTTCTTACCAAAGGTGCCCCATCCTGATAATCCCACAGGAACCTTAAAAAGATAGGTGAGGGAGCAAACACCTATGTGAGCCAGCCCTACCAGGCCCAGTATGCCTTCAGAGGGCCTTGATTCAGCCACCAGATGGCAGCTGTGGACACCAAATAAAGCTTTCCAAAATCAAATCTCACACTTCAGAAGCTACTTAAATAGCAAACCATCCAGTCCCGATTGCTCATCAGAATATCAGAAAACTCCACACCCTACCTCACATGCATTTCTCTAATAACACACAAGAAAGGGCTTGTGAATTCACAAATAAGAAAGAACTGTCATGAAAAGCTGTGTGGACCCCCTGTGAGCTCCAGTCTCTTTGGTAACATTGGGCCCTGCCCATCGCCAGTCCAGCAGAAAGGTCCCCTGATCAGCTGCCCAGGACATCACCTGAGGCCCCAGCCATCAGCCACCCCACAGCTCCATGTACTTGCTGCTCCCAGACTCCCCAGGCCTGGCATGCTGGGTGGGGTGGAAAGCATGACTGTGCAGTGGCCATAGCCTATGCTGGTGTAGATATTGTCTCTGGCGCTCTACCACAGCTGGGCAGGGGCCCACAGGAGGGTACAAGTGGGCTGATTCCGGCTTGGGGGTTGGCAGGTGGATGTGCTACTAAAGGCAAGAGGCCAAGAAGGGCACAGGTACTGACAAGCTGCACGGGGGACCCACAGTGGGGCTGCCCAGCAGGAAGGGTGGGTAGACAGGAATAAGAGAGGGCTCAAGGGATGAGGGTCTTTATGAGCTGGAAGACTGATGTAAGGACAATCAGCAATGGAGACAGGAAGATGCAGCGGCAAATGGCAATAAGTCAATGGGAGGCTTCGAGGTGGGGCGTGGGCAGCCCTAGGAGATGGCCAAAGCCAACCCAGAACTGGCAGCTGGGAGCTGGCCAGGTACCCGCAGCCTCAGCACAGTGGCAGGAGGTCAGAGGTGAGCAGCCCAAGCCCCACAGAGCAGCTCCAGATGGAGGAGTCAGGCACACTCAGGAGACAGGCTTCCCTGAGGCCATGAGAGTGTCCCCAGAGAAGGCATGAGGGGAGATGGCCTTGCCACACACCAGGGTGGAGTGAGGTGAGGGACACAGGAAGGTTAGGGAGGGAGGACCCCTCTGGCGCTATGGAGGAACAGAGCACAATAGCTAAAATAGCAGGGACTTGTGGGTTCATGTCTTCCTAAGAAACAGTGAGGATGATAAAAAAGAAAACTCAACTTAAAACCAACCAGCAAAAACACGGTAGTTGTCCAAATAAGCAGAGCATTCATGAGAGGCTCCACTAGCCATCACCGTGATGTGGACACAGAGGACAACAGCCCCATGGGGGCGGTGGCCCAGGTGCTCACAGTACCTGCAGACTCCAGGCCTTTCCAAACCACCAGGACAGCCAGCCTGGGCGGGAACTGGTCCCGTGGGGTCTTGGACCTTTGACCTCATCGCTTAAGGCATCTTCAGAAAGCACAATCGGCCTTAGGGCCAGGCTGCCTATTGCACAGCAGCCACAAGGCCAGGAAACAGAACAGAGAAGTGAGTCATGTGACCTTGGGTCAGTAAGGGGCAAGGGTCAGAGTATGCCATCAGGATGGACCCCAACCCTAGGGCCCATGCCTTCTATTGCTCTCAGTTCAAGTGGACCCCCCCCCCCTCAGCCTTGAGGGAGAGGAAGCAAGGTGGCCTCCCCAACCAGGCTGGTCTCTAGCCTCCCCTGGTGACTCTGGGCTGAGAGACATTGCAGCCTGACTGCACTCAATGCTCTGGGCCCCAGAGGATGCCCATCGTCCCTGAATACTTCTGGTCCTTTGCTCCAGCCATTCCCATTCCCTGGACAATCTTACTTCTTCCTGCCCTCCTCAGTCCATCTCCATGTTTCAAACTCTCCTCTATCCCTCAAAGCCCAACTCAGGTCTCACCTCCTACAGCAGCCTTCCCTGGTGTCCTTCCCTCCCCCAACGCCAGCAGTGACAGCTTCCTACCTCACACTGGACTAATTCACCTGAAAGCCACTCTAACCTCTGTGGGAGCTGCCATGCCTTGTTTATGAAGTTTGAGTTGAATGGATGACATTCATTCCCTCTGAAAGTTTAATGTACAAGAACGTATACGGTGCAGAGGTCTACCAGGGGTAATTTTATTATATAATAAAAATTGTGGCCTGGAAATTAGGTGTTCCTTCC
This sequence comes from Miniopterus schreibersii, assembly GCF_964146895.1. Classification (NCBI taxonomy): domain Eukaryota; kingdom Metazoa; phylum Chordata; class Mammalia; order Chiroptera; family Miniopteridae; genus Miniopterus; species Miniopterus schreibersii. The sequence continues at coordinate 15,749,296 of NC_138122.1, forward strand.
TTCTACCCATTTTAGGCAACTGACAAGTTAAGGCCACAAATATAAAGCTAGAAAACCTCAAAAGGCCAAACTTCAGGTGCCCAAGGGGATAGTCACTACCAAAGGGAGCAGAGTTGGATAGCTGCAGCTTAGGGGTGGACTCCAGGAGTGCTGCCAGGCTCCGCAGAGGGCTCAGAGTTGGGGTACGACCGGCAGAGGAAGGAAGGGCCAGTGCCCCAGCACACAGACTCCTGACTAATAAGGACACTCCATCAGGAGTTGCTGACACACCCCACAGGATGACCATGGCCCATCCCTCTGAATCTACCGGTGGCATGTCCCCAGCAGGAGGGGATGGCGGCTGCCTTCCAAGAGACACAGCCCTCGGGGTTGCTGCACCACATCTGAGGGAAATACATATTGTTGGAGGTAGGTCATCTCGAGTCAGTGATCATCAATAGGCTCTAGGTTAAATAAACTATAGTATATCCATGTAATGAAATCCTGTACTGTCGTATTTTAGGTACTGACAGGGAAAAATTCCAAGGTATATTGCTAAATGGGGAAAAAGCAAAGTGGAAGACTGCACTTATTTTAAAACATAAATATATATTTAAATACATATGTAAAGACACAAGACTGGTAGCTCTGGTTGCCTCTGGGTAGGAGGCAGGGTGGGTGGCTGGGGACAGAGTCAAGGGTAGAATTCACTGCATATCCTTTTGAAGCCACTGGTTTATGAATCATATAAAGATATGTATTTTTTTTAAATAAATTAAAGTAAAAAATAAAATGTCTTGCTCAGGATATCTGAGCTGGCCACCCAGCTTGGCAAATGCAGCAGCTCTGGCTAAACGGTTTTCAGCTTCCACAACGGAACCTGGGAGAAAGTCTGGCCTGAGACACAGGTGCACGATCCTGGACTCCCACTCCTGACTGCTGCTTCTGGAGCTGACCTACTGCAGCATCTGAAGGGCCTCCTCAAGGTAGGGACCGGACTTTTCCAAAAAAGGGGCACAAGCCTCGCCCACCACAAGTATTTCCATCCTTAGAACTGCCAGCCACCCCAACAACATGAGCATCTCACGGCTGAGAACGCACGGAGCTAAGTGGGAAGCGCCAACACACACCTCAACCTTCCAGGGCTGGGCTGGAGTAGACTGGGTCACCACAATCCCCCCAAATGCTTTCAAATCCCACTCTCTCCAGACCTACCACATTGCAGACACCCACTGCGCCAAGCACTCGCTACCTGAATGGCTGTTCATCATGCGAACAGCCTTGGCCTTGGCCAGCTCCAGGGCGGTGATCCACTGCTGCCGCTCCACCTCCGAGCTGGCCTTTAAGTGGTAGGTCCTTGCCCCACAGGTCAGCAGGATACCGCAAGCATCCTCCGTTTCAAAGTGCGCGGTGGACAGGTTGATGGTGCCACGACAGGTGTGGGCCATTTCACCCTGATTTCTGTAGGATGCAAGAGAAGGTATGGGTTGAGGCTCCCAAACTCAAAAGCTCCAGACTGAAGAAAGCCTCGGGGCAAATTCTCAGAGTCTCAGACCCCTGGAGCTGGGAGAGGCCCTGAAGTCAGAGCTGGGAGATGATGCCTCTTGGGACTGACTGCTAAGAGACTTGGTTGAGGGGCTCTCAGAGTGGCAGAGGGAGGAGGGCCTCTGGTGCCATGTGCAGGGCATGCGTGCTATAGTCTGAGCCTCTGAAGACACCAAGAAATGGAGAAGGGTGACTGCCCAGGGTCCTGCTAGGCAGCGCAGACCTCTAACGTCACCGCAGGCCTTTTCCTGAGTCTCAGAACCGTAGAGATGGAGCGGGGTAGGAACCTGCCACCAAAACTGAGACGAGAGACCCAGAACTCCCGAGGTGGACTTGGAGGCATCCCCTGCCGGGAGTGACGTGGGAACTGAGAGTCACAGAGCCATGACGCCACCATTCTCCTCTAGCTTCACAGTGAAGGCAATGGCTGAGCCAACACATGCTACCTTATAACAAGGGACTGTTGACCCTCTGCTGGTTACAAAGAAATCTACTCTACACCTGCATGAAGAAACCTAGTGCTATATAAGCCAGACCCCTGCAGCAGTTCAGGGAGCCATACTCTCGGTTAGTGTGTGCTCCCTCGATTTATGTGATGCGTGAAACTCCCTCCCTTCCTCTTTTCCCTCCATCGTTTTCAGTAAAACTCCTTTTGAATCCGTTTCACTTCCTCTCTTGATTTCTATCTTTGGGGAGGGGAAAGAACCCCTTTGCTGGTGACACCAGGGGGTAGGAAGCTGCCTCACCCTGACAGCACAGCCTTTCTGCTAACACTAGCCAGCGTCAGTTCTGCTGTGTGCAGCTGAGTCCTGGCCAAGGCACCTCCCCAGAGGCTACATCACCCTGGAATGGACACCTGTGACTGCAAACAAGGTTTGATGTTTGCTGTTGGGGATCCCTGGCAACCAGGGCACACACAGGCCAATCCCACGCATTTGCAGAGGTTTTTAAATCTGGGTATAGAGATGCAAAAGGTGTGCTCAGAAAATACAAACCACAGACTGGGAGAGGTATTCACAATAAATATACCCAACAAAGAACTTATATCAAGAAAAGACAAAGGACTCCTAAAATCAGTAAGAAAGAAACTAACAACACAATTTTAAAATGGGCAAAAGACTTGAACAGGCACTTCACAAAAGATGATATCCAGATGGCTTATGAACATATGAAAAAGTGCCCAACCTTATCAGTTGTTAATAAACACAGATATGCCCCATGATCCAGCAATTCCACTCCTACCAACTTCCCATCCAAGATGTGTACACCTGGCTACCAGGAGACATGTATGCAATGCCTGCTCTGCAGCACTCTCCCTGACAGCCAAACACTGAAAACAACCCACATGTCTGTCTACACTAGAGTGGCTAAACGCAAGGCAGTTTATCCATTTGGTGGTTTCCAAATGTTGGGCTATTATACAGCAATGAGAATAAATGCATTAGAACTACATATAACAACTTGTTAGAAGCTCACAAGTACATTGTTGAGCAGAAGCCAGACACAAAGAGAATGTATTGTGTGATTCCACTTATAGAAAGTACAGTGACCAGCAAACTAAGCTCTGGGTGAGAAGCCAAGACAGCAATTACCCTTGGGGGAACAGTAACTAGAAGGGGTTCCTGGGGGGCTAGTCATGTCTTATTTCTTCAGTGGAGGTGGTGGTTATTTGGTGTTTTCATTTTGTGAACGCTCCCTGAGCTGTGCCCTTACTTGCGTACTTTTCCCTGTGAATATTGTAGTTCATTAAAAGTTATATCTAAAAGAACTGGGATGGGGAGAAATCTTCCCTGGAAGTGGTGGCAGCAGCAATGGCTGGTTCCCAGGGGCAGCAGAGGTGGTGGTGCCTGGGGGGCAGTGTCTTCTCCAGAATGGTTCTGTAACCTGACGTTAGTCACGGATCTGGTTCCCCAGCCTGCCTTGTTCTCACCTCTCCTGAAAGGTCCATCCTCTTGCCTTCTCAGGGATCCTGTGAGCTCCTAACAAGCATGTGTGTTTTTTTTTGTTTAAAACATCCAGAGCTGGTTTTCTGTGGTTCTCGACTAAGAGCCTACCGGTACACACAGGCAGTGGCTACAGAAGGAAGGGATGTCGGAAGGCGGGGGGGCACTGAAGGAGATCTTACAAGAGACACAGGCAGGAGAAGCAGCAGTTTTCAGTTCTTCTGCCTCTCAGGCCATAGGGATGCTGCTAGGATCCTTCACCCAGAAGGATCCTTACTTAGACCCACTAAGTAAGGAAGCTCAGTTTATTCATTCTAACTGCTATATCCTGGCAGCTTACCTTAGAAGTGTCTCACAGGGATTAACCATTTAAGATATGATAAGAAAGGTAGGAAGGTCACATCCCTGTTCCAGAGGCTGAGGCTAGGAGATGTAGGCAGCTCACTGGAGGTCCCAAAGGGGACCAGGCTACTAGAGCCAGAACCACCCACCCACCCTCAGCCTTGCCTCTTACCCACCAGGCTGCATGGATTTGTCCCCCAGGTTTTATCTGTACTCTCAAAAGTCCTCAAAGTTGGTTGGATGGCAGCATTCAGAAAACGCTCAACATCCAAGGTGGCCTGTCAAACAGAAGCATGCGCTCTCCGCAGTGTTTGCTCCCAGAGAGGAGGCTGTCGCTATGAGACCTGACACCGTTTTATTTTGCTTCTGCCCTCATTCTTTGCCACTTAAAGTTTCCCTTGAGAAATGTTAAATAAATGTCACTATAAACTCTACAGGAAGGATTTTTCTAATGTAACTTTAAAAATAAAAATATAAAAAGAGGCTTGGGAGCCATTCGGGCACTGAAATTCATGTTACTACATTTTTTACACAGATGGAGAACGATACAGTAACTTATAAAGCACAGCACACCTAGCAATACAACTTACATCTAGGTCATACTTCACTTTGTATAAGAGTCTGTCACAAACAGACTCTTTTGGTCCTCACAAGGGCCCATGAAGTGAGCAAACAGACATTGGTTTATTTAGCAAATATTTATCGAACATATCCTATATGTCAGGCACCTGTAGGAGGGAGGGAGGGGAAGAGACCAAGAGAAGGTAAATCATGTGTCCCGGTCCACAAAACTGGTAAACAACAAAGCCGGAGCTGAAAATGGGTTTCTTTGCCACCAGCACAGGGCTCCTTCCATGGAGAATACTGGCGTATCCAACTAGAAAATATGTTTTGCTTTACTTGGTAATTATATTTGCTGCTTGCAAGCTAGAACACATGTTCCCTGCCCAGCTCAGAACTGACAAATGGTGAAAGCTCAGAGGCGATGGACCGGCTGAGTGAACCAATGCATGGGTGCTACACAGCAGTGGAACAAACCCAAGGATGTGACCCAGCCCTCCCCCAGTATGCTGATTTCACATACTGAAGGAGGGATAACAGGGTAACGACACCTCTCCCCACCAACATTCCTCATTGAAAATTCATCAGATCCTTTTCGTGGCTCCATCAAAATATCAGAATACCATGCACCATCCAGTGACATTAATGGTTGTTCCTAAGATTAAGTGGAAAGCTTGTCAGAGAGAGAGAGAGGGAACCAACAGTATGTGCCCCCTTTTAATATATACCTATGACCCATTTTGCCAATAAAATTAATTTTTACTCTATCAAATCTCTCTCTCTGGGTCAGTTCTGGTCCGTGCACATCCACCTTACTCTCCTGAGATGCTCACTCTGAGGAAAGCCAGCCACTAGAGCTCTCTGAAGCCACCATGCAAGAAGGAAGCCCATGTGCACAGCCCATGTGCACAGAGCACAGGGAGAAGCCCTGAGACTCTATGGAGAAAGAGAGATGTTCAGTCAGCCTCCAGATGGTCCAGCCTCCGCCATTCCACTACCAGCCACCAATCTGACTGTAACCCCATGAGAGGGCCAGAGCCAGAACTGTCGAGTCAACCCCTTTCTAAATTTCCAACCAACAGAACCTATGAGCGATAATAAAATCGTTTTTAAGCCTCAAAAGTTACAGAGGCTGTAACTGATAGAGGCTGTAATAGATAACTGATAAACCTAGTGTACATGGGCAGCCGACCTTGCCAGCTCTTTGAGTGTCTGACAAGCATCTGATCACAAAGGAACAAAACTAGCTTCTTGGGAAGCCTCCAGAGCCAGCAGTCCTACTGCATGGTCACTTGCAGAGCCAATCCTGAAGAGAGGTGAGCCAGGCAAGGGAGTGTCCTGTATAAAGGTAACAGGTGGGGAAGCAACAGTGAGGAAAGGCTCCCCAACCATCCCAGCTAACAAGAGTGCATGCCCAAATGACATAACACACAAGAGTGTCAGAGGAAGGATGGTTCCACCAGCCCGGCTCAGTGCAGGGGAATCTAGGCAGGTCCATGCTGAGATGACCTGGAATTAAGACTGCCCTGCTGGATGTCTGCCGCAATGAGAAGGGGTCCTCCTGGGTGAGGGGACAGCAGATGCAGAGATCTAGAGGAAAGAATGAAAGGCATGTGGTTTGCAGAGGAGGAATACGCTGAGCTGGGAGGAAGAAGGACAGAGGCCAGGGGAAGGGGAGAGACAGGGCAGATGAGAGGAGGGGCCTGACCAGAAAGGGCAGAGAGCGGTGAGCCCAGGGAAGCCACACACCACATTTTAGGAAGACAACACCTGCTGCTGCTTCAAAGGACAACACTATCTAGCAGTTCCCTATGCAAGCTCAGTAACACCATCTGCCCTCTTCTTGGTTTAGGCAATGGCCCAGCAACGCAGATTAAATGGTGTGAGTCAAGACTGTTAAATCAGCATTAAATGCACAGGGCTGTGGCTGAGCATGTGATGAGGTGTCAAGAGGAGTGAAGCTAAGTGATCAGAACTCTGAAACCTCTTAAAAATGGAAACAGACTCAGGAAAAAGCCGCACTTAAAAGAAAAAAGCATATAGCACCCAGCATGACCTCAAAACTCAGTGACAGTTTGCCTCGCGTGTAGGATTAAAGCCACATCTCTGCGTGGCGACACCTGGTATATGATTCACCACACATCAAGCTGCCAATTTCAATTCTGTTCAGTGTTTCCTACCATCTCCTCCTCCCCACATGTCAGTCTCTGTAGTTGTCCAGGAAACAGTCCCATTTCCTCCATTTCCCCTTGAAATAAGTAGATATTGATCTTGGTTTAAGGAACCTCACACCCTTTTCACAGGTCTTTCTTTCTTTATTGATATAGTTTGCCAACTACATCCCCGAAGACTCCAGGAGGCTTGAACACCCAGATCCCTGGGAGCTCCCCCACAGCACTTCGCCCGAACCTGCTGGCCTCTTACTGAGTGGCCAGGATGGATGCCTCCTCCCCCAAGCAGTGGTATGCATGTCTGTCTCCCATACTGTTTTGTACACTGTTGGTCCTCAATAAATGATCCAACCAAAGCTGGTATATTCTCACAATGTTCCAGACTGCTCATCATGTCCCAATCTTGGATTAACAGACCCTCCCTAAAGAAGGTGCCAGGGTCAGTATAGGCTGGAGAACTCACACCAGACATTCCACCAAAGTCACAAGAGTACTTGCAGATGAAAGAGGTCCATGTGGCAAGGGTACCCCAGTCATATGCAAAAGCCGAGCTACTGAAAGCTTTGGGGAAGGTAGAGATCAGAAAAGTATCTCAGAAGTAATAAAGGGCCAACTACATGGTCCACAGAGAAGGCCCTCAGCACACGGAGCAGCCGACCCTGTGGTGTGTTAGACACCCTGCAAGACTGGCATGTGCTTCGTCTGATAGGAAACTAGGAAGCCACTCTGCCACTCAAAGCCAGGTGTAAACACTCACTCTCCTTGAACCACAGTGAAGGTCAGCCGGTATCCCTGACCGACATCACTGAAATCTGCAAGGAGGAACATCAGACCTGTGCAGAAAAGAACTCACCCAGCAGGCTTGAGACTGCTCATCCTTTGAAAGGCCTGTGTCCAAGCTTGGCCCTTGGCTGGAGTCTGGGGGTCTGAATTTGGGGAGCACACCCCTTCCCTAAATGGGAAGGGTGGCTGACAGCACCTAAACTGCTAGTACAAACAATGTGGTCTATGCTGAACACCTGCTTTCCTTCTGGAAGTCTGAACTTTGGCAAAGTGCCAGAGGGTGCCCACGTGACCGGCCCCCAGTGAAAACCTGGGCACTGAGTCTAACGATCATTTCACCTGTGTTATCACAACTTGTTGCTGGAGGAATTAGTGTCTCCTGTGTGACTACATTGGCAAAGGACCCTTGGAAGCCAGCACCTGGTTTCCCCAGACTTCACCCCAGGCTCCCTTCCCTTTGCTAATTGTGCTTTGCTGTCATAAAGCACAGCTGTGAGCACAGCTTGATGGGTGAGTCCTGGAGTCCTGGTGGTCACTGAACCTGGGGTTAGTCTGCGAGACCTTGACAGAGGACCCCAGCAAGGAGTCTCCACGATGTGTGGTGGGTGGACACCTTGGCTGAATCAGAAGGCTGTTTGAGTCCCAGTGTTGCCCATGAGCTCCCACTTCTTCCTCCATTTAACAGAAAAATAAGGAAGAGCCTTCACTCCTCACCAAAACTGCAAACTAGAAATCACTCTGACACCTGCAGAGAACCCCACAGATGTGAGGGCCTATTAGCCGATTGGATCTAACATAGGGTGGAGGCCTCACCTCTGACCCATGGCTTTCCTCCCACAGGGTCTTTAATACTTAACATGTGCAAGGAAACCATCAGGCACACGTGAAACCACTTTAAAGAGCTAGGTATATACAGACCACATGCACAGACTCTTGCAACCCTATTAAATACAAATGAGAACCACAGATATAGGTTACTGCTTCACAGAGTAAGCTATTTCAACACATTCAAATCTGTCAACATGAAATACCCAGATAATCTGCATTGCATAACTCTTTTCCAGCACTCCTGGCTTAAGCCAGCAATCTCCAACTTATTTCAGCAAACAAGTTTTGGTAATTGAAAACAAATTAAGAAAAATCAAAGTTGCACTAACATACTTGGCTTTCTGAAATCCCACAGACTCACAGGCAACTCTTTCATTCACTCACTCATCCATTCAGACTAACCAAGCTACCGAGCGCTAATCAGTGGCAAAGCACCATGCTAGGCTCTATGCAGAACACAAAGATACCACCAAACTTGGCCATGGTGTCCCACTGGCACAAAGCTGTCTAAAGAGATGCCTACATATACTTCCTGTAAACTCCCAGTGGTTCTTGGATCAGTCAAGGGCCACTACGGGTATTTCAAATGGGAGAAATCCAAGCTGAGGAGCTAACACAGAGCATGGAACTACTGAAAGAGAATTCAGGGCCATCGGTGGGGAGCAGGCACAATAGAGAGGATGCACTGTCCAGAGCAGAAGCTGGAAGCTGGGACACCAGTTAAGCAGAAGGCGGACCTGAACCACAGATGCGGCACTAGGAGCGGAGAGGAGAGACCAAGGAAAGAGACGGGCAGGGTGTGGCAATTCCATCTGAAGTGGGATGAGGGAGGGAGGAGGCAGCAAGCATGACTCAGAGGTTTTCAGCTATTCATGGAAAGAGAGAAGTTAGGAGGAGCAGGTTTTATGGGGAAAATTACAGTTTGTGTCACTAGACCTTGCTAAGAACATTGTTGTGCGTTGTGCTTCTCCAAAACATGCTGCTAGTCCACTCATGACCTCTTTGCAACACCCTTGTGCTATATGCTAAGAAAATATACTTCAAACAAATGTTTACATATTTTCAACCTGTGCATTCCTTTTCAGCCTCCTAATAGTCTCACAGTATAAAACACTGAATGATATTTCAAATTAAAGCTGAATCCAATATAATAAGGGCACCTTCTAGGGTGGAGACCCCATCGGCCTAGCCTGCAGACTTGCACTCCCAGTTTCAAGTTTTCAGGGACACTTTGCAACTGGATAGTCTTTTTTATCTCCATCCTTCAAGGGTTACCTAAACCAGGGGTGGGGAACCTTTTTTCTGCTAAGGGCCATTTGGGTACTTAGAACATCATTTGTGGGCCATACAAAATTATCAACTTAAAAATTAGCTATGCAAAAAGCTCTCAGATTTATTGAATTTCGAGTCCCACTGGCAGTTGCCTTGGCAGGACCAGACCAAAGGATTTTGCAGGCAGTATAGGGTGCGCAGGCCCGAAGTTCCCCACCGCTGACCTAAACTAACATTGAAAACACTATCTTTTGGTGCACAGTCTCCATGAGAGTTTGCCTTTGAGAGCCAGTCTCACTAGAAGAATGAGTACATTATCCATCCTAGAGGCAAAGATATCTTGTTGTGTCATCTTCTGTTACCTGGCCAACACTCCAGAAAGGATCCAGTTAGAGCACTGGCCTGCAAACCGAAGGGTTATGGGTTCGATTCCTAGTCAAGGGCACGTACCTGGGTTGCAGGTTTGGTCCCTAGCCCTAGTCAGGGGTGTGTGTGGGAGGCAACCAATCAATGTCTCTCTCTCTCACATCATGCTTCTCTCTCTCTATCCCTCCCTCCCTTTCACTCTCTCTAAAAAAAAAAAAAAAAAGATCAGTGGAAAAAATATCCTCAGGTGAGGATTAACAAAAAAAACAACAACAGGGGTCCAGTTCACCAAATGTCCAGTGGTTTTCCAGACTTCCAAAATTTACTTTCGTTTGCCTGCAGCCTTCTTTCTTACAGACCCAGACAAATTACTTTCAGGCCTATCTTGCTAAATGGCTTTTATCTATAGATCAATCTCAACAATCAATTAATTAAAACAAATGTTTCTGTTTGAAATTATTTCCTGGTAAACAAATGTCATTTATAATGTCACCAAATAGACAACTGGTATACAATAAAACAAAATTTTGCTTAACTGAATCCATTTTGTCATTAATATGGATAAAGCTTATGTCTGGCACACTCTCTCCAAAATGACTTGCTGAAGGGAATACTTTTGAAAATTCCACACCATTTATGATCCGCCCCTCCCCCCAATTTCATGTAACTACATGTTCCCTCTAAGATAAGAACTGGGGATGATTTTTTTTTTTTTAATGACAACTAACAACCAAAAAAAAGAAAAAGAAAGCTGAGCCCCAAACCATATTCCCCTTGTTGGTACCCAAATAGACAGGTGATTAAGAATGCCAAGCAATGGAATGAGCAGCTCGTCTCTTGTATTTATGTTCCTACCACACTGTTGAGAAGTAAAAGCCTGCTAACAATTACCCATTCTTCCCAGAAATTCTTTCTATATGTGGCAATATTTACAAAAAGCATGTTTTATTCCTGATAATATAAATATTACTAAAGACCAGCTTCTCCCTTAGAATAAGCTTAAGTGATCAAATGAGTTTCTCAAGCAACATCCAGGGCAGAAGTACCACAGGAAGCCACACTTAATGAGGAAAGTCTAATCCAAACCCCTAATGATTTTCTGTTAAGATAAAAATAATGCAAATTGAAATGCAGGTCAAGACTGTGAGATGCCACAGTATACCCATTTGATTGGCAAAGTCAATGCTGACAATATCAAGTTTTGCAAAGGATATAGATCCACAAAATCCCTTATTAACTGCAGGTGGGAGTATAAATTGGTACAAGTATTTTGGAAAAGTTTGGCATTATGAAAGGCGAACATTCACATTGTCTACATCCCAGCAAATTCACCCAAGAGAGTGTCCAAGAAATTTCGTAGTCACCCATCAAGAAGAAAACTTAAAAGTGGTACACTCACATTCTGGACTGTTTAAAGTTGTCAAAATAAGTCCCCAAACATCTTATGCTGTAAAATACCCTTTCCAAAAATAAAATGCCCTAGCTGGTTTGGATCAGTGGTTATAGCATCGACTGGTGGACTGAAGGGTCCCAGGTTCAATTCCGGCCAAGGGCACGTAGTACCTAGGTTACAGGCTCGTCCCCGGCCCTCTCTCTCTTCCTTCCACTCTCTCTGAAAAGCAATGAAAAAAATATCCTCGAGTGAGGATTTAAAAAAAAGTTAAAGATGGTTGAAATATTTTTTTTTTAATTGCATGTAGATGTAAATAAAAAGGAAAGAAAGGGGATGGTGACTAGGACTTGGGATGGTGGTTATTCTGCAGGGAGGCCGGTTGGTGGATGCAATGGGGGCAGGAGCACAAGAAATATGTACCCACATTTTCTCCAAACAGCGGGCTTCACCTAGTTTTTAAAAAAAATTAGAGAGTGATCTTTCCAAAAGGGGAAAGGATCTCTCTTTGCTCAGCTGCCTAACTCCAAGAACACTATGTTCTGATTGATGTGTATTAGTACAGCCGACTGCCTGAGGGGCACCAATACGCCACATGAGAAGGGAATATTAGAAACACATGTCAGCTTTCTCCTCTGCCAGGAATTAAAGACAATGATTTCCATTTTGGAGTGGGAACCATCACTTAAGTTCAGTGGAGTTCCCAAATTCTCAGGGCATCATAGACTCAACCATCCTCTAGAAGCTGTGTTCCAAGAAGGCTAGGCAAGACCATATAAGCCCTATGGTGGGTGACCTGAAGGAACACTGCCTGGCTGAGTAAAGTGAGCAAACAGCAAGGCAGGGCCCTCCTGTGTGCAATGAAAATAGAGCAGTGCTTCTCAGACTATGGTCAGGAGCAACATCACCTGGAACTTGTCAGAAATTCCAAAACTCAGGCCCCTCCTAGATCCACTGCATTGGAAACGTGGGGGGGGAGGGGGGGGATGAAGCACCTTGTGTTTCAACAAGCTCTTCAGGGAAATCTGATGCTCACTCAGGTTTAAGAACCAGTGGTATGTAGAGTAATCTGAGATCTCAAAGTTTAAACCAACCATCTCCAGGAAACATGTCGAGATAATAACCAATAAGAAAGGAAAGAAAGCCTTCATTCAGTATCTTTTTCTTTTCAACCATTTCAGTGTTAGCTATCCCACTACCGACCAATTTTGAATCCCATGCTGCTTCTGGAATAATAAAGGCCAAAGCAGGATGCTTCCTGAGTCTCCACAGAATGCCAAGACGGGCTCCTGAAGGGCAGGGGCTGTGTCTCATACATCTGGGAGTCTGCTATATCCAGCCCAAGGCCTGGGAACTAGCAGGCATCAGGAAAGGTGGGAAATAGAGTGACCAACTGAGGAGGGAACCATGAATGGGTCCCAAGGACCAAACAAGATTACTGTCCCCCTCAATCCCTAATATAATAATCTTAGCTCCTGAACCAGGAAGCTCCTTAATCAAGGACTTTGGGTGGCCGACTCTGGCTAACTGCCCCATGTCCCACAACTACCAAGACCAGAAGGACCCTGAGGCCCCAGTTCACTCCCTCACTTCACCTCTCTGCTCACACCCTAAACCCACTTGGCTTGCCAGAGGTCATGTCCACTGGGGGCTCCCCTGCCAGCAGTCAGGGCCCACAGCCCTGGGAGGTTGGCTGAAAGCATTCTGCAGAGTGCATGTTCCCAAATATCCCTAGGCTAGTAGTGGTGTCCTCCAACCCCGGATGCCCTCTGTCACCATCACTGCAGCATCACCACCCTCCAAACTCAGATGGCCCACGGTGGCACTTCCATACCTGTAGTAAGACAGCAGGCCGTTGCTGAGCACGAACCAGCGGCGCTGGTAGCCCTTCAGGTAGTTGGTCCACTTGAGGAGCCAGCCCTTGAAGCTGTCCAGAGGCAGCAAGGCCACCGGGGCGCTGGAGGTAGTGCCAGTCCCTGACATTGGAACCCCCATCCTCACCTGTCCTGGTCGCAGAAGAGGTGGGGTCTTGGACACTGGCTGCAGCCCTGACTCGGGTCTGGTAAAGGGCATGTTCCCCGCTACTGGCCCCAGCGCCGGCGGCTCAGTCGAGGCCTTGGCGAAGTGCCCTTCCCCTACATTTGAGCCAGTCCCTTGCCGGGGTCCTGCCTCCGTCCCCAACCCCGGCAGCAGTTCCGATTCCTGTTTGTGCCCCGGCCTCGGCGAGGACGTCTTCTGGGACTCAGGCTGCGATCTCGGCCCCGGCTCCGCCACCTGTTCTGACACCGGCTTCCACTCGGGCTGGGGCACTGGCGGCGGCGGCGGCTTCGGCTCCGCTCTGGAGCCGGGGGTGGAAGCGCTCATGCTCGGCGCCGCCGTGTGGCACGACAGGCAGGGAACGACCGTGAACAGCGACGAGAGCCCGCGGGAGCGGCCGCCGCAGCCCCCGCCTCGGCACAGAGCGACCGCTTTCCCCATAGAGCCAGCGGACCGGAGCGCGGCCGGGCCGAGCCTGGGGGAGGGGGCAGCGGGAGGCGGGGGCGGGGCCGGGGGCTTCGCGAGCGCGCGCGCGAGGCGGCGGCGTGCGCGGGTCCCTCGGCGGTGCCCGCAGCCCCGTGCCGCCGGCGCCCGCTGGCTGCTGTCCTGCTCGCGCTCGGCCGGAGGGACTCGACTCCGGTGTCTCTCTAGCGTCACCAGCACCCGGCTCAGGGTCTGGCACTTGGAAGGCGCGCTGGAAACACCTGTGGGGCCAGAGCTTGGAGGGCGGGCGACGGGAAGGGACGGCTTCAGGCCACCGTCCCTGCCTGCGCCCCAACCCGTGCCAGGCTCCGGGGTAACAACGATGAATGCGGAGCCCGCCGGCTCCCGGCGCAGCCTCTGCCCGCGCGGGTCCCAGCGCCTGCCGTCCGCCCGGGAGGGGCTCACTCCGGAAACCCGGGAAAGCCGGGATGAGGTGGGCGGGGAGCAGGTGCTGCGCTCGGAGACCAATAAATGCGCCCTTTGCACGGGGGCCTGGCGGATGACGCTAAAAGCGGAGGAGGACGCCCCCCGCCCCCCGCGGCAGCCATCACCTGCCTGCGGGTCCTTTCCTCGGCGACCAGACTCTGTGGCCCAAAGCCACCGCCTCGCTCACTTCCTGGGCCAGCTGGTCTCTGGTTCGTGCCAGGGCGCTGCGAGTGGCAACATAGTTCGGCTCTATAAACGAATATAGAAAGAGTTTTTGTCTAAAAGCGGATCCTTAGCTTGCACCTACAAGATATCCCCGAGTAATCTTGGCTGGCGGTCTGTGATGCTTCTGCAACACTCTGAGGAGTTTTGCGTGTCTGTGCACCTTTTCTGGGGAGAAGGTCTATAGTTTTTATGGGAATCCCAAAGGAGTCTGTGATCCTAGAAAGGTTAAACATCACTGATTTTAAAAGAATCTATCCTAAAGGGAAAGATCAGTGGTTACCACACATCAAAAATACAAGTTGAAAGGTTGGATATTGAGCTTCTGCCCAGACCCTTCCAGCTCTAGACCTCTGGGCAGGCAGGCTCCCCTCTGTTCATTCCAACTCTTACTCTCCCCTTACCCAGGGTTTATTCCTAATCTTTGCTCCTGACAAGACTGCCTGTGCAGGTGTAGTAGGCAGTTAGATAGGCATGAGCAGAGCCAGAGGATGGGCCAGGTGCAGAGGGTCACCAGGGTGGAGAGCCCCAGGTGCCTAGCAACGTGCAAAACTGCAAGCCCTTGAAGGACCACTCCCTTAAGCATTAACCCCTGGAGATGACATCTAGGCCTGTGCAGTGTTTGAACTACAGGCCCAGAAAAGCAGCAACACCAGGCGGAGCTTGCCCTGGTGATGTCAGCACCAGCTGCCATGACTAATAACCAGGTCCCGGGCTGACCAATCAGTGGAGACCATGACCTGGGGGGGGGGGGGATAGCTGATGAATACCCTACTGAGATCCTCCAGAGACCTCAGATAAAAAAGCATGCCTTGCCCCACCCCCCTTATTTCCCCAGGGTGTGCTTGTGCAATCTCCGTCTCTCCCTCCCTCTCTCTTCCTCTCCCTCTTCCTCTCCTTCTATCCCTCCCTTTCTCCCTCCCTTCCTCTCTTTCCCTGAAGCTTCAAGGGCCTATTCCTTCTATGGCCCACTTCTTCCACCTCTTTGACTTGCTAAGTAAACTTCCTCTTAGCCAGAACTAAAGGACTGAGGTTGCTGAACTCAGGTTAACACCTGGTGCCATTTTTCCACCACTAACACAGGGACCAGCCTCCCACATGAAGTGATGGCAGGAGCTGAAAAGACTGGGAGATTCTAGATTCAAGAGTATCTTAGGAGGTACAGATACTCCCCTAAGCAGAAGTCCCTGACATCTTTGCTGGTGACTTTGGACCCCTTCCTGGGGCACCTGCCCCTGAATGTGGTCTTACCTGCAGTTTTGCTTTGAGCTTTGGAATCTCAGACCCGCCCACCTTGGTCTGTCCCATAAGTATAAAGGTGGTCCTCAAACACCCCAAGAAAAAGCGATTGTATCTGGGTGCAAGGTAGAAGAGAACTGGGCAACTGGGGAATGGAGTGGGGTGTTTGCTTTCCACTTATACCCTTTTGAACCTTGGAACTATTTAAAAAATGTTTAGGCATGGCCAGGCGTGGCTCAGCTGTTGAGCGTCAACTTAGGATCCCGGAGATCACAGTTTGATTCCCAGTGAGGGCACATGCCTGGGTTGCAGGCTTTAAAAAAAAAAAAAAATGTTTAAAATCATTCTGGGGAAACTTATTAGAAATTTAGTTTCCATCCCCTTCTCCCTGGGATTCTGAGTCAGTAGGTCTGAGGTGGAAGCCAGGAGCGTGCATTTTAATGAGTACCCTAGGCATTTCTGATGTGGGTGGATCATGGAGCACATGTTGATGGACAGTGATATGAAGGGGAAATCTTGGGCTTTGGGAGTCAAATCTAATATGGAAGCCCTAGCCCAGTCACTCTTTAGCTGTGGGACCTTCAGCTACCTCACTGAGCTTTCTCTTGCTCATTTGTAAAATGAGAATAATAATCCTTACCTCACAGGTTAAAAGTAATCAAAACATGTATGTAAAGCACATTTGGCATAGTAGGTGCTCAGTAAATATTCTCTAGTTATTAAACTAAAGAATGCTCTGTGAAAAGTTTGGTGAAATGAATTAAACAGAGGCCAGAGAAGAAAGAGATGAGACCAAGGTTGACACACTCGTGGCTGACAGCCGCAACAATGGAAAAAACTCAGTGCCTGCTGTTTGTGCTAGATGTGTTTGCAACCCCCGAGGAGGGAAGCCAAGTAGCAAATAAATGCTTAATGATATGTTTTGACTCCTGCAATAAATTCATGACAGGTCTAAGTAATCTGCCAGAGTGGGAGCCACAGGGAGAACTGAGAAAGACCATCACACAAAGCTTCTGGGTTGGGGTACTTCCAGCAACTGAAAGACCCAACTCAACCCAGTGGGACGTGTATTTGAATGACAGTGATTTGATGAAAGAATATTTGAAATGCTCCCAATGAGCAGATTGGCCAAAGGAATTCCATCAGGAGTCATCTTGTCAAGTGATACATTAGTAAAGCAAAACTCAACCCCAAATTATCATTTTGTATAAGCCTGGATTTTACTGGCTTTGCTCAGAGCAGGAGTTGTTTCCATCCACTCAGCAGATAATTATGGAGCATTATGTGTGCAAAGTTCTGTGCCACATCTTGGGTTCTGAGAACTGGAAGGAAATCAGCCACCAGCACCCACCCCAGTTGCAGGTAGGAGAGCTGAAGCCCAGAGAAAAGTTACTGGGGGAGGTAGGGGATCCCGGTTCAAGGCCTGTGCTGGCTCTGCCCCCAGTCCTGCAGAGTTCCAAAGTCAGCAGTTGGACTAAGTTCTAAATTGTATATACCCAGAGTAACGCTTCCTGATTCAACAAGGGGTGGGCCAGGATGTGTCCCTGCTTGTTGTTTGTGTTCAGGGTCCCTAGGAGTTAAATGATTTGGCCTCCCTCCCAGACCCAGGACACACAGGCATCTGCCTTCCAGCAGATCCTAGCTGAGCACACAAACATCTGCTGACCCCTTGTGGTCACTGTGGGATCTGTCCTGGCCCAGCAGCCAAAGGTCTGTGTTACACCTCTAGGGTGTTCTCGCTTATGACCTCACTTCTCAAGGCGCTTTCCCACAACTGACCTCATGGGAAGGAGGTGAGGAGAACCAGGATTCCCATTCCTACTTTACAAATAAGTCACAGCGCCCTGGGATGCAGTCCCAAATCTACCAATTCCTTATCTGACGGTGGCAAGTCAATCCCTGCCTCAGTCATCCTTTGGTGAAATATGAGAAGTGACCTGGACAAGGCAGCTCTAAGGTTTTTCCACCTCCCCAAACTCTCAGAGTGGAGACGTAACTTTCCCAAGGTCAGAGATACTCCCTGTTGGCAGGTCACCCCACTTCCACCCACACTGATCAGGAAAAGTGAGAGGTGTTACAGCAAACAAGAAAATCATTTCCTCCACCTTCGTGTTCTGTTTGTGTGCTGAAGGGACATATAGACAAATGTATAGGTAAGTGGATGGATGGATGGATGGATGGATGGATGGATGGATGGATGGATGGATGGATGGACGGATACATGGGGCAGATATGTAAGAACACTAGGATCACTCTTAGCTGCAACTGGAGCAGCTACCTACCTCCCCTGCTACTTGACCAGCTGCCTCTATAATTCCAGCTGCCTAGCTCCCCTTTTTTAAAAAATGTTTTTATTGATTTCAGAGAGAGGAAGGGATGGAGCCCACCACCCACACACGTGCCCTGATCTCCTGGTTCATGGGTCGATGCTCAACCACTGAGCCATGCCAGCTGGGCTGCCTAGCCCTTTGATAGGCTACTCCACATCCACCTGCTGGGGTCCCAAAGCCACTGCCCCACCTGACAACCTGGAGCTCGGACCTGCGATAAGAGAAATGAGTCCTCACTCGAAACTTCCTCCCTGCTGTGTCAATGACCACTGCGGTCAACAGAGGTAGCATAGGAAAAAGTCAGGGGCAAGAGCCATAAACAGGAGGCCTGAAACATGGACATCCCTCAGAGCAGTTCCTGTGACCAAAACTGGCTCAAGTTGAGTTCAGTGCTCACAGTAAAGCTGAGGATCACCAGGGTGACTGGTTCAAACCTAGTGACTCTGAGCATGTTTCTTAGCCTCTCTGTGCCTTGGTTTTCTCACCTGAAAGATGTGCATGATACCTGACAAGTGTTGTTGTGAGGACTGAATGAGGTAGGATATAAAATACCTTGCATGTAGCAAGTGCTCAGTAAATAGAAGTTCCCTCCTTTTGTTCCAGGTCATGGAGAAATTATGAAGAGGGAAGGAACAAGGCCCACTGGGTACCCAGCAAGGTTTTTAAACTAAGAAGTTTTTCTAAGTAACTCTAAAGCAGTGACATGCATTTGGTGATGGTGGGGAGGAAATGAAGTGTATTTTCAGCAAAAATTAAAGGTATGCTCAAAAATAGTTGATCCCTTTAAAAGAAAGTATCATTCGCCTGTCCCCTGCCATCAGCACAGTTCTTCAGACACAAAAGATATTCCACAAAGATTTCCTGAGGGCAAAACTGAGGACAACTTTTCACAGCTAATGGGCAGTGGTCAAGACTCCTGTGCTCCACTCTTCCACTTCCCGAGTGAACATCTCTCTCGTCCACACCTCTGAGAGCCCAGCCTAACTCTCCCTAATAGCCAATTCATACCAGAATGGGTGACAATTCTTCTTAGCCACCTGCCTCAGTGCACTTGGCCTGGCATTTGACCTCAGACACGTGGATACCGAAGATCGATCTTTGCTTTAACCATGAAAGCTGGCTTGATTAAGCTCCTCCACTCAGGCAGCTAGGGGACTATCAGGATCGCCTTCACCAGAACAGAGGGAATGAATGGGGCAGGGCAAGGAATATTAGAATTGCTAGGATTTTTGTGCTCCACTGTTCACTGGTCTCGGTTTATTGTTGTTCCATGGTGGTACTGGCTGGCTAGCTTCTACATCTTCTCCTCCTGTCAGTCTAGTGTTGTTATGGCCCCGGACAAATCATCTGCCATGACTAGGGTGGTCTGGATTTCTTCTTAGAATGGAAGGCCCGGATACTGCTCAGGTACTGCCGGAAGTTCGTGGATTCCTGTCTCCAGCGCCCCAGCTTTCTGAGCTGGTCCATCATGAACTTTTTTTTCAGGTGGTCATACAAGTGGCTCATCTTTTTCTTGGTCTTTTCTGAAGTTTTCGTCTTACAGAAAAACAAATGAGGTTAGGATGAAGAAACTACTTCATAACAAGAGAGGCATCTATGTTGCTGATATGGGGGTGAAAAATGTGCCAGCTGGGCCCAATATTCCATAAATAATTTTACTCACAGGGACTCTTAGTTTCCCTAATTGTAAAATGTGGGCATTGAGCTAGATAACTCCTATGGTACCTTCTGAGAGTTTGCAGCCTAGGACCCTGATTTTGGCCTCAACGCCTCTATATGAAGACTGGTCAGAAAGAGGTGCATCTTGTTCCTTCCCCTCCCCATTCTTTAACTTCTATCACCCTGTCCCTATTACTCATTGATGCTTCCCACATACTGTATGTGACATCTCCTACATCACATTGAACTCTATTTCTTCTAGTACATCATTTTTGTCTGTCCCCAACAAGACGATGCGCTCTGGGAAGGCACATCCTTTATCTTACCTGCTCATTTATTTATTGCAGTGAGCTAGCTGCAGAGAGGACGCAAAGAAAAATCAGCTCCATGTCTTCACAGAAATTACAACATAGATAGGAAGATGGGCCACATGCCCAAATATTTCTAAGCAAGGCAGAAAGCGACATATCCCTTTTAAAAGCAGGGTTCAAAGAAGGGAGATAGCGAGGAAAGCCTTGTGGAGAGTTGGCATAAAAATTGGGGGATTGTTTTTTTGTTGTTGTTGTTGTTTTGGGTTTTTACATTTTTATTTATTTATTTAATTTATAGGGGTTGGGTTTTGACTGATGGGGAAATGTTGGGCATGTTGAAACAGAACCAGGTGGGAGGTAATCCTCAGGGTCTACACTTTAATAAACTCTCCTGGGGATTCTAAGCACTGACATTGTCTCAAAATATGTACAATGTAAGCAAAGGAGAGCTCCATAAGGCCAGTCAATGTTGCCATAATTATTTGACACAGAGAGTTAGTGACTGAGTGGATTTTGGGAATAAAGCATAAAGAGGGAGGGTGGATGGCAGAAAATATGGACACTAAAAGACATAGTTCAAATCAGTAGCTGAGCATCAGAAACTTTTCAGTTACTTGATAAAAACATAGACCTCAGAGTCTAGCTTAGTAGGACTTGGATTGGGCCCAGGAATCTATATTTTTCTCATGTACCTGAGATAATGCTGATATAGCCATTGAGAAGTTAAGTGGCTGCTTCATATCACTATTTTCTAGTGCATCCCCTTGGGAGCAAGCTTTTTAGCTTCTCTAAACTAGTGATTTCACCTTGAGCTTGACTTTTTTTTAATACCCAAGTATATTTTTTCCATTGCTTTTCAGAGAGAGTGGAAGGGAGGGGGGAGAGAGAAACATCAATGTGAGAGAGACACATCGATTGGTTGCCTCCCATACGTGCTCTGACTGAGGCCAGGGATCGAGCCTGCAACCAATGTACATGCCCTTGACCAGGAATCGAACCTGAGACCCTTCAATCTGAAGGCCGACACTCTAACCACGGAGTCAAACTGGCTAAGGCTTGAGCTTGACTTTTACTATGGATCAGAGTCTCTCAACCTTGGCACTTTGACGCTTGGGGCCAGGTAATTCTTTGTGGTGGGGAGCTGTACTGTACATCCTTGGCCTCTACCTACTAACTGCCAGTAATACCACCCCACTCTCACTTGTGCTACCAAAAATGTCTCCAGACATTGCCAATGTCCCCTGAGGGGCAAAACTGTCTCCAGTTGAGAACTGTGGCCATAAATGAGATATCTGCCATCATTGTTCTCAGAGTGTGCTCAGGGGATTCCTAGACACTAGACCTTAGCTGTCCTCCTTGAGGTCCTTACAAATCACTGGCTAGTCAAAGTTGCCTCTTCCCCTAAAGTGATCACTTTTTCAGAGAAGACAGAAACACTGCCACGCTGCCACTCAGGCTTCAAATCCACTGAGTTCCTACAAGCTAGGCCCTCAGCCAGCAACTGGGTCGACAAACAAGCCCCTGTCCTTATGGGAGATCATCCTACACCACGGTCAGTCAGGCCCAGGTTTGCAACTCGGCAGTGATACATTCTGTGACCTTAGTGATGTTACTCATCTCTCTGAGCTTTGGTTTCCTGAACTATTAAATGGGGTAATACAGTGGTACTTCAGTTTTCGAATGTAATCTGTTCTGGAAGACCATTCGAGTTCTGAAATGTTCGAAAACCAAGGGATCAACAGACGACAGCTAGGCCTCAGGATGTTGCACTCAGCAGAAGCCATGGGGCATGTTCGACTTCTGAGGTATGTTCCAAAACCGAAGCATTTACTTCCAGGTTTACGGTGTTTGTAAACCGAAATGTTCATCAACAGAGACGTTTGAAAACCGAGGTACCACTGTGATACATACTGGATGTTGAGTACCTAAAATACTAAGGGCTCAAGACAACATTAAAAGGACTTCTGGATAACTGGAGGATGGCACAGCCCTCTGGTACATATAAAACTTGGGAGAGTTTTTAGTTAGTCTCTCAGAGATACTCACCCCACTTGCCAGAGGTACAACATCCCCCACGCACTGGTTATAGGAGTTGGACCAGACCCTCCTGGGCCAGTCAGAATAGCCAATACCACCTGGCCATAATGATTGGTGCAGGGATGGGCCCACAGCCCAACCTGGGCCAGCTGGAGTCCTTCTCTAGGATTTGTCTAACTCGAACAGAGGAAGCACTCCATTTCCTTTCTGGGCTACAGGCCATAGTTTCTTGTGGCCATGCTCCCAGAGACAGCTAGCCTGATGATGATGTGAACACGCAGAAAGCAGCAGAAAAGATCAAGAGGGAGAGTTGGAGCCCCTGGCTTTTTTCATCCCAAACATTGGTGACCCTGCCCTACCCATCCTAGATTATGTAAACTCATGGTTCTCTATTTTGCTTGAACCAGTTCAAGTTCAGTTTGTTGTACCTACAACTGAGAGAATCCTAATAGATCCTGTTTTACAAAGGAGAAAAGAGCATACTGAAGGAAATGTGATTGTCCAAGGTAACACAAAGCTGGCCTGCCCATCTCCAAGTCTATCCTGTCTCTACTACAGCAGGCCACTGGAAGTTTAGCAGCGGGAGAAACACCCAGGCCTCTACTTTTCTTTTGGTCTCTGTGGCCCTTAAGAGAATCTGGCACCATCTCTCTCTCTCTTTTTAAAATATATCTTTATTGATTTGAGAGAGAGGAAGGGAGAGAGTTGAAACATCAATGATGAGAGAGTCATCGATTGGCTGCCTCCTGCACGCTCCTGACTGGGGATCAAGCCTGCAACTCAGGCATGTGCCCTGACCTGGAATCAAAGCGAGATCTCCTGGGTCGTAGGTCAATGCTCAACAGCTGAGCCACGCCTGGCAGGGCCTGGCACCATCTCTTAAGCCTCCTCTTTTCAATGTCAGAATCCCATGGGCCCATCCAGATTTGGTCCTGGAACATGGAGGGAAACTCAACAGTCAAGAAGGAAGCAGCAGCTCAATCCCAGGCTGCCTGCTTTACTTGAAGAAATGAGTACATTTTCGGAATCTGTCATACTCATGTTTCTTCCCATTCCCCAAAACAGTGTCTGTCCCAAGCAGGCCCTAAAGATATACTTAATGAATTCATCAATCAGGGTCTGTGGAGTGATGGCACTGTGGTTTCCCTCTTCTTCTGGGGGCTTTCAGCTAAGCAGGTCAAACCCTAGTTGTCCATAAGCAAAAAGCAGAAGAACCTCAATTCTCATATGAAAAATGGGGGATAACCCCCAAGGGAAAAAACTGACCAAACTGTGTTGATGCCACTTCAAACTCTAAGACCCAAGACTTCTTTTTATGGGAGATAGTAGGAATCCATTCAGCTTCCCCAAATAGAAAAGTAATGTGCTTTGAAGGGGGGAAAAAAATGCCACAAGAGTCAAAACATAAAGTCTTTCCCCTAGGTTCCCTCAGCATAGGAACAGCTGTGACCCCCTGGGCAAATCAGTAACCCAGAGTTTCAGTCTCCTCTATAAAATGGGACTTGCATTAGTGCATGTTGGTGGCTCCCTATCACCTCTAAGACCTGTGAACTCCCCTAAGGTATAAGGGAGAGTGACATGAACCTGGGTCAAGCCACTAACACCCTCTAACACAAAAGCTTGTGAGGACTTTACCTCCATCTCATAGATTCGTTGTGCACTGAGGTTGTCACGAATAATCACCCGAGATAACTGGCTCTTGGGTAAAAATTTTGTCACGGCTGCTTCACTGGAATTCATTAAGCTGGAGGGGGCAGAGGAAGGTGGTACAGGTTGAGATGGCTGAGGCCAGGGCTAGGGAAGGGCCTGATATGATAGAGTCCTGGGATAGTAGCTGAGGCCTCCCCAGGTTTCTTGGGAGAGGCACAGTTCTGTCATAATTGTCAGAGAAGCAAGGGAGGCCTAGATTTCTTCTTGTGGAAAATATGCACTAAAGGGGTAGTCCCTTGAATGCTGAGAAAAAAAGCCGTCCTGAGAAGGATGTAGAAAGAGCAGTCCACAAGAGAAGTGTCAACAAGGACTCAGAACTGTCTGCTGGTGCAGCCACCTTAAGGAGAAAATGCAGGACAAAATGGGAAGCAGGGGTCTTAGAGAAGAGGGGCAGAAGTTGTATTGTAGAGTTCAAAGGGCTGAATTTGAGGGGAGCTGAAGGGGAGGTACTTGCTCCAGAGCCTAGATCTAAGGGGGATCTTTGGGGGAGGGGTCAGAGGAAGCAGGGGAAAAGAAAATGTAAAGAGTTTGGACAGAGGTTAGGTTGCTTAATAGGGGAATTCTAAGAGAAAAGGGTTTGAAACAAGTCAACGTAGGGAACATTTGAGGAGAATCTGGAGGGTGAGAGGTAGAAGATGGTGTGGGGTGGGGTAGGGTGGAGTGAATTGGAGCAAGGCGAAACTAGAGATAATGATTTGGTCAAAATGAGGAATTGGTCAAAAATGGATAATACCAGGCACTGAGTTCTCCTTTCACTTTTTGATAATCTGGTTACACCATGAAGTGATTTTGCAATTATGTACCTTTAAATGGTTTTGCCTACTTCAAAATAATTGCTCATATTTTCTTTCTAAAATTTGGGAACTAAATGTACAGTAGGGAAGCAACTGAATAAATTGTGATTAGGTCCTACAATAAATACTCTGCAGTTATGAATAAAAGACATTCATTGTGTATTGGATGGGGAGAAAGAGGGCTACAAAAATAAGTGAGCTTTTTGGTGACGTCCCTCCCCCCAAAAAGTGCAAGCATGTTATAGTACATATGTGTTAATGGATCTGGAATAATATACATCAAAATGTTAACAGTGATTGTCTCTGGCCATTCATTTTGCTTGTCTGTCTTACCTGATTTTTCTATAAGTGTATACTACTTTCATAGGACAAAAAAGACAATTTTTAAAAGAAAACATTTTGAAGAATTAAAACATTTTTTTTCTAATTCATTTCAGCCAATTTGGAACCATGGTTTTATGAATGTTTTTATATTCACAAAGTAGTAGAAATAAACAAATGGTTGCTATCTCCCGTTTACATTTTCCTGACAGCAAAGGCATGAGGTGATGAAAAAGGATGCTCACATGCAAAAGTTCCCCAAATCCTGGTGTTTAAAAAAAAAGGCTTAAAATACTTAGACACATAAAACACTCTTCGCCCATTCAGTGGTGCACCAAATTTACCAATACTTCTTCGGAAGGAAGAAAAAAAGGCAGTGACTGGAAATATTTCCTCTCAAGTAATAAAAGGTCATTTTGAACCAAATTGTTTTCCAAAGCAAGGCTTCTGTGGGCACCTGGAGAATGCTGGCAAGGGGTGTGAAATCGAAGTGGGGAGGGTAAATAGGTGTCCGTGGGGACTGAGGCCAGGCTGAGGGAACTGGGGGTTTCCCCAGGGCCACTGGGGAACGTAGAAGCTGAGGAGAGGGGTGTCAGGCTTGAGAGGACCTGCGCCTCATCAGGCTCTAAAGAAGTTCAAGGCTCGGCGCTGGGGACCCCCCGGGCTACATGATATCACCCCAGGGAGACTACAGAGCTGGGACGATTCGGTGGGTCTGTGGGTTGGAGTTGGGATTCCCTGTTTCTCCCTGGAGTCTGGGCTGAGGGGATTCGGGCTCCTGGCGTTGAGAAGAGCTGGACTGGGAAGGAGCCGGTCCCGGGTCTGTGAGGAATCAAGACTCTCCTGGGGTCTAGAAAAAGCAGGGCTCTGGGAGTGACAAAGCCAGGATCTCTGGGGCCGGCGGAGGGAGCGCGGTTCTGAGGGAGTTCGCGCTCCCTCAAGGGCCACGGTGTCTGACCAACGCTCTGGGCACCCGACCGCACCTGAAGAGCACTAGCGGCTGCGAGGTCCGCGGCTGCAGGAAGCAGATCTGCGGCTGGGTCCCTAAGTTGATTTCGGGGCTGCTGCCGAGCCTATGGCGCCGGAGAACGATTGAGGCCGGATAAATGGCGGTACTGGTGCTCGACCTGGCGGTGGCCGTTTTGCTCATGGGCGAGGTTAAGTTCCATGTGACCGAGGGCCTGTGCTGCTGGGTAGCCGCGTTCTCCTCACTAGGGGACTGCGGAGGCAGACTTGCGGGGAAGGCAGCCATGCTCGGCGGGCGCGCGCCGACGTGGAGTGAGCTGTTGCGCAGACGCAGTGGGCTGAGCCCGCCTCGCCGTTTCCGAGACGAGCGAGGGGGGCGGGACCAGGAGGACGGTGCGCGCGCTGTGCCCGGAAGGCCGCGAGCGCAGCACGATTGTCCCTCGGCGGCTGCCGTTGTGCGGTCTGGCGCATTGCCATGGAGACGAGCTCGGTGGGCGGCGTGGGCTGAGAGCGCCGAGCCAACCCTACTTCTCGGTTAAGGCTGCTGTGGTCCCCGCGGGATCGTGGGGCGGGTAACCGGGTGAGTCGGGATGGGGAAGCTCCAGGGCGGGAAGACGAGGCCGGGGGTTTCTCCGCAGACTCGGCACTGCGATTTCTCCCTGCGACCGGCGACCATTACTATGGAAACCAGGGCGCCGGGCCGCGGGAAATCGTAGCTCCCGCGTTGTGATCGGTCATCTCTCTCCCCCAGACCCTGGTCTTCGGCTTCGGGCATGGTTGCCCCCTGAACGAACCTGCCCTCGCGCCCGCGGGAGAGGTAAGACCATCTGGGTCTGGATACCCAGCAGATGAGGGATCCCATTACAATGCCAGCTTCCAAGGAAACCTGTTGGGCTCTACTCCGGAAGGGACGCCTCGCTCCTGTCAACCCGCGAACTTTGTTCCTCGTTTCTAACCCAGAATTAACAAACGCCCCGCGGTGTCTGCTGACTTTTCCCACAAATAATGAGACCAGAAAGACCGGCTTTCGGACCTTCCTTTGTGACCCTAGACAGGTCCTTTCCCCCTCTCTGTCACACTTTCCCCATGTGTAAAATGTATATATTAACTCCGGACATGGGTCTATTATGTTGCTTTAAAGATCCAACCAGATGAGGGAAGCCAAAGGCTTTGTAGGCTATAAAACCGTGACCCTGAGCAGCAGTGGAGTTGCCGTTTCTCCACCTCCCTCCCTCCCTCTCTAAACGTTCTTCAGATCTTTGTGTCATTTCTTCAGGCGATCTTTGCTGCTTCCTAGCCCTGGAAGTAAATCCCTTTAGTCTTCACTTCCTTAATGCCCTGCATGTTAACTTCCCTAACAAAAGCAAGAATAGTTATCATTTCTAGAGGGCTCACTCTATGCCAGGTTCTGTGTTAAATACTTTACCTGGCTTACCTCATTTAATCATCAGAAGATCCTTAAAAGGTCGGCACTGTTATGTCTATTTTCCAACTCTGTTGTCCCTGTAATTGCCTGTTTAATGTCTGTCTCTCCCACTAGACTGTGGGCTTTGTGAGAGAAGAGCCATTGCAGTCTTGTACATTTCGGTATCCCCAGCACCTAATGAAAATGACTCTCCTCTGGTCACTACCCTCACCTTCAAGAGCAATGTTTCCTCTGCAACTTTTTGTCACTGTGATGAGAACAGCAATCTCCTGTATTTCTGTTGTCCACTAAGCACTAAGGGGGTGAAGGGGCTCAGGCCACTTCTCTCTGGATTTTTGGTTGAGGAGGATTCAGAATATTTAGACTTCCAACTGGGTTGGGAGAGGGAGGCTTTTTCCCTGCCTGCACATGACCTTTAGAACAAACCAGCCCCACCTGCCTGATGCATTTGATTCTGGAGCATTGGCAGGTAGGATTTGCCTATGCAGTCTTTGTCCTTCCTCTCCAACAGCCTAGGAACCATACTCACCTCCACCCAGCCCCTCCTCCAAATTCTAGAGAAACATAGCCAGAGAACTCATCCTTTCCAGATTTCTCGAAAGGCAGAGTCGTGGTTGTTGGAAGCATTCCCTCATTCAACAAATATTTATCAAGCACCTACTTGTGGAGACATAGAGCTTGGCACAGGTTACACAGTAGGAGTGAAGATAGTCACAGTGATGTCCCAATAGAACTCACAGATCAAGGCAAAACCACATCTTCAGGAAGTTAGGAAGGAGAGCATATAGGGCTTAGAAAGCCTGGAGCAGGGACGTAGTCAAATGTAGGGGAGGGTTGTGATCCTGCGAGTTTTCCCTCAGGAAGTGACCCTTGGCTAAGAACACAGGCTCACCAGTCCTCTGCTGAATGTAACAGACTAGGATCTGACAAGCTTGTAAGAAAAGGGACTGAGAGCAGCAAAGGCCAGAGAGGACCAGATGTCTACATGGAACTGCAAGTGGCTCAGCCCAGCTGAGGCCCTTCAGGACATAGGGAAGGCTAACAGGAAGCTAGAGAGATGGGCAACAGCCAGGGTGTAAATGGCCTTGACAGCTAAGCTAAGGGACTCCATCTCCTGACAGTGGGTAGCCACTGAAATATATTAAGCAAGAGAACAGAACTTGAGCTCCTTATGTTTGTGCCGGATAAAGTCTGCTATTTCGTTTGAGAGGTGTGCTCTAAATCTGAATGTTCCTATTTCAGTGAAACATGTGAAGATGTGCTATTTTTACAGCTTTGTTCAAGTAGAGGAGGCAGGGGGTCCTGCCCCACTCTGGGATGCTGCTATATACAGCATCACACTGGTATGGCTTATTTACCTGAAGTCCCTCTGCCTCTCTGCACTTGCCATTGCATGGCGGAGGCGGGGGTGGTTGGGGGGGCTGTGGTGCCCCTTATTCTGTCCTCCAGGAAGCTTTCAGCAGCTCTCTTTGCCAGGCCATCCTTAGGAGCATGATTAATGATGTAGGACTACTGCACATAGGTACATTTTGTCTCTTCAAAGAGATGGTTCCTGGAGAAGGGAAGCTAAGACCCTCTTCTCTCCCATACCACCAGTGACTCTCAGCACAGTGGGCTCTGGTTTCATGTCACTGGTTCAGAGTCTCATGATTTGACCATAAAGTCAGAAGAAGAGGGAGACCATGTGAGTGGTTCCCACTTAGAGGGGCTGGAAGGAAAGAGAGGATATTGAAGAGAAGAGAGAAAAGAGCTGTGTGAGCCTAGGTGGAGAGTTAGGCCAAGGCTCAGATGTGGGATGCAAGTCAGCCTGCCCAACTAAAAATGTGGGGCCTGTCAAGGGAAGCCTTCAGTGCCAGGCTCAGGGGGTTGTCCTTTGTCCTACAATACACATTAGGTCTCCTGAGAAGCATGCTGAAAATGTAGATTTATGCTCCTCACCCCAGATCCTACTCTGGATTTGAGGAAGTGCCTGGGTAGCTGCATTTTTAGTAAGTTCCCTGGGTCATTGTACTGTGATGCTCAGAGGACCACCTTGGGGAATCCTGCTATAGGCCCATCCATCCATTTCCCAGAAATCCTCTGGGGTTGGCCTGCTGGCCCAGCTGGGCTCCTGCCCTCTAAACATTCTCTCCCTCCTTGCAGTTTTCCATGGACACAGCCTAGCAGAAAGATGCGGCCTTTATGTCTCACTGGCCACTGAACCACCGGCCTGATGACAGCATCTCCATGTACGTTCCCTGTTCAGTTCCGACAGCCCTCAGTCAGTGGCCTCTCACAAATCACCAGTAGCCTGTATATCAGCAATGGGGTGGCCGCCAACAACAAACTTATGCTCTCCAGCAACCAGATCACCACGGTCATCAATGTCTCCGTGGAGGTGGTGAATACCTTATATGAAGATATCCAGTATGTACAAGTGCCTGTGGCTGACATACCCACGTCACGTCTCTGTGACTTCTTTGACCCCATTGCTGACCACATCCACAGTGTCGAGATGAAGCAGGGCCGTACACTGCTCCACTGTGCAGCCGGTGTAAGCCGCTCGGCTGCCCTCTGCCTCGCCTACCTCATGAAGTACCACGCCATGTCCCTGCTGGATGCCCACACATGGACCAAGTCATGTCGGCCCATCATCCGGCCCAACAGCGGCTTTTGGGAGCAGCTTATCCACTATGAGTTCCAGCTGTTTGGTAAGAACACCGTACACATGGTCCACTCCCCTATGGGAATGATCCCTGACATCTACGAGAAGGAGGTTCGTTTAATGATTCCACTGTGAGCCATGTACCAGCCCCTGCCTGCATCGGGGTCAGAGCTGCAGATCTGCTGTTGATGCTACACTAAGATCTGAACTTAAACATTCGACTTTTGTGCTACAGAAAAAAACAGATGATGCCTTTTATCAGAGCAATAAAAAGGAAGAGTGCTGTAGCTTTTAATCTTGTAATCCATATCTTTAAAGATTAAATTCACTGGGTGTAAAATAGTGAAGATAAGTTTTCTATCCAGTGAGTGACAGGTCATGGCTATTGGCCAGAGTGGAGAGAGAGTAAGGCAGGTGGTGTCTGGGTCAAATGGACCAGAGCCCAAAGCATATGGCAAGACTGGACTCCTGCAGCCTTCCCCCAGACCAACTAACCCAGGGATGAGTCTGCCACAGTCCCACCTCATTCTTTCAAAGCCAGAGCCTTAAGCATCATGGCAGCTCCTTGCTTCTCACAGTACGTGCCAACTTACTGGATAAGTGATCTTCAATGGTGCTCTGGGAACCCTAGGGGCTCCAGGCCGACCCCACTCCCACCTTCAACCATAGGGCCCAACTCTGGTTTTCTGGATTGGATTTACACACAAGATAATTTCAAAGAAAGCATTCCACCATATAAAAATTTTTCAAACCTTTTTTTTAGTGCTTTTGTACATGATAAGATCTCAAAGTGCCCTTGGCAATCCTCCACCAGCCTTTGATGAAAGGTGGCATTAGTTTTCTCTTGGGCACCGGTGGAGAGAAGGCCTGACATCAGGCTTTAAGGGTTCCTCTCACAGGCCTTGGCTTGGAAGGCTGGAGCTGCAGACCCTAACCCAGCCTTGCCACCACCTCCCCATGTGATTTTGCACCTCTTGGAGTCTGTTTCCTCATCTGTCCAAGCAATGACAGCCCTTTTATCACAGGGTCATCATGAAGGTTCAACAATTCTCTAGCATGGTACCTGGCACAAGGTAGGTGCTTAGTGTAACTGGCAGTTCTCATGAATGATGCTGTGGTCCTGCTGGTCCAAGTCAGCACAGTCATCCTCATGATGGCATTTCCCCCATCTGTGCATAGTCCTTTACTAAGTGTTCTTCCAAAAAGTCATCCTGTGTGGTGGGGGAAAAATGGTTTAAGTCCTTTCAGACCCTACCTCGGAGGACACCTAGACTTCAGAACCTTTCCGGAGTTCTCACTGTGTTCAATCCATGTATGACCTGGGGGTCCTAAAGCAAGGAGCACACTTCCAGCTTCACCCCAAAGTCCTCGTTTAGGTCACTGACCATTAGAGCCAGTGCCCTGGTCTGGTTCACGCACTGGGGTCCACGGGGGTATGTGCCCAAGGGACAAATGAGTGGGCCCCACCAGTAGCCCTGAAATCCAGAATTGTTCAAATCCCCCAGGGGCCTGAGGATCTGACTCAAGACCAGCTATTCTGATACAGAGGTTTCCAGGCAAACATATGAAACAGAAAAAAGCACAACTGCTCTGTGGGTCCAGAACTCAGTGCCAGCCAAATGTTCTTTCTCTCCAAACCTACCCTCACTTCCACAAAGGGGTGCAATTGCCCAGGGGTGCAATTTTAGGGCTGGGAAGAAGGAAAGCCACTGTTTTAGACTGATCTCGTTTTACAGTTGAACAAACAGACCCACAAGCACCGGGGCTGGTGTTGCAGAGCTCTCACAAAGCAGCCTTTCTAGAAGAAACCCCACTGAAAAACTTCTTCTCAAGCATTTTTAAAGAGAAATTTATTTGAATATATTTTGTCTTCATTTTTAAAAAATTTAAATTAGCGTGCCATAAAATTAACCTTTTTGTATGTCTTGTTTTGTGTGTTTTAAACACATTTGTCTAACTACCTCCATAGTCAGGACACAGCAGTTCCATCACCCAAAAAAATCCCCCTTATGCTGCCCCTTTTCAGTCAAACCTTCACCCCATCCCATCCTCTGGCAAACACTGATCTCTTCTCTGTCCCTATAGATTTGCCTTTTCCAATACATAGAATCATTGGAGACTGGATATGCCTTCTCCCAGTGTAATGTCTTTGAGAGTCATTCTTTTTACAATGTTAAGTAATCTGTCTGATGGACACCACTATCCCCAATAAACTTGCTAACAAACCTGCTTTTTTCCTTAGGATAACTTCCTTGTTCCTCCTTCCATTTGCCTATAAAGTTCTTTTATTTTGTACAGTTCCTCAGAGCTCCTTCCTATCTGCTGGATTGGATGCTGCTCAATTCATGAATCGTTCAATAAAGCCAATAAGATCTTTAAAAATTTACTCAGTTGAACTGTGTGTGTTTTTTTAACAGGCCCAGAGTTCCAATATCAGTTCCATTTTCGAAACTTACAGTGTAAGTCAGATCTGTCCTAAACTTGTGCCACCCAGGGGCCAGTCTGAAATCTGGGTTGTCCACCTGAAAGTTTAGTTGGAATACTGTTTAAGGTCAGACCCAAGCATGTGAGCCTAGCAGGTCATATTGCAACTTTATGAGATCTATTTCTCAAGCTCCCTCCTCTCCACCCCCCCCCCCCCCCCCCCCGCAACTCCAGTTTTCAAGACCACTCATTCTCTAGGCCTCCAACTAGAAATCAGGGCCTTCAGCCTCCCTGCTCTCCTGCATACAACCTGTGACAATCTGCTCTGGGGCCAAGCAACAAGATGAAGAGAGAAAAAAGGAAATGGGGATTCCCCCCCACACACACACCCTTCAGGCCACAGTTCTTTTGATTGGAGAAAAGGATTCCCCTCAGGTGCTTTTCCAGATGCCACTGCCACCCTGGTGCCAAGTTTCAGCTTCAGTGTGAGGTTTACCTGGGGGCAGGGCCAGATGGAAAAGAAAGAAAAAAGATTTCCCTCCTTCTGTCTGCCCTGAAGGGAGGGCCCTCCTTCCTACTCCTCGGACCGAAAAGACAGGCCTTCCCTCCGAGTTCTTTCTTTTTGTGTCTAGTGCACAGTTCCTGGATTCACACTGCCTTCGAGACGAGGCCAGCAGATACAGGAACAAAAAACAGGAAGCTTGCCACCGGATTCCTTGTACTTCTGATTTTCTGGTCCCAGGCCACCGACCATTTCTTCCTGAGAGTCCTCCGATAGCTGCTTCGCACATTCTGTCCAGGGTTTACATTGTATGCGGGGGGAAGGACAGGCTGTGCTTACTCTTACTCAGCACTAGAGCCCTAAGAAATTTATTTCTAAACATACATGCTCATTTGTGGGAAAAGGAAAACAAATATGGTTCATCTACAGTACTATCTTCAAGTAGTAACCAAGTCATCATTTGGGGTTGTGGTATATTTCCTGCCTTCTATGTTTAATTTGAAAGCTGAGAAAATATAATTTTGGATCTCCTTTTTAAATTATATTTTTGATATTCAGAATTGGATGTGGTGGGCCCAGGATTTCATATCGTAAGTGGGAGAGGTTGAGGTGGAAAGCTCTTGAGAGGGTCCATGTCCTTTTCCCAAATGGCTCACTCTGTTCCTTTCAGACTCAGAGTAGAGTGGCCTTTTGCTCAGACAACCGAGGGAAGGAAGGTCATGTTGGAGTTTTAACGCAATTCTGTCACGGGAAAATAAAATGGTCCTCGCAGCTCAGCAGCCTGGCTTGGAGAAGGAATCGCAGGCCTCTGTTTGACTTCATGAACGTTTAACTTTTCCACTCTGAAAGTACAGAGTCTCTTTCTTTATGATGAGTTAAAGTCAATTACATTTAGTTTGAGAAGTTTCTGTGAAGTTTATAATAAATACCCTGTCAGATAAATAGGGACATGCTGGTGGCCCTGGGGACTTCCCTGAATGACCTCTGTTGAGATGGTGATCTCTTTACAAATCCTAGTGACAGGTAGCTCTTGACCCTGAAGCACACAGCCCTGCATGCCTATCCTGGGATGTTAAGTCCAAAAGCCCTAAGAATCCATCAGCCTCCATCTCTGGACCGAGGACCTATATCACCTAGGAAGGAGCCTGGGATGAGTCAAGAATTGTGGGTTCTTGTCCTGCTATGTGACTTCTTGCGGACCCCGGAGTTTTTCTGGAATTCTCCCTACTATGTAAAATAGGAGTCACAATGTCATCTGTGGTGGCCCTAAGAATGTGCCCCTCAGGCCTCCAATTACCAAAAAAAAACTGACCAAGGGCCACAAATGTGGCACTCTGAAATCCATCACCATGGTTTTGCTCAGACTAGACTTCCCTCAAGCTCCTTCTAGCCAGTTCCTGAGTTTGGCGGTGAAATTAAGGCAGGCCCATTTCAGGGACACACAGGCCTCTTCTGATTGGCTTCCTTGCCTCAAGAACTCTGATGGCCTTGCCGATGAACCTTCCTTAGAAGGTTTAGTGTTTGCCCTCATAAAATCCTTGCACTTCTCATCCCATCTTCGTGTTTATTTCTCAGAGGACCTGACTACCCACCTCTCAGAGGTGCCAAGAGACACTCAAAAGCAAGAAAGTTTTAAACACACATAAAGGCCTCTTACAAATCTTTCTCGACTTGCCCTTGGCAAAATATTTGTAATGCCTTTCATCTGAAGAAAAAAATGTTTGCTGACTAGGCTAGGGGATGCACAGCTGTCCCCTCCTTGTGGCAGGCACTCCTGTGAACTTGGGCCAGACCCTGAAGAAACCCATCACTTTACACCCTGGATCTGTTCTTCACGGCAGTGGGGAGCAGGAAATGGCAAGAATTAGGAAATGAACTCCTAGCCCTGCTGCTCCCTTTTTGCACAAGATCATTGCTATGGTCTGAATGTGTCCACCAACAATTCATGTTAAAAACCTAATGCCCAAGGTGATGGTATTAGGAAGTGGGGACTTTGGGAGGTGATTAGATTATGAGGTCATGAGAGTGGTGCTCTTGTGAATTGGATTAGTGCCCTTATAAATGAGGCCCTAGAGAACCAGCTTGCCCCTCCTTGCTGTGTAGGATACCACAAAGTCTGGGACCCTGAAGAGGGTTCTCACCCAACCAAGTTGGCAACCTGATCTCAGACTTCCAGCCTCCAGAACTGTGAGAAATAAATTTCTCTTGTTTATAAGCCAGTCTGGAGTATTTTGTTATAGCAGCCTGAACGACTAAGACAGTCCTCTCGGTTCTCCCTCCTCTTTGAGCTTCAGTTTCTTCACATATATGATGAGGATTGAACTAGACCTGTGGTTTTCAAATGAGGTTCCTGGGAAATTTGGCAGAGGTGCCTCAGGGCTGAGGAGGTTCCTGGTTTATCTAGGGCAACTGCTTTAGCTTGTTTAATATTGGGCTCTAGCATAAGATGCATGGACAAGGATTTCTCCACCAAATAAAGTTAAAGCACACAAAGAGAAATGCCCAACTTAGGCAGCAGGTAATGCAGGGCCAACATCTACCCTGCTGGAGTGCTGGCAGTGCTTAGAGAAGGAGGGAAGGAACAGAAGGAGGCTTAGATACTGGAAGATTCCATCAGGCACAGGAGCAGGGGTGACCTCATATAGCTGGAGGAGTCACAGAGAACGGGCATGGAGACAGCAGAGCCTCCAGGGTTTCAAATAACAGACCAAGGAGCTCAGGCCTTCTTCTGTGTGCAGTGGGGAACAAGAAAGAAGCCTTCAGCCCTCACTGAGCAAGCATTTGCTAAGTGCCTGCTGTAGGCCAGGATTTTATAGTACAGTGTCAGGGAAGATGCAGAGGTGTGGCTGACAAGATATTCCATTTTGGAGCAGAAAGCTTCCAGACTAATGCCCCATGACCCCAGGCTGTGTCCTCAGTCACTCAATATTCACTGACGTGGTAGCCAGCCTCAGTTGACCTCAGTGATCTCCTCCTCCTGATATTCATGCCCTTATGTAGTCAAAGGTGGGAGGGCCCACATTAAATAGGTTTGGTTGATCCGTAACCAGTAAGATATTAGAGAAATGAAGATATTAGAATTAAATGATAAATGACAAGATTAGAGAAATGAGAGCGTGACTTTCAGAATTGGGTCAAAAGGACACTGTGGCTTCTTGCTCTCTTGAAGCACTCATTCTGGTGGAAGCCAACCGCCATGTCATAAGGAGCCCTGTGGGGAGGCCCACATGAAAATGAACTGAGATCTCCTGTCAACGGCCATGTGGATGG
The DNA here is from genome assembly GCF_964146895.1 of Miniopterus schreibersii. Lineage (NCBI taxonomy): Eukaryota > Metazoa > Chordata > Mammalia > Chiroptera > Miniopteridae > Miniopterus > Miniopterus schreibersii. The sequence goes on from NC_138122.1 coordinate 15,785,277, forward strand.
CCCATCTAGAAAATGGACCCTCCAGCCCCAGTCAAGCCTTCGTATGATTGCAGCCCCGGTCAACATCTTGACTATAATCTCATGACAGACCCTGAGCCAGAACTATTCCACTAAAGCCACTCTCAAATTCCTGATCCACAGCAACTATGGAATAATTCATATTTGTTGCTTTACGCCATAATGTTTGGGGATAATTTGTTATACCAAATCAATACAACTGATAATAGTAGATGCTATACCCAAGATACTGTGCCCATTGTCATCTGCTCACCTGGACCGCAACAATAGCTCTTCCCTGGTCTCCCCGCCCCTTCAATATATCCCCCATATAGGATCCAGACCAAACTGAAGGTCCATTATCAAGACATGTTTATCAAACATCATGGCTCTTGCATGCTCAAAACCTTCCATGGCTCTCCATTTTGTGTTTTGTGTTGTTTCCAGGAAATATTTGCAACCAAGCGGAAACAGTGCAAGTTTCTGGCATCCCTGAGCTCACTTGGGAGCAGAGCAGGAAGCAAGAAAAGTCCTTGTTCGCCCTGGCCCCTGGAATGGCAATCTATCCAAGGGCCCCCTGGGGAAGGCAGGAGGGGCCCCTGGCAGCTGAGGCTGAGACAAAGCAGCAGCTTTGTTCTGAATTCACAATGGCAGGATGCCCAGCACAGACCCAGCTTCCCGGCTTCCTCCAAGGCCAGGCAAGGTGGTGGGAGCTGGGGTATTCATCCTGCTCTGCCCCAGCAGGAGCATGCTCTGGGGGATTTCAGTGTGCGATGGAAGGCTGGGGGTGGGGATAGCATGAGAAGCCTGGGGGAGGAGCTGGGGGTCTGTAGTGAGTCAGTCTACTAACATTTCTTGAGGACCTATTTGGTTCCAGGCACTGTTGCTAAACACTTGGAGCCTCCGGGAGCTACATGGGGTTAGGTTCTACTGCTGTCCCCGCTTCACAAACAGAGGCACAGGAGGTGAAGGTCCTTGCCCAGGGTCACACTGTGTAGACATGCCAGAGCTGACATTCGAACCCAGGTCTGGCCCCTGCTCTTGACTAATAATATTCTCTTCTGCCCACTTCATCAATGTCAGTGCCGGGGAGAGAAGGGTGAGCGGTACAGTTGTCTCAGCCTTCCCAGAGCCCAGTCTGTTGGAGAAAAGGTGATAAATCAGTTCTGAGAATGAAATGTGCCCAGGGCCCTGCCTGGAGAAGTGCAGGGAGTCTCTGGGCTGACCTTTAACTCAGCTTGGCATGAGGCAGAGCAGGGGTGGAGGTGGGGAAGAACTTCCCAAGGAAGGTGACATCTGTTATTCTGAAGAGGCTTAGCAACAAGGATTGGGTACAAATATTGAGACCCTGAGAGGGAAGTGACTTGCCCCAGGCGATAGAACTACTAAGAGACAAAGCCTAGAGGGACAGTGGCCTGTCAGTGGGATTCACCCTCTAAGCCCTTCCTGCTAATTATCCCTGTGATCCTCTCTCCCAATGACACTGGGAAGCCAGGAGAGACTAGACAGGTCACACCGTGAGAAAGGGGAGTCAAATCCAGGCTTTCTGTCCACTCCTAGGAGGAGTGATAGGGAGGACTTCAACTATGACCTTGGGGAAATCACCTCAATGTTGGATGGTCCTGAGTTTGTGACAAGGCAGCTCCCAGGTCAAGCACAGCTCCAATTCGCCCCTGCCCTGCCTCGCCCCACAACCACCAGGGGCTGGCTTTGATCTGACTAGAGGCTCGCTCTTAAGCCAAGTATTCCACTGGGCCCAGGCAAGGGTGCTGCAGGGAAGCTGCTGCTATGACAGTGAGCCCCCTTGAATGGGGAAGAGTGCTGAGTACCAAGGAGGTTCTGCCCACCCAAAGTTGTCTGTCCTCTGTCCTATGTCACCAAGCCTCAGAATGGATCCTGGAGGTATCCAGGCTACACAAGGCTGGGGCTGAGCCATTGGCATCTCTGAGTCATAAGGAGGGTGGGTGGTGAGTGACTCAGCCTGGGCCCACTTCCCTCTGCATGGCCAGCCTGGGTGGAGACCAGGCCAGGAAACCCCAAACTGTCCTTCCTGGGCCAGGTGACTCCCAGGCGTTTCCTGCCTCCATCCCCAGCCTTGGGCTCATCCCTCATGCAGCCCTGTTTAGCACTGGCTGGCACAGCAGTCTTCCATGAATTCTGGCTGTGTGAAGGAATGAATGATTCCTCCCTGAGTCCCAGGCCTCCTAGATCGCAGCCCAACCTGGCCTAGCTCTCATCCTCACACAAAAAGGGGAGACTTTCTCCACCTTCCCGATAGTCCTGGAGTCTGAGAGAAAGCGGATGACAAGATGATAGCCCAAGATAGGGACCAAGCCAGCTGGCACCATCTTCCCTGGCCCTGCTCACCGGGCTCCTCATTGGAACCCTCTCCATGGGTATCATCAGCCCCATTTTGTAGATACAAAAACTGAGGCTCACAGAAGGGAGGCTACCTACCTAAGGTACACAGTGAGGAGAGCAGAGCAGGATTAGGCCCGTTTTCCCTAATCCAGGCAGGGTCCTTGTGGTTTTTAATAGGTGGTCTGCAGCAGAGGCAGCTGGGTGGGGAGAGTTAAGTGCACAGGGCCAAGGAAAGGATGTGAGAGAAGTGACGAAGCTGAGTTTGGCCAGTGGGTCGGGGGGGATCTGGGCTAGCTCTAGGGGTTAGGACCGCTGTCCTATGTCCTCAACATGACAGCCCTGCTCCCCTGCAAGGCCCCTGGATCAGCCCAGCAGGTCTTTCCTGCTGAGTGCTCCCTCTTCTGTGAAGCCGTCCTGATTTCTTGCCCTCTGCACCCACAGTCCTGAGCACCCACACCCCTTGTCAAGTCCCTTCCTTCATCGGGCTTCCTTTTTCTGGTTTTCTTTTACAGAGATGCATGTTTGGGTTTTTTCCCCCAGGCAAGGGTTTAGCCATGAAAGGGGGGATATGTAGGGAGAAGACACCAAAGAGAGGGAACAGCATGTGCAAAGGCTCTGGTGAGCGGGCCTGGAATCATGGGGGACTTGAAGGAAGTCAGTGAGGCTGGAAGGTGGAGACCAAGGAGAGGAGAAGTGAGACAGGAGCCTGGTGAGGCTGCAGGAGCCAGATCCTGAGGACCTTGCGGTCTGGGGCAGGAAGTTCTGACTTTGTCCCAATAGCAGTAGAGCCACAGAAGGTGTGTGTTTTAGAAAGATCCCTCTGGGGCTGCATGGATGTTGGAGTGAAGGACCCAGAGCAGAGCAGGGAGGAAGCAGAAGATGGGCTATCATGGCCTGGCCAGTGGAGGGACTTTAGAGAATGGGACTACGTTGGGGTTTGGACAGGTCACGGTGGGCAAGGGAGATATCTTCATTTTTCTGTGGGTGGTTAGAGGCCAGTGGGCCTATCTCTCTCCCTATATTTCCTTGGCTATAACCCCAAGAAATGACACAGGTGTACAAGCAAAAATAGTTTATTTGAGGATGGAAGATCCAAAATTTGGGGGCCCCGGGATGAGGCCACAGCAGCTGCCAGGAGTTGGCACAGATGACCCCACCTCACCAGGGGAGCCCAGCAGCAAGAAGCCCCTCCCTGGGCCTCCTAGCTGCCTCCCCCATTTCCTGGAGTCAGGATTGTGCAACCACTAAGAATCGTCATCGTCATCAGAACACGGTGAGGTTCTCAAAGTTTGGCCAGCAATTTTCGGCATAGTCGTTGATATTAATAATAATTATTCTGACAAGCACAGTGACTGTGCCAGGCTTGGACCCACCATCCAGTGGTGAGTGGGGTCTGTGATGAGGACAGGCAGGTAGGGACAGATGGGTCTCTCTAGGAGACCCCATTTCAGCCCCCAAGGTGGCCTTTCCCGAAGGCGCCTCTCCCTCCCACGGCCCCAGTGGCTGCCTGCTCTCCACTTTTCCCCTGGCCACTGGCCATGGGTGGATTCAGGCTGGGGCTGTCCCAGATAGCCCAGGTGCTCACCTAGGTCTCAAAGACCCTTGTCACGCTGGTTCCTCCTCCAGAAGCCCCAACGGGCAGCCCAGGAGGCCACGAACTCACAGTTGTGGTAAAGGAACATTCCTGAAAGGGTGAGTGCAATGCCCACATAGCTGAGGGTGCTGAGGCGACTGCCAAACAGAAGCCGGGACAAGACGAGGTTGCCCACGACAGTGAAGTTGCCCAGGACGTGGACTGTGAGGGCAGAGGTGAGGGCCAGCAGGGAGAAGCTGGCCAGGTTGTAGAGCACGGACAGGAGGCAGCTGAGCAGGATGCAGGCCCAGAGGCGGGAGTCAGTGGGAGCAGGTGACAGAGCCACACCAGCCTCCAGCACCAGGGCCGCACCTGCCAGCAGGCAGAAGCTGGGCAGCGAGGTGGCGTACAGCAGGGTCACCGCATCCAGCCTCTCCTCCTGCAGCAGGGCACCTGCAACCAGGACAGCAGACATCAGCACCTGGTGGGGAGAAAACCCCCACTTCACCAACCCAGCATGACCTCCAAGGCCGGTCCTCCAGGAAGCCAGCCCCAACCCCTCCCACAGAGTCAGGAGCTTCTGCTCATGAGTCTAGAATCTGGAATCAGACTGCCGGGGTTGTGACCTGTATCCACTCCTTACTAGCTGTGACCTGGCACTTAACTTCTGGAGGTCTAGGTTTCCTCACCTGCAAAGTCAGGAGATAATAAAACCTAATACAAAGGGGTTTTTATAAAGATTAAAATAGATAACATACATAAAGCCCTTTATGAGGTAAGTGCTCAGTAAATGTAATAAGATAAAATAAAATATATAGGCCTGTTATCACCCACTTCAAACTGCTTTCCATATGGCTGAAACAATGACCTACAAGTGATATCCAAATGATCAATAAAAATGAAATGTGGCTCCAAAAAAAATAAAATAAAAATCTTCAGGGGCTCCCCAGGCCCTAGTTCAATATCCTAGGTTCTTCACCAGCTTTGAAGGCCCTGCACTAAGTGGTCCTGACCCACCTTTGTTGATCTCAGCCCTTAACACACCCACCACCCCAGAGTGTAGATCCCACCACCACAGCAGTGACAGGCCAGCAGAAGTTCCCAGCTCTGCCACTTACTAGCTACGTGGGCTTTACATTACCAAAAAAAAAAAAAAAAAAAAATTTTTTTTAAATAATAAATTGTTTGAGCTAAATGTTGGGTCCACTCATTGCTTCATTCACTTATGACCACTGACATTGGAATGACACAGAACAAAAAAGTCATTGTTTGAGCTTGGCTGTCATGCGATAATCAGCATCTTTTGCTATTCAACTCATCAAGGTGAACCCAGGACTAAAGGGAAATCTTGCAGCTTTTCGAAGAAAGAGGGGATCCCACTGCCTTGCATGTGTGTGAATGTGTGCCTGTGTGTGTGCGTGTGTGCGTGCATATACATTACCACCCAGCCAGTTCACAAAGGAAGTAGTGCCCCTCATCAAAGCCAGACACAGTACCAGCGGATGGTAGTATTTGCACGAAGGCAATGATGTTTTGGGGACTTGTCCAAGTTTTAGTGAGGAGAGATGAGTAATTGATTCAGAGGTTCTCCGAGCCTTCATGCATTTTCTGACACACACTTTGCAAAGAGTCACAGAGGAGCTTACTCATAGGCTATGCTCAGAATAGGAAATCTCTATTTCATTCTGATGTTTTGGCTTTGTTCTCTAGGCAACAGGCCCTCCGGCTCGAGCATTTCTAGAAATGAACAGATAATTGAAATACCTCCTGCTCGTTCGCTCCAAATATAGCACCATTACGAGCTGCCTGTGGCCTGCATGCTAAAGGCCCAATCACCGGAAGGTGTTTAAAATTTCAGGTGAACTTCACCTCTGAAAGACAGGCAGGAAGGTCCTAACCACCTTATCCAGCCTCTGTGCCTGTTCTGCATCCCACCCAGCTCTCTGCTCACCTCCCTGCAGTCCAGGGAAAGAGCAGTAATCCTCTGTCAGAGGTTGTTCACCCCACCCAGGGCCCCCAAAATGTCAGCTTGTCATCCTGCTTCCTCAGCGACCCTTCCTCTACCCCTCCCCATCCCACAATCTTCCATTTCAACCTCTCCTTCTCCAAAGGCATTTTTGTTTCAGCACCTGAACACACCCAAGCTTCTGCCCCATGCAGACAAACATGTTCTCTAGACCCTGTTCTGCTGGCTCTTGGCTTATCCTGTCCTTACTCCACTAGCTGTGCGATATCAGGCAGGCCACCCTCTCTCAAAGCCTTGTCTCCTCATGCGTAGCACAGGGAGCGTGACAACGCTCCCCTTTCAGGGCCATGTGAGGTGCTGAGTGCAGGGCCTGATGCCCAGTGGTAACTGCTCGCCATGTCTCAGTCCCCCACACTCTGCTCCTGCTGGCTGATACTCTGTGTCCTGGCATGGCCTGTTTCCTGCCCCCAAAATGCCCTTTCCTGCTTTTGCTATGTGAGGAGCTGGGCACAGCATGGGCACACACTGAGGGCTCAGCAAGTGTTTGCTACTATTATTATATTATTGTTATTGCCACCACTGCATGCCTCTTCCCTTAGGCAGCCTTCTCTGGTCTCCTCTATAAGAAACTGCCTGGACCACACCTGTATCCACCTTGGCTCTGGGGTTTCTCTCCTGCCAATGTGATCTCTGTTTCTGAGGGTGTCTCCCCACCAGCCTGAGAGCTCAGAGGACAGGGATCAGGTCAGGCTGCTCCCCGATGCAGGCCAGTACAGTTGAGGACAAGCTCATACCCCACTTCCCGGCCTTTCTGTGAGTGGGAAGTTGGCATCACTCCTCTCCCCTTGTCCCCTGGGCCTGCCCATGGCTGCCTGGGTGCTCCTCTTTCTGGACTAGCATCCTCTGCTCCCATGGAATCTGCTCTCACGAAAGGAGCTGGTTTGGGGCATTTATACTCTAATCTGAATCTGGCCCTGGTACCTTTTCTGGAACCTCTGGAAGTAGAAACCTCCTCTTGTCCAAAACCCTTGTCACCCCCGGCTCCAATCTGTTCCTCCTCACCTCTGCTGGGCCTCCCTCTCTGTTGGTGGGGCCCCCTAGCCTCCTAAGTTTCCTCATTAGCACCTTGAGCCATGTAGCCTAACCAACCTGCCAATATTGCTAGCAGAGCCATTAATAAATCTACCACTTAAGGAGTACCTGCCAGGTCCCAGGCCAGGTCCCGGGGACATGGAGATGTCCTAATCTATGCCTCTCAGAGCCCCTATCTGATGGGACACAGGCAATCAAATGGCTATAATACAGGGCATTCAGAGTCTTGATGGAGGAAGCAGAGGATGCTGTGGGACCTGGAAGCAAGCACCCAACCCACCTTAGGGACCAGGAAGTTGACACAGGAGATGGAAGGAGCTAGCAGAGGCCAAAAAGTGGCCTGATCCAGGCACCTGTCACTCCGTGCCTGTGTACCTGGGTTCTGGCCAGCCATAGCCCATTCTGCAGGCGGGGGCTCCTTCTGGGTGAGGAGCTCTGGACCTCAGCAAGTGTGGTGTGGGCCTCAAGGCTGGAGCCTTCCCAGCCTTGTGGCTCTGCCTGGGTTGGGAGGTGGGTGGTGGGTGTGTCCATGAGGTCAGGTTTCCCACTGCCAACTCATGCCCAGAACTCAGGCCTGAGCTCAGTCACCAACTCTCATATAACCTGAGGGCAAAAATAGAACTAGGCTCTGGCCCTGCCACAGGGCCTGGGAGGATGGGGATAGGGCCTCTGGGTCCTGCCTCTGAAGATGCCAGGGCAGAGCGGAATCCTGACTTCAACCTTCCATGGCTGCAGGCTGCCCCAACCCCAGCCCAGTGCCCTTGAAGCACCCATTCCTTCTTACAGGCCTGGGTCACAGGATCTCAGAGATGGAGGGAGGGAGAGCCAGAGGCCCCTGGGACTCTATCAACTCCAACCCTTCTCCACCAAACAGATGGGGAGAATGAGGCCCAGAAAGACCTAGACCTGTCCAAGGTCACCCAGTATGAGCAGAGGTGTGATCTCCCTGCCTCGAGTGGGTGCCCTGGCCTCCCCTACATTTCCCTTAGATTTAGGCAGAGAGAGAGAGAGTGGGGTTGAGACTCAGACTTCCCTCAGAAGAACAAGCTGGAAGGTGCTTTAGCAGGGTCTAGGCCTGGAACCTCTACCCACCCTCTGTCTCCTTTCATCAGAGGTGAGGTAACCCTGGGCAAATCACAAACCTCTCCCAGTCTCAGTTTCATCATCTATAAAATGGGAGTGAAGGTGGTGGTTGCCATAATGACTCAAGGTCAACACCCAGCACAGGGCCTGTTACACTGCAGCTCCCAGTAAACATGAACCCTTCCTAGACTTAGCAAAACCCCTGGCTCAAGGCCTTGACCTCTTTCTCTCTCCCTGGTCCCCACTGTCAGGTCCCCATCTGGGGCCACAACCTTATGCTACATCTTGGACAACATGAAAATTGGCTGCCCAGGTTCAAATCTTACCTCTGCTGCTCACTGGCCACATGGCCCAGGCAACCCCCATCTACCAGTCAAATGGGGACAATATAGTTATTTCCTTGATCGGGGCCATATGGGGAGATTCAGTGGGATAAAGAGACAAAACATGGGAAACAGATGAATGGCAACTATTATTAAATATTAGGTGGGTCTCTAGAGTCTAAGTTTGGGGCCTGGAACTCACTGAGTTTTTCCCTCTTTCTGAGCCACAGTTTCTGCCTCTTCCTAAACCATGAGGCTCAGTTTCTTCATCTGTAAAATGGGATAACATCCATAATTCTCACAGGGCGACCCAGGCCATACACCCACCCTAATCCCCACCTCCTCAAACAGTGACCCGGGCACTCACTCTGCTGAATGGACTTGAGGCCACGGAGACAGGTGGCAGCCAGCAGGAAGCCACAGCCAGCGGGTGGTGTCCGGAGCTCACCTGCCAGGCTGCAGGCAGCCCCCAGGCAGAGTGGGCCCATGGCAGCGAACTGCAGTGGGTGGTGGCGCCGGCCGAGCAGCAGCGCCGACAGGGCCAGTGTGATCAATGGTGTGGTAGTGGTGGCCAGCTGAGCCAGGTCCAGGGGTACAGAGCTCAGGCCGACGTTGCCGCAGGCCATCGAGGTGCCGAAGGTAAGACTGAGCAGCAGCACTTGGCGGTGGGTACCACTGGGCATGGGGCGTCGAGCTCCCCGATGGCATGCCAACGCTGCTGCTAGCATGTGCAGTGCTGAGAGCAGTAGGGGCCGCCCAAAGCCATGCACCGTGAAAATCCACTTGTTGAGGCTGGACATGCTGGCTCCGGTCAGCAGCCATACCAGTGCTGCCACGGCCACCCGGACCCGGCCAGGCCGCCCAGGGGCCTGGGGGGGATCGGGGGGCCACTCGGGGGACCCAGCCACCCGAGCACCACCAGCCACTGCCGCTGCCTCAGCAGAGGTCATCCTGTTGTCATGATGCTCCAGGGGACAGCGGCACATCCGTACCAGTGGGACTGGGGCAGGAGGCTAGCTCCCCAGGTGCCCAGCTCTGAGCCACCAGAGAGCCCCACTTTGGGCCAGGCCAGATCCTGGTTTCTCAGCTCCCGACCTTCCTTTCAGACAGGTGAGATAACTGCTTCTGCTCCAGGCCTGGGCCAGCCAGGTCCAGGAGCTATGCTGCGTTCCCTGCTCAGGCAGGGCAGAGCCCGGGTCGTGGCTGCTCGGATGCCAGGCTCTCTGGTGCCCACGCTGGCCTAGTAAGCTCCGGCCCCTCTGCCCCGCGCCAGGTGAAGCCTCTACTCTTCTCCCTGCCTGGTGCCCACGCTATGCTTAGCTGAAATCCACCTTCCTTTTCCTCTTCGGTCCAGATTCCGGGATCTCCTGCGTGTTCAGGCCATGCCCGGGCCTAGCTGGGGCAATCCAGGCTCCTGCGCCCCGTGGTATCCTGTGGTGCCCAGCAGTGGCGGCTCCCTGCCTCCGACAGTGCCCAGGCCCGCGCCCTGGCCAGTGCCAGGCGGTGAGCTCGGCTGGGCTCGGCTCCGGCAGGGCCTGTCCTCCAGCTCCCGGCGGCTTCGGCTGCGGCTCGGGCTGCGGTCGTGAATCCCGCAACTGCTCGCTCCCGGATCCAGACCCGGCGGGGCTCCCGGGGCGAGGCCCCGCGCTCTTGGCCCCGCCTCCGCCGCCGCCGCCCGCGCCCCGCCAGGAAAGTTGGGCCGAGTCCCTGGCCCCGCCCCCGGCCAGGCCGCGCCCCCGGAGCCCGGAGCCCCGGGGGAGGTCTCGCCCCGCCCCGCCACCATCCTGGATTAGCCTCGCGCTCCCTCCATCAGCTGACATCCTCCCCGCCGTCCCCCCCCTACCTGAAGTGGTCAGCCTGTCTGTCCGCCCTCCCCCCACTGGTGTTGGATCAGACCCCTCCTCACTCAGAGCCAAGGCGAGTCCCCCATAGAGACCAAAACGGGGAGGGAGAACTGGGGTATCTTTCTGAGGGAGCACAATAAACGCCCCAGCTTCACAGGAGGCTCCCTCTTCTAGGACCCTACCGGGGGCCCCCATTCCAGGACCTTTTTAGGGACCTTCCCTTCCCTGGCCACCGTTATCCGTGGGACCTCAGCATCCAAAAGAATTGGACCACGGGGTCCCCTTTAGGCCTCTCCATCGCCCCCCCCCAGTCCCAGGGCGGGCCCCTCTGGGCAGGCAGTGGCCGCTGAATCACCGCGGCCACCGCAGCTGCGGAAGCCGGGTACCGCTGGCCAGCATCCACCCCTGGCCTGCCCTGTTCCATCTCCCGGGCACTCAGGGCTGACTCATAACTGGACTTCCTGGGGTCCACCCTCTGGCCCCAGCCCTAGCGGGACAAAGAGCCCTGGGCTGGCTGTGTGGCCGAGCAGCTGCCACTAAGCCCTGGCCCCTTCCTGGGGCTCAGCGTTCCCATCTGGACGCGGGATGCTCAAGGGCGAGACAGGCTGATCTGATGCCAGGCTCGGCGCTGGCCTCTCTGAGAGCCTAGCCAGGTGCCCAGTGCCGGCTGCCAGCATCTTTCCTGACGTGGGGCTTCTTTCTCTGCGTCCCCACTGGACACAGCTCATCCCTAGCCTGTGTGATGACAGCAACCTGTACGGAGCCACAAGGCCTCCCAGGGCGGCTAATTAGCCCGGTCCGCGGCGCCCTCTGGTGGTCAGACCCCAGAATGACTGCAAGTGTCCCCAGCGCCCGTAACAATTCTTGGATCTGGATGTAAAAGCCCCAGCCTCACTAGAAGTGCCTGCAATCAGACGCTCTATGATATGGGTTCAGGAATCTGCATTTTTACATTTGTGTCTGGTGATTCTGACGCCCGCCGGAGCCTGCAAATCACTGCTGAGTATCCCACACTGTGGGGCAGGGGATTGCCAGGCCAAGGACAAAAATATGGGAGTATTTAGACAGGGTTTCTCAGAAGGGGTTGTAGGAGGGAAACTGAGCCAGTCCAGGGAGCATGCCCCTCCCCCCATTTTCTGAATAGGAGGAATCAGGGTCCCTTAAGGGTTATATTCTTTGTGGGATTGTCAGTTTTCCAGTAAGTTTCCTTTAATAAAAAACTGTAATAAAATTTTTTTAAAAAAATAGACCTTCTCAGAGCTGAACTTGTGAGGAGTGGTGGGCAGTGAAAAATCTGTCTACATCTGCTCTGAGATTGCCACAAGTGGCTTGCCCCTGCCCTGCCTGGAGAGGGGTGGGCTATGAAGAATGAAGATTAACCAAGACGAGGCATGGGTGCCTTGATGGGATGGAAAGAGCTGCACACTTGGGGGTGGAGGCAGGGGGGGGGCTGAGGACAGAACCCAAAGCAGGTGACCCATCAGATGATCCCAGATGGGAGTCCAGAAGGGCCAGGGTGCAGAAAGATACCACCACTGGCTGCCAGGGACAGAGGGCTCCATCCCATCTGCTCTGCAGTTTACTCCTTGAGCTGGGTGCCACAGAGAGCTCAGTGACAGAAAGGAATCAAGTATGGGAGGGGTCTGTGGCTTTCTCAGTTGGTGTCTCAAGGAGTGGGGAGGCGGCAGGGGGGTGTAGTGGAAAGTCTTGAGGGCTGGAGTCGATGGATGAGGGTCTGGGCTCTGCTACTTCCAGACTGTGTGACCTGAGGCAACCTGCACACCTCTCTGAGTCTTTACTCTCCTGCGACGGGGCTGTAAAGGGAAGAGTCACAGGGCAGGTCCTGGATCCTCCTGGATGTACACCAGGCAGTGATAAGGAAGGACAAGTGGCCCAGCTGGGCGTGGCTCAGCAGTTGATCCCTGACCTAGGATCCAGGAGATCGAGGTTCAATTCCCCATCTGGGCACATGCCCGGGTTGCGGGCTCAATCCCCAGACGGGGGCATGCAGGAGGCAGCTGATCAATGACTCTCATCATTGATGTCTGAAATCAATAAAGATATATTTAAAAAAAAAAAAAAAGGAAGGACAAGTGAACAAGCATCCTGGGTTCTGGGCACAGACAACTCGCCTTGAGAGGCTGCTTTGTCATTTGGCTTTCTGATACTTTGATGTTTGTTTCAATACAAAAGAATTTTTAAATTGCCTACTTCCCCCACCTGCCCAGACCCTACATATTTGAAACTGGCACCCTAGGAAGAGGCACCTGTTTAATCTTTGGTTTCGAGGACTCCATGTGTATCACTGTAAAGCCTGACAGACATGCTGCCAATCAGAGGGCCCCTAACCTTGGTGGGGTGTGCAGGGTGTCTCCCTGGCCTGAACCCCACTTCCCAGAGGGTAGCCCAGGGCCTTCCCACTGAAAGGCAGGGTCCCTGCACCCTGGCTGCCGAGGCCTGGGGTGGTGTCCTGACTGCACTGGGGGAAAGCCAGGGGTGAGAGCCCAACCTCCAGGGTCTTGGGCCTCTGGTTGAACTTGGTGTTTTCCATGTAATCATAACAATCATTGAAGCCCCCAGTTTTCAGTGTTTGAGTGAAGCAGCCAAGAGGCCACCGCAGGCCAGGTCTGTCTATCTCCTAAGCCATGCTTGACACTGTGGTGAGTCAGTTTCCCTCTTTGAGCCTCAGTTTCCTTATCAACGACCGCAGAGTTATGCAAGAAAGTGTTTAACAAGTACATGCTCCCTAAACAGTAATCAACGTGGCCACTGCCAGCATCGTTTTCCCAGGACCCAGAATACGCACCCACCCTCCTCTGCTCCCTGCCTGGAGGTATCTCCGCTTTCTCTGCTCATGGCACCTGCACTTGCTCCCTAGCATGAGGCATCAGGACGCTGGGGCATGTGCATAATCAATACTTTAATCATTTCGAAGATTGACTTTGAGCAGGGCCCTCACCAGCTGCTATGCCACAGCCAGCTCTGAGGCTGCCGCCCTCCCAGTGGACTGGAGAGCTGGGCTCAGGGCTGCACAGGTGCTCCCTGTAGGACCCCAGTCCCAGAGCAGGCGGTGCTCACAGTGCAGCGGCCAGCAGCCTTCTTGTGCTAAGGAGTCTGAGTTGCTTCAGACTATGAGTGGCCTTCATGACACGCCCCCAGGGCCAGGCTGGGCCAGACCCAGGCAGACACCCCAGGGAAGGTGCTTGGCTCCCTACTCCCAGGTGGGCAGTGGCTTAGGAGCCTTGCAGGGGTGGTGGTTGCAGCCAAGAGGCCACCGCAGGGGGACATTGCTCCAAGTGCGCATGAGGTGGCGGCAGGGTCAGGCAAGTGCCTGTTACAAGGATATCTGGACAGAGGGTAGAGGTACAGAGATTATTCAAGGCAGCTGGAGTAGGTGAGCTGGGAGGCTACCAGGTAGCCAGTCTCAACTCAATGGTTTCTCCATCCTTGGGTCTGTAGTCAGCAATACCTGCAGAAACAGTTTGAGCAGGGATGTTAACAGGGCAAAGCGTCCCACCCACCCCCATCTCATCTTCTGGGCCTCCACTCTGAGGTCAGGGTCCGTCAGATCTGCTCAGGGTTTGGTGGTAGGAAACTGGGGGCTGTCCAGAGCCGGTGTGGAGACTCTGAACTCACCTGTGACCTAGGGTCCCTGAGGCCCACAGCTTCATTTTGCAGTGGGGCAGCCCCCAGAGGGTGGGTGTTAGGGACAACCTACTGGATAACCAACACAGGGTGAAAGGAACCAGAGACACTGACAACACCTGACGGTCACTGTCTTTATAGTCCCTGAGGGGCTGCCAGGAAGAGGGACTTGCTCAGTGTGGCCTGGAGGGAGAACCAGGACCACAAGCAAAGTCTCCTAGAAGCCAGCTTTCACTCACTGCAGACAATCCAGGCTCCAGCATGACACCTGGGATCAAGCCCCAGCTCTGTCACTATTGGCATGACTTTGGGCAAATTAATGAACCTCTATGAGCGCTGGTGTCCCCATTTCTGAAATGGGGCAGTAAAGATATCAATAACTGGGCCCTCCTTCTTCCCACAGGGGTGGCCATCCTACTGGACTGGAGGGCCAAGGGGGAGGGAGGCAGAGGACGCAACCACCCACATCTGCCTCATGGCTGAGCCCACTGGGCTCTCCCCCTAGGCTACATCTTCCATCCAGCCTCTATTAGTAACAGAGGCCAGATCTGGGGTCTTCATCTGCCACCCCTTTGTTTTATTTATCAATTTGTTCAGAAGCCAGGCAGAGAAAGAGAATGCTTCTCATGGGGCTCCCTCAGAAAGTTCCCACCTTCCATAGAGCACTTGGCCCAATGACTGGTACATGGTAAGTGCTGAGCAGAAGTTCCACGAAGCAGGAGCAGGGGCAGGTGACTTTTAAGAGTCTGTCTGGTGACTGGGCTGTTGCACAATGATGCTCATGACAGTTTGAGACATAAGACGTAAAACTGGAGACAACTTAGAGGTCCACCCATCCTGATCCATGCCCCCTTTTGAAGTACCCAGCACTGGGGCGGGCACTGAATGGCCTAAGCAAGTCATGTGGTGATCCCTTCTCTTCAGCCAATGGTGGTTGCAGAACCTGGGCCATCTCCTAGCAATAGGGGTGGGCCCGGGAATGCACCTGTGTCCCCATTCCACCTTCGAGGCACCAGGAGAAGTTTGCTGAGGAGTCAGACAAGTTTCCTCAGTCCTAAAAAAGAGGGATCTCTCTGGAAGAGGAAGCCAGCTAAGAGAGGGGGACAGAGTCCCAGGGAAGGGGGCTGGAGCCCAGGTTACACCAGCCCTGAAGTCCTCGCTCCTTCTGGACTCCAGTCACTTGGGCCAACGGCTGTCAAATTGTGGGAGCTAATTTGCACTGCATTTTTTGTTATTTGCAGCCTAAAGCGCCCTAGTGGATAACATATTCTATGTGGCCATTACAAAGAAATGGGAAGATCTACACACACCAACATAGAAAGGTATCTATAATATATTAAGAATGAAAAAAGTTGGAAAACAGTACATAGAACTGCACCATCTGATATGCTAGCAATTTACCACATACATGGCCACTGAGCACTTAAATATCTTAGTAAAAAAAAAGAGCATGCAAAATATGTGATTAATAATTTTACATTGATTTCATCTTAGAATGACAATATTTTGTATATACTGGGTTAAATAAGAATATATTACTAATATTAGTTTCACCAACTAGAAAATTTAGAATTACACGTGGGGCTCACATTTTATTTCTATCGAACAGCATTGCTATAGAGTATGGCTCCATTTTTTATGAAATGACAAACTTACATATTTAAAAACTCTCTGGAAGAAAATACACCAAAAGTTAAAAGAAGTTATTTCTGGGTAGCAAATTACAGGTGATTTAAATGTTCTTCTTTTTTTGCCTATCTGATTTCCTAGAGTTGCCACACTGACTTCCCTAAAAATTCTTAAGAATTCAGTTAAGTAAATTATGCAACCTTGAGCATCAGTGATTATCCAAGGCTGGGGCCCAGAAAGGTTTGGGGGAAAGCTGGGGTGAGTTGACAAAGCCTCACTTCTGGGACAGGGCTGGGGTGGGGGACACATCTAGAGGTGGCCGGCCACCAGACTCACCTTGCTGCAGCGGGGTGTCTGGGGCTCGGATAAGCTGCCAGAACTCACGTTCTCCTACTTCTTTCCCCATCACAGAGGTCAGGTAAGGGCCTGACAAGGAGGGCTGTGTTCCATACCTACCAAAAGGGACAAGCAAAGAGGGAGAAAGGGTGAATTTTGCTCCCATCGACCCAAGGGCAGAAATGGAGCTCACTCACACTAGGAACTCAGGGCCAGTGCTAGCCAAACCCTTCCTGGGCCCTGTCCAGCCCCACTGACACTGCCCATTCAGGGGACTTCATCTCCTCTGTGTTGACCATGACCGTGGCCTGCAGGAAGGGGCGCCTATTACATTATCAACCCAGCAGCTGGCCCCTTTCTGAAGGTTGATGTTGTAGGGGTGAGAATCTGAAGCTGCCAGCATCACACATGAAATGCCAATGTCCAGTGAGAGAGGGTGAAGCCAGTGTGCAGAGAGAAGCTAGGGTCTGGGTGACCTGATGGAAGGCGCTCAAATTCTCTGGGCCAGATTCCCCATTGGTAACCCACTGGTAACCGGGGACGTGCTCCCATCTTATTTAGGCACGGCCCTGGTCCAAGGATGTGGGATCTGGTTGGGCGAGGGCTGGAAGGTGGGGGGTCTCACATGAATCCTCCGAGCTCCTGGGCCTTCTTCAGGACATCTTCCAAGGACGACCCAGCAGGGACAGAGATGTAGTGTCTGTACGGTGGCCAGACACTGGGGACCTTCAGCATGACATGGATGACCTCCGGGACTTGAATCTGTTCGGGGGTCACCGCAGCTGGTTCCAACATGACTGTATGTGGGAGAGAGGACGCGTCAGCCAGTGTGAGGGCAGGGGGCCTGGGTGTTAGTCTTCTTTTCTTCCCTTGAAGACACTGTGACCTATCAGGACCTCCTCCTTCCATATGGTTCCATCTCAGTCAACACCACCACCACCCGCTCAGCTGAAATCTGGCCACCATCTCAGGCCACTCTCATCCCTTAGCCCCCACATCCCCAGCCACCCAAGGTCAGGCCCCTCAATGGTTTTCTGCCTCCAGTATCCCCTCTCCCACCTATCTGTCACACAGCGCCCCAGAGGGCTCGTTCTAGAATATGCATTTGCTCATATCACTGCCCTGTTCTCTCTGGGGTCTCCTTTCCTTTTCATTCTTCTGCCTGCCACTCCAGCTCATTCTCCCAGACCCCATTCTTTAGCCAGACCCTCCACCCAAATTCCAGCCTTTACACCCCTGTGCCTTGTTGCCTCTGCTCCGCTCTGCCCTTCCGTCTGCTCCGCTGGCAAATCCCACTCACCAACTCAAGTCCCTCTCCCAGGGGAAGCCCTGATTCAAGCTGCTAATTGGGACTCATTATAACGTATAAGAGCTAAACAAAATGTGTCACTCCCTATCTATTCACTCATTCATTCATTCATTCATTCAAACATTTCTGTACTTGGTATTGCAGAAGGGCTGGAGATTACTGGCCTGCACAGAACTCTCCATTTGATGTCTCCCTCCCTACACTGTGAGCTTCTAGAAGCTGTGACCATATCTTAGCTGCCAGTGTGTCCCACGCACACCCACAAACTCCTGTTGACTCAACAAATCAGGACCAAACAACTACCCCTCACTGGGCCACGCAAATTTCAATGAGTGTCCTGCAGATTGAAAATAGCTGAGCTTCCGTGAAAGGCTCGGCTACCTCTTGGTGCCAGGCAGTCTGGGGAGATGAGATCCACATAGGTCTTGTGGTTCAGGACAGGCAGAAGCTGGGAAATCATGAGGGCATTCTGGAAGGCCCCGTCCCGCAGGCTGGCCAGCAGAGCAGTCCTTGCATTGAGGCATGCTGAGCCCAGCTCCACCCCGGGCACAGGGGAGGTCATCAGCAACTGGTGACAGAGTAGGGGAGAGAAGGAGGTGGGTCAGTAAGCAGGGAGAAACCAGGTCTTCCAGCCCCTGACTAGCCCACCTCCCACCAGCCTCCAGGATGGACCACAGTCCCAGAGTGTCTTTCCCACCTGCAGGGCCAGAGGGGTGCTGTAGACATTCCCAAAGTGACCCTCTGGGGTCTGGGCCCTCAGGATCTTCTCTTGCACTGTCCTGATGGCCAGGTTGATCCGGTTTCTCAGGTTGGGGTTGAGGTTGGAGCGCTCCAGACAGGTGAAGGCCAAGCCTGCCATGGCCACTGTGTCTGCGGGGGACAGAGCCAACTGGGGTCAGCCCAGGCAGGGCAGAGGGGCAATGGGTGGCCACAGGAGGGCTTGAAGAAGGGGGTCAACATGGTCAGATCCGCATTTTAGAAAGTTTCCACAAGCTAGGAAACCAACTCAGCTCAGTTTGCCCAGGACTTTCCCAGTTTAGGAAAGTGTCCAGTGTCCTGGGAAGTCTCTTAGCCAGGCATTGTGCTAAGCCCTTTACTTATAAGGCATGCCTTATCGAGATGCTGCTGGGAGGTTATTTTATAGGAGAAACTGAACTAGAAAGGCCAGCTGACTTGTCCAGGATGTCCTACAATGAGCATGTGCCATGGAGCTGGGGTCAGGATCCTGGTCCATCCCCAATGCTGGTCACAGCCGCTGTACCACACACAAACCCTCACCACTTTGCTGCTAATGGACTTGATAAGGAGGGGTCCCAAGGAGAGGTGAGCATGGGGCCAGGGGTGGAGCCTGGCCTCACAGGGTCTGACTCACTCACCCACAGAGAGGTGGCCCTCGTGGAGATGGTGGTCATGTTCCACGGCATACAGGAGCTTGCCAATCACGCTGTCGTGGACCCGCTTCTGGTGGACACACAGGGCCAGGATGCTCAGGCCATACTGGTAGTAGCTGGTGTGGGGATGGCCCTTGTGATCATGCCCTGAGAGGGAGAAAACCAAGGGGCAAGGGTGTCACTCCAGGTCTGAAGGGTTGCCTCTCTGCCCCTTCCCAGCAACCAGCCCCACCAGCACACAGGACCCTCTGACCTATACTTTCTGACACCCTCCTTTGGGTTATGGGATCCTTCATTCCCTCGACCCTTACTTGCTGAGGCCCTGCTAAGTGTCAGGCGCTGTGCTTAGAGGTATGAATACAGTGACAACAGGCCAGTCACCGTGCAGCTGGGGCCTCCGACAATAATACAATCCACACTCAAGGGAGCACGATTAGAACTGAAATGTGGATGGAGGTCCGTGCGGTGGTAGAACACAGGTCTTTGAGTATCTGGGGAGTCAGGACAGGAGTCTGCAAGGAAATAAAGCTGGGGAAGTGAGGTGGGAGAGAGCTAGAGGGGAGGGAAACCTTCCAGATACAGGAAACATATATGGAAACCCTGGTTTGGGAGCTAAGAGAAGGCCAATGTGGTTGGAGCCCTTGGAGGGGCGGGTGAGCCAGAGAAAGGGTGGGAAGAGCCTGGAGAGCAGAGAGCGGCAGACAGGCTGGGCCTGTGGGCTGTGAACACAGTAGTGAGCAGCCCCTGCAGGTTTTAAGCAGCGCTAAATGAGATCAGGTTTATATTTAAAATGCTTGCTCTGTGTGTGCTGGTTCAAGTCAGGAGGCAAGAAAGTTAGCAGAGAGGGGGTGAAGAGTAAGTAATAAAAAGGCTATCCAGAGCTGGATAGTCATGTCAATCTTGGTGGCTGAGCAGCAAAACTTGCCAACTGAGTGCATGTGGAGTGTAGGAAAGGCTTGATCAAGGATGGCTACCGGGCAGGCCCAAGCCTTGAAGTAGATAGTGAGATAGGAGGCCTAGAGACAAAACCCAAAGTTCTGATGAGCCCTCCCCACCCCAGGCAGACTGCATCTCCTCACCAATGGACCTCTTCTCATCCTCCAGGAACCGCTTCAACTGTGAGACCAGCCTGTCCCCCTTGTGGCCTCCGACAAATTCACAGTTGGCCCTGAGAGCGAGCATGTAGAGAGCCAGCTGGCCCATGGAGGGCTTGGCCTGGAGGTCACTGTTGTCATCACTGGAGCCAAGCCTAGGACAAAGCCAGTTAACAATACTTCCCGGAGAAAAGGCCACCCAGGCAAGCCTGGCTTGGGGCACCCCCCCAACATTACAAAGTGGAAAAAATCCTAGTAGTTGGAAAATTTGCTGGAACCTCCCAAAACCAGATCTAGTCAGCCATCTAAATTGTGAGGTGTATGCCACACCTATTTCATAAAAATAAAAAAATTAAACTCAAGGACAAACTCTGAGGCTTCTCCCATTCAAATGGCCTGTGGTTGCCATTTTGGTCACGTCATCCATGTACCCTTCCCTTTCTTTCTTCTTCCTGCCCTGCATCCACTTCTCAAGAGGGGGTCCAAGAAGGAAATGCTCCATGGTTCTCCTGATCCTTCATCTCTCATCCAAATTCCCACACTGGACCTCAGAACAGGCCTCCCCTTAATCCCCCTAGAAAGGGAGCACAGAGTCAGATGCTGCTTCTGAGCTCCGTATGGCAGAGTGTGGTCATGGATTAGGAATGTCTGCCTCAGGGACAGGAAGGTACAGTAGCAGCACAAGGACCCTGTATTGGCCTCTCCAGTCTAGTCAAGCCAACTCCATTCAACAGATGGAAAAAGGCCCAAGGGCGATGAGACTTGTCTGTCTCCCAACCAAGCAGTGACAGGCCCAAACCAGAATGCAGGTCTCCTGTCTCTTAGGATGCGGAGCAAGACATGGGGAAAAGAGAAGAGAGAGCATGGCAATACCTTAGGAGGCTCTGCTGGTAATCGAGCTTGAGGCTGTGTAGATAGAGGGCCTCCTTGGTACTGGCCTCCAGGCTGGAGAGGCGCAGGCCCACATAGATACTGGGGTTCAGGTGCTCCAGAGAGAGTTGGTCCATCCAGGGCAAGAGGCGCTGGCCTAGACTCTGCACCAGGTTGCTGTCCACCTCTGGTATGTCTTGGGAAAGAGAACAGGGCAAGTGAGGTGGCAGGGGCAGGCCACCAGCAAGGAACTGCTTTTACCTTAACAGGGCCTTCTCCAAGGAATTAATGTCCCCACCCCACCTCCACCCAGAATACACCCTACTTGTATGGGAAAATCTGGCCATAATGAAAGGCAGTGGGGCAAAAGGGGGGAAAGCAGGTATCCTAAAACAGAGGTTAGAGTGGGCCAGGGAGGGGTGGTGGGCTGAGGGCAGAGGAAGCTGGTTGCCAGGCAACTACTCTGCCCATCAGGAGTGACAGAGAGACTGGAGGCCAAGCCCTGTGGTGTGCCCCAGGCACCGTGCCTGACCTCATTTGGTCCTTATGCCAGCCCCTTGATAGTCACTGTCATCATAGCTTTGCACAAAAGAGGAAACAAAACTTCAAAGTCATGTCTTACATGAGGCTGCTGAGGATGGACCTGCCTGCAAAGCCGCTGCTCTTTGAAACTATGCTGATTGCTTGTTCTACGAATTTACAAAAACTTCAACCCACACATGGAACGTTACATGTCCAGTTTTAAAACACTGCCCACTGGCTACCTGGGGCTGCTTGGTGAACTTCCTCTGGACAGATCTCAAAATAACCTTCTTCCTGTCATCCCTGTTTAGACAAAGAGCACCCAAGATGGTGAGGTGAACTGTTAGAAAGCCATCACGTTTTTAACCATTTATCTACGTGCTTTGGGATTTACCTAAAACTGTCTACTAAAATACAAAAATCCCCAGGAAGCAGAAGGCTCAGGGATATTTCCCAGCTGCAGCTGACCTATTTCCCAGGCGATGCTGACTTCTGTCCACCCCTTTCCATAGGGAAGGAACCTGAGCTGAGTAGGTAGCTTTGCAGTTACCTTGGACTTTTCCCCATCTACTGCCTCCAGGTCTCTGCAGGGCGCCTGCTGTGTCCTCTGTGACCTGTCCCGGGATACTGTGCAGGCTGCCCCTCCCAAAGGAATTGCAGGGCAGAGTGCCTCCTGGGCCTCCTGTCACAAAGCCCCATCTCTTCTGGTTTGAGTCCTACCATCTTAGGTTTGTTTCCCCAAAGTCATAACTATCTGTTGCTATGAGAGCAGGAAGGTAGGGGAGTAGGGTGGGGGAAGTAAGTGGGAATTGCTTTTCTTGACCTTTCTATCTCTTAGGGTCTTTCTGTGTGTGTCTCCCTTTCTCTCTCTCTCTTTCCTCTCCCCCTCCCCCCCCCTCGCCTCTCTGACTGGCTCTCTGGTCATCTGTCCCCTCCACATTTCTCTTTCCCTGTCCCTTTTCTTCAAAATAGTGAAGGAATTCCTGCCCCCACCCTGGGCTCTGCCCTCCGGCAGGTGAGTCAACCCTGGAGTTAGAAGTGATAAGAAGAGAAGCTGGAGCTATA
This sequence comes from Miniopterus schreibersii, assembly GCF_964146895.1. Lineage (NCBI taxonomy): Eukaryota > Metazoa > Chordata > Mammalia > Chiroptera > Miniopteridae > Miniopterus > Miniopterus schreibersii. Next base: position 15,807,377 of record NC_138122.1, read on the forward strand.
AACAGCCTCCTTGAAGGAAAGAGCCAGGCAGATTCACTGAGGGTAATAAAAGTGGCCCTGGGAGAGCACCCTTCCCCCTGAGTCTCCTGCTCGCAGGGCCACCCAGCTCTGCCAGCTGAGGCCTGACTGGCACTGGCACTCTGAAGCACACGAGCCCACCTCACACAAGCATCCCTTTTAATTTCACAGAGCTTTAAGCCAGTAAAGCAGGTGTGTGGGATCCTGGCACAAACAGGAGGAAGGCTGGGGAGCCTTCTTAGCCCATTTTGCAGGTGAGGGAATAAGGTTGGGAGTGACTAAGTGACTCAGCAGCAGCAAGCTGAGACCCAGCCCAGGGCTCCCCAGCTTCCATGCGAAGGAGACTTCTAAACTGGTCACGATCAGTGAGGTTGAAGACCAGGTCCCAGTTCTCCCCTGGGGACTGTCTAGACAGAAACCCAAGGGCCAAGGCTAAGGGGTCTGGTTGCATTTGCGGAACACAGGCTGGAGGTTCCTGGGGCCCAAGACCTTGTTCTGGAGTTCTGAGAACTGAGTCTGGCATAGCCAGCCTCCTGGGAAGCTGGAGCACCTTGGGCAGGTCAACTGGCCCCTCCAACCTTGAATGCTTTGCCTATCACCTGGACTTGACTGAACCTGCCTCTCCATTTCTCCAAGGATCACAAGAGCCCCCGGTGGTGCAAGTGCATTGACGAGCATAATGCTAGAGGGAAGAGGAGAGGTGGGTGGCCCCAGAGTTCAGAGGCTCCCCTTCCTGGCTTCTGCTTCCTGCCTGGCTCCAGTGCCCAGGTAGCCCCAAGTCTGTGCACTCAGACTCATAGACAGGTCCTGAGAAGCCTGTGGGGGCCCAGCCTGGCACACAAGTAATATAATGCAAATGTCTCACCCTGGCAGCTCCCTGCCTGTCTGGGACTCGTCTCCCCACCTGTGTCTCCATACTCACTTCCCTCTGCCTGGGAGGCCTGTCTGCCACTCCTTTCCTTGCCAGTTTCTTTTCTTCTACTGTGTTTCAGTTCCCATGTTGCCCCTAGCTCCTTGGAAATCCCTCCCCAACTTCTCTCCTTGAATAGGTGGCCTTCGTGCTTTCCTTTGGCACTCACCTCAGCCCCCAAACACAGCAGTGATTTGCCTCTTGACTTTATCCTTTCACTAGAATGGAAGCTTTAGGAGGACAGGGACTGTCTTGCTCTGTGTTCTTTCCCCAAACCCTAACACCACACCTGTCACAGAGAAGGCTCACTCAATGTGCACTGAATGGATAAATGAACAAATGACTGAATTAATGGAGGCGATCACGTCTGGCGGGGAGTCAGACATGTAATTAATCTCAATACAACATGCTAAATGCTGAGCCCAAACTGCTACGGGAGCCCAAAGAGGCAGGCAGATAGGTCGTACCTGCCTCCCACATCGGCACCTTGGTTTCCCCAGCTATATAATGCAGGACTTGGACAAGACGGTCCTTCCTCCTAAGGACCCAGGAGGAAAGAGGTACAGGGTAGGTCCAGATACTTACTGCAGATGTCAGCGAGAGCCCCCAGGGCCCCCAGCAGGAAGAGGAGGGCCCCAAGGTGGCCCATGGCAGCAGCAGGTGGGTGAGCAGCAGACAGAGGGCTGGGCAGACTCCTAGGCCCGGGCTCGCAGAGGCTGTCCTGACCACAGCCGGCCACTGCTCCGAACGAGGCAGCTTCCTGTCACTGATTAATCTTTGCACGTCTGGCAGGGTGCTGCTAAGTCAGCAGAGACAAAAAGGGAAAAGGTCTGTAGCTGAGGGGAAAGGAAGGCCAAAGAACAAAGGAAGGAAGGGCAGAGTGGCCTTCCTGGAGGTAGGTGCAAGCAGAGGGGAAGGGCAAGCAGGGATGGTGTGAGCCACACTTCGTCCTGCCCGGAGAGCCCGCCAAGTCTGTCCAGTAACCCCCAACTGTTCCAGCGGTGCGCGGGCAGTGCTGGGGGCCTACCTGTTGCCCCTCACGGAAGGAACCTGCACAAGCCTGGGACAGGGAACAGAACGGGGAGCCGCGGTGGTCACATGAGCGGGACTGCAGGAGTCAGCTGCTATCTGCCCGCCCAGAGGGGTGGAGCTGGCTGGACTGGTACCAGACGGGACAGTTTTCTTAACCAACCGGAAAACTGGGGGTACCCTGGAGATAAAACAAAACAAGTTAAGGAACAGGATTTAATCATTTGAGACACAGAGCCATGGGTAGCAGGGTTGTTTGTCAGGACTAGAAAAGTAACCTAAAAAAAAAATCTCTGCAAGGAGAGAAAATGAAGGATTTCTCATCTGCCCAGCCTCACAGGAGAATTGACGTACAAGCATGAACTATGGCTGTACTGTGTGACCTTAGCCAGGTCATTTAACCTCTCTGAATTTGAAATAGTTTCCCCTGTGTGAGAGGAAAGAGTTGGACAAGATCATTCTAACTAAGCTCCCTTCCAGCTCAGCTTGGGAAGATGTTAAGCCCTTAAAACACCTCTAATCATTTCCTAATAAGCTTTTTATTGCAATCATATTATGGCAAATTGCCAAGGTTCATTCTTTTATGATAATCTGATTTTGTTCCTGACTTATCACAAGTCAAGCTCTTGATATAGATACAGTCATATACCATATAATGACATTTCAATCAATGATGGATTGCATATACAATGGTGGTCTCATAAGCTTATAATGGAGCTGAAAAAAGTCCTGTTGCCCAGTGATGTTGAAGCAATCATAACATCATAACGCAAATGTTACAAAAATCAATAAGGCTGTGCTTGAGATGGCAAACACCTTTTTTTTTTTTTTTTTTTTTTAATAGCTGTACAGTGTGTTTGGGTTTCAACCCAGGTGTTATAAAAAAGTCAAAATGTTAAAAAAAAGTTAACGTTTTTAAAATAAAAAAATTACAGTAAACTAAGGTTAACTTATTAGTGTAGCCTAAGTGTACAGTGTTTATAGAGTCTACAGTTGTGTACAGTAATGTCCTAGGCTTTCACATCCACTCACCACTCACTCACTGACTCTCCCAAAGCAACTTCCAGTCCCAAGCTCTATTCATGGTAAGTGCCCTACACAGTGAACCATTTGTTATTTTTTATAATGTATTTTTACTGTAACTTTTCTATGTTTAGATATGTTTAGATACACAAATATGCACCATTGTTACAATTTCCTGCATTATTCAGTACAGTAAAATGTTGTACAGGTTTGTAGCCTAGGAACAGTAGGCTATACCATATAATTTAGGTGTGTAGTAGGCTATACTATCTAGGTGTGTGTAAATGCACTGTGTGATGTTCACACAATGAAATCACCTAACGAAGCATTTCTCAGAATGTATCCCTGACATTAAGCAATACAAGACTATACAGAGACGTGCATCTGTTTATGGAAGTACTTTATAAATAACAATTCTACTGTCCAGTGTAGGAAGGTTGGCTGTGGCCCATCGGGGTAAGATTCTAGAGAAAGAAGGAGCCCAGCTGGAGGCCTAACTTCTGTTGATCGGTGGGTTCAGAATTCCAGAGGAACCTCAGCAATTTGTGTGTAATGGAGCTGCCTTGGTCCAGGACAGGACTGCCTTGGCCCCCCACCCTCTGCTTGTGAGAATGATGGTGATGCTGGTTGTTGCCACCTCCTGGAGGACAGCCTGGAAGAGGTGGCCATAGTCAGAGACTCCTGATTGCTTGGCCACGAGTTCTGCAACTCTGCTTGGCGTTTCATCATTTTTCCAACCTACTGCTAAGGCTCAGAAAATATAAGTGGCCTCCCACGTTTGCCTCTGCAGGACAAATGTCCACTTTAACTTTATTTTACTCTCATAGCAGCGAATGAACTAAAAGAGAAGCCAAGGGCCCGCGGCTATCGGAGCGCAGCTTCACTTAGCGGCCCTGGTGGCCACTTTTCGGGCCGGGTTGCCAAGTTCCGACACCACCTAGCAACCGTTACCACGACAACACAACTCGCGCTCACGCACTTTGAAACGCGGCTCCCCTCTGCATCCCAGAAGGCACTGCGCTGTCTATAAGCTTTCCGCCCCTCCTCCATCCCAACATGCAACGGGGCTCGGACGCCCTGCGTTCGTCCTGACGATAATTATAGAAATGCCTTAATATCTTCCCCGGTTTAAACTTTAAAACTGTCTGCAATAGACGCGTAGGTGGGAAATAGGGCAAAAGAACAGTCTTAGTGATTTTTTTTTCCTTCTTAGATCTTGAGGAGGAAAGCCCCATCTATTCCTAGACTCGCTCAGGCACCTTGTTGGGCAGCCTGCGCAGACGGCTGCGTGGGGGCCTCGGGGCCTTAGGCAGGGCACACGAGGGAGGAAGTGGCGTTGTCAGTCCGCGCTGCGCTGGTATCCCCTTCGTGGAGCCATGGGAGGCCTGGAGAAAAAGAAGGTGAGTGGGGGTGATGTTGGGGCGGAGCAGCAGCGGGGTACTCGGGAAGTGGGAAACGGGCGCGACGGAGCCTGGGGCCTACGCCTTTTCTAGGCCTTGGTCCCTCGTGGGTACGGAAACGATTGGGATCAACGCGACGGGAGACAGTCGTGAGAAGGGGTCCGAGGATGGGCGAGGAAGGCAGTACTTGTCCGGTGACATCCGGGAAAGAACCCTGGAGTAGGACTCTAAGAGAGTTGGTAACCAAGCATAGATTCACCCGGAAAGAACAGATGTTTACTGAGTAAAGAGGGATAAATGTTACATAAAGTTCTCCATTACGTCGAACTCATCGTCTCGAAAACTTACCCCTTTGCTCTTGGAACAAGGCCATGCCCTGGACACTGGGGATGAGACGTAAACAATCACATGTCGTCCCTGCATTCTCCTAGCTCATTTTCTAATGGGGAAGGTGAACACTAAAATAACCAAATAAAACTATCAAAGATTGTTAAGTGTGTTGTGAAGGAAGCAGACGAGGGATAAGAATGGGGCATATAAAAGGATACTTCAGTTAGTATTGTGTTGGACGGTGTCTCTGAGTCATAATATTTAAGTTGAAATCTGAAGACTAGAAGACCTCGGATGGGTTCTGGGGCACAGGAGTGCTTACTGAACAAGCCTGGCAGGGGAAACTAAGTGCCAGGGCCCTTAGTTGGGGAAGGCTTGCTGTGTACAAGGAATTGGAAGGACACCATGATTGCTGGGGTATAATAAACCAAGGGAAGAATGGCATCTGCTGAGGTTGAGGTTGGGTAGGGACCAGATCATGGAAGTCCTGTCAGCCACAGTGAGGAGCTTGGACTTTATTCTAAGTGCAGTAGGACTCAACTAAAGGGGAGTAACATGATCCGTTTTTCAAATTCCTGTTGCTGTGTGAAGAATCATTGTGATGCCATGAAAAGATTGGGGAAGGGATAAGGGTGAGGAAGATGTAGCTGCCTCAAGTGTTTCCTTTAGCTTGAAAGCTTCTTTTGCCAATTTGTGTTTAATCCAGTACACTGTTGAGTACCAAGTAAGAACAAGTGATTGGAACTACAGAGATATAAGATGGAAAATCTTCTCTAGTGGCACAGATGCAGATATGTAAACAAATCATGACAGTTTTTGAAGCTGGGTTTCACAGCATTTTGAGCCAGATAAAGCTTTGTTTGAGCCAGATAAGTGCACTGGAAGGGCTGTCCAGTGCACTGTGCAATGTTTAGTAGCATACCTGACCTCAACCCACAAGGTGCCAGTAGCATCCAACAACCCAAAATGCCTAATCCCCCCCCCCACACACACACACGGAGTAAAATCACCCCAGTTAAGAACTAGTTATCCCTTTAATGTTTAAAAGGATAAGCATGGTGACAGAGGTATGTGTGGCATAGGCAATGGAAAACACTTTTTAATAAAGACAACTTTCTGAGATAGTCTGAAAGTCATTTTTGTATCCCCAGGACTTGGCATGGGCCTGATTCCCCAATGGGCAATTAATAAATGTCTGAAGGAAAGAATGAATGAGGAGTGTGTTTTGTGGCTGTAGGGTTGTCCATAAACATACCCCTCAGGAGGCTACAGTTTTATTTCTAAAAGCTGTTACGTGGCCATCCAGGCCCTTGCTCTCTGACTCCAGGGGTAGATCATGTTTGGAAAGGACATGCTTGGTTAGCATTGCATGGTGCTTGGTACAATGCACTGCTACTCTATCAGGGAGAGAGATGTGAGTGTGTGGCTGCATCTTGGCATCATAGACATCCAGATGGTTGCTCAAGACAATATGCTCCTTAGGAGCAGGTAGAGACTAGGCCTTTTATTTTTATTGCCCTCATAGCATATAGCTTAATGCTTGAAACATAGTAGAGGTCCTGTTATTGTCTGTTGAATGAATGAATGGGGAAGGGGAGAGGCTTTGTGGTTTAGAGCATGTATTTTCAACCAGATGATATCACCCCCAAGGGAACAAAAATTGGTTGAGGGTGGTCTTAGATATTACAATTGTTTGTGACTCTTTAAAGGGCCACATTACATAAACAGATCTATAGTATATCTGTGGTATTAACATTTTATGGGGCTGTGAGAGGGGGCAGTTAAGGGGGGAAAAGTCTAAAAAGGCTTCTGCTGGTGGGGTTAGGTGATTATAATAAAAATTGAGAAATCTGTTTAGTGGATTAGGCACTCAGGTTCTGGACTCAGACCTAGGTTTCACTCCCAGCTCCAGCTCTTAAAAAGCTGTGTGTGACCTGGGCAGGTTATTTCACTGAGATATCCCCTCCCATGTGAAATGAGAGTTTAATGAAACCCATGTCACAGTGTTGTGGGGATTAAATGAAATCATGTGTGGAAATGGCTAATCATAATGGACAATACTAAGAGCTACTACTAAGTGCTTGGCACAGCACTTGATCCATAGGAACCTCACAATTCCTAGCACCATGCAGATGTATGTGTCCTTTATGTTGACCACTGCAAGGCCGGTGCAAGAGAGCTCATTCAGGTGGGTAGGCTCCCTCGCTACAGCGTTTTCTATTCCAGAAGCCACTTTTCCAGTAATACTTGCTTTTAGCATGCGACATGCTCAGAGATTGATGTCAATCATTTTAATCATTGCTAATGGGAGAATTGGTGTGTTTTTTTCTCCCCAAGTATGAACGAGGCTCTGCCACTAACTACATCACCCGAAATAAAGCCCGGAAGAAACTGCAGCTGAGCCTGCCTGACTTCAGGTGAGGTTGGATAGGAGTGGAATAGGGGGGTCTCGGGTCTTCCCTGCGCTGCTACAAACTCTGTCTGGAATTCTGATATTCCTCCTCTTTCTCGCCTGGCCTTGTTTTAGTAAGTTGTGTTTTGCGAGGTGTGGTCTGTGGGGAAGCTGGAGACCTGGGTTACACTACCCTGAGTCATCAGAATGGGCCATACTGCTCTCTTTCCGGATCTTTGTAAACCATCACCTCCCTTCTGGCAGAAGAGACACCTGACCCTACAGCTAGGGGTTCTCAACTCCTCATAGAGTCAAATCCAGACTCCTGCACGGCCTGTAGGTCCTGCCACCTAGCCCGCTTGTAGTCCTTCAGGTGTGCCCAGCACTTTCCACCCGTATAGGCTTTGTCCTTCTCAAGATGTTCTTCCACTTTCATATGGCTGAAATGTTGGTTTCTCAGGAAGGCCTTTCCTGACTCCTGTTGCTAAAAGCAGTACCTGCCATCTGGCCCCTCTCAGCAGCCTGATTGTCTCCTGTCTGGTGCTTGTGACAGTCCACATTATGTGATTTTGGGGGAATTTGTAATTGTTGGGACTCCTCACTAGGATGTTAGTTTTCCAAGGGCAGGCCCCCATGTTCCCTGTTTAGTGCTGTTTTCCAGGCCCAGTGTGGCCAGTGCTCAGCATGTTTACTGACAGAAGGAATGGCCTTTGTCTTCTAGGCGGCTATGCATCCTGAAGGGCATTTATCCCCATGAACCAAAACACAAGAAGAAGGTTAACAAGGGCTCCACAGCAGCTCGGACTTTTTACCTGATCAAAGACATCAAGTTCCTCCTCCATGAACCCATTGTCAACAAGTTCCGGGAATACAAGGTGAGGCTCGGGCTCTAGGGCCTGTCTGGATGGGCCCATCGCAGCTCTCTAGCCCACTAAGGGACCTTGGGCAGATTGTTTAGTCTCTCTGAGCAAGCCTGTATATCGGGCGACATAATTCTACCTGAAAGGAGTATTGCGAGGATTGACTGAGCTCACGCATGGAAATCATTTGCTCAGAACCTGGCAAATGATTAATGCTTTACCTGTTGTATTTTTCCCCTTGTTCTTCTGTAAAAGAGTAAATTTATTGCCTCTGAGGCAAAGATAGTGCTTTTTCAGGGCTCTCAGGTGTGTTCTCTGCCAAAAGGCACTGCTGCTATTCAGATTCTTTCTGGAATTGCTCCCAGGACACAAAGCTTTTCATTCCACAAATAGAAACCATTAAATTCTTGAATACCACAGGGAAAGTAGAGACTTGCTTATACCAAATGCAAATAATTGAAAGTAGACTGCTGTTACTGAAGCCTTTGTGGAGCAGCAGGGCCGGGCTGAGGCCTTCCGTGGGAGGGTTGGGGTGCCTCCTGGTGGCCACAGCTAGCTGCTGGCCCTCTTGTCCATCCAAGTCCACTGAGGTGGGTGGCTGGCCCTGTTTTGCTGCTGGATTTTAAAACTACAGTCATGATCACCTAATGATGCATTTCGCAGGACATATCCCATCGTTGGGTGATTTCATCATTGTGTGAACATCAGAGTATATACTTATACAAACCTAGATGGTATAGCCTACTACACACCAAAGCTATATGGGATAACCTGTTGCTCCTAGGCTGCAAACCTGTAACAGCAACTGTACATAACAATACAAGATTAAATCAAACCCCAGAGAAGGTGATGCAATCAAGAGATGCAGTAAACACAAGGTGTATGCGGCTGCTGCCAGCATAACACAATCTACCTTTTTATAACAAACTTTTTTTTAATAAGTAGAAAGAGTACACTAGAGTGTATTCTAGCACAGTAAATAGTATAACAATAAAAAGTATAGTATAGTAAATACATAAACCAGTAATACAGTTTATTATCATTATCAAGTAATATGTTCTGAACATAGTGTATTGTACTTTTATATGACTGGCAGTGCAGTAGATTTGTTTACACTGGCATCGTCACAAACACATGAGCAATGCACTGTGCTACGACGTTCCGATGGCTATGACAGCAATAGGTGATAGGAATTTTTCAGCTCCATTATAATCTAATGGGGCCACTGTCGCATATGCAGTCCATCGACTGAAATGTCGTTATATGGGCTCAGCTCGTAAGTAGGGGGGTTAGTTTTGATGTTTCTTAGAGTTGGCTGTTTTGCAGATCCTGGGCTGAGGAAGCAGATGACACAGTCACACAGCTTAAGGAGTCTTGAGAATCCTCCTGTCCCACATATACCTCCTCCACAGATGGCCCCAGCGTCAGCTTTCTCTTCCTCTTTTCTAGGTGTTTGTCCGGAAGCTCCGGAAGGCCTATGGGAAGAGTGAGTGGAACACTGTGGAACGTCTAAAGGACAATAAGCCCAACTACAAGCTTGACCACATCGTCAAGGAGCGGTGAGTTGGGGGCTCAGTCTTAGTACTGGGGATACAGTGGAGAATAAGACCAAGACCCTGTCCAAGCTGCTGGCATCCAAAAATCAAATTGCTATAATGATTGCAAGTCATAATGAGTGCCATGAGGGATGCTGTGTGCAGGGAACTGGGGGACACGTGTTAGTTACAGGCTCATCAGAGGAGGTCTCTCTTAGGAGAGAAGTTTGAGCCAGCCAGGGGAAACATAGTCCATGCAGAGGCAACAGCAAGTGCGAAAGCCCTGGGGTAAGAGAGAGCCAGAGATTTGAAGTTGCCACCTTGAGAAAGAGCGAGCCATTGACTCCGTCTGCCCTCTCTGACCACAACATATGGAAGTGGGTCAAGGCCTATTCCTTGGTTTGCAGTGGGTGTCTTGGGGACCCAGGATTTCTCTAATCCTCAGAGCTAAGTGGGCATGTTCTAGTTCCATGGTTCCTCCCAAGGCTGTCGGGAAGCTGGCACTGCCAGGCCCCTTAGTGGCAAGGCCTTGCTTGGAGAATGGGGTGTCCAGGGTGGCCCATAACCAAACCTATGAGTCTGTCCTTCTGGCCGTGCAGGTACCCCACATTCATAGATGCTCTTCGGGACCTGGATGATGCCCTCTCCATGTGCTTCCTCTTCTCCACTTTCCCCCGGACTGGCAAGTGCCACGTGCAAACCATTCAGCTGTGCCGCAGGCTCACTGTGGAGTTCCTGCACTACGTCATCGCCGCCCGGGCTCTGCGCAAGGTGAGCTCAGGGCCACGTGGCAGGGCCCCACCTGCTCGCTCTCTCCCTGTCCCCTTGGTTTTCACCAACCTGTCCTCCCTCTCCCCCCAGGTCTTCCTGTCCATCAAAGGCATTTACTACCAGGCCGAGGTGCTCGGGCAGCCCATTGTGTGGATCACGCCCTATGCCTTCTCCCATGATGTGAGTGTGCCCGTGGGGAGTGGCTTGTGCTGGGCTGTTCTCCCTCTGGCTCCTAGACAGCTAAGAGCGTGAGCAAAGAGGGGGTTCTGCTGTTCTGAGGTGTCCAGCATGTGCTGGGTTCCTAAGTGTTGGCTGGGAGTGTGGGGTCAGGTGGGGAACATGCTACATAGCATCATAATAAGAACTCAAGGCAGCCTGGCTCCGGAACCCCCCAGCTGGTTGACCTTGAACATGTTCCTTCACCTCTCTGTGCCTCAGTTTATGATGTGCTTCTACTTCCTAAACGTTGTGAGATTTAAGAAAAGAATTTTTCAAAGTGCCCTTAGCTTAATGAATAGTTAGTGGCTGCTGGGTTTGGGACAGTGGCTAAGCCCAGCCCTCCTCTCCAGCCCACTGGGGTCCTCATCCTACTCTGTTACTGGCAACTGCCGGACCTTAGCCAAGCTGATTTGCTTAATTCCTCAGTTTCCCCCATTCCTATCCCCCACAAAGGGCTAGGGGAAGTTAGGGAGGGTGAACACAAGGGAGACATTTAGCATGTGGCACTACTTGTCTTTTTTTAGACTGCAAACTTTTGACAGAGATTTCATGGAGAGAAATCCTGGTTTTGCCTTGTTATGGGGCATTATTAGCCTCTAGTCCCCCCACAGGGTCTCAGCCAGGCTCAGTACATGACTTGTCATTCTGTGGGCCTGCATTTGGCTCAGTTTCCTGCTTGTGCATTGAGAGGGAACTGGCACCTTCAGTGGAGAGCAGATGCACTAGCCTGGCCGGAGAGTGGGTTTGCTGCCAGGTTATCAGGTGCTCCAGGGTAAAGCCAAGGTCTGGGCTCCTTTCCTTTACCCTGGGCTGGTTTGAGGGCCAAAACCACTCCGACTATGGAGCAGCAGTGAGTTTAGTGGCAGTCTGCAGTCTGTGGGTGAGAGGCGGGCTTGGCCCTCAGCAGTCCCTAGTCCCACTCCTTGGGACAGGCTTGTGTGCCAGAACCCGTGGGTCTTTCCTCTTCCGTTCTGCCCCTCCTCCTCCCTTTCTGCCTTCTCCACTCTGCCTTTCCTCCTTCCTCTCTGGCTCTCCTGCTCCTTCCTTGCCTCTGATGTCCCACCCCCATGCTGCTCAGACTGGGCTTTGTGTGTCGTCCCGGTGGTGAATAGGGCCCTGTGGAGGCCAGCCTCCACACAGCTGGCCTGGGGGAAGGGAACAGCCGCCATTCCTCCTTCCTTCCTGACCAGCTCACTGCCGCTACTTCCTCTCAGCAGGAGAATGGAGGACTGGTACTGGGTTGTAGGTGAGGCCTAGATGTGTCCCCTCCCCCTTAGTGACCAGCGCTGGGTCCTCCAGAGTAGGACCCAGGCAGGTGGGGGGAGATCCCACTCAACACTGTGCTGTAGGAAATGGAATTGGTGCTCAGATGCCACCAGGCCCATCAGGGGTCTTGCAGATGCTTTCAGAAGGACAGAGGTGTGAGTGGGGGCATAGGTGGGTACCTCTTGGCCCCTGTGCCCCCCTAGTCAGCTCACTGCCTGCTGGCAGGATGGAGAAACAGCTCAGAATTCTAGGCACGCCCAGCACAAGAGAGGAGTTGTGATTATTACCGATTTTGACATTGCTTGACATAGCCTCCTGTCCAGGTCCTGGAGGTCAGTAGGGCTGGGCTAGCCTCCCTGGTTGTGGGGGGCAGTGCTTCTCAAGAGTTGAGGTGCTTTGATTTGACTTTCAGAGCCTTGCCCTGTTTTGCTTTATCATCTCCTAAAGGGCCAAGATGAGCCCTTCTCTGTCTCCTGCTTGCTGGGTGGGCAGCTCACGAGGGTGGCTCTGTGCCTTTGTTAGAAGCAAGCAGCTTTTCTGCCCACCATTTCTCCAGAGCTCCCTGGGGCTGAGTCAGGCAGCTACCCCACCTGTCCTGGATCCTAGGTCAGTGCTCAACCGCTGAGCCACACCCAGCTGGGCTTACCCCACCTATCCTGCATCTTCAGCTTGTGCCTTTGTTTCTGACTGGGTCTGAGGCTGGGTCACTCATTTCTGAGTATCTTTCCCAAGACTCCTGCCACCCACTGCCCCCAGCTGGGCCAGCGATGGTACTAGGCTCTGGGAATGGTGTCCCCCGGAGGCTTGTGGGCTAGGCCAGAGAAGATATTAAACGAAGATTGTGGGTGGACAATGAGGAAGGCATGAGCTCTGATCAGACTGGGGGGGTGGAGGATTGTCAAAGACTTCCCTTTGCTTCCTCCTAGCTCCCCCTACATGGCTTGTGGATCTGGCACTGGCCTCTAGGACACCCCTAACCCTTGAGACCCCTGTTCAGCACCTCACTGGTTCCCAGATGCTCCTGAGTGGGGACACGCCATACAGCCTCTTTCTGTGGGTCAGAGTTCTGAGGCAGGGCTGCCCTGGAGAAGTACCTCACCTCGAGTAGGTTGTGAATGTCATCTTGGCACACCTGTCTTGCTGATGTGCCTCCTGTGCCCCGCAGCACCCGACAGATGTGGACTACAGGGTCATGGCCACCTTCACTGAGTTCTACACCACTCTGCTGGGCTTTGTCAATTTCCGCCTCTACCAGTCACTCAACCTGCACTACCCACCCAAGGTAGGGCCCAGCCTAGCGCCTCCTCCTCACTGTGCAGGGGCCACAGCCCTTCTCTCCCCACATGGAGGAAGGGGCTGTGGGCATCCTTTTTTTCTGACCTTCCCCTGCCTCCCAGCTCGAGGGTCAAGCCCACACAGAGGTGAAGGCCCATGAGGACACCTATGCGTTGGACTCTGAGAGCTCTATGGAGGTGAGAGGGGCTTCCAGAGCATGGGCCCTGCATCCCCCAGAAGGGTGGTCCCTGGCCCGGAGGTAGTCGTGGCTACATACGTGGTCTTAGGACTTCCTCAGAACCCAAATAAATGATGTCCCAGAACGGTCATTGTTACCCCTTCCCCACCCTGGCCACACCCCCAGATAAGCACCCCCCACAGACACACACACCTGCAAACAGCAGCCCTGCATTCCTGCCTCTTTTCTTCAGAAACTGGCAGCCCTCAGCGCCAGTCTGGCCCGGGTGGTGGTACCTGCAGAAGAGGAGGCTGAGGTGGACGAGTTTCCTGCCGATGGGGTGAGGACTGTGTTGCCTTCCAGGAGGAGCAGGCAGGGCAGGGGCATTGGGACTGAGGGATCTAGAAGGAAGCTGGGAGGGTGGTCATCTCCAACCCCTGCCCTGTGTCGGGAATGTGGGTATGCCTGAAGCGTGAGGCCTGGGCCCTTTCTCTGTAGGAGTTGGCGGCACATGAGGAGGACCGCAGGAAGGAGCTGGAGGCGCAGGAAAAGCATAAGAAGCTCTTTGAGGGCCTAAAGTTCTTCCTGAACCGTGAGGTACCCCGTGAGGCCCTGGCTTTCATCATCAGGTAGGAAGGTCAGCAGCACTGGCTCTGCCACACTCTGGGCTGGGTCTTGCCCTGCACAGGGCAGCCCTGGACGCCCACTGGTAACTTGGGGATAGTGTTAGTATCCACTTCTTAAGTCTGTTGTAAGGATTCAAAGTGCTCAGCATACCCTGAGCATACAGGAAGTGCTCATCAGAGGGCAGCTGGCATCCCTTACTCACTGACTTTGGACAGAAGGTCTCTGCTGGGTCAGCATGGGGGATCCTGGGGTGGGGAGGGGACGGTTGTGTCCTGGGAGGGTGTGCTTGGGGGCCAGTGGGTCCCAGGGCAGGCACCTCATGCCTGAGTACTTTTGTGGGCTTTCCCTTGTGCCTGTAGGAGTTTTGGGGGGGACGTGTCCTGGGACAAGTCTTTGTGCATCGGGGCCACCTATGATGTCACAGACTCCTGCATTACCCACCAGATTGTTGACCGGCCCGGGCAGCCGACCCCTGTCATCGGCAGGTAGGCCCCCAGGGTCTTTATCTCCCTCCACCTATTTGGGGTTCTGAGTGCAGAGGTCCATCTCAAGGCCTCTGTGGATGGAGTGGGGCCTCCGGTGGCCCACCTGACCCATCTCTGCTGCCATTCTGCGTCAGGTACTACGTGCAGCCGCAGTGGGTGTTTGACTCTGTGAATGCCCGGCTCCTCCTCCCTGTGGCAGAGTATTTCCCCGGGGTGCAGCTGCCCCCACACCTCTCACCCTTCGTGTCAGAGAAGGAAGGAGATTATGTCCCCCCTGAGAAGATGAAGCTGCTGGCCCTGCAGCGGGGAGAGCACCCAGGTGAGTGGGAGGGGCTGGGCAGGGTGGTCGTGCTGGTCTTTGCCCCCTAGGCCTCAGCTGTCGTTTCCCTTCTTGGCTACAAAGGTGGCAAGCTCCAGAGAATGGGGTAGCAGAGACACAAACTCACCTTTGGAGTGAGGGTTAGAAGAACGTCTGTGTTCTACAATCTGGTGTCCTTTGGGTTCAGAGTAATGCAGCAGAATGGTTTGGAAGTTGTCGTCAGTGTTTACGTAGGAAGCGGCAGAGCTCAGGAGTGGGGGTCTGGAGTTTCCTCTGAAGGCACCTGGGACTGAGGAGAGGTGCCAGAGGGGGCACGGTTGGGACAGCCCTGCACTGCCTGTGGAATGTCCCCAGGCTGAAGAGGGAGGGACCCGGTGCCAGTTCTCGTCCAGCCAGGGAAAGAGTAGACTTCCAGGGCATTCAGAAGCCATCGGCTATTTACAGGAAATTTGAATGACTCTGGAGAGGAGGACGAGGAGGAGGACAGTGACGGTGACAGCGACGGTGATGGAGGGGAAGAGGAAGAGAAAGAGGAAGAGGAGGCTGGTTCCGAAAAGGAGCAAGAGGCCCAATTGGCAGCTCTGGAGGAGCAGAGGATGGAGGGGAAGGTACTGGGGGGCAGCCCCACTGGCCATCTTGGTGCCAGCCCTGGCCTAGAAGGGCAGGTGCTAGGGGACAGGTGGCATGGGGATCTGCATGCACAAGCACCCGCCCTGCGTTCTCAGAAGCCCAGGGTGATGGCAGGCACTGTGAAGCTGGAGGACAAGCAGCGGCTGGCCCAGGAGGAGGAGAGTGAGGCCAAGCGCCTAGCCATCATGATGATGAAGAAGCGCGAGAAATACCTCTACAACAAGATCATGTTTGGCAAGAGGCGCAAAATCCGGGAGGTGAGTTCCTGTCACCTGTCAGGTGTGGCCACGCAGGTGAACTTTGAGGCCAGCTGGCTGTTCTTGGTGGTCTGTGGGCCCTCTCCTGCCTGCCTAGCCCGGCCTAGCTTCTGAGGCCCTCACTTGGGCCTGCGTGGGCATCTTGGTATTAGGAGCTCTCAACTGGGCTCCTCAGGGCTTCGGTCTCCTTCCTACACTCGGCTGTTTCTGAGTCTGCTGGGGTCTGGGGACAGATACGTCCCAGGAGACTCAGCCTGCTTTTATGAAGGACCATTTAACAGAAATGCCTAAAGTGTGTGTGGGGAGGGGGAAGGGGCGGCTGCAGGAGGTTTTGGCTAAGCTGCTGTTTTGTTTCTTGTTCACAAAGCCACATGTGCTCATTGGGGAAAAAATATTTTTAAACAAAAACGTTCTGTACATGCCAGAACTCTGTAATAGATGGCACAGAAGTGCTGTAGTCCTGCCCTTAGGGTGATCTGTAGTAACAGCCCCCAGGTTTCTTTTTGTGCATGTAATAACACAGATAATACTTTGGGGCAAAAGTAGGTTTACACTTGTGAGTACACGAAGCAGAGAGTTTATTCTTGTATTATTAATTATTGTATTGTTTTCCATACAAACAGCTGTAAACCTCCTTTTACCATAGCCTGTATTGATTGTTTTGCAGTGTTTTTTATTTAACCATAGCATGAATTTCATACAACACGCCACCTGTTCCCTGCTGAGAGGATTAGATTGTTTTCCATTTTTAGTCATTCTTAGAAAACACCCTTGAGCTGTCCCTGCCTACCTCCCAAAGTCTCTGTAGGGTTAATTCCTAGAAATATAATACCAGGTCGAAAGGCCTATCTGTTTTGTAATAGATATTTCCAGATGGCCCTGGGGGGGAGACTGTTCCAGCCTGACCCCTCCCCAGCAACTCCTAGTGAAGGTTTGAATGGTATCCAGGGGAGGGGGTAAGGGGGGCAGTTGCCTCATCTTTGGGAGCCAGGAATCCTCCTAATTTGCTGTAGGCCCATAAAATAATAGGTTTAAAGGTGAGGGCTTTGCTTCATCTGAGGTGGTTCAAATAGATTTGTTTTCCCCCATGGTAATTGCCTGTTAATTTTTCTGGAAGCTCTGCTTTTAAGGGATGGCCTCAAGTAGAAGGGGATGTCTCCTCTGCTCACTTGCCCCATCACAGCTTGATTTTCCCCTTTTTTCTTCATAGGCCAACAAACTGGCAGAGAAGCGGAAAGCCCATGATGAGGCTGTGAGGTCTGAGAAGAAGGCCAAGAAGGCAAGGCCAGTGTGAGCGGCTGCAGCCTCTTGATGGGCCAGGCCAGCTCCAGACAGCTGGACTTGGCACAGGCAGGCCAGAGGATCCAGGCTTGGTGGCAGACCCAAGTCCCAGAGTCTCTTCTGTTTTCATTCCCCTCCTTCCCTTGCTGGCCCTGGCCTCCTCTCATGCTCTCTGACTGGGCTCATGGGCAGCCCTGGTTTCCCTTGGATGAAGCTCTGGCAGAGAAGAGGTATCTGTGCCCAGACCAACTGTATCTCCCAGGACTCAACGACATGGGGAGCAGGGCCCCACCAACCCTTCACCAGCTGCTCCCATTCACCCTGGCTTTCTGCAGTCCCCCTACACACATGGTTAGACCCATGATTCTTCCAGTGCTGTGATGGGAGGGGAGGGAAGCATTTGTTATTAAACGGCTGGAGTTTTGCAGCCAATTGAATTCTGTGTCGTGAGCCTTCTTGAAGTTAGAGAAAGGCCACCTACTGAGTGCCCTGTGTTCCAGGCTGCACAAGCCTGGGTATTTACAGAGAAGGGCTTGGTCAGTGCTCAGAGCTCTCTAGATGCCTAAGGACCCCTTTGGGCACAAGGATGCCAGAAGGTAGGTGCAGAGGTTCTGGGTTTGGATTCTGAAGTCAGTCTACCCTTAGTTCACAGTCCAGCCCCTGTGCTTTTCAATCTCTGTGAACCTGCTTCATCATACTTAAATTAGGAGTGGAAATTCTGGAGCCTGCTTGCCAGGGATGTGTGGAAGTATTCCATGATAGTTATGCAGGCTCAGTAGTGTCAGGTGTCTAATAGAGTGCTCAGTAAACCAACTGTGGTTGTCATTGCTTCCTGTTTAAGTCATCCCAGAAAGTAGGAGCCAGTGCCTGAAGATAACTGTGGGGCCTGAGGGAACGAGCTTTACTTTGGGCTCATGGGCAGAACTGCCGAGTAACATCAGTGTGGACGTTGTAGCAGTCTGACTTGTTACCCCTGCTAGGCTGTCCTCGGGGCTTTCCACAGGACCTTGGCAGTGCCCTTGCTGAGTCCCAGGTAGACAAGCCCTTGCCCAGGACTGCCAGTGCCTCATTGAAGAACCAGGGCCAGAAACCGGGCTCAGAATGGTCACAGCCCCTCCCAGGTCAGGCAGGGAGTTTCTGAATAGCCCCCCCCCCCACACACACACACAGGGTGTCCCAGTGGGCTGAGGGGAATGGGGGCCAGGACAAAAGTGTGGGTTTGGAACTGGTCTCCACCTTCCCCACATTGAAGCACCTGAGGGAGGGCCTTGGCTCTCTGCCCCCCATTGTGCTCAGGTTCTGGAAGTTTTCTGGGCAGTTGGGCAGGCTCTGGTGGGGGAGCAGAGAGCCCAGGGCCCCTGTCTCTGCTGGGCCTTGCTGTGGGTGTAGGAGAGGGCTGTATTCCATCATGGCATGCTCATGGTGGTGGAGAGCTGCTTCCAGAGGCAAGGTCAGGGCCTCTGGAACCAAAACGTGCTGCCCTAGGGCATGACTAGGACCTGCCTAGGTGTATGTGCATCCTGGGGCCATGTGCAGGAGTGCCAGGGCAAGGCTAGAGAGCAGGCCCATCAGATATGGAAAAATCTGGCAGCCGTGCTAATGTGGAATTTTCCCCATTCCAGAGTTGCCCAGTAATGGCGGGGGCAGTGGGGCTATGGTGATATGGCCCAAGCTCCACTGTGTCCAGCTACTTTGGCACTGCCTACAGCTGGAGCTGAGCATTCCCAGCTATAGATCGGCAGTAGTCCCCATCCTTGGCCCTCTGGGTGAAGGAGGGAACCCCAGAACTGGAAAAGGGCGGATCCTGGATGGGAGGGTACCTGCATACTGATGGCACTATGTTCAGCCCTGACGGGTGCCCTGGAGAGGTGGGGTCACCTGAGACTTTCCAGTGGCTGACCAGTTAGAGATGGGTCCTTTGCCTGAGCTTCCCTTGGAAATTGTGGCACCATCCCCCACCACATTCATCTACATGTCAGAAGCCAAAAAGTGTACCCCAGCTGGCACTGACTGGAGCAGGGGCCAAACCTTCCATCGAGTCCTCGGGGCTCCAGAACTCCCAAAAGAAGTTAAGCGACTAGCCGTCTCCTTTTTCCCAGAGCTGGGCTGCCCTCGCCACCACCACGCCACCCCGTTTCCCAGGCACCCTCGAATCCCCTCAGGCTGGGAGCTCAGCTGAGCCTCAGGGTCCGGTGGCGGGACAATGGCCCCGTTGGCGCGTCCGAGACAAACGCGCCTTGTTGGGCCGCCGGCGGGGGCGCGATGCTGCCCCGGACGCGCTGAATGCGGCTTCTGTGCGTCCCGGGCGCCCGCGGAGGGGTCGGGAGGGGCCCGGGCCCCGGGAGCCCATTGGCCGCAGCCCGGGGCTGGGCGAGGCTGACGCCGCACCTGGCGGGAGCGGGCGTGGCGGCCTCGGGGGCGGGGCGGGAGCATGGCCCTGGCCCCGCGGAGCTGGGGGCTCCGGTGGGTAAGCCCCGCCGCCTAGGAAGCGGCCCGGCGGCGAGGCCCGGGCCGAGCCATCAAGCCAAGCCCAAGGAGAACGGGGACAAGGTACGTCCTGGGGGCCCCGCACCCACCACCAGCTGACACCCTGCCTCACCATCCCAACCTCAAAATTGGGATTGGACGTCAGACCAGCCTCTCAGGCCTGCGTGGTATGGGAGCGCTGCACTACAGCTCCAGGGGCCGGGTGTCAGGCTGGGGCCAGGGACGGCACTGGTTGGTTCTGACCTTGCCCTTGGTTTCTTCCCCAGGGTCCCATTTCTAGGGTTTTCCCAGTCACTGAACAGGGGATGGGTGGGGCTGGAGCTGGGCTGGAGCTGGAAGTCCATTAATGATTAATCTTGGACACAGCAGCCTGTGTCCTGGAGGAGAGGCCTGAATCTCTCCTCTTCCTACCAGCCCTCCCCCAGAAGGGGGGCTGTCCAAGCAGGGGCTGGGGACTGGGGTAAGGGATGGATCCCCTCTGCTTTGGGGAGACCCTGTCCTGTACCACAGAGGGGGCAAGGCCACCAAGGAGAGGCTTGTGGGAACAGGACAAACCCTGGTATCCAGGAGGGGTCCCCTAGGAAATACAACAGTTCCCCTGTTTCCTGGACCAGTGCCCAGGAAGGGAGACCAGCTTGGTACCAGGCCAGGACTTTGGTAACAGCTTAGGGCAAGACTGTGGTCCCTTCCCAATGGGGACCCTGTTCCCACCTGGCTAGAACAGGAGAGGCGATGGGTGCACATCTGGTGGCAGAAACCTACACCAGTGGGAGAGAGGGAGGGTGACAGTCCTGACACCTGATCGCCTGGGTTGCTGAGGTGACAGGTGCCATGGAAATCCTCAGAAGGACAGTCTAGTTGGGAGAATCCAACCTCTTCCTTTACCAAGGGGGTGACCTGAGGCCCAGAGAGGGTAAGCCTGTGGGCAGGCCTGGGCCAGAGCAGCCCCTGCAAAGGAGACACTGCTACTATCCCCATTATCCTGAGGGGAAACTGAGGCTCAGGGAGATTCAGAGACTTGCCCATCACATAGTATGAAGGTGACTGCAGATCATAGGACTCTTGCCCCAGCCCACATCTCAGGATCCCAACCCTGCTCAAGTCTTCTGTGCCCCTCTGGGGTCCCAGGCTCTTGGATCTGCCTAGGCTGCCCCAAACCCCCACCCCCCTTGCCTCCCTGGCTCCCAGCTCTGCCTGACACTTGGGAGTGAGCAGACTGCTACGCTGGGAGCAAAGACAAGAGAGCCCTGTTCCCAGCTGCCACCTCGGGCAGCTTTATTCCCTGCTTTCTCTCTCAGGCAGATCCCTGCCTGAAGGAAGTCCCTGTGGACCAAGAGGCCTGCCTGCTTCCCGTGCATCCCCTTATCCTATGGGCAAGGGTCTGATGTTTGAGAGCTTGAGTCTGATGTCCTTGTGTCACCCAGCAAGGGAGGAGTGTGTTCCCTGTGGTACCTCCCTCTCTCTGGGGCCTAAGGTACTGAGTGTGCTTCTCCAATGAGAGAGGCGATTAACCAAGAGAACGATGCACAGATGGTGAAATTCCAGGCAGCAGGATCCTGAAGGGCTTCTTTGATTTGATGAGGTGAGGAATATAGACAAGCTCTTTTAGGAACCCTATCCTACTTCAGACAGGAAGGACAGGACAGAACAGAGGTGCTCATGGGGATCAGGGGGCTGGGGGCCGGTGGAATCGCCAGGTGAGAAGTGATGGTTGGGAAGTAGTGGGGTCCCAGAGGATGCCTTCTTTCCCTCCTGCTGGTTCCAGGGCAAAGATGAGACGTGGTTGGGCACCCCTTCACCTGGTCCCAGGGGTGTCCTGACTAGCCATGTGACCTTAGTTGAGTCCTTCCCTATCTGTGCTTCAGTTTCCTCAGCTGTGAACTCTAGGGGTTAGGGAACTTGGGTCTGGAGCCTGGGGAATATGGGTGCTTTGATGGGGAGGATGGCCTTCCAGGAGTATGCACCGGCAGGTCCTGCGTCTTCTGCCAGAGGTGTCTAGAAGGGTCATGATAATACTCCGAGGTGTATGCAAAGGACTGTGCATGCCTTGTCCAATTTGATCCTCACAGCAAGCCCCTGAGAGGGTTGGTTGCAGCATCCCCATTTTTTTTTAGGAAATAGGCTCAGAGAGGGGAAATCACTTGCCCAAGATGGCCCAGCTGGGGAGTGGTGGAGCCAGGATGTATAGCCAGAGCATCTCAGTCCCTCCAGAGCGGAGAGGCAGGTGGGTGGATTCAGGGCATTGTGCATAGCAAGCGCTCAGCTCCTTTTAAAATCTTTATATTGTTTCATGTTTTTATGAAAATAAGTGCATGGCATTCCTTTAATTTAAAAAAACATTTCAGTTATGCTAGAAGGTAGAGACTGATATTACCAGCTCCCACATACTCACCTCCAGGATTCCCAGTAATTTTGGAGCTAATAAAGAAGTGATTGACTTTTTAGTTAACCTGTGTTTTGCCACTCTATAATTAGAGCCACTTTGAAGTGGCAAATCCACCATCAGGAGAGGTGGTGATTTTGTCTAGACAAGGCACTGTGCCAGGAAGAGCTATGAGCTTGTTCCTAGTTCTGACATTTAGCTCCTCCACAAGTTTCTGAGCCTCAGTTTTCCCACCTGCCATATGGGCTAGCAGGTGCCACTGGGAGGGTAAATAGAGGTTGCAGATGTGGCTGCCATTTGAAACGGTAAAGATAGGTGACCCTGCAAGATAAAAAATAGCTTTCGGAATTATCAAAGATCGTTGGCTTCTTCTCAGTGAGGCCTGGTATGCAGTTGGCAGCCATTCCTCCAGTCAAGGGGGCAGTAGGAACAAGTGTCAGGGCTGACAGTTTGGACATGGTCCTAGGAGCCAGCAAGTTGGGGTCCAGCTGAAGTACCCCTCAGGGCGATCCTCCCCATCCTTACTCCAGCAACCCACTCCAGAGGGGCTCAGAGTGAGGAAGCTTCCAGATCCTTGCAGGTCACTGTCCCAAGCACTCCTGGACAGAGGACCAACCTCTGTCATCTAAACCTTTAGCTGTCCCAGGCTGTGCTGCCTCTTCCTCGTTTTAGGACACTGAGGTTCAGAGAGGGCAGCATGCCCGCCGTGGTCACACAGTGAGGTGGGACATAGTTCAAACTAGCCACTTTCCCTTCTACAGCCAGACTATTTTTTCAAAATGGAAATATCTTAATTTTTTATTTTACCTTTTTTCCCAAGTAATGCAGACTCTTTGTAAAACAAATTGTTTGTGTGTACATATATATGTGTGTGTGTGTGAATATATATATATTTTCACTTCATTATATATTGTGGACATCACTTTAATGAGCACATAATAGACCATGGAGTGAATGTCACTTAATATTTTTAACTACCCTTTACTGTTGGGCATTTTAGGCTATTTCTAAATTTTCCCTTTGCTAAATAATACCACAATGAACATCTTTGGGCGCCATCTCAGATATCTTGCTAGATTATCTTTGAACAAATTCCCACAGGTGGAATTCCCGGGTCTGAGGATGGGCACTTTTAGGCCATAATAGTTGCTGTCACATATGCACTCTGAGCACTGTAGAGAGAGTCTTACTGCTCTACTCTTAAAGTCTCCTCCAGTGTCCCCATGAGATTCTCTCCAGCCACCAGAAACAACCCTAGGACACTCACCCCATCACTTGCTCTGCCAGGGCCCTGTTCCTATGTGCACACTAAGCAAAGAGCACAGATACCCATCAATCAGGGAATGATTCGTGGGGGATCAGACTTCCTCAGAATGATCTGCAGCCAATGGCTTTGGAGGCCTTTTATGCTTATCTCCTAGGGGCATTTCCCCCTTCCTGCTCCCATTAGTGCAGGTTCTTCCCCTTCCTTGGCCTTTCCATCTGCTCCTCAGGCCTCAGTTCACACCTCTGTGCCATGGCCCCCACCCCTCTCTCCTGAGATCTTCTTGTGTTCCAGGCAGGGGATCCTACTGCATCTCACACATTGTCCAGACTCAGCATGTCCTAAACTGAAACTGACATTGCCCACTCAACCCCATACTAAACCTGCCCCTTTCTTAGTCTCCCCCCACTCAGGAACTAGCTCACTCCTAACCAGTGACCCCAAAAGGGATTCTTTTCTCCCATCCTCCACATTCTCTCACCCACAAAATGCTGCCCATGCTATGGTTTCAGTCGATGCCTGGCCCATTCCAGGTCATTTCACACCTGGACAGCTAGAACAGCCACTGTTGCGACCTGCCTGCTTCTCCCACTCCTTCACCCTTACAGTTAATTTTCTATCCAGCAGCTTGATGGGAATCCCATCTCCTCACTTCTCTGCTGAAGACCTTCCCAGGCCCCACATTGCCGACAGGACCCAGGCCTTCTGGGATGATTTGCTCACTCTCTGGGCTCCCCTAGATTTTAGGCAAAACTTTCTCTGGTTGTGTCTCTTTGAGCCCTGGAGTTCGGCAAGTCCGAGTTTGGACTCTTGTCTAGCTGTCTGCCCTCTGCTAACTGTGTGACCTTGGGCAGGTGAGTTCACCTCTCTGAGCCTTAGTTTCTTCACCTGGGAGTGGGATAACAGTGGTGCTTGATGCACAGGACAGTGTTAAATAAGATGTGGTTCAAGGAGCAATTAACCTTCCCACCCCAGTTGCCTCCTTGTCCCTCCTATGGCCTTTGAGCCTGTCTCAGGCTCTCTGCAGGGCTCTGCGGCTGCTTGTGTCCTTGCCCCAAGGACACCAGGAACCTTACTGAGACTTTGGATGAAGGAGCTGCCCAGCTGCTGAGGTCTGGAGAGGGCCAGGGGCCACCCAGGGGGCAGAGGGTATACCTGCAGGGTACAGAGACATGCCACCTGCTATCCCCAGGGAGGGAACTCATGAATATTCACACCCCTGGAGCGGGAGGGAGTCAGCCAGCATACTACTGGGTGTCATTGGAGCGTTCCCGTTTCCCAGTGACCGCAGAGGCAGCCTGGGAATCAGATGTGGCTCAGGCAGGGAAAGGAAAGGGGTAGCCATTCAAGGCCCGAGGTAAGTGTGTCTTCCTCTGCCCCCCCGCACAGAGGTCCCTGGGGAAGCAGGACACCCTGGGGTCAAGAGCTGCTTGGTGGTGATGCTCTAGGCCAGGAGGTTTACCGCCCTAGCTTAGCTTCCCTGTGTGCATGCCGTGGGGGATGAGTCCTATTTCTCCTTCGTTCCATGGAGGGTGCTAGTCGAGACAAACTGGAGGATTTCTAGGCCTGGCCTGGAGCCAGCCGTTGGCACAGATGGAGGGCAGTGTGGCCGGGGTAACCCAGATGGGCAGGAATAGATGAGATGGGTTAGGGAAGGGGGATCGTCTGCCCTGAATTCGTGGGACTATCACCACCATAGGCAGAGGAAGGAGACCCAGGTTCTAGTCCTGTTTCTGCTGCTGCTGTGCTGCGCTGTGTGACCTTGAGGGTGGCCCTTCCCTCTCTGAGCCTCAGCCTTCCTGCTGCGCTGTCTTCCAGCTGGCGGCTAGGAGGCTTGGGCCACACTGAGATTGTCCTCAGTATCTCATGGTCTTAGACCTGGAGCTATCCATTGCCTTCCATCCTTCATGGTGGGCAAGCAGGCTTATACCTGGAAGGGGCCATGACTGGGATCCTGGGAGGGTAATAATAATGATGATAGGAACAGGGGTGGCAGCCCATTCTCAGTGAGTGCTCTGTGATGGTCACTTTTCTTGTGGGATGCAGAGGATTCATATACCACCCTGTGATGAAGGGAGAGTTGATACCATCATTTTGGAGGAGAAATTAAGGCCCAGAGACGGGCAGACTTGCCTAGAGCATAAAGCAAGGAAACAGCAGAGCTGGGATTCAAATCCAGGACCCTGGCCCCCAAGTGCTGGCACCATCTGACTGTCACATGTGTGACTGACACATGTGGCTGTCACACATGTTATCTGCCCTGGTCACATTCTGCCCTGAGAGTCATGAGGGTTCATTTATCAAACATTCACCAGGTGCCAGGCTCAGAAAGCTCAGAGCTGAATCACCATCAGGCTTGCCTGCACGGAGGGGATTCCTCCTCCCACATACCTGGCCTGGAAACTGGGCTGGGGCTCTGGTCAATAGTGATCATTGATAATAATTAATATGTATTGATTTCTGCCTGTGTACATGCATTCTCTCATTGAAATGAAATTCTCACAGCTTCATAACTATCCACGCCCCCTGACCCTCCCAACCCCCAGCCAGGCTCCCGCCAGCCAGCCTGTCTCCGGGCCTCAATCTACCCAGGGGCTCTGCCTGTGATCGCTAAGGGTGCTGTCTGCCCTGATGTTGCTTTTGTGTGTCCAGTGTACACAGGAGACTGAGGCTTGGAGAGGGTGAGCAATGTGCCCAAGTTTGCAGAGGTCAGGTAGGAAGGGAACCACCAGCCTTGGATGCCTCAGTCCGCCCGCCACCAGGGCCCTTTCTGCTTCCCCAGCCTTCATCCTGGCTGCCCTGGACCAGCCCTGGCTGCGCTGCTGGGACTGAGATCCACAGCCTTCCGGCTGCACACACCCTTCCTCCCAAGGGCTTGGGGCTGGGACTGCCATGGAGAAAGCTGGAAGCTGCACATTGGAGGCTGGCAAGTCATGTCACCCCTCGGAGCCTTGGTTTCCCCATCTGCAAAATGAAGGTGACGGTGGGGCCTGCCTCCCAGGATAGCTGAGTGTAGTCAGTGAAATGCTCTGGAGAAGACCCTGCCCAGCGCCTGGCTCATACTAGGGGCTCAAAAATGAAACCAGAAGGTGGGACGGCCCAGGGTGGCACCTGGCAGGGCCCAGCATGGTTTGAGGAAGTCCAAGTGGGAGAATGAAAGAATGAATCTGTGAAGCAGTGACGGGGGTTGGGGAACATCCTGGGCGGGGCTAGGCAGAGCCTGATTGATGGTTCTGGGAAGCTGGTCTGCCCCCTGCTGCCTGGCCTTCACCTCAGAGCTTCTGCCATCAGCGTCTCAGAATTCCTTCCAGAAAGTACCCTGGTGAGTGGGGCTGCTCAGGTAGGGGTGTGCCCTGGAGATTTTCTGAGGGCTGGAATCCTAACCCCTCCCCATTTAAAAGTCAGAGAAGCTGAGGCCCAAGGTCCCACTCAGGGTTTGGGCCTGAGTCTGAGACTCTGGCCTGACCCAGGGCTGTTTTCTGATGTGCCCCAGGGAACCGGAGGCCCCGGGGGGCACTTGAGGCAAGGTGCAGGTTTGTGCTGGGGGGGTGCAGTGACCACTCTTGTTCAGCGGGACACACCCTGAGGGTGACAAAGACAGGCCCAGAGCAGATCCCTGGAAACTCAGGAGGTGTGCAGCTAACACTCTGAGCGATAACTGTTAGTCACTTTTCCTGCCCCATCTGAGGAAGAGCCAGCCAGAGGGGCTACTAGCTCTGCATTTTACAGGTGAAAACTGAGGCTCCAAAGGGTTCCTGTAATTAAATCACAGAACTGGGGTTTCCAGAGCCTGAGGTTGGCACCGCTCCTTCCCGGGGCCCCTCCTTGACCAGACCATCCTAGCCGGCTTACCCCACCTTACAAGCTTTCTGATCTTCTATTTAAATACATTAAATATACTTTATTGCCTTTTTCTGATTAAAAAGGTCATACATGCTCCTTTAAAAAATGCAGCCATTGCAGCCCTGGCTGGGTGGTTCAGTTGGTTGAAGAGTCATTCCGTAAACCAAAAGGCTGTGGGTCCCATTCCCAGTTAGGGCACATACTTAGGTTGTGGGTTAGATCCCTGGTTGGGGTGAGTATGGAAGGCAACTGGTCGATGTTTCTCTCTCACATCCTTGTTTCTCTCATTCTCTCTCTCCCTAAAATCAATAAAAACATCCTCGGGTGAGGATTTTTTTTAAAAAGCAGCCATTGCAGAAATGCAAAATACCAAAAAATATTTCTGCATATACCCCTGCCCAAGCCTTGAAGAACATACCATTGTTAAAATTTAAAATACTGCCCTCCAGTTCTTTCTCTCTGGGCCTACACGTGCATTTATTTATTTATTTATATGTTTGTGTGTGTGGATTTGTGGGGGTAGTGTTCTGGAACTTTCTTTTTTCACATTAGTAGATCATGGCGTGTTTTTGAGCCAGTCCACTTAGCTCTGCCTTGTTTTTTTAAACGGGTACGAATGACTCCATTTGGAAACGGGTCACAGTTTGTGTAATGGTCCCTGCTGATGGACAGTAAGGTTGTTTCTGATTTTTTTGCTTTGCCGACCAAGCTGCCATGGACACCCTTGCATGTGTGGCTTTGCCCAAGCGTTTCCATAAAATAGTTGGAATTCAGAGAGCTTATAGTTTCCTGCTTTGATAGAACCGTCCTCCAGAAACTCTCCCACACTCTTGTCCACCCCTGACCCCATCCACCTTGCCCACCTGAGTGAACAGGGATATGTCATTGTCATGAGGGAGGCCAGGTTCCCTCTCATATAGTTTCTTCCTCTGCAGATTGTTTCTTTATGTCCTTTCTTGTGCGGAGAAATTTCTAGATGATAAGCAGAGGACTCAGGGACTATTGTGGCTGGTAGAGTGGGCCTGGAGTGCCTCTTCTCTGGGAGGGGTTTGTGGGTCCCTTGTGTAACTTTTCCAGGGAGAAGTATGTGGGGTTCTCCAGGTGGGTTATTTGGTCTCTGCCCCCAGGGATAGTAGTGACATGCCAATCCGTGTAGTTACGGGGCAGCACGCGTGACCCCTTGTGGCCTCAGGGACTAGGGCCTCGTGCCACATGCACCAGAACAGGAGTGGAAAGTTTCATGTCTTGGCTTTGCAGCTAAGGGGAGGTGGGAAGGCCCCCTGAGCCCCAGCTCTTTCCTGGACCCATTACAGCTCTTGCCTAAGCCCCCTGCTAATAGGGATTCCCATGCAATACTTGGGACATATTTATACTAAAACCAATTTTGTTGTTTATCTGAAATTCAAATTTACCTGGGCAACCGTGCCTGCTGGGTGTGTGGGCAGAGGCCTGGCTGGCTGTTTGAACCTGAGCCCTCTCCTTCCTCACTCTGAGCCTCAGTTTCTCCATCTGCCTCCCCTACAGATCCAGGGGCCAGTAAAGAGATGAGGAGCCTCGGCCCCTCACTGGCAGCTGGGGAGGATGCCACAGGAGATGGGTGGGACCGGTTGGGCTTTTGAAAGCTGTGGGATTTATGGTCTCTCCCTGCAGACAGCCGTGGTCCCAGGCCTAGGGAGACAGGCAGTGAAACAGGGTCTTCTTTTCCTTCTTAGGAAATGATTTCATTATGAAGCTGAAAAAGGTGTACAAAGTAAACTAATGAGCAGCCATGGACCCACTCCACCACTCTGCTTGAAAATTAAAACTGAACCGGGCAGTAGGAACTTTCTCCCTGCCCCGCTCTCTAACTTCTCTCTGCGTTGGAGAGTTGGCTTCACCAACCATCTCTGTCTGCAGTCATGTCACTGTGTCTCTCCATGTGTTTGTCTCTCTGTCTGTACCTTGCTGGGGGGCCACAGAGCTGGCAAAGGCAGGGCTCAATATCAGAGGCTCCCCCTCAACCCAGCCAGGCCTGGGGCAGCAGTGGGCGCCCCCTGGGGCCGGCCTCCTGAGGCTTCCCATGCTCTGTGCCCCCCACAGGTGTCTGAGATGCCGCTGCCACAGAAGCGCTGGGAGTCCATGGCCAAGGGGCTGGTGCTGGGAGCGCTCTTCACCAGCTTCCTGCTGCTGCTGTACTCATACGCCGTCCCCCCGCTGCACGCCGGCCTGCCGTCTACGTGAGTGGCCCTCCTGGGCAACCAAGGGGTTGGGGTACAGGTGAGGGAGCATCCTGCGCCGTGCTATACTGGGCAGAAATTCCACTAAGGGCAGAACTCACTGTGTAACCCCCTGTGAACAGGGCTTGGATTATCATCATCTGAGCCTCCAAGGGGGCTGCGAGGTGGAGGGGACTTGTCCAAGAGCACTCGGCTGGCACAGGGCCTGGATTCAAACTGGGGTCTGTTTGCCTCCAAGCCTGGCTCCTAACCATGAGACAGGCTATCCCACCTCCCCATGGGGCTGCTCAGCCCAGGCCTGGCATAGCCCATGCTCTTAGTTGGGTGGTATTAAGTTGAACTAGAGGAAATTACTGATAAATGACCATTTTTGGTCAAAAGTTGACCATTTTTGGCCTACAGAATTTCATGTGGTTCAACCTACTGCCAATTCATGATAAATGTACGAGGATGCAGTGGCCACAAATGAGACAAAAGCCAGCATGCTCGTCTCACTTTGACCTCACACCAACATCATGAATAGAGTATGTTATTTCCCCCATTTCATACATGACGAATGTGAGGCCAGACAGGCCAAAACCAGCCCAGGCATTGCAGCCTGGAGGAAGGCCCGTGTGGCCCCCATGCTGGCTCCCCCGCCACCACTATCCCCAACAACCCTGCTGTCTAGACCCCAGAGCCTGAGGTTGTGACATCTGGGGGCCCCAGCAACCCCTGAGGCTCCTCCTACCACTCTGTGCCCATCAGGACCCCGGACGGCACACCATCCTGCTCTCCTGCCCTGGGCGAACCAGAGACCGCGACTCCGGCCAACAGCTCATCGCGAGTGTGCCAGCCACGGCGTGACATCGTGTTCATGAAGACGCACAAGACAGCCAGTAGCACGCTACTGAACATCCTGTTCCGCTTCGGCCAGAAGCACGGGCTCAAGTTCGCCTTCCCCAACGGCCGCAACGATTTTGACTACCCGGCCTTCTTCGCCCGCAGCCTGGTGCAGGACTACCGGCCCGGGGCCTGCTTCAACATCATCTGCAACCACATGCGCTTCCACTACGAAGAGGTCCGGGGCCTCGTGCCCCCCAACGCCACCTTCATCACCGTGCTGCGGGACCCCGCCCGCCTCTTTGAGTCCTCCTTCCACTACTTCGGCTCAGTGGTGCCCTTCACCTGGAAGCTCTCTGGCCAAGACAAGCTGGCCGAGTTCCTGCAAGACCCCGACCGCTACTATGACCCCAACGGCTACAACGCCCACTACCTCCGCAACCTGCTCTTCTTCGACCTGGGCTATGACAGTGGCCTGGACCCCAGCAGCCCAAAGGTGCAGGAGCACATCCTGGAGGTGGAGCGCCGCTTCCACCTGGTGCTCCTGCAGGAGTACTTCGATGAGTCACTGGTGCTACTCAAGGACCTGCTGTGCTGGGAGCTGGAGGATGTGCTCTACTTCAAGCTCAATGCCCGCCGCGCCTCGGCCGTGCCCCGCCTGTCCGGTGAGCTGTACCGGCGTGCCACAGCCTGGAATGTGCTGGACGCCCGCCTCTACCACCACTTCAATGCCAGCTTCTGGCGCAAGGTGG
This sequence comes from Miniopterus schreibersii, assembly GCF_964146895.1. NCBI lineage: Eukaryota > Metazoa > Chordata > Mammalia > Chiroptera > Miniopteridae > Miniopterus > Miniopterus schreibersii. The sequence continues at coordinate 15,837,949 of NC_138122.1, forward strand.
AAGCGTTTGGGCGGGAGCGCATGGCCCACGAGGTGGCCGCCCTGCGACGTGCCAACGAGCGCATGAGGCGCATCTGCATCGACGGGGGCCACGCGGTGGATGCCGCCGCCATCCAGGACTCAGCCATGCAGCCCTGGCAGCCGCTGGGCGCCAAGTCCATCCTGGGCTACAACCTCAAGAAGAGCATCGGGCAGCGGCACGCGCAGCTCTGTCGTCGCATGCTCACGCCCGAGATCCAGTACCTGATGGACCTCGGCGTCAACCTGTGGATCACCAAGCTCTGGAAGTTCATTCGAGACTTTCTGCAGTGGTGACACCCTGCCCACCCAGTGGCCCCCTTGGCCTGCTCACTCGATGAGGTGGGGGCAGGCAGGGACCTGCTGGCCTTCCCCAATCCCCTCCTGGTGCCACCTCGGTCCCCGGGGTAAGGTGGGGCTGTTGTGGGGATACAGCCAGCCAGGTCTGGGCCCATTTCACAGAGAGGGCCTGAGATCAGTATTTGACTAATTATACCTTTTTTTAAATTAAATCCTCGTTTCTGTTCTACTTCCCGCCTCCCCTTAAAGGGGAGACCTCAGAAGTAAAGGCATTTGATGTTGTGTTTTTGTTAATCAGCCTCAGTGGATGTGACTGGTGGGGCCCAGGTGGGGGTGACTGGTGGGAACTGGGGACCCCAAGAGAGCATGGTGGGTGCCTGTGTGAATATATCTGTGGGACAAAGTCCCATGGTGTGGCAAAATTTGGTGTGTAACATGCAGAAGTCCTGTGTGGTTGAAGGATTACCATGAGCTTCCAAGACCCAGAAGATTGTGTGTGTGATTATCCAAGGGAATGTACCAGTTGCTTGCTTCAGCTGAACACTGATTATGTGCCCGGGACTGGGCTAAGTACTTTGTGAGCATTATCTCAATTTATCTTCATCGAAACTCAGGGACATGAGGACTTTTATTATCTTATGCCAGAGATGAGGAAGGGAGCTCAGAGAGGGAAAGTCACTTGGCCAAGATCACACAGCAAGTAAGTGATAAGATTGGAGCAGGGGCTGGATCAGGCAGAGTGTGTGGCCTCATGGGGATAGAGTCTAAGTGTGTGTGTGTGTGTGTGTGTGTGTGTGTGTGAGACAGGGAGGTGGGGAGCACTCAGTGGGACATTGAGCAGCAGGCCCTGGGCCCAGGCTACAGGTTTCTACAGGTTTCTTGTACAATCTCATTAATCCCACAACAACCCTTTGAGGCAGGCACAGTAACTGTCCCATTTTGCAGATGTGGGAACTGACATTCTGAGAGGGGAAGGGACTTGCCCAAGGTCACGTATCAAATCAAGAACTAAACCATCTCCCTGGGACCCTGAACCCTTCCATCTCCACTGCCTGTTTACCGCATCTCTAACTGTCCCTTCTCCCCCACTGACTACTCCAGGCTGCCTTACCCTTCGCTTGTGCTCCATCCCTACCTAGGCCCTGAGTTTCCCTTTCCACCCTGGACTCGGTTTATTAATCCAAAAACTACTTGGTATTCATGAGATACCTGCTGTGCCCCCCAGCCCTGAGCTGGCCCCAAGTGTACAGCAATCAGCAAGTTGGTCTGGGCTCATGTCCAGAGAGGAAGATGGCAGCCAAGCAACCAAAGCACACCGGGTATGACAAACCAGGGTGGGGATGCATCTGCTCTAACCACCTGCCTTCCTTAGCCTCCCAAGGGGGACAGGGGCCCTTTCTGGGATTCTCGGGTCTCTAACCAGGAGCCAGCAACCAGATGTGAAAGGCAGAAACCACAGCATGACTCTACTGGAGACCTGCTTGTGCCAGGCTCCAAGACAAGTGCTCCTGCACTTTACTGGAATATTTACAACATCTCAGCTTTATAGACCAAAGCTCAGAGAGGTTAATTGACCTACCCCAGGTCACACAGCTAATCAGTACCAAAGCCAGAATGCAAAGCCAGATCAGTCAGCTCTTAACCCTTCCCTGGGCTTGAGTCAATCTTTCACCTGGGAGTGAGCTTCTGGTCCAAGCAGGGTGGGAAGGGGTCAGGATGACTGTGTCGCAGTTTCCTGGGACAGTCCCAGTTTTAGCCTGACATCCCAGGAAACTCCTCAGTCCTGAGCAACCCGCATAGTGGTTTATCCCGGGAGCAGTTTGACCCCACCAACCCCTGGAGCCACTACCTGCATCCTTATAATGGTCTTTGCAGCAAGAAATAAACTAACCCTTGAGGATTTGATTTAATTCATATGGAGAGAATGAAACAGAAATGAATAAATAAGTAAAACTGGCAATAGCTTAAGACTATTCTCAGGAAAAGATGTTAGTGACCCCAAAGTCATGAGATAATTTTCTTTTCCTTTTATTAATTAAAGATAGATGTGACTTAGTGCAATACAATAGCATCCTGGGTTTGTGGGAGCCCCGTAATCATATTTTCTTGGACCCCTAAGGGCCTAGAAATGTAAACAATAATATTATATATTATTTTTGAAAAATAAATTTATTTAAACTAAAAAAATAAAAACAATTCACCCATTTCTTCCATTCCCTATCCCCACCTCTGGCAACCACCAATCTGTTCTCTGTATCTATGAGCTTGTTATTTAAAAAAAAAAATTATATATATATCACATCATCATCATTATTATTATTAATACTGACACTTCTAGGCCCTTAGGGATCCAAGGAGAACAAACTGGCAGGTAGTAGATGCCAAGAATATAAGTTACTTCATTAGCATTTACTATCTGTCTGGTTTAAGAGCATTATAATTATTAACTCATTTATTAACACGATTGTTTTAGTAAGCAGTTGCCAGGTACCTGCAATCACTCTGTGCCCAGCCCTGTGCAGTGGGAACATGCACAATCCCCTTTGCTCCCTCAGGAGGCCCTTGAAACACAGAGGCTGAGCAACCAGCCCAGGGTCACCCAACCAGGCATCCATAGAGGCAGGATGCAAAACCAGGCCAATCAGATGCCAAGGCTGGTCCTCGCGGCCTCTAGATCTTCAGCGCCACCCCAGTTGGCCACCTCAGCGTCAGGACCGAGGGCTCTTCCATAGGGGAAAAAGTCTGACATCTCCAGGCCAGCATGGCCAACTCGCTGCTTCTGCCCAAGCAGGGGCCCTTCTCCACGTAGATGCGGTGGATGCAAGCCCGCAAGGCCTGGCCCCAGCTCAACCTCACCGCCAGCCCTGCTGCGGGCTCAGGTCCCTGCACCGTGCGGCCTAAGGCAGCTGCATGTTGGTTGCCCCAGGCCCCAGCAGCCCAGAGGACTGCTGCCTGATGTCGTGTGCCACAGAGGCGGCCCCAAGGCCCAAGCCCCCAGCCCCCAGCCTGGCTCCCAGCCCCCCGGCCCCAGCAAGGCTCCCCCTCCGGCCAGTGCAGCCGGCTGACCAGGCTGCACGTTGCTGCTGCTGCTGCTGCTCCTGCTGCGTGAGCAGGGTTTTACTTCTGGGGGGACCTGTCCAGTGACTTGCCTTTAGGGCCAGGTGCCGGCGTTTGATTGCACCATTAGCCACAGCCAGCCTTCCCGAGGTGTCTTCTCTACCTACACCCACTCCGGCCTCACTATGAGTGCAGTTCATTACTTGATCCTGAGAAAAGTAAGGTGGAAAGGGAGACCTGAACTTTTGCTTTGATCTCACCTTAACCAAGATGATAGACGTGGGTTGATGAATTTTTCCCCTCTGTGTTCCATTGTGATGCTAGAATATGTGAAAACCTCCACTATAAACTTCATAATCAGCCATCCAGGTTTATCTTACATTTTCGTACAAGGGAGTCCCACTTTCCAGATTAACTCTGAGTATTTGGCCTTTGGGTCTGTTGGCGTTAGAAAAGAGGGGGGCAGGGAGGCCTTCGTTTAAGCGAGAGCGCCCTTTCAGCCCTGGAAGAGTGAGTCAACGTCTCTTGTGAGGTTTTCATTCTGCCTTGTCATTATGGTTTGTGGATCTGAGGACACTGGAAAGGCAACATTTATTAGGTGCCCAACCAGCCAGTTATTAACTATACTATTTCCTGTGTTGAATATTTGGAATGTGATCTGGGACAGACAGAATTTACTCTTCTGGGTTGTGTTTCCGTTTTTGAAATTCTCACCTGAGGATATGCTTTTATTGATCTTTAAAGAGAGAGGAAGGGAGAGAGAGAGAAACATCGATATGAGAGAGATAAGTTGATCGGTTGCCTCCCCTACGCTTCAGCAGGAATCGAACCCGCAACCTTTTGGTATACTGGAGAATGCTACAACCAACTGATCCACCTGGCCTGGGCCAGTTCCTTATATCTTTATAATAATGTTCACTATATTAGCAGGTCATTAGTAGCAAGTCTCAGAATGAAAGTGCTGCCCTGTCATTTGCCTTTTCATGAAATCCAGGCTTGCCTTTAGTTAATTTGAAAGTTAACTTTATATTCCAGTTAAGGATGAGGTCTTCAGTCCCCATGGGTAAAGAAAACAAACATTGCCACTAGAGGGAGTTGTCAGCCGTTGGTCAGAGGGCCAGATGGACTAGAGTTGGCTGAAGAGCCTGTGTAGGCCTTTTTCCAGGATTCAGAGACATGATTCTGTGGTCAGCTCCAGGTATGCTGGTCAGACCAGCAACAGTGCTGTTGACCTTGGATGTCTATTTGATTATCAATGTCGATGGTCTGGGCTTGTTATTTTTACAGACTGTTGTGGTTTAGGAGGGGAAGGAATGAGTTTGCATTGGAGACATTCTTAATTATTGGTGTGTGTGATTTCCAAAATAGTATGTGCTTCTTTTAAGAAAATTAAAGAAATAATGTGACTTAGAATGTGAAAACCCTTAGTTGCCCATTTTGTGATTCTTTAAAGTCAGTCCTTTTAAAGACATCCATTTATAGGAAAGGTGGATATGAAAATAAATGACAAGATTCTCAACAACAGCAAAAAAGCATGAAGTCTCCAAGGGTCTTTGCTGCTTGTAGCTTACAGGAGCCAGGCTGCCCTTGCTACAGCTGGGCAACAGGGGGCACCATGGTGCCAAATTTGGTCTTAGATATTTCTACCCAGGAAAGGGCACCACTGTGACCAGTCATCCGTAGGCCTGAAGTGTGAAAGCCAGAGCAGGGATCATGGCTGCCCCTTGGGAGAAATTCAGTGGAACCATCTGTTCCTCTCTGTTATGGGTTGAATTGTATCCCCTAAAGAGATATGTTGAAGTGCTCATCTCCCCAGTTCCCTATAAGTGACTTTATTTGGAAATATGGTTTTTGTACCTGTAATCAAGATGAGCTCATGAGGTGGTCCCTAATCCAATGTGGCTCGTGTTCTTATAAGAGGAGGAAATGCCATGTGAAGACAGACACACGGGGACAACGCCATGTGAGTAAGGGCAGAGATTGGTATGATGCAGCTGAAACGGTGCTAGCTTCAGCCCCCGGGCGGTTCCCCGTGGCCTTGGACCTGGCCAAGTCATGCATAGATGAGAAGACTTCTATGAAGATGTGGCTGTGAGTGCTGAGGGAGCAGCTCCAGGCCCCCTCTCCAGACTGGAGCCCGAGCGAGGGGCTGCCACTCTGGACCTGATGGTTCCTGCTTTGAATGTCTGCTGTCTCCCTCATTCTTCCAAGGGCATTGGGCTCCAAAACCCAGCTGGAATGGAGGACCCACTGCTCTGTGATCTCCACTGGTGAGGCAAATGTGCCCACCTGAAGGGGGCACAGGGGCCAGGAGGAGTCTGTGAGACCCTCAGAGGCAGCATGGGTGGGAGCGGATGTGGGTTGGGAGATGTGAATTTGAGGGTTGACTTTATACCAGTTAGTAGCTGAGTCACCTGCCCTGGCTGGGTCTTGGTTTCCTCATCTGTAAAACGGGGTGGTAAGATCCAGGTTTTCCAAATTATACAACCAATACAGTTTGGAAAATTGGAAAATATAGAAATATATAAAGAGGAGGAAATTCTGTCAGAGAACTACTATTAATGTTTACTGTCTCTTCAGAAAAATACATTAAAAATAAATAAAAATGGGTTTATATCATATATATCCTTTTGTAACCTTTTGGAATCATTTGTTATGTGATAAACATTTTTCCACTTTGGTAAAGTTCTAAATTTAGGTTATTTGTAATATTTTTATCATTATGGAAAAGTCGGTAGTGAAGATCCTTATAGATAAACCTTTGTACACATCCACATTTTCCCCCATAGGATAAAATCCTAAAAATGGAGGGTTGTTGTTTTTCCAAAGAAGAATGCACATTTTAGGACTTCTGATCCCTTTTACAGTGTAGTGCTCCACATAGATCATCTATGTTTGAATGGGCCCATTTCCCCTCATGCTTGCCAAGATTGTCCATTAAAATTTTTTCCCCCTCAATTCAAGTTTAATAGAAACTATAAAAGATCAAAGGTGATGTCCCACGACTGCACACATCAGTGGGCCTCCTCCATAATAAGTTCAGACCATTTCCTCCAGAGGAAGAAAGGCTGACTTCCCAAACCCTACAAAAAAGGCCACATCTGGGCTAAGCATGAAAATAGTCTTTTACAGGTTTTGTTCTCATGACAGTACACTGCCACATGAGCCTATAATGGCCCAGTGCTCACTTTTGCTTAGAGAAATATTCTTTGCTCTTCTGGACATCAGGCTCAGTGGTATCACTGCCAGGTTTCCAGCCAGCTGGGCATGCTTCCCCATGTTTGCCAGTGAACTGGAACCCTGAACTAGTCTCAGAGTCTCATCCACAGAGCGGCCATCAGGAAGGTCGTTTACAGTGATCTGGCGAAGGATACCTTTATCATCAATGATAAAGAGGCCCCGAATGAGATGCCTTCATCAGCCTTTAAGACTCCATAGTCCTGAGCAATGGTGTGCTTGGGGTCTGACACCAAAGGAATGTTCATGGGTCCCAGTCCTCCTTGTTTCTTGGGTGTGTTGATCCATGCCAGATGACAGAAGTGAGAATCCACAGAAGCATTAATCACTCGGCAATTCAGTTTCTTAAATTCTTCTGCCCTATCACTGAAAGCAATGATCTCCGTGGGGCACACAGGTAAAGTCAAGAGGGTAAAAGAACACCACATATTTTCCTTTGTAGTCAGATAGGCTGATGTCTTTGAACTGACCATCTGGCATAACAGCTGAGGCTTTAAAGTTGGAGGCAGGGTGCCCAATTTTAGCATTTCCTGAAGACATCTTGCAGCACTGAAGCAAAAGTGGTAAGACCAGTCAATCAGGAAGAAGGCTGCCCATTAAAATTTAAAAGGCTCTTGCCATCTTTAAAATGGAAAATGATATTTATTATTGTTTTGCATTGGATTTCTTTTCTGACCAGTGAGATTAGAATTTTTCTTAATGCTTTACTTTTTTGTTTGTTGATATCACCCATTTTCTAGAAAAGTATTTTCCTTGTTGATTTATAACTGCTCTTTACATATTAAGCACATTGACCTTTCCTGTCATATCTGTGGCAAACATTTTCCCAAGTTTGTAGGGGTCCCAAGTGTGAGAGCTCAATATAGGTGGTGGTTGGAGTGTCGGCTCTATATTAGTTGGTTTATATTTAAAAAGCACACTCCTAGCCCAGTGGGCATGGCTCAGTGGTTCAGCGCCAACCTATGGTCCAGGAGATCATGGTTCGATTCCCAGTCAGGGCATATGCCCAGGTTGTGGGCTCGATCCCCAACAGGGGACATGAAGGAGGCAGCCGATCAATGACTCTCTCATCATTGATCTCTCTCTCTCTCTCTCTCTCTCTCTCTCTCTCTCTTCTCCCCTCCTCTCTCTGAAATCAATAAAATATATATATATATTTAAAAACACACTCATGGGCAAGTTGTTCACCACCTCTAGGAATTGACTGTTCCTGGGAGGAGCAGTCCCTCCAGAATCAGCAAGGCCCCAGATGTCATAGCATCAGAACATAGAAAATAAAAGACGTGGTTACTACAGTTGCCCAGCAAGCAGCTGTGCAACTGTGGCTCTGAACTGAAATTTAACCTCACAGCTTTCCCCATCTAGAAAGAACTTTTGACCCTCGATTGTGTCTCATACACACATGTTCTTTCTCAGTGTGAGGGTATCTGAGAACTTGTTTACTGTCTGGGTCTCCATCCAAGCTCCTGAGTAAAATTTCAGACCCGGCCTCTCACTGAGCCCCGCAGGCCCCACAGCCCCACTACATGACCCTGTCCTGTGTCAGGCCCTGGGTCTGGCTGTGTCATCAGCAGAGATTCTGCCTAATTATCCACTGTTCACACACATTCCCCAAGCTTGCTGTAAATGTGGTAGCCCCAGACGACAGCCATATTATTTCCCTAATTCGCCACTTTGCTGGAAATCCTGTCCAAAAATGGAAATGTGGGTATTCAGCAGGTATTCCTCTTGGTGGCCTTCCTTACACTTCCAGGACTCACTGCCTTCGTTTTTAAGAGCTCACCACCCACCCCTACGCAACAATCTATTCCAGATTTTTGATAACGAGTTTACTCACCTGATTCAAAACCCATGGTCTGGTTCCTCTCGTCCTCCACGACTCTGCCCTGTCGTCCTGCACAGATGATTCAAAGGAGCTGGGGTGGGGCGGACTGCTGAAGAAGCAAGCCCAGGGGACAAGGGGAGGGCACTGGGAAGTCAAGGCAAGGACAGAGGGGTCTCCCTGGGTCTGGCCCCTTGGCCCATGGTTTACCCCAACCCACACATCACCTCATCCACTCTAACATCTGTCCTTGACACAGTCTCCTTGGGAACAGGCCAAAGGCCAGAGCCATTGGCCAGATAATGGCGGTGTCCACAGCTGGTCCCGCCTGCTTCCTCTTACACTGTCGTCCTACTCAAAGCATCCACTCCAGGTTCACCCTCCCCCGTCCCAAACAGAGGTGAGGCTCTGATCTGTCCTTACTCACTGTTTGTTCCTCCCCAGGCCTCCCCCACATCTACCATGAATTTATACAGTGGCCTCCTAACTAGCTTCCCTGCTTCAAATGTCTGTTGTCTCCGTCATTCTTCATACTGAACTCAGGGTTATCTTCCTGGCACAGGTGGAATCACGTCTGTCTCTTCCTCTAAAACCTTCAAAGTCTCCCCACCTTGATTAGCACATGGACCAAAGTCCCCAGCACTGCCTAAAGTTCCTTCATCGCCTGATCTCAATCTTTTTGAGGCCCCTACCCTCCTAGCATCTCTCTTCCCTTTCCGTAAGTTTCCTTGGGTGGTTACCTCCATCTAGAACATCTTCTCCCCATCCCCACCTTAGAGACCCAACTCAAATACCATCTCCTCTGGGTGACATTCCAGAACCCTCCTCCCCAGTGCAGTGCTCTTACTTAGACCTCAGCTAGAACACTCTGCCTTCAGGAAGCCAGGACAGGTGGTGGTTAAGCATCTAAACCTTGAGTGTAGATAGTTAAGGGTTCAAATCCTCGCTCTGGCTCTTACCAGCCTCTGAAGCTCAGTTTCCACATGTGTAAAATGGGCACATGGGTACAATGCACAACAAATGTGGCCCACACCTTCATGGGGCTGACCGGTAAGGGAGTGAGTCAAGTAGCCAAAACACACAGTGTTCAATGAGAATAATACTCGCAAAGGAGAACGAGGGTCCTGTTTGACCATTTAACTGGGGGATCATAGATGGCAATAACTAGGCAGTTCAGGAGGAGGAAGTAAAGGAAGTGTTCAAGTCAGAGGGAATAGCATGTGCAAAGGCCCTGTGATAGATCAGGAGCAGCAAAGGGAGACAGATAGCTCCATACACTGCCCTGCCCACTTGATGTTCTGTGGCTTGGGAATGCCAGTGACCTCCTGGATTTTGTAGGGAAAGAAATCTATCTGTGGCCCCAGACCCCTAACCCAGCTTTTCCCCTTGTGTGTCAGGTCTTTGGGAGTATTGGGTCAGGCTTCCCTTGGCCATCGCTCTCTCTCCCAGGCCCTTGTGAGAGCAGAGTATGGTGGGATGTGGCCATACCAGGCCTCATCTTTCCCTGGGTCACCTAGAATTGGGGGAGCCAAGGAAACCATCCCACAGCTGCCCTAGAGCCTAATCTCTACCTCCCAAGTCAGCCAGGTATGAGGCCACCCTTGCCCTGGACATCTGTGTCAGGCAGACACTCCCTCCCAATCCTTCCCCCCAGGGTAATCCAAGCTCACTCCTACATATTTGGAGAAGCATCCAGTGGCATCTGTCCAGCTAGATGTCCAGCTAGATAACCATAAAGTGGGGCAAAGCAGGCAGGGACTCCTGCAAAGCCTGATCTCACCCAAAAAATGAAGATGCCATTCACCCAACAGAGTTTCCTTCAGTTGGCAGATTACAGGTTTGAATTAGGACTGCAAGAAGGGCACTTGTGGCCATCAAGAGATGCCAGTAGTTTTCAGCGTATCTGGAAGGTGGGAGAGGCACTGCAGTGAGTGGGAAGTGTGAAATTAGTGTTACATGCCATGGCAACACCATCACTGCAGTCCAACTTCTCAGCCCACGAGTCATGAGGCAGTGAGGGAACAAGTCATCTTTTGGAAGGTGGGAGGAGATGGGCACGCCATGGAAGAGAGGAGTCATCTGTCTCCCAAACCACTGGCACCCAGATGGTTAAAGCAAAAGTCCTCCACATCCAGCAATAGCTGTGTTGGAAAGACAGGGACTTGAGGGTGACCTGGAACCACGGAGCTGAGAGGACAGAAGAATATGGCATTGGTGAGCACTTGGCCCTGCACCAGCCTGCCTGAGTCCCAGTCCTGGCTTTGCTGCCTGCTGGCTGTGAGACCTCAGGAGGCTCCTTAATTTCAGTTTCCTGGTTCATAAATAGGGGTAAAAATAGTGCTTACTTCAGAACGTGTCTGGAAGATTAAATGAGCTAACACTGCACTGTCCCATAAGCCCAAGACTGAGTGACTTCAACAATAAAATGTGTTCTCTGATCTTGGACTTCTCAGAAGGTGTCAAGAGGCTTGGTTCCTTCCAAGGGCTGTGATGAATATGTTCACGCCTTTCCCCTAGCTTCTGATGGATTGCTGGCAATCTTTGGCTTCCTTGGTTTGTAGAAGCATCACCCCAATTCCTGCCTTCATCTGCACATGGCATTCACCCTGTGTGCACGTCTGTGTCCAAATTTCCCCTTTTCATAAGGACACCAGTCATATTGGATTAAGGGCCCACCTTACTCCACTATGACCTCATCTTAACTAATTTCACCTGCAATGACTCTGTTTTCAAGGAAGGTCACATTCTTAGGTACTGGGGATTAGGACTTCAATATAGGAATTTTTTGTGGGAGGAACCCAATTCAACCCATAACACCACATGTGACTATTTGAGCATTTGAAGTGTGGCTAGTGAGAATTGAAATGTGCTACTATGTTAAATGCACACTGAAAGGTGGATTTCAAAGACTGGAGTTCGAAGGCTTGGTACAAAAAAAAAGCAAGATATCTTATTATTAATCATAAATTTATCGTATTTGTTAGTGATATTGATTATATTGAAGTGACAATATTTTGACTATATTATGTTAAATAAAGTATATTATTAAATAAAGTATATTATTAAAATTAAAATTTTTAAATGTAGATTTAAAATTTAAAGAGAATTTAAAGTTATTTAAAGTTATGTGTGAAAATTAGCGAACAAACAAAATTAAAACAGATTCATAGATACAGAGAACAGACTGATAGTTTACAGAGAGGAGGGGGGTTGGTAGACTGGGAGTAAAAGGTAAAGGGATTAAGAGGTAAAAATTGGCAGTTGCAAAATAGCCATGGAGATGTGAATAAAGTACAGCGCAAGGAATATAATCAGTGTTGTAAGAACTATGTATGAGGCCAGGTGGGTACTGGAAATATCGGGGGAACACTTTGTAGAGTATATGATTTTCAACCCCTATGCTCTACACCTGGAACTAATACAAAATAATATTGAATGTAAACTGTAGTTGGATAAAATTTAAAAAAATAATAAAGTTACCCATGTGGCTCCCATTACCTGAGCTAATATTTACAAAGCCCTTAGGACAGGTTCTGGCCCATAGAAGACACCTGTAAATGCTGGTTAAATAAAGACTTCTCTTTGGAGGCGACTTGCTACCTGTGGCATTTCAAAAATATGACTTCCTACCCCTCAGAGACTGGGGAAAGTTGTGGACAATTTTTTTTTCCTGTCTGGCCCTTCTTTAATAAGTCAACTTTGTTTTACATTCCAAAAGCTTATGGCATATATAGTATGATCCTATTTTTTCCCAAATTATTTTGTGTGTTTTTTTAATGTTTTTTTAAAAATTGATTTCAGAGAGAGGGAGAGGGAGAGAAAGATAGAAATATCAATGATGAGAGAGAGTCACTGATCGGCTGCCCCCCCCCCCCCCCGGGGACCGAGCTCGAAACCGGGGCATGTGCCCTGACCAGGAATTGAACTGTGACCTCCTGGTTCATGGTTAACGCTCAACCCACTGAGCCACACCAGCCAGGCTATTTTGTGGTATTTTTTTCCATGTTGTTTTAAACTCTTCCTCAACCTCATTAAGCACCGTGGTTTCCTGAAAAATTGTTTCCAATTTTCCTATTAACAATGCACAAACAACTTTAAGAGGAAAATATTTCCCGTTCGTTGGACTATTATTAGGCAAAGTGGTAAGCTATCGAAGGATCCTGACGGTATTGTCAAATAGTTTTCCAGGAAAGCTGAACCAATGTCTGAATCTCCATTTCACCAACTTCTAACTAACTTTACTATTATTACTTTAGAAAGGTTTTGCGTGTGTGTTGTTTCTTTTGTTTTATTGCTGATTTGGTGAAGGAAAAAAGCACCTAGTTATTTGCACGCACATTTCTTTGGTGACACCCGGAGGCTGAGCATTTATTCACTTGTTTGCATCCCCTCTTCTGATAATTGGTGTTTTGAGTCTTTTGTCCATTTCTTAGTGCTTTACTGTTTTTCTCATCAATTTGCATGCATTCTTTATAAAGGTATCAATTTTTGTACATTTGATGTTTCCCAAATTCACATCAGCAACTACCACCCTTAATGCCTTAATTCTGTTTCTTGTTTAACAGATTTTTGTATTTTTATATAATCAAAAGAAACAGGTAAAATTAATTTTAGCAATATATCTTATTAACACAATATATCCACAGATATTATCATTTCAACATGTAATCAGTATAAGATATTAATGAAATATTTAAATTTTTTGATACGAGGTCTTTGAAATTTGATGTGTAGTTTACACTTACAGTACATCTCCATTTTCACTAGTGACAAGCCACATTCCCTAAGCTCAACTGCCACATATGGCTTGTGGCCACCAGATTGGTCAACGAAAGCCTAAGACTTGGTTTGACCCAAGGGAGGGCAGAGGGCAAAGGTTCTGGTGGCCTCTGCCCTCCAGATTCCCCCCCCCCCCCCCCGCCTTTACCTTCACCTTCCACCTGCTCTCTGGAAAATTTCTGCCCAGCCAACTTGAATTTTCTCACCTCCCCCTGTGACCTTTTCCTGACTCTCAGGTGGCATCCTGTACACCTGCGACAGCCGCCTACTGCCCTTTGGCCTCCCCACCACTCTACAATCCCACCCCAGGCGTCCATCTGCCCACAGCCACCCACTCCCCACCTTCGGGTTGTGGATCCTACCCAGGAGTTCCCAGGGAGGCCATGCCCGGATCTCCACCCCTGCAGCTCGCTGCTCTGGCCACGGCCTCAGGAGTAGTGAGTATGAAACAATACTCCCGCCAGCCAACGCTGGGCGTGCAGTGGCAGGCAAACCCCCGGCCGATCATCTTATCTAACCCTCCAGACCATCTTGAAGGCTGGAACCATCTGGCACACGAGCGCTCTCCTATCAGCTGGTGAACACTGGCAGGCACAGCCTGTGCTCAAGGTCAAGGGGAGGGGGCTGGGGATCCCTTGGGAAGAAAGGGCCACCTAAGAAGTTTGAACGAAGTTTATAGAAAGTTCCCCCATTTTGCTGGAAGGGGATCTTGGCGTTCCCTGGAACTTGCTCCAGTGTCCTTTAGGCCCTCCCCCTGCACTGCCCTGTGGGAACCTGTGGGAGCCCCTGGGATGAGGCCTGGAGGTGGGGGCGCCTCCTGCCCCGGACTGACGTCGGCTCTGGGATCCCTCTGGGGGCGTGTCACCTCCTTGCCCCAGATAGGGTGCGTCTTGGTGACTGAATGTGGCAAAAATCCCCGAGAGGAGGAGAAGCCAGAGGCGGGACGGGCGGGGCGGGACCAACATCTGACCTGCGGGGCCAAACCAGGCTCCGGGAGCACCGCGAGCAGCGACACCGCGCCCCGCAGACACCATGAGCGGCCGAGTCGGGGACCTGAGCCCCCAGCAGCAGGAGGCCCTGGCCAGGGTGAGGTTCTCCGAGGGCCGAGGGGCCTGGGGAGGGGCCGAGCAGCCCGCCTGACCCTGCCACTTGGGCTGGAGCCCCTATTGTCCTGGGGGAGAGGGGACCCTGGAGAGCGCCTCTGTGCAGCTGTGTACAGGACGCGGGACAGGGGCCCTTCTCTGGGCGACCCCGGGGGCCCAATCCAGCCTCCCACTCCTGCTCCCTCCTGGCCGCAGAGCCACGGCTCCGGTTCCAGGGCGGAGGGCAGAGGGTGCGGGTGGTTCCCTCCTGCTTCTGCGCAGTCTACGGCGGCGAACAGACTCCCAGATCTCCCGCCCAGATTGCAACATTTGTTTGGATTCTCTTTGTGGCTTTCTGAATCCCCAGGGCCTAAGCTGTGTGGCAATTGTCAGTGTTTTCATGAAAGGGGAATGGGGGAGTTTTGGGTGATTTCAAGGCAGCCTGGTAGGCCACAGCTGGGAGCGTCATGGCCATGGGAACGAGAGCATATCCAAGTGGCCAGGGGCTGGAAACTGTGGCTTCAGGTTGAGGGAAAGGGGTGAGTCACAACCCTGGCTTCCACTTTGGGCCTGTGAGGGGGCAGGTTCAGACTTGTGGAGATGATTTCTGTTGCGGCTTCTACCCTCAGGAGGACCTGGGGGGTCCTCCAGAGAGGAATGAGGACCTCTGGTGAAGGAGGGGGGCCTGAGTGAATTCCTAGTAAAAGAGAGATTGGTCCCAGGTGAATGATGGGGTCCCCGGGTGAATCCCCAGGTAAAGGAGGAGGTTCCAGAAGCAGAGAGTCTCAGATGAAGGAATGAGGGTCCCCTGGTGAGCCTTCTCCCTTCCCCTTTGGCAGTGACCTTGGAGAAGCCTCAGACACTAGGCTTCCAGGAGGGACTGGACACCTGGCCTTTGGGGTGAATTATGATGGTGATGCCTGTTTGGCAAAAAGCTTTAAACAATGTAAAAATAATTTATTCTTATTTTTACCATTATTTAAAAGAAATGGATGCTATTTTTAAAATTAGGGGAAAAGAGAAAAGTAGAAAGAAGGGGGAGAAGCCACCCATGGTCACAGAGTTATAGACAACCACGCTAGGGGCATTTCCTTCTAGCTTTTTCCTAAACCTCATTTTGACCACCTGAAGTCCCACTGCCAGATGCTACTTTCTCCACTTGGCATCATCATTAGTTTTTTGGGGTTTTTTCTCCACGTTGCTCCAGATCCTTCTGAGCACCTGCTTAGTGTCTTTCTCTTTTATTTGACATGAGTTCCAAAGGTAGAGTGGCCTTGAGGTTGGAAGACGTGAACTCCTTCTGACCTTGCAGCTTCCTTACTCTGTCCCTGGGGAAGACTCCCTCCCCCTCTTCTACCCCGGCCTCAGTCTCCTCATCTGCAAAGCAGGGATGCGACCTTGCTTCTGCCTCAGGGCACATCCTGAGGTTCAAAGGAGGGAATCTGGTCTTCTGGAGGGGCCAAGGCGCACAGAGTTATTGCTTTTAAGGTAGCATTGCTCCCTTCCCTGAAGAAACTTCCTCCAGAGCCCAGAGGCTATAGCTGTTCAGTGTGCAAGAGGCTCCTTTCCAGGTGCCTGTCCCAACTGGGGATTATTACAGCAGATGCTGTTGCTCCTGTTATTAACAACGGAGATATTGAAGCTGATTGTTCATTTTAAATTATGGGAGCAATGCATGAATACATTCTTATTTTAGAGATCATCCATAAAGCTAAATTAAGATGGTTTGGTGGATGGTCATCAAGAATTTCCTATGGGTCTGCTGGCATCTGTTTTGAATCCCAAATTCTTAGTCACAGGTTTCCCTGCACACCCAGCCCTCCAGGCCTTATCTTCAGCTCACTTCATCCTCATGGAACTGGGGTCTCCTCTCTGTCTCACACTTGAGCCTCAGTTCCAAACCCAAATTCCCAGCGACTTCCCCAAATTCTGCCAGTAAGAAAAGGCATCCCCCACCAGTCAGCCACCCTCCTTTCCCCCAGCCCTGATGGTGCCCAGATGAGGCAGCCCTGGCTCCTCTTTCAGTCCCTCTCTGCGGACCTTTTCCCAGGGTTGTTTTCACAAAGACTCCATGGGCTAAGCGCCCACATTTATGTGGCACTTGCTGTGAGCCTGGCCTGATGCTGTGCTTTACCTGTACAAACTCTTTTGATTGGCACAAATCTATCACTATCCCCACTTCACAGATGAGGAAACTGGGGCTCAGAGAGGTTAAGTAACTTGCTTCCAAACCTGAACCTTCAAGATGAGGTACCAGAAGCAATGTTCCTAAAATGTCCTGGTTGGCCTGCATCAAATTCACCAGGGATCTTTGCAAAAATAGGGATGTCAGGGCCCCACCTCAGACTTATAGAATGAGGGTCTTGGGGGGCAGAGATCCCCCAAAGTTTGAGAAGGACACAACTCTTCCTGCCATGGTGGGCTGGAGGGGTGGGTGTGCTCCATTCCCAGGTAGCTGCGGCTAACTGTGCAGCCCCTGGGCAGGGCTGACTGGCTGACTGAGGGTGAGAAGGGTCGGAGATGGGGTTGAGGGCCCCAGGGGTAATGGGAGCCCCTCTGACAATCATATCCCCTCTCAGTTCCGGGACAACCTCCAGGACCTGCTGCCCACCATGCCCAATGCTGATGACCGGTTCCTCCTGCGCTGGCTGCGAGGTGAGGCTGGCGGGATCGGAGGGTCTCAGGAAAGGGTGTGAGAGACTTTGGGAAAGAACATGGGCTCTGGAATCAGCCTACTTTGGGCTAGAATCTGAGCTCCCCTTCAGATTGGCATGGCATAAAAAACCCCACTGAGCCTCAGTTTCTTCATCTGCAAATTTGGGATGAGCCACCTCCTCACTGGTTATTGTGAGTGTTAAATGAGAGGGTGTAAAGCCTGGCACCAGGGGGGCACAAGGTTGAGGTAAGGTTAGAGTTAACACCTGAGACGTTCTCAGGATGACAGGCTTGGCCAGGCCTTGAGTCAGCTATTGCTGAACATGGTCTTCAGGACCTGCTTTTGCATCTACCTCCAGTTCCTTGAAGACAAGGCTATGCTGTCCCCTTAGAGAATCTGACATGAAGCAGATGCCCAGCAAACACTACAGGAAGTGGATGTAATTAAAGGTGGAGGAGTTTCTTCTAAGAATTGCTGAAACAGTGTAAAATGATTATAATAACAGAAACCACTCCAGGGCTTAGGGAAAAATTTATTTCAACTCAGCACACCCCATGGAATGGATTTTGAACTTGTTAAGACAGAGCTGGTGGCCTTGGTGGTTTTTTTCTGGAGGTGGTTTATGATCAGGGCAAAGAAAGCTGGTAGCATCTTAGGCCCCTTCCATTTGAAAATCTCCGACCCTAGATCTTATCGAAGGCTCATCACAGGACAAATTCCTCAGTGAACCAGTGATCTCAGAGAGCAACAGTCATGGCCTTTCTAAAATAGAGCAAGCATTATGTTTTAAATTAAAGTGCATTTATGTCTTCAAAATAAGTAACCACAACAATATCTACAATTTATTGAGAACTGTGAACCAGGTAATGTGCCAAGCATTTTGTCTCATGTCGTCCTTTGAATAACTTTAAAAAAGATGTTATTCCCACCCTAGTTGGTTTGGCTCAGAGGTTAGAGCATCAGCCTGCAGACTGAAGGGCCTTGGGTTACATGCAGTTGCAGGCTTGATCCCTGACCCTGGTGCGGGAGACAGCCAATCGATGTGTCTCTCACATCGATGTTTCTCTCTCTCTCTCCCCCTTCCACTCTCTCTGAAAAGCGGTGGAAAAAATATCCTCGGATGAAGATTAAAATACATCAATCAATCAGCCAATCAATAGATATTATTCCCAATCAATGGATTAAAAAACTAATTTCCTCGTGAGTTTTCAGAGAATAGCTTGTTCCAAATCCAGCCTCAAGCCTCCTCTTATTTTGATTCTTCTTGCAGCTCAGAACTTTAACCTGCAGAATTCCGAGGACATGCTCCGGAAGGTGAAGCCCCATTCTCATGAGCTTGCTGCCTCCCACACGCTGTACCCCAGGGATTAGCAACAAAGGGTGGGGACTCTTGCCCTGTTCCGTTGTCATGTTTCTTCTTCCTTCCTCCTCGGATCCCTTTCTGCATCAGACCCACGTCCCCCGCACCCCTCCTCCTGGTGTCCCCATCCCCAGTTCAATGTTGGTAGATCCTGGGGATGCTTTGGCAGGATCATGGTAGCTGCAGGCAGAGGGACCTTTGGGGCGGGCAGTCTTCAGGTCCTGTCATGTGTCCCCAGCACATGGAGTTCCGGAAGCAACAGGACCTGGACAACATCCTCACATGGCAGCCCTCAGAGGTGAGCCTCACACAGCATTCCCCAGGCCACCTAGTAACCCCCACCTCACTCCCTGCCCCCAACCTTGTCCAGCCACCTGATGGAGCAGGGACATGGCCTGGCGGGCTGGTTTGAGCCAGGACCTTTTCCCAGGTGGTCAAGCTGTACGACTCGGGCGGTCTGTGTGGCTACGACTATGAAGGCTGCCCCGTGTGGTTCGACATCATCGGGACACTTGACCCCAAGGGTCTCCTCCTATCAGCCTCCAAGCAGGAGCTGATCCGGAAACGCATCAAGGCCTATGAGCTGCTTTTGCAGGAGTGTGAGCTGCAGAGTCAGAAGGTGAGTGACCAGGGAGTGTTGGGGGGTGGGGTGCGAGGAAGGGGTATGTCTAAAAGGTGGCACCAGGACCAGGAAGGGGAGGCACCCTGCCCTTGCTTCCCCCCCAGCCTTCAGGCCTCCAGGCTGAGGTGAAACGTGGCTTCTCCTGCAGTCATCCATCCACAAGCATCTAATACGTGCTCTCTGCTAGCATGAGCCAAAGGTCACCAAAGCCCTTTCTCCCTCTCCTCTGACCTTAAATGAGATGCTGACCTTGGGTGCAGTGAATGCCCTCCTTCTGCTCCCCAGGAATGCTGGGAAGTTTTCTTATGGAAAAGATGTCCTGT
The DNA here is from genome assembly GCF_964146895.1 of Miniopterus schreibersii. Lineage (NCBI taxonomy): Eukaryota > Metazoa > Chordata > Mammalia > Chiroptera > Miniopteridae > Miniopterus > Miniopterus schreibersii. The sequence continues at coordinate 15,857,204 of NC_138122.1, forward strand.
GATTGCAAATTGCATAACTATAATCACCTGATGGGGGACCATTGCTTTGGATGTCCCTGAGAGCAGTGACCCTGGAAATTGGACACAACCCTTGTGGGTCTCTAGAAGCTACTGTGGAGTTGCTTCAAAAAATATTGAGTGCTGTGGGACATGGGGCTTCTAAGCCAAGAAGGACCCCCACACACCTTTGCAGGTCTTCTTGCCCTCGACTCTGTGTTTCCTGGCCTGTAGGCTTCAGAGTGAATCTAATGCCTTGTTGGCTTTTTTTTTTTTTTTTTTAAATATATCTTTATTGATTTCAGACAGAGGAGAGGAGAGGGAGAGAGAGAGAGAGATAGAAACATCAATGATGAGAGAGTCATTGACCGGCTGCAGCCCACAACCCGGGCATGTGCCCTGACCGGGAATCGAACCCTGATCGCCTGGATCCTAGGTCGATGCTTAACCGCTGAGCCACACCCGGCCGGGCTGCCTTGTTGGCTTTTTGAGTCTAAGTGTCTAATGAGCCTAAGAAGAAGACCCCCAGGGGGAGTTGTCATATCACTGTGGAATGATTTGGCAAATGGCTGACTTCAAATGACGTGGACAGGGCCTGTGTCTCCAGCAGCTGGCACAGTGCTGGACACCAAAGGCCTCCACAGAGATCTGTGGCAATCGTGAGAGAATTTCAAAGCACTATATTTAGTGCCTGGTTCGAATAGATGTGTGCTTCTCAAGTAAGATGGCTGATGTCAAAGGGTCAAAACAGTGTCTTCCATGGTATGGCTATCTCAACTGGAGCCTATGATTATGGTGATGACGATACTGCTAACAATATCTGTTAATATTTACCATGGACCAGCCATGTGCCAGGCACTGGGCTCATTGAGTACTCCCAGCAACTCTATCAGAGCCTGGAATTATCCCCATTTTACAGAGAGAAAAAAGTAAGGCTCAGGGGGGTTAAAAACCCACCCAAGGCCACACAGCCTGCCAACAGCGTAGTTCTGGCTTGGACACAGTTGTGGGACTGCAGACACTGGCCAGTGTAGCATACTTTTGTATCTAAAGACGCCTAGTGAGTAAGGAACGATGATATTAATTCCACAGTTAACTAATTCCAGGCAATAGTGTTGAATAAATAGTGTGATAGGGCCACTGTGCCAGGGCTTAAATGCAGCATCTTCTCCAACCCTAGATAAGTTCATCTGCTTGGAAAACACTGTGGGGAGCCAGGGGTAGGGGTGGCAGGAAGGTAGGAGCTGTGCCCAGGTCTCTCTGGCCAGTATCTCCCAGCTGGGACTGTTGTCTGACCTATATACTTGCTCTGTCCCATGCAGCTGGGCAGGAAGATTGAGACAGTGCTGATGGTGTTTGACTTGGAGGGGCTGAGCCTGAAACACCTGTGGAAGCCAGCAGTGGAGGTCTACCAGCAGGTAAGGTAAGCAGCTGGCTCAAGCTCAATAGGGAGCCACTGCCCACAGCAGCTTCAGTCCATGGAGGAGGGGAACGCCCTCCAGGGGTCCCCCGGAGCAGTCAGTGATGCTGGCCTGGGGTACCTCCGGCAAGGAGAAAGCAGAGCAGGAGTAACACAGAGGATGGAGTATGTGCTCAAGGGAAGACAGGGTGGACCAGGGAGCAGGGGGATGGGGCTCTTGTCTCAGCTGCCTCAGAGGCCACCAAATCCAGGCAGGAATGGTGGAGCGTGGCCTCAACCAGATTCTTCTTGACTTCACAGTTTTTTGCCATCATTGAAGCAAATTATCCTGAGACACTGAAGAATTTAATTATTGTTCGAGGTGAGGATTAATTGGGCAGTGGGGGAGGGTGGGGAATGGGGGATGGGCAGTGGGTAAGCCACAGAGTTCAGGGCTTCTCAAACCATCCATTGTGACGATGGTTTTTGTTTTGTTTTGGTTTTTTGTTTTTTGGTGTGTGTGTGTGTGTTTAGCTCAGTCCTTCACAGACTGATACTTTTAGGATATACAAAAGCCTGTGCAGCAATGTCAAATAAGTCATAAGTTTCTAAATGTTTGCTGTTATTTTCTTTACTTATCTGGGTGTGGACTGGTAACCGATGGTCCATGGATCACACAGATTGGTGGGCACACTTTGGGTGGGAATTGTCCTGTCTGTGGCAGCTGTATAGTGGGGGGGGGGGGGCCTGTATGTGCTCTGGGTCGGATGATCTGGCTTCCAATCTAGCTAGCTCTGTGACTTTGAGCAAGTCTGTTGAAACTCATGAGCCTCAGCTTTCCCATTTTGTAAAATGGTGATGCAATGGCACCTTCCCTGTAAGATAGTTGTGAGGTTAAATGAGACAGTCTGTGGAGAAGGCGTACAGAGCCTGACCCACAGAAAGGTCCCAGTAAGTGTGAGTGAGTCAGGTGGGCCATGAGGTCTAATGCAGATGCCCCACCTACTTGCACCCAAGAGGATTCCAAGGCAACCTGGGAAAACCCTGAGAGTGAAAAGGAGAGGCACCACTGGGGAATCAACACTGCCAAGGCCCTACAGCTGAACAGGGAAGACAAGCATTTATTGAGATCCAGGCATTGTGCCAAGTGTTATGCATACACTGTTAAATTGAATCTCCATTTTATAGTTATCGTTTATAGCACTAAGACTCAGAGAGGGTGAGTAACAAGCTGAAGGTCACACAGTAGGAATTGTCAGAATTTAAATCTGTCTAATTCCTATCCAGCCCATGCCCATGAGTGTGACTTTATATATCCGAGTCCTCTCTGGTTCAGTTTCCCAAGGGAGTTGCATGTGTTTCAGCCCCCAAGCTGTTCCCTGTGGCCTTCAACTTGGTCAAGTCGTTCATGAGTGAGGAGACTCGAAGGAAGATAGTGATTCTGGGAGGTGAGTGATATGGCCCCTGGGCTGTGCCCATCTCCTTCTCTGCCCAGGAAGCAGAGGTCAGTGCTACAGGACCCATTTCTCCCTGGCTCATTTTCTTTTTCTTTTTTTTTTTTAAACATATCTTTATTGATTTCAGAGAGAGGAAAGGAGGGGAAGAGAGAGAAAAAAACCCATCAATGATGAGTCATTGATCGGCTGCCTAGCCCGCAACCCGGGCATGTGCCCTGACCGGGAATCGAACCCCTATCTCCTGGATCCTAGGTCGATGCTCAGCCTGGCCGGGCTGGCTCATTTTCTTTACCCAGGCATTGATCTTGGCCTAACTCCATCGGCCTTTGCACACTCAGATAAGGCTTTGGGCCCTAGACCTCAACCTGGGTGGCTACGTAAAGCTTTTGGGTGCTCTCCTGAGTAGGGGAGCAAGCCAAGGACATGGCAGGTCCCTTCCCAGGGCTTGGTCTCCTCTGCCTTCTATCAAGCCTCCCTGAGCCCCCACAGAGCCCCCCTCTTGCTCCCACAGGCAACTGGAAGCAGGAGCTGCCAAAGTTCATCAGCCCTGACCAGCTACCTGTGGAGTTTGGGGGGACCATGACTGACCCCGATGGCAACCCTAAGTGCCTGACCAAGGTACAGGGTGTCCGAGGGATGGGGAGGGAGGAGTAACGGTTGTGGTCCCCTCACCTACGCTCACCCACAGATCAGCTATGGAGGCGAGGTGCCCAAGAGCTACTACGTACACAACCAGGTGAAGGTGCAGTATGAACACACGGTGACTGTGGGCCGAGGCTCCTCTCAGCAGGTGGAGTTCGAGATCCTGTTTCCCGGCTGTGTGCTAGGTAGGGGCGGTGGCCACTCACACCTGGGCACAGCTGGGAGGAGCCTGGAGCCGGAGCAGGTGGTCATCAGTGGGGCCCTGTCCCTTGCAGGTGGCAGTTTGAATCAGATGGAGCAGACATCGGTTTCGGAGTTTTCCTGAAGACCAAGAAGGGAGAGCATCAGCGGGTAGGGGAGATGACAGAGGTGCTGCCCAGCGAGCGCTACAATGCCCACCTGGTGCCCGAGGACGGGAGCCTCACCTGTCTCAAGGCCGGCGTCTGTAAGAACTGTAGGGTTCACTAGAGTTTTCTCCCTCCTGGCAAAGAGATGAGCTGACATGTGTGGCCAGTCTGACTTCTCTCGTTGCCTTCTATTTGCAGCTCTCGGGGAGGGTGCGGGGGTCTGTGCAAGCCCCTAGATCCCATGGGTGCCAGGGGAATTGGCTCAGGGTGCTGGATCTGATAAGAGGCTGTAGGTGTGGGCACAAGGGCAGAGGTGCATTGTAGAGAGCTGGATTCACAGCCTGGGGCTGTGGACTCAGCTCCTGGGAAGCTTCCACACTGGGCTGGAAAGGCTGAGACAGGTAAGTAAGTAGTGTGAGACTAGCTTCAGGGGTCCTAAACTGCCCAGGTGTGTGGACCACCCACTCTGGGCATCCTGAAGAGATGATTCTTCCAGGGGTTTATCCTTTCTTCCCAGGCTGCCCAGGCCAGTTGCAGTTTGGTCAGTTTTATCAGAAACAGGGCTGCCCAGGGACACCGCAGACCTCCCACCTCTGTTAGGATCGGAGCCAGGAGAAGGGGCACCCAATCTTGGTTTCCTTTGGAGAAGGGAAATGACTTTGCTAATGCCTTAGTTAATCCAAACCTAGTTTCTCTTTGTGGACAGGGAGAGTTAGGAGAGTGGAAACAGAAACCGATGGCTCATTACGTCCCAGAGTCAACATTGGCCTTTGGCATTGAAGGACATGCCCTCTATGAAAGGCACGACCAAAAAGTGGCTTATGGAGCTCATCCCTCTCTTCTGGGGAGAGCAAGGCTTCTCTGGGTTGGAGCATTGGGATAAGGGAATCTCAGTCCCTCCCCTCTCTTGCTCCATAATTGTCAGAAAGCCTTATTAACCTCTCTGAGCCTCAGTTTCCTCATTCATACAATGCAGACGATGGTACCTTCCACGGGGCTGCTTGGAGGATTCAGGGAGCTGTGAGCACTGACTAATGCTTTGTACCTGGAAAGGGCTCATGCATGCTGGTGGCCGTTACTAATTCTTTAATGAGCACAAGCATCGTCCAGAGATGGTCCCGAGCAATGGGCTGGGGGCTGCGCAGTGGCCGACCCTGCAGCCCCACCCACAGTCCTGGGCAGCCAGGTTTCCAAGGGTACCAGGTATGCAGATGGGTCAAGCTTGAGTTGCCTGATTACTTCTCCATCCTTGCAGACGTCCTGCGCTTCAACAACACCTACAGCCTGATGCACACCAAGAAGGTCAGCTACACTGTGGAGGTGCTGCTCCCTGACACTGCCTCCCAGGAGAAAATTCAGGGTCTTGAGGCGACAAGACCATCCCCAACACAATGAAGACCCTGACCTCTGTGCCTGTGCTCTCCAACCCCCTGCCCTCCCAGGCAGGGTGGTGCTGGAGATGACCATAGAGAGTACTCACCTCACATCGCCTGTCCCCTGCCCTCCCAGGCAGGGTGGTGCTGGAGATGACCATAGAGAGTACTCACCTCACATCGCCATCTCAGCTCCTCATGGGCCCACCTGCCACAGTGGAAAAGCAGGAAGGGGACACCCAGTGCGTAGGCCATCCGGAGGATTCAGACGAGCATCTTTTCCCCTGTTCACAAAGAATGAGAATGAGAACCCCGAAGATGAACCAGCATCCACTGAGGAAGGCTCCTGCCTGCAGAAGCTGCCCCGAGTCCCTCCTGACAAGGTCCACCTGTCCCAGGACTCACCCAAGCCCGGCTTCCAGGCTTGAGGGCTTGAGCCCTAGGCCTTGCAGGGGGCACAGCTTCAGACCCTAAGAGCAGGGAGGCTGAATTCTTTGCACGAAGGGGCTCAGCAGGGATGGGCAGGGCCAGCTGGATGGAGGGACAGGGCAAGGCTGAGGGTGTCAATTCCAGCAGAACATCAAGGCCCCTCCGGGGTTGTCTTCCTGCCTTTGGAGTGAGACCGAGCAGGGATAACCACCAGGAGAAAAGACCATGCTCAGTCTTACACAGATCTGAGTGGGTGAGGACTGAGTCTCCAGGGAATTCCCAGTGACCCCCCCTTCCCAGCTGCTGCAATCCAGCTGACATCCTTTCCAGCTCAGAGTGGGGCCAGAGCCCAGCAGAGCTGGAGGAAGGTGGACTGTGCTGGAATAAGGTAGAACATGCTGGGGTACAGAGTGGAGCTGCCATCCCAGGGCGCTCATCTTAGGCCCTGACTTGCTTCTTAGAGAACCATCCAGATTTTCCTCCACTTCTGTGTCTCCCCAAGGGGACAGCTGAAGATTGGCTGTCAACACCTGACCCCACCATGCAACCCAGCAGCTGGCCAGTTATGGCTTCTGTTTCTTGAAAGCTGGCTCTCCTTGTGCCCACAGCCAATAGTTGGGACCGCCAGCTGCTCTGCTGTGTGGACTGTACCCATCAGAGCAGAGCTTGCCATGGAATAAACTGAGGAAGCCACCAAGCTGCGTGTTGCTCTGTGGGTTGACTCCAGGTGGCAATAAAGCCATCGAGCGGGGTCTGGGTGTCCAGGCTGTGCTACCCTGCCCCATCCCCACCCTGCCCCCGGCACTCTGGCTGGGCCAGGCCAGTGGCCACCAGTACTTCTGAAGACCTGACCCTGGGGGTGGCTTGGCCCTTGGCTCCAGATCTCTGCCCACCAGCGCCTTGTTTGTCTTTCTGTACTGCTGTCCCCCAGACAAAAGGATGCTGTCCCCCCAGGTGATATTCCCAGGAGTGAGTCCCTATAAAGGGGTTCTCCCCACAAAGCGTTAGTGTCCTGGCTGCCAAGACCCTTCCCAGAGACTGGAAGCCTCAGCAGGTACTACTGTCCAGGTGCTTTGCAACCAAGAAGCTGGGCTGCGGCCTTTCCCACCCTCAGATCCTGTGATTTTTATTTTTCCAGCTCTTAGAAGATTTCTAGATTTCCCAGGGCCTATTTTTAGCAAGGAAATTATAGGTTTGGGAAGGTGGGGGTCTTTAGGTGAGCTCTGTGAGGTCTTTGGGGCCCCCAGGGACAGTCCTCCTCCGCACTCCTTGTCTAACAGAGTGTTTGATTAGTGCGGCAAGAAAAAACCTGTTGTGCCAGCATCAAGGAGCTGGCCTGGGGCTGGTCGTCAGGCAAGAGGACATCCCATGTTCCAGGGCTGCTCCCTGATCCCAGACATGGCAGGCTTTCCCACCACCCCTGGGGCACTGTGTGGTCACCCTCTGTGCAGCCTCCCCAGGTGCAGCCATATCTGGAGAACCCTGAGGCCTTGGGCATCCCAGAGCCATTTCCCACTGCCCTTGGCAGGCTATGGAGGCACACCGACAGGGTTGGAGGGACCCTTTGCCAGGTTTTGCTGGGCCCACCTGTTCATATGACAGAGGCTCACAATGCCTGACTTCCACCTTCACCACCATCTGCCTAAAAACAAAGGGCTTATGGACTTGAACCCCGACCCTTGCCTTTCTAACCACCCACAGCCAATTTCCCACCATCAGCACAGCCTCACCTGGTTTCCTTGCAAGTAGCAAGGGTCTCCCGAACCTCTGATCACAGAGATTTGACACAAATACAGTTATAACAAGGGGGGTCAGGTGTGGGCTTTAGCCACTCAATCCCAGAACTGGCAGAGCACTCCTTGTATTAAGCAGCGAGGGCAGCAGTCACTTGCGGAGGTGAGAACAGTCTCCTACCTGGCAAGGTGGGCAGGGGCACCTTGGGAGCTGCACAGGGGGCTTGTCTTCAGCAACCCCATCCTTGACTCTTAACACTATCACTTTAAAAAAAAAAGTAGCCCAGAGAGGGGCTGGCTGGCCTGAGGTTTGTTTCTTTGCTCATCCATTTATTTATCAACATTTATTGAGCGCCTGTTCAGTGCCAGGCACTGCAGGCCCTAGGGACACCAAGACACTGGGCTGATCGAATTCCACCAGCAGGAAGGTCGCCTGTATTAAAAGAGACGGAAGTGACTCTGATGACCCATTACCGAGTGAGCATGTCATCACCACGTGTGGTTGGAGGGCCAGGAGCCAAATTCTGGGGGAGCATCCAGCAAAGAAACCCAATGGGGGATGAGATGTGCTTTGCCCATGGGAGGGACCCCTGAAGAGAGAGCTGAAGCATGTGTGGGGGTGGTCAGGTGTGGCCGAGCCTCCCAGACAGAATGGGGTGAGGGAGGCTGTGGGGTGTTTGAGGCTGGAGGAAAGCCAGGAGGGGCTCTTGGATGACACTGGTAACAGCTGACTGATGTTTGATATTTGTGAACAACTGCGTACACTTGGTTGCTAATAAACTATTTTATAATACGGGTTACGAAACAGAGTCTGTTGTTTGTCAGAAAAGAATGGCAAGATCTCTTGCAAGAGGCCACAGATCAAAGCTCTTACTCAAAATGAGATGTTTGGAAATACCTGGCCTCACCTATCCAAAGGAATGGAGGCAGGGCCTGTGCCTCCTGGCCCAACTCCTCGCTGGAAAGCCTCCCAATCTTCCAGGGGAGGCAGGGGGGTGAGGGGGAACCTATATGGGTGTTTCGAGGGCAGTTGGAAAGTTTCCCCTGACTCCCAAATCTCCACCCCAGTCCAGCTCACCTTTTAAGAGCCCAGATCAGAGGGGACACCACTGTGGCACAGTCACAGCTGCCTTTAACAGCACACCATGGTGCAGTGCTCCACAGTTCACATAGCCCCTTTATATACAACCCTGAAGGAGACAGGAATTATAGCCCCATTTTTCAGGCCAGGAAATGGAGGCTCATGAGGGCAAGTGCCTTGGCCAAAGGCTCAGTGTCCAATGGGAGAGGTCGAGCCAGCACCGGGGTTTGCTGCCAGCAGTGGTCCTGCCCTGCCTCTCAGGGAAAGAGAGGGCAAGTGGGCCCTTCCCTGGGAGGACCAGACTGGGGCAGGGGCACAGAGTAGGTCAGAGCGAGGTGCTGGGTTCCTGGGGTTGGGGAGCCCAGAGCCTGCAGAAAGTTGCTTGGACATCTGTGCCTCTTGATGGGATGTGACAGTGCCAGCTCCACTGCACAACTCCCGTGTGCCACGCCCAAGCTAAAGCAGGAAGCATCACCCCCAGTTTACAAATGAGAGCAAAGCTCACAGCAGGAAGAAACTTGTCACATCACACAACAAAGAGAAGGAGGTCAGACACGAGCCTGGATCCATCTGTCCAGATGGCACAAGAGCTTAATGAGCACACTGGGTGGGCAGCTTCACACTTGGTGACTTCCAAAGAGGCTACTAGGCCAGGCCTGAGCTGCATGGCCCTCAGGTGACTTCCATCTTCGGCAGCCAGGGGGCGTCACTGGCCCAGCCATGCCTCTGTCCTGTGAAGCATAACCAGGGCCCCCCAGCATCTGATTCATGAAGGGCAGCTTTGCAGGTGAGTTGAGGCTCCATAGGCCAAGTTCACCAGGCCCAGGCTGTTTGTGGTGCCATCTGGTGAGGCAGAAAGAGGTGGTTTAACCTGGGTTCAGATCCTGATTCTGCCATTCAGCCCAGTCGCCAGTTCAGGCTGCACACCCTAGATACTCAATAAAGCCTTGCTCTGACGTTTCCTAGTCATCAAAATTTACTTTTGCCCACCAAAGGACACTCAATAAAGTAAAAAGACAACCCACAGAATGGAAGAAAAAAAAGATTTGCAAATTATCTATCAGATAAGAGGTTAATATCCAGAACATATACAAAAATTTACAAGTCAATAATACAAAGACAAAGAACCCTATTTAAATAATGCATAAAGACATTTAAAAAATTTGAATGGACATTTCTCCGTAGAAGATATAGACGGGACCAGTAAACACATGAGAAAGGTACTTGACATCAGTCACTAGAGAAATGCAGTTCAAAACCAGAATGAGATACCACTTGACACCCACTAGGATAGGGTGGCCATAATAATTTAAAAAGAAAACAGAAAATAAATGTTGGTGAGGGTGTGAAGGAATTAGAAACCTCACCCACTGGGGATGTAAAATAGCGCATCCACTTTGGAAAACAGCTTGGTTGTTCCTCAAAAGGATAAGCGTAGAACAACTATGTGATCTAGCAATTCCTCTATTAAGGACATAATACATGAGAGAATGGAAAACACAAAAACCTGTACCAATAAAATGTTCGTCACAGCATTATTTATAATGGCCCAAAAGTGGAACAACCCAAATGTCCATCAAATGATGAATGGATAAACAAAATATGGTATATCCATACAAAAAAAATATTATTCAGCCATAAAAAGGAATGAAGTATTGATGCCTGCTACAACACGGATGAACCTTGAAAACTTACGCTAAGTGAAAGAAGCCAGTCACAAAGACCACATACTGTATGATTCTCTTGGTAAGAAATATCCCAAATAGGGAAATCTACAGATGGACAGTAGATTAGTAGTTCCCAGAGGCTGGAGCAGGGAAGCAGGAAATGGGGAATGACTGCTAATGGGTACAGGTTTTTTTGGGGGATTGATGAAAATGTTTGGCAATTAGACAACCTGTGGATATAGTAAAAATCACTGAGTTGTACACTTTAGGAATGGCAGATTTATGATATGTGAATTATATCACACTTACATATTTTTTAAACAAAGGAAATGAAAAAGCTAAAAGATGGAAGGTAGACTCTCCCCAGGTGCTCCCACAGCACCACTGGGGCTCTGGCGAGGTGCTACCAATTTCTTTTTCATCTCTCCTTTTTAGGCCTCCCCTGCCTCACCTTACTGTGGTCTGAGCCCTCTCCCACCCCATACACACACTTGCCTCTTCCCAGCAATGCTCACTCCTTGGGTGAGGTTCCTGTACCTCCTGGGCCGTCTGTCTACTCGCCCAACTGGTTCTGGTGAGACTCATCTAGGGGAAGGCAGACAGGAATGTGCCTCCCCCCATTGGGGATAGAGTGGCAGCCCTTCCACACTCCCTAGTAACTGCCTAGGAGAGGTTCCAAGGTGTGGAGTGGGCGGCTCTGTCTACCACCCTGCAGTTGTTTGCATGTGTTGCGGTTGTGGCCATGGTCCCCTGAGAACTTGGCAAACGAGGAGCTAAACACAATCTACGGACTTACTTGAGAAGATGTGTTCTGTGGGTGGGGGTGGGGATTCTTCTTCGCCAGGGCCTTTGTTTCAGGGGAGGAAAATTAATTCTGCAGCCCTGGGGGACACACGAAGATGATTTAGACCACTTATTGAACACTTACTATGTGCCAGGCACAATGTTAAGCCCTCTGAGGGAAGGCTGGGCTTGGCTATGGTTCCAAAGTCAAACAGGCTTGGGTTCAAATCCTAGCTCTCCATTTACTGGCTGAGTGGCCTCAGAAAAGTTTCTTACTCTCTCGGACTTTCCACTTCTTCTACTATAAAATGGGGATACTCCTACCTGCTTCCAAATGGTTTGGTAATGATGTAATGGTCTCTGCACAGAATAAATGCTCAGCAAATGGGAGACCGTGAGCTCCGTGTGGGCAGGGATCTAATCCATCTTATTTACTGTCATATCCCCAGCATTCCCTCCACGCACTTTTCACTTTCCCACCTCCACACCTTTGTCCACGCCATCCCCTCCACTTGGAATGCCCTTTCCTCTACCCTGATCTCCACTAATCAACATTCTCCTTTCCTTCAAGGTCTAGTTCAAATACCACCTGCATCCCATGGGGGTAACTTCTGTGCCTGGGTCCTCTCCTTGATTAGGGTGGAAGCTCCTGGAGCTGAGGCTGGGGTAGTCAAACAGCTATAGCAGAGAGGTTAATTGCATGGGCTTAACTCTGGATAAGTTAATTAAGTTTTCTATACCTCAGTTTGCTTATCTGTAAAATGGGCTTAATAATGGCACCTACCCCCAGGGATGTTCTGAGGCTTAAATGAGGTGATGCACTTACAGTGAGGCCTGGCATGTAATAAGCTTTTGGTAAATGCAATAGACCTTTGCTCTCCAATATAGCAGCCACAAGCCACGGGGGCAATTTAAAGGCAAATTCATCAAATTCAGTTCAATTAAAACTGGAGTTCCTCAGTCTCACTACCATAGATGCTCTGTGCCTATTTGTGGTCTGGGTCAGGAAAAGCACTTAGGGGTGTCTCTGAAGGCCCACAGCTCCTGGGAGGACCCCCAAACCCTCCTCCTGGCTCTCTCTGCCCAGCCTCTGATGTCCCCAGAAGTAACTGGGGCACCTCCCATTGAAGGGATTAGGGCGAGAAAGGAGACTGGTGAGAAACGGGCAGGATTAGGGGCTAATGAGAGGGCAGTGGAGAAACCCAATCTCTGCAGCTGCCAGCCTGGCAGGAGGTGGGTGTGGACAACAGCTGAGGGTTTGCAGAAAGAGGCTGGAATGTGAAGGGGGGGGACTGGGGTGTGCAGAGTTATCTAATGGCCCCTGAGCGTGTGCAGCAGGCACCCCGGACAGATGGCCAAGGACAGCCCCTCCTTCTCCTTCTGGACCCAACTCTATCAGGGGCCCAGAGCAAGGAAGATGTCCAGCACTAACTCACATCAGCTGGCCTAAGGAGGCCCCGAGATAGCCCAGAGGTGGGGACCCAGGATGCCCTAGAGGTAGGGGATCTGGGAGAGCCCCTGGGTAGAGTGGCTTGGGCTAGCCCAGCTACTGGGGCCAAGGCTAGCCTAGGGGTGGTTTCAACCCATGTGAAAACCTCAAGGCTTAGAAGACATGGCCACATGGGTGTACTGTGGTCTCAGGCTAACACATTCCCTACGGTTGTTGACAATGTGGCCTCTGATGTCTCGGAGCTTCTGACAGCTGGAGGACAATCCCTCCAACCATGTAAGGAGGACAGGGCAAGCGCTGACCACCCCCCATTCTATAAACGAGGCAAGTGACCCTTGGAGATGTCATCTTAAAAGGGAGGTCTTATGGGCGTGAGTGGGGAGCAGGGCCAGGCTTTGCAGGCAGGTCTAATGGTAGAATATCATGCAGTGTGACAGAAATCAAAGGACAGGGGAACCTTCTGTGCTTTTCTCATCACCTAGCATGAATGGTGGACGCCCCTCACTGATCAAGTGTTTAAAATCCCAAGAAACACCTTTACCACCCCAAGGCTATCAACATGCCCCACCTCTCCCTTAGGGCCCAGGGGATGCAGGATTCAGGACAATACCTCGCAGTGAGAAGAGAGGGCAGCAGGGTGGGGGGTGTTCAGCCCTTCTCCACGTTGAAGGTGCAGGGCCAGTACTGCAAGATAAAATCTGAAAGACATCAGGAAAAGTAGCACTGGCCCTTTGGAGAGAACAAACCTTCAGCAAGGACACTTGAATTCTTTTTTTCCTGGCCAAGCCTGTCTCTTCTTATGTATGAATGCTTGTTGCAAAAGGACATGAGATTCCTACCCAGACAAAGTGATTGGACTGTTCACTAAACTGACCAAGTCCCTGACTCCTGCCTGTCAGAGCCGGGTGAGTGGTGACTTTTGCAGAACTACGTGTAGAGTCTCTTCATTAGTGACATGGGGAAACTGAGGCTCGAAGAGAAAGGGTGCGGTTCCCACTCCCTCTGAAATGCACCCCCTTCTCCAGGACAGTGGCCCGTGGAGGCCTGGGAACACTGATGGGGGTTTCTATAGGCACTCAGCCTGGGCTTGCAGGCCATGGGAGGCCAGCCTCATTCCCTCCCAGCCTCCTCCACCTGGCAGGGGACCTCTTGCGTGCCCTCACGTGCCTGCTGGCCCCTCAGACCTGGCCAAACACCTAACCACACTTAATCCCAATTATGTAATGTGCCATTCAACAGTTGTCCAAGGAGGAGGTGCCTAGAGCCACACCCAGGAGTGGGGGGAAAAAGGCCCGGCTGGATCAGGGCCACAGACCAGGCTTGGCCTCTGCCTGCAGTGGCCCCTACTCATCCAGCCTCACCCAGCACCATGAGCGGCCGAGTCGGAGACCTGAGCCCCAAGCAGGCAGAGACCCTAGCCAAGGTGAGAGACCTCTTCCCTGGAGCCCCAGGGAACGGGGCTGAGGGGCAGAGGAGGGGCAGTGGCTGCAACCCTGCCTTACTCTGTTGGCTCAGCATGTCCTTGACACTGTCTCTTTGCTGTCCCCTCTCCCAAGGTCAGGTCTCACAGTGCCCAGTGACATCAGCCCTTCCTAGGGAAGGGGTTGAGGGAACAGCACCACTTCCAGTCAGTAGTGTGGGTACCAGATCAAGCTTGACTTCCATTCAGGAGCCAGACCCAGAGAGCTTCATCTGAAAGCTGCCCCTTCCCCTCTCTCCCAGGCCCCTTAGGTGGGTATGTGTATGGGGAAAAAAACAGTATATATAGGGTTCAGTACTCTCCGCGGTTTCAGGCATCCATTGGTCTTAGAACGTATCCCCTGTGGATAAGTGGGGACTACTGTACATCCATACTCCAGTTCACTTACCCACCCATTTTTAAAAAATATATCTTTATTGATTTCAGAGAGAGGAAAGGAGAGGGAGAGAGAGAGAAACATCAATGATGAGAGAGCCTCCTGCATGCCTCCGACCGGGGATCAAGTCCGCAACCAGGGCATGTGCCCTGACAGGGAATTGAACCCTGATCGCTCAACCGCTGAGCCACACCCAGCCGGGCTACCCACCCATTTATCCTTTCTTCCACCCGTCCTCCCACCCAGCCCACCCATTTATCCATTCCTCCTTCACCCATTCACCCACCTAACTCTCCTTCCTTCTACTCACTCTCCCATCTCACCTTTGCTCCATTCACTCATTCACTGATTTTTCCTTCCTATTTTTCCAATCACCCACCCACCCACTCACCCACCCATCCATTCTTCTTTCCATCCACTTACTCACCCATATTTCCTTCCTTCTGTTCACCTACCTATCCATCCGCCCACCCAGCCAATAATCTACGTCTCATTATCTGCCTGCCCATCCTTCCATCATCGTGATGAATGTGGAAGACAAGGAGGGTTGAGGGAAACAATCACTGAAAACCACTTTAACCAGCATCTCCCTTCCTAGTTCCGAGAAAATGTCCAGGACGTGTTGCCTGCCCTGCCCAACCCTGACGACTATTTCCTTCTGCGCTGGCTCCGAGGTGAGGGCAGAGATGGGAAAGCTCAAGGTGAGGGGGCAGCAAGAGGGACCTGGCCCCAAGTGCTCCAGAACAACGAATGGCTCTCAGGCTCCAGCCACATCACCTTGCTCCACATGTTCAGGTCCAGCAGAGGGGAGGGGGCGTGGAAGAATGTTCCCACCCAGGCCCCCAGTGCCCTCCATAGCTCCCACTGCCCAGGACCAGGCAAGGCAGTCTTTTTCCCACCTCACTCCTTCCTTCCATCTTCCCACAGCTCGGAATTTCGATCTGCAGAAAGCAGAGGCCATGCTCCGCAAGGTGAGACCCACTCCCCAGGAGATTTGGGGAGGGCCTTCATGGGGAGCAATGCATGCTTCAAGCCCCTGCTCCATCCCTTCCTCTGGGGTGCTGGAAGCCCGGTGGAGCCTTACCACTCATCTCCCTTCTAGTACATGGAGTTCCGGAAGGCCATGGACATTGACCACATCCTGGACTGGCAGCCCCCAGAGGTGAGCCAACACCCCCCCCCAGTCTTTCACAGACATACCACTAAGCCACCTCGGGGTCACTGGGGATCATGAGTGAAGGGCGGGCAGTCTGAGAAACCTGTGGAACGCTGTGGGCATAATGCCAAGTTCCGTGTATCTTTCCACGCCCAGGTGATCCAGAAGTACATGCCTGGGGGCTTGTGTGGCTATGACCGTGACGGCTGCCCTGTGTGGTATGACATCATCGGGCCTCTGGACCCCAAGGGCCTGCTCTTCTCGGTCACCAAGCAGGACCTGCTCAAGACCAAGATGAGGGACTGTGAGCGCATCCTGCATGAGTGTGACCTGCAGACGGAGCGGGTGAGACCCGGGCTGAGCCGGGTGGGCAGCTGGGGCAGGTGAGGCTACCAGCGGACATGGTCCCAGGAGTAGTACCTGTTCTCCTATTATGGTCAGAGGGCTCTGGGGTCCACAACCAGCTCTGCCAGTTTCCAGCTGTGCAGCCTCAAATAGTCCCTTCACCTCTCTGAGCCTGTTTCCTCACCTGGAAAAAGGATTATGATCAATAATAATTGCAAAGATTAAGTGAGGTAATGCAAGTATATGCCTAGCACACAGGGCCTAAGGTATTTCTCAGCCACGGTAGCTATTGTTATTCCTGCTGAGTCTTCGCCCTGCTGTTCCTTCTGTCTGGATAACCCTGCTCCCAGCATACACACCTGCCTGCCACACTTCCCTTGGCTCTCTCCTATCTATGCTTCAGGTCTCAAACTTATATGTCACTTTCTGTGAGTGCCCCATCTGGGTCAACGTGTGTTCCCTCAGCTCCCATGCTGTCCCATCCCTGCACTCATCATAGGACCACTGTGACCTGGTTGCTTGTCCATCTCCCCAACCAGACTGTGGACTCTTTGAAGACAAGAAGGGTGGATTATTGAGCATTTGTGTTATGCTCTCAGTATTTGGCACAAAATAGGTGCTTAATAATATGATTTGGACAAGTGGAGGAATGAATGAATGAATGAATGAATGAATGGCAATATGAATGGATGGACAGGTGAATGGATAGGTCAGTTAATGGATGGATGGATAAATGTATTCACTGTTTTGTTCACTTGTTCCTCTGAGGACAGAGTAAGGAGGGGGCTGGGAGAAACCCTGAGGTGTCATGTGCTTGGGTCACCATGTCCCAAGTTCTGAGCCTGCACCCTGAACCTTGGAACTGGTCCTTGCTCTCATCCTTGCAGCTGGGGAAGAAGATTGAAACCATTGTGATGATATTTGACTGCGAGGGCCTGGGATTGAAGCACTTCTGGAAACCCCTGGTGGAAGTATACCAGGAGGTGAGGAGAAATTCCAGGGCACACCCTGGTTGGTTTAATAACCAGCTTGGCTTGCTGTGACCTGACTGCTCACTCACAGCTAAGATTTGGTAAAAGGTGGTAGCCTTCCTGGGCCCCATCATGTGACTCATGACCCATAGATATATTTCTTAGGAGATCCCACAGAACAGGCCTCAGGGACAACACTGTATTGAGACCACAGGTACCAGCTTCCTCCAAAGCCTTCCCAGCCCTGCCATCCTTAGCTCTGTGACTTGAGCAAGTCATTGGGGACACTGATAGTCTGCATTTTAGAGGGATACTTCAGTGAGCTGATATGTAAAGTGTATACACTGTTCTTATAAATAGTGAACATTTAATAAACTGTAGTCATTATTATTACTATACTATCATTACTATAAGCTTACTTTAAAATGATTATTATGGTATGGTTGCAATAGTCTGAGGTGAAAAGTTCCCCTCCAGGGGCCAGTAGTGGCCACAGCCCTCAGAACCCTCCAGAAGGGAGAGTGCAAAGGCAATGGGGGTAGGAGAAGATTAGGTGTGGGCTCTGATGAGGTCTTTCTTGGTTCCACAGTTCTTTGGCCTCCTTGAAGAGAATTATCCAGAGACCTTGAAGTTCATGCTCATTGTGAAAGGTGTGCAGCAAGGCTTTACTTCCCTGTGATTTGTTTTCCTAATCTGTACCCGGGGGTGGGGGGGTGGTTGATGGTAGTGCCTTCTTCCCTGGGTTGTAGTGAGACAGGTTGGTTACTTGACTGCATGCAAATCACTTGGAGTGCCTGGAACAGAGTAAGTGTTCCATAAACGGAAGCTTCTATGGTTGGCCTTACTGAAAAAGGAGACAGCTCCAGCCCCAGCTCTTCCAGGAATCCCCCCTCACTTCTCCTGCCTCATTGATCTCTCCCTCTCCACACTGCCTCTGACACTGGCAACTGGTGCAGCCCAGTCTGGCCTTTCTTGTCTGCTGCCTTCTGGGGCTGCCAGTTGTCTTGTGTGTATTTATCCTGTTTTCCTTTCTGGGTTGTCCACTCCTTGAAGCCAAGGGTCTCTGATTCTCCACTTCTGCTGTATCCTTCACAGGCCCGGGGCCATGTGGATGCTCAATGGGTATCTAGGTGGTTGTGATTTGGGTGGGTGGATGGAAGGATAGACGTATGTTTGATGGTTGGCTGGTTGGCTGATTGACTGGTGGGTGGTTGGATAGTTGGTTGGTTGGATAGTTGTTAGTTTGGTTGACTGATTGAACGACTAGTTGGAGTTTTGTTTGGTTGGTTGTATTGAGTGGCTAGTTGACAGATTGGTTAGTTGGCTGGCTGGTTTGTTGTCTGGCTGGATCTTGGATGGTTGGCTGTTGGTTGTTTGAAAGATTGACTGGTTGGAAAGGGGAGCTGGTGGGGCACTTAGCTGGTTGCTTAATTGGCTCATTAGTTTGCTGATTAGCTGATGTGTTAATTGGTTGTTTAACTATTAGGTAGGTTGGCTGATTGATTGGTAGGTGATTGGTGGGCTGGTTAGAAAGTGAATTGATTGGCAATTTGTTGGCTGGTTGGTTGGTTGATAGACTGGATGACTGATTGAATTGGTTAGTTGTTGCTTGTTGGTTGGTTGACCAGTTGGTTGAATGGTCTGTCAGGTGCGAGGCATTGAAATTTGCCAAGGTACTTCATGATTCCTCCATGTTGTTGGCTACAACTATCATGGAGAGAGTGGTTCAACGAAATCACTTTCTCCCCATTATCTTTGCTTGTATCTCTCCAGCCACCAAACTGTTCCCTGTGGGCTACAACCTCATGAAGCCCTTCCTAAGTGAAGACACTCGCAGAAAAATTATAGTGTTGGGAAGTAAGTAGTTCTAGTTCCATCCCCTGAGCTTTGTGCATGAGCTTTGGAGTGAGGTTGGTCCATCACTCCATCAAGAGATCTACACATCACCTAGAGTCAGAGGCTCCTCTTTCTCAAAAGTGAGGTGGGTCTTACACTATAGAGTCTATCAAGTTACCTCTATCTTATTCCCTGTCTTTTGTGACTAAGGCTTTCACACCTTCCTCCTTATTGGTTTCAGTTGGTTGTTAGTCAACCTATGGGTTATGGGCCTCAGTTTTCTTTCAACTGTCCTTATTTCAGTGCTTCTAAAGGCAATTTTGGCTGAGGAGGGTGAGTAAGAAGAGTAGGAAAAGGAGATGTAATTCAGAGAAGGGAGGCTCAACAAGAAGGGGCTGGATAAGTAAATGATGCAAGCACTTAATGAATTATTGGGCAGCCATGAAAAAGGATTTGATGTCATGGGAAATGTCATTAAGTTTTTTATTAAAAGTTGATTATAAAAAGGTGTGAATAGCATGATCTTATTTTTTAAAATATATGTATATTTTTCTAGAAGCAAATACAACAAAGTGTTGATTTGTGGATGGCA
This sequence comes from Miniopterus schreibersii, assembly GCF_964146895.1. Classification (NCBI taxonomy): domain Eukaryota; kingdom Metazoa; phylum Chordata; class Mammalia; order Chiroptera; family Miniopteridae; genus Miniopterus; species Miniopterus schreibersii. The sequence goes on from NC_138122.1 coordinate 15,876,318, forward strand.
AAAAATCAAGTGGTTTTTCATTTTATTTTTGTACTTTTCTGTATTTTCTAAATTTTTACAATAACATATGTAACTTTTATAGGTAGAAAAATTGTTATTGTTTTAAATGATAGGGAAAGAGAAAGGAATAGAGGAGATAAATATTTTTTAAACTCAAACCAATGACCCTGAGCTTGGAGGATAACTTCTCATAAGAATGGTCAGGTAATCAAATCAAGAGATCTGAGGATTTAGGGGTGAGGCAGAGGAATCTTACAAACTCCTATTTTCTCTTCCTTCCTGATGCTTGAGTCTCTACCTCTGCCCAATTCCCCTGGGATAGGGAGCTGTGTGGGTCACAAGGTAGCCCCCTAAATTCTGGAGCAGTATGGATAACTACCTCACTCCAGCCCTAAGTCTAGCCCTCTGCCCCATTTGGTGGTACACAGGGCTCTGTGCTTTTGGCCCTGGTGTGCCAGGCATTATAGTCTTATCCCACTGGTGACAAAGAATCTCCCATGACCACAGTGGGATGGGGAGATGGTGCAGATTGGTCACAGGGCTGAGACCATGGTGACATCCCAGGACCCAGAACTCTTAGATCTTTGCATAGGGCACAAAGAATAGTAATGGGCACTGCGGTTGTGATTAAGCAGTGGGGTATGTGGGGGTGTCCTTCAAAAGACCCAAGGCTGTCTATCCCCCACCAAGGTGTCTGACTTGGGTATGCCACTTACACACTGTGTGGCCCCCAACAAGGTCCTTGACTTCATCGGGCGTTAAAATCTCGTTGAGACAATCCGGAAACTCTTATCTTCATTACTCATGACTGGGAGACTCTCAAAAATGTGCAAACACATCAGCCAAGGGGAAACATTTCCATAGCAACACGATGCTGGAAGACATTCCCTGCAGCCTGAGGCCTAGGAGGCTGGGGAGCTGGCCCTGGCAGCCTAGCTTCTGTATGATTTCTCCCTAAGCTCAGGTCCTCCTGGTGGGAATGGGGGGTGGGGTGGCATGACAGGTTCTCTTCATGCCCAATAACTGCCTTTCAACCTCTGTGCCCCCAGACAACTGGAAAGAAGGTTTGCTGAAACTCATCAGTCCTGAGGAACTGCCTGCCCAGTTTGGGGGAACCCTGACTGACCCAGATGGGAACCCCAAATGTTTAACGAAGGTACAAAGATTCCTAGGACAGGGAGGTGAGGGGAGTAGAGCTAAGTTCTTTTCTCATCCACTCATTCAGTCCACAAATGTTTATGGAGAGACTTCTGTGAGCAAGGTATTAAGCTAAACAGTCCAAGCACTGCATCCCCATGGGGCTCTCATTAGTTGTGCAGGCAAATAATAAATGAGGAATTTTGGCCCAGAGGCATGAGCTGGGAAAAGAAGTTCCCAGAGGAGGTCTTGGCCCAGCCTAGAGGGTCAGGGGTGGGGTGGGAGAGGACAGATTGAGTAGAATACTTCCAGGAAATGGTAAGAGTATCTCAGGCAGATGAAACAGCATGAACAATGCAATAGCTGGAAGAGGGGAGCAAGCCCATCTCATCCTATGTCCTCAGATCAACTATGGAGGAGAGATCCCCAAGTCCATGTACGTGAGGGACCAGGTGAAGACTCAGTATGAGCACTCAGTGCAGATCAGCCGCAGCTCCTCGCACCAGGTGGAGTATGAGATCCTGTTCCCAGGCTGTGTCCTCAGGTAGGGACAGGCCACTGACCCACCCCTGGCTGGGTATTAGCCCCTTGGGGATCCACCAGACTGAGCAGTAACCTGCCCCCACCCCACCCACACATAGGTGGCAGTTCTCATCTGATGGTGCGGACATCGGCTTCGGGGTTTTCCTGAAGACCAAGATGGGGGAGCGGCAGCGAGCAGGGGAGATGACAGAGGTGCTGCCCAGCCAGCGCTATAACGCCCACATGGTGCCCGAGGATGGGAGCCTCACTTGCTTGGAAGCTGGCGTCTGTAAGTCTGCCCCAGCCTACCTCCAGAAAGCTGAAGTCACCTGCCCCACAGATAGTTTAGAGGCGAAAACAGAGGGGCACTGACCCCCTCCCCAGGTACACATAGCCTAGGTTAGTGCCATTCATTCACAAAGCCGCTCATTTGGTCCACACTCATGAGCACCCACTGTGCACCAAGAGCCGGAGACCCACAGGCCCTGGGAAGGGTTGAGACCCCTTGGTTCACAGGACACAGATGAGGAATGAGGGGGAAGGTGCAACTCTCCCCAGGAGGAAACTGGTGCCCTGAGAAGTAAATCAGCGTGTCCAGAGCCACACACCTCAGCCTCACGGTAGCTGTGTAACCTTAGGCGAAAGTCTTTCCTATCTGGCCCCTTGGTTTGCTCACCTGTGAAGCAGACATTACAACCCCTTATAGGGGTGCCTGTGGGGAGGCCGAGGGCATGCGCAGGCCTGGCCCAGTACCCTGTTTCATCTAAGGGGCTGGGAGGCCTCTGACATCCCCAGATGCCCCCCTCAGGCCCCCATTATGCAAGTGTTCAGATGCGAAGACAATGGGATGCAGTGGCCGTTGCTCTCACTGCCAGTTTGTGCAACTAAAACCAGGTTGGACATGTGCCAGGAAGAGGTCAGTGTCTGTTTACAGGCCCTGCTCAGGGGTGGCAGTTCCCATGGGGAAGGAAACAGTAGTGGTGGGAACTTGGCTCAGCTTGGCAAGCACAAGAAATGGAAACAGTCTGTCCTCCCCCACGGCTGGGGCAGGTACACAGGGAGCGTAAAGCCAGGCCCAACCACCTGTCTGTCCATCTGTCCCCCCAGACGTCCTGCGCTTTGACAACACCTATAGCTTTGTCCACACCAAGAAGGTCAGCTTCACAGTGGAGGTACTGCTCCCGGACGAGGGCATGCAGAAATACGACAAGGAGCTCACCCCTGTCTAAGGCAGCTGCCTCGCGTCTCAGAGACCCCTGACCCTCTGCTTTCTCTCTCTATAGTCTACCTTCCCACCAGAAACCGATCATTAGTTCTCCTGACTCGGACATTAATGGGTAGAGAAGGAGCTGCTTTGGGGAAAAGTCATTTGCTACAGTCAAGTCAGGAAGCCTTAGAGGATGCCAGTGTTTCAGAAGGGAAAAAAGCAAGGGTCAAAGCAAGATGTAGGCGTCCTAAAGCCCAAGAATTAGGAAAATAAATATCCTACCCTTTGCCCTCACTTTTCCTGAGATGCTTGAATTCCTTCCCTAAGCACTGTGAGCAATTTGGGTTGGAGATGTATCTAATTTTTTTTTACTTCTACTTCCTATATAGCAGATATACATGAGTACAGCCTCACAGCGCATCCTTTAAAGTTGAATGGAGGTAGGAAGCAGGTGGTCGTGGTTGTACATGGTAGGAAGGAGCCGACCCAGGCAGATTTCAGCACCTTGGACAGAACAGAGTCCTGGAGGGGATGGACTCTCCTGGAGACTCAGGCAATCCATCAGCCTCCAGATTTCTGGCAGTGGCTGCCCCCTTGGGGAGGTAGGAGTTGCTTACATGAAGGCTCTATCTGACTTAGGGTGCAGAGCTTCCCCCACCCATCACTCCCACCCTCGCTTCTTTTCCTTGAGCTTATGTTTTGAACTTAGAGCTTATGTTTTAAACAATTAAAGGAACTTTCCTGGAGGCAAAGGAAGTCATATCTGACTCTAGCAGCTGCGTGGAGATCATAATAAAAAATTACAGCTATTGTGCTGTGAGTGCTCTCTATGTACCACACACAGTGCCAAGTGCTCTATGAGTTTAGCTCGTTTCACTCTCATGCCTCCCCTGAGGCTGTTCGTCATGGCCACCCGTGGACAAGGGAACTAAGGCTCAGAAAGGTGAAGTCACTCACCCAACATTACACAGCCGTTGAGCAGATCCAAAGCCCAAGGTTTTTTTTGTTTTCTCTTTACTCCAAAGACATTTGTCTTAATTGTCCCATAATACCATTTCCCTAAGGCCCTACTTTGACAAAGAATGCATGCAATATTTGGGACATATTTATACGAAGAGATTCATTGTTTATCTGGGCTGGCCCCCAACTCTGCCCAAAGTAACCTTGGGAGGGGAAGCAGAGTAACAGGAAGAGAATTCCCAGACTTCCAGCTGGGCCCCAGGCATTGCCCTCACCTCGTTTTCTATCACGGCATCACTGATCATGAGGCCTCCATGCTGAACTGCAGCATCTCACCATCCTGCTGGGACCAAGGGCCAGACCTGGATCCACTGAGAGTCACCTGCGGGACAAGCCAAGCAGGACAGAGGGACCATTAGCTTGGAGAGTGGCTGGAACAAGTTTCCTGGGAAGCCATGAGGGGCTCACACCATGGGACCTTCTTGTTCCTTAAAATCACACTGAAAAACATCCACCCCATTACTAGAGTTTGGGGACAGCTGTGTTTAGCCTGAAAAGGGGGCAGAAGTTACAAAGTCGGCCACGAGTGGTAAGATTTTAAGGCAGTTTACAGCCACCCTGACAGCCCAGATGGGCAGGTTCAGACTCAGGTAAGTTCATACTAGATGCAAAAAAGGTTGGTCACCAATGACCAAGTGCAACAAGACAAACCTCTGCGCATGATTACAGTAGCCCAGCTAAGCTAGGCCCCAGGGTAGGGATGAGCCTTCTGCTCTCCCTCCCCCTCCACTTGCAGGCCCATGGACCCCTCATTGAAGACGAGGGTGTACTTCTTCTGGGAGCAATTCAGACACTGGCTCTGGAAGCTCACACACTCATCCATGTGGAGTTTCATGGCCCAGTTTAACACTAGCCGGGTGTGGGCTTCTAGGGTAAGCCATGAGCTTTCTACATAGGGAAGGGACAAGGCACCTGAGGGAAGAGAGGGGAGAGGGTTAGTCTTGGCCACCCTCTAACAAGCATCCACTGCATGCCTCATAGGTCACAGCCATAATTCCATGTATTCTTGAATGGTCCTAGAAGCGTTTATTACACCTATTTTACAAATGGGGTGATAGAGGCTCAGAAAGGTGATTGAACTTCAGTTCTCTTATTCTGGCATCATCTATCAAGTGGGTGTACACCTGTCCCACCATGGGTGAGAGACTGAGGGCAGACAAGTTTTAAAAAAGAGAAGAATTTAAGGCATTTGCTGAGTGTTTGTTGAGCATCTACTGCATAACAGTTTCTGCCCTGGAGACCAGGGGTGCAAGGAGGGGGTGAGCCCCTGCCCCCAAGTTTGGAGGGAACTTGGCAGAGCGACTCACATACCATCAGGAAGGAAGTCCTCTCTTCCCAGTATCCCCAAAATCCCAAGTCCAACTCCTGCAGCGGCCTAGGCCAGGTGTGGTGGGATGAGTTGTCCTCTAGTGGTCTCAACAGGTTCATGGTTGGTGGGGGGAGGCTCAGCTCAGGTGCAGAGAGGACCCCAACTTACCACCCCAGCTTCCAAGGGAGCCCCATTGCCCAGACTTTACCCAAAAGTAAGATCAGAGCAACCATGGAAGCCCCTGGGGGGTGACCCTAATGAAAAAAAACATTACCTACTCCCCAACAAGCCTCCTTAAATTGGCCCAAAGGAGGCTGGGGAAGAAATAAGCCTCACCTGGAGCCCACAGGTGAGTCTAGGGCATGGCTGAGCTGGACCCAGGTCACATACCTCCCCATTCCTCCAATGCCCCCCACCTGCCTGCAGTGCCTCCTGATTTTACAAAAGGCTCCAGAATCCTCCTCACTCACACAGAATTTAATAAAGATAGTAAGAGTTAATGCTGATGGAAGGCTTACTGCACAGAGGACTTAATTTTTTCGTCTGTAGGATGCTAATGGTGGCATTATCATAGGCTCTTATGGAGGTTACATAACACAATGTTTATCCAAGTGCCTGGCACATAGTAAGAGCGCCATTCATGTGTTCTGTGGGCGTCATTTCATGACTCTGGTCCACAGAGAGGATTCTGTCTCGGAGAGGATGCCGAAAGGATTCATGGAGCAGGTACCATTAGCGCTGACCTTGAAGGCTGGGAGCAGAGGGAAATGGGTATGGAGAGGGCATTCCTGGCAGGTGGCATGGTCTGAGCCAGGGCACAGATGCCAGATGTGCAGGGCATATCCAGGGAATGGCGAGGGGTCAGTGGAGGCGAGAACGTAGGTGCAGGGACGTGTTATGGTGAGAAGTGAGCCTGCCAAGGCCTGGAGGCTCTGAATGCCAGACCAAGGTGTTCAGACTGGATCCTGGGGGCAGGCGGGAGTCATGAAAGGTATCAGAACAGAGGAGGCGCTTGGGAAGATTCAGCCACCAGCATGACCAGACCAGAAGAATGTTCCTTTACTCATTGGGCATTTCAGGAGATCTCCCAAGATTTTAGTTTGTACAGAGAAGACCATGATGATCACCCTCACATCTAAGAATCATCCAATTATTTCCTCTGAATAAATTATTAGGAGTGGAATTCCTGAACCATGTAAATGGCATACTTAATATCTGGGTTAGTCATCTGATGGAACGAATCTGTTGTTCACCCTTGAAGTGATGTCTCTTGCCATATTAAGAGCGGCCAATGTTTGTGGAACTCCCTCTGTGAGCCCCTGCTCTGGCTGAATGCCTTATGAGTCATTTCTCTGGTAATTCTCACAGCAGCTTCAGGAGGTCATTATGGAGAACTGTACATGAGGAAACCAAAGCTCAGAGAGGTTAGGTAACTTGTCCATGGTCACACAGCCTTAGTTAGCTCTTCCCCTGACTGTGTAGAGGGCTGTGGGCTGAAAGGTAATAGTCAGGGAGTCAGTACTGGGCTGAGGGAAATTGAGGTGAGGTGGTGGTAAGGTCAAGGGATATGGGGCATTCTGTGTGAGTTTGGGCCAGCGACTCTAACTCCAGGAGACAAGGGCCTAATCATAACGTGGTTGCAAGGAGTAAGTGAGCCACATCACAGGAAGCAGCTAGCATAGGACCTGGCATGTACATACTAGGAGCAGTTCACTAATATATACTGTTCTCAATGACCTGGAGGCAACTTGGACCAGCAAACATGGGCACACTGGGAGGAGAAAAGATAACACATTTAAACTGTGATGTGAGTGACTAAGAGCCTTCTCTCAGAAAGGCACTGATCAGGGTCATACAGAGATGGAGCTGAACATGTCTCCAGCACCTGTGTAATAAAGATCAGACTAGAAGCCCAAAAGTGGCAGACCAATCTAATGCTCTCATTTTACATTTAAGGAAACTGAGGCCCAGAGAGGGAAGGGATTTGCACAAGGTCACACATAGTAGGAGGCTCTCTAGACAGGATGTAGAGGCTGATCCTTCCTTGGTTTTGCTGATGAACTGGTATCTCGAGTGGATCTTGTAGGAAGCCAGTGTCAGCTTCCTCAAAGGTCTTTGAGAGCAAGACAGTACCTTGCATAAACCCAATTGCCTCCCTTGCCTCAGAGTCTACCCCCACCCCCACCTCCAAAACCGGGGGCGTCCTACCTGCCAAGGCTCACAACAGTTACACATACTGCTCAGGGAGGCAGGGCCCAAGGTAGGCTCAGGGGTGCTGGGCAATGCTCCCTGCCTGGCCGTACAGCTGACTTGATGGAGGAAGGTGGCAACGGGGCGGGGGGCTGCTCAGAGCCCCTAGGTGGGAGTGCAGAGATCAGCAAAGAATTCTACCAGCTTCCCCGAGATCTGGGGGAACACCACCTCAAGATGGTACAGGAAGCCAGAACTGGTACATCCTCAGCTTGGGCCCCACCTGATTGTCACTCGCCTTTCTGGGCCTCAGTTTCCTGTTCGAGGTCCCTGTCTTGCTCAAAAACCTGCTTGGTTTTGAAGAATGATGTGCTAAGTTGCATCTAGGGGTGGACAGTGGGGCAGAGTTGAGGGGCAACAAAGGGGGGAACATAGGGGCTGGTTCTGAAGGAAGCTCAGGGTTGGCCAAGAGGAAAGGATTTCCAGTTGAGGAATGTGGGGGGCAGGGGAAGGGCTTGTGGGCAGGGGTGGGGGACAGCCCCTGGGTGGCTCCCTTTTCTCCCTTCGTGGGAGTGCCATGTCATACTCATATGGGGCTCTCTTCATCTCAGGCACCTTCAGATTCAGGTGGTATACGCCCAACAGGCTCCCCTCCCAGAGGCGTGAGTGCTTTGGGAGACTTGCAGAAAGAGGGTAATGCCTGCCCTAGCTGGTTTGGCTCAGTGGTTAGAGCGTTGGCCCACAGACTGAAGGGTCCCGGGTTCAATTCTGGCCAAGGGCATGTACCTCAGTTGCAGGCTCAAGTGCCGGCTCATGCAGAAGGCAACCAATCAATGTGTCTCTCTCACATCAATGTTTCTCTCTCTCTCCCTCCTACTCTCTCTGAAAAGCAGTGGAAAAAATATCCTCAGTGAGGATTTAAAAAAAAAATTAATTTAAAAAAAAGAGAGAGAGAGCAATGCCTTCCTCGAAGGAGACTGCAGCACCAAGGGTGGACTCCCAGGCATCTGCAGCGAAACGCCGGTGGGCAGGGAGGGACCAGAAAGGCCCAGTGCTGGCCACTGGGAGTGATACCTGGCCTGAGGAGGCAGCCTCCACCTCTGAGGGACCCCAGCCCTGCTCTCCACCACCACATCCCTGCTCATCCCCAACAGAAAAGAAGAAAACTCAATGTCTTGAGGATTTATTAGACCAGGGCTGTCCTGCCTTCCAGCCGGGCCCCAGCAGCCCCTGCCCCAGAGAGGGGATCAGTCCTCAGGGACTACTGCACGCCTGTGCTTCTCCCAGTGCCTGCTGCTCCTCTGTCCAGCCGCGCTGCCATGGGGTGACTTGGCTGAGCCGCTGGGAGTCCTGTGTCCCCAGCTTGCCAAGCGATCCTGGTCATAGTCCTTGCCCTCTCTGGGCCAAAGTCCCCTCACCCTCCATGGGAGGATGCTACTTTCCTGTCAAAAGACAAGGCTGGGCCCACCCAGGGTCCACCCCCACTCGGTATCACGAATTCCATGGAAGCAGACAGGTCCTGCCCCTGTGGCTGTTGCTCCTGGAGGCCTTTGTCTCTGTTTTCATCCAGCTCAGATCCACTCTGGTGCCAAGGCCTGGACCCCAGGGAGCCAAGCGTCGAATCCCCTGGCAGGAGGTGGAGGTTGGAACAAAGCAGGGAGTGAGCCAACCCCCAAGCCAGGTACCAGGGTGGGGTCAGGAGGAGCTGGGCTTCTCCACTGAGGGGTAGAGCTTGCGCAGGCTGGAGTCCAGGAGGAAGTCCACTGACCTGTGGGGCAAGGGAGGGTGATGAGTGGGTGACCAAGGGGTGCTAATCGAGGAATGGGAAGCAGGAGGTCAGGGCTAGGGGAAGGGGCTTTCTGGATGTCGGGCACAAGTGACACCCAAGTGGCAGCCATCACTCTCTTCTTTATTCGGTTGGGACAACTGAGGCACAGAGAGGGTAAAAGACTCACTCAGGGCCTCAGGGTGAGCTATGTTTTCTTGGAGAAAGAACTCCTCCCACTCTATTTTGGTCTGCCCCATCTCTGGTTCTAAGAGCAGGCACATGACCCAAGCCTGGAAACCAGAAAAAGGGAACTGGCTCAGAACTGGGCACCCAGTTTACAATGGACTAATGACAGCCTTCCTTGGGATTTTTGCTGTCACTATTAAGAATATTCCTATGGGGCTTGCTAAGCTGGTGGGATGGAAGCTGGGAGCTGCTGGGGGCCATTTCTGCTCCCATGAGGAGAAAGTGAGTGAAGCCAACATGCGGTAGAAAAAAAGGCAGCAAGATGGGGAGACCCAGACCCCTAATGACATCATTTAGGTGCCTAGATCCATCCATGCCTGAAAGTAGTTTAACTTTTCATTTTCACAAAACAATTCCTACTTCTGTCACTAAAACTCTCCAGGGTGCACCTGCTCCCACCTGCCTCTGGTTGTTTTGTAACACTAGGTTGTTTTTTTCTGGAAATTTACTTGTCTTGTGTCCTATACCCTCCAGAATCCCCACCCACCCACCACCACCCCGCCTTTACTGCCAAAATATCTGTCAGATCATATGACAAAGGCAAAGACTGTCCTTTCTACCTCTGGAGCCCAGAATGCTAGCCCTGTCTTTGCCACTATTTTTCTCCACAAAGTGGGTACAACCCACACCTCCACCTGCAGAGTGAAGGATCCCTGAGGCTGGGAGCAGCACCCACCTGTCAATGGGGTGGATGATTATGGGGATGACCAGCAGTCCCAGTGCAGTGGTGGTCCACTTGCGGACGGCCAGAGGCCAGCGGGTGGCAGTGCCAAGGACGTAGAGAGAGGCTGCACACACGCGGTTGATAGTGAAACCTGGAATGGCCACAGAGGCCAGAGCCTGCCACACGAAGGTATCCACCACAGCTACAGTCACCCTGGTGCTGCGGCTGGCTTCAGGGCTTGGCATCTGGTGGGCACAAGAGAAACTTAATCCAGCAGGGGCAGAGTGAAGAAACCCTGTGGGCATGAGGCTGAACCAGGGAAAGGGAAGTGGCAGGGGTAGGGGGTTGGGGGGTAGGGGCTGGGACAGACCACAGCAGTTTTGGGTTCTGGACTGTATCACATTTAGTGCTGGAGGTAGGCTTCTCCACATCCAGCACTGGGATATAAAGTATGTCACATACAGGCTGGGGGGGGGGAGGGGGGTACACTACCCTACAAACAGGACTGGGGTAGGGACTGCACCAGGTGAGGTTGTGGGGATGGGACTGTCCACCTGCTTTACCACAGTGACTTTATCACATGCAAGGCTGTGCACTAAACCACAAGGGGGATGGACTGGGGTGGGGTGTTGAGGGGCAGGTTAACACTCACCTCTCCTGCCTTCTTGCCCTTGTCAATGGCATCAGCCAGCACGTAGGAGCTGGACACACCATAGCTCAGCCACACCACGGCTGCTGGCACCATGGAGCGGAAGGCCTCCCCCACCTCATTGGCGTAGCCTGGTCGGGAGGAAACATTTAATTCCATTTAATTCTGGGGTGCATGGGTTGTTCCACAAGGGGGCACTCCAGTGAGCTGGTTCTAATCCCAGCCTGCTAAGCCGAAGCTGGATGACCTTAGACAAGAGGTTTTATCTTTCTGAACCTATTTGTTGGCCTATAAAATGGCACCCATGATGCCCACCTCCATTCTAGGGCCACTGTGGGAGAGCTGAGTACAGTCACCATGATCACTCACGTTCCTTCCCAGTCTGCATTCCAGAAGCATCTGCACTAATGGGGGCACAGGCAGGGACAGACTGACCAAGGGCAGCTCCACTGACCAGGCACTCACCGAGTGCCAGGCCTTTCTGTGCCTTATCTCATTCTACCCATGCAACTACCACCTGATCAGAGAGGCCTTGTGTTCACCCCTTTTTGGCGAGGAAACTGAGCTGGGACAGAGCCCGTGAGAAGCTGGGATAGGAGTCCAAATATTTTAACTCCAGTGCTGGGGCATGTCAGGGAAGGCAACCCGCTCGCTCACCCCATTTCTCCAAGCAGGGTCCGAGCTTCCCCCTGGGAGGCAGAACCAGCAGAGATTCCCCAAGGGCAGGGCTGGGCTGACCGGAGCTGTGTGACCTTGGGTAAGTCTCTAAACCTCTCTGAGCCCAATCTCTGGCCCAGGGGCAGAATGAGAACAAAGATCCTCCCACCATCTCCGGGACCCGAACCAGCGTCCGGCGACCCCCTCCTTCCCCAGCCACAGGGTGGGGGAGTCGCCGTGCCCCCTCGCCCTGCTCTCACCCAGGTATCGCACCCACGTGTCCCGAAAAAGGTCGCGCTCTGCACCCCGCGGGGGCGACTCGGCCATGGCGCCTCCGCTGAGGTCCGGGTCCCTGCAGCCGGTGGTGCCGCCGCTGCCTCAGCCTCCGCGGACCCTCCAGTCCAAGGTGGCGGGACCGACTGAAGGTCCCCGACTGAAGGACAGGTCGCGCTGTCACCACCAGCAGGGAGCGTCTGTAAATTCCCCCGCGCACCGAAGCCCCTCTCCCAGGCTCGGGCGCCGCCGCTGTTCTCCGCGTTCGCCATGGGGCGGAAGGCTCCGCAGACCCTCTCCCCGCCCCGAAGGCGGCCAGCTACGCTTCGGGGCTGTGTGTCCCCAGGGCTCCGCTTCGTCTCTGAGCCTCGCTTCACTCGCCACAGCGCTCGCTCCTGGGACCTCGGTGAATTATGTCATCATCTGTTGCGTAATATGATTGCTGGCCTGGTCGTTGGCCAAAGACGAACTAGGACTTGAACCGCTAAAGGCTCTAGACAGATTCCTTCCTTTAAACCCACCCATCCACCTGTGAAACCCCACCTCCCCATTTTACAGATGAGGTAATAGAGGCACAGGAAAGATGGGTCACTTTCCCCCGGGGTCATACACTTGCCAAGCGGGGGGGCCAGGACTGGCTTCATCCAGACCCTGTGCCCTCAAGAGGAGCTCGGGAAGTGAGCCTGGAGGGGCGAACGGTGAGCGCCCCGGGGAGATGACGCTCGGACTCTATGAAGTCCCTTCCCTGCGGGTGCCATGCTCACCTATCGGGGACTGAGGTGCAAGCTGGGTGGGTGTGCCCCTAGACAGAACCCCTCGGGGACAGGACCTTGAATGAATGAATGAATGAATGAATGAATGAATGAATGGGGCCAGGGAGACAGGATCGCGGTGCAAGGCTTCAGGGAAATGAGCAGAACAGAAAGAGGGGACTTGGGGGTTAGCGATGACAAAGGAGGGAGCTCTTCTCCTGCGGAACCTCAGTTTACCCACGTGAGAAACGAGTGCAGCTCCGTGAACCCTTTGGGGGTATCAGCGAGCAAAGAGTCATTAAAGACAGGCAGGCCTGGGTTCAAATCCCAGTCGTGTGGCCTATTACCTGTCCGCCACCTGTTAAAAAATGAGTAGCGCACCCTGTGTGCTCGCTTGTACCGGACTCTCTTCCAAGCGCTTTGCACGTATCATGTCCTTGAATATTTGCAACAACCCAAGGCGTACAGCACGGAGTTGTTGCATGGTACCCAGTGGGCGTTCATTAAAGAATTAGCTTTTATTATCATTAAATAAAATAGGAAAAAATGATGAGCGATGACTCCCTATTGCGGGTCCCATGTTCAGCCCTGGGCGTCGCTGTCTCTGTAGGGTCGTGTACGGAAAGCCTGGCCAACGGCGACCTCTCGGAAAGCTGGGCTCGGGGCTCCAAGAGTTACCCCAGCCCCTGAAACACCGGCAGTGCTGGAGCGGAATTAGGAGACGGTCCCTAACACCACGTGATTGTTGTTCCTCCGCCTCCCTCCGGAGCGTGGCCCACTGCAGGTACTCCGCGCGCTTGCCGCGGACCCCTACTTGTCAGCGCGAAAAAACTACCTACCAAGCACTTAGTAGCCCGAGTGGGGCGGGGCTTCCGGTAGTGAAGGCGGCCAGGAACTTTCTTCGTGCCCTTAACAAAGATGGCGGAAGACAGCCCACCGGGTAGGCCAATTAGGAGGCAAGCTGCGCCGTTGCCCCCTCCCCTCCATGGGAAACCGCGCGCCGGAGAAGAGCGGTGGGTGGTTTCTGCGCATGCTCCCCGTCGCTAGGCTCTTGAGGCGGGAGTTCTGGGCTGTGGGTGACGAGCGGCGAGGAGCGCGGGGCGGTAGGCATTGACTTCCACTGCCTCGTTCACCGAGCGTCACTTTATTCATTGGTTAATTTTCCTAACAGAGCGTTGTAAACCAAGGTCGGGATGTCCTCCTGAAGGTTCTGCCTGGGGCGCATGCGTCCTCGGGGCCCCCCCTCCTGCTCCCTCAGCTGCGCCAGACCGGCTCCCCAGGCTGGGCTCCGGCGCAGCCCAGGACCCGGTTTGCATTTGCGGGACGTGGGGCTGGGATAAGTGCGCTGGTTGCCCGCCAGCTCCCGTCCTGGAGCGGCTCCATGGCCATCCCGGCCCGTCACGCGGGTGGAGGCGCTGGGGGCGGGGGCTGCGAGGCCATCCGTGGTGGCCCCCAGCCCCCGGCCCTCACCGGCGCGGGCCCGCCTTTGGCCCCCTGCCGGGCGGCGTCCCCGCCAGGCGCTGGGAACCCACGGCAGCCGCCAGACGCCTCCCACGGCGATGGGACGGCCGAGGCCTCGCGCGGGTCAGCCAGGAAGCGGGTAGGCGGCCCTCCCTGAGTTCCACTGTCTGGATGCCACTTGACATTTTTGTGTGGGGTGCTCAGGTGATGGGAGGCTGGTGACGCTGAAAAGGGAAGCGGAAACCTCCGGGCTCACCCCCACCCCCAGCCCCCTTCCCTTCCCAGAGCTGGGATCCCTGGAGGTAATTTCCCTGTGCTTTGTTTGCATTGGAGGACAGTGGCTGGGTACCAAAGCTCCCTGTCCCTAGAAGCTCTGAATCAATGACAATCATTAGTAGTTAAAGCAGCAGCCATTGGGACCCAGGAGTTGCTGAAGTTCTCAAGGTGAGGGTAAGATCTACCCCCGAGTGGGAAGATCTAGGCTGACTCTGGGCCACCTCCTGGGACCCGGGAAAAGCCAAAAGATCCCAGCCTCAGTGACAGGAAGTTTTAGAAGAGCCTCTGACCCCCACCGTAACTCTAGCAACTCCTTGCTGCTCCTTATTATGATCTAGGCGTACACGTTCATTTGGTTGCAAGTTCCTCCCCTGCTGCTGGCTTCACTGAAATGTTAAGCCTCAATCTCTCCCCTTTTCTAATTTCTTCCCTGCTGCCACCCATGGTACCCACTTCGTGTCTCAGCTGTCACAGGTAGGTGATTTTGGCACAGTTTGCAGGATAAACAGATCCTATCATGGTGCCCAGCCCTGGGGACTCCTTAGTAACTTGAAAGGCAAGGAGACCCACTCTTGCTATGCTCCCTTTTCCTAATTCTGAAATATAAGCTCCCCAGATTCAGCTGAGGTCTTTCTCCTAGCCCAGTTTTTTTTTGGGCATCAGGGTACTGGAAAAATGACTGCTACAAGGGATAGAAACTGATAGGGAGACAGAGGGAGCCAGGCCTCCTGTGGGAGGAGGCGTTACTTAGGGGTGACAGGCCCCATCTGATTTATCTTCTCTTCTGAAGCTTTGTCTGGAAGCAGGACCTCCACAGTGAAACTGACCTTCTTGGCATGAATGAAGCTGTAGGTGTTGTCAAACCGCAGGACATCTGAAGGCAGAAAACCAGACATTCAGGCAATTCTGAAAAAAGGGCTTGGGGACAGAGATTTTTGTTGACTGAGCAAGGCAATGTGTGTGGTAGGTAATGAAGATGAAGGTAATATAAGCAACGGTCCTTCACCTTCTGCAAATGAGTCTAGCTGGATTGACAAGATGTTTATGGAGAGAAAAAGTATATGTAAGATAGAACATGCCAAGTGCCAGATGAGTGTGAGAGACAACCACATCTGTAAAGCTTGGAAAAAGAGCCCTATAAATTGAAATTATGTGAAAGGCTTTTTAGAGAAGTTGTAGCTTGAACTGGGCCTTGAAAAAGGGGAGTAGAATTCATAGCAGCAGTAGTTGTTACAATAATAGTTATGGTAACAATGGCCATTTAAGTGTCTCAACACTGGGCTGGTAGTCTTATATATGTTATTTCCCTATTCCTCAAAATAACTATGAGCTCAGCATTAGTCTTGTTTTACATCCTATAAAAAAGAAGTTCAGTGTGTCACACAGTGAGGAAGTGATAGAGCTGGAATTTCCCTCTCCTCTGAATTGCTGCCTGACTTGGGCCCTGGAAAGCCCTGCCCTGTTCAGTTTCTGACAAAAGGTAAACTGCAAACTTTTTGAACCAGGAATTTACCCCACAGAAATATAAACAAAGATGCTCATTGCACCCCTGTTTGTAAGACTAAAAGCTTGGGAAAACGCGAATGTTCAAAGGAGAATTGCTTAAAAAGGTTATATTGCAATCCATATGATGAAATACTGTTCTCATATTAAAAGAAAGAGGTTAGCTTCAGAAGTGACTGGGGAAATCGTCCTCAATGTATCCTTTGGCCAAAAAGCAAGTTGCAGAACATAATTATAAACAGTTGGAAGCACTTTTGTTAATATAGATGTAAAAATTTTTGGCTTTGCTACTTTGTGTACTTACACTCCCAAGTTCTCTTTAATGATACTACTCAGGTGCTTGTTCTAAAAAGAAAGTTTTCAAGTATGGCCATACCACCCTGGATATGCCCGATCTTATCTGAAAGGGAAGTTTTCTCAAATACTGTGACAAGTTTTACAGTTTCAAAATTCCTTCAAACATACATTGAATGACAGATATAATTCTTGTGAATGTATACGTGTGATACATGTCCTGTGCAGTATAGCAATGTGTAATGCTTCTAAAGAGATAGGAGATATTTGATAAGATAGTAGAAAAGACCTGTTAGGAGTGGTTTCCTCTGGGGACAGAAAATGGGCAGGCTGCTTTTAATTTAACCTTTTGGGTTTTCTTTTTTTTGAGAGGTGGTTCCATTTCAGTCAAATACCCCTTCAGGAGAACCGAGTGTGAAAACAAAAAACTAGCTCTTCCCCTTCCCTATCCTGGTTTTCTCTCACTTTCCCCAGCAAAACAAACAAACAAACAAGCAAACTGTATTTAATCTTGAGACTTGGCCTTTCCCCTTTCCTGTCCCTAGACGGAATGCGTAGTTTAGACTGAGGGTAGATGCATCACCCTTCCTTCCTTCATGGTGTGAAGTGAATATTAGTCATTGATTTCCTAGCTGTGCCAGAGGTCTTTCAGGACCTGTAGTCCCTCTGGAAAGAGGGAAGTTTCCTCTCTGCCCTGGACGACAAAGCCTTAGCAACCAGTCACTGTGCTAGAGAAGTCTTCAAGCTCCTTGGACCAAGCACAATCGAGATGGCTCTGCCTAGTATGATATTCTACCCTCAGAAACAAGGAAGGGGCTGTTCTAAGGGTAAGGCCCGAGGGAAGCGGAGTTTATGAATTGCATGGTTCATTTTGACACTAATCATGTAGTCACGGACTCTTTACAGCCCCCAGAGATCCTCCAGGCTCTGGCTCCGTAACTTTTGTTGGGAAATTGATCCCCTTGAGAACCTGATGCTTTCATCATCAGATGAAATTTACACACAATCTCAGATCCCCTGGGGCCCATCATGGACCCTCTAGGGCAGTGGTTCCCAAGGGGAATGACTACAATCATGCCTTCTCATTTATGTACTGAAACAAAATATATATTCTAAATTAGCTGCCTTTTACTTCTCCAAATGCGAGGTTATATTGATATTTTAATTATCTGTGTGAGTTATTATATTTCAGAGTAACAAAGAGGATATTAGACACTATTTGTTATAAAGGGGGAGGCGTTTGGTCTTTAAGATTTATAATTACTGCTCTGGGGAGTCCCTGAACCCTAGATTAAGATCTCCTGCTCTAGCCCACTCCCCTCATTTTAAGGAGGAAAGGAAAACTTAATTATTTAGGGACACTTGTGCAAAACACCTGGAGAGTTAAGGGCAAAGCTGGACTCAGAAACCAGGCCTCCTGATGCCCACCTGGGCTCTCTTCACCCCAACAGTGGGTGGCAGTATTGTTTCACCTTCATTTGGTTTCAGGTCTCCTAGAGCATATTCTCCACTCCTGGCAGACAAAGTCCAGATCTTTTTCTGAATCTTTTTCTTTCCTAGTAGAGTATTCTACACTCAGGCCCTCAGGAAATATTAGTTGAGAGAAGAAAAAATTAAATCAATTTAGACTTGGTTTCTCCTCCTCAGGAATTGAGGACATTTAGTCAAGGACAAGAGCAGCCTGGGGAGAGTTAATGTGCTCTTGACATTGGAGGCAGGCACAGAGTTTTCGTTGCTCCACTTTGCAGGGGGTTGCCTGGTTCTCCAGGGACTTTGCGCCCCCCACCCCCACCCCAGCTCAGCTTGTAACCTAACACTAGGTTCTCTCTGGGCGCAGGTCTAACCTGAGCCATGGCCCCAGACAGCAGCTGATCCCACCTCATTGTCTTTACACCTGGGAAGGGGGCATGGACACTGTGGCCTGCCACTCCTCTTCCTGGGACTGGACAACAAGCAGTTCCCACTCAAGGCCCTGCAGGCAGATCAATGTTCCATCCAGGAATGTATCCAAGAGGAGCTAAAATAAATTTAGGGATTTGCAGACCTAAACCTGATTTAGTTAAAAGCTTCATGGTCCTTTCTCAGGCTGTGTCCTTTAGATCCTGTAGAAGGGTGAGGGGCAATGCTGCAAAATAGGTTGGGCTCTGCTACTAGCTATGTGATCTTGAGTAAATGACTTCCCTGGCTTGGGCCTCCACTCTCTCCTCTTTCGCATCAGGGGTGGACCTGTTCATCTCTAGGACAGTCTACTGCCAAGAGACCCTGGACCAGAATCCTAGGAGTCTCTGGTGTCTTCTGTCGTTTGGTGTCTACGCAAGCTACTTTGTGTAAGAGAGAACATACCTCCTCTCTCCTTCAGCTTCCCTGTCCATTAAGGAATTCAGCTTATATGTACAAAATGATTTATGCTCTGTGGATGACAGTATCTGGGCTGGTGCTAAGCCTTGTTCTTGCTAAAGCACACAGTATACGCTTCTCCCCCAGGACCTGGCTGCTCACTAACAAGAATACTTCTCCTCCCCGGGGAGCCATACCACAGAGCATCTGTGAGGAGGTGGTGGTAGAGACTGAAAGTTGTCTGGATGTGGGAGAGGACATAGAATCTCGAGGTTGGGGTGATGGTGTACACAAGCACAGAGGCCAAGATATCTGTAGGACTAGTGCAGATCTCCTGGTTGGTGCTCTATAGAAAGGGGCACAGGGGTTCTCCCACCTCCAGGACTATCTCCAGGATGGCCCTTTCCCCCCAGGTCTTGCCCTAGTAACAGTTGTGGCCGCTAAAGTGTGTTGAGCACTTGCTGTATTCCAGGCATTATATACTAAGTGCTACAAAGACCTTATCACATGTCTCTCCGAAGTAGAGAATTTGGTCCCATTGTAGCAATCGGGAAACTGAAGCCTGGGAAGGCTGAACCACTTGCTGTTATTAGTTTTCCATGCCTAGCCCCTTGTCTCTGACAGTAAGTGAAACAATGTATAATGAAATCAATTTTACCATAGGCTAATTGATATGGCCTATTTCTGGTCACAAAAACATCACCAAAATTCTAAATAAATACTCAAAACACTTCTAATATTAAATACTGAAATAAATTTGAGCTATGCATACACTTAAGAAAGATTAATAAAAACAAGTAAGAGAGTGATTTTCCAACCAGCTTATTTCAGTTCAGCGTCACTAGAGGCCAGAGCCTCTGCCCCAGCTCAGGGTGCACGGCATGAACCAACACTGGACAGGGTGCCATTCCAATGAAGGGCATGTTCACATACATCATACTGGGAGAGTTGCACACCAGTGACTCACCTTATGTGTACATCTTTGAAATGTGGGAAAAAACGGAGTCCCCATAGACATGGGGAGAACATGGAAACTCCATAGTCGTCCCGGCTGGGAATCATGTTTTTCTTACCAACATTGTAATGAAACCATTGACGTTATTTGAGGACCTCTGTAGTGTAAAAATGAAAGCTCTCTGTAAGCCTCCTACCAGCCCAGAGATAACTGCCATGAGAGTTAGCATAGATTCCCCAGAATTTTCTATGTACACATTTCTTATTAACCAAAGCGAGTGTATACCATATATGTTATGTTTCATACTTTATTTTTTTTTTTAACATGAATCAAACATCTTACATGTCAACTTATTCTCATTAATGGGTATATTGTACTCCATTGTATGGTTGGACCATTATTTAACGAGACCTTATTAAGGCTCATTTAATTTATTGCCAGTTTCCAGGCTGCTAGGAGCATCCTATATCTTTGCGTAAATATTTCTGTAGGCTAAATTTCCAGAAGTCAAATTGCTGAGTCAAAGGGAGTTTTAATTGATATTGCACAGTTGAGTGAGGTTAAACACCTTTTCAAATGCCCGTCTACCATTCTTATTCCCCTTGGATTAAAATTCCTGTTCACATTCTGTGCCCTTTTTTTTTTTTTAACCAACCTGGAGATGAGTAAAGCTCAGAGGGGTCAAGGTTGGGCTTTTCCAGACCCTGCTCACCCAGTAATCCCCACACCCAGCCAGCCAGTTCTGCCTCTCTGATGTGTGTGGAAAAATTCCCACCTGACGTCTGATCATAGTCACAAACCCAGTTAGACCTGGACCAGAGAGTAGACAATCCCTTGTGATCACCTAGCACTGTGATTCACCTCTAACTGGTAGGATCAGGCCAGAGTCCCACCCTGCTATTAACCAGCTGGGTCACCTTAAACGATCATTTCAGCTCCCCAAGTCTAAGTTTCCTCACTTGTGCAAGGAGAGGGTTGAACTGATGAGGTACCACTTGTAGTTCTAACAGTGCTGAGAGCATAAGTTTCTGGAGAAAGAGGGACCTCACCGGCAGACATCTAGGGAAGGAGATTCAAGCCAAGACAGGTACTTACAGATGCCAGGATTGCTGCAGGTGAGGGTCCCATCCTCAGGCACCAGGTGAGAATTGTACCTCTGGTTGGGCAGCACCTGTGTCATCTCTCCTGCCTTCTGCCGCTCCCCCATCTTGGTCTTCAGGAAAATTCCAAAACCTATGTCCGCGCCTTCCGACGTGAACTGCCACCTAAAGGGGACATCCGTTCCCATTCAGACATGATTAGGAAATTCTGGTTCCTGCCACCAGGCCTCTCCCACCGCAGGCCGTCCACTGGCGCCTACGGCTAAAGGGCTCAGGCCTCCTGGAAGGGTGCGGAACCCCACCTGAGGACGCAGCCGGGGAAGAGAATCTCATACTCCACTTGGTGGGAGGAGCCCCGGGAAATCTGCACAGTGTGCTCGTACTGCTGTTTCAGCTGGTCTCGCACATAATACTTCTTGGGGATGTCGCCCCCATAGTTAATCTGGAAGCAGAACATGGAGCGAGCTGGAGTGTGCTTTGGAGGCAGGCTTCCCGGTCCCCTCCAGCCCCTGGGGCCCATACCTTGGATGTGCACTTGGGGTTTCCATCGGGGTCGGTCATGGTGCCCCCATACTCCACTGGCACCTGGTCAGGGCTGATATATTTCAGTAAAACCTCCTTCCAGTTTGCTGGCAGGAGAGGTAAGGAAGGAGAAAGAAGGGTCACCACTGGGCAAGATTTCATCACAGCCCCGGGAGGCTACACAAAAGAGGTAGGAAAAAAAACTCCATCTGCTCCCCGTCCCCCCCCCAAACAGAGGCATTAGGAGCACTTGCTGTGCACAGAGCACTGCAGGGGGCAGGGGCATCCGTCGCCCGGAGAACTGCCCTGGAGTCAGAAGACCTGCGATCTGTCCCCATTGCCTCTGCCTCTGGCCAGGTTATGGGAGTGAAGTGACCTAAGCACCCGAGAGGGTATTGTAAACTGTAAAGTGCCCTACATGTGGGAGAGTGTATTAGCACTCCCAGGAAGGTGATACATTTGAGTGCAAGCAGGAGGGAAGAAAGCAAGGAGGGAAGGGCATTCCCTGCAAAGGGGAACAGCATGCGGAGGCACAACATGTATCTTGCCCCCACTTTTCCTACACATAACGGTGCTCAATTGTGACTAAATGAACGCATCACTGTAGAGTGACCCCTTAAAGTGGGTTCCCTTGGCTTTACACCCAGACACGATTTCACATCTGCTCCTTTTTTTTGGTAACCAAGCCCTTTCCGGACTAAGAGAGTGTGACTCTAGTGCAACCAATGCTCTGAACCGCTTCATCATTCCAAATTCCTCAACAAATGTCAGTCAAGTACAATATTTTGATAGTGGAAACTTTTCCATGATGCTGCTGGAAACCATATAAAGGCAGCAGCTCGAAGTCCTGGGGTACAGCCCAGTGTACTCTGCCCCCGGTGCTGGCTGGAAACCCACAGGGACTGTCCAGGGTCTCCCAGCCCTCAGATTTCAGGGACCCGAGTCCACGCAGCTCCCGGAACACAGCGTCGGTGGTCACGGGGTGATTTAATCTGTGCTAAGCTCCAGCGACCAGCCCGGAGTGAATTTCTTCCTTTCTCTGTTGAAGATCCTTCTCAGCCCGAGGCGGGCCTGGGTGAAAGGATTTCAGGTGTGGGCCGGAGAACAGACTGAACCTCCTCTGCAGCTCCGCTGCCAGGAAACCTGTCTCATGTTCATGGTGGGTGGGAGCAGCAGAGACGCCAAAACCACCAGAGCCTTCGCTGGGATTTTTGTATTTCTTCCCCCAGTTCAGCTGGAGAGCTGGAATAAGGCCAGGGGGATTCTTCCCATCTTACAGAGAGAGTTACCGAGGCAACAAGAAGCAGAACTTGTTGCTGCCAGAGCTAGAAGGAGAGCCCACAAGTCCTGGACTTTCCAGACCGTCTCACTTTACTCCTAGGACTCACCAGCACACATACGGAAAAGGTGAACATTCAGAAACCTCCAGAATCCCTATTACCTGCCCCCAAGTTCAACTCCAGAGGTGGCCTCCAGTCCTCCATAATCTACCAGGTCGCAACCCACCTTCCCGGCCTTTTCCCCCAGCGCTCCGCTTAATGCTCCAGCAACACTGACCCCTGGCTGGCCCTGGCTGGCCCGACTCCTGTGCGCCTTCCTCACTGCCTTGCCCTGTGCCCTGACACCGTCCCTGCCCACTGCTTCTCTGTCGGCCGCCTCAGTCACATCTCAATCTCCCTGGCGGGCGCGTCTTCCCCTGCCTGCCCTGGCGCTTGGATATCCCCCGGGGCTCAGCCCCTCTTCTCCTGGGGGTGGTCTTACCTATTCTCAAGGCCTTGGCTGCTGCCTACGCTTGACGGCTCCCAAATCCCCAGGCTGGAGTTCTCACCTAAGCTTCAGGCTCAAAGTATCCCCAATGTCTGTACGTCTCACGCGCTTCAAACCCGGCTGCCAGATGGTTCTTTCCCTTGAATTCCTCCACTGAACTAACAGCGTCAGAGCGACTGCAACACTCAGCCCCTCGTGCCAGACACGAGGAAGTCGTTCTAGATCTCTGTTCCTCCTTTCCTACATCCAACCATCCGAGTCCTTCTGTTTTACTTCCTAAGTAAGTCCTAAACCCATCCTCTCCTCCCCTCTCCACTGCCCCGGAACAGGCTTGCAACACCAGCTGCATGGGTTACGGCCACGGGGCAAACGGGTATCTGTCCTTCAGCATCTCGCCAATGAAATGTGTCTCAATTTAAAATCTGATCCCAGTACTCCCCTGCTCAGAACTCGCCTCTGCTTGCCAGTGGCCTGCAGAGTCACGTCCCAGCCTCGCAGCGTAGTGCCCTGGATGCTCTGACCCGCTCCTGGCTCCCGCTCCGGCCTCGTCTCCTGCCACACCCTGCCGTGCGCTCGGCAGCTGCTGTGCCACGGTGCGTAAGGTCTTTGCTCGGTGCTGTTCCTTCTGCCCAGCGGCTTGCTGCCTTGCTCCACCTGGCCACTCGTACTCATTCCACAGCACTTGGCTGAGGTCGGCCTCACCTCTTCCCTAGATCAGGTGGGCTTGGCGTCTCCCTCCCCAAGAGAACTAGAGCTCTTCACAGAACGTGGTCTAATTCACCTTTGTACCCTTGGCACCTTGTCCAGGGCCTAACACATAGTAGGTGCTCATCAAATGAAGTCACTCCTAGTTGCCCCAAGCTGAAAGCAGGCTCTGCTCCTGTGACCTGCATGGCACCTTCTCTAGGCCATTTCTAGTACCTTTTCTACTTTTTATCATGGCTTTCTCTCTAAAGGCCTTCTCTCTCCTGCTACACTGTAAGCTCCTTGGTGGCAAGGACTTGTGTTTCAGTCATCTTTGAATCTACAATGCTGAGCTCAGTACTTTCTTTTAGAGTGTCTGAGAGAAAGTTCTTATGAAAACAGACATGAAGACCCTAGCCCAGCCCCAGCTTGCTCCTGGGTCCCACTGCTACCAAGCCAGCAGAGGGAACTTCTGCCCCTGGTGGCTGTGGCCCTAATTCTAAAGCCATCCCCAGTTTGGGCCACACACCATCCTGTGGCGTTGAGAAGGGTCTGGGCTACTCACCCCCCAGGACCATGATCTTCTTGCGAGTTTCCTCACTCAGGAAGGGTTTGACCAGATTAAAGGCCACAGGAAACAGCCTGGGGGCTAGAACAGAGACCAGACAATGTGAGACTGGGAGCAGTGCCCACTCTGTCCCTAACAGTGTCACCCACAACGCCCTGTGTCAGGCCACATGTTCCCCAGTGCCGTGGATCTCACATAGGCAGCCCAGGGTGTGAGGCTCAGCATGGGCACCTCTTTGATTTCCAGCTTCCCCATCTGTACAGTGGATATAGTCAAGTAGGTACAGTCTTCCTGTCTTACCTGGCTGGATAGCTCGAAGGCAGCAATAAATCCTAAAAGCTTTGTGGATTGTAAGACAGTCTGGGTATGTGAAGGGTCCTCAGATTCCCTCCTTTGGCTCTGTTTCATTCTCCTGAATCTGTCCCAGGAACATTTTTGGCCCCTCTTTCCTCATTTGACTTCCTCACACGGAGTTCCCAACTTACCTTTAATAACAAAGAGACGCTTCAGTGTTTCAGGATAATTATCCTCAACCATGCACAGAAACTGTGGAAACAAAATCACTGAGTCTAGTGGGCTCAGACCTCTGTGCCAGGGTGAGAGGCCCGGCCTCCTCTAGGCTAGACTGTGCCCCCATCACCCCACCCATCCCACAGGGTATCCTAGCAGAGGGATCCACTCCCCCATTCTCTGCCCACCCCCCACCCCCACCTCCCCAGTCCTGCCTCTCACCTCTCCATAGGTCTCCACAGCAGGCTTCCAGAGATGCTTGAGGCCAAGGCCCTCGCAGTCATAAATCATGGTGATGCTATCCACCTTCTTCCCCATCTGCAGGGGACAGAGGAGCAGAAAGTCACAGCAGGCTGCCCCGATGCAGGAGCCCACCCAGTTCAGGGCAAACACTGATTGCGTCCTATGCTCACTGCAGCCGGATATGTACAGGGCCGTACCTAGGATTTTGCAAATGGAGATAATTGCCATTTGGAAATTGTGACCCAAGCAAGTCATCCTTCCTGCCTAATTCTCCATGTGCTCATCCAGTAACCACTGGGCGGGTCTAGGTTACATCGGAGGTCCTTTGTGTTCTGCAGTTTGACCTGGCGGCCTCCCTCTTTCTCTGTGTGCAGCACCCCACGGAGTGCTCTGCGCGTGTGGCTTTGTGTGGCCAGTTCTCTCGCGCACAGAGATGTTCTCTGTCCAACCTAAGCCCTTAAGGGTGCATTCCAGTCTAATGCTTCTTTGCCTCCCCAGCCTGCAGGGTTTCTGCACACACTAGGCTTTCGGCAAGTGTTTGTGGACTAGTGTTGAAATGGTCCCAAACTTACTACACCATTTCATTGGATCTTTACATTTGCTGAAGGGGAAGGAAGGAGAAAAGATCACGGTAGCAGCTCCAGCTTGCTCTTCAGCATTTTTCTCAGTAAGGAAATGAGCTGTCCTTATGTTTTTTAAAATACAGAGTTAGAGAAACATGGACTCTTAGCTCATTCACACCAGGGATACCCACATACTTGTCTAAGGATAGGGCAGTCTGTGACAAAGATCTCACTGGTGCCCAGAAAAATGAGAAAAATAACAGTAATATAGGTAAGTTCTTTATGAAGCTATATTTGTTCCTCTTAAAGGACTGCCTTTTATTCTGAGATTTTGCCATTCCTATAATTTTGGGGGTTAATTATGATAATAGTAGCTGGCAATTTTTTTAAAGTTCTTCCTGGGAAAAATAAAAATTCGGCAACGTAGGTCAGTCCCTAAAACTTTGAAATTTCACTGGCCTATGAAATCCAAAAGTCCAGGCCTCAGTCCTGAAGCTGTGTTTGAGTCCCTGTGTGATGTCCCTGCTTCTGCTTGAACGCCTCTACCGTGATTAGCTCATTTTCAACTGCGCTAGTCCACTCACCTTCGCGGACTGGCTTTTACACTCCTGCACAAGCCGCTCGCAGTCCCGCATCTTGGTCTTCAGCAAGTCCTGTTTGGTGGCTGAGAGGAGCAGACCCCTGGCATCCAGGGGTCCAATGATATCGTACCAGATGGGAGAGCCCTCCATGTCGTAGCCACACATGCCCCCTGACAGATACAGTTGGACCACCTGGGCAAAGACACAGAGACGGCACCTGGTCAGCAGACCCAGGGTGGCTACACCTTCCCTGTATCCCAGGGCCTTCCTCTGGGTTCACCAGTCTCTCCTTCCACAGCCTTCCCCTGGGTGCCAATGGACACCCATTCTGGGAACCATTAGGACCCACGTGGCATTGTCAGACCTTTCTTCTCAGGGTTCCAGTCCCACAGACCCAGGACACAGGTTGTGGGTCCAATGACTTAACAGAGGGATGGGCCAGGATCATTTCTCCTCACCTCTGGAGGCTGCCAGCTCAGGATGTTTTCAATGTCCTTCTGCTTTCGGAACTCCACATGCTGCAAACATACAATCAGGGCTTTAAAAAAGTGAGAGCGGGACAGGGGGATCCCTTAACAGACATCTAGCAATAGGTGACAGCATGCACAGGTGAGTCATGAGAAGGCAACTGACAGGAATGCAAAAAAAAAAGGCACTGCCTATTTTAGAGGTCTTGGCAGAACACTAATTCTTGGCTAGCCCAGACTTAGGAAAGCTCTGTGTTTCCAGGGAATGGGATGCACTTTCTTCCAGAGGGACGAGGGAGTAACGGCCAGCTAATACTCAGATATGTCACACCAGCCATCGGCTGTGATGGAGGCAGGTGGAATGGGCCAAAGAGGTTCAAGCACCGTGAGACTCTGATGGGCAGAAACGGAGGCAACCATGGGATTTGGTGGCAAATGGATCTCACCTTCCGGAGCATGGCCTCGGACTTCTGCAGGTCGAAGCTTCTTGCTGTAACGGAGACATGGGCAGGGTTAGGCCAGCAGGCTGGGTGTCCAAGGGCACAGAGGTTTTCCCTGTTCCCATGCTGGTTGGTGCCAGCTCCTCTCCAACACCCCAGCTGCCCCTCAGGTTACCCCACATGTAGAAGCTAATATGCGGGCATCTAGAGCGCCACAGCCCCTGTAGAGCAGGTCAAGGTTCAGGGCAGGCGGGAGCAGCACTGCAGCTCAGGGTCAAAAGAGTTTTACCCTAGTGGATGCAATAAGGTGAAGGGTCTTATCTCTTCAGGAAAAGTGAACCCTGGACTCAAGCCTTATCATTTAGCCTTCCCCTTACACAAAGTTAATCTCTTCCACAGTCTAACAACCAGTCCTGAGATCCTGACACACAGTTCAAAGATGAACATAGCTGCCCTGTCATCTGGGGTAGAGCTGGCAGAACATCCAGTAGGATGAGGTCCCGGCCAACTTTTCCATGTCCTCCCAGGCAGACCCCAGGCAGACCCCATTGGGACACAGAGGGCCCTCCTCCCAGGGCTCCTGGGAAGTTTCAGAATGAAAGGTCACCTAGGCCAACTTTATTTTAGGCATGAGCCCTAAAAAGTTGTCCTGCTAAAGCTTGAACACAAACACCGCACTGCCCCCCAAAGCCACCTGCTCCCAGGTAATCCGAGTTGCCGTCTGCCCTCGGCCCTCACTGTTATACTGAGTGGAGATCCACTCCAGAGACAGAGAGTGGGGCTGCTCCCTCGGCCATGTGACCACCTTTCCAATACCGGCAAAGACTGTGCTGCCGTGTGAGTCCCCTCTGCTCTCACGCTCCCCATCCGTGTATCCTTTCACCGTTCCTCACAGCTTGGTTTCAAGTTCAACCAAATAACTTCCCTTGGATGTTTTCCAGTCTGCCAATGCCCCTCATCCAGAGCTGAGCACAGCACCAGATATTGTCTACCTTTCTCCAATAAAGCCTAAGAACTTCCTTGGCACTGGTCACACCCTTAACTCAGGTGGAGCTCACAGTCAACTGAAACCCCCCAATCCCTTTCAGCTGTCCTGCTGCTAAGCTTTCATCCCCTCTGCTGTGAAATGGTTTTCTGGCTCCACCCCTATCAGATTTCATCTTGTTACAGTCAGCGTCGTTGCATCCTTTAAAGAGTTTCCAAGATTCAGATTTTGACCAGTTTTGTCATCAGACCCATGAACTAACTGTCCCTCCCAGCTGTATGTCCTCTGGGGATTTGATCGACATCAAGATCTTTCTGACAGCCCTGGAACCTGGGCCACATAGGCTGCCCTCTGGACTGTCACTGGTCCTTTAATCACGGCTCCCCAGGAGTGCCCCTGACTCTGCTATCATGAAATTCAGTCCACTTTTGATGTGTCCAAAGGGTGCATGGAGAGATTTGACCATGCCACATCCTGCATGGGCGCTGGACACGTTTGCAGAACTGAAGTCTTCACTCTTGGGATATTCCTCCTGACATCCCTTTACGTGCCACTGTGGCAGCAGGGGGCAGCTCTTAGAGGAATATAATCCGGGTTTGCAGCTCAGCCCTTCCACATCCCTGTTTGACCTTGAACAAGATATTGCACATCTCTGACAGAATCGTCTACTGAGCTAGAAACACGTGGAAGACGTAAGGCAACGTGCTCTCATGATGGGGAGCCTGGCTGGACTGTGAAAGTGGGAATTCTCCATTGGAGGGACACCCCCAATTGTGAGAAGAGACCTTATCTTCCCAGGGAACAGGAGTGGCAGTGAACTGTGAGCCCCCTTATCTCAGCGTAGCTCTCCAGTTACCCCTTATCTGCCAGGGTCCAACATCCAGGGTCTTCAAGGGCCCTCCCTTAGTTGCCACTTGACCCTGGCAGCACCTGGCCTGGTCTCTTTCCATACCTGCTGAGTCAGGCCTCTCCAGGGCTCCTGCTGCCCTGCTCAGGGGCAGCTCAAAGTATGGCTTAGGACACTGTCAGAGAAGCCCACATAGGTGCAACTGTCCCAGTTTCTTATTTGATCACCTCCTAGGCCTGGCAAATGAGACTCAGACTTGCTCTGCCCCCTCACAGGGTTCCCAGCACTTCCTTGTCTTTATCTTGCCACCTGACTCTCCTTGCTGCAGTGCCCAGAGCTCAGCCACGGTCAGGGAGAGGCAGTGGACATTGGTGTGTCTGCTCTCAGGGCCTGGGGCCAGGAGAACACTGAGTCTGCGTGGTGGGGAGAGAGGAAGAATGGAACCCCAGCTCACACATAGGTTAGGAAAAGACACTCTACTGGCATGCACCTTGCAGATGTTTCCTTTAGAGCCAAAAGGAGAAAGAGGAAAGGTTTCTAAAAAAGAGACAACAAAAACCCTAATTGAAATTCATAGTAAGGTCTGGCCAGGCCTGAGCTCCTGCCCAGGAAATGTGAGGCACAAATAAAGTACAGAGGAAATACTTCCTCTATTCGAAGAGGCACAGCTTGGCTCCAGGGGCAGCTATGGCTTACTGGAGAGAATATTGGTCTGGGAATCTGGGGCCCCAGATTTCTGCCCTGATTCTGCTTCACATTAGCTGTGTGCCTTCAGGTAAGTGTCCTCCCCTCTCTGAGCCTCAGTTTTCTCATGTGACAAACAAGGATGACCACAGTGTGCAATGTTCCTGCAAAGAGAGAAGCCATCTCAGGACTGGGGAGTTGGGGGTGCTGGGGAAACCAGCTGCAGGAACCCAGGCTGGCCTCCTCTTAGATAAAAGAGAGCTGCGTTGTTGTTCGCAGCTCTCTGAAACCACACTTCTCCACCTAACGGCAATTTGGCAGTTTGTTTGATGATCTTACAACTGGCCCTTTAAGGCAGTGCTGCTTTCCCACTCTCTCCACCCACCCACCCACCCACTTCTCGCTATAGCCCTTCAGCAAACTGCTAGGCCAAAACACCCTCCAGCCCTGGACCGATTCCACTGCCACCCCCGCACTGCCCCTCCACCCTCTCTGGCTAGGCCAGGGTTGTGGGTTTGTAGCTTTTTTAGGGAAAGGACAGTGGCACACTTTCACAGAGTCCCATGTGGCCCTCCTGGCTGCACCGGCCCTGGGGTGCCTGCAAGTAGTCCCTCAGAGCACAGCAGTTTTTTCAGTTTCTGCACAGGAAGGAAAATCCAGCTCTTCGCCTGCCCCAAGATACTCTGTGTGTATGTGTGTGTGTGTATCTATAAATAAATAATCAGGTATGATTTGGTTTTTAATTTTTGAACTATGGTTCCACATCACAACTTAATCTCTATTAATCTAAGAAAGTGGAATTTATTCTCTATTATTTTTATGCCTAGTAATAAAGTTTCTATAAAGAAAAAAAAAGTGTCACAAGAACCAGAGAGGGTGACATGTGACTTGAATCACAGAAGAGGAGGCAGAAGGAACAGGAAGATTTCAGGAGTTGAAGCTTGGGGCTGAGTTTGACCCCGATGCTAATAGAAATGTATACATTGCGTCACATGCCCAGAGCTCTGCCCTGTCTCGTCCTATCCCAGAGAGGGGTCTAGGGCAGATGTTCACCACGGCCAGACTGGAGCAGAAGTAGAATTAGAACTCGGGACTCTGGAGCCTGGCGGTGGCTTGAGGGAAGTCTTGCTCACCTAGTTCAGGCTGAGTCTCCCCATGTTCCCATGCACTCTGCCCCACCTTCAAGCTGCCTAAACTGCTGGTAGCAGCAGGAGGCCTGCCATCCCAACAGGCTACAGAGGTGCCCAGACTCTCCCAGGAGCCAGGACTCTGGTTCTAAACTTGACTCTGCCTCCGACTTCCCACATGACTAGGTCCTTTCTTGGCTTTTCCTCAACCTGTTTCCCCAAGTCCATCAGCAGAGTGGGTGGGAAGGACCCAGGGCTGGAACTCAGGCAGCCTGGGCTCTTGTCCTCTCTTTGCCTGCAGCTCAAGCACTATGTGATTTAGGGCACGTTACTTCACCTCTCTGAGCCTCAGTGTTATCTATCCAGTAGGAGGGGTGAGGTTACATAATTGCTCCTAAGGGTTGAATGCTACAGATTCTCAGATTGCCAGGTCCAGAGTTTCCAGGGGTGCTATTCTGTTAACCAGAACTAGCTCCTGCCCCAGCCTCCTGCAGCCCCTGTTCCCTCACCTCGGAGCCAGCGCAGGAGAAAATAGTCATCAGGATCCGGCAGGGTGGGCAGCACATCCTGGACATTCTCCCGAAACTGTAGAGAGAGGCAGCTGGGTGAGTGACAGGTCCCAGCCTGACTGCCCTCTGCCCAGGACTCTCCATAGGCCTTTACTGGACCCTCTTCAACACTAGTCAACTCTGCACACTGGCTGAGCATTTGGGCTTCAGGGGGCACTCTGTCTGTCATGCTAGTGGGAGCCGGGGAGCAGAAGGAGGTGGGAAGGGAGTAAGACCCTGCCCCTGCCTGGCTGTGTCAACTTCCACACCCAGTGCGGTGGGCCCACGGACGTATTCTCGGCAACTGTGATAGTAGACACTGTGGGGCGTGCCACAATAAAAGCTTTCAATTTATCAAGTATTCCCCATGTGCCCAGCACTGAACTTGGCACTTATCTTTTTCTTGCCTCATTCAGAGTCCCTAGAGGTATTACTGCCCCCATTTTACAGATGAAGGAATTAGAGCTCAGAGAGGCCACGTAACATGCCCAAGGCTAAACAGCTAGTAATCAGCAGAGCTGGATGCAAACCCGGGTCTGTCGGAGGCCAGAGCATGCACGCTTTCATGGTTTTCCGCCCCTGTTAGTAATGGAATGGAGAGCAATGTGCTTGGCAGAGCAGAGGGAAGGAAGAGTTTGATTCTGACTGGGCCAGGAACAGAGTGGTCTCATATGACTTCATATTTTAAAACATGGTACTTGAGCTGGTCTTGAAGGACATCACAGGCAGTGGGAGGAGGGAGGAGGGCTATCCAGGTGGAGGGAACAGTTCCAGTGGGAAGCCGGGAAGGTGGAAAGTGCAGGGAGTGCCAAACAAGGAAAGTGGACAGTGACCCCAAGGGATGGCCACACCCACTTCCAACTGTTCACTGCCCTGTGAGGACGCTGGCTGCCCCTGCCCTCCCCATGCCTCCCGCTCCCAGCCACTCACCTCTCCCTAGTCACTGACCCACAGGGCAGCTGCAGAGGGGGCCAATGAGCACCAGCCACCTCTGCCCCTTGCCTCGGTCAGCCGGACTCAGACCATCCCGTCCCCCAAACCACTCCCAGACCCCCAGGTAAACTGCTCACCCAGGGAGGGCTCCACTTACCGAGGACCCTACCTGGCCCCTGATTTCCAGTTTAATCACCACCTAATCCCTATCTGCCTGGCTTCCCCTGCAGGTCAGCAGTAAAATCTGAAACCTTCCTTCCTGCCCAGCCTCCCTGGGATGGGCGAGGCCCAGCCTGAGCACAGCTTTATTTCATAAGGCTGGCGCCTCGGCCTCACTGCCCCGGCTGGAGCCATCTATCCCCCCAACCCTTTCCCAGCAGTGGAAAACCTCCCTGCTATGGAGCCTGCAAACCTTCAGACTGGACCCCACTGGCTCTGGCTCCAAGAATAGCCAACCTTCCCTCTTCCCACAGGCGACACAGAAGTGGGGATCCAGGTGGTGGGGAGGGGGTGCAGCCCTCCAACCGTTGCCTCCTCCTCGGCCCAGGTGCCAAGGCAAAGCCAGGCTTACCCCCGAGCCTGGGGAGCGGGGACCGCAGGACGGAGGGCTGGCCTCAGGTCCAGCGCGCTCCTGCCCACGAGGCACCAGCAGGCCCCAGACCTCCCTCCGCATCGTGTGGTCCAACCTGGTCTCGGTTCACCGAGGGGCAAACGGGTGAAGGGCAGGTTTTGCCCAAGGTCACAGAGCGACTTGGAACCAGAGCTAGGGGCCATCCGAAATACCCTCCGGAGCTGTCCAGGGCCCTTTCCATCTGTGCCACGGCCCCGCAAGAGGAGATCCTCCCGGAAATGGAAGGAAACCTGGGGCCCCGCTCCCAGGACCCGGCAGCCAGCCCCGCAATGAATGTCGCCTTTGTGCCTTGAGCTTGCCTCCAAGGGCTTCCGAGCTTCTACCGCTTCTTCCCAGGTGGTACCTCCAAGGGCTCGCTCGGGGGGCGGGGAGGAGGGGGGCCGGGGGGCCTGGGGGGCAAACGCCCCCTGGCGCGCGCGGGAGGACCGGCTGCACGGGGACTGCCGCTCGGCCCCCAAAGCGGACCCTTCCCGCTCGCGGCCGCGGAGGGCGAGGGCGGGCCCGGCCCGGCCCGGGGGACGCGGGCTCACCTTGGCCAGGGCCGCCTCCTGCTTGGGGCTCAGGTCGCCGACTCTGCCGCTCATGTTCGCTCAGGCCGGAGCGCGGCCGCCGCTGACGGAGCTGCGGCTGGTTCGCCGCCGTCCGAGAAACTCAGGTGCCCCGCCCGTCGCCGGAGCGGGTCGCGGGCCTCGAAGCCCCGCCTCTTGAAGGCGCGCAGCCAGTCCGTGCTCGGGCCTCCGGGGCCGCCCGAGCATCCCCCGCCGCCGCGGGGACTTGGGCGGGCCCCCGGCGGGAGCGCCCGAGCCCTGCGCAGGCGAGGGGGGGGGGGGGGGGGGGCGGGGGGCGGGGGGGGCGTCAGAGAGGAAGGCTGGACTCTAGTTCCAGGGCCACTCGGAGCTCACAGCGTGGCCTTGGCTGAGACACCTGAGCTCTCTGCGTCTCAGTTTCCCCATCTTAAGTATTGTCTAACGAGCCTGTCCAAGATCAGGCCCCCCGCAGTGCAGGACCTCTCTCCCCAAAACGGTAGGGAACCGTGCCCGGTGCCACTAGGGGAGGGGGGGCGGGGAGATCAGGTCCCCTAAGCCTAGCCATCACCTGACTAGGAGCTGTGGTATTGACCACCTCTCTGGGGCCCTTGCCCTTCTGTTCTGCCCCCCCCCCACCACCCCCGGTTTTGGACAACTGCTGCCAACCCAGCTTAGGGCCTTGCAGTGTGGACAGCTTTTCTCCTCCTGCAGGTCAGACAAGCTGAGGGGCTAAGGAAGTGCGTGGCCTGTCTTCCCAGCCAGGGCCCTGTCCTTTAGATCTGACCTTCCCAGCACTTAGCCATTCCTAAGCGGCTGGCACCCTCAGCCAGCATGGAAGAATGCTTCAGAGGCCTGGGTTTGAGTTCCAAATCCTCTACTTCTTTGAGACACCAGCAGGCCACCTCACGTCTCTGAATGCAAGCTTCTCCATTCACTCAGCGGCGGTAGAGGATCTGGACTCGGAGCCAGCATGAGAGACTAAAGTGAGCTTAAAAAAGCAGGCAATTCGCCTAGCACAGGGGTCTCCACTGGGACCACTCCCTAGATCGCCCTGTGTGCGGCCTCCCTTTTGCCACCTGCCTGGCCAGGCTTCGACCTCTGGGTGGGCAGGAAGGAAGCTCACCCCTTCCCTGCTTACACTGCATGTAGCTACAAGTCTGACTGTCCTGCCTCTGTCACAGCCCCCCCCCCTTAGAATGAGCCATCTCCCCTTTTCAGACTACCACAGCCCTCTGCCTCTTTGCCTGGGTCCCCTCTGCTCCACTCTAATCCTGCCTTCCTGCTGAAACATGCCTTGGGCCATTCTTTCCTCCCACTGTGTGCCAGGTACCTAGGCATTGTTCTGGGAACACCAAACAAACCAGACACCATTCCTGCCCTCCCACAAGCACTATCACCTAGAATACAAGAGCCAGATGTATGTCCCAGGGAGAGGCAGCAAGTGACTGGGAGCTAGCCTAAAAGAGGGACAATTTGTTTGGGATTGGAAGAATCCTAGAAGGCTTCAGGGAAGAAGCGGCATTGGAGCTGGGACTGAAAATGAGGGGTGGGAAGAAAACAGAAAGATTCATTCATTCCATGGGGGCACAACGGCATGAGCAAAGCTTTGGGGGTTAGTGGGAAGCGTAGCCAGAACCAGAGAGGAAGGGAGAGGAGAGGAGGAGTGGGCAGGGAGGACTGATCAACCTCGGTGTGGCCCTGCTTAGCAGCGTTTACCTGCGAGACCGTGAGGTCCTGGGCATGTGACCCTGTTCTACTCACTGAATCCCCACAGGCCCTCTACCCCGAGCAGAGCATCATGCACACAGGCTGTTAAATAAATGTATGCTGAATGAATGAGTTCAAGAGATGCTCCAATAAGCACAGAGCCAGGTGCTGGGGAAGGAC
Source organism: Miniopterus schreibersii (assembly GCF_964146895.1). Classification (NCBI taxonomy): domain Eukaryota; kingdom Metazoa; phylum Chordata; class Mammalia; order Chiroptera; family Miniopteridae; genus Miniopterus; species Miniopterus schreibersii. The sequence goes on from NC_138122.1 coordinate 15,911,152, forward strand.
TGGGAAGGAGACATAAACATAGGTCATTCAGGGATCAGGGAGCTCACCTCACTTAACAGCTGTGGAAGCTGAAGCCCAAAGAGAGCATGACTTGCCCAAAATCGTTAGTGGCGTGATAGATGTGGAAAGCTTCGCCTTCATGTGGAAGCACTCAGCCATGCCCTCCCTTTACCGCCTAGAATTGACACAGAAGTAAGCCCAGCAGCCTGTGGGCACCCCACCTCCAAGAGGCTGGACCCTCACCACCTTCACACTCATATCTCCAGCAGAGTTGAAAGCAGAATACCCCAAGCCTCTCTGGGGCAGAAGACAGGCAGGCTACTGCAGGCCCATTAAAGATTCTTGGGAGGCCTTCACTCTGCACCTGGTGTGGCCCCCACCATACAGGTCTTCTGCAGGGCGCAGAGAGAGGGTTTCGGGTCCAGCCCGGGGGCTGAGAGTTCCCAACCCACCTCTGTGTGTTTTCTGGTAGTCCCAGCAGTCCTGCCCTAGTTAAAGAATCATCAGCCTCTGGCTTAGGGCAGGGCATGGCTGTCTTCCTTGTTGTATATGTGGCTGAGACCTTTATTTAAGATGTTCACTTTATTTAAGATGTTCACTTCAGTGTACAACCTACTCAAAGGAAAACAGAAGGGCTGTTTGCCCTTGACCTCTTGGCCTTGGATGCCTCTCCTTTACAGCAAAGGCAATGACCTCAAGATCAAAGGCTGTCGGGGGCCCCTGTCCTCTGATTCTGTGGTGTCAGCAGGAAAGGAGTGGTTCCGGAGATTGGCACAGTCAATTGAGAGTTGGAGGGAACCGTTTTTTAAACCCTTCTACAAATATTTGTGAAACACGAGGCCAGAACAGCAGGAACTCTCTGGAAAGCCCTGGTGCTGGCAGGTGGCTGTGCAGAAAAGCCCTGACGTGAACCTTCTCACCTCCTCGCCTCCTCCCAGCCCTGTCATGTGGGGTTGCAGATGCCTCAAGTCCTTTTCCCACAAAGGGGGGAAGGAATGAAGGAATCAGAACTACCTGGAACTGCATGGCAGGCAGGGCCTCAGCAGCAGAACGCGGAAGCAGGGCAATGGGTTCAATCCTGTGCCTGTCCTCCCCCTCCAGGCAGCCCAGGCTTTGGCTCCTGACCAGACCTGGGAGACAGAGCGCCTTTCATTCTTTCGCTCCACAAGTACTGTTTCTGGGGTGGGCATGGCACCAGGCATGCCGACACCTCAGAGAATGAAGCCAACTAGGCTCTGCCCTCAAGGAGTTCCCAGTCTATAGGGACTAGAGGCAAGGCGGCTCCTATACCTGCCTCCCCCTCCAGTATAGTGCAGCCAGTGCCACCATAAGGGATGCAGACCCGAGGGTCCCCACCCAGCCAGAGGGTGAGGCATCCTAGGTTCCCCATAGAACTGATGGCCAAGCAGGAGTCAGCCAAATTAGAGGGTGCAGGAGGCCTTTTCATTCATTTATTCATACATTCATTAATTCAACACATATTTAACTGAGCACTGTGCTAATCAGGGAGTAAAAAACTGCCCTGTGTACCCCCGGCTAGGTAGCTCAGTTGATTAGACCATAGTCCTGATACACCAAGGTTGCAGGTTCGATACCCTGTCAGGGCTCATACAAGAAGCAACCAATGAATGCATAAGTAAGTGGGACAACAAATTGATGTTTCTTTCGCTCTCTCTCTCTCTCTCTCAATCTCTGTTCCTCTCTCTCTCTAAAATCAATAAATAAAATATTAAAAATATAGAAATTAAATTAAAAATACAACTGCCCTAGTAGAACCAGATAAAGAATCAGAGTTTGGGAGGTATATGGATATAGGAGGTGTCAAGAAGGATCTTTGAGCGGAGGGGAGAGGCTATTCGGAGATCCTTGAGCTGGGGATGCTCCAGGAGCTGGGTGGGGAAGGGGGTGGGTGGCGGGTCTTCCTCCTTCTGGGGCCTCCTGTTGAAACAAGACTAGTAATTTGAGGAGAAATGTAATCCTTGCCTCTTTCCCAAGGCCGCTGTGAGAATTCCCAGTGAAATAATGGCTGAAAAAGTGATGGATGCACAAATGTGAAGGATTATTAATACTATTATGTGTTATTTCTGAAGACACAACAGAATATGAGAAACCGAGCCCCTCTGGCTCCTCCCAGGAGCCCACTTCCTCCTCACTTCTGCAGTCCACCCTGGCTTTGTGAGGACACAAATCCTCTCCCCGCCCCACTTCCCACACCCGAACCCCCCTAATTAAGTCCCTTACCTTCCCAGATATCCTTGTCTAATCCCTAAGCCCTTTCTCACCGGTCTCCAGTTGTCTCCTGGAGTCAAATCCCTTTAGAATGAGGTGGCCCAGTTAGCTGTGTACAGAGAGGCTAGGGGCAGGGAGCTGAGACTTCAGAATTCCTCCGGAGCACTGGGGGACTGGGTTGAAAAGGTGAAGGGACTGAGAAATATAGATTGGTAGCTGCAAAACAGTCATAGGGATGTAAAGTTCAGCATAGGAAATATAGTCAATAGTGTTGGAATAACTATGTATGGTGTCAGGTGAGTACTGGAAATATCAGGGGAACACTTTGTCAAGCATATGATTGTCTGACCACTGTGCTGTACACCTGAAACCAATACAAAATAATATTGATTGTAAACTGTAATAAAAAAAAAATAAAAGCACTCCCCCAGAGTGTTAGAGAGGGGAGGTAGGGAGGGGTGCCGCAGCCCTGCCCCAGCTCTGACACTCGCTGGCACAAGCCTTCCCTTGGGAAGACTGGGTTGTCATTTCTACTCCAACTCCCTACATTCAAGACACAAGCCATATTGTACAGCTAGACTTGGTCATTCAGTGCCAGTGCCTTTGGGAAGCAGAACAATGGCACAGGGTGAGCCTACCAGCTCTACAGCAGGCTACCTGGGTCCAGGTCCTGGTTCTCTCACCTACCAAGGTTACTTGACCCCTTGTGGGGCAATTTCTCTTCCACAAAATGGCAATGATAATCTTACTACTTCATAAGGTTGTGATGAGATGAAAGGAGCTAATTCATGCAAAGGACCTAGAACAATGCCTGGAACATGGCGAATGAATCAGCTGATTTTACTTAAACTTCCAGTTTCTTCCTCCAGATATTCTTGCCAGTCAGGTTTCAACACTACCTCTCGGAGAGGCCTTCCTTCTACTGGTAGAGGAGCTGAAGCAGCTCCCAGCCCCAGTCATTCCCTAATGTCATTTTATCTCCTTCATATGGCACTTACCATGGCCTGAAACGATCTTGCCGTGGATGTGGTTATGGTTCACTCTCTATTCTCAAGGGGGAGACGTTGCTGGTCATGGTCACTGCTCTATGCCCAGTCCCTGGAACCCAGCAGACACTCAATATCCATTTGTGGGCATGACCCAGCACTCACTCTACCCCCTAAGGGCTGGACCCAGGCCCCTGACCATCCTTTCCCCCACATCGCAGTTACGCTGCTGCAACTCTGCACCTGTCCTGTGTGGTCTTGGGGTGTCATCACTCCTCTCGGGGCTTCTGGGTGGGCGGAGGGAAATGGTGACTGAACTAGGCAACCAAGAAACAGTCTAAGATTTTTTAAGACAGTTTGTTATATGTGCTGGGGCTCATGATTCTGTAAATACAGTCCCCTAGCCTAGCCCTCTTTTGTTGTCACTGGGCCTGAAGTCCCCAAGGCAGGTATGTTCCTGTGAGCTAGGCTTTGCCTCCCTCAAGTCCGTTTGTAAAAACAGCACAAACGAACGCTAGGCCCCAGTGTGGGCCCTTCCCCGAGGACTAGCCTGCCACCTGGTGGCCACTTAATTACACTGGCCCCTTGCATGGCAGAGGAGCCCAAGGTTCACTGCAGCGGGCACCTATTATGAACATGGATTTCCTTGCCCTTCACCCTCCTGCCAGCACCACCATCCATGGACTCACCGAATGCCTCCTCCGTGTTTACGCACAGTCTGGCACCCCACTGACAGCTCATTTCATGCCCAGGGAATTCACCGGCCTTACCACACACCCCTGGTATTGAGTCTAAAACCTTTCATTACCCCTACCCTGTCCCCATCTGGGGTAACGCACCACATGCCTTATACTTTCGTCAACAGTTTCACTTCTTCTTAGGTCCTCCTACAACTTTAGGTCCTCCTACAACTTTAGGGTGTGCGGAGAGATGGGGGCAGTGGTGCCTCCACAGTTCACAACCCAGCCCCGGGGCCAGGTAACCGTGTATTCCAAGACACAAGCCACTTGGAGTCACAGTATGTCTGTTGAAAGGACCCCCCGCCCCCCACATCTTTTAGTCCAATTCCCATTTTACAGTTGGACCCGGGGCCAAGAAAAGGGAATTGGCTTGCCTAGAGGTACATAGTGAGAGAGTGACAGCCCTGTCCCTGCCAGCTCCCCATCCAGCCTCAGAAGCAAAGCAAGCTGGGACCTAGGGGCTTGGCTCCTCTGGCTGAGCATTCTGCCTGTCCATCTGGGAACCTGGTGGCCTGAGGGTCGCCACCCTGTGGCCTGCCTCTTCTCCCAGCTGAGAGCCCTTCCTTCCCTCTGAGGTCTTCCAGTCTCCCCCTCCTCAGATGCTTTGCTCTCAAGCAGGGGTTTGTCTGGCTCTCATCTTCCCAGTCAATCTCTGTTCCTGAATTTACACTCCCTCCAGGGGCAACTTCCATCTTTAGTGCTCCTCCACCCACCACCCACCCCACCCTACCCCACCCCACCCCACCCCACCCCACGCAACAGCAGAAGGCCTGGGTTGGGCTGAGCTGTACTCTCCTACACTGAGATTACATTCTCAAGTACTTGTCTCTTCCAGGATAACCAAGGGTTACCCTGTAGGAGGTAACCACAGGGTAATAACTCTGGTTACTCACCAAGTTCACAAGGGCGCACCAGCTCCCACTGATGGGAGGCTAGAATGTGTCTATTTGTGGGGAAACAGAAATACATTCTGGGTGGGGGACAGGTGTTAGCAAGGATCTGCGTCTGGTTGCTGTGTGTGTGTTGGGGGGCAGTGAGGACCCCCTGCCTGGGTGGGGGGGAGGGGGGAGAGAGAAACATGGATGTGAGAGAGACCCATCAATTGGTTGCCTCCCACCTGCACTGCAGCCTGGGCGGGGGATCGAGCCTGCGACCGAGGTATGTGCCCTTGGCTGAAATTGAACCCAGAACCCTTCAGTCTGAGGGCTGGCGATCCGACCACTGAATCAAACTGGCCAGGGCTCTTTTCTTTTTTAATTCAATCTCCACAGGGACTGTCAAAAATTGCCAGTGCCGACTATATTTCAAGACATCATAGCGGGGTACTGGGAAGAGTTTTCAATTAGCAATAATCGTGCCTCAGATAAACCTCATTGTCTATGATCCTGCCACTGTGCAAAGCTTGTTCTTTTTTCAATATGGGCTATTCACCACCCCTTGCAATTCCATATGAACTTTAGGATGGGTTTTTCCATTTCTTCTAAAAAGGTCATTAGAATTTTGATAGGAATTGCGTTGAATCTGTAGATTGCTTTGGGTAGTATTGCCATTTTAACAAAATTAAATCTCCTGATTCATTAAGATGAATGTCTTTCCGTTTATTTAGGTCTTCTTTAGTTTATTTCAGCAATGTGTTATAGTTTTCAATGCACAAGTCTTTCATCTCCTTGTTTCAATCTACCCCCAGGTATTTTATTTTTTGGATACTCCTGTAAATGGAATTGTCTGAATTTCCTTTTGGATTGTTTATTGCTGACTTTTGTGTGTTCATCTTATAAGCCCTGATAGTTTTCAGCTTAAGTGGCATGTCTTATTTTGAGACTTGCTTTTTGTGCTCAGCATTGTTAGAATATCCATGGTGAGAAAGACAAATACCATATGATTTCACTTACATGTGGAATCTAAAAAACAAAATAAATGAACACACAAAACAGAAACAAACTCAGAGATACAGAGAACAAATTGATGGTTGCCAGATGGTAGGGAGGTGGGGGGATGGGTAAAAAAGTTGAAAAAAATTAAGAAGTACAAGTTGCCAGTTATAAAAATAGTCACAGGCCCTGGCTGGGTGGCTCAATTGGTTACAGTGTCGTCCCAGGCACCAAAAGGTTGTGGGTTTGATGCCCAGCCAGAGCACAGGTTTCAAACTCATCCCCAGTCAGGGTGCATACAGGAGGCACCCGATTGATGTTTCTCACCTCTCTCTCTTCCTCTCTCTAAAACATACCCTCAGGTGAGAGTTAAAAAAAAAAAAAGTCATGGGGCTATAAGGTACAGCATAGACAATATAGTAAATAATATTGTAATAATTATGTATGGTGTCCTATGATTACCAGACTTATCAGTGTGATCCCTTTGTGAGGTATATAAGTTTCTAATCACCATGTTGCATACTTGAAACTAATGTAATATTGTACATCAACTATAATTGGAAAATAAAATTTAAGAATAAATAATTATCCATGGTTATACACATAACTAATTCATTTTCTCTATTGCATGGTAATCTACACATGAACATAACACAATTTATCTCTTCTAGTGATGGAGAATTGGGCTGTTTTCAGTTTTTACTATTTAAACAGGGCTGCTCTGTACATACCCAGGAAATATTTCCCAGCCAGGTCTGCACATTGGAGCTACCTGGTGTGCAAGTTTGTTTGCTGTTGTTTTTTAAAATCATTTCCAGTAACAAGTTCCCACCTCCAGAGATAACAATTCAGTTGATGTAGAGCAGAGGCTGGGCATCAGTAGAAAACCCTTAGATGATTCTAACGTTTGGGCTGTGTTGAGAACCACTGTTCTAGAGTATATACTCAGGAGTGGAATTCCTGACAATGTGCATCTTGTTCTATTTTATGTAAAATAGCTTCCAAAGTGGCTGTACAACCAGGCTGTATATAGAATTCATTGCTGCACATCTCTACCAACACTTGACGTTGTCAGACTTATATTTTTGCCAGAGAGAGGGTCTGGGGGGACTTGGTGAGATAGAGCAGGCTGGACATGGCTCCCCAGTGGGGCCAGTAGTTTTAATTTGTATTTCCCTGATTTGGTTGAGCATCTTTTCATATTTATTGACCATTCCTGTTTCCTCTTTTGTCAAATGCCTATTTGCATCTAGTAGCCCATGTCATGTATTTATATAATTCTGCATATGAATTACGTGGTTGCAAATACCTTCTCCCAGTTTGTGGTTTTCCTTTGCCACTTTATTACAATGTTTCGATTGACAGAAGTTTTTCATTGTATTGTCGATGAATTTTCTTCAGTCGTTTCCTTTACAACCTGCTTTTCTGCATTAAGAAATATCTCCTGACCTTAAAGTAATCAAGATAGTCTCCTATACTTCTTTCTAAAAAAATGTTTAAAGTATGACTTTTCATATTTAGGTCTTTAATCCACATGGACTTGATATCTTGTGTATGATGTGCAGTAGGGGGTCCAATTTCATTCCTTTTCTTAGGGTTAACCCATTTTCTTAGCACAATTTAGCAAACAGTCTGCCAGGCTTCCTCCTACTCCCCTCCCCTCAGCTGCGTGGCTGCCTCTGACATACCCATGTTTATGGGTGCAGTGGGGCTCCGGCTTCTGTTTGATGCCCCACGTGTCTGTCTTGGGGCCCACACCAGGCTGTCTTACTCTCTCCATCTTGCCCTTCTTCTGAAGCGTCTGGAAAATGCAATGTTGCTGGGTAGGCCGGTATTCAGTGCAAAGTTGTTTCAATTTTCCCTATGTGTTTGGCACTTTCCATACTAGAATATTAGGGAAAAGAGCGTCGTGGCTCATCCGGCCTTTGCCCTTTTACCACAGTTCAGTTTTTAAAAGGCCTTCAGACTAAGCCAGCTCCCAGCAGCTGCAACCGCTGGAGAAAAGACGCGCTTCAGAACAGAGGGTGGACACTGCACATTCCTGTGCGCGTCGGAAATTACTTGTTGGGGGAGAGACAGTACTGGTCTTACATCGCGCCCATTTCACAGCCCAGGAAGGCGACTTCCCTGAGGACCCAGCCTCTCCGCCCCGCTCAGGAGTTGTGTCTGGCCTGCTCCATCTCCCCAAGCACCCCCAGCCCCTCTCTCTGCCACCCCAGGACCCTTGCCTCAGTCTCCCCCGTCTGCCTCCCATGCCAGCCTCTGGTTCTCTGCCTCCTGGAGTTTGGTCTGGGAGAGAAATAGAGGCCCAGGGAAGAGCGGAATACGATTTGGCCCAAGCTGCACGGTGGGGCCATCAGGTCATTCCAGCCTCCAGGCCCCCCCAGACATCTCGTTGCTGCCCTTCTCCAGCCCTGATTAGGTCTCTGCTCCCCCCACCCCCAACACACACAAGTCGCCCCTTCCAACTCTCTCTCTTGCTCTCCTCCGCCCTGTCTCGGCTTTTTGACAACCCAACAGGCTGCGAGCACCTCCTGTCTGACATTTCGCTTCTGCCACCGGGGACTCGGCCCTGCTCCGCTCGGGTCTCCCGGGCCACTTGCGCAGGAGCTCCCCGAGGCCACCAGGGGGCGCGCGCGGCCCGGCCTGGGCACCCGAGCCGCCGGGAGCCCCGCCCTCCCCCTGCGCCCCGCCCCGTCCGGCCGCAGCCCCGCCCCGCTCCCGGCGCCCCGCCCCGCTCCCGGCGCCCCGCCCCGCTCCCGGCGCCCCGCCCCGCTCCCGGCGCCCCGCCCCGCCCGGGCCGCGGCCTCGCCAGCTCTGCTGCCCAGCGGCCGGGACCCCCGGTGCCCCCGTCTCCTCTGTTCGCTGGGTCCGACCATGGGCCCCGCCGCCCGCCCCGCGCTGAGGTCGCCGCCGCCTCCTCCGCCGCCGCCGCCGTCGCCGCTGCTGCTCCTGCTGCCGCTGCTGCCGCTCTGGCTGGGCCTGGCGGGGCCCGGGGCCGCGGCGGACGGCAGCGAGCCCGCCGCCGGGGCGGGGCGGGGAGGGGCCCGCGCCGTGCGGGTGGACGTGCGGCTGCCGCGGCAGGACGCGCTGGTGCTGGAGGGGGTCAGGATCGGCCCCGAGGCCGACCCCGCGCCCCCGCTGGGCGGCCGGCTGCTGCTGGTGAGCCCGGCCCCAGCCGCGGCGTGCACCCCGCACCCAGACCCGGCCTCCGCCCTGCACCGAGCCCTGGCAGCCCAGCGCCCGCTCCCCAGGCTGCCCAGGCCCCCAGCACTCCGGCTTCCAGAACCCGAGATCCAGACGCCCTCCCGCTAAACCCCTTCCCAAACCCTGGCCTCCCTCCCCTGTGCGCTCGCCGTCTAACCTCTGCGCCCCCTCCCGATGCCCCTTGCCCCACAGATGGACGTCGTGGACGCCGAGAAGGCGGTGCCCGCGGAAGGCTGGATCGCGGTGGCCTACGTGGGCCAGGAGCAGGCCGCCCCGTCCCCCCCGCACAGCCGGAGCAGCGGCCCGCAGGCCTGCCCCAAGGCCCTGGTCCAGCAGGTGCAGGGGATGTATGTGGGGAAGGAGGTTGGAGGTGGGGGGTTTTCAAGGCATTTGCTAGAGCCGGACTACCAAGGGGGACCCTGAGGAGCTTCCAGAAAACCCCTAGGCCTGGGCGGGGCAAGGGACCCCCAGTTTGGAAAACTGAGTCAATATGGTGAGGAAACAGGTGTGGGGAGCCAGAGAGAGTCAGGAAGCTCCACCAGGCTCGGAACACCCAGTGGGGAGTGCCCCATGGGGGTTCATGGGCTCATGACAGGCCCGCCCCGCTAGGACCAGGGAAGGCACAGCATTGTTTGGGTCCCACAGAGCATCTGGGGGAAAGGCCGGAGGAATAAAGGTTTCTGCCCTTGACCTCAAGGAGCTTATAGCCAGTCGGTCCAGAGGAAAGGATGGCTGTGGTGCCAGGAGCTAAGAATAACTGTGGCGACAGGTGTGGGGGCAGGGTGCGGGCAGGGTGCGGGCTAGCCTCCTCTCTGTCCTGCAGATGCGGAGGGCGCTCTTCCTGGGAGCCTCTGCCCTGCTCCTCCTCATCTTGAACCACAACGTGGTCCGAGAGGTAAGCCGGATGACGCTTTGGGGGCACACAGGCTGGGGATGGAAGACCAAGGCCAGCTGACCTCTCTGTCCCCCTGCAGCTGGACATATCCCAGCTTCTGCTCAGGCCAGTGATCGTCCTCCATTATTCTTCCAATGTTACCAAGCTGCTGGAGGCGCTGCTGCAGTGAGTTGGGGTTTGAGCTCCGAAGGACTGGTGGGCCTGGGAAGCCTAGGTGTTGGGGAGCCCTGGCTTCGCCATGGGCTCAGGGGGTCTTGGGACCAGGGCCTTTCCTATTATCTTCAAGACTGATCTGAAAAATGGGTGAGGAGACCAGAAGGAGGCGCCAGGACCTGGAGTGAGGAGACTGCTCTGTGGGCAGAGGGGATTCGCTCTAGCAAGGAGGAAGCTGGATTTCTGATCCCTGGGCTTGTGGGCCTACCTGGCCTGGCTGGTGTGAGAACTGGGAAAACCCATAACTGAGAAAGGTTTAGGGGCCAAAGCAGAAGGGCTACAGGGTGATACGTGGGGGTGCGGGGTGGGGCTCACCTCCCAAGAGCCCTTCTGTCTAGCTTCTCGGTGGCTTTCCCTTCCAGGAGGACCCAGGCCACAGCTGAGATCACCAGTGGAGAGTCCCTGTCGGCTAACATTGAGTGGAAGCTGACCCTGTGGACCACCTGTGGCCTCTCCAAGGATGGCTACGGAGGATGGCAGGACTTGGTGTGCCTGGGGGGCAGTCGGGCCCAAGAGCAGGTGGGTGCTGGGGAGAGGAGGCTCGGGTGGGACCACACACATGCCTTGTCTCAAGTCCTGTAGCCTCTCCCCACTGCATGGCGAGGACTGCCCCTCCCACTCCCTAGGGCTATTGCGAGTGTTCAGTGACACGGTGGGTATTCAGTGTGGTGCCTGAGCCAGGGTCATTTACAATCAATGACAGCTGCTGTTGTCATGTCACTTTTCCTCTTAGAAGCCTTCTCTGGCTCCCCATTGCCTGCAGAATAAAGTTCAGCATCCTTAGCCTGGCTTTCACAGCTCTCCTCATCACTCTTATTTTTTTCCTAGTCTTACGCTCCACCACCTTGCCATGTATGGGCCTTCACACCCCCAACCCCCCTGCCCCCCCAGTCTCCTGCCGCTAAACCTTGTCTGTGTGTGGCTGCAGGCATAGACACCCTCTTTCTCTGTTTCCATATGTCCCAGTCTAGCCAGAGCCCTCACAGCTCATCCTGATGCCCTCAGCTCCCAGCCCTTCTCTCCATCTCCTAAATCATAGCTGCGCTTTGTGATGCCCTTCATGGGACTCGTAGGACAGTCAATCCTGTATATGTTGGAGAGAGCAACATGGTTTCTTGAAGGCCGGGGCTATGTCTTGTTTTCTCTGGATTTCCCAATGCTGGGCAACGAGAGGGTTCAAAGGTATTCTGTCTGCAAGCATTTCTCAGGTCCCTACTCTGTGCAGGGCGGGCATGCCCCAGTCTCCTGGGATACAGCCTCCAGCAAGTGTCTGAGGACATGGCCTGTGTGTCCGAGGCAGCTTCAAGTCAGGCAGGCTTAGGTTCAATTCCTGCCTCTGAAATCTTAGCTGAGTGACCTCAGGCTGAGTGTTTCACCTCTCTGGTCTCATGTTCCTCATTTTGTGAACAAGGACAGCACATGGACACGGGATTGTCAGGGAATTGTGTCCATAAAGCTCACAGTGGGCGCTGAGAAAATAGGCAGCTGCTGCTACTCTGAATATCTTTATTGGTATAAGGGCTTGAGTAAATAAGCAGTCACCAAGTAACTTTTGAGATCCTAGGGCACTTGGGGCTCTATGAGAAGGGCTGTGGAGGGCACTATAGGCTGTAAGACTGGGCTCTGCCCTTGAGGGGCTTAAAGACAAGCAGGGAAGAGGAACTTTTACCCAAAGGAGGCCTTGGCAGCCCAGACAGCAGGTACTAATTCATGTTTGAGCAGCATGAAGAAACACACTTCTGTGGAGGAAGCAGGCACTGGTGCTGGGGGAATGGGAGGGTTTTCTGGAAGAGAAGGGAGCCCCACTGTATCTCCCCCTGGAGGGCAGCCTACACAGACCTCTGGGTGGGGCAGACATTTGGTAAGGGGCTGTCAGGTGAGAGGCCGGGACCAAATTTGAGCACAAAGGCTAGCGCTAGGAGAGGAGCAGGCTGGGAGTGGGCTGGAGAGGCCTGCAGGTGGGAATAACAGTCTGCAGGTCGGTCTGGCTGGTGCAGAGGGCAAAGCTGGGCAGCCATACTGCTGGCCAGGGTGGGCCATGCAAGTGTTGGGTGGCCACAGTAGCTGGAGTGTTTGAAGGGCTGCTGGGGCCCGCTCTCAGCCCAGTCACCACCCCTCCAGTCCCTGAGAATCAGACTGCAGCATCGGTGCATCAGAAAGGTCTGACGGACAAGCCTCAGCCCTGCCTTCCCTCTTCACCGGGAGGTTCCCAGAGCTAAAGCAATGGTTTATGACACTAGCAGCATCCAACATTTTCCAGAGTGTTGGCCTCTTTCAACAACAAATAATATCTTGGCCCGTCTCCCACGTAATAGTAGTTGAACTTCAGCATCGGCTGGGGAAGAACATGACGGCAGAGCGCTACTAAGAAGGCAGAAAGCTTTAAAGTGAATGTGTTTATTATTAGTCATAACACCCACAGGCCCTGTGAAACAATGGGCGGCTGTGGGTGAGGTGTGCCTAAATGGTGAGCAGGCTGGCTTTTGCTTATAATGTCTTATTTCCTGAGCCCGCTGTTTAGTTTTAGTCAAAGCCTGGCTGCCACACCACATATGGTGGGAGTTAAGTTCCCCCAGGAACTCTGAGCTCCCCCCCAACCCCAGGAGCCTCTCAAGGACTAAGTGAGACATGTCAGACTGAGTTTCCTCTCTCCAATGGGCAGCAAGGAAATGGGTTTAGAGTAGGTGTGAGGAGGGCTGGGCAGGGGAGGCAAGGGGGGAACATGCCCAGCCCTGGTGGTCAGGGAGAGCTTCCAGAGCAAGGGGTGTCCAAAGACATCAGCCAAGGAAAGGAGCAAGGAAGAAGAGAGTTCCCAAGAGGGGAACAGTGTATGCAAAGGCACAGACTTAAGAGAGGGCGAGAGGCAAGGGACACTGAGAGGAGGGAGAGGGTGGGAGATCGAGGGCCCTGAGGACAGGCTGAAGGGGGTTGGGTTTTCTCCTGAAGACAGGGACTGACATGGGGGAAGGGAAGCCTTAGGGGGACAGGTGTCAAGGGGGGGTGCTGTGTGATTGGGTCTGCTGCTGTGGTGGGAAATGGGTGGGTGAGGCTGAAGCAGGGGACTCAAAGAGCAGTAGAGGAATGGGCTGGAGAGGAGGGACATGAGACCCCTAGGAGAGCGAGGCAACAGTCCCTGGGGACTGGTGACCTCTCAGAGGGCATGTGAATATCAGCCAGGGCAGAGGTAGGTGGGCGATGGTGCCTAGAAAGCTGACCAGAAGTGCAGGTTAGGGATGGGGGTGGGAAGGTGACAGTGGAGTCTGTGAGGCTTCCAGGTAGACACTTCCATGAGCCTAAACAATGGGTTTGCTGCTCAGGAGAGGCCTGGGCTGCGGGGAGATGTGGGTCCCCTCACTGTGTGGGATGGAGCATAGACAGCTGGGTAGACCCTGGGACAGGCTTCAGAAGATGAAGCCAGGAGCCCGGTGCTGAGGGACACAGTGCTGATGGACCTCACCTGCCTGGTCCTTAGGGTGGATTTACTGGGGGAAGAGGGTGGGGTGACCCCAGTGTCCCTGACACCCTGCTCCCCTCCCCAGAAGCCCCTGCAGCAGCTATGGAACGCCATCTTGCTGGTGGCCATGCTCCTATGCACAGGCCTTGTGGTCCAGGCCCAGCGGCAGGCGTCACGGCAGAGCCAGCGGGAGCCTGGAGGCCAGGTGGGAGCCAGCCCAAGGGAGTCCCGGTGCCTCTAGCCCTCGGCCCTGCCTAACTCTGCCTGCCCTTCCCCCACAGGTGGACCTGCTCAAGCGCCGTGTGGTGCGAAGACTGGCATCCCTTAAGACCCGGCGCTGCAGGTTGGGCAGGGCAGCACAGAGTCCCCCGGAGCCTGGTGCCGAGACCTGTGCTGTGTGTTTGGACTATTTCTGCAATAAGCAGGTTTGTGCCCTAGGCAGAGGCCAGCCATTGGCTGACCTGTGATGTTCTACCCTACTCCAAAGACCTCGGAACCACCCCAACCAGTCCATTCTCTCCCACCCCCACCAGCACTACAGAAAAAAGAATGGGGGGAGGGGTGGCAGGCAACAGGGGTTTCAGTTCCCCAGCTTGGGTGAGGACATGGGGCCAGGTGCCCCCACCTAGAGGCCTGCAACTGTGGCCTGAGCCCTCCTTCCCCTCCCCACAGTGGCTCCGGGTGCTGCCCTGTAAGCATGAGTTTCACCGAGACTGTGTGGACCCCTGGTTGATGCTCCAGCAGACCTGCCCACTGTGCAAATTCAATGTCCTGGGTAAGGATCAAGGGTGGGGGGATCCTTGGCTGGCTCCACCTGGTCCTTACCTGACACCTCCCTCCCTGTTTTTTTCCCTCCTCTCTGCAGGGAACCGCTACTCAGATGATTAGCCACCCCAGCTGTCTGCACGTGGAGATAGAACCCCTCCCGCCTGCAGTCTGGCCCTTGGCCCGGGCTCTTGGAACAGGACAGTGGGATGGACTGGAGAAAACCCTGTGGGTGCGAGGAAGGATAGGGGCCTCCCCTGCTGAGGAGCAAGGCACCCCACTATATTCCACTCTGGGAAGGAGGGGCCACAACGCCCAGGCCGAGAATGCAGGACCCAGACCTGCCAGGAAGAGAGGCCCCTTTGGGGTCCTTTTGTACAATCTTGGGGTGTTTGTGTCTGCCTTCCTTTCAGGAAGCTCCCAGGACCCTGGGTAGGGGCCTGGGGAAAGAGGGTGGGGGCAGTGCAGCTGCTCCCAGGGCTCTGGGAGCTCTCTGGCCTGCCTGTCAGGACACCCCAGGGGCTGAGGCTGCAGTGGTCAGTTTTGTGTTTATTTATTTGGGGGTGGGTTGGGGAGGAGCTGTCTGGCCTCAGGGGCACCCTAGCCTGAGCATCTTTCAGGACACATCTTGGTCAAGGCTGGGATGTTAAACCTGAGGCCTACTGCCCTCAGTCCTTGGGCACTAAGAGCCATGGGTCCCACTGCCTGTCCAGCCAGGCTCCCTTTCTGGCCTGGTTGAGACCAGAGGCCTTAGAAACAATCCAGTCCTGTGCTTCTCAGTGGGGCCATGGGTCACTGACCAGGATACTTGAAGCCACAGGATAAATGTGGTGCATATTCCAGGGGCATCCTTTTTTTAAAAGAAGATTTGGGGTAGGGGAGGTTTAATATTAAAATAAACATGGATATATTTTAACATAAGAAATAAAATTTGTGTGGTTGTTTTAAGATAAAAAAAAACAAACTGACTCACCTTGGACTCTACTGCCTATGGGAGGTGGATTATAAGACAGCCCCCATGAACATGCCTTGTATAATCCTGGAACTATGACTCTCATAGATTTGACTTCCGTGATTAGGTTGTTATATGGCACCGTGGACCTTGAGAGGAAACGTATCCAAGTGGGCCTAACCTACCCACATGAGAAATTCTTTGTTGCTGACTTGAAGATGGAGGGGGCCACGTGGCAAGGAAGGCAGAGAGCCTCTGAGAGCTGAGCAGACCCAGCTGACAGCAGCTAGCAAGGAATTACACCTCAGATCAGAATTCTGCCAAGGACCAGAATGAGCCTGGATGCTTCCCCAGAGCCGTCAGAATGGAATGCAACCTGGCAGATACTTTGATTTCAGCCTTCTAAGACCCTGAGCAGAGAATCCAGCCACTGGGCCTGGACTTCTGAACTACACAACTGTGAGCTAATAAATGGATACATAGAGGAGCTGAGCTGTGAGGGGTCTTTTCCCTGCACTTGGACCCAGGCCTCCTGCCTCAGGGAGCCCCCAGCCTCAGGGCTGGCTCTCACCTGTGAGGGCCAGGGCCAGGGCCAGGGCATCCCAGCCTCCCTCAGGAACCCTCGGGCTCCATAGTAGCAAAAGTCGGACACACCCTGGTCAGCTACAAACATGGCCCCTCTTGACTTTTCTCTGTAAACTGAGGTGCTTTACCTGCTGGCCTTCTCACCAGAGAAAATAGGAAGCTGGAAATGCCCAGCCTAAGTCCTCAGCAAGGTCTTAGGGCCTGTCCCTCACAGATAAGGTGACTCAGGGCAGGCTGGAGACCTCATGAGAAAACTGGACTGTGATGGGCCTCGTGTGGCTGGTGGCATTAGTGCCCGTCCCCAAGGGTTAGGCCTGGGAAAGCCAGGGCTAGCTAGGGTGTCCCAATTTCTGGTTGGGTGAACCCTTGCCCTGCTTTCAGTGGCCTCCTGGGGATCCAACCTCCTGGATCTAGAGAAACCCTTTGTGACCTACATTTCCTGAAAGAACTCTTCAGAGAAAGGAGGGCTGACTTTCTTGGGTCCTTAATATCCCCATCCCCAGGTTCAAAGCCAGGGTGGGAGGCCCCAAGTTCAGACCTGGGGCTAGGGAAGGTGTCATTGCCCTCTGCCAAGAGTCCAGAGCAAGGGCCCCAGCCTCAGACTGCTTTCTTGCTTTAGATATCCCCATTGGGCCCATCTCAAGCTGCTTTCCTTCCCCTGCATACTCCCTACATTGATCCTACTCTTTGTTGGTGGGGTGGGGGGGTGTCACTGAGTCCATCCTATCCTTTGGCCCTTGCTGTGGGGTTTGAAAGACTGCCTTTCACCTGGCCCAGATGCCAGAAACTTCTTTCTGCCTTTGGTGTACTCTTTTACCACTGCCCATCAGGAGCTCCCATTTACTGAGGTTCCACAGTTGATGTGCTAGGCCTCTGCTGGCGATGATCTGCAATGACTGGGGACTCTGTGGTCCCTGCCCAGGACAGGGAAGGTATGGCTCTGCCCCTGGCTCAGACAGTGCTGTGAGGTTAAGGTCGCTGTGGGTAGATGGCCAGGGCTTTATTACATTGGGTGGGTTGCCAGCTACCTGCCCTCAAGCCCCACTCCACTGCAGGCTACATGGGCGGCAATTGGAGTTTGTGTACAGGGTTGGCCTGACCTCGGCTTGGTGACAGTCTCCTCCTTAGCCTGGCCAAGACCTGGATGGGGTTCTGGGCACAGGTGGTCGAGTAGGTCACATCCTCCGGGGAGGACTTGCTGGATCGGCCACAGGACTGCTGAGATGGGGATGCCCGGGGCTGGCCCAGCAGGGTCTTGCCTGCACTGGCTGTCCTTCTGCCAGGTGAGTGCCGCCTGCCCAGAGGCCTGAGGGAGGACCAGATGGCAAGAGCCCACGTGAGCAAGAGGAACCAGCCCAGGCCACCCGTCCCGTCTCTGGCAAAGAGCCTCACTTACCCTGGGGACACTCTCTGGGCCTGGACTGGGGGTGCTGCTCCCTGGATTCCCTGGCTGGAATGGGCCCTGAGCTGGTCCTGTGGGATCAGCTGCAAAGAAAGCCAAGCTCAGAAAGGCCCAGCAGTCCCCTCCCCACTGTTCAGAGAGGGTGGCATAGCCAGGAGGGTGAGGGAAGGCCCAAACCTGTCCCCATGGCCTGTTCCTCTGCAAGGCAGTGTTTGAGAGCCTCCCAGGGTCACCTCAGCTGCAGTGTGGGAAGATTTGCTTTCTGATAGGGCTCCTGGTTGCACTTGGAATAAAGTATGAAGGGCCAGAGTGGGGATTTGGAGCTAGAAGTTACTGTAACATCCTCTCATCTTATTAAAATACACAAGATGTTTCACAACAGTGTAATCTAAAGCTGCATTTGGTGAGGAGCTCTCAACAGGTTCCCAGGGTGGTGTCTGAAGATCTCAGCTGGGTAGGGGCCTTCTCCAAGTCTCCAAGAGCCAATTCTCTCAGGTGAGGACCCAGGCTACCCACCTTGAGGCCCCCCTGCTGGGCTACATCCCGAATTTTGGACAGCATTGACCGGAGCCGCCCATTCTCCTCCTGCAGGACCCGGATGCGGATGTCATTGGCCTGCACCTGCCTCTCCATGTCATCCGTGACGTTGCCGGAGCCTGTAGGGATGGGCTATCTGGCACCTCACCCCGCCACGTCTGCCTCCTGTGCCCAATAGGACAGGACCTCAGAGGGCAGGCATGGGTGGGTGGCCCAGCAGGCGCAGGGGAGCTGGGCCTGCCTTCTCCTGAGGCCTTGTCTTCCCTCCCCACCCCCCTACCTGCTAAAAGGTGACTACAACATTATAGAATTTGAGAGATGAGTACAACTTAAGGCTCACTGAAGACTTAGCAAATAGACAAGGCCTGTTTCTGGAACGCCAGGGACACAGTGAATTGTCCAAAGTTACACAGCCACTTTTGGGTATGAGTCAGGAATTCAGCAAGGCTGCTCTTTCCCACTACATGGGGGATGAATGATTCCTTTGGGCTCAAATAACCTGAGCAAGTCTCTGTCCTCTCCGGTTCTGGGTTTGTGAAAAGAGGCTGCTCCCTGCCTGGCAGGGCAGTTGAGAGGGCAACAGAAGGGCCTGGCATGTGGCCAGCACTCAGGAGTGATGACTTATCATGACTAGTTAAATTGTGGTAGGTCTTCCTCACAGCTCTGAATGGATTCACCCCTAGAACTTCAGCGGTCTGGAGGGGCTGGGATGAGAACCCAGGTGGCCTGGTATCCAGTCCCCTCTTGAAACAGGTTCACAGCACTCTTGTGCCATGGGGACCAGGGCACTGGATAGTTGAGGCTGGGCCCCTGGAGCAGGCTGCATGGTGTGGTTTGGGAAGACGCTAGGACAGGGAGCACAGGGAAGTCAAGCAGGAAATGGCATGTGACACATGGTGATGAGCACAGTCTACACAGGCAGCCAGACCTGTGTCTGCATTTGGCTGTGTGACCGTGGGCAGTTACCTCACCTCTGGGCTCCCATGTCCCCTTCTACACAGAGTGGGTAACACATGAAGCTACTGCATGTTGAGGGGGGCTCTGTAGACTGCACTGCTGGCCACCCCAGCTCTACCACCCTTGCTGCAAGCTAGGGAGTTGCAGACCCCCACGTCCTGCTGCCCTGGGTCCCAGTGTGTCCTGTGCACCATCCCTGGGCCCCTACTTTGGATCTGGGCCTCATTAGGCCTGTGCAGGTCCGGGAAGGCCACCAGCAGTCGCTCCCGTTCCCTCAGCTCCACGAGCTCCCGTTCCAGGTCTGAGATGGTCAGCTGCAGGTCTGTCATCGCCTGCTCCAGGCCTTGCTTCTCCCCCTGCAGGCTCTTCAGCAGCTCCTGGGACAGGGAGGTTCAGACCTGGCCTGAGGAACACTTCCTGGCTCCCTTGGGGACACCCAACCCTTCTACTCCCTAGACATGGGACAGGCCTGCAGGCACCCAGCTGGCTGGAGGCTCCTCACCCTCAACCTGCCCGCTCCCACCTGCTGGGCCTGGAGCTGGCATTGCCCCTGCTCTCTCTCGCTCTGTTCGCTCTGCAGCTTCTCCTCCATGTGGGCCCGCTGGGCCTCGGCCTCGTCCAGACTGCCCCGAAGCTCCTCACGCTCCTGGTCCATGCTGTCCAGCTGCTGTAGCAGGGCTCGCTGTTTGGCCTGCAGGGACTGAGCCAGGATGGGCAAGCAGGGAGGCCATGAGGCTCATGGGGCTAGGCCTAGCCACATGGGACTAAGGAGGCTACAGTGTCTGTGACCTCTGCCCCAAGCCCTCCCTTTTGAGCTGCATCAGTTTGTCTACATAGAGGGAGGCTGTGCACGTGTGTGAAAAGCAAGGGGCAGAGGGCAGAGGGCAAAGGGTGACATACATCCCAGCCTGGTCAAAGCCAGACCCCCAGCTTGCAGACCCTGCCCCCTTGGAAAGCAGTTGGCTGACTCTATCGGCCTCACTCCCATTTCTTTTTGGTTACAGTCTCACTCAGAGAGGAATTTTAGGAAATGTTTTTCTTCTCCTTAGGTCTTCAGCCCACACCACTTGGAACCCACATTTCCTGACACCCCCTGAGTACAAAGCAAAAAGAACCAGCCCCAGTCATTTCTGAGTCCTGGGTCCAGCTCTAACTGTGTGGCCTTGGTCAATTTCCTTAATCTCACTGAGTCTCAGTTTCTTCATCCATAAAATGGGGATGACAAGATATCTGTCACCTACTGCTGTGGTGAGGAGGAAGAGCGAGAGGGCTGCAGAGGCTGAGCCCAGTGCCTGGCTCACAGAAGCCACCTGATGCATGGCGACTGACTGTTCTTGCAGGGCACTGAGAAAAGCACCCACTTGGGGTTGAAAGACTTTCCCATCCTGGGCCATGCCTGACCCTGGGACTTTTATCTGGGGTTGTGGCTCCCTACCCAGCCTCTGAGGATAAGCCCAGCCAGGATAGCCCCCAGACCTGCCCCCTCTCTAGGTGACAGGTGTGACCAATCACTCACTCCCTTAGCCACCCCAGTGGGGACTCCTGCAAGACCCCATTGCACAGCTGTATCCTTGGCTCTTGTTCACCCTCTGTCTTCCCTATCCTTCCTGTTGCTGATGAACTAATCACCAGCAATTGGAGTACAGTTCAAAGGCCACCTCCTCCCAGAAGCCATTCTGGATTCCCACAGATGTGACTATCCCTTCTTGGACCCCTGTAGCACTTTTCCTGCCCCCTCTTAGTTATCTGGCAGGGGAGTTGTGGTGGCACAACTGCTTGCCCTTGCCGAGTGTGTAGCTCCTCCAGAGCCAGGCCTCATTTGACTGTATCTGTCCCTGGGTCACCATTCCCCCAGTGTCCTGCTCAGATCCTTCATATAGGGGAGTCAAACAAAATCCTGGGTATGTGTTGGGGAGCAGGTGCCTTACACAGATAAACCCCCACCCCCCACTAGTGGAGCCCTTTCCCCCCGCAGCCTACATTGCAGGCACCCAGGGTGCTGGCGAAGTCCCCAGTCTCACCTCCTGGTGGCGGACCATGCTGTCAACGCGGGCCTTCTCCTTGTCCAGCTCTGTGCTGGCCCAGCGAATCTGCTGGCTGGCCCCATCCAGCCGCCCTGCCAGCAGCTGCACCTGTTCCTCCAGCTGCTGCACCTGCCTCTCAGCCTCCATCCTGCGCTTGGCCTCTTCCTGCAGCTGCTGGGCCTTTGTCTCTGCAGGATTGAGCAGATATAGTAAAGGATAGGGCAGGGCAGCCCTGGGTGCAAGTCCCTGAACCTCCTCTGACCCAGGATGGGACCGGGGATGTATGTGTCACAGCACGTCTCTGGGTCTCAGCGTCTTAACCACAAAATGGTGCTCTGAAACCACCTAAGGTGGGTTCTGAAAATAGAAGGTGGCACTCCAATTTGGGTCATTACCCAACAATGTGGTTGCTTTCAGGCTCACCCTCCTTTGTGGTTCCCTTTATTTTTGCCCCAGAAGCCCAGGGGACATAGACGGGGTGGGGGGGCTCATCATGTTGTACCACCGAGCACGAGGCACACGGTATGGGGCTATATGACAGGACTCCTCACCCACGTCCTGTGTGGACTTCTTCTGCTGCTGTAGCTCTCCTTCCAGGGCGGCCACCTTCCTCTTAAGGTCACTTGTTTCTATTCCACCAAGAGAGAGTCCCTTCAGAGGTTTCCTTGGGCCTGGCTGGTGGCCTTCATGCCCAGTGTACCCTACAGAGTGGTGGCAGCCAATGCCATGTGGAGGGGTCACCTGGACTTGAGGGTGAACTCTGGGCAGATGCCAGGAAGCCTGGGCCCCGCTCTGCCCTGCTTCCTATTGGCTGGCTGCCATGTCTCTATACCTCTCTGGGCCTCAGGGTCCTCCACGGAGGCAACAGTGAGGCTCAGAAAGACCAGTGACTTGCCCAGATCCCTATGGCCTCACATTAGCGGGCACTGGCTGACTTCCAGTGCCAGTGATTGCATCTCTTTGCCTGATGGCTTTCACCAAAGCCAAAGAGGCCACTCTGCTGGATGGAGGTGCCAGGGAGCGAACTCCCCAGGAGTTACCTTCGGTGACCAAAAGGAGTGAGTGGATGAATGCCTGGGCTCCCTTGCCCCTCTGAGGGGATAACTCTGAGGCACACGTTCTGTGCTGGCTCCAATGTTCTCAATGAGATTAAGCTCCAGTTGCCCATGGTGTAACTGGCTTGATGAATGTACCTTTTTTGGCTGCTTTCCCTTCCTTACATATCTGGCCCACTCCCCAGCTAGGGTTTCTTCCAGCCTAACTATTTGTACAGCAGCCCTGTTGCAGGGTCTGCTACTGGGAGAGCCCACACTAAGGCTGTAGAAGAGCCCCAGGCACTAAGGGTCCAGCCTCTGGGGCACAGACCTGCGAGCAGTTGCTGCTTGTCATGCTCCCACTCGGCCAGGTGCTGCTGGGCCTCGTCCGCCTGCTGCCGCCTCTCCCCCTGTTCCTGCTGAAGTGCCTGCTCCAGCTTGCCCACCTGCTTCCTCAGTCCATCCTTCTGCTCCTCAGCTTCCTCCAGCTGGGCTCTGAGGGGCCCGACAAGCTGAGTGAGGGTTCCCACATGCTCACTGAGGCGGGTCAGGTCTTTGCTCTGTTCCGTTGCCCATTGGCCCACAGTGGCAGCTGGCAGTGGCTTGAGCCCCATGGTGTCCTGCACCAGCTGCTGAAACTGGCCTAAGGATGAGGGCAAGTTCTGGCTCTGACACAGGCTGATGACCACCTTGCCCACCTCCCGCAGGCTACCCTGGACACTGGTGCACGCATCACAGGGCACCAGGGCGGTCTCCACAGTCTGGGAGTGGACACTCTTGGTGCTCTCAGTGGTCCTGGCAGGAGACTGCAGGGAGACTCTGACAGAGAGGCTGCCTGGTTCTTGGCAGGTCTGGGGCAAGCCTGGAATTGGGGAGGGGGGCTTGATGAACTTGGCAGTCACAAATTCAGGACTCTTGGCTGGCTCGCCCTTGGCTGTGGGCTTGGAGGTAGGGGTCTCCCCTTGGGTTGCCCTTTTCTGTGTCAGGAAAAGAAAGGGAAAGCAGGTGAGGGAGATAGGCCTGGGAGGTGACTACTTCCCTGGGGATTTCTGTGATAGCCTCTCCTGATGCTCAGACCCTCAGATGTTATCAAACACCAATGTGAATGAAAGAGAACCTTTTATTTTCACTGCTTGAAGTTACTAAGCCTAGGCCTCCTCTCTGCTGCCCACCCCCACTCCCCCCAGGCTCAATGAAGGTACATGCATGGTACTGGGAGAGTAACAATGACAGACAGCTGTCGGTTACTGGACTCTTTCTTAGTGGACTTGACTACTCTTGTGTCACTGTAGCCATTCTTAGTTTTAGTTTCCTCCCCCATCATGGTGACAGTCGTTGTTCCCACTGGGTGATTGTGAGGATTACGGGATAACCCTTAACAAATGGCACTCATATTAACACTATTACCTAACAATGGCCAGAGAGGTGGGAACTGTCATTACTCCCATTATACAGGTGAACAAGCTGAAGTTCAGAGGAGGTAGCATTTTTCCAAAGTCCCACTGTGTAAAAAGCAGAGCCTGGTAGCCCAGACATGTCCCCCATGGCTTGTGCTGTAACATAAGGCCTTGACTGGGAGGCTCCAGAGTTGACACTTCCCTTCAGGCAGTGTAGAGTCAGCAATGGGCATGGTGCACATATGCTGTGCTAGGAAGCTGGGGCATGGTGAACTGGTGTGACAGTGACCACAGTTGGCAAATGGGGGTTAACTGACCTACCTGGGGGAGTGTCTGCTGGTAGAGCATGCCTAACTTCAGCAGGCTATTCCAGAAATGCCGCACTGTGAGCCCCACAGACATGCAGGGCCCCACAGCCCGGGCAGGGGGCACTGTCTGCTCTGAACTGAGGTTCTCCAAGTAGCTTGCACAGCTCTGAAGTAGCAGCAGGAGCCTGTGGGCAGAGACAGCAGAGTCAGCGAGGGCAGAGCCCAGTGCTAGTGTGCCCTCATGCCACATAATCAGCAGCCTCTGGCTCTAGGGAACTGGCCCAGGCATCAGAGACTTGGAGCATCTAAGAATATGCTCTGCCAGGCCAACTTCAAACCCAACCCAAGAGCCACTTCTTCCGGCTGAGTTTGGGGGCCTCTTTTGAGCCTCCTTAGTGGAAACACTCTGTCTGGCAGTTTCCCACTGCTGTTGCTCTGAGAGGATGCTCTGGGAGGTTGGGCCTTCGCTCAGTTGTATCCTCAGTGCTGAGAAAGTACTGGGCAAATGGCTGCCTTATATCCCATGGCCCAGAGCCTTCATTACAGAGGACAAAGTTGAGACCTGAGAGGGGAGGAACTTGCCCACAGCCTCAGGGTGAGCATGCAGGGCAGGGGTGCCTTGCAGTTTCCTGATTCTTGGGGGGGGGGGGGTCTGAAGGGCAAGCTGCTTCTGTGACAATGGAGACTTGAAGTGAAGAGAGCCAGGTCTCTATTCTTACCTCTGAGTTCAAAATTAGAGTCAAGAGCTTATTTTAAGGAAAAGGGGTATTGGAAGAATGTTTGTATTTGCATGGGAACCAAGCTATTTTAAAGGAAGAGGTATTATGTTTACAAAGCATACCAGGCAGGTAAGTAACCTTCTCTTGTTGCAGGTGCAGGGGGATCATCACAAACCCACTGGGTCTTGGGCAGAAAGGGCCCGGGGAAGAAGGTGCCAACTGCCTCCAGGCCCTGCCTCTCTCTGGGCCAAGGTGTCCTCCTATAATGGGGACAACTGTGCCTGCTGCACAGGTGAGCAGCAGTGGGAGTTGGGAAAGCACGTGGGAAAGGACGTAGCACGGCCTTGACAGAGTGGTTTGTCTGCTCGGACCGGCAGACACTCTCAGTGGGATACTGCTGTGCTATCTACCTCCATCATTAGCCATAATCCCACCTGTGACGTGAACTGAGCACCTCCAGGTGCTACACCCTGAGCCAGTGAGCATGGCCCTGTCCTCCAGGGTTCCCAGGGTAGTCTAGGTCTCAGACCCAGCAGTCTCTGCCGGGAGTTGTGTACACACGTAGAAGCCCAAGGGAGGCTCTAACTCAGCCAGAGGTGGGCACAGGTATGAAGAAAGGGCTGGGAAGACACGTCAGCAAGAGCTTCACAGAAGGGGAATGTGTAAACTGGACCTTGATGGATGAGTGGAACTGGGCCAGACCAGTAAGGGGTGGGCAGGGCACAGCGTGTGCAAAGCCAGGGAGGAAGGAAGGTGTGTTCCGTGCTTACATGTTCAGCCCGACAGGTTCCAAATGGTGTTTTTACACCAAGGGCTTGTCCAGGCTTCTTTGTCCCTGGGCAGGTCATCTCCAAGCTGCTGGGGTCCCTGTTTGTCAGGCCCCGATGATTTCATTAGCATGCAAGGTATTAGAGCACAGGGAACCTGGGTTGGGTCCCCGAAAAGTGAAAGCTAACGACCACATTAATGTTAATAATAGCACATAAGTGGTGGTGTTGTGGAGGAATTCACTGGCCCTCTTCCCAGCAGGGCCAGGATTTAGAAAAACAAATCCCACATCTGGATCCATGACAAAGTGTATAAGTGGGAACAGCACAGCCTACAAAACACTGGGATAGAAACTCTGAACAGCAGCTGTGGTGTCTCTGACACACAGAAGCCCCGAGGAAGCAGCCAGAGAAAAAGTGGTCAGAGCTGGAGTGCCACAGAGACCAAGAGACAGCCAGCAACTCCCTGGGGGTGGACAGGATAGGATGGCATAGCACAGCACATGACACAGGTGAGATCACCAAGGGCGCTGAGCTGACCTGGCCCGCAACAGTACTCAGTCAAAGGTGATTGTTACTACCAACATCATCACCACTGCTGGAGGAGGATCCCATGGCTGCTACTGGTTTAAGGGGCAGGTGTCAGGTTAGTCAAGGCCCTCACCTGTCTACGACCAGCTCCAACAGCACAGCATGAGACAGCTGTGTGAACTCGGGGTCACCCGGCACATGGTCATAGTGCTCTAGCAGGGCCACCATGTCCAGGTCACAGGCCACACGGTCAGGAAACTTCCAGGAGGGAAAGCGCACGGGTCCAGCACGGGAAAAGACGTCTACGATGGCGCCCTGCAGATCGGTGAGGTCCTTGCGCAGGCTGTCCATGCAGGCCTGGCTACCCAGCAGGTGAGCCATCCTCAAGGCTCCTGGGGTGGGCAGAGAGGAGCCTCATTAGCCAGAGCCATGTGGCTGCTGCTAGAGGAAACTTCCTAGGACTCCCATCTGCCCAGATGCAACTAGGCCCAAGTCTGTCTTAGACCCTGGAGAGAAGTCTGTTTACCAACTCCAGGTTACCAGGCCCTTTGGAAGCTGACTGTGGGTGACCTGGTCAGCCTCCCTCTCACCTATCCAACCCCACACCTACACTGCCAATTCCACTGTTCCATAAGTACCTCTGAGGGCTGTGTATGCCAGGCCCCTGCTAAATGCTGGGCAGACAGCTATGAATGAGAATATACCTACAGTCCTTCTCTCCCAGAGTGAACCACTGAACAGGCAACTGACAACTAAAAGACAGCTGTAGCTACAGTGTGACAGGGAGTGCTGGGCCACAGCAGACCACGGTCACCTCCACAGGACTGCCTGGTCCAATCTGATCCACATCAGCTCCAGAGATCTGGGCCAAACCCTATCTGATCACTTCACACTGGCAAATAAGCCCCCAGGACTCCTTATGGCCCTTGGGAGAAAAGCCTCCTCTGGCTATGTTCCTCATTCCTACCTCTCTAGTCTCCTCCCTCTCTACCTCATACTCTCCACTCCAACTACCATCAGCTATGGGGTAGCTAATGCACAGACACTCGTTTCTGTATCTATGCCTGAGGGGACCGTCCCCTCTAGCTAAATTATGCTTCCCCCATCCAATTCCCATCACCTGGCTACCTCCTCTCATCCTTCAGGGTTCCCAGATATTACCTCCTACAGGAAGCCTTCCTTGAGCACCCTCCAGGCTGGGTTAGATAATCCCTCTGGGCTTCCCCATTTCAGCCCTGATCCCTCTGCTAGAATGGCCTCCCCTCCCCAGGCCAGGTCCTCAGTCCACCTGAGTCACTAGCATGCTCAATGTGGCTAGCCTGAGGGCTGGCCCACTATAGATGTTCACTGGCAAGTAAATGATGAACTGAATGGGCAAAAGAAGAATCCACAAAGAACTTTTCAAATACATTGATTTGGGGAGGAAAACAAGTCATAAAGTGTACGAGAGGAAAACCTGAAAATTTGTATGATACCTACCCTAATCACTCTGGTGACAGGCGACCCATTATATATTGATACACAGAGCCCCTTCCTCGCTGCGTGGCCTCAGGCAAGTCACTGCACCCCTCTGGGCCCCAGCTGCCTCAGTTGTAAGATGCGGACATCATCCCCTCCCCAATCAAGCCAGGTGGTTGTGAGGCTTTTAAAGGTGTCTACAAGTAAAGTGCTTGGTTCACAGTAAGACACCAATGAAAATTCTCCGGTAATAGTAACTATTACTATTGTGATTATATTATTAGTATAACAACAGCAAAGACCATCCTTGTCTGGAGCCACTGTCTGTCTTCTGTATTTCCCCTTTGTCCCTGCAGCCAACACAGAATGCTTCTTGTCCATCTTCAGAGTCTGTGGACATCTGAAGACAGTGATTTGGATGTACTGTTCATGGTGCTTGACTCAGAAGGTGGAGAAGCAACACTGTTCTGGCCCCTCTTGTGGCTCATCACATGCCTCTGGCAGCTGATGTCAGAGCCAACGTTCTCTTCAGAGCTAGGGAGCCCTGTGGATGCTGAGCCCTGGTCCCTCTCCACCCTGTAGCAGGGGCCCCCTTGTCTTTTGTGGATTTCTCGGTAGCAGAAAGTGCTTCCTTGTACTACAGCCCCTCCCTGCAAAGCAGATGCTGCTTGCTCAGTATTTAGGCTATGGCCCCTCTGGCCCCTAGCAAGTCCAGACCTAGCTAGGAAATCTCTCTTCCTCCAACCTATTTCCACCTCCCTCATCTCAGAACATGGCACTCCCACTGAGTGCACCTGGGCACTTCCTTGAGACCCCTTCCTTTAACCCCACATCCAAGCACAGAGTGCTGCCAACCCTATATCCAGCCCACACTGAGAACCTGCCACTTCTGTCCGTCAGTACTGCCCCACACTCCATCTCCTTCTGCCCAGCACCTTGCTCATGGCAGCCAGAGTGATCATTTAAAAAGGCTACTCACTCCTTCACTCCCTTCCACTCCCCCAAGGCCCTTGAATGGCTTTCTACAGCAAAAAGACTAGAACACTGCCCTGGGCTCCAGCCCTGGATGATCTGCCCCCACCTCAGCATGTAACTACTTAGAATGTGCCCCCTCCCCCCACTTCCTCTAGATAAGACACCTTCCTCAGGTCCCCAGGCCAGGTGAGGTCCCCTTGGTACACATTCTCAGAGCATCCTGTTCTTTTCCATCTCAGGACACACCACACTGGCACTGAACCATCATTTGAGTAATTATTAGTGGGTGGCAGTCTCTCTACCTGTGAGCACATGGACTGTCTTTTGAGTTCACTGGGATATGACCTAGCCACCTGGGCCAAGGGACCTGAGGGCCACCCTGTGCCCACAGGTGCTATCAAGCTCAGCAGCACCAAGGGGTAGTTTTTGAGGGCTGAGCTTCCAGCCTCACAGAGGATTATGCCCTGTTCTCACCTCTATGCAGGTGCCTGCCTGTGAAGCTGGATGTCTGCACAGGTGCCTGCCCAAGTCTCAGACTAGCCTGTAGGCTCTGGCGCTCAGGGTCAGAGGCTCATCCAGGTGCCTGATTTCCTGTCTCCAGTGCAGGACTGGCCCCAAGCAGCTCTTCAGTCCCTGGGAATGAATGAAGGCAAGGGTGTGTGGGTGGGCACTCAGGGAGAGCTTCCTGGAGGGCATAGGGGAAGCTGTCCCAGAAAAAGAGGAGCGTGTTCCAGGCTGGAGGAATAAAGTGAGAAAAAGGGCAGGTGGGGTCACCTGCCTTGAGCCTGAGCACAGACAGCATGCTTCAGCAGTGCTAGCTCTGACCACAGGATCTACTGTGTGCCACTTTCCAAATGTGCTTTCTTGTACAGATGACAACACTCAAGGCTCTGAAAAGTTAGGGGTTAACCCAAGGTCACTCAGGGAGCTAGGAATCTTGAGTCCAACATCTCTGCTCTGTCCTCAGGCCAAGTTGCTTCTAAAGCAGTTCTGTGCAAAAGAAACATAATGCAAGCCACATATGGGATTTCCAATTTTCTACTGGCCACATTAAAAGAGTAAAACAAGCTTTTCAAAGGGTGGCCAGAGTCTGTGAAGCCGCTCCAGGAGCCGGAGTTGTCATATCCTCTCCTTTTCCACTTCCCGTTGCAACCAATAAAGGCCGTTAGTACCATTGTTAAAAAAAAAAAAGGAGTAAAATGAAACAGGTAAATTAAATTTAATAATATATTTAACCCAATGAACCCAAAATATTATCACTCAAACATGAAATTAATATAAAATTATTAAGATTATTTTTAGTTTTTGGGTTTTTTTGGTGTTTTTATTTTTGCATTAAGTCTCAAAATCCACCCCACAACACTCACATCTACACGCAAACACACACAGGCCCACATGCCTCACACACATGTTGCCTTGGTGACTGCCTCTCATGAGATATTGTCACTCATGAGATTTTATGTCCCCAAAGAATGAGGCAGAAACAAACAGAAAAAACAGCGTGAAAGATCCTGGGCTTCCTTCCTGGAAAGGGAGGCTAGAAATAAGTAAAGCAAGCAAGAAACACCACCTGGGAAGAGGCCCTGGAACTCAGGAGCTTGCTTGTGAAGGTCAAGAAACACTGACCTGTTCACCCTCAAATAACTATAGCTGCCATCTGGGGCCATCTGAGATTCCAACTCTTGTTAGATTCTGGTTCTGATAAGCAGCAGAAATGTCAAAGAAGCAAGAACATGCGAGAGGAAAACATAACAATGAAAAATAGCTCAGTTTGCCTGTGTCCATTCTCTGAACATTGGAGATTTGCAGATATCAACACGGTTTGAAAACCACTTAGGTATGTGTCAAGTAAAGGAGCATCTGACACAGGCTTTCTATTTTCTGGGTCTTGAGTGGAGCCCTCAGCCTGAAGAAGCCAGCCCTGCTTTCCTTTCTGAGATCTCCTAGGTGATGGGACTAATTGAGTCAACACTGCCCTGAGGCAGGAGGGTCAGATCCCTCAGGCCCAAGGTGGACTTCTGACTCACGGAGAAGAGGAGAAGAGACGGAGCTCTTTCCTCCACTCCCATTCAACATTCAAGCCCCTTCCATCTCGGAGTCCTAGGACTCAGGTAGAGATTACGCCTATCTCCGGACCAGTGTGCCCACTGAGATTCAAGGTCACCACCGTAAAAATACACTTTTGAAACTCTAAAACCATGTATATGGCAGTTGTTAGTCTCTGACTCAGGATTGCTAATTGCCTGGACCCCTGGGGACACTGAAGAAACTGAGTGAAGGCCAAGGAATAAGTAACTGCACTAGTAGGGGAGTAAGAATGGCCTGGGCTGGGGTTCCCACTCCACCAACTCTGAACTTCACTGGCCTCATCTGTAAATAAGTTGCTATAAGAAATAAGTGATGTAATGCCTGTGGTGTTTGACACAGGGTCTGGCGCATGGTAATGTTCAATAAATCCTGGCTATCGTTATTATTCTACATGAATGACAACAATGACATAAACTAGTTTACGTGTGAGAGAGAGCGAGCCCGGGAGGAGACGTGGGAAGGCATCCCTCCCTATCACGTCCCCATTTCACAGATGAGGAATCCCAAGGCCAGGCAAGAGCTCAGAGCTGCCCCGCATTCAGAAGTTGGGGACGATTGGAGAGAGGGCAGGGAGAGGACCTCAGGAGTGGAAACGAAAAGGGAGGGATTCCTCGGGGAAGCAAGACGGTGAGCGGCGGAAGCAGCAGCCCCAACTGGAGATGGTCCTTGGGGCTCGAAGGTGGGACTACGGAAGGCAGGCGGTGGAGCCTAGAAAAGGCAGGCCCACGGGAAACGGGTGCAGCGGGATTAGAGCCTGGGACTCCGAAAGGGAGGACTGCAGGAGGTGGGCCAGACGCGTAAGAGGCGGTTTAGGGAATAGGGTGCTGGGGCTTTCAGGAGGCGGGCCCGAGGGCAGCGGGCTCTCCAAAGTGAGTGGCCAATGGGAGGGAGCTGGGGCCTTGGGAGGCGGGGTTGGAGGGAGCGAGGAACTGGCCTGTGGAGTAAAGGAGAGGGGGGCCAGGGCCGTGGGGGGCGTGCGGCGGGTGATGTACAACTTCTTACCAGTCTTTGGTGTCGCAGCCTCAGCCCCTGTGTCTGGTTCGCTCATGGAATTGCCCCCGTCCCGCCTGCAGCTCCAGGGAACCCCAGCAAACCCTAACTCGGTGCCTCGACCGCTGCCATGGCAACGGCGTCTGGCGCCCGCCACTCCTCTCGGCTGGAGCGGAAGTACGTCTGGGGAAAAGGGGCGCGTCCGGAAGTGCGTCAGCCTCGCCTCCTCGGTGACGACTCTGTCGGCTGCCGCCATCTTGCGAACTTGTTGTATCGCCGCTGCGGGAAAACCGCTTTGACACAGCACCGCTCACCTACACCGAGGCGGACTGGCAGCCCTGAGCGTCGCAGTCATGCCGGCGGGACCCGTGCAGGCGGTGCCTCCGCCGCCTCCCATGGCCACCGAGCCCAAACAGGTAATGTGCTCCCCTCACCTCCACCGGCAGCCCGAGCCTAGGCCTAGGCGCGCCTCACTTTTGCTGGAAGTAGCGGCCGCTTTGGAGGGCTTGGCGGGACTGCAAATCCCAGGAGGCAGCGCGCTGTCTTCCGGCAGCGTACACAGCTCTCTGGAACCGTGTTTCTCAAAGTGTGGCCTGCGGACCAGCAGCATCAGCATCTGGTAGTTTATGAGAAATGCGGAATCTCTGTAAAGTACAGCATAGGAAACATATTGTAGTAACTATGTATGGTGCCAGGTGGAAATATGGGGGGAACACTTTGTAAAATATATGATTTTCAAGCCGCAATGCTATACACCAGAAACTAGTACAAAATAATATCGAATCCAAACTGTAATTAAAAAATAAAATTTAAAAAATAAAATGTTAAAAAAAAAAGGAAAAGAAATACAGTCTCCACCCCCGCTCCTCTAATAGAAATCTGCATTTTTAACAAGATCCCAAGGTGATTCTTTAAAGTTTGGGAAACACTGATCTAGGCCATCTACTGTCGCATTGGGCCTTCCGTCCCCCAGCCTTTGCCCATTAATCCCTAATTTCCCAGCCTGCGGGGTTACAGCTTTCAGTGTTAATTCTTCTGCATCTACTCGGTGCTTAGTCTGAGCCAGACACGGAGCCAGGATCCCATGTTACTGGGGTGAATGAGGCACAACTGCTGCCTTCGAGAGAGCTAGCTTATAAACTAGTAAGGAGACAGGTACACGTCAATATTCAACAAATGTGTATCTCCCCATCACTGTACATCATGCAGTTCCTGCCAGTCCTTAAAAAAAGATGTCAATCAGCTGAGGGGAAAAGATGCACGTAAATAATTGCCGTATGGTATGATTTCCCCTGTAATAGAAGCATCAGGTACGGCAATCTAATCAACATTGTTGGTGGGCGGATTAAGGTAGGTGAAGCCCACAGGAGTTAGAGGTAAATTGCTTTTAGAAGGATGAACAGGAGTTCCCAGGTGGGTTTTGGGAAAGGAAAGAGCATTCTTTATTCATTCCGCAAACATTGAGCATATATTGTATGCTGACCACTGCTTTGGTTCAGAATACAACAGGGAACATGACAGAAGAGGTTCATGCCCTTTCCACAAATATTTAAGTGGCTCAGTGCCCCGGTGTTTTCCCAGTCACTGGGGGAAAATAAACACGGTAATACCAAATAGAAAGTGGAAAAGTACCAGGATAGGAATCAGATGGTGCCTCTGGTCAAGGGTAAATAAGTGGGGTTGAAGCATAGTGTTGGGAAAGTGGTGGCAGGAGATGCGATTCCAAGGATTTGAACTTTACCTAGTAGACAACGGAGGGAAAAGGAAGGATTTTAAGCAGGATGATGACATATTTGTGTTTCAGAAATTCAGGTAGGTAGGCAACGATGTGGAGAATTGCTACAAGGATGGAGGATTAGTCACTTTATTCAAAAGATGCTGAGGGCTTGCCCTGGCCAGTGCGGCTCAGTTGGGCATTGTCCCGTGCACGGAAAGGTTGCGCGTTCGATTCCCAGTTGGCACATGCCTGGGTTTTCAGCTAGAGCCCTGGTAGTGGATGTGCAAGAGGCAGCCAGTCGATGTTTCACTCTCACATTGATGTGTTTCTCTCCCTCTCCCTTCCCCTCAAAAAAAATAAAATATCTTAAAAATTAAAAAAAGATGCTGAGGGCCTGGCTAGATTTGGGGGGCGTGGCAGAGGGTTTTATGACAAGCTCATGTCACAAAATGGCTTATAGTACTGGATCTCCTGCCAGAGTGATGTGTTAGAAATCCAGTTCTGCTGCCATTTCGGCCAGTTAAGCTCTCTATTCCTCAATTTTGTCATCCGTAAAATAGGGCTAATTAAATCACTTACTTCACAAGGCTCTCATAAGGGTGATAAAGGTTAATATACAAAGTGCTTGGAAAAGTGTGTGGCACCCACTCTGTTCTTGTCACTGAATTTGGAGGCTGAGGAAGGAGGAGGAGGCCCAGGTTTCTGGACTGGTTGACTAGGTGCCTATTTGGCCATTGATGAGGAAAGAGGTTAGAGGTGACAAAAGTGCATGGGAACCAGCTGATCTAAAGCGCTGGCATACAAAGTGATCTGGGACATCAATTTGGATGGGATTGTTTAGGCTAGAGGTGGTGGAGGGAATGGAGGATGTGGCTGTGAGTGCCTGAGGACAGTGTGAATACTATGAAGCGAACCAAGAACCGAATTTGGGGGGCGCCTAACATAGGGCAGGAGGTGAAAGAGAAACCTGGACGGAAACTTGGGTGGAATGGTGAGCAAGAAGGAAAGACAGGTGAGAATAGGGCCTGGAAGTTGAGCAGAGTTTTGTGAAGGAGTGGTCATGATCACACAGCCAGATAACCGCTGTACTTGGCTGTGAGCAGTTGTTTTTGAGTTTGGCAAGAGCACTTGAAATGGATGGGGACCCAATGGGAGGTGAGGAAGTGGGAGCAGCAAGCCCAAGACTACTCAGGATGTTTGGCTAGCAGAGGAAGGGGGTGGGGGAGAAGGCAGTGGCAGAAAGGAAGACGAGGGCAAGGGAGAAACTTTATTTTTCTGAGAATAGAGACTTGACCCTTTGTTTACTAAAGAAAGACTGGTGAGGAAAGAATATTAGAACTTACAGACAATTAATGTTGAGTATTCCAGTGCAGTTTCACAAAATATTTGAGCATTGAGTGGTGGTTAAGGCTATGGAATGGATACAGAAGGAAAAGGCATTTAAGGCAGAAGGAGCTGCCCTCAGGGAGTTCCCTTTTTTTATTCAGCAATCACTAAATATCCCATGCCAGGCACATCCCTTGGTGTGAGGGCCTTCTGGATTCTGGAACATGACTTCTCAGAATGTGGTCAGAGACCCTCTGCATCTGAATCACCTGGGCACTTAATAAAAATGCAGATCCCTGGTGTCACTGACACGGTCTAGCTGGTAGAGCCAGAAAAGCTGCTGCTTTTTTTTTTACTGATTCCCCCAGTAGAGCCCCTTGCAAGCGCAGTGAAGTTAAGAGAACCACTCTTCTGGAGCAGAGGGTTCTAACAGGAAGGAAGTCTGCAGGAGAGAGTCTGATGGCTCTCAGTAATTTCCTGGAAGAGTTTAACTGGGGGGTTGGGTGTCCAGCCCCAGACCAGGAACTTCAAGACTTTATTTTCTTTTTCCACAGCCCACAGAAGAAGAAGCATCTTCAAAGGAGGATTCTACCCCTTCCAAGCCAGTGGTGGGGATTATTTACCCTCCTCCAGAGGTCAGGAATATTGTTGACAAGACTGCCAGCTTTGTTGCCAGGTAACATAGCTACTTCTACTAGGTGGATTTTAGCACCAAGAGCTCCTGAATCTGCACAGGTTAACACTGGGTTTTAGAGAGGTATTGTTAGGGTGGGACTCTAGTAACATCAATAGTTAACGCACCTTTGAAAGTACAAGTCACCTGAGCAATTACTTCACTTGTTAGGGATGATGAGGCCACAGGTTTGATCCCTACAAAGAGGCATTGTTAGTAGGCCCATTGGCTCATTAAAACCACAGCATGGTGGTGAGGTAGGCAGTGGTCAGGACTGGCATCTAACACAGCATGGCAGTGGCAGAGTCACACCAGCCCCAGAGTCACCAGGAACCTGTCCTTCCAAAACAGGCCTGAGGAAATGCCTGGAAAGCTGCTTTGTCACAGATAGAATGAGTATCTCTGTTTGAGCTGCTGGCCTGAGGAAGACAAAAAAGGGAGTTGATCATTCTCATTGTACAAGCGCGACATTTGTCAGAGCCTCAGATGACCCATCTGCAAAAGGGAGTAAGGTGCCACCTCCGGGCGGTTGTGAGGCAGGAGTGAGAATGGGACTGAACACAGTTCAGGTACGTCATGCAGGTGTTACTTGTCTTCTCAGATGGCATGGAAGTCAGTCCAAGTTCCTCTTGTCCCTCCCCCATCACACACGCGCGCATGCGCGTGCCCTCAGATGGAATCTTGATGGCCACTTGACTCCAGAGGTCAACATGTCCCCTAGTTTAGGGTATTTAAAATACTCCTTTAGCAACCAGCAGGGCACATCCAGCCTACAGATCTTTTGTTTGTCTTTGTAATTTTTTTTAAACTCAAATTAGTTGCCACTTTTTAAAAATGAGATTGCACAATAAATCTGGATTTCTGGCCTCTCTTGATGACCTGGACAACTTGCATGGAAGCAGTAGCCGGTCTTGAACAGATTGCTGTCATCAGTCAGGGCATTTGCTCTCTGGGGGGGCCATACCTTGACCCCTGAGGCAGCATCCCCATCACAGTATATCATTTTAATAGATGTATTCCTTTCCCATCCTCCTAATAAAATGAAACAGAAAGTGGTTACTCTGGTTAATGTCTTTCACTGTGTCAGGTGCCATGCATATTTGTCTCCTCAAGTTTCTAGGGCTTTGATTAACCTGGATAATGGGTTAAAACTGTTCTGTACTTGATTGAACATTATCAGGCCCTGTCAGATTTAGGACAGCAGGTGGTGCATTTATAATAAATGTTTACTGTCTCATAGCAACACTCATGCTTCCTCTTTACCCCTGGTATTTCAAAAACAAATAAGGAAAGGGTGTTGGAGGAAGAATCTATACAATCTCACTACCAGAATAGTTGCTGCCAGCTGTTTTTCCTGTTTCCTTCTGGGCTTCTGCACCCTTTTTTAGATCCTTGTAATACTAGCAGAGACACTTTCACATCCTGCTTTCCCCTTTTGTGCTGTTTTATAAGCTTTTTCCCATGTTGCTTCATGGTCTAGTGCTGCGTGGTCTGCTCTAGAGAGGCTGCACCATGCTGAAGCAACGAGCCTTCCTTGACTTGGCCGTCTCCTCTATCTTTTCCTTCAAAGTTGTTTCCAACATTTCCATTTGGCAAATGAAGCCGTGGGGAAGTCTGAGCATTTCCTTTCCCTTTTAGATTGTTTCTTTAGAAGGAAATTGTGTGGTACATTACTGGCTAAAGGAGGATTTTTAAAGATTTCTTAAACATTTTGCCAAGTAGCTTTCCAATAATTTTGTGCCAACCTCTTCTGCCACAGAAATAAGAGTCTATCTAAGTTCCCTTAAAAATAAATATATACATCCACATTTCTAGAGCTATTTTTGGCTACGATGATTGCCTTGTAGGTACTTCTAAAATCTCTGAACTTGCT
The DNA here is from genome assembly GCF_964146895.1 of Miniopterus schreibersii. NCBI lineage: Eukaryota > Metazoa > Chordata > Mammalia > Chiroptera > Miniopteridae > Miniopterus > Miniopterus schreibersii. The sequence goes on from NC_138122.1 coordinate 15,947,825, forward strand.
TTTGTTTATGTTGCAATAAAGGGACAGACCAGCATCTCAGTCTGGAGTAAAGCAAATATGCAGGACCCTCTGCTCCATTTCTGCTGGGTTCACACGTATTGACTGATAAAGCATACAGTAAAAATCACGAACCGATATGGTTTTCCAAAAGTTTCTTTTCTCTTTAGGTTAGGTCTTCCCTTCTTTGCATTTTCCTATCAAGGAACTGAAGTGGAAATTACCCTTAAAAGTCCCACTACCTGGGTTGAGTCAGAATCGTGCCTTTTTCTGTTGAAATCTATTTATTTTGTGAGAGAATACAATTATAAAATTAACATTAAAGCAACAGAAGAGGAGGGAATAAACATGCTGCCTTTTCATTGTTTTAATCTTTCAGATTGTTTCCAGATGTGGTGAGGTTATGGCTTCAGAGGCAGTGATAGAGGAGACAACCAAAGTCCCTCTTCCTAGCAGCCCTTTGTCTGCCTGGTATTTGCTGGGTGTGGTGGCCTAGTTTTAGCAATATTGAAGTGCACATTCACTCTCCTCCTTGTGTTTACTTTGCATTATTTACGGAGTGGGACAAATACTTCTTCAAGCATGAGGTTCTTGTTGGACTAATTCACTGTCAAGTTGAGACCTCCTGGTGTTATTCACGCTAAAGAGTGTGATCAGAACTTGTGGAGGAGCTAGCCAGGGTGTTCACCACCATGGCACAGATTATTTTAGTGACTAATCTGGAGCACAGCATTGCCTGCTCCCTGTCTATCCCCCATCTTCAACTCACAGGGCCAGGGTTTGAAAGTTGGAAGAGTGGAGCAACCTGGCTGCCCACCAGCCCCTGGAGCTGTCCCTTGGTTTGTTCAAAGCATCTCTGAGTGCTGGGCTCTGGCTGGAGGAATGATGGAAGAAGTCCCACAGTCATCTCCTAATACCCAGATCATCTCTAATGTTTATGGAACAGCTCTTGTAACTTTTATAGGAGTGACAGCCGTTGTATTTGCAGGACACTGTATACTTCAAGAGGATTTTGCCATCTCCTTGACAAATCTGATCTTAATAGTTCAAGATAGAGAAGGTAGTGTTAGCCACGTTCCCACACATGGGAAATCGAGTCGAAGAGAAGTTTGGTAACTTGGTGAGTCAGTAGTGAACCCAAAACTTGAACGTGTCCATATCTTGTGTCTTTAAGGTTAGTGTACTTTTTGACTGACACAGGTGTTATTTACAGGGTGGGGCAAAAGCAGGTTTACAGTTGTGAGTGTGCAAAACAGAACTTATTTTTGTATTATTTATTAATTATTGTATTATCTTCCATATGAACCATTGTAAACCTGCTTTTGCCCCACCATATATGTGTGACACCTTGAAATATCACCATTGGGTTCCCTAAGCATTGTGAGAAAGACTTTTTTTCATGCTGAGGTTTTCAAGGCATGCAAACTGGGTACATGGGGTATATTTGGGAAACTGTCCTAGATAGAGAGATCAGAGACCTTCCTGCTGATCTCACTGCTTCCCTGTTATCTGAATGTGCCTTACACAGCAGCACAGGTTCATGTCCTTGGAGAGTGTTTTCTGTCTGGACCTCACCCAGTAGTAAATGAGGTGATTTTAGGAAATACTTGGACAGGGCATAAATCTAATTGTCTACATTTTCATGTCTTTCTTAATCCTTCTCATACCCAAAGGACAAAGTCTCAGTTTGGTGCTAGTATATCTTTAACATCTCTCCAGCACTCTGTAATCCCCTTTTTTAACTAAGAAAACTGGCCTCAAGCATAGCAAACTTGGAGCTAAACTTTAACAATACTATTACTTTGTTTTCATTGTATTTAATTTTAAGTTTGCCTATAATTAGTAAAGCCATACTCATTTTTATTTGAAGTAGTAATATATGCTTTCCTTTGTAAGTACATTTTTAAAGCAGTGGTCCACATGGTTTTTGAAAATGGTGAGACTGGCAGAGGAGCTGCAAGAATGATGAAGTCTGGGAGACCCTGTGGTGGAGGAGGCCTGGGTCAGGCCAGAGGAGGCAGATGGCACTGGCCACCGATGGCAGGAGTCTCAAGGAAGACCTCTGCTGTGCTGAGAGGTGGACTAGTTTGAGTGATGGGTGGGGCAAGAAGGTGGCTTGAATGGGCAGTGTTCTGGGTCTCAGCAGTTGCAAGGGTTGTAATGTTAATTCTTTTTCCCTCCTTCTAGAAATGGACCTGAATTTGAAGCTAGGATTCGACAGAATGAGATCAACAACCCCAAGTTCAACTTTCTCAACCCCAATGACCCTTACCATGCTTACTACCGCCACAAGGTCAGCGAGTTCAAGGAGGGGAAGGCTCAGGAACCCTCAGCCGCCATCCCCAAGGTCATGCAGCAGCAGCAGCAAGCCACCCAGCAGCAGCTGCCACAGAAGGTTGGAGCCAGTCCCTCTCCTCACTTCCCCAGGCCTGAGAAGCAGGAGGGAGGAAGGGAGGATAATGAGCTCTGCTATCCAAACCGCACAGCCACCCAGGGAGAGATGTGAGGTTCTTACCTCTTACAGAGGCAGAAGCTAAGGCTCAGATAGCAAAGTACTGCTGACAGTTGGCATTTCTTTAGCACTGCTTGTCAAGCTCTGTGCTCAGGGGTTTAGGGGGCTTGTCTCATTGGCACCTCACAGGGGCTGCATGAGGAGGCCAGTAAAGTGATCATTTTACAGTTGAGAGAGCTGAGGCTCAGGGAAGTGTGATTTACCCAAGGCCACAGAGTCAGGACTTAAAGTCCAAGCTCTCAGCCCCTTCTCTTTTCCTTGTCCAAGGCTCATGGGCCCTTTCTTGTGCCATCATTCTGTCTTACTTTTGCAAGCCCCCCATCTGGCCTGCCGTGATACCCCCTCAGCATTAGGCCCAGAACTAGGGATAATTAGGTTGTCAGTGAGGACAGGAAGTGCTGGCACATTTTGCTTCCTTTGTAGGCCTAGACTGCTCTACTCCTTAACCATGGTAGCAAAGGCCACTCCTTGTTTTACAGTGGGAAGGAAAGGTTGACGTAGGTTCTGAGACCTTGCATTGCAATTTACTACTCTTAGGGCCTCAGGCTACTTCAGTTTCCTTATCTATAAAAAGGACTCAGGGTACCTATTTTCTTTACCTCTTGGTTTGTATGGAGACCAGATGGCATAACAGATTTGGAAATTCTTCATCCAGTGGGGTCCTGTGTACACAAAGAGGATCTACTGCATCCTCTCTTGCCCTTGGTTGGGATTTATAAGCCGTGTTCCTGTCAGATCTCCTACCCAGTTTTGGCCTTTGATTTCAGGGCAGCAGCAGAGATAAAGAGGGGCATGGATCTCACTGGAAGCCTTTCAGGTTGTTGAGGCCACAGTTGGCCAAGAAATTGCTGCTCTTGTGTGTTAGGATTCTCTTACACCATGTGCCAGTGGTGTACACATCATTAACAGAAGCATAGAGCCCCACTCTGGAGCTAGTCCACCCCTGTGCCTCTTGCCTCACATTATCGTCTGCATCTTAGGTCCAAGCCCAGGTGATCCAGGAGACCATCGTGCCCAAAGAGCCCCCTCCTGAGTTTGAGTTCATCGCAGATCCCCCCTCCATCTCAGCCTTTGATCTGGATGTGGTGAAGCTGACAGCTCAGTTTGTGGCCAGGAATGGGCGCCAGTTTCTGACCCAGCTGATGCAGAAAGAGCAGCGCAACTACCAATTTGACTTCCTCCGCCCACAGCACAGCCTCTTCAACTACTTCACGAAGCTGGTGGAACAGTATACCAAGGTGTCTGGTCAGGGTGCAGGCTGGGGTGCTGGGCCCAGGGAAGGAAGGCATTTACCATAAGCATTTTTCCACTCACTGTCTACAAAGACAGTGTTCCTCTGCGGGGCCCCTGGGTAGATGTTAACATTTTATTTCAGTGTGAAATCTTGATTTCTTCAGTGTTCCCTTTTAAATGCAACACTGACTGCTGTTTCTAAAGAAAAATGAAATGTGTAATTGATAACTGCCATTAGGTGAGTCCCTGCTATGTGACAAGGCCAAGTGGTGCTAGCTGCTTTTAAGTACACTTAAGTTTTCAGGTGCCTAGCATAGGGCCTGAGAAAGTAGTAAGCCCTTAATAATTGTCTCCTATTTCCTAATTTAATCCTCACAAAAATCCATGAGGTGTTTTCTTTTTTCAAAAGCAGGAATAGGCTCAAAGAGGTGAAGTCACTTACTCATGGTCTCTCAGCTAATAAGTAGCTACAGTGAGATTTAATCCAACATTTGGCTGTGAAACCTGTTGTTTTTTACCCTACAAAGTACTTGAATTAAAAATATAATTTCAGTAGGCATTGGGAAACAATTTGACATAAGTAGAGCCAGTATTTGATACTTACATTTGCGGCATCTTCTCATTTAATCCCTAATAACCTATAAGATAGCCATCATTGTTATACTCATTTTACAGAAGAGGAAAGTGAGGCATGGAGACGTTGTCTTGGCCAGGATCACACAGCTACTAGGTCACAGAGCTGGCATTTTTACTCCACGCCCCAAGATCGTAATTATCATACTACATTGTTGCAATCAAAGAATCTGTGAATACTGTTTTTTAAAATGATCATATTGTTAACTTATTGCAAAGTATGCTGATACAGATTGCCCTGTGCTATGTTTTTCTTGCTACTCATGTGGTGGAGATTGTCTTCCTTTTAGTGTCATGGTCAGGATATCTAGAAATAATATGTTAAAGATCTGATATGAAAAGAATCCTAATGATTCTTCTGTAACTGAAATCACTCTAAGTATATAAGGAGAAAGAATTATAAAAATGTGTGTTTTTAGAAAATGATCAAATCCAGAAGCTAGTTGCTAAAATAATAGTCACTGAAGGTCCAAGACCAGAGGGTTACTTTGAGTGAGTCCTGGGTTAATTTCTCCTAGTGGACTGCTTCTGGGGTTAAAGGTTCCCAGATTTCTTTTTGTTCTGTTACTTTCCTGTTCCTTTTCCCTCAGAACTTGGGTGTTGACATTTAGTACTCTCATTTGAGGGCACTGGTGTCTGTCTAACCATGGGACCTCTAGGAGCAGATTGATTCCCGAGGTAGAGGTACAGAGAGGATGGAGTAAAACTGAGCCACTTTGCCAGTGGTACTAGATAATGTTAGGGCAGTTGGAATGACCAGCTATTTTGAAAAAAGCCATCATTTGCAATTTCAGCAAATTATGTCAGACACAGTTCCAGGTGCTGGAGATATAATCGTGAAAAAAGAAATTCGTCTTTGTGGATTTTCTGGTCTATTGAGGGGGTGACAAGCAAGTGCAATTGTAGTGTATTGTCAGATGGTGATTATTATGGAGAAAAAGAAAAGGGATGGAAATGTAGTAAGTGGGGCCAGTGGGCTGCAATCTTAAGTGGGATAGTCAGGGGAGGCCTGGTAGCATGTGCAAAAGGATAGGAGCAGATCCGTACCCTGAAAACAGCCGTCACACACTGACCATGTGCAGTGACCTGCCCATAGTTTTGCATACTTTCCTGCCGATTCTTACAGCAACCTTTTAAGTTGATAATGCCAATTTAAGTGGTGGTGTCACCATTTTGTAGAAGGAAACCAAGTTGCAGAAGTTAAATAACTTGCCCAAAGTTACACAGCCAAGTGGAGCTGGGATTGGGATCCAGAATCCCACGCTCTCCCTCCTGTGCCTTTCCATAGGCTCAGGAAGGCTGCCTCTTTGTCCTGTGTTGTGCTGCACTGACAGTTGCTTTAATAACTCTTCTGTGTTTCAGATCTTGATTCCGCCCAAAGGCTTATTTACAAAGCTCAAGAAAGAGGCTGAGAACCCCCGAGAAGTTTTGGACCAGGTAAACTCATTTTATTATAACTAGTTACTAATGTGGAAGTTACAATGTGTGGGTTCTGTTTCACAATTGTAAATAATCTCTGTGGCAGTACCTTGTTAGGTTCTAGGCACAGGAGTGGTGGGAAGAAAGGCCTATGGCTACAAAAGTCAAAGAAACCTAGATTCTGTGTTCTCCAACTTTCTGCTCTGCTCTCAGCTTCACTAGGTCTCCCTCTTTTCTACCCTCACTGGAAGCTGACTTTGGAACAGGTTCTCTGGTGACAATGACTTTTGTAGTCCCAGGTTTTCAGAGTTGAAGACAGAAGGCATATTGGTGCTTGCTGTTTTGGATGGCCCCATGAAGTCTTGTTTCTCAGGCCCTCAGACTGCCTCTACTGGTTGTCACACAGACTTCTTGGGAGGTAGCTAGCTACTCTCTGAGCATAGCTCCTTGCTAGAAAATGCTGAGGTTATAACAAATTGCTGGCCTTGGGGCCTAGGCAGAAGGTTTCTGTGGCATTTAGAATTTTTATCCTGTCCAAATTCTGGGCCTGGCTGAAACTAGGTTACATATACCATAGTTCACTCCATGGAGTTCCCCCTTTGTAGGCGGAGCAGCCTCCTTCCTGTTCTGAAGTAGATGCTGGCTTTGTTAAAGACCTTGGAGGTGACATCCTAATCAGAAGCCCTGATTCAGCTCAGCACCTTGCTATTTCCAAACTCTTCAGGTGTGTTACCGAGTGGAGTGGGCCAAGTTCCAGGAGCGTGAGAGGAAGAAGGAAGAAGAGGAGAAGGAGAAGGAGCGGGTGGCCTATGCACAGATTGACTGGCATGATTTTGTGGTGGTGGAGACGGTGGACTTCCAACCCAATGAACAAGGTAAGTTTCAGGAGTTAGGTCTGTGACTCCAGATGGGAAGCCAGGAGCTCAGAGGCGTCTTGGTAGAGCTCGTACAGGTGTTCCCAGAGAACAGTGTTCCTCAGAGGGCTTTAGCAGTGTCTGTTTCATCTTTGCTCACAGAGTACTTAATTTCTACCACATTGTCCCAATTAATCTTAATTCAACAAATTCTTCTTGTGTCCGACTCTGGGTGGGCTCTGGAGATAGAGAAATCAGCCCCAGCTCCTGGGGGGCTCACAGTGTGAGGGAGTAGACAGGTGGGCCTTTGATAAGGAGCATCCGGGGAAGCCTCCCTTTGACTCGAGCTCTCTCTCGACTAGGAAACTTCCCTCCACCTACCACCCCGGAGGAGCTGGGGGCTCGAATCCTCATTCAGGAGCGCTATGAGAAGTTTGGGGAGAGCGAGGAGGTGGAGATGGAGGTTGAGTCTGATGAAGAGGACGAGAAGCAGGAGAAGGCAGAGGAGCCGCCTTCCCAGCTGGACCAGGACACCCAAGTGCAAGACATGGACGAGGTAAACCCTGGGATGGCCTGCGGGATGAAGTCCAACTCCCTTCTGAACCTCGAAGGGAGATGTGGGTCCCGAATAAGGCATCCTGACTGAGCAGCTGCCCAAACCCAGGCAGCCCAGAGCCTCTTTCCAGCTTGGGCAACAAAAAGATTCATTCACAAGCAAGGATCTAAAGGCTGTGCCAGCCCTGTTCCGTGACCTTCCCCCTTTGCCCAGAGGCCCTATTCCTCTCTACCCCTATGTCAGCTTTCAGTTAGGGAACGCTCTACACCTCAAGCTTTGATGCGGTTGAGCTTAAGCCCAAATCAGCATTTCCCAGAGCTTTTCTAAGTATAGCCTTTTCTTCCTTTCGGTCACCTCTACCCTCTTTGAACCAGACCCTCCAAGCAGGCATAGAGGCTCCAGAGCCAAGCTGTTCTCCTTCCATTGGAAAGAATTTGTGTACAGCCTGAGAAGAAAAGGCCCCTGTGTCTGTGGGAATTGACTTTTTCCCTCCCTCCCAGCATTACTCTGTGAGCAGCAACCATCAAGCGCCGACTTGCTCCCTGCACCCCCTCCCTGGCATGTTAAGTGCCCTTGGCCTCCTGGGACTGCCTGGTGCCAGCTGCTGGAAATGCCTGGGCGGAATGTTAGCACCATGGCCCCTAGCATTCCCATTCATGCTGTGAGGAAGCAGCTTGGCTGGCTGCTGGCTGGCCTCGGCTGCCCGGGAAGGCTTAGCACATGGACACTGGCTGACAGGGGCTTAGGCAATTTGCCACCCTGAGAGCCACCAGGGTTCAGCTGCAGGGAGGTGGCTTCTCCACCCCTCTTTGAATCCTGCCACTGCTTTGCTTTTCAGGGTTCAGATGATGAAGAAGAAGGACAGAAAGTGCCCCCACCCCCAGAGACACCCATGCCACCTCCTCTGCCCCCGACTCCAGACCAGGTCATTGTCCGGAAAGACTACGACCCCAAAGGTAGGGCCTGCTTTCCTGCCCTCATATGTTCCTCAGTCCTGTCCATTTCTAGGATGGCTTGAGGTGGCTTTTTAAAGGTATTGATAGCCCCTCTGTCCCAGACCTCATAGTGGGTAATAGGGAGTAGTCATCCCTGGTGCCCTGACAACTTGCACAGTGCCAGGTACAGTGTGGCAATGAATGGATGTACCTTGAGTGAGTGATGCATGAATGAAACAACACCCTCTTAACCCAGGCTGCCACCCAGTGTTCTCACTCAAGCATCTGTTTCCTTTTAGCTTCCAAGCCCCTACCTCCAGCCCCTGCTCCAGATGAATATCTTGTGTCCCCCATCACCGGGGAGAAGATCCCTGCCAGCAAAATGCAGGAACATATGCGCATTGGGCTTCTCGACCCCCGCTGGCTGGAGCAGCGAGATCGCTCCATCCGTGAGAAGCAGAGCGATGATGAGGTGTATGCGCCAGGTGAGTTGGGGGTTCCCCCACCCAGTCCACACCCTTTTCTGACTCAGCCCTGACTCACTTTGACCCATGGGAATCTCTAAACTATGTTTAACTTGATTTAAGCAAACATAGAAAGCAACAATTGAGCTCAACAAAAGCTTTCAAGGTTTGATTCAGCCTGTGATACTACAGAAGAACTCCCCATTTTCCAGAGTGACTATCTGTAGAACTCCTCCAAAGCCAGACACCTGAATAGGATGGCATGTGCCCATTGACATTCAGAGCCAGATCTGACTGTAGCTGGGACGGGTGCTCATTCTTCGGGCTCTTAGAATGAGGGCTCTGATGACTGAAGTACACTGAGCGCCTGGAAGTGAGACACAACACAGTGCTCCTGTGACTGCTGTGTGAGAAGCAGCAACAGGGAGGAAACTGTCCCAGAGGGAAGAGACCAGGCTTTTAGTCCTGACTCTGCTACTTGCTGCTCATGGGACCCCGTCCTCTCAATTGCCTTTCATAAGTCAAGGAATTGGACAACTCTGGTTTACAGGCTGCTTTAGTGCTGATTGGGCAGCCTTCCTCAGGCTCAGAGGATAGGCATGCTGGGTTGGGGCTCGGAGTCAGCCTTGTCCCATGGGACCAGCCTCCACCCTGCACCAGGAGAGCTGCTGCCTTGTCAGAAGGGCACCTGGTTTAGGTTCCCTTTCTGTCCCTTCTCCACTCTGACTGTATCCAGGTCTGGATATCGAGAGCAGCTTGAAACAGTTGGCCGAGCGGCGTACCGACATCTTCGGTGTAGAGGAAACAGCCATTGGTAAAAAGATTGGCGAAGAGGAGATCCAGAAGCCAGAGGAAAAGGTGCAGTTTGAATATATCCTAGAACCTTCCCTGCCCTCAGACTCCCACATTGGGCTCAGTTCTAGGAGCCCTGACAAGCTGTGGTGTTGCTTTCCCTTGCAGGTGACCTGGGATGGCCACTCAGGCAGCATGGCTCGAACCCAACAGGCTGCCCAGGCCAATATCACCCTCCAGGAGCAGATCGAGGCCATCCACAAGGCTAAGGGCCTGGTGCCAGAAGATGATACCAAAGAGAAGATTGGCCCCAGCAAGCCCAACGAAATCCCCCAGCAGCCACCACCTCCGTCTTCAGCCACTAATATACCCAGCTCAGCTCCACCCATCACCTCAGTGCCCCGGCCACCAGCAGTAAGCCAACAACCACCTTGTCCCTGATCTTTTAGAGCGTGGTTCTTGGGGTTGAATACTATTGGCTGAGAAGGGCAGGTCCTGAGTGGGTTAAATAGAGAGAATCCTTTAATTGGAAGTGAGAACCTCTAGCCTGACCTTCTTTGTGTGGTGGAGGATTAGAACAGGGAGGGAGGCAAGTGGCAGATGTATAAAGCAGGCTTGGGGCAGAGAAGGGCTGCAGGGCTTAATGGGTCTTTGAGGACTGCTGGCTCATCTCCAGGAGGCTAAGTCAAGGTCAGTCTCTTCAGTGGCTCTCTCAGTGTCTGCCATGAGTAGCTGGTTGAGTCCCAAGTGGAAAGAGTGTCGCCCCTGGGCCTCTCTTGGCGAAGTTCCTGGTAGAGCGTGGGGTGAGGCTGCAATCTCTCAGCCCCAGGGAGCTGAGTTGGAGGTGTCCAGCCCCATCCTTAAAGTCTATAGGTGACCAGTTGCTAGCTGTGACTCCAGCCTTGGCTTTCTGTGACTTTGGGTCGCTTCTCCCCCACAGATGCCACCTCCTGTCCGTACCACAGTTGTGTCCGCAGTACCCGTCATGCCCCGGCCCCCGATGGCTTCAGTGGTCCGACTGCCCCCGGGCTCAGTGATCGCTCCCATGCCGCCTATCATCCACGCACCCAGGATCAATGTGGTGCCAATGCCTCCTTCAGCCCCTCCAATCATGGCACCCCGCCCACCCCCCATGATTGTGCCAACAGGTCAGTGTCTCTCATGTTGCTTTCTAGGCCATTTGGTCAGGACTACAGGCCAAGCACTGTGAGCAGAGCAGTGGCTGATGGTGGTGCTAGCTGTTCAGCTGGGGGTCTCACCCAGAAGAGAGCCATGGCTTCCCCATGTGAGAGTTCTTTGAGCTGGGAGCCAGGGAGCCATGACTCTTGGGGGAGATGGTCTGATGTGGCAGAGCTGGGGTCTGTGCACCCAGAGGAGTGAGGCCCTAGGCAGGCACAAAGGCCTGACAGTGATTACTTTTGGCAGGCCCACTCCATCCATCAATCCTGCATCTTTTCCAGTCCCCTGCTGCCCAATCTGGGCAGCTTCCCAGGTCCCCTTGCCAGGGAACCGGCTGGCTGCCAGACTCAGCAAGGAGTAGCCCTTCACACCTCTGACTGGGAGAAACAGGAAACCTTTGCAGTCTCCCCTCTAACTTCTCACCAGCCTTAAGTCCTGGGCCCCTTCCCCCACTCACACAGCTGTTTATTCTTGTCCTTCTAGCCTTTGTGCCCGCTCCACCTGTGGCACCTGTCCCAGCTCCAGCCCCAATGCCCCCTGTCCACCCTCCCCCTCCTATGGAAGATGAACCTGCCTCCAAGAAACTGAAGACGGAGGATAGTCTCATGCCCGAGGAGGAGTTCCTTCGCAGAAACAAGGTATGTGATCCCAGAATGCTGCCTGTGGCCGAGAGTGTCTAGCTGGGTAGCCCAGTCCTGCCCCAATCACACACTCCCTGGCCTACCCTATTCTGCTCCCATTGTTTTGGCTTCCAGGGCCTATGTCAGCCAGTGAGGCCTATGAAGGCTTCTGAGCACACACTAAATGTGGGGCCAGCAGTTGGAGAAGCAAACAGCATTGGCTGTCCCCCAGTGTGAACCATTGCCAGCAGGGGGACCCAGTTGCACAGACAGCAGGGCCTGTGTGTAAAAAGGGACCCTCGATCTAGGGGGCAGTGATTTTCAACCTTTTTCATCTCATGGCACACACAAACTAATTACTAAGATTCTGTGGCACTCCAAAAAATACATATACATTTTTTCCCAATCTGACAAAAAAAGGGCGTGATTTTGATTCATTCACACCCAATGGCTATTGTTGTGTTGGCGTTATTTTTTTGTTTGACAGTCTATGGGAAAAGAGGTTAGTGCCCCTGACTAAATAGTCAGGTATTGCATGTTCTAAAAATCCTTGCAGTACACCAGTTGAAAACTTCCTGGGTGCAGTTCTTAATTACTTTGTGGCCTTCTCCAGTTTCAGCCTTAGGAGGTCTGCTTGTTTTGGGGACCCTGTTGGGGTGCTAGAAATAAGGGGAGGTGGGAATCTTGGCACTTCCAATCTAGGAAAGTTGTTAGGCTCCAGTGAGGAGGCAGGAACAGTCTCAGCCCCACTCCCCAATGCATTTGACCAAGTCTTTTTTTGTTTGCTTTTTTCTGATAGTGTTTCCTGTCTCTTGACTACTCAAGTGCCAGGGTAAAGCTACATATTATGTGGGCACATGTCCAGTTAGTGCTCACAGCAGTACCATGTAGTGGTTGTGATCAATTGCCTTATTAGACATGGTGTTGAGGTTCAAAGAGACCTAGTTAGCAGGGAAGCTGAGTTGGCAACCCAAGTGTTCTGATTTCACAGTTCATATTCTTTACCCCTGTGGTAGTTCTTAGGGTTTGCAGAGCATTTTCATGTCACTTCTTCAGCTTCAGACTCACCAGGAGGCAGGGTGGAGATTGTTTTAAAGAAGAGAAACCAAATCTTGTTCAGTGTCACAAGTAGCATCAGGGGCCAGAATCCAGGAGCCCAGATGGAGGGGTGACATTGTCTAGATACCAGGAAGACACTAGGAGAGCATAGTTCCTTACTGGCTCAGGGATCCCAGGCATAATGGCCACCTCCTGTTTTGCAGGGTCCAGTGTCCATCAAGGTCCAAGTGCCCAACATGCAGGATAAGACGGAATGGAAGCTGAATGGACAGGTGTTGGTCTTCACCCTCCCACTCACAGACCAGGTATGAGTTGTTGCAGGGGAACCAAGGGGGCAGGGAGCAGCTTCTTTCAGCTGACCTTAGCAAGGGGGTAAATGTCCTCTCCTTGGTCCCACAGGTCTCTGTTATCAAGGTGAAAATTCATGAAGCCACCGGCATGCCTGCAGGGAAACAGAAGCTGCAGTATGAGGTGAGTTGGGTGTCTAGTACTAACCCTTGGATTCCAACGCCTCTGCTGTCCCAGAAGCTAAATCCGTGGAACCAAAGTAGTGGGTAGACACCTGGGTGTGGCCATATGAGTCCATCTTAGAGGTAATGATGCTGGCTGGGAGGGAGTGCTGGGGCAGGTTAGCTTGACAAGGTGAGGCTCTAGTGGGATCCCAATATAGCCTTGTGTGGGGTCCAAAAAACTTTCTGCCTCATTGACTAGGGTGGACATCTGAGGACAAGTCTCGGGAGTCCTCTACTGGGGAGTGCTTCCAGTGGTGGAGCCATCCCAGTCAGTGTGGTTTTGAGTAGTCTGGCTTTGTACATGGACACGGAGGTGAAAGTCCAGCTAGGCCTGGTGCCCACCAGGCCTCTTGGGGCTGCTATGTTCTCCCACTTTGGACTTTGACATATCCCCACTCTGGGCCTCAGTTTCCTGCTCTGCAGATGAGGCTGTTTGACTAGTTGATCTCTAAAGGTCTTGGATTTAAAATTCCATGGGGTTGGTCAGGGCCGACTTCTTGGAGAGTTGACAAAAGGGAAGAGCATGGCTTGGTAGGAAGGAAGGAAAAGCAAAGCATTCTGGGAGGAACCAGAGATCTTCAGTCCTGCCCTGTGCCTGTATCCCCTTGCTCCTAGCCTTCTTTCAGGCCCCTGTGTTCACTAAGTTCAGAATGTTAAACACATTGGGAGTGAGGCTGCACAGTGTGCTCAAGGCCAGATTGCCCCGTGCTAAGGCACACTCTCTGTTTTCCAGGGCATCTTCATCAAGGATTCCAACTCACTGGCTTACTACAACATGGCCAATGGTGCCATCATCCACTTGGCCCTCAAGGAGAGAGGCGGGAGGAAGAAGTAGAAGAGAGAAACCTGTCAGGTCCCAGCCACTGCTGTTTTGCTGTTGTCCCTCACCTCTGCCATAGACCCAAGACACCCTGCCTTGTACATTTGTTTCCCTCTTAGTTTGGAAATTTAAATTGTCCTACAGTTTCCTCCCCAGTGGTCTCTGGAATTTCTTTGTGTTTGAGTCTTGATTGAGGGGATTCATTTCTTCTGGCAGCCCATTAGAAAATGGGAACCCAGGGATGTTATGCAGGATAGTGGCATAGTGCTCATTAGCGCTTGGCTGAGAGCATATGCTTGTTACCGTCATTAATCATTTTGTGTTTTGCCACAGGCTGTCTAATAAACCTTTTGGACCCTTGTGAAATCAGTGTCATAAGACTTGTCTCTTGGCTACCTGCACCCTGTCCAGACTCAAGGCAGGGGGAGCATGGCATGGTGCCTTGTGGCTCTTCTGTTCTGAGAAATGCTGGGCTTTTAACTAACTTATTGGCACCATCAAGTCTTTCATGAATCTTTCTTGGGAGATACATCTTTATTATCCTTTTAAACATTTGGACTCTAAAGGCCTAGCCCGTGTGTTTTAACTGGACTAATACAGATGTCTTCACAGAGCAGGACCACAGAAGAACAAGGGTGATGTGGGATGCAGTTCCTGGGTCAGTGAGCAGCAGTAACGCACACAGATGAGACTTGAGGGTAGCAGTTTCCTGCAGGCCTGGAACCACTGATCACATTGGCTCTTTGACCTTGGGCAGGTGGCTTACCTTGAGTGAGCACAGGAACATAATGAGGGTCTTTTGGTTTGTTTTTTAATGTATTTAACCCCTGGCCGGTGTTCTCAGTGGGTAGAGCACCTGCCTGTGCACTGAAGGGTCCGAAGGTTCGATCCCCAGCCCTGGTCGGGGCGTGTGTGGGAGGCAGTCACGCCATGTGTCTCTCTCACATCGATGTTCCTCTCTCTCCTCCCCCCTACCTCCCTCACTTTCACTATCTCTAAAAAGCAATGGAAAAAATATCCTTGGGTGAGGATTAAAAAAAAAAAGGCCCCGGCCAGGTAGCTCAGTTGGTTAGAACATCGTCCAATACACCAAGGATGCAGGTTCAACCCCCCTATTCAGGGCACATACAAGAGTCGAACAATGAATGCAGAAATAAGTGGAATAACAAATCTTTCTCCCTCTCTCTAAAATAAATAAATAAAAATTAAAGAGATCACGGTTCGATTCCCAGTCAGGGCATATGCCCAGGCTGCAGGCCTGAACCCTGGTGGGGGACATGCAGAAGGCAGCCAATCAGTGACTCTCATCATTGATGTTTATGTCTCTCCCTCTCCCTTCCTCTCTCTCAAATCAATAAAGGCATATTTAAAAAAAAAAAAAATTAAAGTTCCACTCAACTGCTTTCTTTATAAAAAAAAAAGTATTTAATTGTGCTGAGGCCACGCACTATTCCAAGGAGTATAAAGTTTAACCAATTTATCCTTTATTAAATACTTTATCAGTTTTAACTCATGTAATCCTGATGTGAGTATTCTTGTGTTTTTTCGTTTGTTTGCTTGTTTTGGTAAAACAGCACCTCTTTATTAGCTCACAGTCTGTAAGTCAGAAGTCCAGATATGGCATGACTGGGTCGTCTGCTTTAGGTCTCACAAGGCTGAGATCATACTGGCTGGGCTGCATTACCTCTGGAGGCTTGATGGGGGAATCTGCTGCAAGCTCCTTCTTGTTCCTGGCTGAATTCAGTTTCTTGTGGTTGTAGGATAAGGTCCCTGTTTCCTTGCTATCTTGTTAGCTGGGGTTGACTCTCAGCTCTGAGACTACCTGCATTTCTTGGGACTTGGACCTGTCAATCTATAAAGTCAGCAATGGCATGTTGAATCCTTGTGTTCCGAATCTCTGCCTACTGGGTGTTCCTGTTTTTACCCTTGAGTAAACTGAGGCACAGAGAGGGTAAGTCATATACCCACAGTGGCACAGTGAAGATGAAAAGAAAATGTGTATAAAACACTTGTCACAGTCCTTGCCCCCTAATAAGGGTGAGACACAGGCTGTTATTTTTGGAATTGTGCAATCACAGGGAGGTAGATGCTGCTGTAGGTGTTCAGAGGGAGGAAGGTGAAAGCCTGTTGATAACCATTCCTGGTTTCAGATCTAAAGCTGATTTCATTCTGAACATCTCACTTGTGTTTTCCCCAAGAGTTCCCAAAGCCTTTTCTTTGCAGTCCCTCCATTCCTCCTGGCTGCCCCATGAGGTCATCTCCAGGCATCAGAGAGGTGAGGCCGTTCCCAGTGTAGTAGAACGAGTACTTCAGTCACCACCCTACCTTACCCCACCCCCCACCAAGCTCAGAGCTCCCAGCTCCAGACCTAAGGCTCAGGTGGCCCTTCCACAGTGCCAGTTGTATGACTCCCATTACAAACTGCTGGACCACGTTTTTAACTTGGTCTATGGGATATTATTCCTCACCCTTTTTGACATTTGCCTCCTGCCTGGTTGCTGAAAGTTTTCTCCAGGGGCCCAGGCTAAAATTTGGCTTTCTGAAGTGGGCTCCGTGGTTTGGGTGCTTAAAATGAGCCCACTCCTAGTTGCTTCTCCGTGGCCAACAGCAAAAATCTCCCTGAACACCATCTGGGTCTCATTCCAAGAGGGAAGGGATCAGAAGACTTAGAGGAGTACCACCCGCCAAGCTCTCCTTTCTTCCTGGGATTGGCTCTGGAGATGGATAGGGCACACTCCTCCACAGATTGGCAGATCCAGCAGTCCTGCTATAACAAGGCCAGGAATGCTGCTGGGTGGAATGTGAGTGAATGGGACCTTTGAGCCACCCTCTCGGGTCCAAACTGAGCTGCTCAGAGCTCCTGAATGAACATCTGTCCTGGCTCAGCTGCAGAAGGCCCATTGACCACAAGGCAGCCTTGTAACTGTCAGGCTACAGGCCCAGCATGCGGCCCAGCACTCTGTATTTCTTGTTTAGGGACTGTAGCATGTAGGCAGCTCCTTGCTTGCACAGCTTTCTGTTCTGATCGCCAACCTCTGTGGATTATCTGCCCCGTTGTTTGGATGAGGTAGATCCAAGGTCAAGTAGCCGGTGAGGGCTCTGAAAGGCCAAAGCAGCTCTTCCATTCCTGGTGACCACACTGCCCTCACTGCTTCACCAGACTGGACTGTGAATTGGGGACAAATGTTCTTGGTGTGGCACTGCTGGGAAAACTAGGAACAACTTGGTGCTTTCTTAAGTCACCGTAATTTTATTTTTTTTATTATTATTTTTTAAAATATATCTTTATTGACTTCAGAGAGAGGAAAGGAGAGGGAGAGAGAGAAGCATCAATGATGAGAGAGTCATTGATCAAGCCCGAAGCCTGGGCATGTGCCCTGACCGGGAATCGAACCCTGATCGCCTGGATCCCAGGTCGATGCTCCACCGCTGAGCCACACCCGGCTGGCAGTCACCATAATTTTAAAGACTTGCTCAAAGAGGGCTCCATGAGTAGTAGACGTTAAGAAATTTCACTTTCAATTGCGCCAGCTGCTCAAAATGAACACTTGTCATGTAGCCCGAAGTGATTAGACCCATTTCACTTTTTTAAATTATAGTACCTGGCCAGCTCAGCAGTTGAGCATCACCTACAATCCGGGAGATCCCAGTTTGATTCCCTGTCAGGGCACATGCCTGGGTTTTGTGCTTGATCCCCAGTGGGGGGCGTGCAGGAGGCAGCTGATCAATGACTCTCTCATCATTGATGTTTCCATCTCTCCCTCTCCCCTCCTCTCTGAAATCAACAAGGGTATATCTAAAAAAATAAAATTATAGTATTGCATTAGAGAATATATATATAAAAGTTATGTTAGGATATATACTTGAAATATATAGTGTACTATAATTATAGCAATCCTTATATGTAATATTTCATTTATCCCTGTAATTCAAAATTCAAAAAACCAAAAAAAGTACAATATAGTTCATGTTTAAGAGTATACATACGAGTAGATAAGATTTTGTTTACTTTTAATTTTTTTAATGTATTTTTTTATATATCTTTATTGATTTCAGAGAGAGGAAGGGAGAGGGAGAGAGAGACAGAAACATCAATGATGAGAAGGTCGTCATTGACCAGCTGCCTCCTGCAGGTCCCTGACTGGGGATCAAGCCTGAAACCCAGGCATGTGCGCTGACCGGGAATCGAACCAGGATCTCCTGGATCCTAGGTCAATGCTCAACCACTGAGCCATGCCTGGCCGGGCTTTTGTTTCCTTTTTATAAATAAAAGTAAAATGTAAGATCTTGAGGTTAATATTATTAACCATCTGATTTAGGGGTTTGCTCTTAACCATCCTACATTGTTCTATTTAAAAAGTGAGTAATTCTAGGTACCCCTGAGCCATATAATCCATGAAGCAAGACGAGATAAATTCCTATTCCTTATATCATTAAAGAAGGCACTATTGTTCTAAGCTGAATTCAATTAAGCCAGTTAGTGCTCCCAACCCCAGAGATGTTGTGATTAGATTAAGGATAAGCACGTGTATATAAACAGATAATACATAAAAGAATGCAGCCTCCTCACTGTTGAGCAGAAGCTATCAGAAGAGTCATTCATTGTGTGGATGTGTGGAAGACAGATGTGAGCTGAAAGCTGCTGCCATGAGGGGCTCTAGCTTGAGGGTGAAGCGACCACAGGAAGAACAAAAAGGAGAAAAAAAGAAAATGAGGCTGATAGCCTTGGTGACAACCTCTGGTTCAAACTGCTCCTGAAACTTACTTACCTTTGAATTTTTCGAAGGTATGGCACCCACTAAAGGCAGTTTTGAGTTAAGCCCATTTGAGTTGGGTTCTCTGCCACTTGGACGAAAAGATTCTTAATTGTTATTCTCAGTGTAGGGATAAAGAAGCTTTACAGTTTGCCTACTCATCATAGGCTATTGGGTCCCAGCCGACCACCTTCTGAACCACTGCTGTCATTACAAATAAAGCTATCACATCTGGATATCTGACCGATATCCTGAGTATATGCAAGCTCCACATATCAAGATGGAACTGCCCAGGGGCTAAACTTTCAGGAATGACCACAGTAGGATGAGACTCCAGGTTATCAATATATTCCTGTAGCCCAGGTCAAGCATCTCATCCTCAAAATAACCCCTATAGCAGCCAGTCCATCAGGATGTTTCACAGCATTGCCAAAGGCCTCTCATTTTGTACCCCAGTGAACCACATGATTTTGCAGACCATTCCTTGGGATCATTCATTCATTCACTCCTGCTTTCTTACTATAGTGTAACCACACCATCTGAGCCTGCTTCTCTTTCAAGGGCTTTGCACTTGCTGCCCTACTTCCTTCACACTATTCTCCCAGGTCCCGACAGAGAGGGTGCCTCATTTCCACCTTCCTCCACAAGCCCCACCTCTGCCCCCAGCATTCTCTATACCTCACCCTGCCTTTTTTTCCCTTTTCACACTACCTGACAAATGTTCTATGCTTGTTCATGTTCTCCTTCCTTCCCCAGAATATAAACTCTGTTGAGCCAGGACTTCCATCTCTTTTGTTCACTAGAGTAATATCAAATAAGTTCAAGAGCTCTGGAGTTTGAAGTAAAGAAACCTAACATTTATTGAGTGTCTACTAAGTGCTGGAGGCTTCAGTGACATAGCTCACTGACTTCACCAAGTAATTATTGACATTCCTGTTTTTCAGAAGAGGAAACAGTTTCTGAGAAGTTAAACAATTTTGCACAAGAACATCCAGTTATGGAGAAAGCAGTCATGGAACAAAGACTCCCAAGCCATATACCATTGGTTAAATTAGGTAAACTTCTCTGCTGCAGCCACAGGCTGTGATGGGAAACACACAGACAATAATGAATTAGTGCAAACTACAAATGCCACCACTCCTGGCTTCCATTTACTGGGTGTCTCCAGATGCTTAGCACATACTATCACACTGAAGTCTCAGAACAACTTTTCCAAGGAGATGTTTTTTTTCAATATTTCAGTTTTGTAGATGAGGAAATGGGCTGAAAGAGAAGTGATTTACTCAAGTCATACAGTGACAGAGCAGAGACTTGAATCCTGGGTGGTCTTATGTAAGAAAATTATAAACTGGGGCATAAGTAAGAAAATTATAAACTGGGGCATAAGGGCCTTTACTTGAGAAACATCTATCCAGTCTCTCAAAGATGGACACCTGGGTCCCTCTAACCTACCCCCACCCCACCCCAAATACCCTTGAGGTGAACATCATTGTACATGAGCCTTTACAGAACTGAATGTTTGGGATATGACCCTAGGAGACCAGAATTATGGAGTCAAAGGATTGTAGATACTTTGCCAGGCAGGGGGCTTCATATGAAATCTGTTTCAGGTGTATCTGGCTCCTCTCTCCCTTTCTTGGGATAGGCCTACATCCCGATGTGAGGCCCACTCGGCCCCTCTTGGGAACTGGGACTAAGAGCCCACCACTCTGGAGCCACTGGAGAGGAGGAACATCCTCCCAGACTGAGAACTTAAGACTAAAATAGCCTGTGCCCACTCACATGTCTGCTTTTACCCTGTTTATGGAAAACCAGAAGCCTATGGAATGTGAAGACTGTACAGCAAAGTCTTCAAGAATGTCTGGGCCACATGGCATGAAGGAAATGACTGGTGAAATCACTGAAGTCTTAAGACCCACCTCTTGGGGCTCATTTTGGGTCCCTTA
This sequence comes from Miniopterus schreibersii, assembly GCF_964146895.1. NCBI lineage: Eukaryota > Metazoa > Chordata > Mammalia > Chiroptera > Miniopteridae > Miniopterus > Miniopterus schreibersii. Next base: position 15,968,110 of record NC_138122.1, read on the forward strand.
GCAGCCAGCCTGTCCCAGGCCCTGCAGCTCAGGTCTGGCTCTTTCAGTCCCTTCCTGTCTCTGGGCTTGTCTCCCTAACAGCTCTACAGTAGTGTCAGATGACAACATGGTACTGGACTTAAGTGAGGAGTTATCATTATGACTCCAAGTATTGACAATCCCTGGGGTCAGAAGTAGGCTGCTGGGAGCTAACTCTGTGTAGATACAATTGGCTCATGCCTCCCAATATAAGCAGTTGGTAAGAGCTAGGTTCAAATCCTAGCTCTGTCACAAGCTAGTTCTGGGACCCTAGGCAGCTGACTTCACTTCCCCGCACCTCATTTTTCTTAGCTGTAAAATGGGACTAATAATAGTATCTACCTTGTTGCTAAAAGATTATAAGAGATGGTATGACCAATTTGGAAAACAGACTGCCAGTTCCTCAAAATGCTTAAATAGAGTTACCATGTGACCCAGAAATTCCCACTTTTAGGATTTAGCCAAGAGAAACAAAAATATTTTTCCACAAAATTTTATACCTCAATGTTCATAGCATCATTATTCAAAATAGCCCCAAAGTAGAAACAACCCAAATGACCATCACTGACAAATGGATAAACAAAATGTGGTCTATCCATATGATGGAATATTACTCAGCCATAAAAAGGAATAAAGGAGTGGTATATGCTACAACGTGAATGAAACTTGAAAACACTATATGCTAAATGAAATAAGCCAGACACACAAAGGCCACATATTATATGATTCCATTTATATGAAATGTCCAGAAAAGGCAAATCTATAAAGACAGAAAGCAAATCAGTGCTTGCCAGGGACTGGGGGAGGAAGGTTGGGGAGTGACTGCTAATGGATAGGAATTTCTTTTTGGAGTGATAAAAATGTTTTAAAATTAGATTGTGGTGATGGTTGCACAATTCTATAGGCTTAAAGCCATTGAATTACATACACACTTTAAACAGGCTATTTTTACAGTATGTTGATTATATCTCAAAGCTGTTGGGGGGTAAAAGATTACAAGAGAGTGGGGCAGTGCATGGCTCAATAAACGCTGATTATTCTTTTTTATTTAAATTATTTATTTATGTATTTATTTATTAACTAAATATATCTTTATTGATTTCAGAGAGAAGAAGGGAGAGGGAGAGAAAGAAACATCAATGATGAGAGTCACTCAGCTGCCTCCTGAATGCCCCCTACTGGGGATCTAGCCTGCAACCCGGGCATGTGCCCTGACTGGGAATCGAACCCCCATCTTCTGGATCCTAGGTCGATGCTCAACCACTGAGCCACTTCGGCCGGGCTAAATTTTTTATTGTTGACACAACTGCAGACGTTCCCCTGGTTATAATTCTTAATAGATCTCCCAGGACCTCACTTAAAGCCCCAGAAGCAGTGAGCACGGGGAAGGGGCTGTCGAACTTCTATGTTCTTGGGCTAGTACCCGAACCCATCCTGAATCTCCTCAGAGCTCCTCATAAGTGAATAGATAAAATAATCCTCACCTACGTCCTTGGGGTCTCGCGAGGAGCCCGGCGTCAGGAGGAAGATGCCGAATCCTCAGCTGACGCCCCCCGCCCCTGCCTGCGCGGCTTTACAGGTGCCGGACCTGGCTCAGGCCAACCGGAAAAGGCCTGAGGAGCGCTTTCAGGTGAGCTCTCTTGATTGGCAGCCCGGAGGGGGAGGGCTCCGGGTACGGTTGCCCCGCCTCCTCACGTCGGGCCGGTTGGCGCCATCCTAGGGGAGGTGGGCGGGCCCTGGGGTCCGTGTCCCCCATTGGGCGTGGGGGGAGGTAGAGCTCCGACGGACCTAGGGCCCCGCCCCCGGCCTTGCCGCGGCCAATGGGTGCGGCGCGTGGGCGGGGCGTCGTTGTCGTCGGCTGTGGCTGGGCGGCTGAGGCGGCTGAGGCGGCTGAGGTGTCCGCTGAGGCTGAGGCGGCGGGCGCGGCCGTGATGGCGAAGAGCCCTGGAGAGAACGGGCCGCGCTCGCCCGCGGCTGGGGGAACCCTGTCGGGGACCCGGGAGAGCCTGGCCCCGGGCCCGGACGCGGCAGCCACCGACGAGCTCAGCTCTCTCGGCTCCGACTCAGAGGCCAACGGCTTTGCTGAGCGCCGCATCGACAAGTTCGGCTTCATCGTGGGCTCGCAGGCTGCCGAGGGCGCGTGAGTAGCGCCGGGGGCGCGGGGCCGGGGCCCAGCGCGGGACCCGTGGTTCGGGGGGGCTGGTTGACGCGGACCGAGCGCCCTTAGCACAGAGCGGATTATCTCCCTCCCAACCAGGAACTACCGAACCCTTTTGCCCCCTGCCCCACCCCCATCATCCTCGGCAGTCTGACCTGCCTCTCACCCTTGAGACTACTTCTGACCGATTGACCCACAGGCTAATCCCACCTCCCCCCTCTGCCTCCCCCCTCGCCGCCCAGGAAGGTCCAACACTGCCCTCCTCCTAAATTCAGGACAGACACTTGTCCCAACATTACTGCTGCCACCGGGCCTTAGGGTTGATTGACTTTTCCACCCCCTGACAGGCTCACAGATGGCTGTCCCTCCCTCAACAGATATTTTCTATTCTTACCCCCCCCCCCCCCCCAAGACCCACAGACGCCCTTGTCTCACCACCTCACTACCCCCTCACCAGGGGGACATCTTAGGGACAGACTGTCCTGTCCCCATGTCATTCCAGAACAGAAACAAAGACCTCTGGATGGACTCACATTGGTCAGCTATGGTACAGACAGTCCCTTCCCCTCATAGAAGGGTCCCAGTGTGCTCCCCTTCCCCCTCAGAGGCAGATTTCTTCCTGTCACTGGCAACAGGTAGGCAGACAATCACCTCTTCCAGTACCCACAGGGTGACAGTGCCTCACCTCCAGGACAGACTGTCTGCTGTTTCTGTGTATGCTATGGAAATGTGCACCTCCTCTTAAAACACAGAGTGGGGGAAGGGTTGCAGGCCGGGCGACAGCAGGATCCAATCCCCTACCCTCAGAGCACCCAGGCACCCAGCTGTCAGGCAGAGAAATGTGAGGCAATGGAGCACCACCTTCCTTCCAAGTTGGGTAAACTGGGCAGCCGCACTCTGCCCCATAGAACCCACAGAGCCTAGTCCTCAGAGAGACTGTATGTGTAGGCTGGTGGTCCTCTTAGGAGAGATGGACTCTAGAACCCCCTCCCATCCCAGCTGCCCTGTCACATGAGACCAGTGTTCTGCACAGAACTGACAAGCCTCCCTTGTGATATGCCTCCCCTTCCACAGAGATAGCCCCTTAAATCACCTGTGGGGGCCTACAGCACTGCTGAGTGCCATGACCCTACTCCAAAGGGTCCTTCCTCCCCTTCTCTGACCAGTTGTGACTACCTAAGGCTCCTGCAGCCTCTCGTACATCTTCTGGAAGTGTAAGAACTCCACCCCACACAAGCAGCCCCATCAAGGTCACTTCCGGGATTTTCCCCAGACTCAAAGCTTCCTAGTCACCAGGCCTCCTCCTTTGGAGAAATGTAGGTCCCTCCCCTAAGGAGAGTTCTCTCTTACCCACTAGCTCTGTTTCCTCCAACCTCTCCCCATTTGCCCACACCATGCTAAGCCTACTTCAGTCTAGAACTCAGAGAGCACCCCTGTTCTCTCATCCTGTTTTGACGCTTTGTCACAGTCTCCTAAGGATTAGCTTGTGAGAACCCAAAGGGAATTTAAGGTATATTTTTGAATTGAGGGGCAGTCACCAGGGACCAGGGCTCTGGGAGGGATGGGGTCTTGAGACGTGGGAAAGGAGTTTCCAGTTGTATTTGTGGGTTCTTGGAAGGAAGAGCTTAGATTTGCTGGCGAATTCTGGGAGATATGAATTCCTACTGCATGTTTATCAGGAGGTTAACCAGATCTTGGGGTACAAAGCAGTGTGATATAGTGGAAAAAGACCAGACTTAGGAAGAACTCACACTTCTTGGCTGTGTGACCTTGGGCAAAATCCTGAATCTCTGAGCTTGTTTATTTTCTGTAAAGGGCAACAATAACACCTACTCCCAAGATTACTGTGGGGATTAAATGAGATCAGCTATGTGAAGGTGCTTAGCACAGTACCTGGCACAAATAGTGGCCCAGAAAATGTTAGTTTTCTTTCTTTTCCTTCTAAGAGTCTGAAAATTGAGAAAAATGAGGGTGTACCTCTGGTATTTGTGGACGGAGAGAGGCCCCAGTGGGAGCACCTCCCTTTGGCTGTAGTCCCCAACCAGGCTGTCAGACATCTGTCTTCCCCACCCTCCAACCACAAACCCTGTGCTTTGCAGACACCCTCTGCATCACTGGTGTCTGTAGGTCTGGGGCTGAGGTGGGATCCCAGGTCCCTCTCTCTCTGCCTACCTCACTTTCTAAACCCTGTTGGTCAACCTAAAATCTCTGGTGTCTGAAAGCTTTGATGTTCCCTGCTTTGTTTATATTGTGGTTCCAGAAAAACCAAAAGTAAGTCCCTGCCCACAGCCATAAGAGGGGAAGTTATGGGAAGTTTCAGGGTGACCGCCCTGAACCCAGTCTCGTGGTTGAGAGCTAGGAGTCCATGTGCTATCCCAGAGAAGTGAAACATTAGCACTGATGGCTGCAGTAGAGATGACAGGGACTCTGGCTCCAGATTAAAGGTCCATTTTAGCCATCCCAGGCCAAAGGTTGTCTCAAAACGGTTAGTTTTGGCAGTTGTTGGGGGCTGGAGGAATGGGGAAAAAAGGAGGTCAGAGGCTACCCTGCTCAGGTGACTATTAGGTGCTTAGCATGAGTTGATCTTAAAATCATAGACTGTTTGAGCTGGAAGGGATCTTAAGATTGATCAGTTTAACCATTATACAGATAAGGAAACTGAGGCCCAGAGAGGAGAATAACTTGCTTAAGAACACACAGCATATTAGTAGCAGAACCAGGACTTGAACCCAGGGTTTTTGACTCCCAGCTCAGGACAGTTTCCACTGCCTTCACCATCCATTTATATGGCCTATGGTCCTAGAAGAAAATCAGGTGCCAGGCAGGTAGAACATAAGGTTCATAGTAGGAACCTACCTATCCTTCCCTTCCCTGGCTCAGCTCAGCACTTTTGACTCCCTCCGCAGTGTAGGACTGGGTGGTCATTACCAGCTCATTAGACTGATCAGCTTTAGGTCTGGCACCTAAAGCAGACTTACTCACCTTTTCTCAGGCCTACAGCAGAGTAAATGCGCAGTTAATATTTTATTTACTGAATGACAGTTACTGACAGACATTTCAAGTCAGAAAGCTGGAAGTGACCTTAGAGATGGCTGTCATCATACAGATTGATAAACTGAGGCCTGAGAGAAGTGATTATTAGCCTTATCTCTTCGGTCTATTAGGAGCAACATCAGGAATTGAACCCAGAACTCCTGATTCCTAGCCCTCGGTCTTTTCTACTTCACCTTGTCTGTCTTTTGAGCCTACTCTGCAGGGAACCTTTGGTGGGACTGAGATGGTCACCACCCACTCTTGAGCAGTAGCCAGTAAGTGGGGAAAGGGAAGAAAGCAGCCAGCCAGTGAAGGGTCCGTGGATGGCATGGACACAGACAGGGGTACTGGCAGCGTTAGTTCTTTTGGCTTGGCTGGGAACTGAGCTTGTTGTTGAAGCCCAGGAAGGACCAGAGGGGGAGAAAGTGTCCTCAGCAGGGAAGGGTAGGAGGAGTAATGTTACCATTCCTATGACTTTGGGGGTAGGAAGAGCAGACCTGTTTTTTGGGAGGGGAGGGGAGGGTGTCCATTTTGTAGCATAGAGGTAGTCAGGAAGGGAAAGAAAGATACAGATAGCTGGTCTTGCTTGAGGGAGATAGCCTGAGAGATGGTTCCCTGACTTCCCCCTTATTTTTCTTTGTGATTGCCAGACTGGCCTCCTGAGGCTGGAGCTTCCCACCCAGCTCCAGTCTGCTCAGTGCAACAGGCCAGATGAGGTGGGGATCTATGTTCTCTGGGATCCCATGGGTGTTGGCTTCCTGTTAGGGGAGAGAAGGATCTGAGTTGGGCCCAGGGAGGAACATCTGGAACAGTAGTATTGTCTCCTGTTGATTTAGTTCTCCTGTCCCCTGGGCCCTCTACTACTCCTAGCCAATTATGGCAGCCCTATGACTTTGTAAATCATAGAATTGGCTTAATTGGCATCCTTATAGTTTGTTCTGTGCCAGCTTTTGTTGAGGTATGGCCAGGGCCCTCCTGGCAGGCCAGAGCCTGCCTCCCTGCCTTCCCACCACCCTCTCCAGTCTATAAGCTCAGAGCATCCTATTTTCTTGAACTATTACAGTTCCCAAGAGAGCATGGAGTTGGCAATAGAGTGATCCCTGGGTGGCCCATCTGGGAGGAGGCAGCTGCACATGTGAGCCCTGGTCTGTGACTCTAGACCACAGGCCCTCCATTTTCTCTCCTCCTTCTCATCCTCCAGCTTCAAAGGAAAATCCGGTTTGGTGGCCTTGTGGGTGTTCTAGAGCCTCAGACAAGACTTGACTTGGTGAAGGAGGGGGCCAGCGCACCAGCTGCTGCCCTGGGAAGGTGCCTGTGTGTCCGCCTGTTAGGAAATCCTAAGCTGTGGGAAAGAGATAAGGTGGTGGGACCTGCTTGATGTTTTGTCCTCCTAGCATCTGTGTCTGAAACAGGACCTCCAGAGGGTCAGTGAGGCCTGGCTCTAGTCCAGCCACCCAATCTGTTTACACTAAGGTGGGGGGAAGAAGGTGCTCTGTGCTCCTTCCTCACACAAGCTCTGCAGCCTGGCTGGCTATGTGACCTTGGACATGTTGCTTCACTTTTCTGAGCCTGTTTCTTACTGAAATGGTTATAATAATACTGACTTTGCAGGGTGAAGTTTAAATGAGTTGATGTTTGAAAAGAGCCTGGCTCATAGCAGGTACCCAGTGAATGTTCCTCCCCCTCTTAAAGACTGGAGTAGCTAGTGGTCTTGTCTTTTCATTTTCTGTCTCTGGCTTTGATAAGTGTCAGTGAGGTCCATCCCCTTTGGGCAGGAGTCAACCCTAACCGACAGTGAACCCTCACTTTCCTTTGAAAGGTGTGATTATCCCCATTCTATAGATGAACATTCTGAAGATCGGAGAAGAAAGTGCCAGAGGTTTGCCAGCTAGTAAATGGCAGAACTGGGACTAGAACCTGTTTCTCAGTGTTGAATCCAGTGACTAAGCTTTGCGAAGATGTCAGCAGGCAGGGTGCCAGGTGCTTGCCAGTCCCTGAGGCCTCCACACCCAGAGCAGGAGTTAGCAGGAACCTGTCTACCTCCCCATCCCAGTGTGGAGGGCAAGGCAGGTCTCAATACAGTGAAAATCCATGGACAGCTAAGTCAGAAAAGACCTGGTGAAAGAAGATTCTTGGGGAGGCCCTAGAAGCATGTCCAGATTAGCCTTGGTCTAACCCTCCCATAGCCAGAGACCACACTGCATAGCTCTTGATACCAAACTAGTGCATAATGGCCATCTGACTTTGATGTGCAGCTTGCACCTTTTGGAAGAAGTGTTTCTGTGTAGGTATGGGAGGGATTATGCTTTGTGTACAGGTGAGGAACCCAAGCCTGAAGAAGCCTCACAGTTAGTAAACAATGGGGCCAGATTAGGGAGAGATTCCAGATCTTCTGACTCAGCCCATTGCTACTCCAGCTATATGTCACTGCCTGTACTCTTCCTTACTCCAAGCCAATTGAGCCTCTGGGCTAGGGTGCATTGCCCACCAGAGAAAAACCCTGCCATCATCGATCCATTACCATTGCCCTGGCTGATGACTTTCCTTATCCTATAGGCACCACACCTGAGGGGAGAGGAGGCCTCCTTTAGTTGATTTGTCTGCCCCTGGCAAATCTGCTACTATCCTGAGCCCAGGTACCCTCCCTAGGAGAAAACTCTCCTGGCTGCTCCACTGGCAAACCAACACTCCTGATGCTTCACCTGCTTAGAAGCCCCCTATCCAGGATTTCAGGGCAGCTGCCAACTTTAGCTTTCTCTATTTCATCTTTCTCTTTCCCTTCTTTGTCTCACTACACCATACTCCATTCTATACGCTGTCAGCTCCTCAGAGGCTGTCACAGTTTAGCTCTTCATTGTTCTTCAGGTAGGGAAATAGCATACTCAGGAGCCTGGGAGAGAAAGCCAAGGTTACTTTTGCTAATTTATCCATCTTAGCAGTGGACTTATTTACAAAATATCTATTGAGCACCTACTCTGCCAGCCCCTGTGATACAGAACTGAACAAGATCTTGTTGCCCTCAAGGAGTTTACAGACTTGTTGGAAAATGAACCACATACAAATCATTATAATGTTGGGCAATAAAGACTGTAATTGAGGTATGTGGTTGCTCTGGGGATATAGAGGAAAAAGCAGCCAGCTCCACCTATAGGAGCCCAGAAAAAAGTGGCATTTGATCCAGGGCTCAGGAGCAAGGGAGGATATTCCATTGGATGGAAGGGAATCATGTACTAAGTGCCCCAAAAGCCAGCTGTTTGAGAAATGTGATATGCAGAGGTGACAAGAGCAGGAAGCAGGAGGATCATGTGAAGCAAGGGAAGGCTAGGAAGGTAGGTTGGGCAGACCATGCCTAGCTTTGAATATCAGACTGAGCCCTTCTTGTGTTTCATCAAGGTCAGTCTGGTGCTGACGTGGAAGATGGTATTGAGTCTAGTTGGGAGAGTTTGGGACAGACCAAAAGAGCTGTGAAGAGGCATGGAAGAGGTCCGGAGCTATGAGGATGAAGAGGCAGCAAATCAGTAGAGCTTGGTGCCTGACTGACTGTGTGGACTGATGGGGAGTTGGGAAGACTTGGGACAGGCTGAAGTGGCCCTGGACTCTCACAGAACCCATCCTGGGGCCATCTGGCCACAGGGAGGGAAGGGCGACTGTGACCTTCCTCTGTAGTAGACAGCGAGCTGCTGTTGTCTGCTTTGTTACAGCCCTGGACTCCCCAAGGTGCCTGGCATGGCTGACATGCCCAGGGCACATCAAGGGGTTCTTTGTCTCTCTCCAGTAGGAGAGCGAGTTAGCTGGCCTGGTTGGGAGGGGGTGGGGTGAATGGTACTGAACTTTTGTGGTCTCTGCCCAATAAACATATTGGATGGCAAGGAAGGTTGCAAGGAGAGAGGAGTAAGGTCTGAGGGCATGGAAAACCTACCTTAGGGCAATGTGCAGCTATTGGGGATAGGTTTGGGGTTTGGGCACAGGATTAGCTGATCAAGGGGAAGCAGATAATAGCTGAGGGCTGGCTTGACCTCACCTCGAGTCACTGTGTTCCTTGCTTGCTATGTGACCTTGAGAAAATTGCTTAAGCTTTCTAGCTTCAGTTTCCCCTAGATATAAACTAAGGCATTTTTAGTGGAATGATGTTGAAGAGTTCATCTGCTTCTAACATTCTGAAACTGACCTTGGAATATAAGAAAAGTTTTTGAGAAGTTTTCTTACGACGTACCACAAACATGAGGAGTTGTCACAGCACAGCCTACAGAATCCGATGCTTCCGGCATGGCATGCGCTGTTCCTCTTGTGAAAGGATCTCCCTTTGTGTATAGGACAAGTGCCCCTCATATTTTTGGGAGTGTAATCAAATCAAAGGATGCTTTGATTTGTCTAGCTCTTTGGTCTGCAAAGTGCTTTCATTCCCATTGCCTTGCAGTAATCCTTACAGGAGCAATGGGAAATCAGTAGGGTAAGTTTTCTTTTACCCTGTTTGTAGACAAGGAAACCAAGGCTGAGCAAGTGATGGAACAGGGCCTGGAACCAAGGACGCCTCCTTTCCAATTTTTCATTTTACCAAAGCCTGTGGCTTCTCTTCCTCCTCCCTGTCCCTGCCTTAAGACTTTAGCTCAGCCCAATTATCTACTCTTCTCTTAGAAGGCTTCTTAAGTTGGTTTTTTGTTTCGTTATTATAGTGGGTGGCACACTTCCTGTCCCAGTTCTTCACACACAGCCACTCCCATATACCCCAAGACAAGGCAGAAACAGGTGAGTAATGAGGGGGCCTAAGAACATAGTGCGTAGATCTCTTGTTCCTTCTCAGTGCACTCTGGGCTCTGGACTCTGTGTGTCCAAAAGTGATCCTTCCCAGCCAGCCACTTTTAGAGGATGCTCCTTCTTTCCCTTCCCTCTCTGTCTTGGTTTCACAAAAAAAGAACCTAAATTTGGGTGTGGGAGAGCCTGGGTTAAAGACACCAGCAGACCTGGCTTCAAGTCCTGGCTCTGTCACTTTCTTGCCATGTGCCCTCTCTGAGTCTGTATTACAGGCCAAGTGGTGGTATTGGGAGAAGAGGCAATGTTGGTAAAGCATAGTGTTTGCCACACAGTAAGGGATCCATGATACATTTGAATGTGAATTATACTCTGAGGTTCACTTCAGGCCTTTGGCATAATGGTGAGAAAACAAGGCAGCATGGGTGTGAAGATCCAGATCGCCTCATGTGCTCTGCTGCCCACCCATCCTTGGGCTTTGGGGGTAAGGCAGGAGCCGGTACTACTCAGCTTGTGGTCTGGAGCTTTCTGGCCTGCCAAGGCAGGTTGGGAATCCCCCCATTAGTTCCTCATTGAGTCATTTGCAACAGAGTTTTTAGATGACCCTGACTCTGAAGGCCCTGATCTTTCTTCTCTTTGGCCTGTGAAGATAATAAAGCAGAAGTGAGAACAGAGGTAGGTCTCCTGAAAGAGTCACTCAAAGCATGCAGCCATAAGGCTGCCTGGGTCCTATGCCCTCCTTGGTAGTGGCAGTTACTTGTGAAGGAGTCAGAGTTTGTTTCATAATTACCACCACCCTCCTGTGTTTTTTGTAGACTTTCATCCTGACCTTCCTGTCCTGCTTCTGAGTGACCCCTTCCATCCTCCCAGTATAGTCACATGGTAATGCTGTTTCACATAAGAACCTGCCTGGTGAACCAGGTTTTCACTGACACCACCTCATTTAATTTTGTGAGATGTACTTATCTTGTGATCCCTATTTTACTGAGGCAGACACCAAGCTCCAAAAGGCCAAATGAGTTGTCAGGCATCACACAGTTTATGGCTTTGAATCCACTAAGCTCCAAGCTCCCTTGGTGCAGAGCTTGTGTGCACTTAGCTTATTGGACAGCACTGAGTTCTGGAGTTGAGTTTCTTCATCTGCAGAAGGAATGATAATTAGAGGACCTGTCTCATGGGCTTGTCAGGATTAAATGAAACAATGTAAATTAAGTGTTGAGTATCATGCCCACTGCATAACAAGCGCCTGGTAAGTGTTATAACAGACATTCAGTTATGTTAATTGAATATTAGAATTATAATGTTGTAAAAGGCCATAATCAAGCACATCTGTGCTCACCCCTGTGCTGAGCTTCAAAGAAGATCCAGAGCTGGTATCCAGCCAGAGAGAGAGTGCTCTTATCAAGCACTGCCTGTGCTCTACCCACCTGATCTTAGGGTAGAGGACAGTATTCCTATCTCCCTGAGGAGAAAACAAATTCAGAGAGCCCGAGGTCACAAAGCTAACAAATCTGTCAACACAAGACCAGCTAGGTACCAGGCTCTGTTCTAGGCCCAGGTCACACTGCAGAGAATGAGACAGGCAGAGCCCCTGCCCTCCAGGGACAACTTTGTGGAATGCTGCCTCAGCAGAGTGGACAGTTGGGTGGAGAAGCCTTGCCTGATTTACTGGACTGCTCACATTCCACAAACAAGCCTGGTCCTTTTCTGTTAACTTGTGTTTGCTCATACTGTGTCTTCCACCTGGGATGCCCTTTCCCCTTTCTCAACCTGGGTACATCCTATAATCCTTCAAGGACCATCTCAAAAGTCAGGTCCCCTTTAAGGCTTTCCCTTAACGGTGCTCCCACCCTGGGGGCTTCTTGCAGTCTCCTAGCACGTTCTACATGCTTCTGTGATAGCACTTGTATGTGTCCTATTTATTTACTCACCCATCTGTCTCCTCTGCCAGATTGACTTCCTCAAGGGCAGGGAATGTATTTTTTCATTTTTGTAGATTCAGGGCCTGGAACACAGCTCCTAGAGAGATGTGTGTGGAATATAATGAAGTGCTGATTGTGTTTTGGAGTAGTTAGGAAAGGCTTTGTAAAGATGAGAGGAAGTCCTGAATGAGGCCTCAGAAGATGAGTGGGACTGAATAAGAGTGGGGGTAGAGGTAAGGGAAGGCAGCTCAGAGAGAGGGCTACCTAGAGATAGGACTGGGGGAAAAAGGGATGTTTAGAGGGAATAGGAGTAGCCTGAGATTTCTGTTAGATAAGGAACGCAGTAGGGGACCTTAAAGGAGTCTGGGAAGAAGAAGGACCTTATGTAAGTAGTGTGTCAGGTCTAATTTGGTAAGATATATCAATAAGATCTAGCAATTTGGTAAGTATGCATAAGGGGGCCTTACGTGAGTCAGGGTGGCTGCAGATGCCCATAGTGACATTGTGATCTGAGGACCCAGCTGCCAGATGGGGAATTTCAAGCATTATTCTTCCTGGTAGGGGTAGGGGTTTGGGGAAGGGATGTCTTAAGTTTAAAATAGTCTCCATACCTTTCTATAGTTGTCAGAGTTGTCCTGGGGTTTCTGCTTTGGTCAGTGCCTTTCCCTAGCTGAGTGGGAGTAGGGGAAGGGAGAGTCCTTGCTTTTTTTGATCCAGCAAGGCTGGTGCCTAAAGGAACCATTTCTTCCATCTGAATCTCAGGGTTGGGGTGGGGTGGGGTTGAAGCTGAGCAGAGTGGAGAGCTGGGCAGAGGCCCAAGGCACTGAAGCCAGTGAAGGGTGGAGAGAACCTGTTTACCATTGTGCACTGACCCAGGGCTAGAAGGAGCAAAGCGAGGGAATTCCGTATGGGAAAGGGAGGCAGGCCCAGAACTACCTTTGCATTGGGAGTAGAGGGGAGTGAAGCAAGCCAGACTCTCTCTCGTCCAGACAGGGAGCCTGGACACTGCCCTGCCTCCAAGTCAGGGGCTGCCAGACCGCAGGAGGGAGCACCAGGCTGCTATAGACTGTCTTCCTTTTCCACACTGACTCACAGTGTGGCCTTGGGCAGATCACTTATCCTCTGGGCTACAGGCCTCCCTGGCTATCTGGGGAGGGGGCTCACTGGGTGATCTCACAGTCCTCTCAGCCCGACTGTTGGCCATTTGCACACCACCAACGCACCCTCTTTTGCATTCCAGTTTCCTGTCATCGGTTATTATGATAGCATAAAAGCTATTTATACTTTCAGTCATTACCACCTCTTAGGTTAATGAACTCCAGAAGTTGTTGCCCAGTGTGCAAAGTAGGTCAGCTTTTTATTTACCCTCACTTCTTTTTCCAGCTCCTGGTAGGAGAAGGGATCTCTGTGTTCCCTGGATCTGTGATTAGCCATATTCTCTCTCAGTTTTCCACATTTCCATGTTGCTCACTTCTGCTCTTCTCAGCACAAAGGGAAGTGGTTCTTTATTGGGTGAGGAAGAAGAGGAAAGAGAATGTGACAGGTATTGAGGCAGTGTTACATGTGGGTACTTTCTCTTTATTAGATAGTTTAGTGCTCAAGTGGCAGCTTCCACTTCTAGGTTGTGTAACCTTGGGCAGATTACTCAACCATGCTGAGCTTTAGTTTTCTTGTCTATTAAATGGAGATAATAAAAGCTACTTCCTTGGGGAACTGTGTGCCTATGTAGTGCTTGGCAGAGCTAGTACATGGCCAGTGCTGGAAATGTGTCAGCTCTTACAGCTCTTACCACTGCCCTATGAGAAGGTAACATTGCCTCCATAGTATAGATGGGGAGCCGGAGGCTTAGAGAGTGGAGCTGTCTGCCACTTTAATACAGCTATAAAGTTGAAGAGCTGGGATCAGAAGCCAGGAGTTACAGTCTGTGTCATTAAGTAAATATTTTAATCTCTTGGGGCCTCAATTGCTTTTGTTTAAAATGGGGATAATCCTGCCCTGCTGCATGTGTATGTGGCTGTGGTATATGGATCAGTCAGATGAGAAAACAGATGTGAATGTGTGAGGTAAACTGCAAATACCATTTTCTGGCCACCCATTAGGCTGGTCCCTTATATATTTATTCTTCATTATAGTCCTATAAAACTGTGAGGTGTGTGTTATGGTCCCACTTAAAAATGAAGTTGAGACTTAAGGAGGGCAAGTATTTTGCCCATGGTCTCTCAAGTGGAGGATCTGTAATGGAAACCTAGGTTGGTAGGCTTCAAAGTCCCCACTCTGTTCACTCTCCCCCACACCCCAGCTGGCCTCCCCAGTGGTTGAGATGAGGAGAATCAATCCTTTGGCCTGTGACCTTGGGCTTTCTGCTGGAGCTGTTTTTCTCTTCCTTTGGGCTGATTTGGAGAGTAAAGCTTGGAAGAGTAGCTTAATTGGTTCCTTGGGACCAAGGTTCATCTTCCACTGTCACATAAAGAGGTCATGGGCACAGGGACCAACCTGACTGAGCCTGCCAACCAGAGAGGATGAGATATGCCCGGGCAGAAAGCAGACAGCTGGAAAGACAAGGGGAGCGAGAACCCCAACCTGCAGTCTCAGTAGCCTTGGGAAACAGTCTTGTCCCTCTGAGCTCTTGGAAGACCCCAGCCTCTGGGTTTGGGGAGAAGGCATGGGAACTGGTTGCTTACAGAGCATATGGAGTCAGTGGTATGCCACTGCCACCTTGGGCTGTGGCGTAGCACAGCATACCTAAGCCTAGCTCAGCCCAAGAGCCCAACAGAATCTGGGATCATGGGCTTCCAGGCAGCCTACCTTTGTCTCCTCTGTGCCACTCTCCCTTGGGAGAGGGTGGCTGGCAAATGGCACATTGCCCAGGCTTGCTGTCTCCAACTGAGGTTCTGCTTGCAGGCTGCATTCATTCAGCATTATCAGCCTCATTGAGCATTGCTAGTGGGCAGGCTACTCACTGAGGCAGTCAGAACACAGGAGGAGAGGGTTAGACTGTCTCTAGGGGTTTGGGGGCCAGAGATAGAGCTCTACGGCAGCATCTTTAGAACGGCCTGATTTCCCCACAGCCTTCCCAAGGGAGCCAGAAGCAGAACACAAGTCACTGTGGCAGAGGGGAAGCCCTGGTCCTGCCATTTATTAGCTTTGTGACTTTGCCCAAGTCATACAACCTTTCTGAATGGGTCAAGTTTTTCATAGGCCAAATGGAAATAGTAATTAATCTATGAGGGATCCACCTTACTGGGCTATTAGGAACACAAATAAAATTACTATAGGCAGCAGTGGCTTATAGCCCTGAATGCAGTGCAGATGAAAATCATGATGTCATGGCAAAAACCAGGCAGGTACCTGTTGAATACCTGTGAGGTACATACTGGGAGTTACAGAAGTTCAAGACCCAGTCCAGTTAGGGAGGGACAGTGCAGAACAATATGAGCAGGTTGGAATGACTTGCTCATTTTAGACTTCATGTCTTGATTTAATGAATTAGTGATAAAATCAGTTTTGGGGATTGCAATCAGCATTGAAAACAAAGAAATATCATAGAATAGTATAAAATTGAACTGAAATATCTGAGTGCATTAGTACATGTAAGAGTAAATTGTTTCATAAAATCTATTTCGGTTATATATGTGTGTGTATATATATATAATCTCAGTATAAAATGTATTTCTTACTGTAGGTCTCAGTTTAAAAACTTTGAGAAATAGTGTTCTTAAATCAGGATGAAAGTCTTCAGGTTGGAAGACAGTTAATGAGATCTAGGTAGGTGTGGAGGCTGAGGGCTTGACCTGTAGAGACAGAGGGGTGTAGTGCAAGGGTCAGAAGCATGGACTGTGGAGTCAGGCAGGCCTGGGTTTTAGTTTCAGTTCTGTCACTGCTACATGGCCTTGAATGAGGCACTTAACCTCACTAAGTCTTGGATTCTACTTCTGTAAAATGATATTATGGTAGGTTTTTAATGAAATGTACATGAGATAATATATGTAAACCATTTAGAAAGAAATTGGTAAATAGTAAATGATGTACAAATGACAGCTACTGTTGCTGCTGTTATCATTGAAGTGGTGGTTTTATATTGGGCTCTGAAAGGGTTATGGTGACTTGGAGAGGGGAGAAAAAAGGGCATTCCAGGTAGAGATGAGTGAGTGTCAAGGGATAAATAAGCAGAGTATGTTCCTGGTATGAGAATTGTACAGCCTTAGAAGGGGGTGTTGAGATTATAGGAAGAAGGTACCAGGAAAATTTTGGAATTACATGAGGCAGAAAGTTTTAACAGTAAAAAACTTCAGCAATAGGGTGGCTTCACCTGGAGATAACGCCCCATATCTGGAGGTATTCCAGCAGAGGCTGGGCTGCTAGAGACTGTTCTCCTTAAGTTCTTTTGATTGCAGAGACCCCCTCAGGCCACCTTAAGGAAAGGGGGGTTTTCTGAAAGGTGAGTGAAGCCCTCAGACCTGAAGCATCCCCCCATGGGCCATTTGATTCCTTAAACTGGTCACATGGTCATCTTCCCTGTCACTAGAAATAGGTTCATGCTCTCTTCCCACTACCAGGAGGAAGCCACCTCAGGGCCTATATCTCATCATGTTGTTAGTAGGGGCAGCCTGACCTCAACTTCATCTATGGCTCCTTTCTGGAGATCCTTTGAGGGTCAATTCACAATGCAAGCCATCCAATCATATAGGGAAACTGAGGCTCAGAGAGGGCAAGGGACTTGCCTGTTGTAGAAAGGATTCCTATATTAGACACCAGTTTGATCAGATGCTTTCTGAGGTCCTAACTGACTAGACTAAAGGATACGTGAATCTTCTGATTTTTAATAAATGGATAGCCTACAACTCTTCAGGGTACATCCTGTGCATAAAGAGAAGTCTGTCTGCGGTTAGAAAGCATGTGGTGTGCTGAGCACTAGGTACAACTAGACTTTCAGTATCTTCTTTCTCACCATTTCTCACCATTTCAACTCTGCTGATGGAGGAGAAGCCATTCAAATGACCATATTTCCTCAAAAATTATCTAATTTAAAGTTTTAAAAATCAAAATAAAATCTTTCAGTTGACATGTACATTTAAAGTAGTGGTGGATTTTTTTGGTATATTTCTGAGGAGGTCTTGCCAAATCAACGGTGTATCTTAGAATCCAGGAAATATGGTTGTTTGTTTTGTACCCAATTGAAATTCCGGTTTGAGGTCTGATGTTTGGGCTTCGAAACAGCCAAAGCTGTTATCTGGCATCAGTTAAAAAAGAAAAAACACTGAACTTGAATGTGTTCCCCTGTGTATCTGCATTTGGGAGAATGGGTATCTCTGAGGCCCTGCAATCAGATCTTAGCAACAAAGACAGACAGACCCAAAGGTTGAGGTGTCAAATGGGCATGTATTACAGGGGAATTCTTTGAAAACTGGTAATCTCAGGTGAAAGCCTTGCCCTCTATGAGCCTTAGTTTTCTCATCTGCTAAATGGGGGGATTTGATCAGACATGATCCACATCCATGACTGCCAAAACTTCCTATTGACTCAGTATGGGCACTCCCTTTTATTTAGTTAACTAGAAGGCTCATCCCCTGACTTGTATAATCGAGTGTTTTGTAGGTGGTGGAAGGCAGGATGGCTTGTGATGCATGGTTCTTTGGTTTCCGCTCCCTGGGTGTTTAGGGGTTGCCCGACCTGATCTAAAGGTGTGGTCTCTGCTTTTCATCTCTCAAGGAGGGAACGGGAGTGTCCTCATGCCTTGGTTTTGCCTCTAGGTAGTGAGAGTGTCAGAAGTTCAAGACTGGGATGACCAGTGTCAGTGTTTCTAGAGGCACCAGGTTTGCCTTAGGCTGTTGTCTCTCCTCAGCTGTTCGGCTCTGAGGCTATTCTCAGGCTTGTGCAGTTCCCCAGAAAAACTGCACTGAAAAAGAAGACCTGCCCTTTTGTGTCTCTGAGGCCTCCGCTCTGCCAGGGCCCCTCCCTCTGCTCTTCCAACCAGTAAAAGTCACAGCAGAGCATTTCCTTCCGTCAGAGAGAGAATCAGAATTGAGGTCTGGGCCAAGCTCTAGCCTCACCATGTCCTGTTCCTGAGAGCCTCCTCCCAGTCGCCTCAATGCCTTTAGTGGGAGGTCAGGCAGGACTGAGTGTAGGCTCTTGGCTAGGATTAGACTTGGATTTGAGTCTGGGTTTTTCCGCTGATTTACTGTTTGACTCTGAGCAAGATACCCTGTCTGGATATCTTTTTTAAATGGAAAAAATAAGAAGCAGCACAAAAAAGAAATTTAAAAGATCTATAATCATCTATTTTAAAAATAACTTTAAGAAGAGAGAGTGCATATAGAGGTGCACATATACATTTTGTTGTTGTTTTACTGATATTGCTCTGTAGGCTAAATAGTAAAACATCTATAAATACCCAGCCTACAAATGCTAGTCTCCTCCTTCTCATTTCCCCTCAAAGTTAGGTGAACTCATGAATTCCTGGGGACTCACTCCTTAGAAGAAGCCCACTCACTTGAAGTACCCTCAGGCAAAGCCAGGGATTCCTGCCCCAGCCTGCCTCAGCTGCTTTTGTGCCTGTCTACCTGCCTGGGGTGTGTCTCTATGCTAAGGTGTTTCCCCCAGCAGCTCTAGAGAGCACTCAGTGCTAGTAGAATGTTAACGCCATGAGGTCCAGGACTTTGTTCTGGTCACAGGAGTGCTTCCCCACAGCCTGCCCAGAGGCGCTGGCCCTAGAACAATGCTGACACAGTTGTGATAGCTGCTCAGTTAGTAGATGTACAAATACAGGTGGTATTTGTTGGGGCTTTGATGTGTGTGTAGAATTTTGATTGGTAGAGACAAGTTGGAGAGCGTTCCAGCAAAGGGACTGGCACGAGCAAAATTTGAAAGGTGGGAAAGGGCCAGGGTGTAATTGGGGAAACTATGAGTAACTAGTTTTGCTGGAGTGAAGAGGTGAGTATGTTATTTCTGTACTTGTTTGACTAGTTTTTTCATCCAACTCTGCACTTTGTACTTAGGCCCTCTGAAGAGGCTTATGTATCAAGACAAATCCAGGACAGGAATGTTTTGCTTTGGTGCACAAATGCAGGCACTCAGGCCTCTGCCTCAGAAAGACATTGTGACCCTTGGCCCCTTGACACATTGAGGGAATAGGCACTTGAACCTGATGTCTCTCTGGACTATGCTTTTCAGGGAGGGGGCAGAGTTTCCTCTCATCTGTGTTAGGGCATTCATGAGTTAGCAGCCCCAAAGGGAATGGCTGGAATGGAGGGCAGGGGGAAGAAAGAGGACTGACCAGACTGGCGGCTAGGGCCTAAGCCAAGGCCTTTGCTTCTCTTGGCACCTCTGATGGGCCCTGCCCTCTGCTCCACAGGCTGGAGGAAGTCCCCCTGGAGGTGCTGAGGCAGAGAGAGTCCAAGTGGCTGGACATGCTCAACAACTGGGACAAGTGGATGGCCAAGAAGCACAAAAAGGTGAGGGGCCTAGCCTTGGGCCTTGGGCTGGGAGTTGGTAGCCTGTGGAGGAAGAGGAAGAGGGAGAAACTATTTCAGCTTAGAGGAGCAGGGGCGTCTCCAACTGCCATTTGCCTTAGGTGTGCCCCATCTACCAGCTCTGTAATGGGAGCAGAAGCTGTTTGGAGAGCAGGGCCCAGCCTTCACTTGGTCCTCCCACATGACTTCAGACTCATGCAAATTTTGTCCTGTAGTCAAACTTCAAAGCTGCTCTTAGCTTAAAGCTTCTATGGGTAGCTTTCCTCCACCCCCTCCTGGGGAAGTCCTTACTGCTGCTTACCTATGGGGAGGACTTTATAATAATAAATGTCTAGAACATTTGCCATGTGCTGGACACTTGACTTGGATAACCCTTATAACAACCCAGTGAGATTGGTAGTAGTGGCATCTCCACTTTATAGAAATGACCTGCAGAATCAAAATTTGAACCAAGGTATCTAGTAATTTTAGTGCCTATGCTCTTTATCACCACAATAAGGGAACTTCCTTACTCCCTAGATTAATTTGATGAGTCTCCTATTGCCTCCTGGCTAAAGCAAAAAGAAAGAAAAGCAATCTCACAGTTTAATAGTCGTATAAAAACGAAAACATGAGTGGGCCTTGTCTAGTCAGCCTATCTTTAGGCATCAACTCTATTGCCTGGTAGGAATGTCCTTGCCCACCACTCTTATGAGTATGTGTTGATGCTCTTGACCCCCTCAGCAGGGTCTACTTACTCCCTGGCCTAGTGGAGGCCTGCTCAGAGCCACACAGCTGGGGTCTCTCTGTACAAGTTCCTAGTGCAGAGAGTGAACCCACTGGCTCGCTGTCATCAGCAGATACAGTGGTGTGGTCCAGGCTGGCACAGCTAGCTGCAGGGCCTAGCAGAAAGCTCAGGATCAAAGGTCAGGTATGGGCTTGGGCCCAGCCCCACTGCCGTCCTCTCTTCATGTCCCTGGCTAGCTGTGTAACTTTGGGTGAGTCACTTCATCCTTACAGCCTCAGTTTCACTCATCAAGTGGGAATGACAATCCTGTTGCCAGGCTTCTATGAGGTGGTGACTGTAAAGCCCTGTGCCCATGGGAAGAGAAGTGCAACTAGGCCTGGGCTCTTTTCTTGCTGTTCTATGTGGGCTTTAGGGGACTCGTTTTTTGCTTATTAGAATGTCTTTCTTTCTCTTTAAAAAACAAACAAACATATTTTTAAGGCAGCTGTTCCTCAACTGCCTCCAGTCTGACTCTGGGGTCTGTTTCCCTGCCTCCTCACCCCTCGGACTCCTACCCCGAGCTTCAGCTCCCTCTCCACTGTCTGTTGTGGTTACTAGTGACTCTGACCTTCTTGCCACAGCCTCCCTTGCAAATGGGGATTCCAGAGGGGTGCCTTGGGGAGCTACTCTCAGCAGAGGAACCAGCACCACTTCCTCTTCCCCTTTGCCTCCCTAACACTGTGGTTAGAGGCTGAGGGCTATCCTTGCCTAGCAGGGCCCACTATAGGAGGCTTCACTCCCCTGCCCCTACCCAGAGGCCCTAGCCCTCTGCTGTACACCTGCCACCTCAGTTGTGGCCACACTGGCCCTGGGAGGTTTGCCTGCCTGGCTGTGCAGGCTTGGGCTCTCCCTGTGGTGAGAAAGTCATGGCACAGGAAGGACAATACCTGTTTCATGAAGTGTGTCCAGACCCAGCACTATTCCTGGACTTATCCTGAGTCCCCAGGAGGGGGGCCCAGCCCTGTGGCTAGAATGCTGTCTTTCCTTCTAGGGCTCTGCTCAAGCAGTATGAATTCAGCAAGCAGGGTGTGGCCTTACTCAACAGCCACACAGGCCTCCTTTCCCAAGGCATTGCCTCAGAGAATGATAATCCCTTAGGCTTTCTGTTTACTGGAGCACTTTCTTTTGCTTTATCCTTACTGATCCCCACCATTGCCTTTTCCTAAGGCAGGCAGGTAGAGATTACCTCTGTGCTGAGGAGGATTCCAGAGGCCAGAACGGGAAAGGCTAACTGAACTCCTGGATTTCACTCCCCAGCCCTGAGCCTGAGTGAGGGCATGGCCTCTTTGAGAACCTTAGTGGACTGAAGGTGTTCCTGGGCTCTCCTGGAGCAGGCCAAGTATGACAGGGCTGTGATGATGTAGGAGCTGGTTCGGCTGAGCTTCACCCTGAGGGGAGCTTAAAGGACCTGTGACTCTGGGCCATACTACATCCCTTTGTCAAAACCTGCCCAGACTAAGAGGCTTCCTTAAGGAGACCCTTGTCTCACAGCAGCAGGAAACCGTTCCCAGAGTATGGAGCAGTTCCCTTCCACTCCCTTCCTCTCCCCACTTTGCAGGCAGTCCCAGAAGCTTAAGTTTGACTCCTGTGACCAGTCACTCTGCTCTTCCCCTCTTGCCCTTAGCCTCTGTCTCCTTCCTGGTTCTTGACTCCTTCTGACCCTTGGAAAGTTTTCTCTTGTTTGTGCTGGTCATCAGGAAGGCCAGGCTTTCTGTGTTCCCTCCTCTGAGAGTTTGCAATGGGACTGTTTGAGGGGGTTTCCAGGTGAGGGGAAGTTAGGTGTGATCTCAAGGCCCTGTAGCTCCTGTGTTAGGCATCCTCTTGGGATGGAGGAGTGGAGAGGAAGCCATCATTTATTGAAAACAGACTATTAGGCATGCCCCCCCATTCTAAGAGAATCCTTGGTATTGTCATGCCAATCTTTCTATTAATGAGAAGTAATTGGCTCAAGGTCAATGCTGGATTCAAACCCACATTCAGGTGCTCTTCCCACTGCCCTAAGTTACCATCTTCTTCATCCAGGGCAGGCTGCTTAGTGCAAGGGTTGAGGGGAGTGTCTTTCCCCTACCCCCATTCTGTAGGAGTTTTGCCTGGCTACCTTTGTTCTCATCCTTCTTGACCCTTAGCATTGAGGGTCAAGGAGGACGATCAGGGAAGTTGCCTCAGAGCCTCATTCAATCCCAAGCCCAGGAGGACCTTGTGTCCCTTCCTGGCTCTGAGAGGCCAGTGAAGTAGAAAGTGCATGGGACTGGATCCCTCTAGCCTGTATAGTGCAGCTAGGAGGTAGTGGGGTCCTCTATGGTGTGGTCACCTCTGATGGTATGGCTTTAATATTTTTCCCACTCTTTGCCTCATTTTCCCCATTTGTGAAAGACATGTTTTTTCAGAGTGGGTTTTGGCAGTGGAAGCCATTTTTTCTGATAAAAATAGCTAACGTATGAATTAAACAGTAGCTCTGGGTCATGAGCTATCCCAAACACTTCCTTCCTCACCTCTCCTAGTCTGTGAGTGGTAGGGAAGACCTGTGCCATTTTAGCACCCAGGCCAGCTGCCTCTGCCCTAGAATGGTAGCTCAGGGTTAGGGAGAGCAGAAGAGAGGGAGGAATTCTTGACCAAAACAAAGAGGAAGCCATTTTAATCAGCTCCTATCATCCTTCTGAATTGTGTTGAGATCTCTTCTTTCTAGGCTGGCTGTGTCCTGCTACCTAGCTGCTTAAACAAATACTCCCATGAAAGTGCCCCAGCCACATTCTTGTTCATTTCATGAGCTACCCTCCCTGTGGCTATCTCTGTGCCCCACACTGCAGATCCCTTCCTGGTGACATCCTATGGGGCTCCTCCAACTTGTATTGTTCAATTTTGATTCAGAAAATGGTGACAGATATTTAGAATTCGTGGTAGACCTCAAGAATACCTACATTGTCCTTGAACAAGGGGATGTGAGGACTCTGCCATCACCTGGTGGCAGCACATTTAATTGCAGTCACCACCACTCCTCGCCCTCCCCCATCATAGGATCTGCATTGTAGCAATGGTAGGAAAGTCCTCTTTTTCCCCATTTTCTGCTCTTGCTAATGTGCTCACTGAAGGCCTGCCAAGCACCAGCAGAGGGGCTGGGCTGGCACGCAGCCTCTGGGGGAGCTGCCATGGTGGATGCATTGGCACATTCCTCTCTTTTACTTTCAGATCCGTCTGCGGTGCCAGAAGGGCATCCCACCTTCTCTGCGGGGCCGTGCTTGGCAGTACCTGTCAGGAGGCAAGGTGAAGCTACAGCAGAACCCTGGAAAGTTTGACGTGAGTTGCCTTTCCTTCACCTTGTCCTTCCTTCCACATCTCTTGACATCTTTCCCATGGAGTGATCCTCTGTGCATTCACCTGGACCTCAGCACTATGAGCAATGGATGGAGCCACCCATCAAATATTTAACTGCCCATTCCAGCTTTTTTTCTTGACAGTCACTCAGGTTTGCTTTCTTGGGCTCAGAGGGCCACCACCCAGCTCTTGTTCATCAGGAGGGGACACTCAGACTAGTTCCTTGATTGCATGTGCTTAGGCCTTTGGGGGCTTGCCCAGTAGGGCCACACAACCCTGAACACTTCCTGGCCTCCCATTTTCTACTCTTTCTCTTGTCTCATCCAACCCCAGCCAGACATGATTCACCTGTGTAGCTTATGGGGTTATAAACACTAGGGGTGGCAGAGCCAAACTAATATCCTTAAGGGTCAGAAGCCATTTAGTGGCCAGGATAAGAACACCTCTCTATTCATGGGGCTGCTTGGGCTTTCCTGGTCTGGGAAGCTCCTCTAGCCTGCTCCCAACTGTGGGAGGCAGTTGGCTTTTCTGGGGTTGCCCCAGCTTATCTATCAGACCTGGCCCCAGGCATTATGGTTTCTCCCAGGCTCTTGGGACTGATGAGAGAGCTGTTGACATAGTTCATGCTTTAGTCCTGTGGGCAACTTGTACTTAGTCTGCTTCCCTGCTCAGTCCTCTGGATTTCCTTTTTATTGATTTTTTTCTTCTTTTAAAGTTGAGGTATGAATTTATATAGAGTAAAATGCACACATCTTAATTGTGTTGTTCAGTGAATTTTGACAAATAATACACATGTAACCAACATGCAAATCAAGATATAGAACATATCAAATGACAAATAAATGATTTTTCTTTGTGTAGTGCAGTTAACTCTTGAACAACATGGGGTGAAGGGTGCCAACACCCCTCACAGTTGAAAATCGAGGTATAACTTAAGTTGGCCAACTGCGTATGTGGATTCCCAGCATTGGGTCAAAAATACAGCTGACCCGTGAACCATATGGGCTTGAACTATGTGGGTCCACTTATGTGAGGATTTAAAAAAACTGTGTATATTGAAAACACTAATTTGAAAAGATATATGCACCCCTATGTTCATTGAAACATTATATATAATAGCCAAGATATGGAAGCAACATTGTCCATTGATAGACAAAGGATAAAGAAGATGTGTTAAATTTATATAATGAAATATTACTTAGCCATAAAAAAGTGAAATCTTACCATTTGTGACAACATGGATGGACCTAGAGAGTATATGTTAAGTGAAATAAGTCGAACTGAGAAAGACAAATACCTTATTATTTCACTTATATGTGGAATCTAAAAAACAACAACACAAAAACAAATGAACAAACAAAACGAAACAGATACAAACTTATAGATACAGAGAACAAACTGATGATTGCCAAATGGGAGGGGGGTGGGATGGATGAAAAAGGTGAGGGATTAGGAGGTACAAATTGGCAGTTACAGAATAGTCACAGGGATAAGTACAGCATAGGGAATATAGTCAATAATATTGTAATAACTTATGTATGGTGGGTGTCAGATGGGTCCTACACTTATCAGGGTGATCACTTCGTGAGGTATATAAATGTCTAATCACTGTTGTATACCCAAAATGAATATAATATTGCATGTCAATTATAATAAAAAATCTGCATATAACTGGACCCGTGCAGTTCAGTTCAAACCCACGCTGTTCAAAGGTCAACTGTACTTTGTGTTTCTAAATGGTACACATGCGTAAAATGTTCACAGAAATTGAAAGGAAATAGTTAAACTTTGTTGAAATCTCAACACACAGAGATGGCTCTGAGGTTAATGTTTTGACAAATGTCATGTCCTTCCAGACAGCACTGTGTGCAGAGCACACACACATACTCACACACCTTCCTGAATAGGTGACTCCACTTGCACAGGGAGATAGGTAGCAGAAGACTTGGGATTGACAGTTCTGAGTCAACCTAGCTTCCAGGTCCAGCTGCACCATTTTTCTAATCACAAAGCCTTGGGCAAATGACTTTTCTCTGACCTTCATCTGTGAACAGTATAATGATAGGACTTTTATGATTGCCTTCCATCTTAAGGATGTAACATAAGATGAGTCTTGAATGAAATTCCTAGAAGTTACTACCAGCTACAGCTATAATGGACATTCTTACCCACACAGGTCTTCCTGGAGCCAGGATCACCTCTCAGGGTTTCCAGGGCCTTCCCCACCCTTACCTTTTTGCCCCTGCCCAGGCTTTTTCATCTGGGCTTCCTGGCCTATCCTCAGGAAGGCACAGTCCATGGTGGGATTGGGTGGGCATTGCCCATGGGGAGGGGACGTTTCTTTAATACCTGGGATAGTTGTATCATCCTAGCCATCCCTAACTCCTAATATATTCTCTTGCCCTTGCTTCCAGGAGCTGGATATGTCCCCTGGGGACCCCAAGTGGCTGGATGTGATTGAGCGTGACCTGCACCGACAGTTCCCTTTCCATGAGATGTTTGTGTCCCGGGGAGGACATGGGTGAGCAGGCTGGGCATGGTAGTCTGCTGGTGGCTTTAGGCCCTGTTCCTCAGGAGTCAGAGGAGGTAAAATGAGTTTGAGGGTATATGGAACCCAGGAGCTAAGGGCCCCAAACTCTACTTTTAGAGTTTTCCTTCCTTGGTTTGAGTCTGATAGGTCCTCTTAGTGTCTCTTCTTACCTCTTGGGCAACTTTCATCATTTACTCCACAGTGTTAGAGCTTGCCCGGCCTGATCATCTTCTGGAAACAGGTTTTAGTATGGAGAAAGAGTGTTAGAGATAGTGGGGTGAACAGAGGGTATGTAGGAAGGGAGAGATGTGGCAGGCCAGGGTACCAAGACAGACACTTGGAGTAAAGGTGGGCTGGCTGAGGTGCCACAGCTTATGAGTGAGGGGTCATACCTCCAGCCCCCAACTCATCCTTACCGGGTAACTGTATCTGGCATCCTGCCCTAGTCTTACGGCCTGCTTTCTCTGAGGCTCTACTCTCACCAGTCAAATGGAGGAAGCCCCTTCCTCCATCCTCTGGCCGTATGAGAGTTTGTGTGCTGCAGTGGGAGACTGAACCCCTTGGTGACCACAATCGGGTCACATCCCCTTTCCAGAGAAGTGCATATTCTGAGACAGATCTAGTCTAATAGGGCACAGATGAGGGCAGTGGGTGGCAGAGTCACACATGTCATTCCTGCAATGCTTGGCCTCTCCACAGTCAGCAGGACCTATTCCGTGTGCTGAAGGCCTACACGCTGTACCGACCTGAGGAGGGCTACTGCCAGGCCCAGGCACCCATTGCCGCTGTTCTGCTCATGCACATGCCTGCTGAGGTACCGCTAGGCCCTGGGCAAGCAAGTGGGCGGGAAAGGAACACCCAGCAGCAAGGCCTTATGTGTCTCTCATCCACAGCAAGCATTCTGGTGCCTAGTGCAGATCTGTGAGAAGTACCTGCCCGGCTACTACAGTGAGAAACTGGTGAGTGCTTGCTGGGCCCAGGACCTGTCCTGGAACCTTCCCCAGGCTGGACACCATTTGTGGCCACTCCACAGGCACTCCTGCCCCCACCTGAAACCTTCCCAGCCTTCTGTTGCTTTCAAGCTAAAGTCCCCAGGCCTGCTAGGGTCAGGTCTCCCAGGCTCCAGCATCATCAGTTCCACACTTGTTTCCATCTCAACCATCAGCTGTCTGGCCGCTCAGCAGGATCACAGTTCCTCCAGTGCACCAAGTTCCTCCCTGCCTTGGCATAGACTTAAACCTCTGTCCCTTTCCTTCCCTTCCTTCTTCTAACTCCTCCTTTCTGCCCTCAGGGAGCTTTCCTTGACCCTGACAAGTGGCACCTCTGGCACATACTCACCCAGTGTTCCTGCCATGTTCTGGGCACTTAGCCTCCCTCCCACTCTCCCTAGTCTTTTTGCTCCTGTGACTCATGTCTCTCTGCCCTTTTTCACATGTTCATAAGGGGGATTGGCAGCCTGTTGGCTGCTCATTGTATCCCAGAACCCAGCATGAGGCTGGCTCCCTGTATGCAGTAGCCACCTGCAGAAGGAATTAATGCTTGCCTGGTGCAGGGGGCGGGGGCGTAGACCCTGCCCTGGCTCATGCGGGCCCATGGTCATGGCCTCACTGTTCCCCCAGGAGGCAATCCAGCTGGATGGGGAGATCCTCTTCTCTCTGCTACAGAAGGTATCGCCTGTGGCCTACAAGCACCTCAGCCGGCAGAAGATCGACCCACTGCTCTACATGACAGAGTGGTTCATGTGTGCCTTTGCCCGTACCCTGCCCTGGAGCTCCGTGCTGCGTGTCTGGGACATGTTCTTCTGTGAAGGTACTGGAAGGTACAGAGCTGAGCTCTGGGGAGCACCCCTGCCCCCAGCCCAGCCCACAGGGGGTCTCTCTTTTCAGAGAAACTTCCTAAAGGCCCCCTTGCACTCATTGCTTACACCCCTATACAGGAGTGAAGATCATCTTCCGGGTAGGGTTGGTGCTGCTGAAGCATGCCCTGGGCTCCCCAGAGAAGCTCAAGGCCTGCCAGGGCCAGTATGAGACTATTGAGCGGCTGCGAAGCCTCAGCCCCAAGATCATGCAGGAGGCGTTTCTGGTCCAGGAGGTATGGGTCCCGCACCTTCCCCTTACCACTTGGAGGGGGAGACATGCAGGCCCTTTGGAGGGGAGCCTGGTAACCTTCTGTCCCTGAGGGTGGGTCATTGGTCCCAGGCTCAGTGTTCAGCAGCCCAGCATCCTTCTATCTGAACAAGAAGAGGGGCCCAGAGAGGCCTAAGTTTGTGGGGCCTTCCTGTTCTGAACCATTTGGGAATGAGAGGAGCTACAACCTACCACTCCCTCTTCCTCCCTAGTACCACATCCATGGCCTTGGCTTTAATTTCCCTTTTTCCTTTCTTTTGTGGATTTTTGTCTCTTAGAGGCTGTAATTAGGTGACACATAGTTAGATGAGTGGAGTCATGAGCTGTGGGCAGCTTTTTCCTAGGTAGTAGGTCTCAAGTGCCTAGCTCACCACCACTAGGGGACCAGACTGTCATTCCTCCTGTGGTCAGCCTTTAGTGACCAGGACTGGGGGACTCTGAGGCAGAGTGGGGACTCAGCCTGGGAGGCAGAGGGGAAGATTCTTCTGGTGCCCACCTGCCTGTCACTGTTCCCACAGGTGATAGAGTTGCCAGTAACAGAGCGCCAGATTGAGCGTGAGCACCTCATCCAGCTACGGCGCTGGCAGGAGACCCGGGGTGAACTGCAGTGCTGCTCCCCGCCCAGACTGCATGGTGCCAAGGCCATCCTAGAGGCAGAGCCAGGCCCCTGGCCCACCCTGCAACCTTCACCATCCATCCGCCTGCCCCCAAATGCCCCGCTCCCTGGCTCCAAAGGCAAGCCCAAGCTACCCAAACAGATTCAGAAGGAGCAGCAGAAGCAGAAGACGAGTGGGCAGCTGGAAAAGACCCCAACGCCAGATCAAGCCAAGGGGGCAATCGCTGGGGGAGATGCATGTCCCCCACAGGATGTGCCCCCAAAGGACCCTGTCCACCAGGACCCAGCCCTTCAGGACTCAGCTCCCCAGGTTTCAACCCACCATTGCTCCCAGGAGAGCCTGACATCCCAAGAGAGTGAGGACACCTACTTGTAACCCTGGCGTCTCAGGCCTCCAGGGCGGGGTCTCCACACACCTATATGGTTCACGGACTGACACTCTAGGGCCTGCCCCACCCTCTGAGGGCCCGGCTGCCTGGCCACTGGGTACAGAGAGCCTGGCTGGCCCAGTACAGATTCTGCCTGAGCCTCCTTATTTATTTTCTCCAGAGTGGAGCTCAGTCCAGCCCAGCTGGGGCAGGCAGAAGTGAGGGCCTCACGCAGGCCCCTCTTTCTGGGGGAATGCTCCCCAGGGCTAGGGCACTGACATGAGGGGAGAGGGGGGCGGTGCTCTTTGTGTAAAATAGAAACATGGTTTTGTACAGAAATAAACAGGTTTGTATAGAGAGCTGGTGTGCAGCTAGGAACTGGGCAAGGGGGTGCCACCCCTGGTGCTCGGCATCTCTTTTCTACTCCCTACAGAGCCCTCATCCTGGCCCTAGCCAAACACCAGAGCCTCTCTGAGAAGTACTTTTGCCAGAGGGGATGTCAGGTCCAGGGCCAGCCCCTGTTCCTGGTCCCCATTTACCCTCCCTCCATCCCTCTGCCCCATGTCTACCATCTACAATGGATGAGGGTCTCCAGACTGGAGCCCAGTGCTAGGGCAGAGCAGGGCTTACTCCCCACGCTTTGATTCCTGCTCATCACTGATGGGGTGGGGCTCCTTAAGATCCTTTCGGGTTATTCCTCTTTAAGGTCTGGCCTGGATACCACTTTGGACCTAGTTTTTTTTAAAACTTTATTTATTGATTTGGGAGAGAGAAACATTGATTTATTCCACTTATTTATGCATTAATTGGTTGGTTCTTGTATGTGCCCACAACCTTGGTGTATCAGGGTGATGCTCTAACCAACTGAGCTACCTGGCTAGGGCCTCAATAAGGCTCTGAGTGTTCATTCTGGGTTTTGTACTGGCGCCAGAGATGGGAGACCATGAGTGCCCTCACATGTACAGCCCAGGTTTCCACTAGAAGAGGGGAGAAGGCTGGGTCTTTGATCAAGGGCCGCCTGTCATTTACTTAGCATGTTCCATGCTGGGTGGTTTGTGTCACTAGCTGATCAGGTAGGCTCTATTATTATTTCCATTTGGCAGATGAGGCAACAGAGGAGCTGAGTAAGAAAGATGAAGCTGGTCTAAATTTGCATCCAGATCCACTCAGCTTCCTGACCAGGGTGCCAGATGACCTGACTGCCATTGAGGGCCCAGGCAGGCTTTATGGTCACAACCCGATGACTGGTGAGGTTATGGACAGGGTGTCCCTAGGAGAGGCCCCCCTTCTGCTGAGGAAGCAGCTTTTCCAGTCAAACAATAGCTGCTGTTCCTGGCAGGCCACCAAGCTGGGTTGGGCTATGGAGGGGAGGGTGCAGGAGAGGGAAGAGTAGAGCCTCCCTAGGAGCTTTCAGGCATCTCAGGGCTTTAGTCTAGAACATCTTGTTCTGATACAGCTGGGTATACTGAGGCCTGTGGAGGTCAAGGGTCAGGGCAGGCCATCACTTCCTGCCTCCCAGCCGTCACATCAAGCCTGTGGCTTTCCCACCCCATCTGCACCATTGATGAGGGTCTCAGCTTTTAGGACAGTCACCTCCCCTTGACCCTCTAGGGGACAGGCCAGGATGTGGCAGCTGCACAGTGTTCCACAGGAATCCACTGAGCCAGAGAGTCCAGGGAGGGAAGGCACTGCCCCACTTCCATCCGCTTACGGTGGAGGCTCCCAAGCAGGCAGGAGGCCTGTGTAGGCCTGCTGGGTCCCAGTCAGGCCTGAGGCCTGCTTTAACCTGCTTGGCTCAGAGCCTCAGATCTGAGGCCTGGAGATGATTGAGCCAGACAAGGGCCCCCCAGAGCATGCTCGGTCCTGCTACTGGGCCAACCGAGGTGTGCTGATGCCTGCTCAGCCTTGGGGTCTTCTTAGACCTGAGGAGGCCTGAGCAGAACCCAATCCTAACTTCAAAATGAGCCCAAGTTGGTTCTCAAAAGCTTCAGATCTGGGGCATCTGCCAGTGCTAGGGGCCTCCTTGGGCATGAAGCAAGTTTAGATATGCTCAGACTGGATGGGTTTTTCTAATGGCTGCTGGCTTTGGAGGCCTCAGCAAGGCTCAAGCCTCAGGTCTGTGATCTGAGTACCCAGTGAGCCCCAGAAGTCAGCCTTGGGCATGGCTGGCCTTAGTCTTGAGGGGGCCTCCTTAGCCCTGGCTGCCTTCAGCACCCTACCCAACAGTATGACAAAGATGGATGGGGCCCTTACTATTTCTGTGACCCTGGTGGAGAGACTTATCCCATGAGAGGAAGGAGGAAGAAAGGTGCCAGGACACTGTTGAGAGAATCATAGGGTTCCTAGGGCTGCAGAGTGGACCGCAACCCCTCCATGCTCCAGGGTTTTGGAGGCAGCGCTCTGGTCCCAGACAAGCCCTGATTTGCCTCGCGGGCCTTCCAAGCCTCAGTGACCTCAACCATAAGGTCCATATGGGGGCCTGAAGGGCAGAAACGACCCCACGTCTCCCACAAGCTTGCCACCCCACGATCCACGGGCTACTTGTGGAAGGGTGGAGCTCCGAGAAGAGGCGTGGCACGGGCGGGGTCTGAAGGACTCTACGGGGTGGGGTCAGCGGGTGATCCCTAAGCCATTGCTAAGGGGCGGAGCCAGTCCGGGCGGTGCTCAGCGGACTGGAGGAGCGGGCTGAAGCTCGGCGTTGGAGGAGGCGTGGCTGCCCCTGATAGGCCGCGCGTCTTGCAGGGCGTGGCCGTCAGGGAGCCGGACGCGGCCAGCGCTGGGCGGGTCCGAGGCGTAGCGGCGGCGTTGACTGGGATGTGCGGCGGCTCCTTTAAGCCCTGGCACCGCCCCCCCCGCCCCGCCCCGCCCCCGGCGCGGCCTGGGTCTGGCTGGCGGCCGGGTCCGGTCCGCACGGACCGCGATGGAGCTGCACATCCTAGAGCACCGGGTGCGGGTGCTGAGCCTCGCCCGCTCCGGTCTCTGGCTCTACACCCACCCACTCATCAAGCTGCTATTCCTGCCCCGCCGAAGCCGGTGCGCGCCCGGGTTCGGGGCCACAGATTAGGGTGGGCTCCACTATCGCTCCGGGACGAGGTCGGAAGATTAGAGTCGCCGCGGGGCGAGCGGGGGGCGAACGGGAGCGGGCGGGGAGGGCCCTTCCACCCCACCCCTCCGGCCGCCATCCGGCCTGGCCTTACCCTCGCCGGGACCGCCGCCTATTCCGGGCCAGTTAAGGCGCAAACAGCCTAAGGTGGGCAATGCTGAACTCCGAGTGGTATCAAATGGGGGTATTCCTTCCTGGCGACTGCGGGGAGCTTCTTCCAGACGCCTCCCATCGGGTCCGAGGGGCCGGTCTAGGCGACTCCGGGTCCGACGCCCCGGGTCAGCCTCTCCGACCTCCCGGAATGGAGAGGCGGGGGGCTCCTGCGGAGGCGGGAGGCGCGAGGCGGGAAACTGCTCGCGATTCCGGGGGTGGGGCCCACGCCCCGCTGGGAGAAAATTGAGGCTTGAGGGGGCAGGGAGGGGTCTTTACGGGCGGATGGAGCGAAGCCTACCCTCCTCCTCCCAGCCCAGGCTGAAGATGTCCCCTACCCCCAACCAGGTGCAAGTTCTTCAGCCTGACGGAGACTCCCGAGGATTACACGCTCATGGTGGACGAGGAGGGCTTCAAAGGTGCGGCCGGGCTGGGGAGGGACGGCGCGGATCTCACTAGGTGCTGGGTCCAGTGACCCAGGAGCAGAGGCCGTGAAGGCAGATGGATCTGGGTTCAACTTGGACGCCACCACTCACTGGCTGTGTGCCCTTGAGCAAGTCATTTCCCCTCTCTGAGCTTTGTTTCCTCTTACATAAAATGGGTATAGTTATGATTCTGACTAATAGGGTCCCAGGAGGGCTTTATAAACAGGCTGCGTGTGAAGGGCACTTAGCAGCCTCAGACTGGCAGCAGGGCCTCAGTTAGGCTTGCTGGCAAGAATCAGGGGTTCCTGTGGCTTTTATATCCCTCTGGCCATTATTTCCCCCTGGACTTCTCTCCCTGGTGCTGTTCAACCCCTCCCTGGCTGTCTGGGAACTCCAGGAGTCTGAGGGTTGGGGAAGGAATGCAGGAGCAGGCAGCCAGCCTAGGCCAGCGTCCTGGGGGCCGGCGGGGGCAGGGTGGGGGGCAGGGACCTCTTAGCTATGCTTGGGCAATTAGTAGCCGTTCTGGCCTCAGCCCCTGGTCTGGACTGGATGCCAGCCTGGCCCTTCCCTGGCCTCTGGAGCTGACATCTGGCTCCTACTCCTGCCAGCCTGACCTATCCTCCCAGGCCTGGAGTCTCAGTCCAGCCAAATGGAGACCCATCTCCCACTGCGCTGCTTCAGGCCTTATTTTCCCTGTTTGTACTGCAGGAAAGTTTGGGTCTGTTAAGGAGGAAAGGCATCCCCCAGCCAACCTGGTCTAATGACGCCCCCTCGTGGCGCCAGGCGGTATAACACCTCTGTTAACCCGCAGAACACTCACGAGGTACACACTGTCATCCCATTTTACAGATGAGGAAACTGAGACTCAGAGAAGTTAAATCATTTGCACTAGGTCAACAGCAAGTAAATGGTGAAGCTGGGATTTGAATCCAGGTCTGGCTAAATCTGGAGCTCCAATCTTAACTGGAAAGTTTCGGTCCCTGGCAGGCTAGCACCTGAAGCACATCTCAGTCCTTGCATACATGCAGGTGTCAGTAGCAGAACTTGGGAGAGAGAGATAGCCCCAGTCTCTAGACCTTGTCTTACCTTGGTAGAGCCCTTCAAGGCACAGACAGGGAAAATGAGGGGCAGGGGTCAGCCCTGCAGTCCCTGACTGGTCGTGCGCCCTCTGCCTCCAGAGCTGCCCCCATCTGAGTTCCTGCAAGTGGCTGAGGCCACATGGCTGGTGATGAATGTGTCATCCCACAGCGGTGCAGCAGTGCAAGCTGCTGGGGTCACTAAGATTGCCCGCTCAGTTATTGCGCCACTGGCAGAGCACCATGTGTCTGTGCTGATGCTGTCCACTTACCAGACGGACTTCATCCTGGTGAGTTTCACACAGGTGCTGATGTAGGGAAGGGTGGGTATGGCTGCCTGGGGACCCATGTGATATGCCATCTTCCTGTGGCCCAGGTGCGGGAACAGGACCTGTCCGTGGTGATTCACACACTGGCCCAGGAGTTCGACATTTACCGAGAGGTGGGCGGGGAGCCCGTACCTGTTGCCAGGGATGATTCCAGCAATGGCTTTCCCCGTGCTCAGCATGGTGAGGGTGCCCATTGACACCCAGACCTGGGCGGGGGGCTCCTCTTCCCACTGAGGCCCTGCGCTTGTGCAGGTGTGTCTGTGAGTGTGGGGAGACTAGTTGACACTGACCACCTCACCAGATAGGGAGATGAGAGTGGGGAAACCAAAGCTGATGCCTGTAGAACGGGATGCTCCACCCAGCCCAGGCCCCTCCCTAGTCGGCCACCAGGGGGCGCCCCAGCCCATGGTCCTTTTTTCCACAATCTCCACCTCCTGGTTCCCTCCTAACAGGGCCCAACACCACGGTGCA
The DNA here is from genome assembly GCF_964146895.1 of Miniopterus schreibersii. Lineage (NCBI taxonomy): Eukaryota > Metazoa > Chordata > Mammalia > Chiroptera > Miniopteridae > Miniopterus > Miniopterus schreibersii. The sequence goes on from NC_138122.1 coordinate 16,002,731, forward strand.
TCCCATCCAGAGCCCGCAGAACCGCTTCTGTGTCCTCACACTGGACCCTGAGACATTGCCAGCCATCGCCACCACCCTCATCGATGTCCTCTTTTACTCTCACAGGTGGGCCTCGTCTGCATTTAGCCTTTGTCACGTCACCATTCCCTATGCTCTCTCCTCCCACCTTCCTCCCATCCCTTGGTTCTGTAACTCTGTGCCCTGTTCTGTGTCTTGGGTTCCTGGCAGCCTGCGATGCCCATGAGCCCTTCACTGATGTTGGGGGAAGGCCCCAGTGCTATAGTTGGAGCCCTCTTCTGTAGTGTGGGCAGAGCCAAGCTGGAGCCATGCCCTGTTCAGGCCCTCTGGCCCTGGGGTCCTTTGGAACAGGGAGGGTTCATCGCCCTCCCCAGCCCCCACCCAGCACCATCAGAAGATCAGGGTCCTAGGACAGGGAAGGAAAGTGGCCCAGAGACAGGAGGGCCTGCCTAGGGATCTCGAGGCTGACTGGGAGGAGATGGAGTGGGCTGGGTACCCAGCAGAGTACCTGAGCCTCCTGTCCCTCACCAGTGTCCCCAAAGAGGCAGCCCCTGGCGATCCTGGACCCAGCTCCATCACGTTCTTTGCCTTCTCCCTCATTGAGGGCTACATCTCCATCGTCATGGATGCAGAGACGCAGAAAAAGTATGTGACCCTTGACCGAGGGTGAGCCACAGACCCTAAGCCGGCCCAGGGAGGAAAGAGGTGGAGCATCAGACTCTGAAGTCACCAGGCCCACCTGTCTTCCCAGGTTCCCCAGTGACCTCCTGCTGACCAGCTCCTCAGGAGAGCTGTGGAGGATGGTGCGCATTGGAGGACAGCCCCTGGGTTTTGGTGAGGACTGTTTCCTTGTGTTGGGGGCTTGGGAAGGGCTTGTGGGGTGACCAGGGTGATCCATATGAACCCGTCCTCAACCCTCAGATGAATGTGGGATCGTGGCCCAGATCGCGGGTCCCCTGGCTGCAGCTGACATCTCTGCCTATTACATCAGCACCTTCAACTTTGACCACGCCCTGGTGAGCACCACGGGTTGGGGTAGGGGCTCCCGAAGGGATACTAAGGCCCAGAAAAATGGAGGGACAAGAGGTAGTCCCAGTGAGCCAGGAAGTTGGGACAGCCCTGACCCCTTCCTCCCCCAACCTGCCCACAGGTGCCCGAGGACGGCATCGGCAGCGTTATTGAAGTCCTCCAGCGACGGCAGGAGGGCTTGGGCTCCTGAGGCCAGAGGGGAGCAGCAGCCTCTGTGCCCTTCCCTCACCCCAGGCTTCCAGAGACTTCTCTAAGCTATTTCCTCAAGCTCTGGGATGAGCCCACTTCCCTCTCCTTTCTCCCTCATTCATGCAGGGGGACCCCTCCTTCTGCTCTCTGTATGTAAGCTGCGTGCAGGCACCGGCTCTCACGTGGACACGTGTGTCTGCCCACACGGGAACACGGTGCTCTGGGCTTCCACAGGGACGCCCTCAATCCGTCACTCCCCGCCCAGCCTCGGCTTTGCACATTCCCTGCCTGAGGCTCGAGCCATCCCCCCTCTCAGCACCCAGGCCAGCTGCTCCCTGGACAGGGCCCTAATCTCCGTTCTGCCTCTGGTTGGGCTGCCTTCCCTGATCAGGGGAGCTCTGACAGTGCCTCCCCCTCACGGGGCCTCCGAGAAAAGTATTTTTACATCTCTCCTCTTTTTTTTTAATCAATTTGTTAATAAAGGGCTTATAGTGACCAGGCTGGGCTGTGGTCTTTGGGTGTTGTCTGAGCCTCAGCCACAGCCGCTGTGCTGCTCTTCGGGCCCACTGCCTGAGGCCCTGGTCTCCTCGTGTAGCTGGCGTGGGGCTGGGCTCGCCTTGCCTCACTCAGTTCTCACCTCAAGAGTGGTAGATGCACCATCGCCATTGGAGCTGAGGAATTGGAGCTTTGAGAGGTGAAGTAATTTAGCCATTTACGTGATTCCTATCCAGGGCTGCCTGGCTCTGAAGTCTGGGTTCTTCTTTATTCCTTGCTGCTCCCAGGGTAGCCCAGAAGGTTCTGAACATGGGTAGAAACTCCCAGACCCTCGTGCCTGCGTGTTCCCTGCTTGCCCTGCCACCATGGGTATGGCTGACCTGTTGGGAAACCTCAAGGAGGGCCCAGGAGCACCTTTTTTCCAGGCCGCTGCCTGCTTTCTTTTGGACCATGCCTGAGTCTGGCTGTCCCTCATAGGAGTCCCTGCTGGCCAAGAGATCAGTCAGTTCCTGCCACCAGGGCTCTCCTGGCGTAGTGGTGGGAGGGGGTCAGCCAGCGTGGGAATTTGGGAGTCCATACGCTGGTCTTCCCCTCGCCAGGGGGACAGGACAGGGGCCTGGAGGCTACCTGGAGCCCACTCTGCTCTTGATGGCGACATGCCTGGGCCAGAAGCTCAGTCAGCACATCTGGGTCCAAGTTTCCTGTCATGGAGGAGCCACCTCCCCCCTGTGTGAGGCTGGGATTCCACTGTGGCCTGACGGGGCCCCACAGATGCAGCAGGGAGGTTATCAGGTGCCTTCAGCCCAGGCCCGCCCGCGCTCAGGAAGGGAAGAAGGGTGTGACTTCGTCGTACTCAGAGCTTGTGGTGGCTCCCCAGAAAAGTCAGAACGGGGGCCAGGCCTCTGGCAGTGCGCCCGCCCTGGCCCTGGGAACCTGGGGGCCTACAGATCAGAGGAGCTGAGAGCACATCCTGGCCTGGTGAGTGAGCATTCGGGGACCCTGGGCCAGCCATTTACCCTTGGCCTCAGTTTCCCCATGTGCATGGAGGCCTAAGAGTCAGTTCCTTCAGGACCCTATGCCCTTTTGCCCTGGGTAGGGGGCATTTCTTTACAGTTTGTCTTTCGTCGGGGGGGGGTCCCAGTTCTCCCTGTAGTGCCTGTCATGGACCCTGCCTGGCTGCAGTGATGTCCTGGGCTGAGGTGGGGGTTTTAGAACCAGAATTACTGCAGCTGCTTGACCTGCAGCTAGAGAGTTCCTAGCCCCACATTCAGCTCTAGACGTTTGTCCATCTGTCTGTCTCTCTTTGAGTCCCTGCTTGATTTCAGTGTTTCTGCCATCCTGGCTTTCCAATTGCCTCAGGCCTCGCTCAGTCCCTCAAACCCAGCATCAGTTAGTTCTTGGGTCTGCCCACAGGACTAGCCTGGGTGAGGAGGTCACGGGCATGCCCGGTGGGCTGGTCTGACTCAGACCCAGGCCCGGGGGTTAGCATACCCACGTGTGTCCCTTCATGTGTGTGTGTCTGGCTGGAGGGATTTTAGCTCCCAGGGTATCCTTGCAGGTCACTGGGCCAGCTCTCGACCTTCAGTGAGTTACAGGAAGGGAGATCTGCTCTGGGAGTGCCAGGGAGACTGAGACCCCTTGGGGTCAGGCATACAGGCTTGGGAGGTACCGGGGGACACTCAGCTGAGAAGGGCACTTTCCAGGGATATGACCCTGGGCCTCACCCCCTGCTGATGCCTGGATGTTGTCAGACAGGCCGTGAGCTGTCCCAGGCTGAGGTGGGGGCTCATGGAACCACATCCTTGTCTCACCCAGGCCCTGGGAAGGTTTTAGGGCAAAGAAGTCAGCCTGGCCAGCCCAGGCCTGGGGGCAGGCTCATCGTGGGTCATTCATGACCGGGGTTGGGGCGCTTGATGCCATGTAGCCCGCCTCCTTGTCGTCCCAGCCCTGGGAGCCCCAGTCCACCTGTCCGCATCCGCGCAGCCACTCCCGCTGTGAGGGTCAGGGCCCCAGACTATGGAGCCTGAGTGCTTGTCGTCATAAGGCTGGCAGCCCGGGCCTGGGAGGATCCTGCCCACTGTCCCTCGGAGTGGGAAGGTGCTCTCAGCCCTCCAACCGCCAGCTCAGTTTCTGGCGTCTGCAGGGAGGATGTGGACCTGGGTGGGGGGCTCTTGGGTGGGTGGGGACGGGCGATGCGGAAACCTCAGGCAGAGAGAGTCAGCTGCTCATTTCCACCTTTCTGATTTTCATGCCCGTACAGAGGAAGCGAACTCTTAAATCCTCCTTGAAGATATTTAAGCAGAAATTCAGGGTTTAAAGTCCTCACTCCCCACCCTGGCCAGCGGCTCAGCTGGTCGAGCGTCTTCCCATGCACTGAAATGTTGCTGGTTCGATTCCCGGTCAGGGCACATGCCCGGGTTTCGGGTTGATCCCCGGTAAGGGGTGTGCAGGAGGCAGCTGATCGATGCTCTGCTCTCACATCAATGTTTCTCTTTCTCCCTCCTTTCTCTCTCTCTCTCAAAAAAATAATAAAATCAATAATTTTTTTTTTTTTTTTTTTAAAAAGGGCCTCACTCCACCCGGGCCAGGCAGGACAGTGTGGTCCCATGCTTGCCAAGTTGCTCCAAAACTGTATTCTTGGTCCTACGTGGAGGGCAGAATAAGCTGCACACCTTCTTAATGTCCAGCCAGGTTCCAGGATTCCACTGGGTGGGAAGGGACCAAGCAGGAGCCGGGAGGGAGAGCCCAGTCTGCAGCTAGCTGGCTGAGCATGGGGCCCCTGCTTCCCCCATCCCTTTGTGGGGGAGCAAGAGGGGTACTCCATTAATTCATGTATCCAACACATGCTCTTTATCCCCCTTAACACAGGGGGGAAAGAAGAACAGAGAGGTGAAGTGACTTGCCTGAGGTCACATAGCTGGGCATGGCAGAACCGGAATTCAAAAAGGAGCCTGGGGAGGTTCCCTGGGGGAAGGGATACTTTAGCTGAACCCTGAGGGATGAGATGATTTTGCAAGATCCCTCGCAATCCCAGCTGTCTGCGTTGGTGGCTGGATGTCTGCTGCTGGTGGCAACGAGTGCGTGGGCAGGCACGCGAGGCCTGGCCCTGGCTCCTCCCTGACCCTGGGCCCGACCAGATGGGTGTGTTGGGCAATGGCTGTGATTTGTGTCTCACTTTCCCAGGCCAGCCCTGCTGCTGAGGTTCTAGAGCCAGGGCTGTCTCAAATGCCCAGAGCCTCTTTCTCAGGAAGATGGTCATGGCCAAGTGGATGCGTGAGCTGCACGGGTGTTCATGTGCAGGGCTACATTTGCAGTCAGTACAGGCCTTCATGTGCATCTGTATAGATAAGTCTTTCTGCAGAAGGTGTGCATATATCCATTTACACATGTGTCTAAGTGTCAGTGCATCCTGGAATGTGCCTGTGTCTCTGCTGGAGGTGTGCAGGGCTATGGCTGTACATGCATCCGATTGTGTATGAGCATCAGTTGTGTGCCTGGCTCCATCTCTGCATGTGTCCTGTGTGTGTGCAGCTGGAGTGTGCACCTGTGCCTGTGTGTACATGTGAGCATGCGTGGTACACATTTCTGTGTCTGCTCTTGACTGTGGCTGGGGAAGTTTGCTTTATGCCCATGTGTATGAGCACGTGCATCTGCATTTTTTGTGTTTTCATGTTCACGTACGTGCCCATGTGTACCCTACTGTCCCCTTTCCTTCCCTGGATCCATACCCGCTCAGGCCTTCCTGCCTCTCCCTGATCCCTGAAGGCCTAGCTCCCTGCGGTCACCAGGGCAGTGGTGGGCTGTGCTGGCCCCTGCCTCCCATCCAACCCCACTCCACCTTCCACCCGCGCCCCCCCCACCTCATCCTCACCCTCCCTGGTCTCCCTCCTACCTTTGCGCCCACTCCTTCTCTGTCCGCAGCCCAAAGCAAGCCTCGCCCTGCTTTCTGCCCCTCAGCCTGGGCCCTCCATGGTGACACCCTCACTTCCCAGGGCCCTAATTCAGCCCATGGTTGTCCTCACCTGTGTTGCTGCTGGTCTCCCTGCCTGGGTCTCCCTCTCATCTGGCTGCACAAGCACATTACCCCCAGCACAACCCTGGCATGTCCCCTCAACCTGATCACCAGCCTTCGGCAGCTCCCTCCCCAGGAAGTCTGCCTTTGCGACCTCCCAGCCTGCACCAGCTCTCCTGGCTGGCCTGCCTCTCAGTGCCTTGTCCTGGACTTGCTCTCTCCCCAAGCCAGGAATCTACCCTCCCGGCAGCTGCATACCCCGGCCTTTAAGTTGATGTATTTTCCAGGTCAACAAACAAGAGCCCTGGAACAGGCGGTAACCCCGCCGTACCACAGGAGGGGCCGTGGGAGGCCCTTTGGCTCTCCTGCGCCTTTATAGCCAACTGCTTTCCAGCCCCTTGGTTTTCCTGGGGTTGCAGTGTTTTTAAGCTCTACCTTTAAAAAAGGTTTTTTAATTGAGGTGAAATTCATGTAATATAAAAGTAACCATTTTAAAGTGAATAACTCGGTGGCATTTAGTGCACTCACAATGTTGTGTGATCATCACTTCTATCTAGTTCCAAAACATCTTCCTCGCCCCCAAAGGAAACCCTATACCCATGTCTATCCCTCCTCACTCCCCCATGTCTCTGGATTTCCCTACCCCCTTACATTTCATCTAAATGGAATAGTATAATACTGATTTTTGGCGTCTGGCCTATTTCGCTCAGCATAATGTTTTTAAGGTGCACCCAGGTGGTAGCATGCGTCAGTACTTCATTCCTTTTCATGGCTGAGTAATATTCCATTGTGTGGACGTACCACACTTTTTAACATTATCCATTGATGGAAATTGGGGCTCTCACCTTTTGCCTCCTTGACTGTGGAGGTGCCCAGTCAATGCCATATTGCCTCTTCTTTCTTACACACTCAATCTGGACAGGGCGCCCCAGACCCCTCACCCGTTGAATGACCGCCTGGACTGAGCAAGCTTTGATGGTCTTCTCTCCGCCTTGGAGCTGCAGGATTTGTTTCTTTTTTCAGATCAAGATAAATGCCTAGAATTTCCTTGATGTCTCCATAACAAGAGGGGGAAGAAGGCAGGTCTTTTCATCACCTGTCCCAGCTTATTTCCCCCAGGTCAGGAGTTGGCATCCCTGCAAGTGAGCCCCACCTCCGTGTCCCTGGGTCCCCTTGGGACCAGGGCTGTCATTTGTAGACAGCCCCATGGGGACCTTGGCCAGTTCCCCCATCTGTCTCCAGTTGTCTTCTCTGTTGAGCAAAGGTTTTGAGCTTTGGCTGTACTTACTGTGCCCATGCAGCTGGCACCAAGAAAAGGCTCCAGGCCCATCCCACTTCCTCCCTCCATGCCTTCCAACCCTCCTGCCCCCATTCTCAGGCTGTGGCTGGATTAAGGACCCCCCCCACACACAAGTGCCAGGAAACCAGTTCAAATAGCAAAAAAGAGTCTATCATCACATCCTGTGTAGCTGGGACATGCTGCGTCGTTGGCCTGGGCTTCAAGCAAGGACCAGAGGCTCTAGGAAATCACTCAGCTTCCCTGGCTGCCCCGGCCACGTCTCGCCTCACCCAACTGGCAGGACCCCACCCCTGCCCCTCGGCTTAGGGAAGGTAGCTTTCCACAGTGACAGACCCATGATATCCTGGCTCAGAAACCCAGACAAGTGAGGGAGGCATGTTTCCTGGGTCTGACATTAGTCCTGGGAAAGGATTCTGATCGATCCTGCTCAGGACACAGATGGTAGACCCCAGGTACTACCCAGGTCAGGCAGGGTGGTGTCCCCTCCTGTGGCCTGTGGCCAGAAATGGGCAGCTTGACAAATGGGCCTTCCAGGCCCCTCCACATGCTGGATGTTGGCATGCTGGATGACTCATCTTCCAGACCTGGATATGAAAGGCGTTCACAGTAATTTCACTCACCCGTAAGCCTTGTCTTTCCTGCCAATTTATCTCCCACACCAAGGCTGGTACCCGACACATACAGCGGGTCACTTAAATGTAGGTCGAATGAGGGACTAAAAGGCAACGTGTGATCTGTTTTTCAGAATGTAGGATTGTCCCTTCACAGGGAGCCTGGCCCCTTTCTGTGAGGCTGTCAGGCACCACTTAGGTAGAATCTGTGAAGTGAGTTATTTAAAGGAAGCAGGAGAAATGCCTGAGCTCTTTCTTTTTCAGTTTGTTTTCCAGGAAAATGAGGACATCTGCAGTGAGTGAAAGAATAGATTTTTGAGCTGGCTTTAGAAAAATTATCATAAAGGGAAAAGTCAGCGTCTTTGACATCGAGGCTTCCCCAAAAAGAGATCATGTGCTTTGGTGGGTTGTGAGTGATATGATTCTGATTTCCTTGGGAAGAATCAACCAGAGAGAGCGTGGCACAGGCTCCGAGAGAACCTGCTCCTGCCTGGCAGCAAGGTGGGCCTGCACTCCTAGGGGCCTGGCTGTAGGGGTACTAGGTATGGGATGGGGACATGTCGGGGTCCTGCACCCCGAAGGCCACAGATGACCTCCTGCAGATGACTACACCCATATGGCCATGCACTTGTCCATTCACTAAGGGTTTAGTGAGCACTTACTACATGTGGGACTTGTGTGCTCGAGAGAGGGGCGATGGGGAGTCACCATACAGTGCACACCCTTGGAATTTACAGTCTGGCTGAGGAGACAACCCCATAATTGTAAAAATGTACAACTCTGAAGTGCTACAAAGAGTGGTACCATGATACTCTGGGAGGGTCAGGGGAGCAGGGGCAGGAACCAGCCTGGGGTGGAGGAAGATCAGGGAGGGCTTCCCTGAAGCTTGGACTGGACCTTGGTGTCCAGGAGGCAGTTAAGTAGGTGGAGTGTTCAGATAGTGGGAACAGCATGTGCAAAGGCCCCGGGGTGAGGACTCAGCTCCCCTGAGGGACTGAAGAGGATCAGGAAGGTGGCAGGCTACAGTGGTAGGAGTGAGGCTGGGGAGGAGGGCAGGTCCTGGTGGCTGTGCTAATGACTTTGACCTTACCCCAATGGCAATGGGACACCCGGGGAGTCGGACGAGGCTGTGTTGTACAAGCCCCTCCAGAGCGACTGCAATGGCAGCAAAGCTATTTTGCAAGTGGCTCCATTTGCCCCTCCCTCCTCGCCTTCCTCCCTCTCTGGTAATTTCCAGACATGCCCACTATTCTCTGAACTGGCCCTATGGGGTCTTGCTTGCATGTGGCCTCATGCAGTTATCTCAATCTCTTTGTTGGCATTCTGCATTCATGAAAGCGTTATCTCTCCAGACCTGCAGAAATGCCCACCTCCTCAGTCAAGCCCTCCTCCTTGCCTCTGGCAGCACCCCGCCCCAGGGAGCGGATCTCCCGTCTCCCCCCTATGAGAGCCCTTCATATTCCTTTTGGTTGAGCCTTTGCTCCCTCCCAGCTGTGTGACCTTCTGCCGATTACCCCACCTCTCAGGCCTCGGTTTCTCCATCTACGGGATGGAGACAATGATTTCTGCCTCATAAGGTGGTTGTGAGGATTCGATGAGCTCGCCCATGTGAAATGCTCAGACCTGAGCCCGGCACCCAGAAGAGCTCCAGAAGTGAGCCGATTATCACCACTGGGCGCACGCTTGGGCACCAACACATTTTCGGCCAGAGTGCGACGTTTCAAAATAGGCCTCGTATGTTGTCATCGTGAGAAAAGACAGGACTCATTGGACTTCCTGATCCTCGGTTAATGTTTAGGGTTATTTGATTTACAGAGCTTAGGGCTGCTAAGGGACCCCGTGGGGCTCTGTAGGGTTGTGGGCCCTCTGTGGTCATCTTGCCTGTTCCCTCACCTCACAGAGAGGCCCTGGGCTCAGAGACGGTGGCTGGATGGTGGTGGTTGCAGGGGTTGTCCCAAGCCAGCCAGACAGTAGGCAGTAGGGCCACCCCCTCATCCCCTGCCATTCGACTTCAGAGGAGATATGTTGGCCTCCACTTGGCTTCTCCTCGACTTGAGGGTTCCCAGCAGATCTAGGGTAAGACAGACAATAAGAGGTTCCTGCCCAGAAGTGAGTTCTTGCTCTCTCTCTCCTCTTCTGTACTTCCCTGTATAGGTATTTGGGCCCCTTGGAAAGGAGGTCAGTTATCCAATTTGGGGGAGTCACTGGGAGCAGGGGGACATGACCCCTCCCAACTGTGGACACATGAGATCCCAGAACAACTGTGCAGCAGTTCTCAAGCCAAAGGATCCCCCAGCCCAGGATGACCTCACTGACCTCATGGGCAGAATCTTGCTCACCCTGGGTTTATGTAACAACGTCTTTCCCAACTGTCCTCAAAGTCACCCTGTGACATAAGCAAACGTGAGCCTTCATCTGCCCCAATGGCTGGCGGGTAAGAGTTTATCAAGTGCCTGCTAAAGTCCAGCTGCTTCTGAGCATCTCACTGAACCATGTTGACCGTCCTACAAGGCAGCATTTGCCACTATATTGTTAAAAAATTGAGATACAATTCACATACCATCAAATGTAGCATTTTAAAGTGCATAAGTGGTTTTTTATGTATTCACAAGACTGTGCAACGGTAACCACTGCTCAATTCAAAAACATTTCATCACCCCAAAAGAAACCCTGTACCTATTAGCTACCACTCCTCATTCCCATCCCCCCCACCCCAGCCTCAGCCCCTGGCAACCACTAATCTACTTTCTGTCTCTATGGATTTACTATTCTGGACATTTCATCTAAAGGGAAACATACAATATGTGGCTTTTTGTGACTGTCCACTGTCACTTAGCATGTTTTTGAGGCTTGTCCACATCGTAGTATGTATCAGCACTTCATTCCTTTTCATGGCTGAATAATGTTCTAGTGTATGGATAGACCACGATTTTTAAATCCATGTTCTGTTGATAGACATTTGGGTTGCTTCCACTTTGGGGCTATTATAAATAAATGCTGCTATGAACATGCTGCGTGCAAATTTTTGTGTACACGTTTTCAGTTCTCCTGGTATCTAGGCCTGGAACAGTGGGTGTCTGACATCTCTATGTTTAACCCTTTGAGGAACTGCCAGACTGTCTACCAAAGTGGCTGCACCATTGCACATTCACACCAGCAGTGTACCAGGGCTGCTTTCTCCACATCTCCTCCAGCACTTGCTACTGTCTGTCTTTGATTATAGCCACTCTAGCGGGTGTGAAGTGGTATCTCACTGCGGTTTTGATTTGCATTTCCCTGATGGCTACAGAAGTGGAGCATCTTTTCATGTGCTAACTGGCCATTTGTCTCTCTCTTTTGGAGAAATGTCTATTCAAATCCTTTGCCCATTTTTTAAAAGTATAATTTCCATTTTATTTTTTTATTTGTTTTTCAGAGATCTTTCCTTTCGTCTTTACATGGGCTTTGGTGGAGGTGGTGGGGCAGCACCCGCAGGTCTAAGTCAGAGTGGGGGTGTTCGGTCCTTGCGGGCTTCCCAAGAATGATTCCTTGCTGTGAGGGGCACGGCTCACACAGCAATGTGCTTTCGCTCACAGGGGCGCCTCGGTTTTCGAATGTGATCCGTCCGAGAGAACGTTCGAGTTCTGAAACGTTCGAAAACCGAGGGGTCCACAGCCGACGGCGAGGCCTCAGGCTCTTGCCCGCAGCGGAAGCCGTGGGGCACGTTCGACTTCCGAGGCCTGTTCGAAAACCGAAATGTTCGTCAACGGAGACGTTCGAGAACCGAGGTACCGCTGTATAGCTTGGGAAGTACATAGGCATTGAAGACACTCACTTCAGAAATGTCCCTAACGACTGTGGCCTCTACTATGTTTCAAATGACAAACTTCTTTTTTTTGTTGTTTTGTTAATCTTCACCTGAGGATATTTTTTTCCATTGATTTTTCAGAGAGAGCGGAAGAGACGTGTGGTGAGGGGGAGAGAGAGAGAGAGAAACATCGATGTGAGAGAGACACATGGACTGGTTGCCTCCCGCATGCGCCCCATCCAGAGGGTGGGGAGCGCACTGGAAACCTAGGTAAGTGCCCTTGACCTGAATCGAACGGAGACCCTTCAGTCCGTGGGGCGGCACTCTAACCGCTGAGCCAAACCAGCCAGGGCTCAGTGATAAACTTCTTAAGGGCCTTGTCCTTGGGCCCACATCAGGCGCAGCTGGTGCAGCTAATAGGCTGCACATGGCTGAGGGCCTTTCTTTTTTTTTTTGGCACAACCATTGTTCCTTGGTCATCTTGGAAGCAAGGATCCAAGAGGGGCTCCTTTGCCCATTTTTGAACTGGGTTGTTTGTCCCTTGATAAATCGTACCACTGCCTTCTACAGAGTGGAAACTGAGGCTCAGAAAGAGAATGTGACTGAATCAAGACCACTGGGCTCACAGTGGATCGGTCCCCGCCTCCTACCCAGCAGGCCTGGGGCCACTGTCTCTCCACCCAGTGGACCAGTGAAGCTGCCTGCGATCTGATCCGTCCCCCAGGCCACCCCAGGTCCTGTCCTTGCAGAGGGTGGGCCAGGAAGCCAAGAAGCTGCAGTTCTGAGGAACCGAGCCGGCCCTCTCTTCCCCTCCAAATCACGCGGAACTGGCTGACGTGGCCCCGGGAAGAGGGGACAGCCCGGGTCCTGTGGTCGGGGAGCCTATTTATACTGGCTGGGCCGTGTTGCAAGCTTTTCCTGCTGGCGACAGGGACGTCACTGGGTGCTGACCTCACCAGAAACGCTGACGCATCTTCCCTTCACGCTTCGCTCAAATGGGCAGCCAGACCTCCTTACCTTGGGGCGACTCCGTGTCCTCCTGCCCATCACTGCCCCCTCCCACCTAGCTCTGGAGTCTCTTCCAGGGCCCCTATTGCCCATAGCCCTCCAAACACGCCCTCTTCTTGTAAGCTGTTATGGGGCTCCTAAGTCCAAATCCCTAGTACCTCAGACTAGGAATGTATTTGGAGATGGGGCCTTTAAAGAGGTGATTGAGGTAAAATGAGGTCACTGGGTGGGCCTAATCCAATATGACTGGTGTCCTTATAAGAAGAGAAGAGTAGGACACACACACACATAGACCGAGGGAGGACCACGTGAGGAGACGAGAGGCAGCCGTCCGCAAATCAAGGAGCTAGGCTGCAGATGAAATAGGCCTTGCTGACACCTTGACCTCGGGCTTCTAGCTCCAGGACCGTGAGGAAATACAGTCCTATATTATAAGCCACCCAGTCTGTGGTATTTGGTATGATATCCCGAGCAAAGCAACATATAAGCCTTTCTTGCCTTTGGTAGCCCTGGTCCCTGGGGCCTGCGCGGGCACCTCAATGAGCCACATGCTCAGAGCGTGGTCTTTCAGCTCTGACGGCCCTGGTTTGAATGCCCCACTCCTCTTAAATGTCACCACACGTAGTGACCTCAGGCGGGGTGACTTCATGTCTCTGGGCCTCAGAGGCCTCTTTAAACCCTGGAGACAACTGGCTTCCCTGGACCATCGGGAGGGGAGAGTGAGGTAAAGCACATGCTGTCCCCCAAGGATGAAGATTGGTCAGCAGGAGCTGAGAGAGGCCAGAAGCTCCCCAGTCAGACCTGGCCCTGGAGCCAGGCCCTGAGCTTCTCTGAATTTCAGTTTCCTCATTAAAGGGAGCGAACACACCCCTGTCGGCCGCTCCCCCTCACGGGGCTATTGCAAAATGAGATCAGGGATGTAAAATGAAGAAGGACCCCAGCTTGGCATGGGCACAGGAAGCAGCCTTGCGGGGGTGGGCACAGAAATGAAGAATTTAGCGGAAGCAACATTCTCAGGAGGAGAATCCAGAACTGGCCCTTGGGGGTGGCGATGGTGGCGTGATTGGGTATGGTGGGGTGATTGGGCATGGCACAGTGAGCACCACGCTGGGGTGCCAGGGAGTGGGTGGGGACTGCGGAGCCGCCTCCTGGGCATGAGAGTGCGTCTGATTTTGCCCACTGCTGGAACCTCAGCCCCTGGGAGTGGCTGGCATGGAGCAGGGGCAAAATTTGTTGAATGAATTAGGGATTCATTCAAGGGATGATGTTTGTTCATCTTGACAGAGGGGAGAGCAGGTGGCAACAGCTTTGGTGGTCATGATGGGTGCCAAGGGTGGAGATGGGCAGGAGAGCATCCACCCTGGCCCCCTTGGCTTTCCTCGCCCAGGCTCCAGAGGCCCAGCTGGAGCAGCTCAGGCGGCCCTGGCAGCCCCCACAAGCCCCACCCTGGCTCCTCAGCCTTCTGACACCCTCCTTCCTACCAGACTCCTGAGGGCTCAGACCAGTGACTTTCTTCCAGACCTGGTAAATGTGTTGGGACCACCAGGCATGGCTTATAGGCCTGGGCCAGCCCCTCTGCCTCCTTATTTGCCCTCACCTGGGCCTTAGTTTACCCCATGGTGAAGTAGCTGGTTGACTAGGGAGACATTGTCTCCAGGGCCCCTTCATTCTGACATTCAGAGCTCTGTGAGACACACGGGACCAACCCATGATCACTATCTTTCAGAGAAAGTGAAACCTGGTCCCCAACCGTCACCACAGCGACTCCCCCTCCCCGGTTTCCCCTCTGAGCTCATTGCTTCCCCATCTCCTCTGCTCCCCAACTCACAATGCCCCCCCGCACCCTACCCAGCTAGTACAGTACTTGGAATTAGACTTTCATCTTTCCTTTTCCCTTCAAAGAACTTTTGCCTTTTATGTCCATGACTGCAGCAGCCTTGCGAGGTGGGCTGGGAAATGCTTTTCAAATCCTCATTTTACAGGTGGGGCCTTTGAGGCCCAGAGAAGTTAAGCAACTTGCCTCAGGTCACATAGCCTGTCAGTGGGCTTGAACCCTTATCTCCTGTTTCCCTTGTTCCAAGTGCCTGGTTCTCCCCAGAGGACCTGTCTGTAGAGAAAGGGCCTGGCCGCAGGCCTGGGCTGCTCGTGTGGAAGGTGCACGGTAGGGTGAGGAGACGGCCAGGAGCCCTGCTGGGGGATGCGGGTCCTGGGGCCAGAACCACAATCTCAGGGCAGCCAGCCTGGGTCTGGCTCCGTGCCCAGAGCCCAGTGGTTTCCGCTCACAGATGTCCCAACAGCCCCAAGAGAGGGCGGGAAGGGCACCCAAGAAGGAAGGTGTCTTGCTCCCCTCAGCCCCAAACCACAGTGGCCTGTGAGACCAATGGCTCCTGGGCCAAGACTGACCTGTGGGCCTGGCTGGCAGACCTTCCCCTCTATCCCCAGCTCAGCGCCCTGCAGGTGGCACGGACCCCCCTGTTCCTTGTTCACCCCAGGAAGGCTGAGGCTGCAGTTTGCATCACCCTTGGGCGTGGAGCTGACCTCGAAGAACGAATTCGAAGAAACTAGGAGGAGGAGCGGGCAGGCTGCTGCGCCCAGCGCCCATTGGTCGCCCGTGGAAACTTTGGTTTTTGGGGTCATGTTCCCAGAAGGCCTGCCCTCCCCCCTCCCCCTCCCCACCCACCTCACGAGGTGTTGGCCAATCGCTCTGGCAGGCAATAAAGTGGCTGCCAGCCCGCAGGGCTCCCAGCCGGGAGGTGTCATCCCCAACAGGCACAGGCCAGAGCGTGGACACCCAGCATGTGGGCACAGCCTATGAGGAGGACGCTGCTCAGTAAGTACTTCCTTCCTCCGACCAGCACCCACTTGCTGTGAACCACGGGTGCCAGCGGGGAGCTGGGCTACCCTCTGTTCTCCGGGAGCCGGGGAGACCAGGCACCAGGCAGAAGGATGCTGAGACTGAAAGAGAGCCAGGAGGTCAGGCAAAGAGAGGGGTCCGCTGAGAACACAGCATCTTCACGGGGTGGAGAGTGGGTGTCCCAGGAGGGCTTCCAGAGGGAGGCAATGTAGAGTGGCTCCCAGGGAGCCAGGGAGTGAGGGAAGGGGAGGGATTGGGCGAGAGGCTGGGGTAGCAGGAGGGAGGTAGGAGTTGTGCTGTGTAGAGGAGGAAGCTGCAGAAGCTGAGCAGAAAAATGGTGCAATGTCTGGAGGGGCCTCCTCTTGCCTTGATTTGCAGGGTCTGGGATGACTAGACACTGTCAGCCAGGATCCAGGGGCCCTGGAGCCCACACAATCACACAGCACACATAGCCACACCCACATGGTGACACATGCACGGAGCCATGTGACAACATCCAGAGCCCTCAATCTCACCAACCTGGGAACCCCCACATGCAGCCCTGGGCCCCATGGTGAACGGGGCACAACTGATCCCTTGGGATTCACACAGACCTGGACACACACTCAGCAGACGCCCTGGTCCCACATGCACACGCAGCAGATACCTGGGGAGGCGGGGAGGGATACCCTGTGACCGCTGTGCCTGAGTGCCCAGCCCCTCTGCCCTCCCGAGCAGCATCTTCCCCAAGGGGCCGGATGATTCTTAGGAAGGGAACGTGGTGTCACTGCCTTCCGGACCATTGCACCACAGGCCCCTTCCGACCACGTGGCTGCTGGTGGATGGGGGAGGCAGGCGAGCGGTAACTGTGCCCGCCCCTCCCCGAATATTCCCATAAACTCACAGCATCCCTGTGGGCCCGACAGGAGTGTCCACTAACAGAGAGAGGAGAAAGGCTGAAGGTGGGGGGACAGGTGGACCTGGTGTAACTTGGGCAACTCTTCTTCAGCTCCTTGGTTTTCCTGTCAGTAAAATGAGGTCTGTACAGGAGGGGCCAGGGTCCTGCGGCAATAGCTGTCCCTTCACCTGGAGGGCTTTCAAAGAGCAGCCCCACCCGGTCCACCCCATGTCAGCTCCTGAGGTTGGCAGGATTGGCAGGATTGGCAGGCACAGGCGCTCCAGCCAGGCCCCGCAACCTCCTGTCGAAGGCCTACTTGGTGAATCAGTCGCAGCCGCTGTTTCAGGTGCTGGGCAGTAACTTACCAGACAGGTGTCAGTGGCCCCAGCAGGCGCTCCTGTGCACACACAGTGCACCCTCCAGGGCACAAAGCCTGGATGATGGGCTGTGCCCTCTCCTCTGAAAGCCACCCACCCGTGGCTTCCTTGCCAAGTCAGGTGACACCCCCTTTCTCTGCCCCAGGTCTGATCCTCAGACTCCTGTTCCTGAACCCAGTGGTCATGGGCAACTGCTCGGGTGATGGCCAACAGCTCCTCAAGCAGCTGCAGCACCAGGCGAACCTCATGCAGGACACCAGCATGCTCCTGGACCCCTATGTGAGCGCCCGTCCCCGGTGACACCTGAGTCTCAGAAAACTTCGGGGTTAGGGCAGGAGTGAGCCCCTGAGAGGATCAGGACCAACCTCTACTTGCTCTAGCCCCACTCAATATGGGGGTGGGGGTGGGGGTGGGGGAACCAAGTCCCTATGTTATCCCAGGACCATACCAAACATGCATCCAAGGCCTAACCCTGAGATAATACAGCTTCCCAGGCTCAGCGGGCCTGGAGTGTGAACTGCTGCCACGGTGCCTCATTCCTCCGCTTGTCCTGCGGGCTGACCGCACACCTACCACATGCGTTGTTCTAGGCCCTGGTGAAGCTCTCGGTCACCTTCCCACTGACACTCCGCATACCACAATCATGTCACCTCCACCAGGCCCTGTGCGTCCCTCTAGCCTGCCTGTAGTGACTCTGCCTGCAGAGTCCTCTCCTCTCTTGGGCCTCGGTTTCTTGGTCTGTACAATGGGCAGATTGGATAGGGGGGTAAACAAAGTCAAGCGTTTCAAGGCTAACCAGAGCAGACTTGTGTGTGTGTGTGTGTAGCGGGGGCTCCAGCACTCACCCCCTGATTCTCCTTCCCCCCCCAGATCCACATTCAAGGCCTTCACATGTCCGGACTGAAAGAGCGCTGCCAAGAGCGCCCTGGGGTCTTTCCCAGCGAGCATGACCTGAAGAAGCTCAGTAAGAGGGACTTCCTGCGGACCCTCAACACCAAGCTGGGTCATGTCCTACAGAGACTTTCCGCTTTCCAGGGGGACCTCCCCAAAGTCCAGGCCTTGGGGGTGGCGAAGATGAATCTCTATGGGATCAGGAACAACATCCACTGCTTGGCCCAGCTGCTGCAAGGCTCCTTGGAAATGGCTGAACCCACTCAGGCCGGCCTGTTGACCTCACCACCACCCACCCCTACCTCAGACGCCTTTCAGTCCAAGTTGAAAGGCTGCCAGTTCCTGCATGGCTTCCACCGCTTCATGCACTCAGTGGGGCAGGTCTTCCGAAAGTGGAGGGAGACCCCGAGCCAGAGGAGCCGGAGACACAGCCCCCGCCGGGCCCTGCAGAAGGGGGCTCACAGGATGCAACCCTCCAGGAGGGGCAAGAGACTCTTGGCCAGGGTGCAGCCTCACCGGTAGCCTTAGGGGCCCAACAGCAGGTGAAGGATCAGCAGGTGCTCCTCAGGATGGTGCCTCCCCAGGGTCTCCAAACCTGCTTCCCAACTCTCAGAAGTGCACTTTAAGGGGTGAGAGCCGGTATGCTCCTCTACCTCCCCATGGACAGGGGGGCTAGGATCAGACCATTGTGTCTCCCCAGTCCTGAGTTCCCCAGTCCCAGTGGGGTGGCTGGGTCAGGCCACGCGGGGCCAACTTTCCATTGATTCAGGGGTCTGATGACACAGACTGACTCATGGCCAGACTGACCGCCACCCCCCACTCTGCTCCCCAGAGGTCTGCCGGCCCTTCCCTCTCATGACTTGCAGAGCTCTTGCCCCCAGACTTCCTCCTTTCCGTGGTGGCATGGTTCCGAGGGGGAGGTCAGGGCCTGAGCTGGCCTCTTATGCCTCATCGCCAGTCTCAGGCCAGACACCTGGACGTCTGGGTGACCTCACTTTAGGCAGCTATGACAGGGGCAGAGTGTACTGGAAGAAGCACTGATATGGGAGGCCCAAGGAAAGGAGCTCAGGTCTCAGCTTGGTCCCTAATTCACTGAGCCTCAGGCACACCACTTTACCTCTCTGTGGACCTCAGTTTTGTCGTTGTGAATCGAAGGTGTTGGGGACCATGTGAAACTCTCTCTGCTTGTCAGCTGCTGAGACTCATTGGCATAGGATAGATTTCAAATTCTTTCCATAAATCGGGACAGGCGGTGCAAACGGACACGGGTGCAAACTGAATTCTTTGCAGGAGAACTACCAGCGCCTGGAAGAGCCTGGTCTTGGGTTCTGGCTGCTTACTGCTCCCCCTGGTGGTGGATCTTGGAATTTTCTTATGCTGAAACCATTGTCCTGAAGGGTTCTGGGCCAATCCCTTGAAGGGAGGGACATGATTAATTTATCTATTTTTTTATCAGTTTTTATTCGTTTTTTACATTTTTTTAATTTATGAGGCTTATTTATGATGTATATTTAATGTTAATATTGTGCCAACATATATTTAAAACTTGCCTGGTTTCTAAAGACCCTGTGTCTCTTTGTTGTCTTGTGGGAGAGGATTTGGGGAAGGCTAGTCTCTTGGAGAGAGGGGTCCCTAGGTGGCAAGGCCCCAAGCATCTACCACTTGAGACCTGGACTGGAGCTCCTTGCCTATCCAGGAAGGGAAGTTTCATGCATCAGTCTGACTGTGGGGGCGTCTCTACACAGACAAAGAGTTTGTTGTGTCTGAACAGATCTCCCTTGAGACATTGGGGACTAGGGCTGTCGGGGTTTGGGAGCACGTGGGGAGGGATGCAGGCTGGAGTGTCTGGCTTGCTCTGGCCCCTGTGGGTGTGTGGCTGGGGTATGTGTGCTGATGTGTGTTGCATGAAATGAACAAGATAATAATAGATCCTGCCTCGGACGTGGCCTGTGGCCTGGTATGTGCTTGAACCTGCTCCCTGAAGGGCCCTAGGGGGATGGGGATTCCATCTGGCTCCCCAGAAAACTGGGCTGCCTCTTGATGCTCAAGGCCCCACCTCAGGAGGTGTACCTATAGGCTGAGGGATGATAGGTTAAGGCAGAAGCCACAAAGGAAGGGCTAACGAAAGCCTATGAACTTGACCTGGATCAGTCCCTGGCTATTCCTACTTCTTGGGATTGGGGCCAAAGGTGGGAACAGGACTTAATATCAGGTGGAAGAGAGCCCCGTGCAGGACTCTCTCCAATAGATTTGATCCACCTGACAGATGAGAAGACTGAGGCTCAGAGAGTTAAATCACCTGCTCACGTCCTCAGAGCAATTTACTGCAGGTGAGCACACTTTGAATTCAGGTCCCAGATACCAGGGCAGGGGCATCTTCCTGATACCCCTCAGCCTCTATAACTCTGCTGTCAATTTCATGAGTCCCTGAGGGCACAGAGCTCCCAGGTGAGGTGGCAGACAGACAACAGACGAGCAAAAGTGCTAACAGGAGCATCTAAGATCGTAGTACAAGCTCCGCAAAAATAAAGCAGGGTGATGTAACAGAGAGGGAGAGAATCAGGTAACGTGGGTGGTCAGGGTGGCATCTGGAAAAGGTGACTCCTCTCTTCAGCCTAAGGGATGCCGGTGCCTCCAAGTGGCACAGTTAGGGCAAAGGCTCCGAGCATTCAAAGATTAGAGTTTGCTCAAGGTCACAGTGCAGAGCTCTGGCTAGAACTCTCAGCCTCTGACTCCCAACCAGCAGTCTTCCCAAAGCATTACAGGCTATTTACCAAGTACCTAGTAAGGGTTCTCCACTGCTCCCCACTGGACTCTCCCTTTTACTCGGGGTTCCTGCCACACTGGTCACCTTTGGGTTGCCGAAAATGCCCAGGGCTCTCTCCTCCTACAAAGCCTCTGCCTATGCTGTTCCATCTGTCTGGAATGCTGTTCCCTGTTCTTTTTGTGAGTGTATCCTCAACAATTCTTCCCCAGCACCCATGGTCTGGGTTTGGCAACTTGGTTATCTGTTCTCTCAAAATTGCCCCATCAGGGGTCCTCCCCAGTGTGGTGTTTGCATTACCGCCCACTTCCCTCACTAGCCGGGACCTGCCAAGGGTGCATCCCTGGCTCTGTCCCAGCACCCAGCACAGCGTCTGCACCCAGTAGGAGCTCAATAAGGAGGAAGGCAGAAGAGGGCCTGGAGGAAGTCAAAGCACTGAGGAGTGTGCCAGGCAGTCTGGCCCAGACAGTGCCGCCCAGGTGCTGTCAGCAGCAGGAGGCCTCTTTTGGGCCCTGCCCCAGCATGGGGGTGGGGGGCTTTCCTTGGGCTGGGCTGCTGGGAAGCTGTGGGTGGGGGGTGGCAGACACCAAAAGCCAGGCACACTCAGGTTCTCAGAGCGGAAGGAGAGCTGCCGCTGCGGCGGGTATGCGGTTGCCCACGGAGAGCGCAGAGGTTGGTCTGCGGAGGAAGAACTGGGAAGCCCAGGGTGGCTGTACCCCACCTCTGTCTGGGTCCCTTGCCAGCCCCTCCCTCTGGATAAGCCCCTGGAGAGGAGTCTGGAGCTGGCTTTGAGCTGGAGCAGCTCCCACCCCCCAGGGAGTAGATCAAGGATCTCCAGATTTGCCCTGGCAAGTGTGGCTCAGTGGTTAGAGTATCAGCGTGTGAACCAAAGGATCACGTGTTCGATTCCTGATCAAGGGCATGTACCCGGGTCTCAGGTTCGATGCCCTGCCCCAGTCGGGGGTGTGCAGGAGGCAACCAATCCATGTGTCTCTCTCGCATCAATGTTTCTCTCTCTCCCCCTCCCTTCGTTCCACTCTCTCTAAAAATCAATGGAAAATCATCCTTCAGTGAGAATTAACCAGAAAAAAAAAAAATTATCTCCAGGCTCTGGGGTGGGGGGTCACAGGAGTCCCCCCACACAGGTGGGCTCGTGGAGCTTCCCTGGGCTGTGGGCAGCTTGAAGAGGGTCATATCTGGAGTCTGCACCTGGAGTCACAATGACCCCTCTCTGTCGCCCTCATTCCCCCCTAACAGCACTCACCACTGTGAGATAGGGGTTCCCACGTCCATCTGCTGTGACATGCAGCTAGGTGGGGGCTCTAATAACAGCTTTTATGCCACAGAGTGAGTTGATCCCCCCATAAGATGCATTTTCCCTGGATTGGAGATATGCCATGAGCCTGCAAATAGTGTGTGCTCCCCACAGTGGCTCATGTGAAGGGACAAAGTAGCCATGAGCCATGGGTAAGCTGCCACAGGCTCGACAGAGGAGTTCTCGTGTGACCCTGCTGATGGAATCAACTCTAAGCTGGGTTTTCTTTTTTAAGTTTTCAGGGTGACAGTCACAGTCCCTCAGTCAGTGCTGCCTGTAACACACGGGTGAAAAGTTCCCTAGGATAGAGGGCCTGGAGGGCAGGGATACCGCTGGAGAAAGGCAGGGATGGGGTCCTGGCACTTATTGTCTATCTGCAAGTGGCAGAGCCAGGTCTTTGGTCTCCGTGGCCTTATCACCTTCACTGCCCACCGGTTCTAATGTGGTTTGTTTCCCTTTTCTCATGGGATGAGAAAGTACTTGAGAATTAAGGAAAATGAGTTTAGCCCCAGCCCCTCACCCTTAAGCTGTGTAACCTCCCAAACCGGGCCTCAACTTTCCCCTCTGAACAGTGGGTGAACTTGGCCCACCTCCCAGGCTGTAACAGATTTTCTGGGAGACAACACACACACACACACACACACACACACACACACACACACACACACACTGCTATATCGGCGCTGTCACAAGCTGTCACTGAGCAGGTGCACAAACAACATTCTTTTTATTTTTTTCTCTCTCATTTTCCCTTTTCCTTGGTTTTCTTTCTTCACAGCCCTGTCCCCTGCCTCCCCCCTCCCCCAGGTCCAGAACCCGAAGTGTCCACAGAACCCCTTTTCCACGATGAGGGAAGGGTCACAGTCCACAGCCAGAGTGGGGAGGCCCTCGGCAAGGCCAGCCCCACTCCCTGCTTCCTGGGGCGTCCCTGAGGGCTGGGCTCGGGGAGGGGCGAAGGTCTCGGAGGGAGGGGGTTGGGCAGGTCGGGCCCTAGAGCCTGTGGAGGAGGGCAGACCAGACGGCTCAGGTGGCTCCAGGGTTCTGAGGTGGGTGCTAGGAGAGGGAGTGGTGGCTTGGAAAGGCACTGTGTCCAGGGGGGTAGCTGCTGCCCTGTGACTCTTCTGGGGACAGGGACAAGGGAGCATGGCCCTGGTGCACACGGCCTGTGGCAGGTCTGAGTCAAAATACCTAAGGCCGACCCTGGCCGGTCATGTGGAGGGCTGCCCAGTCATCGCCTTATGCCGGCCTGGGTCACCCAGAAGGGCTGGGCGCGGCCCAGTCAGCTGTGACTCAGGTCCCAACAGCCTTGCCACGCAGCACCGGGCAGGGGCTTGAGACACAGGGACGCCCCCCTCCCCGCCTTTGGCCCCACTTCTCCCCTCAGCCACCCTGAAGACCCTGCCTCACCTGTGTCAGGTGCAGTCTGGCCAGGAACCTGGGGTTCTCTGGCCCTGTTACCCCCCAGCTTTTCATCTGGGGGGGTGGGGTAGAAGTGGGGGGAGCCTCAGAGCCACCCGGCCCTTGACGGGAAGTCAAGTGGGGGGTGAGGTGAGGAGCTGTCTCCAGAGAAGATTCAGCAGGAGAGGGAAGCAGAGGGGGCCTGGCCCCGAAGACAACAGTGTTCCACTGAAGATCGGGCGCTTACCCTATAAGACGCTGGAGGCTCCTGTGCGGGCACAGACCACGGTAGGTTTCCCTGATGGGGCTGGGTTGGGGGGTAGATGTCAGGCCCCAAATTTATCCTCAGCAAGGCAAACATTACCTCCTCCCTCATGTGTCTGGGAGGCACCTGGTGGCCCACACGGTTCTAGAGGCCTCAGTCTCCCCATCTGTGTAACGGGCATGGTGAGCCGTGCCCTGCACATCTCTCCGAGGATGTTGAGGTAAAGAGGACAGACCAGATGTGAAAGTGCCGGGTGGACACGTGAGGGGTTAAAGATCATCTTGGGGTTAAAGGGCAGAGGAGAGAGCACGGGATGGGGAAGACAGAATCCTGGCTTTGGGTGATCTTAGAGA
Source organism: Miniopterus schreibersii (assembly GCF_964146895.1). Classification (NCBI taxonomy): domain Eukaryota; kingdom Metazoa; phylum Chordata; class Mammalia; order Chiroptera; family Miniopteridae; genus Miniopterus; species Miniopterus schreibersii. The sequence goes on from NC_138122.1 coordinate 16,026,274, forward strand.
AGTCACCCCTCTGGGGGTACTGATTCCTGGATCTCCAAGAGACCTTCAAGTTCCCTCTTCTGTAGATGAAGATGAGGCAGGCAGAGGGTCCTTGTCCCTCCAGGGTGGTGGGTCATGGGGTGGCACCTGCCGGCCCGTGCTTTGGGGAGAAGGGAGATGATAGCTTTTGCCAAAGTGAAGTTCCTCATGCGAGGCTTTGGGGAGTGTGATCAGTCAAGGTCATGGCCCCTTCATTTCTGACCTTGGGCCAGGGCAGGGTGAGGCTATTCTGCTTCATTTACTCTGTAAAATGGGCCTGATTGTGGAAGCACCAGCTCAGGGACCATGGTGAGGTGGAAGGAAAAATCAGAAAAAGTCTGCACAGAGCTTGTAACCTGAGAGGAGGCTTCCCCGAGGGCTGAGACACTGTCCGCAGGGCCCGTCCTGGGTGGGGACTAGGTGGTCCTGGGGCCTGAGGCGGGTAGAAGGGGCAGTGGCGGCCCTACCCCCCCTTCCTCCTCCCACAGCTCCAGCCGGACCAAGGCAGCTGCCCCCAACCCAAGCCCAGGGCGCGTGGTCCTGGCGCCCCCTAGTGGCCAGTTTTACTCCCCCCCCCCCCCCCAAGTGCTGGGCAGTGCAGAGACCCCTCCAGGACTTCTGAATTGTGTCCCCGTACCCCGCCTTGGCCAATGGCCCCTGCCTACCTCCCATTCCGAGGCTCAGGCTCCCTGCTTACTTCCTCAGTCCCTAAATCCTGCCCTGCGAGGCTCTGCAAGAGGCACTGGCCAAACCAGGCCGCCCTGGAGCCCGTGGTGTTTTGGTCACGGTGCCTGCTGCCCGCTGGGCAGTGGGGGGCGCTGCAGTCCGCAGCTTGGAGCTGAGCTAAGGGCTGGGCATTGGAGCACGCGGGGCAGTGAGTCCTGGACCTGGCCCTCACTCCCGGGGGCCCAGCTTTCCAGGGTGCCTGCAAGGCTTTCCCTGTCCCCTACAACCCACCCCACAGTCCACTCCTTGAAGAGCTTTTTCTAGCTCCTTCAAGACTGATGGCCTTCTCTAGGGCTGTTTTACAGACGGGGAAACTGAGACTACAAGAAGCTCCTTTCTGGAGTTCTCACAGTCAGTCAGGGCTGAAACCCAGGATTCCTGACTCCCTGTCTGGGAGTCCACGCGAGGCAAGCAGCTCGCATGCTGTTTGGGATGTGCTACTAATTTGCTGTGTTGCTTTGTAAAAGTGGCTTCCCTTTCTGGGCCCCACCTATGAAGCTTTAATATTGAAGATAATAATATCAGTAACTCAGGCACATCTTCAGAGCCTACCAGGGCTTTCCAGAAGGCGTTGCTAACCTCGCAGGTTGATAACATTGTGTCCCATTTTGTAGAGGGTGGAACTGAGGCCTGAGCGATGAGGTTACCTGTCTGAGGTCCAGAGCTTATAGATGGCAGAACTAGGACTGGACCTGAGGTCTGGCTGATTGCAGAGCCCCCATAGCCCCCTTTCCCCCTCCTCCAGCCTCATCTCTCCAGCTTTTCCCCTTTATAAGTGGGGATACTGAGGCCAGCAGAGGCCAGGATGGTCTCTAAGTTCCCCCAGACTGACATTACTTCAGTAGGTAGGTGGACTCTCGGAGGGGAGCCCAAGGGTGAGGAACTACAGGTCACTGTCCTCCTTCTATGAAGGTCCCCTGCTGTCAGCCCACTGGCTAGAGTAGACTTGGGGGAGACATCGCCACTGAGGGGCTTGCATGGGATGCTGGCTCTCCAGACAGCCCACTGTGATCCCAGGGAAGGCTGGTCCCACCCAGAAAGGGAGGAAGCGGAAACGGGGTCCAAGGTGGGGCAGGGTGGAGGAGGCCGGCTGGGCAGGAGATCAGAGCAGGATTGTGTCATGGAGTCCTGTGGCTGATAAGCAGCTGAGCGGCCAGCCCAGTTTGGAGGAGGAGCTCCCCGGGGGCAAGTCACCCTCGGGACCCCATGCCCCCTGCTGCCAGTGAGCCCTGCCAGGCTGCCCAGACCACACTCGGCCTCCTGGCTCCTAATTTTGGGAGGTTGTGGAGGCACGAATGGAGAGCTGGCTCCATTACACCCTGTGAGACCTAGAACAAATCATTTGACCTTGGGCCAGGGCAGGACAAGGCTACTCCGCTCCCTGAGCCTCAGTTTCCACATCTGTAAAACCTGGATTAAAATGCCTCCCTTGGAGATGGTGGTTAGGACTGGAGATAATAGGGGGCTCTAGCAAGCACTTTGTAATGGTTTTCTTTGGGGGATATGGGTGTGAGAGAGGCTCATGAAGGCCTTTGGGGTTGGCTGCATGCCAGCCACATGCCCCAGAAAGGGCGGGAAGCAGGTTGAAGTGGTCCAAGGGTGGAGGAGACTGGCATCGCACCCAGGATGCCTGAAGGATACAGGGGTGGGGGGGCTGGCCCTCTCCTTCCAGCTCCCCAGGAACTGGTCCCATCCCCCCCCCCGACTTCAGGGTGCTCCTCCTTTCTTCTCTCCCCAGGGAAAATGATGGTCCAACCTCAGCCAGGCTTTACCCCCTCCACCTCCCTACCCACTGGGACAGGACCATTCTACTCTTTCCATCTTATCACCTCCCATCCACTATCCTCAAAACATTTCCTCAGTCCCTGTGGGCACTTTGGGGAGAGGGCCCCGCTGCCTCCCTGACATCATCTCTGGGGTAGAGTCGGGGTGGCCCCAGTGGTCTTGACTCAAAGCGGGAGGTGGGGGGTGGGAGGCCAGGCCCACCTTGATGAGGGCCAATTTCAGGCTAAGTGGGTCCGTGGGGCTGCTTCCTGTTCTGTTTATTGCCTCTGAGTTCAGGAAATCAGTGAGTGAAACATCCTCCCCCACCCCCTGCCCCGAGATTATTTAATAGGAGCCGAGCTGTGGTCTCTCTCTTTTGGAAAATCCAGTGGGAGAAGGAAGCTGTCAGCTCAGCTCTGACATCAGCTTTGTCCCTGGGCCAAGAGTCAGGGTGGCCAGGGCGGGGGGGCCTGGGGCGGGGTGGGGAGGAAACCAGCTGCTGGTGGCCCCTGTGACGTGAGGCTGCCACACGGTTCCCAGGGGCGGGGGCTGGAGGGTAAAGAGCAGGGATCGTTGGAGACACAAGCGGGACACATGCGAGCGCGCACATGCACACAGTCACATCTCACTGGTTCCCAGAGACTCCCACCACGCACAGACTCACACACACACACACACAGGGTTAGACACTCATACAGGATTCACGCACATGGTCCCACAATGACAAAGAGGGCTCGCAAAGTCAGCCAGTATGCGTGCTCCAGCTCCCTCCCAGCCACACACAGGCAAACAGAACAGTGCAGACACTTGTCTGCACACACACAGGGCCAGACACAGTGAGATCCCTGTGCGTGGCAGACTGTGACTACCCTGGACCTCACCTGGGTGGAGCAAGGCAGCGAGGGGAGCCTGGGGGGTCTGAGGCTACAAAAGGGAGTGGACAGTGAGAGGCTGGGCCCTGGGAGGGCCTTTGTCCCGGCACAAAGTGATGCCAGCCCCCCCTCCCCCATGAGCACCTGCCTGCCACACCCTTTCCGCAGAATCTCCAGCCCATTCCTGAGCTGCAAGGGATGGCGGTGGAGGTGCAAGTCAGGAGCCCCATGCTGACAACTGCTGAGTGACCTTAGGGAAGTCACTCCTCAGCCCCTCAGGGCCTGGCTTTCATCATCGATACCAGTGGCTCACAAAAGTTTTGACCACTACCCACAGTTAGAAATACATTGCACCTTGCAACCAGAGATGATGCACAGGCTGACACACGCAGACAACGGAAAGAAAAACTTTCATGAAGCGGAGCTTGCCCTCGCTCCAGGCAATATCAGGTGATTTTGCGATTCCATTTCCTTCTCAAAATTGCTGGCGGCAACCCATGATCCATCAAGAGGCAGAGGCCCCTTGTGAGAATGTCACTTTCTACATTGGCCTGCAACAGTCTTGGGCTAGTTTGAGATTCAAGGAGAGCCTGGAGGAGGTCAAAGTGCTCTCAGAGGCAAAAGTGCCACATCCGTTAAGTGTTGATGAATGAAGGGGATGGTGGGTGGGGAGGAGAGCAACCCGTTCTACAGATGGAGACACTAAGGGCAGAGCATGCAACAAACAGCATGGCCCTTGGAGCCAAGCCTCTGGCCCTGCCAGTGATTGGAGCTCCATGGGCTGCTGTTTCTCTTGCTGTTTCTATCTGAATTGAAGAAAAAATGAAGTCACTGTGATTCACCTCTAAGGGGTTGATTCCTAGTGCAGAACCAGTTGGGAAATGACAGGGTAATGCTGGGGGCAGCTGGCAGGAGACCAGGGCAGCTTCTGGAATTTCCTTGGCTCCAGGGGGTATAACTGGTCCCTGCCAGAGATTTGATGGGGTGAAGGTGAGGCAGGCAGACAAAAGGCCCAGAGCCTGGGCCTGAAGAGCCCCAAAGACAACAGGACTTTCCAGGGCCCCAAGGTGGGAAATACTGCTTATCCCCTTGGCTGAGGCTCTGAGAGGCTGCCTGTTCCCCCAGGACCCACACCATGCTCTGTGTACTGAGAGGACCAGGAGCCCTCCCTGGCCAAACTCTCAGGCCGCAGGTGGTATACTGACCCCTGGACACTGGCCCAACTCACGCCCTTCCTGTGGCCGCGTCAAACCCTGGTTAGAATGGCTATCATGTGTTAGGTACTTTATCTGCCTTTCTCATTTAACATCCTCACAGCCTCATGAGGCTGGCATTGTGACAATCCCCACTTTCAGAGGAGAAATCGAGGCTTAGAGAGAGAAAGTCAGCTGCTCCAGTTCACACCGTTGGTAAGTAGTGTGGGCAAGGATTTGAACCCAGGTTTACCTGGCTCTAAGCCACACCCTTACCCATAGGCACCATCACCAGCCTAGCCCCAAAGTTGACTTGCAAAGCAAGCCAGGGCCACAGGAAGATCCATGAGAGTGAGTGGATGGTTCCATGGTAGAGGTGTGGGGCCACAGGTGTAGTTACAGCCTCATTTCTCAAGTGTTGACTAATGGGGTGCTTTTGCCTCTTTGGAGAAGGCACCCAATTTCCAGGGCTGTGCCAGGAATTGCTGAGCTGCTCCTGTCTCCTCTGGCTGCCTCTCACCAGCCCTGGTCCTGGGCCATACCCTCTGGCTCCCAACTTCCTCCTCTGGGGCCATCTGATTCCCTTATGCTCATTTCCCAGGTGAGAACATCAAGGTAGGGGCTGGGCTTGAGCTGATAGCTGAGAGCTGCTGCTGGTTGGGTTTTCAGAGAACTGAGACCTTAGCTGGGCACAGGGGAGGGAGATGGTGAAGAAAGGAGGGGGACAGCCTGGGCAGTGGGGCTTGCTCGGAGTGCTCAGTTTCTGGGTCACTGGTCCTGGGGAATTCCCCAATGCCCAGAGAGCTGCTTACCTGGTGACTAACCGCTGCTGGCTGCCCACACAGGATGCCTGACTGTCAGGGTACCTCCCTGCCACCTTCTGCCAATGGCCACTGCCATGCTGCCCTTGATCCTGAGTGCCCTGGGGTTCGGGAAAGAGACAGACAGACAGGCAGGGGGGCTGGTCTCCGCCCCCGCACCCCCTGGAGCTCCACAGGGGGCGGCTGGTGATTCAAGCCCCTCTGAGCTGAGCTGTGTCTCCTTCCTTCTCAGATGGGGCCTGGGGGGTGAATCAGTTCCTGGGGGCGGTGAGGTCGGGTCAGCCACTATCCTCAGCTCAGGCCTGGGGGGGAGTGGTGATGGTCAGGGACCAGGATGGGATATGGCAGGAGAGTGAGCACACTGCCATGCCAGCCCCCCCCACAACCCATCTAATTTTTCTGAGGCACCCCTGAAGCTGGAGGCTGAAGAGAGTGGACAGGTCTCTCTGCTGCCCAGCTTTCCCCCCTCAGCCCTGGGGTGCACCCAATCTTCCTCATCTGTTAAATGGGGACAAGATCCCTTACTTCACAGAGGTGTTGAGTACTCATGCTGATGTGCAGAGGGCTTGCTGGGTGCCCAGAACTGCACTGAGCCCTGAACCCTCACGGCAAACCCATGGTGTAGGTACCATAATTCCCATTTTACAGATGAAGAAACTGAGACCAGGAGGTGATCATTTCCCCCAAATTACCCAACTCATAACTGGCAGAGCCAAACCTCCAACTCAGCTCTGACTGAGGCCGAAGTCCACGCTTCAAACCACCAGACTCCACACCTTCTCTCCAGGACAGATTTGGCACAGATAGCTTTCTGAAACTGTAAAGTGTTTTTAAAAAGTACTTCGCATGCCCTGGCCAGGCAGCTCAGTTGGTTAGAGCGTCGTCCTGATACACCAAGGTTGCAGGTTCGGTCGCTGTTCAGGGCACATACGAGAATCAGTCAATCAATGGATGCATAAATAGGTGGAACAACAAATTGATGTCTCTCTCTCTGTCTTCTCTCTCCCTTCCTCTCTCTCTCTCAAATCAATTAAAGAAATACTTAGCATCTACTCTAGTGTAATCCTGAGCCAGGTGCTGTCAAGTGAACAAATAAGTATGAGGCCCCATCCAGGTCCTCAAAGCGGGGGGAATAAGACCTGTCCCCACTTGAAAGGACAGTGGGCAGCACTGCCCGTTTGGGCCATGGGAGGCAGCCTGGGAAAAGGGGCCTTAATGCCTCTGGTTCTCCTCATGGCATGAGGTGCTCCCAGCACCACTGTGGTCTGCAAGTCAGAGGCCTGGGTTCCAGACCCTGCTCTACTGTTAACTCTCTCTGCTGCCCTGGGCAAGTGCTTCACTTCTCTGAGCCTCAGTTTCCCCATCTGAAAAATAAAACATCTGTGACATTCTAGGAGAGGCTTGTGGGTGAGAATCAGCAGAAAAGGAGGGACTGGGTGTTGGCTTGCACCAAAGTGTGTAGGAGAAAGAGCTTTGAGGGGCTCTAGAAAGGCCCCCAGCTGGCACATGGGCTCACTTTCTGGAAAGGAGAGATGAGTAAGTGGATGGCACGGCCACCTGGAGACGGCCACCCAGGGCCCTGGCTCAGCAGCCCCCTGCCCAGGCTGAAGGGGCCCCATGTGGGCCTCGACTGTCCCCCTCACCCTGAGGCCAGTCAAATCCCCAGCAGGCCCAATGTGCAGGAGCAGGACAGGCTGGGGATGAGGTCACAGCTGGAAGGGGCCGGGCTGGGGCTGCCACTCCAGGGTGGGGCCTGGGGTCACAACCCTGGGAGCAGGCAGCCAAGAAGGGAGGATGCCTTCCGTGAGGAAGCTGGAGAAAACACATACACACACAGCAGTGTAGGGAGGGAGGGAAGAAAACAAACTCCAGGAGACCAAAGCTGGCCTGGAGTGCGGCCTGGGCTGTCGTTTCCTGGGGACCGACGCCACGTTGCAGGCGGCTCACCTCCTGGCGTCTCCGAGACCCTGCCCAGCCTTGCCCCCAGAGGCCCAGTGCAGGTGGTGCCTGGACATGGACACGAGAGGGAGGCTGGGCCTGGGGTGCCGAGAGGCCCACAGCACTTGGGGAGCACGGACCAAGTCAGGTACTAAGAAAGGGGAAACTGAGGCATGGGAGGGGGCCAGCCAGGACAGGGGTTTAGAGTCTCCTAGACTCTGCCCCCACTTCCTGTTTCCTATGGGGTGGGGCTGAGGTTCTACAGCGATTGGGGGTGATTATAGGGCTGATGTGGGTTGGGAGGGCAGAGGGCAGTGCAAGGCCCTAGAAATCCATGAGGAAGGATGCAGGAGAGACTGGGCCAGGAGAGCAGTGGGACAGGTGGCAGGTCACCCCAGGAGAATCAGGACATCTAGTGAGAGACTCAGGCAGGGAAACAAAGCGTCCCTAGATGGGGCACAGTGGGCCTCTGGTCAAATGGATTTGGGGATCCATGTCAAAAAAGCTAGGCTGAGTCAGGTGACAGGGGTCCAAGAGATGTGGGAATGGGGCTGGAGGCCGATCCAGAGTTCACGTGTTCCAAGTGTTCAGGCCCTTGTGCAAGAAAGGCTGTGTGTGTGTGTGTTTGTGTGTGTGTGTGTGTGTGTGTGTGTGTGTGTGTATGTGTAGGAGGAGGCGAGCTGGGATGTCCTGGGCCATGGGGTTGCCTGAGCCAGGCTGGGGTGGGTGGGCATCATGGGGGTGTATGCTCACCACAGAGCAGGTGTATGGGAGGGGCAAGTGGCAGGTGGGACCTTCTATGTCCCTCCCAAGGAAGACACAAGATGTGGGGGGCAGGGAAAGGAAGGAGAGCTGGCCTGGGCTCTACCAGCCTCCTTCCTGCTGGGAAGTGTCAGGTGGGACTGGCAGTTTTATTGCCCCACATCCCAGGTCCCCAGTACATGGGGTGAGTCTGGATGGGGCAGGGTGTGTGGGTTGGGGGAAGAGGGCCCGTCCTGGCACGATGAGGGAGGAACGCCTGGCTGGGCAGGTCCAGGATGTGGCAAGAAGCAGGAGTGGGGGGCGTGCATGGAGGATGGGGGAGGGGTTGGAAGGGGGCATTAGGGGCCAGGGAAAGGCTTCGGGACTCTTTGGCCTTGTTTTCTGGTGAGGGTCAGGTGGGAGGGCTGTGGTGGGATCCCCAGGAGAATGAGACATCTCGTGGGATACATGGTGCCCCTGGGACAGTGTGGCCCCAGATACTGTTATCTGGCCAGCACTCCCCCATCTCATTTTTTAAAAATGCTTTATAGAGGAGGAGTCCCTGTGCACATTTGCCCTGGTTCCACCAATAGAATTTGTGACCTGCCTTAGAGACTCTAGAAGCACCTTTTGGGGGCCACATTATTTTCTGAGGCTCCTAAGGGGCTTCCAAGGCAGGTCTTGGAGGAGCAAACTATTTCTGTTCTCAGCCATCCTTCTGCATCCTGAGGAGGAAACCTAGGTCCGATCTGCTAAGCACCTCTAGGTTTCTGCTTCAGGTGTCCTTCAGAGTGGAAATGTTGGACTACCTTCCCTTGGAAGGGGAGGTGGGGTTGCAAAGAGATTAGGTAAACTCCAGACCTGCAACACCTTGCCAGAAGCTCCTCTCCAGGCTGTACCCAAATAACCCAGTCATAGCAATCTCCCACCCCCCCATCTTCTGAGCCCCCTCCCCAGCCTCACAGGTACCTGTGGTCAGCAATGCAGGCTTGCTTATGGTGGTCAGGAGGCCAGATCCTATGGGACCCTGGGCAGCTGTTCCCTTTGGAGCTCCACTTTGCCCAGTGGCAATGGGCAGGTTGAAAGAGGCTACCTATGAGGTGGCTTCCAGCACCCACATTCAGTTCCGCTTTATTACTGTCTAAAGTCCAGGTCGGGTCCCAGCCCCTCTTCCTGGAGCCTCCTTCTCAGCCAAGACCCAGCCTGCCTTCTGACCACTGTCCCCCCCAAACCCCCAATCAGGGGGCCCCAGGTGCCAGCCTCCATCTGCTTGCTTAGTCTCAAGCCAACTCCCCAAACCCAGGTGAGTCAGGGCTGTCTGGGGCACCCACTAGCCGGGGACCCTGATGACTCGCCTGGGGACCCTCCTCCCCCTCCTCATCTTCAGGGCAAGCCACTCAGGAAAACCACAGGGTGTTTTGTCGAAGAGTTCATTATAATTTTATCAATCAAATTCTTAGAAGAGGGAAAAAGTCTGCTCTCCCCACCCTCCCCCCTCACTCCCCCCCCTTCACTCTCACTTTCTTCCATTCATAATTTCCTATGATGCACCTCAAACAACTTCCTGGACGGGGATCCCTGCTAAATATAGCCGTTTCTTTCTGTCTTACAACACAGGCTCCAGTATATAAATCAGGCAAATTCCCCATTTGAGCATGAACCTCTGAAAACTGCCGGCATCTAAGGTCTCCTCCAAGGGCCTCTGGAGTCCAGCCCATAATGAAGGTCTTGGCAGCAGGTAAATCCACCCGCCCCGCGCTGGCCTCCGCGCCCCGCTGCGAGTGCAGCCGCAACTCGGGGCGCTTGGCGATCGCCGACGGGACACCCACCCGGCGCAGACTTACGGACACTTGGGGCGCGGGCGCTGCCGGCCCGGCCGCTGGAGGCGCTGGGAGGCGGCCCGGGGCGAGCGCAGGCACATGGTCCCGGCGCCTCGCCCGCCCGCCCGCCCGGGGGCCGGCAGGTCGGCGGGCCAGGGAGGGGGCGCCAGCCTTCCTGCACCTCCCGCTCCTCCTCCTCAGCCCCGCGCTCTCGGGGCGGCCCTGCGCGCCCGCCGTCTCCGGGATTCACCCTCCCTCTTTTCTTTCTTTCCGTCTTTCCGCTTTCTCTTTTCCAACTGCGTCCCGTGCTGCTCCCTGGGAGGGGCGGCGGCCGCCGAGCAGCCTGCAAACTCCGGCTCGGACAGGAGCAGGTGCCGCCTCCATCCGCTGGCACCTGAAAAGCTGCGGTCTGTGCTAGGTGAGCTGGGGGGCGTGGAGGGGTCCCCCCCGGCCATCCCTGGGACTCAGCATGGCCTGGGGATGCTGGGAGGAACAGGATACCCGCAGAAGTGAACCTGAGGCTGCCACTGGCCCAGCAGGGGGGACCCGAGCAGGAAGCGCCTGCGCCTCCTCTCCCCCCAGCCTCAGGGGGTCCCCAGCCTCACCCGTCTGCTGACCCCAGTCCCTGCTATTGAGCCACCTGGAAAGGTCCCTCTGAGGGGACTTAGGAGAGAAGGGGGGAGAGCGGGCACCCTAGGGGAGGGGCGATCCAGGACAGGCCCCAACAGTTCCCAGCTCTCCTGTCCCCTTTCACTTTCTTTCCTCCTCCGCCCACCTGTCTGCCTCCGACCTTTTCCCTTTTCTGGTTGCACCATTTCCTCTTCTTCCCCAAGGCTCTGGGGGCAGGTGGGACCCCTGGATTCTCCTTGTCCTAGCCCAGAGCCTGGGGCAAGGAGTAGTAGACAGGAGTGGGGGGGGGGCATGGAGATGAGCTGTGCAGAGCTGGGGGGCTGGAAGTTTTGATGGTGATTTGGGGATGGGTGGGGGAGCAGAGCCACAGAATTGGATGGAGTTGAGTCGAGGGTCCTAGTAAGGGAGTGGCCACATTTGGCAGATAGAGATAGAAGAGATGGGCACTTGGAGAGGGGGACAGAGTTAAGGGACAAATGGCCCAGGAGCCAGAATCCTGGGACAGGTTTGGGAGGAGATAAGTGGGTCAGCGGAGGACCTAGAAAGCAAAGCCTAGGAATCTGGAGCATCCTGGGAGGTGGGAGAAGAGGGGCCTTTTTTTTATTTTTAGACCCCTTGGGCCTGGGGCACTGTGCCTTCCAGCCAGAGGGCCAGGAGGCCTCAGGGCTTTGCCTTCAGGAGGAAAAGGGCTGGGTAATTGGTGTCATTCTGGACCCAGCTTCCTACTGGTGAGAACAGTTCATGTCCTGCCCCTTGGCTCCTTTTCTCAGGAAAAAGCAGAGAGAGATAAGAAGGTGACAAGAAGCAGAGGTAGAGAGTTAGAGATCTGGAGAGAGGGAGACGGAGACACACAGATGCAGTGACATGGCGAAAACTAGAAATGGCCAGGCCAGACGAAGACAGAACTGGAGGCTGAGAGAGGACATTGGTGTCCCAGGGGAGATGAGGACCATCCTTGGGTATGAGCCTTCCTTGCCTGCCCCCCACCTTCCTGCTCATGACTTCTTGCCTGTTCCTAGGAGTCGTGCCCCTGCTGCTGGTTCTGCACTGGAAACACGGGGCAGGGAGCCCCCTTCCCATCACCCCTGTCAACGCCACCTGTGTCACACGCCATCCATGTCACAGCAACCTCATGAATCAGATCAGGAACCAACTGGCACAACTCAACAGCAGCGCCAATGCCCTCTTCATTCTCTATGTAAGTCATCCCCGAGCTACCGAGGCAGGAGGGAGGGAGCATGGAGGGGTGTTTGCTGCACTGACCTGGCTTGGCAGGGCTGGCCAGGGAAGGGACCCTTTTATAGCTGGAAGGAGGGAACGGGGAGGGGACTTGGTTCAACCACGTGGGACTCCTACAGCTCCCGCCCCACCCCCAGCACAGGCTTGGAGACTGGAGGTCACTTTCCCAGGGTGTCCAGTTAGGTAGGGCAGAGCTGGGGGGAGGTGGAAGTTCTCCACCACTTGGAGCCAGAGGCCAATGAGAGACAAAGGACAGAGGTGATGAGGTGGACAGGGAGATGGGCTGGGAGACACAGTGGCTGTGGGCATCTGGGGTGCAGAGCCTCCCAGGAAGACTGAGTGCAGTGAGTGAAAGGGCAGGTATGTGGTGCACCTGCCCTAGGTGAGACATGGCATTTTCCTTTCTGTCCCTATGTGGTCCTGATGAAGATGAGGTTACCCTTTCCTGGTATAGGCCTTGTGCATTCACACCCATGGTTACTTCTGGCTCTCATGACAATCCTGAGATGCCTACAGGACAAGTAGTTGGGTCCCTATGCCACAGGTGGGAAACTGAGACCTGAGAGTTCACCCAGAGGGTTGGTAACAGGGCTGGAACACCTGTCCCTGACTCTCTTGTCACTTCTTCTCCACCCCTCTGCTCCTTAGTACACGGCCCAGGGCGAGCCGTTCCCCAACAACCTGGACAAGCTGTGTGGCCCCAACGTGACAGACTTCCCTCCCTTCCATGCCAACGGCACGGAGAAGGCCCGGCTGGTGGAGCTGTACCGCATCATCGCCTACCTTGGCGCCTCGCTGGGCAACATCACTCGGGATCAGAAGACCCTCAATCCCAACTCCGTCAGCCTCCACAGCAAGCTGAACGCCACCTCGGACATCATGCGGGGCCTCCTCAGCAATGTGCACTGCCGCCTGTGCAGCAAGTACCACGTGGGCCACGTGGAGGTGGCCTATGGCCCCGACACCTCGGACAAGGATGTCTTCCAGAAGAAGAAGCTGGGCTGTCAGCTCCTGGGGAAGTATAAGCAGGTCATTGCCATGCTGGCTCAGGCCTTCTAGACAGGAGGTCCTGAAGCGTGCAGTGACCCAAGATCTTAGACTCAGGTGGCTCTCAGACTGTGGCCAGGGCCCAAAGCATCACCAAACCCAAGTGCAGTCTGCTGGCAGACCCTGAGGGGTTCCTGGCCAGTCCACTCCCCTCCAGGGACACTGTGATGAAACTGAGCAGAGTCAAAACTCCCATAGGCAGGGCCTATGTACAGCGCCAACTAGAAGAAGGTGCCCCTTCTTCTGGGAGACTGCAGCCAGGACCGGGGTATGAGGCTGGTGAGGGGAGTGTGGGCTGGACTTCTGCCCCCACTTACCCCCTCAGCCAGGGGTTTTGTGACCAAACTGAACAACTTATCTACGGCAACCCTGACCACAGGGCAACACAGCAAGGGTCGGGGGGATTGCCCGGCCCCAGCAGGATGACCACCATCAGTGCCTTTGCTGCCCCTTACGTAGACTTTGGAAGATTTGGTTGGGGCAGGCCAGAGGGGCTGGGATCCCGAAGGACTCCTTGGCCCCTGTAAGTGTGGTGAGTGGAAGTTAGAGAAGGGAGCTCTGATTTGGGATGTTGCCTTCTCTTGCATGTGCTTGGAGAGCTCAGGCCTAGAAACTGTTAAGCCGAAGGTTCCAGAAGGGTTACTGGCATTCAGGTTCCTGGGGAGGCAGAGAAGCCACCTTCAGGCCTGGGAAGGAAGATACTGGAAGGAAGAGAGGCTCTGAAAGTCTTGATGGGCTCTCCTTCCTCTTCCCCACAGTCTTTCCTGCAGCCCAGGATGGCCAGGCTCTGGTGGCTAGACCTGGAGCAGGGGGGTATGTGGAGGTGGGCAGGTGGCAAAGTCAGGTGAGACAGTTCTGAGGAGACCCAGCGTCTTCCTTCTGGGTGAGGATCTGTAAGGGAGGGGATGGACAGAGTAGTTCAGAGTGGCAGCTCACATCTGAGGCCTATGGAGGCCGGGTGAGGCCACACAAAGGTACTTGAGGGGAACAGAGGCCATCTCTGGTCCCCAGAGCAAGGGGACAGCAGAACTTGAGGTCAGGGTCTCAGGGAAGCCTGAGATCCAAGTGTGCTGTGTGTTTGACCCAGCACAATTGTCTATTTATTATGATGCCCTATTTATATTAACTTATTGGTGCTTTAAATGGCAAAATTAATTTCCCTTTCCCTGTTCTCTACCCGATAGAAATAATATAATGGCTCCTTCTTTAGGAGCCAGGGCCAGGATCAGGCCTCAACAGGGCTTGGTCTGGAAGTTGAAGATGTTACAAGTAGGATAAGCCTTATGGGTGAAGCTCAGAGAAGGATCAGAATCTGAGAGAATTGGTCAGCCAGGGTGGGGGCAGGGGACCCCAACTGCAACTTGCTTTGGGGGTATCAGGATCCTGACTGCAAGGCAGGCTGGGTAGCTCTATGGAGTGGCTTTTCCCAGGGCTGCCATGTTGCTTGGCTCCAGGGAGTCATTCAACACTATGTTCTTTGGGTGCCCCCCTGGAACTGCGCTGAGGTGCACAGTGGGCAAGGCAGCCCTGGTGGCCCACCCTGTTGCTGTTTCCTTGTCTTCACGCTGCCTGCCTCTAGAGTAGCAGCCGAGGGGCCCAGGAACAGCCCTGACCCAGCACCCAGCATGCTCCCACATAGCAGGGAGGCTCCTTCTCTGGTGGCCCGAACACCCACAGAGGGCGAAAGGGCCTGGCTGGACCTCAGGAAGCTGGGGCAGTGCAGGGAGGAGCCCCCTGCTCCAGAGGACAGGGAGGCCCTGGGATGTGAACCAGGAAGCTGTGGTCCCTCCTGCCCCACCTCCCCCCGCGCCCCCACCCTTGTCTGGGCTCCCAGGCAGGGAACCTGATCTTTTCCTTTGTGCTGGGGCCAGGCTAGTGGAGAAACGCCCTCCAGTCTGGGAGCAGAGGAGGAGGGCTTGGAGCTGGGGCAGCTGCTAAGAGCAGCGTTCTGGCAGCTTCTTCTCAAACCCTGAGTGGGCTGCTGTCCGAGCAGTTCAGCCAATGCAATTATGGTACTTTGCACTCACTTTGCACCTCTCTGTGTCTTCTCGAAGTACTTTATCCGTACCCGCTGGATGGCAGGTGAGCAGGCAGCAGGCAGGCCCTGAGACTGGGGTGGGGGTGGAGGGTGGAGTTGGGAGTTGTCGGTCCCATTGGCAAGACTAAGATGTAAGGGGGGAGTCCGAGGAGACCATGGCGGTCACATGCTTTCCAATGGTTCGATGGGCTGGGATCTCAGCCTGCTGCCTGCCCCCATCTCTCTGCTCCTTTGGCGAACATGGCTCAGAAGCCTTGACTGGCTGGGTCTCCCATCATCTCATCAGCCCGTGGACACGAACTCCCCATGCCAGGCCAACCCGGGCAGCCTCCGAGGCTCAGGGACCAAGAAAATCTCCTGGGCCCAACACAGCCCCTGGCCCCCCACGCTCCACCTTTGCAGGGCAGGAAGCTGTTCTTTCCCTCATTTTTCATATGCTCCTGTTGACACTTATTTGCAGACTGGGTCCCACTGGGCCGGGCCCAGGAGGAAGGAGGAAGAGGACAGTCCTTTTGCAGCTTATTGAGAGAGGAGTAGTGGGGATCTTATTTATTTAAAGTATTTTTAAACAAAAAGCACCGCTAGTTTATTTGTCTCTCCTCCTTATTGTCATCTCCCTCCCGCTTCTTGTCCCCTGCTTGGGGACATCCCCCCTGACAGAAGCAGTCCAGCTCTGCCTGGATGGCTCTCCCGAACAGACACAGTGTGGGGGGTTGCAGCCGGGAATCCAGTAAGAAGTTAATTTCCTTTCAGATGGTACAGATGTTTTCACCTTCGGATCAGCTCCCCAGCCCCCCCAAAATCCCAGTACCTGGGCGTCCCTCCCACCCACACTGCTAGCTCTGTGCTCGGTGCGTCCTCCTGTACTTCCCTCCTTCCTTTCTCCTAGAAAGGACTTGGCCTTGGGGACAAATTCCTCTTTGATGAATGTACCCTGTGGGAATGTTTCATACTGACAGAATTATTTTTATTTATTCAATGTCATATTTAAAATATTTATTTTTTTATACTGAAGGAATCCTTTTTTTTTTTTAAGAAAAAAGAGAAATTAATAAAGAATCTGCTCTTGGCAAGCTTTCCAGAGTGTACTGATGTGGGAAGGTGGGGCTGGAGGGGCTGGGAAGGTCTCTGTCCTGAGCACCCAGACTAGTGGAGTTCTGTTCAGCAAAGGGCAGGGGTTGGGAAAGGGGGCACCTCCACCCGATAAGGGTGCCAGGGTGGGCAAGGGAAGGGGTGGGCTGTCCAAAAGAGGAGAGGGGTATTAGTTGATGTCTTAGCTCCTTCACTCCCAGCCCTTCACTTACCTCTTACTGTAGTCCCATGAGTCCCAAGAGTCATCATCCCCACTAAGCAGAGGGGGAAACAGAGAGATGAAGCCACTTGCCCAGGATCACATGGGCAAGGTGTTCAGGGCCACCTCTCTAGCTCCAAATCTCATGATCTTTCCCCTGCATGGAATTTCAGGGACCTAGAAGATACCAGCTGCTGAGGCCTCTGTCCTCAAGGAATGGACCATTGACCATATGCGGGAAATGAAGGGAGCAGGTGTGAATGATTCTGGAGCAGGAACTTCAAGGTTCTTGACCGGAATCACACAGGGCTTTTTCAGTGGGCTCTTCTGGGCCTGCACAGTTCTCCATAGTGGACACGGCCATCCTTCCTCTTGTCTCACTCCTGGGGACCACTGCAACCTTCTTCCCAGCCTCCAGGGACCCCTTCTATGGGGAACAGGAGAGTCAAACCAAGTGACCACAGACGCAGGGGCGCTGGAACAGCCCCAGATACTTTCACTGTACTTTGCTCTAGGGTTTGGGTCTGGGCTCTCTCAGCTGAGATTCATTTGGGGACACGGGCAGTTTTCCTGATAGTCACCTTGTTCATGTATGTTTACAAGTGTCAGATCCTGTGTTGGGTTTCAGAGGTGAACAGGATACAGTCCATGCCTTCTGGAAACTCAAAGGCTAGTAGGGACAATGAATGAGCACGTCTGGGATGACGCGAGTGATGGAAGAGGCACATAAAGGTGCCAAGGTGAAGGTGGAGAGACCACTCACTGCTCCAAGTGTCAGCAGGGGGCTCGGGCCCGGTGTCTCTCTGCTTTCTGTGCAATGACATCAGGCAACCTTGGCCTCACCTGGGAGCTGATCAGAAATGCAGAATCCCGCCCCCCCACTCCACCCCAGACCTGCTGAGTCAGAATCTGCCTTTTAATAAGATCCCAGACGACTCTTCCACACATTAATGTCTGAGAAAGGCCACCCGGCACTCCTTCCATCTCTCATTCCTCCTGAGTTTATTAAGATTCCAAGTGCAAATTGCCAAGGGTAGTGCAGGCAGCTGCTTGGGCAGGAGAGGCTGATGGCCTCCGGAGCCAGGCGCACAGCTGTTCTAGACCCTTCTTCCAGCAGCTCCAGCATCTAGCCCCTCCCCGCAGGCTCCGTCCCACGCCAGGCCACACCCCACCAGAGCCCTCCTTCCCTTCGTTCATGGGAGACGAGGTTGAAGCTTTTCAAAAGAAACCTTCACTAGGAAACTAGAGGAAAACAAAACAAAACAAACACCAAAGCACAGAAATGAGGGAAGTACAGGGATGTCCCATCCTAACTGCCACCCTGTGGGGCTGGCTGGGCCACCTGGGCCTCAGGTTCCGCCTCTGTGTGGGGAGCTCTCAGGCCCTGAGAAGAGGGCAGGGGCTCTCTGGCCAGCGAGAATAAAGGACTGTTGCTCGGTCGTTGGCCACCCTCCCAATAAGAGGTGAAAACAATCACTTGGTGGGAGGAGGGAGGCCCCCTGCGCTGCTGGGAAGTCCCTTACCCTCCCCCCACCCCGACTTGGGCTCTCCTCTGGCTCTGCAGTCTTGTGACCCTTCCGGGTGAGCTCAGCTCCCTTATCTGTGAAACTGGGAGAGGAGTCGGCCATGAACGCTGTCCTATCTGCTTCACAAGGCTGCCGAAAGGAGCCAGGGGGACGGAAATGCTGCGAAAATCGAGAATCGGGACCCGCCAGCCCATCCGCAGCAGGAGCGAATCTCAGATGAAGCGGGTCCTCTCCCCGTGAATGCAGAAGGGAGGGTCTGCGGCTCTGAGGTCAAGGCCAGGGGGCCAGGATGATGGGGAAGGGGGTGAGCAGGGTGGACAAGCTTCCAGCTGATGGCTTCGCTGACGGCACCCAAGCTCCAGCTCTGGTGAAGATCTACACAGAAAGGCTTCTTCGCCCCAGGGAGGTGGTGGAGTCAGGGGTAGCCCAGATACCCAGCTGAGCCTTCTCCCATCCTGGCTTTTGGGTGACCAAGACGACAGGGGGAACCCCATCCCAGGAGGAGCATGGCCAACAGCTATCCGCCTGGATGCACAAGCCCATGGGCTCAGTGATGGTTCTGTACTTTATAGTTTACAAAGCGTTTTCTCACCCATCATCAGATCCTCCCAACCATTCTGAGGGTAGGACTAAATGAGTCTCTATTTTAAAGACTGAGGCCCAGGAGGCTAAGGGACTATCTTGACATCACTCAGCTTGTGAGATATTTGTTAATCTTTATGTTTATAATCTGCCACTTACTTGATCAGGACCCTAAGGGCTTCTGTGAGACAAGGTACTCAAGGCTTAGAGGTAGAAGAAAGAGAATGTCTGGTCACCTCTGCCCTAAATTCAGACTATGCGGAAGGGAAATTCACTTATCATGCTAAAAAACCACATTTTCAGCAATAAAATTAACGTTGTAATGGAACCACTGTCCTTAATTAGGGTTCTCTTTGTTCTAAACAGCATGTGAAGCAGCTTGCAAGAAAGGCACATAATAAAAATACTGATAAATAGATAAAGTAAATCAGCATCAGGGGAGATAGCAACAGAGTGAGAGAATTAAGACTACACAAAGAAAGAAATGTTTTAGATCAGGAGGGGCCACAGAATTACCAAGGCTGTGCTTCAAAGTTGGTTTTGAGATTCCTGGCAGCCAAAGCAAAAAGGGAAACGTGATCTGAAATCAAACAGTTCTCACAGTCAGAAAGGAGGGGGCTTTCTCGAGCCTCAGGGAAAACGGAGCCTGTTCTGTGGGGGATTTCTCCCCTGAGACCCACAGAGGGTGGTGGGTGATGTGATGGGCTCCACCTACTGATTTTGCAGTGGTCTTTGCAAAAGCTAATGCCCAGCATCCAATGCAACCCAATGAAAGGGTTTCTAAAAGAACCCAGGATGACACAGACACCAGCTGGGGCTTAGGCCTGACCCAAAAGCGGACTTCTGAGTCCCGAGGGTGCAACAGGGGCCGAATACTCCTCAGAAGCTCCTCATGTCCCCAGGATTTTGAAAAATCTCTTAATTGATGTATATTCTTCCTACAACATGGACATCAGATAACTTCCTCCCTCCTGGAAGATTCTGTGAAGCTGTAGTGACCCTGGGTGGTGCATGTGGGTTGGGAAGGATGGCACCAGGACAGAAGCAGGGATTTAGGGGTCGGTGGGCCTCGAGCCTCTGTCCCTGCCTCACTCCAAGGCCATTTGGATCCTCTGGGGTCCAGCAAAAAGCCTTTTGCTTGGCCACTGGTTTCAGCATCTAGGACACTTCCCGAGCCCCCTCCTGCCTGAGCGGAGCCCAGCTTGAATCTCTCCCTTTGACTTGGGGGAAGCACCACCCTGCTTTGGCCTCGATTCAGGGGCCAAGTATTTCAATTATGAGGACGTGGTCAGGCCCTGCCCGCTCCAGCCTCAATGACCAGGCAGTTAAGAGAGGGTGTCTCTGGGGGAAGAGGTGGGCGGCATGCAGACGGGAGAGGGGATGGGGGCTGCGGGGTTAACCAAGCAGACAGGCCTTCTCTGCAGACTGAGAACAAAACCACCAGCCGGAGGAAAATATGTGTGCGGCATTTTTGTAATTCCTGGAGGCTCGGTCCTGCTCTTGCCCAGACGGTCAATGAATCAAAGCCGGGAAGGGCTCTACCTGTCAGCAGGCTTCCTCCTGGCCTTGCTCACCAAGGCCCCACCCCTCCAGGCCCAGCAGGCCAGCTGGAAGCCTCCCAGTCCCCAAAAGGATGGTTCTTTGAAGAATAGTGTGTCACAGGCAAAGGCCAGACACGAGCTGAACTCTTGGCATCTTCCTTTGCCTGCTCTGAACCGCCTGCTACTGTGGGCTGAATGGTGGCCCCTGAAAAGATATATCCACATCTTCTTCCGTGGAACCTGTGATTGTGTCCTTATTTGGAAAAAGAATCTTTGCAGATGTAATTAAGTTAAGGATCTCAAGGTGAGATCATTCCGGAATATTCAAGTGAGCCCTAAATCCAAGGACAAGTGTCCTTAAAAGAGACACACAGAGAGAAGGAGAGAAGGCCACATGAAGGCAGAGGCAGAAATTAGAGTGATGCGGCCACAAGCAAGGAATGCCTGGGGCCACCCGAAGCTGGAAGAGGCAAGGAAGGGTCCTCCCCTAGAGCCTTCGGAGGGAGCTCAGCCTTACCCCGTGGTCTCCATAATTGTGAGAGAATAAATGGCTGTTGTTTTACGCCACTCAAGTTTGTGATGATATGTTACAGCAGCTGGAGGACACTAATCCAACCATCTATCCACCTCCAAGGAACCATACATTTTCATTTTGCAAATGAAAATTCATACCATCATGTAGCTCGTCCTGCCCAACTTAACCTTTTCGGCTCACCTCCCCACACCCCCTTTCCTCTGGCCACATTGTGGCTTGGGGGTCTGCTAAATGTCACATTTTTTCACCTCTCCACACCTTTGCTATGGCTCTCCCCTTTGTTTCAAATGTCCTTCCTCCTTTGCTACATGGCAAATTCTTTCTGGTCCTTCAAGTCCCATCTCAAATGTCACTTCTTCCATAAAGCCCTCTTTGGCTCCTTCAGTTCAACTCTATTAGGTCCACTTTAGCTCCAACTATATGTTGGCACAGGGCTCTAGAATTCACTAAGCTCTTCCTTAATATGATCATGTTTCACAGGGACAATGACGTCTACAGTTTATTGAACACCTACTATGCACAGAGCATGTTTTAGATACTTTAACAACAGGTAGTAGAAATAATGCTTCCATTTACTGAAAGCCTATGCCAGGCACTTAACCATATCACCTTATATAAAACAAGTAGAGCACAGACCAGCTGTGTCCACAGCCCTGAGAACTGAGAAATGCCGAATCGAGGCCCCATCTCAGACAGGTCAAATTGACATCTGCTTTTCAGTGTGATTTTCAAGGGATTCTGTACATTCCAGCCTGAGAAGGGCTGACCTACAACACCCAGCTTAGGGCTGGGGCTCTGACACGCCTAGATTTAAATTACTGGCTCTATCCTTTCCAGCTTAAATAAGTTTCTTAAATTCTCTGTGCCTCAGTTTCCTCATCTGCCACATGAACCCCTATGGCCATTGAGAGGAGTAGATGTGAGGATGCCTGACACAGAGGGTAAGTGGGACAGGAGCATATGAATGTCCAAGTCTCCTCTACCCTCTAGAACTTTTGAAAACCTCCCACAATGGTGACTCTTCTAAGGGAAACCTCAGATCTCCTAGAGGCAGCAGAGGAGGTTTTGGGGTTCAAGGAGGCCTTTCTGTCTCAGCCACACCTGCCCCTGGCCCTGGCTAGGGACTCCAGTACCCCCCACTCAGTTCAGCCTGCCACATCTTCTAGGTACCTCTCCTTCCCCAGGACCCCGGGGAAGCAGGGGGGAGGTCCTGCTTCCCAGCAGCAGTGAACCCCCAAGAGAGGCGCTAGAGGAGGGGAGCCCAGTGTGAGGTCAGTCCCACGTCAGCCCCTCTCACTTTCCGTGCCGCGGCTGGGAAGAGGCCACTGAGCCGGTGCCAGCCACGGGGGAGGTCTGTCCCCTGCTCTGGGGCCAGACCACAGGCAGCCGCTGCTGGGCTGCAGCCAGGCCGGGGGGAGGTGTTCTCAACCCCCAAGCTTCTCTCTGTCTGGCCCTTGGGACCCCTCCCCGACCCCAAATCCCAGCACCAGCCAAGGGCTTCTCCAAGCAGGTGAGGTCATTCTCTCCACCAGACCAGCCTGATGCAAAGAAGTCAGCCACCCACATGGCAGGATTCCTGCACCCCCAAGTCTCCTGTTCAAACCTTCTCCCCAGTAGCAGCCCTCGGCCCCCAATTTTCTCTACTTCATTCCCCCCTAGGGGCCCCGAGGAGGGAGCCCCAGACACCTATTGAGGGAAAAGAGCTGGGTGGGCAGAGCAGAAACAGGGGACAGACAGATTCCTGGACCACCCTCCTGGGTCCCCGTGGATCTATGAGGACAGGCCCAGAGCGGGCCTTTGAACAAGGCCAGGAACGCGCTGGTGCACAGGCAGATTCCGGAGTCTCGGCTCCAGTCACCACCCACTGCCCGTAGGACACAGCCTGCACAGACTGTGACTTATTCTGTGTTCACGGAGACTTGGATCACCGCTTGGCCAAGACACACCCTTTCTTCTGCTTTTTAGGGTTTCCCAATGGTCCTTTTCTGGATGCCCAGAATGTTTCTGCCAAAAGCCTAGGGAGGTTCATGGATGAGTATGGGTTCCCCCAGCAGACCACTGAGTGGGCTCAAACCTCTGAGTCAGTCAAAACCAGTAGTTCTTAACTGGGGATGATTCCGTCCCAACCCTCCTCCCCTCTCACCGCAGGACATTTGGTGACATCTGAAGACGTTGTTTGTCACACACTACTGGTGGGTGTGCTGCTTACTGGTGTCTAGTGGGTAGAGGCCAAGGATGCTGCTAAACATGCTACAATGCACAGGACAGCCCCACCACAAAGGATCATTGGCCTAAAAGTCGCTAGAGCTGGGATTGAGAAGCCCTGGTCAAAATGAGTCCATCGACTTATCTCTCAGCATCTAATCTGCTTCCAGACAAGACCCACTGTCCCCAGAAACTAATTAGGTCTGCGCCTTCAGGTCTTGTTTGTGCATACATGTGTGCACATGTACACACACACACACGCACACACACAGTAACCCAAGGGGTGAACAAAACACAAGTTCATACCCAGAAATGTTGGGCAGCCCCTGGAAACCTCAGAGGATGGGGAGCCAAGAAGCCTTCATCCTGGTTCTGGACAGGCCTCTCCCAATTACTGTGTGCCCCAGACACACCACTTCACCTCTCCGAACCTCGGTTTTCACATGATAAAATGAGATTGGTTTAAGAAAGCATAGGCTTTCAAGCAGGACTGCCTTGGGTTTGGATCCTGGATCTGTCCCTGACCAGCTGCAGGAACCTGGGCTCCATACTTTCCTTCTCTGAATCCCCATCTCCTTGTGTGCAAAATGGGAGCCCCATGTCTCACCTCAAAGGGCTCCTGGCAAGACAAAAAGAGATAAGCACAGAGGGCATCCAGCTCAGTGGCACCTATATTGTAAGCTTTCCTGTCACTTCCAAGGTTCACACCAACCCAGGATCTACGCTGGGGTCAGCCTACTGCAGCCCACCAGCCTGAGGTTGCAGATAAAATACAGGACACTGCAATTCAAATGCAACTGGATATCCTGTATTTTTATTTGCTAAATCGGGTCTGCTGCCTGCTTTTGTAAATAAAGCTTTATTGGGACACAGCCATGCCCATTCATTTCCATAGGCTCTCTGGCTGGTTTTGCTGCTACAGTAGAGTCAAGGATATGCAGCAAAGACCTTAATGGTCTGCAAAGCCTAAAATGGTATCCAACCCTCTATAGGAAAAGTTTGCTGAGCCCTGATCTGTGCTGGGAAATAATTGTTTTAGGGTGGTGGTGGGGAGTCTGCAGTCCATGAGTATAATTAGCCCCCTTTTTGGGCAATGGAGAGAGGGGATACATGAATAGGAAGGTGGGAACTCTTGGTTACCCCGAGGACACAGCCTGGAAGAAATCAGAAAGAGCCCTAGCCTGGGGAAAGCAGGGTCTGGGATGGAGACTTGGCTCTCCCTGATTTTGAGTGAACTTGGCAAAGTCCTTTCCCTTCCTTGGGCCCGAGCCTTACTTCCTTCATTTGTTCAACAAATATCTATTAAAGACCTACCATGTGCTAGATGCCGCAGGACAAGGGTCCCCCTCTCATGTGGCTTCCCTTCAAATCATGAGGAGAGATGATAGAAGTGTCCACAAATTACACAGCTGGTGTCATCAAGTAGGAACATGTCCTGGAGCAAATACCGAGGATGCTGTGGTAGAGCTGGGTGGCTGGGGAGGTGACATTTAAGCAGAAGCCTGAAAAGGAGGAGCCTCCGTTTCTCCACCTGCTACCTTCTTAGGGCTGCCTGGGCTGCTTAGGGCAGGAATGGGTCAGCTCTGACCAAGAGGCAACATTTCTCCCAAACCCCTTTGCTTGAGACCCCCTAAGACAGGTGCCTCTCATCTCATCCTTTGGTGTGGAGAGGAGAGGCCACCGAAAGGGCTGCCATCTGGTGAGGGGTTAAGGTGGGGGTGTGGGAAGTAAGGGGTGGAGAGGGGAGAGGGGAGGAAGGCCTTAGTCCTGACCATGCCAGCAGCTACCTCCCTTCCTGTTTTCCTGTACCGCTTCCCAGGAGTGTCCTGTCCGAGCCCACAGCTGGCCAGGCTAGCCTGACCCCAGTGGCTGGGCCGGAGGACCGGGAGGGCTGTGCTGCATGGACTTCCTGCAGAGCACAGCTCACCCCCCAGGGCTGGGCAGTCCTGGGCAAAATGGGCCAGAGGCTCATTCCCAGCCGCCTGACCCGATGTCCTGGGAAGTAAGGAACATGGCCCAGGCCTGTCTGGATGGGAGTGGTGGTTGAGGGCGGTGGTTTGCTAGCTCAAGCCTGGTTTATAGCCCCACCCACGCTCCCTGTACCCCAAGAACCCCCAGCAACATCATTTTATGCCCTACATTCCCTCTTCCATGCAGGAGCCTCCCAATACTGAGTTTTTACATCTGTACCAGTTTTCTGCCAGATTAATCTAATGAGCAAATTGCCAACGATGATGGCATGATGCTGTGTCAGAGGTGCTGGTGGCCCAGTGGAGGCACCACTAGGTCACACATTTACATTTTAATTGGGGCCTTCAGTTCCCTAAAGCAAATGAGTGACTAATGGTGGAATTTTAGGCACATGGCAAGTCAGTGGGGGGTAAGGCCCCTCGGGTTACAGTGTATATATAAAAAAAAATAGTCCCTTACAGGTGAACAGGTCTATAAAGTTTACTAATGTAAAACTCATCTCATAGGCATTCATTTACTTAATTTCATGACAGCTCTACTGGAGAGGCAAGTCTCATTTTAGACTTTCATTCATGTATTCACTCAGTGCCTGGCTCTGTGCTGGCTACTAGAACTCCGGAGTAAAAACACAAGATCCTTTTCACAGGGAGACCATGTGGCCACTGTAATACAGAAGACATCTGCCAAAAGCGGCCAGGAAGAAATGAAGCGTCAAAGAAGTGGCAGGTGTCTGTCCCTGAGAGGACTGACTCTACCTCAGCCTTCTGACTCCTGGTCTGTGCTCTTTCCTCTGTACCAGCGTGGCCCAAAGTGGGTTTCACTGCTCTCCCTTCTCAGGGGAAGTTCATTGGTGGTCAGAGAATTTTAAAAAATTGCATCAAAAAAGTTTGCAAAACACTGGGTTAAACAAAATCAAGATATCTTTGTCACAGGACTTCTCAGAGCCTTTAGGATAGTCTGGTGAGGTGGAGCGTGCAGCGTGCTCAAGGATCTTCCAGGACTATATTCCATAGACACGGTTTGGGAAATGCTGACCCATCCACTTCCTTTCATGTCCTGTTAGGCATCTTTCCCAAAGGCCACCACCTGCCTGACCCACACAAAGGCTGGCGCCGAGCTAAATCTGTCTGCAGACCTTTTCTCTTCCATGCCCTCAGACTTCCAGCGTGACCTGAGCTTCTTGAACAGAAGGGGAGAGGAGGGAGAGTCTACCAAACACAGCTCCTGCCAGCCCAAATCTCAGCTTCATTTCACACCCGTCAAGCCAGGGACTAGAGCTGAACTCCAGGTGCAGGGCACATGGCACCTATAGGAAGGGTCCCTGCAGAGATGCCCCATCCACTCCCAGCCACACCAGGCGTGGCTCAGGGCCTGAGTCAAGAAGGGGGCCCAAATAATTTTTCTGAAACACAAATTGACTGATGCAGCTCCTGTTTAAAACCATCAGGGGCTCCCCAGTACCCTCAAGATCAAGTCCAAAGCCTCGGCCTCTGCTCTGCCTACCCTTGAGCCCCATCGCTTCTTGCTTTATACTCCAGCAAAATCAAACTGATTGTGGTCCCCAGGACCCGCCACGCTCATTCCTGCTTCCCTGCCTCTGTGCACCCAGCCCCATGCCTAGAATATCTTCCCTATTCTTTGTCCTCTGTATGATTTCATTCCTCCTTAGAGGATCAATGTGAGCCTCTTCTGCTGTGAGAATTCTCCCTGTACTTCCCGGCTGGCCTCTCCCCACATTCTAGGAAATAATCTTGTATGAGTTCATCTCCCCAGCTAGACCGCAGACCTCCGTCCTGTCCTCCCAAGGCCTCAGAGCTGCACAGAGGACTGTTTCATTGCTGACGCCTACAAATGTGTACTGACTACTACATATAGGAGACACATGGAGTATCCCAGGGAAGAGCGTAGGCCCACATACTGGCTGTGTGGCCTTGGGCAAGTTTCTGGACCTCTCTGTGCCTTCTCCTCTTCTGCAGAGTGTAGTCACTCTGAGTTTATAGATGTACAACATAGAACAATGTCTGGCCTGTGCTAAGCAACATGCATGCTATGCTATGATGATAATGGTGGGTCCCTGTGCCAGCTCTGTCACTATCTGGCTAGCTGCGGGCAAGGGCCTTTTCCCAACTGAGCCTCAGCATCCCCAACATCAACATGAGGCTGTGGGATGGTTGATCCCTGTAGTGGGTTGAATGGTAGCCCCCTTTTCCTAAAGATACATCCACATCCTGGAACACGTCCAGACCTCATCTGGAAAATGGGTCTTTGCAGATGTAGTTAAGTCAAAGATCTCCAGGTGAGATTATCCTGGATTATCCAAGTGGGCCCTGAATCCAACGACAAGTGTCCTTATAGGAGAAAGGCAGAGGTGGATTTGAGAGACACAAAAAAGAAGGCCACGTGAAGACAGGCAAAGACTGGAGTGAGCCAGCCACAAGCTCAGGAACGCCTGGAGTCACTTTCTAGAAGCCACCTGGGAGAGGCGAGGAAGAAGTCTTCCCTAGAGCCTTCAGAGGGAACATGACCCTGCCAACACCTTGATTTCAGACTCCGGCCTCCAGACTGTGAGAGGAGACATGTCTATTGTTTTAAGTCACCTAGTTTGTGGTTATTTGTTGTGGCAGCCATGGGCAACTAATACAATCCTTAAAGGGCTCTCCTAATTCCAACAAGGACTGACTCAGAGATTCTCACAATTATCAGGGCATGTTCCCATGGGCAGCCCCAGGGTCTCTGAAGCCTGAGAATCTGACTCTGGAAGGAGAAACCTTATTCTTTCCCAAGATATTGATCCTGGAACACCAATCCTTTCTCCCTCCTCAGTCCTTAATGACCTACCCGTACCTGAGGCTGTTAGAGCTGGAGGAATCCTTTGAAATTCTCCCTCCTGTCTCTGCACCTTAGCACAGACTATTCCCTCTGGAGGAAGTGCTGTTCCCCGCGGCCTCCAAGTGGGCTCAGACACCCCTTTCTTGATGAAACCTTTTCCGAATGCTCACCCACCAGCTGCCTGGCAGTTAACTCTTGGACCCTTGGCCCCCTGACGTAGCAGGGGCCATGCCTCTTTATTTCTCTACTGTCAGCATCTAACTGAATCCCCAGCCCAGAGCATTGACTCAACCCACGTGTGTTGATGGGAAGGCGTGCTCCATTCAAACACCCCCAGTTTCCAAGTGAGGAGACCAAGCCCAGGTTACTCACGGCAACTGGGCGGATGGAGTGGGAGGCCCCTGCCGGTGGAGTTGAAACTCTGGCTTCAGCCGCTTGCACGTGACCCTACCTTTCTGAGCCTCAGTTTCTCACTCAGTAAGAAAGGGAAATGAGTGTACCGCAAACCTCAAAGGGACAAGAAAGTGCTTGTGCAGCTTCTAGAGTGACGACCTCATGACAGCTGCTCTCTCAGGGCTGTGGCTGCTGCTGTCAGGCTGGGATGAGACCTGGGTGTCTCCTCACTGGCCTCTGTCATCCAAACACAGCGGGGCCTGTTCGGGGGTGCTCACGGCCTTGGCCTGTACGGGGTAATGAGTTCCATAAGTTTATCTTTGCTGGGTACTGTGAATTCGTGTTTATCCAGGCACCCACAGAAATAAACAGAATACTCGGATGACCAGAATTTTCCATCGCAGCATGTTTAAAGATAACCCGAGTCACAGCTGTGCCCCGAGCCTTGCAAGACCCTGAGGGCCCCCCACATGCACATACACACACAGGCCCCCATGATGTTTGGTTGCATTTCGCCATTTGGTGGGGTCAGTTATAGAAGTGCAGACCCGCTGGAGCTAGAAGGGCCTCGAAGAACCCCCTGTGGGTTTCAAATTGGGCCCCAGGATCCCCATGACTTGAGGAGGTGACCCAAGGGTATTCTGGGGTGGGGTGGGGAACAGGGCACCCTGAGAAGACATGCTCAGGGTTTTACATGTTGGGATACATGTGAGAGCTTTCTTTAAGAAGGGAGCTTCTTCCTCTAAAAACAACATAATACCACCCACAAAAGCTCAGAAACCACTGATGTAGTTTAAATCTTTCTCACTTTACAAAAGAAACCTCTGGGATCCTGAGCGCCAGAGTGACTTGCATACTGGGGGCTGGTTCACAAGGCCACAGAGAGCGCTGGGCTTCCTGCCACCCTCTGCCACGACTCCCACTGAATCAGGACACCCTCTCCCCTGATGGTCCCCCCTCCAGGACTTGCCTGGGCTTCCCTTCTTTATCCCAAAGTGACCTCCTTTCAGCTTTGCAGAAAGGGACCTGCTCAGGGACCCAGGGTTCCTGAGGTTTGCTAACAAGTCTGTGGTCACTCTTGCTACCCAGGTTCTCTCCTTCTGCGGGGGAGAAAGGTTTCTGCCCGTGTCGCCCACCTTTCGTCCTTCCTGTGGAGCCCTCTGTCTGGACACCGGCTGGCCTCTGGGTCAGAGACTTATGCTGGGAGTTGCTGGGGAGCAGCTGGGCAGTGGTGGCTTCTCAAGGGGCATTTGGGGTTCTCATGGGCAGCACAAGGTGATGGGCAGCTCAGTCTGTAGACTTAGGCAGCCCTGCTGACCAGGTGGGTTAGCGATGCACTGAGACGAAATCTCAGCCTCCCTCGCTCATGCATGTGTATGGAGTCCTTGCTGTGTGGGGCCCACGTGTGAACAAGACCCAGGTGCCCTCCACGAGCCTGCTGTCTCACAGATATGAAGGCACTCAGACTTGGTGCTATTTAGGGGAGCAATGGCAGGGGGAGTGACAGTGGAAACTGGAATTGGAGCAAGCCAGGCAGAGGAGTCGGGGAAATGGTGTAAGAAGGCAGGCCGGCCCTGGCCGGGTAGCTCAGATGGTTGGAGCATAGTTCTGATACACCAGGGTAGCGAGTTCAATCCCCGGTCAGGGCACATACGAGAGTCAACCAGTGGATGCATGCATGGGTGGAACAACAGGTCAGTGTTTCTCTCTCTCTTTCTCTCTCTCTCTTCCCCCTTCCTCTCTCTCTAAAAAATCAATAAATTAAATTTAAAAAAATTTTAAAAAGAAGACAGACCAACCAAGGCAGATTGCAACATTAAATGAAATGATGCATATAAGGTTCTTAGCATCATAAAGGCCACAAGGGGCTCAAACTATGACAGCAATTCTTGTGGTTCCTTGTCTAGAAGGACAGAATCAGGGAAAGGTCATCTAAGCCAATGGTTCTCAACCTGGGGTGATTTTCCTCAGGGGACACTTGGTAATGTCTGGAAACTTTTAAAAAAAAAAATGTCTTTATTGATTTCAGAGAAAGAGAGAGATAGAAACATCAACGATGAGAGTCATTGATTAGTTGCCTCCTGCGCTCCCCCTACTGGGGATTGAACCCGAATCCAGTCATGTGCTCTGACTTGGAATCGAACCATGATCTCCTGGACCATAGGTCAATGCTCAACCGCTGAGCCACACCAGCTGGGCTGGAAACATTTTTTGATTGTCACAAAGGTTGGAGTTGAGGGTGGAGGGAGCCATGCTGCTGGTGTAAGTAGGTAGAGACCAGGGAGGTTGCTGAAAAATCTTATAGGTGCAAAGGACAGCCCCCGCCTCAAAGAATGTCAGTTGTTCTGAGGACAAGAAGCCCTGCTCTTGGTTCACCTCCCTCAGAATTTGGGGAGGCTGACAGGCGCCATCGACGGGAAGCACCCCACTGTCACCAGGGCCTGCTTCCTCTCCACACACGCTTCTTTTGTGGCTTTGAAGCTACCCGTAGTTGGGTTCACCCGAACACAACTGGAGGGGTGGCCATGGGCCCACACCCAGGGCACCTGCTTGTCTCTCACACCTCCCCTCCTCTTTCGCTTCCTCCCGCAGCTTGGGTTTCCTTCCTCCCTTCAAAGCACATGGGTTCTCTCCTTTAGAAGTCACTTTCTTTTCTTTCTTGGAATCTGCCCAGGGAAAGGCACCTGTGTTTCTGTTTCAATTTCTCCTCAGACACCCGTGTTTCCTGGGAAGGTCAGGGTGGGAACGTGGCCGTGGGCAGCAGGTCATCATCCAGCTCCACCAGGCTGGGAAGCTGGTGTCTGAGAGGCCCCGGTCCTTCTGTTTCCAGGCCCTGACACCCGATGACCTTCCCCCTCCTTCTGCCTCCCATATATCATCAGTTTGTACTCTGCATTCCAATCTCCGGGTCAGAGACTCACAGCTTCAGGGATGGGAGGGTTTTGTGGGGGGTCCAGGCCCAGGGAGGGGCATGGGCTTACTGGGGGAACACAGCCCACTGTGGGCAGAGGGAGGTCCCCTGCCCTTCCCACGATGCCAGGCAGAGACCCTTTCTCAGCCTCTTCCTCGCTCCTACCTAGCCCCTCAGAGCATTCCCTGAATGTGCTCTGCCCCCTCCACCTGTGTTATCTTTCTCTTCCTTTCGCTTTCTTGCCCAATTCATTTTTCAGGACTCCGCCAGGTATCACCTACTCCAGGAAGCCTCCCTGGATTGCCTCTCCCTCACCCCAGCTCCCTAGGCTGAGAGGGGTTCTCTTTCCCTAGCACTATACCAACATGGTTTTGTGTGCAAAATGTGTTGCTTTCACACCAGGGCTCTAACACTTGTCCTCAGCCAGCCCCACTCGCTCTCATCCCAGCCTGTGTTTTCTGCTACTCTGATTGAAATTGTTTCTCTGCCCTCCCTCACTTGCGAGCTCCTTAAAGGCTGCACCTTAAACCTTTTCTTTTTAAGATAGTTTTATTAAGATAGAATTTATGTACCATACAAGTCCTCCACTGAGATAATTTTTAGTATAGTCACAAATATGTGCAACCATCCCCACAGTCGACTCTAGAAAGACCATACCCTTTGGCTATCACCCACCCTGAACTCTGAGCTACCACTACTCTCCTGTCTGTCTCTATGGATTTCCCTATTGGAGACATTTCATATGAATAAAATCCTACAATATGTCAGTTTTTGTGATTGAATTCTTTTATTTATTTATTCATTTATTTATTTTTATTTTTAATCCTCAACTGAGGATATTTTTTTCCATTGATTTTAGAGAGGGTGGAAGGGAGTGGGGGGAGAGAAAGACAGAGAGAGAAACATCGATGTGAAAGAGACACATCGACTGGTTACCTCTTGGGTGAGCCCTGACCCAGGTACATGCCCTTGACCAGGAATTGAACCCATAACCCTTTGGTGCGCTGGCAGGCCTTTAACCACTGAACCACACGGGCCAGGGCAATGATTGAATTTTTTCACTCAGCATAATGTTTTCAAAGTTCATCCATGTTATAGCATGTATCAGACTTCAATCTTTTTCATGGCTGAATAATATTCCATTGTGTGACTAGACCACACTTATCCATTTGTGTTGTTTCACCTTTTGGCTTTTATGAGTAATGCTGCTATGAACACTCCTGTGCAAGTCTTTGTGTGAGCATATGTTTTTATTTCTCTTAGGTATATACCCAGGAGTGGAATTGCTGGGTGAGATGATAACTCTATGTATAACTGTTTGAGGACCTGGTGACAGTTTTTCAAAGCGGCTGCACCATTTTACGTTCCCACCAGCAGTGCGTGAGGGTTTCTCCGCTTCCTGTCCAGTTCTTTGACTTGATTCTAGCCATCCTGGTGGGTGTGAGGTGGTGAGCCTTACATCTTTTACTTGCTGGGCAGTGGAGCCCTAGAGGCAGGCCCAGGGCTGGGAAGCCCAACTCTTCACTCTGCTGGGGGACTTTAGGCAAGGTCTTCACCTCGCTGAGCCACATGGCTCTCTCCGGTGGAATGGAATAATGGTAGGCGGCTAGAGACAGTGAATGTCAAGTACTTAGCATAGCTGCTGGCATACAGCACACGGCACATGCTCAATTGCTGTGAACTACAATAACAGCTATGATGATCACTCTAAAAGCCTCGAAGGTTCTGGCACACTGTGGGCCCTCGTGGGTGTGGGTAGAGTCACCGGCGGCAAGCATATCCCGGGGAGGGTGCCAGCTGAGGACCTGGCCTGGAAGACAGTGGCCTCTTGGCCAAAGCCCTGTCTAGGCCGGTTCTTGCCTGGCATGGAGAACAGTTGTCTTTTTCTACAGGCGTTTGGAGACTCAGCACATGTAAGCTTGCTCCTGATGGTTTGAATTAGAAAGCAGCTGATGCCTCCTGGAAAACCCAGGGAAAAACATTATTGTTGGAGGCCAGTCTCCTCATTGGCAGAGTTGACTGCCCTGGCCTGGCATTCCAGAGCACAAAAGCCTTTGCTGGCAAAATCGGAGCCTCCTCATTGGGAGCTCCCCTCCTCCCCTCCCTCCCCCTCATCCAGCCTCCGCTGGGCCTGGCAAACATCGGCTGTTGGATGGGAGTCGGGACAAGAATCCTCAGGCTGTCTGGGCCCATCCACCCCAGCAGCATGTTGGTGGACTGAGGTCTGACTCAACTCCCAGCCTGGCAAAGGCCTGGTGTCTGGTGTGGTGCAAAGGTGGTGCCCTCTGGGGAAAGGGGAGGTGACTGGGGAGGAAACAGGGCCAGGAGGAAGGTGGCAACAGGCTGGCTGGACACCGAGCTTGGAAAAAGAAAGACAGTGTTACCGCTTTCATTGGACAGATGAGAAAACTGAGGTTCAGAGAGGTGATGTCACCTGCCTGCGGTCACAGTGCCAGTGCAAATGAGTGGTGGCTTGAGGACTGGACCCCAGGCCGGCTTCAAGGCCCCACCTTTCCTTTTCATGACGAGAATGTGAATAAAAGTGCTTTGCAAACCCAAAGGCACAGTACAAACGTGAGGGGCGTTGACTTACCATTCGGTTTTCCTCGTCAGATCTGCCCTTCTCCTTCCCACCTCCCCGACCCGGAGCAGCCCAAGGCAGGTGGTCATTAGAGGCTTGCGGGCCTCCCTTTGAGCTGGCAATGGTGCTGCTGTGGCCTCCCTTTGGTCACCGACAGTTACAGCCGCATGACCGGGCTGCTTTATCTCCTCAAGGGTGGCAGGCTTGTGCTCCTAGAAGCCTGGCTTCAGATGGGTAGTGGTGATTGTCAAGATCTGCAGCTCCCTGATAAAGCCACAGTATCACAGGACCAGAGGGATGGAATGGCCTCTCATGTCCCTTTTTTCGCCACCCAGACTGCCCAGCTCTTTAAGCTCCTTTCCCTTCCTTGCCAGGGCAGATGGCACCCCCCAGAGGCTGTCCACTCCAGTCCCAGAGACACCCACCACTAACCGTCTTAGGTGTCTCGCCTACTCTCCCATGTCTAAGGCTCAAAGCTGCTGTCAAAGTGCCTCTCAAATTCCATCTCCTCTGGGCTGCCCCTGCCACGCCTGCCCTGAGCCTGGCTCCTTCTTTGCTGCCTCAGGTCCCTAATTGACTGCCTCCGCCGCTAGACCAGAAGCTCCTTAGGAGCAAGGGACACATCTTACACCTCCCTGCCTCCCACTGCCTGGCACAGTGCCAGGAGCTCAGAGGGAAGCTAGTGCAGGAATCGCAAGAGTAGTGATAATGGTTATGATGATAATTATGGCAGCCACTGTGTCCTGAACACTGACCTTGAGCCTTTTCACCTGCTCAGCTGTTTACCTGGATGTGTCACGCAATGCCTCTGGCAACCCAGAGACGCAGTAGCTACTAAGTGCATTTTAAGGGGGAGAAAAGGTCCCCATGAAAGGAAGGCCTGAACCTCAGACTGTACCAGAGGCATGGCCTGGGAAGTCCTGTTTCCTTTGCTGCACAAGGGCCTGACACCTGCTCTCCTCTCTTCCCTCCAGGTGGTCATGGGGGTCAAACAGCACAGCGAGCACATTGTCAAGAGCAGACAGCTGCCCAAACTCAGGGCGTGGCGGAGTAGATGCTTATTGGAGGCCCTACCCACACCCAGGTTGCTGGGAGGAAGGGGGATCCTTAAACATTCCCTTTTCCTTTGCTCTCCAAGGTTAATAGTGAAAGTGAGGACGATTACAGGAGCCCTGGTTTTGTGTGGGAGGACTCGGGTGATGGGCAGGTTGGCACCGGCCCACGTCCCTCGGCATTCCTCATCCCCAACTCCTTTCCTCCTTCCCTGCCAGATCCAGCCACACAGGCTGCCTTTCCACCCTAGCCAGAGCCAGGCTGCTGCCCAGGCCATGCCCTCTGATTGGAATGTTCTCCCATTCCGCTCGCCTTGCTCCGCTGAGGTGTCAGCCCCGCGAGGCAGCCTTCCCCGGCTCCCGGCCCTGATTTGTATCCATGAGAGGCTGGCAGAGCCCTAACCCTCCTCGGTGGCACTTATCTTTGCTCCAATGAAACAATTAACCGCATAATTATGACATTGGCCTCTCTTGCCAGGCAAAGGCTCTGGGAGGGCCCAGAGGGCCCGGTTCTGTTTGGGCCGCATCCCAGGGCCACGGGGCAGAGCACGCAGGTGGGGCTCAGTGGAGGCTCACTGACGGACAGAAGGAATGAAGAGGGGAGTGAGTGGACAGTCCATCCTGCCTCGTCTCTCACCAAAGCTCAGCCTGGCTGTGCCGTGAGCCTTGTTGGATCTAGCCAAGGAGGCTAATTGATCCTGAAATGGAACAGGCATGTGGCATATGGGTTCTGGAGTCGGATGGAGTCTGAATCCCAGCTCTGTGCTTCTCGGCTGTGTAATGTTGGGGAAGTTGCTCAACCTCTCTGGACCTAACTATAGCACCTCATTGGTACTATTGATAGAAGGCCTATGTGAAATAAAGATTACAATGAGCGTGACTGTAATTATTATTATTATTTCTGGTAATGACTCAGAGGATCCCTTCTCCCCATTATTATCATTGTCCTGTAATAGCAGGGGCCCAGGTCACGACAATAGAGTTGGAAAGGCCTGCAAAGAGAGCCAGAAGCCAGGGGCTCCAGCTCAGTGGCCGGATGACTAATAGTAGCAACAATCATATTTCCTAACCTGCTACTTCACAGGGGAAGATCAAACAGAGACGTGAATGAGAACTACTGTCTCTGCAAACATTTGTTGAACACCTACTGTGTTCCAGGGCTCAAAGGGGACCAGTGAACAAGACCACAGAAGCCCAACCCCTGGGAAGCCAGAAATTAACAGGTTACTACAGTGACTAAGTGCCCCATAAATTCTCATTCTGCTTGAGGAGGGGGCACGTGGTGGCCGAGGCATCTCTGTAAGTCAGTGGAGAAGTACCTCCTTTCTTGCCTCCTTGTGGTGGTGTGATCTGGACACCTCCCTCACTCTCAAAGCCTCTGAGTCTTCATTTATGAGACAGGCTTTGAGGTGGGCATAAAATACACCTTCCTCATCACACTGGTGTAAGGACACAGTGAGTTCATGCGTGAGAGCTTAGCATGAAGCCAGGCATGGCTGTCCCTCACTGGATAGTGGTTATTGTCAATGCCATGAACTTGGTGTGACCTTGTCACGACCTTGTTGCCTGGCCCTGAACTGTCATCTGGGGTTTGTGAGTGAGATGCAAATATGACATTGTCCTTCAACGAGGGGGAGAGAGAGACCAGGAGCATGGCTGGCACCTGGGGACCACGTTTCCTTCCCACCTCAGGGCTGACTTTGGTTACATGCACATACATGACTGTAAAGGGACATAAAAAGGTTTTACATATTCAAACTGTTCATTATAGAGTGGGATGGGACATCTACCAATTATCTTTTGCTTGTTATATATTGTTTGAACAATAGATTACTTTTTGTGTTCGTGTTTCTTTATTGTGATAAAATATACATAACATGAAATTTCCATTTTAACCATTTTTAGTTGTACAGTTAGTGGTATTACGTACACTCACACTGTTGCAACCATCACCACCATCTCCAGAACTTTTTCTTGTTCCCCAACTCAAACTCTGCACCATTAAGAACTAGCTCCCCATGCCTCCTCCCCCCAGCCCCTGGCAACCTCTATTCTACTTTCTGACCCTATGATTTTGACTATTCTAGATACCTCATGTCAGTGGACTCATACAGTTTGTCCATTTGCGCCTGGCTTATTTCACTTAGCACAGTGTCTTCAATGGCCATCCATGTTGTAGCATGCGTCAGAATTTTATTCCTTTTTAAGGTTGAATAATACTCAATAGGTTACTTTTGCAACTGGAAAAAAATAAAGATTGGAGAAAAAAACAACAAAAAAGTATGACGATGTGAATGACTGAAGAAGGAACGGGTGGGTGAATGCTGGGGCCTCCCAGGCATGACTCCAACTCTGTGAATTTTGGATGGGGGGCAGCAGGTCAGCAGGGTGATAACTTAGGGCAGGCACCCCATGAATCAGCCCTGGGCTTCCTCTTTCATAAAAGGAGGGAGTTGGGGCCCTCGTCAGGGTCTCGGCTTTACTGTCCCACGGCCTAGTGGACAATGAAGACACTCAGCCTGCCAGCCAAGGGCTGTGACTCACAGGCCATGAGGCTGGACAGAGCCCCCACGCTCAGCCCCTGATGCCCCTGCCATTCAACCTGAGCAGTGAGCCGCACGGAGTTCCCGGTCCCCTTCCGATACCGGCTCTGGGGACGACCCAATTGGCCCGGTGAGTAAGGAGGCCTCGGACAATCCTTCCTTTCATAAACCTCCGCTGCTGACTAATGACTCCCAGTCACACTGGACCCTTCCACCCCAAAACCAGTCCCTGCCCCAGAGTCGGCCCTGCAGGGTTTTGAGGGAGGCTCCCCCTTCCTTCTGGGGCTGCCCTCATGCCCTGCCCTCGCCAACCTCTGGGCTCTGCTGGTCAGCCCTCTCTCTCCAGGGCCAGTTTTCCTTTCCTCCTTTCCTCCTGTCAACCCTGAGCCCTCCCAAGCCTTCACCCCTGGGCTTGCTGTCAAGCCTCAGGTGGGTCCCACCATAATGAAAGCTTTGCTGAAGGGCTTTTTGTAAACCCTCCCCCTGCCCATCCCTTGCCTTTCCTGTTAGAAAGGAGCACCTGGCCACCCAAAGTTGGGGTCACCACGAGGAGATGGGGCACTTGGGCAGGTGGGCAGGGGAACTATTTCTGAGCATGTGTGCAGGGGTGTCTTGAGATGCCCCCCCAACTCCTTCAAGGCACAAGGAGAGGTATCATAGAAAGAGAGTCAGACCTGAGTTCAAATTCTGGCTCTGCTACTTACTAGCTGGGTGACCATGGTCAGATAACTTAACCTCTCTGAGCTTCAATTTCTATATCTGTTTTTAAACAAATGGAATGGGCATGGGAATAATAATTCCCGGCTTCCAGCATGAATGTGAAGCACCTTCCAGAGAGATGCTGGACTTGGCCTCAGTGGAGGTGACACTCCCAACAGAGGAACTAGAAAATGGGGTTGGGATGCCTTGAGGAGAACCCAGTTTCCAAGGGGAGAACTTGGCCAAGGAATGTGTGGCTGGGAAGGGACCAGTTGAGTCCCTCCAACGCCTTGGCACACATGGTGGCTTGATTTACCAGCTGAGCAATAGCCTCTTGTTCTCAGGGTTGACGGGAGGGTGAATGGCATTCTTTTATACCACGTGAGGACAGGGAACTGCACCCCTGGAGGGGAGCCTGGCATGGACAGTATAAGACATCAGATGACAAGAAAAACTATCCAAACTATCTGGAATGGAATCACTTTCCTTTTTTGTGAAGCAGTGGGAAGGGATTGAGAAAGGGCCATGGCCAGCTTCTTTTGCTAATGAGGCCTAACAGAGGCAAATGTGGAAATTACTTGGCAGGATCTGAGAGGCCCCTTGGAAAACTGGGAAAAGCTCCTGCCTGGGAGGCAAGAGCCATGGCGAGGTCCCAGCTGAGCCTCCCACCAGCCGTGTGACCGTGGGTGAGTCACAGCTTCACCGAGTGACATGGCCCTTATCTACAAAGGGAGGAGGTGAGACGTGAGCTTTTTTCAGGCCCTTTCCAGCTCTAAGAGTCTCTATGGCTGCAGCCATCTCTTTAAAGATGAAAAGCAGAGATGCTGAGCTAAAACAGATGTGGCGGATAAAGCCAAGATAATCAGCCCAGCGGTTTCTCCCCCTCCAATGCCCTGCGTCAGCAAGGCCTTGGGTGAATTCTGGCTTTTGCTCATTTCGATAGGTAATCAAGGCAACATCTGCGGGCCCCGACTTCCGGACAAGGGGCTGATCAAACAATGTTTACCCTCAACCCTTCCTCCTTCCTGAACGGCATGTGTATGATGTGGACCCTCTGAATCCCTGGGACTGGCTCCCAAACCAAGCATTTCCTATATATGGTTTCTTTGCTCCCACACTCCCCCCACCTTCCACAGTCAGCCCGAGTCTGGGGTTGCCCATTCACTAAAGAAGTGTCTCCCCAGTGCCTGGTGCCAAAATAAAAGGTTCTGGGGCATGTGTGTCGGAGGGAATTCCCACGAGAACTGTGTATGAGGTAACTGTGCTTCCTGCCCCCGAGGGACCCAGGAGCCAGGGAGGGAGAGGAGAGGCGAGCCAATATCCACAGGGCAAATGGGCAAGAGGGCAAGGACGTGGTGGGAGCAGCACTCCCCGCTGCCCACCGGAAAGGTGGGAGGAAGGGGAACCCGGATGGACAGGGAAATGACATGAGGCGGCCAGGCAGGTGACAAATTTAGGCAGCACACAGCTCTGAGGGTTGGATTTCATTTAAAGTAACCCTCACCCATTTGTATCCCACCCCACCCCGAAGGAAAGCTCCAAGAGGGAAAGACTGTCGCCGCCCAGTCATCACTCTCTGCCCAGGGCCGGGCAGAGCCCTGCACAGAGAAAGTGCTGAAAAAGTCCACGTGGCGTGTGTAAAGCCGATTGAGCAGGCGTGTGACAAAATCCAAGTCATGTTTCAGGATGGCAGAGCTGCAAGGCCAAGCCCCAGCTGGGCAAAGAGGTTGAACATTCCGTCTTTTAAGAGCCCGGGACATTTTTTTCTTTCTGCTTCCTAATCAGTGGTTTCTTGCCCTTCACAGGAGCCCAGGGCCCGGAGCATCCGGGCCCGGAACGGGGACGTGTGTGGGAGGGATGCGAAACTGCGCAGGCAGCCCTGAGAAAAGAATCGGTCTTTGTCTTTGTCTTCGGGTGCACCTGTCATCCCAAACCCTTGACAAACATGGTGTCATTCACCTTCCCAACCTCTCTGTGGATTTGGCCCGGGGGGAGGGTGCAGGCAGGAGCCCAGGGAGCGGCATTCCGCGCATTCTTGCCTCCTGACAGCTCCTGGTACCACGGCTGTGAGCCCGGGATGTCCAGAAATTCCTGCTGACTCATCCGTGGGTGAACCAGGCCAAGGCGAAGGGATGGGCGGAATCTCCTGGAGCTCTGCCTCTGTCCAGGTCCCCAATCCAGAGGGGGAAGTGGGAAGGGACGTGGTGATGGCCAGGATTCGGGCTGTGTTCTGCTTGAGTGATGCTCAGGTGTCACTTGAGGTCCCAAGAAGTGGTGACAGCTGCAGCACAGGGTCGTGGGGGGGAGCCTGGGCCAGGACCTTGGATGCCTGGATTTGAGTTCTGGCTCCATCTTATTACCTTTGCAACCTCATCAAACCTCTCTGGGCCTCAGTGTCCTCGACTGGAAACGGGCAGATAGTGGTTGTGACTTCCCGCCTAGCGGTGAGGGTGACGCGGGAGAGTGTGGGTGAGGCATGAGCTGTCCCCGGCTCACAGGCGCTGCTTAGCAATGGTGATCGGTGCTAGAATGTCATCCTTTTGATGCAGTGACGTCAGGCTCTCTTCCGGGGGGGGGGGGGGGGCAGGCGAGTGCGATGGGCCCTCGCTGTGTCCCACAGGACGAAGGCTGCAACCTGGCACGGTGGGAATGTCCCTTCCCTGCTTTGGGACTCTGGGTAGAGCCACCCTCTCTCTGAATAATCCTGTCACAGCTGAACCTCCCGTGACCGCACTCAGGGAATGACACTACACCAAACAGGCAGCAGCTTTTCTGGTCCTCACACCGGCTTCCAGATGGCTTGCAACCACATCCCTGCCAAATTCCTCTTACCGCCCCCCAAGACTCCTCTTGCCAGAGCATTTCTCAAAAGGGGGAAATGCAGTCCTGTCGTCATCGCCCCATCACGGCATCACCAGTGCAGCCTTCCAGCTGTTCTCCCCAGGGATGTCTCCGAAGGTTTTTCCCCAGCTCCGTCCAGGGGCTGTCAGGGAGAGTGAAGTCCGGGAATGAGGATGGGGACACAAGGCAGGACGTGACCTTGGGCCATTCGCTGGCCCTCTTCACTTTCCCGGCGTCTGTGAAAGGAGGCGGCTGGTTGAGGTCATTTGTTTCCGGCAGCCCAGCTCCCGGGGGTTCTGGCTACTGAGTGCGGGGGAGAGCCGGGCAGATCTGTCTCCTAGCACTTGTTCCTGTTTCCTAGGAAAGACAGGGATGGGGAGACAGATGGCTGTCGGTCCAAATCCTCACACTGTCCCCTTGCGGGCTCTGTGACCTTAGGCAAGGCTCACACCCTCTCTGAGCAGTTACACTATCTGTAAAATGACATGCCAGCGTTGTAAGGATTAAGCGGAGACAATGCATGTGCGGAACTCAGCATGGTGTCTGGCACTCACAATGTGATATTTTAATTTTTTTGCCACAGAAATATGGGCTTTCTCATCTTCACTGAACTGCTCGCCTTACCGAGGGAGACACCGAGGCCCGCTGGCGGTCGGTGGGAAGGGATTCAGACCATGTTTCAGCTGCCACCCCAGGCCAGCTTCAGGAGGAAGCGGCAGTAACTCAGGGGAAAAGTCCCACAGTGTCTGCTCCAGGCCCCTCGGGCGGCTCTCAGAGCCCCTGCCAAGAGATGGCTTGGCCCGGGCTCTTTCCTTCGTGCGCATTAGCGTATTTCCAGATGTTTCAGACGGCAGCCAGTGGGGTTTTTTCAGGTTCTGTTTTGTTGGATCTCCTTTCCTGTAGCTTCCCTTTCTCTCTGCTTTCCCCCAACTAGCCATTATAGTTTTATAGACCAAAAATGACATCTTTCTCAACACCTTCGAAATCCCCTGACCACAGTCCCTTTCTTAGAAGCTCTTTGGAAATGTTTTGGTCAGTCAGTCACAAAAGGAGGATCTGGGCAGCTGGGTACCTTATCAAATGCTCTTTTACCAGTAACAACACGAACTGCCTTTAGTATTTCGCACTCAGATTTCATTAGTTCTGTCCCTCACGTGCCCAAGGCCCTGGGAAACGGTGGCCTGGGAGTTCTGGTGACCAAGGGCAATGAAATAGAATGAGCCCTCTCCTGAACACCTACTCTGTGTGTCCGCTTCACCAGTGTCATCTTGATCTTACCAACCCCACGAAGTATGTGATATTAACCTCCCTTTTTTGGACGAGAAACTAAGATTCAGAAAAGCCATGTAACTTGTTCAAGGTCACCGAGCTACTGAGATGACCAACCCCAAAGAGCCGGCTGTCTCCATGACAGACATATGTTGGGAGCATGCCTACACAGCCTGTGCACGGTCTAGGCTCTGCGCCTTTGCTACCAGCCATGTACCAACCTGGCTCCCAGGCCACGAGCTTCAGTTGAAACCTGGCCCAGTAAGTAAGTCACTGGCCTTGCATCATCAAGGAGAAAGTCAGATCAGCTCCTGGAGAAGCATCAGCAAAAAAGGCCTGGGGGTGTGTGTGTGTGTGGAGTATGCATTCATGTGTGACGGTGTGAAGGTGCGTGTTTATGTAAGGATGTGTGTACCTGTGTTTGAGGATGCACATAAGCATGCGAACCTATGTGTGCATATGTGCGAGGACATGTTGTGGCATGAGAATGTATACTCTCATGTGTGTTTGTATGTGAAGGTGCACTTATGTGTAAGGATGTGTGCGCTTGTGCATGAGAATTCTTTATTTAGAGAGACCTCCTTGTGTTGAGTACCAGGCGTTTCCAGCGCCTATTCCAGATCTTTTTTTTTTTAATTGAATTTATCGGGGTGACATTAGTTCACAAAACCATACAGGTTTCAAGTATACAACTCAACAAAATATCATCTGCACACTGCATCGTGCGCCCGTCACCCCAAGCAAAGTCTCTTTCTGTCCCTATTTCTGTGCCCCACTGAGCCAAACTGGCTAGGGCTATGTGGCGTTTTTTGCTTAATCCCTTCACGTTGCAGATCTTTTTAACAAGTGTATTTATCTCCTCACGTGCATATACAGAGGTGTATACATGCATGAGGACTGAGGTCTGTGTTTGTGTATGGATGTGTGTGCAGAGTGTTTTCGTGAGAGGATGCGTATGTGTGAGAATATGTGCATGCATGTGTGTGAGGGCATGTGCATGTGTGTATGTGTACGTGTGTGAGGGCATGTGTAGGGCGAAACATAGGGTGAATGCACGCACACTGGTGTGTGTGCCCAGGTGTGCATACATGGGTATATGTGTGAGGATGGGTGCTCGTGCGCGTGTGTGCACCCACACGTGAGGACGTGTGTGCATTTGTCAGGAAGCAAGGAGCAGATGACCATGGGGGCGGGAACACTGTGATCACCACCAGATGGATTCTTTGTTTCCAGAGACCTCCTCGGTGTTGTGTACCAGGCGTTTCCCAGCACTGACGACAGATCTTTTTAAAAGGTGTATTTATCTTTTCACGTGGTCTAAGGGCAGCATTCAAGCAAAGAAGGGCTTTCTTTTCCTGGAGGACTGGGCCTGCTCCCCGCTGGGCATCGCTGGCTAAGGTTTGCCTTGGCGGAGTGCGGGCTCCGCAGGACCAGCTTCCTGGGCCCCACCGTGCCCTGGGCTGTGCTCCCTCTCCACTTCAGGGCGTGTCTCCCCCTATCTCAGGGCCGATTAACTTCCCTGGCACTGACTTTGTTTTGGCTCATTAAGCAGGAGCAGCCACTGAGAGCGGGAGGCCTCTCCCTTCCACCCCCGGGCCTGGTTCTGCTGAAAACATTGATTTAGAGCTGCTCACTTTGCATTCCCTGGCTGGGAGTCCCAGGCAGAAGGGGAAACACCTAGGGCCCAGGCTGTTTTGTCTGGTGAGATGGGGGAGAGGGATTTGGTTTTCCCACTGAGGTGGCGTTAGCCCCAGCAGCCCCAGTGGGTCTGGGCTGTTTGTTTGTTAAGCGTCTGTTCCTCGGGGTGGGTGGGGTAGGCCTGAGAACAGGAGAGTGAAGCATCAGGCTTGTGCAGATAAAGGTTCTCCTCTGTCGTAGCAGAGCATGAAAGCAAGAGGGAGCCTGCTTTTCTGCACGGGTCCTGCTGGGGAAAGTGCCTCTGTGTTCATTTAAACCCTTTTTATTTTTTCTTAAATTCATTCCACTCCCAAGCCCCCACTTTCCTTTACATTTCACTTCTCAGGGATCATAAAGGTCATAGTACCTTAGCTCTGAGGGGACACAGTGGTCACCTGGCTACATCCTCGCCATAGAGAATCTTCTCCATGGTGTTGAGCATCAGGCCCACCCCACCTGCCTCCACTCTTTCAGGGCCCCTAGAATGTAAGCCTCCTGAGGGAAAGACATGTATCTCTCTGGAGCCTGTCTTTGCCCCAGCATCTGGCCTGATGCCTGCTTCCTGGCACGTAATAGGCCTCAGTACAGATTTGTCAGCTGGAGACAGGATGAGGTAACTTGGATCTTTGAGTCAAACTATATTGAGCCAAATTTGCTTCCCTCTGAATGTCACCCTCTGGAACACCACGGATTAGTTGTACCATGAAAGCCCTGTAACTAAGCAGACATTATACATCTCTAATGTGCCTCCTGGATCCAAGCTGAACGTAGTTCCCTCAACCATTCCTTATAGCACACACATAGGAGCAATTTTTTCAGGGGGCATCTTGAAATATGGTTCACGAGCTGGACCCAAAATTCTAGATATAGCCTATTCCGTTTGTGATACTTCGTTATGGCAGCTGCAGGACACTAATACACTGGATCACTACTCCTCTTGACTTGTACATCACTACAAAGCATCACTCTTGGTAACCCTGTGGTTTCACCCTTAGAAAATTTAAAGGGACCATCTAAGAATTCTGGAATTAATAATAGAAATATTTAGAAAAATGACCGGACATAAGATAAACATGCCAAGGTAAAGGCATTCTTGTATGCCAGTAAGCTAAGAATCCTAATCATGATATTCCATTCACATTAACACCTGAAGCCATAAACCACTTCCCTTACAC
The DNA here is from genome assembly GCF_964146895.1 of Miniopterus schreibersii. Lineage (NCBI taxonomy): Eukaryota > Metazoa > Chordata > Mammalia > Chiroptera > Miniopteridae > Miniopterus > Miniopterus schreibersii. The sequence goes on from NC_138122.1 coordinate 16,070,742, forward strand.
CTGATCAAGAACACTACACAATTATATTGGGGAAATGTAAGAGATTCGAATAAAATAGGTGTTGCTAAATGGAAAAATTCAATTTAGAAAATTTCTTTAGCACCAGATTAATCTGTTGATTCACTATGATTCCAATCAAAACCTGAAGATTCTCTGAATTTTTTTTTTTTTTTTAAAGAAACAAATCTACATTTAATAAATGAGAGAAAATGGCAAAGACAACTCTGGAAAAAAAGGGTGAGGTGGGGTTGGGAGAGTCTGTCAGACCAGACATTAGAACATATTACTGACTAAAAATACTCAAGCGTATGATACAAAATAGTACCATAAACCAACAGATACTGGTTTGATGTCTATTATCCGCTTCCAGAAATGGTATCAAAGTGAGGTGTGATGGGCAAGACAGGGCCCAAAGAAGACAAAATGGCAACATTGAGAATTTGGGGCACTTGGGCAGTTACACAGATTGAAGGAAATTCCCACTTACAATCTACAGCATGGAGCATCACCCCCACCCAAAAGGGTTTGTAACCCCATCAACTAAGTTGCTTTCTCGGTAGGAAGGATGCTCCTGAGTTGAGCCCTATTTCTGAGGTGGGAGAGGCAGGGAGGGTTAGGTGTATATGCATATCTGCTGATAGCTGTTGCATTTCCTTGGCTAGTTCTGCTACTCACAGTGTTCTCGGAGAGGGGGTTTTGTAATCACCAGGACATCTTTTTCTCAATCCAGTTGTTTGAATTTCCAGAACCAAACTAGGTTGGGGAAACACCCTGAATTTGCAGATTGAATATTCTCAGTTTCATCAGAAGTTTGCTGAGCATCTAGGATGTACCAAGCTCTGGACCAGGCCCAGGGCACAGAAAGTTCATGCCATGTAGTGACTTGCGCCTTGCACAGGGTGAATTCGCACTGGCCCCTCGTGGAGCTGGGATGCAGACTCACTGAGGAAGGGTCCAGCCAAGCGCCACCAAATACAGTTTGGTGTTTCTCACTTCATTATGTAAGAATGACTGGATGCGTTACAAATAGTCAATTGTTATTATGACTTAGGACATTAAGTTATACTCGAGGGCATTATCAGGAGAGAACTTTTTGCCATGGTGAGGGTCACAGGGGAGGCCAGATCCCAAATGCTGAAGACTGGAGTGAAGCCCAGGTTAGGACCAGGGAGAGGAGACAAATGCCAGAGAAGAGGGTTGTTTCGCAAGGAGCTGGCGGGTGTGGCTGATCTTGTGGGCCAGTTAGGGGGCTGGCCTAGTTCAGTGGATGGTGACTCTGGAGGCACATTATAATGACCTGGGAGCTTTAAAGAAAATCTGTGCCCAGATTCCAGCGCAACCCAATTAAATCAGAATCTCTGGGGGAGACGCTCGGTGACTAAAGCTCTGCAGGTGATTCCAATGTGAAAGCAGGTCTGAGAACAGAGCTCAGGACGGGAATGAGGTTGCTGCTTCTTGCTTAATTGTACTTGACCTGGTGCAAATGAAAGCATGCGTGCATGTGCCCACCCACACATAAAAATCTTGGCCAATATTGCAATTTTAGACAAAATGAAATATTTAGCATACGTGTTGTCAGGTATCATCTTGAGTCTTGAGGATGTGTTGATGAAGCCATGTGCAGAAGACAACTGCGATGGTATTTCAAATTTAGTCTCATCTCTAGGACTTAAGCACAGTGCTCAAGTTTTTTTTCTTTTTAATCTATTCCTCTTTTTTTCTATAAATAGCTAAGTTTTATTTTATTAAGTTTTACTCTTTTTTCCTATTACAATCTTATGATACGTAGGATCAAACACATGAAAATTACATCTTACCAATGAAGTATTTAATATCATATTTATCATAATTTAAGCTCTACAAAGATATTGAGTGTTTACATTATATGTGATTGTGCACGTAAGTGCTAAGTTTTAGAACCTTAAATGGTTGTGAGGCACTAAGGTAGAAGCCGAGATAAGCAGAATAAAATTAAAACCTAATTAAGATTTCTTCTTCTTCGAATGAACTGTTGGGTGTGATATTGAAAATGTTCGTTCTAATTTAAGCCATCATTGAGGTCTTTGTGATTGTATATAAAAGAAGGATTCTGGAGACACAGAAGCAAAAAAATCAGGGCTCCTCATCCTACAAGGCCTGTGTCCCTGTCATTTACTTTCTTACCCACTCACTCCTCTGACTAGAAGGGGCTGTATCTGTGAACTCTTTTCTTTCTTCGAGAGTGTCTCTCTGCCAGGCTCTTGGCTGGGGCCATCAGCAAAAGGTTGAAAGGGCTCTTCTTGTGCCTTAGAAAAGAGTTTGCCTACAAAGTATGTCATGAGATGGGGGAAGCCTGCAAGGTTTTGTCTAGAACTTCTCAGGGATTTGCTCCACTGGAGGGGAGGGTCATGGTTCTGAATGAGGCATCTTCTTTCTGAGGCCAGTTTGTCGGACACGTTCTGACTTCAGAGTCCTAGCTTGAGGTTCCCAGTGTGAGCTGGTCACCATACGATGTATCTCAAGAAAAAAAAAAAAAGCACCATAAGGTTTACGGATGGGGCTTCCCTCTGTGTGTGTGTAAAAAACAAACCCAGGTCTGGTTCAGATCAGAACTGAAGGAACGGAAGAAGAAATCCAACCCTTTTCAGAAGGTCCAGCCTTTCCCTGTCCCTGGGTGGCCCTTAGCCCATCACCCAGCATCGCCTCCAGGGAAAAGCCTGCCTAAAACTCTAGTCCTCAGAAAACTCCTGTTCTGAGAAGGAACCTGGGCAGCGCTGCGGCTGCAGCTGCTCTGATGAAGGAGCTAGACCAGGATGACAAGGCAGGCCTCTGTAAAAAATCTTCCAAGGAGGTAAGCAGGAAAAAAAAGAGAGATTCCTCATTTACACCAAGAGTAAACTTCCTGTCGTATTAAACAATGAGGCATTCAAAATCGCCTGAGTAAAAGTCCCCTGATGTAATGAGAGGGTGAGCAATTTCATGTCAGGCTGTTGTTATGGGATTTATACATGTCCTAGCTAGGGCTTGAGGTGAAAACCGGAGCCAAAAACAATAGCCCTAAACCCCACATGCACAGAAACCTCATTCCAGTGGAGTTTCCTTAAGAGAGAACACAGCAGACTCTTCACAAACAAAGTGACTTCAAAGGTAGGCTTGCATCACTAGCCTCCCCAACTTGACGCTTCCCTTTAGCCCAGACCTGGCCCTTCTGTTTCTTGGTTTACTTTATGAGGTTCTCGCACACATCGCAGAGCAATTATCTGAGCGCCAGGCCAACAGGAAAGCAATTGTAACTGAGTGCTTCCTTTGTCAGGCGCTGACGCTGGCCACTGCGATGGCGACAGGAGGTGCGCCGGCCCCCGGTGACAAGGCAGCCCCTCCCCCCATGCTCTCTCACTGAATTCCCGAGGGGGGAGGACACCAACGGGATGGGGGAACGGGGAAATTTTCTTACATCACTTGACGTGCTTGCTTTCACTCCCCAAAATCCTGAGTCATGACAAGCTGTATTGCCTCGGGGCTCTGGCTGAAACCAGAGGTTATAGATTTGGAAATCTGACTCCATCAGCTGACTCTTGTCCAATTCATCAGAGGAAACGTGTATTATTTTAGTCGCCCCCTCTTCGAGCTGAAGTGCCTTCTAATTGAGGGCATTACGTGAGGAAAGTGGCTCTGTAGTGGCTTAGTAAGCCGATGCCATGCTGGTGAACAATATTTGACATTCGGTGAGTTTACAAAAAGGGCAGTCTCTCTGTTTGTTTAAACTGAGATTAAGTGAAAGGAAAAGTTTTTCTTTCCCATCCCAAGACAAATGCGAAACACATGTTTTCCCTTTTGACTTTGTAGTACAAGGCTCAAACAATCCTCCCCACCCCCCTCACTGTGCGTTTTCAAGGATTGCAGAATGTTTCCTCTCTTTGGTGGCCAAAGCCAATATGAGCCTTTGTATTTCCAGACAGTGCTGCAGCTCATGGTGATGGTCCAGTTTGTTCCAGGTAATTATGTGTGGGGTGTTCCCAGGCCTCCTATTGTATGGGTAGGTAGGGTGGTGAGATCTAGTACAGGGAATCCCGGGAACTAGGTTCATGTCATAGGTAGGCCTTTGCCTGTGTGACCTCACTAAGCCTCACTCTCCTCATCTGCAAAATGAAGTTGGTTGAACTTGAAATGTCTCGAGTAACTTCCAATTCTGGAAAGACTGCTCGTTCCGGTTGGTTTTTCTGGTATGTGGGAGATATTCCTAGTTGAGGGCACCCTTATAGCATGGGCTGGGGGCAGTACTGGAGACCTCAGTCAAGCAGCCTGCCTCACCGTGACCTTGAACAACTCACTGGCCCTCTTTGTGAGTCCTTCTTATCAGAGAGAGGAGGTTCGACAGTCTTGCCCCTGACACAGCAGCTTAGATGTGACAAGCCTGAATGACTAGGGTGTAAAGTACTTTGAGTTTCTTGGACTAAAATGATTATTTATCTTCAAAGATAAGTTTAAAAAATGTTACCTCCCACACACACATATTTTTTTGATTATCCAAAAATAAAGTAATGAGAATCAATATTCTTTACTCTTGGCTTTCCTTAAATCGCGACGAGTTCAGAGAATACAGTTAGCCAACATGGGCTGCGAAAATCAGGATTTCTTCCTCCTGTGTTGGTCAAAGCAATGCTCCTTGCTTTTGTCATGTTGCTACTCTGCTCAGAAACCTTCAAGATTCCCCTTACATCTAAGATTCAACCCAAACTGACATTTAATTCCTGTTATGACCTGGCTTCAACCTGCATTATCTACTCCTCCTACCTAAAATTTCAGAATTTGCTAGAACCTCCACCAATGATGTCACCATCGCCCCGTATACGTCACCCTACAAGTGGGCAGAAGGTCTCTGTTTAGACACAGTGGCATGGAGAAGCCTCTGATACTTTTCAAATCATCCCTAATGTGGACCAGTTGGTAGATCTAGCATCTCCTTTGCTTCCGTAACAGTTAGGTTAGCTAAGAGATGCGACGATATCTCAGTGGCTTAAAGAATGTAGAATGTTTTTTCTCTCTCAAGTAACTGTCAGAGGTGAGTGATCAGGTTAGCAAGTGGCCCCTGCTCTCCACAGTCATTCTGGGACCCAGGCTCCTTCTAACTGGGGTTTCAACATCCCATAGGGTATCCCTGTCCAAGCTGGGTAGCTGCCAAGTCGCCGACGCAGTCAGCAAGAGCAGAACAGTGTGAGGAGCGGGTGTGCCTGCCTCTCAAGGGCCCCAACTCCCAACACAAACCATTTGTTAGCATCCTACTAATGAGAACTAAGTCCCAAGGCTATATTCAACGGCAAGGGAGGCTGGGAAACGTAGTACAACCACGAGGGAGGCTGGGAGACGTAGTACCCACACCCCGCGGCAGCGTGGAAAGTGGACGTTGGTAGGCATGGCCATGCACAAGCCTCATTGGTCTTTCAGTCCCAGAAACACATTGAACTCGTTCCGCACTGAGGCCAATGCTCCCTGCCCTGCCTCCCTGCCTCCCTGCCTCCCTGCCTCCAACTTAAATGCCACTCCTCAGAGGCCTGCCCTTACCAACCCAGGAAAAGTGGGCCCCTCATCGCTCTTTCCAGCCTTCATTTGTGTCCTGCCGGGCCCCTGTCATATTTTAGTGATGTGTGTGTGTGTGTGTTTAGGCTGCATGAAGACAGGGACTTTGTCTCGTGCCTGACACTGGGAGGCTGAAAAAGGATTTGTTGAATGATAGAATGTATGGACACCATATGCTGACTAAAAACAGTCTTTTCTGCCAAGCACACGACACTGTTAGGTCATTTGTGGCAAACGAAAAGCCCCAGGTGTCTTTTCACATCAACTGTGCTGAGACCTATTTCTCCATCTGCTTCTTGAAAAGTTGCCCCTAAATACAGTATTTCATTTTACACCTATTGTATTTCAGCTGCTGGGTTTGTCCATCATTCTAGCCCCAAAAAACATTTTTGATATATCAACTGATACATTTATTTTTCCCTTCAAGTTTTATATTATCCAAAACTCTGCTAGATGCATTTTTTATGTTTCCTTTTATTATTGGTAAACATCAATGAAGCTGGAAAAAAGAAATGGGCCAAAGAAAAGAAATGACCTGTCGGTATCAGCGCCCATCCTTGTACCACCATCGACCCACCATCAAGTCTCTTGGGGACGAGTGTCTACTCATACAAACCACACTCTTAACAAGACTCTCACCGAGCCTCACTACGTCAGGCGCTCTGCTGAAAGTGAGATGCACAGCAGAATTCAGGGCCTTCCATTCCACTCCAGGATCATAGAAACTTCCAGCCAATGGCAAGAATCCTTGATAACATCCTCTAGTTTTCCAGGCTAGTAACCTTATAAAAAACAGTAAATGTCTAGTTTCTAGTGAAAGCATATTTAGTGACTTCTAATGATTACTGTTTTCTCATAAGTGTTTACAAATCTTTAATTCACAATTTCTTCTGAAGCTTTTCTAGGATCTACCCTCCTCTCCTTTCTGTCAACCCCGCCACATCGACCCATTTTCTGTCCCCAAATGCTCCTTTATCCTCACACCTCTAAGCAGTCACTCCTCTGTCCCTTCTGGTAGGAAATGCTTTTCCTACATGGCTCTGAGACTCCAAATCCTGACTTCCCTTCAAGATCTAGCTTGAAAGTCACCCTTTCTGTGAAGCTGTCCCTCACCATTCCAGGTCTCTCTATGCTGAGTCCCTGCGGCATTTGTTCAACCCTAACCCTCCTCAGGGATTATTGCTCCTGCCTGGGCAGACTTTCTGAATGGCACAGGCCTTCCTCTTGTGATGCCCAGTCGGTGCCTTGCACAGGACCCTCACCCAACAAGGTGTGTAGATTCAGTTGACCAATGAAAATCAGCATCCACTTATGCCCTTTATTAAAACTTCAGCCTAAGCTGAGTTTAAGGGCCAGATGATGTGGTCTTCTAGTGTGTTTGAAAATTAATATGTATATATGATGTCTATTTTTTTTGGAGGGGGTAAAAGAAAAATTTGGTGAAGAATTATAAAGTCCCAAGGAAGCTGTAGAATTATTGGATTTTTTCATACTAAGGGAAACCACTCTATTTGATATAAAGTTCTGGGCAATCAAGATGGAGAGTGACATGATTAATCCAAACTACAACATTACAGCATCTGAAGTGTTCCAGCGCCAAAGAAGGCAAATAAAAATTCAGAACTACAAGCAGAAATATTTTTCAAAGTGTTTAGTCACCTTCCAGAAGCATATTTAGATTTACAAAAGATTTCAACTAGGGTTCTTTAACTACCCTTGTAGTTAAAACGATTTAAAACGATTTCATTCCCATACGACTTTGGAAGAAGTCAGTGTTATAAATGCAGTCCACCTGCATTTCACTCCCCCGAGCAGCATCAGAATCTGGCAAAGCTGCTGATGCCACATCATACCATTTTGAGAGGAAAAAGTTAGCTCTATTAGATCATCCAGTCCAATTCCTCCCAACTGCAACTGAAAACTTTGTTGCCAGTTGGGGAGGGGGCTCAGGAAGGACTGATTCTGCTGCTGCAGGAGTTCCCTGGGCCCTGTGCAGCAGTCACAAAAGAAGTCCCCACCTCTCCCTGGCCTCCTGGGGCCCGCCATCGCCTTCAGGCCAGAAAGAAACTTTCCTTTCTATCGAAATGCCCATGACTCTCATTATAAAACATCTCATTTTAAAAACCCTCTCTGCTGCTGGCTTTTTGAGCTTTAATAAATCCTGGATTAGTATGAAAACCACCCAGGCACTGACTCTCCACATTTCCCAACGAGCTGTCTGGAGCTGGCTTCTTCCACATGAGTAACTTCCCCAAATGTTGGGAAGGTTGCCCAACACCGTGAACTTACGACCACCAGATAAACTTCTCGGACGGAGCAGGAAAAGAAAAATCATCACGTTGTCAGTCTCCAAAGCTAGCACTGACCTCTCCCTGGTTTTTTTTTCGCTCTTTCCTCACTCTCCTTTCTTGCTCCCGGCAGTTCGTGCCCCTTTTTTTTGGACTAAGAAATGGAATTTGGGTTCCCAGCTACAACCAAGGACTTAAAACGTGGATTTTGGGCCTGCCCTTAATGTTGCTCTTTCTTATAACTTCTTCATGGTGGGACGTTCCGAGATCAGGAGGAAGCCTATTTCCCAGTTATTTTCATCCAGAGCTTCACTCCCTTCAAACGTGTCTGTCCATATTTCTAGGAACTTGCGATGCTACAGCTGCGCTAGAAAAAGGGCCACATTAAAGTTTCCAACCTTAACACTTACTGGCTTTCACTTCGTGTGGGCTCAGGGCCACTCTCACTGTTTCCAGTTTCTTTCCAGCCTCCACTTTTCCTTCCCTTATTTCCTTCTGTTCTTCTTTCCCTCTGGGGTGGACCTCCACGACACGAGTCCCTCGAGCCTTACACAGGAGCACGGTTGCCTCTGTCACCCCCTTAGCTTAGCAGGTGTTAGGCTGAGGCATGAACAGGTGCTGACGCAGAACTTAACAGTAGCATCAAAAGGCGGCACCATGGGAGTGACCCATTCTGGGGGCGGCTGAAGGCTTACAGTTAAACCAACTGCATCTGTAGATGCATCTCCCCGTCCATAAAATGGTAAATGAAATCTGCTTAAAGTACAGAGAAACACCGATTCCTTTTTTTTTTAATGTGGTACAATACACATACATTTTTACTATTTTAGCTATTTTTAGGTACACAGTTCTGTGGCAATAAGTGCATTCACGGTGTTGTGCAACCACCACAATCATCCATCTCCAGGGCTTTTTCATCTCCCCCAAATGAAACTTTGTCCCCATGAAACACTAACTCTCCATTCAGCCCTCTCCCCCAGCCCCTAGCAACCACTATTCTATCTTCTGTCTATGATTCTGACTACTTTAAGTACTGCATATAAGAAGAAGAATGCAGTGATCATATTGTCTTTTGTGACTGGCTTAGTTCACTTAGTATAATGTCCTCAAGTTTCATCCATGTAGTAGTATGTGTCAGAATTTCCTTCCTTTTTAAGGCTGCACAGTATTTCTTTGTAAGCATTCACCACATTTCATTTACCCATTCACTGTTGATTGATTCCTCTTTTTTAAAAGAGTGAAGTTTGTATTTTAACAATTGGGGAGTTGAAGAGTCAGTGGAGTTTGGTGAGAATAGCACTGAACCGGATGTTAGGAAACCTGGGGCTTAGTTCCAGCTCTGCAGCAGGTGACCTTGGACCGATGGCTCCAGCCAAAGTGGACTGGAGGAGCCCCTGCGTCAGAACTCACTGGGCTACCTGGGAGGATCACAGACTCCATAGATTTGTCTCCGAGCATCTGTATTTCTACAAGGCCCCCCAGGTATTCTTGTATATTCAAGTTCCAGAACCACTGCTCTGGGACTCATTCTTTCATTAGGGATATACCAGAAATTTTTTGAATGGGGCTGCACTGTTGCTCAGGAGAACGCCAGGGTTTCCTAGAGGGACAGTGGGGACTCCCAGGTGGCCGGGTGCAAGGCCCAGAGCAGAGAGGAAATTCAGCGTCAGGACTTGGGTCCCTGTCCCTGCTTGCTTTATCTCTTTTGCCTCCAAGAGTCTACAGAATTCTTAAAAGCAAATATAAAGCCAGCAGGATCATATTAAAAATGACTTCTACTGAAATTACATGAATTTCAAAATTACTAAATGTATTTTTGAAATTATCGTTAAGTTTTAAACATGATTGTTTTATAAACTTGGTTTTGAATACTCTTGTTTGGGTTTTAATATAAAGTTGTTTTAAATTAATTTTAAGCTCTGGCAAAAGGTTTCATAGAGCTTTGGATGTTTCTCCTGCCAAACTGCCGACAGGCCATTTCTGTAAATGGTCATTTTGTATGTACATTTAGTATTACGCGGGCCCTGTAGAATGCATATTTCGGTCCATCAGTCATAACTCTGCCTAATCTCAATAATTCTAATTCTTTATTATAAAATATGATTACAGACCTTTGGGCAAAGCTAACGTCTGACTCCCACTCTCATCTTGGCTCCACCTGGCCTTGTTTGATCTCAGACAAGTCCCTTAACCTCTCTGCAGGAGACCCCTTTTCTCTGGGAACTTCTCTCCCCACCCAGCCCCTCTCCTTATCAATAAACTGGGTAGCAGAAAGAGCCATTACAAAGAAAGAATAACAGTTGTACACGTGGAAAGAAGCAGAAAGACCCCGGGCACCCTGGGTTTTAAAGGCTTTGCACTTCCCAGCTCCAGTCCCTCTCTAACAACTGACTGCACGCCTTGGGTTCCATGAGGTACTCCTGCACACTTATAACAAATTATCCTCTTTTCTTTCCCCTCTTTTTAGAAAAATGTTTTTATTGATTTGAGAGAGAGGAAAGGAGAGGGAGAGAGATAGAAACATCAATGATGAGGGAGAGTCATTGATTGGCTGCCTCCTGCACACCCCCGACTGGGGATCAAGCCTGAAACCCCGAGCATGTGCCCTGACCAGGTATCAAACCATTACCTCCTGGTTCACAGGTCAACGCTCAACCACTGAGCCATGCTGGCCGGGCCCCTCTCCCCTTTGGATTAAAAAATATTATATTCATTGGCTAGACTTGATATTCCAAAGTTACTCTTCTATTTGGAATAAAGCATTGAAGGCTGAGGGGATTTTGAGATGCAAAGACAAGGGGAGGACTTTGAAATGCATATATTTTCAAGTAACAGTAACGTACTTAAAAAAGTAATTGAGCACTTTATGTGTTTCAGGAAGGGTACCAGGAGTATTCATTCACTCCTTTCTTGCTTTCCCTGAGTCAGGAGCAGGGGCTGGGACCAGAGAGCTCTCTGTGGTTCAGACCCCTAGAGAGCTACGGGCAAGCAAGGGGTGGGTAGCCGGACAGTTAGTGTGTGCTAGGTGCTAGGATGGGAGGAAGGACAGGAGATGGCCACAGAGGAAGGCATAGGATCCAACTCAGGAAGACTTCCTGGAGGAAATTTTGCTTAAACTAGAGAATGAATAGAATGAAAAGAATGAAGAGAAGGTGTTGTAGAAGAGAGAATAGCCTGCTCAGTGCACACATCAGGGCACTGAGCATGGGGACACTGGTGAGGTGAGCAAGGGCAGAGCATGCAGGGCTTGTGGGCCATGCCAGGGAGTCTGGACTTGACTCTGAGGCCCTGGGGGACTACTGGAGGTTTTTAGCAGGGGGTAAATACATATACTCTGCAAAGTTCCCTTTGGCTGTGGACCATGGTCATGACCTACCTCACGAGACAACTGTAAAACTTCAATGAAATGATACACATTAGAAGCACGCTGTATCCCGGGCTGGAATGGCTCAGTGGTTGAGCATCAACCTAGGATCCAGGAGATCAAGTTTTGATTCCCAGTCAGGGCACGTGCCCTGGTTGTGGGCTTGATCCCCAATAGGGGGCGTGCAGGAGGCAGCCAATTAATGAACGACCCTCATCATTGATGTTTCTATCTCTCTCTCCCTCTTCCTTCTTCTCTCTGAAATCAATAAAGATATATTTAAAAGAGAAAAAAAAAAAAAAAAAAAGCACGCTGTAAATCCTATGTAAAGGTGAGCTCTGTATTGGCCTGAATGGCAGTTATTACCTACTCAAGTCCTTTCTGGAGACAGGTTGTTAGTCTGGCCCTCACCGTTCACTCCTGCCAGGTCGGCAGCCCCTCCCTTAAAGGAGTCTCTCTGGAATCTCAGAGAAGTGGTGAGTGACCCTGAACAGCTAACAGGCTGTTAGTTGGAAGAAGTGATTAGTTCCCTGTCCCTATGAATTGTCATTCCCCCAGGAGGAGAAGACTGAGACAGAAACTAGTAGAACTAGTTTTCAAAACACTTGCAACACAAAGAAAGAGAAAACAGATTTGACCTTAGTTTTAGGGTCAAAGAATAAGTTCATTTTATCCATTTAGCTGCCTGGTATTGCATCTTAAATTTCAAACAGCTCCTGCCTGAAAGGCTTGGCTTGGAGGGGTCCTAGGACCAGTAACTTTGGGTAAAAGGTGACTTAAAGGGAATGAAAAGGGGAGGGGGTGTATTTAGGGGCTCTAGTTAGTGAGTTTTGGTTTCCAAAAAAAAAAAAAGCCAAGTTGGACTTAGCAATTGAGATACACCTGATTTTCTGGTAGCACAACTCAAGTTAGGACATTGGACAGGAAGCTTGAAAGAGCAATTCAGTGGCATGCAAACTCCAGAAGGTACTTATTGTGGAAATTTATGTGCATACGAAAGTAATTCCCGGAGAAGGCCCTTTGAAAAGGTTGGCCCTTGGCCCTCCTCTCTACTTCCTCACCTGCAAATGAGTGAAAGAGCTCAAGGAAAGAGTTCATATTGCTACAGCCATGTTTCTAATGACTCCATGACTTGTTTTTTTCGCAGATCAGTGTCATTCTTTGACTTTCCCTTTTGAATACTGTTTTCTGTTTCTGCCTCTTTAATCAGAACTAGAAATTCAATTAACAAGGAGGAAAAAACAGAAATAGTCTTTTCAAACCAATTTCCTTGTGCTCATGAGAGGTTTTGAGGTTAGGTCAGCACATCTCTGTTTCCTTCTCTGGCTTCTGACATTGAAGATAGGCAGGTGACTGAGCCAAAAGCTGTCGCCGGCCATAGCAATGACCATTCCTGTCTTGGCTTTGGGGACTGCTCTTCAATATCTTGGCATATAATAACAGTTTTGTTTATCAGGTTAAGGTTTTTTTTCAAACACTGATTATTATTATTTTTGCAACACCTATCAAAGAAAGAGAAAGCAGCCATGCCAGGGTATGCTCAGAGGCCACTGTGCTGTATCAAGGACTTCAGGTTTCCTGTTGACTAGCCTACATTTTTCTTTGCACCAAGACTCACACCCCCCCTCCCCCGCCCCGCCCCTAAGAAAACTGAACAATGCAAAGTGGACATAACTTGAAATGCTTTGAAGGGAAAAGTCACGCTACGTTTTTAGGCTACAATACTTTTTTCAGGTAGCTTAAAAGAAACCAAGCTGAGTCCATTTTCAGGGAAGCTCTTCGAGCTTGGGGAAATAAGGCATTTACTAAATCAGCACACCCCCCCCCACCCTACCAATCCTTAAGTGCTTCTAAACGTGGCTGGGCTGGTGTTTACAAAGTAGACTAAGAAAAGTCTGAATGTTCAATCAAATTACTATCTTTCTATGGAAGAATGTTCACAAGATATAGCTACCTGAGAGAGAGATTCCACTAAGTTAAATGTTTTGTACTCACACACACACACACACACACACACACACACACACACACAGAAAATACACTAAAATGGGTGGTGGGACAATGGGTAATTTTTTTCTTTATGCTTTTCTTATTTTTCCAAACCTCCTACCATAAGCAGGTATTATACTGATAGCAAAGCATAGTGTTTACAAGCACAGACGTTGGAGCCAGGTCGAGTGGTTCAAATCCTTGCTCTACCACTTCCGGTGGTGGCATTAAGCAAATAACTTATTTCTTCTGTCTCATTTTCCTCATCTGTGAAATGGTGATAAGGATTATAACTATCTATAGGGTTGGTAGGAGAATGAAAGAGTTAATATGTATAAAGTGCTTAGCAAATGTCTAGCACCTAGTAAGCACTATGTGTTTGTTAAATACAGAAAAGACTAATCTTAAAAAAGTAAAGAAAAATCTTAAATTTAGTCAAATTGTGGTTAATTTTCTCTGGAATGTTATTGGTCATATTTCTATTACATTCATTTTTTTCTGATGCATGTTGCTGAAGAGAGGATACCTATATCCCTGTGTCTATGTTTGCCCTCAGCTAATATAGTTAGGGTAGATAGATGACATTTGATGGGTAGCTAAAATTCTTAAAGTTATTTGCCAGGTTATGACAAAGAGCAGGAATTTCCCAAAGGTATACCACCCTCCGCCCCACTTTGGTCAGAGCTGAATTGCAGCAAGTCTAATTCTCTCCTAAACCACAGGTTATACTATCACAATTTAATTCGTGACGTTCACAGAACTGAAAGGATCCTTGACCTTTGGTAAATGATGCCCCCTGGCCCAGGTGGAAATGCCCTGGATAAACCTGTGTTGGGTGATACGTGCTTTACTTCCTCACGTAGGCCTGGGAGGAACAGAGGGAAATGAGAACCGGCTTTGTGGTAGAAAATCAAATAATTGTGAAATTGTTAATGACTGATAAGAGAAGATGAAGGATACAGTGACGAGGCAGAATGAGCTCAGGAAGATCTTTTCCCAACATTAAGAGAGTATCTACACAAAAGCAAATCCACCAACACGCTTTATGTCATCTTGTAGACTAAATAACTGAATGATTGAGCTCATTTGTCATTTTGTAATAAAAATGCTTTGGTGAGGTGTAGCCCAAGAACTGACAGAAAGAAGGAAATTTAAAACAAAACAAAACAAAACAAAACAAAAAACAGCCCCAAAGGTGGGGAGCCTCCTGCCTGGGGGAGAGAGGACAAGATGGCACTAAAAATCATTTAAAACCACACCGATGTTGTTTCCTTTCAGCCAAGGGGAAAATATTCTAGAAAAAGGAAACTCCAAATCTCTTGTTTACCCAGCTGTCTGTACAAAGTGAATTATTCATGATTAAATGTGAATAATAAACCTATGCAAATATTTGTTGTATTTTCAATTTTGAGGAGGTTGGGGGAGCAGCAGGAAATGAAGTCACTTTAAAATGATTTAGTGAACTATCTTTTTTAGAAATATATCAAGAAAACAAATTTTGATTTTTATTTATATACCATCCCCCCCCACCCCCCAAATAAAACAGGTGGGTTTTTCTTTAGGAGTCTAAGTCCTATTTATTGGCAATGACAATCTAAAGCTTTTCTCTTAGTATCATGACCTTCATATAATTTCCTTAGAAACTAATTGTGAAAGTTTTTTGTTTTTTTAAATTTTCTAACTTTAGAGGGTTAAAAAGCTTACAGCAGAAGTTCTATAATGGGAAACCTTAACTGACAAGTTTCCAAGTACTGCTGCTTACTGTAAATTCTTACCTATAAATTTCAGTTATAGGTTTTTGATAAAGGGAATATTACAATAATACTGATACCTGGCAGGTTTAAGCTATTTATCTTGTTGGTTACAGGATTGGTTTAACAGTTTCCATTAGAACTGTTAGACCTTTAGCTAGAACTAGGTTAGATTTTATACAGCTTGTCCATTCTAAGAAGCAAAATCCAAGCAATAGCAAAACAGTGAAAGGCGTTTTATCACCTTGCAGCCTCTATAACTTTTCAAAGTCGCTTTACATAGTGTGTCATTACCACAATCTCTTAAAGAGTTTATAGCATGCAAATGACTCTTCTATGTATACTGTAATCATAAATGAGTTTCCTTAATAATAATAAAAAACTTTCCCCTGAGCTCCATCCTTAAGGCTGAGTTCATTCTGACTGGAGCCCATGTTTCAGTTAACCATTTAACATCTTAGTCCAGATTCAGATGAATCTCACTTTTGCTCAATAATAATCTCAATGTCTGGAGGAGGGGACAGAGAATTGTCTGGTCTCTCTTGGCTCCTAGGCTTCAGGCTCTCTCTAGAACCCCTGCTGAAAGGGCTGGCCCTCCAAGGGAGCTCTCTCCATCCCTCCTCCAAGCAATCCCAGAGCCCAGGCAGAGGGACTTCAAGCACCATGCCAGATTTAGGGTAGACTGCCACCACCCACTGCTTCTACCTCTTGGTTGTTAAAAACTCTAGGTGGGTCACTACCATTCACATTTCACAGCTAATGAAACGGAGGAAGAGAGAAGATAAACAATTCGTCCAGAAAAAAAGAAAGAACCAAGATTAAGTTAAAATCCAGACTTTAACTGGCCCTGGTATGGTGGCTAGGTTGGTTGGGGTGTCCCCTACACCAAAAGGTTGCAGGTTTGAATCCTGGCTGGGGTGCGTACAGGAGGCAACCAATCAATATTTCTCTCTTACATCAATGTTTCTCTCTCTCTCCCCTCCCTTTCCTCTCTCTCTAGAAATGAATAAAAACATGTCCTCGGCTGAGGATTAAAAAAATAATAAAATAAAATCCAGACTTTGACCGACAAATCTCTTGTAAGTTCTGCACATTACACTACCCTGCACAACCTTCCCCAGCGTACCTAGAAACCAATGAACTGGTGATTTACCAGTAATTAGCACAACCCCTAGCACTGTAGGTAATCTTTTGCCATTCTCTTTTCCTTCTGCTGTTGTCACTTCTGGCAATTTGGACAGTGTGAAAATGGGCCATACAGAGGAATGAGAGACCAGAAAGTCATCCAATCTACTCCCAGGCGTTAGGCCGCACTGCACCGAAACCAACCTAGACTTTAAAAAACTCATGTTCGAATGTCACGTAATGGATCCAAAGTCCATTTTATTACATTCTATGTTGACCAGGGATAACTATTTTAGCAAAAAATGCATTAAAACTGCACTTTAAGGTTAATCAGCAATATTAATAAGAGTTGGTAGTAACACACTTGAAATGTTTCGAAAACTATGATTTATGTTTAATAAAACTCCATCAGTGAGTGGAAATTGGTTTCATTATTAACATTTTCACTATCCTGCTTCTCCCTAATTTCTGCAGTTATCTTAGCCGACTTGCCTCTCACTTTACAGGAACTTGTCTCCATTATGATATAGTTCAGTGGTTTCTTTCTAATCTTGTTACAGCTGGGGAGCCATTTCATTATGCTGGGAAGTTTCTGAACCTGCAGTGTAATTAATTCCTTTAATAGGCTCCTCTTTAGGGAAGGCCCATTAGTAGACATCACTATGAATTAACATCTTAGTCCAGGAGAAAAGCTCTTTGGAGGCAAAGTGAAACAGACAAATCTTTGTTGAGAGATGTGACCAGGGGACTTAACCGCATTCCTTGTGGTTTCAGAATGACATGCACATTCTGGGACCTGTAGATAGGCAGAGATAGTTGTTCTCAGTAATGGCCTGACCACACCAGTTCTTTAACACAGAGAGAGAGTTCTAAATATTATAATTTCTTAGAAGAAAGCAGCACGGCTGGT
Organism: Miniopterus schreibersii; assembly: GCF_964146895.1. Taxonomy (NCBI): domain Eukaryota; kingdom Metazoa; phylum Chordata; class Mammalia; order Chiroptera; family Miniopteridae; genus Miniopterus; species Miniopterus schreibersii. The sequence goes on from NC_138122.1 coordinate 16,087,725, forward strand.
GGGTGCACTGAAGGAGAGGGAATGAAACTCTGCCCGCCGACTAACGCCTATGCAGACAGGCTGTCGGTAGCTTAAAGCACACCCGAGGGCTGCTGGACAAGTCCATTTTATCTTAACCTACTAAGGATTTTTATTTTCCCTCCCTTGATCTTGTTAAATAGCACTGAAGTCTTTCTGTTGGAGTTTGAATATTTTCTTGATTACTTTCACATATGGTCTCTGGAAGCAGATTACTCCAGGCTCAAAATTCTGCTGTTTACTAGCTGTGTAAACCTGGGCAAGTGGTACAACGCCTCTGTATCTCAGATACCTCCCCTGACAGATGCGAGCAGTGCCTGCCGCATTTGGTTGTGCAGAGGATTAGAGTAGGCACGTGCAAGGGCTGACAAGAGTGCCTGGCCCAGAGTCAGCACCACTGATGCTGACGGACACGGAGGCTAGCACTGCGGAGTGGAGGTCCCACTGTTCCTTGTAGGTCTAAAACACAGAAGCTGAAAAACAGACAGAGCAGAGGAATGGGCGCGTGGGCCGGGGGAGGAACATTGGCTATGAAAGGACATGAGGGAACGTCTGGGGGTGCAGAAATGCTCTATATGTTGATTGTGGTGGTGGTTACCCTGGTGTAAGCTCCAAAAATAAAAACCCCACTCAAACAATTCTTTCCCTAATTACTCCCTTTAAGATACTAGTCCAGGCCCTCATCACTTTGCATCTGGGTTAATACAAAAGTCTCCCAGTTGATTTTCTGCCTCTGAGCTCTTTCTTCTCTAATCACTCCCTTAATGTGCCCATGCTCACCTCCACTTCTAGGGCCACTTCAATAAACATGCCAAGTACAGTGTACTTTGCCATTTGTTTTAAAGGGAGGGACAGAAACAAATGTGCTGTGCTATGCTAGTAAAGTAAGTCCTCACTTAATGTCATTGATAGGTGTTTGGAACTGCGGCAAAATGTACAACGAAACCAATTTTACCATAGGCTACTCGATATAAACAAGAGGTAAGCTCCTCTGGCATCTCATCAATGCTATAACGAAATAACATTGAACTAAATGAGGTTATTGTAAGACTTGCTGTATGTTTACTTTTACGCTTAAAATATCTCTGAAAGATATATGAGAAAGTGGTTGTGCTAGTTACCTACAAGAAGGGGAACTGGGTGGCTGGGAGGGATATTTTTCAGTATAGCCTTTTGTTCCTCTTTTTTTTTTTTTAAATTCTCATCTGAGGACATGCTGAGAGAGAGAGAGAGAGAGAGAGAGAGAGAGATTGATCAGTTGTCTTCTGTACATACCCCAATCAGGGATCGAACCTGCAACCCAGGTATGTGCCCTCACCGGGAATTTAACCGGCAATCTTTCAGTGCACAGGACAATACTTAACCAATTGAGCCCTCTGGCCAGGCCAATTATTTTCCAAAGGGACAGCATCCTGGACAACTTGGTTTGAACACCTTTAGTGATGGGGAACTCATTACAGCTAGAAGCAGTCACCAGCTGACAGCTCAAATTTCTAACAAAAACATTAAAATGTTGATCACCTTGCATGTGCCAGGCACTTTGCTAGAGCATGAGGGAGAAATTCCTCAACATGTTGAGCTCATATTTGCCTCCCTGCAACTTCCTCCCACTGGGTCTCTGTCCTGTTTGGAACAGCAGTGATTGAATCTTTGGCTCCCTGCATTTCACGACAGCCCCACAGGTACAAAGTTCTCAGACTTTCTTCTTCCCTGTTTATTCAGTCTCTTCTTCTATCGCATTCCCTAGGTGAGATTCATTGTTCTTATTGACAAGCATCTGCTTTAAAATGCAAGTGTGGGAGGGGCAGCACATTAAGCTTAATCTGATGCTCCCTCCCATCAACATCTCTTGAGGGAAAAGGGAGTTTTGATTTGGGGAAAGGAGTGAGGAGAGTGCTCAGAGGACAGACAATTGGGAGCATGGTTCAAGTTCTCGCCAGAGCTTGGAGAGGATGTTGATGCAGGATTTCTGGGTAGGCAAGAGCAGCACAGGGATCCCGAGCTCCTGAGACTAAGGGAGAAGTCACACCAAGTTAAAAAATAGCAATTACGATGAACATCTGTTGAGCATTGACTACATGGATGCTGGACAGTGTGTCTGAATTGTCTTGATTATGCCTCACAATGGTGTTACTAGATGGGGATGATTATTATCGACATGTTACAGACTGAGTAAAATGAGGGCTACTGAATTTCTAACTTGTATAGAAAACTGAAGTCAGGTTTTGAAGCCAACAACGTAGGCTTTTCCCTAACCACCTTGCTAAAAGGAAGAGGAAAACCTAGTTTTGCCTGCTTCCCTTAGGGCTAATTAGTAATTATCCAAGTGGAACTTAGATGCCCCAGACTTCTCCCACCTTCAGAAGTCCTGCAATATCCAAATACAGACCCCCCCCCCCCAAAAGTCCACTCTTATACCAGGTTTCTATCCCTAAGTGTTTGAGTCCCCAAGGAAGTTTCCATGCTCCACCAGTCTGTCTTAGATGGTTTTGGTTATCTGTGCCACGAGGTACTGCTGAACCTTGTGGCACAGTTAAGACCAGACTAAAATGTTAAATGAGACTTTTTCCCAGGGTCCCCTATTGAGCAAATCTCATGTGCAACTTCTAGCCAGTTTGCAGAGATCAGTCTACCCATCGCCCGCACACAGTCAGCTAGCAGTATTTGTGAGACCACCACATCCTACAACAGTCAGTATGAACAACTTTGACATTCCTAGAAGGCAAAACCCTATTTGCAAAGATGTAGTACACCCAAGGGGGAATTATATGAGCAGATTAGAACCTCAAATCTCACCATTTCTGGATAGGACCTTGGCTTTCCAATGCATTACCAGAGGGCCCATGAGGGCCCTCAATGGTGGCCTCACCCTCTAGAGAAACTGAAACTGCATAGCAAGTCTCAGCCAGGCCTCATTACACAAACACAAAATCACACTTAAAAATATAGACTAATAATTTTTAAAGAGGGTACATTTGGGACAAAGAAAGGGATTCTCTCATTTGTGTAGACTCTAGAATCATACAATGTGGAGGACCTCACCTTAAATCTCACAAGCAGACTGTGTTAAGCCTCATTTAATCACCTGGGTCCTCCTTCTGAATGATGATGATAACTAAGAATTCTTTTTACTATAAGAATCTGTGGAAATCGCTAAGGATCCACAACAGGTGGGTTTGAAACCATAAATTAATTGAACATTTTAAGACACAGTGAAAACGGCTCTAATGGTTAATATTATTTTAAAAACACATACACAACATGGAACTTGTGTGAGTGCAACTTTGACACTGATGAAATGTTCAGCTTCATTTCCAGCCTCTTCCTGGCAGAGGTAAGCTGGAAAATGAAAGAACCCAGGCACCAGAGGGACCTGAGGGAGGGGAAATGAAGGTGTGGTTTTGGTGCCTGGCTTCAAAGACTGGCGGCAGTCAAGAGTCTAACCTATCTCTTTCCAGCTAGACCAACTTTCTGTAAAGACAGAAAAACCCCAAACAGCAGAAGTAAAATTTCCCCTGCATAATTTTTAATTTAACAATGTCCCAGTTTCCAACCTATCATCATCTAATCTTTGTAATCACACTGATGAACCAAGCACAGCCACGGTGAGGGAATGGCTAGTGTGGGATGGCTCAGGCTCCCCAGCTCAGGGTCCAAGGTTTCATTCTTTTCACTGAAATTCCAGCTTCTTGATGAACTTGTGTTTACTCACTTCACTACTATTAGGGACAGAAATGAATAGACTAGAGAAAAGATTTCTATCCTTTTAATGCATCATTCAGTAAGTAGAATTGAATACCTTCCGATCTTGATATCTGGTTGCATATATTAGCTCTGCTATGTAAAATCAGCTAGTTCACATTTTCATGGTTCTCAGGTCCTCCTGATAACAGATCTCCTTCCCTGTGTACCCAGCCAAGGGCATAGGCCCAGCAACTTCTCTCTGTTGCCTCACACACGCTGCATTAGACATACACTTTCCACCTATTGGCATGGATAAAACACTTCCGTTGGAAGAGGGGGTGTTAATAAAGACAATAAAATCACTATAAAAAATATAGACAGATTCAGATTCTAGACTTTGAGTTAAAGGATCTGTCAATCTTAGGTTAAGTTGATGAAAATTGTAAACGTAGATCAAGAGCTAAATTCTCTTTTTAAGCAAAATGATTCCTTCTGAAATCCAGACTGACTATTCCATATAATTTGCTCTGAGAGTGAAAGACTTCTAGAGCCTTTGTAAAGCTCCTTGGTGTTCAGATACTTGTTGTAGAGATACACTCACTGCCTCATAAGGCAGCAGCCCATTTCAAAATTGACAACCTGTGGAGTAAAAAAGTTCCTCCTTATACTGAGCCAAATTGACCTTCAGTAGCTTTCAACAATTTGATCTTAGTTCTACCCTCTGGAGAGATACAAAATAAACCTAATCCCTCTAGTAGACAGCTAATCTCTTTATATGATTCTCTTAAAAGAAACTGTGGTGACTCAGGCTACGATTCTATCAAGGGTATAATAAACACAATGCCTTTCCCCTCCTCCTTTTAGTGGCAGAATAAGCTTACCTGAGTATACTTAGTATGCTGGGAGAGAGAAAACGCTCCTCCATGGCAGGGCCCTGGTGTACAGCCCACTTCAAGAACCCAGTCTGTAGCAAGTCGGAAATGGATGAGAGTCTGGCAAAGGGGGGTGCTGGACAGGCAGTCTCCCTCAGATTTTCCTCTTATGATAACACAGCCTTCTTTTAGCTAAAGTGCATGTCTGGCCCCAGAGATTCCCCTATTAGCCTGGGTCAAAGATTACATATTTTCAATCCTTTGTGTGCATTAGAATCTGGGGAGTTTTTCATAGGGCCCCATCCCCTGAGATTTTGATTCAGTAGAAATGAAGGAGGCCTTGTAAACTGCATTTTAACAAGCACTCCAGGTGCTGATGTTCTTACTGCACTTGGAGAAACATTAATCTAAGTGAAGGAGAAAAGCCGATCAAAAAAATACCTTGCATTTTGGTTTATTTAACCAGAAAGCTTAACATTTCATTTATTGGTTCTATCCATTTGAATTAACTTATTAAATTCCATGTTACATAAATAACAAAAATAACACTTTAAGTCCTTTATAATTCATTAAGTCTAGCAAAATTCTTCCAGAAAACGGAGGGAACTAGCAACATCATCCACACGTTACAGACTGACGTGTAAACTGAAGGCCTGTTGGGAAGCATTCAACATGGGCCTTACAAAGGGAGTCAGGCTGCTGCATGGCAGCCTCTCTCCCAGTCTCGGGTTGGCCAACAGCTCAGGGCCTAGGGCCAGACATGAAGAACTTTACAAGGAGAGTGCATTTCAGTCCAACACTTAGCTGTTCAGCCTCGTGATTGAAGTTAACACAAAAATCACACCTGGATAAGCACTACCACGTACATCCTATGCAATTCTGTGGGAATTCTAATAAAGCTATAGAGGGATTCCAGCACACAGGTTACAACAAGTTAAAACATTTCACCGTAGTCTAAATACCCGGGGAGTTTAATTATGCAAAGAAAACCCTCTTTCCTTTGAGAACAACAGCTTATTTCTTCACACAATAGCTGCTGTGGTTCTTTTATAAATATGAAGGGTGTCTCATCTCTAAATCAGTTTTGAAGTAATGCTATCCCAAGGCAGCCCTGGTGACCATGTTTCCTTGTGGCAAGGTGAACACATGTACTACCTAGTAATTTACCACTTAGTAAACTGACTAAATACGTTGAACAACAAATTTAGTAAAAGGTTTTGATGATAGAGACTTACTTTCCTACTAAGACACTTCATGTGTCCTGCTGCAAAACAAAATTATTTTAGAGTAAATGTAGCAAAGGCATCTAACTTTCATTTTCTGTCAGGGATGAAGAGTTTCACTGGCTCGCTGACCTTCCTCTTCTTCCTGGTGCTCTCAGAACTTTGCTGACTGTGTGCGATACTCGTTCTTTGAATCTGTGAGAATCACCAGAGAGAGGCACAATTCAGCAAAGATTTTGATGCCTGTAAAGGCATATGCAAGACAGGTAGACCAAGTATTAATCCTTATAGCTGCATAACGGATCCAAACCTGCTTTCCTGTGGGCTGGTTTGGCCCTGCACAGAGGCCCTGCTGCCAGTATCAGAGTCTGGCATTCCAAGTTTCAGGAGCTGAGGTCCCCTGGAGGCAGCCAGTCTCAGGGACAATTTCTTGGCTCTCTTTAGTGAATTCAGCACATCCAACTCTTGAGGGAAGAGTTGTTAAGGTGTGAGGCCAACAAGGAGCAATTAAGGGTCAGGAGAGATCTAGGGCACTGATTGCTTTAGAGGCAAATACAATTTAAGTCCCAATTTCAGTTAGCAGAAACATACAGCCTTATCTTCTCTATCATAGGTTCAGACTAATGAATCAGGAAGGACCATGGCCCTTCTTTCTTCTTGAAAAGAAGTGGATGTTATTGATTAAAGGGAAGTTGATTAATGAGTCATCGTAGGTATCTAATTCTCCATTGGGCTCAGCTTTGGTAAAGATTTTAGAGCTTATTTTTGCTTAACTGAATGAACAACTAGATGTATTGTAATCTGTCAGACAATCTCTGATGCCTGGAATTCCAGGAAACACATAGAGGACATTTTTATATTTTCTAGCCACTAGATGGGAGGAAAGGTTTTCCCATGTCTTCTGTTCTTTCTTTGGTAGAAAAATAGAATAGGATAAGTAGTTTTTGTTGTTGTTGTTGTTAATCCTCACCCGAGGATATTTTTTCCATTGAAGGGAGGGAGACAGAGAGAGAGGGACAATTATGTGAGACACATCAGAGAGACACACTGATTGGGTGCCTCCTGCGTGCGCCCTGGCTGGGGCCAGGGATGGAGCCTGCAACTGAGATATGTGCCCCTGACTGGAATCAAACCCGTGACCCTTCAGTCCGAGGGCCGGGCTGTCACGCTAGGGCAAGATAAGTATTTTTAAGAAAGACTTGTCAGAATATTTAGTAGAGGTTTCAACATTATCCTTTTGTTGTTGTTATAGAAACAGGTTGTTATTATTATTATTGATACATTATTACTACAAAATACTGGGAATGTCAAAAAACATTTAAGTGCCATTTAGAATCAAAGATTGGGTCTACAAATGGTTAATTTAATCACTCACTTTTAGTTTTAGAAAGCAGTTGAAATTCTGATCTCAGAAACCACAAATTCCCTTCGGCTTAAACTAAGACAATGACTATATAAAACAATAAAACTGAGAAAATAAATAGAGCTGCTCACCAAATAACTGGTTTGCTTAGATATGTAAAAGTTTGAAACGGTCTGCTCTAACGGTCTTTTTAAAGCAACATAAAAATCCAAAGCACCAAAACCAACTTCCTTATTTGTTACAGTGTGACTGTAAGAAAAAAATGCTTAGTAAGACTCACTTTCCTAGAAATATTGCTTGGGGGTTCTTTTCATTCAATGAAATTATCCTTACTTCTATCAAGTCTGGGTACACTGAGAAGAAAAGAAAATGGATATACAAATCCTCAAATGACAAGTTGACCTGATGGTTTAATAGTTTTGTTCTCTTTTTCTTCTTTGCTCAAAAGTAAACCAGAATTTTATTACAAGTTTCAGAACTATAATTTTATTGCAGTGTGTTAATGGCAACATTTTAAATAATGTATACAATGTCCAGGAAACCAGTGAGGCCTGGGAACTCTCAATAATTTACAGAAAACTAGTGGGTTCAAAAGCAAATGTATGATCAGTCAGGGGACACTTTCTAACATAGATGAATAAGCTACATGAACTATATAAACCAACAAATTTATCCATACGAAGAAACGTTTTTCAGGTGTATTCCAGGGGACTGAGTTTGCATATTTGATGCCAAAGCCAACCAGGCAAGCAAAGAGCCAGTGATCAGGCAAGCTAGACAGATTACCTGGTGATGTGAGCAACATGGATGACCATCAAGTGATTTCTAATGAATGTCATATTATATTTTAAACAGATACATTTTAAAGTGTTTCTTGTATACCAACTAACAAGAGGCTACTATGATCCACTTACCAACAGAGCCTCAGTAGAGTATCTGAAAAAAGCCCTAAAGAGACACTTTCTTTCTTTCTTTTTTTAATCCTCACCTGAGGATATTTTTTCCATTGCTTTTCGGAGAGAGTAGAAGGGAGAGAGAGAGAATCATCGATGTGAGAGAGACAGACACAATGATCGGTTGCCTCCCATACACTCCCCAACCAAGGATCAAACCTGTAGCCTAGGTATGTGCCCTGACCAGGAATCAAACTAGCAACCTTTTGGTATACGGGAAAGTGCTCCAACCTACTGAGCCACACTGTCCTGGGCCCAATCATATGCTCTTAAAGAGAGTTATAAGAGATCAGGGACATGACAGTCTTGGTCACAAATTGCACATAGTAGGGGCTCAATAAATATTTTTCAATGAATGAATGCATCTTCAAAGAACACTCTGCCAGCAGTGTAGAAAGGTACTGGGGGCATCAAGTGGATGCAGGGTGATGAGTCATGCCATTGTAGTAGTCAGGTGATAACTTGGGTGGCAGTGCAGATAGAGAGAAGTCAACAGTGAGAAATATTTAGAAGGTAGAGTCAGAAGGATGGTCAATTGCCTGTGATGATATAAAGGAGAGGCAGGTATGTCAATAATGACTCCCAGTTTCTGGTTTAGCTAACTTCATAGATGGAGATACTGTTCTCTCACGTAAAATACAATGTGTGTTTTGAATCTGTTGAGGTTGGAGTATCCGTGAAACTCCAAGTGGACATATTGAATAGGCTGCTGTATATGAAAGTCTAGAGCTCAGGAGAGAGGTCTGGGTTGGAGATGCAAATCTGAGAGTCATCAGGATATGGAGGCTAATTAATGCCATGGGTGTGGAAGAGTTTGCTTATTGAGAGATCAGAGCGTGAGAAGGGAAAGGGGCCAGGACATAGCCTAAGGAACTCCAACATTTAGAGATTAGGTGGAAGATGAGCCAACAAAGGAGATGAGAAAGAGATAAAAGGAGACTAGCAGATTGTCGTATAAAGAAAGTCAAGGGAAGAGAGTGTTAAGAAGAGGGAGTAGAGAAAATAAAAGAGGTGATGGTGGTGGTCAGTAGTTCCAGGTGTTGCTAAGAGGTCGAGGAAGATGAGAACTGAACTATGTCCACTTGATTTAGCCACTGGAGATTACTAGGTGCAATGGTTTGGTAGGGGCAGAAGTCATCTTGAAGTCAGTTGAAGACAGTGATTAAAATATATTTAAAAACTGAGACAGCTAGTATACAAAGTTTTATAAAAGTCAAGAGGGAATGGCTCTTAGGGTGAGGTGTTATGTATCTAACTCATCTCTGTTAAAAATGTAAATTCAATATGATAGTGCAAGTTAACTTATCAAATGGCTTCCAAGTAGCAGGCTGCTGAAAGCAGGGCCTCACAGGCTTTGGAAAGAAAACAGATATGTTTCCATATAGAAAGAGCAGTCAGGGTACAGTACTTACTTTGCATTAAGAAGTATATCTGTGTGGGGAACCAAGGCAGGGAGCAGGGGCAGCCTCAGACAACCAGGAAATATCTTATGGACTTTATGTGTGGGGGGTAAAAGTGCAGTGAGTTTAGCTTACTTCAAAATTATTTGCCAGGTCAAATCTGGCAAAATGGTTTCTCTTTAGAAAACCAGTTCCTTACCAGTACAGATTTATAACCAAGTGTTAAGTATGGAATCTTTGGATTTGGAAGTTTCCAGATCAAGAAATTGTATAGTTCAGAGAGGGTCTGTGCCCCCATAGGTAAGTTGCTATAGCAGTGATGTTAGTTTGAGTCTTTTCCCTTGACGTTTACCTTTTTTGCACAATGAAAGGTAGATCAACAGCAATTATAAAATACATGCTATTAGCATAAATGTAGTTTATGTTAATATGTGATGAATGAGCAGTAAGAAATCAAATGCTTAAAAGAGAACACTTATCTCCAACTCCAGTGGAGCTGCGAGCTCTCTGGTATGTTGGGAAGTGTCTCATGTTTTACTGGGATTAATGATATTTGCCCATTCATTTACATTCTTGATTTTTTGTAGTTTATGACCAGGGTTCTTGACCATGGCTATCTCTATTTAAGGGGTAAATATGTATTCACCTTAGAGTCATAACCACATATTTCCATTAATCTTTAAAAATTATTATTATATCAATTCTTCCTCTATATTTTCTAAGGCATCATATGGCTTTAAAAGTTCTATAATCAATTCATTTATTCAACAAATGTTTTTGAGCACCTTCTCTGTGCCAGACACTGCGCTAATAAACACTATAGACACTAAGCTGATTAAGACACACTCACGTCCTCAAAGAGGGCCTGGTGGGAGAAACAAACTGGCTGCAGATGAAATGAGAGAGTCTCGTATAGGGTAAAGCAAAGGTTCCAAAAAGATCTTATCAATTCTTCCTGGGGAGACCTGGCAAGGCTTCAAAGGAGTTGTGAAGCTTGAACTAGGTAGTGCAAGATGAGCAGACATTCACCAGGCAAGTGGCATTAGGGACTGAGGTTGCAGAGAGAACATTCCAGACAAAAGGAGCACAGGTACAGGGATATAAAGCAAAATACCTCTGGAGAATTGGAACTAGTTCAGTGGGACTAACAGGAAGGGCACTGTCATTCTCTGAAGTTTGGGCTTTGTACCGTAATGGGGTGCCACCGAAGGGTTCTAAGAGCATGTTTGTTTTTGAAAGGTCCCTATGGCAGCGGTGTGAGAATGGGCTGGAGAGGCTGAGACAAGAAACATTTCTGAGCAGACCAAGAGCAGCAGTGAGGTTAGAGAGGAGAGGATTAATAAGGCAGGGGGCTGAGAAGAGACAGAACGAACGCCTGAACACAAAGCCTAATATGACTTGATCATTAACTGGAATGGGAACAGGGATGGCAAAGGAAAGAAAGGAGTAAAAAGTGACAAAAATTTCTCACTTTTCTGGAAATGTCATTGGCCCAGATGGGAAAAAAACTGAGAGGGTGGGTGATACGAACATATTGGGGAGGGTAGGGGGAAAATATTTGACTCTGTTTTAAGATTTTGAATTGGAGGTGAGACATCCAAATAAAGATGTCCACCATGGCATTGACTATTTGTCCTGGAACTCAGGATGGAGGAAACTGCATCAAGAGCACATATAGAAAGATGTATTCACTTTGGACAAGAGATGAGATATTACTTGAGGTCTGGAAAGGAGAAGATAAAAGTGAATATAAATATAAGTATATCTTTAAATATGGGGGCCAGAAATAGAATGATTCATACTTGATGACCTTAATTACTTCTATGAAGTAGAGTTTAGGTTATTAGCTTAGAAAGAGAAGGAATTGGTCTTGGGTGATGCTTAAGACACTTATGTGGTGAAATTATGGACAATGGAAAAGGGAGTCAATAATAGACTTTTGAAATTAATGTTAACTGTTGCTTAAGATCCAGATAGCTTTAAGTAATAATACCTTCAAATTAAAATTTAAATTTGACATAGTAAAATTTTTGTTATTTTTACAAACATTTGAATGCTTACAACAGATCATACGCTGTGCTAAGAACGTCACAAATGCTATCTCACTTAGTCTTTACAATAACAGTGAAGGAAGGAAAGAGGTTTTATTCCTCTCTTACAGATGTGGAAACTGAAGCTCAGAAAAGTGAAATAATTTGTCCAGTTCACATATTTATTAAGTGGAAGTCTTGAACCCAGACCTCCTGATTTGAAATGTAGTGTTCCTCATAATTTACTCCTTCAACCCAAAGAGGAAAATGATGATAGGAAATTACAGGTGAGGCCATCAGAACTCTATGAAGGGTTCATTAGCTTTTATCTGGGGTTGACCCTTTTGGGGCATAACCTACTGGGACCTCAAACTAAACACAACCAAGGCCAAGTTCATTTTTTTCCCTTTGTAACCAATTTTTCCTCTGACTTTTCAATTTGTGTTAATCACCATTTCCCAGTAATCAAAGGTCAAAAACATAGTCACTTTAGATTCCTCTCTCATCCCCTAATGCCTACACAGAGTTCTTAAATGAGTAAATGGAATAGCACAGATAGAGCACCTGGTACAACATCACACACATACAAGTCATTCAGTGACTGATGACTGTTATCATTCCGACTGCCTCAGGTATTCCATATTCCAGCCAAACTGGATTGTTGTGGTAAACTGAAAAATGGGGCACCATTTTTCAATGTGACCACCAAAACAGACTGGGGTGATGTAGCCACAAGCCAAGGAATGCCAGCAGCCACCTGAAGCTGGAAGAGGCAAAGAACAGAATCTTCCCTAAAGCCTTCCCTAGAGGGAGTATGGCTCTGCCTACACCTCGACTGCAGCCTGGGGACATAGACTTTGGACTTCCAGCCTCTGGTGAGAGGATACATTTCTGGTGTTTTAAGCCATTGAATATTTGGTACTTTGTTACAGAAGCCCTAGGAAACTAATACAGTTACATTCCCCAAACACACCTCATTCCTTTCTCTCTTCATTTCCTCCACAGTTCAGAAAACAAAAATATCTTATTACTTGCTAATTTTAAATGTTTAATAATTCCTTCAAGATCAGTCTCTAAAAGACTTTAATCCACAAAGCCTTTTCTGCTCCTTTAATCATATATGAACTTGCTTTCTTGAGCAAATTCCCACAGCACATTTTTGTAATTGTGTTTCTCTGACAGCATAAATATTTTTAAACAATTTGTCCTTTACCTGGGACTTAGTTTTAAGTTCTTTAGGGATTCATTTGTATTTAATATTATGGTCTTTAGACTCTCTATAATGCCTTACACAGTGTCTTTCACACAGTAGGTATCAATAATTATTTTACTACCTACTTTTACCGTCTACAAAAGAGTTCAATTACACAGTTATTCATATATCCTAAAGTTGCACTGTCTATTATGGTAGCCATTAGCCACATGTAACCATTTAAATTTAAATTAATCAAAATTAAATACAATTTAAAATTCAGTTCCTCAGTTGCATTAATCACATTTCAAGTGTTCAATAGCCACATGTAAGTGTTCAACTCAAGTGTTCAATATTAGATATCACAGATATAGAATATTTTCATCATCATAGAAAGTTCAGTTGGACAGAAATGCTTTATGGCAGCAATCTGGGTATAATCCAAGTAAACATAAAGTTTCTTAGGGACCATAGTGATAATGGAAATATAGAAACTTAGAAATACTTTTTTCTCAAAATGAAAACTTGTTATTATAAAAATGTCCATTTTCCTAAGATTATTTTATCAAGTCAATGCAATCCAAATCAAAATTCCAATAATATGTCTGTTGAAACTTTAAAGTTGACTCTAATAGTCACCTAGAAGAGAAAATGTACAGGAAAATCTTAAAAATACAGAAAGAAAAAAAAGAACTATGAGGGAGGAAGAGTTGCTCTTTCAGATAACAAATTATAATATAAAGCTACAGTAATTAAAGCATGATAGCAGTAAGACAGAAATAGACATATGGATCAGTGAAACAGAATAGCAGTCTAAAAACAAATCTATGTATCTATGGGTTTTTAATTTATGATAAAAGTGGCATTAAAATTAGCAGGGAAAAGGCAGACAATTCAAGTGGTACCAACACAATGGGAAAATGTTCTCACACTGGAAAAAAACCAAAATCCCAGCTAGTTTAAGGAGCAAGATGTAAAAAGCAAATATATAAACATATTAGAAGAAAATATAGACAAAATTTATTTATAACTTTAGCACTGAGAAGACCTTCTTAGCAAGATATAAAATGATAAAACCATGGAAAGACAGCCCATGTTTCTAAGTTGGAAGACTTAATATTAAGATGTCAGTACTATCCAAAGCAATCTATAGATTCAATATAATTCCTGTCAAAATCCTAATGACATTTTTCTTGCAAAAATAGAAAAATACATTTTAAAGTTCATATAGAAGCTCAAGGGACCCTGAAATTCCAAAACAATCTTGAAAAATAACAAAATTAGAGGCCTTACCCTTCCTGATTTCTTCCTGATTTACTACAAAGCAATAGTAAACAAAACATGTGGTACTGGCATAAAAACAGGCATATAGATTAAGGGATAGAACAAAGAGCCCAGAAATAAACCCTCACTTATATGGTCAAATGATAAGGGTGTCAAGAACACTCAATGGGGAAATGAAAGTCTTTTCAGCAAACAGTGTTAGGAAACTGGCTATCCACATGCAAAAGAATGAAGTTGGACCCTTACACCACATGTGAAAACTAACTCAAAATGGATCAAAGACCTAAACATAAGAGCCAAAACTATAAAACTCATAGAAGAAAGCATAGGGGAAAGTTTTATGACATAGGATTTGGCAAGGATTTCTTAGATGGAACACTAAAAACACAAGCAACAGAAGAAAAAACAGATAACTTGGACTTAATCAAAGTTAAAAACTTTTGTGCATCAAAGGACACTACCAAGACGTTGAATAGACAACCCATGGAGTAAGATGAAATATTTGCAAATCATATATCTGATAAGAGACTAATATCCATAATACATAAAGAACTCCTACAAATCAACAACAAAAAACAGCCTGATTAAAAGCTGGGCAAAGGACTTGAATAGGCATTTCTTTAAAGAAGGTATACAAATGGCCGAAAAGCAAATGAAAAGATTGTCAACATCACTAATCATTAGGGAAATGCAAATAAATTTAAAAAACATGAGATATCACTTCACACCCATTAGGATGGCTTTTTTATTTTTATTTTTTTAGTATTAGGGATGGCCCAGCTGGGCGTAGCTCAGCGGTTGAGTGTCGACCTGGGATCCAGGCGATCAGGGTTCGATTCCCGGTCAGGGCACATGTCCGGGCTGCGGGCTTGATCAATGACCTATCATCACTGATGCTTCTATCTCTCTCTCCCTCTCCTTTCCTCTCTCTGAAATCAATAAAGATATATTTTAAAAAAATATATTGGGGATGTGAAGAAATCAAAATCCTTGTGCATTGCTGGTAGGAATGTAAAATGGAACAGCTGCTATGGAAAACAGTATGGCAGCTCCTTATAAAATTAAAAACAGAATTACCATATGATCTAGCAATTCTACTTCTAGGTATATACCCAAAAGAAATGAAATCAGGAACTTGAACAGATATTTATACACCTATGTTAACAGCAGTATAATTCACAATAGTCAAAAGGTGGAAGCAACCCAAATGTCCATCAATGGATGAGTGGATAAACAAACTGTGGTATATACATACAATGGAATATTATTTGGTCTTAAAAAGAAAGGAAATTCTGACACATGCTACAACATGGATGACCCTTGAGGACATTATAAGTGAAATCAGCCAAGCACAAAAGGACAACTATTGTATGACTTCATTTATATGAGGTACTTGGAATAGTCAAATTCATAGAGACAGAAAGTAGAAGGGTGGTTGTCCAGGGCTAGGGGGACAGATGGGGAGTTGGTGTTTAATGGGTATGGAGTTTCAGTTTGAGGAAATAAAAAAAGTTCTGGAGATGGATGGTGGTAATGGTTGCACAACAATGTGAATGTACTTACTGCCACCAAACTGTACACTTAAAAATAGTTAAAATTCCCTGGCGGTGTGGCTCAGAATGGTTACAGCATCGGCCAGCACACCAAAATGTCGAGGGTTCAATTCCCAGTCAAGGGCACGTACCTGGGTTGGGGGTTTGCTCCCTGCCCCCAGTCGGGGTGCATGCAGGAGGCAACTAGTCGATGTGTCTCTCTCACATCAATGCTTCTCTCTCTCTCTCCCTCTCTCTCTCTTTGTCCCTCTCCCACTTCCTCCCTCCCTTACACTCTCTGAAAAGCAATGGAAAAAATATCCTCAGATGAAGATTAAAAAAAAAAAAAGTTAAAATGATAAAGTTTATGTTTTGTATATTTTACTACAATAAAAAAGTAAAAATAAAAGTGGCACACAATAAAAAAGATATTTCCCGTAGTGGTACAGTCTTTGAACAGAGCACTCTGGACAATCTACAAAACTTCAAATGTACATATCTTCAGACCCCTAAGCATCTACTCCAGAGAAATGTTCCCATATGCACACAAAGAGTCATGTTCAAGGACATCCCCTGAAGTAATATTCCTAAGGAAAAGCAAAAACAACTTAAATGTTCCAGTAATAGCAGAAAATTGAAATAAACCAGAGTACTTTACTACTAAAGAATACTATGCAGTAGTTTAAAAGAATGAGGTTGATATAAATATACTGACAAGGAAAAATCTCCAAGATATATGTTAAGTGAAAAAAGCAAGTTTCAGAAGACAGTATTGTCATATTTATCTTTTAAAATGTCCACAATCAAATATCTGCACATATGTAAGTGTATATATGTATATACATTATATATATGCATATATAATATATAGTGTTGTCCAATAGGAATACAATGTAAGACACAATTACAAGCCACACATATAATTTTAAATTTTCTTGTAGATATATTTTTAAAAGGGAAAAGAAACAAATAAAATTAAAATTAAAAAAATATATATCTTTATTGATTTCAGAGAGAGGAAAAGAGAGAGGAAGACAGAAACATCAATGATGAGAGAGTCACTGAATGGCTGCCTCCTGCACACCACCTACTGGGGACTGAGCCTGCAACCCGGGCATGTGACCTGACCAGGAATTGAACCTCGATCTCCTGGATTCTAAGTCAATGCTCAACCACTTAGCCATGCTGGCTGGGCTAAAATTAAATTTTAATAATTGTTTTTATTTAATCCAATATATAAAAAGATTATCATTTCAATATGTAGTCAATATAAAAATTATTGAGATAGTTTATATTCTCTTTTTCCTTACTACATCTTCACAATCCAGTGTATATTTTACACTTACAGCATATCTCAACTCAAATTAGCCACATTTCAAGTTCTAAATAGCCACATGTAGCTAGTGGTTACCATATTGGACAGCACATCTTATATGCATGTGTGTGTGTGTGTGTGTGTGTGTGTGTGTGTGTGTATGTGTGTTAAATACAAAGATATAAAATATCTTTATTGGTAATTTTTAAATTGTGAAAATGTAGTCATGTGTAATTTGTATAATTAAAGTTAAAATTAAAAATATAAAGTTCCACATTAATTTGCTTATTAATTCTATTAAAATTGGCTTTTATTACTTAATATGCTTATAATCAACATACTTAACATACTACTTCAACTCTTTGTTTTCCTTTATTTCAATGTGATGAAAACTTTATTGTGAAACTATTTTTATTTGTAAACTGAAAAGGTAACAAATGAACATAAAAACACCTTAATGTTTATTTGGCTTACCTTTCACAATTATAAAATATTAAAAAATATTATTACATACTTTTCAATAGAAAAATGTCAGTTACTTTCCTAGTTTCAAATGCCTGAGTAATTAACTATTAATTCTGTGGTAGCTAAAAGTAGGCATATGAAACACATAAAAACACACTCAAGCACATACTTGAAGTAATTATAAAAATGAAAAAGTTTTTTCTTGGTTTGTGGCATGTAGGAGGAAACCTGCAGGCAATGACATGATGATGTTATTAGATGTACTAAATTTGACATAAGTTTGCTGATTCTTCAAAAAAGAGATGAACAGATAATAGATTCAGAATTGGAAATGTGATACCCTGCTTCTCATAGACTTGCTATGTAGGTCAATTGCTTTAATCTGAGTCTCCATAAAGTGCTTAGCAGGTGTTGAAAGGAACATAGTATAACTGTAAGTACAGAAATGACTATAGAGATAGGTGCCATAAAATATACAGAAAAAGACCACTCTGGTATGAGACTGCCTGAGATGGAAGAGCTCTATCCGTGTGATATCCAAACCTCAGGTCATAACCTCCTACTCTCGCTGACAGGAAGAAGAGGGCAAAGTAGATGACACTTAGGAACTCTGGCATCCTCTGAATAGTTCTTCCATACAAGGTGGGAGCAGAGTAGCAAAGATACACTCGCTAAGAAGTCAGAGTTTCATTTTAAATTGGCCTTAAGTTCATTTGTAGAAAAAAAGACAAAAGAAAACAAAGTCCTTAAGAGAAGTAGTCGGGTGTTTAGAGTGAGGATAAGCTTTACATGAGGAGCAGATACTTAAACTTAATTTTTATTACTTTCCCAGCAAACTGAAACATTTTCAGTTTCTAAAACAAAATGAAAATAATCACACCTCTCTTTCTGATCTACTTTTATTTTTAATATATTTGAATCATTTCCTATAATTAACAGAATTTTCTATCGCATCAATTTAGCTTATGTCTAGTTATTTAACTGCCTGCTTCCGTTTAATTTCAATTATTTATACAGTCACATAGTATGAAATTCAAAAGGTAAAATAAAGGTACAGTGAGACTTTCCCTACCACCCCAGAGCCACTCGATCCCCCTCAGAAAGCAACCACTATTACCAGTTTCTTATACATCCTTGTAGAAACTGTGTTTTCTGTTTTCATTTTGAAATCAACTATACCACTAAGGAACTTAAGCTGCTATAAAATTCATAATACCATTCTCTTCAAATTGTTTTACTAAAGCTGGAGCAGGCCTGGCCACACTAAGAATAAATGGGGAGGTGGAGGGTTTTGACCAAGTAACACTCCCATTTGCAGGGTCACTCCTGATCTCATTCTATGGAGGTGGGCTTTCTTCCCATTGCCTCCAGTTACCTTCCCCATCTAGAGACCACATATTTTCCTCAGGACTAAAGGAAATAAAAGAAAATCAGAGTGGAAGGGTCAAAGAGGAGGGTCAGGAAAGCAGAGATTCAAGTTACCATGGGTACCATGCTAAGTGCTGTGGTGGTGATGGGAGCAGCAGGATGTCACAGTAGGGATGGGCAGCAGAGTGTTTCAAGGAGTAAGAACACAGATGTGTAAACAACAAACTCAAACCAACATTTAACACAGGAATGTAGGAATGTAGAGGAAGAAGGAGAATGGGGGAGGGACTTCATAAATAAGCCCAGGGCTGGTTGAACATGTCTGACGAGCTTCTTCTCAAACTGCACACGTTTTCCCTGACTCATGAAAACCTAGAGCTGGGAGAATGCCAGACCAGTGTGCTGAAGCTCAAGTAGGGAAGTCTTTTGGAACCAATATGGAGAGGGAAAACTAAGAAATTTGCACACACACAAAAACATAAGGAAAATAATAAAAGTCCTGCTGCAGGTCACAATCAGTTTTCAGTTGTGAATCAGAGAAAAAAGATGAGCATTTTCAAAAGCTTTTCTAATTAGTTAAAATCAGGGCTGCCAGGCATTGCGCACCTCCAAGGGACGCCACTCACATTGTCGTCTATGTTCTAGGTATCCCTGGAATTGTGTGGTCTACAATCAATACAACCATGCCTGGTAACGCTGCTAGGGCAAACATCAGTTTTTTGACTACCACTTTCTAAATTTCCCCATCATTAAACTTTTACTTGGGATACAGGCTATTCCTTTTGGCTAATATTTCCTATGACAAGAAAAAACAAACATTTAGAATGTTATGAATATATTTTCTTAAAAACTCAAGGTTGTTGAGTATAAACTGCAGTGTAGCTATGCTACAGAATATGACTAGATTATATACCTAAAGTATGACATACTGTACATATTTTCCAAACTATAAAGATTTTCCATGATGGGGTAGGGCTGCTCAGTTTCAAATTAAACACTATTTATTTAGAAGTGTAGGGCTATTTCAGATCAGGCTGGGCCAGAGAGCAGAGTAGACTAGAATTATTGTTGCAGGGCATCTGGCACGTTTCACTCTGAGGCTTTCAGAATTTAATGATTAAAAGTTGAAAGTTTCTCCTTGTTTTAGAAGTTTTTTTTCTGGTTCCCCCCCTCACACCACTGCCCCTCCACTACCACCACCAGTATCTCTTTTCACTGCCATTATCTAATTCAGTAATGTACAGACATCCCCTGATTTGGACAACTGCAAGACAGTTGACATAAAAGAATTTAAAAATGAAACATGAAACCAATTTTGTGAGTGTTTAAAATTATGTCACTGTAGCTTATAATTCTTGGTTCTAATAATTCTGATTAAGAAGTATCTAACCCAGTGAAATCAAGAAATATTTGTCATCATTAGATATGGCTGTGTTTTGTTCTCTTCTCTGCTTTGCATTAATTATTGAGTCTACAGGAACCAATCTTTTAAGGTTTTTTTTGTATGTGTGGGCATTGAGCTAATTCCTGGTCGTTTTCAGAATTTACCCACATTTTCCCTTTTTGTGGAAATATTTACACTGGGGATTTCCACTAAGGGAATTAAAGTTAATTGAGCTCTTTTTCTTTTTTTGGATTCTAGCAGCTGAGGCCATATTTCTTAGTATCTTTTTTTCCCTCTTGCCCTACGCACGAGACTTAATCTAAACGGTTCTCATGAAATATTACATATTTAAAATAAGATCATGTATTTGAAAATGTTTGGCACAATATATGGTACATGTTAATCACCCAATACAAACTGAATATGTGGTTATTCTAAGTGTGCCCTGAGCTGGCATGGAGAATTTTTTTTAAAGTCTAATTTATCTTGGGTTATAAGAAGTATAAGGGAGCCCTAGCCAGGTTGCTCAGTATAAGGGAGCTCAGTTGGTTGGAGCATTATCCTGTACACCAAAAGGTTTCAGGTTCGATTCCCAGTCAGGGCACATACTCGGGTTGCAGGTTTGATCCCCAGTTGGGGCGAGTTTGGGCGGCACAATCCATGTTTCTCTCTCTCCCTCTCTCTCTCTTCCTCTCTCTAAAATCAATAAACACATATCCTCAGGTGAGGATTAAAAAAAAGAATTATAAGGGATCTCTGAGTAATAAGTGAGATTACATATTCAGTAACAAAGTCTTTCACTTCAAACTTCAGCTACAAATTTCTAGTGCTCCTATAAATGCAACAGTGGAAGATGAACTATATATGCTTGAAAATGCTTAACTTAAAATGAATAAAGAGAGCGTGTGACCTAGAGAAATTGAAAATTGAAATGCATACAAACTGAGACATCCTCTCAAATCCCACCCAAGAAGCAATAAGCTTGAAAAATTATTCATCTGTGTGTTTTTTCATGGTATAGTGTAAAGACTGAGAACTAGGGGGCTGGGTTCCACCACTGACTTGCAAGTTTCCATCACAGTAAAAAAAAGGGAGGGGGAGAATATTTGCCGTGTACCAAACAGCAATGCTTTGAGGATTAATGACATAATGTCTGTAGAGAGGTTGGAGCTCCTTGGAAAAAAGACACTACATAAATATAAAGTAGTATTAATATTTAGGCTTAGTCCACAATGTGAGACCTGCTTTCTTTGGCTCATGAGGTCATCAGCAGTTTTGTAAAGTGTGCTCAAACACCCACAGAGAAGCGTTGTTAGCTGCCTCGTAAGTGGACTGTAAAGCTAATCTGACCCACCTGGTTGGAGCCGTCATGGAGTCTATGTTCCCTTTCCATGGTCTCCAAGAGGGTACAGACAGAGAGTGCTCAACTCCCTAAAAGAATGAGACATGGCCAAGAGAGCACTTCAATAGCATTTAGGACTTCCCAGGAATGCAGTGGGAGTTTGGGAATGTTTTGGCTTAGAATTAAACAAAAGTCCAGTCATATCGCATCTTGATTTAGAAGAAAGACTAAATTTGCCTTTCTCAAAGAAAATTTGAAGTAAGACTAGGAATGAGAAAGATACTTCTTGGAATAGTTAGTTTATATCTTTAAAGGATTTGAAGGCAAACTTGAGCATTTTTGTCCTGGGAAAGTTGTAGTCTCAGGGGTTGTAGTCTCTCTGATGGCAACATCCTGATTCCTCATCAGTACTTCAATCTGTGAAATGGTTATCAAGGGTGATCTTGCAAAGGTTTTCATTCTAAAGTTTCAAAGAACAATTAATTCAATGTGGACATTACCTTGCAAAGTCTTGTGGTATAACTGAATGACAACAATGTTAATATTTGCATTTCTCAGTTTTAAAAGATAAAATTAATTTTGATCCAAGGGTCTCAGTCATCAGAAACCACCATATTCAAAATGTAAGATTCATAAACTTATAATCATTAGCACTTAATAGTGATTCTGAGGCTGTGTCTAAATACTAAAGTATTTGAACAACAGATAGAAAAAATGTGAGGAATCTTTTATCTGGATGTTTTGTTTCTACATTGATCTAGGTTGGGTTCTTTCAGATATGATTTGGCTTCTTGACCAATTACAATGCTATTTCAGACTGACTGATGTGCTTTTTTAGGGGAAAGGGAACAGAAATGTTATAGCCTTCTCGACTTGTAGTCAAATCTATGCTAACTAGAAAGCCTTTGCTAAATAAAATATTGACCTTAGTTCTTCCTCTTCCCATCCCTTGATGAACAGCTTAGTCCTAATGCCAGTGTTGGGTGTGACAGAGCAAGTTAGGCATCCACATGGAGGGGTGTCAGAGCCTGAGCAGGGTGAGAAGGGTGCCCATAAGAAGAATAGGCCTGGCATGAGGAATCAAAGGCTGAATGAACTGAGGAGTACTTCACAAGTATTGACCCACAGTAGAGTGTCAGATGGGAAGAGGTCCAGGGAAGGAGAGTCAGAGCCCTAGAGGGGTGAGATGGATATCTATACGTGAGGGGAGAAGGTGGCAAGGATGGGAGTTTGGTTACATTTGAGGGGACTGATAAAATAAATATTTTACGTATAATGGGAGCCAGGTTTCTCACTGGTGGAGAAATTACAAAGTGAGAAAACTAGAATAATTTCTATAGTATTGACTCAGAATTGTCAATATATGTGTGAACTCATGACTTCTATTATATAGAGACATACAGATATATATGTGTGTCTGCATGTATGTGTGTGGGGAGTTGCTTATACATATATTCTGTAGCTCTCTCTACTGAAAGAGTCCACATCTAGGTGACTAAAAGGTACCACTAAAAAATCAGGGGACCTTGGAGAAATGGCTGACTCCAGAACTGGGACAGGGAAAACGCAGGATGAGCCTGGAACAGCTTATTGTGCCAGAATGTAAGAAAGTGGGACATGTCAAACAAACACAACTTGAAGGGGTTCCCACTAGTAAAATCTCAGACAGTGAGAGCATCAAAATAAATAATAGTAATGAATAAAATAGGCACCCAGAGTCTATACTGATTTAAATAAATAATGAATAAATGGGAAGTTTCATAAGAAACAGGATAATTTACATAGTTTCAAAGTATTTCCCTACAAACTACTTATTTATTACAAAGGGGAAAAAAGTAACTTTAAAGTAGAGAAGACTGGCAGAAACTACCTTAATCAAGTGACCAAAATAAGCATCATCAGTAATGGACAGATCAAAATCATGTGCCACTTGACAGGAAGCAATGAATATGAGTACACGGCACCACTTCTGTGGTATTCTTGAAAAAGATGCATACCCTGAATTTAATCATGAGGAAACATCAGACAGGCCCAAATTGAAGGACCTCCTACAAAATAACTGGCCCATTCTATATATACATGTCAAGTCATGAAAATCAAAGAAAGATTGAGGAACTATTCCAAACAAAAGGAGGCTAAAGAAATTTAACAAGTAAATGCAGCATGTGCTCTAACCTGGATGCTATAATGGACATTATTGGGACAATTGGAAAACCTTGAATGGAATCTGAGGGTTAGATGGTAGTAATGTATCAAATTAATTTCCTGGAGGGAGATTAAAGATGGCAGTGGACTGAGTGGAAGCTACACTGACACTCTCCCCAGACCAAACTAGAATTACAACTAAAATATAGAAAAACCATCCTGAATAATAATCCGTAGACGAGCTGGAGAGCACCCTCTTAACCAAGGAGGAAAAGTGGAGACCCCATAGAAACTGGTAGGAAGTGTGGAGGCCTGAGAGGGCTGGCCAGGCTCCCACAGGCAGCGGCTGAAGGTCCAGAGGGATATCTCAGCTGTAGGGGGTTCCCACTGAGGACTCTGAGTACTAAATCCCAGGCCAGTCAAGAGCACCAGAACGGTGCCCACAGAACATCTGGCTGTGAAAAGCAGCCAGGTTTCTGTCTGCCAGGAAGAGACAGCTGGAAAAGCAGGCACCCTCTTAAAGAGCCAACATACAAAGTTTCATGTGCAGCTACTCACCTTGGGCTCCAGCAACGGGAGGGCAGATTGAACTGGAGCTGTGTGAGGAGAATCAAGGGTTGTGGGCTCTTGAAATAGAGCTCAGAGGCCACCCCTCTGGATTCCTGTGCCGCGTCATTCCCCCATACTGCAGAGGACACCTTTCTTAGGCAGACATTTTGCTGCTTTTGCCTTGGGGGGGGGGGGGGGGAGAAATTGCCCCACCCTGCTGGGAAACCTCTCACCCTACCCTAAGGAGTTTCTAAAGCCTAAGACTCCTTAAGAGACTAACAATCAGCTGCCCCCCTGTGGAGTTTCTACAGCCTGAGGCTCATTAAGAGAATCAGATTAATCAGCCTGCAGGCAGAGGCAGATCTCAGAATACTTTGAGTCTCTGCCTGATCTGGTTCTGGACCCAGGCCTGGGAAAAGCAGACTTTGGTGTGCATCTTGGTCCTGTCCAATTGCACCCAGCCCTAGCAGAGGAGACCTCAAGACGAGGGTTGTTGATAGCTACAAATAGGGTACTCAGGGCCAGTCACAAACTGCATCTGACATTGGCCTGCACCAGAGACCCTCCAAAAAGACTGAGAGTCCTAGCAGATCTACCTAATACATAGAAACAAACCCAAACAGGCAGACAAAAGGAGGAGGCAAAAAAATCAAGCCTCAAATGAAACTGAAGACACTGATTCTGTTCAAACCTATCTAGTGATTATTCTGAAATGTATCCATGTGTAAATGAGGTATTAATAAACTTAACTTATTCTAGAAATAGAAAAAGGCCAGAGAAGTTGGAGGTGGAGTGAGAGGAAATTGGTAGGAGCTAGGGTCAGTGCCTTGTCCTAGAGTAGATCAGGCATGGCCTTGAAGGCCATGGAAAGTAAAGTGTCATGAGCAGATTTATATCTTTAAAAGATGACTCAATGCTTTATGTCAAATAAACTATGTGAGGGCAAAATGAAAATAGGGAGACCATTGCAGCAGTACTGTTTATTTGGGCTAAAATGGTAGCAATGAGATAGTGATAAGTGGTCAGATTTGAAATATATTTTAAAAGGAGAGCTCACTGGACTTTCTGGTGGACTGGATGTGGGTTACAAGGGAGAAGACGTAAGGGTGGCTCTGAGGGTTTAGTCAGAGGAGGTGGGTAAATGATGGTGTCATTTACTGAGGTGGCAAAGACTGAGGGAGTGTCTACTGATAGGAAAATAATGAGAACTACATATTGGACAGTGGGGTGGTGGGGATGAGCACCTGATTAAAGTAGGTTAAAGAGAACAGAAAGCAGGGAGGAAGACACAGCAAGCATAGGCAATCCTCTTGTGAGACAGATATGATTTGGTGTCAATGGAAAGAAGAAGGGCATTCCAGGCAAGAGAAAGTATATCTGTTAAGATACGGAGGCAGAAATTGGCTTGTTTTCGTAACAGTAAAAAAACATCTAACAAGGAAGGGGAACATGTTGGGTAATAGTGGGAAATAAGACAGGTAACACAGAGCCAGATCATGAGCAGCCTGAAAGCCAGTTAGAGGTGTTTAGACTTGATGTAGTAGGAAGTAGGAGTCATGAGATACTTTAATTAGGGAAGTGATATGATGAAAGTTATATTTAAAGGCTATTAGACTGGCAGTGGTATGCGGGATAGAGCAGGAGGCCGTGGGAGAGCCTGGAGGCTGTGGCAGTAATTCAAATGTGAGAGGATGAAGGCCTGGACTCGAGTTTTGGCAGAAAGAACAGACTGGAAAAGGAAGCCTTGGGGGAATTTTGATACCTGAGTAAATAAGGAGAATGATTTCAGGATTCTGAACTTAAGACATTGAGATGATAAAGGTGATGCTGAGAGGCAGGGAAACTGGGTAGGGAAACTTGTTCTGGGTGTGAAAGGTGGAAGGCAGTGGTGAATAAAAAGATGAGCATACTGGATTTGACATAATAGTGAGTCATCAAAGTGGAAATGCCCAAGAGAAGGTTAAAGATATAAAACTGGAGCTCTGGGGCATGGTCAAGGCTCAAGATATGATATTTGGGAGTTAACACCATACATGTGATTGCTTGAAGCCCTGAGAATGGATAGATTCTCCAAAGGAAAGTACATAGAGATTGAAGAGTATATGGTCAGAGACCTTGGAGATGTCAGGGTTTACCTGCAATTAGGGTGAGGAGGAGGAAGAAAAGTGACAGAGAAAAACAGATGACAGGTAAGACAGATGGAAAGAGAGTGAGAACAGCATACTATCATAGAATAAGAAGATACATTTAAAGGAGAGTATATGATCAACATCACAAAATAGGTAAAGAAGAATGAAACCACGAGTAAAGACTGTGAGGTCAATTAATTAAAAGTCATTGTTTATTTTGAAGAGAGTAGTTAGGAAAGTGAAGATAAATGAAGGAACCAGCTTTCTGAGTTGAAGAACAGGTGAGGAGGGGTGCAATAAATGGAAAGAATCTTGTGAAAAATTTGGTGAGGAAAGGAAAGAAACAGCACATTAATTACAGGTGTAATTAGGATCACGTGAAAGCTTTTCTACTTAATGGGACCAACTTCATTGCTTGTCCTACAAACTAATTCTTGACATTTTTTAAAAAAGAAATATATTTACTGACTTCTGGGTAAAGATGGTAGATTGACACACACATTAGTTTCCTCCCCAAACCCCACTATGATGACAGTAAGAAATTTATTTAAAGAGCAGAAACTCCAAGGACAGAAAGAGTAAAAGAGAAGACAACAGCAATGAAATTTTGGAAGCTGGAAAACAGATGGATGAGAGGTAACATAGCTGACAACTTAAACCAGTAGTGGCACAAACTAAGGACCATCCAAATGTACATGAGTCTAAGAAATTTCCAGCATCGGGTACTTTTGGAAGAGAAGAGAAAGAGGGTGGGTAGAGGAGCTAAAATAAGACCAACTGAGAGACATTTATGAAGAGGTTGGAATCCTCAGATCCCTTCCTCAGCTTTGCAGAACCAAACAGTCGCTCCTTGCCCACCTAGGCATAAAGTCAGAAATTTATTCTCTGGAGAGGGTGATAGAGGTCTTTGGATAGTGCGATACAAAGCATATTTGAGGCAGGGTTATGGTAGCAGAAACAGAGAATTAAATGAAAGCATGCATACTGAATGTGGAAACTCTCAACCCTCTATGTGACTCCCAAAACACTGGTGGCCAACATAGATTCTAAGGAAACTGACCAAGAGGAAAAAATTTAAAACACAGAACTTGAGAATTCTCCCGAAGGCCTGACCAGATCATTCTACAATGAAGGTCACAATCACAATCATCCACATGCTCAGAGTGTTCTAGTTCTTCCACTCTTAAATATAAGCAGACAACCAAGAACTATGAGCGATCTTTGGACTTGTGAGGAGAGTGAGGTATGGTCCCAATGACATACAGTAAATGAAGAAAACTCTATGCAAAAAAAAAAAAAATTACAAAAATTTGGAAAAAACAAAAGCCTGTAGTATTTGAACCAAAACCACTCCCTTCACCCTCCCCGCTCTATGAGATTCCACTCCACTCCAGACTGGTGCAGCAAAGAACTCACAGCTCCCTCTCTCCCAACTCACACTAAGAAGGCTATCTTTATGAGAGGGACAGACATCAGCATTTCTCATCCTGGCCCTAGCTATGTATTGCTGAGGATAAATTTTGTCAGTATGGCCAAGAGTAATGGGTTCCCATCTTATACCCAGCCCCCATGATGCGACTAATGCTCTACTTTGGGTGAAGCACTTCCGAGAGTGCCAGGGCACCAATCACTCTTTCCCTTGCTCATAAGACAGTGGTTCCATGCTGGGAGAATCAAGCTGAAAAGACCTGAAACTAATGCTCTTCTTTACCTAATACTCAGCTCCTAAAACAGAAATGTTACTCAGAGAGATGCTTGTCCCCACCCCCAGCTTCAGAGCTATAGCTTAGAGATTTTACCAGGGGGTAGAAGTGGGACATAAAACAGATTGCTCCTAAACTTTTCCTAAGGAAAGTGACTTATTTGCAACAGAGTGTGAAAGAAATTCAAGGCAAAGGGCACTCTCAAATACAATGGAGGTTGTGTTGAAAAAATTGAGTGGTTATTGGTAGATTCATTGGAGATATAGGCTAAACTGTAGCCTGACTAGTTTGCAAGAGATAATCAGGAAAAGAGGCAGTTGGGAGTAGCCCTCATGAGGTCAGAACAAATCTCAAACACTAACCTAAAGAACCATCCCTTCAAGGAGCCCAAATTTGATAGGACTAGTCTCTAGATAAATTTATGCCTGGAACACTGATGAAAACAATAACCAGCAATTAGTTGAATTTAACAGCTGGGTGTGGTCATGGAAAGAGACAATCAAAGAAAACCCTGATAAAATCATCATCATCCCAAGATGACTGTGGGCATATCCAAGGCTGCACTACCTGAGTAGCAACTTCAGAGGCTTAATACTACAGGGGAAAAGTAGATTTCACTAAAATAATCAGCCACTCACTAAACAAATAAACAAAGAAATACTAACAAGAACAAGCCCCAGAGGTGAGAGAAGAACCATAATTTATAGTTGCTATAATATATGATCTAAAATGTCAAGTTTCCAACAAAATATTATAAGACATGCAAAGAAACAGGAAGGTATAACCCATATACTATAAAAATAAGCAGATAACAGATAATGCCTGTGAGAGCAACCAGATATCAGATTTAACACACAAAGACTTCAAAGTATACATCACATACAGGACCAAAGAATTAAGGAACACCATCTTTAAAGAAACAAAGGAAGTTATAATGACAATGTCACATCCAATAGAGAATATCAATAAAGAGATACAAATTATAAAAAGTACCAAATGAAAATTCTGGAACTAAAGGTACAATAACTGAAATTAAAAATTTACTAGAGAGATTCAGCAGTAGATTTGAATTGGCAGAAGAAAGATTAGCAAATTTAAGGACAGATTAATAGAGATTATGCAATCCAAAAACCAGAGAGAAAGGGAATAAAGAAAAATGACAAGAGCCTCAGAGAAATGGGGGACACACCAATACACACATAATGGAAGTGCCAGAAGGAGAGAAAAGTGAGAAAGAAATATTTAAAGAAATAATAACTAAAACCATCCCAAATTTATTGAAAACATTAACCCTTACATCCAAGAAGCTCAATGAACTACATGTAAGATAAATACAAAGAGATCCACAGACAAACCATAGTAAAAATGCTAAAAAGCAAGGACAAGGTGAAAACCTTAAAAGTAACAGGAGACAACTCATCACTTACAAGGAACCCTGTAAGATTAACAGCTGACTTCTCAGCAGAAAAAACAGAGGCCAGTGAGGCAGTAGGATAACATATTCAAAGCATTCAAAGAAAAACTGTCAACCAAGAATCCTATATCAAGCAAAGCTATCTTTAAAAGACAAAGATAAAATAAAAACCTTTCCAGATTAATAAAAACTGAATTTATTGCTTGAATAACTGCCTTATAAGAAATACTAAAGAAAATGCTTCAGGTTGAAAACAAATGAACCCAGATGACTGCTCATCAAAAAAGTAAAACACACTTACATATACATCATGATTAAAACTATATACAAATATGTGTATCTGTGGGAGAAGACTGGAGAGGATGGAACATATAAAAATGAAAACAGTATTTATAGGATGGTAGGACAGTAGGAAGATTTGCATTGCTTTTTAAATTAACGAATTTTTTTTAAAAAAATACTTTTATTAATTTCAGAGAGAGGAGGGAGAGGGAGAGAGAGAGAGAAACATCAATGATGAGAGAGTCATTGGCTGCCTCCTGCACGCCCCCTACTGGGGATCGAGCAGGCAACCCAGGTATGTGCCCTGACCAGGAATCAAACTGCCATCTCCTTGTTCATGGGTTGATGCTCAACTACTGATCCATGCCAGCCTGGCACTTTAAATACTCAGAAACCTAAGCATATACGTTCTTTTTTACAGGCAAAAGGAAAGAAACCATTATTTGTACAGTTGATCTTGGAAAATATATGGAGTTTGTATGATGCTGTCTTTTAAATGCTGTCTTTTAATGATATTTCAATATCACTTTAAAATTTTTAAAGAGAAAGTTCTTCCTTACATTGAGCAAAAATCAACCTCTTCTCTCTTCCCCCTATTATCTTTCATTTACTGACTCTCATTCTGCCCTTTGAAATTACACAAAATAAATCAACTTGAAGTATTTAAAAATGACCATCATAATTTTAGTACCCTCACCCTCTGGAAGACAGACTCTCTGGAAGACAGACTCTCTAGAGGCAATGCCAATATCAGGGAGACTCATTAGGAGACTCAGCTGTCACTCACCAAGAAAGCAATGATGACAGCCTGAATCAGCACTGGCAATAGGGCCAGACATGAGAAATATTTCAAAGGCAAAATAGACAGAAATGGTGACCAAAAGGATGCAGGAAGCGTGAAGAAAATAGGAGCTGAATACATTTCTCCTCAGGCTGTTTGGTAGAGTGATGATGCAATACCAAGATAAAGAATCTGGGAGGGAGAAGAACATGTTTGGTCAGAAGCTGAGATTCCATTTGGAGATGCTGAATTTGAGGTACTTAAAGTATAAATACAAGTCCCCCAAAAATGTATACATATTTTACCAGCTGTTAGCTCAATTTTGAAAATGAAATGTATTTCAATAAATACTGTCTTTATAATTACTCAAAGTATATGTATATATTTTTTTGGAACACCTTATATGTTTATATATTGATGGATAGATCAATTTGGAGAGAGGGAGACAAAACCAAACCAGAGAAACAGAAGAAGGCAAAGACAAAAGCAAAACATGAATGAAATAGAAAACAAACAAAAAGCAATAGAAATGATCAATACAAGCAAAAGATGACGTTGAAAAGAGTAATAAAAAATACTGATTTTTGGCAAATAGAAAGAAAAACACATGGGGCACAAATAAACAGCACTGGATATGAAAAAGGAAATAACTACAGAAACAGACGTGATTTTTAAAGTTATGAGGCCTTCATGAATAACTCATACCAAAATATATGACTACCTGAAGGTGATGGAGAGAAAAGTCAGGTATTTATACATATATAAATATATATATATATTTAAACTGATTTGACAGAGAGAGAGAGAAACAGCAATGTGAGAGAGAAACATGGATGGGTTGCCTCCTGTACATGCTCCAACTGGGGATTGAACCTGAAACCTAGGCATGTACCCTTGAACAGGAACCTGCAACCTTTTGATGTATGGGATGGTGCTCCAACCAACTGAGCCACATGACCAGGGCTAGGTATTTATGTTTTTGGTATGAAGTTTTTCATGGAGGTCTTTTGTAATTTTAAAAGTCTCTTCTGTTTTTGTAGTTATTTTCCCTTTTTTAGAGAAAAACAGTACATCTCTGTAAACTTGAGACAAAATTTTAAAAATAAAAACTCAAGTTAATTGATAAGTTGGACTATATTCAAATTAATGTAATTAATATTCTTTTTATTTTTTTTAATCCTCACTCGAGGATATTTTTTTCATTGCTTTTCAGAGAGAGTGGAAGGGAGAGAGAGAGAAGAGAAACGACGATTGGTTTTGGTTGACTCCCGCACAAGGGATTGAGCCTGCGGCCAAAGTACGTGCCTTTGGCCGGAATTGAACCCAGGACCCTTCAGTCCGCAGGCCCATGCTCTAACCACTGAGCCAAACTGGCTGGGGCCTATAATTAATATTCTTTTCAGCATAACACACCATTAAAAGAGTAAAAAGGCAACTCATAAAGTCAAAGAGATATTTATAATACATGTATCTGACAAAGGACCTACCTATACGTAGAATATATATGTGCAGACCTCCTAAAATCAGTAAGAATGAAAGGCAACCCAATAGAACCCAACAGAAAAAAGTGACAAACCTTGAAAAGACACTTCACCAAAGAGGATATCCAACATGGCCACTAAACATATGAAAAGGGGCTCAATTCATTAGTCACCAGGCAAATGCAAATTAAAACCACAATGACATACTACTACACACCCACCAGAATGGTTAAAATTAAAAAGATGGAAAATGCCAAGGGTTGGTGAGGATGTGGAGCAACCACAGCTCTCATATATTGCTGATGGAAGTGTAAATTGGCACAGCCACTTTGGAAATAGTTTTGTAGTATCTATTAAAAGCTAAATGTACACATATCTCTTGACCCAGAAATTCTACTCTTAGTAATTATATTCCTACCAGAAATGTGTACATATTTCACTAAAAACATGTTCAGAATGTTCAGAGAAGTACTATTCATAATAGTCAAAAATAGGTAATTACTCAAATGCCCATCAAGACTAGATGGATAGTGCCCTAGCCAGTTTTGCTCAGTGGTTAGAGCATCAACCCATGGACTGAAGGGTCCCGGGTTCAATTCTGGACAAGGGCACGTACCTCAGTTGCAGGCTCAATCCCTGGCCCCCAGGAGGCAACCAATTGATGTGTCTCTCTCACATCGATGTTTCTCTCTCAATCCCTCTCTCCCCCTCACCCTCCCAACCTCTCTCCTTTCTACTCTCTTTGTAAAGCAATGGAAAAAATATCCTCAGGTGAGGATTAAAAACAAACACCACAAACCTAGATGGATAGTGAGAATGCTCTACAGAACTGTGGATAAATATCACAACATAATGTTGAGTGAAAAAATGGTTCATACTCTATGATTCTATATCTGTAAAATAAAAACAAGAGAAACTAATCTATGCTAATAGAAGTCAGGATAGAGATATTTTTGTTGAGTGGAACAATGACTACAAAATAAGACTGGGTTTTCGGGGGGGGGGGGTGCTGCTAGTATTTTGTTTCTTAATCTAGGTGCTGATTTAAACATGTTTACTCCATAGGGCAGTGGCAAGAGTGAGGGAAACAAGATACCTAGGGAGCAAAATTTCAGGAGGCACTCACTCTCACCTTGTTTGCCTCACCCTCACATCAGCCCTGGTGTTCATTTTGTAAATATTTATTGAGCTGTATCATTATGATGTGTGTACTTTTCTGTGTATATATTATACTTGGATTAAAAAATGTTAAGGGGTCTGGTCTACCTCACACCACAAATAAAAATAAACTCCAAGTGGGATAAAAACCTAAATGTAAAAATAAAAATATTTTAGAGTAAAATGTAGGAGAATATTATAAATGACCTCAGGTAAAGAAGGTTTCTTAAGAATATTCAAAAGTACATATTACAGGAAAAGACTTGACTACATTAAAATTAAGAACTCTTTAGCAAAAGACATCTTAAAGAAAATTGAAAGATATGCCACAAACCTGAAAAAAAAGTGACATAAATAAGTAAAAAGGAATTATTATGTAGAATGCATGTTTAAAATCAATGAGGAAAAGGTAAATAACCTAACAGAAAGATGCATGAAAGACTTGAAGAGTTATTTTATATGAAAGAAAATCAGAATGGCCAATATACATGAAAAGATGCTCGAACTCGGTAAAAATCAGGGAAATGCAAATCAAAGCTATGTCATATTACCATTTCACATCTGGTAGATAGGTAGAAAAATTAACTCTGATAATATTAAGTGTTGACAAGAATGTAGAGTATTCTCCTCCACTGTTGGTGGAGTATCAATTGGTACAAACATTTTGGAAAACAGTTTTGTATTATTTAATAAAGTTGAAAATCTGCAAGCCCTAGGACTCTTTGACTCTTTGGTATATTCCCTAGAGACACTCTTGCACATGTGTACCAGGAGGTGTGTACATGAATGTTTATAACGATTAAAAAGAAAGAATGTATATTAAGAATAGATAGATTATTCTACAGCTGTGAAAATGAGTCAACAACCACATACAATGAATAAATCTCATTTTTGATGGTCAAGGAAAAGATGCAAATCAGAAAATACCTAAAGTATGATTACATTTGTATAAAAATTTTAAACAAGCAGATAGAGATGGTAAAACCATAAAGAAGAGTAAGGGAAGGGTTATCACAGAATTTAGTAGAGCAATTACCTTTGGAGGAAAAGGGGAAGGTCCAATGAGGAAAGGTCACATGGTGGCTTCTAACGTAGTGACAATGTTCTACTTCTCAGCCAGAATGGAGGGTATATGGATGTTCTCACTATTCTTTAAACTGTCCATACTATTTATATATACCCTGCTATATGCATGATACATTTAAAAATACTGTAAAATAATTTTTAAAACAATAAAGGGTTCTACATATGAATGTGTGTGTGTATGTGTATTCCATGAAGGAACAACAGAATTCTTAGTGGGAAAGTGTCAGTAAGCTTCACTAGACTTACTAAATTATTCCCTTGTGTGATTTGATTGGAGAACTGAGAGAGGAATTTGAATTGACTGAGCTTATCACAAAGTCCCCATCTTTGTATACAGTTGACCCTTGAACAACGCTGGAGTCAGGGGTGCTGACCCCCACACAGTTGAAAAATCCCAGTATAACTTTTGACTCCCCCCAAATGTAAGTTGCCCCTCAGTATCCATGAGGAATTCATTCCAGGACCCCTCCACAAATACCAAAATCCACAGATGCTCAAATCCCCTATATAAAATGCTGTAAATCAATGCATACAGTTGGTCCTCTATATCCACGGACTCCCAAGGGTAGATCAAAAACAGTACAGGTATTGGCGTCTCTCCCTATTGAGCACACCCGTGCCTTTTGCCGACTCCTTCTTTCCTCGGCACATGCTCTCTCTGTAGCATGCCAGAGCCTTTCTCCCCCTTCTTCCCCCAGGTGCATAAAAACAAGAAGAGGAAGAAAAAAGAAAACAATACAAATATTTATTGAAAAAAATTGCATGTAAGTAGACCCGTGTAGTTCAAACCCCTGTTGTTCAAGAGTCAGCTGTATATGGCTCCTACTAAATGGATGCTTGGAAAGTGTTATCGTGTCTTATTTAATCTAGCAATTGAACTATTCATTCTCAAGTTGTCAGTTGGTGTAAAAAAAAAAAAAAAATTCTTAATTTTAAAAGATAAAAATCCAGTTGATACATGCTCAATCTCTTCTTAACCTTTATTTTTTAAACCAACCTATGTTACCTGTTTCTCCCTTGAGTAGAATCAGAAGACAATTGCATCAAAATCTAAAGCCATTATCGTATATAACATTGCAAAAATACTTAACTAAAAGTGAAAAAAAATCCTGTTGTTTGGTTATTTATATTAACTAAATTAAGACTCTTTTCAATGGACTAAACATAATACACAGTTAAAGAACCAACAGGAACCTTCAAAGGTTACCTACCATAACCATCTATCTTTAAGTAGGACTCAAACTATCTCAAGCAAATAAATTAGCATCCTTATTTTAAAATAGTCCCTAAAAAGATTTTATAGCATCTCTTTCTACTAGGCATCTGAAAATTCTTTATATCTAACTGAGAACCCTTCTAATACAATGTTGGCATTCAGTAAACTTTATTATCCAGACAACGGAGTGTGGATTTACCTAGAACACAGTGGGGTATTAGCAAATACTCAACTCAAAGCCTCTCCTGAAGAAAGCAGGAAGGTAAAGGGCCCAGAACTCTGCCTGTTTGGTTCCAGTAGCTCCTACCACAGTCCCCTGGCTTCCCTTAAAGATCTAGATCCAAAGCTTGTCTCTCTTACATAATCAAGAGTTGACTATCATTTTGTTTTCACTGTGACTTGAGTTTATCCATAAATTTTTCTCTCCCAACCCCCTCCCACCCAATTTCCCCAGTAATCAAGAACTTATTTGTACTTCCAGTGAATCTGAATAAACACTTAGAATATATTTTTAATCCCAAAAACAACTGAGGAAAGAGTGAAGACAGGGAATATATAAAATGGAATTACTTTAACCAAGCTGCTAAAGTTATTAACATTATGAAAGTTGAGACATGAGGAAAGACACCATTCTTGTAATAACTACCCTCAAAACTTAAACTTTTTTGAACTTTCCAGGTCCAGATATACATCTGAACCTCCAGGTAACCCTCTAATTATCTCCTGAAGGACTCACGTATCCAGGGCACTGATTATCCCATAAAGGACTCATGTATACATCCACCTGACATCCATTATCTAGACCAGTGGGATGTGACCAGACTTCCTGGCACTCATCTTTTGAACCACCCAGCATCCAACATCCTAACTGCCTGCATCTGATTGATAACTGTCCTGGATCAATGCTAGGACCAAGAATGCAGGACTGATAATTCTCAAGAATGTATTTTTTGCCATATCAACCTTTAACTTTCCCTTCTCTTTGGAACACTTTGATGTTTTTACCTAGCTGTGTTTTCAGTTTGCAAATTCTAAGACCCTTGAATAAATCTCTACCATTTATTTCTAGCAAAGCCTCCAGATTCTTTTTGAATACGTTTACAGTAGTACCTCGGTTTTCTAATGTAATTCTTTCAGGAAGACCGTTCCAGTTCTGAAACGTTCGAAAACTGGAAACAGAGGGATCAACAACCAACAGTTAAGCCTCAGGATCTTGCCCTCAGTGGAAGCCGTATGGCCTGTTCGACTTCCGAGGCGTGTTCAAAAACCGAAGCATTTACTTCCAGGTTTACGGCTTTCGTAAATCAAAGTGTTCATCAACGGAGATGTTTGAAAACCAAGGTACCACTGTATTACTTATAAATGAAAGACAGAAAATCCAA
Organism: Miniopterus schreibersii; assembly: GCF_964146895.1. Classification (NCBI taxonomy): domain Eukaryota; kingdom Metazoa; phylum Chordata; class Mammalia; order Chiroptera; family Miniopteridae; genus Miniopterus; species Miniopterus schreibersii. The sequence goes on from NC_138122.1 coordinate 16,124,476, forward strand.
AATTTTCTAAATTCATGGGTATCTTTTATAAAAGAAATACATTGGAAAGTCTTTTTCTTTTCCTAGTCATGGACAATTTTATCTAACAAAGTATATTTCCTTCTTGAAGACAGTACTTTTTTTTTTAGAATAAATACTTCTTAAGGTTAGGGGGCAGTTTTATTTCATTTTTCATACCTGGAACACTCCATTAGACCCTGTTACTGTGATATGACCTGTATAGTAATTGAAAAATGTCAACTGTGTTTAACTGAAGCATGAAGGCTCACTAAAGCTTTGCCTTACTTGATGGTTGCATTCCTCTTCTTCCTCATCGCAGTCCAGGCCCTGATGGGCAATCTCAGTAATGCTGTTCTCCAGAAAGAGATTATCCTCCAAATCGGACACTCTGGTGGCCTCAGTTATGACTTTTACTTTCATGCTATGAAAGCCAGTTGAGACCACACCCACTTGCAGGTTTACTGGCTCCCCCTCAAACAGCAGGATGTGTGAGTTTACCCCTTGTTTAAAACCAGGGGGCTGATAATCATGTGGGGTCACTGCAAAATAAAAGGTGTGGAAAACCAAGAAAACTGAGTTTCAACAGAACAAATCAGGTTAATCTTTCATGTGTAACAACCAACATCTGTTTCTGATGCTTACAAAATCCTTCTAATTACATAAAATACTACTTCAACATTTAAGAAGGAATTTGACTACAAGTCTCCACCTACCTGCATTATAGTAGTGGAGTTTCATAGTAAGTATAACATCATTAGGAAGAGGTCCAAGGTTCTGCATCAGTATATACAATTTACGGAGGAGTAGAATACTGGCTTTCTTAATATGTTCACTCTTTGTCCCACTTCCAATGCTTGTACTACTGCTATAACCACATAGAAAAACAGCATACTTTTCAACCATATACAATATCAAAAATATATTTAAAAACAACAAAACCTTTTACTGTAAGATCAAATAAATATAAATTAAACATCAGGACACTCTTGAAACTCTTTTTAGAATGTATATTAGAGGAGAGATTGTTCGTTTTGCAGTGTATATAAAAAGGATTTCTTACACAGCAAGTTCCCTTAAGGTATTTTAAATATGACCTGATTTTTTAAAATTTGATTTACAAATAACCACGTTATAATAGTGGGAACAATGGATTTGGAAATAAGAGACTTGACATACATAGAAAACTATATTTGCATGACATACTGAGACAAGCAGATGAGAATGATTGTGTCTATAAGCAAATAGTTCAGGGGTTTCAGGTGATGTTAGGGTCTAAAAGCAGGTTTGTTTTGGCTATATCGAGGGCAAAGAGGATCAATATTTTGGCATAGCAATGGAGAAATTTTGGTTTAGTGGATAGACAGAGCCTTTGGAGTTCTTCAGTCAACACCATGTAGACAGCCTCATTAATGTAATTTCTACTGCTGTGCTGTCTACCAACCACCATTGCCTTCAAGGACCACCACCATCACCACCACTACCACTAGGTACCATTTACTGAGTGTTTATTATGTGCCAGGCATGGCCAAAGCTTAATATATGTGTTATGACTTAATAATCACAACAACCATATGAAGTAGATACTATATTATTAACTCCACTGTGCAGATGAGAATACTAATTTAGGGAGATTGAGTAATCTGTCCAAAGTTATATAACCAGTAATAGTCAGAGCTGGGGTTCCAAGCTAGATCTTTCTGCCTTAGGAATTGGAACTCTAACCACTAAACGTAACTGCTTTTAGACCCTAATAACATCACCTATGAGAAAAAGAGGAAAGAAGCAAAGGAAGCCCCTATTCCCACCAGAAATTTAAACAATTATTACAATCCCTTTTTATAGCAGTGGTGGTGTTTTTTGTAGGATTGTTGGGAAAATTACAAAGGAACTATGAGGCCTACCTCTGGCCTCAAGAGGCTTATGTTTACCCCAATCATATGTATATATATATCTCGCATTCATTAAACAATTAGATTCTACCTGTCAAAATCCATAGTGACTCCTTCTTTTGTGTATTTGAATTTGAACTGGTATATCTCAGTCACTTTCTAGAAACATCAAAGGGAATAGAGAAACAAATTTCTTTTAAAAAGAAATCCTTTGAGAAGTACAGATTGGTAGTTACAAAATAGTCAATGGAATGTAAAGTACAGCACAGGAAATACAGTTAATAATATTGTAATAACTATGTACAGTGCCAGGTGGGTACTGGAAATATTGGGGGAACACTTTGTAAAGTATATGATTGTCTAACCACTATGCTATACACCTCAAACTAATATATAATAATATCAACTGTAAACTGTAATTGAAAAATTAAAAATATATTAAAAGAGAAATCCAGAATCTTATCTGATACTAGATAAGGACCATTTTCATTGTGTATCTACTATACTTCCTACTTACCTGTTTGTTTCATAGCATTACATTATTCAGGAATAATATTTGCAGATATAGAAAAAACAAACTTTTTCCTCCATGCTAAAAATGAGTTAGATGGCAAATTCTATGTTACCATTTTAAAGCTGGAAAAACTAAGGCACAAAGACAAGTATGTGACCCAGCATAGGTAAATGACAGTGGAACCAGTTGAGAAACCACTTAGTTATGTAACAGATATTTACTGAACTTTGTGTCAGGCACTGGAGTGACAGTGGTGAACATGATAGAAAAGGTTCCTGTTTTTCTAGAATATACAGCCTTGTGGGAGAGATAGTGAATAAATAGGTAAACAGCCCAGCTGGAGTGGCTCAGCGGTTGAGCATCAACCTATGACCCAGGAGACCAAGGTTCGATTCCCAGCCAGGGCACATGGCAGGGGTTGTGGGCTCGATCCCCAGCAGGGGGCATGCAGGAGGCAGCCGATCAATGACAACTCTCTCATAACTGATGTTTCTATCTCTCTCTCCCTTTCCCTCTCTCTCTCTCTGAAATCAATAAAAATGTATTTATAAATAAATAAATAAATAAATAAATAAATAAATAGGCTTTTTAAAATAAATAGGTAAACAAAATAATTTCAGATAGTAATAAGTGCTGTGAACAGAATAGTAATGAAGCTATAATAGTAATATGAAGCTGTAATAGTAATATGAAGCTGTGACAGATAGTAACGAAGGGGAGAGGTGCTGATTTGGTTTGAAAGGGCCAAGGAAGGCCTCACTAAAGAGGTCCTGTTTGAACTGAGCCTCAGTGACAAGAGGGGTCAGTCATGTGCAGACCTGGGGGAGGATGGGGTGTCTCAGGCAGAAGTAACAGCAATACAAAGTCTCTAAAGTAAGAAAGAAAGCCTCTTCCAGGATCAGAGAGGAGGCCGAGTGGCTGGCAATGCGTGAGTAAGGGGGAGAGTGCAGGCGATGAGATTGTAGAGGAAGTTTGGGGGCTTGTCAGCCATGGTAAGGGGTTTAGATTTTATTCTAAGTGAACCCAAGTCCATTGAAGGTTTTTAAATATGGGAGTGATTTACATTTTTAAAGATCACCCTGGCTATTTTAAGAGTGTAGAAAGAAAGAAGTGGAAACCATGAGAACAATTAAGAGCAATTACTGCAGTAATTCAGAGAAGACTAGAATGGCAATAGGAAAAGTGGAAAAATTAGAAAAGGAACTAGGACCTATGATTTCAGGTCTTGTTTTTTTCATCCTGCACTAAAAACTAGGTACTACCACTATCTTCTCCCCTCATTGTTAAGAAAGCTAGAAATAAAAAAGGGGGGCAAGTTTCCTCACGAGAAATATACTCCATTGAAAATAAAATAATTGTCTAGTAGTTGAAGCAAACATTTGGCCCAGTTAGTGTAGTGTGTCCACAAAGCTGGAGAAGGTATTAAACACAGGAAAAGGGTATGAGTTAAGTCAGAACACAAAAAATTCCCTTCATTCATCTGTTTCACTATTTGTTCCTTGGCAATGTGGGAATGAGGATGTTAGATTGATCAGAAAAAGTCTAATGTTTTTGTTACTTTTCTCTGTTACAAGATTTGGTATCCCATTAATCACAAATTATCAGGTCCTAGGGAAATTAGCTCATCTGCTTAAATTCCAAAGAACATTGATTTTTAATGGAGTTAATTTTAAAAAAGAAAAAGTCTTTTTCTAGCAAGACAGTGTACTCGAAAAATCCAACCAAGTTCAGAAGGCTGTTTTGTAAGTATAGTAGACCCTGTGTATCTGCAATTTCCACACCTTCAGATTCAACAAACCAAGGATCAAAAATATTCGGGAAAAAATATGTTACGCGGTTGCTGACGTGCACAATGTTGTTAGGCCTATGAGGGTTGCATCTGTACTGAACATGTACAGACTTTTTTTCTTGTCATTATTCCCTAAACAATACAGTATAACAATTATTTACAGAGCACTTACATTGTATTAGGTACTACAAGTAATCTACATGATTTAAAGTATACGGGAGGATGTGCGTAGGTTATATGCAAATACCACACCACTTTATATGACAACTTGAGCATCCAAAGCTTTTGGTATCCACAGGGGTCCCGGAACCACCCCACCCCCCAGGATATCGAGGGAGCACTGTACAGTAGGAGAGGTATGTGAAACTAGAGGTGCTTACACCAACAGCTTCACTTCAGACAGGCTAGTTTCAAGGCATCCTCTCTTGCTAATGCTGAGTGTAATTGCCCTGTCAAGCAAACAATGCCTATTCTTCCTGCCTGCCCATGTTTCTCAACCACTCTAGCTTTGATTCTTTGAGCTACCTTTCATTTTTTAAATTGTTTCAAGAATAGATCCTTTGCCCAGCTGGGCGTGGCTGAGCAGTTGAGCATCGACCTAGGATCTAGGAGATTTCTGGTTTCATTCCCGGTCAGGACACATGCCCAGGGTGTGGGCTCGATCCCCAGTCGGGGGCGTGCAGGAGGCAGCTGATCAATGATGACTCTCTCATCATTGATGTTTCTATCTCTCTCTCTCCCTCTGTCTTCCTCTCTCTGAAATCAATAAAGGTGTATTATTTTAAAAAAATAGAATAGATTATTTATTAAATGATAATTTTAACAGTTTATTATTTGGTCCCCAAAGCAACTAATAAAAGACTTATGTTGCCCGGCCGGGTGTGGCTCAGCAGTTGAGTGTTGACCTAGGATCCAGGTGATCGGGGTTCAATTCCTGGTCAGGGCACGTGCCCGGGTTGCAGGCCCAATCCCCAGTGGGGGCGTGGCGTGCAGGAAGCGGCCTATCAATGACTCTTTTATCATTGATGTTTCTATCTCTCTCCCTCCCTCTCCTTTCCTCTCTCTGAAATCACTAAATATATTTTTAAAAAAGATTTATGTTTATAATTGTTTTACAGAAGATGCTAATCCTTAATGACTTCAGTCTGACTGATCAAGGGAGGTATATTTACAGCAGGCACTAGTCTCTTCTTAACGCTTCATAAAAATGTTCTGATTTTTAGATTACTGAGTTGCCTAATAAAGATGACCCTTTAAACTGCTTATCAATGACTTCTATAAATCACATTGAATATATCTATACAGACCAAAGCAATAGCAACATATCCAGACTTTCCTTCTCCCTCCACATTCTTATCTGTTCACAAAAATAGATCTTTTCAGACCTATTGCCACAACATATCCCTTCTACCTGATTCTCTCATCTCCACTGCTCTCACCCTATCCAAGCCACCACCATCTCTATTTGATCTGCTTGCTTCCAAACTCCTCCTCCTATAATTCATTTTCTGTTTATCACCAAAAAGAGTTCTTGAAATTACAAATCAGACAATGATACTCCTTTGCTTAAAACTCCCAATGGTTTCCCACTGCCCTTAGAATAAAACCAAAATTTATTCTGGTCCACAAGGCCTTACTCATCTGTCCCCTACCTCTCTGATCTTATCTCCTGCTTCTTTCCCTCCCACTAAGTTCCAGGCTCAGGACACCCTCTCTGTCCACAAGCACACACAAAATCTTCCTGCCTTAGGACCTTTGCACAGCTGTACTCTGGAACATGTTGTCTTCAGTTGATGATAATGATAATACTTGGGCACTACTCTAAGTTCTCTCCATCTCTTCATTCTTATTTGACCAACACTGAGGTAGGTATTATCCCAGGTGAAGACAGTCAAGTAGTAGAGCTGGGATTTGACTCCAGCACCTGTAATGTTAACAAGCATAGGCTGATGCCTTGGTCATTCAGTCTCGGTTCAAACAGTGGCCCCTGAGAGAGCCCTTCCACGGACTGTCCTCCTGTCCTTTCTCCTCTATCCCCCACTTCAGCACTCTCCAGCATACCACCTTCTTTTATTGTTTTCATAGCGTTATGACTACCCAAAATTGACTTGCTAATTTTGTTTACTTGTTTATTATTTATAGTCCCTCATTAGAATTAAGCTTCCAGAGAGCAGGTACCTTGTCTATCCCATTAACTCCTGTGTTTTTACACCTTGGACATTGCTAAGCACGTAAAGAGAACCCAATTAATATTCGCTGAATGAAGAAATATTCAGCCAGGATAGAGCTGATACTCAATTAGAATTTCAACAGGATTAAAAAAATGTTTTTAAACAAAGTCTCTAAAAGCATACTGTGGCTAGAAACAGGAACCACCAAAGTTCAGTTCCTGAAGCAGCCTATTAAAAGTGAGTGTTGAGCCTGGCAGTGTGGCTCAGTGGTTGAGCTTAGACCCATGCACCCAGGAGGTAGCAGGTTCAGTTAGATTCCCAGTCAGGGCACATGCCCGAGTTACTGGCTCAGTCTCCAGCAGGGGGCGAGCATGAGGCAGCCAATCGATGTTGATGTTTCTCTCTCATCAATGTTTCTATCTCTCTCCCTCTCCCTCCCCCTCTTTCTAAAATCAATAAAAACATTTTTTTTTTTTCAAAAGCTCTTTAATAGTGGGTGTTGAACCACATCCAATAGGCACAAAGGAATAGGCTGTGGAACAGTAAGAATTATATCCTCACAATATTCACATATTCTTTATGGGTCTATCATGCACTGAGTTGTATAAATCTTTCCTTAACATATTTACATTTTGGCTAAACTTCTTATTAATACCCTCTACACATTTTGTAGTGTGTGTCTGTGGAAAAGCTACACTATCCCTCTTTACTACTTTAGTGACTTTTGTCAGTTCATCTTAAAACTTAAGTGCAGAAGTGCCACAACTTTGTGCAATGCTCAAAACTCTTGTTGGCCTCTGGACTGAGTAAGCATACTTTATCTAAGACAGAGGTTCTCAACTCTTGTACCATGACAGACTCTTCATAGGCATGCAGCAAATTTTAATCCATGTGTAAAATGTATTTTACTTCAGGTAAATATTAATATTGTTATTGTTTAAGGGAGGATTCAGTTCTACAAATATGAGTCAAGAAACATGGCACAATATCAGACAAATGCCAAAGAAAGACTGTGCTTATGTGAGAATGTTGTTTTGTGAGTATATAAAAGAATGAGACTAGTGAGGTAAATAGTTCTATTACTGACTTGATGTTAACAGCAACCATAAAACAGTGTAACTCCAAGGATACTTCCAGGCACTATGAGCATTATTATACCATAGTTATACTGTAATTATTGCTGACTTGTTGGGTGTCCTTTTGAGTCTTTTTTTTTTTAATCCTCACTGAGGATATGTTTTTATTAATTTTAGGGAGAGGGGAAGGGAGAGAGAGAGAAACATTGATGTGAGAGAGAAACATCGATCAGTTGCCTCCCATGCATGCCCTGACCAGAGATAGAACCCACAACCTTTCCATGTCTAATATGACACTCCAACCAACTGAGTCACACTGGCCAGGGCATTTTGAGTCTTTTAATACCCTCAATTATGCCACCAAACTTTCTAATACTCAGTGTGTGCCATGAACACAGAGAGGTTAGGGATCATCGCTACAGGGAAGAATTTATAAGCATTCAAAATATTTTTTCTGGATCATAAATGATAGCTCAGAACTTATCATGTAATAAGCTTTTGTTTCTTAACTTCACTGTTATATGTATATATTGTGTGTAGCAAAGCGAATTTAATAGCTCTCTTCCCACTCTGTAAGATTTTTCTGTAGTTAAGCCCAATTTGCTATGCATTTCACTACCTCAAAACCACTGATTTCAGAGTAAAAGTTTTGCATGCATAAGAAAACATAATAATTTATTGCACTAAGGAAGTGACCAATTTATTAACAATTTATCAGGAGGGTTTAGTTTGGGAAACTTCCCATTAAAGCTAGAGAGAAAAAGAGCATTTTGAAATTACACAAGATAAAGAGGTAGTTTGGCCTTAAGGAATTGTTACCCGGCTGCCTGTTCCAGTTTTCTTCCACCTTGTTCAAACAGCTGTTATAATCTTGCCAAGAAAGGATCTTAAAGACTAAAAATGCTTAATTTAGTCTTGAATGCCACTAATTAGGCTAAATCCATTGGCTTAGAGAAGGAAGATTGAAAGCAAGAAAAAAGGAAAAGGAACCAGAAAGGAAGATAGAAAGAAAATAGAGAAGAAGAACAAACGGCTTCTCCCTCCATTTCTAGGCCACCACTACAGTTCCCATTCAAAGCAGCACAAGTAACCATGACACATCCAAGGCTATAATATTCCCTTTGGGAGACAGAAAACAAGACAAGACTCTTATCCTCAAGAATTCACAATCTGGTTGGGAAGATAAAGTAATCTACATGAATCCATTGACAGTGTTAAATTGTGGGGTCCTGATGAAAACGTAATATAGAAAAGGAAGAAATTAGTGGGAACAGAATAGGCAAAGAGGCTTTCATAAAATATTTGGTCATAAGTTGGCCTTGAGGATGAGTAGAACTCAATAAGTGGAGGGAAGAAATTTAGAGAAAGAAACAGAGGTAAAGCTCTAAAAATCTATGAGAAAGTAAAAAAGGGGAGAATTTAGTTGGGGGGGGGGAGTTTAGAATTACGCCATATCTTCCAAAAGGCCACAACCAGAAAGGATCCAGAGTCAGTTAAAATAAATAATAAAGTGTGATTTTTATACAAGCAGAGATTCTTAATGTTAACATGCTAGGGAATAAGCTCAGTTCTACTTGATGCTTATTTTGCGATGCTTCTAAGTAGTTTTTTAAATCTCATAAAGAATTGGTGAAGTTTATAATAAAACACACTGAAAGAGCTCACTACAAATTACTTTGCTCGTAGTCTAGTGACATAATCTATGGCTTCAATTTAGGTAAACATATTTAAATATAATGTACATATGCTACCCATCTTTATGTTTGTTCTTACCTCAGGTTCCTTGGGATTTGAGTAAAGCTGTTTAAGGAAAAATAAACAGCATTTAATTTCTGAAAGACACTAGATTACTCCTCACAGAATACATGTTCTATGTGAAGAGTTCAATTTGTGCTGTATTAGTTGAGTACAGAGATAGATAGATGATAGATGACAGATATCTTAAGATATACAGTGCAAGCTAGAAATAGAATAAGCTCATTCTGTCTTTAGAGTACTCTGTAAACACTGACTATAAGAAAATTGATAACCAGGTATTTATGATTACAGTGGTACCTCGGTTTTCGAATGTCTCTGTTGACGAACATTTTGGTTTACGAACGCCCTAAACCCAGAAGTCAATGCTTGGGTTTTTGAACACGCCTCAGAAGTCAAACATGCCCCACGGCTTCTGCTGAGTGCAAGATCCTGAGGCCCAGATGTCGTCTCTTGATCCCTTGGTTTTCGGTTTTCAAACATTTCAGAACCCAAACGGTCTTCCGGAATGGATTACATTAGAAAACCGAGGTACCACTGTACTGTGACTGCACTACAAATAAATTCTAAATAATTTGTTACGGTTTACAATTTTTAAATAAATCTTATATCTAAGACTCTCAATAGTATCTCTTCATTTTCTTCCTATTCTTAATAACATTCACCATGCTATACCCAGAAGTATATAAAAATTCAGAAAACTCTACAAAACTTCAATCTGTAAAGTAACTCAAAAAATGAAATCCTTCCCAATGGGCATGGCTCAGCGGCTGAGCATTGACCTAGGATCCAGGAGATTTCCCTTTGATTCCCGGTCAGGGCACATGCCCGGGTTGTGGGCTCCATCCCCAGTACGGGGCATGCAGGAGGCAGCCAATCAATGACTCTCTCATCAATGATGTTTCTGTTTCTCTCTCTTTTTCCCTTCCTCTCTCTGAAATCAATAAAGATATAAAAAAAAAAAAAAAATACAGTGGTACCTCGGTTTTCTAATGTAATCCATTCCAGAAGACTGTTCAAGTTCTGAAATGTTCAAAAACCGAAAACTGAGGGGCCAACAGCTAGGCCTCAGGATCTTGACCTTAGCTTCCAAGGCGTGTTGGAAAACCCAAGCATTTGCTCCTGCGTCTGCGGCCTTCATAAACCAAAATGTTCGTCAATGGAGATGTTTGAAAACCAAGGTACCACTGTAAAATAAAATAAAGTTTTCTCATACCTTTAAGGAAAATGAAATCCTGATAGCCAACAGATGAAGCAGATAGTATATCTGATATATTTCCCATGTACAACAATATACCAAAGAAATATATAATTTGTGATCTTTTTTTAAAACTTCTCATAGAGCCCTGGCCGGTTTGGCTCAGTGGTTAGAGCGTAGACCTACAGACTGAAGGGTCCCAGGTTTGATTCCTGGTCAAGGGCACGTACTTAAGCTGCAGGCGCCATCCCCAACCCTGGTGGGGGCTCGGTTGGGAGGCAACCAATCAATGTGTCTCTCTCACATTGATGTTTTTCTCAGTCTCACTCTTTCCCTCTCTCTCTCCTCCCCCCGCTTCACTGTCTCTAAAAAATATCCTCATGTGAGGATTTAAAAAAAAATAAAAAACTTCTGATAGATTCTATTTTTTAAAAATTCCAAAATGTCATAGGACAGATAAAGAAATTCAAGACAGCAAAGGGAGAGTACTGTTTTAATGTTTCACTTGCCAAAAGACAATGAAGTAGAAACAGAGACTTGGTCTTTAAATGTATACTTACTGTAAGTATTGCCATGTGTAGCTTCAAGAGAAAAAAAGAACTACTGTTACTATATTTTATATTCTTGCACCCATGTTATTCTTATTTTCATTAAAAGCTAATTAAAATATGACTTCAGAGAAGTTCCAAAGATTTTAGTAGAAAAACTTATTATTCAGAAGACAAGAAAAAGGGATCCTAATAATTCACTCATTCAAGTAAATGCCTATTACGTACCAGGGTTATGCTGGGGAGAAGAGGGATAGAAAGAAAAAGAAGAAAGAAGAAAGAAAGAAACTATCCTTATTCTCTGTAAGTTGTACTATATTTTGAGAGGTAAAAGATATAAAACAATAATGTATTATTACTAAAAATTAAATATGCCACAAATATTTCCAAAAAATGTGCCTTTTGAAACTAATCTACTAAAGTAAAACATTTTAAGTCTGATATAAATCTATAAAACCCTTGCCCTCCCTACATATATACATTACTATAAATAGATTCTCTCTGCTTGAATATATAGATATACAGATAGAGATATAATAAAGTCTATGATAAATTTTTTAAAACTAGAATACAAATGACAAAATTTCAGGACCACAACTTCATAACAAATTATTCACCTATTTCACCCAAAGGACTAAAACTTTAGTGACACTGTGTGGCTATTTTGGTTACTGCATACAATTGATTTTAAGACTATACAGTGCAACTCTATCTTATATTAATTATTTAAATGAAAGTTCATTCATTAAAAAGTAGACATGGCCCCAGCCCTGGCTGGTGGCTCGGTTGGTTGGAGCTCCGTCCAGTCACCAAAAGGTTGTGGGTTGGATTCTGGTGAGGGCACATACCTAGGTTGCAAGTTTGATCCCAGGTCCAGGTGCTTATGGGAGGCAACTGATCGATGTTTTTCTCACATTGATGTTTCTCTCTCCCTTCTTCTCTCTCTAAAAATCAATTTAAGCCCAGCCGGGCGTGGCTCAGCAGTTGAGCACTGACCTAGGATCCAGGTGATCGGGGTTCGATTCCCAGTCAGGGCACATGCCCGGGTTTCGGGCTCGATCAAGGACTCTCTCATCATTGATGTTTTAATCTCTCTCTCTCCCTCTCCTTTCCTCTCTCTGAAATTAATGAAGATATATTTTTTAAAAAAATCAATTTAAAAAACAACAAAACACCATATCCTCAGTGAGGATTATAATAATAGACATGGCCCCTGATCATGGAACATGCAGACCAGCAGGGAAGAAAATATTAAACAAAGAAATCACACAGCTAGGTGTCAATTGTATTAATTGCTATGAAGAAACAGCTCAGGGTGTTTGAGAACATTAAACAGAGGGACAATCGAGGCTGGGGAAGGAGGGCTGTCAGGAAAGGCCTCCCTGAGGAAGTAAGTATTTAGGCTGAGATCTGAAGAATAAATTGGAGTTAGCCAGGTAAAGGATGTTGGGTAGTGAAGATAATTTTCCAGGCAAAAGGGAATAATATGCAGAAAAGTAAAAGGCTCTTGGCATGTTCTAAATTCCTTATGGAGCTTGAACATAGTAAGCAATGTTGAGAGTGCTGTCTTGGAAAAGCAGATGGAAATTAGATCACACAGGCCTTGTAGATCATGTGACAGATTCTGAACTTTGTTTTAAAAGCCATGGAAGCCCAGCCAGTGTGGCTCAGTTGTTGAGCATCCACCCATGAACCAAGAGGTCATGGGCTCGACTCCCTGTCAGGGCACATGCCTGGGTTCCGGGCTCTATCCCCAGTAGGGGGGTGTGTGCAGGAGGCAGCCAATAGATGATATTTCTCTCTCATCGATGTTTCTATCTCTTTATCCCTCTCCCTTCCTCTCTCTATAAAAAAAATCAATAAAAATGTATTTAAAAGCCATGGAAAATTTTTTGGCAAAAGAATGACACACTCAGACTCAGGTTTCTGTGACAGTAGTTTGGAGTGGTAGGGGACTAAGAATGGGAGTAAGGAGACAAATTAGGAGGCTATGTACAATATAGTGTCTTTTATATAATACCTATCTAAAAATACATATGCATGCTTGTTTTAAAGAAACCAAGTATATCACAAGGTGGGGCAAAAGTAGGTTTATAGTTGTGAGTACTTGACACACAGAGTTCATCCTTATATTATTATTTATTAATTATTGTATTATTTTCCCTATGAACAACTATAAACCTACTTTTGCCCCACCCTGTATAGTACAAAAAAAACTAAAAATCACCCAAAATTTCACTAGAAATAATCATAACTTTCAATAGAACATCTTTTAAGATCTCTAGATACTCAAACTTGACTTTACTAAAATTATTTTTAAAACATTATTTCCTACTAGAAATGAGAGCACCGTGGGAAAAGCTGTAAGATACTAACAACTGAAAAATAATATAAATACTATTTACTTAAGAGTCTAAGTCATCCATCTAAGAGAACAGGCTTTTAATCTCCAAAAACAATAAATTTGACTGATTCAGTTACATAGGTAATAATTTAAATCAAATTCATCAAACTAAGTAGATACTCTTTTTATACTGCGCTGTTATTTTAGTACATGTAATGTTGCAATTATTTATTTAAGTGACACTCTCTATTAGATTGTGACCTCCCTGAGTGGAGGAATTACATGTTTCTCTCCTTTTTATCTCATCCATTACTGAGGCACAATGTCAAGCACAGAATGGGCAAGGCAGGAAGGGAAGGAAGGAAGTAGGAAGGAAAGCAAGGAAAAAGGGAGAAAGGGAGGAAGAGAAGAGAATGCTTACATAGTGCTTATTATGTGCCAGGCAGTCTTCTAAACATTTTAGGTCAGTGGTTCTCAAAGTATGATCCCTAGACCACTAGTCTCAGCATCACCTGGAATTTGTCTAAAATGTAAATTCTCACATCAAAAACTTTGAGGCAGAGCTTAGCAATGTGTGTTTTAACAAGTCCTCCAGGTGATTCTGATGCAAGCTAACATTTGAAAACCACTGCTTCAGATTACTCATTTAATTCTCAGCCTAAGAACTATTTCTATTATTATCTCCTTTTTATAAGTAAAGAAACTAGGGTACCAAGAGGTAGGTTACTTGTCCAAGGTCACACAGGTATAAAGAGTGTGGACAGAAAAAGAGGTTCTACAGAAATTAACCTTATAGGGTGATCTGATCATAAATTCCTAGCTGGGCAGGTCAAGGTAAATAGTCAAGCTCCAGGCTTATAACTTCTTTAGTAAATGGTTTATCTTTGCCTTAATCAAGCCCTGTCCATTGTTTTTGTGTATCTAGGATTAACAAACATTTGAAATAACCACCCTCTAGAGAGCAGATAATGTTATTATCCTGTAGTCCAATCCCCATCTTGTTTTTTCACTCTTCATGTAATCTTCCTTAGTTCTCTCCTTAATCTCAAATGTATAAAAGAAACTGCAAACCATTATTCTCAGGAGCATCAAATAAACTCTTATAAAAATTGTTTGTAGGTTTGGGCATTTTTACATCCACAAGTGGCAAAACTCGGATTCACTTAAGACCGTCTGATTCCAAAATTCAAGGTCTTAACTATATTGTACTACCCCTCAGTGATGGACACTCAGGAAGTGTTGCTAAATGAATGGATGAAGGAGAATGAATGAGCACCTTTCAGTATGCCGGTGATGACCTCTCCCCCCCTCAACTTATCCAAATACTAAAGGCCTTCTAAACTCAAAAGTCATTTACTCCCAAAGGTTTTCCCCTTGCCCCCTCCTGTTCCATACTTCCATTGCACACAATCCGTATTTTTCCTTTGACATGCATTACTTTCTAAGAGTATTATGGTTATTCATACTTGTGATAGAGGTGATAGTAAAATAGGTTATGAAAATACGAATATTTAACAGCCCAATATGGTACAGGTACTGACTAATCAGAAAGGATGAAAACAGCCCTGGAGCTGGGTTTCTGGAAGCTCCCCTAGGCCAGGTTGTTAACCCTTTAGTTGCTAGATTGTGGAGCTGACTGTGGAGATCCCAAAAGAGCTACTAGTGGAGTAAGAGGGAGACGATCTTGGGGGTCATTCAGGGTCTCAGAGAAGCAGCTATTTACCACTTGATGCAGAGTATTTTAACATCAGGTACAGCTGGACCAGTGTGTAATAACTGATCATCAACCATGCATATGAATATCATTTATCTGCTGCCATGGTCTATAAGCTCTTTAAGTACATAATCCTGTATCTTTTTATTTTTGTATCCCTCAGTTCCCCAGGTCAATGTTGAATAAATCATAAATTATAACTGTTCAATGAAAAAGGAAATGTCTGTGAGCAACTAAATAATACAATGTAAGACTTATTCACTTAAAGATTTCTTAAAGAAATAGAAATTGAGGACTAAAAAGGAGACACAGATGGAGAAAAGGGGGGAAATAGTGATAGAAAATTCATTTATATATACCTTGTCTCTTCAACTAGGAACTAGAGCCTCTAATTTTTACACCCTTCATAGCTGTCTTGGGCAGCAAGAAAGATCTGATGCTCTTAAAATTCAAGCTGCATTTCTAAAAAATTTGAGCTACAATACTACTTATTTTGAGGGAACAGGCTATATATATGCACCAAACATAGTTAACAAAATAACCAACACAGGATAAAAATGAATTATTTAAGCCCATTTTTGCCTTTCATATCTGCAAACTGAATCGCCACTATTTTGAACATGCTCAATGTGCTAAATGCCAGATTCTTGTCTCCCCTCTCCCACATCCTGTAGATCTCTTCCAGTGACTTCAGAGGAAATTCTGTGGTCAAAAGATATGAGTACATAAAAGAGAAAAATGAGGGTTTCATTTCTAATTGATGTAAATGAGACATCAATGGGCCAACAAAGACAAAAAATAAAAAGAAACTGGTTCATGAATGCAAATATAGGCAGTGGTACACCGTTAAAACACAACACAATAAAGGCTAAACTTTTTTTTAAGGGATAAAAGGTGAGACTTTGATCCTAGTGCAAATGTTAAAACATTCTTACGTATCTCTTTTCCAAAGCATCAAAACAACCTTGAATCCTGTAAAAAAATAAATGTTTGATGTCAATTTGAACTAGATGCAAAGCCAAAAAATATTCCAAGTACAAAATTGATTTTTATTTTTTGCTTTGAAATGCATTAAATTAATAATAATTTACCTTTCCCATTTAATCAATTTTTAAAACTCCAAGTATCTTTTAATATGCTGATAAAACTTTATAAATAATAGGTAAGCAATTTTGAGATACAGAATTACATTTTATTTTTCTTGTTGGCTTTCATACTGTTCAGGACATTGACGTGCATATTATTAGTAATCAAATATTGATTGGTATTTTTCTTTCTTTATACAAGTCTATTTACTTCAAAAATAACACTAAATCAGTATCTTAAAGTTAAATTGAATAGTTGTTATAAATCTGTAGAAAATTCTAAAAAAAAAAAAAGACAAATTGTTTTAAAAAAGTGATATTACCAAATAAAGTCTTATGGGTAATTTCAGCCATGATAAAAATAATGCTCAACCTTCGCAAAATTTCAGTCACTTACCATTTGATAATATGCAGTGACCCAGGAGATTTTTTATCTTCTCGGAGGATTTTTAAACTGAGGTCTACAAAAATAGAAACAGTCTATTTTCATCTACTAAATGACTGCTGTACTAAAATTGTCCATTCTAAATAAACATATTTCCTTTATCTATTTTATTCATATAACTTAGTTTTATAGCTTGTAAAAACATTTGGAATAGCTAAATATTAAAAATAAATCCTACATTGATAATTAGCTTAGTTCCAATTTTGATTATAGTTTAGTAGTCTACCCTTACACAATCTAGTGAAGGGGAGCAGAATATGACATCCCAAAATGTGACACTTTGGCATGTGGATTATTTGGAGCTGATGGCAATCAATACCCGCTGACTCAAAGTAAACTTTTACCTTTCCCTTAACTGATTAAAAGAATTTAGATAGGGGGGCTGGCCTAGCAAGAGAGTTATTACCAGAGATAACTTTTTATCTAATAGACTTATCTGCATTAACTGGGAAAACATCTGGCTACCAAACACCTGCTCCTTTTATCTTCCTGTGAATTGCCCTTCTCTTTGAAACTCCCAGGCTCTTATCCCATTGCTTAGCTCAGGATGGCATATAAGCCTTAATTGCTTGACTGCCTTTGCTTTCATATTTGTCTAGGGCTCCTGTATATACAAAAATAAATTTATTTTTCTCATGTTAATCTTATGTCAACTTAATTACAGAAAGAAGAGGCAATCTGCACAATAAAAACCCTTCCTGTTATCTTCCTCCACAAAAAGATGTCATGGCCCCAAAATAATCCACTTTTGTTTAATAGCTTCCTTGCTCTACCCTTCTTCCTATTAAAAGCTTCAATTTTGTACAACCCCTCAGAGTACCCTTCTTATTGCTGGTTGGGATGATGACCAATTTATGAATTGCTAAATGAAGTCAATTAGGTCTTCAAATTTACTTGGGTGAATTTTGTTTTTTAACAATTAACTACCCCAAACATGTCTTTTTCCAAGCCTATGTTCCAAACAAAAGGAGAAACTTTAATTATGTGCTATCTATAAACATATTCACTATTGCAGATTTATAGCCAATAAACTAAAAAAGGACATAACACAAATGAGATTATCATAATTACAAATATCTTGCTTTTGTGTTTAAAGCATATATGTACTTCATTGATGCTCATGTTGAGAGTCAAATATTGTTTAAGAAAATTAAACTGGAATGAGGCCAAGGTATGTAATTAAATACAGATATAAGAAATTGAAAGTAAAGTTAGATTTTTTTTATTGTTCAAAATAATACAGATATCCCTTTTTCTCCCCATTGAGCCCTTCCACCTCCCCACCTTCCTCCCCAGTCCACACCATTGTCTGTGTCCTTGGGTTATGCTATAAATTCTTTAAAAAAATCTTACAAGGACACTTGTAGCTCTCTTTATTATTTATTTATTTATTTATTTATTTATTTATTTATTTATTTATTTATTGAGAGTATGTTTATTGAAGCTGGGGACAGTGAAACAACAAAGGGCTTAGGCTAGAAGAAGCAACAGGAGGGAGCCCAGGCAGGATTGTTTTGGCTCTCTAGAAATGTTATAGGGAAAAAAATGAGCCAAGGTGGGGCTGCTGTTAGCTCACTGGAAAGTCAGAGTAAAGGGGCCTTGGAAACAGGTTCAGGGGATAAGCCCAGACAAGTTGCCACTGCCCACTGCTCTCCTGGTCGCAAGTCTCACGGAGACCTTAGAGTTTAGGAGAGAAAAGTAAGGATGCAGGCCTGAGAAGGAAGAAAGTTGTGGGTGTGCTCCCAAGAGGTTTTTTTGTGCCTATTTATTTTTCCAATGATAGTTCCCACTTTAGTAATAAATCAGCAAGATTTTCTGAATTGTTATCACAACCTAGCTTTTTAAACAAATAATAAGATTTTGAAAAACTGAGGAATCCTAGGTACATTTGTTAAAAATTCAACAGAATGAAAGGAGCCAGAAATAGCTTGTAATATAAGAAAATGAGATCATAAGTTTGAGGACACAAGAAACAAAAAGACCTTGGCCTGGTAGCTCAGTTGGTTAGAGCATCATCCTAATATGCCAAGGTTGGGGGATGGATCAGGGTACATACAAGTATCAACCAATGAATGCACAAATAAGTGGAACAACAAATCAATGTTTCTCTCTCTCCCCTCCTCTCTCTCAAATCAAATAAAGTATACAAAAAAGAAAGAAAGAAACGAACAAACAAACAGAAGAAAAGTTGAGGACCTGGCAATTAAGAAAGGACAGAAGTGTTCAGCCAGTGTGGCTCAGTGGTTGAGCGTCATCCCATGACCCAAGAGGTCACTGGTTCGATTCTCAGTCAGGGCACATGCCAGGGTTGCAACTTGATCCTCAGAAGGGGGCGTGCAGGAGGCAGCTGATCGATGTTTCTTTCTCATTGATGTTTCTATCCCTCTCCCTTCCTCTCTCTAAAATCAATAAAAGCATATTTTTTTATAAAAGAGAGAAAGGACCGAAGCTGATTAGAATAATAATTGTCTATTATATCCATGCTAATCAACAAATGGGTTTGGCATGAGTATGCATTTGTTACAGCATATTAACATATATGTTAATAGGAAGGAGAATTTTTCACCTGGCTCCATTAAACTTCCTCAATGCCAAAGTATAATTCAAAGAACAAATTCAATTGAGGTACAAAATGATGCAAATCCATAGCATCCAAATAGATTTTGATCTGGCTGCTGCTTTTATAGGTATAGTTTAGAATTATTGGGCTTGTCCCCATAGATTCTTTTCTCTTCAGTTTGTCATTTGGTATCTAGCCAGGAACTAATGGTTCCTATAAGTAAAACCACTAAACATAGTGAAATTAAAATGGAAAATGAATTAGCAAATTGTTCTTGAAGAACTGGCCCATGACTTGGAATTAGCACACTCTATGAGAAATGAAAGGTTTAGTCCTGCCAAATAGAGAAAAGGGCTATAACAGCCAAAGTAACCATTTAGTTAAACTTTACCTTCCAAATGGCGTTCTCCGTAAGAGCTCTCTGGAAACAGGCCCCTTAAATAGGTTATACATGAGATAGAAGTAGCAAAAAGTTTCTTCACCATTATCAATGACTCATGCTCATTAGTAATTTGGGATGGGAAAATTGTTTCCTGGAACAAACAACAATGATGAAAAAGATTAGTATTCTTTAATATAGTCGGTCCATCACACCATTATCACAGACATGATGTAAAGATTTTTCAAGACTTCAAATCTGATACCTTTATAGGTAATCAAAAGGAAACGGGCTTTAAGTATTGCATTATATTAGATCTCCACAGGCAAGGCAGAGGAGAGAGGCAGAGACAGTTACCCAAGTAATTTAAGACTAATATAATTTATTTCACAATGATCCATGGATTTGAGGCAAAATTGGAGCTTTCTTATAATTATATAATCTCCTTCCCTTTCACACAATCCTCAGAACCCACTGCAATCTGTCTTTTATCCCATTCATTCTATACTATTTCCTCCAAAGTCACCAAGCACATCCTGTCATCTACCTCTTCTCAGTCCTTGTGCTATATAACTTCTCTTCAGTGCTTGACACTTTTGCCTACACTCTCCCTCTTCTCTCTCAGCTGCCATACTACTATTTTTTCTTTTGATTTTTCAACCATCCTTCCATATACATCTCAATCTCTTTTATTTTTTCCAGTTTTTTTTTTTTTTTTTTTTTATCAGTAGGGACGCTTCTTTGTTATTCTCTGAAGCATGCCATGATCATTTTTTATTCTGAGCCAAGGCATATGAAAGGTTTTCCTCATGGAATTCTCTTTTCTCTCCTCTATCCAAATCATTTTCATCATTCAAGATTCACCTTAAGTCTCATCTCCTTCCTGAGGAATATACAAACTATTCCAGTCTATACAAAATATATAAATTCTTATGTGTATTGCTTTACTCTTTTTCACATATATGTAATGCATATACCACTTTGTATATTGACTTAACTCCTGCAAATCTTAATTTAACCAGATCATAAACTTCTGGAAGACGAAGATTCTTTTTAACCCTCACCTGAGGATATGATTTTATTGATTTTTAGAGAGAGACAGAGAGAGAGGGAGAGAGAGAGAGAAAAATATCGATCGGCTGCCTCCCATACTCGCCCCAACCGGGGATCAAACCTGCAACCTCGGTATGTGCCCTGACTGGGAATCAAATCCTTTTGGGTACGGAACGAAGCTCCAATCAGCTGGGCCACCAGGCCAGGGAAAAGATTCTTTTTTTTTTTTTATTCTTTCAGAGGATAACACAGTATTACATATATATTCTATAATATTGAGCTCTCAGTGAATACCTAAATGATTCACTAATAAATGCCATGGGACAAGGTAAACTTGCCAAGGTAGACCAGCAGTCTGCCTAGCCCTGGCATGCACCCCACACATCCCAGCACACAAGTTTTTCTCACTGTTCTCTCCTTCAGTTCTTATGACTACACCATGTTGTACATCAGAAGTTTCCTAATTGTTTTAGGAAGTGAATGTCTAGCAAAGAACCATTCTCTTTAAACATCTTTTTGTTTCTGATTTCTTTTGCCCTAGAAAATCTAAATATATAAATATGAAACAAGCACCCAGTAAGTTATTTTGAAGGGGTCTATTCTAATTTTCTGAACATCTTCAGTTCATTAAGCAACTAAAATGTAGACATACTCTGCCAGAAATTTTGTGCCAATTAACCGATAAAACTACTGTTTAAAAAAAATTCCAAAGATTAAAGTCGTGATTCTGAACTAACTGACTAAATAGTCATCAATTTTATTTCAATTCTTTTTTTTTAAGTGAAATAGAGTTTATTAGTGAAGCAGTAAGAGGGAGAGTAGGCTACTACACAGACAAAGCAGTCTTAATTCTTATTAAATACCTTAGATGCCTTGTGAATTCTGATGGAGTGAGAGAGCTGAGCAATGGCCATTACAGTAATGTATCAGGATTCTTTTAAGTCTGACCTGCAAAAAAAAAGAAAAGAAAGAAATTAGAAACTTTACCTAACATAATCCTTATTGTGAATTTTCCAAAGAAAAACTATATAAATCGTATTTGACTATATTCTTTGGAAAATTAGTTTAATAAATATTTTGATCTCCACTACCAATTTTTAAAAATTTGGCATAAAGTCTCTGGGTTAGTTTTTCCAGCCACCCAGTGAAAATGTATTTGCTCCCAAATGCATTTGGAGGAGAAAGTTATTGTAAATCACCTAATGAGTCAACAACATATTCTATTCATCCTTGTTATTCCCTCAGAGTATAACAGTGCTCTGTACATAGCAGCACCTCAAAATAATTTCTTGAATTAACTTCATGTGAATTGATTTTCAAAGTCAATTCAAAATTTAATGTTTACACTTCACACTTATCAGGATGGCTGTTCAAAAAACTGGGAACTAACCAGCGATGGTGAGGATGTGGAGAAATTAAAACCATTACTGATGGGAATGTAAAATGGTACAGCTGCTGCGGAACCAGTATGGCAGTTCCTCAAAAAGTTAAACAATCACCATATTATCCAGCAATTCCACTTCTAGGTATATGCCCAAAAGAATTGAAAGCAGAGATTCAAACAGATACTTGTACACCAATGTTCAGAGCAGTGTCATTTACAATAGCCGAAAGGTGGAAACAACCCATATGTTCACCAGCAGTGGAATGGATTTTTTTAAATGTGGTATATACAATGGAAAACTATTCAGCTTTAAAAAGGAATGAAGTTCTGATACATGCTGCAACATGGATAATATTATGCTAAGTGAAATAAGCCAGACACAAAAGGAAAAATATTGCATGATTCCACTTATATGAGGAAGGTAGTCAAATTCACAGAGACAGTAGAACAGAGGTTACCAGAGGTTGGAGGGTAGAAGGAATGGAAAGTTTAATGGGTACTGTTTCTGTTCAGGATGATGAAAATTTTCTAGAAATGGATAGTGGTCATGGTTGTCTAACTCTGTGAATAAGCTTAGTGCCACTGAATTGTACACTTGGGAATGGTTGAGGTGGTGAACTTTATGTTATGTACATTTTACCACAATAAAAAACATTGTTTAAAATACATCTAGGCACTCTCCCTCCCAAGAGCATGCCCACACCCTTCCCTTCCCCGTTTTCTTCCCCCAAAGGCATGCATCTCCTAAATTCTAAGAGACCCCAGGAGACTTGCAACCAGGGAAACAATGGGCAGCTTCAGTTCATCTCAGGCTAGCCCCCTGAACCTGCTCCCAAGGCCACCTTTTTTTCTGACTTCCCAGTGAGCCAAAGCAGCCCAGCCTAGGCTCATTTCTTTCCTATAAAATTTCTAGAGAGTCAAAGTAGCCCCACCTAGGCTGTCCCCTGTTGCTTCTTCCATCTTAAGCCCTTCCTTGAATAAATAAATAAATAAATAAATAAATAAATAAACAAACAAACAAACAAATAAATAAATAAATGGAAAAAATAAAACACATCTGGGTTTCCTTCCCATTGCTTCACTAACATAAAAAAAAAAAAATGTGCATTTCCCCATTTCTTTTAAAAGATTTTCATTTAGGCTGTGGCTTCTTTTTAAGGTTTTATACAGTTCTAACCAAAATATTTGTAAAATAATCCACTTAAAGAAATTTCACTCTGGATCACCCTGTGACCTGTTTTTGTGTAAAGCTTAATGCAAGATTCTGGAAGATTTTGCTAATAAAAGAGGGCAGAATTATTTGAGACCACAAGGTGGTGACAGAGATAATAAACAGGTAATATTTAATTTCTCTCAAATTACTTCTTCCAAGCAGCACTAGGGGACACTCTTCTACAATATTTTATATGAGACTGAAAACCACCTAATACTCCTTTCTTTGGTCCTTAAAGATTCCAAGGTATCTTTTGTTGACTTCAGAGTATAATTTTCATTTCTGAGTATAACCTTCAAATCTGACTCAACATATCAACTGTTTCCCTTAATGACTGCAAGAAATAAAACAGTGCCAGTGCCCAAGCCATGTGGCTTAGTTGGTTGGAGCACTGTCCCATACACCAAAATGTTGTGGATTTGATTCCCAGTTGGGAGTGTACCAGAGGCAACCGATCAATATTTCTCACATCGATTTTTCCCCAACCCCCCTCTCTCCCCTCTTTCCCTTCTCTCTAAAATCAATGGAAACATGTCCTCAGGTGAAGATTTTTTTTTTTTTAAAAAGAAGAAAATGGGGGAAATAACTACAAGAGTTTAAGCTCTAGGTCTTGGCCATTAAAACATGGCAAACTGCCAGTCTTAGAGACAATAAATAACAGGAATAATGATTTTTAATTGCTTTCTATATTGGAGTTTTTTAAAAAATTTATCTATGATCATAAGACATGCTGATGGCATTTCTAGAGAACCAAGCCTTGAGAATAGCATCAGTCAATTAGAACACAATGCATTACTACATCCATATTTTTTTAATGTACAGATAACCTGGATTAAATTAATATTATCACTTAAAATTCTGAGATATCCAGGGCACCTGCTTTTGAGAAAGATTTTAAAGCTACTCACTATTAGCATTTGGTAAATATCTGAGGGAATAACATTTATAAAATAAGTTAAATTTTATACACACATATGTATGTACATAGAGGAAAATAACTAGCAGTAAAATCTAGTAGAAAGAGGCTTTGGTGTTAAGGAACCTGGATTCAAATTCTGCCCAACTATCTAGTAGCTATGTGACTTGATCAAATTACTTAATCTCTCTGGGCCTCAGTTTTCTTTTTTTAATTTTTTATCATGAATTTGTAGATTTTTTAAAAATTGATTTTAGAGAGAGGAATGGAGAGAGAGGGAAAGAGAGAGAGAGAGAGAAACGTCAATGTGAGAGAGAAACATCGGTTGGCTGCCTCCTGCATGCTCCCAGACCAACCTGCAACCTAGGTATGTGCCCTGACCAGGAATTGAACCTGAAACATTTTGGTCTACGAGATGACATTCCAACCAACTGAACCACACCAGCCAGGGCCTCAGTTTACCTTTTGTAAAATGAAGACAATAAATCCAACTTTTCAGGGCTCTTATAAGTGTATACCCAGGCAAGTGTTTATCTTGAGAGGTAACATAACATAGTAATTAAGCATGTGGACTCTTCTGGAGCCAAACTACCTAGGATCAAATCTCAGTCTACAATTCATTCTCATCTTGGGCAAGCTGTGTGCATCAGTATCCCCATTTGTAAAATAAGGATAGTAAGAGTACCTACTTCATAAGGTTGTTGTGAAGACTAAATGAGTCATTATTTGCAAGGCACTTGGTATACTGTCAGACACAATTTATTATATGTAATAAAGCATTTTATTTTTTAAAATCTTATAATGTATTAGTACTAAAACTCCTGTTTTTCCCCCAGCCTTCCAGTTGTTCCTTTTCATTGTCCTCTTCAGACTTTTTTCCCTGATCATTTTTAGTTTTTGGAGTTCTTCTGTCCTAGGAGCTCGTCTTTTTTTTTCCTACTTCTAACTACATTCCCTAGATGTACAAATACAATACATTCCCATTATTTCAATTACTATTTCTCTTCTAGTGATTCATATATATATATATATATATATATATATATATATATATATATCCCCTGCTCAGGTCTCTCTGGGGAGTTGCAGATCTAGACCTCTGTCTATGAGACAGTTCCACTTCGATGTTCCCAACACACCCAAATGTGAATTCTTTTCCCCAAAACCTATTTCTATTCCCTAGCTTAGTGAATCAAATACCTAGTTGCTGAGGCCTAAAAACTAGGACTCAACCTTGTCCCTCTCCCCTCTACCTCCACCCCATCACCACCACCATTCCTATATCCAGTCTCCTTAATAATTCTCAAATGTCTACTCCTCATTTTATCCATATTGTAATTTCTTTCATTTTTTTTCTTTTTTTAATCCTGGCCTGAGGATATTTTTTCTATTGCTTTTCAGAGAGAGTGGAAGGGGGAAACACATCCATTGGTTGCCTCCTGCATGCACCCAGATCAGGGCCAGGGAATGAGCCTGAAACCGTGGTATGTGCCCTGGGCCGGAATCAAACCTGGGACCCTTCAGTCCTCTGGCCAGCAGTCTAATCACTGAGCCAAACCGACTAGTACCACATTGTCATTTCTGCTTTAGATCTCATATCAGCCTTATCTTTTGCCTGAACTGCTCCAGCCACCCAGCCGGCCTGTTAATGGCCTTACCCTTTTCCAGTCTGTTCTTTGTATTGCAGCCAGTTTTCTTTCCGCTTTTTAAAAAACATGTTTTTATTTATTTTAAAGAGAGAGGAAGGGAGAGGAAGAGAAAGTGAAACATCAATGTAAGAAACCTCCTTAGGCTGCGTCCTGCACGTCCCCTACTGGGAATTGAGCCTGCAACCCGGGCATGTGCCCTGACCTGGAATTGAACTTGTGACCTTTTGGTGTACGGGACAACGCTCAACCAACTTAGCCACACTGGCCAAGGCCAGAGTTGTTTTTTTAAATTACAAATTCGATTATATAACTTCCTAGACTGAAATACTTCAGTGGCCCCCCCATTGCCGTCAGGATAAAATCCAAACTCCTTCGCCTTCAAGATCTGGCTCTTGCCTCCTTAGCCTCATCTCTAAACATTTTCCATTACACTTTTATGCATCAGCTATTCTTATCTACTTTAATTACCCTAAAGGACTATATTCTCTTCAGCTTTCAGGCTTTTGTAACATACATTCTGAAACATCCTCTTCTGTTCCTAATTCCTACTCATCTTCTAGACATCATTTAGCATAATTTTCTCAAGGAATTACTTCCTGATTCACCACTACCACCACATCTGGGTTGCATGCCCATTGTGATATATACTGTATCATGGTTGCATTTATGCATCCACCCCACCCTACCATAGGCTAACATGAGGGCAAAAGTTGTGTCTGTCTAGCTCATTCTTTATTTTTTAAAGTTTTTTTTTTTTTAACTCCAAAAAAAAACCCCAAAACCAATCCAGTGGGTTTTATTTACAATGTTTTGCAATTATCACTACTATCTAATTCAAGATATTTGTTACCCCAAGAGGAAATCCCATGCTCATTAGCAATGGCTTCCCATCCTCCTACTTTTTAATTTCTATGGATTTGCCTATTCTGGGTATTTTATATAAATGGAATCATACAGGATGACTTTTGTGTCTGGTTTAGCTTATACTTGGATCCTCAGCACCATCACAGCACTGGAACAAATTACGTAGAGGCTCAATAAATATTTGCTGAGTCAACAGAGCAGCACTACAGGAACAAGGAAGAATTAAGCATCTAGAAAAGAATTACAGAATTTTAGAAATAGAAAGAATTTTAAATGTCTAATTTTCTAGATAAAGAAATCAAGGTTCAGAGAAGTCAACTCACTTATCTCCAGGGTCGACCAACCATTTAGCGGCAGAACTGAGAAAAAAAAATCAAGAAATTCTGACTCACAATTTAGGGGGTTATCTACAATGACTCCCTCAAGTTAAATTCCCCTTTGCTTGCTTTCTTTCCATCTAAAACGACGCACTACCATCACCACTAGTAGTTGTTGGGCTTGCTTGCTTATATCTAAACATGGTAGTGTCCCTTTCTGGTGTTCCAGAATGAGCTCGCTTCAGGAAGGCAAAAAAGATCTAAAGAATATTTTTAAATAGCCAAGTCCCTTTCAACCTCTAACCATTCTGTTCCTACTATTGTTTTCCCTTTGAGCAGGTATTTTGTAGAGATTTCTTATCCAAGTACAAACTGCTTAATTTTGAAAGCTTACAAGTTGACAGCCCCAGGAGGTATGATTCTGCAGATCACACACTCTTAGAGAAGTTCTTAGAGAAGAACTAATAGTTTTTAGAGAAAAACTAATTTTTTTTGGTCACCTTGTTCTGACTCATGATCTAAAAACTTAGGAGAGATTTCATAACTTTTAAGAACAGCAGGACTTTTCATAACTTTTAAGACATTTCCAATGTCTTTTACTTATATATTGGCTTATATATTGGATCCACAAACATCTGAAACTTCACTGGGCATCGACACCATTCACTATTATGCTCGATACGTCCACTCTATAAAAGGATTATGATCTTCTCGAGAAAGAGGCAAGATTTCTATGGCTTCTCAAATAAAGACTCACTGCAGGCCTACCTCTTGACCTACATCTCAGCAGCCTATTCAAAATGATGGCACGATTACTTACTATTTTACCCTTTTATTTGTGAATCCAAGATTCAAATAAAGATAGACCAGTTGTTAAGTTTATGAAGGT
Source organism: Miniopterus schreibersii (assembly GCF_964146895.1). NCBI lineage: Eukaryota > Metazoa > Chordata > Mammalia > Chiroptera > Miniopteridae > Miniopterus > Miniopterus schreibersii. The sequence continues at coordinate 16,152,228 of NC_138122.1, forward strand.
CTAGGCCACGTTTTTTTTTTTTTGTTTTTTTTGCCAATCTGAGTGAAGGAAAAATCAAACTTTTATTATGTTTGCCCAAATATAGTAATAGTTGATTTCCTAATGCTCTCCACCCATCTTTCCCAATCTTCCACAACAATTTTTAACAAGAAAATACCCTTTCTATTGAGTGAACAATATCCAATAGCTGGATTCTAAAATACAACTAAGTAACCTTCCTTACATGTACATCACATGAAGTATAGCTTTACTCAAAGGAAGTGCATGCCAATCAACATAAATGGGCCCCACAACAGAAGGGAGAGGAGACATACTCTACAATTAATCCAATCCCTTCCTTTTAAAGAAAAGGGCAGACAATTCAGTGGAGGAAGAATAGTCTTTTTTTTTTTTTAGTTTTTTAAAAATAACATGGCTTCTTTAATTATTGATTTTTAGATAGAGAGGAAGGGAGAGGGAGAGAGAGATAGAAACATCGATCTGCTGTCGCCTGCAACCCAGGGACCTCTTGGTCCATAGGACAAAGCTCCATCCACTGAGCCACACCAGCCAGGCTGGAGGAATACTCTTTATAACTAATGGTGCTGGCACAATAGGACATCCGGGGGGGGAGGGGCAGAAACTCAACCTAAATCTCACACCATATACAAATAGTAATTCAAAATGGATCATGAATTCAAATGTAAAATATAAAACTATATAGAAGAAGAAAGTGAAGTCCAGCAAGAGGACTTGCTTTGCCAAAGTTCATCCAGTGACTCTAAGGTTTCACAGTTTGTTTTTGTAAATTATTACTCACCATCTTAACCAACCCACATGGCCCTGATAATTCCCCTACTCCATGTTCACTCGGAGTAAATAGTTTCCACTATATTAAATGAGTATTTGTTCATGCTCCTTTGGGTTTTTAGTATCTTCTTCATGCTACTTTAATCATTCATTCACTCAACATTTACTGGGCAACTACAATGTGCCAGGCTTCCCCCTGGGGATTACAAAAATGTAAAATACTGTTCACATTTCAAGAGATTTATGGTCCAATGGGGGGAGAAATTAGATTATCACCCTAATTCGATTAAACACTCCTTCAACAGCAAGAGCCACACTTCTTTTTTCCGTTCTCACCAGCCAAGGACGTGATGTACTGCACACACCGTCCAATGCTCTGCGCCATGGAACACATTTCGGTGATTGGCTAACCTTGAGTTTCAAGACACTCTTCCCCCCTGTACTGTTTGGGGAGCTAAAGTCCACAGAGATTAATCAAATGGCAAATCCTGGGTAAAGTGAAAGAAGAGCTTAGGTCATTCGTGGGGACCCATTGGCACCGCTTGGTCTGCGCCAAGCATTCATTCTGGCAGAAAACCTCGAAGGCTAGAGAAAACCTGCCCCGGCTACAGGAAGTCCCGAAAATTCCACATCCGGCTCCTTGCAATACACAGTCCCGGTCGCCTTGACCGACTGCTTGGCGGCTCCCCCTCCGACACTGATTCCCTCTCTTCCACCAAAATCTTAATTTAAAAGCTACCTAGATGGCGGGAATGCGGGTGTTCGCAGTAAATTTTCTCCGCCCCCCCCCCCCCCGCCCGGTATATGTGAAGTGTTTCATCGTCAAACGTTGAGGGGGTAAAGGTTACCTAGAAGCTTCCCCTTGTCTTTCCCCTCAGCCCGAAGCTTCTCCTCACAGCACTTGGCGCCTCCGCGATACACTTTCAAGCCAAATTTACACTCTCAAGTAAAAAGAAAAGTTGCTCTAAGTCTAGAGAACTAACAATCCTCAAGCGCCCTTTTTCTTCGCAGATCCCGCGTCGCTTCCGCCCTCACCTCAGCCTAGTCGACCTCTCCCTCAGAGGGGATTCAACCGCCTTTCTGGGTTCAAACCCAGCCTCTCGGGCTCATGAATAATCAACGAGGTCTTCTTGGGCGGGGCGAGCCTCTTCATGAATAATTCATTACCTCTCGGCGCGTGCTCAAACGTCCATCCTCTCTCCCTCTCCCTCTCTCTCTCTCTCTCCCCCCCTCCGCTTCATGAATATGCAAATGAAGGCGGGCCCTGGCAGGCCCTGCCCCCTCAACTCCCCGCTCTTGTCCCCCGCGGGGCCACTGTTCACAGTTCAGTTGCCCTCACGCCGCCGGCTTTGCCTCTCCGCTGCCACGTTTCCCGCCCTTCCGAGGGCTCCCCCGGACGCTCCCGGGCCTGAGGGACCCGGACGGAGCACGCGGCGCCGAGGGGAACCGGGGTTGCGGCGCTACACAGGACGCGACGGTGCCTTCCACTCGGGCAGCCAGTACGTCGACTACAGCCTGCCGCGGGGCTTCCTGAGGAGGCGCCTCGCCGCCGTGGAGGTGAGGGGGCGACGGGGAGGCCCTCGCGGGCCCGGAGGGGTCTAGGGTTTGAGGCCGAGGGACCTTGGGGCTAATGCGGGCCACGGGTCCCAGAGAGACCTGGGCCCAGCGCTGGGCAGCGTGGGGGCGGGGAAGCTAGAGCCAGGAGGGACCGGGGTGCGCGCGGAAGGGGCATTCAAAAGCCCAGTCCACTGAAGTTTCAGTTCTGAGGGCATCTCCACTTCTTTCCTGTGTGTAGACCCAACATTGCATCGCTTTTAACATTAATTTGTAATTAGGCAAATGAACGGGAATATGTGCCCCCTACACTGCCCCTCCTCCCGGCCGCTTAGGCGGAGGCGCCTCCGGGGAGCAGCCGGGCGTGACCCTCAGATCCCTTCTCCCGCGTCCACGTGCCTGCTCCGTACCCACCCGGGGAGCTTTCCTCAGCTTCCTGGGGTCCCTTGAACCTCTGCCGCGGGGTTTCCTGAGGCAGCGGGTGAAGCAGTGGGCCGCTTGAAACGTTGTTTCTGCAAGTAAAGGGGAAAAAAAAGATTCAAGCTGGTAAAAACATGAGTTTATAATAATAACGACAGAATAGTCCTTTAGGGCAGGGTTTCTCAACCTCAGCAGGAAACGCACCTCCACCGCCCCCTTCCCTAATCACGACAGCCCGAAATGTCTCCTGACATTGTCAGACGTTCCCTGGGGGGCCAAATTCGCCCTTAGTTAAGAACTTCTACCTTAATTCTATACTTTCCAGAATTAACTGCCCTTTAAGCTCCAACCGCGCACATGGCCCCTCTCTCTGCTCCAGCCCTTTCCAACCTCAGCGTTTTACTCGCTTCCCTCTGACTGAATCACTCGCCCTCTGTGCTGGCCGCCCTCCTCGCCTCTGCCCTGTGCTAATGGCAGCCCACCCCCCAAATACAGTTATTCTCTCTCATTATTAATATTTCCTTCACAGAACTCATCACAGTCTGGGTTTTATTATTTTTTTTAATGTGTCAGCCTGTTTTCCTCTCTCCACCTCCTAGAACGTAAGTAAGTTTCATTAGAGGCCTGGTCTGTCAGCGTCACCTCGGGGTCCCCCAGTGCCCAGCCCAGTGCCTGGTACACAGTGATCACTCAATAAACATTGCTGGACTGAAACAATAAATTACTTTCTCTTCCTCCTAAGAGCTATGGAGTTTCTCCTACTCCTTTCTATCATTCCCTGCTGGTTTCTTTGTAACCTTGGTTCAGAACTTGAATGGATGAATGATCACCTGTGCTAGGAGCTGTGGGAAGAGCCTTCACTTTTCCCGCTGACTCAACTCCTTGACGACAGTGTCCTTTATTATGTTCATTGAAGGTATTCAAATAGACAGGTGAATGCACGAACCTAAGACGTGACTTAAGGAATACTGTCAGACGATTAAAAATTTATAGTGCTACCGGGGGCTTTAGAAACCATCAGAGTCTAGTCTCTTACTTTACAGATCAGAGTTTAAGTAATTTGTTCAAAGTCCTTAAGCTTGTTAAGAGACACCATGTCACAGATACAACCCATGGTCTCACACCTCTCATTTCAAGGCTCTTTATCGCCAGTCAGTCTAATTTCTGATTACTTTTCTGTGAACCTGACTTATAAACTCAAAAACACAAAAATCCCAAGCCAAAGACTTGCTTCCTATCACCTAAAAGCTTTTGAGCGTGTACTGTTCCTCTACTTTTTTTAAATCCTCATCTGGGGACATGTTCATTGATCTTTAAAAGAGAAACATCAATGTGAAAGAGAAACATCGATCGGTTGCCTCCTGCACGCACTCCGACCTGGGCCAGGGATCGAACCCGCAACCTAGGTATGTGCCCTGACCAGGAATCAAACCCGGGACCTTTCAGTGTACGCTCCAACCAACTGAGCGACACCGGCCAGGACTGTACTTTTCATCTTTTAACTAAATCAGACCTAGGGATAATGGCCTAATGAACTCAAAAGTGCTATATGATATTCAGACAATTTCCCAGCTTCTTTTGTACCTTTCAACGATGAGAGATTGGAAATTATCCCTGTCGCCCTGGCCGGTGTCGCTCGGTGGTTAGAGCACTGGCCTGCGAACTGAAGGGTCTCAATTTGATTCTGGGTCAAGGACAGGTACCTCAGTTGCGAGTTTGATCCCCACCCCAGGTGCATGCAGGAGGCAAGCAGTCAGTGTGTCTGTCTCACATTAATGCTTCCCTCTCTTTATGTCTCCCCATCCCTCCCTTCTACTCTCTCTGAAAAGCAATGGAAAAAATATCCTCAGGTGAGGATTAACAACAACAACAAAAAATTATCCCTGTCAAGGCAAAGTATCTTGTTTGTTTTGGAAAGAAAAAAATGTACACTGTAGTAGAAATTGATCATTGTTTAGGAATTTCCAAAAAAACAGTTGTTAAAGTTTTGCCAAACCTTGTAAAATGTGAAACAGATTAAAATAGAAGGGGAAGATATCTTATTTGAAATGACTTTTGTTGCCTAAAGTTGACCTTTCTCTCTTTAGATACGTTTTATTCTATTCTGTTTACCTGAAACAGTTGTCACTCCTCATTAATCAGTCTCTAGTTAGACCTTTGTTTTTTGAGAACTAAAGACCATTTTTCCTTCTCAATTAAAGAAACTCAGGTTCCTTCTTTCCTCTTCTTGATCATTTTATGTAGGCAGTACCTTGTTAGTAGAGTCTTGTGGAATCATGCTGTCAACTTTCAGAATCTTGGAGTTTCTTCTGGGGCATCTGACAGCACACTAGGTCATAGGAAGTAGAGATCCATTTGTCTGACTGATTGAAACTCTTTCCATCAGGTTCAGTTTAACCCTGGAAATTTTCTCCAAAAGATGGTTTACTTGAGGGTTATAAAAATAGACATATTGAATATAAAATGTATTCTCAGGAGGAAATCTCTAGATGTATCTCCCTCTTCAATGTATACAGTGATACCAAATACAGAGAAAAGAGATTGGAGGGGAGGGCGCTGCTAAGTAGAAAATGTGGTTTCTTTAACTTGTTTGCATTCAACTTTTATTAGATCCCTTAAAATCATCATAACTTCCAGTCATCATGAAGCTGACACCACCATATTTATTCGTTCATCAAGCACTTATTCTGCCTGGCATTGTGAGGACTTGGTCCCCGAGCTGTGGAAGTTTACAGTTCAGTAAGAGAGGGAAACATTGTAAACACATTACTCACATAGAAAATAGTTTGCAAATATTAATGGAGGTATAAATTATATATGTGTGGAGAAGGAAGCTATGCGTTCCAAATGGGGAATCAAGACAGCTTCACAAAGGAATTGGCATTTAGGAGGGCAGCATATGCATATAACTTCCTTTGCTCATTCTCTGGCAATGGTGAGACTACCTCAAACCAATAAGAGCAGACGTTTGCCCACCACTTTAGAAGCAGGAAAGAAAAGGAGGTGTAAGATCCTTTCTTTTTACTTCTGGAAGCAATGGTGCTTTTGAAAGCTAAATGTTGCCTTTGCAATCCCAAGTGCCTCAGTCATGGTTAAGAGGAGAGAGCTGAAGAGAGAGAATCCCCTTTCATCTTTGATTTCTTCCTCACTAAGGATCAGTCAAGCATGGCTCTCTTGGGCCAGTTGTATTATTTCAAGCCTTCTCATTTCTGCTAGGGTGTTATTTTATCCTGATCTCCATTGGGGCATGCAGTACCCATGTGATTTGGGGGGGGGGGGTCAGTAATGTTTATAAATGTGTTTATGAATGTGACTCTGGAGTCCTAAAATTTTTAATATTACTGAGAAGCAAAGAGAGGCAAAATGATTTTTAGAGAACTAAAGTTTTGAGTCAAGCCTCTGTGTGTACACTGCTATACTGCCTAACTTATTTAGGGTATTTTTAAAAAGAGAATGGCAAAGAGAAAGGATTGCCAACTTGGCTTTAGCTTCTGAACTTGATCCATTCTTTGGCAGCCAAAGAGAAGCCAATCAATCTGATATAAGCCCTGACTGTAAGGTCTAAATCTGAGCTCCTACTGCTTATGCCTACTCACTGTCAACCTACAAAATGTAATTCCATGTGTAGGTGGCAATTTATTACGGACCTCATGCGCACTCAAGAGTTGCATATCAATTTCTGCATCCTTCAAAGTGATCTTTTCTGACTGGCAGAAGAATTTCCATGTGGGTTGTGTGTTTCTGGGAAAGCCTAGGGTTTAATGAATTGGAACAGGAAATGACAGGGCATGTAAGTGACAGGCCTGCATGACTGCCCAGACTAAGAAATGATGTCAAGGACAGTGAATTCTCAAACATAGCAATGTTCTATTTGACTACTTGGTTCTGTTTTTTGCTGACTATGAAGTTTTGGTGACATGTAAAATGATGTTATTTTTCTTAATGTTTATCACTTAATGGAAAAGGTTTCAAGTGAAATAGATTTTTAAACTGACTTTTCATGATTGCTAGTTACATCTGCACAGAAATCTGAGATGAGGTGATGTTCAAAATATACCACACTACTGACAGCCCAAATTTTGAAGCCCTTTACTTTATACACATTTGATGCTTGGAAAATGACAGTTACCAAAAAATGGTTTAGAACTCCTATTGGACCACGGTGCAGACTCAGCCATAAGAGGGGCTTTTTTTCTTCCTTAGTTTATACTACCCTAATGATAAATTACACATGTAAGTACTAATGACCTCTGATGAGAAGGTCCCTAATTTAAGGTTCAGACTACTTACGACCTTTGCATGATTTGAACATGGTAATACAAAACATCTAAGGCGGGGGTTTCTAACATCTCTTCTCATTAAACAAACAAACAAAAACCAACTTCTTCCTAGCCAGAGAAAGGTTAAACAACTGAAAAATAAGACATCACAGGAAAATTACCTACATAGCTTTAAGAGTAGAAGGGAGAAAGCATTGCAAAAAGGCATCATTTAGAACTTTACTATCACTTACACCTAAGAAAACTATCCCAGAAAGCCATATTCTCAGATGTGCCAGGGGCTCTCTTAACTTAAGTCACAGTGCACAGAACAGAAAGATGTACTACAGGAAGAGGCATTGGGAGAATTCAAAGTATGACCTTATCAATAACCTGTGGACATCCCCATCCCCTTTATTTGTTGCAGAGTGCCTACACATAGGACATGTTTAATAAACACATGTTGAGTGAATGCACATATGTTACTGGAAGAATCCAAAACAGTTTCAAAGTGATTAACTGGGATGTATTCACATAATGCATAGTGGGGTTGATCTTTGAAAAGATGCATTCCAATTTCCTATTTCTGTTGATCGTATTATTTTTCCATTTATCCTGATTCAAAACCATTATTCTCATATTTTTCTTTCATTCTTCAGTCCATGGTTTCCTTTACTTATTTGAACATATTTTTGAGCTTACTTAAAGTTTTCATCTAGTAAGTTCATTGTTTGGCTTCTTCAGGATAATTTCTCTTGACTGCGAGTGTGTGTGTGTGTGTGTGTGTGTGTGTGAGAGAGAGAGAGAGAGAGAGAGAGAGAGAGAGAGAGAGATACTCTTGTTTCTTTGCATGTCTTGTAATTTTTATTGAAAACTGGACATTTAAAATAATATAGTATGGCAACTCTAGAAATCAGATCCCCTGCCTTTCCAGAGCTTGTTGTTGGTATTTGCTTGTTTTGTGACTTTCCTGAACAAATTATTTGTTATATGTGGCTATAGAAATCTCTGCTTGAAAACTGTTCTCTTCTAAATTTGTTTTGTATTGATATTAAAGAGAGAGAGGCCGGGAGAGGGGGCGTGAGAGAGAGAGAGAGAGAGAAATCGATTTGTTGTTCCACCCATTCATGCATTCATGTGCCTTGATGGAGATCAAACCCGAAACCTTTGGTGTATTAGGATGACATTCCCACCAATCGAGCCACCCAGCTAGGGTGAAAACAATTCTCTTTTATTCTTCCCTTTCCCTTTGTCCCACATGCAATCATTTGCTGAGATTTATTAGTTTTACTTACATAACTTTTCTTGCATTATTTCCCCCTTTCATTCTCATGTCACCACTCTATCAGGTCCCAGTTACTTCTTACCTTGATTACTGTAGAAACATCCAAACTGTGCAACTCATTCCTAGCTCTCCCCTTTCTAATTTAAACTGTACTGTTTTTCTTTCTAAATATGGTTTAATCATTGTCTTCACCCTAACCAGGTAAAAAATTTCCCCCCAAAATGCAAGGATGACTGCATTGGAGGAGAGACACCCGTATTGGTAAACAGAAGAATCTTGTGGCAAAGGAGTAACTGCAGATAACAGTATAGGAAGTGACTGATGGCTTCAAGTTCCAGAGTAAGAAGGAGGGAATTGGACTAGGTAGGAACACCTGCCTTGGAAACAAGGAGGAAACCTTTATCCTCTAAGGATAGACAGATATCATCTAGATGTTAGAGGGCAGGCAAGAGAGCATGAGGGTTTTATTTCCCGTTTTTAGGGTTCATCTGCTCAGAGTGAGAAGATTAAGTGTGATCCAGGAGTCTTAGAGAAAGCAAAGTTTAGAACAGTCATAGGTGAGAAATGTAACTTGATTTCTAACTTGGGAAATGTAAACGGATTGTAAGATCCTACTCTTATCAAACATTCTGGGAAACACTGCACTCTATCCTTGTTCTTGGTGACATTGGTCTTTATTAAAGAAACCAACTTGTGTCCTATTTGAAGATGTCTACTTAAGGTTAATCCTTGTGGATTAGGATAATAAAGGACAAACTTTATTTTGCTATCATGTGCCAGATAGATGGAGAAATAACCGTGTTTTAAGCATGCTTTCCTATATAGGTTCTCAGGTGATCAACACAACCACCACCCTCAAAGACAGGCAATACACAAATTGCTTCTGCAATTCTAAAATTACAATTTTACAAGTGAGGAAAGACCTAAAATTTTATGGAACTGCCCAGACTAAATACCTAGTGTTTGGCAAAACCATGAGTTAATTAGGTTTTATAATCTAGGTTTAATACTTTAAGTTCTATACTTTATAACATGAACATTAACAACTATATTAAGAAAACAGATTTTTTGTGTCAGAAATGCTGTTTTCCAGCTACAACACATAAGTAGAAGCTGAGTCTAGCCACAACTAGAGTAAGAGTGAGTGCTGTTGAAGGCAGCAAAGAATGCAAAGAATAATGATATTTCTAGCCCTCCCATTTATAAGTCCCCATTTAATATATTATTTTATTTGTACCTACAACAGTCTTATGAGGAAGTTATGATTATCCCCATTTTAAACAGTTTGGGAAATGGAATTGTTGAGAGCTAAAATATTTATCTATGGTCACACAGCTTGTAAGTGGTAAAGTTATAGATTCTAACCCAAGTTAACTTATTACAAATCTTACATTCTTTTTACTAAACTTGATCATCCTTGGGATCATTTACCAGATTCTTAGCCTTTCTTGTTTTTGTCTCAAGATATTTCCTAATTTCCCTTGGGATTTATTCTTTGACGCATTGGTTGTTCAAGTGTGTTGTTTAATTTCCACATATTTGTGAACTTTCCACTTTTCCTTTTGCTACTGATAACAACTTAATTATAATTGCATACAAAAACTTTACTCCTTTACATCTCTGTTCCCACTTTGTTATTAATCTTTTAATGTCATAAATCTTTTTCTACTTTGTATCTATTAACATAGTTCTATAGTTATATTTTATACTTTTACCTTTTAAATTATATACCAAAATTAAACGTGATCTACACACCACCATTACAGTATAGGATTCTGTATTTGCCTTATTTGTCTATATATCTACCTTTAGCAGAGATCTTTATGGGTTTTTTTTAAACAAGGTGATTTCTCTCTTCTTATTTACTTGTGTGTTTATTTTTTTATTTATTTTTATCCTCACCTGAAGATATGTTTATTGATTTTAGAGAGAGAAGAAGGGAGAGAGAAAGAAAGAAAGAGAAACATCGATGTGAGAAACATCGATTGGTGGCCTTGCCTAGATGCCCTGAATGGGGATCGAACCCGCAACCTAGGTATGTTTTCTGACCAGGAATACAAACCCATAACCTTGTGGTGTATGAGTTGATGCTCCAACCAACCGAGCCACCTGGCCAGGGCAAGAGAGCTTTATGTTTTCATATGCTTTCATGTTGCTGTCTACTATCCTTCTGTTTCAACTTGAAAGTATGCCTTTAGCTTTTTTATTTTATTATTTTTATTTTTTTAATCTTCACTCAAGGATATGCTCATTTATTTTAGAGAGAGGGGAAGTGGAACAGAGAGAGAGAAACATTGATGTGTGAGTGAATATTGATTGGTTGCTTTCCTTACATGCCCTGACTGGGAATTGAACCCACAACCTTTTGGTATACAGGACAATGGTCCAACCAACCAAGCTATACTGACCAGGGCTCCCCTTAGTATTTCTTATAAGGCAGGTCTAGTAGTGATGAGTTTCCTCAGCTTTTGTTTACCTGGGAAAATACCTATTTCTCCTTTATTTTTGAAGGAGAGTTTTGACAGATATAGTATTCTTCGTTGGAAGGTTTTGTTTTTTCTTTTAATTTTTATTTATTTATTTTTCTTTCATTTGGCAGTTGTTGCTTTTTTAATTTCAGTACTTTGAATATACCTTTCCACTCTGGACTGCAACGTTTCTGCTTAGAAATCTGCTGATCTACTTATGGGAGATTCCTTGTAAGTGAAAATTGCTTTTCTCTTGCTGCTTTCAAGATTCTTTCCATGTCTTTTACTTTTGACAGTTTGATTATAATGTTTCTTTGTGTGGGCCTCTTTGGGTTCATCTTTGTTGGAGTCTTGAGCTTCTTGAATTTTCATGTCCATTTCCTTCCTCGGATTTAGGGAAATATCAGCCATTATTTCTTCAGATAAGCTCTCTGCCCTTTTATCTCTTCTTCTGAGAGGATTTTTTACTTAGTGGTTATAGCACTTCATCCATTGCTCATTAGGATGCAAAGGGCCATGATAATAGGCAGTAGAACATTTCTGCATCTTTTTTAGCAAGAATTCCAAACTTTTTAAATTTTTGGTTTATCTTTTAAAAACAGATGTTTTCTGTCCAGCCAGTGTTGCTCAGTGGTTGAGTATCGACCTACGAACCAGGAGGTCACGGTTCCATTCCTGTCAGGGCACATGCCCCAGTTTCGGACTCTATCCCTAGTAGGGGGCATACAGGAGGCAGCCAATCAATGGCACTCTCTCATCGATTTTTCTCTCTCTCCCTCTCCCTTCCTCTCTCTGAAATAAATAAAAAACATATTTAAAAACAAAACAAAACAGGTGTTTACTGAAGTGGCCAAGAATTTGGAGCTGTTTGGAGCCTGAGTGGCAAATGAGATCAACTTGGGGTACAAGTGTAAGTTACGCCCTGAGGCTGCTGCAGCAGGATGCCCATACAGCACACGGACCACCTTCACACCTGCAGAGCTGAGGGGATCTTGGGTAAGGGGTCCCTCATTGCACAGTGATTAGGCTTGTGAGAGAACATACTCTAACTGGAGGTGAGACCTTGGTGACTGTTTTGGCTTCAGAAACCAGCTAAGATTACTCAGTTGCTTTTCCCTCCACCTCCTGAGGGACGCTAGGTTGTATTTAAGCAGAACTACATCCCTGCTTGTAACTGAGTGCCGGAGTAACTCAGATGTGCCTCTACTCTAAGCTATAAAGAAACAATTAACCATAGTTAATGGCCCATAATTTTTTATTTCTTTATTCTATTCTCAAGGTTCCCTCCTAAGTTATTACCCAGGAAGAAACATAAAACTGCACATAAAACTGTGTATTTGATAGAAACAAAGGAAGAACGCTCTTTTTTGCTTTATCTCCCTCTGATTTAAAACAGTGGGTCTTCCTAGTTAAAAATGAGGTTCATTCCCAGATGGGATAGGCTGCCACTGTCTCGCATCATTATGTTGCAGACATGCATTTGGGACCAGCTACATAATTTGCAGGACCAAGTGCAAAATGAAAATGTGGGGCCCTTGTTAAATACAGCAGGAATTTCGAGACTTCAACAGAAGAGCATTAAACCTAGGGCAGGGCCCTTCTGAGGGTAGGACCCTTTGTGACTGCAGAGGCTGCTCACATACAAAATGGTCTGAGCACTAGGAGGAGGGGAACTCCACCTCAAGGAGCTCAGGCACATGAGCAGCTTCTCTGCAGAGAAGGGAGGACCAGAGAAAGCACAGGGCGGCCACTTCTGAGGAAGTGGATGGTGTGTCCGAGGACAGCATTCTCTTGGTGGTCCTCTCAGTCCTGATCTACTTGGGTTGGGATTGAGGAGGTGTGAAGAGGGGGCAGTTTCTATGCATGGAATTATCCATGTTTTGGTTTCACTTACTCAACTTTTTTTTTTAACTGAAGTGTCAAATTAGATGATTTTTTCCCCTCTAAACCTTTCCTCCATCTTGGTAAATGATCCAGCTGGGTAGATCAAGGCAGAAACCAGGAGTTCCTCCTCCTCCTTTATCTCAAACATGGCTCACTAAGTCCCATCAACTCCACTATCAGTGTCCCTCTTGAGCCCGAGCCTCTCTCCACTGACATTACCACCCATCATTTCTAGTCATTGCTATGACAACAGCCTCCTCCCTGACTGGCTTTTGAATCATGCAAACTAGAGTTTAGGTCTTCATTCTGCCATATTAGCTGGGCGACCTTGGGTAGGTCTCCACCTTTCTTTCTTTAAAAAAAACACAAAAAACTGTAGGAAAACACTTATTTATAAAATCACAGAGGTGGAAGAAGTAATTCCTAGAAGGAACAGGCTTAGGAAACAAGTTATAGAGGCAAAGGAAGGGCCCTTGGTGCGTGGGAGTGAGGAAGGTAATGGTAATGGGCCTGGGGGATTGGGGGGGAGGGAAAAAGTGTGGGCATGCTCCCAGGAGGGAGAGCACCTTCTTCACCTTTCTGAGCCTCAGTTTCCTCATCTGTAAAGTGGAGGTAATTATACCTATCTTAAAGGGTTGTCAGGACTAAATGAAATGATGCAAGTGGCTTAGCACACAGTACACACTCAGTAAATTAGCATTTTCCCTCTTTTCCCTCTTCATCCTTCAGGCCTTAGTTTACACATTACTTCCTTAGGAACCCGTCTTGTGACTTGCCACAGACTCAGTGCCGGTTTCCACAGACTACCAGACTGCTCTGCAGCATTCATCACTCTTACTGTCTTCTCTCAACAATCTTCTCCATGAGGACAAGGATCCTGGCTTTCTCTGCCTAATGAGGTGCCTGACATGGAGTAGGAACTCATATTTTGCTATTTGAATGGTTATCCTCGTATGTAGTCAAAGGTTCTCAGGCATGGGGTCCTGCCCCCCAGCTATAAGTGGGCAGATGACCACATTAACATAAGTAAATAATGGAGACCAAGAGTATCTCACCAGCTTTAAGTTAAACCTAGGGCACTGGGGGTGATTCATTATGAGCAGATTCCTTCCATAAGAAACAGACCTAGGTCAGGTAAGTTAACCAGGAAACCAGGTACGCCAGGTCAGCATAGCCACGCTTCCTTGAGAATAGAGTGGGGTGGGACAAGCATGTGACAGCACTAGGGGAAGAGGGCACTCCAGGAGAAGGAATGAAGGTGGAGCTCCCTGTCCACTGACCCAGGGCCACCTGAGCAGTTGGGCCAATTCCTTTCTCCTCAGGCCTCAGGAGCTCCCTGCTCGATATTCCCCACTAGGCCAACTACATGAGAGATGTGCACAGTAAGGGGCCAGTACCCTGAGAAGCCCAAAGGGAGTGGGGAGGGCTGGTTGCTTTTTCAGCTTTGTGAAATAACGTACATGTAGGAAAGTACATAAAACATCTGTAGAGGTTGATGAATTATGAGCATCCATGAAACCCACCACCCTGATCAAGACCTGGAACATCACCAGCACTCCGAAGCCCACATATCCTACCCAAACTGCTTGCTCCGTATCCCTAGAGAGGACCACGGCCCTCGCTTGTATAGTTACCATGTCTTTGTATCCCGAAATAATAGTTTTGTTTTGCCTGGTTTTGAACTTTTAAAGAATGTAGTCATATTACATGTCATTTTATTCTTTTTTGTGAGATTCAACCATGTGATTGTATGTATAACTAGTTTATTCATCTGTTGCTATGTTATCTTATTGATGGACATTTTTGCTGTTTCTGGCTTATGTATTTTCCATGCCTTAGTGTGAGGCTGTCCTGAATGACTTGCAGAGGCCATGGGAGTTTGAAAGGAAGGGAAGCAGAAGCAGCTCTGGGCATGGGGTACTGGTAGGTAGAAGGGACTCTCAGGTCAGGCAGGGCTACTAATATGCAGAGCAGGACTAGAGTACCACAGAGGAAAGAGCACAGGAGGGCTCTTTGAAGTTTGCACCTACGGGTGCACTTCCCCTCGGAGAGCAAGTGTTCTGCCTGCCCAAAGCCATGGTTAGGTTTAGCAGGCTGGGGGGCGCAGACTTACTCACCTTCCAGACCTGCTGCCTGACACCTCTTCTCTCCTCCCCATGGGGTGTAAGGCCAGCTCTGCATGCATAGAGAGGCCAGGCACAGTAGCTTATAGCAAAATACTGTCTTACAGGGATAGAGGAAACACCACAAACCGGTCAAGGAGTCACTTCTGGTGCCTCTCCCAGAATTGGCATAAATCAAAAGATTCGTGTTTAGAAAGTTCAGGGATCACCCACTGCACATGCAGACACTAGCCAGGATGGAGGTAAGGCAGTCAGAACCCTGAAGGCAAGGGGCCAGCACTGGTGACTACTCGCCCAGCCCTCACCTGCAATGGAAGCGAGGCTACCCCATGGAGCCCATGTCTTGGAGACTTCCAGCAGCCCAGGGCAGAGCTCCCCACCCAAACCAGAAAACCTGTCCCTTGCAACACTCCAGACATAGTGGCTGAATCTGAAGTATTTCACATTGGTCCTGGCTGGAGATGGCTGGGAGTCTCTACTATCCCCTGAAAGACCTGACCTAATTCCCTCCTCTCTCTGGTTTGGCAGCTACAGGTAAGAGGAGGAATGCCACTGCCTTGGAGTAGGGTAGGCTACATGGAAAACAAGCAGGATTTCTGCCTCCTCCAACTTGAGACTGCACTGGAAACCAGGTAAGTTGTGGGGAGTCAGGGTAGACAGTCAAGTGCGAGCTTTGGCAGGATGCCACCCCTCACACTGCAGGGCAACTAGACTTTGTAAAACATTATCTGTTTCCTCATTGGATCCTCAACAGCCTTGTGGATTGACTGGACAAACATCCCCACAGATGAGAAATTAAAGCAGAGTAGAGTGGTCAAGGCCATATGCTATATAAGTGATCAAGGGGTTAGAACACAAGTCCCACAATCCCTGGGTCAGGGCGACACAGAGCTACGCACGCATAGGCACTGGCCTAGGCAGACATCAATTTCTAGCTGCTTCAGGCTGAGAGTTGTCTCACCTGACAGTGTCTGCTGCCAATTGATCTGAAATGCAGATCTGTCCCAGTGCTAGATGTGGAAGCTTTATAATTGAGGGAGTTTCTCCTAAGAAACATGGTAAATTTTAGTGGGTAGCTAATTCCCTCTTGTAATGTGTGGACGGCTTCGTGCATAATTTCATACAGTTCTAGAATTGGGGGGAAAACAGTCCTATGTAAATCCAGTGTAATAGTACTAGTACTTTTAAATGAAGGGTTCCTTTGGAATTGCTCCAGAACCCTTCTCTACCATGATTTAGGGCTTTTATCCTACATGTGGCCTCATACTGCTCTTCCCACTTCATCTTCCCTTGCCTCCCAGCACCCATTCCTAGCTGGCTCTGACTCAGCAGGAAACTGGGCACTGCAGTGGTTGGGTGTCTGGTTTCTGGAGGCAGATAGCCTGGACTCAAACAACATGGCTCTGCTTATTTGCTGTGTGACCTCGAGCAAGAGGCTTAACAGCAATACTGGTTCAGTCGCCTTATTTTCAAATGAGGATAAATATCAGCCTCACCAGATTGTATTAATTCATGGAAGTACTTAAATAGTGTGTGGCCCATACTATATCATAACTATTGTCATCTTGTTCAATTCTATGTTCCAAAACCTCAAATAGCTACAGAATTGAGACCGGTGTTTGGCCTGAAGTAGACTTTTTTTGCTTGACTTTTAACAAATATTTCCTGCCTTCCCTCATTCACTAACCCATGCACACCAGCTCAGTTCCCCAAACCTGCCCTCCTGCCTTGGCTCATGGTGAGCCAGTGTCACCAGTGGAAGTCACCACTGTCTCTTAAGGGCAGACTCTCTGCTCAGTCATGTCAATGAGCTTTCTTTTTCCTCTGAGCCACATCTAACTAGTCAGTATCCAAGTTACTATAGCCACTAGGTTTTGGAAGAAAGTTAAAGTCATTAGCAATGAAAAATATTCTCCAAACAACTGACCACTTATAAAATTACTTTCCACTTGGACATATTCTCACTGCCTAACATCCTCCATCCACCATAGCCCATCTTTTCCCTCTTACTGATTGTGAGATGTTGTAAACTTCTGACATTGAAAATACAACAAAATAGGTGCCAAAGTACAATTTAAGTTTTGCAAAACATAGAATTTCATAAACTCATGAAAGAGTATTGTTGGAAAATTGATGCTCAATTGAGTAGTCATTGGCAAATAGGATCTGAGTTAGATCCATTAACAATGAAGATCATAGCTGCAAATAACCAATTTAGATGCTTCTTAGGGGATGATTTGAATATCAAATGGCTAAAGGATTAAGGGAGTCCCTCAGGAAAAGTGAGGAAGCCCTTGACTTTTACAAAAATAACCCTGATTGATTGCACTGTGCAAATCAAACATGAGGTGATGTCCTATTATGCAATTATAAAATTGTGGGAGGGAAATATATGTAAAATATTATTTTGTTGCCCTGTCTAGTTTGGCTCAGTGGTTAGAGCATCGGCCCTCAGACTGAAGGGTCCGGGGTTCAATTCACAGTCAAGGACATGTACCTCGGTTGCAGGCTCCATTGGGGGGTGTATTGGGGAGGCAACTATTTGATGTCTCTTTCACATCCAGTTTTCTCTTTCCCTCCTCTCCACTCTCTCTCTCAAAAAAAAAAAAAAAAATCAGTGGAAAAATATCCTCAAGTGAGGAATAAAAAATAAATAAAATGGATAAATTTAAAAAAAATTTTTAAATATTACTTTGTTCTAAACTAGCCTATAGTTAGTTGCAATTACATTTTGTTAACAGATATATGTTTTAGTAATAGTTTCATTTTACAAGATAAAGTTCCAAGCAGATCTTTTCCACTATCTACTATATGAAACTATAGTCTCCATTTTAAATGGGTTAACCCTAAGAGGCTTTTTCAGGTCCCAGTTCTTTTTGGATAATGAATCCTTTTTTTTATCTGCCCAATCTTCCCTAACAGATGACACACTATTGAGGTCAAACAGTGCCAGAGACAGACAGAAATGCCATGTCATCTCATAGGTCAGTGGGGGCAGGGATGTCCCTGAGTTACCAAGGAAGCCTGTGCAGAGCCACGGCCCTCAGTTACTTGTTTTGTGAATGAGTCAACCAGCCAAGCAAAGACCCCATGGTTGAGGCCTCAGGGTTCCCACCAATGAGGGGTGACCCAGGCTCTTGTCCTCAGTCCACATCTGAGGTTTCAGGCATTGACAGTGATTTCCAAAAGTCTGGAGTACTTTGGAAGTCAGGGCTACATGGAGGACACAAGAGTACAAGGGTGACCCAGGATGCCCAGATCAGGAGAGGCAGAAGCCTCTGCTACAACCCTTCTGCCCTGCCCTGGGGCGGCACACAGAAGCAGCCTGCAGTGGCTTTAGGTGCTCTGGTTCATTCCTGCCTGGTATGGTTCAGAACTTCCTGTCACTGAGCTTCATGAACAGACTGAATGATGGAGACTTTCCCAGTCCTGGGGAAGGTGGGTGTGGGTTTTGGGATGAATTCAACTACAATCTGGAAAGGTTACCTTCCTACTTGGGGGTGGGGGAGAGGAAAGCAAATTGGCGCCAATGTTCACCTCTACTCCAAGAACTACTTGCACACAGAGGACAAAAAGGAGGGCTGAACCCTCCTTTCAACTGACAAGTCTGGGCTAGGAGAGTCCTCAGGTCCCTGAGAAATAGTCCCCGAGTTAATGCCTCCCAGCTCCACGGAGGGGGTATGTACGTGAGGCATGGCCTGGCAGACTGGCTCAGGTGGGAACACCTGATGCTCTAGCAGTTTCTTAGGCCCCTGGAGAAGGCCTTTGCTGCATCACTGGCAGAGGCATACGGAAATGTGGTTTTAAAATCGTCTCCATTTGAAATACCTTCACTTACAAACCTCCAAGGAAGCAGTTGTGTGAGGAGGGCAGAGAATAGAACCTCAAGAACACTTAGGGTACTTAGGGAGCAGGGAGAAGACTGTCATACAGAGCCCCCAAAGACCAATACCAGGGCAGAACCAGCAGGTTTATCAAGGTTGCCAGTGTTGTGGAGTGCTTGAGAAGGAACGCTTTGGGGCAGGAGCTGGAATGTATAGATAGTCCTTGGTGACACCTGTGAATAGTGTCGGGGGGCAGTAGGCGTCTCTGAGGCAACAGCTGGCTGATTTATCAAGTCAAATGAAAGAGAATCATACCACCCCTGAGGTGTCAGGATGCAGGTCACATCCCAGTAGCTAATGGGACTTCAAAAGTGGGAGCCACCCCAGTGCAGTGTGACGGCTGATACCAGAAACTCCTGGGTGACTTGAAAGAACCTCCAGTTCTAGGAATTGAGCTCCCAGTTGGTGAAATACAGTGGGGATACCACTTACCACTAATTTATGTCTATCCTAACTTGGATGGTAAAGCCTTGAATATGTTCCACCCCCTTGGGCTCATTTGGCATTGGAGACGGTAGGAGTACCATCTGAATGCAGGGTCTCCACTTCCTTTCCTAACCTGGGCACTGGGATCCTCACAGGAGCTGTTGCTAGAGCACACAACCTGGGTCCAGGCCTCTGCCTCAGACATCTGTGCTGCATGGAGGTAAGGCCCAGCTGGCTCTGCCTGCCCCACTCCTCAGCCTGGAAAGCTAGGCTACATCATATGGTTTAGTCTTTAGTCGGGGACCTAAAACTCATCAGTTGTTCAGCCAACTGAGGCCACATCAGTCTCCACAGGATTCAGGGCAATTCTTAGGTGCTACCTCGACTCCCACAAGCAGTTTCTCTCAGCCCCCTTCCCATTGCTTTTAAAAAAAATTGATTTTAGAGAGGGAGGGGGAGACACTGATGTGAGATACACATCCATCTGTTGCCTCCTGCACGCGCCCCTACTAGGCATTGAACCCACAACACAGTTATGTGCCCTGACCAGGAGGAATCAAACCCATGACCTTGTGTATGAGACAACGCTTCAAACAAGCCACAGTGGCCAGAGCTGTTTCCATTGCTTTTATACAGTCTTAAAGCATCAGATGCAGACTTTGCATCTATTTAAATAATTAAATTTTTTCAGAGTGTAAGAAACTGATTTGTCAATTTGTTATTCCACTTTAAGTTTTTTCCAAAATGTTTTTGATTTCAGAGAGGGAGAAGAGATAGAAACAATGATGAGTAGGCTGCCTCCTGCACACCCCGTACTGGAGATCGAGCCCTCAACCCGGGCATGGGCCCTTATCAGGAATCCAACGTGACCTCCTGGTTCATAGGTCGACACTCAACTGAGCCACGCTGGCCGGGCTATTCCACTTATTTATGCATTCACTGGTAGATTCTTTTATGTGCCCTGATGGGATCGAACCCACAGCCTTGGCATATCAGGGCGATGTGATGGGCTAACCAACTGAGCTACCGGCCAAGGCTAACAATTCTTTAATAAAATACATGTATGAATCTTAAAATTGTCAACTAATGATAACTTCGCAATTTATCGTAGAACTCAGATTAGAATGCTTCAAGGTCAAAGTTTACCTTTGTGAGGTGGAAGAAGCCAGGGCAGGGGCAGTTGTCTTTGTTTTTTTGTGGGGTTTTTTGTCTTTGATTTCAGAGAGAGGAAGAGGGAGAGAAACAGCGACGACGAGTCATTGATAGGCTGCCTCCTGCACGCCCCCTGCTGGGGATCCAGCCCAAAACTCAGGCATGTACCCTGACTGGGAATCAAACCTCAGTCTCCTGGATCCTAGGTTGATGCTCAACCGTTGAGCCACGCTGGCCAGGCAGTCTTTCCGTTTTAATACTGGTGGAGTGGAAGCACTGTCTGGCTCTGACAGAATGTCTGCCAGCAGCCAGGCAGAAATGCCCTCTCATCTCATGGGCAGTGGGGAGGGAAGCATTTGCTAAGCACCCACCTTCAACCCCCTCTCCCGTGGCACATGCTGTGCTCTAGATGAGGAAATGCTCAGTTCCTCACCTGCCCAGGGGCAACTCAGCTGGTGCTGCTGGGTTAGGCGGCCAACCCAGGTCTATGGGCTCAGAACCCATGTTCTTTCCACCAAATTAGTGGTTTTGAGGCAGTGCTTTAGGGGTTCTCTGCAAACATTTGCTTCAAATGATTTTAAATATTAAAAATCATCTTTAATGTGTACACACAGGTGCAGAACATTCATTCAGTTAGGCTGCCTGAGTCCTCAGAGTAAGGCCTTCATTGCTGTCCTGTGTGGGCTTCTCAGGGTCACTGACCTAGAGGGCTCTAGTTCAGTGCTGTGATCACCAAGCCCAGCTGCAACTCCATGCTAGTGGCTTTCACCATAAAATAATTTTAGTGACTATAACCACTGGATGATTCTTACCTGCTAATATGGAGGATAAGGACTGAAAGCAGGTGTTGGATATTCTATTGATCTGTTTTATCAAGCATCTACCTCAGTCTGTCAATAACCAGAGATTGCAGGCAAGCTGTGACTGTTACCATCTGCACTTTTCTATATACAGTCAGGATTTCTTCTCCATCATACAAACAAAACAAATTCAGAAATAAATTGGATGCTAAGACAGTTCACAATTAATTAACCCATTTGCACTAGTCAAAAATGCTCTCTCCACCTCACCAATTTAGGACAGTGTTTTGACTTGAACTTAAGACAGTTCATGCTAGTCAATACATTTGTTTTATGTATTTGAAAAGTTAAAGGAAAAAAACCCCACTGGATTATAATATCAAAACCTTTGACTTTGGTTAGGAGGAAGAGGAGAGTTCATAGTTTAAGCCTTTTGGCAGCAACTACTAAGCTCGTCTCCAAGATTTCTGGCTTGGCTGACTCAGAGAACCAGGTTAAAGTAGTTCTTTATCTAAGGCCATCTTCTAAAAGCACAAGAACACTGGAGGGGTGGGGTTGGAAAAGAACTTTTTTTTCAAAGTTTGCTATTAATTCCTGGGTAACCCTGGATGAGGCTTTGCCGTGCTGTAATCCTCAGTTTCAACAAAAACCAGGAGGTTGGATTAAACCAATGATTTTAAGCACCAAAACCTTTTTTCAAATCAGGTCTTACCTGGAAGTCTAATACTGAATGGCTTGGGGGCTCCCTCCCCATGAAGCCTTGACAGAACAGCACGAAAAACATGAAACTAGGTAATCTAAGGTCACTTTCACCTCTTAAGTATTCCATACCCCCACCTCTGAAATACAAATGCTGACACCAGCTAACTCTTCCCACCAGGCCTTCTCTATCTCCTGGACAGCCTAAGGGGCTGAGCTATTTGTCCCTCATACCTAACACACTGGTCACAGCACTGACTAGAGAACCTGAACAACGGTCTGTGGGTGAAAATGACAAATTTATTTAGTTTTAAATGGTCACTGAGGCTACAGCAGAATCAATGCTGTTACAATAGGCAAGCACTTCTGACAGCAGCCACACAGTGTATTTCTTAAACAGCATCCAAGCCTCATCAGTTATGGGTTTTTTTAATCTTATAAATCAGTTGGGAAGCAGTTAAAGGCCAATTTTAAATGCCAATATACAAGAAATGTCACTGAAAATACAATTGAAATGCAACTGCTATGAGCACTGTTAAGAAAAATTAAGAACTCAAATATGAATGAAAAGACTAACTGGTAAATAAAATACAATAGCAGCATTTAAAACTTTGTAATTCCCATTTCAGAGTGCCCTTTCCCCTTCCCACACCTCCCCCCCCGCCTCTGTCCTAGCCTAGAACCCTGTTAAGACTGGGGTTGACAGCTGGTATCTGCACAGAACGTGCAGCAGATGAACTCCACACAGGAGTGGAACAAAGTGTCAGTGTAGTTATGTGCTCAGGACAAAGGACAGCGGGACTCATGTTTAAGAGTCAGAGGCTTAGGAGGGTTGCCTCCTACTCCTGCCCTTGAGAAATCTTGTCTGTAACCTCAACTTAGAACAAATGTTCCTAGAAAATGTGACTAAGCAGCTGAGACTCCTGCTGTTATCCAACTTCAAATGGAGAGTCATTTTGCCCCATAGTCCAGGGCCCCTTTTTAACCCTGCTGTTAGCCCTATCCTCAGCTAATGCAATCGGGTGGTGCAGCTGGGTACAGGTCACTTAAACCAGCTAAATGAAATCCTGCAAAAGCACCTTTAAATCAGTTCTCATTCTTAAAAGATCAATAGGGGTGAGGGCTAGAGTTAACTTCAATAGGCATGGGATCTCCTAGCCTCAATGTGCAGTGGCCAAGTACATCATCTAAAGGACAACTGCCTGGAGTCTCATTCTAGGGTATGCCCTCAATTCCCACTTGATATTTTTTAATAGCTAGAAATTGTTTAACAGATCCTCTGGTACTACTTTCATTTTCCTTTAAATCTGCCACAGTACCTTTTTAATTCTTAGAACATTCTTTGCTAACATAGAAATGAACAGGGAGGATAATAGCAAAATTACTGAAGAAAAAATTTTCTGTATATCATCACTAGAAAAGCCCAGTGGATTAATAAGGCAGCCCTATCATTTTTTGGTCTAGGATTAAGGAGCCCAAAGTACAGAAAGAAGGGAAATATTGAGAGAGTGCCAGGGTTGGAAAAGTCAGAGCAACTCAGTCACTGTTACTACCCCATTACTTCAGACCAAATTCCTCCACATGAAGAAAGCTCGCCTTGTCTTGGAGAACCGCATCTCTCCACATACAGCCATCTTCACATGGCAAGTCCTTGCCTTCGACCCACACTGTGCAGGTCTCTGAAGCTCTCCATCGATGGGCATCAACAGCCTTGTTAGGTTCTGCTGGTGTTTTAACCCACTGAGGGCTAAACCATTAGACCTCAGAAACAATAGGAACTATATGTAGACCTGTTGGCTGTGACGCACAGATTTTTTACAAATTGGTCTGAACACAGACTGTGCTCCCTGCTGGACTGAAGGCAGCTGAGATAGCACCTTCTCCTCCCAGAAGACAGGCTAATTTGCAAACACGGGCTGGAAGGCACTTGCAGCTCTCACGCTAGAACCAGCTGAGCTGTTTTTAAGTGCTTGTGTTCTAGGCAGACAGAACATCCAACCAGAAAGTGACCTGGAAAGGCTGCCTCAGAGTTATGGCCCTCAGAAATGCTCTGAGCAGGTCACTCTTTGACAAAGCCCAGCCAACTCAGCATGGAGATACTGGGCTGGGGACCCCAGAGCTGGGCACCACTCAACACCAACCTTCTCCAGGAAGAACTGTGTAACATACCTCCCCCGAGGGATACCCAGCAGTGACACAGGGGAAAGAAAACCCAACTCTGTAAAGAGCAAGAACTAGCCAAGACGTAATTAGGAGCTATGGCCTTGCTCAGCTGGCTGCAGATTTAAGAAACAGAGGTTCCTCCCTCTGTGGAGGGAGGAAAGAGACTTCTAGTGAGGCACATAATCCAATCACATCCAATCCAGTTTCTGCCCAAGGTCTCTGTCCATCCATACTCTCTCATCCAAGAACAACAGACAGAAGCACTTTCTAGCCACCCTCCCCCCAACATCTTTCACTCCACTGCATGCAGGACTCTGTGCTTAACCACTGCTACAGGTGCAGCTGATGTTCCTTGGGTAGATGGGGTTCAGGGACCAGAGCACTGGTTGCCCTGAAATCAAAGCAGCAGCAACAGGAAAAAAAAAGGGGGGGGGTGTAGCCTGGAGGCCAGAGGTAGTTTTAACTACTATTGATGCTCAGTTCTTCAGATAAGGAAGAACCACTTGATTGTTAGGATGCCCGACTGCTTCTCCTTTAGCTTGGGAAATGTTAGGGGCAAAACCACCAAGGAAATGTGTTTCAGTGCTTGGGCATCATGGTACAGTTCCTCGCCAAGGTCCAGAGTTGAAATCTAGTTTTCTTTTGCCAAAGTCCAGCTTCCCAGCAGCACCTCAAAATGCTTCTGTGTAAGACGGAAAAGGAATGAAGAGGGGATAAACCACAAAGAACGAATTTGGAACGTGTTAGCAAATGCTACCATGCGGACACTAAACTTTATTCACTTTATTTATATATTTAACAGTTCTAAAGTATTTACTTCTTGCTTTGACAAAAATGAAAAATATAGGAGCACTGACTGACTCCTCTTTAGGAAAAAGGGTTATATGTACAGCTACGGAGAGTTACGGCTCCTCCTTTACATACAAAGGAAAATATTAATAAAAAAGTGCTTCATTGATCAAAAAAGGGCTAAGAGCTGCAAGCATTTATTCACACTGTACATCAGACCCAAGAAACCCGTATCATAACCTCTTGGCACCTGTCACTAAGAACTGCACAATCTTCAATTAGACTGACTTCTCCCTATCTGCACAGGAAGACCACACAGATGCGGAGAACTACACCCTGTTTCACTAAATTCAAACTCCGAGCAACCTCCTGCCACTGGGAAGTCAGACACGCGCTCAGATGCTCTTGACTTTGCCTGGACTAGCGGTTGCTCCAGGGAAGGCTTCTGGGCCACAACTTAACCATACCCAGGCACACATAGGAGCCACCTTCCTGAGACAGAATTTGTCCTTGACCAGGGCACTGCTTCCAGAAAGGGTCAGAAGAGTTCCCTGGTCTCATCCCCACTGCTCACCACAATCTGCCCTGTTACCAGTTAGCAGCTTTTAGCAGAGCCAAGCATGGCCCTACCCCCGAGAGGGAGGGCAGGCACAAAACATGGATGCCAACCAAGATTACAACGCACAAACCTAAACTCTCCACCCCTCCCCCATACCCACCTCCATCACAAATATTCTTGATTTAAGGCTCTTTTGGGACCACATCAAAGCTTACTGAGGGAAGGTACCCTGAAGTGCCTACAGGCCACATCACTTCTTTAAGGACTGCAGAGTCACCAAGTGGGCCCTCACTGCTGGCCAGCAGCACAGGAGCAGGGCATGGGGACTAATGCCCCAAAGGGAGGAACAGGAGGAAGGCTGATTGTGTGGGACATGCCCCCTTTCCAGAGGCTTGCACTCTAAAAGGCTGATTCTACCCCTTAAGGGGGAGGTCCATGATTTGTGTGTTTTGGGAATGGGGAATTTTTGGAACCCTGAGTCTGGATTTCCCTGTGCTAGCTGTGAATAAGAGACTGCTTGGGGGACCAGGCCCCAGAAGGGGCTTCCAGGTGCCTGGGCTCAGGGCAGGCTTTGGCCTTGGCCACAGCAACAGGACTCTGGTCTGCACTTTTATGCTTGAAGCACAGGAAGCACTATACAGCCTGGTGGAGAGAGGCAGACCCATGACTGAAGGGAGCCCCAGAACAATCTGGATCAAGTTAAAAACAGAATCCCATGGAGAACAGGCTGGCCACCCATCCCCAGTCCCTTCCCTCTCACTTGCCTCAGAAGAACACCTTCCTTCCCCAAAGGGGGGGACCCTTTTACTATAATCCACTTACTATGTGCCCCTCCCTCCAAATGCCAATCCCACTCGTCTGTGAGGTGGGACTAGCCCGACCCCTTGCATGAGGGAGAGGGCACCCGGGGTAGTGCTCTTACGGAAGATGCTTCCAACCAGCTCTGATGCGGTGGCATGAGGAATGGTCACAAATGTTAACACTGCCTCTTCCCCATACATTATCTCAGGCCTCTACTCCTGACTCTGACCAGCCAGCCTCCTTCCATCCTGAGGAACCAAGCCAACCCTCAGCATCGCCTAACAACAGGCGGCTCTATAGTTACAGGGGGCCTGGTAACCTCTGGTATTCCATTAAAACCCTCCCCGCTTTTTTTCTTCAAGACAACTAGGGGATGTGTTTCTTTTGGGAAGGCAGAGGGAAGATGGAAAGCGGGGAGAAAAAAACAGGAAAGAAAAATCAATCTACAATCCAGTGGTACATCCCAAATTTCTGTCACTCTGCACAGGTGGTTCCAAGCCCCCATTCCAAAGTGCACGGGCCTCTCAGTCTGCCCAGGCTGTATGGGCCTGTCAGAGGAACAGCAGCTTGGCCTCTGCCTGCCCCAGGTCACTGAGCTTCAGTTTGAAGTGGCAGCAATGGGCTTATCCAGTTCAAGGTCAATGCTGGAGCTCGTGGGATGTAGGCTGCTATAGCAAGACTTGCATACTCGACTGGGTTCAAAGAGCTGTTGGCTGGGAACTGGAACCTTCTGGTTACAACAACTGGAGCAGAATACGTTCCCACAATTCCTTGAGATGAGAAGAAACAAAACAATGTTAGTTTTGGTAGCAGATATGGGTGGGGAAACCAACTTCAGAAGACAGGACTCTGTTGTATGTAATTCAGATGCACTGGAGACTCCTCTAAGAGTGAACCCTTTCATTTGTCTAGCTGAGAAAAAGCCAAATGGGGAGGGGAACTCTACCTAGCAGGCACAGCTACTTTCACTTGGCTGCCTCATCACTATGGCTCAAGGTTACCAGGTCTACAGGAGAATGTTGCTCAAGAGAGATCTGTGAAAACAAATGAGCCCAGGGCAGAAGCAGCTGCTAACTCTATGGATAAGTCCTGGCCCAGGAAAACCCAGTGGCCACACCCACCTGGGCAACAGCCTCTATGTAGCTTGTGATCACAGAGAGGCCAGAGTCCAATGGAACTCCCACAAGCCCCGCAGATGAGAGAAAATACCCTGCCCAGCTGCAGAGTGAGGAGCCTTGCCCAAAGGGCCACTTCCCCAGAGGCTCAGAGGCAGCAACAGCAATATGGGAATAGGCTGCTGCCACCTAGGACTGCTCTGCTTCCAGCATGCAAAGCCAAGAGACAAGCAACCAGTGACAGACACATGCTCAGGGTGAAATGACAAGAACACAAATGAACACATGTGCACACACATCCCCTTATTAGATAGGTATCAGTCAATTATGGCTCACTCCCCTGCCCCATGCATTTCCAGGGACTATCAAAGCTCTACCTGAAGACCTGACTGTACCCAGGCCCTATGCCTCCCCTCTCCTCCACTTGAAAGCTCGGCTCTGATGTGTCTGTGCAGCACAGGTCTGCACACCCAAACAGATACCTCTTCACAGCTAACAGGAAAGGATACTGGCAGAGGATGAGTTTCTGCCCACCTTACAAACCCATTTTTGCTGGGCCTTACAGGGCAAATCAATCCCCAAAAGCCCAAGAATAGGAGACTCCAAGGAGACTAACGCAGCCCACCAAAGACTCGGGGAAAGCAGCAAAGGGAAATTCTCCTTCTTAGCCAGCATCGCTCACTATTTTTCATTTACACTCCTCAGAATGCAAACCCACTACTGGATTAAGGAACACTTAGGCACAGAGGAGAGAATACTAAATACCCTTTCAGGACAAAAGAACACCACAAAAGGAAAGGTCTAGACACAGGGCAATGGAAGGACAGAGAACTAACACACACAAATCTTCCAGAATGCAGTAAGTACTTCCCAACTCTTCCGAAAAGCGTAAGTCAGTAAGAACCTGTGGTTACAGAGAAAAATTATCTAAATCTATTTCTGAATATTTACATTTATTTAACATACCTGCTAGAGTTCAGCTCAAAAGCCTGGCATGAATTTAACCAGTTAAGATTTTCAATCTAACTTCAGGGAATCCTGACAGACCCTAAGTGCAGTCTTCCCTTAAAGTCTTCCATGTTAAAACAGTTCTCTGGAACGACAACTTCTATTCATTTCTGGTCTCTCTCTTTTATTTTATTTTTAAAAAGAGCTGTTTGACTTAGAAGTTATAAGTATTATTCTGGCATCTAAAAGAATGATTGACCCAAACAAAATAGCTCTAAAAATCCAACAGGCTACTCCATGAGACCAGCCCCTGCAGAAGCACCGCTTCTTGTCACAAATAAGATGGCTGAGTTGACCTGTGTAGGCAGGTGGGGCATAAGGTCTGCAGCCTGACTCAGCCCTGATGGTCTCCTCAGCTGGCTGCTTTGGTTCTCCCCAAAGCCCACCTGCCTGCCTGTGCTCCCACCCCAGGTTACATCCCAATGAGTGCAGAGAGGGGGAAATGGCAGTGTTAGTGTGAAGTTATTGTAGATGTGCAGACATTACAGACAGGTTGTTGCAAATGCTCACCACGTTTGATCAACACGGTCAGTGTCCCTGCAAGGAGGGGAGAAAGAGCTCAGAGGAGAAGCCAACCAAAGACATTTGGGCTTGGGGTGCAGGGTGGGGAGATATACAGTCCTAGAAGTATCATTACTAGACAAAGAGGTGGTTCCATTTTCGATCTGGGTTCATTGAGGTGTGTAAGCTATGCCACGATTCATATAAACTTCCTATACCAAGAACACTGAACATCCTCCAGTCACCACCCCAGGTGGGGCAAAGCATCAGTAGCAACTCACTACCCAACCAAGAAGGAAGGAAGGAAGAAGTCAGGAGCCTAATGCATTAAAGACTATGTCCTCTGCTGTCCCACTACTATCCCCAGCTACTTTTGCTCACCACTGGCACAAGGAAACCGAGTTTGGGGTCAGGAAACAGGATAAGGAATAGGAAAATGAAGTTCCCTGACCACGGCTGGAAAACTACTTTTGCTCATAGCAGCCATGTTGAATAGGAAGCAATTTTATTTTAGGAATAAAAAACGGTTTGGTAGCTGTTGCCCCACCAATCTGGGAAGAAAAATAAAACAAAAAGGGACATAATTTGCACATTTCAAATTTTAGTCATGATCATTCTGAATTGGAAGACAGACACCAAATGCAGTTCTGCAAATACCAATTTCAGAGGCACAAAGCATGAGTAGGGGGTCTTACAGATCCTGGGGCCTGCCTTAAGACAGAATACTGCCAGCCAGATGCCTGCATCTCTCCAATCTACAGACTCCACGGACCAAATCTCAGCCCCACACCCTGGCCCACCCCACCACACCTCCCAGTGGCACCTGCAGTGGTGCTTCCTGCTGGCGAGCCAGAAGGCGCTGTCACACGCATAGCAGTGGGCAGCCAGGTGGTCAGGGAGCCAACGGGTCATCTGTAAAACAGATGGGGCCAGGTTAATGACAGGAAATGGACCCTTCAGCTGGAGCCAGCAGAGCCATGCTGCGGGCAGCAGGAGTCACAAGGACCACACTGGCTCTGGTGGCACCAGACCAGCAGGTCTGATGTCAGCAGTACAAGAAAGGCGTCCAAACCGTTTTCCTGGAGGGGACTCCAAACTCCCCTGAGATAAAATGGTAGGCAGCAGCAACTTGGGTCACTATGAGAGCTGGCAAAGCTCCAGTTCATATAGGCAATGAGAGAGGGCCAGCTTGCTTAGTCTCCCTGGCTCAGTAATTCTAGGCTCAATGGGGATTCACAGGCGCTGAGATTCAGAGGCTCAAGGCTAAGTGTGCTATGAGGTCATTCCTTGGCCAGGGGAATGGGATAGGGATGGGGATGGAGAACTGCAAACAGTTGCATGGATGGCACTCAGAACAGGGGCTGAGCCTGTACCTCCGTGTCCTGTTTATCCACCTGCTCCCAGCTGGCTTCAGAGAAAATCTCTGTGCTGCAGCGAGACAAAGAGTTCTGATCCAGATTGTTTTCCGAGTCGGGGATTGAAGTCTGTTGGCAAACAAACACAGCTGAAGAGAATGAACCTGGTCTCCTCCCAGAAGAAGAAAAGGCTTGGAAAAGAAGGGGGAGTACAAGGGACTTAAGGTGGGTCTGGGTGTTAAGAGCTGCCGAATCTGTAGGTACATGAGCCATCAAGAATTGGGTTGAGCAGGTACAGAGACAGGGTTGGGCTCAGCTGGAAGAGAATACACAGGGCTAAAGCTGTGTGCAGTGAGTCTGGATGGAACGACAGGTTCCAGAAGTGAGTGGGACAGAAGGACCAGGGTGGAACAGGAACTCAGTGTCAGCTGCTCCAGTGGGCCTGTCAATCCAACCCTGACACTTAAATCTGTGTGTTGAAACTGAGTGCTTTGGTCATGTCCTCCTTTCTCAGAAGGACTCTTTGAGATAATGAGAAATCATTAGTGTTAAGGAAAAACTGAGAAGCCAGTTTTAACTGAAAGTCATTGATAAGCCCGCCTTTAATGTACGCTGACTGCCTCAGAGCCAGGCTCACACTTGTACGCCAAAACCAAGTACTTGAACATTAGCACACCCAGTGAGGAGAGCACCTCCTTGAGAACCTCCCCGTAGGTACCCCCACTACCAGTTACTAGGCCCCATCAGTGCTAACTGGACAGTGCTAGAAACCAATCACTTCTCCCCGTTTCTACTGCCATCACCTGCCACAGGGTAGATACAAATATCTGTTAAAAAATAACTAAATCTTCACAGGCACAGCCCATGTTTGGGGCATGCAGGGGTGCTAATAGTTGACTAACTACCAGGGTAGGACAAGCACTACAATTTAACAGGAGTATCTGATGCCCTAAAAATGTCATTCTGCCCAGGAGTTCATGTCCTTCTTAACTTATGATCCTCTCTCCAAAGAGATTTGACTAACCATGTAATGAGCGCTAGCTCTCTTCCTTATTCTAACTGCCTAAACAGGATGTCCGTGGAAAACACGCAAAGCAGAAAGGAAAAAGAGGCAGGCTGCCATTCACATAGCTGAGGCTGCTCTCCAGCCTCTCTCAACAGGGGCACTCCTGTTGAGAGGTCCTGGAAAGAACTGGACCTTTCCAATTCTTTGAGAAATCTGTACCAATCACCATGCACCAGTCACAAAGGGTGTCCAGCCTCAGTGTGCCCTATTTCCTTGGGCCACTATGAAACAATATACTCACCACTTCATCCCCAAAGTCCCCATTGAAGCGTAGAGAGCTAGTCAGGTATTGGCTCTCCAGGCGACTCCTCAGCTCCTGGACTTGTTTCTTCAAGGTCTCCACTTCCTGTTGGTGGCCTGATTCAATCTGACGCAGGCGCTGTTGGATAGTGTCTGTGTACACAGGCATGCCATCGTCGTCCAGGTGGCTGCGAGAAGGCTGGTCAGGGCTGCCAGTTACAGATGGCCTCCCTGTCTGGCTGTGTAGCCACTTGTGGTGCAAGTTCCTCGAGTGTAAGTGGGCGGAGCTGCAGCTTGTGGCAGACAGCTGGCAGCTCAGCGAGTCCTTGCTCCTACCAGCCTCCCCATTGGCGCAGTGCCCATTGGGGGTGGGGTGCTTCTGGATGGTGCTAAGCCCTGGGGGCTGCTCTGAGGCTTTATTTTCAGTCTCTGGGACACGACTGCATACAAGCCCCTCTTTACATTCAGCTAAAGGCAAGGCACAAGGAGAATGTGCTGGGCTGTGGGTGCTGCCAGGGGAAGTCCTATGCACCACAGATCCCACTTCAGGCCTCTCAGCCAGGCTCTTCTCTGGAGACCTGGGTTCCATGGCTTGAGGAAGCATGTCCTTGCCACTGAGCCTACCACTGTTTCCTAGGCAAGGTATATGATGGCCTTGGGGCCCACTTTCTGATTTTACTTTCTCTTCCATTAACAAGTCCAAGGAACTGTCTATGTTTGGTCCTCTGCCCTCAAACGGGACTTGGGAGAGCAGCAGAGAACTTGACTGTGAGGTACCATAACCAATTTTTGCATCTACTGGGATTGTAATAATTGCTTCCTCCCTGTCCTCTGCGATAGCTCCTATTTGAGGCTGATCCACAGGGACCTCTTGGACATCCTCTCCCCTGGGGGGCTCTTGGGGAGAACTTGGAAGAACACTGTGCCCACCCTGTGGGTCAGGAATACCCTGTGGGAAAAGAGAAAGGCTGATGCCTGGAGGGCTCCTCAGAACAGCAGCATCCAGTGTTGGTGCTTGATGAAGTATAATGGCTGAGCCCTGCTGGTCCTTCCCCCTGCTTTCCTTTTCTAAGAGAGCCTCTTCTGTGACCTCCTGCATCTCAATACTCCCCCTGTGGGTAGTCTCTTCCACCCCACTCTCCTCTTTGGTGGCCTCTTGCAAAATGTTCTCCATCTGTCCCTCAGCCACTCCAGCTGCAACAGATAGCTCTGCACCACCGAGCGCTTTGGTTGGCTTCCCCAGGCTATCAGAATCAAGAGGCTCCTCTCCAGGACCAGCCAGGCTGCTCAATTCTAGTGAGCGCCTGTGCTGGTGCTCCTGCCACTTTTCATTCAGGCTTGGATCGCTACTGCGCCGGCTGGCTAGAGGCACTGTGTTGTCGCAGGCTGTGGTCAGATTGTCAAATGATCTAGTCTTTGGTAGCCTAAAAGAAAGGAATTTGGGGAAAATGAGACTCTGAGGCTGTTCAGATGGGAAGTAGGAAACAATAAATTTTAACAGGTTGTGGTTTCATAATTGGGTCCATTATAATTACTCAAGGAGCTATTGCATCTCTGAAGTGAGGTCAGACTTCTGGAAAGGCAAAGCTCTAGGACCAATCCTTCTTTAAGAATGCAGACTTCCTCTTTCACCACTCCTACCCCATGCCCGATACATACAAATAAGCTAATAGCAAATGCTGTTTTTAAAAGACATTCATGATACTGCTGTTTCTAACTGGTGGCAAAGGAAAGTAAGTACTGCTAATTTTCTGATACTATACTACTTTAAATTAATTATTTATCAGTCTAAATTCAAGCCAGAGGGTCACAAGGAACCCAGAGGATTTACTGCATCACTGAAAAACTGCTCGGTGCCTGCAGCAGAGTGATGTAGTGATGAAGTTAACAAAACTTCATGAAATGAGGCTCTACATATAGCCTTGTAGCCCAGAACCCTTATACCTTTCCTGAGGAAACTTCAGAGATCTAAGAAAACATGTGGAGCCAGCCAATGTTAGGATCACTGACTAACCTTGGGTGTGTCCTAACAGAGGAATACACCACACAAGACTTAAGGCCTTGTCATCAACCCTGGGCTCACCGGCTCAGGAGTGGATCATCAGGGCTGCTGCCAGGGACTGGGTATGGTGCACAGCTGTCATCCACAGGGGTGGATGGGGATGGGCAGGGCAGGTACACTGCACTCCACAGCATTAGGTTACGCACGTGACATACAGGGTACAGCACCTGAGGAGAGAGGAGAGGATACAGGTTTAAACAAGTCCTTTAGAAATGTCTAGAAATAAAGGTCAAGAACAAGCACCAAGCTGGAACACCCAACAGGTCCTAGCAAATCTCCAAAGGGAGTTAGCATCAATGGATACAAGTCTATCTCCCAAGAGGGCCTATATAAGATTAGTTTTTAGCAATAATTTTCACCTGAGAGGCTCTTGTGAGCATGAACACCTAAAGGGTTTTTTAAAAATCCATTTCTCAGGTTACCTTTACTGAAAGACTGACTTTCATCAGCTTAATTTGTTGCCTTACTGAATAAGAAAGTGAGCCATTTCACTAGATAGTAACTGTTCCCTGGTACAAAAACTTGGCTTAAGAAGGAACTGACCTATTTTATAGGGTCATTTAAATTAATCAAGTGAAAAGGAAGGAAATTTCTTCCTGTATTGTTACTTCCCCAACAGGCCCAGTGAGGGAGAGAGAGAAGCAAGTTACCCTAAATCTTTCCTCTCTACTTAAATGTAGTGAAAAGCACATTTATAGTCCAGCTAATTAGCCTCCTTTTGACTTCATTTAAGATGAATTCTGACAAAAGGAACATTACCGTATATCAACACACAGATATAAGTGCCTCCTTGTCTCTGCTTAACAGGTGTTCCTTTGAGGAACAAAGTCTTAGAGGGCCTGCCAGTTCTCCATGTACACACAGAATCACAAAGACACACACGCTAACGTCACACAGTTTTCTGCCCTTTAAGACAGAAACTGCAGTGGCTATCATCACCTGATGATACTGCAAGGGTGCTGGGGGCCTGGTGGCAGTTCCTTCTGAGCTACCAGGGGCATCCAGGGAACAACTTACGTGCCTCTACCATTCATTACACAGAACATGCTAGGAATAAGTTAGCACTGGTGGAGGTGCCAGAAAAGATTCATGTTTAGAATGGCAATGTAGAAATGTATATTAAATCAAACCACCCTGAATAAAAGTGGTCAGAAGCAGGTCAGAGCATCACCAGAAAGTAGGCCTTTCTTAGGACAGAGTGGTAGGAGAGAAAAAAAAAGGAACCAACCCATTCAGAATGTCCCCGCCCATAAATTCCTCCTGCTGATCAGAGAGGAAAGGCTAAAGGATACATACGGCTTCTGACTGAGAGGAATACAGTAGGTTTTTGAAAGCCTTGTTGCCTGCCCGAAGCAGCGACCACACAGAACATGTCCGTTCCTGAGTATGCTTTTCCCCTCTCTCCTTGGCGTTGTTGCACAGGAATGTTCCAAAGAGGCAGGAATAGGTATGTTGCACCAGTTTCACCTATGGGAGTCAAAATCAAGCAATAGGGTACACATTCTCTGGGGAAAGGTCTTCCCAGACATCCCTGAGAGCACTTCAGTTCATACTTGGTAAGGATGGGAGAACCAAGTAAAACCACACAATAGCCACCTCCTCACAACACCAATTTCAGAGTGTCAACCCCAACCACCATTACTCCTGAGTCAAAAGAGCAAAGACAGATAAGTGGCATACCCATTCCTCTTGCCTTCCTGACAGTCTCTGAGGTCCTAAGTCAATAGTCACTCTCCAGAGCATATAAACTGCATACAGGAGCAGGTCAGTGTGCAACCCAAGTCTGAACCGAGAGCACACTTCTAAACAACTTTCCATTCAACAAATGGTTACTGAGCATCTCACATACCCCAAATGTTTCTATAGGGCTGATATATAATAATCAGGTAGCTTTCCTACCCTGATGAAGCTTATTCTATTTGTGAAAGAGGGACGACCAGTGCTATGGACAATAATGAGGTAGAGTAAGAGGGACAGGGCACACGCAGGGCAGTGTGGGAAAGCCTCCCTGGCCCAAGACCTGATGGGAATTAAGAGAGCAGGTCATGGGGGTATCTGGAAGGGAAATGCTCAACAGAGGTAACAGCAAAAGCACAATGGTCTTAAGGTAGTGTATGCTTGTGATTTCTGAGGAATAGATGAAGGCCAGTGTGACTAAAGGACACTGCATAAGGAGAAGAATGATAGGAAATGAAGCTAGACAGGTAACCTCTAGGGGAGACCTGCAGGCCATCTTTAAGGACTTTGACTTTTACTCTGTAAAATGGAAAGTTGTTGGAGGTTTTTCAGCAGAGGAATAACATGCCTGTATTGTGCTTTAGAAGGATTCCTTTGGCGGCTGGATTAACTCTCTTGAACTGGGGCAGGACGTGATGGTGGCTTAGACCAGTGTGGAAACAACAGAGACAGCAATAAGTAATCAGGTTTTAGATATATTTTGAAAGCAGAGCTGCAGAGTCTGCTGACAGTCTAAATGTGGAATATGAAAGAAAGAGGAGAGTTGAGGATGACAACTTTTTTCTCTAAATAAATGGAAGGACTGAATTGCCGTTTGGTGAGATGGAAGACTTCTGGAAGATTAGGTTTTGGGGTAGGGAGATGTAGAAATCAAGAACTAAGTTTTGAAAATGTTAAGTGTGAAATACCACTAAGACATTCGAGTTGAGATACTAAGTAGAGTTGGATATGTGAGTCTAGAGTTAAGTGGAGAGGTCTGGGCTGCTGATGGATAAATGTGGGAATCAGAGAGCAATTAAAGCCACTGGAGTGGATGAAATTCCTAGAGAGGAAATAGAGAGAAGCAGCCTGGAGACTGAGCCCTGGGGCATTCCAAAATTCAGAACTGGGCAGGTAAGGAGCAACCAGCAAAGGAGACAGGACCAGCTGGTGAGGTAGAGAAAAACTAAGAGAGTGCATGCTGAAAGTCAATTGTTTCAAGTGTTTCAAGAAAGAAGTGATTAAACTGTGCTAAATATTAATGATGGATCAAAGATGAAGACAGTCAAAAGGTACAAACTTCCAGTTATTAAATAAGTTATGAGGATGTAATGTACAGCATGGTGACTATAATACTGTATTGCATACTTGAAAGTTGAAAAGTTCTTATTACAAAAAAAATAACTATGTATGGTGATGGGTGTCAACTACAATTATTGTGGTGTTCATTTCACAATATATACAACTATCGAATCATTATGTTATATCCCTGAAACTATGTTATATGTAAATTATTCCTCAATTTAAAAAAAGAGATGAGTGTACACGGGCTGATGGAACTTTAAATGGGAATTAAATATTTTTTAAAAGATGAAGACTTAGGGAAAAAAAAGATGAAGACTTAGAGCTTATCACTAGATTAGCAACATGAAGGTCACTGGTCACCTTAACAAGAGCAGCTCTGATAAAGTGGTGGGGTGAACACCTGACTGGAGTGGGTTTAAGAGAGAATGGCAAGATAAGATTTTGAGATAGTAAATGTAGAAGACCTGAGGAGCTCTGCTGTGAAGAAATGAGATAATAGCCAGAGGGGGGTGCAGGACTGAGAAAAGTGTGATGAGAGCCACTACACCATGTTTGTATGCTGATGGTAGAGAGGGAAATATGCCAATGTACAAGGCAGAGAGGAAAAATGCTGGAGACATACAGCTGAGCAAAGGAGAGGAGACAGAAGCTGGTGAACAAGTAGAGGGAAGGAGGGGCTGGAAAAAGGAAGGATAGTGTGTTCTTTGTCAAAGGGGAGGGACAAAGAGGGTGGGACAGATATAGGGGGTTTGGGAAATGAATTGCAGGGAGCAGAGGACATTCTATTGTTTCTATTTCTGGCTGCTATTTAGGCCTCCTATCATCCATTTTAAAAGCTTAGTTTAAACCAATTCAAAGATTATACAAACCTAGTACACCTGGATTCAAGGGGAAAACACTTGTTTATTATTGTGGGGGTTTTTTAATTTTAAAAATGGGAGAAAGAATGGCCCGTTAAATTCTAAAAAGGATACACAGTTTCAAGTGAAAACTGGCCCACTAACATTGCATTGACATCCCCACGAATTTAGAAGGTCCCCAAAATAAAGAATCATATGCCCAAACTCACAAGGAATGCTTCATTGAACTCAAAAGAGCAAGGAAATTGCCTCTGAAGCTGATGAACGCAGTCAAGCCACTGCAGAAACACTGGGCAACGCTCGTTTAGATCATCTGAGTTTTCCCCATGACCACACCGATCAGCAAACTTGTGGCCAAAATCTAGCCACTCCATCTCCACGAGGACCTGGAAACCCTGCAGGGAAGCACCCAAGAGAGACCATTTTGTGCTTGTCTATCCAGATTGTGACAGTCCTGAACCTGAAAAGGGTACACTAGCAGCAAACCCTTATAACAGCCTCCTTCTAAGCCCATCAGAAGCAGCCTTGGATCTGGTGCCAAGGCAAAAGGCTCCAACCCTGATAAAACACTTAAGTTTAAGTCAATTTTCCATTCACTCAACCCCATTCCATAATCAAAAGGGTATTGCCCGGCCGGTGTGGCTCAGCAGTTGAGCATCGACCTGTGATCCAGGAGATCGAGGTTCGATTCCCAGTCAGGGCACATGCCCAGGTTGTGGGCTCAAAACCCAGTCGGGGGTGTGCAGAAGGCAGGTGATCAATAACTCTCTCATCATTGATGTTTCTATCTCTCTCTCCCCCCTCTCTTCCTCGCTCTGAATTCAATAAAGACATATTTTTTAAAAAGTGTACTAACTAAGCCTTTATCTTAGCCTTTCTTGAGTTAATGTGTATTTTTAGCCTCTTCCACTCACTATATAAAAGTCATTTTTCCTTAAGTTTTTTTACTTTTAAATTTCTGTCTTTCATGTTATACTTACAGAGAAAGTCACGTTTGTAAAATCTATTCCTAGCCCCTGATTTACATGTATTTTAGGGTACATATATGGTTTTTCCTACATCTTCAACCCAACAGCTTATTTCAGAGTAGAGCTCTTTCTCCAAAGAATACTCTGTGGTTATATCGAGGACCATAATATACCAAGATCCTTCTATAGAAGCCCCATTTTCCAGGGGTAGGCAAAACTTTTCCAAGTAGGTAGACTACAAGGGAAAATGTCTGTATTCTCAATACTTTGTATCTACAATCTGCCCAATTTAAGAGACAAGAACTATGGTAGGCACCATCACAATTTATCTGAAGGTAAAGGAGCAATGATTTAAAAACAAGAAAATTTCACTTTCATTAGACCTAACCACATGACAACTGATAAAACCCTCTAAGGCAGGTGTGGGGAACCTTTTTTTCTGCCAAGGGCCATTTGGATATATCATTTGCGGGAAATACTAAATTACCAACTTAAAAATTAGCTATGAAAAAGGCTCCTAGATTTATTGAATTTTGAGTCCCGCCTGCAGTTGCCTTGGCAGGGCCAGACCAAATGATTTCATGCGCCAGACATTCCCCACCCCTGCTCTAAGATGTCCCTTACTCACCCTGAAGTACCAAAACCTACTCCCTGGATGCACCCACCTCTATGGTTCGGTAATAAGGGTCCAGCAAGAGCTTAGCCAATGCCACAATCTGGGGGGTGCGGTCCCAGCCATCTGAGCAGTGCACTAGCACCGGTCGCTGATCACGATCCACAGCGTGCACTACCAGAAGTGCCGACTTCAAAAGCACAGATAGGTGATGGAGCCATTTTGTGCTTTCAAGAGCTGAGAGCCAACTATAAAAATAAAAACAGAAGGGGATAAGGAAATGCTGACTTTTCTGATTTACTTTATTGCATCATGCCAAATACCTGTCAAGTTAAAAAGCAATTCCCAAGTTAAAAAGACTTTTCCCTTCAAATAAAACACTGCCAAAACAAAGAGGTTTTCTGTCTGTTTTATAAAATATACAAAGATGATACCCAAACCCTACTATGCCTTAGATACAGGACAGCCATTAATAGGACCACCTTTTGTTGCAAAAATCTTACGGCTAATTTCCAAGAGAATTAATATTTTTCAGTCCATGGTAGCATACACAGTTTTTAAAAAAAATTTCTTTCTGGAATCTTCTCTTGAAGAAAACACAGCCACTTTTCTGAGATGTAAAACAAGATATTTAGATATTTATATTTAATGATCAGCAACTTTACCCAACAAGTTCTCAAAAAAAAGTACAGAAAACTCATGAAAACAAGTATGTCTAGTTAGCCGGATGCCACATTCAAGAACGGTTCAAACAACATCTGCTACCCCACATCCTAACACCTACCACTGCTCAATTATTAGGCCCAAACTAATAATTTAGACTCATGCAAACTAGTACACCAATGGCTACACAGTATTACTGGGCTTAAAAGACTGGATTCAGCAGGGATCCAACAGACCCTTTTTTCAAAAGACCTTTAGGAAGTATCAGATCACAAGAATTGCCCCCTTGAGAGTAATCACAAACTGATCACACTTGTTTTTTTTAACTCTGTGGACAGTTTGTTTCTTGTGCTCTATCATGAATTCCATTACCACCCCCCACCCCACACCACCCCCAAGCTCTGATTTCTCCAAAATGCAATCAGGTTTGTATTAAGATCACAGTCTAGCCCTTTAAACACTGAGTCAGAGGAAGGAAGAAATACTTCTGCCAGGGGGCTCTGAGAGGGCTGTTGCCAAGACTACTATAAAAGACTATTAAACTTCAGGGAATGAGTGAATTTTTGGAATAGTCCAAGGAGGGGAGGTAAACAGACAACAGAATGTAGTGCATAAGCACTGGTTTCACATGGATTTGGTCTACCAATCAGACTCTAGATCCTCAGAGGGCGGACACTGTATCTCAGGCATAGCTGAACCCCCAGCACAGTGCCTAGGATACAGTGAAGATTCCTAATGTTCAAACCATGGGTAAAAAACAAAAAGCAAAACTCAATCTCAAGACTTTCTAACTCCTGATAGGTACCCAGGAAACATTTTTTTGCTAGTGAATAAATTGTTTATTCTCATTCCTCACATAGTCTTGAAAGAAACTAAAAGATAAGGCTTAGGAGAACAAATACTAAATTATTTCCTGGCCCCTAGAGAAACAGTAAATGAGAACTAGTGTAAGGTTCTCCTGAACTCGACTAAATTATTCATACATACCAGTTGGTGGTATCCATGCCTAACAGAGAAGCTGCACTCCAAAATCTGCCAACCAAGGAGGTGCTGAGAGACTCTACACTCCCTGTCCTATTCTAAAACTGAAGTAGAAATGCCATACCCTAGCCCTCCACAGCCACAAACAAGTGTTGGGAGGCTTGTTTATAACTTGTCCCACCACTGCCATAGCTTCTTTTGTCCTCAAGGGAGGCTTCAGTATAGCATTATGACTTGCCGCCAAAGATGAACAAAGCCAGAAGGGGGTTGGCAGACTGAGTGAAAAAGGTGAAGGGATTAAGAAGTACAAATTGGTAGTTACAAAAGTCACAGAGAAGTAAAGTACAGCATAGGGAATATAGTCAATAATACTGTAATACCGGTATGTGGTGCCAGGTGAGTACTAGAAAAGTTGGGAGGGAACACTTTGTATGCTAACCACCATGCTGTACACCTAAAACTAATACAAAATAATACTGACTGTAAAAACTGTAATTGGAAAAAAGTTAAAAAGAGAGACAAAGCATTACCCCCTTCTTTAATAAAATCCCCCACGCATTCAAGGCTAGTGTTAATTACATCTTTTTTTACTTTGAATTTAAAAAATAGCTTGCCCTGGCCAGGTAGCTCAGTTAGCTGGAGCATCATCTCGTATACCAAAAAGTTGCACGTTTAATTCCCAGTCAGGGCACATACCTAGGTTGCATGTTCAATCCCCAATAGGGGTGCATATGGGAGGCAACTAACCAATGTTTCTCTCTCACATCGATGTGTGTGCCTCTCTCCCCCTTCCTCTCTCTAAAAATCAATAAAAACATATCCTTGAGTGAAGATTTAAAAAAATAACTTTATAATGTTAATATATGGAAGATTAGAGATCAGGTAGTGTTGATTCTATCCCTTTCATTTTATAGATAGGAAAACTGATACCCACAGATCAAGCCACTTGGCCAAAGTCATAGTCAATTAATGGCAGATCTCCCGAGTCCTCCTTTCTATGTCCCACCTTTAAGGAAGAGAGTGCTACTAGCTGGGTTCTGTAAATGTACAGCAGATGCAAGTTACTAATCCCCAGAGCAGAACAGCAAGCTCATTTCTTCAGTCAGGCTTTTCCCCAAGGACAAGTGCTTCACCCTCTGGGCTGATTGCAACTGTGATGAATTTAATCATTTGCTACCAGAGTTAGCACAAGTGCTTCAGGCAGCTATTTGATTTAATAAATCAAATACAGGATGCTGCAAAACTTGATGTGATCGTGAGATCTACTGAATAGAGCCCAAGGAAACAGCTATGGGCTCCAGCACAAATACCAGAAAAGAGAAAATTCTATCTTCTTTGGCACCATTTCTGGCTTCCTGAAATGTAAAGCAGGTGCTTTTAAATATTTATCTGTCCATATTTGTTTTACAGAGCATTCCTCCTAATTTATCTTGTATTCAAACAGTTCCCTTGGGAAGAGGGGGTGTTATTTCACCTTCCTCACTACAAATGCCAGCCATTCATTTTTAATAAGCAATAATAATCATGGTAATGTTCTTAGTAAATCAGAGAGGGTAGTTTAGAAATCAGAAGCATATGTAAAAGGAACTGACCTAATGGCAAGTTTAAAAAAAGTTTAACCCTTTTTAGAACATGAATAAATTCTAACTCTTCATGGTAAAACATCCCAGTTCATAGAAGATAAGCGTCACTACAGGACATCAGAAACCAAAGAATTAAATTACTCTGAGCCAAAAACAATGTGGAAAAGAAGGAAGAGGTTCCAGGAAAAACAGGAAAGCAATGCTGAGGTTTGTTATGTGCTGTGCATTTTAAATCTTTCAAAGGGTTACATTTTAATCCCAGCTCCTCATTTATGCTGCCATGCTCCTAACACAGAAAGAATACCGACAGAGACTGACAGTAAAACTGAAGTTTACCAAGAAATAGAAGGAACCTCTGAACTCATTTAAAAAAAAAAAAAAAAAAGAGGGCAATGCAAAATTAAAGCCAAGGCCAAGGTCTTACTTTCCCGGATCTGGCATCTGTGTGCACAGCAACCGCAGAGACTGAAAACTCCTCCGAATTGAATGAATATTTGCCATCCCCATAAACACAACTTCACAGTTCGGGTAATAGTCTGGAGAAAAAAACAAACAGTAAGTAGAACACAAATATGTTAAATTTAAAGCCCACATAGCCAAATTTAAAAGCAGCAAAATGGCTATCAATAAAACCACTGTAGCTGCTAATGAAACTGCAGTGTTTTGAAGCCTATATTAGTTCAGTCCTTTATTATAAGAGAGAAACAGTGCTTGAATTTTACCTATTTTTGCAAAAAGAAAGGTTAGATTTGTGAAGATACTGACACAAAATAGAAGCTATTACTTAAAAAACAAAAAAAACAATAAAAGATCTATACTTCCATCTCACTGTAGGTTTACTTCTTGGGCCTCAGCTAACTTGTAGCTCTGGAATCTCTTTGAAAAGAACCTGGCAGACCAATGCATTTGATGCATTCAAATTTCACTCTGGTACCACTGCTTGTAATTTCCAGCTTAGATCACATCTCAATAAGGAACTTAGTGCCTCTACTTGCTCCATCCAACTGGCACCA
The DNA here is from genome assembly GCF_964146895.1 of Miniopterus schreibersii. Taxonomy (NCBI): domain Eukaryota; kingdom Metazoa; phylum Chordata; class Mammalia; order Chiroptera; family Miniopteridae; genus Miniopterus; species Miniopterus schreibersii. The sequence continues at coordinate 16,195,332 of NC_138122.1, forward strand.
AGAGGGTCCTTCTTTGGAGAAAACCAGCATTAACACAAGAGGCATGTCATAGGTTAGGAGGAGATAGGCGCTTTGCTAGTTTTATATTTACTGCTTCAATTTCCACACCAGGTTTTCTAAGCAGAAGCCGTGTGAGAAGTTTTCTGTGAGACCAGTGATGAGCAAACCCATTTGATAAATGCAACAAAAAGCTCTCAGAAGGCTGAGAAATTGAGCCAAAAAGCAGCAGCTTCCATATATGAAAAGACCTTATTATGGGCAAGGACTGACTTTCCTTATCATCTAAAGGTTGGCACAGGGAAGGAGGATTATTTGGTTTCACTGCACTTCCTCCTCCATTTCTCCCCTGAAAAGAGCATAGTGTTAAGAATCCAAAGAGCTCTGGCTCTCTCAAGGCAGGCTGGGGAACATGGTTTGCCATTCATTTCATATTAAGAACTGAGACCCAGTTGGGTACAGGCTGGACTCACAAGGAAAGAATGTTGGGGGACAAAGCACGTACACCTCACCTGGGCATTCACAGCCTCCTCCTTTGGCGCGGTTTGCAACAGCTGCAGCGTAGGAACGTGCATCCAAGATCAAAAGCTTCTGAGGTTGGATGGCTAAACTCTCTGCTCCTGAAGCATTTGACAGAGAAGAATCTGGGAACAACCAGGAGTGAGAAGGAAAAACTAAATGAACCTGTCTCTTCCAGAACTGTGCAAAGTAAGAACCATAGACACATATTATAGTACACCAAAAAAAAAAAAAAAAATTAAGTGAAATCCCTAACCAGAACTCCTGATACATAGACTTATTTTTGTTTTCTATTTTGTCTATAATCTCCTATATCTTGTTTCTACAACGGTAGTCCTTTAATGAAGCCTGGGGAAATTTTCCCCCATGGTCTGGAGACACTGCAGGTCCCCAATCACATATTTACTCCATTTTTGTCATTATGGCAAGAAAAAAAAGAAAAAAACACTCTAGTCTTCTTAAATCAAGTTTGAAACAAGGGGTCTTCCAACAATCCGATCAATTGGAGCTTTGCTCTCTCTTTTCTATGAAACAAAGTCTATGTGTTACAAGGACAAGGCCATTTCAAGAAAAGGTTCTCATATGCTATGAAAATTGCTGCCATGGGTCCAGGGAGCACCTTACCAAACTCCACATCAGAAAGGTCTCCTGTAGTGGGCAAGTCTCGAGAACTGTTCCTAGTTGACAGCTTGCTGCCACTTGATCGGGAGTCAGAGGCACAAGCTTTGGCTACAGACTGCACCAGGTGCTCATCATCAGCATTTCGCCAGCCCCACCAGCTGACCTCTGGCTGTCCACAGCGGGCAATGACAGCTCCATTGCTCTGGTGCCTGTGCAGGGAACAAGACACAACAACTATACCATCCCAGAGGCCCCATTCAGACGCTCTGTGCTCATACCAAAAGTGAGGTCGTGGATTTTAAACACCTTAATGAATAGCCTGACTATAGAGTGATGGATTAGCTTCAAGTCCTCTCAGGACAGAAATCTTTTATAGTAACAAGAATAAATAACAAAACCTACCTATCTGGACCTTTCTCAATTACCACACCATTTTAGAGATCTTTGTAAAGTTACCAACAAAATAATAAATGTATATTCTTAGAGAAAACAAATCAATATTCATAAAGCAAATGTCTGTATCTTTAAATTTATTTTTGGAAAACCGGGTAAAAAATAATCTACAAATACTACACCAGTCAATGATGAAGCATCATTCTCTCCTTTTTATACTGCACCTGAATAGCCTGGTAGTTCCCGAAACAAAAAATTTGTTTCCTCACCGACTTCTGAAGGCCCACCGCAGCAACTGGCTGGCTTGGGGATTATCTTCAAAATAAGATCTCACCTTTGGGACTGAAACACTTACCTGGCCCACAGAGAACTGCTTGACAAAATCTCCTGAGATTTCCTGAGTTGCAAACTGCTCTTATTATAGGCAAATAGCTCAGTGAGCCAGCTACCCTTCCTTAAGTTCTCAGAAGGAAAGGACAACATAAACCTCAATAAGCCATCTTCTCAAAGATCCTTTTCCAAGAAATAACATCAGAAATACTACTCATAGTCTACTTTAAGATTCTATTAACCCTTTGCGGTCGTATGTCTGCTCTCAGCCACCAAAGCTTTTTTATCGTTCCGGTCGTATGTCTACTCTCAGCCACCAAAGCTTTTTTACTGTTCTGGTCGTATGTCTGCTCTCAGCCACCACAGCAAGGAACCGTACGAATCTTAACTCTATTCATTCATGTATCAGTTCATAATTTCTCTGAAAGCTCTTAATTCCGACCAGTACGACACCCTTGTCCAAATTTAATATGACCGCAAAGAGTTAAAACCCAGTCTTTTCCTCATTAAGAATTTCAGTTAGGCAATCTCAGCAATTAAAAGGTTATAAAGTAATATTTGGCAACCAAGAGGAATGAAGTCTTAACACATGCTCAAACATGAATGAGCCTTGAGTATGTTATGCTAAGTGAAAGAAATCAGTCACAAAAGGCCACGTTCTGTATAATTCCATCTATATGGAATGTGCAGATTAGGCAAATCTAGAGACAGGAAGTGGTAACTCAAAGCTAGGGGAGTTGAGGAGGGACTACTAATGGGTCTGAGATTTCTTTTTGGGGTGGTGAAAATGACTAAAACTGATTGTAGTAATGGCTGCACAACTCTGAATATTAAAAAAAATCACTGCATTATATATACACACTAAAAGGGTGAATTGTATATGACATCTCAATAAAGTCTCAATAAATTTTTCTTAAAAAAATTTTTAATATATCTCTTTATTGATTTCAGAGAGGGGAAAGGAGAGGGAGAGAGAGAGAGAGAAACATCAATGACGAGAGAGTCATTGATCGAGCCCACAACCCGGGCATGTGCCCTGATCGGGAATCGAACCCTGATCGCCTGGATCCTAGGTTGATGCTCAACTGGTGAACCACGCCCGGCCGAACAATAAAGTCATTTTTTAAAAGTTATCAAAGTAATTAGTTCACTGTAAAAATAAATTAGAAGAATAAAGAACTAGTAAACAAAAATTTAATTCTATATCCTAGAGGTTTAAACCATCAATATCTTACCTCCCATTAAAATTATTTCTAAACACATATATGCACACACACATATAACGCATATGTGGAGGACAGATGAATTTAAACAAAACATACTATTGAATCTATTTGTCTTCAAGGAATGATGTGAGAAAGATTTTTGTTTTAATCCTAAAGTTCACAAGCAATAAATTAAATTTGGTAATAATCAAATTCCACTGAATCTACCAGTTTGTTTGTAGTTTTTAATATATTTTTGTTAATTTCAGAGAGAGAGGAAAGGAGAGGGAGAAAGACATAGACACATCAATGATGAGAGTCATTGATTGGCTACCTCCTGCATGCCCCCTACTGGGGATTGAGCCTGCAACCCAGGCATGTGCCTTGACTGGGAATCGAAATGTGACTCCCTGGTTCATAGGTCAATGGTCAACCACTGAACCACACTGGCCAGGCAGTTTGCTTGTAGTTTTTAAATCCTCCCTTACTGGGAGAGAAGTGCTTGCGTATTGCCAACACACTCAACTGGCTTACCTGCTGAGTGGAGCCAAACTAAAAATACCTCACTGGTTCTTAAAATGCCTACTAGCATATGATAATAAGTGCTGGGTAACCAATGAGCTGATTGATGCCAAACCTCTAAGAAGTGGCTTGGCAGGGTCTTCCCTGAACATCTTTCTCTGCAATGCTTCCCAGCAGTGCCCAGAAGGAACAGTAGATGGCACTCTTCATCCATTAAGGGCTATGACATTATAGTACCTAGACTGCAAGTGAGCTACTGCATTAGGCAGTTTTCTGCAGTCTTCTAAAATGTTTAAGATGCATGAAAGAGAACTAAAACACTAAAGCTAAAAATCACTAAAGAGTATTTCTATCATTTTAACAAACAGAAACAAAAAGTATAAAAATTAAACAATGAAATATTTAAACTATCCCTAAGTTGGTGTTAGGCAAGCTTCCAAAATGACTAGAACTTTCTAATTATCACTCAATGCACAAAGAGAGGGGCTGTGAATTGCACTACAGAGGGGTGGCCTTCACACCATCTTGCTGTGTTAGAGCAATCTCTGTCTTCAATGATAAATCCAATTAAGCACTCTCTTATTACAGTAGGAGAAAGCACTCATCAGGCACTGGTTCAGTACAGTGCTGTCAAGTAACTGTTGCTAGCAACCTCAGGAATCATTACTGCAGTCTACAGACAATTAAATTCAGTAAATGGATGGTGGATTCAGAAGCATCCTGCCACCCAGGATGGCAAAGCAAGGAGTGCTAGAGTATCCCAAAACATTCAACTACCTCAATCTGACAACACAATCTGGAGTTCAAAGATACAAGACAAGTTCTGAAACAGGCGAGTTCCTAGAAGCCTGATTTTACGTGGACTACACCAAGAACTTTCATTTGTAATCTTTTGAAAGCAGAATTTCTGAGAAATTGCAAATTTAAAAAATTCATTTATGCATACTCTATGGTCTCCAGAAAGGGTAAGGGTGAGGGGAACCCACACTCATGCTCTCTAGAATAAATTTTAGAAGGGAAAAAAGGCTTTCTATGTTTATTCTAAGAAGTTTTTCTTCAACCTGCACTTTTAGGCTTCTCTCCCAATAGGGAAAATTCACCTAAAGCCCCTTATTTTGAAAATGAGAGTCCTTCCCCCTTATGCTCAGTCAGAAAACCACACAAATGCCAGGGTTGCTGATCTAACACAGTTGCTGGCGACAGAGCAGCAACTGGCTGCTTTCCCCATTTGAGCTGGACTGATCACTGATAAGGCTCATGAAACCTTTCAGCTTTCACTGCTCTCTAATTCTTGTGTCATCCTTACCACTTGAGTGATAGGTAAATTTGGTGACCTACTTTTTCTAGGGGTGTCTGAAACAACAGTGATGGAATTGAGACTGAAAACTTAATGGGTTCCACTGGGCCAGAAGCAAATACTTTTTCATCTCTGTCTATTCAGGGTGGCCATCAGAATTTGCCTTCAGCGGACTAAATTAACAATTCAGTGGGAATTACAGAGATAAATCCCTTCCTACAATTTTGAAATTTCAATGGAACACCTCTTGGCATGAAAGAGTTTTAACTAAGCCTCATTGATTTGGCCCAAATTCAAGAAGAAACCAAAAAGTCCAAAAACTGGGAAAATGAAATAGAGTATGTGAGTATTACAAGATGATATCTGAAATAGTTCCAAAATAAGAGGTAATGGCTTCTTAAATTTTTAACAGGATTCTGTGAGAACTGAGATAGTCACTGAATTATAAAAGCAGCCATCAGGAATACAACCTATTCCAGATACTGCTTAGAGAGGTCCAGTGTTTATAAATTCATTCAGACATCTAGCATACTGGCAAAGAACATCATTCCTATTTTACTAATTAGGAACAGGCTGAGGTCAGTTAAGGAACTTACTTGAGGTGCCATAGCAAGAAGTATCAGAGAAAAGACTTAAACTCCAAAATCTGTGCTTGTCATCACACCACCATTCCCTTCTAGAACTTGCCTCTCTGCTGGCAACCCCAGGAATCATTACTGCAATCTACAGACAACTAAAATGCATGCTGGATTCCTGCCTTTGATTCCTAAGATTTCTATTCTGCCAAGATCTTCTATCTAGCCTTCTTCTCTAAACGCTCCTTCTCAAAGCAGAGCTCTTCCAAGTGTCCAAGTTTTTCAACCACAAAGACAATAACAAATGACAACGCTATACTCCCAATTGTCACTTTTGAGGACACATCTCCATTGAAAGGCCAACATCTGAAGCTAAATGCAGCAAGCACGTTATCTTCCCATAAAATGACAGGAGGATCTTAAAATAGCAAGACCAGCCACTTTTCTATTAAAAAATTTTTTAACAGTGTCAATGTTATCACCAGCTAGTGTTCTGGATATAATAATGACGTGTATGTGACTGAAAGAGCAGCTTTAGCAATAAGGAAGCACAGAACTGCCTGGAAAGTTTCCTGAACCCTCCTCTCCCTCCCTTCCCAGGTTAGCAGCATCAGAGGCAGCAGACCACTTGCAGCGGGCAGTAGGCCAAGCTTACTTACCTATATATGACAGCAGGGATGCGCTTCCAGGACCTGAAGCTTGCTACACTTTCTAGTTCTTTGTCAGTGATCCAGGCAGGCACTATGAGCTCCTGTGGATAGCTACCACATAGCCTAACAGAAAAGGTGAAAAAGAGGGAAAGACACTAGGTGAATCAGCAGAAGGATGTTCATCAAACTACCCCAGAGCCAGTTAAAAGGCAGTGAGGAACATTACTTGAGTCTTGGCCTGCTCAGCAGAATGGGATGTCTCAAGTGTTTACTTATATATATGTCAAGTGATACTATCTTGGATTGTTCCACTTGATACTGCCTTTTGGGAATCTGCCAGTCTTAACTATCAATGAAAAAAAAGGAGTTGAGAGGCAGTTACTCCACTGTAACTCTATGTTGTAACAGATACACAGGTCATTTCTAACTACACAAGTGCCCAGTCCAACTACAGAAGTGAAAGTCTGTTACCTCTACCAGACCCTCAGTCTTTCAGGCTTTTGTCAAAATGAAACATGTAAAGAAGGGTAAGAGCCCACAATTTCAAGTTTCCAGAGACCTCAGAATTATTAATGTATTCTTTGACGTGAACCAAACAGGATGTCCTAATTATAGGTAACAGGTGCAGCAAAGGGTATGTAGAAATAGTACCACAGGTTAGTCCATTTGCATATATAATCATACTCCCATTTAGCCAAGTCAGTAATATAAACAAACTATTTTATAATTTCTATAAAATATACTTCATAAAAAACTACACTCAGGAGGAAAAACTGTTTTCATTCCTGAAGGCGCTAGTAGCTACATGCTGGCGCCCTAGGAAGCAGTACTTCTGATACACCACCACCACCCTGCCCCTACACTATCCTATGCATTATGGGAAGAGGCAGAAGAAACACAAAGTGGCTTAGGAATTGGGGTTTTTTGCTCATTCTGCACTAAATATCTCTCTCCTATTTTCAGTTTCAGATTAAGTATTAGGAATTTAAAAGCCATTGAACCAGGAGAATGTCTATGACCAAGAGTAGCTCTATAAACTTCCTGACACCTACCCACAAACTCCTAAAAATAACCTGGAACACAGTGATCATAGTTGATACTCTTACGTTGAGTCTTGTTTATCTTATCTTGTTTTAAATTTGAAAGTATATTTTTATAAGAAAAACTTTTCAATTTCCTGAAGGCTAGTTTTGAGGTGAAATGACACAGACAATTTTTAAAACCCATATAAAATAGAAAAATTTGAAAACCAATGGCTTTTGAACTCAAATTTTCCCCCCAACAAGCTTAGCTTAATTCGCAGTTCTTTTTACTTTACCCTATTTTCTGATCATTATATTCCTTGTCTTAACACACCTAGTAGTCAGCCCTTCAGCAAGTACTAGCTGCTCACTTATAGATAAGCAGTTTCCAGTATAGGAAAGGTGGGTTACACATGAGCAAAACCTGTAGCAGCCTCAGGCTCTGTGAAGCCCCTCCTGCAGTCTCCACCTCCATTCTCTGCTCTGACTTATCACTGAGTTGTGACAAGTATGACATATCTGTAGCTCTCAATTCTTCACAGCATCCCAGGTTCTTAACTTCTTGGCCATGGTTCATGTTAAGAGTGGTGTACAATAATTAACTATAGTTTTTCCTATAAAAAATAAAATGCTGTGATGACTAGCCACAAATATTCCAGGAAAACTGCTATCATAATTTGAGGTAGCTCAAAGGACAACAGTATGATTAATGCCTCTAATCCCTGCAGGAAGACTTAAGAAATGGATATATTAATTTAAATCTCCTAGACTATTTTCTTTTGTTTTAGAGAAATTTGGATCACAAAAATCACTGAACTACCTTCCCCCACCAAAGTATATATATACCTGTTAAGGAAACAGGAAATGACAAATATTTAATAATGGCCACATTAATATTTAATGGTTAAATATTATCATTGCTGTGAAGTTATAGATCAATACATATATTAAATAAGAGAATATTTATGTCTATTTCATAGATTGTGGAGTAAGATTAGTCATAAAAACTAGCTCCTACGTGTTTTATCACTGTGTATGAGATCACTGATCCTATCTTTAATGTGATGTCAAGTGGTGCTGAGAACAATGAAAACTGCCTGACTACAGGTAAACACAGTGCTATCTAGACATGCGTGTGCCAGAAAGAAGAGAGACCTGGAGGGGGTAGAAAGGAAGGTTCTAGAATCCTATTAATCACTTTCTACTTCAGTGATAGGAATGGGAACAGAAGGCTGAAGAAGTACTCTGAAGATCATGCATTTAGATTTAATAAATAAAACTCCATTTGAAAGAAAAAAGTCTAAGTTCACATGAGAAATGGGGTTTCTGCAAAGACAATGGCTGTGAAACATAGTCCACAGGGATCTATACAACTCACTTGTACTTCTCATTGATGTTGGAAATCCTCCAGGCATTGATCATATCAAAACCCATCCGCTCCACTTCGTTTTTAAACCTTGATGTTACGTGTTCCCCTAGGAGCCAAAGACAGCGGAAGAGAAGAAATGAATACCATTTTGCAAAACAGGTAGAATAAAAGCATAGCCACCCATCTCAGTTAATTTTTTAAAGGGGGGGACTATATAAATAAAATAACGTATTTGGTTTTAGTTTTTTTAAAAATCCGTCAGGTTAAGACTGAATTAAGGAATAAAGAAATTAATTTTGATCAAGAAGTATGTTATCTCACTGAGCTCATTTTACAGAGGACAAAACTGAAACTGAGAGAGGTTATTACGGCAGGTCTGTCTGGTCCCAAAACCCATGTTCTTATCACTATTCTGGCTGCTTACCTACTTCCACACTCAGAGCGATGGTATACATACGAAATAACATCAACAGTTCACTAAGAATAGTAACACAGATCTACAACTCCTCATCAGAAACCCTTTGGGACAGATTTCAGAACATGAGAATTTTCTGGATTTTAAAGTGATACATATTATTATAATATTAAGTTAACACTCTCAACAGGGTCTACTTAATCAAACATTAGTATTTCTACAATGAAATGCATAGATAATTCACACTAAATGTGATAAATAAAACAAGTAAGTATCATGTCAGCATAGATCAGTTCAAGCCACCAAATAAAAATCATTCCATTTTCAAAGCCTTATAGATTACAGAACTGTAAATAAGAGAAAATAGAACTATAACTGCCAGTACCCAGGAATCTCGGAAATACCACACTACCAAGTAAAGTGCTGAGCACTTGTAAGAATATCCACCCAAATGTGTGTAACCCATCTACATTTGCCCTAATGAATTTGGCTCTCTCTTCCTTATGATAGTGAGAAACAAAGGCATAAATGAACCTAACATAAAAGTCATTAAATCTGAAATAACTTTCTTCCTTTAAAACTTAGAGTCCTAAGGCAGTAATTTTATTTAAAAAATCATTAAGCAGTACTTCTAATATACAGTGGTATATGTAGGAGAAGCTACAATAATAAAAGCACAAAAGAGATTGCTTTGATGATCAAAGTATAAAGCTTTGCTCTCCCTGGGATAGGAGCTTCAAAATAGAAAGCAGCAATTACTTGAATGAAGGACAATTCTATAGAACTACTTCCCATGTAAACTGCTTTTCTTAAGCTTAAGCTAAACTAGGTATTATATGTTTCCTGAAGGAAAGCTATAAAAAGAGGAGTTCAAAGATGAAGAAATAATCAGCTAAATCTATTATTTTGAAAAAGTTTTAGAAGCAATGTAGGCTTCCAAATAAGAAAAAAGCTATCTGAATTGGGGTGCCTCTGTCTACAAAATGCAAGGAACAGTGACCATCAGAAATATGAGATAGGGAGTTTTTAAACTTATAATCCTAATCTAAAAGCTATAAAACTATGGCAATTTCCAAGTTCATTAATTAATGAGAAAATTTTCCCCATCCTGTGCCACAGCTCCAAGTCTTTGCAAAAGGTGAAAGTACTTAATTAATGGTTCTTTACATTAGTGTGTCTTAAACACACAGATAACCTAAATGGACCCTATAATTTTAAAACAATCATTGGCAAAATAATCATCACCACCATCACCAACCACCACCACCCATAGCAGGTCACTACAAAAAACCATTGCCCAAAGGGCTTAGAACCACCATCTAGAGCATGAAATTCTGAGCTACATAAGGAAATATATACTGCATAGAAAGCAAAAAAATGTTATTTCAAGTTCCTTGAGAGCAAGGAGTGAGTTTTAACTATGTTTGTAATCTCTGAAGCAGTGATTTCATAAACTTTTAAAACTGACCATCACAAACCACAATAAGATTTATGTTTACATCACAGTTCAATACAACATATGTTTAAAAAGGGTTTTACAAACAATACCCACTCTTACTGTATGTGTGATGCCATGTTGATATTTCCTATCCTAAATGTTACATTTCATATTTCATTTCTTAAAACTCTGATTCCATGACCCACTAGTAGATCACAACCTAGTTTGAAAACCACTGCTTTCTGGAAATCACATCTAGCCTCAGACCTTACAATACATAAATTCAATAGGCTCTTTGCCAAATTGTGTTAGAAGTTTACGTATGTTTATTCAGCCAGGAAAGTGAAATCAAAGCACATACTGCTTTCTTTCGCTTAAGAATTTCCTCCTCAGAATTCTCATGTCTTCACTGATTCAACATTAGATATGCTGTAATATCCCAATTTATTTTAAATAATAAGGCCATAGTGTTTTGTTTGGCTTTATATTTCTCCTTCAACCCTTTCTGTCTGCCTCTCCCAACCCCCATCCTCAAATGAGGATTTGTCCCTTTTTAATATTTAGTATTTTTGATACTACAAACAGTCCAGAAATTCTTGTTTTCGTGGGAATGAAAGTTTTTAAAGCAAGAAGTCCCTCTATTATAACCACAGTGTCAATCAACAAGTGCCTCTATTATAACCACAGTGTCAATCAGTAGTCTAAAAAAATTTCCCCCCAAAAAAAGTCTAGCTCCCTGGCTGATTCTGAATATTCAAGCCCAGTTACACACAGATTAAAGGCCTGGAATAGAAGGACCAGGCCCTTACCCACATCAGGAAGAACAGTACCAAAGTGAGAAAGTAAGAACTAGCCCTCCCAGGTTTTCAAATATGGAGAGAGGAATCATTTTCTTCTATGAATAAAAGTTCCAGTACAGCTGTCTAGGTGTACAGTTAGTGAATGGCATTCAAATTCAGAAGACAGATTCTACTGGCAAGGGCTTTTACTTTAAATTAAACACGCAGCTGCACAACAGTCTAAGTAAGACCCAGAGTCATATGCTGTTCATGGTTAAACAAGATGTGCTTAATTGGCATTTCATAGAAGAGTGGTCAGAGAAGTGCGCCTGATGCTACTATACTGAATTGCCCAGTCATCTGTCAGGACTCCAAATTAATGCTTAAGTACAGAACGGATCACCAAGAAGGCCATTACAACGAGGAGAAGGAAGCTGAGCATAAGGGAGACAAGCTTTTAGCCCATTCCTTTTTTAGAGTTTTGAAATGGAGCTAAAAGTAGAGTCAAGAGTTTTGCAACAGCTTCTGCAAGTTTCACAGATGAACTCCAATAGCAATGTTAAAACTTCTTCCAAAAGAGATTAAGACCTAGAAGACATAGAGCTGTGGCCACAGTATGGCTGGCTTAACTATGACAGGTTCAACAGTCAGAAACTTAGATTTATATGAATACAAGGTAATGATGTAATTTTCCAAATTCCCTCCTCTCTGACACATTTTACTCTTAAGAGAATAGGCAGAGAAGAATCCATAAAAGGCTTTATTAACTGCTAAAAGACTAAATAACTTCTACCCCTCAGCATCTATGCTTGTGATCGCATGTGTTGGGGCAGATTATACAAACTCATCCCTCTGAAATATTTCAAGTGTTGTCTTGTCCTAAAAATGACTTATAAAAAATGTGGTTGTTTGGTATGCTCATTTTGGTAAGAATGTAGCCACCAACACTCAACAATATTGGGAGCGGACAGAAGAACCAAGTTGACTGGCTTTAAAAATGCTACCAAGGTATTTTTTATTTTTTTTTAATCCTCACCGGAGGATTTTTTTTTCTCTATTGATTTTTAGAGGGGGCGGGGGAGAAACATCAACATGAGAGACGCATCAATTGGTTGCCTCCCTCACAAGCCCTAACCAGGGCCGAGGATTGAACCTGCAACCCAGGTACGTGCCCTTAACCAGGAATCGAACCCTAGGCCCTTCGGCCTACAGGCCAACGCTCTAATGACTGAGCAAACCAGCCATGGTGCAACCACGGTATTTTTTAACAGCAAGTTTTTCCTCTGTACTCCACAGTGAAAATATATAAAAGGAAAAAGCCATATATACACACTCACTCAAACCAAGTCACTGAAGTATAATAAGATTCCATGTGAGTGGTAGCAGGTTAACTTCCATGTGGACTGTACATACTGGGAAGAAACAAAACACAACCTTTACTTATAGAGTAAGTTCCAACCAATTAGTTACAACAGCATGGCATCACCTTGTATATTCATAATTTCCAAAATGTTTTCACAAGCATGGCACATAGGAGGTACGCAAACATTTGCTGAATTGAACCCTCCAGCATAACAGAGTTGATCTTCAGGATACTCAGATCAGCTTGGGCAAAAAGGACAAGAATGTCCCAGTTTGAAGAACAGAGGAAACTAAATTACAGAGAGGCTAAAGGGCTTACCCAGTATTATTTTTTTGAATTAAATGGTAGAGTATGGATTTGATATCAGTTTTTCTAGTTCCTAAGTCAGTACTTTACCCACCAAATGCCTCTATCCATCACAAACCCATGAAAAGGCAGACGACACTATGGACATCTGTAAGGCCTGGTGATCAAAGAACACCAACTAACATCAGAAGGGAAGGACCTGAACCAAAGTCATCCCAGCTCAGGACAAAGCCATCCCAGCTCAGGACAAAGCCATCCATAATTAAAAGACTACAGTGAAGTTCTGACCTGGCATATCTTAGGAATATCCTAAGAGTTGGCTCAAATCCAACAGAAACAACTAAAATTATCAAGGGATTAAGGAATCATCTAAAAAGATGAGGAATTTTCAGTTTCAGGTTAGGAAAAAGCAAGCTTTGTCAACTATATGCTGCCAATCCAAAACTAGGGGAATGCCTTTGGAGTTAGGAGTCTCAAATCAAACGTACACACGTAAGATTTGTGCATTTCATTATGTATAAACTTTACCTTTAACATTTGAAAAGAACCAGAAACAAAGAAATAAAAAAATAAAAAATACAATGGCATCTCAATAAAGGAGGAAAAAGAAAAAGAGATGCAATGGATAAGGGAGTGAATGAAGTGAGAGGCAGTTTAAAAGCACATTCTCATAACCTTCCAAGGTTGATGTGGTCTTGTGGATGACTTTGGGTTCCACTGGCGTGACCAGGATTGTGGAAGCTTGAATTCCTGAGGCTTTCCTTTAGGCTCAACAAGGGCAGGGGCCTGTTTTTCATCTCTGTATCCATAGCACCCCACACAGTCAACTCTTAACTGAGAATTGGGTTTAAGTTCTAGTTCTGTCACTACCTACCAGTGGGACTTAGCAACAGGTATTACCTCTGAGTCTCCTTATCTTTGGGTCCCAAAACAGAGATACCAGCCTATCCTGCCTGTTTGATGAGATCATAAGGGCCAAACGAAAATATATATCAAAACATCTTTAAAAATAAAATGATGCTTATGTTTGTTAATATTTAAACAAGAATATAAACCAAAAACTTCAACCAGTGAATAAACCAGAAACAAAATGATGCACATAGCTAGATTAGCCTCAAATGTTTTAAATGATCCAGGGCAGAACTGTTAAGATTGAAGATTCAGGATTAAAAATTGAAGTTTAAAGAAAAAAGTCCCAAGAGTAAACTTTATTGGAATAAAGCTCACAACTCTTCATCGCTTAGGAATTCAAGACTTTGCTCCTAAACTGGACACACTAAAGATTTCATGTTAGACAAGCAAAGTTCTATTTATAGCAACATAAAGTTCACAGACAACTACATGCAGAGAAATAACACAAACTTAGTCAAAGCCATTTCTGAGAGATACAGTAAATGTGACAAGATTTAATGAGGAGTCAGGAGTCTGGGTTCCAGTACAGGCTCAGCTTCTCTGTTTGTCCTGAAGGAAGTCACCTGGCCTCTCTGGACCTCTGTTTCATCATCCTGGGATGAAAGGGCCAACAACAGGTAAACTATGGCTTGAAAATTCAAAGACAGTGAAAGGCCTTTTTGTACTCCACTATTATGTGGCTAATCTCAAACTTCTACACCTTTGTTCATGCTACTTGCTCTATCATTCTTTTCCCCATTCTCTAATTAATGAAGTCTCACTCGACCTTCAAAGCCTACTCAAAAGCCACTACTAATGTGAAGTCTTCCTAGACCTGCATACAATACTCATGACTCCTTTCTAACTAGGCTTCCAAATCACCCATCGAATCTACTACAGGTGGTTTTTAAACCCAGTAGATTGTAATGCCAAATATTGTGTTCTTTCCTTCCCTGAAAGGCAGGAAACGTGTTCTACTGAGCTTCAAAGAAAGATGGGCACATACTAAGTACTACACAAAACATACATTGACTGAATACATGAATGCTTAGGAGTTACATTTCACATTAAGGGTACCTCAAGTAGCAGTTCGATAAAGCCACTATTTGCATATTTTAGAAAGGCCTACCTGGTCTGCACAGGTCTCCATGTTGCTCTTTTTCACTGGCATAAACCTCCATGCACCAAGCATGGTATGCAAATGAGAAGAGGTCTTCTATTTTAGCAGGTGGTCGGATTGCATTGTTCAGTCTCTTAAGCCACTCTTGACACTGCTCAAAAGTTGAAAACTGACACCTTTGTAAAGCCAAACAAATATGGATATAATCAGAAGACAGATAACAAAACCTAAGAAAAGCCACATTTCAAGAGCGCCTACTCATGGTGAAGTGATAATTATAGTCAAAAAAGCATCAGAGGTGGTCATTCACATGTTTATCATTTATAATAAAAACAGGCCAACAAATTTTAGCCAGAAAAAAAGAAGCTGGACATGTGGAAAACTTATTTTGTTAGACTAATGAAATCTCTTCTGAGACTGATTAATGTCAATTATTAAAGTAAAATGGCAGTCATTCTCTGCCATGAATGGAATTTCATTCTACTTCTTCCATTAAAGCTTTATAGTTATTTCTTTCCCCCTCAAGAAATATGTTTAGAGAAGTCCTTTTGTTTTGTTATGATGTTAGGCTGAGCTCAAATCACAGCAATACTTTTTGCCACTTAAGGAATAATTTCAAAATTTGTCTATTTAGCAGTTAGAATAAATAGCAACTTTAGATCCAAAATAAGATATATTACATTATAGTATTCAGCTATTACCACGTAGGGAACAAAATAATTCTACTATCAATTGCAATTTTCAGAATATATAACTAAGAGGTTAAAATAATTAGTATAAAAATACTTTACCTTTTCAAATGCAGGCAGTGTTTAAAATTTAGTAATTAATAAGCAAGCTTTTTAAACTCTGAGTCATAGCCAGTATCTATCAAAAGCGAGCCAAATCTCAATGGCTAAAAGGCAACTTGAAATATTTACCTTAGAACAACCAAGGAGGTCACTTAAACCTCCCCCTTGTTCCCATCAATGTGGCTCATTAACATGCTGACACACAATGTTTACTGGCACTCCAGAATAGGTGAAAGAAATAAAGTAAAAACTTGGGGAGTTTAACACTTGCAGAGCCACTACATTTAAAAAGGTATCTCAGGCATCATTTTGCAACCATCATAGTCAAGATTAGATCAGATAAAAACATTAATGGATGCTAAATCTATGGAGAAATTTGGTGAGAACCAGAAATCTGCATTATCTTAAAGTGCCTCCCATAGACTATGTATTAGTTAAAAGGGAGAAAATTTAGCCCTGCCAGATGTGGTTCAGCAGTTGAGCATCAACCTAGAATCCAGGAGATCGCAGTTCGATTCCCGGTCAGGGCACATACCCAGGCTGTGGGCTAGATCCCCAGTCGGGGGCATGCAGAAGGCAGCCTATCAATGACAACTCTCTTATCCTTGATGTTTCTCTCTCTCCCTCTCCCTTCCTCTCTCTGAAATCAATAAAGATATATTAAAAATAAAAAATTTTTTTAAAAAGGGAGAAAATTTAGAAATTATGGTGATACTTTAACAGAGTGATCAAAATCAGCATCACCAATAAGGAACAGATGAATACTGTTTGCCGCCTCCAGACATAATACAATATCCTGAAAAGGATACAACCTCCTGCATATAGTATAACAGCTGAGAATGTACAACCTCAATTTAATCATGAGAAAACACTGGACACACACAGTAAGAAACAGTCTATTAAAATAAAAGATAGTATTCAAAATGTCATAAAGACAAAGGTGGTCTATAGATTCACGCCAACTAAATCTAGTATCTGATCTTGACTAGATCCTGTTCTGATCTACATAGGGGTGAAGGGGAATGCTGTAAAGGGCATTATTACATCAACTGACAAATATGGAGCATGGATAGTAGATTGGATAAAACTATTATAAGTGTAAAATAGTGACACTGATAATGATACTGTGATTATGTGAAAAAATATCCTATTCTTAGGAAAGCACACTGAATTACTTCAAGGTGAAGAGCCATGATTATATTAACTTACTTTCAAATTGTTCAGTCAAAGAATCTCAATCCCCCTCCCCCCCCCCCGCCACAATCCCTGCAAATGATAGAGCACATGGGGCAAAATGGTAACAATATGGATGGTTCTTTGTATTATTTTTATATTTGCATTTTTTGTAAGTTTGAAAATATTTCCAAATAAAAAATTTAAAAATACCTTTCAAATAGCAAAGTAACCTAAAATATTTCAGACACTACTCAGAAAAATATTCCTAACAAGGCCAATCCTCAAAAGCTGTTTTCCTATTAACCATGGATTGATTCTCTAAAAAGTATTTTCCACACTAAACAGCAGCATAAACATACCACATACCTGATAACTTTGCAGTCTTTGCAAGTCAAATGAAGCTGAAATATATCTCGGCATTCAACAGTTTCTATAAGCTGTAATGGAACCTGCAATTGAAAGAGATAAAGTCCCCTTAGTAAAAAAAAGCATTGACCCTGCAGTTCTTCAATGTGTCCAACCGGAGTGATTAGAAAGCTCCACAAGGGAAAGGAGCAAACAGAACTGCAAACATATCTGGATCAATAGTACTCAAGTGACTTACTACTGAGTGAATTAGGGTTTCCCTTTACCTCTAAATCAAAGACCCCAAGTCATGAAGAAGACATGCCACCTCTGGAAGAACAGGGAAATATGTCCTATCTCAGGAATCAAACTCACAAGCTCAACACTCAAAGTACAACTTGAGATGCTATAGCTAGTTGTGATTTGTAATGACACAGAAGCTGAAGGGAACCAGAATGGTAATCCTGTCTTGTTTACAGAAAAGAACTGCAGATCAAAGTGCTAGTGGGACTATACTTGTCATTTGCCTCAAATGACAAAGTGAGCTTGTGGCTTTGTGCCAACAAAGGAGCATCCTGAAAAAAACTGGAAGTCTAACCTACCTGCAGGTTGCGCAGAAAAGACAACAGAACAGTAGCTGCTGTCCAGGCTTTCTGCTCAGTAAAACAGACCTCCAGGTATCAACGAAGAAGGAGCAGACCCCACAGTGGGCAAAGGTCCTAAAACTAGCTAGGTCTAACTTGTTATAAAAGAGCAGTTGAGGAGCCCTGTTTGCCAAGTGGGACGTGAGATATAAGCGAGCTAGAATGATTTTCTTCCTGCCAGTCAGGTCAGCAGACTCCATTGAATGAACACAGGAGTAAATACAACAGTAAAGAGGATCAAAGAAGGGAAACCAGATAGGAAGGGAAAGTGTATGAACAGGGTGACAAATCCTCAAGTTGACATGAGATTCCTATCCCTCTTCCTCCACTCATCCTGACTCAACCCCTGGCTTCAAAAAGCAATTTCGAAACTTCTAAAGAAAGCCTGGTAAAGAAACAGTGGACACTCTTGCTCCTTGGAAAAGGTTAGACCACTGCTTCTTACACTGACTGTATCATGCTAGCCAAAATATGGCTATGGGCGTTACAAGTAGCATTCAAACAATTCGTGTTTAGTATAGAACAGGGAGGCAATCTTCTCCAACAGACAGAAACAAGGGGATGCTGCCTGCATAGGGTGGTCCTCATGTTAGCTAAGCCTCTTCAGAAACCCTGTCCCACCATGCAGCTGCCAAAGTCAGCAGAAAACTCTCAAAACAAGGGGATCAAAAGGAAGCCCAGTGCTGCACATTTAGGACAAAAACAAACTAGGGCAGGACTTTTAAAAAGAGAAGAAAGCAAAATGATAATATCCAGATATTGGCTGGGAGTTTCTACCTCAAGACCAGGGCCTTCTTGCTTAGTTCTAAGTCTATGAGCTACAAATTTCGCTTATACTTGTAATAAGACTGGGAGTAAGAAAAAGACTATGAAATCTTGCCTGTGTTCTGAGAAAGAAAAAAAGGAGCACTGGCCCTCTGTGTTTTAAGTCCTTAACCCCAAGGTGCGTGAGAAACTGCAGCTGATGCAGCTAAAAATTCTTTCAAGATCTGTACATCTAAGGAGGAAAACAACAACAATGTCTCAGTAAGGATAAACTGCAAAGAGGGACTAAGAAGAGTACATGATTCATTCTCAAACAGTCTTCTGTAGCTCTGTAACACACTCTCACATTGTTTTCCTTTGTTTTGTTTTATGTAACTCCTCCCTTCTCCCTTCGCTAACCCCCTCAGCCCTGAAAGAAAAAAAAGAACGGCTGCAAGACTGACAAGAGACCTGAGTTCTAATCTTAATTCTCTAAAATTTTACCAACTAAAATTGTTCCTGCTTCCAGACTTCCTTGGATAAGCTTCCCATTCCTATATGCCACTAGTCTCTGCTTTCTGAACCTCAGATAGTCACAACTTAGGAACTCCCAGGTACAGGGAATGGGAGGAGCCTGGGATGAAGTGAGAGTGAGCTTTACAAATCCAAGTAGAGAGGCTGCTATCTCAGCAGACACCTGCACCCCAGGGTCCCCTTCGATTGCTTGAAAACAAATTAATGCTATTAGCAGCTGCTGGAGAGAGTAGACACCAACCTGTCTACTTAGCTATAAAGAACAGGTAAGTTTTACATCCCTCCTACTGGACCAGACCCCAAGAGCCTATACCCAGACTTCCAGAATAAAAATGAAACAACTCAGAGCATGTAAAAACTGCTACCTAAAATGCATTTGATATACAAATTTTCATGTATTTTAACATCACAAATTTAAGGAAAAGAATAAAAATGATGGTTGTTAATATGCAGAGTATACCATGTGTACTCGAGTCACAGATATAGAAAACAGATTTTAATACTCATGCAGACTGTTACATGCACTGAAGTTTAATATGCAGCAAGAACAGGAACATATAGAAGAAAAATACCCGATTTTATATCAAATGAACATCTTCCTTTTTTCTTCTACTTCCTACCTCAATGTTCCCATCTTCACCGTCCCTTACTGGGTGCTTCCTCTTCTGAAAAACTAGAACTGGCCTTTTCCTCTTCATTTCTCCAACCGAAACATACTAAGTTTCTCTGCATTTTTTAAGACCCACCCCATTGCTTTAGGTTTCTCAACTTTCCTGGCATATGAAGAGGATCTCTTACCATTAACTGAACATTCCCAATATCCAATCTCATAGGCAAACAATTACAGATTCAAGAGCCAGACCATTTTACCAAGAAGGTTAGCCACTACACTATAAACTAGTGACAAACTCAGCACCATAATCCATGTCCATCCTCCAGCCCAGGCTCCTCCCATTATGTATATGATGAGCTTCTCTTCCTCTAAGATTGCCCTTCCCATCTGTATGAGCCTAACTTTAGCTTTTCTTTCACGATTAAGGCCTCTCCCTCAGAGCTCTTCAAGAGGAAAACAGAGCGAGCCGGTGTGGCTCAGTGGTTGAGTGTCAACCCATGAACCAAGAGGTCACCAGTTCAATTCCCGGTTGGGTACATGCCCTAGCAGGCTCAATCCCCAGTAGGGGGTGTACAAGAGACAGTCAGTCTCTCTCATCTATGTTTCTATCTCTCTATCCCACTCCCTTCCTCTCTAACATCAATTATTTTTTATTAGTATTATTTTTTTTAAAAAAGAGGGAAACAGCATCTAAACCAAGATTCCTTAGAGGCAATTCTATCCACGGAAGAGTGGTAAGAAATCTAAAGTCACATTCAAATCCTTTCTAGCCCAATGATTCAAATGTTTTAGAGCAACTGATTTTCTTTGTTATTTTCTCCTCTACCTTCTAACTAGGTAATTCTATCTCCCCTTACAGTGCTCTTCCTCTTATAAATTCCACCAAACTCATGCTCAAAACAATGCATCAAACACAGAGTGCTGTTAATCGATTTCTCAAAAGGCAAGGAGTTACATCATGAACACCAAAACTCCTAAGAGCATCAATCCAAAAAAGCAGGAGAGCAGCAGTTAAAGATTTAGTAGACATGCACAGGTATTAAAGATCCATAGTACTATCTCATTTTGGGGTGTGCGTGTGCGCACACATGTGCACATGTGTATTGTTTTTGAGCACCAGAATTTAAAAAGTGGGATAATTTCTACCTTTTAAAAACAAATGCCCTTTTATAGCCTGAATGGGAAGTACTAATCTTATATACATATTTGAAGTAAAAATGATAGTAACTAAGTGAAAATAAAGCTATTATTCTAAACCTAAAATTTGTAATAAACTGTGGAATATCTTATTTAAAAACCAGTCCTAAAAAGAAGACTGTCACAGGTTAAAGACACAAACTTTTTATTGTTCTCCTTTGATATTTATAAGCTATTCTTCCAGCACTGGTTTCAGATGCCTCCGCTGGTATACGAATGCTAAGGCCAAAGTGCATTAAGTATTAATAAAATAGCCTCTTACTGATGTTTGGAGAATAAAGATTTCTGATGTACTAGTCAGACAATAAAAAATGTGAAAAAATGCGAAGACAGGTATTCTCAGCTGCTACACTTCCACATTTTTCTTCAGAAGCATTACCAGGACACCCTAGCAACAGAAGTTTTAACGTCCTTTTAAAAGCTAATGTTGACTTTACAAATAATTTCTAGTTGAAATTCAGTTTACATTTTTTGAAGGTCACAATTCCATCAGCTTATGTATAAGCTGTGGGGCTTATCCTGGGGCTTATCCTCACCCCACAAATTGCTCTCATTACAGGGTACCACTAGAACTTTGTCTAGTAAGAGGGAAGGGACTCATGCAGAGTGGACACATTTTGCTGACTTGCAAGGTGAGCATCTGACAGTCAAAACCAATTTGTTCCAAGCATATGTGCAAAAATCGCCTGGGTTTTTCATGCTACTTACTGGGATTTCAGAAGCAGTAGATTGAGAGGCAGTCTATTGAATTACACAACAAAAATTGTTTTAAACTTTCATGAATTCCACTTGAACACTTACTTGTTTATAAATTAGCTGAGCATCAAAGAAATATACCTGTATATATGTAAAAATATAGTTTGGGCAAAGCACAGAATGGGAGTAATTCATACCTTAAATGCTACCACTGAACTCTACTACAGAGGTTCTTTACCCTAGAAATTGGAAACTTGATATCCAGTGAATGTGTGTGAATTAAAGTAATGACGTGGTATCTAAGCCTACAGCCTTTCACTCAATATGCTGTGAAATTAAAAGAATGTATGTGATCAATAGTGTTGTGGTGTATATAAATATCGAATTATAATGCTGTACACCTGTAATATATGTAATCTTTTGTATACCAATTTTACCACAATGAAAAAAGTTTTTAAGAGAATATATAATATCAGGTTGCTATTTAAAACTTGATGGTAAGTTATTTTCTAAAGTACTAAATATATTGATTTAAAAGCATACAAAATGATGCAAACTGGGGCATGCCACAATATATACTGATAGTGGCACATTTGGGCTTTGATAGTTGAAATGTGTTTGATTTAGATTTAATAAACTTCAAAGAGAGCTTCTTGATCTCACATATTTTACTGAAATACTTATCTGCTGAGGAAGGAAAAGAAGGAGGGAGAGGCAACACCACCAACTCTCTGGTCTCCATCCAGCATCTAGCAGGAGGAGCCATTGTTTCTTAGAGTTAACCACAGGTTTTAGGAACCTTGGCACTGTGATACAATTGATTTATTTGTATGGAGAAGTCCTAGTCTCTTTCAATCTGAAATGTTTAAAGTCACTGCAATGCCAAAATATTTTTGCAAAATCATCTTTCTATACATAGCCATTATATTGGTTTTTTTAAGTGACATGCAGGCTCTATGCCTTAGGGGTTATAATGCTATTTTTTTTTAAATTCTCACCAAGGATATTTTTTCCATTGCTTTTCAGAGAGTGGAAGGGAGAGAGGGAGAAACATCAATGTGGGAGTGACACATCGATTGGTTGCCTCTGGAACACACCCCGACCTGGGCCAGAAATTGAGCCTACAACTGAGGTAGGTGCCCTTAGCCAGAATCGAACCAGGGATGGACCCTTCAGTCCTCAGGCCAATGCTCTAACCACTGAGCAAAACTGGCTAGAGCTACAATGCTACCTAAGAAAACACTTTTAGGTGAGAAAATGGGTCAAAAGTATGTACAGTGGTAAATTTCTTAAGCATATCTCTCAATCACAAAGGGGGACCAACAATTCCAATAAACAAACAACTCATACAGCTGTTAGAGACACTGACACAGGCCTGTCATACAGGTGTGTTATTTTAAAATGAGCTTGTCCAGCCAGCATGGCTCAGTGGTTGAGCATCAAACTATGATCCAGGAGACTGTGGTTCAATTCCCAGTCAGGGCACATGCCCGGGTTGCAGGCTCGATCCCCAGTAGAGGTTGTGCAGGAGGAAGCCGATCAGTGTCTCTCTTCATTGATGTTTCTCTCTCTCTCTCCCTTCCTTCCTCTCTCTGAAATCAATAAAGATATATTAAAAAATAAATAAAGTAAAATAAAAAATAAAATGAGCTTTAAACCTAAAAAGGGTTTTTAAATGGTCGAATATCCATTTCAAGCCCACATTAACTTCAATTCACATAATACAGGGGTGGGAAAAGTAGGTTTACAGTTGTGAACATACAAAACAGCATTCATTCTTTTATTACTTATTTATTACTGTGTTATTTATTTGTATTATTTGTAAACCTACTTTTGCCCACTCCTGTATTTACTGAATGGCATGGTGCCAGGAGATATGCTGGATTGTGAAGACACAAAGATGAATAACCAAAAAATTTCACTGTATCTGATAAACATTGTACAGGTGTGCTCAAAACACAGAAGCAGCCAGAGGGGTGTAACAAACTGCCAGGGAGGAACTGGGACCAAGGAAGACTTCTCGGAAGCAGCTATCACCTGATTTGGGTTTTGACAGATGAAGAGAAGTTCCCTGGGCAGGACAGAAGAGCAAGAACTTAGCGTGTGAGATTATAGCTGAACAGTCCAAGGGGGGTAGTTCTAGTAACACCGAGGAGAGAAGAGAGAAAAGGGGGAAACAGAAAAGCTGGCAGGGATGAAGGACCATTTACCCTGACATTATACTAAGTAATTCCATCTTAAAAGTAGTAAAGAAACACTGAAAGGCTTTAGGCTGGTGAATGACATGATCAAACCCATGCTCTCTCTCCAACAGACCCTATCCAGAATAGATCTAAAAGTAGTCCCTAAAATACTTGGCCATAAGCCAATAAGCTGAGAAATAGGGGACTGTATGGAAAAATGCAATGATATGAAACTATATCCTCCTCACATGCAATTTAAGTAGAATTTCATTGATTCCAGCCATTTAACACAATTTAAACACAAAATTAAATTGGGCTGCTCTACTTATTACAGTAGTCTCCCCTTATCTGTGGGGGATATGTTCTAAGACACCCTCCCAGTGGATACCTGAAACCACAGATGGAACCAAACGCTATATATACTGTTTTTTCCTGTATACACAGTATTCCTCCCATTATTGGCAGTTTTGCTTTCTGTGATATCAGTTACCCACAGGTCAACCATGGTCCAAAAATATTAAATTAAAAATTCCAGAAATAAACAATTCATAAGTTTTAAATCGCATGCCGTTCTGAGTATTGTCATGAAATCTTGTGCTGTCTTACTCTATCCCACTCAGGACGTGAGTTATCCCTTTCTCCAGCATATCCTGGTGTGTACACTACCTGCCCATTAGTCAGTCAGCTAGCAGCCATCTTGGTTATCAGATCAACTGTTGCAGTATCGCAGTGCTTGTGTTCCAGTAATCCTTATTTCACTTAATAACGGCCCCAAAGCCATTCACATAACTTATTACCATATAGTTATAATTGTTCTATTTATTATTATTGCTAATCTCTTACTGTGCCTAGTTTATAAATTAAACTTTATCACAGGTACATAGGTAAAGGAAATAACATAGTATATATGTATAAGGTTCAGTGCTAGCCACAATTTTTTTTTAAAGATCAGTTTCTTTGGTTTTTTTTTTAAACATATCTTTATTGATTTCAGAGAGAGGGAGAGAGAGGAAGAGAGAGGGAAACATCAATGATGAGAGAGTTGTCACTGATAGGCTACCCCCTGCGTGCCCCAACTGCAGATCGAGCCCACAACCTGGTCATGTGCCCTGATCGGAAATCAAACCACGATCTCCTGGATCCTAGGTAGATGCTCAACCACTGAATCATGCCTGGCCAGGTAGCCACAATTTCAGGCATCCAATGGGTGCCTTCGCATACATTCACCACAGATAAGTGGGGACTACTATACATACTTTACAGCTTCTCTTTGGCATATCACAATTGCCAGCATCACTACTCTTGCACTTTGGGGCCATCTGGGATGGAGTAAAATTTCATCACACTGCTCACAATGGTGTGCAACTAAAAACTTAAAGAATTGTTGTTTTTAATCTTCATCTGAGGATATGCTTAGAAAGAGGGAGGGAGAGGGGAGGGAGGGGAGGAGAGACAGACAAAGGGGGAAGAGAGAGAAACATCGATTGGTTGCCTTTTGTACATGCCCTGACCAAGAATCAAACCAGCAACCTTTTGGTGCACAGGATGAAACTCAACCAACTGAGCCACTCCAGCCAGGCAAAACTTATGAACTGTTTATTTCTGGAATTTTTCATTTAGTATTTTCAGGCCACAGTTGACCATGGCTAACTGAAATTGCAGAAAGCAAAACTGAAAAAAAGTGGGGGACCACTAGATTACTGTCATTACTTTCATAGTAGCTGGTGGGGAATTTCTGGTTGCTGGGATTTTATGAGTTTCTATCCTGTCCCCTCCTATGACAACCATGCAATTCCAATAGTGCTATATGGTATGAAAGCACAGCATGCCTCTTTCCTTGATGAATCCAATGTGTATTAACAGCTCATGAACAGAAAACTTATGTTAACAGCTATGATAGTAGCCCAAATCTAGAAGCCAGAATGAATTCAGGCCACAATGGCTCCTGGATATAAATTCTTAAGAATAATAAATACTACATAAATAATAAATGCTGACTATAAAGAAAATGACAGCCATTTGAGTCTTCTGACCAAAAAAAAGGAAAAAAAAGAATGTGATGGAGTTGGGTAACTTTTCAACCACTAAATAAAATAAACTTAAGTGACAGATTTCAAAGAATCCCAAATGAACCTCAAAATACACAATCTGAATGAAATTACAGTCCTGAGCTTTTAAAAGATTGTCATAATACCCTTCTCTGTGCTAGAACCAAAGTACAGAAAGGCACAATGCTGGCAAGTGAAGAAGTAGGCATTTATTTGGTGGAAGTACTCGTAATTTTTATGCCTTTGTGGTGACAGACACATTAACTG
Source organism: Miniopterus schreibersii (assembly GCF_964146895.1). Classification (NCBI taxonomy): domain Eukaryota; kingdom Metazoa; phylum Chordata; class Mammalia; order Chiroptera; family Miniopteridae; genus Miniopterus; species Miniopterus schreibersii. The sequence continues at coordinate 16,221,382 of NC_138122.1, forward strand.
AAAACTATTAATAATGGCAGTGTACTGCAAGAATCAGTTCACTAAGAGTACCCTCATAACTATTTTAGTAAATGCACTCTTGGGAATTGAGAGCCATCCTTTTCTTCAGTAATACAGAGTCCATTAAACAAACAATGTACTTAACATCTATACTCATACCACTATGAAGCCATTAGACTAGCTTCATTCTATAATGATATACTTTGAGCTCAGTGCAGACTATCTCACATTAAGGTCCAGAAAATTATCTCAACTGAGGCAGTAGTTAACTATTAAAGATTGAAGAATAAAAGTCTATACAGCCTTTGGACCCTTATAAAACTTATGATACAGCATTACCTAGGGCAAATCAATTCAGTGTTAATAAACAATGGACACCTCAGCTAACAACTACGAGTATCATTTCAAATCAAACATTACAATTGCTTGCTAACCTAGTGTCACCTGGGTACTAAACTGAGAGAAAAGCAAAGTACATGGTGTTTTCACACCCAACCCTGTATAACACTCCTCTTTGAGAACATTAACAAGTTTGATGTCCCTTCTCCATCTACTTTAGTTGGTAATCACTTACATTAACAAGAGACTCCTTGAACTTGATATGAAGTCTGTAATTAGAAAGGGCAATGATGGCATCCTCAGCACGGCCCACATACTCTGTGCTTTCTCCATGAAGTTCAAGGAAAGGAACCTTCAAAATGGAAGCAAAAATCCTTCAAAGTTCTGAAGCAATAAATCAAAGTCTTTAAACACAGGTCAGGTGAATGGATGATAAATCCTGTTACTCAAACTTAAAACACCATACATAAGTGGGTAAGGGACTTAAGACACTGGGTTTATATCCACGTAATTCGAATATACCTAGTTATTCAAATTCTAGACTACTGAAGGAATGACAGATGATCATCTCAAACTGAATTCTCAGGAAATAAGTCTAAAAGATGTTTTCTGGTTTGCATTTCTACTATGTGCATAGTTTAGGAAAAAAAGATATATATTATATAGTACATTACTTCAAACTATTAGCTCTGCTACATTATTACCATGATGCTAAATACTTATTTTACAATCAACAGTGGCCTGTAATTACCTGAAGATTCTCATCCTCCCGGATCAGCTGCTTCCTGGGAAAGATCTGATTGGCCTGGATGCACTCAAGGCTGTGCCGAGTCTCTTCATCCTGAAAAACCCAAAACCTTTCATTTCAAAACTCCCAGTCATTCATATTTGGTTATTCTGCCATGTTTTAATAGTGTAATCACAATGATAGTCTGGTGACCAAAGTTAACAGAAGAAAAACTCAAGAAAAAAATATTCATCCCCAAAAGTGCTCCATCTGATATATATTAGGCTCCTCTACTTAGAGAGCGTTACTGATGCACACACACACACACACACACACACACAAAAGAACGAAGGTTAAGAGCATTTATATTAAGCACTAAGTTGTTAGGACATTACATGTAAGAGAAACCAAGATAGAGTGGTTTTGTTCTTTATCACCTTAAATTCTTATTTTTGAAAGATACATTCTGAATTATTTAAGAATGAAATGATGTGATATCTTCAATTTGTTTCAGAATAATTAGAGGGGGAAAGGTAAGGGGGAAATGAGTGGGGCATAGATGAAACAGGATTTCCATGAGGGATGATTGATGAAACTGGGTAAGTAGGGGTTCACTATACCACTGTGTCTACTTTGGTTATATGTGTAATTTTTTTCCATAACAGAAAGTTTTTTAAAAATGCAAAGCTTGCCTGGCCGTTGTGGCTCAGTTGTTGAACGTCGACCCATGAACCAAGAGTTACCAGATCGATTCCCGGTCAGGGCACGTGCCCAGGTTTTGGCCTCAGTTCCCAGTGGGGAGCCTGCAGGAGGCAACTGATTGATATTTCTCTCTCTATCCTTCTCCCTTCCTCTCTAAAAAAAATAAAAACTTTTTTTTTAATGCAAAGCTTAAGAACTGAATTTCTCAAACTGAAAATGTGTGAAACATTATCCTTCGCTTAATATGTCTTATATTACCAGGATAGACTTATTTCTGTTAAGGCAATTTTTTAAAAAGCAGCAATAAATTCTAATCTAAATGGCACTTGAACTAATTATAACTTGTATTAAAAGGTCATCTTTTACATTATGAAATTTTATAGCATAGGAAGACTGGAGAGAAAAGCGATATAATGGAAAGTCCAAGTGTAAATTATGATGCAAGGGTTCATTAAGCCATATGGTAGCCAGAAAAGGACCAGGTTCCTAGGGCATGAAGTCTAAACCACCAGCAGCAGCAGCACTAGGTGAAGGCACCATGCCCACCATCCTGGAGCTGATGAGCACTTTTAAACATCACATTTTGGTAAAGAAAAATGTAAGTTGTTTTGAAAGAATTTACGTTGGCTACAATGAGGGGGTGTGAAAAGATAAAGTGAGGGTGGTTCGATGAGAGGTGCACGGTCTGTAAGGAAGAAATATTACTTTTGATTGGTTACCATTAACGGTCCTGTAAATGTAAAAGAAGTATGTGTCTACCCATGTAAAATAAGTATGTGTCTACCATTTTACTTTTTATCCAATCCCAGAGGTTTCTTTGCTTTGCTTTCTCTTGCCTCCCCCTTTTCTATCACCAGTGGATTTCATGTAACCCAGCTAAGTCTCTTTTGATTATAATCTATAAAATAAGGGGTGAAGCTGCCATTCTCCAGAGCATTCTCTCAATCCGCTGAGATTTTGCTTCCCGGCAAAAACCTGGAGTTTGGCTCAGATAAACTCACAAAAACTCTTCACAGGTTTGAATGTTTCTTACATTCGCAAACTAAAGAGAAAATATCTTAGGAATCTTGATTTTAGGAAGATTTTTCTCATAAACCAATAGGGAACAGGTAGAAAACATGGGGAAAGGCTTTTTAAAATTATGACATAAAAGTACATTGTAAACATGCCTTCTCAGCATCACATTAACTTTTTAACTCACATAAATGTGTGTCCTAAACTTTTATTCTCTTCAAGATCATTTCACAGAGGTACCCATTATTTCTTTGTGACTCCTTGACCTATTTTACTGACCTTTTAAATAGTATAGAATTGAAATTATGTAACAGGCTTTAAAAAAAAACTGGACGCTATAATATCATTTCATTCTTGCTGATGCATTCACTTGAGTGCTAACACAGGCCAATGTATATAACCAAAGCAACTACTGAAAACTGAAAATGGAATGATTTTCAACATAAGAGACTGAAAATTAGGTTGGCAATGCAAAGACACATTTAATCCCCAAGGATTTAACTAACATTAGGAAAAACTACTCATTGACTTTCTAGAAGGATGATGATTCAAAAAACATTACGTGGCTAACATAAGTTGAATTAACTGCTTAATTTCTTAGTTTCTGAGCTCCATATGTAAAAAAAGGAGGCCAAACTTCAGATAGAGTAAGGATTTGGAAGGAAACAAAGGGAAGGAAGAAACTAACCAAGTGCTGGCGTGATAAGAGGATTGGGAAACAAATTTCTCCTAGGTTACAAGCAGTATTTTATTAGTACTAGAGAGAATATATTCCATGATTTCCTGGTACTGCCGGGAACACCAGGCACTGTGGAATCTGGCATTCTTAGTCTCCACCAGCTCCATAAGGTCAGAGCAGTCACCTACAAAATCTTGAAAAGAGATCGTTCATCATGGTTTCAGGCTAGTTTCTGCTACTGGCAACCTATGCAGGTAAGAAAGGTGAGTCTACACTTCAGATGGCAAGTCAATATTAGAGATAAATATTTAAAGAACATGGGGAGCAGAGTCAAAATGCCTATTAACTAAATTCAAATATAGGGTTCCAGGATAAACACACACACACACACAAAACTACTCCTAAGAGTGAAACGAAATGTGCGCGTGAACATTAGCAAAATGTAAAAGTGAAAGTAATTATCAGTCCCACTGTCAATTCCAGTCACTATTCTTAAAGCTGTTATTGAAGGTCACCAAAGATACAATTTCCCTTGATATAATGCTTGAGATGTTTCAAAAATAATACAAAGAGGTGGGGGTGAGGGAGTAAGAAGAAACAAGTGTGGCCATGAACTGATGATTATTGCAGCCAACTGATTCATATGTAAGAGTTTATCATTCTATTCTTTGTATAGCTTGAGATTTTTCATAACAAGACATGAAAACATGTTTTCCTAATGCTTAACCTCCCCAAAAAGACAGGCTTCAATCTCATATAAGAACCTGTAGAAGTATGAGAGAGAGAATGTTAACTCAAATAATTAGAGGTATGCATTTTTTTAAAAAAAAAAAAGGAAGAGAAAATTCAGAGCTTCTGAATTCTCTATACAAAAAAATAAGGGTTAAGGACATATAAGCTAAATGCTAAACAACAGAATATATTAATTAATATTAATTAAATCAATGGTTCAACTTACAAAAGTGATATGGCATAAGATGAACATAAGGATTCAATGAATCAACATGGGAAAATTTTTAATTCATTTAGTAATGAGCAAAATAGAAACTTAATTACGTTTTAACTCCAACTATATTAAACAGACATAGGGACACTGGACTAGTTAGAAATGAATACAACCACAGGGTTTGGTAGTAGAATTGTAAATGAATATTTGTAAAAACTTGTTATAAAGCTGCTTTATGAAAAAAAATTTTTTAAAGATAGACAGCCATGCTGCTCCCCAACTACTGCACAAAGAAGCATCTCCAGAGCCCAGTATGAAGACTGTCTGCAGGGTACCAGAAACCCCAGCAGCATAAGGATGAAGACCACATTGTTGCTAGCTATATGGAATACAATGAAGGACAACCCCTCAGTAAAGAACAGAGCTGCCTTAATAAGCTCATCTGCTATTCATTAGCACTGGCAAATATACCATATAAATATTAAGAGAACACTATCAATTCATTAAAAACTCTGCACGAAAGCCCATCAAATATAATCTAGAGAAATAACATTAAAAGTTCACCTGTGTTTAGGTCTAAGATACACTGTTATGCCCATAAACTAAGAAAAAATTGGCCTAACTTGAGATGGGAGCAGTTACCTTTCTCCTCCTTTTAATATGACATTTTTGCACAACTAGTTTTTCTGTTTTAGTTTGTTTTTTAATTTTGAAAAGCATTTTCCATCCATGTCCCTAATGAAGCTTGAAATTAACATGGCCTTTTCAATCCCTTCTTTGTGCACCAGCAAGAAACAGTTTGCATCTAGGAAACATCACAAGGTAGAAGCAGGACAATATCACAGAGGACACCATTCTTTTTTAAGCCTTAAAGCACTATTTACATATTCTCAGGATTGATAGAAATGTGGCTGACTCATTGCTGCACCTTTTCTGCCTGGACTAGGCCTAGGTCCTAAATGGCCCACAAATCACTGAAACGTCCATTAAATGCCCTTTGTAGTCAAATATGTGGGCAGGGGTATGCAGAGCTGCTTCACCTTCTTTGGTATAAAAATACTGCCTTAAATAGAATGGGGAAGGTAGGGAATTGCTTCTATCAATAGATAAATTCATAAAGAATATGTGTGTATGACCATATCATAACACACACACACACCCACCCACCCACCCACCCCCGTTTTTACTACATCTTGCTTCCTAGAAAAGGAATAAGAAACCTAGAGTCCAAGAATCATGGCTTTTAGTCTTGACTCCATTTACCACCTGACTGAAGGGAAACAGTATCTAACTCACAGAATTAAAGCTAACAGAAATGAAATGGTTTTAATACAACAGAATATTCTATAATTATTATTAAGTAAATAATAAAAGAATCGAGGTGAGAAGAGAGTTCTGGGAAAGCAAAAGTGAAATGGCTTCTTACAACAAAAATGAGTAACTATGGATATATTAATGTTCATTTAATTGTCAGGAGAGAGTTCAATTCCAATTTTCTTGTTATTTGCTTGTTGTTCACTTACCATGACAGGAGGCCCAGATTAGGAGGAGAGATCCTCGTCCCTTCTTCAGCGTCTGGCAAAGCTTTTCTTTCCTTTATGCCTGGATCTTTAAAAAGAGGAAAGAAAAAGGGACAAAATTGGCAATTTCCCCCTTCTTGGCCATACCCTAATTAAAGGAACTGCATTATATATAGACCCAAAGACCTGACCAGAGTCAGCCAAGAAAATGTTAAGTATTACCCAGCCAATTCTCACTAGTCATGCAAACTCCATATGCCTTTTGAAAATCCTCCTGGATTTTGGGCAAAAAGATAACACGGGCTCAGATTCCTAATATTGCTAGTAATATGAAAAATGTTATAAAGTTTGGATGAAAATAATAAAGCAATAATAATTAAAACAGCCTGGCCGGGCATGGCTCAGTGGTTGAGCATAGACCTAGGATCCAGGCGATCGGGGTTTGATTCCCGGTCAGGGCACATGCCCAGGTTGCGGGCTGGATTCCCAGTCGGGAGCATGCGGGAGGCAGCCAATCAATGACTCTCTCATCATTGATGTTTCTATCTCTCTCTCTCCCTCCTTCCTCTCTCTGAAATCAATGAAGATATATTTTAAAGTAATAATAATAATAATAATAAAAACAAACATGTAAGTACAAAAACAATATTCTTGTAATATTATAAAATGTTTTATCTGTAAATTCAAAATAGATCCCCCTATCTGTGGGAACCAAACTGGCTTAATAGGCAAAATATGAAAAAAAATTCCCTTACTGTCCCTATATTCTATACTCACCTGAAAATTCACAGAAGCTATGCTAACACCTTTACCAGGTTTTTTTGTTGTTGTTCTGTTTGTTAATCCTCACCCAAGGATATTTTTTCCATTAATTTTTAGAGTGGAAGGAAGGGCGGGGAAGGAGAGAGAGAGAAGAGCGAGAAAAACACCTATGTGAGAGACACACATCGACTGGTTGCCTCCCACACATGCCCCGACTGGGGCAGGGATCGAATCTGCAACCCACGTACATGCCCTTGGCTGGAATCAAACCCAGGATCCTTCAGTCCCCAGGCCAACGCTCTATCCACTGAGCCAAACCAGCTAGGTCCAAGCCCTTTTTAAATTATTAAGATATTCCATTACATACAAGAATTTGGATAGGACAGTTCCTACCACTGTCCTCTTTATACACATACACACACATGTGCATGCACATAGTACATACACACATAGTTATTTTTTCTGAACCATTTAAAAAAGTTGTATACACCATGCCTCTTTACCCCTTACTACTTCGGAGTATACAGTACTTTAATCTACCTTCTATATTCCAATTTGGTCAGCCAACCCAATTATATCCTTTATGACTTTTTTCCCCTCTATAAAACATCCAGTTTAGGATCAGATATTCAACCTAATTGTCATCTCTTTAGTCTACTTTAATATGGGGCCCATATTATATTAATTCAAATATGTTTCATGGCATCAAAATTAATTTCATCACCTCTCATCTTTCGCTCCAAACCTAGACCATGTTTCTTCAGATAAGAATATAACACTTTTTCATTCTATTTTGCAAATATAAGTCTTAGATGTTTTATCTAAAATTAATGATTCTCAAGCTAAAAATCCATAAACATTTACATTACAATGGCAATGTAAAAATTAAATACTGCAGAACCAAATAATATGTTAAGATTGCATTTCCTTCTCTAAAGGTCTAACATGCAACCTGCTGAACCAAATGAAGGATAAGATTCTTATTCCAAGCATCAGAGTTAAATGATTTCTCTTAATATATGTATGAGATGTGACAGCTAGGATCTAGCAGGCCTCTCTGGGCTCCATCATCAGTACTACCCCATGGATGTGACTTCTGAAAAATTTTTACAGACGTAAAATATCTTTTAATCTTCCTATTGAACATGGTACCTCATCTTTCAGGCACTTGTTAAGGAGAATTTACTCAATTCTTTACTCAATAACTAAAACTTACACTTGCAAACAGTAACTCAACCAAGTGAGATACTGAGAAACGAACTACAAGGACACAAATTATGTATACTATATAAATCCTTCATATACAAAAAGATGGGGAAAAATGGCACCATGAATCAACAAGATTATAACTAAGTCCTAGTAGAACAGAATCTATTCTTTGTTATTCTTACCAAAAAACCCCAAAACGTAAAAACAAATTTAAAAAAAAATTCTAATTTAAATGAAATTATAGTGAGAAGACACTGGTATCCCAGGACTCAGGAAATGTTTATGTAAATTGACAATTCAAATAGTTCTTACCTTCAAGGCGTTCACAGTCTTATGGGGGCCACAAACAGATAACCAATAAGGCAGTGTGGGATAATAGATACAGAAATAAAACTCCATGGGGATATAAAAGATAGAGAACTGAATTCTGATCCAGGCACTCAAGGAAGGGTTTATAAAACACTGGAGCTTTTAATAGTTGAACTGGTCAGATTCGGAGCTATTGTGACAAAGAGGCAACAGAAACAGCACAACAGAAGAATAACCCCCCCAAAAAAGCACATTGGAGAGTATGTGAGGAACAATAAGCAGAATACTGTGACTATAGCAAAAGGTGCTATAGGTCTATACAGAAAACAGGTGACTAGATGTTTTAAAAATCCACTTGTAAAGAGCCTAAAATGCCATGCTAAAGGTTCTGGAACAAGGAAATGATTTGGATCTAAAAATTTAAAACCAAAGCAACAAATTCTTTTCAATAATATTAGATTATAATTTCCTAAATTAAACAGATGGCATAAACAAGAGGCAGTAATAATGATTAGGTAGTAATAGATACACACAGGTCTATGAAAAGGACAGGAATGCCCAGCCAGGGTGGCTCATTGGCTGAGCGTCGACCTATGAACCAGGAGGTCATGGGAATCTAACCCAGTTGGGGCACATGCCCAGGTTGTGGGCTCAATCCCCAGTGCGGTGCATGCAGGAGGCAGCCAATCAATGATACTCTCTCATCACTGATGTTTCTATCTCTGCCTCTCACTTCCTCTCTCTAAAATCAGTAAAAAAACAACAACACATATTTAAGTAAAATTAAGTTTAAAAAAAGGACAGGACTGGCATTAATATCCACACTGAAGACAGAACTAACAAATTTTTAGAACTTGTTTTCTAGTTAAACATCAAATTAGTGCCACTAAGTCTAGTAATGTGGCCTTGGTTTTCATACAGATATATAACAATTTAAGAAAATTCAAAACAAGAATCAAGTTTCAATTTAAAAGACCTCCACATTATTAAGGACTGTCTATTTTAAACAAAAGATTAGGGTTACAACTTATTTAATCTCTACTTATATTGTATTATGGCACAATTATATATGAAAAAAGCAATCTTGCTTGAGTCCTACTGAAACAAACAACATGTTTAAAGGTTTAACATTAAAATGTAAGAGCGCATCTAGCCCGGCCGGCATGGCTCAGTGGCTGAGCACTGACCAGGAGATCACAGTTCAATTCCCGGTCAGGACACATGCCTGGGGTGCTGGCTCTATCCCCAGTAGGGGATGTGTAGGAGGCAACCAATCAATGACTCTCATCATTGATGTTTCTTTCTCTCTCCCTCCCTCCCTCCCTCCCTTTCCCTTCCTCTCTGAAATCGACATAAAAAAAGAGCTCATCTAAATAACTGTATACATACTGTGTACGTGGACAAACATATCCCCAAATTAATCTGTAAATTCATTTTACCTGCCTCAAAACAGCACAGTTGGGGGGAAGGGGGACTTACCAAATGAAGTTTGTCCCAAGAACTTTTTCTACTAGAAGGTTTCACAAGAAAATCTGCAAAAGAAAAATAGGGTATTTTTTTATTGTGTAAAAATACTAAAGAATCAAGTTAAGCCACTTAGATCTGCCCACAAGACTTTTCTCTACAAATTAGAATGCCAGGATAATACATTATTTTTAAAACTGGTACAATGGGGACTATTTAGTCAACCGCATCCAAACATTTTATAATGTTTAACTGCACACAAAATGGACCCAATCAGGCCTCGGCATGCCTTCAGAAACTGCAGAACTATACAGGCAAAACTTTCCAGGAATCTACAGCTACTCCTATTTAAACGTTTTCCTCAATCAATAAAGCATTTTGATGGCTTCTCAAGTAAACCTTTGCCACTACAGGAACAAGTACTTTAAAAAACTATGACTACAAGAGATCTAGGATTAGACATGATCGTTTAAGGTGTTTTAACATACAATTAGCTTCTACCAAGGAATCTCTCTCAGTATTGCAGACAACTCATCTTTTTGGGCTGATTACATGACACGAAGTCACATGTGTGAACAAGACTACATAAAATACCCAAATCCTAAAATGAAGGAGTCTATCAGCACAGCACATTATTCCCCTAACCTCCAGAAATTTTTTTTTTCACTGAGTAAGAACCATAAAAGGAGACCCAACCCTGCAATAATAAAGTGTCCTAACCATTTTACAAGTAGTATTTTTGGCTCTCGGTAACTTTTAATTTAAATTTTGTAACTCATGCCATATTAACCACACACTATATTGGAAAGGAAATAAAGCTATTCATAATATGCAACTTCAGATACAAACCATATTAAGAATCAAGATTGGTCTTATTAAATTGTTTAACAAGGTACAGCACGGTACAGCAGGAAAGTTGGGGGAATCTGTAAATCTCTAGGACCGTTTCTTGCTAGGGTATAATTTTTGCTGAGTATCTGAATACTGAAATACATATTATAAATTTTTTCCTTTATACCATATTTAAAAATTATGTCTATAGAACCCAGGTGAGGTGGTTCAGTTGGTTGGAGCATTGTCCCGTACACCAAAAGGTTGTGGGTTCAATTCCTGGTCAGGGCACATACCTAGGTTGTGGTCCAACCCCTGGTTGAGGCTTGTATGGGAGGAACCCATCGATGTCTGTCTGTCCATCTCCCTCTCTCCCTCCCTCTCTCTTTCCCCCCCCCTTCTACTCTCTGAAAAGCAATGGAAAAAATATCCTCAGGTAAGGATTAAAAAAATTTTTTAAATGATGTGACATAGGTCACTGTAACTCAAGAATGGTCAGTACTACAAGGTTAACCATCCAATGACATGCATCAGCTCAGAATTCAGAGGGACAGCCCAGGAAGGCTTCACAGAAAATGGAGAATTTCAAGTGGATCTTATAGATCGGGTGGGATTTAGGTAAAGAGAAAGAAGGGATGGGAATAATTCAAGAGAGGATGGCTAGTAATACTACAGTGGCAAGAAAGCACAACAGTTTTGAGAAATAGAGAATAGGTCACAATATCAAGAGTGTTCAGGAAGAGCAGAAAGATGGGACAACTATGGACTTTGAATGCCAGGATGCAGAGTCTAGATTTCATTCAATGGTGGGAAACCAAAAGATTCATGAGCAGAGAAATAATAATACATAAGTGGTAGTGTTAAAGAGTAGATAGCAGCAAGTAGACTGGTTTGGAGGGGGAAGTCGCTTAGGATGTTCCTGGACTAGTAGCTCAGATATGAATTGTTTAGAGCTCAATATCTCAATGATAGTGAAAATGCACAGGAAGACACCAAAGTGAAAGCATTAATTGCTTAAACTTGGTAACTGATTAGGAATGGACCAAAAAAAAAAAAAAGGCAGAGCAAGTTGTCAAAGATAACTGCAAAATTTTAAGGCCTGTGGCAAGTAGAAAAAAGGACAGTATCGTTAAGAAATAAAGCGTAGCTTCCAAGGAAGCAATACCAGCTATGATATGCTGGCTTTAAAGGTGCATCCCAAATAGATGTATGTCCAGCAGTTAATAAGGGGGGAAATGGCATTAAATTCAATAGGTCAAGTCTAGTGGTAAGAATAAATTGATGGTGCTAGATTTAATTCAAAGAAATTACTATATCTACTGTAAGAATAATCCAATATGTTTTAGAAATTGCTTGATAATTTATTCTGTTAAAGATATGAGAAGTCCATTAATACAGAAGTGTTTGTATAAAGTTTCCAAAGGTGTAAAGTTCCAAGAGGTGGACCAAACAACAGTTCAACACAAAAGGTTCAGGCAGGTCTGCTGCAATGACTCTTCTTCTCAATAACTATCACCCCAAGCCACTTGTAATTAGACACTTTAGATTGCTTAGATTTAACATAACCACCCCAAGCCACAATCAAATATCCACTTGGTTGAAAACAGTGTGTCATTGTGAAACATTTCCAACAAAAATTTTAAACTGCCCATGCTTCTTAGGCCTATTTGCCAGATAAAGGCCATGTGTCTGAAAGAAGCTCTCTGGTGTCCCAAGTTACCTTCCCTTAAAACCAGCAGGTATCCCATGATATCTGTCACATATACCTCAGAAAGTAAGAGCAATTATGTCTGGGTAACCTTGAATATTCATATATTTGAAGACACAGAATGTAAAGTGGTTATGTTAAATCTAAGCAACCTAAAGTGTCTAATTACAAGTGTCTTAAAACACATTAATCATTAATGAACAGATGGCCAGGGAAGTGGGGTGGGGCAGGGATTAACTATGATCATCCTTAAGTTTCTTCTCTAAAAGGGGTAAAAAAATCTGAAGTTATCTGAAATAAGAGGTAAAACTTTTACAGTCACATATTACACTATGGATAGGATTTTATCTATTATAAGAGAAAACTCTGAAGAATAAAAATTAATATACTTGAATATGTTATCACTGTGCAGCTACATTAGAACCTACCACAAAATCCCTTTATGGAGGATAATGAGGTAATGACCAACAGGAAGGGCATGGAGTCCCAGAGAAAGCCAAGAATGGAATAGCTTATGTGATCATCTGTATGCCACCTACCATGTCAGCTACAAGGGCAAAGAGGCACGCCCATTTGGACCATTTCTACAATAAAAGATTCCAAACTACAAAATGTTTCGGGGAGCAGGGGTGACCGTGGGGGAAGAGTTAAGCAGTACTTTTTTTGGCTACGGTACATTTTAACTTCAAAAGAACAAGGGAATATTTTTTGCATAGTCTTGTCTCATTTCCAAATATAGGGTAATTAAGAGTTCAAAACATTAAGACGGAACATTGAATAATTTTAAAGGAATTTTTTATTTTCTACATTAAAAAAATGGTTTTTACACATACACTACATATTAAGAAATATTCACAGCAAACTTGAATGCAGGGGCAATGTAAAATAATTCAGAGGTGTGAAATTTTATTTTTATCTTTTAATCCTAAGGATATGTTTTTATTGATTTTAGAGAGAGTGGGAGGGGGAGGGAAACATCGATCTGAGAGAGAAACATAGATCGGTTGCCTGCAGCACATGCTCCGACCAGGGATCAAACCCGCAACCTAGGTATGTGCCCTGACTGGGAATCAAACCTGCAACCTTTTGGTGTATGGGATGATGCTCCAACCAACTGAGCCACCCTGCCAGGGATAGAGATGTTAAATTTCAAGTAGCTTCACAACTGTCACTACTTTGGGCAAGTTTTTCAGCTTCAGAATGTCCTCAATTATGCCTAATAACTTTTCAGATATCTGATGGATGATATGACCTTCCCAAACTAGAATTCTGTGGTATGCTGCGTAGGATTATTCCATGATGGGAGGATGATTTAATTACTAGCAGTAACCAAAACCCAAGCATTTATCGGTTGAATAAAACTACTGTGGCTTGGTCTTACTCCCTGAAGAGGAGCCCAAACCTCAGGTTTTCTAAAACCTTTGCTGTTGACGTGAACTATAAATGAAAATAGAAACAAGGAGAGTTCAAAAAGTACAGATGCATTCACCTATCCTAAAATCATTGTGGTAGAGATTCAATTATTTGACAAATATTTTGGGGTGATAGGCATTCTAGGTACTGGGGGTGCAGCAGCAGAGCTGCAATCCTAGTGTCAACTGTAATATTTTCACAGGGCTGAATGCGCTCAGTGTGATTTTCCCCCTATTTATTAGGACCATACTTTGAAAAAAATAAAAAGGAACAGTAAATATGAAAATTAGGTAGTATCCGGATTTAGTGAGATCTCCAAACAAGATTTTTTTTTTTTAAATCACCTATTTTCTACCTCTTTTGAGAACACTAAGTAAAGCCTGAGTTTTCAGGGATCCAAATGCAAATTCATGATTGGTGTACTGTATTCCTCTGCCAGCTGCAGGACACAGATAAACAGCTAAAACAGTATCATTTCCTAAGCAAAAGCCACAGCCTTCTACTTGAAAAACAAAATCCAGTATGTTGCCAGAAACCATCAGCTGAACCCCATGTTATAATCACATTTCTGTGTCAAAAAGTCTTTTATTGCCTCAGTTTGGCTCAGTGGTTAGAGTGCTGGCCCACAGACTGAGGGGTCCTGGGTTCAACTCCAGTCAAGGACACGTACCTCAGTTGCAGGCTCGATCCCAGCAGGTCACAGCGTGTGCAGGAGGCAACCAATTGATGTTTCTGTCTCTTGTCCCACCTCCTCCCTCCCTTCCACTCTCTGAAAAGCAATGGAAAAAGTATCCTGAGGTAAGGATTTAAAAAAAAAAAAAAAGTTTTACTGGTAATAAGTCTCTTGAATCAGCAACACTTGCGATAATGTTCACTATAACAAGTAAAATCTCCATTTCTACAGAGGATGACCAAAAATCAGTCTTGGTAATTCTGTGACCACATTAGTGGTTCATTCTATTTTGGGGGGGAGAGGCAGGAATGGAGACAGACTTTTTTTTTTAGTGTGGGAGCTATTCTGAACACATCCCTCAAAGGAGGTTCTGCAATAGAATTTCAAATAATCGGATGGTGATCGATACTTAAAATCATGTCTTCATTTAAGTAGCTGAAATACTGACTCAAAATGTGAGAAGTCAAAAGCAAAGTACTGTAATTGTGCTCTAGCATTTTTAGATATTAAGATTTGGCTGCACTTCAGATGCACCTTATTGCTTTTTACATCTCAAGTAAGCAAAAGGAAGCCCCCAACTATGTTCTCAGAAAAGATAAACTGTGATCAAAGTAACTTGAGCAAACTGGCTTTGTACCTTTTAAAATCACTTATTTTACAAGGATTTTTCTTTGAAACTTAATCCTTACACAAGGAGTAGGAAGAGGGGAAGCATAAATCATACATGATTTCTTGATGAAGATATTTCTGGTGCTGACCAAAAAGATTAAAACTAAAGATCACATGTAATCTGCTAAAAAGGGTGAATATTAAATAATTTTAAGAAAGTGTAAAGATTTCTTTTTGTGTTCTTAACTTGATTATAATCACTTCTATATAGAGCACATTCAGTTCATACTACTAACTCAGGTTAAATCATTAATAGAATTGTAAGGTATTTCTATGAATAATTTGTAATGTTATTTTCAGCCTCCATGTTCTCCATTTAAAAAAAAAAAACACACAAGGCAGCCATTATTATACCATTGAAATTAAGAATTTAACGCCTAATTTTATAAGGCAGCATTTAGGTTCACCATCTTAAGTGAAGAAATGTTCCCTATCTCCTAAAAAGAGAAAAAAAACAACCTTATAATTTAACAGAAAACAGAAGAAATACTTAAGTCTCAGTTATTTAAAAAAGACAGAAAATCCAGGCATTCAAATTAATGAAATTAAAAGCCAAGCAAGGCGCTGACCCAGTAGCTCAGTTGGTTAGAGCATCGTCCCAATACACCAAGGTTGCAGGTTCATTCCTGGTCAGGGCACATACAAGCAACCAATGAATGCATAAATAAGCGGAACAGAAAAATCAATCTCTCCCTCCCTCTAAAATCAATAAATAAAAAATTTTTAATAAATAAATAAAAGCCAAGCAAGATCATTTTATCTAAGTGCCAGAGGTAGTTCAATATTTATAATCGCTATGGAAAGATCAGAAAGAATAGCTCCAGCTAGGAAAAATATTTCCTCTTTTGTTTCTTGTACTAGTTCTGAGGTCTACCTTTGGGAAATTAACAGAAGGCAAAAATTCCTGCACACTCAATGTCCTGCTACTTGCTCTCAGTTAACTTCTGGTGAACAGGAAAGAAGTAACTTTGTTTCCCCCTGAACCCCATAGGTTAAATGAAGAAAGAGAGAGGACAGAAAGAGATAAAGAACCTTGTAATGACTCTGCCCCTCGTAACATATATGATTATCTCTTAACATGAGATTGCAGACTCTGTAACTGCCTCCTACTGGGTCAAAGAATAAAATTTTAACTGCATTTTCTTGGGGGAAAAACACCTAAATATCCAATCCCTACGCAGATGAGCAGTTTTACAACTGGTTCTCAAAAAAATTTTTAGTAAGGTTTAAATTATGAACTTCTATATTCTTGTGTACTGAACAGAAAAAGAAAACTAATCAATGAAATAGGTCGTGAAGACCAAAAATGTAATTTTTCTTTAAATAGGCAACTAAAAAATTAGGCAAAATTCAATATGCCAATTCATTTTGAAACCTGCAAATTTATACTGCTTATTTTAATATGCTTTGCTTCTGAATCCTGCCCTAAAGGAACAAAAACAGAATCTCCAAATCCCTTTCTATTTACTCCAATTCTCCCCACCCCCACCCTAGCTGCATTAGATGTTTCTTTTCTAGAAAGTAACTTGAAGGTCAGCTTACCATAGGAACTGAAGAGTATGACCATGTATAAAAACGAGCATAATTTTCATATTTTGCTTAGGTACTTGAGATGTTCAACAGCAATTCTAGGAAAAACCTACAAGTAAACTACACTAAAAAAAAAATGGCTATCAGTATTATCCCAAACCAAGCTAATCTGCTTATTGTTTATTAGTATATTAACATATTAGAAATCTTAATGTTCTTCTCTCCATCTATAAATACTCTTCAAAGTTCTGGTTCCCTCCACTCAGTTGTATGCAGAGTTAACAGGCATCAAAATGGACAACGACCAGAAAGCCGAATATAAAAATACAAATTCATCCTTTAAGCATACAATTAAACAATGAAGAGATTTGAATTTTTAGCTGCTGTCATAATTAAAAACTGTCCACTCCAGCTTGTCAATAGGTACATTCAAAGAAGAGAGACAAAATTCAAGTAGTAGAGGGTATGTGCAACAAAAAGAACCCACTCTTCTACTGGCCTAGTTAAAATTTATATACTGGCAATTGGGCAGGGGGTTACTCATATTTTTTAAAACAAGCCAATAAAAACCCAAATAACCTTCAATAACCACACATTACAATGTGGGCTTTGTTTAAAATGGTGAGTTCAAATACCTACTCTTTCAAAGCAGTTCTCCTCAATTATTAAATAGCAAAAACCAAACAAAAAACAAACAGAAAACAGAAATTGCCTTGACCAGAACACCATCTTAAGAATCCCTTCAAAACCATACAATTCAACAGATCCCCAGAAAAAGACTGACCCGCCCTTTTAAACTACTAATATTTATCTCACGTAAACAGAAGGACACATGTGACTGCCATCCAAATACAGGAAGAAAAGGAACTTCTCAGTGAAAGTCAAAAAGTAGAATTCAGCAACATGCTTTACTTAGGAAAAGGAGGGCTAATAAGAAATAAGCTTATTCGCTTATTTTTCCTTTTTTGTTATTACATGACTGCACTTAACAACTCAGAAAAACTCAGAATAGTCATGGGTTCACACTGAAAACAAAACAAAACCTTAAATTTAAAAAATTCTTAAACTATCATTTTGCTTAACCCATTAATCAGAAGGGGGGAGAGTTTGTGTTTTTTTAAAAAAAAAGCATACTGTCCAAATTACTTATATTCATACTAAATATATTAAAATATTGGTAAAGTATTCTTTAAAGCAAGATGAAAAAGTTCTCAAACATATAGCCTAACATAAATCTATTCTATGCACATTGTGGAGTATATTTTTATACATCAAAAACTTCAGTACTGCCCTGGCCGGTGTGGTTCAGTGGTGAGAGCATCAGTTCTCACACCAAAGGGTCATGTGTTCGATTTCCAATTAAGGGCACATACCTGGGTTGCAGGTTTGATCCCCACTCCAAGTCAGGGTGCAAGTGGGAGGCAACCAGTAAATGTCTCTCGCATCAATGTTCCCCTCTCCCCCTCTCTTCCCTCCTCCCCACATTTCATTCTCTCTGAAAAGCAATGGAAAAAATATCCTCATGTGAGGATTAACAAAACAAAAACAAAAAAACTTCAGTACTATTCAATTCAGCGTGGAAAAAAAAAAAATCCAAACAATGGGAATGATCGAGTTTACAATAAGCATGTGAACATAACTAATAATATCACACCTCCAAGGTCAATCTGAGCCATTCATGTATTTCTTTGCATTTTCCAAAACGAAAATAGTTTGTCCAAGAAACTAATGTCTGAGACAGAAGGAATAATGAATATATTCAAGCTCTCTGGTAAACATCAGGCCTATGATTGGACAATACATTCTGTACTTCTCTTTTTAGTGAGGACACATATATGCCAAAATGCAAAGAAATATGAAGACCTTGGGATGAGATTATACTCTTTTCTAGTAATTTACACATACTCAACGTCTAACCTAAATCCTGTATTCTACAGCATACAGTTATTTTTTCAATTACCAGTGTTTCTATGGTGTGGTATGCATACTATTGGTGATATCTGAGATGACTTCAATGGAACATAGAAAAATACCTTTCAAACACAAAAACTACATATTTACACTAATGAATATTGAAAAATCTGCATTTTGTCTCTGAGATGCGACTGAATTCAAATCATACCATTAAATTTAAATACCATTAAAAAAGAAAAAAACTTGTCAATTCAGCTATAACATGCCATTGATTTTAAGGAGCATTACCATTTGGTACACAAATACTACCCCAAAAAATCATGTAGGTAATATATTAATGAGGGGTTTAGGTGATAATGCACTATATGCTAATACAAAACCTTCATATATAGAAACTGCTACATAACTATCTTTCCTCAGGCTGCTTTATTCTCTCATTTTTCTTCATGAGACCTATTTTTCCAATCCATTATAAGTCTGAAACGATTCATAAGCATACCTGACCAGGGCCACGTCTAATAGTATCCAGTCCTTCCCCCACACAAACCATTAAGCCTGTATCTTCAGGGTTTCTGCTACCACCACAAAGCTCCTTCTTCCCCAACCCTGACTGCCACTGCTAACACAGTACCAGAGTACCAGATCTCCTCTGGACTGTCAGTATAGCACCTCCAAACTCTACATATCCTAAACAGAATCACTATCCTCCCTCCCCTATCCCCTACCGTGTCTTCTTTTTTAATACTACTCCACTGGGAATCTTAGTCTGCCTAGGTCTTTAAGGCTAGAAACCATTTGACTCCAATAACAAAATCTGATACCAATTCCCACTGCTTTCTTTGAAATACTCAATTTCCATCTTTGCATTCTGTGCTACCAGTGTCACTGCCACTTGGTCTAGCAAACTAGTTCTCACAACATGTGTTGAATTTCAATTACCTAAGAAACAAAATAACCACAGTTACAACTGAACTTACAGCAGTACAGATTCTGGTCAATTCCTCTTTTAGCATCACCTGGCATATCCCATCCCATCAACAGAAGTTTCACTAAAACATCCCTGCTCAAAAAATTCATATCCATAACAAACAACTTGAAGCTGCTTTTAAATTTTTCATGCATGAGCTTTTGTTACTGCTATTACCTTTGCCTGATTTACTCATACCAGTTTATCCATTTGGATAAATCCTATGTATCCTTTAATTCTTGTCTTAAAAACTTTCATTAAGAAAGTTTCCCTGCAGAGGTCACTGTGCACTTTCAATATAGATTTATTTTATAAGACCTACTACATCTCATTATAATTATTTACATTTCTATCTGTCCTACTAGACAGACTATTATATCCTATACAGGTCATTTTCCTACTCAAGATTTGAACCCAAGGACCTTACACTATCTGTCAATGAGAGGCATTACAATAGAGGTTATTTAGAAAGGGTACAGGTTCTGGAATCAGACTCTTTACTATGTGAATTGTGGCTCCAAGCTTACTTGTATCACTTTGGGTAGTTCACTCAGTTTACTCATCTGTAAAATGGAGATAACATTAGAACATAGACTCACTGTACTTGTGTCTTCAAATAAATGTTTGATGAATACTAATTCTAATGAAGATGGAGAACATGTTCAATAACTTCTTTTTGGATTAAAAAACAAACATAATTTAGGTAAATATGAGAAACTAACTGGGGTTTTCTATTACCCACCCATTGAATAAACATTTCAAGCACACCTATGTCTATTTAAAACCTCTATATTGTAGTTCTTACCATAAATGCAATATCTCTGTGACTTTCTTCATACCAAAAAAAAAAAAAATCCTTAGGACTGAAAAACTTGCAAGTTTCCACTACTCATTATAAACTTTCAAAGTCCAAAATTAAAAAGTAATATATGATTTTGCTGAAGCAAAAATTTTAGTCACAGGCATTTGAGGCTAAGTGAAAAGAAATCACTTAATTGAGTGAGCCAAGCAACACTGACTCTCTACACACTCTGGTAACTCTAAGAGGACTATCATAGTACCTGTCAAGATCTAGTGCATCCCTCTCAACAACAAGGTCTCCCCACAATGAGGACCTGCCCTCTCAAGGTCTCCATAAAACAAGGACCTTTCTTCTCAGCAACAAAGTCTTCCTCAAATGAGGATCTTACTCTTCTCCTCTAGGACATTCTATGTTCATTCTAAATTCCTTGCCATTGTTTATGTTATTTCCTATACCCAAACTGGCCCTTTCTCTACCAACCAGATTCTCAGAGCTCTTCTAGTATCAAGCCACTAAACTTTTACTGCATTTTTGCAAGTACACATGATTTAGCATTGTGACAACAACTGTAATATCAGTCATAAACTGCTATTAATATGTCACTTTTATATAAAATAAGGGTGGTTTCTGTATGCTTCAAAACAAGGAAGATGGAATATAAAACATATGAATATGAAAGTGAGAAGAAGGAGGTGGTCTTCATTTTCCTCTTTGATCTCTGAGGCCTTACAATTAAGTCATTCCTAAAACATCCTAAATATGTTCCATTCTTTGTGTGATAATTTTGCTTCTACGACCAAAACTGGATTCCTTTTCTGTCCTTTTCTCAACCTTTTTTTGAACTGACAAAGGAAGAACAGATAGGTTCACAAATAGGTTGAGACTACAAAACAGTTTCTTCCAACTTGATAAAGTTAAACCAAAGGAGGATATTTTTCCACTGATTTTTAGAGAGTGGAGGTGTGGGGGGAGGGAAAGAGAGGAGGAGAGAGAGGGAGCGGGGGAGAGAGGGAGAGAGAGAAAGAGAGAGGAAGAGAGAGAGAGGGAGGGAGGGAGGGAGGGAGGGAGGGGGAACATCGATGTGAGAGACCATATTGATTGGTTGCCTCACAAGCCTCCCAACCGAGGGGATCGAACCTACAACCCAGGTACCAGGAATCAAACTTGCAACTCTTCAGTGCTCAGGTCAATGCTCTAACCATTGACCCATGGCAGCCAGGGCTGTTGCCTGTGCTTCTGATGTCATATCCAAGAGATCATTGCCAAATACATCATGAAGCTTTTCCCCTGTGCTTTCTTCCAAGAGTTTTATAGTTCTAGCACTTAGGTTTAGGTCTTTTATCCTCAATTACCCAGATAATTTTAAAAGTACAAAATATCATGCTTTCAAATCCATAAACAAACTTCACAGTTACAAGATGTTAATTTATGTGGTTTATAATTTTTAAACTAGAAACAAGTAAACTGATATATCCAGAATAGATTATGCCCTTCTAAGCATAAAATGGGTGAGTAAACCCAGGTTGACCAAATCATAGCCTATTCCTTCGACCACATGATCTAAGGGGGAACCAAACAGAATCCTTCTCTTCTACTAGAATCATGGTTCCCTAGCTGTGCTCTGAGATACCCTGGGTACCTTGGGGAATACAATAAATTTACAAGGGCAATATAGGGCTGTTTAAAATTTTTGAGAGAAATACAGCAAACTGACATTAGCAGACCACACAAACGACTATCTAAGGTCATTCATAATTTTAACATTAGCTCACAAAACTTTCCTTTCAATGACATCATTTCTTTAAGAAGCAGGGGTTTCAGCAGTTATGATAAAAACAAAATACCATGTAAAAATCAATGTGGAACAACAGAAGTGGAATGTCTCATCCAGTTCCAAGGTTTGAGAATTTGTTCGGTATCCATCAGGCATACATACTGAAATTAAATGTTTTCTTTCAAGTTATATGTATCAATTTTTCAAATAAGTTGTTAGGAAATACTTAAGTTGTTTAGCCCTAACCACTTAATAAATGGAACTGTTGGCTATTTCTTTTGGCCGAGGGTTGCCATGGAAAGTATTACTGAGACACTACAAGGAAGAAGAGAC
Source organism: Miniopterus schreibersii (assembly GCF_964146895.1). NCBI lineage: Eukaryota > Metazoa > Chordata > Mammalia > Chiroptera > Miniopteridae > Miniopterus > Miniopterus schreibersii. The sequence goes on from NC_138122.1 coordinate 16,243,667, forward strand.
TTTGAACTATGCAGCCATGAGCCACGAGAAGCCTGAGAGAATCACATCAATGCCCAGAGAGATGCAAAGCTCGAACAGTTGAGACACTGTACCCCCACTTCCAGTCCTTAAGGTTCAGAAGCTGCCTACCACAGTTCTTCAATTATGTAAGATGTTCCAGTATTCTGCCAACAAAGCTTCCCTTCTGTACTTTTTTGTTTAAGCTCTAATTCAGTTTCTGTCACCAGCAACCAAAAGTCCTGAATAACAAAATCAGATTATTCACACATTCAACCTGATTTCCTTAATAATATCATAACTGAATAATGTATATTGGGGGTTTTTAAACAGTCAACGAGACAGAAGTATGGCACTACTGTAACTTAAATACAAATCATTACATTTACTATTTCCTGTATCAACTAAACACAGGATATTCCTATTAGATATTGTATACTTAGACAAAATGTATTTTTTAAAGACTTGTTTTATAGATTTCTTCTTGACAAAATACTAATTTGAATTTTTATAACATTGTAATACAAATTATACCATATTTTTTCACACTAATGTTAGAAATCAGATGATTTCTAAGTTATCTAAAACTAATACACAGTAGGTCCTCAAACAACAGTTTTGTTCAATGTCATGTCCTTAAAACATTGATGAGATGCCATAGGAATTTAATTTTTGTTTATATCAATTGGCCCATGGCAAAAATGGTTTTATGTGTTGTTTTGCTTAAAGTCACAGAACCTATCAACAACATTGAGTACTTACTGTAATCAAAAAATTACAACTTCAGCCCTGGTTGGTTTGATTCAGTGGTTAAAGCATCGTCAGCCTGATGACCGAAGGGTCCTGGGTTCGATTCCGGCCAAGGGCACATACCTGGGTTGCAGGCTCAATCCCAGCCCTGGTCAGGGTGCAAGTGGGAGGCAACCAATGGATGTGTTTCACATCAATGTTTCTCTCTCTCTCTGAAAAGCAATGGAAAAAATATCCTCAGGTGATTAAAAAAAAATTTATAACTTCAAAGAAAAAGCGAAACATTGTATTATGAATATTAAAAGTAATCAAATATTTTCTTAAATACTTAAATTTATTTCCAGAAATAAATTATTATAGATCTTGTAATTACTTTGATTTATGAAATCTGATTTTATTATGAATCAAAGACAGCAGTGATTTCAGCAATGAGCACAACTTATAATTCATTGTACTGATGACTGAAATAAAAATCTATTTAACAAGGATAAAAGTAAACATTTCCAAAATCAGAAAAGCTTAAATCAGAAATACATCAATTGAAATGGCAATTAAAGCTAATTTTTATGTTCTGTGTTTGTATAGATGTATTGCTAATAAAGTTTTACCAGAAAGAAAACCAGTCAGATGGCTAACAATTCAACAATTTTACTACTCATCTAGTATTCTGCCTTGGTCACACTGGCTAAAAATCTTAACAATGAACTTGCTCTTCAATGAATGTCACTTTACTACCATCTAAAGAGAACAATCTACCATCTTGTTTCCCAGAGTATCCACATTCATTTTCATCTTGTGGGTGTGGTCATATTCTTTGTCCAAATAAAAAAGGTGAATTTATTTTATTAATCTTAGAATCTGTGTGCATGTGTGTGCGTGCGTGTGTGTGTGTGTGTGTGTGTGTGTGTGTGTGTGTAATACACACAGGTATTTATCCCTACTCTAATATCAAGGACAAGTTTTTTTCCCCAGATTACTTCCCTTTTGGTTCCATGTATATTTACCCTAGTCAAATGTTTACTTTCATGTAGCACTGCTTAGTAATAATTAACAATCTATTCTATATTATTTAAATGTTTAAATAATATTTAAAGTGCCTCTTCCCCCAATGCAACTCAGATCTAATGACACTGCCTAAAATTTCTAGGGTAAAATGTAAGTCTGAAGTTTTTAAAAGCTTAAATGGAAATCTGCAAAGACTGTCATAAACATGCTACTGTATTAACACTCCCAAAGAGAATCTGAACTATGCGGTATACTGAGTTCTTATAAATTCTTGAAGGCCTAAAGATAGAAGAGAGAAATATAAAGAAAGTGTTACTTAGGAAACAGTAGAAAGGTAGAGACAGAACTCAATAATCTGGATATATTTAATGTAAAACAACAGTCTACTGATGCCTGTATCAGTCAAGACAGAAGAAAGGGAGGAATTGAAAACACCAGCGATATCAAGTGTTAATGAAGATGTGGAGCAGTAGGAACTCTCATTCACTACTAATGGAAATGTGAATTGATAAACCACTTTGGAAAACAACATGGCATTGAAGTTGAAGATTATCATCATATATATATCCTGTAGCCTGGCAATTGTGCTTCTAGTTATATACCCTAGAATGCAGATACTGCACCAAAAGAAATGTATCAAGAATATGCATAGTGCCCAGCTGGTGTGGCTAAGCGGTTGAGCATCATCTACGCCAGAAGGTCCCAGTTCGGTTCCCAGTCTGGTACGTGCTCAGTTGCAGACTTGATCCCCAGCAGGGGGCATGCAGGAGAAAGCCAATTAATGCAGATGTTGATGTTTCTATCTCTCTTCTCCCTCTCCTTCCTCTCTAAAATCAATAAAAACATGTATTTTTTATTTTTTTAAAATATATCTTTATTGATTTCAGAGAGAGGAAAGGAGAGGGAGAGAGAGAGACATCAATGATGAGAGAGACATTGATCGAGCCCACAATCCGGGCATGTGCCCTGACCGGGAATCGAACCCTGATCTCCGGGATCCCAGGTCGATGCTCAACCGCTGAGCCACGCCGGCCAGGCAATAAAAACATTTTTTAAAAATACGCATAGCAGCACTGTTCATATAGTCCAAACTGGCAACATCACAAATGTCTAACAATAAAATGGACAAAATGTAGTATGTTGTACAAAATAACTGCAATAAAAATGAACCAGATCAACACACAATACATACAAATGTGCAAAAGCAGCAAAATAGGAAATACATACAGTATGATTCCATTCAAAAACCGGTAAAACTAAAGTACTGTTACAAATGCATACATAGATAACAATACAAATGAAAGCCAAACAGTGATGCCCCTAAAGACCAGCACAGTGGTTAGTTATTTCTAAGAGGAAGGGAGAGGGATACATGTAAAAAGAAACAAACCAGGGCAGCCTTCTGAGGTGCTGGTGATGTTCTATTTCTAGACCCGAGTACTGTTGACATGACTATTCACTTTATCATTCATTACACTGTACATTTGTGTCTCGTGCACTTTGTGTGTCATATTTCACTATAAAATGTTTCCCAAGAAAGAAAACTTGGAAGAAAAAACCACATGAGAAGATACATTTGCGATGGTTTAACTTCTGGAGCAAGGGACTTCAACCAATTCTGGAAAAAGAACAGGGTTTTACTGGTTGAGAGTGGATAAATATCCTCAGATGAAGATTAAAAACAAAAAAAGATATGGCGAAATTGCCCTCAAATTGTTGCAGATCTCCGAAAAAATTTCCAATATATTTGAGAAAAATCCACATATAAGTGGACCCATGCAGTTCAAGCCTTTGTTAATCAAGGATCAACTGTATACATTAAAAATTCTTAAAAGGTCTTCATTATAGAAAAATCTATTACTCACAAAGAAAACAAGTTAAAATACTGCATATAGAACTCTATTTAAATACTATAACAGAACAATGAAGGCTAAGTAAAACTAGTCTAAAGGAATATATAAATATTTTGTTAAAACCAAACTGAAGAAATACCATTATCTTTCTACTTAAACGCTAGAATTTACAGAACAAAGAGCCAGTCACTGAGCTATGTACTTTTCATACAGTATATCTCACTTAATCTTCATAGAACTGTTGAGGTAGGTACTACTTAGCCTATTTCACAGTGAGGACTCCAAGTCTCTCAAGGATTAAGTAAGTTGTCCAAGGTCAAAGAACTAGTACACTTCTAGAATCTTAAATACCAGGGTAGAATGGATACCTCACCATGATGTGACATGATCACCTGAATGCAGTTTTCCCCGAAAACAATGATAGGATCTTTTTGAATTCCTCAAATATGACAATGTATATTAAAGTACTAAAAGTTAGATACTAAGGAAAGAGATATAAAATTAAAATGCAAATATAACAAAAGAAAACTACAGAAGTTACATGTACAAGAGAAAAATTGAGCTCCAGAATATTCGAACAAGGCACATGGAATACTACCACCTTCTTTGAGTACTCCAATGTGGATAGTTGCTCATTTGGTTAGATGTGCACAAAGGACATTAACAGACTAAAATCTGATTAGTAACTCTTAGTTCAAAAATTATGTGAAGATACTGTAATACCTGGTGACAACCACCCAATGAAATACAAGCAGAAGTCAGCAAGATGCACTTTAATTCTCAAATGTCAAAATGTCTTGACTGACAGGTAAAATAAACAAATATATGCATTTAGTTAAGAACTTTAAAAGCATACTGAAAATTCTGATCATACAGGAACCTGAAGTAATATGTGAAATATCTGCCAACTCTGAGGTGTATCTAAGAACTTAGATATAAGATTATCCTCAAAATTAAACTATAAAAACTCATAAAGGATTGCTCTATGATCATATAAGAGAACATCCTTACCTTATTCTTGGAAAATAAACTCTAAAGTATTTTGAGGCAAAGGGTCACAGTGCCTCCAACTTACTCCCAAATGGTTCAGAAAAAAAATGGAAAGAATGATAAAACATGAAATAAAATGTAAACAACTGGTGAAAGGCACTGGCAAGTTCCTCGTATTAATTCTGTTATTAAATTTGAATAATTTTTTGATTTGATGTAATTTCTTTAAAATCTGACAAACATGACAGATGATCAATATTATTAAATTAGCCTAAGTACATGAACATTATATTAATTTATTATTCTATACTTTCCTTATTAAAATATCCAAATGAAAAGCAGGTTGTACTCTAGTCCCAGGTAAAGTATATTCTAACCATGAGAAAGGCTGCATAAGACTACCCTAAAATGATGTTATTAATAATCTGAATTACATAATTCACCTTGCTGACTTCCATGCCTTCCAAGCAATCTGATTATAACTTTAACAGAGTAGGTATGCCATTCCAGCGCTCTCGTAAATTTATTTAAAACAACAACAACAAAAAAGTTTTAAGAAGAACTTTTACTATAAAACTAAAAAATAAAGGCACTTGTAGAAGTCAAAATAGTGAATATCTCTAAGGTGTGTATTGACTGGAAAAGGGTGGAAGTCTTTGTGGAAGAGAGCTATAAATGTTCTGTCTTAATCTGGGTGTAGTCACATGGATCTATACACATGTAAAAAGTTATTAAGATTTAATTTAAAGTTCCTACACACATATGTATTATATCCCAAATTTAAAAAAATTAAAACAGAAAATGCCTTCAGAGAACAGAGAGGTTCTCAATTCAAATCCAAAACCTGCAATACAAAAGGCTGACATAGATTACACTTGCAAAAGGGCTAGAAATCAGATTAGATACACTCCCCTCTACTATCTTAATCTACTTGAAAAAATAAAAAATATGGAAAGGTATTTTTTTCCCAAAAAGGAGACTACTGAAATGGAAAATCATTTTTTTTAAATACAGCTTTGGCAAGAACTAAACACTATCATTTTGGATATTGTCCTTTATTCAGAACAATGTCTGCATGTACAAGACAATATAAACCAAAATCAATATATGTAATGGTATGTAGTACAATGAAACTAACATTTAAGAGGCAAGTACGGAAATAGATAGGGGTAGATCAGCTACTGCTATCTTCATTCCACTAGGCTATATCTCATTTCAAAGATGCAAGTACTGTTAACCTTGTTGTGTCAGTATTTCCACTGCAGAATTTACAACAAATTTTTTTTCTCATTAAAGAGTGAAGTAAAGTTGCAGGTCACCATTCAGAAACTACTCTCGACTCTAAACAAATTCAAGATGTTTTAGCCAACAACTCTTTAAAAGTTAATCATTTTTAAAGTTCACTTTCTTAACAAACTAAGTATAATCATAAGCTCAGAAGTCCACATAAAAGGTCTGGGAATGACCATTTTTGCTAAATTCTGTAATAGGCAAAACTAATCTATAGTGACGGGGAGATCAGATCAGTGGTTTACTGGGGCAGGGGGGAGAACTGACTGTAAAAGAGCATTAGGAACCTTTTTTGCAGCAATAGAAATATTCTATATCTTGAATGGGGTAGTGATTTTATAAGTGTATACATCTGTTGAATTATACTAGGTTCCTTGTTATATATAAATTATATCTTAAAGTTGGCTTAAAAAGTATACACACAATTTAGGCTTTTAAAGATAACTGGAAAAATCAAATGCTAAGGAAAAAAAATACTAAAATTAATTTAACTAAAAGAAATTAAAACTTATTTGTATAGAAGCCAATCTAGGTGCCTCCCAGAGTGACTTAGTCCTCACCTGCTCTACTCTCCACACACCACTCCCACTCCTTAACTACTTGCTCAATGCTATAAGCATTTCAGTCAAAATATGAACCTTTCCCTTTAAGCATCAGAGATACTTTTAAAAAATTACAACTCTAAGACAACAAATGCACATTTTCCTAAAGCTATTTTACAATCTAAAAGGAACTGAGCACATAATGTCCTATAATCCATGAGAAGAAAAAATAAATTAGACAAAGGATACTGTCTATAGAAAAAATTGAACATAAGAAATGCAAATGTTCAAGATACATATGAAAATATGCTCAACCTCACAAATAATCAGAAAAATACAAATTAAAACAATAACGATAACTATTTTCCATCCTTAAAATCGGCAGAGCCCTGGTTGGGTGGTTCAGTTGGTTGGAGCATTGTCCTGTGTACCAGAAAGGTTGAGGGTTTGATTCCCAGTCAGGGCACATACCTAGCTTATGGGTTCGATTGCTGGCCAGGGCTCATAAGAGAGGCAACTGACTGAGGTCTCTTTCATCAGTGTTTTTTTTCTCTCTCTCTGTAACCTGCTCCGCCCTCCCTCTCTCTTCCTCTCTAAAATCAAGAAACCACCTTGGGTGAGGATTAAAAAAAAAATTGGGAGAAAGCAAGATATTGTTTAATTTCAAATACTGGAATGAGTTTGGAAAATAACTACTTGACATATACTTTTGGTAGAAGTAAAATTATTACAGCTACTTTGAAGAACATTTTGGCAGTATATTAAAACTATAGCTATGCACACCATATGACCCAACAACTCTACTTCTCTTGATATATCAGAGAAGTTCTCACACATGTGCACTGAGAGATATGTAAATAAAATCTTCACTCCAACAGGTAGTAAAAACAAAATACTGGAAATAACCTAAATATTTATCAATAGAGGAATAGCTAAATGAATAAAAAATTATGTTCACATTACAGAATGTAATATAATACTTAAGCAAATGTCTCTAAGACATATTGCTGAGGAAATGTAAAATGTAGAGATAAATGTACAGTATGTTAAGGAAAATAAGACTAAAGAATAGGTGAAAAGGGTGAAAAGAGTAAGAAGTACAAACTAGTTATTACAGAATAGTCATGGGGATGGTAAAGTGCAGCATAGGGAATATAATCAATAATATTCTAAAAACTATGTATAGTGTAGGTGGGTACAAAGTTTATGAGGATGATCACTTAGTAAGCTATATAATTTCTAATCACTGGGGTGTACACCGAAACTAATACTGTATGTCAACAGTAATTGAAAAATAAAATAGGATTTAAATAAGCCGCCTAGGAATAAATTTAACCAAGGAGGTAAAAGACCTGTACTCCAAAAATTGTAAAATACTGAAGAAATAAGTTAAGAAATGTACAAATAAGTGGAAGCATATACCGTGTTCATGGATAGGAAGAATTAACATAAAAAATGTCCATACTACCCAAAGCAATCTATAGGTTCAAGGCAATTCTCATCAATATACCAATGGTGTTTTTCACAGAACTAAAACAAATATTCCAAAAATTTATATGGAATACAAAGACCCAGAACAGCCTCAGCAACCTTGAGAAAGAACAACAAAGTTGAAGGTATCATGCTACCTGATATCAAACTATACTAAAAGGCCACAGTAATCAAAATAATATAGTGTAGTATAGTGCTGGCATAAAAACAGACATATAGATCACTGGAACAGAACAGAGAGCCCAAAAATAAACCCACGCCTTTACAGTCAATTAATATTTGACAAAGGAAGCTAGAATATACAATGGGGTAAAGACAGTCAACTGAAATAAATGGCGTTGGGAAAACCGGACAGATACATGCAAAAAAAATGAAACTAGAACACCTCCTGATAACCATACACAAGAATAAACTCAAAATTAACTGAAGACTTAAATGTAAAACTCGAAACCATAAAAATCCTAGAAGAAAACATAGGCAGTAAAATCTCAGACATTTCTCATAGCAGGATTTTGCCTAATCTCTCTTCAGGGAAGGGAAACAAAAGAAAAAATAAACAAACAGGACTACATCAAATTAAAAATCTTTTGCACAGCAAAGAAAACTATCAACAAAATGAAGAGACAAACCCACTGAGTGGGAGAACATATTCGCCAATGATACATCTGATAAGGGGTTAATATCCAAAATTTATAAAGAACTCAAAATAACTCAACACCCAAAACACAAACAATCCAATTAAAAAATGGTCAGCCCTGGCCGGTGTTGCTCAGTGGTTAGAGCGTTGACCTGCACACCAAAAGGTCAAGGGTTCGATTTCCCCATCAAGGATAAGTACCTGGGTTTCAAGTTTGATCCCCATCCCAGTTGGGGAGTGTGTGGGAGGCAACCAACCGATATGTCTCTCACATTGATGTTTCTCTTTCTTTCTCTCCCTCTCCCTCTCCCTCCCCTACCCTCTTCCCTTCCACTCTCTAAAAATCAATGGAAAAATATCGTGTGAGAATTAACAAAAAAAGAAAAAAAAATGGGCAAAGGACCTGAACAAACACTTCAAAGAGGACATAAGGATGGTCAGTAGACATATGAAAAGATGCTCAATGTCACTAATCAGAGAAATGCAAATTAAAACCACAATGAGATATCACTTCAGCCCTGTCAGAACGGCTACCAACAAGAAATCCACAAATGACAAGTGTTGAAGAGGATGTGGAAAAAAGGGAACCCTCATGCATTGTGGGAATGCAGACTGGTGCAGCCACTGTGGAAAACAGTATGGAGTTTCCTCAAAAAAGTAAAAATGGAACTGCCTATGACCCAGAGATTCCACTTCTGGTGATACATCCAAAGAAACCCAAAATAACTGATTTGAAAGAATATATGCACCCCTATGTTCACTGCAGTGCTACTTATAATAGCTAAGATTTGGAAGCAGCCCAAGTGCCTGCCCATCAGTAGATGAGTGGATAAAAAAGCTGGGGTGTATTTACACAATGAAATACTACTTGGCCATAAAAAAGGAAATCTTACCTTTCACAACAGCATGGATGGACCTAGAGCAACAATTTTCAACTGATGTGCTGAAAGAATTTTTAAAACATGTGATACCTGACTATTTAGGCAGGGACACTAAGCTCTTTTCCCTTAGATTGTCAAATTTAAAAATGTCAAAGGCGAACACAACAACTGTCCAGAGTGAATGAACCAAAATTATACCTATTTTTTGATAGATCAGGGGGAGAAATATATTTTTTGGTGTACCACAGAATTTTAGTAATTAGGTTATGTACCTTGTTAATCCTGAAGTCTTACTCTTAGCCATAAATTTCCTGATGGGCTTATATTTACATAGTAAAACCCCAACAAAATGTTCTTTACTCTAGCCTATTATAGACGGTTTAGTTAGCAGAAATTAGTCACTTAGAACAATATGCCATGACCTAATCATTTTTTTCACTAATAAGGAATAACAAATGAGTTCCTGAGTTATCCAATTTAAAATTTTAAAGCAAATCACTTAAACCTTAAGAATAACAAAAGCATGGGTAAAACAAAATGCACAGATAAAGTCATCAACCAGTATCCTAAATAAAGTTAGATATCTGAAATACATTGTAAACATAATTATACTGGGTTGAGTTTAATCTAGAAAAATATTCCTTACAGATTAGAACCAAGACTAGAAAAATGCCTAAAAGTAAATATAATAGTACAGAAATACTTATTAAATTTCAAGAGCCAAAAGTCTTATTGGGCATATAACACTGCTTTACGACAGTTTTATTAAATCCTGATGAGAAAACTTCCCTTTCTCGCTTCACGGCTAGCTTTTACTTTCAATGCATATGAAATTGGATACTTTAAACCACTTCACCAAATGTGTCAGTGAGAAATCCAAGGCAAGACAGAAAGTACTTTTAAGTATTTACATTTTTGGCATAATGTATAAAAATGTGCCCTGCTCGCCTGGCCAGGCATGGCTCAGTGGTTGAGCATCAACCTAGGATCCAGAAGATCGGGGTTCGATTCCTGGTCAGGGCACAGGCCCGGGTTGTGGGCTAGGCAGCCGATCAATGACTCTCTCATCATTGATGTTTCTATCTCTCTCTCCCCCTCCTTTCCCCTCTCTGAAATCAATAAAGATATGTTTAAAAAAAAAAAAAAAAAGTGCCCTGCTAAAGAATTAAAAAGAGGTGGGGCCTAGAGAACTTTTTTTTTTCCTCCAGAAAAAAAGAGAAAGGACAGGAAGCATAAAATGAGGAAACTTTTTTTTTTTTTTGAGGAAACTTAATTAATAACCCAGTGACTACTAGCTAAACTATGTAGTCAGTCATATGATATTTTTCCCAAAAAACATTAAGAGCTATAATTTTTTTTATTTTAACCTGATACTAAAATGTCTCTTGTGGAGAATAAGGCAATTCAACTAACCATACAAAAAGGCAATCCTTTCTTTGTATTCTTAAAGACAAATAATACTGTGTACATCTACTGTTAAAATCCACAACCAATAGCATTTTTTTGTTAAAATTCCCTTAACATGTGACATGGTACATTTATTTTAAATTAACAGTTGATTGAGAATTTCCAGACAGATTCTGGTAAAACCTCCAGTGTATCAAAGAAAGCAGAAGACTATCTTAAGCATTCAACATATCTTATCCACTTGAATCAAAAAAGCAACTTACAAGTAATTCCAACTCCTATGCCTATTTCTTTTCCTTTATAAGCTACAAATTAAATGAGATCAGAGACCATATAATCTTGTTTACCACTCCATACAGAAAGCCTAGGGCATAATAGTGCCTAGTAAATAAATAGCATTTGGTAAATATTGTGTTAATAAGCCTAAGCCAAATCCTATAAAAGAAACGAATAAAAATATGAAAGAGGAAGATGTTTCAAGGCAGAAGAAATGACTCAGAGCTCCTACCTGCTTAAAGTTCAAAATTAAAACATGTAGAAGTTATTTTAAATTATATAAAAAATTTACAGATGCTTGCTCAACATCACGGATTTATTTTTCAGTACATTAAAAAGTAAAACCTTGCCCCAGCCAGTGTGCGTCAATGGTTAGAGCATTAGCCCACGCACCAAAGGGTCTCAGGTTCAATTAGTGGTCAAGGGCACATACCTGGGTTGCAGGTTCAAACCCTGGTCTGGGTGCATGTGGGAGGGAACCAGTCAATGTGTGTGTTTGTGTGTCTGTTTGTCTCTCTCTCCCCCACACCCTCTTTCTCTCCCCTCCCTTCCACTCTCTCTGAAAAAGCAATGGAAAAAATATCCTTGGGTGAGGAAACAAAAGAAAGAAAAAACTAAAATCTTATTCTGGCATACATTCAAAGAACAGTGTAAGAAAGAAATATATATATAAAGTTCCAAACAGCACAAGTATACATCATGCTCCCAACACTTCCCTTCCATGTAAATCTCACGCCAAATAACACTAGCAATTACTACTCTTTTCTAACTGAAACACAAACTCTGCACTGGCAACATAAGGCACTGGATGACTTCGGATGGGAAAAAGCATTTTATAATTTTAAGATAAGCAAATTCCCTGTATCAAATGATCCCTTGACAGTTATTCAATTCCCATTTAATGTTAGCAAAGACTGTCCACTCTTAAAATTTTCAAGCTACACAAAAATCTTACTTATCCATATATATTATGAACATAATATGTCAATTTACCCATAAAGTGACTTTTTGCCAAGACATAAAAGCTATAAAAGGAAAGCAAAAAACAGGTATTAAATAAATGCATAATATTTTTATAATCTATCATTTACCTAGTAGTAATGAAGACAATAAAATAAGAAATTATCTGTCCTGGTTGGTGTAGTGCAGTAGTCAGAGCATGGGCCCTTGCACCAAAGGGGCATGTACCTGTGTGGCAGGTTAGACCTCTGCCCCCAATAGGAGCTTGTGCAGGAGGCAACCAATCTATGTGTCTCTCTCACATCGATGTTTCTCTCTCTCCTCTCTCCCTCCCTCATCCCTTCTACTCTCTAAAAATCAATGGAAAAAATATCCTCAGGTGAGGATTAAAAAAAAGAATAAATTATTTGACATCTTTTGTCAATTTTAAATACTAGCACTATTTCTTGAGTGATGCCAAATTTGGCATGAAGACTCATTCCAGTGAAATAAAGGTTCTGGTGAACAAAGATGATCCAATTCAATAGGTGAAAATTAGATAAAAATTACACGCTATGATTATAAAGTCTACTAGGTATAGGTTTCAACTTTTAATGCAAATTTTTTAAATATTACATGAAGGGTGTTATCCTGGGTAATGAGGAGTGGAGAAGAGAGTAACATCACTAAGAAAACAAAACGGAAATCTATAGTCCTAAACGATCCAACTATAAGAGATACCTTTGGCCACACAATTTTTTATTTAAGCAATATATATGAAAACATACCTCCTTCATACAAAAAAAAGTCATTTAGCATCACATAGCCTTTCCTCTTCTAATGTTAAAATAGCTTTTTAAGAGGCTAGTCCTATTGTTTCCATATTCTAATGAATACCAGTTCATGGAAGCCAATACAAAATCCTTTACTAAAGGTGTTGGGATATTATAGAAGAACAGAATAATCCGTAATTAATTAGTGACATTATATCTTAAAGCTCAAAGTACTGTGGTTACAGTGGCCAGTGAAACAGTTCCAGCTATCAACTGTAAGCATTAGAGAGCAATTGGTATAGTAGTAGATCTAGGGTATTGGTTACAATCCTATTATAAAGGCTAAACATTTCTTAATTTACATAAAATCCTGCCATAAATAATTAGAACATGGAAATTGGCTAAGTCAGGGCAGCTGCTGCAAAAGGCTGGGTTCAAAACATAATACAGTAATTTATTCAAAGCTTTCATCATACAAAATCTTGCATTTCTAAAAGATTAGTCCGGCAATGGAGTAAATGGCTTAGAACTAGCCCTCCCACCACAACCAACTAGAACACTGGACAAAATATATGAAACAACAGTTCTTGGATACTGGACAACAGACAGCACAGACTAACTCCTGAGAGAAGCAAAACAAATTACCTGAGACCTATGTATGACTGCTTCAAAGCACTTTCCACATCCAGGCCAAAAAAGGAGAATGAAAGCAGAGCAGAAACCCAATCAGAAACTCAAATATGACTTTCAGAAAGCTGAAATAACTAATTTCTGGGGCATCCAACTAAGCTGTATGCACAGAGGATGGGCAAAGAAGAACCATTGGGTAAGGAGCAACTACTTGGGAACTATAAACATAACAACTACAAGAGTTTACACAGATGTCTGGTTCTGGACAACAGGAGTGAAGAGCCCTTAGGAACACTCATAGCATTCAGTAGAGACCTTATAAGCAGAGCTCAACTAGCCCGAGGTCAAAGGCCCCTCTTCTGACCTACCCTAACAAAGCTTTAAATAAAAGCCTAGAAGAACTTAGATAAACACAAAATATATTTTCCTCTTTAAAAGATAAATTATTTATTTAGTTTTTATTGATTTCAGGGAGAAGAATGGAAAGGGAAAGAGAGAGAGAAACACTGATGAGAGAGTCATTGATCGGCTGCCTCCTGCACGCCTTCTATAGGAGATCAAGCCCGCAATTTGGGCATGTGCCCTGACCAGGAATCAAACCATGACCTCCTTGTTCATTGGTCAACACTCAACCACTGAGCCAAGCCGATCTGGCTAAATTGACTATTTAAAGCAAATGTAATAATGAAATATGGATTGTACAACATATAAATACAGAAAGTATGACAACAGCACAAAGGACAGGAGGGGAAAACAGAGGTATATTACCATAGGCTCTTATAACACCTGATGCTATACATCAAGTGGTATAATATTATTTGAAGGCAGACTGTGATAAGTTAAAGATACTTAACTGTAAACATTAATGCAGCTAGGAAAAAAAATAAGTACAGTTAATATGCTAATATAGAAGGTAAAATAAGTATTACAAAATACTTAATCCAAAAAATGGAAGAAAAAGAATAAACAATAATAGATTGAATAGTTTTGGGGAAAACATACTTTTCCTCTACTGTCTTAGGTTCAATATTGGAGGCCTGAGAATTAAAATTAAGCTGAAACTAACAGATTAAGGGGGTGGGAGGTTGTTTATATGCATATGGACCATACAAAAGAAATTGGCTCTCTAAACAGCAAAAGATAAGACTTATAAACCTAATTTAATATTAGAGAGAGAAGGTGAAAGGCCTCTATAAAAAGAACAAATGAGTTTCTAGGGGAATAAACAAGAGATAAGAAAGTTTGTGATAATATTTGTTTAGGCAGATGTGAGTGGTCTTATCCATCTCTTTTCTTCATGGCCATAAAATTTCCCTGAAGAGGGGATTCATGGACGCCTCACTCCCAAAAATTTCTGCTTTTAGAGAGATAAGGGAAACTCCAAGAAGGCCTCTGTCTGCATCTGCTGACTATCAAATGCCTTTAGTTTAAAATAATCTTATTTCAACTTTGGAGGTCTGAGTGGATTCCCAACAATAGGAAACAAATAGCAAGATAGTAGACCTAAATCTAACCTTATCAATACTTGATAATAAATATTAAATGAACTTTAAAAACACCAATTAAAAGGCAGAGATTGCCCAGCCAGTGTGACTCAGTGGTTGAGCATCAACCCATGAACCAGGAGGTCATGGTTTGATTCCCAGTCACTGGGTTTCAGGCTCCATCTCCAGTAAGGGGTGTGCAGGAGGCAGCCAATCAGTAACTCTCTCATCATTCATGTTTGTATCTCTCTCTCCTCTCCCTTCCTCTGAAATCAATAAAAACATTAAAAATTTTTAAAAGGCAGTATTGTCAGACCAAATTTAAAAAGCAAGACCTAACTATGTGGTAACTACATGAAACACACGGTAAAAATAGATACAGGTAAGCTGAAAGTAAAAGGGTGGAAAAAGATATACCATGCAAATACTAGTCATAAGAAAGCGGTAATACCTATGTGCATGACAGAAAAAGTGGCCTTGGGAAGAGCAAATATTACCAAGGTAAGGTGGGACAAGTCATTATGATAAAATGGTAAATTGACTAAGACACAACAACCCTAAAATATGTAAGCCCTAAAAACAGAACTTCAAAATATAGGAGGCAAAGGCTGACAGAAATGAATCCACAATTGTAGGGATTTTAACATTCTTCTTTCAGTAACTGACAGAAGACAAAATATATGTAAATATGTAAAATAATCTAATAATTCTATCAACCAATAATTTATACCTACCTGCAGGATACACATTCTTTTCAAAAACACATAAAATATTCACCATGATATGCTTCACCACAAAAGAAATCTCAAAGTAAAAAAATTAAAATCCCAGCCCACGCTGGGTGGGTCAGTTGGTTGGAGTACCGTCCCATACACCAAAAAGGTTGCAGGTTCAGTTCCCAATCAGTGCACATACCTAGGTTGTGAGTTCAATCCCCAGTTGGGGCGCATACAGGAGGCAAAAGATCAATGTTTCTCACATGGATGGTTCTCTCTCTCTCCCTTTCTCTCTCTCTAATAAATCAAACATATCCTCAGGTGAGGATTAAAACAAAATTGAAATCCATATGAAGTATGTTCTCTGATCACAATATTAAATTAGAAATCACTAACAATAAGATATTTAAAACAACCCCAAGTATTTGTTAATAGAACAACATACTTCTAAATAACCCATAACCAAAATAGACATTACAAGAGAAATTAGAAAATATTTTGTACTTAATGGTAGTACATAATGTGTCAATTTGAGGGATGCAGTTAAAGCAATGCTTACAGGAAAGTTTAGGTATCTGTACACAGAAAGATGAACCTCAACCCTTACCTCATTCATTAAACAGACTTTAAGTGTTCCACAGACCTAAATGTAAAACACAGTATTATGAAACTTCCAGAAGAAAATTTAAGAAAATATCAGTGAGCTTAGGTTTAGAGAAGATCCTTTACATAGGATATAAAGAGCATTAACTATAAAAGAAAAAAATCTCTAACTTAGACTTCATAAAAATTAAGTTTGTCAATCTTTGAAAGATACTGTTAAAAAAATGAAAAGGCAAGTCACAAACTACAAAAACATATTTGTAAAACATGTGATTTACAAAAGATGTAATAAAGAACTCATATCAAGAATATATAAAGAACTCATGCAACAGTAAACAAAACAATTCTTTTAATAGGCAAAAAATGTGAAAAGACGTTGCACCAAAAAATATAAATGAACGGCAGGCAAATAAGCACATGAAAAGATGATCACCTTTAATCACCTGGAAATCACAAAATAAAACCATACTAATATATTACTACATTTAGCTATTCCACAAGAATAGCTAAAGTTAATAAAGGCTAACAATACCAAGTGTTATTAACAAGTATGCGGAGCTCCTGGAATTCTCATCCATTGCTAATGGGAATGTAAAATTGTATAGAAACTTTGGAAAATAGTTTGGCAGTTTTTCATAAAGTTGCAAGCATACATTTACTATATAACCCTGCAATTTCCACTCCTAGGTATTTAACCAAGAGAAATGAAAACATATGCCCATACAAAGACCTGTATGCATATGTTCACAGGAGCTTTATTCATAACAGCTACTAACCAGCAATTAAATAGAACAATCTACTACTACTAACAACAAGGATCAATCTCAGAGCATAACAGTAAATGAAAGGGAAGAAATAAAATAATACATTATTGTATGATTCCATTTACATAACATTCTGGGGGGGGGGTGCAAAATAGTTACAATGATCAGTATCCACCAGAGGCAGGGATAGAGGGGGGAAAAGTGATCAAGGAAGGGCACAAGAGAATTTTCTGAGATGATAAAATGGAGGTGGTTATATGACTTTATACATTTATAAAATGTATAGTTAAAATGTGTGAATTTTGTTTTGTACAAATTATACCTCAAGCTGATTTCTTCCCCATTTGGCAGCAAAAGGTGTATACAAATGTGCTCTGGGTAAGGCCTGTTATTTTTCCTAAATCTTAAGAGTAGGGTGCTAAGAACCCTTGCCCAAAATCAAACCATTAGTTTCCTCGTGGAACCACGTTTTGGGATATAGACCATTTTACTGTAAATCTAAACTCAGAATATATGCTTTAGGTGACCATGAGGATCTGTATAACTAAGACTTTTTTAATGGAGCTCCATGTAATGCATTTAACCCATAGTGAAGCCTTAAGAAAGTTTCAACTTACATAGGGCAAGCCAGCTAAAACAGATTAGGCTAAAAGTTGGATAGTGTAGCATCCACATCTC
Organism: Miniopterus schreibersii; assembly: GCF_964146895.1. Taxonomy (NCBI): domain Eukaryota; kingdom Metazoa; phylum Chordata; class Mammalia; order Chiroptera; family Miniopteridae; genus Miniopterus; species Miniopterus schreibersii. The sequence goes on from NC_138122.1 coordinate 16,261,373, forward strand.
AAATACTTAGCTTACCACATTCTTGCCAATGGTCAAGTTTATTTTGGGACTGGAATATTTTTAAATTCTTCACGTTCACTGCAGCCCCTACACATTAATCCCATTAATCAAAGGCTTCCAAAACAACAATCCTGAAAGTTTGAGTACTCACCTTTCATTCTCACCTAATGTGTTACACTCAAGCAATTAGGATCGAGTAATAAAAGAACCAGATTTTGCAAGACAACATACCAAAAGCTTAAGTAAGACAAAGCTGCTCTTAATACCTTATTTACTACATCAACCTTCACCTCAGCCTAAAGAAAACAAATTAAGACTTTTCTTCATCTCTATCAAGGAGCCCAGCATCTAATCCAGATATGGCAAATTCATAGAACCTACAACAATTACTAGTAGCTCACTAATGCTTAGTGTGTCTCTCTCACATCTTCACTTCCTCTTCTCTGTTCTACTTTTCACTCAGTTTTCCTCCTCCCTCTTTCTGATCCTTTTATAAGGTTACCACACTTTTCCTTGTAAGGAAACAATAAAGAGGATATTTATGACTAATCAGTTAAATTATGACTGCGATATGACTTTCTTTGCTCTTCTACTGATTTGTGGTCATCATCTTTAAAGGAAACTTCTACACTATATAAGTGGTTGGAAAATATTGATCCATTCTATACCCATCATGAACACTTTTCCCTTTAAGCAAAGACCACTGAAAATGGAAGATACTTCATTATTTTCACTCCACTGACTCTGAAGATTAACTCATATACGAACTGAGTTTACCTATGTATATTTAATGTTTGTTGTGAGATTAAAGTTCAAACTATCTTTAAGTACCTACAGAAAGTCAGTGTAAAAACAGTATTAGATAATAGCGTAAGATATACCAGAATTCTCAATTGTAAGTGAAAGAAACCCAAGCTAACTTAAAATCAGAACTGACTGGCTCACAGAAGGACCCTGAGGTGGTACACAGAAACAAAGGCTGAACTTCAGGAGCAGGGCCTCAAGGGCTCAGTGCCACCGGATCCATCCCTTTATCTCATGCTTCTCTTGACTCACTGGCCTCATTCTCTCCCAATGTAGACAGACCTCCTGCCTCTTGCTAGAGGCAGTCCCAGCTTCAAACCCCGAAGAAAACTGACAGCTTGCTCCTGCAGTCTGTGTACCAATACCAGTGAAAAATGCCTACTGGCCCTTTGTGTCAAATGCTAATCAGTACCACAAAATTGGCCAGGCCTGGTATACATTTAATAACCCTTAAGCAACCAGAAAATGAGGAATGAGAAATCATGATGAATAAGCTAAAATTGACCTGCCACTATCTATAAGTTAATTTATTTTGATTCCATGAATTAAATGCAAGGACCTCAAAAACAAAACCCAGTGAATATCCTATTCCTTTCACTAGAACTATAAACTAAAGTGTTGGGGAGTAATATTCAAAAAGATCTGATTTAAGGAAACAATCTAGGAATTAATAATCCTCCAGCTATAATTCAAAATATAAAAAGGAAGGAAATCTAACCTCTGGCACTGAAACACAGACCTAAAATTACAGAAAAGTCCTATCACATGGGAAAAGAGGAAAATGTCAATTTAATGGGCATATAAAGATATAGATATATATCTATATATGCTAGTTTAGCAAGAAAAAGAGCAATCTCATTTTAAAAATTCACTCAGTGATGGCACAGACCTGAAACTAAAGAATAACATGAAACTTATTGTTGGTGGCTGTATAATCACCACAGCAATGGCTGAGATTCATGCAGCACTCAAGGAGCTAAATATCTCTGGAAAAAAGCTTCCTTCTTTAAAAGACTTTTTTTTTTTTGGAAAAGAATCTGAAATTTCCTAGCATATCTAAGTTTTAAATTACTTTGTTTCAGGGCTAATCATTTCAAAACAACTGAGTGTTACAAATCAAACCCAGCAACCCAAAGTCTCTGCTGATCCATCACTCAGTGTGACAGTTTGCTACCAACTAGTTTTTATCTTTTCAGCACTTCCAGTCCCATGCAAGCTGCTTTTGTTCTACATAACTGTATGTACACTCAGAATTCAATTCAAACAACTGACCTAAATTTAGTAGTACCTGGGAACCTAAGACACAGAAAAAGGCTTTCTCCTAACTTTTTAAAATATATTTTTATTGATTTCAGAGAGAAGGGAGAGGGAGAGAGAGAGAGAAACATAAATGATGAGAGTTATTGATCGGCTGCCTCCTGCACACTCCCCGATGGGGATCGAGCCCGCAACCCAGGCACATGTCCTGGACCAGGAATTGAACCTCGATCTCCTGGATCATAAGACGATGCGATTCATGCCGGCCAGGCTCTACTAATTTCTTATCTTTCAAACTCAATCTGAGAGAGTAAAATGATAGTCTATTTTTTAACAAGTAGCAAATGTATAGTTATTTATGATAAAGAATTAAATACAAGGTGATGTTTATTATTCCTTAATACTAAGTTCTATTAGATTCTGAGAGCCTATGAAAAATTACAAAATGAAAAGATGCAAATAGTGTAGAAGAAAAGTCAAGGTCCTTGTTTATAATATTTGTAACAGCCAACACAGAGCTGCTGTGTAACAGACACATAAAGCACTCTTCTAAGACCATTTTATTAGTCATTGAATCTTAAAACAACCCTACAAGGTATTATCCCATTTTACAAAGGGGGAAAACTAAGGTGCAAAGAAATAAGGTAACTTGCCCAAGTTATAAAACTAGCTAATAAGTAATTTACAGATGCAAGTTTAAACCATGTCAGAAATTAAGCAGGACTAGCATATATAAAGCCAATGCAAAAACAAAGAGGCCAATTTCAAAGTACTCCATGTCAAAAAAGTAGAAAAGAAATAGAAATTAAGAGGAACCAAGATTTTTTTCTCTCTCAGTGCAATAAAAACGTGCTGGGCCGAGATCACTGGCGGGGGGGGGGGGGGGGGGGGAACACATCTACATTGTCAAATTATACAAAAATATCACAAAGTAACATTTCTGTAATAAAGAAATACGCTTAACTTTTGAGAGACACATTCTAGAGAAAGCTCATTATTAAATGACAGCACTTTGAAAACTAACTTTTCATTCCTAAATTATTATGCTTGAAAGACTAAAAGCAATCTTCTACAATATTCAACAGGAGAGGACTATCATGTTCAACAATTTTTACTGAGAAATAGAAAGTACTACAATAATAAAAAATGGGTCAATCCATCACTGTGGCATATTCACTTAGCTTTTATCTATGAAAAATATTTTCAGATTATTGAAGTGTTTTCTTATCTCAGACAACCTTCAACAACATGAAAAGGGCAAACTATTTCTAGTCAATATTTAGTGATCTTTGGTAGTGATTATAAGATTAATCTGTCACCTAGAAAAACTTAAGGCTATGAAATGGAATTTAGAAATGGAACTGCAATCACCCTAATCCACAAAAACAATCAGCTAGTACTAGTTATTTCACAGTTCTGAAGCAAGCCCACCTTCATATAATTTTTACTCCTAAAATGTGCAATGCGAGTAGGCAAAGGATCTGTTCCTCAAAACTGAACTGATTCTGGACTTGCTTTGGTTTTTCTGGTTTGTTCAAGTAGGAAACAGTAGCTACAGTGTCTGACATGAACTTGATACTTGTGCTTACTACTGAGCTAAGTATATTCCCTGAGCTCTAGAAAACTGATACAGCATTGAACTTCTTGAGTTAACCCTTAGTCACTTACAAGACTATTCTCATTCTGGCCCAAGAAAGAAACAGCACTGCAACCCCAGAAAAATAACCACTATTCTAAATCCTCACTTTGTTTCCCATCCTCAAATTTTACAAGAGTATTGGGGGGGGGGGGGGGAATCTTACTTGCACACTACTATGGAAGTCCTTCCTACCATTATTCCCAAGAGGTACAGCAAGATCTCATCTTGATTTCTTGGCTACCTTTCACCTGATGTAATCATAGCATGAAGCTTTGAAATAGGACACTGGGATAGACCATTCCCTTCAGAGTGTCTATCATTACTCCTTGGTGAGTCAGCTTCTGGACTGCTGCCAATGTGCTTTTTGTTGAGTTTATCATGAAATCATATTTCTGTAGAGTTGAAATGATGGCCAAAACACTGCATTTCAAAAGATTCCCTCAAAGTGTTTATCAAAGCCATTCACATGCTTTAGTAAGAGAAGGGGTTTTACATAGTATCATGTTAAAAGATTCTCTTATGTGCAAGTGTCCAAAAAACATCCTGTAATATCTTCTGATATTTTGCTTAAGTAGAGTTTATGCTAATAAGTACATTTAAAAGCTTTTTATTATGCCCTTGAGGAAGGAAAAGTCATCTTTTCTGTATCAGGTAAATGAACTGAGGAATTCTGAAGTTAACAAAAACATTCGATATCCAAGAATTCTCTGAAAGTCCATCAACTATCTCTTTTCTACTATACCTTTTTAGAGGAGCTCACTAATAAATTATAATTCTTAGTTTTGAAAAGGTAAAACACTGCTGGGAATGGGAGAAGTACAATTAAAGTAGTTCCACAGAGCAGGAATGGGAAAAGCTCCTAGCTCTGAATAAAATAATGCTTTTAGGCTATACAAAGTAAGATAAGTATTCATGTGTGGTATTATTCTCTTTAGAAAACACCAAAGTCTTCCCTATAAACTTTAAAAACAGAAATGAGATCAAATGTTCAACATGAATCTGGACTCTGAGACACTGAAAGCTTGTTTCAGGTTTGTGAGTAGAAGAATATAGAATGACTTCTAAAAAGATAACATACAGATTTACAGGTTTAAGAAATGTATCATTTAAAATATGCTCGTGGATTAAGCAAAGAATTTATATGTATATATGCACAACCCAAGGATGGACAATGGTGGGAAGAGGGACTGGGGAGGGGGATGGGACAGGGTGGAATGGGTCCTTGGGGAGAAAAAGGGACATTTGTAATATTTTAAACAAAACAAAACAAGTTATATCTGGTAAAAAAATAAATAAATAAATAATAAAATAAAATAAAATATGCTCATGTATGTTTTTAGTGTATAAATTTAAAGCATGCACCAAAAACCCATAAAAGTTGCATTAATATCCAAAGAGGAAAAGGTATAAGTATACAGTAACTACAAATTCAAACACTGAATATATAAAATATATAATTCTACAAAGCAGTTATTATATTAAAGGCAAGGTATTCCCTAACAAGTAAGTTCAAACAATTTGCATTATCTTATGCCAAGAATACCTTATCCACACGTAAGGTCCAAGCACCAAATGGCATAATACTCTAATTTATACTTCAGAATTCCCCAGCTCTTAAAGTTATACACATGATAAAAGAGTTCAAGAAGTATTCAATAATCTGTAAAATTTTAAGGACATAGATCTCTGTTACTCATACTAGGATATGTGCTAAGTTTCTCTACTATTCTCTGTGTAACCTCTAAAAACGGACATCTAAGTTTAAGTTTCTTACTGCTTATGTAACAAACAGCTCTAAGAACCACATATAAGAGAGGACAACAACTTGGTGTTGTTTAAATCTTGGTACAGAGTAAAATCACCATCTGTGACGGTGATTTAAAAATTTACCTCCAGCACTGATCCTTTCTCAGCCTTGCCCTAAAGCTCCAACTGCCTAACATATTTGTACTTAGATGTCCAATTGCTTACATGTTTAAAAGCAAAAGATAGACACAGACACAGAAACAGACACACACACACACACACACACACACACCATTTCCCATCTTTCTGCCAAGATCAACTCCCCTTGCATTTACCTTCTTTCAACTCTTAACACTGATCCCCGGGGGAAGAGGCAAGTGTTGTTGCTGTGTCATCACTCTAATAGTAGCAATAACCGTAACTAGTTTATAGGAGTGCTTACTATTGGCTAGCTACTGTAATAAGCACTTAGCGAATCCTCACAAAAGCCCCAAAAGGTAGGTATTGTTATTCCCATTTAAAAACTGAGAAACCTGAGGCACAGAAGTTAAGGAATTTGCTAAGATCACAAGTAGATATCATACTAGTGGTGGAGCCACCATTTAAACCCAAGCCTGAGCTCTTAATCACCATACTAAACTGCAATTGAGTAAAGAGCATCTAACTTAAAGTCAGAAGATCTAGGTTCAAGTTTTAGTTCAGCTATTCACAAGCAGTGCAACCTCAGACAAGACTGACAGCTATGAAACACAATTTACTCACCTGTAAAGTAAGAGTAATATGGCCTGCCCTGGCTGCTTCACAAGGTAGCCCTGGAAATAGAGTGTGCAACTAATAGAGCTAATTAAAAATTTATTTGTAACATGGGTCCCATTGTTGCTACCTCCATGTTCCCATGGTTTTAATTTTGGCAACTCTATTCTGGAATTTCTAGACTTATGTCACCAACATTGTAGTCTCAGGAAACAAAGAACCTAAATCTTGTCCATATCAAACAACCACATACAGAAGACCAACTGTTAATTTGCAAGACACATGATAACCTACAAATGATATATACTTACCAAATGATCATATTTGAAGTATAATATCTCTTGGTTTTAAACACAATATTCAATTTTCTGGATACTTTAACTCAGAAGAAATGTACATTGCTGAAATAATGTTCTGTACACTAAGTATATCAATCACAGGATACATTTAAATCTACAAGGCTTAAACTAAGATTCTAGATGAAGCCAAAAGAAATACAAACATGCATACTATTCTCGAACATGTCAAAACACCTATGGTCTCTGTAGTCCTCTGCAGGGTCAGAACTGGAACCTCAAAGCATTAACTTGCAAAAACTGCCTGTAATCTTTTCCAAGGTAAAAAGGTCCCATTTCTCTTTTGGCCTCATATTGCTAGAAAAAGGAAGCTCATTACATTGGAAAAGAGGATAATTTAATTCAAGCAGCTAATCAACCATAAACCACAAAACATGTCTTATGTCTTGTTCACATGAAACTACAGCTACCAATGTTAATACTTCCAGCCATCTTGGGGGAGGAAAGGGGAGGAGAGGAAGAGGGAACTCTGTAGTGCTAAACATGTTTTACTTATAGACTTTTCATAACCAATTACATAACCTAATTCTGCTACTTAGAGGAACAAAAGAAAGGCAAGGATTAACAATTCAAAAGCTACGTAAAACAAAATATGAAATTATGCACTAATGTTTCATAACTAAATTTATCCATTGAATATGTATATGTGCCTACTTCCTTAATTTAAAAAAATTAATGATTTACAGTATAAGATTATTTATATAACAAGTTATTCCCATTCCAGAGTGGGCTTTTGGGGGGGGGGTGAAGTTTACTGAGCAATTCACATTCTGAAAATTATAAGCTTTTTCAGGTCTAGGCACTATTTTTTTTTAAATCATAAACAAAAAAAACCCCACACACATACATGGGCTCTGGCTGTGGCTCAGTGGTTAGAGCATTGGCCTGTGCACCCAAAGGGTCTCGGGTTTGATTCCTGGTCAAGGGCATGTACCTGGGTTGCAGGTTCAATTCCCCAGTAACCAATCGATGCCCATGCCTGTGTCTGTCTGTCTCTCCCCCCCTCCCGCCAATTATCTTTAAAAATTAATGAAAAAAATATACTTGGGTGAGGATTAACCAAAAAAAGAACAAAAAACAAAAAAACACATGCATGGGCACATACACATGCGTGTGTAATTGTGAATGCTTTCTATAGCAGTTTTATTTGTAGTTACCAAAACTGAAAACAACCCAAATGAACTTGAAGAATGAATAAACAAATTGTGGTACATCCTTACAGGAATGCTACTTAGCAATAAAAAATAACTGAAACACAAAATATGGATGCCTCAAGGTGCATTATGTTAAATAAAAGAAGCCTGAGTCAAAAGGCTAGATCTACTGCATGATTCCATTTACATGAAATTCTGGAAAAGACAAAATTATAGTAACAAAACAGATCAGTAGTTGTCAGACAATGAGGGTGGGAGAAGAGGCTGACTCCAAAGGGCCAGGAGGAAATTTTTTGAGGTGATGAAACATATATCTTGATCATGGTGGTAGTCCTGGGTTTCCACCCTAGCTGGGAAGCTCAGCTGGTTAGAGCATCATTCTGATACGCTAAGGTTGCGAGTTCAATTCCCAGTCAGGGTACATACAAGACTCAACCAATGAATGTATAAATGAGTGGAACAACAAATGTTTCTGTTTCTCCCTCTCTCCCTTTCCTCTAAAAGAATAAAATCAAAATTTAAATTAAAAAAAAAATCATGTTTCCAAAGCTTACAGAACTGTGCTGGAAAAGGGTGAGTTTTACTGTATGTTTAGTTTAAAATTTTTTTAAACCATAGAATCTTAATTATTGGTCTGAAAACAAGGACCAGATGCTACTTAAGCAACCAAAGCAGGAACACTAAACCTTGTTAGATCTGCCTCCAAGTTTGAAAATTCCCTCCTATTAACATCTTGCCTAGAAATCTAAACAACATTTGTAAAATAGTCATAAATTCCCTTAGGATTAACAATATATTTTTAAAAGAAACCTAGTGTTTACATCCTAATAGTTTTAGAAGAAAATGAGCTTTGTCAAGGAGAGAATTAAACCAAGCAATAAATATTAACATCAATCTTGCCCAGAATCATGATGGTTACAACAAATGAGGTTCCTCTCCTAATTTGGCTTCAAAAAGTCAAAATTTTACTTCACAAAACCCTAAGAAATTTATAATTTTGACATTCATCTAAAATCTTTAAGTGCTTTCACTTAATTAGGCAGTACAGCAAAGTGGTTAAATAAAAGATCAGGTTCAAGAACTCAAATACCTGGGCAAGTTGTTTAATCTTCTTTTGCCTCAATTTCCACATCAGTAACATTGGAATAATTATAGCTACCTCCAAGAATAATCCCAGACAATTAAATGAGCTAATACATGTAAATCGTTCAGAATAGTGTCTGGCATACTTATGTAAGGCTCAGAAAGTTTTAAGCTAATACAAATGAATGATATTAATAATCACCAGCTGTGTGTCCTTGGACAAATCATTTTACCTTTGTGTATCACAATTCTGCTCTATAAGAGAACTAAATCCAATGGCCTAAAGGCCTATCTAGTAATACTAGTCTATGTTCCTATAATTTTACCTGAATTGCACCCAATCACCCTGCAAAGATTATGTATTATCCTTTTGTATAGAAAAATCTGAGACCCAAATAAATTAAACAACTTGCCCAAAGAGATATTAAAGTGAAGACAAAGCCAAGATGAGGATACGGTCTTCTGAGATTCCTCAGAACTGTTCTCTCCAAAAATTTTAGCCCTCCATCAACTCCTACCCTTCTGATAGGCACAGGTATGACATACCAAAAAGCCCTCCAAGTTAATCATTTTTAAAATTCATTTAGCTATACAGTACATCTGTTTTCTGTACTTTTCTGTATGTTTCTTTCAGGTAAAATATGTTTTATCATTAAATGTATTCATGTAAGAACAGAACTAGTAGAAGAGTTAATGAAACTAAAGGGAGATAAATTCAGCTGATTATGGTCATTAAGATTTTGTGAGGGGGTAAAAGTTTTAAAACTTAGGTATAATACACATACAAAAAGTACACATCATAAGTATACAACTCAGTGATTCTCATAAACTGAAGACAATGAAATCGCCACCCAGATCAAGATATAGAACATTAGCAGCACCCCTACAGTCTCTCTCATTTGTTTTCACTGCCAAAGATAACCATGATTCTGACTTCCATTACCATCTATTAGTTTTATCTGCTTTTTAAACTTTACAGAAATGGAATCACACAGTATGTTGTCTTGTGAATAGGTTCTTTCATGAACACTTTAATTTTTCTTCTTGCAAACAAAATGCATTTAGGTAAGCCAGATAGTAAGAAAGGCTCTCTCAAACTATCAAATATTCAGTTAAACCATAAATCATTCTTGAAGCAAATCATTTCTCAAGCAATAAAATACCTAAGATATTTATTTAAAGCCAAATACAGCTGGTATTTCCTCTCTCCTCAATGAGATTTCTAAAACCTAAATTTTCAGTTACTTTTAGTTTGGGAAAACAGAGACCCAAAATATCTCAAAAAATATTGTATTATTCTTTCATCAGAAAAAAATTTAAGTTGTAACATTTTTTTTTAAAAGGCAAGATAGAAGAAAATAGGGTTAGGAAATCATGAAGAGATTTCCGACCATCCTCTTAAAATTACAAAATTCTTTAACTTTGCTCTTATATTAAAGAAAAGAATTGTCAATTAATTATAACCAACACTAAACACAAAAAATAAAATGTAAAAATTTAGTTTGCTCTAGAATATGTAATTCCAACACCATTTTGATAGCACAGCAACAAATTATTTTTAAATTTGTATTTATTGATTTTAGGCGGGGGGGGGAGAGAAGGGGAGAGAGGGAAACATCAATTTGTTGTTCCACTTATTTATGCATTCCTTGATTGATTCTTGTACCAGAGATCAAATGCACAACCTTGGCAATTCAAAACGATGCTCTAAACAATTGAGGTACCTGGCCAGGGCCTGCAACAAAATTTTTAAATAACTAAATGCTTTTATTTTATCCTGAGATCTGCTCCTACTAATATTAATCTTCATCACTGTTTCAATTAAAAGTCCATAATATGTGCTGTCCAGCATGGTAACCACTAGACACATGGCTATTTATTAATTAAAATTAAATAAAATTTTAAAATGTAGTTCCTTGTTGAAACTAGCCAAATTTAAAATGCTCAATGTGTAATGGACAAGGCAGATATTGAATGACAGAAAGAATCAGAGGAAGTTCAACATATGCTATATCATCTCCCACTCACTCCTAGCCCCTTACTAGGCTAAAATTAATCTAAGAAAATGATGACCAATGACTAGTATGAATCACCAAATCCAATTATTTCCTTAGACTTCATCTTTCCTACATCTCAAACTTAACTGTCACTATTTGGAATCCTCCCTTCTCCTTGGCCTCCATTATGCCTCATTAACCTACTTTTAAGTTGTTGTTTTTTAATTCTATCTTCTCCCACCCCCCTAAATGTGACTCTCAACCTTCAGCTCTTCTAGGTTCAATATTTCATCCAGACTGGCCAGGCATGGCTCAGTGGTTGAGCATCGACCTAGGATCCAGGAGATCGGAGTTTGATTCCCAGTCAGGGCACATGCCTGGGTTGCAGGCTAGGCAGCCAGTCAATGACTCTCACATCATTGATGTTCCCCCCCCCCCCCCCCCCCCCCCCCCCGCTCCTTTCCTCTCTCTGAAATCAATAAAGAGCCCAGCCGGGCGTGGCTCAGCAGTTGAGCGTCGACTGGGATGCAGGAGATCGGGGTTCGATCCCTGGTCAGGGCACATGCCCGGGTTCTGGGCTCGATCAATGACCCTCTCATCATTGATGCTTCTATCTCTCTCTCTCTCTCCCTTTCCTCTCTCTGAAATCAATAAAGATATGTTTAAAAAAAAAAAAAGATTTCATCCAGATGAGGCCTACCTTTCTTCCTACCTCAAATTCACTATCTCCACCCGGCTGGGCATGGCTCAGTGGTTGAGTGTCACCCTAGGATCCAGGCGATCGGGGTTCGATTCCTGGTCAGGGCACATGCCCAGGTTGTGGGCTCAATCAATGACTCTCTCATCATTGATGTTTCTATCTCTCTCTCTCCCTCTCCTTTCCTCTCTCTGAAATCAATAAAGATATATTTAAAAAAAAAAAAAAATTCACTATCTCCAAACCCCTTCAGAACATTTTTACTTGTATATCCCCTGGTCTCAGAGTTAAATGTGTGAAGGATTTCATTTTAGTCCTTTTCCAAAACCAGCTCCTCTCCCCAATTCCACACTGCTGTACTATCACTAGTCTCCAAGGCCCTAAATCCATCGACTTAGAATCTTTGCCCTTAACTCCCACTCAACTATTGCACAAATGTTTGTATATTTCCTTTAGAGTGTCAACTAATAATCTTCTACATTAATCTAGCCACCTGAATTACCAGCTTGCTACCACCTTAATTCAGATCCTTATTACCCAATTCTGAGTACAGTACAGATTCTTCGTTGCTTTCCAATCTTTGACTACTCCCAATTATGCACATGCCACCAGACACAACTTCCCCAAAACTGCCTTTGATCTCAGAAACCTTAAACAATTCTGTACAGTTAACAAAAATTCAAAAACTTTAATGATTTAATTTCAACAATCTATAGCAAACATACTTTACAATTTTATCTTTGAATCTTCTATCTTCTATTCAATACTAGCAAAACTAAAACTATTCCCCAAACACAGCTTTGTGTGCCTTACCTATATAAAGCTAGGACTCTTTCCAGTTTCTACTATGCAAATTTAATATATTAATTGCTTTGACCCAGCCACCGTGGCTCAGTGGTTGAGCATCAAGTTCAATGATCAATGACTCACTCTCATCATTGATGTTTCTATTTCTCTCTCTCCTTCTCCCTTCCTCTCTCTGAAATTAATAAAAACATATTTTAAAAAATTTTAATATATTAATTGCTTTGTATTATGAAGCCATCCATCTCAAGACCTCTTGCATAGCACCCATTTTGAACAGACCTAAGACCAGGAATAAGAAAGTTACAAATATACATATTGGTTGAGCTTTACTATAAAAGCATCAATATTTATTGCATGCAATTCTATTCCCCAGGATTTTATTCTGCAGAATTATTTCTGTAGAAATAATCCTACAATTGTTCAAAAGTATAAAATGCAAGAATATCCATCACAAACAGCATTTTTTGTAATAGAGGGGGGAAAAATGCCCAAAAAATCCCATCAGTAAAAGACCCAATAAATAACTATAGTGTGTCTATAAAAAGCTTTAAAGAAAAAAAAACCTACAGTCCTTAAAAATGAGGTAAAGCTACATTTTGTGATAAGGCAAGAGTCTGTAACACACTATTATTACTAGAAGAAAACAAGCAAAATGTAGATCAGCATATTTAGTTTAATCCTACTAGAAGGATCTTTTTTTTTTTAAATCTTCATCTGAGGATACGTTTACTGATTTTAGAGAGAGGAAGGGAAAAACAGAAACATCAGTGTGAGAGAAACAATCAATTGCCTCCTGTGTGCACCCCAACCAAATTTAAACCTGCAATATCTCAATCAACATCTATTAAATTAGGTACATAGTTTTTGTTAAATTATTCTCCATATCTTTCTAACTTTTTTAAATATTTAAATTATGCTTTGAAAAACAGAATGCCAGGGTTGTGGAATTTGGGGACAGAGGAGGATGGGCTTTCTAGATTTCTACAGTATTAATATTTTTGGACAAGCCTGTTATTCTATTATAAAATTTCTAACTAAAAAAACCTCCATAAACTTATACTAGTACCTACCGCTATTACCTTGATTGCTCTTCAACTTTAACCTTATTCTTTAAAAGAATAAAGGGCAAATAATTATAACTGTCTTACCCCAGAAAACTAACATTCTGAATATCATCTATTAACACAAGCACTTAAGGGATTATAATGTGCAGTAAACTAACAGCAAAAGCTAACAGGCCCCATCTAAACACTTAAACTCTATAGGATATGTTACACAGATCTTCCTAAAATATCACCAGATGAGTATATAAACTTACACTGGTCCAACTCCCAGCTGTATATTAACACCAAAATTCCAGCAAGACTATATTGTCATAAAAGTTATTTATCTAAGTATCTTCCAGTTCAAATTATATATATAAAACCCATTATCACATTGAGTTGTGATAAACTTACTTGATATTTAAAATGCACATACACTGGTGATGGAAAAATAAAAAATAAGTAACTAGAAATAAAATGCACATACACAAAGCTACAGAACTTAAGTCCAAATGGTACATCAGCAGAACTGGGAACTCAGGCTGAGTCCTGTGTTTAGAGTTCACAGAATATGATTTTTCATTTTACAGCATCATTCATAATTCTCAATGAAAGGAAATTTGGAATGGAGGTCCTCTTGTGATCAAAGCCCAGACTGTCTCAGTCATAGTGGAGTTTACAATGACACAGTTCAAATCAGCTTGCCTGGCCCTGGCCAGTGTGGCTCCATTGGTTGGGAATTTCTGGTGCACTGAGAGGTCCAAGTTTCAATGCCAGGTCAGGGCACATGCCTGGGTCTCTAACTCAATCCCAGTAGGGGGCGTGTAGGAGGCAGTTGATCAGTGTTTCTCTCCCCCTCTCCCTTCGCCTCTAAAAAAATAAAAACTTTTTTTTTTAAAGTCAGCTTGCCTGCCCTATTCCTCCCATACTACTTCCACAACTGCTACTCTGCTTAGGAAGTGAAGCCAGATAACTACCCACTTTCTCACTGATGACTATGACTTAAAGCTTCATAAGACACTCAATGAAAACTAAGGACATTAAAATGCTCTTTAAAACAGCTTTTCCTAATTATAAGAGTAATACATGCTCATTATAAAAAATTGGGAAACTCCAAATATGAAGCAAAAAAAGACACTATTCCATCCGCCAGAAACTTATCACTCAATATTTCCATTCCTGTCTTTCCAAGGTCTCTCTTATGTATAGAAGTATTAGTTCACTTACTCAACGGGATTTTAAGTTCAGCAAAACAAAGGGGAAATAACATACTAGTTCTTTGAAAAACTAATTCTCTTCAGTATTTTCACAGTTAGCCAAAGCAATGTGTACAGGGAACTGGAGGGAATGAGACAAGTGAGAGAAATCAAATTTGCTCCTTTTCATTCATTCACCCCATGGCAAACTGGTGTCCATGTTTCAAGAATTATATATCCAAAGACTAAGGACTATGTTTCCTTTTTAAATAGCAGTCTACTACATAAATAATACACACACATATATACACAGCCTTGCCAGTAGGAGGGACACAGAGTAAAAGGAATTCTTACATCAAGACTAATTTTTTTGTCACCCTGAAACTATCCTTAACAGAAAGCAAAAGGATATCTGAAAGGCTAATGTAAAATTAATAACCTCTCCCACAAAAACATTTTCTGTGCACATCAGATGAACAATCTACAGAAAATGGTGAGTGTAAGTTTTAGAATGCTATGATTTATTTACAGGTATACAAAAGTATGTAAGAGTTTAAACAGTCCATCAATGTTGATAGCTTACTCTGTACTGGACAGTATATGAAGTGCTGAGGAGTGAAGGAGAACAGCCATCAGCACCTACTTCCACAAGGTTTACAGTGTACCTCTTTAAATATGATGTGGAACACTAGGCATGTGGTCCCAAAGGATCACAACATCTCTGAATAAACTATGCTTTCAAATCCTTATGATGTTCTAAGATGTATGTGAAAGAAACTTATAAATCATGCTACCTAAAGTGAAAAGGTACACCTGACTTTTTTCCCACAGCACTGTACATAGCAATCACCTCCAATATAAATTACAGTAACTCATTTCTTTTAACTGGCAAAAAATCATTCGAGTTACTCCTTTCACAATATCCAAGACTTCAATAATATCTTTCTATGACAATGACCCGTAAGAAATAACTGAAATTAAGTTCCCCAAGATGGGAGAAGGGAGACGTTTTTCCAGTGCAGAAGGACCATTTCCTGATTTCATAACTTATAGAGGGAGGTGGGGCAAATCAAAAGCATTTATTCAAACCTAAGAAAAAAAGTTACCCTTTAATCTAAGAATCATCATGGAAAGTTTTGGCCTGAGAAAGCATTTTTTAAAAGTTAAAGGCTCAGGCTCTTCCAAATGGAATTAGAATGACAGGTTAATTGTGGTACTTTGCAAGCAAAGGAAAGCAAGTAGCAATTATTCATCCCTTTACTCAGTCTCTAAGACTTGAGCTCTTAGAAAATAGGGATATAACTGAACTGCTTTCCATAAAGCACAGGCATTTTAAAATATACTCTAGGCCTGGCTGGGTAGCTCAGTTGGTTAGAGAGCCATCCCAACACGCTAAGGTTGCAGGTTCGATCCTCGGTCAGGGCACATACAAGAAGCAACCAATGAATGCATAAATAAGTGGAACAACAAATCAATGTTTCTCTCTCTCAAAAAAAAAAATAAAATAAAATATACCCTATACAATATCAGTTCTTCGTATTTAAGAGAAATACACTTACTTATACTGTTTCCTTCCCTATTATTTGCCCTTTTCTAATTTGGCCACCTTAACAATGACAAAAGGTATCCAACGATGCTTTATAAGCAAGGTTTATATGTTGGCCTTTATTGCAGACATGACTCTCAACAGCATGGGACACTTTAAAAACAGACTATCAAAATCCAACTAGGCTGGACCATCTGCAGAACTAGTGAAAATGCCCAAAAATCAATCACTCATGAAAGCCTAACATTAAATCTTAAGAGTCTAAAGCCATGGTATCCACAGCAGACTATAATATATCTCAAGGAGTACCCAAGAAAAATATTTGAGTTTGGTTTTTTTTGAATTTTTAATTCTCATCCTTGTTAATTTTTTTGGTGGGGAGGTGTGTTTTATAAGGCACACAATAACCAGTTACTATACATATTGTTTGTAAATTAAATAAATATTTAAGGATTGAGGATTAATGCTCAAAATTTTTCACTGTTGGGACGAGCAATCAAAAAGTTTAGAGACCACTAAAGTACTCATCACTGCACTTTCATTTTTACCTGCCCCTTCCACAGAGCAAACTGAAGAAGCTAAGACCTGATGTTGAACAAAAGAATAAACTATTTTAAACTCCCACCACTAAGCTAAAAGATAATAAATCACTAACAAGAACATGTGGAACTGGACACTAGTATACTGTTGGTGGAACTTTAAAAATGGACGTCTATCAATAGGGTACCTTGGGTATATTCAAATTTAAAACACACATACCCTTTGACCAGTAAGCCCACTTTATGAATTTAGCCTAAGGAAATAGCACAATTGTATTTAAAAAGTCCAAACCAGTTCATCACAACACTGTTGGAAGAAAAAAAACTGAAAATGTCCATTAACAGGGAATTGGGCCCTGCAAGGCATGGCTCAGCGGTTGAGCATCGACCTAGGATCCAGGCGATCGGGGTTTGATTCCCGGTCAGGGCACATGCCCAGGTTGCAGGCCAGGTCTCCAGTCGGGGGCATGCAGGAGGCAGCTGATCAATAACTCTCATCATTGATGTTTCTATCTATCGCTCCCTCTCCCTTCCTCTCTCTGAAATCGATATTTAAAACAAAAAAACACAAAAAAAAAACACAGGAAATTGGTGTAAACTATGATGCATCCATATTAGAGAACACTGAATATCCATTAAGGGAACATCAATTTGACATAGAAAGTTGTTTTAAGTCTTTCAGTAGACAATGTATAAGAAAAAAAGAATCACCAAATATAATATCTAAGTGGGATTATGGGTTATCTCTACTTTTCTTTATTCTCCTGGATTATCTCAATTCTTGTTTTTTGTAGGGTTTTTTAAATTTCCATACTGAATATGTACTGTAGCTTTCATACTCTAAAATAACACTTCAGCCCTAGCTAGTTTGGCTCACTGGTTAGAGCATCACCCACAGACTGAAGGGTCCCGGGTTAAAATATACTCTAGGCCTGGCTGGGTAGACAAGGGCACGTACTCTGGTTGCAGGCTCAATCCCTGATTGGGGCACAGGCGGGAGGCAACCAATTGATTGGTTGCCTCTTGCATGCTCCCAGACCAGGGCCAGAGATGGAACCTGCAACCCTGGTACGTGCCCTTGACCGGGAATGGAACCCATGACCCTCCAGTGCACAGGCCACGCTCTAACCACTGGGCCACACCAGCCAGGGCCCAAAAACTTTGTAAACCCTCAACTTTGTCCTATGTGGTTTGTATAAGCAGTCTAAATACTTTACAATTAGAGATTTATCTTATAGAAAAATGATAGTCATGGAACAAATTAGCCTTATCTTTATACCAATTCTCTCCAAATATAAGATTAATCAATATACTTATAAATCCTTACATTTTGTCAGATTATCAATCTACCGAAAATTCAGAGAACTAAATGAATTTATATTTCTCTCCTGCAACTAAATTATAAAAGCATTAGCTACAAAAGAAATTAAATTTAGAACCCAGAGAAATGAAATCAGGAAAGTGTGCTACGTGCTACTATCTCTCATAACAAAATCAGTCTAAATATCATGTAAAGACATAAACAGGCACATGATAGACCCAAGTCTGGACATATCCAAGATGATTTGTAGTGGTCAGCACCACGACAATACCTAAGGGAAAAGAGTGAGCAACATTAGCATAAGTTTATGTCTTAACTTTGTTCGCTAAAACAACTTAAAACAGAGCTATGAGGTATTTCTCCCTTAAAAGAATACTGTAGCTTTAATTTAACCCAGCTTTACAATTTCCTTATAGTTTTTCATTTGTCTTATGCCTTATAGACAGTCATCCTAACTGCAAAGTCTAGGTACCATGTCCTTAAGCAATTGCTTGAGTTTTATTACAACTCAAGAAAAAATATACTTGAAGTTGTAACACAGTAAACATATAATCACATATTTAGAAAAACAAGTTTCTCAAATCAATACATACTTGCACCATTTGCAATGTGCTGATATTCTATTTCTTTTTTAATGTTTTTATTTTTTTAATTAATTTTTAAAAAATATATCTTTATTGATTTCAGAGAGAGGAAAGGAGAGGGATAGAGAGATAAAAACATCAATGATGAAAGAGTCATTGATCGGCTGCCTCCTGCACGCCCCCAACTGGGAATTGAGCCCGCAACCCAGGCATGTGCCCTGACCAGGAATCGAACCCTATTGCCTGGATCCTGGGTCGATGCTCAACCGCTGAGCCGTGCACGGCTGGGCTAATCTTTTTTTTTTTTTAATCCTCACTGGAGGGTATTTTTCCATTGCTTTTCAGAGAGAGTGGGAGGGGGAGGGGGGAAGGAGGGGGAGGGGGGAAGGAGGGGGAGGGAGGGAGGGGAACATCGATGTGAGAGACACATTGATTGGTTGCCTCCTGCATGTCCCCCAACACATGAGGGATCGAGCCACAACTGAGGAGGTACGTGCCCTTGACCAGAATTGAACCTAGGACCCTTCAGTCCTTGGGCTGATGCTCTAACTACTGAGCTAAACTGGCTAGGGCTATTTTTTAATTAATTTTAGAGAGGGGAAGGGGGAGGAGAGGATGAACATCAGTTGGCTGCCTCCTGCCTGGGCCCTGACCAAGGATCAAACCCGAAACCTGGGTATGTGCCCTGACCAGGAATCAAACCCACAACCTCTTGGTGTATGTGAAAACACTCCAACCAACTGAGCCACACCAGCCAAGGCTTAAAGCTTTTTTAAATCCCATTGATTTCATTACCCTATGACGTTGCCACCTGCCATTCAGAAGACAGCACTTTACATAGGATGTACTAAACTCCTTCACCCTACCACCTTCCACCACAGTTCCATTATAACAAAATGGGTGAAATCCACCAAGTCTATCCAAATGCAACTTGGCACAATGTGAGAGATCCCAGATTTCTCTGAAGTTCCCAGCAACACTGTGACTATTCCTATTGGCAGATGGGATGTAACTGCTGAAAGGTTTCTCCAGGCAAAGTACAGAAACAGAAATCTTTTGTTTCCATATCAGTTACATTATTAGTAAAATCTTCACTTGAGAATGCATAGCAAGTTTACCACTGCCTCACAAAACAACTCTCCAAGAAAATACAAGAGGATCCCACGGCAATAGGGTTCTAATATCGCCTTACATTTTTACATTGCTTTCCATATGCACCACTTCATTTGATCCTCCCTGACACGGGGAGAGAGAGAAGCTGCTCTTCTTCCTTTTACTAGCGAGGGAATTGAAGCTCAGAGGCCTTACCTGGCTTGCCAGAAACAATGCAGCTAATAAGGAGCACAACTAGGCTTGAACTCAGGATTCACTGATTTATCAACTCTCATGCTACAATTATTTTCATTTTGAACAGATGAAACAAATATGAATTTAAAAGGTATGTTAAGTTTCTAGATACAAAAGAGAAGATGAAAGCATGATGCAGATACTGGTATCAAAATTAAGATTAAAAATAGTAATGAACGTTAACAATTTCAGTAGCCTCTAGATTTATTGGGAATCCTAGTTCAATTCAACACAGATTTGGTCTCATACTTTGTCTTTGGTCAATGTTTCACTGATTATAAAATTACATATAAATTCACTATAGAAAATTACAGAATTGAGTGGTCTGTAAGAAATAACTGACCACATAAATTGCACAAACTTCCCCCAAACCATCTTTAATCTTGTGGCTTCACACTAAATTATGAAGTTCCCTATGTGAAATCCATTTTGATTTCATCACTAAGTGAATTACAACAGCATAAGCATGTTGTTTCTGCATAATACTTGCAACATGCACTCAATTTGCAGAGCACTTTTGAACAACATCTAAAAATCCATAAGCTGAAAAGCAGAATCCAAGGCAGAATGTTCTTTTTTAATTATAAAGCACATCTACCTTTGACATGAAATAACTCAATTACAAATTATTAAAGATTTGCAGAAGAAACTACTTGAGATCAACGAGTAGAAGCCTTTAATTGTATAGATGAGTAAACTAAGGCCCAGATAAGTGACATTCCCAACAGCAATCACGTAGTCAATTAATAATGACACAAACTCTCTGCCAAACTACAGTTTCCCATTATTCTAAACATCTCTGCAGCTAATAAAATGATACTTTAAAAAGTCACCAACACCTAAACAAATTTAAGACACATTTTTTTAAAGACACATTTAAGACCCAAAAACTAGGGGACAGGATAGTGTCCAATGACAGTCTTCAGAAAACAATCTCTTGAACTCAAAGTTACAAACCACCTGAGCTAAAAACTGGCTCTTCAATACAATGCAAGTTATTAAGTAGCTTTCAATAACTAATGTTATCAACCACTATAACAGTTCTTTTTCCCATCTCAATACTATGCATTTACTCAACAAATACCTGAGAGCATATTATGCTGGGAACTTCAGGTAGGTACCAGAGACACCAAGGTACTAAACAGACATGGTTCTTGTAGTGCACATTCCCCTCTGCAATATGAATACTTCCTTCATAACTCAGCATTCTACTTTCCCACATAAGGTGTTAACCAGAACTACAACAGATTAAAAACTGACTTTACCACTCCTCATGGCCTAGGCAAATTTCAAGAAGTTTTCACAATCAACCTTCCTGGTTCATATCCCTTGTCTCAAAAGATTACTCACTCACCCACCTACCCTCTCACTTTACTAGAAACCTGAGTCAGATGGTTTAGGAACAACCATAATGTTGGGAGGATGGGAAGCACGTTTGGTAGACCCCTTTCTGAGCCAGTAGACTTACTGCCTCTCCCTCTCTGCTTCTTTCCACTGTATTCTTCCATACATCTCTGGATACATCTCCAGTCAAGCAGCACTTAATTTTACCAAGTGTGTTCCTGAAGATGCACAAATAACTTTTGGCAACAAATCTGTTTTCTCTACATAAATCCATTATATTAGGAGATGCTCAATTTTCAGTTTCAAGTTTCTCAAATTCTTAAAGATCTATAAACAAAAAAGCACTCACAGAAACTGTAATTAATGAGACTCTTCTGGAATACTAAAGGTGACCTAAAGCAGAAATTCACAAACCTGGCTGACCAGAATCATTCAGGGAACTTTGTAAGGATGGGAGTCCCAGCCAGGTCCCTCCTTCAGAGACTTTAATTCACCTGGTCCTACGTGAGGCCCTGGAATCAGCACTTCAGGCAGTTTATACTATTTCTGACGACAGTATTTAACTAGGTAAGTCCTGAACTAAAGAACCTGGCCTACGAGCTGAGAAACGTGGGTCCTCTTATGGCTTGCCATTAACTACAAGTGGGGCTGCACCATTGTGCTGGTCACATGAACTGCTCTGGGTCATCTGAAAATGAGGGAGGTAATTAGAGCTGAAAGAGGCCTTCTTAGGCAGCCAATCTAAAATTCTAGAACCCTCCAAATTTAGTTGAATATCACATACTGTACTGGGTTTACGTGAAACTGTCATTCTGTAAGCTCTTCTACCCAACCCAAGTCACAGGCCCCAGAACAGCCTCTTTCTGCATCCCACCAACATACCTTACTTGGTCAATTCTAAGTAAAAACACGGACCATGACTCTTGCCCTATAGAAAGAGCCTTGAATCTGAAAAGGAGAGATCCCTGTCACTTCTCAATGTGCAAATCACAAGCATTTTACATAAAAAAAAAATCATCTCATGTAATGCAACCCAGGCCTCCATGGAATTCCCGTCCACGTTATGAGAAACTACGCTGAATCTCAACTAAAAGAGTATGCACGCTTTTTTTTTCATTGTGAAAAAAAATGATACTATCAGGTAACAAAGTGAATATCAAGATACTAAAACAGTCGAATTTAGGTCTCGCTCTGGAAAAGTCACCTAAACATCAATACCTAACAGTAGCTCATGTGCAAAACTCACAAGTGAGATTAACAGACCCCAGAAGAGTTTATTAAAGTGGAATTGACCTCATTATTTACCCATAAAATGTGCCCCATCATTTTGAGGTAAATTTTCCAGCTCAAAGTACAAGCACAAAGCAATACATCAAACAGCACGATTTTCACCTAAGAAATAACACTATAATCTTTCACAGAGCTGCTTGACCAGTGTTCCCTGAGCTATCTCAACCGCCTCCGAACCATCCTTCCCACCCAAGTACTACCAGGTCAGGAGGATGCCCTGCTACAGTCAGGCGGCCACTCCTCCTTCCCACAAGTCCCGGGTCCGCACCGCTCGCCACCGGGGCTCCGCTGGCCCCCGGCCTCTGGCCTCTCGCCACAGTGGACTCCCAAAGACCCGGTCCGGACGAGCGGTACACACTCACTTCCCGGGGGTCCGCGGGCATTTATCCGAACGCTCCGGGGATAGCACTTCAACGCCCTAACCCCGTGGGCCCGTCCCGCCAGGTCCGGCAAGGCCGCCCCGGCCCGGGAGCCCGCCTCCCTGGCGCCGAGGGTCCGGGCCGAGCCGGGCCACTGGGCTCCGTTCCCCGGGCTTCCCCCTGGCGGCCGCCGCCGCCCAGAACACCCCTCTCTGGGCCACGCTCGCCGTCCACAGCCCCCCGCGGGCCGCTGCCTCCTCCTGAGGGTGACAGCCGCCGCTCCCCGGCCGAGGCCGGCCCCTCCTCCAGCTCCTCCCCGGAGGAGACAAGAGGGGGGGCGGTGGTGGGCTTCTTACCGGGCGGTAGGACATGGCGAGGCCCACCACGGAACGGCCTCCTCCGCCACCCCACGAGGCTCCCAGCCAGGGCCGGCGGGGGGCAGCGCCTGGGCCGCTGGAGCGTCTCGCTGGGGTACTCCGCCGCCGCCGCCGCCTCCTCACAACCACAACAACATGGCGGCAGCGGCCACACAGAGCGCGCTCCCGACACCGATCCGGGCCGCGAGCGGGGATGCGCGCGCACGCTCTAGCCCTCAACACACGGTCCGGAAAAGAGGGCGGGCCGTGCCGGGTTGGGAGGGGGCGGGGCCCAGGTCCTTGGTCACGCCCCCGTGAGGTGGGCGGGACTTCAGACCGCAGTCGGGGTGAGAGAAAGGCTGGCAGAGCAGCCCAGCTGGAGAAGGGACAGACAGGTGGGAAATACACGAAGAAGAAAAGCCAAAGATGGTCCTGCAGAATTGGGGGAGGCATCTCTTCCTACCTCTGTAGCTCTGGGCAAGACAACGCCTCACTTCTACTTAACCAGTGAAATAGAACCATATAGTACACAGTATATTTCACCTGTAATTGTGGTGAGGTTAAAGCTAATTTAATATAAGCATGTAAATTTAGTATACTCAAGATTCTACTTATAATACTGTTTAAAACTGCTTCAACTAAAGCTCAGCTGGATGAAGTGAGTTTTCAAACAAAATAAGTTGTAACCCATCCACAGCAGCCTGCAGAATTCTACATACCAGGACTGAATTACCTGAAACCCTAACAGATTTACCTCCACAGAGTTGCATTTTAACATTATACCCTTGACTTTACCGAAAAATGGCTGAGAGAACCAGTCAAATGAAATCTGTCTTTGCATTTGCTGTATTGGGGTTTCTTCCCCACAGTACTCTCTAGAATGATTTATCCATTTTTTTCATGTTTATTGTTTTTTCATCCATTACAATGTAAAAGCTACTTGAAGATAAGCTCTTGTTTGTTTTGTTCATCATGTTATCCCCAGCACCTAGAACTGTGCATGACAAGTAGTGGGCAAATTTCTTGATTAACTAATAACTAACATTTATTTATACAGCTCACCTAATTGAATCTTCACAGCTTGAATATGTATATACTATTATTATCTCAATTTTACAGATTAACAAACTTCAGCCCAGAATAGCTGCACTAAAACAAAATTCAAATCCAAACCCAACTGACAACAAAAACTATGCCGTGCTGCCCACTTCACAGCAATGTTACCTGAAATAAAATCCTAAGAAATTACATTCAGGGTCAACGTTAGGAAAGGATTTGCTTTACTCACAGAAACAGGTGTTCTTCCTGTCTGATAATTAGTGTTATGCAGCTGGTTGTGTATCTTTTCACCTTGGCTTCCAGAAAGCCCAGGGCTAAATTTGAAACTCATTGGTGGCCTACTGTTGACCCTTCCGGTCCACATATTAACGGTGGTTCCCCACCCCACCCCCCTGCCTCAACTTTGCACTTTTATTTATTTATTCTTCACTTTTGTTTATACTTGCTGTCCTCTTTTCCCCTTTCTGTTATATGGTTATAGCCTTTATGGAATGAGAGAAGAAATAGTAATTGCACAGAATAGATGAATGTCAAATAAAATACAGGGTTTCCCACCTGTTTCTCCAGCTTCCCATCAGTTTCCTTCCCTTCTGGGCACAATTTCTGCTACCCAAACCTCTTCTCAAGCAAAGGCTGAAGGATGGGTTTCTGCAGTTGGGTGGCCTCTGACTGGATCAAAGCCAGCACCTGACTCCAGAACAGCTCCCCCAATAAGGAGGCTCAGGGCAAAGATTCAGCCTATTATAGGCTGATGGGATCCACTCAGCCAATCCCACAGCTCCCCAGGGATCCACAAAGAGAGCACCTACTGTTGGCTTATCACGTTCACCTGTCTTTAGGCAGAATATCACCTGTTTGTTTTTAATCTGGACCAAGGGGTTTTAAAATGAATCTTCAACTAATATATAGGATGCAGGAGGTATATCTCTGTGCCCATAAAATCAGTTGTGCCTCCCGGTTCTCATAATCACTAGCATGGACTGAATCTTAAGATGTGCTGACGCTATATGAGTGTTTTACATGGATATCTAATGTAATTTTAATAACCCAATTAGCAGGTATTGTACTCCCCCCCCCATTTTACATGTGAGGAGGTGTAAAAAATCAAGATTTTAATGCAGATGATTTGATTCCCAGAGCACGCTTTTAAACTTCATACTGCACCTCATTCCCACTTCTGCCCACCTGCTTGCTGTTAAGGCAGATCTTTGTAAATTGTCTCTAAATAGGAAAAGAGAAGACGACTGCCTGGCCTTAAAAACTCAATTCAAGGAAAGGGCCTAACGAGAAGCGATGGAAAGGAAGCCTGGTCTGAGTCCAAAGACAAATCTGAATCTTAGTGCCACCACTTGTTCTTTATTTCCCCTTCCTGTGCTCAGTTTTCTCATTGGCCCTGTGGGATCCTAAGCACTGCATTACTCACCCCAGCGGTGTGTCAGAGTTCTTTAAGGTAATGGGTTTGAAAACTTTTTGTACCCTATAAAAGTCAAACCAATAGATAGGATTTGGGGGAACTTTGGCTGAAAACAAAGCCCTAAACTTTATGTGGTGAGCCAAGAAAAAAGATAGAAAACTAATCCAGGCTCAGTGAGGGCTTCTTGCTGCCCTATTTCTCATGTGAGCCCCCACCCCTATCCCACTGACCTCCCTCCCCTCCTCTTGCTACCCTTTCAGCCCCCTCCCCCCTGCTATCTTCAAAGCCTAAAACGTTGTTCTTCCAGCTGCTCAGGGACTCTTTGAAGTAGCCTAAGACAGATAGAAAGGTTGATTAATGGAGGCTTCCCAAGGTTAAGCAGGGCCCCTGGAAGGCAGAGTCCCTCCAGCCCCCAAAATGAAACCTTTCAAAACTTGGTCCTGCTGCTTAATGACAGAAGTCATTTCCCCTTCAGTGGGTGCTTTGTGTGGATTATCCCCAAACTGTCACAACTCTTCAGCATCTCCTTGACCTCCCAGCCCAGCCGAGAGGGTAACTAGGACTCTCCACTTCTGAGGAACCATTTGCCCAGGGTCAGATAGAAACTAGAATTGGACCCACATTTATGTGATTCAAATCTCCAGGGATTTTCCAGGATCCACACTGCACCCCTGCTGCTGGGGTGGATCAGCTCAACTCTAATTCAGCATACAGCAGTGGTCTTCAAAGTGTGGTCCACGGGTCCCTAGGGAGCCCCAAGACTCTTTCAGGGACCAATATGGGTTAAGACTATTTTAATAATAATACTAAGAAATCATTTACCTTTTTTTTTTTAACCATGTTGACATTTGCACTGATGGTGCAAAAATAGTGATAGTAAAATCGGTGGCGCAAATCAAGGCAATGGTACCCATCTGTACTAGCAGCCATTGTTTTCTTCAGTAGCATACACTGGTAGTCAACAAAATGCCCATTTCACTTAAGAATGTCCTTGACAAAGCAGTAAAAAAAAATTTAATTTTATTAACACTAGACCTCTGAATACAAGTCTTTAATATTCTCTGTGATGAAATGGAAATTATGCATAAAGCATTTTGTTTCACTGTTTTATTGAGGTAAAATTCAACTAGCATAAAATGAACTATTTTAAAGTGAGCAATTCAGTGACATTTAGAACATTCACAATATTGTGCAACCACCACCTCTACCCAGTTCCAAAATACTTTCATCACTCTAAAATAAAACCCCATACCCATTCATCAGTTACTCCCCACACAGAAAGCACTTTTGCTATGTGCAGAAGTATGACGATTATCTCAAGGAAAAGCACTTGTGCAATTGAGTTGCAAGCTGAACTAGCCTTTTTTTATTAGGGGGGGGAAGGTGTAAAAAACCCCTATTTTTACTTTACTTGAAAGAATGGTCAACATGCAAATGACAGTTATTCAGGGTTGGGTATTTGGCAGACAGTTTCTAAAAAATGTATGAAATGAACTTGTCACATGAAGTAAAACAGCTGATAGTATTTGTTGCCAGTAGTAAAATTCTAGCTTAATTAGAATTTTGGAAAAATTTAATGTTCCACCATGAACTTGACAACTTTGTAATCCCTAATGTCTTTTCTACTTAGACTGTGGTAATATTAACAAAAGCCAATTTTTGATACTGTATATGAAATGTGCCAACATTTGGAAGAGCTGCATAACACCGTGAACCAATATTTTCCAATGACCAATGCATAACGTTACCAAATCATGCATGAATAAAAGATCCATTCAAAGTGCAAGATAAATCGGTGGCTTTAGTATGACTGAGTACAAAAAAAAATTCATTCATATGAATCTATGCAACTAAACTTTAAGAAACTACTACTTATCAAGTTTTAGTGTAGTACCAAGTAAGAATACCATAATTATCTTAATCATATGAGGCTGGATTATCTTCATTTATTTCAACTAAAACAAATTTCCACAGATAATGCAGAAGCAAATATGAGAATGCAAAATTCTTCTATTAAGTCAAACTCTAATGAGACCTGCAAATACATAAAACAATGCCATTCTCCTCACTAAATTTTTTGTGTTGAAAAATATAGTTATTTTTCATAAAAACATGTTATTTGTGGTAATGTCATATAGGTTTACAATATTTTTTAAATCATGTTATTTTTATATGTGAATAAGTAATTTAATACACTGTCAGTTTTAATTCCTAGCAAGGTAAATATCAACTGACATAACTTACATAAACAGGAGCTCTTTAGGGTCCTCAGTAATTTTAAAGAAACCAACAAGTTTGAGAACCAATTAAAGTATTCGTTGGAATGTCTCAACCACAAAGGCATTTTCAGTCACTGCATGGGTTTTTTAATTTAAATAGTTATGTTTAATATATATTTGGAAAAATATAACAGATCAAACTTAGTATCACAGATCTCTTTGCTTAGGATGAAACTAAATTTACTTAAAATGATGAATTGATTTAAAGAAAAATATGAAATAAATATTAGTGCAAAGCCAATTATGTCAAAAGTTTTTGAGGTTAGTACACAAATGATTGGATTTGGGGAAACACTCAAATACTGATTGAGTTTTTAATTAGGCAGACCTGCCACCAGACCTTACTATGTGGGTTACTCCATCAGGAAAATGAATTATTGTGGGGGTTAAATGAGTTACCACATGCACAGTAGGGCTCAGTAGACGTGCTTCCTCCCTGTTCTCCCAAAGAGAGGTGCCTGGCAGCCCAGAGTCAGGGAAGTCCTGCAGCAATGGGAGGTAGGAGGCCTGGATTCCTGACCCAGCTGACTCATTGTCTGACCTGCCCCGCCCTCAGGGCCTCAGTTTTCTCATCCAGAAAATGACAGGGTAGGATGTCATCTTCTCCTCGGACCCTCCCAATCTTAGCTCTGATTAAAGGATCCAGCCTCACCTTGTTTGATTGTTGCATCAGAGCACCACAGAATTGCAACTGGAAAGAGCTCCAGAACTCCAAAAGTCTCTCTGGTATGCCCCCCCCCCCAAATTTCAATAAATGAAGAAACTGAGGCCTAAAGAGATTAACAAGCCAAGCAAGTTGCTTAGTCACATGGTGGGGAGGGGGAGGGGGGGAGGAATTGGGCAGGTTGTGACCAGGTACTGCCCTAGGGTCCAGTGGGGAAATGAGAGTGCTTCCTCTACACTTTGATAAATAACTTAGGTGTTTGGTGGTTTAAGATACCACTCACACCTTAACAAATAACCCTCAATTCCGCTAGGAATACGAATCCCACTTCAGTTTGAGAAAATCAGTGCTGTTTGGTTGGGAACACTGTGTTGACCAGGTTGATGGATTGGTAGGTTGCTTCGTGTTACTAAATCCACCTTTGAAACACCAGTCGTCCCATCCTAAATTGCCCCAGAGAAGGCAGAGGAGACGAAATTGACAAGAACGGGACAGAAAGGGATTGCAGAGGAGGGGGACCCTGGGACCCTTTCCTCCTCCTCTGCATCTCCCCTCCCTGTCTCCTCCCTCTCCCCTCTCTACCCTCTCGATATAAAACAACACACCCTTTTCAGCGCCCAGCTTGCTCTACCCAAAGCTTCCCTGCAGCCTGGGCCAACTCACAGCCACAAATAGAACCAGAATCCACTGAAAATAGCTCCTCCTCCCTTCTGCCCAGAGTTTCCAAGTGCTGGCAGGGATGCCCTGCCCCCATCAGCCAGGCCCCAAGCAGGGAACTCAGGTAGAGAAACACCAAGGCCACATTTGGGGACCATCTCAGGCTGACTCTTATTAAGTACTGGCTCAGTGCCAGTACCACTGGGAGCTTTAGTTCTCAGCTACCCAATGAGAAAGGTCTGGGGGATTAACCCCGTCATGCAGGTGAGACTCAGAGAGGTAAGGAGCTTGCCCGAGCCTACACAGCCAGTGGGAGGTGACTCTGGAGTCCACATGGTTAATCACTGCACTGTGCTCCTCTCTCCAAGCAAGGCACCATCTAGCTTATGGTCCCTGAGGCAGTGGGGAGCTCAGGCCTTCCAGACCCTCCTTTAACAACCAGGGAAACTGAGACTCAGAGAGAGGAAAGTCTTGCCCAAAGGCTCTCAGTAAACAAGTAAATCAAGTACCCAGGTCTCTCAGCTCAGAGGCCAATGTTTTTTGCAGAGGTTGAAGCAAACAGAGGCTCCCTTGTTCCTTTTATGTAGAAGCCCCATGGGTCTTTTTCTTTCCTCCTCTCGTTTCCCACTGGAGCAGAGAGCCCGCCCCAGACACCCGTCTGGCAGCCAGGCATCCTGAGATTACCTCTTCATCTCCCTCTGCTCAGGGTGTTTAATGTTCTAGGGGAAGAGAGCAAACAGCAGGGCATAAATCATGGGTGACACAGGCTGGCTTTCTCCTCTGCTGAATATGAAGCCGACAGGACCCAGCTAGCGAAGAGAATTAGCAGAGATTTGCTGGCTCATTTAAATCCAGGGTCCAAATGCACACCTTTCTCGTACCCCTAAGATGAGATAAATTTTTCTCTACCCCGAGATCCTATTTGTTATAAAATAATTCTCCGAAATAGTCTTAACATTTACAGTGATGACAAGAAAGACTAGAATGAAGCCACGGACACTCGGCTGGGGAGGAATTAAATTATTTAAGATGTGGTCAAGGGGTATGAAATAGAGTCTCACACCTAGTGTCAGAGGACCTTGGTCCCATCCCCAGCTCCATCACACCTCTATAGTCTCCTGAGCTGCCTCAGTTTCCCCAATGTGTCTGAAAATCAAGGAGTCCAAAGAGTGTACACACTCAATCTCTTTGTTTATTGCAAATGTCTGTTGAGTAGCCCCTTTGTCTAGCACCATTCCACGCTCTGCAGATGCAACAGTGGCCAAGACAAAGCCAGTCCCTGCCTTCCTGAGACTCGCAGTCCAATTGGCAAGACAAAGTCAAAGAAGGCCAGGTCAGTGTTTTGATGGAGAAGATATAGGATTTATGGCAACAGGTAGGTAACCTACCCCAGTCTTATGGGGGTCCAGGTAACATTGATGCAGAGACTGGAGGGAAGTGTACAAGGTAATCAGGCAAAAGTCAAGAAAAAGGGTGACTCAGGGAGAAGGCACAGCACATGCAAAGACCCATAGGCAAAAGAGAGCCAAGCTATTCACTGAACCAACCAATAGGAGCAACTATAGATGTGTTTGGGCATCTTTTTGTGAGGCGGCTTACCATTCTAAGACTGGAATCTTGCTGAAATTCTGTAATTTAATGCTGTGTTAATCATAGAGTATAGGCTGGATTCCATAATAGTTGCGTTCTTTTAATATTACAAATTCCTTTATCAGCACCTCTAGGAAATAATCAACTCTGTTTCAGCAAGTCTCTGGATGTTGACAGATCCTTTTATTGGCTGTACGCCATCTGTCTCAATGAGTCCTACATTCTTGACTTTTTAAGGTTGAATGTTCTAGAATCTGACACACACCATCATCTTTCACCAGGGCATACATGGCATAAAAGTGCAGATGCTGTGATCTGGAGGCCTCGGTCTTTCTGGGAAATTACAGAATTATATCCAACCAGAGAGAGAGAAAATAAAGCCCTAACATTCTCTAACCCTAGCCCAATAGCATGGAAGATTTCCAAGAATGCCTCTGTGGGAAAAATTTGGCTCTAAAGGCAGGAAACGGGATCAGAGATGTAGGTGGAAATGAGTCTTCACTTTCTACCAATAAGACTCAGAGAGGCTGGGTGACTTGCTCAGGGTTCAGAAGCAAGGAAATGACTGGGCCAGCTTTCAAACTCAAGTGATTGGCCTACGATTTCAAAATTTGTTCCTGAGGAATGATATTACAAAGCTGCCGTCAAAATAAACAGAACAAAACAAGAGTTTCCCAGCTCAATAAATTTAGGATGTGCTGAATTCATCAGAGGTAGCCAGGTTAGTTTCTTTGCTGCAGGACTTCTCAGAGCTTTGATTATGCTGCTATATGGTGACCTTAAGAGAAGGTTATGGAGTTTTCAGTTTCTAGAACTCATTTGAGCTAAGGACATGTAATTTCTGGGAAACTCCTGGTATCTGGGCTCCTTGGAACCCACTTTGGGAAATACTGTACTGAATATCCCGTGTTTTTGTAGTGTTTCATCCTTATATATATAAAGGAAGGCCAATCTATATATTTTGGATGGGTAAATAGATGCATAGCTTGACCCTTTCCTTGTTGTGTTACTTCAAGTATATGACATCCTCCCTTTCTTTGAGCCTCA
Source organism: Miniopterus schreibersii (assembly GCF_964146895.1). Lineage (NCBI taxonomy): Eukaryota > Metazoa > Chordata > Mammalia > Chiroptera > Miniopteridae > Miniopterus > Miniopterus schreibersii. The sequence goes on from NC_138122.1 coordinate 16,293,301, forward strand.
GTTTTATCCCTACAACAGGGACCAACAACACTTTTCTCTAAAGGGCCAGATAGTACATATTTTAAGCTTTGCATACCACGTACATCTCTGTGGCATATTCTTTCTTTCTTTTCTCACTTCCTCACTTCCTTCCTTTCTCTCTTTTAAAAAGGCTTTAAAATGTAAACACCATTTTACCTCTCAGACTACACAAAAATTGGTGGGGCGGGGGGGGGGCAGGATTTGGGCCTAAGCCACTACCAACCCCCCTGCTCAACAGTGCTTAGCACATGTAATGTATGAGCAAATCCACTAAGTATTCTGCATTTTGTAATTTTTTTATTATTTATATTTTTGGCCCTCTTAGGCTGCCTTGGGAGGTGGGTCATAAGTTTCACCCCCTTTCTAGGGAAAAGCTGGTGAACCTTATTTACAGGGCAAGTCAGTGGCCAGACAAGGTTGAAATGGGGACCCTTGAATGCCAGTCCTGAGGACAAACCCACTAAGTTCTGATGTGAGTAGAAAAGACACCCAACCTATGTTGTGTACTTGTGGCATCTCTACAATTTCTATGAGAGAACGGTTTAGGAGCAATAGCTCAGCTGAAGAGAGAGATTAAGAAATGTCTCAAAGCTGCATTTGTAAGGCACATTTGCATAGCAAGCACACTTTTTGCTTACAATGGATGTTTGCTTTGGATGCTTGGGAGGGGTATGACAGAGAATCTGTCCCTAACATAGCTACTGTGGACCAAGTTCACTGTTGGCCGTTTTTCAGGCCCCCATCCCATTAGTCCACAGACTAATCCTGTGAGGCAGGTAATATGGTCTTCACCGAACAATGGAGAAGGTGAGGCTCCAGGAGGTTTGGTAACTCACTTACCTGCCCAGTGTCTCTCAGGTGATAAATGATGAAATAACAGTTCAATTGCAGGTCTCCCCAAAGTCAGGACCTATTTCAATACACCCTGCTGCTTTGGACCACTTCCCTGTGTCTATGTTTGAATGATCAGGGTACTCGCAGCCAATTCCTTACACTTTCACATTTAATTACATAGAGCATTAGATTGTTCAATAAATGCTTCACATGTCAATCTTCATTCAGTCTGTGTATGGATTGATTTCTTGTGTGTTGTTCACCCAAGTTCAGTATTTGAGTCAAAATTGCTTTGGGATCTTGGCCCAGAAATAGATCCACACAAATACGCCCGATTGATTTTAACAAAGGTGTAAAAACAATTCAATAGAAAAAGCATTTTAAACAAATGGTGCTGGAGCAATTGCACATTCATAGGCAAAAAACCCAAAAAACAACCAACCAAAAAAAAAAAACCAAAGAAAGCTCCTAAAACATTGACCTAAACCATATATCATATACAAAAATTAACTCAAAATGGATCAAGAGTTTAAATATAATATGTAAAACTATTAAACTTTTAGGGAGAAAAGGAAACCTTTGAGACCTATGGCTAAGGATAAAGGTTTTAGACTTGACACCAAGAGCATATATAACCCATGAAAGGAAAAGTTCCTAAGACGGACCACATCAAAACAAATACTTATGCTCCGTGCAAGACCTGTGAAGATAAAAAGACAGATATTTGAGAAAGACAAATATGTGAGAAAATATTTGTAAACTACATTTCTGACAAAGAACTCTCAAATTCAATGGTAAAAATCAAACAATCCAATTAGAAAATGGGCAAAAGACACAAACAGGCATTTCATTGACCAGAAATGAAATGTTCTGCATTAGTCATAAAAGAAATGCAAATTGAAACCACAATGAGATATAACTACATACTTATGAGAATGACTAAAATAAATAATAGTGATAATACTAAATGCTGGTGAGGATACAGAGAAACTGGATTGCTTACACATTGCTGCAGGGAATGTAAAATAGCGGGGTCATTCTGGAAAAAAGTATGGCAGTTTCTTACAAAACTAAACATGCAGTTACCGATATCCAGCAGTTATACTCTTGGACACTCATTCCAGAGAAATGAAAATATGGTCACACAAAAACCTGTCGATGATTGTTCATAGCTTTATTCATAATTGCCCCAAACTGGAAACAAACCAGATGTCCTTCAATGGGTGAATGTAAAACAAACTGGTACATCCATGCTGTGGAATACTATGAAGCAATAAAAAGGAAGGAAATACTGATACCTGAAACAGTGTTGCAGGATCTCGAGGGAATTATGCTGAAAGAAAAAAAAGCCAACCTCAAAAGGCTACCTACAGTATGAATATATATTTATAACATTTTCAAAATGACAAAATTTTAGAGATAGAAAAGAGATTAATAGTTGTCAAGGGTTAGGGAAATGAAGAGGAAGGGACGGGATATGATTCTAAAAGGGTTACCTGAGGGATCCTTAAAATGGAAGCATTCTGTATCTTGACTGAGGTGGTGGTCAAACAAACCTACACATGTGGGCCCAGCCGGCATGGCTCAGCGGTTGAGCATTGATCTATGATCCAGGAGATCGCGGTTCGATTCCCAGTCAGGGCACATGCCCGGGTTGCAGGCTTGATCACCAGCCCTGGGGATCATGCAGGAGGCAGCCAATCAATGACTCTCCCTCATCATTGATGTTTCTATCTCTCTCTCCCTCTCCCTTCCTCTCTCTGAAATCAATAAAAATATATTAAAAACAAAACCCAAAACCTACACATGTGGTATAATTTCATAGAACTAAACACCCAAGGACACATAAATGAGTGCATGTAAACTGGCGAAATGCAAAGAAAGTGGGTCAATTGTATCAATGGCAATTTCCTGGTTGTGACATTGCACTATAGTCACACACAATATTACCATTAGGGGGGAAATGGGTAAAGAACATAGGGGATCTCTCTTGGTATTGTTTTTTACCATTGCATGTAAATCTACAATTATCTCAAAATAAAAGGGTTTTTTTAAAAATTTGAGCTCTTGGCCCAAGATGGTTCCTTTCAGGGATAAAGGTACATTTACTATTCTTGTACTAAGATCTCAACCTGATAATCTTTAGCAAAGCCAATAAATGTGTGCGAGTGAGGCACTGGGCTAAGTGCTCTCCATAGATTATCTCTTTTAATAGATAACCTCGTAAAGAAGACGAAAATGTTATTATATCTTCATTTAATAGATAAGGAAACTAAGGCTCAGCAAAGTCAAGTCATTTGTCCAAATCCACATAGCAATTAACAGTCAGGAGTAAAATCAGAGCTTCTGAGTCCCAGACTCACACCCTTAACCTCTACACTAGTCCTTCCTCTGATTAGATGCTGCGTTTCATTGGTCTTTGGTGTAGGCTGGCCTTGAACCCGGGCCAAAGGGCCAGGGCTCTCCTTGAGAAGCTACCAGGAGTGGCAGTATACAGTGCAAAGAACACTAGAACCTTCCACTAGATTCCTCTAGCCCATGATTTTCAACCTTTTTTATTCATGGCACACTTAAACTAATTACTAAAATTCCCCGGCACACCAAAAAATATATTTTTTGCCAATCTGACAAAAAAATAGGTATAATTTTGATTCATTCACACCAGACGGCTATTGTTGTCTTTTTTTTTTTTTTATTTGACAGGCTAAAGGAAAACAGGTCAGTGCCCCTGACTAAGCAGTCAGGAATGGCATGTTCTAAATATTCTTGGGGCACACTAGTTGAAAATCGCTGCTCTAGACCATTCCATTTCCCAGGACTAAGTTTAAGTCCCAACACCATGACTTGGAGGCTGTGTGGCCTTAGGAAAGTCACTTCTGTCTGAGCTGTCTCACCCTCAAACCAGAGCTTGTAATCCCAGCATCGTCGGTGGATCAAATGAAGTAATGCATTTCAAAGGACTTTGGACACTCCAAAGGGGGCAGTTATTATTAATAACAGGGCACCATGAAATAAATTCTAAATATAGGCCACTCACTCCTATTTATCTTCTGGCTTGATGGTAAACACTTTAAGGGCATGGGCTGAATTTTAGCCTTTTATTTTATCCTAACATCCCCTTATAAAGTGCTCACCAAAAAAAAAGTAGGTTTCTAAAAGTCCTTGTTAGCTGCTCTATTGGTAGAAATACGATCAAATGCAAAAAGAAAAGGAAAAGTATTGATAATAAAAATAAAGAACCCTGTGCTTTCACCTTGTTTTTCTTGTAAATTGCAAGGAGAACTGAGAATGGTCTCAGCCCAAAATTGGCTCCTGAGTTTCCTGCCTTATAACCCCAGGTAACTCCTTGTTTTCAATTTTGGAAGTGTGGGTTCTATCTTTTCAGGGGCATGGAAGAATGTGAAATCTGCAGTGGTTTGAGGTACAACATGTTCTTGCTATTTATACCAACCAGGATCTGTGGCTGTTTTTTGGGCAAGGTTTTCCACATAAAATCAACATTTTTTTCCCCCTTTTCCCATTTATGACAACCTTGCAAACTCATAAACAAATTCCTCAGCTTTATTACTAATGCCAATAACATGGACTTTTACAACTGCCTTTCATCTCGACATCTCAAGCAATGTTGCAAACAGTAATTAAAGTTCAACACCCTGATGAGAGAGGCATCTATTATTCAACCCATTTTCCAAACAGGTAAGCCCAGACTTACAAATTAGAGGCCTGTTCATAGGTCACCAGGGGTTGGTACAAGGAGGAGAGTGAAATGAAGAATCCTAGGCTTCTCAGCTCTTGGAATCAAGGTCCTGTGGAGATGCCCTCTCAGAGCAGGCATTCACTTAAGTGGGGTGACCCAGAGGGTGACAGAAAAGAAAAACAGCCCAGATTCACTGATACTTAAGAGAAGGAAGGGAAGGAAAGAAAAAGAAGGAAGGGAGGGAGGGCCTAAAGCCACTTAGAAAATAAAATTTGATTCATAAATTTGGTTGAAGGTAGGGACAAGTGTGATTGAAAAAATAATAGGTTTAAACTGTTTGATTTTGTAATGAAGAGAGGACTATGATTTTTAAAAAATATGTTTTTATTGATTTCAGAGAGAGAGGAAAGGAGAGGGAGAGATAGAGTTGAAACATCAATGATGAGAGAGTCATTGATCGGCTGCCTCCTGCACGCCCCCTACTGGGAATTGAGCCCGCAATCGGGGCCTGTGCCCTGACCGGGAATCGAACCTCTATCTCCTGGATCATAGGTTGATGCTCAACTGAAAACCAAGCCAGCCAGGCACCATATGATTTTTTCTAAACTTTGTATTTTGAAATAATTAAACTCACACAAGGTATGAAGTTCTGTGAATCCATCCCCCAGCTTCCCCAGTGGTAACACCTCAAATAACTCCAGCACATTATCAAAACCAGGAAATTAATTGTCATGGTGCAACTGATAAGACTACAGACCTTACTCAGACTGTAAATATAATATATTTGTAAAGTTTTACTTCACATATAAAGTACATAAATCTTAAGTGTCCAGCCTGGTGAAGTTTTCTGTTTGAAACACCCGTGTAACCAACACCTCTATCAAGATGTAAAATGTTATCAGCCCCAAAGTCTCCTCATGCCAGCACCCCCTCCTGACATAACCACTTTTTGTCACCATAAATTAGTTTGTTCTATTTTGAACTTGGACATAAATAGAATCATACAGCACATTCTCTTTTCTATCTGGCTTCTTTCACTGACATTAAGTCCATAAGAGGCATCCATGGTTTGACATGTAGTAGAGATTCATTGTTTTTCATGTGTAGTATTTTATTGTGTGAATTAGGCCACAATATTTTCCATTCTACTGTGGATGGACATTTGAGTTGTGCCCAGTTTTTGACTACTGTGAACTTTCTTGTACATGTCATTTAGTGGACCCAAGTGCTCATTTTTTGTTGTTGTTAATCCTTACCCAAGGATATTTTTCCATTAGTTTTTTTTTAGAGAGAGTGGAAGGGAGGGAGGGAGGGAGAGAGATTGGGATGGAGAGAGAAACATTGATGTGAGAGAGACACATTGATTGATTGCCTCCCACACGGCCAGGGATCGAACCTGCAACCCAGGTACATGCCCTTGACTGAGAATTGAACCCGGGACCCTTCAGTGTGCTGGATGACTCTCTAACCACTGAGCCACACCGGCCAGGACCTAAGTGTTCATTCCTGATGGGAGTAAAATGTACGAGAAGAATTTCTTGTCATAGAGTAGGTGGATGTTCAGCTTTGGGAAATACTCCCAAACTTGTCCCAACAAGTTTTCCAAAGTGGTTGTACCAATTTCATTGACCGTCCCACCAGCAGTGGTGAGAGTTCCAATGCAAGCATGAAATTTTAAATGTTGTTAAACTCTCAAGAGTGTAGCAAGTCCAACTACGATCCATTTGTGCTTCGGAATCCTCGTTGCAAAGTGTTTTCCTGTTCAGATCTCAAAGTGGAGAAAATGTCTAAGAAAATCTCAGAGGCTGTAGGGCAGGAAGATAACATCGCACGTCAGGAAGTTAAGAAACTAGAGTTGTCATTTTGTTTAGTGACCCTGCGCCAGCCACCACTCTGGATGCAGCTCTTCTGAAAATGAAGCAAAGGGATGGGACCATTTTTAAATTTCCGTTTAACTCCAAAGGCCATGATTCCAAGATGAAAAAAATGTTGATTAATGTTAAGTAAAAGGGTAGAAATAGCATGCACTAACACATGAATTATTTTTCTACCTTTAGTTATTATATAAAACCTAAGATTTCATTTTCTCTGAATAAACCCTGAGCTCAAATTATTAGACATTTTGAAGTCTAATTTTTACTCAACAAAACACTTACTGAGTACCTTCTCTCCGTCAGGTACAGTCCTTGGCCCTGAGGGAGTGATGTGTAGGAGTTTACTGCCTGCTGCAGGAGACAAACACATAAATAGATGTAGGTACCAGGCAATGGGCTAAGGTTTATCTTAGATAACTTGAGAGCCTACAGGAGAAACCTCACTCCGTTTGGAAAGGTAAGGAAGGCTTCCTGGAGGAGGTGTCAGTCAGCCGAGAGCTGAAAAATGATTTAAAGCAAGTCAGGAAATAGGGGAAAATAAAAGTAGGAAGTGCATCCTATGCAGTGGGACCAGCTGGGGCATAGGCGTGGAGCTGGAGGGAGTGTGCGATGGTCATGGAGCTACATTAGGCTCAATCATGGGAGCTTGTGGGACGAGAAGAGACAAGGCTGAGAGGCTTAATTAGGCCCTTGAACTGCCATGGGGGCGCCATTGGAAAATATGAAGCCGAGGAGTGACACAGTTAGATTGGGGCTATTCAGTAACCACGCAGTCCTACCCCCAATTCCCCTGGTATGCCTGACCACAAGTTGATATAGTGCCAAATATGTATAAACTGGGCTTCCTTCGTGGCCTTCTGGCACTGCTGTGGTTTTCTGTTGAGGAGCTAGAGGATTGTCAAAAGGCAAAGGTATTGGGCTGCTGGCTTCATTGGCAGCAATGAGCAAGACTTGAGCCCAGGAGAGGTGGCTGAGGGCCCTACCAGGAGGGGGGCACAGTAGGTCTATGGGCAGCAGCCAGAGGGTTGAGAAAATGAGGCATTCATCTGAACAGTGTCAGGGATTGTCAGTGGGTACTGGTGGAGGAAATTGAGCCCAGGGGTACAGGAAGCAGAGACACATTGTAACATATGTCTGCAGCCAGTGGGAGAGAGACAAGGCCACTAAAGAAAGGGAGACAGCCCGTTCTCCAGTCCCCTTTCACTATCTCTGCAAAGGCCGCTTTGTGCCTTGTCACTGGCAGGCCACCCCGAGCAAGCACTTAATGCCTGAGCGGAGCTGGGGACGTGTCGGTGTCCTGACACATCAGTCAAAATCATAGGGGTTCAGCTGGAGGCAGGGCAGCCTTCCCGGTTTGGCTGGTGATATCTCGATAAAGTTCTCAAGGCCTGCAGTCAGCTCCTGACAGCTTTCCCGGGTAGCGGTTCATCTTGGGACGCTCCTGCTGCCTGCCTGCCTGCCCGCCTGCCCACCCAGGGCACAGCAGCTGGCAGGCCGCTGCCTCCTGCCAGGAAAGGCCTGAGGCTCACTGGATTTCAAGAGTCTTGACTTTCTTTTTCTTTCTTTTTTTTTTTTTTTCTTTTCTTTTTCTTCAAATTGATTTGAGAGAGAGAGACATCAATTTGTTGTTCCACATATTTATGCATTCGTTGGTTGATTCTTGTATGTGCCCTGACCAGGGATCGAACTCAAAACTTTGGCATATAAGGATGACGCAAGTCTTGACTTTCAACCCCTGAATACAGTGTCTTCTGAGAACACCCCAATCAGCAGGCAGGAGGCCAATTTAAAGGAACAAAACTCACTTTTTTAAAAATGTCACAAGTTGTCTAAAAAGTATAAAGACTTACATCTAAATCTCAGACTGGCTAAAATCTCTGACTCATTGTGGATTCTCCTCAAAGTACAGTCTGAGATAGAAGCTTCTGTATTGCTAGTTTATCAAGCAGCCCCATGAAGCAGGCGTAAAGGACAGGCAAGGAGCAAGAGCCAGAATGAGGAAGGTCCAGTAGTGACCCTAGTGTATGTGACTGGTGACTCAGTTTCTCAGGATCTTCTGAGATGCCTTGGGAAGTATATCTTGGAAGCAGCCACTCTGAGGAAGGTCGCATTTAGTCATCAGCTCCCATTCCTGTTGGTCAAGGGTTGCCCTGCCCCATGGGGTATTAACATCTCACACTTCCAGATCGCCCATGGTAAGTATTGAGCCTCATGGGTACCCCATAAAGTGGCATAATGTGAGAGAGGTGAGGTGTTGTCAAGTTGCACCTGAGAGCACCTATCACAGGTTGGAATAAAAGGCGATCCCAAGAGGACCTGAAGTGGTACACATAGATGTCTGATCCACTCTACAGGTACACGAACATGTCCCTACCCCCAGCCAAGGCCCTCTCTTGACCTCATACAATAGACACCTCACATTCTTGCCTACTCAGAATCCATTCCACCTTTTCTGGTAGCAGTATCCCTATTTTGGGATTGGGAAGCCAAGCCCTCCCTGCCCCCACCACTGTCAGTTCTTGTGGTTGGGTGAGGCTGACCGTTCCACCTCCGCATGTCCTCAACCCCAAGGGTTGGTCAAGTCCCAGGTTCAGCCAAGCAACTAAGCCTGTCCTTCCCCTCCAGCTACAGTGATTGGTTCAGGAATAGTTGCTGGATCCTGTCAGTGCTTAGATCTTCATTTAGGTATCTACACAGCCATATACTGGGAGAGGTGATTTCATCCTGAATTGCAGGGGTGGGACTTGAAGGACTTAAACCAACTGGCACACTCATTCCACTGGATGCAGATGCTGATTTCAGAGTGAGCTTCTGACCCAAGTGACCCAGCCAGGCTGACTTTCAGGATCCTGGTTTGAACTGCAGGAACAAATATGTTCTTTTTGGCATTGAAGTACATAAAGAAACCCACGATGCCTATTGTTGCAGGAAGTCATCCTAGGACCCTGAAGTGAACCAATCTCAGTAGAAGCCCTCACTATATATGGCAGAGCAAAAATACAGAGAGAACTGGTCCCTGAGGATGAAGACATGGGTGAGTTTTTGAATCAACCAAACCTAAAGCTCAGCCTACTTCTGGTTCTCCAGTTATGTGAACCAATCACTCCCCGTCATTGTCCAAGTCAATGTGAGGTGCATGTTCTGTTACCTGCAGCTGAACACAGTCCTAATGGAGACCTGGATTTAAGCATAAAAGAGAACCATCAGTTCATATAACAGAAAAGTCCCAGGGTGAAGACACTCCAGACAAGCTGAGACTTCGCATATGTGATCTCATTTATTCATCATCTCACCCTGGTAATTACTACTCTGATTCCCATGTCACAAATGAGTAGGGGCAAAAAGACTCAGAGAAGTAAAAGAACCAACCTAGCAGCTATCAAGAGGGAGCAATTTTGCCCCACAGGGGACATTTGACAATGCTGGCTGCCACAACTCGGGGGGGGGGGAAGAGGTGTGCTACTGGCATGTAGTGGGTAGAGGCCACGCTCAACATCCTACAGTGCACAGAATTGTCCCCAACAAAGAATTATCTTGGCCAAGATGTCGATAGCGCTGACGTTGAGAAACCCTGCTTGACTTGCCCTGGGCCATTAGGATTCTAGGCTTAGAATCAAAGTCAAGGCACTCTACTGAGTCCACTCTGGACATGCAGTGCAACCCAGCATAGAGCAGTCAGGAGCCCCAGGAGAGGAAGGGGCCGAGAGCTGGAGGAGAACGGAGCCTGGCCATTTCAGGGGCACCATGCTCTATGCTATTGGCATCATGCTCTTGTGCCAACTTCACCCTCAATCAAATGCATTCCAGGGTGAGCCCCTTGCAGATTCCTGCATAATTTCTTGGCCCCAATGGCCTGCGCTTCAGGGGACCTGGGGAGGTCTGTGGCTCCATGCCCAGAATACCAACTCCATTTCTACCTGTTTGGCTGGCATTTGCTATACAAAATCGGAAATTAATATTTCATCTCTCAGGATGAACAATTTAACAGAGGGGGACAAAGGGCCGCTGGCATCACAAAACAGCCCAGGTTGCCTTCTAAAAGGGGAGGGAAAGAGAAACAGTACAGTCATGCTGGTGTCTGGACCAAAGCGACCCTGACACTAGACAGTTTAAACAAGCCTTCATTTAGAGCACAATACGTTGATGAGGACATTGGGACTTCCAGAAGGGAATTCAGGACCTTATCTCCCTCCCCACATCACTTCCAGCCTCTCTAACCTTCACAGTTCATTACAGCCAGTTTAAATGGCACCTATTCCAGAAAGCTTTCCCTGATAACCCCAACCAACTGAAGCTGGAAAAGCATTTCTCTCTGATCCCGTGAGTTAGCCACTTAGCCCTGACCGTTGCTGACCCACAGCCTCACACTAAACCATGTTTCTGCCACCAGAGAATCTTGGGCCATGGAGTGGCTTTTCTAGTCAAAAGGGCAGAGGAGATTCAGCAGAGAGCTGGCGTGAGTGGCTTTTAGCAGCTGGGGCATATAGTTCTGTTGAAGATCAGATGAAAGTCTTGTAGCCCCTCTACTGAAAAATATTCCCCAAAATATCTGTGTACGATTCAGAGGGTGCATAGACCCTGGGAGCCATTTCGCTGACCCAGGTTTAGAATTTGTGCCTCATGGGGAGCCTTCTGTTAAGAGGAGGGACTACAATTGTCCAGGAAATGGAAAGCAATTGAGTCCCTCAGCCTTGCCTTAAAATGGCCTTGTCCTAGGTGCCAAGGTATTTGAAGGAAGTGAATAATTAGCAAGAAGCTATTAGATGCCTACATGTGACCCTGGGCGAGTCATTGCCTAGCTCTGGGCCATGGTTTCTTTACTTGCAACGGAAAGCTTTGGCTTAGATCATCTTGGCACTTTGATTCAATCATTCCTTCAGCAAATATTTATTGCACCCGATTAGGTGCCAGGTACCAAGGTAAGAACTGGGGATAAGATTGGCGAACAAAACAGATGAGGTCCCTAACTTGTCAGAATGCATAGCCTAATGAGGGAGGCCTTCACTGATTAAATAATCACATGCAAATAAATACGAGATGATGAGCTGTGATCAGTGCCACACAGGGACGTGCAGGGAGCTAGCTAGGACTGTGTATATCAGGGGCACAAAATAACCTGGAGAAAGAAGAATGAAGAGCGTGTTTCCCTTGATAAGGGGAGCAAGGGGGCATTTCAGACAGAGGAAGCAGCATGGGCTAGTGCCCTGAAGTGTGCGGAGACCAGGGCACTTAAGAAATGAGAAGGTCAGAGCAGCTGCATTCTGGGGTCCTCTAGGGACTGGCAGGCAAGGGAGTAAAACAGCTAGACACAGGGGAAGGCTAGGTTCCCCTCTTTTCATGATGGTCAAGGCATGTCTTCCAGGAGCATCTTTCCATGCTCTCCGAGAAAAAGCTAAAGAGCTGGCCCTATTCCACGACATTGCAACCCAGGTTCAATGGTTAAAAACATCAAATACCAATTTTTCTTATCACCAGAATAGCCGGAGGTGCCTTTTGAAAACTCTTCCTCTGTGATCTTGCAAAAAAAGTACACGACGCTACTACCAAATAAAAAAATGTTTAATATCAAAGTGAAGCCATCTTCCTGCCCTAGCCCCCTCTGCGATTTAAATTATGTCCCAGCCCTTGAGGAATTATTCCGCCTCTTGATTCTGCGGCTCCATCGTCCCACACTGGTGATTATCGGAAGGCTCCAATTGCCACTTTGATGGGTGGTCTGAGTACAGTCTCCTAGCTGCATGGGGCAGACAGACCTACCCTTTCATCTCCCTAGGCGGGGTCTGAGGCTGGAGCCAGCACAGAGACTTCGGTTCCAGTGCCCATGCTGCCACCCACCAGCTGCTGGCGACTCTGGGCAAGGTCTATCCTCTCTCTGGGCCTCAGTTTCCTCAACTGTAAAATGAGAGGTTTGGGCCCCATGTTCGAGAAGATTCTGTCTCTGACTTGGGGATTCTCTACCCTCCGCTTTCCAAAATATGTTAACTCGGAATTTTTTTTTTTCTTCCATCTTTCAGACTTTTCTTCACAGACCAGCAACAGCAGGCAAGACAACCAACCACTCATTGTAAATTATAACGAGAGGATAATTAGCTGCCTTCAAATTAAGCCTCCCTTCTTGGAAGCCAGGAAACTTAGTTTTTAAGTTCTCATTATCATCATTTAATGCTGCTTTCTCTCCAAAACCCAGAGGGGTAAGGGAGAGTGACAAGCAGATGTTTTGTTATTAGGGGGCCTGGGGGATGATTTGAGACTCTCATGGCAGTGATCATTCTCTAGATTCTTCTCAAGTCAGCAGAAGCTTTGATGAACTTGACAGAGGGCAGGGGGATTGGACAGACACGGAGACGAGGCCTTTTGAGAGAAAAGCCGTGCTTAACAGAAAGCTGCTGGGGACAGCATTTCCTGGCTGGGGACAGTGTGGATTATGAAATTAGTATTTTTATGTAACACTTTGCAAAGAGATTTCAGTGCTGTTATTTCATTTTCTCATGAAGATACTTTGTTACTGCCTGAGCTCAAACTACTATCATTTCCCACATGAGCCCCCACACTACGTAGTCTTCCTGGCTATGGTAGATGGACTATAAAAGTGGCGACAAAAAATCTGTAGAGATAGAAAGCAGAGAAGTGGTTGCCCATGGATGGGGGAGGTAATTCCTCTCCTCTTGAATCAGAACTGGCTTTGTAACTCGCTTCAACCAATAGAATGTGAAGGAAGTGATGTTATATGAGTCCCAGAGCCTAAGGCCTCAAAAGATCTGGAGGCTTTCACTTTTATCCTATTGGGGCCTGGCCACCATGTACAGAAGCTCAGGCTAGGACCAAGGTTTCTCAGCCTCAGCACTATTGACACTTTGGGTCAGATAATTCTGTGTGCTGGTGGGCTTTCTGGTACATTGTAGGATGTTTAGCAGCATCCCTGGCCCCTACCCACTAGATGCTCTAGTTGTGACAATCAAAAGTGCCTCTGTACATTGCCATGTGTCCCCTGTGGGAGAAAATCGCCCTTGCTTGAGAACCACTGTACTAGACTACTGAAGGACAAGGGACCATGTGGTAGCCCAGCCAGCCACCAGCTACTCCAGCCACCCCAGCTGAGAAGTCAGACATGTGAGTGAAGCTGTCTTGGCTCTTCTAGCCTCAGTTGAACACCCAGTTGAATGTCATCAAATGATAACCCTAGCTGACACCACATGGAGCAGGAGAACTGAGTCTAGTCAACTCAAAGAATCATGAGAAATAATGTAGTATCTTTGTAAGCCATTAAATTTGGGGTAATTTGTCATGCAGCAACAGAGCCCACCTCCATTTTGGCTACCATTCATTCTCTCCACCCCCATGCCTACTAGAGTTGTCTTTGTAAAACATCTTTCTGAAATTCCTTGGTTCTATTCAAACCTTCCAGGGCCTTCCCCACCATTAACAGGAGGAAGTCCAACCTCCTTAACATTGTCCACAGGGCTTCATAATCTGGCCTCTCCTCAAATACCCTCAAACCCTGAGATTTAAGCTATATACATCTACTTACAATGACAATTTCTGGAATGGTCTACCCTCTTTTACACCTCTAGGCCTTTTTCCAGGCTCTGCTCTTTGCCTGTTATGCTCTTCCAACCTGTCGGTTCCCACATTTCCTGAAAACTCAGACTAAATAGCATCGCCTTCAGAAAGTCCATGCAGATCCCACTATCTGAGACGCTTTCTCCCTTATGACCTCTGAATACCCGTGTATATCTATCACACCATGCCAAACCGTGTTGTAATTCACTTTTTATTCATATGTCTGACAAGACTGTGAAAACCTTAAAGGCTAGAACTAAGTCTTATGTTTCTTTATTGACAATACTTGCCGCATAGTAGGTCCTTAATAAATGTTTGCAGAATACACATAGGAGGTTGAACAAGTATTACTATTCTCATTTTGCAGAGAAGGAAATGGAGGCTCAGAGAAGCTAAGCCACTTGTCCAAGGTTGCCCAGTGAATAGGGAGTATAACTGGGACTAATACCCAGGTCCTCAGACCCTACTACCTATCCATGTCCTTCACCACATATTTCTCCTAAACACCCTTGCTCTGGTTAAAGGATACCGGTTAGTGGATACCCAAGGTGTACCCGGTCAATCCATAAGCTGCCTTTTTATCATCGCTACGTAGTGACTTATAATGCCAGCAACCCCTGGTCATGAGATAGCAATCTCATCCCTCTTGTTCCAGTGGGTTCTGATCAGTGAGGCATGAGGATTCAGCATCTAGAAGTTGTGTAAGGACAGAAGCTTACCTCAAAATGGCTTCGACAAAACAGAAAAAGTCTAAGGGTATCTGGATTCAGATACACCCAGATCTAGGGATCAAATGATGTCAGACCCTCTTTCATTCTTCCCTGCTTATCCTTTCTTTTCTTTTTTTTTTTTTTTTTAGCTCTGCTTTCCTTCATTTTGGCTCCATTCTCAGGTTCCAGGTAGTGGCCTCTGTCAGGCTTAGTTCAATACCCAGGCTTATTTCATTCCTGCTGCTACCGATCTCATCCGAAAGAGAGCTTTTTGTTCAGTTTGACTCCAAGAAAGATCCCGGAATTAGCTATCATTGGTTAAGTTTGGATCATGTATCTATTTCTGAGCCAATCACTGTGGCTGAGGGTTTGGAATATGCCCATTGGCAAGGCTCGTCTTAGATTGATGTGGTAGCCAGCTTCCGAGAGGGCCCCAGTGATCATGTCCTCGGATATTCATGCTCTTGTACAGTACCTTCCCACACTAACCCAAGGCCAGCCTATGTGACCCACTGAAGTGATGATGTGTGGCTCCCAAAGCTAGGTCACCGAGGCATTGCTGCTCCTGCTTTGATCTCTTGTGTTGCTCCCTCTGAAGGAAGCCAGGGACGGTGTTGTGGGGATATTCAGGCAACCCTGCAGAGAGGAAGTGAGGCCTCTTGCCAACAGCCAGTGTCAACTTGCCAGCCACATTAATGAGCCACCTTAGATGTGGATTCAGATCAGCTCTGATCAAGACTGCCCATGAATGCGGTCCCCTCTTACATGTGATCGCATCTTCACTAGAGACCCTGAGCCAGAGCCACCAGCAAAGCCACCTTGATCTCTTGGATTGCTCCCTCTGAAGGAAGCCAGGGGCCACATTGTGGGGATATTCAAGCAGCCTTCCTATTTTTTATTTTAAAGTATGCAATTTTTCTCCAATTATAAAAATAATGCATTATCAAAACAGATAACAGAAAACACAAAAATTCACCAAGGAAAACAATAACAGAAGCCCCTTAATCCCATAGCCTGGAGAGAGCCGCTGTTGGTCTCTGCAGCTCTAAGGAGCCAGTAAAGCCACTGTCTGAGCTGATGCACCCAGCACAGAAGACTCCCCAGAACCGAGGGGAGCCTGCAGACAAAGAACACACACATTTTGAACAGCGCAATAGGACGAAGCTGAAGTCTCATCCTTCAACAACTGTTTTCCTTTTAATTCCTAACCCACAGAAACCATGTGTGATAATAAATGATTAATGCCCTTAGTTTCTTTTTAATTTAGTTTCAGTTGGACATATGTTAGCTCAGAAAAGGATGCCTCCTTTAGAAGGTCACATTCCTCATTAATCTCTTCAGGCAAAGGAGAGAAAATAAAGATGAAAGAAATATAAGAGTTAACACTGATAGAGAATATTTTTCCTTCTTCGCCCACTCCTTCTCCCTCCCTCCCTCCCTCCCTCCTCTAAAATTTCTTGAGCGCCTACTAAGTGTGTCACACTGTTTTAAGCCACTGAGTTTGGAGGTAATTTGTGGCACAGGAGTAGATAACTAACACAATTACATACCCTTCAACTCTAGCCTGTCCTACTCCAAGTGGACTGAAGCAGGAGGGACGGTTCTCTCTGGAGTAATCAAGTACTGTTAGTGGGAAAACAGAGGAAATGAACACTGGGTGGGCCACACAACAGCTAACATCAACAATGGGTGCCTCGTGAACACACACTTGCTGGAAGATTGAAGCACAGAGGTATTGCTGATTCATTTTAGGTGACTCAGAGCATCAGGGCCAGGCTGGACTCAGGCCCAGATATTCTTATGTGGATTACCTAACTCCAACTACTGACAATTTTTCTCCTTGGTTATCCCTAGACTTGATAGCTTATGAGCACCACAGACCCCCACCTCCTTTGCCAACCCAAATATATTTGCTCTAAAAGTAAGTTAGATGTTTTTCTTTTCATTTAGAAAATAGAGGCCCAGAAATTCCTCCATGCTTGTGACTAATGTATGGTTTCAGGCTTCTCTTACTAAAGTGGCTTTTTAGTTTAATTCTTGTTGGACATATGTTAACCCAGATGATGATGCCTCCTTTGGAAGTTCACATTTCTTATTAATCTCTTCAGGCAAAGGAGAGAAAAGAAAGATGAGAGAAATATGAGTTAACACTCGAACTGATAGGAAGTCCCCTTCCTACTTCCCTCCCTCCCTCCCTCCCTCCCTCCCTCCCTTTTTTCCTTTCTTCCTCCTGTCCATCAAAATTTCTTGAGCACCTACTATGGGCATAGCATTGTCTGTGTTCTCTCTTTAAGCCTCTTAATGAGGATGAAGTAGGTATTAATGACTCCTTTTTAACAGATGAGGAAAATGAGATGTGTTTGGAGAAGTTAGATGTCTTATCGGATGTTTTGGGGTTTTTTTTGCAGTCATGTTATTTAGCTCCAAAACCTCAGTGATAGTAATACCCATAGGGAAAGACAAAACCAATTCATACATTTTTGCCAGAATATTCTATTTTAAGTTTTCTCTGTACCAAAGGCTGCTACACGTGATTTTCTTCCTACCAATCACCAAGATGCAGATTATATTTTCTGTGTGCCCAATGTGTGTAGTGCGAGAGTAAAAAAAAAAAAAGGAGTTTTCTGGCACTTTTTCTGTCCCTTTCATATCAGTGGATGATCCGGTTTCTCTGAAAAGATGATAGCAATAAAAGGAAGTATCCACTGTTCTGAGACAGCTTGCAGCATTTGGCTGCAGAATTCTTTCTTCCTGCACTTGAGACTCCCAAACATGCCTCATGGAGGATGGGTAGGCCCTTGGTATGTAGATTATGAGGCTGAGCTCTGAATCCAGACAGAGCTTTGTTCAAATCCCCACTCTACCTACTTACAAGTTCTGTGACTCTGGTCTAGTCTCTAAACCTCCCTATGGAATGGAATAATAATAATTTATACCTCTTATAAGGCTTATAAAGAGTCAAGGAGATAATATATGAAAAATGCTTAGTCCAGTGCCTGGGATGGAGTAAAGGCCTGACAAATGTAGTCATTACTATCATGATTGGGCTGTGTCTCTCTGCACCCCTACTTCCTCTGTTGAAGTCCTGGCATTGATGTGTGTACTCTAAGTATCTGTGGCAAGCAGACTCTCAGATGTCCCCCAGAGATTGCTACCTCTTGGAATTCATGACCTTGTGTAAGTCCTCTCTGCATGATGTGGGCAGGACCTGCGACTTGCTCGTAACAGATAGAACATGGTGAGATGATGCCACTTTCCTGATTAGGATACATGAGATTGTGACTTCTGTCTTGTTAGCAGACTCTCCTTATTGCATACTTTGATGAAACAGGCTGTCACATTGGAGAAGCCACTGTGAAAAACCGAGGGCAGCCTTTGGCCAAAATCTAGCTAGGAACTGAGGACCTCAGTCAAACAACCCTCAAGGAATTGAATTTGCCCAATAGTCACATGAGCCTGGAAACAGATCCTTCTTCAATTGGGCCTTCAGATGAGACTCCAGCCCTGGGTAACACCTCAGTTGCAGCCTTGTGGGAGACTCTGGTGCAGAGCAGCCAGCTAAGCCATGCCCAGATTCCTGACCCAGAGAAAATGTGAGGTAATAAATGTGTGTGGTTATAAGCTGCAAAGTCTGCAGTAATTTGTTAGGCAGCAATACATAACTCATACAGGATCCAGCTTCATTTCTGATTCAGAGTCCATCTCCCCTAATCCCTTAGCATTCTGCATTTATCACATTACCTCATAACTGTTGGTTTTCTTGCCACCCCCTAACTTGTAAGCTCCTTGAGGAGCTTGTCATTCCTTATAGCTCTAGTGCAGAAAGAAGGGCCTGGCACTAGGAAGGTGCCAGATACTATTCCATGACCCCTGGGCTGGGTTGTGCACTCCATTAAGGCCTTCCATAACACCCTCATGATAAGGATGGTGGTGGTTTTTAAACATTTTTAAAAATATATCTTTATTGATTTCAGAGAGAGGAAGGGAGAGGGAGAGATAGAATTGAAACATCAATAATGAGAGAGTCGGCATTGGTCAGCTGCCTCCTGCACGCCCCCAACTGGGGATCGAGCCCGCAACCCAGGCATATGCCCTGACCAGGAATCAAACCGTGAGCTCCTGGATTCTAGGTCCATGCTCAACTGTTGAGCCACACCCGGCTGGGTGGCTTTTAAATCCTTACTGTGTGCCAGGCACTGAAATGAAGCCAGAGATGTGTATTTTTAACTAGCTTTCTGTGATGATTCTGATTCATAGCCAGGATACATCACTTGAAACAGTCTATGGGAAAAATGCATTCTCTTGTTAAGATAGTTATATACACAGCTTTCCTGATTAAAATTTTTGTTTCCTTTGTATTGTATACATACAGAAAAGTGCACAACTCATAGATATATAATTTGATGACTTTTCTAACGTGAACACATCTATGTTGCTACCCCCAAGATGAGGCCAGGGAATGTGCCTACTCCCGGCTCCCCCGAGGCACCAGTCCCAAAGGTAACCACCATCCTAACCCCATCACTACTCCTTAGTTCTGCCTGATCCAGAACTTCCTATAAGTCTGTACTACTTGTCTGCTTTCTTTCGCTCACTACCATGTTTATGCTTTTGACTTGTTAAAACTCTTCTGTATTAAATTTGTAAAACGATGATTGAGAAGGTTAGGAAGGAGGTGGAAGACTGGGATTCAGAGAAGCCGAGTATTATACTTGGATTTTCCAAGAGGTGGAATCACAACCTGTTCCCGGCTCACCTTCCATCCGCTCTGCTTAAAGCAAGAAGAAAGAGTGGAGGGGATGGGGGCGTGGTCACAGCCAGACCTGCTCCCGGCGGGGGCGGAGTCTTAAGGCTGGGGGCGTGGCCCCGGACTCGGCTTCTAAGAGCAGTTGGCGCCGGGGGCGGGGCCGGGCCGAGGCTTCCTGTCAGTGTCTGCGGAATCGCCGTTTGACCCCGGAAGTGCCGGCTCTCTGGGAGCTGTCACCGTGGACCGCGGCGGCGGTGGCGGCGGCGGCTGCGGCGGCACAGTGCCGGTAGCGGAGCCGCCAAGGTGAGTGCGTGGCTGGGCTCTGCCGGATGCGGGGCACCGGGCCTGGGAGAAGCCGCGGCCGTGCCTCAGGCTGCCTCGGGACTCTTGTCTCCACAACAGGGCCGCTGGGCCCGTGAGTCGCCTCTCTCCCCGCATGAGGCCAGGAAGTCTCGGGTTCCAGGCTCGGCTCCAGAGTGACTTGAACGAGTCGCGGTCCCGTCACCCTCATCCTGGGGTGAGGGGACCGTGAATCGTTCATTTTCCTCAGGGTTCATTCATCAGTTCAACAAATAGATGTCTAGTTTCTCCTACCTGCCAGGCACAGATGTAGGCACTGGGGATACAAACGGAACAAGACAAACAAGGCCCCTGCCCTCATGGAGCGTACAATCTAGTGGAAGGAGACAATGACAAATAAATACACAAGATAATTAAAGATATGACAGGAACCCGGGAAGTGAATACTTTAGATAGGACAGTCTGGTAAAGTCCCTGAGAACAGTAATATTGACTTGAGACCAGAAGGGTGATGACAGCCAGAGAAACTGAGGCAGCAGTAGCCCTGGGAATGCTCCCAGGCCTTCTAGTAATTGGTGCTTGCGCTGAACTCCCCTTCTAAAGAAAGGGCTTTCCTAACTTTTGGCTTTGCTTCCTTGCTTGGCACTGGGGTTGCAGTGGTGGGCACAGACATTGTCATGATCGTTGTCCTTTTCTTTTGGAACTTAAAGTTCCTTCTTTGCCCAGGTAATTTCTGCCCATACTTTAGATGAAAACTCGAATCTTCCTTGACAGCCTTCCTCTGTCAAGTCAGTTCTCTCTGTCATAGCTCCACAGGCCTTACCTACGTAGCATACATCATAGTGTTGAGTTTTACTTGTTTGTATGGCTGTCTGATTCATAGCTGTCCTTCCCTTAAAGACTCTAAGTTCTATGAAGGGCACGACCAGGTCTGTTATCCGTACACTTTAGTATTCGCTGTGCTGCAGTGCCTGGGTAAGATATGCTCAGAAACCTCTGAGTGGATGAGTGAGATGATTAACATAGTCTTTGCTCTCCAGTGGTCCCTAGGAGGTCTCTCCTGCCACCAGGTCACTGTCTTCTTTACTGATCATGTCTCTCCTCTGCTTAAATGGCTCCTCACTGCCTTCACATGAGAGGCCAAAATCTTTAGCATAGCATTCAAGGCTTTTTAAAAAACTGGCCCCATCTTTCCTATCCAACATCTTCTCTCCACTTCTGTCATCCCCTCCCTGACCTTGTATTTCCAGCCATACTAATGTCTTCCTCTTAGAGTGTTGGCCCACAGACTGAGGGGTCGTGGGTTTGATTCCTGGTCAAGGGGACACGCCTGGGTTGCAGGTTCAATCCCCTGCCCTGGTTGGGGTGCGTGCAGGAGGTAACTGATCAATGTGTCTCTCTCACATCGGTGTTTCTCTCTCTCTCTCTCTCCTTTTTTCCCTCCCTTTCTCCCTCCCTCCCCGCTTCCACTTTCTCTAAAAATCAATGGAAAAAAATGTCCTCTAGTGAGGATTAACAAAAACAAGCAAACAAAACAAAACACAGGCTCTGAGCCTTTGTTCATGCTTGCTCTTTGCTTGGAATGCCCTTCCTTCCCATCTTTTCCTACTGTCCTTCAACAACCATGTTATAGGTCACTTTCTCTGTGACATTCTCCCTTTCTCTGCTGTCCTATCTTGGAAATTTCCTGTTATAGCTCTAACCACACTGAATGATAACCATTTACTTGCCTAGGACCCAGAATGTATTCATTCATTGTTTACTGAGTAAATGATGAAGCCCAAAGTGCTCTGCCTATGATTGGGATTTGAATGATAGCAACAAGTAAACTTCACTGAGTGCTTATTATACGCCAAGTCCTGTGTTGAGCACTTAGTGTTGATTACTTCTCACATCAACCCTAGAGGATTATGTACTATTGTCATCCCAATTTTACAGATGAGGAAATCAAGGCTTAGAGAGGTTAAGGAACTATCTCAAGGTCTCAGCATGGATAGGAAAAGGTAGAGTCAGAATTTGAACCCAGGCTGCAGAACTATAAAGCTCTCTTTCAAGCACCACACCAGTTTGGGTCTGAACTGCCTTTACAGGCACTGGCTTGTAGGAGTGGATTTTTTTCTGATAGTAGGTGCAGTCATTACTTGTCTAAGCCTGGACTCTGTGGCCTAGAATTTAAAGGGTGGAGAGCCTCCTCCTCCTGTGATTCTTTCCCTGCCCTAGGTCCCCACACAGACTGTTCCACCAACATCTTTGGAAGGTAAGCATAGAAAGAACTGGGCCTGTGAGTCATTTAGACTTATACATTGGTGGGAGGACCACTGATGTTTCCACTTGCCTTCCCAGCATCCCTGGGGCCAGGGGTGGAGGAAAGTTAGGAAGGAAGTATTTTTAGCATGTTTAGCACAAGAGACCCCGGTGCCAAGGCAGAATTGCTGGGCTTCAGTTTCATCTAGACTACTGATGTATTTGCCTTGAGCACATCAGGGTCTCTCTTTGGACATCTGAGCTGTCATTCTTAGCTGTTACTAACTCAATTAGAAATAATGTACATGCAACAGAGGATATTATCAATGTTTTGCAAAGCTGAAAGATTAAAACTCATTCCAAGCCCCTTTTATTATTTTGCCTTGTGATTTTTTTTCAGGCTACCTCATGTGTGCGGGGACGTTTCTGATCCACTGAGATCCTAGAGCCGGAACAGGCCTTGAAGACTAGATACACTGTTCCTCTTTCTCTCTCTTTGTTTTTAATATATCTTTATTGATTTCAGAGAAGGGAAGGGAGAGGGAGAGAGAGAGATAGAAATATCAATGATGAGAGAGTCATCATTGATTGGCTGCCTCCTGCATGCCCCTGACTGGGGATTGAACCGGCAACCCGGGCATGTGCCTTGATTGGGAATCGAACCATGATCTCCAGGATCTTAAATCAATGCTCAGCTGCTGAGCCACCCCCCAGCTGGGCCGGTCCTGTCTCTTTATATTACTTTAGAATCAATATCTTCAGTCTTTAAAACAGGCCATAAACCAAGCAAGGTTCCTTGTGTACCAAGCTGCTTCCCACCTCCTTACTTTTGCTCTTGCTGTTTCCCCTGCTTGAGGTACACTTCCTCCCTGGCCAGTCTTCTATCAAGACTCAACCCAGGCTCTCCTGATCTTTTAGGCTCTCTTCTAGAAATGTTTTCTCAACAACCACACTCCCAGAAGCTCAACTCTATACTATACTCAGTACAGCAAATGGTTAAGAGCCAGCCTGTTTCCCCAACTACTAACTGTGAGACATTGGGCAAGCTTCTTATCGTCTCTGAGCCTCTGTTTCCTCATTGGTAAAGTGAAGATAATAGAACCAACCTTAGAGTTGTTATGAGTATTAATACATGTAAAGTGAGTTAACATGTATAAGGTGAGTTAATGCTGAGAAAAGCACTTAGAAGAGTTGCTAACACATAATAAGCATGTTGCTCCTATGGCTATTGCCATTATTTTTGGATGTAAGCTTCCTCAGGGGAGAGACCCTGCCTTATCAGTAACACCAGGCCCTGGCCTGATATCAGAGATATGGACACCGATGTATATGTATATAACCCATGTAACTAATGGCTGACCATGCCTCTCAGCTTATCTGTGAGGGCTCAGGAGGTGAAGGTTTCCTCATCCAGCCTTGATATGTCTTCATGTTGTCATTGAGATTGTGCTGACCTTTTATGGCATGTCTTTTAAAGGGCCTCATTCACTTCATTCCATGATGCAGCCAATATGCATGGTCCTCCTGTGGATCAGGCCAAGTGGTATTGTGAAAAGAGCATTGGATGGGAAGACAGAAGATGTGGGGTCTGCTACTCGCTGACTATGAGGCCGATTTGGGCTTCTACAAAGGAGCTCGCACTGGCAAATTTCTGTGAATTCTGGCATCCTCCTCGGTCCTTCTGTTCATCCATGTCCTTCTTACCTGAAGCCTAGAGAGTTTGTAAAATCTTAATGCACTCTGCAAGTGAGGAAAGGCCCATGGCTTCACCCTCAAAAGACTTAAAATCTAGCTAGTTATAAGAAAAGTATCCTGTTCAGTTGTTCATCAAACATTTGATGAGGCCACCTCTCTACCAGCCTGTGCTGGTCTTGGGAAAGTTAGCAAGGGAAGGAGAACCTGGGCACTGTCTTCATAGAGCTCACAGGCCAAGAAGGGCACAGAGCTGGAGCCATAATAAAGATAATCTAGGTGCTTTCAACCAGTACTTCTCAAAGGGGGTGGGAATATACCAGGAGTCACCTAGGGAGTGTTTTCCCCCTGAGTTGAGAACTGCTTTAGGCAAAAAAAAAAAAAAAAAAAGAGTCACTGTAGTCTGGATTAGTAGGTGCAGGAACTAGGCCTTTGAGGCCCATATCAGGAGCCCCCTGAGGCCAGATGTTGCTCTTCTTCTGGGATCAGCCCCAGAGCAGGCCCTTGCCACCAGGAGCCTA
The DNA here is from genome assembly GCF_964146895.1 of Miniopterus schreibersii. Taxonomy (NCBI): domain Eukaryota; kingdom Metazoa; phylum Chordata; class Mammalia; order Chiroptera; family Miniopteridae; genus Miniopterus; species Miniopterus schreibersii. Next base: position 16,317,501 of record NC_138122.1, read on the forward strand.
TGTGTCTGCTCTCTTCTTCCCATCCATATTCCTTTCAGGAGGGTCACGCAGCACAATGCCAGCTCTGCCCCTGGACCAACTCCAGATCACCCACAAGGACCTGAAGACAGGAAAGCTGAGGACTTCACCAGCGCTGGTGAGCCGGTGCCTTAAGGCTATTTAGCCTGATATTATCATTCTTGCAATTTCAAAAGTGGAAAGTAAATTCCTTCTTTATCTGTTCCAAGAATGACCTCAGGGCCACAGTCAGTAATTCAGTAGCTGGGACACTACTAGGTCCTTCCAGGTCCAGTGTAGAAGTTTCCGTTCCAAGCACCAGCTTGAATTTGAGCAGTATGTTCCATGTCATCACCCCACACCTTCCCCCAAAGCATTTTATTTTGAATCAGAGTCTGATGGCAGTTCTGACTAGCCTGAGCTGGCCTGGAAATGGACCCATCCCAAAGCCGAGTTTGGGTATTTGACCCTGTGGGAGGTGTTCAGGTTTCAAGTAGGCCTTTTTCAGAGCTATCTCAACTGCTATCCACACTTTGGGGGGACACTGATTTCAGAGGTCCTGCTGTCTTTTATCTCAACGGGCTAGGAAGTGCCACATACAGAAGGGGCAGGGCTTATGCGACTGAAAAATGTGGTGGCTATCCAGCTGCAGAGTGAGATTAGAGCCATGGAGAGGTGCCAGGCTGCTGCAGAAGGAGACAGACGCAGGGACTAGAGTCCCCGTACCCACTTGCTGTTTTCCCAAGGATATGAGCTTACTCAAACAAGGTGGGAGGAAGCATTTTCCGGGGGCTTGAGTAAAGTCGTGGGAAACAAGAGCTTGGTGTTTTATTTCCTGCTTTCTGATGGCTTCCTATTACTTCCTAACTACTCTCTAATAATGGTACTTAACACTCATAGAGCACTTGCTCTGGGCCAAACCTTTCTAAACACTTTACCTGGATTATATCTTTTAAGCCACACCATAGCCCTATGAGTAGGTATTTTTGTTGTCCGCATTTTACAGACGAGGAAACAGAGTTCAAGGTCACACAACTAGGAAATTAGGGGAGCCAAGATGGGAATCCAGCTAGGCTGACCCTAGAGCTCATACCCTTAACCTTTCTGCTATAAAACCTCTTGTTTTGTTTTGTTTTTATAACCTTTTTATTTAAGGAGGATATTTATCAGAAAATCTAGAACTGTTCTGTCCATTATGGTAGCCATTTGCCAAATGTAGCAATTGAGCACTTGAAATGTAGATTGTTCAATTGAGGAACTGGATATTTTTTTTAATTTTAGTGAAATTAAATTAAAATAAACCCATGTGGTGAATGGTGGCCTGCGCAGTTCCATTATTGCAGAAAGTTCTGTTGGACAGTACTGGTAGAGACTGGTTCCTTGAGTGGTTGGGTTTGGTTTTCCACCTCAGTTCTTCCCCTCATACTGAACACCTGCGTTGCTAGACTGTGGGCTCTGTGAGAGCAGGGACCTGGTGCCTTCTCTTCATTCTGGTTTCCCAATACCAGGAAAAATTCAGTAAGTGACTCAAGGACCCTTGCCAGCCATTGCGACAGGCACTGAAGCTGCTAAGAGAAAAGACATGGTTCCTGCCTTTGAGTGGCCCATGGTCTGAGAGGAAAGCAGACCAGCAGCTTCTTTACAGTGTGATCAGAATTGTGACAGAAGGAAGTCCAGGCTGCTGATACAGACCAAAGGGGGGTGTGTAGGCAGGGAGGTCTTGGGAGTAATAGGAGGGCACGTGCAGCCAGGGAAGGTTTCCTGAAGGAGGAGATCCTGAACTGGGTATTGAAGGATAACACGCACTAGCCAGGCAGAGCAATGGGAAAAGGGTAGACCTGCAGGAGGACCTGAGTATGCTGTTTTGAAAGAGCCTGACTCCTATACCAACCACCAGTCACTTGAGGTAGAAACAGTATCCCATGGCTTTGAGTAAAATGTCACACATACTTGGCTGTGTGACTTTGGGCAAGTTACGTTGTAACCTCTCCATACCTCTGGATCTAAAAAGGATAATAATAGAACCAGCTTTGTGTGGTGGCTCTGAGGATTATATGAGACGTCTGAATTAACATTGTGCCTAGAACATAGTAAACATCAATAATGATGGTGATAACAGTGACAGCGACAGAACCATTGAATGGGGAGTAGGGTGGGAAGAGGGATGAGCTGAAGGAGACAGCTGCGTGATTGAGGAGCAGCCTTGATGGCCATGCTGAAGAGGGTTACCCTGCTGGCCACTGGAGGCTCCTGAAAGATTGTCCTGAGGTTTGTACCTACCCTGTATTTGTCTCTTTAGTCCTAACATGGTAAAAGAAGGTCTCTAGCCAAGGGACAGCTACCACTCTGCCTTTGCAGGGTGATGGGTCAAGCTAATGTTTATTGAGGGACTACTGTGTGCACAGTGCATACTTTATGCTATTGAAGATCCAAAAGAAAGTCTTGGGCAGAATGGGTGAGTGAGCTTTTGAAGAAGACAAGACTCATTTAAGTGGAGCATTTGGGGAATGGTGCAAAATGGTTTCTTGTCATGATAAACAGAAGTCTGATGGGCAGAGAATGTTCAGAAAGCTTCATGGAGCAAGTGGGACGTAAGCCAGGTTTGAAGGATGGAAGATACAGCTGGGGCCTGCTGTTCCCTGCCCTGAAATCTTCCATTGCCCCCATTACCTACTAAATAAAGCCCCTACTCTTGAGCTTAGCATTCAAGGTTCTTCAAAGACCTTGACAGTATCTGGTCCTTCATTACCTCCATTCATTTCTTTGTCCAGCCAGCAAATGTATATGGAGAGTCTGCTGGATGCCAGGTACTATTCTAGGGACTGAGAGTGTGGGTGAGTAAGGCTCAGACTGCCTCTGGAGATCTACAGTCTAATGAGGGGACACAGTAGGCAGACCCTCCCTTTTTATATTTTATAAGAGTATCACTGAAGGACAATAAACTGCACACATTTAAAGCATACAGTTTGATTGGTTTTGACATCTGTATACACCCACGAAACCATCACCACATCACCATAATCAAGATATAGATCATTTCTACCACTCCTAAAAGTTTATTTGTGTCTCTCTATAATTCATCCCTTCCTCTCTCCCCATCCGTAGCAACCACTGATCTGAAAGTACTTTTGATGTAGTTCAAGTGCTACAGTTGGGGAAGCACAGAGTTCAGGTGCTGGGGGAGCCCAGGTGAACCCCTAATTTAGTCAGGGGTGGGAGTTGGAGAGACTTCCTGGAGGAGGTGAGGTCAGAGCTGGGATCAAAAGGGCAAGCAGTGAGACCAGGATGGCAGATAGGTACCACAGGTCATTTAGTAGTTCTGCACTGTAAGCTTTGGTTCAAATCCTGCCTCATTTACTTCCTTAGCCCTGTGACCTTGGCAGAGTTCCTGAAGCTTACTGAATCTTTGTTTCCTCCTCTGTTAAAAAATACTATCTCCCTTTTAAATAGTTGTAGATAAAAAAGAAAGTCTGCTTTTTAAAATATCTATTCAGCAGCTGGCACAGGGGCATGTCCTTGATGAGTGGTGGCTTTTATTGTCATCATTCTAGTGTTCTCTCCCTCCAAATCCATCTCCTACCACCCAGTGCAATCTGTGCCCCTTTTTTTATGGCCCATTTTTATGCCTCCATAAAAATACTATTTCTTCATTCTAAAAATCTTTCTCATTCTCCAAGGCCCAGCTCAGGTGCTGCCTGCTCTGGGAAGCTAGCTGTCCCCTATCCTCCAAGCACAGTTAATCCCCTTTTGCACTCCCATGGTCCCTTCGCCAGGTTTGAGCTGTCACTTGCTCTGTTTTATGCTCACTTGATGGTTTAGGTGTGCACCTTCCCCTCTGGAGCGTGGTCTCTGTGAGCACCTAGATACCTTTCTTCAAGTGCCCCACCACACCTGGCACAGCAGGGTGTCAGTCAGTGTTTGTAAGGAAAGTAGAATCTTGGGACGGTGGGGGTGTGTATGTTTCAGAATGGAGGGTGAGTGAGTAGGCTGGCATGAGAAATGACCTAAGGGGTGAGATATCAACAGATAGAGTTGCTGGGGAACTAGGAAACCAAGGAGATGATGAATTTAGGCCTTAGGACAGTAGTTTTGAACTTGCTTCAGGCAGCAGAATTCCTTTTTCAAAAGATTTATACCTGGAACCCCAGTGGATAACTTCTAATTTAAATAAGAAGGGTCCTGAAGACCCATCCAATAGGTGTCCCTGGAGGAATCCTTGTGGAACTCAAACACTCCACAGTTTGAAAACTTGCATTAGGCAGTGGGGGCCATAGGTGGTTCTCAAGGAGGCTGACAGTCAGTCATGATTTTCCTGTCTCTCCTGGACTGGCAGGCCTGGAAGTGGGTGGATTGTGGTTGATAACAGCTGATATGTTGCCTGGTTTTCCTCCTATTGCCGTTTCCCCTGGAGAAAGCAGCCCTTATGTAGTCAGGAGAAAACTGAGCTCATCGTCTCTTCTTTATGGTGAACAAAGTGAGGTTTGTTCGTGGCAAGGTAGGGGTTGGAAGAGAGAACTTGTGATTTTAAGCCCAAACCTGCCATTACTCAACTAGCATCTTTTCTTAAAAAAAATTACTGAAGTTTCTTTTTTCTGATTATAAAAAGGATACAGCAGGATACATACAGAATAATAACATTTTTGTGAGAAAGATGAAAACATCTAAACAAATACATTATATGGATATATTTTAATGTAAATGCCTAGGAAATGTCTGCAAGGACACTCATGGGATGGGATGACACGTGGACTGGGAGTGAAGTCTCAGGCAACTCACCTTCTCTGTAGTGTTGTAAATTTTTGAAAGAAAAGATGCTCACGTCTCACTTTTGTAATTAAAAAATAATTTTAAAAAGTAATACATGTTTGTGGTTTTTTTGGGTTTTTTTAAACTCAAGTCTATTTATTTTTATTTTTAATATGTCTTTATTGATTTCAGAGAGAGGGAGAGAGAGAGATAGAAACATCAATGATGAGAGAGTCATTAATCAGCTGCCTCCTGCATGTCCCCTACTAGAGATCAAGCCTGCAACCCGGGCTTGTGCCCTGACCAGGAATCGAACTGTGATCTTCTGAATCCTAGGTCGACGCTCAACTGCTGAGCCATGCCTGGCCAGGCCATGTTTGTTTGTTTTTAAATTGGAAAGTATATTCAAGTCACAATCTCCTCACCAGAAATAACCACTATCAGCTTTGGAGTGTTATCACCCCCCCGACACACACTTTTTTTTTAGCCTGTACCAGTATGTGAATGTGTTAAATCTATCTATCTATCATCTATCTATCTATCTATCTATCTATCTATCTATCTATCTATCTATCATCTATCTATCTATCTATCTATCTATCTATCTACCTATCTATCATCCATCTATCTGTTTTTAAAAAAATAAAAAAACTATTTATATTAAATAGAGAGTTTTGTATCCTGCCTTTTCTTTCCTTAACATTTCCCCATGTCATTAAATATTCTCCAAAAAACATGGTTTTTAATGCCCTCCTAGTATTCCCTGGATGCAACCAAGCCCCTTTGTTAGAGATACTTGGTTCTTTATGCTTAAAAGCTCCTTGGAGGGTCACCGGTTGGAACAGCCAACTGTTGTCATTGCTGTGGGTTGGCAAATGGGCCCTCACTGACTAACCTCTGCCACGTTAACACGTGGTTTTTGGATCCGTAGCACCCCGAGCAGAAGGCAGACCGGTATTTTGTGTTATACAAACCGCCCCCTAAAGACAACATTCCCGCCCTAGTGGAGGAGTACCTGGAACGCGCCACCTTCGTAGCCAATGACCTCGACTGGCTCCTGGCCTTGCCTCACGATAAATTCTGGTGCCAGGTAACATTCTATCAAAATTAACGCTAAGACAAAGCACATGACATGCTGTTTGGTTGGTTTCTGTTGTTGTTTCTCTCCCCCCTAGGAGATGCTTTTTCTCTCCTTTTTTCACTAGATTCTTAACAGCAAATTGTGGTTTAGATTGCTCTGTCTTGTATCACGATCTTAATGATGTTTATACAACGCATTCCAACATGTCATTTTTAGAAACTTGTGTTTAGCCCTTGCTCATTCATACCTTCTCAGTCCCTGGGGTTGGAGTGTTTGCCACCAGCCAGGGCTGATGGGCCATGAGCCCCTGCGCAGTCCACCCACAAGCCCTTGGGTGTCAGTAACAAATCCTTGCTCTCCTGTGTTGCCTGGCTTAGGTTATCTTCGATGAGACGCTGCAGAAGTGCCTGGACTCCTACCTGCACTATGTTCCCAGAAAGTTCGACGAGTGGGTGGCCCCAGCCCCCGAGGTTGTTGACATGCAGAAGCGCCTCCATCGAAGCGTTTTTCTCACCTTTCTCCGCATGTCCACTCACAAGGAATCCAAAGTAAGCCCCTGATCCCGTGACAGGTCACCACTGACACCTAATACCTCTGTGCTGGACTTTCCGTCCCTGGGAAGGAAGGCTCTGGAAGTATTGAGTTTCCTCTTTGTCTCCTCTCCGCCTTTATTCCCACTGTTGGGGAAGAAATCTGTGCCACCTCCCTTATCCTCTAATTCACCTGGTCGGTCTGCATTACACCCAGTGTTTTCATCAATGGGAGCCAAGGGCCCTTTGCCAGTTGACGTGTGACTCTGCCTTTTCTTGTGCGTCAGAGGGTGAAAACACTGATTCTGATTTTTGAAAGGAACTTGTATGTGCTTTTTAAAAACCTTTACTCCCCTCCCCCCCCCCCCCGATTTAAAAAATAATAATGCTGCTGCTCTGCCTGGTGTGGCTCAGTTGGAGCATCTTCCCGTACACCAAAAGGTGGTGAGTTCGATTCCCAGTCAGGGCACATACCCTGGTTGTGGGTTTGATCCCCAGTTGGGAGCGCATGCTGGAGGTTGCTGATCAGTGTTTCTCATGTCCATGTTTTCCTCTCTTCCTCTCTCTAAAATCAATCAATAATAATGATAATAATAATAATGCTGTCTCTAAACAACATAAACATTACAGAAATATTTTGTCCTAGTGAAGGTTACCTACAAAATCCTCTCCCCTCAAAATAACTACTGTTAAGGTGCATGTTCCTTTAGGGAATTTTTTTCCCTTTCAGTAGAGGTGTGTGTTTGTGAGTACATTTATGTTAAAAATAGGGTCTTGTTATTTTTTAAACTTTTTTAAGTATGGAAATTTTCAAATATACACAAAAGCATAATGAACTCCATGTGCCCATCGCCCAACTTAAACAACTATCAACATTTTTCCGATCTAGTTTTCTCTCTCCCCCAGAGTTTTTCTTTTTTTTTCTTTCTGGAGTATTTTAAAGTGATCTTAGACATCATGGTAATTTATCCATAAATATTTTAGAACAAATGCCCAACCATTTCATAGTGTACTTTTGCTTCTTTTTACATTAAAATGGAGAATGGCTATTGCTCCAGGTCAGTATGAGTCTCAGACATGTCCACAGTGTGGATGGACCTTCATTTATCATCCAGACCCCTGTTGATGGCCCTGAAGGTTGTTTCTTGTGCGTTTGCTATTACTTTACAATGTATTTGCTTTTCAGAAAGTCTCTCATCCTTTCTCTGCACTGTTCCTTAGGATCACTTCATTTCCCCCTCTGCATTTGGAGAAATCCTCTACAATAACTTCCTGTTTGACATCCCAAAGATTCTGGACCTCTGCGTGCTCTTTGGAAAAGGCAACTCGTCACTGCTCAAGAAGATGATAGGTGTGTAGACCATGGGGGCTAGGGGGATGCACAGAGATGGCCCCCACATGCCAAACTAGAGGTTCCAAAGGTGGGTACCTAGATGAGTGCAGGGGGATTCAGAGTGGCAGTGGTAGGTGGTGCTTGGAAATAACTTAGATATATGTGTGTCAACTCTGAAATAAGTGGCTGGGTGGTGATGATGGGGGAGTGGAGACAGAAATGTGTACCACACGGTTCCTCAAGGATCTTGGAGTCTTGGTATTAGGCCATGTGTTAAACTGTTGAAGGAGCGGGGAAGCTTGCTTCGGTGATAAGAGTAAGAGCAGCGTGGTAGCTAACCTTCATATGAGTACTCACTGGGGGGCTGAGCACTCCTCATGTTATCTCAGTTGATCCTCATAGCAGCCCTGTGACATCCTCTCCCTTTACAGATAAGGAAACCGAGGTTAACATGTAAGAGGCCGTGACTAATAAGTGGCCAAGCTGGGGTTTATATCACACAGGCCTGACTCTCAGGCTCTTGTTCTTCGCCACTCCCTGCCTCAGGGATGAGTCTGCCTTAAAAATGTCCTGATTTGCATTGTTGCCGAGAACAGATGGGGGCAGAGCTCAGACTGGACTCCAGGTTGTGAAAGGAATGACTTCAGCAGTTGGATCCTATCAGGATGTAGTGAGCCGGAAGGTTCGATCAGAGACAGAAGCTTTGTTGGGATGCTACAGAGGGAGCAACGCCCTATGAATCCCAACTCGTGGCCTTGGGCCCTGCATGGAGAGGTGCTCACCCTGGGCGCCCCGTCAGCCTTCCTCACGTTGAGCTTGTAGGACACAGCCTTCCAAATGCCCAATTACAAAGCTGAGTTATTCCTTAAAATGGTTTCCTTTCCTTTTTTACCCTAATAATAATCTGTGTTATGTTCATTTAAAAATTTTGGAAGAATATAAAGTATAAAGAAGCAGGAAAGTGGTTACCAAATTCCTGCACTTAGAGACAATTATTTAGTGATTATTTCCTCCCAGTCTTTTCTCTACATGTATTTTTTAAAAACATATCAGAGCATAATGTATTTGAAATTTCATATCCAGCTTTTTCATTGGAGCAACCTCTGGTTTCTCATTCAAATCTAATTAATGCATCATCACCAGTTAATTTCTTTTATTTTCCCAGGGAAAGACCCTTGATAATTTTAATGTAGTCTAAGAGGATGAGGTGAGTGAGCAAAAAGCAAGCATGCTTAGTTAGAGAAACAATTATTAGGCCAGTTTGGTTAAAGTGGAGCATTCTGGGAGACAAGGGAATGGGAAGCTGGGACCAGATCAGGGAGGGCTCAATGCCAGGCTTTAGGGACTGGTATTGCTGGTGGCTAAAAAGGTATGCTCTTATGGTAAACTGCCCATTGCACACCCCAGCTCTATTCCTGGCTATGTCATGTAGCCACTCTAATTGGTTACTTTTCAGTTAGCCACTCTAAGGCTCAGTTTTCTCATCTGAAAAATGGGAAGACTAATGGCATACCTACCATATAGGATGGTTATGGAGATTAAATATGAGGTGGTGCTTATTACAGTGCCTGGCACTTGGTAAGCATGAGCTCTTATTGTGAGCTCTTACTGTGATGAGACCATGGGAGTCTCTAGGAGCTTGGAGCAGGTGGGGAGCTATCTGGTAACAAGGTTAATATGGCAGCACATGGGTGGAGAGGGTGGTGACAGGAGGCCACATAGGAGGCTAGTGTTTCTGTGTGGCTTTGAAGGTGAGAGCCTGGTTGGGCTGCTGGGGTGGAAAAGGACATCTGGAAGGCAGAACAGAGCAGGGCTTAGTGGGGTCAGCTGGAGGGAGAAGACTTAATGATTCTGAAGAAAACTGGTGTCAATTGCAGAAAAGGCCTTTGGGAGGTGGGGTAGTGGGTTGTAAGCAGAGGCAAGGTCAGTGTTAGATCTGTTTGGTGTAGGATGGCTGTGTGGATCCAGGGGGAGATGACACATCCACATGGGCAAGGGTGGAGGAAGAAAGCTCTGCCTGTTGCCAGGGTTCCTAATATTATGAATCACTGACTTCTTTGGCAAGACCAGGCATCAGGAGCCCATTCATTGTGTGTGTGCGTGTTGGGGATGGGTGTGGAGAAGGGGCCTATACAGGAGAGAAGGAGGGAGCAAGGGAACTAGCTGATAGCCCTTTGGACAGAAGCCCAGCCCTTAACCCTGCCCCTCATTCCCCCACTCCCCGTTTTTGTTTTTGTTTTTTAAATTGGTTTTTAGAGAGAGAGGAAAGAAGAGAGAGAGAAAAAGAGAGAAATCCATTTGTTGTTCTACCCATTTATACATTTATTCATTGAATCTTATATGCACCCTGACAGGATCAAATCCATAACCTTGGTGCATCAGGACAACTCTCCAACCAACTGAGCTACCCAGCCAGGGCCACTCTCTGATATTTTTTAAACCTCAAGACTGGTATTGTGAATTAGCAAGTAATTTTGAAAGCAGGGCCTTTCAGTTAGACTGTCTTGGAGCTACTTTGCCAAAGCAGGAGTGCATTGGGCCTTGACTCTATCAAGGACTACACTGATCTTTTTGACAATATTTTCCATTCATCCTGGGTTTCTGAACTGCTTTGGTTTGAGGAGGGACATTTTGCTGCCAGGCCAGGCGTGGCTCAGCGGTTGAGCGTCAAGCTAGGATCCAGGCGATTGGGGTTCGATTCCTGATCAAGGCACATGCCTGGGTTGCGGGCTCGATCCCCAGTCGGGGGCATGCAGGAGGCAGCCGATCAATGACTCTCTCATCATTGATGTTTCTATCTCTCTCTCTCCCTCTCCTTTCCTCTCTCTGAAATTAATAAAGATATATTTAAAAAAAAAAAAAAAAAAAGATGCCATTGCTATCCCATACCTTTTTTAAAAAATAATTAATCGATTGATTAATTTTTTAAATCCTCACCCGAGGATATGGCCTTCATTGCTTCTAGAAAGAGAGGAAAGGAGACAGGGAGAGAGAGAGAAACATTGATTGGCTGCCTCCCATGCCCTGAGGATAGAACCTGATACCCTTCAGTCATAGGACGATGCTCCAACCAACTGAGCCATACCAGCCAGGGCTCTGGCTCTTAAAATAACTTTTAATTATTTCTTTAAGAGATCAAAAGTCACATCTTCACCATCATCAGAATCAAATAAGGAAAGGAGAGGGGAAGGGAGGGGAGGGGAGGGGAGGGGAGGGGAGGGGACTGTGAAATGTGATCTTTTTTGATGCTTGTAAAGCATCATGGTTATTCAAGCTTAAGCCTTGGAAAGATATGAGAGTGCCTTCCCCCATGCCAGGTGGTTGGGGTGTGGAGGGAACCATAGCGTGGCCCTGGGAATTATGGGAGGAGACCTGTACCTGATGCCTGGGTCCGGAGACACTGCCTGGAGAAGGTGACACCTGCCTTATGGGAGGGCACTTCATAGAGAAGCAAGGGACAGGGCTTGTTCTCTGAGGTTGAAAGGGGTGTGAGGGAGAAGGTGCAATGCCAGGAATGGGGGGAAGGTGGCCAGAGATGCTGGCAGATCTCACAAAGCCCTTTGTGCCATGGTTAGGAGTTTGAATTTGACCTTGATACCGATAGGAGGGTCTTATGAGGAAGAGCAGAGGATGATGGAGAGATAGCTCAGTCACTCCTTGCCTGTCAGGAGTAGGAGATGGACACAGATGATCAGGGAGTTCCTTCACAGGTTGAGGGATCATCACCCATCTGGAGGTGGGAGGTGCTGAGTAATTGTGCTGATAAAACTCAGCTTTCTGGAATCAAGGAACAAAGTAGTATCCAGGAAACTGTTTACAGAAAGTCCAGCCACCTAGTTACTTGCTTACTCACCCAGGTCCATCTCTCCTTTGCTCTCATTCATTTATAGATCCTCTGGGATGGGGTGACGGCTGCAGGGTTTTCAGTAAAGAAACCAAGGACAGACCTGCTCAAGGACAGGGGACACCTAGAATTCAGAACATCCTGGCAGCCAACCTTAAATGCTAGGATTAAAGTAGGATGAAGAACCCTGGCCTCTTAGGGCGTTAGCATTTGCATGTCATGTCCCCAGCTAGCTGTGATCCTCCTTCCCTCCCTTCGCCATTTGGGCAGCGAGAACATTTGGTTTCTGTTCCAGTTGCTATATGCTCTAACCTACTCAGAGCAGCAGCACTTGGAGCATAGTACACACTCAGAGAGGAGCTTCACTTTATAGAAACAACTGCAGACGGGTGGTAAATCCCATTTCTCTCACCTTGGAATGGGATCGATTAGTATGGCTAGAATATTCAAAAACAGAGGGTGAGAGAATTTCCAAAGACATTTCTCTTTAGATTCCTTCACATTATTGGACACGTGGGCTGGCAAGAATTCTGGATTTTGGCATCCAGTTTTCTTGAGCAAAGAGATCCTATCTCCTAATTTTCCTGGATGACTAACTCCCACTTCCAAAGCCAATGCTGTCATACAAGGCACAGTGCCCAAGTGTGATCACTCCCTGGGGATGTCACGGGGAGCTGGTTTGACCAGGGCAGGCCTTTTACGTAATTCCCTAGGCAGAGGTGCTTAAAAGGTTAAATTGTACTGCGCAAGTCCCTCCCCCACCCTGGGAAGTTTCTAGGCTGGGCCAAAGCTTGGTGCCAGCAGGGCCTGGGGCCAGGACTGCTCTAGTTCAGGCTGGCTTAGGAAAGGGGAGAAAGGTCACAGAACCTGCTGGCAACCATTTGAAATGTATCCTCTCCACCCCCGCTCTCTTTTCCCAATTTCTACCTTTCTCTTCTCTTTCCAGGAAACATCTTTATCCAGCAGCCAAGTTACTATAATGACCTGGATGAAACCATGCCCACCATCCTTCAGGTACCAGCTCTTAGCCCTGCCCAAGGAAGCTTGGGTAGCATACCCCCTCCCACCTGATGGTGTACCTTGACTTTGCTGAGCCTGGGAGAAATGTTTACTCCCCACACCCCTCCCATCTCCAGAAGGTCTCCTGACCACACCACTTCAAATTCGTTCTTTCCCCTCTTGAACAGGACTAAAATCTAAGGGCTATCAAGTACTGTACCCATACTGAAAGAGCTTGGCTTGTGTTTGCTGACAGCCATAAGCCTCTAAGAATACCCTTCTAAGAGAGCTAGGTTTCTCAAATAACAGCTTTAAAGTTTTATAAAATCATTTATGAAATAATAATGTTGATTATAAAAAATGGGGAAATATAAAAAAACAGAAAATAGTAGATTAATATTACCCTATGATTCCATCCCATCACCAAGAGACCTTTTATGTTCATGGTAGCTTTTAGAATACAGTTGGCCCTCTGTATCCATGGGTTCTGCATCTAGGGATTCAATCAACCTCAATCAACCTAAATGTTACGTTGTTGCTGATGTGTACTATATAGTTAGGCCTATAATGGTTGTGTCTGTGCTGAAAATGTAGACTTTTTTTCTTGTCATTTCTTAGACCATACAGTATAACCATTATTTATATGCCATTTATATTGGACTAGGTATTATAAGTAATCTAGAGATGATTTAAACTATACAGGAAGATGTGTGTAGATTATATGCAAATACAATGCCACTTTATATAAGGGACTTGAACATTGTGAGTTTTGGTATCAGCGGGGGTCCTAGAGCCAATTCCTGAAGGATACCAAGGGACAACTGTAGTTACACACTAGCATCCTTAAAGATGGCACAGTCAGTCAAAGATTTACATGATTTTATGATTGGCTCTGTTTTCCCCTCACTGTTGATTTGTCTTGTATTTCAATATAGTTTCCATAAATGCCATCTACAAGGGATCAAAACACATTATATATTATTGAATATATATCTTAAATATTACCAGGCACTTGCCCCGCCTCTCCTCTTGTAGATAACATCTACAAGATTCTGGGGGCTTTACATACATTTTGTCTTTTTAATCCTCACCATAATCTTGTAAAAAGAATATCCCCATCATCTCTATTTTACCGTGTCCACTCTGACCCTGCTGTCAGAGGTCATTGTCTCAGCTGGTGTCCTGGAAACACTGGCATAGATTCCAGAGTCGAAGGCAGTTTTCATATCACCCTTCCCTGGCTGCAAGGCAGGAGGCCTAGCTGTTGGTTCAGTAGGTTGTGGGAGAGTCACCTCTTGTGTTTCACAGGTCTTCAGTAATATCCTCCAGCACAGTGGTTTGCAAGGGGATGGGACCAGCTCCACGCCCCAGAAGCTTGAAGAAAGGAGCCGGTTGACCCCCAGTGACATGCCTCTGCTGGTGAGAGTGCCCTGTTCACGGTCACTTTTTCCCAATTCCATAAGCAGCTATTCCCATCATGTTTAGAGCATTTCGGCTTTCATTTTTTTTTTCTGGAAGCTTCATTTGGGGAGTAATGAAATGAATGGGGAACTAGAATTCAGAGGACAAGAGTTTAGTTCAGTTCAACAGGTTCATTCGTTTGCTCTTCTTTGAGCTATTAATTCATCCAATGGATTTGTACTGAGGAACCCCTGGCCTGTGCCAGGCCCGTACTGGGCCTTGGGAATAAAGCAGTAAGCAAAAGCAGGCATGTCTGCTCTCATGGAACTTGGAGTCTCATAGACATGACAGAACGTAAATATTTAAGGAGACTGGGCATGTGTCAGGCCCTGCGTTAAGCACTGAAGAAAGCAGGAACGAGGCAGCTGTGAGCTGCAGTCCTGGACCTTGTGATCTCATGGGAAAACAGGCATTAAACAAGTGTTTCAGAAAAGGGCACACCAAGTGCTGTGGGAACAAATCATTTTTACCCCTCTGAACCTCCGTTCCCTATCTGTAAAACAGATATTCAAACAGCTGCCCAGCTCATGACAATTCTCATAAGTTGTCATGACAATCAGGAGAATGTATGAGAAAGCACTTCCTATTCTGAATGCCCTCTTCAGAATGTAAGAAAAGTGTGGGCTTGATATTCTCCTTCTCACTGGGATGTACTTTCTGTGTGGGACCACAGGTGGTGTGTTCAGATTCAAGGGTTGGTTCTCCTTCAACTTAGAAGAGAGAACCATGTTATCCCAGAGCTTGAAGTAACCTAGAGATCATCAGGCATGCACTCATTGGAACTATGGTAGCAAGACCTGAGGTTTAGGGAGGTTGAGAGACTTACCCGGGTTGTGCTCTTAGAAACAGAGCAGCCAGGCTTTGCCCAGACCTCCAGTGTTCTCTTTCCACTGCAAGGCATCTGCCTGTTGGAGACTCCTGGCTTTGTCAACTTTGACTCAGACCCTCTACAGAACTGTAATGGGGAAGGAGCATGTAGGGCAGAGGAGACTAATGCAGTGTTTTCTTTTGGCAACAGAAATTAAAGGACATTGTTCTTTACCTTTGTGATACCTGCACTACACTCTGGGCCTTTCTGGATATCTTCCCTTTGGCTTGCCAAACCTTCCAGAAACATGACTTCTGTTACAGGTACTGCTATAGTTCTGACTGTTGAAGTAGAGGTTCTAGTTCACATCTTCATTCAATAAGTATTTACTGGGTGCTTATAGAACATGCCAGGCCCTACTCCAGCCTAGGGACACAGCAGTAAAGAAGACGGGTAAGACTTCTGTTTGTGTGGAGCCTACGTTTTAGAAGCACTCCCATTTTTGGCTAAGGACAGGGTAGGGGAGAAAAATGACAACCAAGAATAGAGCAGTTTCATTTCAGTTCTATTTTATATCAAAGCCCCTGTCCTGGGAAGGTGCAAGGGAGTAATAGACAACAAGAAGTGGTCTGAGGACTTCAGCATCTAGTCCAGGGCAGAGAAACACACGCAAGGAAACAAGCAGATACGTTTATGTGTCAGGCAGGCTCTTGTGCCATATTGTGAAATGCTCTGGGAACACAAAGGCAGAATCCTGTCTGGTGAAATAAGAGGTTTCGTGATGATCCTTAAACAAGGCTTGGAAGAATGAGCAAGAACCTTCCAGAGAGAGAAAGGTCCCAGTGGCAGAAAGGCATGCCAAGCTGGTGGGGTAAAGCCTTTGAAGGCCCAGAGTATGTCCCTGGGAAAGCCAGGGGGTGGAGAGAGACACGTGGCGGGCGGTGGGAGACCAGGGAAGCAGGAAGAGGAGTGGGTTACAGAGATGGCTTTGGTGGAAGTCAGATTGAGAGGAGCCTCGAACACGCTGCCAGAGAGTGGGGCCCTTATTCTGTAGGCAGAAGGGAGCCACTGGAGGTTTTTATCCAAAGAAGTCATAGAAAGGTCCTGTTGAGACAAAGAAAGAGGTAGAGGAGGATGTGGAGCCAGGAGGGAGACGCTGTTTGCCCCCTTCACACCATGAGCACCTGTTTTTTGTGCAAGGAGAAAGGGGTGCAGGGCATGGGCTGGTAACCTGAACATTGCCTGGCAGCAGCAGCGCTGGCCTGTTCTCAGTGGCCTCTGGCTGTTGCTCGTGCCAGGCATCTTTCTCCACTGTTTGAAGGAGCTTCTGGGAGCTGCCCAACTCTGTCTACCCAGCCATCGGTCCATTCAGTCATTTACTCGCCCATTCAACAAAACGTTTATCTCTTGCTGACATGTGCCAGAGATGGCATTGGTGTTCTGACTCATTTTGGGTAATTTCAGCTTGTAAAAATCAGACATTAGAATTGATCAGCCTCCCAGAGAATGTTAGAATAAAGCCTTGATTGACACTTTTCCAAGAAGCAAGGGGTTAGGATGGGACTGTAACTGTCCATTTTTTTAAAAAGGTATATTTTCTCATGATAAATGTGGCAAATGCTTGTAGGAATTTGGAAAACTCCCAAAAGGTAGGAAATTAAAATCACTATGACAGATCATATAGATATTCTTAAACTTTTATGCCCTGCTTATTTTCATTTCTCACAGACATTTTCCCATTTTGTTACAGTGTCTTCCAAAACGTGGCACAGATTGCTTTTGAAAGGGTCTTTGGAGTTGGGGGGTAATTTTTTGGAAGAGTGGACTTTCCTGCAAGGGACAGTGGAGGCAGGGGAGCAGCTGGGCTCATCTCAGGGTGAGGGGGAAAAAGGGAAAACACTTTTGACTGACAGTGATACTGCCTTTGACCCATAAACAGCCTGGGGCGGGCCCAGCCTGTTTCAACTGTGCTAGAGGCCAGGAACGCCCACTGAGCAAATATAGTAACCTCAGTCCAGAACTTTCTGCAAGGGACTACAGTCACTAAACAGCTCTTTAGCTAATCCCTCTCATAGCAACCTTCTCCTCCTTCCTTTTGAATATATATTGGTACTTGAGTATATCTGAATATCTCTCTGTCTAATTTTATGAATGAATAATACATTCACATGGTTGAAAACTCAAAAAAGTATGAAATATTAGTGATGTCTCCCTCTCCCCCACTCCAATTCTGTTCCTCATACACAACAATTGTCCTTAGTTTTTTGCGGAATTTTCCAGAGATATGCATATAAATATGCATGTACAAGCAAATATGCATATTCTATATTACCCAGGCCCTTTTAAATATGTAATGCTGGCATATGAGTGCTCTATGTACTATTTGCATTGTGCTTTTAAATTTAATGTATGTCAGCACATAGAGCACCCTTGATCTTTGGTATAGCTGGGTAGAATTTCATTGTATGGGATACCAGACCCCATAGATGAACCTTTAGGATTTTTTCAGTTGTTTGTTATTACAAAAAAATGCTATAAAGAATAACTTTTTCATTGTCGAACACTATGTTGTACACCTAATACTAATACAAAATAATATTGAATGTAAACTGTTATTGAAAAATAAAATTATAAAAAATCAAAACAAAAAAAAAGGATAACTTTGCACACACATTTTGTGTCTTTGCAAGTATTTCTGAGGAATAAATTCCTAGAAGTAGCATTGCAGGAACAGATGGTATATGCATTTAAAATTTTATACAGCTTGCCAAATCACCCTCCATAGGAGTTGTTCCAACTTACCCTCCCACCAGCAATGTATCCTGGCAACACCTGAATGTGGGCCAAACTGCCCTCTCTGTCTTCTTCTGGGTGCCATCCCATGGGCCTGGTAAATCCTGCCTCTTTTGGCTTAGTTACCCTCTGCTACACAGGGCACTACCCTAGGCTAGAAGTTGCCAGAAGTCAGCCAGTTGACAGACAAACATTTGTCTGTAAACATTTACAGAGTACGTGCTACAGTTTCATCACTTTCTTAGTCATATAGGCTGTATTTCTGGCTTTGGGAAGCTAGGATGTTCAGAGATAGAATTACACTACAGAAGAGAGATAGCTGCCTTTAAATTTTAAAGACAACATATCCTGAGTGCTGTGCATCTAGTTCTGGGAAGGCGTAATCACATGGGTGAGCATGGTGATGAAGCCTGTAGCTGGCTTAATTGGGGGGGGGGGGGAGCGTGTGGCTGGAAAGAAGAGTTTAAATTCCAGTTGGGAAGGGGTGGGTGTGAGGTTGCCATGATGAGAAGCAAGGCTGTGCCAGGTGTGGATGTACCAGAAAGAGGAATTACCATTTGATGTCACAGGAAGTATGCAGCTACTGGAAGTTTTGGGGCACAAAGGAAAAGTGACCAGTCTTTGTTTCTCAGACCTCAGTGAGTCCTGGGTAGCCATCTCATTGCTGTATTAGAATGAGCCTAGCAGATGGTCCTAGGGACCTCTTCCTGGGACCTGCTACCGTGGGACAGTCTGGGGTGTGCTTGGAGAAGAGCCAGGGTCGTTCCCAGGAGAAAATTGTGGTGACAGCTTGGGAGCAAGAAATGGGCATTCCTGCTCCCTTGGGTTTGCTTTGATTTTCTAATGAAGTGTGGTATTTATGAACTAATTTAACCTTTTACCCATGTGTGTCTCCACAGACTTGCTTCCTTTTACGAAATAGCAATTCCTGAGTTGGAGTCTGCAATTAAGAAGAGGAGGCATGAAGACAGCAAGTGAGGCGGGGACAAAACTCTGAGTGTTGTTGTGGGTGAAAGAAGCCTGAGCACAGGCCCTGCCTCAGCATCCCCATCTCCAAGACAAGGGGTGGGACCAAGGACCATGTACCTTTGGCAGGTGCATCCCTACCAAGCAGCCTCTTGGCCCCTGCATCTAAGCCTTTTCCCCTCAGTTGTTGCTCTAAGCTCTTGTTAACCGGCCTCTGGTTCCTGACCCACTCTTTGATCTGAGAAGTGGCCCTAGAACCAGCCAGCCTCTTACAGCCTGTAGCCTTTTCCCAGCTGCCGTCAACAGTGAACTGTGAGGCCTTCTCAGCCCAGAGTGTGTATGGGGGTGGAGCTGGGTGGGGTGGGATTAAGCTCCCTCAGTTCCTTTTTGTTTCTCAAAAATCTATTTCTTTGTTTCCCTTGGCCTTCAAAGGCTGCTAGGTGACCTGTGGCAGAGGCTGTCTCATTCCAGGAGGAAGCTACTGGAGATTTTTCATATCCTCACGTACCAGATCTGCCTTCTCCCCATCCTAGAAAGCAGGTAAGCCCTTGGGAGCAGCCACCCAGGTGGAAGAGCCTCCTCCCCAAGCTCAGCAGGGGCATTTCCCTCAAGTTATCTGTTCCCTCTCCTGCTCCAAGTTGCTGAGCAGGATGGGGAACCAAGAAAAAAGCCTCTTTCCTCTAACTGGCCAGAGGCTTTGCATAGGGCTAGGTGGGGCGGGATAGGCGGGGAAGGGAGCTGCATATTATCTGCATTGAGTGAGCTCATCCTCTCTGGTGTCCTGTTCCAGCTGTGACAACATTCAGGGCTTCATTGAAGAGTTCCTTCAGATCTTCAGCTCTTTGCTGCAGGAGAAGAGGTGAGTGTGGGTGAGCTGAGACCAGCAGTGGGACAGGACCATGGTGCTTCATCAGCATCCACAAGACCTTACATAATAGAGCCCCTGCCATAACTACCATGATCTAAGAGTGTGGAATTTGTGGTTGCGCAGCAGACACAGGGAGTGGCCCACAGCAGACCAGTCCCCCTGTGGCCCCAGCCCTGTCCTTCCCATCTGTTCTCTGTCTGGCAGGTTCCTCCGGGACTACGATGCGCTCTTCCCTGTGGCCGATGATGTCAGCTTGCTGCAGCAGGCCTCGTCAGTCTTGTATCCTTCCACCATAGCCACTGGGATGGGACCTGGCCTGACAGGTCAGAGATGGGCTGCTGGGACCCAGAGGAGCAGAGGGAGATTTACCCCAGAACACGCAGGTCAGCTGGCTTTCCCTAGATCCCTGCCAAGGCCCTAGCCCCTCTTTCCTCATGTAGCACAGATGTCCAGGTGCCTTGATGCCCGCTGGGCTGCATCCCAGACAGTCCCTGGCAGAGCTGTATGATCAGATGCTGGGAGAGATTGAGAAAGTATGCTGCCTCAGAGCTGAGGAGGCAGGGAGGGCTATGGTACCAAGAGACACCCCTTAACATCCTCATAGAGATGAGACGCGGGCTGCCTACATCCTTCAGGCAGTCGAGAGTGCATGGGAAGGGGTGGACCGACGGAAACCCACAGATGCTAAAGACCCACCAGTGGCCGAGGATCTTAACGGGGTTGTGGCGACAGCAGAGCCAGTCAATGGACCATCATCACATGCAGAGAACTCGGAAGAAGAGGAGGTGTGTATGGAGTAGCACTTTCTCCCTGCTGCAGCCCCTCCTGTCCCTGTCTGAAAGGTTGGGA
Source organism: Miniopterus schreibersii (assembly GCF_964146895.1). Lineage (NCBI taxonomy): Eukaryota > Metazoa > Chordata > Mammalia > Chiroptera > Miniopteridae > Miniopterus > Miniopterus schreibersii. Next base: position 16,337,776 of record NC_138122.1, read on the forward strand.
TGGTAGAAAAATCTCCCGCCTTTTTATCTGCTTTCTGGCAAAAAGACTTCTTTTGGAGTGGGCAGCCTCAACCTACTGGTCAGCTCTGTGCTACCTTTAGAGAGTCCTGGGCTGAGGACATGCTGGACGGGGTGTGAGGAGAGAGCCAGTCTCATAAGCTGTCAAAGCCTCAGTTTCCCCTCTATCAGATGAAGCAAAATTCTTGGTGCTCTCCTCTGAGTGGATCACGGTGGAGCCGCTCTGCTTGCAGCTGGGTGCAGTATCAGGTCTCACTGCTTGGCCACCCTGGATGCGCCTCCATGGGGCTACAGGGCTCTGCCGAGCCAGTTTGGAAACCTCTCATCTAGTGCTTTCTCTCCACGCTTTTCCAGAACTCAAGTCTGTGGTTGTACTGATTGGCTACGGAGCCCAGGAATCTTCCCCATGTGTCTGGAGGCAGCATGACTTAGGGATTAAGACCACACAATCTCCGGGGCTAGGCAGCTCAGGGGTATATCCAGGTCCTGCTACTTACCAGTTGTATGGATTTAGGCACTGTCCCTTCACATCAAGCCTTGGTTCCTCATCTGTAAGGTGGCGCTAGTTGTCCCCATCTCCATGAGGTTGTTGGGATCCCAGAACTGCTGCTTGGAGCTCTGTGAACTTGGCTAGCCCCTGGTGCCTTGTTAACAGACACTGATGTTCTCCTTGTTAGAGCCCAGGTGCCTAACTGTCACAGGGCCTTCGGGAATGACAGTCCCCTCCACCTCTTCCCACCCTCTTTCCCATTGATTTCTCTGAGTCATGGAAGATTTTTTTATTTGGGAATTTCCTTAAATGAAAAGCCTAACAAAATTAAGCCACATCAAGCAGTCTATAAACTGACTGCTTTATTGAAAAGCATACAATTAAAGGGAAGCATCTCCACACAGTCCAGGACTGGTGGTTGCTGTTCCCCTCCAATGCTAGCTGTCAGCTTGTTAGAGCTGAAAAGGCCTTGGTTAGTAGAAGTGGCAGCAATTTATGGAGAGCCTAGTCTGTGCCAGGCACTGTGCTCAGCACTTTATGTACATTATTTCCTTGAACCATTTGAAGCAACCCTGTGAGGTATGTGGTAGTATGTACGATTGTTTTATGAGGAGGAAACTGAGGTTCAGAGAGAAGAGGCAACTCACAAGTTCGCACAGCCAGAAGTAGCTCACCTGGTAAGTCCTAGGGCCCCCTTTTTCATAGGGGAGAGAATGGAAGCTCAAAAACTTGAGTCCCTTGGCTAAGGTCCTATGGCTAGTAAGGGCCAGGACTTGAACCAGGTCCCCTGATTCCTGGTCCAGTGCTATTTGGGGCCTGTTATCCTAGCACCCACCTGGCCTCACCTTCCCCTCCTTCACTTGGCTCTTTCCACAGTGTCTGGGGGCAGCTGCTGCCCTGGGCCCCACTGTTTCTGGTGTGGAGCTCGACTCACTCATCTCCCAAGTGAAGGACCTGCTCCCGGACCTTGGTGAGGGCTTCATCCTGGCCTGCCTGGAGCACTATGGTTATGACCCGGAGCAGGTGATCAACAACATCCTGGAGGAGCGGCTGGCCCCAGCCCTCAGCCAGCTGGACCGCAGCCTAGACAGGTGGGAGAGACAAGCGGGAGGAGGCTCACAGCACCCCATCTCCCTCAGGGTCCTGGCCAGAGCTGCTCTGCAGGCCCTTATCAGGGCCCCTTCTTAGCTCCTCTGCTTCCCACTCTTCCTTCCCTTGTGTCCCAAGACTCAGCTTGCTCGCTCGTCCCCAGAGAGGGGTTTCCTGACCATTTAAACTAATGTCCTCTTTGGAGAAACATAAAAACCTTAGGCCCCTCAGGAGATTCTCATGTGCCCCCTGTAGGGCAGAGAGTACAAAGCTGGACTTCCCTGCTACACCTTTGGGGAGACAATTAGACACACGGGATGTGGAAGGGCTTGCTGAGCCCTTCAGAGCTCCTAAGTTACTGGCCTGCCCCTGTCATTGCCACCTTCCCAGTAGATTCCTGAGGAAGGACAGCCAGAGCTTCTCACTTCCTTCATACCTACCCTTTCTGAGTTTGGCCCACTGCTTCCCTAAGGGCCCGGGGGGCCGCAAGAATGAGTGCATGAATGGGTGTTTCTTCCATGAACAAATGATGTTTATCGAACAAGTGAATTCAGTTAGCTCTGCTAACTTTGGACAAGTTCCTCAGCCTCTTTGTGCCTGTTTTACAGATGAGGGCACTGAGGCATAAAGAGATTGAGTGATCTGTGGCTACCTATCTCATAGGGCTGTTGTGAGCATTAAATGGAGGGGAATTTTAAGAAAATCTATGTGAATGGCAAGCAGGACAGAGAGGGAGCTTTGTGTAAGGTGTGGGTCATACCAGGCAAGGGCCAGATAGGGTAGGTTTTTATATTATGTCCCAGCTGTGGCCATTGAAGGAGAGTGGAGAATCTGAACATAGCAGGGGGCATTGGGTTCCAGGTAGGCATCAGCTGGCACATCCTCCTTAAATTGCTTTCTATGCCACGCCCCAGACAGGTGACTCCAGACCCGACACCTCTACTGACATCTCGTCACAACATCTTCCAGAACGATGAGTTTGACGTGTTCAGCAGGGACTCAGTGGATCTGAGCCGGGTACACAAGGGCAGGAGGTGAGTGCAGTGGCTGCGGAGTTCCAGGCACCCCAACTCTGCAAGTGCAGCCAGAAAGCGAGAGAAACCAAGAGCTTCGTCTTTGTAGAACCGAGCTCAGGGCTCCCTGGCAGCCCAAGACCTGTGTGCTCTTTTTTTTTCTCTCAATTGGGTGTAGGTGCTTTAACAATTATACTTCAGGCTCTGACTCTGCACAGGGTGGTTTTGAGTGAATCCTCCTTGTTGATAGCAAAAGGCCAGAGGGGCCAAAACTCTTCCCTTCTTCCATCTTTGGATGTGCTGAGCATCGAATCTCTGGATGGCAGAGCTGGGCAGTGCTCCCTAGAAGCCTCTCCTTGACCTGATTTTCTCCAGCCCGTGGCAAAAGTAGAAAATGAAGGACCTGTACCGAGTGAGCTTTTCAGAAGGTGAACATGTTTCACTTGAAGCCTTTCTACATACTGTATTTTTAGTTTATGTCCTTTCTACCTTTTTGGCATTGAAAGACCATTCATGATTTATTCATTTACTCAACAAATATTTGCCCAGTGCTTATGGCCATCCAGACCCTGGATTTAATTAGCTGCTGGGGATGTCGTGGGGAGTGAAACAGACATGGCCCCTGCCCACATGAAGTTTGTACTAATCAATTAATCAAACAAGCAATGTAAAATCACAGATGTAACATGTACTACAAGGTGAAGGTGAGCAGACTTCCAAGCCTCTGGCGGGGCCTTTGATCCAGGCAGGAAGGCTCCTCTGAGGAAATGACTTGGGACCGAGAGGAAGGATAAGGAAGGGTGAGTTGTGCAAAGTGGGGAAGGAGAAGCTTTCCAAGCACAGAGAACAGCAGGGTCAGTGGCCCTGAGGCCATGGGGAGCATGGTGATGGCCCCATGAGCCAACTCGTTTTGTTTTGGAAAGATCACCTGACTTTGGAATAGAGACCCATGGGAGGGACTGAGAGTCAGCGATGGTAGATAGGACAACGTAGTAGAGAATAGCAAAAATAAGACGTTGACAGAACTGTGCTAGTCTCCTAAAGTTCTCCTAAATGGTGGTGTTTTATGAAATCCAGAAATCTGGGCACTGCTGGACAAGTACAGCCTGCCCTTTCCCCGTCATGTAGATGGTGACAGTGCCGTTCAGACACGGTTGGGGACCTGTCCTGTTCTTATGACAGTATTGCAAGCTGCTGCTTCAGTGAGGGCCCCATGCTATTTCCCCTCCCTAGGGCCACTGGAAGCTTGGCTGGCCAAGTGCTTGGGGAGCAGGCATAGGACAGCTATAAAGTTATCTGGCTGGCTGGACAGGAAACAATTGTAATCTGCTTAGTCACACACATTGCAACATCCCCGGATCCTTGGCCAGAGATGGTATCCTGCAGCAGTGGCCACTGTTCCAGGCCAGAATGACTCTCTGTAGCTTGTGCTGTGGGTAAAGGGGCAGACAAGAAGGGCTGTGCCCCTGCTCATAGGACGCTCCAGGCTGCCAGGCAGAGAGTCTGGGTGGCAAATGTTTACTGAACTCATTGTGCCGGGCAGCCTAGGGGCTGAGGTTTGCAAAGAGGCAAAGCCTTCGTTCATGTATTCATTATTTATTCATTCAGCAAATATTTGTTAAGTGATTTATTAGTGCTAGGTCCTGTGCTAGACAGTAGGGAGACAACGTGAACTGGGCACCCAGGCTTCACCCTAAAATGTCACACAGACCATGGGAAAGACTCAGATCATGCAATAAGCAGTGATAAAGTGGGAGAGGTGCTGGCATGGGGCATGCAAGGGCCTCAGTGGGGACACCTGTTCTAATCTGGGTAGGGCAGAGGGGCTTAGGGCCCTGGGCCCTGCCCTCAAGGACCACAAGAGAAATTAAGTAGCACAAGGCAGGTCACACTTGAATTAAAATGTGTGTGTTTTGGGTTTTTTTTAATCTTCACAGGAGGATATTTTTCTATTGTTCTTCAGAGAGTGGAAGGGGGTGGAGAAAGAGAGAGACAGAGAGAGAGAGAAACATTGATATGAGAGAGACACATTGAGCAGTTGCCTCCCACAGGCGCCCGACTGGGGCTGGGGATCGAGCCTGCAACCTAGGTACGTGCACTTGGCCAGAACTGAACCCGGGACCTTTCAGTGTGAGGACCAATGCTCTAACCACCTAGCAAAACCAGCTAGGATATGTGTGTGTGTTATTAAATCAGGTAGGATGCACTCAGTGGCTCAGGTAATAAGGAAACCTATTCTCTTTCATGACAAGAAATTGCGTTAGGGCCCTCTAGGCTTAGTCAACCTTTGGGCAGCCACATCATCAAGGATGCATCTTTTTTATCTCTTGAAACTGGTTCCCTCAAGGCCACTGGGTGGCTGCTGCTGTTTAAGCCATGACCTCCAGCAATGACAGTGCAAAGAGGAAGTCTGAACCAGGTCTTCCTGTATCTCTTAGAGACCAGGAAACCGTTCCCAGAAGTCTCCGGAATCCCTCACATCTTATTGAGGAACTGGGTCACAGGACAGGTCCAGGGCTCCAGGAGAAGGGTGGAGGGTGGAAAGACCTGAACAAAATGAGAAACTGTTAGGAGTGGAGATGATACTGAAGGTTGCTGTTGGATAGCTACCAAGCACAGCTGCTGCTGGTATATCATAGCTAAATGAAGGAGGAAGTGTATATAAGGTGGGGTCCCCTAACTCCTTTGGACTTAACAGTAGTACCCTGGAAGATAATAAATGTTTTTCCCAAAAAAAGGTTCTATGGCCAAAAAATCTGTATATTCTTTCTGCCTCTAGGAGAGTCACAGAGCACATTAAAGCCTCGACAAGTCCTACAGTAAAATAAATAGGATTCACTTTGTTGAGCCCAGCGGGTGCCAGGTCCACCTCTACTCATCTTATTTTATCTCACATCATCCCTGGGAGGCAGAACTAAGACTTGGCAAGAATAAGGGACTTGCCTGTTGTCACACAGCTCAGGAAATAGCAGAGCAGACTTAAGTCAGGAGACCCGTGTTCCTCCCTGGCCCTGCTGGTAGAAGCTTTGTGACTTTAAGGTTACTGTGCCTCTCTGGATCCTCTGATTTCTCACCTAGAAAAGGAAGGGTTTATTGCCTCTGCAGGCCCTTTAGAAGTTCAAAGCGGGAGTCACCCCCTAAGGCCCAGTTTGAGTGGGCCTTGAATAGGCTGGAGCAGCTGGGGAGGGAAAAGGTACTTGGGCTTCTGGCGGCCTGCTTGTTGCCTGGGCTCACTGCCTTCTTTAGGAAAACAAGGAGCAAACTGCTCCAAACACAGTCTCCCAAGCCACTGCTGCCTGCGTTTTCAGACTTGACTGAAGTGCTGGCCCCCAGATGGATCTTTTCCCTGCTAGTTTCACCCCTGATTTTTTTCCTCCTGACTCTGAATGAGGTCATGGGGCCAAAGCCATACCTCTCTAGATGGGGTAGACAGGGTACCCATGGTGCCAGGCTTCTCTGTCCCTAGCTATATCCTCTCCTAGGGCCTGGCAGGGGTGGGCGAGTTTGCCAGGTGTCTCTGTCTGGCCCTGCCGGGGAGCCACACAACCAGAGACCACCAGTACAGAAGAACCTCCCTACTTCCCAGAACCTGGGATAGTGTGGACCAGGAGCCATGGGAGTAGTAGAAAGGACATTGACGCCTCTCATTCATCCTTGGTCCCCTACTTGGTTGAGATCCCAGCACCTAGTAGGCCCTCAGGAAATGGGTGTTGAATGAATGGATGTGCTTCTACCAGTGGGACCAACCACTTAGCAAGCTTGGACCCCTTTCACTTCCTCTCCACCTCTTTCCAGCCCCCAACTTGGCAAAGAGAGCCAGGTCAGGGCCAAGGTCACAGTCACAGGACCCCTTCCCTGGTGTGATGTGAAAGATTTCTGTGGATGGAAAATTTTCCCTTGTCTAGATCAAATACCCTCCCACCATAGAACCTCCATTACTCTTTCCCCAGACCCCAAGCTAGATGCCCCTGAGCCAAAGTTCATTCCTTCTTTCTCTGAGTTTCCAGGGCATGTTTGCTTCCTTTCAGCACATTTCATGTTGTCTGCTATTTGGGGGTATCTGCTATCACCCCCACTAGACTGTGAGTTCCACAAGGTCAGACCCATATTTTGCTCTTTTCTGAATCTCTCCTCAACTCAGCCTTTGTACCCTGCCTGGCACATAGTAAGGCCCTTAGTAAAAACTGTTGAAAGAAGTCCAATCCTAACCTGCCATGTTGGCGGCTACAGTCCTGACCTGCCCCAGGCTCCCCGGCAGACAGCCCAACAGACTCAGGCGCCTACCCCTGCTTATATCAAAAGCCAGTTAATAGGTTTTTATGGAAGCTTTGTATGGCTTTGTGTCCCCCCCCTTCCCCCACCCCCTTGATACATTCCAGAGACCTGATTTCACAGCTAAGCTGGATTTTCTTGCCTAGCATCTCATATTGATTTTCCCCTGCAGGGCTCAAAACTACATTCCACAGGCCTGTGGGTCTGACAAGCCAGGTTTTTCTGTAGATTTGCAAAGCCATGAGTCAAGAGGCCTGAGTCCCCACTGTGGCTGTGCTACACCTCATTGTGATCCCGAGCAGTCCTGCCCCTTTCCTGGACCCCAACTGTGATATGAGGGAAGTGGAACTTTCGGGCTTTTTTTTTTAAATATATGCCTTTATTGATTTCAGAGAGAGGAAGGGAGAGGGAGAGAGAGAGATAGAAACATCAATGACGAGAGAATGGTCATTGATCAGCTGCTTCCTGCACACCCCCTGACTGGGCGTTAAGCCTGCATCCCGGGCATGTGCCCTGACCAGGAATCGAACCGCTATCTCCTGGATAATAGGTCAATGCTCTACCGCTGAGCCACATCCGGCCAGGCTTAGGCATTTTTTCCCTATGCAATCTGACATGGAAGATTGAACATAGACCAATTAGAAGGCCACTGGTGAAGTGGGGGTGAGAGGAAGAGGCCAGGATCCCTCCTGACCCCTCACACCCCAAAGGTCCCCTGGGGCTCCCCTGAGCTCAGTAAGAAAACCACGTGTGGCCTTGCTCTTTCTTAAATATCTGTTTTCAAAGATTCAAATAACACAGGGCCCTCCTGGGAGTCACCATTGTCATGTGGTGGTGGACTCACTAGCCCCTCTCTGTGCATTTGCACATATAGATATATATGAGCCAATAGGAACAGATGGTTGGTCTTGTTTGCTTTCAGCTTTTTATACAGATGGGATCATACTGTATGCGTTTTTCTGGAGCTGGGTTTTTTCCTCGTCAGAATTCTTTCTCCATCAGCACAAATAGATCAGCATCATTCTTGAGAACTGCTGCGTGGCGTTCTGTAATACAGATGTGGCACAGGTCATTTAGCCATTTCATTGTGATGGACATTAGTTGCTTTCCATTTTCACTGTTAACAAACAATGCTGAAAAGAAAATCCCAGTCAGACCTCTTGGTGCACATGGCCAGCATTTCTCTAGGGCGGATGCCTTGAAGGGGAATTTTCTGGTTGAAGGGTGGGCACATTTTATAGTCTAACAGCTGTTCCTGGGATGCCCTCAAAAGTGCTGGGCCCAGTCACATGGGCACCAGCAGCTGTGAGTCCCACCTGCTCACATCCTTCCAGTGCTTGATGTTGGTTGTCCCTGTTTGTGCTGGCCTGAGGGGTGAAGAAGTGAGCCTGTGATCTCTCTGGACCCTTGATGCAGCCTTCAATGCCTGATGGTTATTTGCTCTGTCCTTCACTGCTTCCTCTCAATGCCAGGAAGAGGGAGAACACAAGGAGCCTGCTGAATGACAAGCGGGAGGTGGTGGCTCAGAGGCAGCGCTATGAGCAGTACAGCGTGGTGGTGGAGGAGGTAGGTGTCCCCAGGCCAGTGGGCTCATGCTGGGCCGGGGAGACCAGCCTGCCCCTGGGCCCCTCTGACCCACACTTCTGCCGTTGCAGGTGCCAGTGCAGCCAGGTGAGGGCCTATCCTACCGTGGTGATGACTATGAGGACGAGTATGATGACACATATGATGGCAACCAGGTGGGCGCCAATGACGCCGACTCAGATGATGAGCTCATCAGCCGCAGGTGAGGCCATAGGGCAGGTGGAGGGTGGAATTCCGGGGGCAGACTGGCTTTCGGGCCCATGGGTCTCTCCCATAGCCTCTTGTTTATACAGAGAAGAAGCCAAGGCCCTGATCACATGAGCAAGTCAGTGGCAGAACCAGAGCCTAAACCCAGGCCTCCTAACTCCTAGTCCAGTGCTCTCCAACCCCAGTCACTCCTTGGCTGGTTGCTCCAACCCACTCTTAGTGGAGTCCTATTAATTTGTTTTTTTGTAGTAGTTTTACATTATTATTAATTGCAGAAAACCTTTCCTGGTGGATTCATATGAAGATTACCCAATACAGATAAAAACAGAACTAGAGAGCCCCCACAGCCCAAGCTTAATGTCCCCTAAGCCCGCATGTCAGACCCTGGTACCCTAAAGAATCCAGGGGCTGGAGCAAAGCTGACTTGAAAAACACTGTGGTTTTTCCCCCCCAGCCTCCTGATCCTGTCCCATCAGCCCCCCTCACCCAGCCCTCTTCCCTCTTCCCTCTTCCCTTCTCCCTCTTCCCTGAGGCTCTCTGAGTTTAATCTTGTCTTTGATCTTACTTTCTCTCTAAACCCTTAGGCCCTTCACCATCCCTCAAGTGCTAAGAACCAAAGTGCCCGGAGAAGGGCAGGAGGAGGAGGAGGAGGAGGAGGAGGAAGCAGAAGACGAGGCCCCCAAGGTACCTCTTTGGCAGGTGGCAGATGAAGGGAGGGTGCATTTCTAAAGGGCGACTTGAGAGCACCGCATCCCCCTTCCTGTTGGCCTTGAGGCAGCCCCAGCATCACTGCCCGGAGAAGAGGGGCACCTTCAAGCCCAGATGTCTGCTTGGAGAGCTGCTGGCTTAGAACTGGCCTCAGCTGCCCAGTGAGGGCCCAGGGAATGGACCAGAGGCCACGCCTTTGAGCTGCTGGGTTCATTAGACCTAAGGAGCCTGGGAGCCGGGAGCGGGACAGCTGTCTGCTTCCATGCCCAGGATGGCAATTTTTAAAATCAGAGAGGTGTTAGAGCTCAAGGACCCTGGGAGGTCATCTGGGCTGGTGGATTTGAAAATTTTATTTTTAAGCAGCTAAACGTTTTCTTCAAATAAGATCTTAACTAAAACCTCAACATATAAAACAGTAAAATGTGGTGCTGCTCAGGTTGAATGGAGTGACAGCCTGGGACCCCTGGTGCCCCCCCTAGCAGGGTAAGTTAAGATGTGTCCAGGGCCAAGCTACCAGCATACATGAGTAGCAGGTCCTGGTGGAGACTGAGCCTCGTAGGGGACAGCACACACACCCTGTTGGGAGGAGGGGAGGAGCTCAGCACAAATGTAGGCCAGTACTTCCAGGGATTTCCCTTCTTCCAGGCAAGGAGACAGCCCAGATTTTTATAAAACCTTCCAGTTTTCAAAAGTTACTCATTCTACTTGCTTTGTTTGTATTTTTTAAAACAGGCTTTTAAAACCAAAGCCTGTCTGTGGTCTTAGTTTATTCCTTTCACTCTTACTAGTCCAGGCCGCTTTCACTCTTGGCACAGAAAATGGTTCTCAAGAGTGGGCATTTCCACAATGTGTTGGTAGTTGCAGTGCCAGCATGAGGACAAATCATCTTCCAGGGGCGGCCCTCTTGGCTTTCAAGGCCCTACATGACCTCTTGTGGCCAACCTGGCCTTCCCCTGACGGCTCCCATTTATCATTGTTATGTTCCAACTGTGGTCACCCACCCTACTATGCCTGTCCAGGAAGCCTCAGGCCCTTGTGCTACCTCCCCCTTGGGAAATTGGTGGAAGGGACAGAGGAGGAGGAGGCTTCTAGTAGAAACCTTGAACTGTAGCAAGCCCAGTTCCATTCTGGGACATTTCCCTGCCATGCTGTGGCTTCCCCCGACTCCTGGCAGGGAGGTGTCAACAGGATTCAGTCAGGCACAATCTCACCACAGCTTAGGGATATGGAACTCATGATTCTTTTCTCCCCTCCCTTCCACAGCCTGACCACTTTGTGCAGGACCCTGCGGTGCTGCGGGAGAAAGCAGAAGCCAGGCGCATGGCCTTTCTCGCCAGGAAGGGGTGAGCATTTAAAGAGCTGTTTCTGGTGGTGGGGAACCCATCTGAGGAAGTCCCAGCCAACAACCAGCAAGCCCACATATAAACCCTAAGTGGTTTACATATATTAATTTATCTCTCACAACAAGCCTATGAAGTAGCCACTACTATCATTATCCTCATTTTACAGATGAGGAAACTGAGGCCCAGAGATGTTAAGTAACCTGCAAAAGGTTACACAGCTAGTAGATAGTGGAGCAAAGATTGAGTCCAGGTGGCCCAGCTCTGGGGTCCACACTTAAAACCATTATTTGACAGATGCTGCAAGTATCTCCTAGTATAAGAGCCCAATGTGTCCAGAACTAGCTGGTATCAGGCAGAGTATAAAATGTAAAAGAGCCCAGGCAGGCAGGCAGACAGACTGACATACATTCTTTATAGCTGAGAGAGGCATAGTAGGGATAAGGGCACTTGAGCTTGGTCTTTAAGGGTGGAAAGGGTGCAAAGGAGTTTGTCATGTGAGAGCAGAAAGGCAAGAAAGGGCAGGTGTGGTCAGGGAGAGGGGAGCTGGGAACACATAACCAGAGACACCTTTAATTCATCCCCCTAGTCTTTCCAGTGAGGACCTGCCTGAGGTCCCTCCTCCACTGAAGGCCAAGCCAGGGGTGAAAGCCCAGTCCCTCATCCTGACCCTGGGACTCCCATGGCACTGCCCACTTGGTGCAGGAGACCTCACCCAAGAGGGAAGGCATTTGGATCGTATTTTGAAGGCAGTGGAGAGCCCCAGAAGGTTGTTGAGCAGGAAACAAGCAACTCTGACCTCTCTTCCCTCCCAGCCCCCTGAGCACAGAGCTCTGGACAAACCCAGCAGTTGAGATGGTCTGAAAAGGTCTTAGGTCATGTCTGTGGGCACACTTGGTCTTTGGAGGCCACCAAGCAAGGCCTTGAAGTATAGAACAGGAGTATTATCTATAGCATAGATGGAGAAGGGAGGGAACCCATCCCCAAGCCTTCCTCCTCTCCTTGTGTGGACTGCAGTCAGCCACTAGCTGGTCCTTCCTCATAGCTTAGCCAGGGTCCCAGCTGCAGGCAAGGCTCAGAGAAGAGAAATCACCACACACAGGACTGCCCATAGCCTTCATAGTCCTGCCCCTGCTAGGCTCCATTTCTCCTCTCACTACAAGTTGGGACATGGGTGCCCTTGCCCAAGTTGTGTGTCCTTTCCCAGGGATCTTGGAGGAAGGCTATGGGCTCTTCCTATCAGAGCCTCCTCTGGCTGATGGGTTCTCCTGGGGATGGGTTGTTCCTCCCTTAGGTACCGGCATGATAGCTCAGCGGCAGTGGCCGGCAGCCCCCGGGGCCACGGGCAGAACCGTGAGACAACCCAGGAACGCAGGAAGAAGGAAGCTAACAAGTCTGCACGAGCCAATCACAACCGGAGAACCATGGCCGACCGCAAAAGAAATAAAGGCATGATTCCATCCTGAAGCCACCACGCCAGGGCCAGCTAGGAGGCAGCGGTGCCAAACCCACTAACCTGAGTTTCTGTAGCCCGGAACCTCCTCACCAAGGCCCCAAGTTCAACTTGACCCCTCAGCAGCCTCAGCTTTGCAGCCTCTGAAAAGGCCGCCTTGTCATCCACCAGCCGTGAGCACCTTGCAGAACACACAGTGCCTTATCCCACAGCAGAGGAACCTGTGGGGCCAGCAAGCAGGCGAAAGGGATGGGGACAGAGCCCCAGGGCAAGCCCCCCAAACCTCGTGCAACCAGACACCACTTCCTTTTTCCCTGGACAGCAGGAAACCTGTATATTCAAAAACAAAAACAAAAAAAGGCCTGTGAATAAAGTGTTTGACCCTTTTAAGCAATCATCCATGATGCGCCCATGACCCGTTTTCCCTGTGTCCCATTCTTCAGTGACAACCACTGTCTGGAGAGGAAGAGGGCAGGATGTCACCGTGTTCCTTTCATCAGCCTCTCATGCTTGCCTCTCATTGCAACTCCTCCTGATGTTGCTCTGCCTTGCTGTGTGTCCCTGGGAACATCACTCCCTTCTCTGAACCTCCAGTCCGTGCTTGTGGAAGAAAGGACTCGGGGTGTGAGGCCTGCAGTCCTGTTATCTCATTTAGTCCCCACCACCTCCACCCGAGGAGGTAGGCACTGTTGTCAGCCCCAGAGTAGAGATGAGGAAACTGAGAGCTGAAGGTGTCTGCCTAGGCCATAGCTAGGAAGTGGGAGAACGGGGGTGGACACTCAGTCTGACCCCTGGCCTTTATAGGGTCCTAGACCCCTGTGGGTGGTGTCACCTTCATCTCAGCTGGCTTGAGGACACTGGGCCAGCAGCAGAGCCAGTACCAGAACTCAATGCCTCCTGGTTGCACATATACTCCAAATCCTTCAAAACTGAGGGGTCAGAGATCAGAAGAAACAAGTGAGGATGTTACTGCCAAGCCCTATTGGGATGAGTGGGACTTGGGCCTAGTTCCTCAGAGTCCCCTCCCAGGCATGGCCAACTGGCTCCTAGTGTGACAGCAGCTCCCAGGCATCCCGATTCCTGGGCCCCCAGAATGTTGCTGAGCAATGGCGGATCAACAGTGGGCATTTGCTGGGCTGATCCTAGCCCAGCCTGGCCTGCGGTCCATCGGCAGAAGCCAGGGCCCCTGCCCAGCAGGACCTTGACAGATCACTCTAGTTGCTAGTACAATTTATTCACATGTGGTTAGGATGAGTATCTGAAGCAGCGAGGCAGACAGGCCCTTGATGAATTGGTTTTGTTCTGTCAGCCAGCACAAGTGAAAATCAATAGCAATTCTTCTGTGTCACGCAAGTTCTGGTGCATTGGAGATGCAGAGCAGATATGGGGGTGGTGTCCTCCTCTCACGCTGCCCAATTAGCTGAGATCAAGCTAGGGGTCAGCCATCCTGACAGGCAGCAGGAAGACTCTGTTTCTTCCTGCAGGCATTTGCCAGGGCAGGGGCAGAGGCCATTCTTTTTTCTGTCACTGAGCTCCTTAAACCCAGCTCTTGTCCCTGGAGTGAAAGGAGGCAGGTCAGGGGAGCTCCTGGCCTTTACATGTTGTATCTGTTACTGTTCATATGGCCCCTCTCACCTTCACTTTGTCATCTGCACCTCCTGACCACACCCAGAGTGGTGTTTAGGCCTCACATTAGCTTCCTGGTTTAAAGGACTTAAGACAGAAGTGATTTTTCAAATTTCCAGCATGTTGTGCCAAGTCAAATCTAGTCTCCCTTGAGGATCTATGTACTTTCTCATTTCATCTTGAGGGCACCCTTTCAGAGATGCTTTGAAAACAGCTCAGGGGTCATCCAGAATGGTGCTGGCAGGCACACCCCTTTACCTTTTAGGGTCTCAGTTTTCTCATCTGCAAAGTGGGTACATTGGACCAGATGAATGGTTTATACTTGGTGCCCATTAAATCCTCTGAGGAGTCCCCAAGGTTTAAGATGGGCAATGGCAGAAGTGTTACAAGCGAATTGGGATGGGAGCCCTGAACCCTGCCCACCGGTTCACTGGGGCCCGCCACTCCTACAACCATTCTGAAGCAGGAATTTTCCAAGTGCCTTCTCTGTTCCCTGGCAGAAAACATGACTATCACAGGCATTTCCCAGGAAGCTTTTAAGACCTTGTGCCTCTGAGAGAACTTAAGACTTGTCTTTGTTTCTAGTCCATGAGTGGCAATGATGGTGAGTATGTTTGTTTGAACAGTGCTTCTGTGCTTCTGTGAGTGGCTGGACAGAGCCTGTCATTGTTTATAAAAGGGAGCCAGGAGCACAAGGCAAGTTAGCGGCAGAGCCTGCATACAAATCCTTTCTGAGTGGCCCCCTTAGACAGTTAGGTGCAGTCTGGAAGAGTAAATGATTGTCAAGAACCTGCCTGTCCCTGTTATCAGGAGCTTGGGGTAAGTAATACGTGGAGGGAAACAAAAATAAAAATAAACCCACCAAAAATGCAGGGGGGGGGCCCTAGCTGGTTTGGTTCAGTGGTTAGAGCATTGACCCATGGATTGAAGGGTCCCGGGTTCGATTCTGGCCAAGGGCATGTACTTTGGTTGCAGGCTGGATCCCTGGCCCTTGTTGGGGTGTGTGCAGGAGGCAACCAATTGATGTGTCTCTCTCACATTGATGTTTCTCTCTCTCTCCCTCTCTCTCCCCCCCTCCCCCCCTTCCACTCTGAAAAGCAATGGAAAAAAAATGTCCTTGGGTGAGGATTAAAAAAAAAATGCAGGAGAGTGCTGGGGAACCCCTCCTCTCTTTAAATGATGTCAGTGACTTGCTAGCCACATGGGAAACCAAGAATAATGTTTTTTAAAATTTGAAAGCAGAATACATGATGGTGTTGCACCATGACTGTGAAAATGTTAAAAAAATATTCCGCATACAGTCCATATCTGGAAGGGAATGCACATAAATGAAAATGATGATGAGACCAAAATGAACTGTAATGAGAATAAAAGCACTTAGTACTCACCATGGCTGGAGTTTCTGCTGGGTTCTTTCGTTGGCTTATCTTGTTTAATTCTCAGGTGCAGATGAGAAAATCAAGGTTAAGAGAAGGTAGACAACCTGCCCAAGGTCATACAATTTAGCAAGTGACTAAGGAAGGATTCAGTCATAGAATTGTCTCCTAGAGCCCATGTTCTTAATCCTTAAACGACCCTCCATTTCTCTCCTCTTTGCCCATATCCTTATTATTGTTCTTACAAAAAAAGAAGAAAATACAAGTAAAACTGCTGCAGAACAAGAGGATGGGAAATCCCATTTCATAAGGCCGGGCTGATGAGATTCCAATTGCATGTATGTTGGACCATTTGATATTGTCTCACAGATCTCACTCAGATGCTTTATTTCATTTTTTTAACTTTCTGTCTTCAAATTCATTTATCTTTTCCTTTGTGTGTCTAGTCTGCCATTAAGCCCATTGAATAATTCTTTATTTTTGTGTCCCATCTGTCTTCAGGGGAAGTGGAGAAAAGGCTGGGGATAGAGCACTCGAGCTGAGATGGGGACAGCAAAGCCTAGAGAGCACTGTGACCTGAGAAGGGCCAAGAGGATGGGAAAGTCAAAGGGCCCAGGGTGCATGTGGAAGAGGTGGGAGGAGAGGGGGAGAGTGCCAGGGTTAGGGCCACAGGCCATGGTCTAGACATTTGTCCAGAGCATCAGCTTTGACCATTTGCTACCTGCCTTCAGAGCTTGGGATATGGATGGTCAGCCCATCTGGGAGGGCCAGGGGAGGGGAGGACAAGTGTATCCACTCACCACACATTCACGAAGATCTGCTAGGTGCCAGGCGCTGCACAGGCATGTGTGAGAAAGACCTGGTATCCACCCACCCTCATGGAATTTATAGTACAAGGGGGATCTGAATGTTAAGACATTTTGGGAAAAATTATTAGCAACAGTTGTGCTAAGTCCTCGTAAATAAATGAAATGAGCAGGCAAGGTCAATAGAAAGTGGTCAAGAGCAGAGGGTGCTGTCACAGTGTCAGCAGCCAAGAAGTCAACCAGACTAAGGCAATGGGGCTCCTTGGGGCCCTGCCCCAGCTTTGCCACGGAGTGGGGGGTGGCAGCAGGTTGGAAGAAGACAAGATGAGGAAGAGAAGGCGAGAGAGTGAGCCTGTCTTGAAAGGAACTTGGCATCAAAGAGGAGGAAGAGGGGCCTCAGAAGTGAGGAGGGAGTGCTAGAACCCAGAACACATTTATGGGATGGCTAGAAGGATCTGGGAGCTCCAGGGGACCCACCTGGGGGAAGGCTAGTCCCCAGTGAGGGGAGGGGTGGGGCCAGGGCCCCTGGGAAGCTCCCCATAGCACCTCTTAGAGCAAGGGGCAGCCGGGCAGCAGGTCTATCCTAAATCTACAGGTGCTGCCCTGGCTGGGTAGCTCAGTTGGTTAGAGCATCTTCCAGTTATGCCAAGGTTGCAGGTGGGATCCCAGGTCAGTGGAATAACAAACCTCTCCCTCTCTCGCTCTCAAATTAATTTTTAAAAAAATTTTTTAATTAATCTATAGGTGCTGAAGCAGCAGGGAGGGGCCTTGACTGCGGCCTGAGGCTGTTGCAATTCTGCAGCCTGAACCAAGGTTAACATATCGGTCTAAAGATTACCATCTCCAGCCTTTTGTGTTTGTGTGGTAGGGGGTAGGGGTGTCTTAAAATGAGCATGAAAGTCTGACTTCACATCATACTGGAAATTCTCTTCCCATAATCAATAATCATCAAGAGAATTTTACATAGACTAGCAGAATTCAGAGAGCCTTAAAGGGCATTTAGTCCAGAATTTATTAACCTATTTAAACTTCCACACCTCTCCAATCTCAGGCCCTGGGATTTCAAATACCCCTTCCTCCCCTGGGGATGGGGAGCTTTCCCTGCTTAAGAATTCACCGGGCTCCTGTGGGTCTTTCCCAGCCATGGAGGTTGTGCCAAGCTTCACTTGCTGTGGTCTGAATTACAAAAACAACAGGTACTTAATTCCAGTTTTCCAAATATGAAATTATGACATGAATATGCTTTTTCTGGCTGCATGAGCCCACCCTCAGCACTTTAACATGTCCCTTAAGTGTTCTGTCATCCCAAGCAGTAATTATGGTTTTCTCCTCCGTAAAGTGGTTTTCACAGAGGAGCCTAGTAGAAAAGGGGCTCCCAGTGGGATGAATACCAATTATTCCTGTACATTTAGGAATTTTACTTGCAGAATTGACATGCAGAATCCCACCCTATCTCCCACCTCCTGGTTCTTTCACATGTACGTTCCCAGGCCTCACATGCCCATCCTTTTTTTTAAAAAAATATATCTTTATTGATTTGAGAGAGAGGAAAGGAGAGGGAGAGAGAGATAGAAAGACCAATGATGAGAGAGTCATTGACCAGCTGCCTCCTGCACGCCCCCCATTGGGGATGGAGCCCGCAACCCAGACATTGTCCTGACCGGGGATTGAACCACGATCTCCTGGATCCCAGGTCGGCGCTCAACCACTGAGCCATGCCGGCTAGGCTGCCCATCCTTTTTATTGCTAATTCATAAAAGTGGTCTGGGGTGGTGAAAAGACCACTAGATTAAGGATCAAGAGGCTGGGATCTGGGCCCTGGACTTCAACAGGCTGTATAACCTTGGGTCTGTCTCTTGGCCTTTCTGGGTCTCGGTTTTTTCTTGTGAGAAGTGGGGACGATTATTCCCCTGGTCTTGCCTCATGGGCATGGCTAATTGTAAGGGTCAGATGGGGGCACAACTTGGGGGACACTCTAAAAGCAGTGACCCTTGTTGAAATGGGAGAGAAGAAAACTGATGGGCAGAGTCCTGTCTACTCAGCATGCAAGGCAGCGTCCACCTCTGCTCTCTTAATCACCTTGCCAGAAAACTCTTTGCACAAATCACCTATTATTCCTGGGGGGCACATTTCCCCAGCATGGATTCTGGGGTCCCGGGGCCATGAAGAGTTTTAGAGCTGCCTTCATGTGGGTTTTCACTGATAGTTCTCATCAAAAGGACAGAATTGAGATGGCTTGAACTCTGAGGTTTTTGCCTCCATGGGTAAGTTCTGCCATGAAACAGTCTCCCCCAGGCCCCTGCCTCTAGGGGAGCCTGGGAACTGTGATGTTGAAACCCCTTTGGATGGGGTTTGTTTCGAAGAAGGTGAAGCTGCTGCCCCTATTCCTCTGACAGGCTCACCAGGTGCAACAAGGCAGATCCAATGGGCAGAGCCTGCCCCGCTGTCCAGCTGGCCTCTGTCACAGGAGAGGAGCAACAAATGAGGGCCAGCTCAGGAACCTGCTGAAGGGGATGTGTGCAGCCTGTCACATTTGGAAAACCAGACTCTCCACTCAGGAGGGGTCTGCACAGAAAGCCACTGGTTTCTCCCCTAGAGTATTAACTGAGAACAGCACGCAGTGGCCAGGCCAGAACTTCTCCTTGGGGATCAGGATCCTCTGAATGGCTAGTGGCCTGTTTTGCTTTTGTCATTCAGAGCAGGGCTTGGTTCTGGGGTCAGAGTTGAGCTGGTCTCAGCCACTTCCTGGCTCTGGAACTCTGAGCAAGGTGGCCCCACCTCTCTGAGCTACAGTTGTCTTATTTATAAATTGGAGATGTCAGAACGTTGGAATGAGCCAGGCTAGTGAACTAACAGGGCCCTGTTCACAGGGACCCAAGAGAGGGATGGCGGGTGCCTGGAAATGCTCCAGCCAGCTTTCTGTGCACCTCACCTCTCACCCCCTCAGCACAGCTGCCCTGACTCCTCCTGGGCAATCGTTCCAGAAACCTCTGGCTCAGGATGTCCTGGACGCACAGGAGCTGGAAAGAGAAAAAGACAGGCACAATCCAGCCTAGTAGTATGTGATGGGTGCCCTAGGGACCCAGAGGAGGTACCCTGCTGAGCCTGTGGGACTGGAAATTACCTCGCTGAATCCTTGAAACAAAGACAGATAATAGGTGTGATTTAGCAGTTCAATCACTTGCTTGTGACTGAGTTAGGATTCAAACCCAGGGTTTGCCAGTCTCTAAAGTTTTTATTTTCAGCCCCTTGGCTTTCCTGCCTCCCTATAGCTGGGCACTTGAACCAGAAGCCATAATACTCCACATGTGGTTGACTAAGAATGGAAAAGAGGGCGTATCACCTTCTTTGCTCTAAGCACCATACTCCTGTTGATACGAGGTATAAGCAAGTGATTCCACTAACAGAGGGACAGGGGAAAAGAGGAGAGTAGGAAGCTAAGCAGAACGTTTTTTCCAAATCTCCACTTTGCCAGTCTCCCGTGTCTGCCGGCAGGAGGAAGGGTTGCCCCTTGGAGGGCCCAGCGTGAAGGTGTTTCATTAGGAAAACTTAGTGAGCCATGGAGATAAGGAGTCACAGGGACTTGCAGTCCTAGGGCAGGAAGGGCCTCTCTGCTGGAGGCCTGTACAGGAGGAGACAGAAGCCTGCTTGACATCAGGAAGGTAGAGCAGACAGGCGTCCGTTACACGGTGAAAGGTGTGGGGAAGAGATAAGGGCTGCCTGAGGATGACACATGGCTGCTGGGGTTTCAAACAGTGTTAAAGATGCCGAAATGAGATTGTCAAGGGACACGAAGGGGATCACAAGAAAGTGACTGGGCCTCAGAGGGATGGGAGGATGCCGGGGAACATGGTTTTAAAGCAGCAGGGGTGTGGGGTGGAGGCCACCTGTACGATTCAGCTGTACAGTCACCCCCAAAGCTCTCAGTTTGCATTTTGTGGATTGAATATGCTAATTAGGCACTGGCCTCTGAAGACCAAGCAGGGAGCCCCTGTTAATTTACTCGCTGCAGACATTAGCTAATAAGCCTGTGCTAAGCACATCACAAGCATTATCTCACATATCTTTCCAACCACCCTGTGAATTATTCTTATCATTATCCTGTTTTCCACATGGGGAAACCAAGGCTCACAGAGAGGGGGCAACTCACCCAGGGTCACTCGGTTGGAGAACAGCAGAACTAACGTTCAAATTCAGGCATGTTCTGTGTCCACAATCCATGCCTAGGCACAAGACGGGAGAGCAAAGGGATCCATAGCAATGGCCCTATTTGGAAGATTTATGAAGTTAGAAGTGGCCTGGTTTTTAAATGTAGGCTAAGGAATTTGCACTTGATCTTGCAGGTAGTGGGGAGCCATTAAAGATGTTTGAGCAGAGGCATTGATCTAGCAGCCTTCCAAGGATGCAGTAAAGAGGAAGAGCCCAGAGCAGTCTAGAAAGGTTCTATGCAGGAGTCCTAAGGACAGGCCAGGGCAACAGGAAAACAGTCAGCACCCCTGTATGCAGACTGTCAACAGAGCGGCTCGTAGCCAACACTTTCTCTGCATTTCATCATTGCCTTGTCCTTGATGTTGGCTGGAGTCTGCCCTTGACATTCAGTCTGTGTATAAACCCAAGCATATCAGGCTGAAGCCCCAATGAAAAGAGAAAAATGACTTTTACACGGTTGGAGCAGTGTATATGAGTGTAGCCTCAAGCCAGCTGTCCTGCTCCACTCTCACTAGTTGTGTTACCCTGGGCAAGACGCTTAACCTCCGAGCCTCATTGTCACCTGTAAAATGGGGTGGAGATTAGCGACACCTCGGAATAAAGACACAGGGCATGTTAATGGCACCCAGCCCAGGCCTGGCCCTGGGTGAGTGTCCAGAGAAGGCAGCTATTTGTGTGTGTGTGTGTGTGTGTGTGTGTGTGTGTGTGTGTGTGTTCTCTCCTGTGGACCGGTGCCTGCCCCTGGTACAGAGTGTTCGTCCTTTGCTAACACTCAAGCAGCTGCCATAACGTTCATCTTGCCTGAGGAATTTGCATTCCCTCCAACTTTGCATATTGCTCAAGACAGTTTAAATTCATTGATTTCTGTCCTTTCTTTGGAAGACTTCAGACTCACTTGTAGGATAGTCCTTGTTCCTCCTAATTGGAAGGGCTGGCTAGTTACAGGATGGAATCTATTTATTTTTAATAACTTACATTGTTTTCCCCCCCTTATTACAAAAGCAGTAATATGCTCAATGTGGCTCAGACAATAAAGAAGAAAATCCCCATAATCCTACCATCTGGAAATAATTACTATTAGGATTTTAGTTTTCTTCTAGCGTTATTTTAGAAAAAGGACTATACATATTGGTTTTCCACAAAAAAGCGGGACGACGGACACATGCTATTATCGCCACTTTTTTCAGTTAATAAGACTTTGTGGACATTTTTCCATTTCTCATCTTCATTATTTTTAACGGCTTAATAGTATCCTCTCGTACTGTGCTTTAGTCAGCCGGTGCCCTGTAGTTGTGCACTTAGGTTGCTTCTCATATGTGCTACTAAACTATGATGAACAGCCCCCTGGCTAAATGTTCATCCACAACCATGATTATTTTCTCAGGGTAAATGTTAGAAATAGAATCTTTGAGTCAAGTTTTTTTGACTGTTGAACTGGCCTTCCCACCAGCAGGATTTGAGAATGATCGGTCCACATCTCTTTGCTCACACCAGGTATTATAATAATAAAAACCATTCAAGAGTTTAATGAATAAAAGCGTATCTAGTTATTTTCATTTTGCAAATCCATTCTTGTGGACCTGAGAAAGATGTAGAGGAGTGGGGTGGATGCTCAGATTCGGTGCCCAGATCCCCCGCAGGAGTGAGATGCTGGAAGTGCTCTCAGCCAACGGCCTCAGCTCTCAGCCCGGTCCGGGGTTGGCCATGCCAAGAACTGCCCTGCCCAGCTGCCTCCTTCCTAGGCAGCAGCCTCAGTGGTGATCTATGGGGCAGTAAGGGCCGCCCTCTCACCCTGCTCAGGACAGCTCAGGAAGGTCATCCCATTCTCAGAACTCCCCGAGGTCTAGGGTCAGCCGAGGCCTCTGCTGAGACTGTGTCTGCATCTGACTTCTCCCTCTGCCAGTCCTGCTTCCTTCCCTTCCTTCGCTGACCCAAGGGCACTTCCTAATAAAGCTCCTGTGCACTAAAAAGTCTGTTTCCCACAGAGCCCAGCCTGTGATAGGCAGCATCCTTTTGTCTACCAGGGACAAGCCTAGAATTTTCTGAGGGCTGGGCTTTCCTTTTTCCTTTGAGCTGCCAGGACAACTTGGACTCCACCCAGAGCTGAGAAGTTCTGAGCCTTGGCAGGCAGCCCTGGAGGACCAGAAGCTTCCTGGGTAGCCCCTGGCTGGGTTAATTAAGCAGTCAGCTGGGTGAAGATTTACTGTATAGTGATCCTTACTCCCTTTGACACCCCTCCAAGATGACATCTCCAGAAATAACAAGAATCATAGCTGCCATTGTGCAATCTCACAGTGGGTACTTTACAGATGAGGAAACTGGCTCAGAGAAGGTAAGTAACTCGCTTGAGTTCACACCGCCAGGGAGTAGTGGCGCTTGAATTCTAACCCAGCACTGAACCTTCTAAAATCAGTGCCCTTTACACTTCACTAGAGCTATTCAACGGTAATAATAATATGGATTATTGGATTATTACGTGTTTACATTAAATGACACATCATTGCAAAGCACTTAATACAATGCCTGGCTCATATTAAGAAGTTGACAAATGTAAGCGATTGATCAGAAACCCTCCAGTCTTCCCTTTCTTAGAATGAAATTCAAACTCTTTTAGCATGGCCTACAAGACCACACAGTATCTGACCCCCTCTATCACTCCCTCCCTAATCGCCCAGAGCTGCCAGAATAATGTTTTTATAACAAGACAGAGCTTGTTCCCTTGCTTAATAATTTTTCAGTAGCAACTCATTATAACTTTGGTAGAATCCAAATTATTCACTGTGATTCACCAGGTCCTGAATGACCTGATCCTGTTTACTTCCCCCCTTCAACCCCTCACAGCTACCCAGGCCTTTCAGTTTCTCAAATACAGCGAGTGCTTTTCCATTTTGCACCTTCGAACCTGCTACTTCCTTTGCTTTGCCTCCAACTCCTGACTTAAGTGATTCATCTTTATCACCAATGTTACCTCTTCTGAGGCTTCCCTCTACCCTGTCACTCCTGGTTATTGTCTCCTTGCACTGTTTCCCCAGAACCCTTGGCCCAGTCTGTGATATATACATACACGTGATGACCTTTAGTGCTCCCATAGTTCAAACCCCATGTTCTGTTTACCACCACGTGCCCAGCACCTGGCTCAGTGCCTCACACAGTGGTCGCCCTTATGTTTGTTGACTGGGTGACCAAAATATGTTCTTTGAACCCCTTTTCCTCATATTTCTCTTGTTCCAAAGCCTTCCAGAAGAATCTTCTGGTTCTCTGAGTTCTTAAGCATCCCCCAACATCTCTGCCAGCAGTTACCTCTGTGTGCCATCAACTATGACTGTGTTACCTGCAATAATAACTCCTTTAATACAAAAACCAGCACACAGAAGGTTCTTCTATTACCCCCATTTTACCGACCAGGAAACTGAAGCTCAGCAAGATCAAATGCCTTGCCCTTGGTTCACACAGCTAGAACTGGTGGAGTAAGGATTCAAACCCGTGAGTACAATGGTAAATCAAACTCATTAGAGAGCAGAACTCTAGCAGGAGGCTTAGAGTTCTGGCCCAACTTAATCATCAGAAAATGGGCTATGCATGGCAGCTTACCCAAAGACACTCAGCAAGTTAAAGGTAGAATGGAGACTGGGGTGGCTCAACATGCTCAGGCCAGGGTTTTTCCCCCCAGCTGAGGCCATAGAGCTTCCCCATGGCCAAGCCAGTTAGCTCCCCTCTACATGGTTTAAGAATGGAATTATCAGTTTAGAAGACAAAGTTGAAGGTAACATCTCCAACTCTAGCTCATGTTTTGAAAACCAGAATTTGTTGGAAGTTAATGGGAAACCCAAAATAATGGAATCTGCCCTTCTGATGTTTGCAGAGGACTTTGAGGTGGTCTCAAATAACTGACAAGTGACAATCAGGTCGAGTTAATAAAGCACCAATGCAGAAGCAGGTCTCAAGGACAGTTTACATTTATTTGCTGATGTCTCTGACTAAACATACTTCAAACACAGCAGAAGTTAAAGAGTCTGTCAGGTGAAGCCATTTCATAACAACAGCTAAAGATGGTCCATGGACAGTGATGTGAGCATCATGTCCAACTGAAGCCTTGGCTCTGGGCAAACAGCTGGTGGGTGGACGTGGTCCATCTGACCTTGATGGGAGCCTCCGAGGAACTAGTTCTCATACTTGTGCTTGATGTGTTTCCACAGCTTCTGCATTTTAAAGACAAGAGCCACACACTTTTAGTTTTGCCTCTCACATTTTACAACTATACCCCCACTGCTCTGGTCTCTAAAACAAACTTGAAAGAAACTTTTACCACATCCTGACAGTTGTGGTGGGCAAAGCAGAAGCAACATCGGGCTTGCTGTGCACTCCGAATGTTTATAAAATGTTTTGAGCCCTGGCTTGTGTGGCTCAATTGTTTGGAGTGTCATCCCGTAAACCAAAGGTCGAGGGTTAGATTCCCAGTTGGGGTGTGTACAGGAAGCAACCAATCAATGTTTCTATCTCACATCGATGTTTCTCTCTCTCTCTCTCTAAAATCAATAAAAACATACCCTCGAGTGAGAATTTAAAAAAAATAAAGCTTCAATTTTCTCCATCACCATGGGAAATGGAAAGAAATATTACTTTTACAGAAAACTTACGTACAGAAATTGAGGGATCCGCCCCAAAGCACACAATTATTACAGAACAGAGCCTGGAAGACGGCTTATTTCTTCAACTTCCAGGTATTTCTTAAGAGGTCCTAAATATAGAGCCCCAAAATACTTAACATTGAACCATTCTTAATTTCCTTGGACCTATGATTCTTGGGTCAGGAATTAGCTGGGTTCTCATTCCTAAAAACACAGAAGTTGTGACAACACACTTAGATGCCTTTCCCAAACATTGGGAAAGTTGCCTTGGCCACCGGCAACACAGCATTAGTGAACACAGCCTGCCTGGGCTATACAGTCAAGCAGCTATAATTAAAAACAAGAGTGAATGGTGGAACAGGGCTATCTGCAAAAGATCTTCCCTAGTATGAGCCACAATTTAATGATATAAAGCATGCACAGCACCTAGCACAGTGCCTGCCACACAATGACTCTAAAAGATGTTATTCCCTACCTTATGCTTCCACTTTCTCCTGAGGAATGTAACAAATGTTCTTTTCTTTTCCTTTTTTTAATCCTCACCAGAGGGCATATTTTTATTGATTTTTTTTTTTTTTTTTTAGTGAGAGAGGAAGGGAAAGGGAGAGAGAAACATCCATCGGTTTCCTCCCACATGCATGCTAACCAGGGAATGAACCCGCAACCTGGGTATACAAATGTTATTTTCTGAGTGGTACCACCTAGCAGGCACTGTGGCATCTCGCCTGTATCTCAAATAATACAATAATTCCGAGGTTGTTACTATCATCATTTCTGTTTCACAGATAAAAGTGAAGCTCAGATATGTTAAGAAACTTGCCCAACTGAACGTTACAGTTATTAAGACACGAGGCCCAGTATTTCCATCCAGGACTGTCTGATTCCACGGCCCCCACTCTTAACCGTAATTAATACCACGCTGCGTGCGTGGAAAGCCCTGGTAACCCAAAGCGCCCTCTGAAAAGGCAGCCACAATGTCTAAGGAGACGTCCTTTTCCGCGATCGTTCGACAGCTGAAATTTGCCCTTGAAAACCCCCTGAGAAGGGGATCCAGGTTCCAGCCCTGACTTGCCACTGACTTCCTGCTGGTGCAGCCCCAGTAAGTCCTTCGCTCTCGCTAGGCTTTAGTTTTTGCTTCTGCAAGTGGAAAAGTGGGAGATCGCAATATTTAGAACCCCTGTAAAGTGGGATCTATTGACCTCGTTTTAACGTTTTAGGATTCACACCGGGCGGAAAGCACATATGGCAATCTATAGACAGAAAACGCCCAGGGTTTACCCCTCTTCCTCGCAAAGGTCTATCGAGTCCCACGGCAAAGCCATTCCCAGTCACCCCTCAGGTGGGCCCAAGGTCAGGGATGGCCTAGGCCCTCACCCCCTGGTTGATGTTCTCGTAGATCGCGTCCGCGCCTTGATCGAAGGCGCGCTCGAAGAACAGGGCGCCCACGGCGATGGTAAGGGCGAAGGTAGAGGTTCTGCGGAACAGAAGGGAGTACAACCTCCCACCTATCGTCGGAGCCGCCATGTTTCTCCACTGCAGAAGTAGTGACAGCGCGCCTGCGCCGCGGCCGACCTCGCTCCCCAAAGGCCTTCCACGTGCGACACTTCATGGAATATGTAGTCCCTCTGAGTCTCGGTGCTCGTCGTTTTGAATCACGGAGGTAACTGATGGCTTGCACGGGAAAAAGGTCACATAAGATTCATATCGAGGCAGCCCAAATTGCTTGGTAAGGTTTATTACACAATTTTACTCCTCAAGCATTTCTTGCAGATTGACTATTTCGAACTACAACACCCAGAAGCCCTCGCGCTTCCTCCACCTCCCCTTGCGGTGTCTCAGCTTTAACGACCAAAGGTTTCTGGGAAGGGAGAACCGATGCCCGAGGAAGGACTACGAATCCCAGCAAGCAGTTCGCGACGCAAGAGCGCAGGAGGAGGAACTCAGAGCCTTACTGCCCGACATAGCCAGGTACCTTCTTTGGCGGGACGTCGAGGGTCGAGTGTTAGCTTCCTTTCCCTCACGGGAGGACTTGCGCTCTTCTTTCTAAGTCCGCGCTCCTCGCGGTGGGACGCACCATTTAACAGGATGGGGAGTAGATACAGGAGCGAGGGGGCCGGGCGTCCGGTCCCCAGCTCGTCGCTATCCCGGTCTCCTCTATCAGTTTCAAGTTCAGGGCTCAAGTTTCAGTTTGTGGCAAAAAGTCAGGTTCTGGGGGCTGAACCCCTCTTCCCAGCTTCAGGGAAAGAGGGGTTCTTCTGGCCGTGCTTTCACTTTCCCTCATCTCTGGGCTTCATAGCTGAGAATCCTGGCCTGCAAGGCAGGAGAACTCACACCATCATTACTACTTGGGAATAGAAAGAGCAAGGGCTTTGGAGTACTAGGGCCGTCACCAAATGTCTTATTTGTCTGTTTATTTATTTATCCTCTCCCGAGGATGTTTTTTGAAATTGATTTTTAGAGCGAGAGGAAGGGAGAGAGAGAGAAACATCGATGTGAGAGATGTTTCCGCACGCGCCCCAACCTGGGATCGAACCTGCAATCTAGGTATGTGCTCTGAATGGGAATCGAACTGGCGTACTGGACGACGCTCCAACTGAGCTACCCGTCCAGGGCAACAAATATTTTATGAGCACCTTCTCTGGGCCATGCACAGGGAACTCAGCAGTAATGCCTGATTAGGGGACTGGGAGGAAAAGTGTGAAATGCTCTACATCCCTGATGAGTTATCCTTACTATGGTTATTCTCTATTTGCAAAGCATCCTAGTAGCCCCTTGGGATAGTAAGTTGTGAAGCTTCTGGGAAAGAATTCTTATGTGTTGCTAACAACAAATCTGGCTGATGGGAAGTTCAGAGGAGAAAGAATTATTTCTGTGGGATGGGTGGGGAAGACCACAGAGAGTTATGTTGTGGCTTGTTTTATTTTTTGTCTTTTTAGTTAATTCTCTTTGGAGCAACAATTTTGTTTTGTTTTGTTTATCCTCACCTGAGGATATTTTTTCCATTGATTTTTTTAGAGAGAGAGAGAGAGAAACATTGATTGACTGCCTCCCGCAGGGGCCCCAACCAGGGCCAGGATCAAACCTGCAATCCAGGTACATGCCCTTGATCAGGAACCGAACCTGCTGGCGCTCTAACCATTGAGCAACACTGACCAGGGCTGAAGCAACAATTTTTAAAAACCAAATTTTCTGTAAGCCATCAAATTCAACTTAGAAATTATTATTCTATACATAAACCTAGAAAAAAATAAGAAAAGTGAAATTAACTTTTCCTTGGAGTAATGTTGAACAAACTAAATTCCTTTAAACACTCAGCCCTATTAACAGCCTAATTGCATTCCCTTACACATTTAATTCCACTTATAAATGTAATATATTTGATTTTCTTTTTAAGTATTTCAGATACATAACCTGACAAGCATAATTTCCCCAGAAGACTTAAACAGTTACTAGGAAATCTAATAAATTAAACTTATAAACAATGAATTTTAAGGTCTTGTAAATAGTTCAGTACTTTTAATAGATAATCAAATTCTTTTATGTCACTGGTTCTCAGTCTGGGGAACTAAAAAAATATATCTCTGATATTAAATTAGGTTATGGGGGGCACCTTTAGTATCTTTTATAGCATCCCAGGTGATCCTAATATGTAGCAAGTCATTGCTAACCTCACAACTTAAAATCACAAGTCTAATACCAATTACTCTCATATATTTTATCAATTACCTAACTATATATTTTAGCTTTTATATGTTAAATTGGAATTACATTGCTTATCTGTTATATACTCAACATGTCAAATTCTTTCCAATGTTACTGATACTTTTAAATACCAAGTATACACTGATTATTATAAAATTCAGGAAGGAACATAAATATAGGCAGGGCAAAAGTAGGTTTACAGTTGTGAGTACATGACACAGAGTTTTTTCTTGTATTATTATTTATTAATTGTATTCTTTTTCATACGAACAACTGTAAACCTACTTTCCCCCACCCTGTACAATGAGTGATTTATTCCACTCCCTCTATTTTCAATTCTGAATTTTCCTGGAGTGTGACAGAACACATAGCCAGTAAGAAAACAGTTTTATTCTCTCTAATGAATTGCGATTAGCATGCCAATCAAATGGGGGTTACCATTTCAGCAAGCTCACCAATTTGTGACACAAATTGGGGGCTGTGTCTACCCAGGGTCACTGTCCCTTTGGATGCAGGGAATGGAGAGGACAATGAGCAGAAGCTTGCTCCCCCAGGTTTTTGTTTCTTAGCAGGTGCCTACTAGCAGGTGCTAGACTCACTGGTTAAAATGCAGGTTTCTTGGCCTCCCTCCAGATCTGCTGGGTTAGAATTCTGGAGATCTGAATTCAGGAGACTTCATTTTTAATAAACTCCACACAGGGAGCCATGGAAAAATTTGAGCAGGAGTCATTTTAAGAGGATTGATCTGATGATGCCCAGGGTACATAAACTGGGGAGGTTGGTACAGATGCAAGAAGGTGAGACCTGACTTGGGCAGCAGTGATGGTGATAACAGAGAGTCAGATGGTATTTGAAGCCCAGACTGGGGGGAGGCACAGGCAGTTCTGAGTCTGGATATCTGGTTCAGGAGCCTCCTTCAGACTATTTTTACCTTCCCTATTTGGAAACTCTAGCCTCCTGGGACCTGTAACTATCTGATGAGAAACTGTGTCTCCAGCCTGCAGCTCCCTGGAGCCCGATTTGGGTTCAGCCGACGTTCACAGGGCCAGGTCTATGTGGAATCAGGGTGTACCCTGTGAGCCTTTAGCCAGGGACTGAGGGAAATGTCTACCTTAGATCCCTTTCAAGGTTCATTCTGGTGAACCAGGTCATTGGTTCATCCATAGTATCTCCTAAGGAAGAAGGAATAGGATTTATCCCTGCCTGACAAATTTCCCTCTTTTTAAGGGAATTTTTTGGGGAAATTTAAAAACAGTACATGCTAAATGTAGAAACTTAGAAAAATAGAAAAACTCAAAATGAAGGGAAAAAAATCCTGCACAGAATTCTATTATCCAGACATAACCACAGTAAATATTTTGTATCTGCTGTAGTCTTTGTATGTGTGTGTGTTGGGGTGGGAGGTTCTTTCTCCTTAAAAAAGTGGTAGTATACATACTGTGGTGGTAACGAGTCATTTTTATTTGGCAATGTGGAGGAACATTTGTCCATATAAAGGAATCATTCCTTTTGCCTTGATTTTTAATGGCTGTGCACAGTACTCCATTAACCAGATATGGCTCATGCTCTACTCCTGCTTCTGGCCAGCTGTGGGTAAGATGAGGATAACAGGCTTTGTGCATTATGCCCTTGAGCCTCCGCTCCCCACCCCACTTGGGACTCTGCACAGCCTGCTGTGCTGTGTGGTGAGCACTGGATGGATAACTGTCAGTTCATACTGTTGGAAATCTAGATTTCAGTTTTAGGATGAGCTACACTGCAGCAACCACCTTGGTACCTAGATCTTTGAGATCATCTCTGATCATTTCCTTGGAGGAGTTCTCTGTTGGATGCAGGTACCCTTCTTGGGTGCCCCATGGCACAGAGCTTGTTACCTAGAACTGTTACTGGGGCATATCTGTCAGCCACTCCCAGCAAAGAAATGCACCTTCTTATGAGACAGGGACTTTGTGTCATGAAATGTGAACCCCAGTTTGGCAGAGAGGAGGTGCTCAGCAAATGTTTGGCTGGAGAATGAATGAGTAAAAAGGGAACTGTGGAACTCTAGGGTTGTGTATGGGTGACTGGGGGGTGGAGGGGTTCCTTTGACTTGACTCAGGAGTGATTTTTTTTTTTTTTTTGGATATGGGGCAGTTTGTAGCCATCATGGATCATAAAGTGATTTAGTTTTTTCATGTATTCCAGTGTATTCACTAGTTATTGCTATATAACAAATTACCCCAAAACTTAGCAACTTAACATAACAAACATTATCTCATACTGTTTATGAGGGTCAGGAATTTGGGAGTGGCTTAGCTGGGTAGTTCTGTCTCAGACTCTCTGACTAGGTTGCAGTCAAGCTTGGGCTGCATTCATCTAAAGGCTTGACTAGGGCTGGAGGGTTCACTTCCAAGCTTATTCACATGGCTGGTAACAGGAGGTTTCAGTTCCTTGCCTCATGGACCTCCCCACAGGGTGCTCACAGTATGGCAGCCAGCTTCCCCCAAAGCAAGTGATTAGAGGAAGGGAGACACAGGCTGGAAGCCACGGTGTCTTCTGTAACTTGATCTTGAAAGTGACATACTGTCTCCTCTGCTCTATTCTCTTAGTTACACAAAACCACGATACAGCTTAGAAGGGAACAGCACACGGTACCAACATGAGGAGGTGGCATCATTGTGGGCCACAGCTAGTCGCCACATCCACAAATGAGCCTTGAGCACCATCAGCATGTCAGGCACTGTGCTAAGCACTTAGCATGCATGATTCATCCTCATAGTAATCTTATGAAATAGTATCATTACCTTCATCTTCCAGATGAGGCTCAGAGGGTAAATAGTTTGCTGAGAGTTTCACAGACTGAAAGTGGCAGTGTTGGGATTCAGACCTGGGTTGAATGATTATAGTAGGGATTGACTTGGGTGATCAGTGTGACTTTGGGCTAGCTCTCACCCTCTCTGTTCTTCAGTCCATCACCTGCTACCTTAGACCAGCATTTCTCCCATTGTGGCCTGTGGACTCTGCATCAGAGCCTCCCTAGATCCTGGCCCTCTCCCAGACCTGCTGAGTTAGAAATTGCTGTGGGTGGGGGCCCCACTGCCTTATACTGCTAGAAGTAAGGTGATGCCCCTCACTCCAAGGGGTGGAACTGAACGAGGTCAGGATGAGAAAGCTGTGTGGTTGCTATAAAACACCAGAACATCTGAGGGAGACCCCTAACATATTGGGGCTCCTATCAGGGAAGACATCTGGTTCTTCTTGGCACTTCTGTTGGAGCTGATTCCTAAGTGGGCAATCTCTGGGCCCCCCCACAGGGCAGTTCTGATGCCATCCACTCCAGACGGCAAGCATATGTGGTGCTGGGACATTGCCATGCTCCTAGTGGGTGTGCAATAAAGCCGTTTGGCTGTGGTTTGCTGTTTACCTGGGGTCTGGCAGTGCCAAAATTAGAAGAAATGACAGGTGAGCTTGAGGGCGGCATGTGGCGAGCACAAGTCCTGGATAATTACAGTGTGTGTCCCAGCCCCTGGCCACAACGGAGCTTTTGGCTTATTTTAGCCTTGTGCCAAAGCTAGCTCTGTACCTGAGACGCACACAGGGAAAGGAACCGAGAATATCAATGAAGCACAAATGTCTGCCCCATGACAGCCGCACAACAGAGAAGTGGGATGGGGAAAGAAGGGGTTCAGACCCCGGTGTGAATGCTGGCTCTGGTACGCCCTGGCTGTGGGGCCTTGGCACGTGGCTTCACATGTGGTGTGAGCTCCACAAGAGGTTGTGTGGGGGTCCTCAGTGCTGCCCACCAGCAGCACTCAGGCTGATGAGAATGCTCATTAATTATCAGTGTCTCCCCTAGCTGTGGCTTTGAGCAAATTGGGAAGAACCTGTATCCTTCTCTGGGAAATGGACACCTTGATAAAGAGGGTCTCTGTGAGGATGGAATAAGGGAATGAAAGCCATGTGCCTCACACAAGAGGATCAAATCTGAAGCTCTCTTCCCGCACCCACCGCACCCCCATTCTCTTCTTTTCTTTTATCCCACAGTATCTCAACCAGTTGGTAATCTTTCCCTTGAGCTCAGAAGACAAGTCAGGTGCCAGGGAGTGGCCAGGTGTGGTTTAAGTCGGTAGAGCTGGGCTCTGCCCGTGGCAGAAGTCCTGCAGGGAGGGTGGTGGTGGCAGTGAGACACCTGCCTTTGGGGCCTTCTGTGTCTCTCAGTCATCTTTATTCATCCTCGTTGTCCCCAGACTCAAGCTGCAGAAGAAGAGGGCATGGCAGATGCTGTTAGTAAGCACAGGGTGGGAGGCTCGGGTCCTGCAGGCTCATTCCACAAGCAGTCGTGTGTGCGAGGCCCTGTGCCAGATGCTGGGTGCAGCAGTTGCACAGACAGAACTCTCTGCTCTCACGGAGCCTGTTCGCTAGTGAGGAGCAGGCACATGTGACAATAAACCAACTTGTGAGATGGGAAGACAGGCTGTGGAAAACAGAGCAGGTTGTAAGGGGGGACCAAGTGCCTACAGTTGTGACTTCGGCTGCATTTTAAATCAGGTGGTCAGGGTGTGCTCACCAGGAGGGTAGGGGAATGAAGCTCCTGGACAATAAATAATTACAGCCTCCATTGGAGCTCTAACTATATGCTGGCATTTTAATATACTACTACCTTGGTAAATCCATAGCAGCAGTGGGGTTCCTGTTTTATAGCTAAGCACAGACTCGGAGATGAAATGACTTTCCAGAGGTCACCCAGCCGTTAAGTGACAGCGCCGGGATTCGGACCCAGACCTATGTTACCCCAGAGGATTGTCCCAAGGAGACAGCTGTCACCTGGCACATGCTGTTGCAGCCATGGACCTGGTTGCTGGGACTGGGAGGGTGGCTCCACCTGTGTCCCCAGCAAGGAAGTGGGACCCGATTTTTCTCTGGCAGGGCCTTGCTCGCAGGCTGCTGAGCGTGCCAGCCCAAGGGTGAGGATGAATCACAGCGGAGAGGGCCAGCTTAGGCAGCAGCCATGGTGGTGCCTGAGTGTCATCAGAGGTGTCCAGCTGTCCCCATCCCCTTTCCCTGACCTTCCACTTAGGGCTGTCAGGTGCAGTGGTGCACATTGTGCCTTGTGCAAGGACACCTGGCTGAGGGGTGAGTCGGAGTGAAATGTGCTCTGCTTGCCAAGTTATGTGTCTGACCGGTGCTGTGTCTGTCCAGAGAGTTCTGCAGCCACACCTTGTCCTGATGTGTGCCGAGGCACTGGAGCAGGGCGCAGTTGGGCCAGAAGTTCACACTTAGGCAATGCTGGGTGAGGTCACCTTGCCGAAGGCCAGCTCCTCCCAAAGGGCCTCTGCCTCCATGGGGAAGTCCTGTGAGATGGGTGGGAATTCCTGGCCCTCTAGAGCCTGCCTGCTCCCCTGACACCATCCCCGGGCAGGGTGGGACTCTGCACAACTGCTGTGAAGAGTAGGTATTTGGGCCTACCATGGGGCTGAGGTTCCCATCCCTCCTCTGCCTTATTCTGTGTACTTCAGAAACTCACTTCCCCTCTCCTGACCTCAGTTCCCTCATCTGTAATATCTATCAGCTGACCCCAAGGTCACTTGGTCAGTGGCATCCCGTTCCTTGTTCTGAGCCATTGTTTTCTGAAATACAGACTGTTTGAAGGCTGATAACAATGATGACAGCCAACATTTTTTGAGGCCTCCTGTGATCCAGGCTCTGCATTACTTGACATATGTGTGTGGCTGATCTGACTCTCACAGTAACTGCTGGGGTGGGACTACATTATCCCAGTTTTCATAGGAAGAAACTGAGGCCAGAAGTTAACTGCTCAAGATCACAGAGTTTGAAAGCAGTAGTACCTGGATTTAAACTCGGGTGGTCTGGAGAAGCCCTTAGGATGGTCTAGTTTGCCCGCCTGCCTGCCTGCTGCTTCACACATGGGGAAACAGGCCCAGAGAGGGCAAGTGCTGGAGTCACAGCCTCACCTGGCAGACCTGGGACTAGACTGTGGGATCTGTTGACCCATCCTGAGCACTTTCTCTGTGCCAGATGGGGGTTAGCCGGGGGGGGGGGGGGCGCATAGGATGGCATGGCTGGGCAGTGCTGCTGCAGCTGGTTTGCCTCCCACTTTGTATGTGTGTGAGAGAAGGGAAAATATGAATACATACACATACACACACATGCACACAGCCCAGCCCCAAAGGGGTTATCATGTGGGTCAGAGTGTTGCTGAGCCTTGATTTCTCAGTGGTTTGGTGGGAGGCTTTCTCAGCGGACTTGAGCCCCAGGCACCGTGAGACCTACTCTCACCTTTCTAGCTATGAGACCTGGAGCACCTCACAGCACTGCTCTGAGCCACAGTTTCCTAATTATAATACATACCTCTTGGGGTTCAAAGGAGCCACCTCCTGGGGGTGTAGTGAGTGACTCATAAAGGAAAACTGTCATCAGTATGATTTGTCGGGAGGAGACATTTGTAAGTGATTAGGAGGGGCTCTAGAGCCATTCTGCCTGGATTCAGCCCAGCTCCGCTGCTTTCTGGCAGCATGACCTTGGCTAAGTCACTTTATTTATTGGAGCCTCAGTGCCTTCTTCTGAAAAGGTGTAGTAGGTCCTACCACATAGGTTGTCCTGAGACGATGCAATTTATAAAGATTTTAACCCAGTGCCAGTACATAGTAGGTGCACAATAAATCAAGTAATAGGTAACATTTATTGAGCACTTGCTCAGTGCTGGGCATTATTAGTGTCATTTGTATTGCTAGTACTCTTGTTAATAGTTCATTTGGAGCAGCAAATTTCTGTGTACCACTCCGCAAACAGGCAACCAGTCAGACCTACCACCTCATTCCTACACTGAAAGTAGAGGCCTAGAGAGGGGAAGTGACTTGCCTAAGGTCACACAGCTGGCTGCTCAGTTTCCAAGCGTGGTTTTGTCCAGCCAAGTCTGCTGCAGAGCCACTGTTTCGTCTCAGTCTCCCAGAGGGACATCCCTCCCTCTGCCCCTCCCCTCCCCATTACTCTCCAGAGCCAGCAGCTCCTCAGAGCTTCAAGCTTTGTGAATGGCTTGGTTTAGCTCTCGGTCGTTAAACGTTCATCGCTTACAATTTCAATCCAATTCCTATAAGTTTATTGGCAAGACGGGGTGTATTAGAGCTGCCAAATTTAATATATCAAGTTCATGTGTCTGGGATGCGGTTTCTCAGCAGTAACTGGAGAAAAGAGAGGTTTTATATGTTTTCATTTTGAATGACTGTCTGTTCCTAATCCCATTATAGCCCTTGACTTAATGGCTGCTGTCCCCGTCTGCTGCAGGAGCAGCTTTCTCCAACAGCCTGCATGGCTTCCTGGACTGTCCAGGGGGCTTGTTTGTCTTCATGTCTTTCTCCAGTCTCTTCTTTACAAGATGCCTTTCCCCATCTGTCTACCCTGTGGGTCAGGTCCCAGCTTTATATTTATTTGCCAGATCCTGGGAGTCTGGAGCTTGTGCTGCTAGCCTGAGCTGCTATCTCATGACCTTGGGGAAGCCACCTGTCTTTGTTCTCTGGGCCTCGGGAACCTGTTCTTTGAAATGAAGGGTCAGAATATAGGACCTGAAGGTTGAGGATCTTGTCTGGGCTCAACCTGTGCAGATCCTACTCATGGCGCAAGGGTTGGCCATGAGAGTCATAGAATCACCCCCTGCCTTGGGCTGCAGATCTCCTGGGTCAGGAGTGGCAGCTGTGGTCACCATGGCTGAAGGGTCTTAAGAGTCTTATAGCCCTGAGACATTCTCATTTCTCTCTGTGATTGGCTGGGGACCTGCCACTTGAGAGTTTAGCCAGTGTCCTTGGGAAGCCTTTTGCATTTCTGCCTGAGCCTCTGGCTTCTCTAATCACTGAGCTAGCTGTGGAAGAGAGGCCACTTGGCAGCTGGATTTTAGGGGACCTGGGTTTCCCTTCTGCTTACCAGCTGTGTGACCTTGGGCAAGTCCTCTTTCTGAATCTCAGTTGTCCCTTAAGGAAAATGGGAATTAATTTGTTTATTCAACAATATTCAGTTTCCTATTACGTACCACACACCACTTTGGGTGCTGGAGCATCAGCAATAAACAAAACAAAAATATCTCTGCCTGTGTGGCTTTATCTTCCTACTGGGAGAAAAAGATAATAAATGTAACAGGTAACTTATTACTTCACAGGTGATAAAAATGAAGCAGGAAATGGGGAAAGCTAAATGGAGGGTGGAAGGTTCTGCCATTTTAAAGAAAGTGATCACGTTAGCTCACTGAGAAAGGTAGTGTTTGAGCAAAGATTGCAGGAGTCAAGTGAGCAAGCTTGGCAGGTACCAGGGGAGAGCATCCAGGCGGAGGGAACAGCATGGAAACGCCGGGAGGTGGGCACATGCCTGGCATGTGTGAGGAGCAAAGAGGCCTATGTGGCTGGCATAGAGAGAACAGTCGAGAGGAGATCTGAGGTGTGGAGGGTGGCAGCTGGCCAGAGGGTGTAAGGTGGTGGTTCCCTGGCTACGTATGAAAATTTCCTGGGGAATTTTAAAAAGTACTGATGCCCGGGCCTCATCCACTCTGGTTCTGCTCTAACTGGCCTAGGGTGGAGGCTGGGCATCAGAACTGTTAAAAATCCCTCTGAAATGAGGCCCGTGTAGCTCCTCATGAGCTCTCATGAGTTTTAAATGAAGTGGTGTGTGCATGGAAAGCCTTCCTCACGCAACCCAGGCCTGGCTCTCAGGGAGTGCTCAGTTGAGGTGGTTGTGCGTGGACTTCAGTGTGTGGCGTTTCCTCCGTGTTCTGACTGAGTGCTTTGTGACTTCCCAGGCAGTGGCAGCACCTGGCACAGTGGCCATGGGGAAGCGTTACTTCTGCGACTACTGTGACCGCTCCTTCCAGGACAACCTCCACAACCGCAAAAAGCACCTGAATGGGCTGCAGCATCTCAAGGCCAAGAAGTCCTGGTATGACATGTTCCGAGGTGGGTGCTTGCTGGCTCGGCTGCCAGTCTGATGCAGCCGCGCTCTTTGCTCTTTCTTACCATCAGACAAGGAAGCGCCGTGGGCCAGTGTCCCCTAGTGCAGAGGGGCCCTCAGAAGGTGAGGCTGGAACGTGAGCTCCTTTCCCCAGCAAGCTTGACTGAGGGCTTAGTTCTCAGATGCCCTGCCAGGCTCTGGGGATATTGGGGTGAGAAGTCCTCTCCAAGGAGGTGATGTTTGAGCCAATAGCTGAAAGGTAGGGAAAAGCCAGCCACACCATTCTGGGCAGAGGGCATGTAGAAGCAGGCAGCCATGAGCAAAGCACCAGGCGTGGCTCACTTGGTGTGGCTGGACACAGCAAGAGAGAAGAATGGCGGGGGATAAAGCTGGTGGCAGGGCAGGGGCAGCTCATGCTGGGCTGGAGGCCATAGTCAGGGGGATGGGTTGTCCCAAGGGCAGAGAGCAGTCTTTGAGAGGCTTTAGGCAGCAGCCAATGTGACCAGAGCTACATTTGACAATGATGAGTGACTGCTTTGTAAGGAGTGGTGTGCAGCAAATGGCTGTTGAATGACTGGCTGGACAGCTGAATAACCAAGCTTCTTCCGGGAAAGGCTTCTCAGAGCAGGTGTGACGGGCGAATGGGCTAAGGCCGTAAGCAGCTGGCACAGGGCCTGGCACCTCGAGGTGCTCACTACAGGGGAGCTGCTCTGCACTGCTGTCCTTAGACATACGCACTGAGCAATAGTGAGGGAGGGGCCAGAAGGTGGCCAGCTAGAAGCCAGATCAAATGGAGAGGGAGCTTGCAGTGGGGTGAGGGGGGACCTAGGGCTCCTGGAATGAGCCAGGGCAGGTTCAATGCTCATTCGGACCTGGGCAGTAGGATTCTGGGAGCCTGGAGGGAAGGAGCTGAATCCCAGCAGCTGAGAAGGAAGGAAAAAGTGATACAGAGAGAGTTCCCTGGTCTGTGACTCAGAATTCACAAAAAAGGAGTGAGTAGCTGCTGCATGCCAGGTACCTTCCATGTTTTGTCATTTGCTTTTCTCAGTAATTCTCTAAGGCAGTGGATCTCAACCCTTGGAGTTAGGATCACCTGGAGACCTTGAAATTAAAAAACGCTGATCCCCTGACCCCCATCTCCAGAGGCAGGTTTGGGGTGGGGCCTAGGCATGGTATTTTGAAAGCTCTCCCAGACCCTCCCCATTTCAGATGAGGAGGCTCACAGGCTTAGATGAAGGAGGGTGGCCAAGGGTCTGGGAGTGGGGGCAGAAGGGTCTCCTGGGTGCCTGGGAAGCCTCTGACTATGGTGTCAGACAGAGACACCCTGTCCCCCAAATCCAACAGTGGCTGGGTCTGTCATTGAACTGGGCCTCAAGATCACCCTGGTGTTTGCTCCTAATCCCGGACTCCCAGCTAAGAACAGCCAGGTCCTAGGGTCCAGGGCGGATATGCAAAGGCTGTGTTACTTATAGAAAAGATGAAACAGGTGAGCCCTTCTCAGGGTTCCTGATTCCCAGCACCCCAACCACACGTCCCCAACCACATTCAGTCCTTAGAACAGATCTGTGAGGGAGCCTGGGCTGGCAAGGGGATCCACTGCAGGTGGTGCCTTTGAAAACCAGAGCAGTGGATCACCCCATCCTAGGTCCCTAAGCTGGCATAGAGCTCTTTCCACTTCCTTTAGAGGTTTCCCCAGGGCTCCAGCTTCCCCAGGCAACCACACAGCACAGACTTTGGGAGGGGGACACATGGTATCCCAGCCTAGGCTAGGACTTAATTCTTGCTCTGCTCCCAGCTTCATGACCATGGACAAGTCCCTTAACCCTCAGAGGGCTAACCATCCATCTGCCATGGTCAGGACATGCCCGGGCCCTGGAGCTAGGCTGCCTGGGTGTCAGTCCCAAGGTGTCACTCACTCTCACTAATTTAGTCATATGTAAAACAGCCATAAACGCAATACTCACCTCCCAGAGATGTGACAGGGGCTCAGTAATCTCATGATGACTATATGGCATTAAGGGTTCACTAAGTAGGAACAATACCTATAGGACCACAAAAGGATTGGCCTCAGGCCCTTTATCTCCTGGCCTCATTCATTCAGACAACGCCCTGGTAAGTACTTAGCATGTCCTCAGCTCTCAGACAGGCTTACAGGTAAATAAAACAAGATCTCTCCTAAGTGACCTCATGCCCAGTTATAGCAGTGTGTTCTGGGTGGAACCCCTGTCCTACCCAGACCTTCATGCCCTGCCAACCTCTCCCTCTGAGCTCTAGCCACACTGGCCACTGCAGTTACTGTACCCTCTGCAGACATTCCCTTCCTGCTGTCTTCCCCCTCCCCCAGCCTGGTCCCCCCCATATCAACTCAGGCAGAGTCCTCCAGTATGCCCTCCCCACCCCGCGGGCCAGGTCAGGTCATTCGGCCTCCTGCTAACTGTTTACCCCATTTATATCCACGTGGATTAGTGTGACTGTTGGACTGGAAGGAAGGACCAGGTCTGACTTGTTCTCACCAAATCCTCATCCTGGCACGGTGCCTGGCACACAGGACGTGCTCAGTAAATGTTTGTTAGATGAATGTCTAAATGAATGAGCAAACAGACACAGGGCACCAGAGCAGGTGTTAATATTGGGAGATGAAGCGAGAAGGACCAATGGGGTCAGATCCCGAGGAGCCCTGAACACCAGGCAGAGGAGCAGGGGCTTCTTTGTGCAGGGCCTGGGCCTGAGGTTCTCACCTTCCTCACATGTCTTACTCACAGATTTTGACTGATTGATTCCTTGCCTACCAAGAAGTACACAAAATTTACACCATAAATATGTGATGAAAATAAAGTAGAAAATATCAGAGGAAACCAGGGTAGGGTTAAGGTTCGTATCCAGAAAGACTGTTGCCGAGTCCTGTCAAGGCTGGCGACTGGTCTGACACTGAGAGCCTGCATGGTGTGAGGGGGACAGAGAAAGTATTTCCCAACCTTGGCTGTGGAGCAATGCATGGGCCCTGTTTACTGGGGAGCTTCCTGGGCACCAGAAATTTTTTTTTAGCTTTCTATTTTGAAATAATTATAGATTTATAGGAAGTTGCAAAAACAGGGCAAAAAAGTCTTGTGGTACTAGGATTTAAAAATAAATACAAAAAACCCACACACAACTCCCTAGCTGATTCCATTGTGCAAAGTTCAGAACCTCTGACCTGAAACCTGGTTCTTGCCTTTGGCTGGGTCTAGGTGGGGTGGGAGGGGTTAAAGTCACCCGAAGCTCGGATCCCTCTGCCCAGCATCCCCATCTGTGATTGTCCCCTTTTATACTCCTTTATGGATGGGGAGCGGAGCTCTTTCCTTTCCTGATCTCAGGAAGTACCTGTGTGCAGCTCAGGTCTAAACCTAGCCCCTCTCTCCTCTCACAGATGCAGCTGCCATCTTGCTGGATGAACAGAACAAGCGGCCCTGCAGGAAGTTTCTACTGACAGGTAAAATGTTCTACCCATTTCAGCTTTCCCCTCCTCCCCGGGGACCAGCATGTCCAGTCCAGCCTGCTGGACCTCTGCAGAGCCTCTCTCCCACCCTGGCCACCATCCTGGACCCACTTTGTGGCCTTGGCGCCTCAGATGACTAATCATTTGGGCCTTTCCCCGGGTTGTGCCTTAGGACTTCCAGGGGCTTGTCCTCAGTTCTTCAGACCTAGAATGTGATTTTATCAGCTCAGCCAGAAAAAGCAAGCACTGGGAGATTGCAGGTAAACCCAGGAGACACTGATGGGTGTAATAGACTGGCAGATTAAGTTAGCCCAGGAGCCCGGCTGCCACTGCATTCTCCCTCCCAGCAGGCAGGGCTGGAGACAGTAACAGGTCTGATGATGCCGAGAAGGTTCAGAATTAGAACCCAGGATGCTAGGTGTTGATTTGACTGCTCAATACCTACCTAATAAAGATGCATATAGTTTAAAGAGATAAAAACCTCAGTAAATGAAAGGAGCAAAGGCAGGTGAAAATAAGGGTAGGAAAAATAAGACAAAGGAGACGTAGTCTCCTCTATGCTTGCCTTGAGGTCCTATGTAATCTCTAAGGGTTTGGCCCCGAGCTTCCTAGCAGCCAAGGCAAAGATGAAAACCATGATGATTGACAGGGTGTATAAGGGGACTTAGCATTGGGGAGAGGTATTGCTGTTGACCCAGGGAAGCTAGGTGAATGACTATATTCCCTCAGGAGATGGTGCTGTCCTTAGAATGGCACCAGGCCTGCAGATCAGGGACTTCCCCAAGGACTTCACCTTGATAAGAACACGTCACTGGTAGGTTGTGCTGGCCTAGGATACCTCCAGTCTTATTTTGAGACACATTTTGGTCTTCTCTGTTGAGGTTCAGAAAGCCACCCTGGACTTTCTACCTCCTTTAATGGTTCAAAGCTTCCATTAAAGCCTTTCTCCCCAGCAGTGCAGCTGTTCATGCAATTCAAGTGAGCAGACAGGCCACCAGGCGGAAGGCAATGTCCTGGAGAGGAGAGAGGAGGCATGACCTTTTCAGGGACCCACATGTAGTTTGCTGAGGCTGGAGAATAGAAGCTGGGGCCACGGGGTGGTGACAAGCGCCAAGCCTGCAGAGGCTGTGCAATCTAATCACCAATGGCTTCAGTGAGATTTGATCCCCAGCCAGGGAAGGGTTGTGAGCAGGGTATGATGGGCCAGAAGGCTGCTCATGAGGGTGGCCAGAGAGAGTCAAGTGTTTCTTCCAGGGTTGCTACTCTTTAGTTCCTAAAGTCCTGCCCCTAAAACTCCAGTGACTCCCCTCAGCCCACAGCGGGAGTCCTGCCAGAGCAGTGAATAACTCTGTCTTCTCCATGCAGGCCAGTGTGACTTTGGCCCCAACTGCAGATTTTCCCACATGTCAGAGCGAGACCTGCAGGAGCTGAGTATCCAGGTGGAGGGTGCGTTTTGGTCAGGACCAGGGGCTGGGGTGGGGGTGGGCTGCTGGGGGCGTAGGCAAGATCTGAGGCCTGGGAAGCTGCCCTGTGCCTCCTCACCTTCCTGTCTTTTATGGTGACCTTGTGGGGTACCCTGAGGGCTTCTGCGGTGATGTGGTGGGTGTCAGAAACTGCCACCAAACTGCTGAGGCATGAATGGAGAAGGAGCAGGGGAGCTCTGTCTGTGTCCCCTGCTGGGTTTAAAGTGACAGGCATAGCTTCCCAAGAGCCCTGAGGGTGCACCCCAGCCCTGCCTGGGCTCTGCTGCTAACCTGGCATTCATTCACTTACGTACTCCCTCAGTCAGGCAACATATTGAGCCCCTACTGTGCTCTGGCGACAAGGGGATGAAGAGAGCAGCTTGCCTGCCCTCAGGATCCTCAGGCCTCATGGTCCCAGGGAAGAGCAAGTTCAGCTTCCCCTGGAATCTGGCATGTCTGCCTCTGGGAAATTCACTTCTCACTTCTTCAACTGGAAAACAAGGACGTTCCCATTCAAATTGTCTTTATTGATCACTAGTGTGATTGTTTTCCTCTCGCCCCAGGCTGTATCCCAAACTGTCCCTCCAAGACTCTGACGCCATCTCACACCCAGGTGGTTTGAACTCCATCCATTGCTCCATCTTAATTCAGTGAGCAAAGGTTTTTAGAGGACATTTTATGGAAGAAAAATCAGGAAAGCTGAGGCTTCTTCTCGTGCCCAGGGTCAGAGACCTGGCAAGTGGCAGAGACAAGATTCAGATCCTGCTCTGCCCTGTTCTGCAGCCCACACAGCCTCCCTGCACCCAGATTTGAATTCCTCCTGAGGCCCGAGCTCTCTATAGGCATTATCCTGTGTCCAGCTCTAAAAAGCTTAGGAGGTAGTCAGTGTTTCATCTCCAATGGATGGGGAAGCAGAGGGAGGCCCAGAGGGTGGGCCTGGGGAGTTGGCTGCACAGTGGGGACAGGCCAGAGGCTCTGCTCCTGGCCTCCCAGCCTGTGCCCTCCCAGGAAGGTTCCGACTGTGTTGTGGGAGGCTGGGATTCAGGTGGGGGTGAGCGTGCCCTTCACTTGCCTCTGTCTTCCTATCCCCACAGAGGAGAGGCGGGCCAGGGAGTGGCCTCTAGACATAACTGAACTCCCCGAGGGCCATCTGGAGGACTGGCTGGAGAAGAGAGCCAAGCGGCTGAGCTCAGCCCCAAGCAGCAGGTACAGGCCCCATGGGTCCCCTCCTCCCGTGCCCTCCAGGAGCAAGACCCCAGCCAGCTGCCCTGACCTAAAGCTGAACAATCTCCATGAACTGCCCAGGCCTAGGCACCAGATAGGGACTCCCCCTCCCCCAGCAGAGCTCTCCAAGGGAGGGACCATGCGGGGAGCTCTTGGGTCCCCAAGTCCTGGCCAGAGGCACCCGTTTGGAAGTTCCTATTCCTGGGCCTCATCCCCGTGCCTTTGTGGCTCTTCCCTTATTGGAGTCTGTGCTGGTGAAGGGGAGGCCAAGCCTACTTGACTCCACATCACCAGTTCCATTTCCAGAGGGAGGAAGGAGTCTGACTGTGGTTATTGAGTCCCCAGTGTCCCAGTCACTGCTGTGTCCCCTCCAGTGTCCTGCCACATAGGGGAAGTGAGGCTCACAGGAAGGTGAGATGTGCCCAAGGGCACATGGCTGGGGAGAGAAAGAGCTGGGACTACCCAAGTTTGTAAAAACCAGCTTATTGTCATTGTCCCAGGCCTCC
Organism: Miniopterus schreibersii; assembly: GCF_964146895.1. NCBI lineage: Eukaryota > Metazoa > Chordata > Mammalia > Chiroptera > Miniopteridae > Miniopterus > Miniopterus schreibersii. The sequence continues at coordinate 16,381,892 of NC_138122.1, forward strand.
ATGCGGAGGGGGCTACTGCCTGCACCCAGCACTCAGGATGCTCACAAGCAGATGGGGCACCCTCACTTCTTGCATGGGGAACACCCTGGGTCAAAGGCCCTCATGTTTGTGCTGTGTGCTGTCCCAGGCCCTCTTCTTCAAGCCAGGGCTCCTGGGCTCTTTACCAGGTAGAGGAGAGAGAGGAAGGGAAAGGGGCTAAAGGTTGTGCTTGTGAGCTTCCTATGACTTTGTACAAGTTGCCCCACCCTGGACCACCCTGTTTCAGACCCAGTTATCTCTATGGTATGGCTTCATGGGACAGTGGTGTGGCCTGGGCCAAAGGAGCCTGGTTGGACAGTCTATGGCATGAGGCTTTCCCTCCAGGCACTTCCAGAAGGTACAGGTCAAGCTTCTTATCTTCTCTGTGTTCTAATGAAGAGAGCTTCTTAAGCTATTTTAAAATCAACTTTCATTATTTTTTACCTTTGTTTTAAATCTGTGCCCAGTTTTTGTCCCTCCCACATTGAAAATATATAGTACAAAAATGACTCAAATATTGGAGTATGGCATCCTTCCTGCTAGTACTGCCTGAAGTGGTTGTGATTTTCGTCATATGGGCACCCCCCTGGGGGCTGGCCATCGTCATCCAGGGATTTATGTCTTCATCCGGTTGGAGGCCACCCAGAGAGCTCTGGAGGCTTCCCTGCTCTCCCGCTCTGCCCCGCACTGCTCCTTGTATTAGCTACCTGCGTATCCAGCCGCGCTCTGTGCTTGCTAAGCCATGCTCCCTCCCCTGGCTGCTCACCTCCCTGCTGTTTCTGGAATAGATCTGCAACTGGGGGGCCACCCTAGACTCTAGAGAATGTGAACCTTTTCCCCCAGCACCTATCCCTCTGGCCACACTTCCAGGGGACCTGCTTTCCTGGCAACCACTTATTCTCTGTGTCCACCTGCCATCCACCTGCCTCCTGAGGGGTTGGAGCCAAAATAAATTCCTCTCTGGGCAGAGCAGTCTATCCAGCCTTGAGAAAAAAGGGTTGTTTGGAGGGAGATGAACATTTATTATTGCTTTTGCCATCGCTGCCCTCTCCCGCAGGCTGGTCATGTGAAAAATGACACCTGAATCCTGGGCCCAAGAGCTTTGGGCTCTGCTTCTGCAGGGTGGTGGGAGGTGGATTCGAGGCCACCCCACCCTCTTTGGCTGCCTTACTCTGTTCCCCAAGTCTCCTACCCTCAGGGCAGCCCTGGAAACAGGCTCTCTGGATGTCCATAGCAGCCCCTCTGCGTCTCCCACCTCCCCTCTGCTCCTCCAGTTCATCCACACAACAGCCCCGACAAGCTTGTGAACCACATGCTGGCCCAGCCCTTGTTTAAACCCTCCTAGGCTTCCTCCACCTTCCCTGCCATCTCCCTGGCCCGTGGGGATCACCTTCTCACCTCTCCCATCTGGGTCTATGCTATACCACTGGACACTTGGCAGCAGCTTAGCTGTGGTGGGTGTATCTGAGTTAGGGGCACCTCGTGCATGCTGTTTTCCTCGACCTGTAGTTGTATGTCCCCTCCTCCCCCGCGCCTGGCAATGTCAGATACATCCCTCAGGCTCAGCTAAGACATCTCCCCCTCCAGCCCCCAGGCCTCCCGTCGTGGCCCTGAGCTTGCATTGTTGTCATTCGCACCTGGCTCTGGGTGACATGTGGACTGCATGAGAGAACATTTAGGGGAGCAGGGTCCCCAGTCTAGAGGACTATTTCCTAGGTGTTAGTGCTGTGGGCCACTTGTGGGGACTGGTCTGGTAGCCCCTCTTTCCCCTCTGGGTGTCTGTTTCCTCTCCTGGGGCACAGGGCACAGGTGTTTGCCTGGCCTGCCCTTGGCCACTCAGACTTGAGGGCCCTAAACCCACAGGCTGACAGAGCCTTCAGGGTGCGCTGGGCTACCCCTCCTGTAAAAGGGGAAATGGAGGCCCCATGGGGCCCCAGCCCAGTGCATTGTGCCTTGTCCCTCAGCAGACTAACCCTGAGGGACCTGCCAAGAGCAGCTGCGGGAGGCGGGAGGGAGAGGGCGGCAGGAGGGAGAGGCCGGCCTCAGCCAAGCGGACAAATCCCCCAGCGAGGCCTCTGCTTGTCCCTGCCCTCTATTGTTGGCTCTTTAGATTGTGACTTTATCCCTCTTAATCTCCCCCTTCACTCCCCTGTCTGGGCTGGTGCTGCTGTGGCCGCCAGCGTACCTCCTGAAGACTCTCCTTCTGATTAAGACCATGGCTGGGCGAAACCAGAGCTGTTCTTGTCCTTGTGCATGGGACAAACAGGCCAGGAGAGAAGCCACAGTCACGCCACATGTGCAGCTCATTGTCCTCGTGTGCTCTGTGCAGGGCTAGAGGGATACACTTCAGGGGTTCAGGGGCCCATGTGTTTGGGGCCTAGGAATGTGCCAATGTCTGTGAGCACACATGGGGGTGCCCTTCTCCTGGTGGGAGGCCTCAGAGTGCAGGGGCTCTGAGTCCCAGTTGCCCAGAACCTGTCCCATCTTCTAGAAGGTCCAAGGCTCATGGGGAGGGGCTCCCCAAGATCATACCCTATCTGTGGAGAATTGTGGTCACCCCAACCCTGCAGGGAGCCCTGGTTTGGCTGGCAGCTGGGGCTGTCCCTTCCAGCAACTGTGGAGCCTCCCGACTCCCACCCTTCTCTGCAGCTGGGGGAGTTTATGAAATTTCCCCAGTGCCATAAATCATGCTGGGAGCTGCTTTCTGTGCTTTCCAACAATCGGCTGAGCAGGGATTTCCCCGTCCTCTCACAACAGGAGGCCCCAGACGCTATGTCTGGGCTTCCCAAAGTCCTCAAGTAGGCTCTGTTTAGCCTGTCAGGCCCTGAGAGGGACAGGCCGAGTGGGTACAATGAGGCAAACTCCTGGGTCTCCTGCCCCAAGTCCTGTCCAAACCTCTCACAGATGGCTGGCCAGGAGTTGCTAGGGCCTCACCTTCACTGAAAACTGGGCCTGGGGGCGGGGTGAGGTTGGATGCTGCTGGAGCTAAAGCTGGGGGGGGGGGTCTGGAGCCCACGTGTAGGTCACATTCCAGCCACTCAGCCCTTGTCTTCGGACTGTGTCACTCGGGCATGTGACTAACTCCATATACCGCAGTGGCCTCATCTATGAAATGGGGTTTGCATGGCAATTCTTGATGTTTCTCTAGGCCGTGGTGTCTAGCCTGGAATAGCTAGTCAGTCACAGCACTCAGCGCTGCTGTTTGTCATTGGCAAACATTCACTAGGTGGCTTCCCTGTGCCAGGCCCAGCTCTGGGCACTGGGGGACAGATGGACCCCATCCCTAGTCCCTGGTATCTGCCCTCTGAAAGCTCCAATCCCATAGGGGAGACCTGAGCCCCCAGTGAGCTCTCAGAGTGCTCCCTGGAGTGGCAGCCTGAGCAGGGTCAAGTCCAGAAGGATTGGAATGTGGAATAGTTGGTAGGGGCAGGTTGCCTCTGCACCTCAGTCAGCTTCCTTAGGACAGGGCGGCCCCAGACTGGGCACCCAGGGTTGATACTTCAAAGAGGCCCTGGGTTCTCAGGATGTGGTTCCAGGGGTGGTGGACCTTAAGGGGAAGGAGAGTGAGCAGCTTGAGAAATGAGGCTTTAAAAAAAATTTTAGACAGTATTTTGTTTCGGATTTCAAAGGCTTTCATGCTTGTAAAACTTTTCTTGATAAGTATAAGGAAGTTAAAAAAAACACCATACCCATAATTGCACCACTCAGAAGGAACCACTCTTAACATTTTGCTGTCTTCAAGGTTTTTTTTATGCATTTATAGATGTTATATATCTTTAAACAAAAATAGTATCATGCTATATACATTATTTTATAAGCTGCTTTTTCTACTACTCACACAGTACATCATGATACCTTTCCTCATCAGTGCATATAAATCTGTCTCAATTTACACAGGCTGCATAGCATTCTCTGCTGTGGACGTGCATATATATTTAACCAATCCCCCACAGGTGGACATCTAGGTTATTTCTGTTTCTTGTACCTCAATCTCTGCCCACACCCCGCTATTTCCTTGGGTTCATTCCTAGAAGTGAGGTTGCTGGCTCAAAGGGTCTACATGTTTTTAGGCTCTGTCTTCCAGAAAGGTCGACCCTCCACACAGCCGGGGTAGCCGGGAGGGTGAGCTGGGGGAGCACCCCAGCCTTGGCCTGCCTGGGCTGTGCCCCACTCTAATTCTCTACCCTTCTCCTCCTTTCTAGGGCTGAACCCATCAGAGCCACTGTCTTCCAGTACCCAGTGGGCTGGCCACCAGTCCAGGAGCTGCCTCCATCTCTGCGGGCACCCCCCCCTGGGGGGTGGCCCCTGCAGCCCAGCGTCCAGTGGGGCTAGTCCCTCTTCCCACCTGACCCCCACCAGGTCGCTCCCACTTCAGTCACAGTAAAGATAAGGGCTCATACTGGGGATGCTGAGGTCCCTGCCTGCTGTGCCCCACAGAGCCTCTGAAGCTATTAGCTCTGCCTGGCCTGGCCTTGCTGAAGCCCAGGAGTTCCCCCACCAGGTGAAGCCCTGGCCCTGGCTCTGTGCCACTCAGCTTCACCCTCCCTCCCTCATGGGCCATCTTGAGAGCATGGGTGAGAAAACTTCCTGCTGGATGTTTATAAAGAAAGTATGTCACTATGATGATATGGCTACGCTTCCCCCTTGCCGGGTGCCCTCAGCTCCGGGCTCTGGCCCCTGGTCAGAGGATGGGCAGGACTGGAGTGATAGGAGGTCTTCTCCAGGGTGACAGTGCTTGCTGCCCTTCTCCCTTGGGGGCCAGAAGAGGGTGGCCAGTGTGGCTGTTATCACCCATTTGAGAAGTAGCTCCAGATCTGGGGAGAGGAGCTAAAGGACTCGGTCTGCCATTCCCAGTCCCCACATCTGCCCGTGCTGAGCTGGTGCCTGAGCGTGAGATGGCACAACTGGGGCAGGGATGGAAGCTGGGTCTCCAGCCTCTTCAGTGTAGAGAAATGGGGCAAGACAGGCCCTGGGCTTGAAACAGTGGCCTAGGCAAGCTTCCTGGCATGGACATGAGTGCTTCCAAGGCTTCTGCCCTAGAGGAGCCTCTGGCCAGTGGGAAGGTGACAGGCTGATCAGGCAATATGGAGCCTCTAGGCCCCTCTGTTTCCTTCTTCAACTGTACTCCAGTTCTAAATTCTGTGCTGGGGTGGTAGTGGGCAATGTAGCCCTCAGGCTACTGGGCCTCTTGTGGGGTGACTGCAGGGCCACCTCAGTTGCCCCATCCTCCAAAAGCTTCAGCACGTCCTGAAAATCCTATTGATGGGGGAACTGAGGCCAAATCTGGGGACTCTTTGAGCCTTGGGCTCTCATCTGTGAAATAGGCTGGTTCTTGGCCCCAGTGGGTATGTGAAGAAGGGCTGGATTTAAGTCTAAGGAAGGTGAGAAGGCCCCTGGCCCTCTCAGCCAATGCCAAGGAGTAGAGCCCAGGAGACCCTTGCCTCATGCCCCCCCACCCCCAAAGAGTCTTTCTGTCCCACCTCCAGCACCCTGCCTATGGCCCAAACCTCAGGGACCAGGGTCCGGCTAGCTGTGTGGCCCTGGGCACAGGGTGCCCCTTCCTGCCTAAGGGGCCACAGCAGCTACTGGGCCCTGTACAAACTCCTCCTTAATTTCCCAGGAGCCCCTGGACAGTGGCGAGAGTTAGTGCTACATACAGGCCAGGGTGGGGCAGGGGCAGGGTACAGGCAGGGCTGGAGGCCGTCCTCAGAGCCACCACCAGGCCCTCCACAGCTGGGCCACGGCTCCATGCAAGGGCGGGTGGGGTGGGGTCGCTGGATGTCCAGGCCCCGATATACACGAAGTGGTGGTGGCTCAGGGAGCGGCTGAGGGAGAGGACTGCAGGCGGTGGTGGGTGTGGAGGGGCCCCCATGCACCACGTGCGCCAGATGAGGTGCCCAGGCGGTGCCTATTTCATGCCGCTGCGCAGCACCTGGTTGGCCGCGATGAGCATGACACTGATGATGAAGGCGATGGCGAAGGCGCAGATCAGACTCTTGCGCACGCATGTCTGGCGGATCTGCTGATTGGAGCAGGCTGTGGCCGCCCACCAGGGAGCATCAAAGAGAGAGGGGACAGCAGAGTGATGGAACCAGGAGCCTTCTGCATTTCTACACAGGGACATGGGACACGAGGCAGGGCAGGCAAGGAGACTCCAGCCCCCCTCTGCAAACCCCTGGTTCCTTCCCTGCTCAAGCAGTTGGCCCGCGGGGGAGGGGGGAGGCAGGGGCCAGTTACTCACTCTCTACATCCACGGGGCACTCCTCAGCCGTGCCCAGGTGGCTCTCTTCCTCCGTCATGATAATGTTCTCGATGTCCTTCATGGACAGGTGCTCACAGAAGGTGTCGTAGAGCAGCCGCTTCAGCTCATCCACAGTCAGCTTCTGCATGTCACACTTGGGTGGGAGGAGACAGTGCTCTGGACACCACAGTCCCCACCCAGCGCCTGCAGCCACACAAGCCAGGGACAGGCCTCCAGATTCTGGGAGGCTGGAAACCACTCTCCATTTCTCAAGTCCTTGACCAACACCAGCCTCCCCCAGGGAGCCCATGACCCTCTGGGAGATAAGATGCCCAGTGGACAGAAGGCTGAAGTGGTCATTCCCCCTTTACAGAATGGGCCTGGCCATTCACTGGTCTCAGTATGGCCCTTCACAGTGTACACAGCCCTGGGTCCCAGCCAGTACACAGCATACCTTCCAGAAGACAGTGTCAAAGTCAGTGCCAAGGAACCTCTCTGGGATCCCCGAGGTGGAGAGCTTGGGTCCCAGGAGGGTCACAAACTCCTCAAAGTCCACTTGGCCATCACCTAGAGTGGTCACAGGTCCAATCAGCAGGGTTAGCCTGCAACTGTCTGACCTCAGGCAGGTCCCCTCCAAGCCTTCTCAATTTTAGGGGCACTTAATGTGCCAAGCTCTAGGTGATGCTGAAGTTAAGTGTGAAGAGGCTCCATTGGCGAGGTGGAGGTGGCGTGCAGAAGGTGTGCCCTGAGCACGTGGGAGACGCTCAGTTTCACTTGGCTTCCCAGGGCCCTGCTGCTGTCCCAGGGTAGGTTTGGGGCCTGACATTCCCCCACCACACAGACAGGAAAGGAAGCTCAGGAGGGGGGACCACCTGCCCAGGCCACCACCTTCTCTCTGGGTGGAGTATGGGGCATAGGGGGATGAGAGGAGGGGACTGGGCATTAATGGTCCTTATGAGTTTTTCCATAATAAAATGCCAGGTGGCAAATACAGCTAAATTATTTCTTATTTTGAATGGTGAGACCTGGGGTATTTAGTATATACTTCTTTCTACTTTTCTGTACTTTAAAATTTTCTCAGAATACAGACCAAGATAGGTAGAGTCTCTGACCTCTGGGCATGGTTGGGGCTGTCACACTCTGGCCACGATTCTCCAGGCTAGGAAATGGGGCCAGACCTGGCTATAAACTGCCAGGGGCTTGGGAATGAATGGTAGTGGAGGGCGTGAGAGTCCCCAGTGGCTCATGCCCCAGACCCAACCCCCCCCAGGTGAAGGGTGAGGAATCACACGGGGCAGCGCTCACCGTCCATGTCCAGTCGCTGGATGATAACTTCCAGCTCTACCTCATTGGGCATGTAGCCCAGGGAGCGCATGGCTGTGCCCAGCTCCTGCTTGGAGATGAAGCCATTGCCGTCTCTGTCAAAGACTTTGAAGGCCTCTCGGATCTCTGTGGGGGGGAACAGAGCAGGTTGAGACTTCACTCCTGTTCCTGACACCCTGCTTCCCAGACCACAAGAATCCCCAAATCTGCAGCCCGAGCCTGCAGGTCTGGTCAGACAATTGGCAGGTGGCCCAGGAGTCCGCAATAGCGCTGCTTCTGGGAGCTCAGGGCAGAGCAAGCAGCAGAGAGGTGTGCCCAGGCCCTCAGCAGTGTGAGACCGTCCCCAGGGTCTCAGTCTCAGTGTGCCAGGCTCCCACAGCCTCTCCAGGCATACAACGACCCCGTGTGGCAGGAATCATGGGTCCCATTGTCCGGGGAGGAAGCAAGGCAGCCAGTGGCTTCCCTGCCCACCTCACTCTCCTTTCATCCCCACTCTCCCACTCTCCCTTTCCCCACCCCACCCCACCCCACCCTGCTCAGCTGGTTAACACTGGCCAACAGTCTAATGGCAGGCACGTGAGGCAGCTGTGCTGGCTAACGGCTCAGGGCAGGCTGCCTTGGGAGCCCAAGGTTTGGGGGAGAGGGGAGGCCAGATGGAAGGGGTCCAGGAGGCCCACCCAGCTCAGATGTGGGGGTTGCTCCTTCCACTCCAATATACAGAGGGGTAGACAGGCCTGAGGCCCTGGGTGACTCAGGGGTGGGGAGCAATGCAGCAGGCTGGGAGCCTGAGGATAAGCAACCCAATGGGTGACCTTGGGTGAGCCTCAGACTTGCCCATAGTAAAATGAGTGGTAATGATGTCAGGACAACAGGGTTTTACCAAGGACATCCAGGAACTGTTGAGGGTCCTAACCTTCCCAACTCTACCTCTGTTTCTCTGCCAGCTGTCCTGTCCCTTCATTGTTACCCAGTCCAAGAAGGGCCCTAAGGAGCATTTTCCTTTGGGGGAGAGCAAATCTCATTCCATTCACACCCTCTCTGCTCCAACTCCCTGAAGTCTCCTTGTTCAGTTCACCTGCCAGCCTCCTGGCCTTTGCTTAAGTTATTTCCCTGGGTGGGACTTCAGCAGGCAAAGGTGACCTCAGGTGTGTGTGTGCGCACACACGCATGCACGCGTGCACGCACAGTGTCCATGGGCACATATCGAGTAGAGACAGATGCAATGCCTTCATGCTGCAGACCTCGAAAATGAGGCCTAAAGTCAGTGTGAGGTCAGGGCTATTTCTGGTGAGGCCAGGAGTTAGGCTGGCCTGGGCCTGGCCTTAGGGGTCTGTGAACCCCTAAAACTGATGGTGGGATCCTACACGTGTGGTCACCCCCTGATCCTGCTGGTCCCACTATAGCTCAGAGAGGGTAGTTGCATGTCCCAGGCTACACAGCAAGGTGGCTTGAACCGAGGCCCCAAGCTTCATCAGGTTTTTCCCACCTGGTGTTTGCACCCAAGACCTAGAGGTCAGACTAGCTGACATGCAGGCCAAGACAGAAACAGTGAGCCACACCTGAGTTGCCCCCAGATCCTCTGACTCTGAACCTTTCCCTTACCCATCCCAGGAAGGACCTGATAATCTGCAAGAGAGCAGCTGGGATGGGAGATTTGGGCAAGGTCCAGGGGTTTCTGTGAACTCTGGACTCTGGCAGCTTTAGGCCATCTCCCATCTAGAGGTTTCCTGACCCACTAAGAAGTGGTGATCTCCCCATCCCCAGAGGTATGTGAGCAGAGGCCTGACAGTTATGGAGACTCACCTGGGAGTCTGCTAGAGATGAAGGTACTGGCCATGCAACCAGGCACCCCCTCCGTCTCCTCTTGCCCCATACACACACTTAGGTCTCTGGCTGGCACTGCTGCCTTCCTGACCCAGCCACAGGTTCTGCCCACCTCGGGTGTCCTGGACTCCAGGCCTAGGGGCCCTTTCAGTCCTGTGGGCACCAGGGTTGCTCCAGCTCCAGGCCTCTGAACACGCGGCTCCTTTTGCCTGGAATGTTCTTCCCTCCCATGGTGCGCTCTGATGCACCCCTGGCTCCCAGCATGGATGTGTCATCTCCCTGGTGCCCTCCCTGCCTCGCGGCTGACTCTGGCCGTCCTCTGGGCTCCCACTCTTCCCCTCTCCTTGCACTGACTACATTGGATTGTGAACTACAAGTGCCATGAGAGCAGGGACCAGGTCGGTCTTGTTCATGGCTGTGTCCCCATTACCTGGATCAGTGCCTGTCATTAAAGCATAAACGTTTGCTATATTAATGGCTAACTGGTTTGGGGAACCCACCCATCTGAAGCATACAGAGAAAGGAGCTGAACAGAAGTTCTTGCACCTCCTGGTGTGAGGTCATCACTTAGAGATCTAAGGGTCGGATTGCAAAACCCTGAACCCCCAGTGGGGCTGCAATAGGTGCTGCCCCCCTCCCCTGCAATGAGCTGGGGTCCAGACAGTCCCTCCCACCCTGGAAGGGGCTAGGTGTGGCTCCCAGAGCCCAGGGCTGCTGCAATGGGAGGCCCTGACCCCCTTCTGGAAACCCTGAGGAAATGCCCTGGGCTGGGCAGAAGATAGTGGAGGTCAGGCGAATCATGGGGTATGTGGGCAGGCGACAGGCCTGGAGGCAACTCATGGGCCCCACAGCCATTTCTCAGGCAGGACCAACCTCCTAAGATCACTAGATAAATTGAAACACTGCCACCTCCATGTCCATGTGTCCCTTCCGCCGCCCTCCCTGGCCTATCCAGCTCAACACCTCAGGTTTGCCTCTGTACCTTTGTCCATGTTAAGAGCCCTGCCCCAGCCCCAGTGACTCCTAAGGCCAAGTTTAGGGACCACCTTCTCAGCCATAGAGTCAACTCTAAGTCATACAGACTCAGGTTCAAATCCCAGCTCTCCTACATCCTGGCTGAGTGACCTTGGCTGGTGTTTGCTCACCTGTCCAATGGGGCCACGGGGATGACTAAATATGAAAATCAAGCATGTAAGTGCTTGATGGTGCCGGGCTTGGCTCAGAACAGGACATTACAAATCAGAACATCATAGATGGTAGAGCCGGAAGGAGAGGGAGGACTGTGTGAGCTCTGGACAGCAAACTGGCCTTCCTGTTGGCTGGTGCCAGGACTTGAAGTCTGGGGGCTTGGACTTGAAGTCTAGCTCTGCCACTCAGCAGCTGAATGACCTGGGCAAAGCAGTTCCCTCTCTGAGCATCAAGTGCTTCATCTGTGAAATGGGAATGTGACTCTGCCCCATCACCGAGGCCTGGATCTGCTGGGGGCTCCCTGAGTGGGGTGGGTGTCACGTCTTCCCTGTTGCTGCTGCTGCCATCAGCATATCCCAGCCGGATGCATTTCCCCGAAAGCCTTGCTCTGTTCCTGCCTGCCGCATGAGGCTGGAGAAAACCTGCTGTGCTCCATCTTGGCATGGGGACGCCTGGCCCGGGAAAGGGCTGGCAGAGCCTCCGGGTTTCCAGGCCCACACTGTCCCCCACCTAGTGCCTTCAGCCTGACATCCCCAATCTCTCATGGGCCTGTGGAGCTGTCAGGGCCTGAGTCCCCAAGAGGTTCCAGGGTACACCAACACTCTGTCAGGGAGTCGGAATCCAGAGAGGGGGTGCATAGGCTAGAGGTCACCGTGGGGGTAGAGCAGTGTCTGTCCTCTGCAGCAACTGGCACTCTCCCGAGACATTGGCCCTGCGCCCCATCACTCTGGCCTCCCTGAGTTTCTGGCCCACACAGAGGCAGCCGCTGGGCTTGCAGGAAAGGGGCAGGAATGGGACTCTCCTACTCCCCATTCTCTGAATGTCCCTATTTGGCTACTCTCAATGCAGGCTCCACTGTCCCACTGGATGGGCCAAGTGCCAACCTCAGAACCCTGCCCCAGTGTCTGCCTGTCTGTTTCCTTCCTCTTTCTCTGGCCAGAGAGGCCAGGGCTGCAGCCTACAGCTGCCCCATTCCCACCCTCAGGTGCTCAAGTCCGTCGATGCCACTGGGGCCAAGCTCAGTGCTCTTGCAGGTCTGGGGTCTCTGCTAGGTGTGTATGTCAGGAAGAAGGTACAGGGAGAATCTGGGAGGGCCTCTCAACGGGGGACAGGTGGTCCCAGGCCAGCTCTGCCTAGGCACATCTACCCTGCCAACTGCCATCCATGGTTCCCCAGGCACAGGGTACCAGTGCCACATGAGGCTGGAGGAAGCCTCCTCCCTTGCCCCTGCACTGCCTGCCCTGTGCCCAGGTGCCTCTGCCAGACAGACCTTCAAGGCCCCTTCTACCCTGCCCCTCCCCCAGCCTGACTTTCTGGCCAGGCCCCCTGCTCACCTGCATCCCTGCCTCTTGAGCCTTCACCGATCTCTCTACACTCCAAACTCTTACCCTGCAGGGCCCCCTCCTTGGCCTTCCCTACTGCTGCGCCTGTCCAGCCCCCACTGTGCAAGTCAGCGCCCCCCCGGCCCGCACTGAGCACTTCCATCGCATCCTCTGTCACCAGCAGCCCTGGGGAGGGGCAATGCCAACCCCCTTTTACAAATGGAGAAACTGAGGAAAAACAAGCAACCGACTGCCTGAGGTCACTCCATGAGACAAGGGTGCAGAGACTCGAACCCCGTGCTGCCTGGCTAGAAAGCCCTTAACCCTGAGCTCTCCACCTCTCCTCCTGGTTCTCCTCCCCCTCAGACTAGCCACCCCCTGGATTTCTGCGGCAGGCACGCACGAACTGTCTGCAGCATTTCATCCCAAGCTGCCAGGCTCCCTCTTCTCGGCACATGTGGCTCCCCACTATGGGCATCCTCCCAGAAAAGGGCCTGGATGTTACCCAGACTGCCCTGGGGCAGAAGCACTAACAGGCCCTGGGGAGGTGGAGGGGGCAGAGGGGGAATCTGTGCTAGCAACGGTCACCCTGTCTACACAGCCCTGGCACTCAAGGATCACTGGGGCCTGCGGAGACTTGGTCTCCCGGAAGGCAGGCTTTCAGGACGCCTGCAGCCAAGAACGGGGTCAGTCATGGAGGACTTCTTGCCCTCGTCTGTAGCTGCCCATGGGTCGGGAGATGGGCTGGGGCCACCTAGGCATCTGCTTGCTCCACAACCCCTCCCTGCCCACACCAGAGAGGGCCTTGCCCTTCAGATGCCCCCCCGCCCAGTGCCAGGCCCCTCTGCTCCTCAGCGCCCAGCAGAAGAGGACAGGAGAGAAGCAGGGAGGGCGTTTGGTGTGGCTGGTGACTAACGCTCCTGGGCTCCTGCCAGTGTGGCCGCCAGGCAGCCCAAGGGGAGGCGGCGGCCTCCTCACCCCTGCACTGCCTGCCGTGTGCCCCGCTCACCCCTGCATCTTAGGCTCCTCTCAGCTTCTCCCGTTCCTTGGGGGTCTTCATTTCAGGGCTGGAAGGTTGGGAGAAGTGGGACTCAGTGATGCCCGAAGCAGGGCTGCCCGGGTCACTGTGGGGTGATGGGAGCAAGAGGAGGGAATGAGGTGGAAGCTGCCTGGCCTGTGGCAGGGCAATGTTAACCCCTGCCTCAGGGGCCAGGAGGGAGGAATGGAGGAGAAGGGGACACTGGCAGGAGGTTTGAGGTGGCCCAGGGCAGGAGGAGACAATATTAAGGAAGAGACAGCTTATGCCCCATCCCCTGCCCTCTCGCTCCTCATGCCCCCTCCTTGTCCCAGGCCCTGGATGAGGCTCTGGTTCCTGAGCTTCGGCCCAAACGGCAGGGATTTGAGTTTGGGGGCTCAAGGCCAGAGACCCAGAAGCAGCACACATCATCTGTCCTGCCCGCATCAGACACCAGACCCTGTTTTCATGGCTCTCCTGGCCTCTGGGAGCTTTTGGGGGGACTTGGTGAGGAGCAGGTGGCTCAAAGCCTGTGGGGCAGTTGCCTGCTCCCTCTTGATCTTCCCCTTAAGCCAGTTGGACTCCCCCAAGATCTGGCCCCTCCAAAGCTTGGGGATAAGAGAGGGCCTCTCTCCATGCCTTCCCCTGCGCTCCTACCATCATCCTTGACTGCGCTCGTGTCTTGGCTTCAACCTTCCCCCAGGCCCTGATGCGCCCCAGATCTCAGAGACCCCTGGACCCAAGATACCCAAAAAGAGGCCCAGCCTCTGTGTGATCTCAGCCCCTCCCCCAACACCAGACAAGAAGATCCCAGGGGGCCAAATCTCCCATCAGCCCAGAGCCCCCCACTCCACTCCATATGGGGCCCCACGAGGCGTCTGGCGAGGGAAAGCCTGAGCACCTGCCCACATCCCAGTAGGGAAAGAGCTCCCAGGCCCTAGGGGTCTCACTGCTCCCCGGAACCCTCCATCCAGAGACCACAGCCCCTGCCCTCTGCTCCACTCTCACCCAGACCGCGGCCCGAAGTCCCCACTCATGTCCAGAGGCAGGGGGACGGGGTAGGGGTAGGCGGTGGAGGGGAGGGCAGGTTTGGGTCTCTGCCTCCCTGCCTTTCCTTTTCCAGGCTTCGTTATCACGACCAAGCCGCCGAATCCGGCCACTTGTTGTCGCCGCCACCTCCCCGGCCGCCTTTCCCGAGCTCGGGGCTGGGGGTCCCCGCAGGGCTGTGCGGAAGAAGCTAAGGCCGCGGGAGGGGCTGGGGGCAGCCCCGCAGTCAGCAAGCAGGGCAGCCGCCCTCTCCCCTTCGCCGGCTGCCCGAGCAGATTGGATTTTAAAAGCTACACGAGTGGAATGTCAATGCGAGTGCGGAGCCGCGGGCTGGCGCCGCGGCGGGGTCGGGACGCGGGCGCTCGGCGGGGCCGGCCCGGGGCGCAGCCCGGACCCCTACCCCAACCTGTCGCGTTGTCGCACCGTCACCGCGGACTGCGCGGGCCCGTGACCCCGCTGCGGGACCCAGCAAGTTTCCGCAGCGCTGGGGACCACGCGGGCAGGGGCTGCGCCGCCCCTCCGCCTTGGCGACCCTCAGCGCGGCGCCCGGGGGTGCGAGCCGGCCCGGCCTCCACGCGCAGCTGCCCGCTGGAGCGCCCACCTGGCAGCAGGCACCTGCGGACAGCCCCGCGCCCCCCGCGCCCCTAGCTCGCGCTTCACCTGGGCGCACAGGTAGGAGGGCCCGCGGGCGGGGGTCCCCGCGGGGTACTCACCCTCCAGCTCATCCTCGGGGATGTCCACGGGGCGCTGCTCCGACAGCAGGTTGGGCACGGTGTAGATGCCCCGGTACATCAACGCCGCCGTCACCGGGTGGAACGGCATTTTGGAGGCTCCGCGCCCGCCCGCCCGCCGCCGCAAACTTTGAGGTCGGGGCTCATGGGCCGGCGGCGGCCCGGGGGGCGGCTGGAGCGGCGGGGCGCGCAGCTGTGGCGGGCGGCTCGGCGGAGGCAGCAACGGCCGGGCGAGTGGACCCGTCCGGGCGCCTAGAGCCCCCGCGCCCCAGGCCGCGGGTCCATGCCGCCCCCTCCCTCGTTGGGCTCCCGGCCGGGGCCTCGCAGGGGCGGCGGGGGCGGCGCCACTCGGGCCTCTCCGCTCGGACGGCCGCGCGCTGCGCCTGCCGCGCCCGCTCCTCGGCACCCCGCGCTCCGCGCCGCTCGCCTCCCGCTCGCCGCCGGCCCGCGCGGCCCCCGGCCCGCCGCTCAGGCTCCGCCGCCTCCCCGGCGCGCTCGCTCGTTCGCCCGGAGCCCGGCTGGCTGCGCTCCCGCCTCCCCGCCCCCCGCCGCCCGCCCCTCCGCGCCGCCCGCCCCCTCCCGCCGCGGGCCCCTGCGGGGCCGCCCCGAGCCCGCCGGGGGTTCCTGCTCCCCTTACCCCGGGTTCCCCTTTCTCGCTGCGGAGGATCCCTCGCCCCCCACCGCAGTCCCTAGGACCCCGGTGGGGTGGGGCCCTTTCTTCCTGCCCCTTGGCTCGCCCCCAAACCGTTGGAACTGAGAGCAGGGAACTGAGGTGCAGAGACCTGGCAATGAGGTGAGGCGGGCTCCAGGCGGCCGTGTCCTCGAGGGGAATTACACAGTGTCGGTGCCGGAGAGGCGCTGAGGTAGGGAAACTGAGGCTGAGAGACAAGGGCGTTGAGCAAGGTCATGAAGCAGGGCAGCAGGCAGGAGCCGGGCCGGGTCTGGGGCAGGCTCCCCTGCCCTGTGGCTGAGACTTCCTAGCGGACACGCCGCCCCCCCAACCCACCCACCAGTAGAGCCTCGGTCCTTGGCTCCTTCCCAAGCCTCCACCCCTCAGCCTGCAGAGGAGGAGGCAGGGTCTGTCTCATGGCCCAGGGGATACTGAGGGACAGAGAAGTGGCTGGGTGTCTGCAGGGACTGGGGTAAGGACCTGTCAGTTCACATGGCTGCAGGTTAGACCTAATGCGTGTGCAGGGCATGTGTGCACCTCAGGATGAGGTGGCAGGTGTTCACGGGAACAGCATGTGTGTGCATATATCTTTTATCCACAAGGGTGCTTACAAGTGTTTGCAAGTCCACATGCAGATGGACGTGGGTCAGAAGTGTTTGGACACCTGTATGTGCCAGGGTTGTGAGCTGGCAGGGGAAGGGAGGACAGGAGCTGGTTGGCAGAAGCCTGGGTGGGTGGGGGGGCAGGGCGCAGACCTTGGGCTGGAAGTGGCATGGGCATGTGTGCACAGATGTGAGTATATATTTAGGGGGGAGGGAATGACCCTCTGGCTTTGCTGTGGCCCCAGCTGTGGGCCCTGCCCCTGGAGGCTCCATCGGAACCACCTCCCTGCCCCCTTTGGTCCAATCAGCCAATGGCCCCAGCGGGAAAGCAGATTGTCACAGCCCTGCCTGAACCTGCCCTTCCCAAGTTGATTACATTTTTCTGCTTGTTTCTGCTTTTGTCGCTGATTAATCACAGCCCTGTTTTAGGGCCTGGGGAGAGGGGGCTCAGGGAGAGATGCCAGGCCTGGCTGAGCTAAGCTGGGCTAGACCTGGACCCCAGCACTTCTTTGGCACGACCCTGGAGGGGACTCCCAACAGCATCTGAAACCCGCAGAGAAGTCAGGAAGGACCCCAGCTATTTGTCTGTCTCCCCAGCCTCTGTGGGCTAGTCGGGTGCCCATTAGGACCTGTGTCTGGGGAAATAGAGGCTCCAGGAAAGCCCGCACCTGAAGCCCCCCTCATCCAGCTGTTCCCTTGTCTGACATCCCACCACTGGAGCTGAGTGCTTTGAGCTCCCTCAGGTCTTCTGGTGGAGCCGGGGAGTGGAGATATAAGAATTCAGAACTCAGAGCCAGACACACCTGAGGCTCCTGCATCTACCACCTCTTTGCTGCGGGAACATAGTCCTTTCCCTTAACCTCCTAGGGCCTCAGTTTCCTACTTGTGAAGTGAAGGTGGCAATGATACCTCCCAGGCAGTGGTGGGGATGAAGCGATATGACATATGAGAGGTGCCTGACAGTGCCTCCCTGTACCTCTTGGGAATTTCCTATTAGCATGAAAATCCCCCCGAGAAATATGAATTAATAATAATTATAGCTGCCACATATTGATTGAGAGTGTGAGCTGCTGCAGCTCACTCCTGTGGCATTTACTGAGGGGCCAGGCTGCACCAGCCCAGGCCAGCCGGTTCTAAATCAGGTCCCCTGCACCAAGGGAGGGTGGGCTGGAGCCTGCCGAGGGGCTGGTGGGAAACCCAGATCCTGGTGACTCCCAGAGGGGCTGCTGCAGAGCGTGTTAGTACTCGCCTGATGGAGGGGCATCTTCTGCTATGTCTCCTGCTGCTCCCAGCCTTGCTGCCCAGGTGGAGAATTTTCAAACGATGGTGCGGAAACAGTCCCTGAGATAAATCAAATAAAAATCAAGTGGGTGGGCTTACTTACATGGCCAGGCCCTGCAGGTCTGACACAAGCCCCCTCCGGACTTCAGCCTTGGTCTGTGGTCAAGGGGCCGGGCTGTCTACCTTGTGACCGGGCTGCTGTCTGGCTCCAGCAGGCCAAAGAGACAGGGGATGATAGCCCCAAGACTGTAGTGTACCCCACTGCTAGGGCCATCTCTGAAACCCCAGTCCCCTGGTGGCTCAGGCTAGTCCCTGTCCTCTCCCCTGGTGCAGAGCCAAAGCCCAGAGCTGGCTGTGGGCCCAGGGAGCTTCCATATGCCACCAGCTACACCTGCTCCTCTTACTCAGGTGCATACATGGGCTACACCTGGGCTGTGCATGTAACCTGCTAAGTTCTCTGAACCTCTGAAGGCAGTTTGGCCTTGCCCCCATTCATGGGCGGGGGCACTGAAGGGCCCAAGTAAGTCATGCAGCCGTATGAGGCAGAGCTGGGGGTTCAAGGCCAAGGTGGGAGCAAGCCCTGAGCCATGCTGATCTCTTCCTGCCCTTTCAGGCTCAGAGGAATGCTGCCTCCTCTGGGAACTATTGTCAACCTCCTGGCCCTCTACGATTGTGCATCTTGGGCCACTGGGCAGTCCTGGGTGCCAAGTCTTTTGAGCAAGCCAGGGTGGGAGTCAGAGGACGAGAGGGAGCTGCGGTACCTGGGGCTCACCCAGCAAGTGCCAGGGGGCTGCACAGTGTGGCTGAGGCTGCAGCTCGCTGTCTGCTGAAGGGCAGCAGAGAACGGTGCGGGCAATTTTTACAAAGGACATGAAGACAGGGCTTGAAAAGTCTCTGCCACAAGCAGTAAGAGTTCTGCCTAGAGAACCCAGAGCTGGCCGTATGACCTTGGGTGTCTACACTCACCTTTCTGCGCCTCGGCTTACCTGTTAAGTAGGAACACATCTAACCCCCGGAGTGAACACTTAGATCCTACACGTGAGTGCTCAGTGCATGGAGACGGTGGTTCTTATTATGAGTCAAGGGAAGCTCCAGGAGGAGCCAGGTGGGCAGAAGCTCGGAAGTGAGGACCACCCTCAGCTCTGGAGGGCAGGGTCTACCCTGCATTCCCCAGACCCTGAACCTAGCACAGGAATGGGCTGGGCTTGGGAAGGGAGCAGGGGCTGGATGAACATCTTCTTAATGAATGAATGAGAGAGAGAATGAATGAGAGAGAGAATGAATGAGAGAATGAATGAGAGAGAGAATGAATGAATGAATGAATGAATGAATGAATGAATGAATGAATGAATGAATGAATGATCATCCACTTGCCTTCGGCATTGCAGCCCCATCCTCTCCTCTGCGCGTTTCAGGGGAACAGATGGAGTGATTGCAAGGTGTGAATCATGTCTCTCGCTCCCCGATCTGGGGAAGGTGTTGCTGCCATCACACTGCACTCCCTGGGGTTTCACCAGGAGACTTGGGGTCCCTCCTGAGAAGGGTCTCCACAGACCTCACCCGCTAGTACTTGGCTCAGGGTGCTGGAGACCCTGGGAGAGGTAACCCACCTGTGACTCTGGGAGAATCCACCAAGGGGCAAGGAGGCTGGGAGAAAGGAATGGGGACCATCTTGTCCGGGGGCTGATCCCAGAGACTGGAGCCCGATCCTGTCAAAACCAGTGTGCCCCCCACCCTCCCTGGCCCGGAGACTGCTGCTCTGAGGCCGGCACTCTCTCCCCACTCGTGTTCAGCACCAGGGAGAGCTCCTGGCAGAGCGCAGGGCCCTGCAGAGCAGGGTGAATTTATTGAGGGACTCGCAGAGCCTGATGAGGCAATAAATGAGCCCATTGTCCAGAGGAGAAAATCAAAATGGAGGGAGGGCAAGCTCCAGGTTCAAGGTCATGCCAGGACTGTTGACCATAGCCCTGCCTGAGCTGGGGGGCTGCTGGGGGTCGCAGGAGGTAAATAGGGTGAGGGAGGGGTGTCCAGGGAGGGCAGAGGCCCTGGCCTTTGCTCCTTGCCTAGGGAACAGTATTGTTCCAAGGACCTGCTGGGGACAGTGTCTGGAGATGAATAAAATATTCATCGTCTGGGCAAACTCACACAGTCACTTGATGAATAATGGAATTTATAGACTTGCAGAGGCAGACCCGGCCGGGAGGGGGTGTAGGCCTGATCCCAGAGGCCCTTGTCTGCTCTGATCTTGCTCTGCCCTGGGCACCCCCCCCGAGCCTTTTGATGACAGGGATAGACAGGACAGAGCAGGTGATGGAGAAAATGGGACGAAGGGAACAGGTCCTTGAATGTGTTGCTCTTTAACAAGCAACTTGGTGATGGAGAAAGAACGCTGGACTCAGAGTCCAGTGTGGCTGGAATGAACCCTGTCTTCTGTTACCAGCTCTGTGCCCTGAGTGTGGCACCTGTCCTGCCTCAGTTTCCTCCCCTGTAAAATGGGGCTGATGGTGCCACCACACAGCCAGAGTTGCTGCGAGGATCTGATGAGATGACAAAGGTGACAGCGCCTGGTGCCACTGTCCCTAGAACACACAGTGCTCACACCTGTTGCTGAGGCTGGACCTTTAGATCCTCCTTCTCCAGTCCCCAGACTCTCCTGAGCCCAGGAGTGGTCTAGAAGGCAGAGGGAGACATGGCCACAGGAGCAGAGAAGCTTCTATCCCTCAGGGCAGGGTTTGTCAATAAGTGCAAAAACCCAGCAGGGGACTCACCCAGGACACCCCCATCCCACAGAGTTTGCTCTCACCCGGCTGGGCTGGGACCTGGGCCTGGGCCTGGGCATTTTTAAAAAGCTCTCCAGCAGCTTTTAAGGTGCAGCCAGGGTTAGAACCACTGCTCCAAAGGCAGAAGGCCTGGTGGGGAAAACTGAGTCTGGGCAAAGTAAGAGGATTTTAAGTATGTCTCACCCAAAAAATGACAGATCCCTCTCTCTGGGCCTCTCTGGGCCTCGGTCTCCCCTTGTGAGTAGAAACCTATCCCCAGGGCATGGCCAGGCTGCTGGCTGGGAGGGAGATCGCGGGTACTGAGGGCCCAGTGCCTGCTCCAGGCCCACTTCCTGAGTGACAGCTGTGGCAGCTGGCAGGAGACGAGGTGCGAGGCAGCTCCTAATTGCTTTGGGCTCCCAGAGCCCTGCCTGTCTGTTGCCTCTGACTAGATGCTCCACCAACCTGCCTGCGGCGGTTGCTCTTCCCAGAAGAGGCCCTATCTTGCCTGGCCTATGACGGTGGTGGGGGAGGAGTTGCCTCTCCCTGCAGGGTCTCACCACCCTGATCAGGGTAAGACTGGGGCCCTGAAGTCCCCGAGGGGCCTGTCTCCTTCTCTCTGTACCTCTCTGGTGACACTAGGGACTGTGTGTCAGCTTCCACTTGATCAAAGAGCTGCACAGGAACTGAGTGCACAGACCCTATGAGTGGGCTCTGCAACCTCACTTGGCACACCCACCAGGGGGCACAAGCATGTCCTCTGGGGTCAAACCCAAGAGGAAAACTGTGTGACCTTGGGCAAGTCATTGAAACTTGGAGGTTGGTGCCTCACCTGGGAATGAGGGCACCTGTTTGTCAGGACCGCACAGAAAGAGGAAGGACGCCATGTCTCCAAGGGATCCTCGTCGTTCCTTGGACCAGAATCCCTTAGCATACTCCTGGGGCTGAGTTTTCAGGTTGGTGCCTCCCTCCCTGTCTCTAGCTGCCCACCACCCCTCAAATTCTTTCTTAGGAGAGCCAAATTATTTACCTGGCTTCAGTCATCTAGCCCAACACTTACCCTTCCCTGTGCTTGAGCTGCTGCCACCACCTGCTGCCAGGTGGCCTGGGTGCAGCCTGTGTTTGCACACCTCCAGGGGTGAGGAGCTCACCACCTCCAAGAGGCAGAGCCAGCACTTGCATATTCTCTGGGCCCTGGCTTTGCACTCCAACGTCTCCCCTGCTCTGAGACAAGGCACTGAGAGCCCCTAAAAGGGCTCCCTGCATGTCACCTGGGAGACAGTGCTGACCATTGATGAGCAGCTCATCAGAGCGGCACTCGCCCCAACCATATCACACAAGGATGGCACAGTGAGCCTGTGTGCGGAGGGTGCTGTGGTGGCAGAGAGAGGAAGCAGGGGACGTGGGGGCCAGGCTTTCAGATGAGCGCCTATGGCCCCTTGTCCCAGAGTTCAGCTGCAAAGATTAGCCTGGCACTAAGAGACTGGGACATAGAATGGGTGAGTTTTGTTTGATGAGGGGACCATGGGGGCGCCCAGACTGGAGGTGTTGCTCAGGGAAGGGCTGGTCCTCCAGGAGCTCCTCCTATCCCGGCCACCACCACTTCTATAGGAAACTGGGCTATAATCCTCTGGAGTCCCCAGTGAGGGCTGCACCATCTCCAGGGCTGAGTTAGGCCTGCAGTCTTGGCCCGAGTCGGTCCCCACACAAGGCCCGCTAATGATCTTCTGTGGCCCGCAGTGGCCCGCAGTGCCCCGGTTGTGTCGAGCCTAAGTGATGATAAAATCGACAGCAGTTTAATTGGTAATTTTAATCCTGGACAGAGCAGTAATAGCGTTACTAATTGGATCGTTAGAGATTTGTGCTTTATGGCTGTGTAATTAGAGGAGCTGTGGGGGGCTGGGGTGAACTGGGGGGCCGTGCGGGACTAGGGCGGGGAGCAGGGCTGGGTCACCACTGGGACCTCCTGCTCTTCTGCTGTTTCTTCCAAGAGGGCCCCTGGGGCAGCTAAAGGAGGGGGGTCCCTGCCAGAGGTTTATCGCAGACTTGGGGTTCTATCATATCAAGAGGAGAAGTCCTTGGGAAGCACTAAAGGGACCCCAAAGCCCAGTTTCCTATAGAATGGGGTGCAGGGCAAGCCCAGCCCCTCCCTGTGTCCTCACACTCATGTCCCTTGTGCTCATGTCTTAGATGGGGAAACTGATGCCCAGGGAGGGGAGAGGACATCTCGTGTGTGCTCCACACTGGCCTTGGGTGCGTGTGAGGCTTACCAGCCCTGAACACCAACACTTGGTGGGTTCTCTGCACGTGCACAGCTGCCATTCTGCACCCATGTGAAGGGGACACGGCTGACCTACCAGAGCATGGAGAGGAACTCAGAGGGGGCCAGTCATCACCCCAGGCATGCAGGGCAGACATTGTGGGGTGCCTGTGGAGGGGAGACAGGTGGAGTGTCCTTTGGATTGAATTCACAAAAAGCCTGGCACTCAGTGAGGATTAATTAATGAAGGAAGAAAAAAGAACAGAGAAGGAAGGAAAGAAGGAGGGAGGACAGACAGACCATGGACAGAGGGCCTCTGTAACATGCCCTTCCCATTGGTCCCCTAACCTATCATTGGTCACTCTCCTAAACTCAGGCATGGTCCCCTCACAGTCTTCCAATGGCATCTACCTTAGTCGAAGGAAGAGCCAAAATTACCAAGGGGCCCAAAACACCTCCCTCCTCACCCCCTTGCTCTTGCCTCCTGCCCTGCCTACTCTTGGCAGAGAGCCAGGCACATTCCTGCCTCAGGGCCTTTGCACTTGTTGTATGTCTGCCAGGAATGCTCTCCCCCTAGACATCTACATCACTCCCTTCTTAAGGTCTTTACTCAAAAGTCAACTTCCCAATGGGCCTTTCTTGGCCATCCTAGCTTAAAAAATAAAAACACACACAAACCGCACCTGTTCTCCCACTGTCCTGCTTTATTATCCTGGCTTGCACTTACCACAGCCTAACGTACTGTGGACTCTTCTTTCTTGCCTGGTGCTGAATTTTGTTCATTACTGCATCCTTATGTTGTGACATACAGTAGATGCTCATTCATAGTTGTCAAATGAATGAATGAATGAATGAATGAACTGGAGGCTCCCTAAAGAGGCAGCCCAGGTGAGGGCAGGTGGCTGATGTGGGGCTGAGACACCCCTGGCTGTGAGCCTTTCCCAGTGGCCCTCCTGGCTCCCACTCCCCATCAGTAACTCAGTCAGGAGACAGCACCCTAGCGACCTACATCAGCAAATTACTTAGGGGGGGGGGGAGAGATAAAAATCTCTGTCTTCCTGCCAAATGTTCAACCTTGGTGCCTTCCACCTGCTCAGCCATTAGCTCGACCTACACTCCCCTTCAGCCAGGTCACCTCGTGGCGTCCAACTACCTCCCTCATCCCTCCCCACAAGAAGTGGCTACTCCATGGTGGGCTTTGGACTTTAAGGAGACCCCTCCTCTGCTGGACCCAGCTCCCTGTTCACAGGCAGGGGACCTTCGGCACCAAGGTGGGTCGTACCCGGGCTAAGCTCTGGGGTCCAGAGCTCCCGGCAACACCCTGCCCACCCGCCTGGCCGGCTGCCTCAGGCTTCATCAGGTGATGTATGGCCCACTGGCCCTGCCAGGAAGCTACAGCAGACGGATGGGCAGTGCCGAGGGGTGGGCTCAGAGCCAGGAGCAGGACAGGGAGGTGCCTGGCTCTGGAGAAAGCCATTCCCGGAAGGCCACCCTCCCTGACCAAGGGCAGGACGGGGAGTACTGGAGTTGTCTCGGGCATGGCGCCCACACTGTGGCCCTTAGTGTGGGGAAGTGCAGGGAGCTTGGGAGCTCCTGGCTCCTCATGCTATCTCCTCAGGCCTCAGTTTCTTTATCTGTAAAATGGCAATGAAGCACCCACTGGGAGGGAGCAGGAAAGATCAACTGAGAGACTGCACACCAAGCACAGCCCCAGACTCAGGGGTGCTCCAACCCCTAACCCTGTGAGGCCTGGTGTTGGGCCAGAGAGGGGTTGTCCCTTCAACCCTGCTTCCTCCTCCCTGTATCTCCTCACCTGACCCCCCTCCCCTTCCTTCTCCTGGCCTTTGGGAGAATCACACAGCCAGAGATGGACAGAACCTTGGCAAATTTCTAGTTCGACCTCCTTCCCATTTTTCAGAAGGGAACACTGAGGTCTTGAGAGAGGAAGTACCTGTCTGAGGTCAGGTGGGAGGGCCTGGGAGATACCTCATGGTGATTCCTGAAAGAAGCACTCTCCCCACCGAGGACCTGAGAGTGGGGGCTGGTGTAGCTGCCCACCAGGTGGGGAAGGACAGGCCGGACAGCTCTGGGGACAGGGAAGGGAGCGGGGGCAGGGGAGCGTAGCAGCTCCTGTGACTGAGTCAGGATGCGCCAGACGTCTCTGTGGGCTCTGTCTGCGTCCAAGGAGACCAGGACACTGGGCGGACGAACAGCGTGTCCTTGCTGGCTGGCCTGGAGGAGGGACGATGAAAGGGGGTTCATTCTGGGAACCCGGGCTGCCTGCTGGGCTGGGCAGCGTCTCCCCGCATCTGCTCACCTGCCCCGCTTCCCAGAAAAGCCAAACTCCACATGGGGCTCTCAGTGGCTGTGCACATGACACAGATGTACACAGATGGGTCTGGTGGACACATGAGGGGGTGTGGGCATGCCTGCCAGAATGCACCTGGGCACATCAGCCCAGATGTGTGCATCTGTGGCCGGATGTGGGTGCACACACGTGCCGGAGTGGATGTGTACATGCGGGGGTCTGAGCACCTGGGGCCTGAGAATTCAGGGCGGAGCGGAGCTGGAGCTCAGCTGGGGCAGAGTCGATATGAGCACATATGTCTGAGGTTCAGTGAACTTTGAACATGTGGGCCTCTCCACACACGCAGGTGTAGAGACACCGACATATATGGGTGGCTGTGGGGAGAGACATATTCTCACTCCGCACCCTGCACAAGCCTCACCTTCAGTCAAAAAACCAAGGTCAGTCCCCCACTGTCAGAAGGGGAAACTGAGGGCAGCAACCTGCCTAAGGCCGGAGGATTTCCTGCCTGTACATTCAGGAGAAAGACCCCTGATCCATACTCCACAGGGTGAGGCTCAGACAAGAAAATGCCCCCCAAGGTGGGAGACAGGTTTGACCCTGAAGGAAAAAGGCTCTATAGCCAATCACGAGCTGGCAACACTGTTCTGGAAGGCGAGTGTGGCTTCAGACTTGTTCTGAGTAGGAGCAGGGCATGGCTGTGGAATCCTAGGGTTGGACGGGGCCTTTGGGGTCACTTGGGGCACCCTCCGCTCCCTACTGCTAACACGGGCCAATGGCAAGGACCTTTGCAAAGGAGGGAGCCCCAGCTGAGGGTCTTGTCCCCTCTTTGAGCCTCTTCCCTCAGCTGTAGAATAAAGTTCCCCCCCACCCAGACCCTGTTGGAGGGCTGGAGGCCCAAGGTCATCTCAGGGACAAAGCAGTGGTCCCAGCCAGGCCTTTTTGCTGGTCTAGAAGGGAATGTGAGCCTGGGGGCAAGGGGGAGAGGGGGGCCGAAGGGATCTGAGGCAGGGAGACAGACCTTCCAGTTCAGTTAGTGAAGGGATTTGTCATTTTAATGATGCGATATTTCTTGCCTGGCTCCTGTCTGTGGCAGCAGGAAGGGACAGCTGCTTCCCTGAATGAGGCGGTGCCGGTGCTGGTGAGGGGGTGTCCTCGGACTAGAGGCCTGGATGTTAGGGTTTGAGGGGCCATCAGCTCTCACACAACCTTACCTGCAGCCCAGCTCTGCCTCTCTCTCCAAAAGTGACCTTGGGCTAGTCCTTCCCCATTGCCAAGGCTCGGTTTCCTCATCTGTAAAGTGGGGCTAATACTGTCATCCCCTGGCTTCGGGCCCTGACTGCTGTCGGCAGCAGTCTCACATCCCTCTCCCGTCCCACCGCACCAGGGCTCCCTCTCTCCTGCTCCTCTATTTCAGCAGGCCCTTGGCAGGTCGCCCTCCTCCAGAAGTGGCAAGATCTTCTGGAAGTGCCCACCTGGCTCCTCATTTCTCTCACCCAAACTAGCCTCACCCTACTCCCCAGCCTCCCCTGGCCCCCTGGCCCCCGGCCCCATCCTGTCTCCGTGCCTTAGTCACCCTGACTTGTTGCAGTTGCATGAACATACCTTGTTCTTTCTCACTTCTTGGCCTTTGTGTAAGCTGCTCCCACACCTCAGTCACACCCCTCACCCTGGTCCCTGGGATCCGAGTCCCCCTCTGGCTCTCACAGCTACCCTCTATTTGCCCTGTGACATTTGTCACACTGGTGGGTGACAGCTCGTTTCCTAGTCTGTCTTGCTTGCTCTGTGTTCCAGCGCATATAGGCCTTGATGTGTTTGTTGAATGACTGAATGAGGGACCTCAGAGCTGCCCTCTTGACCCTGGAGCACAGCAGTGAGGATGCAGGTGGCGGCCGAAGTGAGGGTGACCTGGCAGGCGGTCCGTGCATCAGCCTGGCACTACGCCTGACCAGATGGAGCTGAGCCCCTGGGGAGGGGAGAGGAAAAGATCCATCACCCAACGGTTGGTCCAAGCATGTGTGGGCGTGTCGCACCTGCCCCCCACGGGATCCTCATCTATCATGCTGTCCCTGGGACACTGGGATGGGGCGAGCGGCAGCAGCCCCTCTGCCAGGCTCCACAGGGCTGGAAACTTCAGGAAGTCTGCAGCTGTCTAGCGTGCAGGGGAAACTGAGGCCTGGAGGGGGGCGGTAGAAGTTAAAAGCGGAGACTCAGGAACTAGATTAACCAGCGCTTGAGTGACAGTTCTGGGACTCACTCGTTGAGCCCGGACAAGTCTCTGGCCTCTGGGAATCAATGTCCTTGTCTGTAAAATGGGGACACAGCAGTGTCCCCTCACCTAGTAGAGAAGAGGTCTCATGGATTCGGATTTGAGGCTCGTGCCTGCCTCGCAGCCTCCACCAGGCTCTGAGGGGGGCTGGCGGAGGGGGCGGCTGCAGTGGCTCCAAGCGGCAGGGCCAGGGCCTGCGGGTTCAGGCAGGACTGGCTAATTGTCTGGGCTGTCGGAGGGGAAGGAGACGCTGATGGATGCTCCTCCGAGCCAGAGGGGCCGAGGGAGGGGGTGGCTGAGCGATGACTAGGGACTGTGGCGATTACAGCTCAGCTGTCCGGACCAGCTGGCCAGGGGGACATCGTGCCCCAGACTCTCGCCCAGCACCCCGCTGTTTGCTGGGAAGTCACTGCCTCCCTCCTCCTCTTTTTTTTTTTATTATAAAAACAAATGCTTTCTGAGCCATCATTTCACCTGAATTGCACAACAGCCGAGGGAGTGGGGTAAGATCCTCGGGCACTTTAAGATCCTCGTTCCGGAAACTGAGACTCATTCATTCACTCAGCAAATAGGTACTGAGCACCTCCTCTGTGCCAGGCTCCGTGCTGGGCAGGGGGAATCAGACTAGAAGGTTTCAGCCACCTGCTTGCCCCAGGCACTCTGGAAGTGCCAGGTGGATAAAGTCTGAGTTTTGATCAATGAGACGGTGATGGGAGATCATCCCTTTGGGTAGCATGTGCTCCCTGGTGATCGCCAGGCACTGGGTGCCGGGCACAGTGCTGAGCACTTAAAGTGCATTGTCTTATTTACTTATCTGAGGCAGACATCAGTGACCCCGTTTTCGAGCTTCGAAAATTGGAGCCAAGGGGTTGCCATGACCCCCAGCTGGGAAGAGACGAAGCCCACACCTGCACCCAGGACTCTCGCTCTTTCTGTCCCGCAAGGGCCCCACAGCCCCACCAGGGAAAAGCTCAGTGAGGAGCTGCCAAGTGGGGGCACGTGAATGAATGAGCACATGTACCCCAAATGCACTAAGCCCAACCCCCGCATCAGCTATTCATCCCCTGTGGGGGTCGAGGCCAGGACTGGGACCGCCTCTCCCAGAATCTGACACCGCCCCTGGACAGCCTTTCCCACACCTGTCGTGCCCAGGGGTTTGTCCCCACTGCCAGGCCGCTCAGAGGGCCCATGGCCACACCCAGGCAATGTGAAGGGAGGACTTCTGTCCCGCCTGCTCTGAGCTGGGCCTGAGGGAGGGAGTCTCCTTTGAAGCCAAGGGGGAGAATGAGCCCAGGGAGTGGGTAAAATTGGGTTCAAACCCCAGTTCTGAGAACTCACTTGGCCTCTCTGAGCCTTAGTCTCTTCCTGCCTCACATGGGAGGGATGGCGACTGCACAGGGCTCTCATGGGGCCTCATGATGCCACCAGGTAATGACCTAAGTGGGAGCCAGTGCCGTGAACCCGGGCTGGTGTGTGCAGTGGTGAATGTGGCCCTCCTGGGACTGCTGAGGTCTAAGGAGGCCGACCAGGAATGCCCAGGCCAACACCAATCACTGTTGCTAGTGTTTCCATCCTCAGGGGATGTTATGGCCCTGACCCAGGCAGACAGGGTCAGTGCTGGGGTAGAGGTGAAAGGTGGGCCCTGCCCTTTTGAGCCAGGCAGCAGGGCCCAGAGGAGCCGAGGGGCTTGGGGCCGGGGCTGTGCTTGGCCTGTGCTGACCTACCCAGCGGAGCAGAGCCAGCTCTAATGAAGTGGTCTAGCCTCAGGCTGGCACTGATTTCACGTCTGGGTGGCCACCTCCTGGCTGGTAAATGTCACTGGAGAGAGCAGCATGGCACCTGGCATGGACCCAGTCTTGGGCAGGCTGCTGGAGGGCCAGGGATGCCTGTGGAATGCTGATGCCAGCCCAAGACTCCAGACCCTCTGGACTCCCCTCCGAGTCTCAAGGGGCTACGCCCAGCCCCTCTCCTGCTGTCAACCCACAAGAGCCTGAACCCCAGTGCTGGGGGATCCCCCAACAGCCACGTCCTGCCCCCCTCTTCATGCTGGCGGGCTGGGGGATTCAGGGTGATCTGGAGAGGAGCCCAGGGTGCAGGAGTGGGTGGCAGAGCTGTGGGAGAACCCCTCCTGGCCATGATGGCCCCTGCTTCCCTGAGCTGTCTCCTCTGATAACTGAGTCAGAACAAACTAACAGTAAATAGCTATATAGCCACACAGCGGCAGGCCTCGTTTAATAAACTCTCGCTGCGGCAAGCACTGGCTCAGAACCTGGTATCCACGATTCCGGTCAACCCCCATGATGGCCCTGTGGTCAGCGGGAACTGCGTCAATTATGCAGGAGAGGAATGTGAGGGTCGAGAGGCCAAACCCTCTCCTCTGAGCAGCATAGGGGGGTCCCCCACCCCACTCCAGCTCTGCTGTGCTACCCATAGTCCCTTTCTCTGCCTAACTCTCCACCCCCGAGAAGATGGGGCCTGGCCCCTCTTGTCTTCCCTACATCTTCCCTCCTTCCCTATCTCCTGGGATCACCAGGAGGTGGGGGGCTGGAGGGAGGCTGTTTCACTGCTCATCTAGGACTCTGGGCCCCCCTCAGCTACTGAGCCCATGGGAGCTGGAGGGAGGGAGTAGGGGCTCATGTCCATTCCAGGTCTGGACTCAGGACAGGAGCTGGGTCTCCAGAAAGACTAGAAGGCAAGTGGGGTGGAGGGCCGGGGTGTCACTGCTCACTGTTTCCTCCCCTGACCTCTCTTTCTCTCCTTCTAGGACCTGGGTCTCCAGATCTGAGACCTAAAAACAAGATCTGCCCAACCCACACCCGTCCTAGATTCCACATTTCCTGGGTGCCATCACTCTAAGTTGCATTGATGAGCTACTGCCCTATAGGACATGAGGTGGCCGATGACAGTCCTGGTGCCAGAGGGTCAGGAGCAGTGTTTTCGGGGCAGACACAAAGCAGCCACTGCGTCAGGCCCACCCGTAATGCCGTGACTTCCACATCATGACCTCGGAGCCCCTCAGCCCAGTGGGAGTTATCTCTGAGTTATCTGCATGTCCTGGCCCCTTCCCTGCCTAAGGAGCTCCTCAAAGTGGGCCTTGTCTCCCCCACTGTGGCCTTCCTGAGCCTCTCCACCCTGCACCCAGCACGGACTGGCCACAGCAGAGCTTGACAAACGGAGGTCCTGAGTTTGGGCTGGGGTGGGGGCTGTCCCTGGAGCCTGGTGGCCAGCTCGCAAGCTGGCGGGGAAGATGCCAGTTCCACCTGGAAGCCGCTCCCTGCTCCCGCTTCTCTCGGCGTTTCCGGGGCCTTCCTATGTGGGGCGGGGAGCCCTGGCATCCCCAGCTGCTCTCCCTCCTCCCAGGTGAAGGGGGGGGGGGAAGAAGCCGTATTAATAAAAGAAGAGGGTACTGCGACGGACTCCGCAGCGCGTGCAGCTCAGAATAGCAATGTGCTTTCTCAAGGCAAACAGAACTCCCCAGGTGTTAATGCAAATTCACTCCAGTTAAGATGAAAGAGAGTTGTTTCCCCTTTGCTAGCTAATATGAAGGACTTAATAGATTCAGCCTCCGGAACTATGGCTGGGAGGGGAAGGCTGGGGGAGGGATCTGGAGTGGGCAATAAAGGGAGGTCCCCGTGGGTTTTAGAGCAGAGCCACTGTCACAGCAGGCCTGGCCCATGGTGCAGCACGTCACCCCATCCTCTACCTGGGCTGACAGGAGCGGGGCCCCTGCTCGGGAGGAGGGAGCAGGAAGCACACAGTGGCGATGCCAACTGGCTGCCCTGTTGCCCACTGCCCTTCACATTAACTCAGGGCTGGCACCACAACTGCCACTCCCCAATTTGTGCCAGAGGCGTGTGGGGCTAGAAGAAGGGGTGGGATGAGGCTGGCTGTCCAGGGAGGGCACCTGGTTCTAGTCCAGCTTGTGTCTGTGGCCGCCCCTGTGGGATGCTGGGTCAGTCAGTCCCCTTTCGGCTCCCTGGACCGTGACACTGGTTTGACAGCACCTGGGAGACCAGCCTGAGGAATTCCTTCAGAAACATGACATTCGAAGACTGTTGGAACAGGAAGGGGCCTCAGAGTCCCTCTGGTCCAACCCGACTCTTTACAGCAGAGGACATGGAAGCCCAGAGAGTGGAGGGGACTTACTCAAGGCCATACGGCTGGAAGTGGAGGGAGAGC
Source organism: Miniopterus schreibersii (assembly GCF_964146895.1). Classification (NCBI taxonomy): domain Eukaryota; kingdom Metazoa; phylum Chordata; class Mammalia; order Chiroptera; family Miniopteridae; genus Miniopterus; species Miniopterus schreibersii. The sequence goes on from NC_138122.1 coordinate 16,412,929, forward strand.
TGGAGGGGCCAGAGCCCACGCCCTGCTCTCCTGAGTGATGGTGGGACACAGTCCGGGTGGCTCCGCCAGCCTCTGAACCCCTTCCTCCCACCGGGAGCCCTTCTCCAGCCCAGGGCCCCGGGCTCAGCAGCTGATCCCAGAACTATCTTCCACCGAAAATTACACAGGGCGCAAGCCGGGCGGTTGTCGGGGAGGGTGGGCTGCGGCAGGTGTGTGCCGGGCGCCCAGGAAGATGTCTCAGGCCTCGGCTGGGAAAAGGGAGACTTCAGGGAAATCCAGGGGGAGGGGGAGTGAGAGTGAGGCTTTCCCACTGGACCACTTCGCTTGTCTGAAGTTAACTCCTCTCTCAGGGCAAGTGGCACAGCAGGTGCCCTCAAGGAGCCTCCCCCGCAGCCCTCTTCACTTTTGTTTACTGACTTAATTCCTTCAGATCAGAGGCTGCCCCTTCTCCCTAGCAGGCAGGCTGGGGAATTACATTATTTATATTGGAAATGGGCACGACTCCAAGGGGACTTCTTCCTTATGCCTGTTAAGAGAAAAGTAGGTCACTGCTGGGCCTCCCTGGCATCTTCGGTTGGGTTTTTACAGCCCAGGTACCCACGGGCTCTGGGAAGAGCTCCAGGTGCAGAGCCTAGCGCTGCCCACCTAGCCCCTCTGCCACCCTGAGCCTCCAGTAAATTATTGACTGGAGCAGCAAGTATTAATGTGACAAACCAGAACATCCTTTCCAGGCGGCTCTAGCCTGGGTTATCTATCATCTCCCGGGCTTTGCAGCTGGCACTGGGCAAACACAGCGACGACAAACAGGCCAGATGCAGGTTCATTAAGCTCCTGGTGCAGGTGGAGGGATGGGGCCCGTGTGGGGGCCGCTGGTGGGCTTGGTCCCTCGGAGTCAGGGCTTCCTCTGGGTCACCACTGCTCTTTTCTCTGCTTCCTCCTGCAACCCACCCCCACCCCGAGGAAGCATCTGGAAAAAGAGCCACCCTCCTCAGACCCAGCATTATTAATCCCCACAAAACCCTATACAACTCCCCGTTTGGGTGAAGATATTGCTGTGCCCAAAACTTAGGTAACTTGCCTGGGATCACCAGGCTGGCAAGGGGCTGAGCAGGGCTTTGACCCCAGGTCTTTCTGAGTTCCAAGCCGGGAAGGGCCCTGAGCCCTCGGCCGCGTGGTTTCCTCAGCCCTCCCCATGGCTGGGTGCAAAGAAAGGATGTCGCGTCTCTCCGTGCGCGCTGCTTCCATTACTTGTAAATAATGGTAACACTGCTACCTACCCTCACCCGTTTTTTCGTAGAAATCGGAGTGCTTTTTGCATCTGTTCTTCATGTTATCCTGACAAGGTCCCAGAGGCATCACTGTCAACTCTCTTTACAGAGAGGGAAACAGGTTTTGGGAAGCAAAGCGTCCAGCCCTGCAGGGAAGGGGCACGGAGCAGGCGTGCGGCCTAGTGGACGGCCCGGGCGGCTCCGGCTGCTCCGACTGTGGAGCTCGTCAGGAGACGTCTTGATTTCCTAGGCTCTGAGGCAACGTGCCAGGAGCTATTCTGGGGCCAGCATCCCAGTGAGAAATGGGCATCTAGTGGAAACCGGGAGAAGACACAGTGGGGGTTCCTCTGAGTCAGTCCTCGTGGTGCTGATGAATGGCCCCGAGCTGCCTCCCTGTAGACAAGCTCCGACTCCTACCCGAGCCGGGCCCGAGGACGCAGCATCCTGCCATAATGCAGCAATGACAGGCTGCCAGGGAGCCCCGGGAGGGGACAAGAGCCCGTGGTGGCCTCTCTCGGCTGCCTGGGCTGTCTGCGAGGGAGACGGAGAATATGCGGATGGCTCGACTTTCTCTTCCCCAGACGTGCAAGAAATTGGATTAGACACGGTTGCAGCAATCTTCTCACCAATACCTTTCTCCCCAGAGTCCCGCTGCCAACTCATCGTTACCCGTGGGTGGCTCCCTATCCAATCCTCCAAAGCGAAAGCTCTCGGGGTGGGCAGCCCTGGGGATAGCTGCCAGGCACTCAGCTTCGGTCCCTGCGAGGACTGAAGGCAAAGAATCAAGCGCTGGGGGGGAGGAGGGGGGGCTGCTCAGGGATCCACGGGACCAGGTCGCAAACACACAGCTAAGCACTGAGGGCTACCCAGCACCTTTAGGCTTACAGCATGGTCAAAGGACACTAGAGAAAAGCAGAGGCGACCGAGACCAGTCTCCCCCATACCAAGACGCCAGGCAGTATTATTAATTCTAACTTCACTTAATGGGGACCGCAGGACCTGTGGGAGCATATTACCAACATCTGGGGGTCGGGGGTTGGCTTTAAAAGTATTGTCTGGATAGCTTCAAATGAGCAGTATTTATGAAGTATTTTCTCTGACTCACACTACATAGGAAATCAAACTATTTCCAATCACTGAAAACAACATAATCTATATTTAAGAAATGAAGCAGTTTCATATTATTATTTATCGAATAAGTGTTCTAATTAGTTACTAGTTCTATAAATTTAAAATTATGAAATATTGTTCACCAATTTTACAATTTTCTTATTTTACAGCTTCAAACATATCTTTCCAAATATATACAAACTATATTTAACTTAAATTCTTGGAAATTTTTGTGTATTCTGATGGGTTCTTTTCCTTATGGGCTGGTACAATGGAGACCTGAAATGCATTCTGCCGTGTGGCAGGCAGAACCGTGGTTCCTTAGAAGTCCTGATAACACATGTGCCGCCCGAATCTCTGATTTTAGGATTTGTAATTTGTGTGGTCCTATGACAATAGGTGGGCCTCATCTGTCCAGCAGACAGTGCCCAGAGCCCCAGTGGCTCTGCATGCCCCCAATCCCCTCCTCCAGAGCCCAGAAGGGGAAACCCAGGAGCAGTACCCTAGTTTTCAGGTGTGGAACTGAGGACAGGTAGTGGGTGTGGAAAGGAAACAGGCACCAGGACCAGGTCCAGGCTCTGAGTGCCCCACAGGAAGAGGGAAGGGAGTGCCCAGGTGAAGGTATAGAAGAGGTGCTGTCATCAGCCCAGGAAAGGTGATCCTTTTACCACAAAGACATGGGGCTGAAGTTGAAGTCCTGGGGAGGCAGGGAGGACAGAGGTGCTGACTCAGTACCCAAGAGGTGGTCCTGTCACCAAGCCCAATGGTCTTGCCACCTCAGCGGGCCTGCGCAACAGGCAAATTGAGAAAGCCCACGATGAACTTTTTACAGCTTAGAATTTTTATTAAAACAATCATTTAAATTACAACAATCCCCCAAAACAGAAAATAGTCTCCCAGGGTCTGGCCCTGACAGGTGTCGAAACTCAGGCCCCACAGGAAGTGGGGCTTGATGTCTTTGAAAAGGGATGGAGCCTCCCTGGAAGCCCACAGCCTGGCCCCAGGGCTGCCTCCCTGCCAAGGTCACCCTCTCTAGGGGCTATGAAGCTCCAGCACTGTCAGCAAGCAACACTTTGTCACTGTCCACGGTTGTCAGCCTCTGGACTTGCTGTTTTGACTTGAAAGAGAGAGAGAGAAACCTGCACCCAAGATCACAAAACACAGTCACTTAAGAAGTGTTATGTAATGCCACAGGGTGTTGTCTAGTGGGGCCTGGTGGGTACATGAATAATTGAGTCAATAGCACAGGTCAGAGCGTGGCTGTGACTGAGGCGAGGCCTCAATCAGGATGAACGAACCCTCGAGGTGGTCTGAGTGGAAGAGCTAAGGGTTGACAGTGCAGCCTCACGGCAGGTCACAGCTGGTTAGTGACTTCATGAATGGTGAGTCTGCCCAAGAACCCTCACAAGTGCTCGTAATGAAATAATCATGGCCAGAGCCGTGCTCTCAGCGGAGGTGAGAGGCTTCCTTATTTGATAAACTCCCAGCCCTAAAAATGTTCACTTTAAAAAACACAGGCACACATTTCTGAAAAACCAAGCTCCTCTTTCAATCTTTCTCCTTCTACTGGGGCTCAAGACCTTTCTGAGGGCCGCCACCCTCTCCGCCCATCCATCTTCGGAGGTGCCCACCAGCCCCCACCTGCCGAGAACCCAGCTGTTCCTGGCTGAGCAGGGCTCTGCTGGCCTCCCGAGGCTGCTCCCCAGGCCCAAGGGGACTCCTGCCGCAGCTCTGGCACAGTCCAGCTCCCTTATGGCCACAGAGCTTGGCATTTCCCAAACTTCAGACATACACACGGCAGTTAAATAATAATAATAATTAAAAAGCTGGACAATGTTTTTATAAACCACCACCATGCTCCTATGCCCACAGCAACTGTGAAGGATTAAATTTACAGGTCAGGAGGAAAGTAACTCTCCTGGAAATTCAGGGATGGGTGGTGCGCCTGAGGAAACAGAGCCTCAACACAAAAACCAGACCCTACATTACAAAAGTGAGAGGACTCCCCCCATGTCTCCGGAGAAGAGACCTTTTGAGGGACAGGGAGAACTCTGTGCCATCCACACTTAGTGTCCAGATGCAAAATCCCACCCTGTGTGTCCTAAGGGGCGGGGTGACACACAGGGTTGGCTTCCTTGGGGCAAGGTGGCCCAAGAAAATGGCAGCCAGCTAGGGACACCGTTAGGTCAGCCTGAAAGTAGAAAACAGGCAGGCTCTCTGTGAGCTGCTCAGCTTCTCAAATCACAATGGATTGTCGGAGGCCACTGTGCTCTCAGAATATCTCTAGGCCCTCACACGGCTTCACTGAATAAATGCCTTTTTACTGGTTAAGGCTTATCACCTGCTCTGCATAACAGCCCCATTGGAAGGATCTGAATGGCCCAGTGAGTCACAGCAGGGCTACCAAGCCCAGGAGAAAAGAAAGAGCAGGAAAGTGGCGGCAGCGTGGGCCACAGGGTGGTCTATGGCCTGCTGCAGGCACGGGTGGGTGGGTAGCTGTGTGCCGGCTCACACTGGGAGGGGCACAAGGGACCCCATATGGCCCACAAGGGAATAGAAAATGAAGGGTCCTCTGGGGAATGAGGGCAGCCTCAAAAGGGGGCCCAGGTACAATGGGTCAGGAGGGGCTTGCTGGCAGCCGGCCAGGAGAAAGGTGATTCATATCAGCAAGGCAGGCTGGGGCCAGTGGAGCTCAGTGTTTGGGCCCCAGAGCCCTACAGAGCCCCCCAGTCATGACTGAGCTACCAGGTGCTGACTAAAGCATGTCAAGGGGGTCCCCCAGCCCAACACAGCAGGAGAGGCTAAGGATGAAGGGGGGTGAAAAGGGCCAGTGGCTCCCACCTGACCCTTGGACTCTGGTTTGCCACTCTGGGTGGTGGCACCAGCCTCCTGGCCTCCAGAGGCCTGTGCACTTCACTCCGTACAACTGCTTCCCAGCCTGGGCTGGGGGGTCAGCACTGGACAGTAAGACAACCCCCCCCCCCCCGCCAGGGTGCCTTTGACGAAGGAAGTATGGGGTCACACATTAGACAAGGAAAGACAAATACTTCTGAAGAAATTTAAAGACTTAGGTCAGGAGAACTAGAACCCCATGAGAGAAATCTCTGCAGGGTCACAGTTCAAGGCAATTGCACATGAAGGGGGTTGGGCTCTCCACTCAGGGGGGAGAGTTCCAGAGCTCCCACGAAAGCTCCCAGCCAGTCCGCCTACGATGGCTCCCACGGTGTCTGACCCATCCTGCCAGAGCCAGGAGCAGCAGAAGTGGTAGATCCTGGGGTGGCTGAGTCACCTGCTAGAGCTCTTCAAAGAAGGCCACTCGGGACTTGGCGCTCTGCAAGGTGAGCTGCAAGGAAGCAGAGAAGAAGTTGAAGGGGACAGATTGCCGCTCCGCTACAGGAAGCCCCTCTGCCTTGCGGACTAGCCTCGCAGGTGGTTTGGAGGGAACAGATGTCCAAGAAGCCGGTGGTCCGTCCCAAATAAGTTTCCAGATTTGCCCCAGAACTCAAGTTAGGAGGTGACAAATGAGGACATGCTGGGAGGGATGCTAGTGGGCAGAAGCATGTCAGCAGGAAAATGTCATTGATGTCGCCTTTTCACAGAGGACAGGAGGTCCTCAGACATTTTAATAGATTCACACATTCCTGTCTACAAGAGTCTCTACGGGGCCTCTGTGGTGTGCTGTCTGCAGTGGTGTCAGCCTGAGATGCTCACCTCCCCAGGGCTCAGCGTCTCAGTTCTCACATCCCTGGGACACTGCTGGGGCAAGGTGACATGGCCTCAGGCAAGGCAGGCCTGCATCAGAAGAGGAAGAGCTTGTCCCTTCCACTCCCGGTTCCCAGGTGGCCCCAAAGCAGACTTGCCCAGGCCCTGGCAGCTGAGAGAGGTTTCCATCCACCAGCTGGGAGGAATGGGCTTTGTAGGTGGGACTGGTTCAGGCAGAAAAGACAGGGCACAAGGGGCGGTGCTCTGCCCAGAAACTGTTAGAGCCGCCCCAGGGATGGGCTCTCGGCATGGCAGACGATGACTAGAGTTTGTGACCCCCTATACCGCTGAACCCCAATTCCTGACTGTAGACCATTTCCCAGGATCTTCCCAAACAGAAGCATCTGGCAGGTGCATTCTCCCCGCACCCCACCCCCTGCTCTACTCCTGAAATCAACTTGGGCAAGACTGTGTGTCCCACATCCAGCCCTGGGACCTCAGAGGAGAGGTGCAGGGAGGGAGGACTCAGAGTACATGCTGCTCACCTTTGTATTTCCCCAAACCACTTACATTAGTGCTTGGCACCTAGTAGGAACTCCAACAATGCGTGTTGAGTAAGATGTAGGCTATAATGATAAATTATAACAGGAAAAGGTGAGAGCTCCACATGGGGCTGACAAGGCCTGGCTGCTAATTCCCCTTTGTAACCACTCACTGTGTGGCCTTAGTGGACACCCTTGACCTCTCTGAGCCTCTTTCCTCTGGAGTTAAACCCCGGGGGCAGGTTAGATGGCCTGGCCCATTCCCTCGACCTCTGGAGGTCTCTGAATTCAAAGAGTCCTCAGTATCGTCTGAGTCTCTCCAAAGGGTGGGGGGGAAGACGCCAAATCAACTGCTTCACCATCAAAGACAGACGGCATCAGTGTGCTCAGAATGAGACAGCTTGAAAGCGGCTCTTCAAATCCTGCCAAATCTTTTGGCCTTGAAGTTCCCGACTAACAAGCTGAATGCGGGGGGGCATCTGAGCCCTTTTCTTCAGTGGGACCAATTTCAGAACCGCTTTGGAAAGCCCAGCTCTGATGGGAATGGAGAGAGCTTTCATTCCTTTGCTGAAACCGGACTCCCTCTAGAAGGGAGCCGAGTTTGGATGGGTTTCTCCCTAAATGCAACTCGAGGAGAAGGGCCACGAGTTATGTGCTCTGTGATAATGGAACCAGGATGGTAACTGGGAAAGAAAGAACCAGAGAACCTCTGGGACAAAAATCCTCTTGGGGGAGAGTTTAAATCAAAAGGTGTAAAACCCCAAATCTCTGCTCAGGTCTCTCCCATACTCCTGGAGACCTCAGGCGGCTCCTCAGGGGAAAGGGGCCCTGCAGAGGTCAGGGCTCTTCCCCAGACCTTCCACACAGCCACATCCAGACTGCCTGACCCAGAGCCATCTGGGCCACCTACCAGCTGGGTTGTCCTGAGCAGGTTACTGGCTCAGGCCTCAGTTCCCCACTGTGAAGCAGAGGTGGTGGCAGCCCCTTCCTCACAGGGTGGCCTGTGGAGTAACTGGGGAACGCTGTGAAACGCTCAGCACCCTGCCTGGCTGGCAACAGAGCTCAGCAGCTGTTATCTTCCGCTCCCCCAGCTCTGGCTCCTCTCCTTCTGGGAGGTGGGGGGTGGGCAGGGCAGAGTACAGGGTAGAATGTGCCGGAGAAGGCAGGGCTGGCCTTTGTGGCCTCCGAGGCAGGGCAAGTGGATGCCCCCAAGAGGCCTGGCCACTTCCCCAGGCAGGGAGCCCAGGCTGTGGGGGCCTCCGCAAGCCTCCTGCCCATTTGTACAATGTTGGCTCCAAGAATTCCTGGATCCTCTACTCTAGTTGGGTGCTGGCTGTCCCCACGAGGTGCCAGGGGAGGGTTCTGGCAGCTCTAGCAGCGCCAGATGCCAGTTGCTTGAGCATGTGTTCGCTGGGATGCAAAGCCCTCTTCGGGTGGGCAGGACACTTCCCCGGTCCCCACTCCACACTGCACAGCAGTGGCTCAGCATCACCCCTTATCTTGTAAGAGCAGAAGTTGTACCCCAGCCCAAGGAAAGTACAGAGCGAAGTCAAGTGCTCTGGCCATGGAGATGTAGGAAAGCGGCACAGACACACGGCCTCGGAGAGAGGAGAGTGCACAGTCTTCCAAAATGCACTAGGCTGTTAGAAGTTCAGGCCGAGCCACTGGGCAGGGGCACCAGACCTGGCTGCTGTCACTGAGGGCGCTGGGAGCCACCTGCCTTGGCCCACAGCAGACCCGGCTGCCACCGCCCCCATCTCTCACCCTTACTGTACAATTCCATCAGGAGTCCTACTGTCAGGAAATTGCTGCACGAGCTGCCCACTGCTGTTGGAACCCTTCCCATCGCCACCTCGGCCTGTGGCTGCTGCCACCTCAGCAGCAGCCTTTATCTTAGACATTAAAATGTCCTCTTCCTGAGCCAGCCAGTGCTCCCTGAGTCTTACACAGGAGGGCACGGCTGGCGGAGAGCAGGTGAAGGAGGCAGGGGGTGAGAGGGGGTCAGCGAGGAGAAGTCTGGGTTTCTTTCCTCCAGGCGGGGCCGCAGAGGCCCAGGGGCAGGGAGGTTTTCTAAGGGAGCCCAGGACACCTCCCCTCAGGCACCGCTGACAGAATCTGCCAGCTGGACTCTGGCTTCCCACCTCTGCTGGGCAAGCTCTCCTCACCTGTGGGATTCTTCCCCACCTGCTCTTTCTAGAAAGCTCACTGACTGTCACATCTACAGTACAGCTTCAGGCAGGAGGTATTCATAAAAGAGAAGGGAAAGGCTCAGAAGAAACGGTACCCAGCTCTTCATGAAACAAAGGGTTTCTGGGGCCTTCTTTGCATACTCATGAAAACTAGCTAACAAGCGTTCTGGTTTGCCCACCACCCCTCACACTATGAGGTGTACCAGCCCACATCCGTGTTTGGTCCATCTTTTTGCTCAATAACTGGCCTGGCTCTCTCCACACAGCACACAGAGGTACCGTAGATGATCCAAGAGGGCCCTCACCTGCTGTGTGTCGCACTGGGAGAACTGAGGCCAGTCTTGTGAGTCCCACCCCCGGCCTCCCATTTCCTGCGGTGACCCACAGCACTCCTCCACGCCCCTGAGCCAGACCTGCTGAAGAGGGGGCAGCGCCTCCATGAAGGAGGGGACTTCCCCAAGTGCATGGGGTGTGGGCTCCACAAGCACACTGCCACGGCCATTCTCCAAGGCTGTCCAGGCAGAGGTTTCCTCCGAATTTCAGTAGGTGCTGAAACTGAAGAGCCTCGGGAAGCAGGGCCTCGTGGGCAACGGCTGCATCATTCTGGGACCTGTTGAATCTGGTCCACCTTCCTTAATCCTTCTAAGGACAAGTGAGTGACAGTGTCTGCCATGTAATGTCCAAAACTCATACTGAATCCAGACAAGGGCGAACCACGGGAGTCCTGGTGGTCATGCCCACTCCGTCGGGAAGTGATAAACCACACGGGGCCCCGCACAAAGCCTCCAACCAGTGCTCTTGCCAGTTCCCTAACATGACTAAAAGAACATGAAGTTTCCTCACCAGGCACTGGGCTGCCCCGCTTCTCTTCCAGCTGTCTCTTCACATCTGATTAAAATAAGCCGCGTGAATAATACAGGAGGAATTAAGTTCTCTCTTGACTGAACCGGCTGTTCAAGTCTGTCACTAATCCAATTCCACTCTGAGGAGACAAACTTCTTTTTCTGTCTCTGCCGCAGATCTATACACGGCTTGGTTTTTATCTAATGGGGGCTCTGATCCACCTGCTGGGCCTGGCCCTTTCCTCCTGCCCAGTATTGACAAACAGTCTGGCAGAGCCACCTCTCATCCCGTTCATTTCTCCATCAAACTGCCATTTGTTTGGGGCAGCCCCCAGTCTGTGAAAGGGCAGGAGAGGGAGCCACCTGACAGAGCTAGACCTCCTCACACTGACCCAAACTTTGCATGGTGTGACCAAAAGGGCACATCCACCCAATCTAAACAAGTTCAACTTCAGGAGACACATCTGTCTCCTTAAGAAGGAGGCTGGCTCCTCTGAATCCTAGGAAGGAGCTGGAACCCAGCAGGTTCTCCTTAACACAGGCACGCAGGAATACGCAGATTTACTGCTTCCTGCTCACTGGGGTTTTCAGGCAGCCCCCAAGATACAAGAATCTGGCACCTGCCCCCTCTTAAGAAATGGCCCAGGGTCTAGAGACAGAAGCCTGGAAGGCACCTGTGACAAGCTGCAGGCTCATCAGTCTCTCCCAGCCTGTCTACCCCTCCTCCCCTCTCCCCCAGCTGCAAAGGCTCCTCCAGCATTGGTCCCAAGAGTGCCCCCTGCTGGAAAGACACAGCATGGGGTAGGGGGGCACTGCCAATTCTCCCCCCAGCCCTCTTCTAAAAGTCCTTTTGGGGGGACTGTTTCCCAAAGTGATTGGAGGGAACTAAATGTATTCGGGCACAGAGCCTGCAGCAGCAAGGCTGCTTGATTAAGAATGAATTACACTTTCATCAGCACATGGAGAAAACTGATTCACAAGGCCACATTGTGATGATCTGGTTCCTAAAGCAAATGCGGGTGGCGTGGGGGTGGGCAGGACACAGAGCCACTTGGGCTATCAATGACGAGGGAAAGGAAGCTCTACAATTAAGCTGGGAGAGCAAAACTAATCAGGATTCCTCCAACTAGTCTCTGGGGGCCTTGCCTAGATCCACTCATCCCCAGGGAAGAGAAAGGAAGTGGGCGGGGCTGTCTAATTCATTTTAAACAATAAGACCCACCGTGCTGAACCCACTTTAGATACTAACCTAATAACTCCAGGCACTGAGACTCTGCTTGTCCCATAAAAATGCTGTGAAATTGAAATGCAAGCCCTAAAATCATGTTATACTTCCTCTCCACCACTACATGTGTACTGAAAATGAAGGAGGGGGGAGGGCAAGGATACAAAAGGAAATACAGATCCACCGGGTGAAAGCTGACTCTGGAGCGGAAAGGTGACAGGCAAAGCCAGCAGCAGCAACTTCCAACATAATCTTTGGTCTAGGGTGTGATAAACATTCCCCCTTCCAAACCAGAGCCAAGGGGACAGGACCAGTGAAGGCGGGTAGCTGCTGTAAACTGGCCAGAGTAAGAGTCTCTGCCATCTTGCGAGTGACAGCTTGCACCCAAATGCCATCTGGGGATGTGCATGGAGAGAGAGCTATTCACACACTTATCCCTAAACAGAGGTGGCATGAAAGACCAAGTCCATTCCAATTAACAAATCCAATTTGGTATTAGCTACTTTATCTGCTCAAGAGAGAAATCTGCCAGGGAAAACCCAGAGGGTCCCTTTTATGTATTAATCTTTTAGGGACCTAAAGCCACAGAAAGATGCCCAGAAACTGGTTGTCTGCCCCTGTGTTGCTGGCAGGACCCTTTGCTACTCTGTTCTTCCACCTGGAAAATGGACTAATAGGCCTGCTTCACCTCACTGGGCAGGTGGAAGCTAGCTGATAGCTACGAGCACACTGAACGAGTACCTTAAGAAAAAGGTGCAGATATACTGATGTCATTCTCAAATTGCCAATATCAGAAGGGAAATCACAGCAAGGATAATAACAGAACCTCCAGCCCGCAGAATGAGTTTGCATCCCGTCTCTTCCCTCCCACTGTTGCAGTAACAAATCAGGTGCCGGAGGAAAGCTGCATTGAAACATATCTCAGTGCTGAGGGACCAAATGGGATGTTTTACTGCATCAAATAAGGTCCAATAATGTCCTCATGCACTAAATGGCTGTAAAATATCCTAGGAGGGTAAGGCAGGCTTTACAGGCTCCTCAATACCTCCCAAAGGGCAACTGCTTCACCGGGTAAAGTCTCCCAACCAAAACCAGGCTGGGTCGTGGTCTTTCGGAAAAGAGGCTGGTAGAAACTCCTATGCAGAGAAATACCAGAAATGAGCAAGAAAACCGCAAACCCTCAACAGTTAAGAGGCACCTGGGCATTTAGCCTGTGTGAATGTGAGGTAAGAGTGGCCTTCAGGGGTGAGCCCAGGTGTCACATTCAGGAGAGCACTCCCTGAGTCCAGCCCACGCCTCCCAATGCCTTCCCTGTGCTTCCCACGGAGCCAGGAAGAGTCCAGATCGCCACTGCACTCTTCCCTACCTCTAATCCCTGGTGCCACAGTGCTCCTTGCTAACCCTTACACCCTCCCCCACTCCCCTTCTCCTCCTCCTCCCGCCCCCTGCAGCGTTCCAACAACAAAGGGAAGGTTCTGGAGCTGGGCAGCCAGTGCTCGGCCTTTTATGTCGGGGCAGAGGATGCTCCAGGAGATAATGCTGTTTCCCAAGCAGGCAGAGCCACGGGGCTCCCATGACCGGGGTCAGGAGAGGGCTGAACACATTAACCGTACATGCAGCAGGAACTGTTGAGCAGCCCTCTTGGAGGCAGACACGCTGACCAGAGGTCACCGGGGAGGCTCTGGCCGTTAGCTTTAATTGCGGGAGCCGCCTTTCACGCGCATAGGATCTCACCCTGTGATTTATCACTTCCCCGGGTGTGTTAAGTGTTCTACCGCACTTCACCAGCTCTGCATCTCCGAGGGAAGTCCGAGCAAATTGAAGATGACATTGGACTTTTATGTCTTCCTGATCCAAGAGAAGCCAGAGCCTCAGAGAAATGTCATGACTCCTCTTTCCTCTTTCTCCACTGGCGGAAACCACAGCTGGACCTTGATGGTGTGAACCATTTACTAATAAAATAAGCTTTCTAAGCTTTACGCCCCCCCGTGATTTCTCATCTGTCGATATCCTTTGAAATCCCTGTGCTCCCTTGGAGACCACAGGCACAAAAAATGATGATGGATTTGCTGGCATGCAGACCAGCTCTGGGCTGGGGAGTGGAAGCTGTCCCCTGAGAGGGGATGCAAGCAGGACCCTTAAGTGTGTGCACTCTAGGACTGCATTTTCACCTCCAAAGTGTGCTGCACAGCTCAGTCACACCCGCCACCGCTCACCTCATCAGCACGATGGCTCTGAAGACAAGCTGGAGCCCATGACACCTGTGTCCCCCTCACCCCAGCCTCACTGCCGGACCTCACTCCCTCACTCCAAAGACTCAGATGCCAGGAATTAGTGTTGCTATCAACCTCCCTCCCTGCAAACAAATCTAGGTTCCAACCCAAGGGTGGCTTCTGAGCTTGATCCCTGGTGCCACTCTGATTCAGGTGCAAATTTCAAATGAGTTGCACTGCTTACCAAGTGGGAAAAAGCGAAAATGCAGGGAGTTAGTGGGAGAGGAAAATATATACTTGCGAACCCAAATCAGAGTAACCAGTGAATTCTGGCTTTTTAAAGGTTTTTACCTCCAAACACATGGAAATTAATACAATTAGTGGATATGGGTACTACAAGTTGTATATATAAATGTGGTGTGTCCTTCATCACAGGCTCACAAGCAGATTTGTTTCTTTATATATGTTGAAGCCCTTGCTGAGCTCCTACGGTGAACGAAGTGTTTCCTGTGCATGACCTCATTTAATCCCAGCAATAATCCCAGGGGGTGAGGACCATTTTATTTACTTTTTACAGTTGAGGACACTGAGCCTTAAGGGAAAGTAAGAATTACAGAGAAAGTAAGTGGCAGAGCAACAGCCGCCTCAGTTAACCAGACCGGACTGCTTCTCAGCATTCCAAGGGAACATGGTAACCTGGGTAACCCAGGGGTAAACCCTCGGAATTAGTGTGTTGTTACCCAGCCCCCGGGGGTACCACTGAGGCACATCAGACACTAAGACCTCGTGGTGAGGCAGAACGACACTGAAAGTGAAGGGGAGGAATAACACAACGGTCATGGTAGGTAGAACCATTCCCTCCTTGTAGAAATGTATGACCAAAAACAACAAAAATCAATGCAGGCTGGTTTGAACCAAGATTAATGGCACTTCAGGACAGTGGAAACTCTCCAGTTCACCACCAGCCTTGGCAGTTCTCATCCCAGACTTTCTAGATGGAGCTCTGCCCTTGACATTCTAGGCACCCACACTTCCAGAGCCTGCAGTGGTGTTTCTCTTCTCGCCTCAGACCAGACCGCAGGAGGCACAAGCCCACAGCCACCCTAGCACAGGCAGCTGGCTAGTCGCCAGTCCTGGCCCCAAGGACCACCAAAGTCTAAATAAATGGAAAGTAATCAAATTTCACATGTAGCAAAAACTACCACTACTTAATCTAGTGACGCTGAGATAACTCCAGTTGTGTTAAAAGCCAAGTCTATGCTTGTATTAACTCTGGATTCAACAGAATTCTTGATTAACTGGAGCCTGGCAGCCTGCTCTGAAAACAAGTTCACATTAAGACATTAAAAAAAAAAGGCCTTCTGTATGTCCTAGCAGCAGTACAAATCTGACTACAAATCAAAACTCATTTGTCTACAATAATAGCTCAGTGAGAACGGATGGTCAAAATCAGGCCCCTCGAAGAATTTAAACGCTCTGGATCATTACAGAAAGAGGGAAGATGAAATTATATCACAGTGGAACAGTGCAGTCAGATGTCAGGAATATCTGACAGCACAGGCTGAAATAAAAAGGGGTTTTCTGCTTGCCTCTATGCCAGCCACAGTCCAGGAAACCAAATCTTGGGGTCCTCTGGGTGCCAGGGGTCACTACTGAGCGGATGATCCACCTGGCTTGCCCATCCTGGTGCTGGGTATCCCTGCTCAGAGCATGCACCGTCCAGTGTTGAGGTATTTCAACACCAACATGTGATATGAAGGCTTAAGAAACAGGAGTCTGCTAAATAAAAGTGTCACACACAACCTGGGGTTTATGCCATGGGTTCTTGAAACCACTGACAGCTCGAATCCATCTTATAATGAGATCCATCTGGGACTTTAATAGCTAACCTCTCTTGCTTGGATAACAACCACAAATAGGATCTATTTATGCCAGATCTCATTTTTTGGTAGAAAGCTTCCAATGAGCTTATTTTCTTCTAGCAGCAGAAACCGCGGTGAGGACTCGAAAGAACACGTCCTACGTGACTGTCGGATGTTGGTGGCCTCACTGGGTACTACGGGGTATTAGGTGAGGAGCAGCGGCAGGATGCTATTTTACTATTGGGCATAATAAATTCTGTCCACTGCCCAGGAACGTTGGGAGGATACACACTTGCAGAAGAAAAGTAGCATTCAATTAATTCCCTCAACAACCACCGACTGCCCAACCACTGGGTGCCCGCAACTGCGCCATCCCAATGTGAGTTCACTGCGATCACAACTCCGCCCCGGGCTGTGGCGGAGCTGAAGCAGAGGTGGCCTTTAGAGCGCTGGCAGACAGACGGTCCACTGAGACTGACTACACTCCAGACCCCTGTGCTATTAGTTTGCTTTACTTGACAAGAAAATGAATGTGTCCAGAAAGGTGAGGCTTTAAGGGAATTGAGTGAGCTTGGGCAGCCCTTTCATTCCATGACCAGATGCTGTCAGGTGAGACCATGGGTCTTCAGAGGCTGTCACCACATGAAAGGTCTTGATCTTGAGTTAAAGACAATAGTCTTAGAAACACCCAAATTTACCCCGTTTCCATGCTAGGGTTATTATCAAAGAAGTATGCCACCAAGACGAAAGACTTAGACAGACCTGACTGGACAAGAAGCAGTGACCTTCTCCAGACCAACAGTGACACAAGATGTGAAGGACGACCAGTCCTACAGCCCCACTGACATGCTCTTCAGAATGAGGCAGACTTCTGGACCCCCGGAGGCTGGTGTGGCCCCACAGGGTACACGGCTGCTCTCAGACTCAAAGCATGCTGTGGCCAGTACCCAGACGCCACCTGCCCTTGGGAGGGGTTGGCGTGGACTGGGGACACAGACAGGCAAGCTCATGCATGGGTTAGTATCACAGAGGGCAGTACCATCACCACATACAGAGTACCTGGGCATAACCTACTTTGAGGGCTCAAATGCAGATAGGTCTTCTGCCTTGGGCTTGAGGCTAAACCAGCAAAATGAAGAAAAACAAAAACATACCCTGTGATATCAACAATGCCACATGTGCCATTTGCAAAATGCTCAGACAGGCCTGAAATTGTGACAAGTGACTTCATTTGTTTGTTTTCATGGCTTGGAAACGGGTCTCTCCAGCTTTCAGCACTCCAGGTTCCTGTGGCTGAGGGCCCAGCTCACTGCAGCAGCGGCAGAGATGAGGCCACTCTGGTACCCAGATGAGTGAGTGGGGGCAGGGAGGGGCCTGGGGCAGCTCCTCCAAGGCCTGACTGGCTCACCGGCCCACTCATTTTACTTCTCTGTTCACTGGCTGAGGCCTCACTTCAGCTCCCCTTTTGCTAACTGTTTAATAATTTGCTTTTGGAAGGGAAATGCAGTACATGACAGAAGCCAGCAGTAAGAAGAATGCAAATGTGGAAAGGTCTTTCCTTCTGGGTTACGCTATTAAGAGGAATTCTCTACCCGATGCCAATACTAGCTGCAGTCAAGAGAGAGAATTTGGGGCTCCCGACTATGCCCATCAATGATGGCAGGTAGTTTTCAGATACGGCTTAACCACTGAAAACAGATATTCCTTAAACTGGGAGAACATTTTAAAGACTAAAGGTAAAGAGTAAAAAATTAAACATATCTAAACTATCATTATCTGAACTCAATGACCAGTCTTCTCCTAATGACACCTATTTTATAGGTGTTAACCTGACCCTGGGCTGTTAGGAGCAGGAGAGGACCTTTCTGCTTTGCCCGACATCAGAGAAGCATATTCTTGGGCTGATATTTAGGATGGAAATGAACTTCCTCTAAAATGCTAAAAGCTCCAAATATCAGTGGAGAAAAATATGAAACTGTTAGCCACATAAATGAAGTTTCATCTTTTAAAACATTAAGGTTCCTCTAGATACTTCCCTGTAAGTATGAACAAAGTTAAAAATTCCACATTTGGTTTCTAAATCAAGAACAGAACTTTATAGTCCTTGCCACTTAAAAAAACACAAAAAGACTAGAGGGAGAGTCTATTCTCAACAGCCTCCATCTCATTTTGCTTTCTCATTAAGTAAGGCAGCTCCCTGGGTAGAACCCCCCTTGGCTTAAAAGACAGAATTGCTTTACCGCTAAATGATGGATCAAAACCCGCCCAGGAACAGTGATTCATTTCACCACGAAATGCTGGTATTAAAAGCTCCCCTTCCTTCAAGCCAATGGGTTCACAGTCATTGGCAGATTAAATTCCCTTTTAGGCATGAGTCAAAAAAATTTCCTCAACTAACTACATATTAAAAATGACAATAGTTTAATGATTTGGCTACTAAGGAAACCAGATGCCAACCTCACATTTCATTAATGACGATCCTGACCAGCAAAAGACAGGAGACTTGGTACCTTTTTAATGGTATTGTGTTTGCTGCTGGTGCCACCCCGGTCAGAGTTCTCATTGTGCAGAATATCCAAGGCTGTCTCCCTCTCTTTGAGTTTCAAGGCCTCGATCTCAGTCTTGAGTTCATTGAGCTGCTCCTGCAGATGCTTGCTCTTCTCCATATACTCCACTCTGCCGAAAGAGGACACTGTGCATCATGGCTTTGGCCAACGGTGAGACATAGCAAGGTTGAGATGCTCCAGACCTACAAACACTCAGCATGGGATCCAGGGTCTGAAGCCCGGGGTTCAGGTCTCTACTTGGCCACTCATGGAACATGGGAGCTTGAGCCAGTCACTTAACTGGTCTGAATCAGTTTCCTTGTCCATAAAATTGGAGTAACGGTCGCAGGGCTGTGGTCAGAATTAAATAAAAGAAAGTGCAGGAAATCCCTCTTCCACTCTACTGTAAGCTCTCATAAAATCCTCTACAAACACCAGCTGAAATAGATAGCTTTTAGTTCTGTACAAAAAAAACACCACACACATGAAATAAGCCTCCTGGCATCCCAAACAATTTTCTTGTCTCAACACTTCTTGGGGAAGTAATCCCATTCCAGTGACTTCTGACTGGCAGAGGCCACATCCCTACTTATTTGATGTTATCATCTCCTAAAGATGATGGACACTCACCCAGCCAACATTAGGAATAAAACAATCCCCATCATCACTTGCAAGTAGATACTGTATCTATGATGATGAAAATCTGGAAACCATCCCCAAAATGTCCCAACTATAAGGGCATGGCCCATGCAACACAGACACCGAGGAATATTCTGTAGTGATTCCCATGCTAGTATGTGGACTCTGACAATATGTGCACGGGTAATAAGAAAACAGGAACTATAAAAAAGCAGGACACAGACAGATGTAGCCTCACCCTGATCACAGCCATGTAATGCTATTAGCATGCCTGGACAATGGTGGATGGCTGGAAGGGGAACTCTAGCAGAAGATATCACAGACAGAGACTCTGGTTTTAATCTCCGTGTGGAGAGCCCACAGAGCCACAGCCAGCTGGTGGTGGCCCACCCTGGGCTCCAAGGAGACACTGTCCCAAGGATAGTGCACAAGGTAAAGCACAGAGACTTGGACGGGCTCGGAGCTGAATGCTGGTTCTGATCCCCCTTCAGCTGTGTGATGTGAGTAAGTTCATTAAACGCTCTAAATCTGCGTTCTCATTTCTAAATGGGAACACTGAAACCTACCTTTGATGTCAGTTTGATGCTAGTTAATGGGAATGAAATAAGATAAAAAGCTAAAACACCCTGACACCCAGGCACTCAGTGCATGGCAGCTATTGAGAATGTTCTGTGCCAAGCTGTGGCACAGCAGGCCAATTTGCCGCCGGCTGGGAACTGGGGGGCACCTCAGGTTTCCTCTGCAGCGGGACTGCTTCCCATCTTAGGTCCACATCCAATGACCATAAAATGCAGGAGAACAAAGCAGCAGAAGCTGCTGGGAACAGGCGTGCGGGACTGAACTCAGTGCTGTCTCACTCAGCAGGCAGGCCCGACCTGGACATTTGCTGTCCTCAGCCTTGAGCCCAAGTTTCTTTTTTGTTTCTCTGACCCTTGTTCTAAACATGGAATGTCACAGATTTGAGCCACCAGAGAACACAACTAGGAAACATGTTCTAGTGCCATGTTAGCTCATTGTCACACACTGTTACCATGTGCACAGCTCTCTGCCAACTCGGAGATCCCTGAGAGCCTGCCCCATGCTTTAGGTGAGGTTTTGAGCCACTATAAATTCCAGGTCACCAATCAAGCATCATTTTTACCCTGGAAGACTGAATGCTGGTCTGTAGTCCTTCCTTTCTGATTAGGAAATTCTTCCTCCAGGCGGTAACAACAAAGCAAACCTTTGCAGGAGCTGGTGACAAGCTGTGGCAGTGACCCCCCTACTTTCCCCAGGACAGGACCAACTCACTCTAGTTCACCAGTTGCCCAAGCAGGGTGCGGAGGTGGGGAGACTACGTACTTTTCTTTCTCTATTTCCATGGACAGTCGCTTCATATCAGTATCCTTGAAGTCGAAAGACAGGCTGTCACCAATGAGGTTGAAGCTTGATATGTCAGGAGGCAATGGTGCTGGAATTGGGTTCATGGGCTATAAATGAGAAATCTCCAGTTAGGGGGCTTAGGCTCTATAAGAACAGAAGGGCACTGCTGTATTAACCACCGACCCTCCAGCAGCCACAGAGGCAATGGGCACAGTGCAGGCCCTGCCTCCCAGCACCACCCTGGCCTTCTGTCACAATTGTCTCCTTTGACCCCACAGTTCTATTTATGAGAATTTCTTCTACTGATACATCCACATATACATGCAAATGTTTGTGTTCAGGGATGTTCCGTGCAGTTTTGTTCATAATTGCAAAAGAAAACAGACTAAATACCCATCCACTGGGGACTATTTAGATGAACTATACTCCATCCATACAACGAAATATGATTAAAAACTTGATATGGATGATCTCCTCCAGGGTTTATTTATTTATTTATTGTTAGAGCAGCATATAAATTTTGCTCTGATGTGTGTTTTAAAAACACACACATCTGCGGTGTCCAGCCCAGATGAGCCCTCAGACAGCTGCAGCCCCAGCTACCATCTGCCTGCAATCAGCCCAGGGATCCCCAGGAAGGACCACTGGCCAATCAGCCCACGAGCCATGAGAGAGAATAACACGTTCTGAACTACATGGCTGGTTTGGGGTGGCCTGTCGCATGGTAACAGGTAATCACAACAGATGAAATAGCCAACTGCTCACATTTGCCTCCACCTCCAACCCTGGGCAGCGTATGCCTCTGTGCCCCGTGCGCCTCTCTGTTGCGTGTGAATGTGCAGTGCAGGCGTTTGTGCTGTGCGCACATCTGTGCTCTTGCCTGGAATGACTCACTGGCCCCTTCCCACCTGGCTAGTTCTACTCACCCTTCAAGAGTCAGCTCAGCCACCATCCTGAGCCCCTCCTGCCCCTCCAGGCTGGGGCTAAGTTCTCCTCTAGGCACCCGTGCACCCTGCCTGTATAAAGACTCCCCATCTGCCTGGTATTATAATATGGAAGAAAACAGGAGAGCATTCTGAACTGAATGCACAGAGGGGGGAAAAAAGAGGCTTCTCTGTTCCTTTTGTGACCCTATTTAATTGAAGTCTGCCTCCCCGTCCCAAAATTGAGTTTGGAAGCTGGTTCTTGGAAGCTGGGTCTTGCACGGCAGTGGTGCATATGAGGTATGCAGGGTATCCTGCCCAGAACTACAATTATGGTGTGTACAGCACACACTGATAGCTGAAAATTGCATTCAGTTTGGCTCTAAGAGGCTAGAAAGCAAGTTCTCTTGAGAATAATTTGGGACTATATTACTTGGAATAAGAAAAACATTTCAGAGCTGTAAAAGGCCCTGTTGCTTGTTATCTTGGCAACCAGAGAGGTGACTGGCTAGTCCAAGGCCAAATGGCAGCCCAGGCGGTCTGCCCAGACCCTAACTGCAGGCTCTCTGCATCACTTGCTGAGCCATGCGTTTGCCTGAACAGCCATCCTGAGGCACCGCCAGGTGAAGCAAAGGGCTGGAGAGAAGGAAAGGTGACCAGGTCCTGGCAGCCCCTGCCCAGGCTCACCGGGTACGTGGGCTTGGTGGTGATTTCCAGGAGCTTTGCCTTGGCTCTTCGCTCTGCCTCCCGGGCTTCCTGCAGGTCCTGCTTCAGCTGATCAGCCTCCTTGGCCCTACAACAAAAGGAGGAGCCGTCACCTCTATAGAAGATGACAGGTGGAGGAAAGAGACCTCCTCTCCCCCTTACTCCCCTGGAGAAGGGGGACCTGGGTTTGTCCTGAGGATGGCACCAGATGAGACAAACAAGGATGGTGCAGGGTGGGTGGGACATTTACATGAAATCAGAACTTCCAAGCCAAGGGCAACATTCCTGGGTATTGTTTACTTCAACTGGTAAATCTGAACTGGAAGAGCAGGGAAAAGGAGCACATTTTTGAAATGTAAGAAGAGCCTCTTTATATCTCCTCAGCTAAAAGCAGTCTGAGGACGTGCTCGATGGTTTTCCTGCGAACACGGTATCAGAGGGACAAGGGCTTATCACAAAGGCACAAGCATGACCAGAGGTCCACTCAGTGAGAGAACTGTGTACCCGTGTCCCTTCCAAGAGCTCCAGCCCCACAATTGGATTAAACACCAGACCCCACCAACCTAGCAAAGAAGAAGCCTGTCCCCTTCCCCAGAACACTGAGCACCCTGAGGGTGGCTGCAGTCAAGCTCTGCCTCAGGGCAGGGTTAGTACTGAGCAGCCCCCGCCTGGGCCCCAGTGCCGAGGCCCCCACCCCGCCTCTGACCTCCTCTCTGACTCCTCAGCCATCTTCAGTGCCAGCACCTCGGCCTCCAGCACCTTCTGCTCCATCAGGCGCTTCTCTTCCTCTGTCCGAATGGCGGTGGCCTTGATGCGCTGCATTTCCTGCTCAGCCTCTGCAGCCTTCTGTGCCAGGAGTTTTGCCTCCTCCTCAGTGATCTGGGCCTTTTCCGCCAGTAGGTCAGCTGTCTCCTCAGAGCGCATCTGGAGAGGAGAGGGCATTCAGTGGGAGTGGGGACCCCACGCCTGTCATCCCACCACATCTGAGCTCAGACACTCGGGTCAGCAAGAACCAGAGCCTCGGGTTCCTTGGGGCCCTGCCACTGAGCATCCCCTCAGATAATGCCCTGGCAATAGATGACAAGCCACACCCCTCACCTTTTCAGAAGGCCCCTTCATGGGGAGCAACAAGAAAGCACCTTTTTTGAGTCTCCACTGAACTGAGGCTTCTGAGGGAGAAAACCAACTTAACTCTGTCCCTTCCCTTTAAATCGGTTCCAAACCAGTGTAGACTTTGCCACCAGGAACATGTAACAATACCTGGAGACATTTTTTATGGTCACAAATGAAGGGTAAGGTGGTGCTACCAACCAACATCTAATGGGTAGAGACTAGGGCTACTGCTAAATGTCCTTCAATGGCAGGACACATCCACCATGAAGGACAATCTGGCCCCAATGTCAGTGGTACTGCAGCTGAGAGGCCCTGCTTTAAAGGCACCCCAGGGTGAGGGAATCTGTCTGCATATGAACTCAGCCTAAATCTGCTTCTGCCAGCACAGGTGGAGAGAAAAGGCACTGATTTTTTTTTTTTAAGCTGAAATGTCAAAGCAAATGTCGCTAATTTGTGGTGCTCGGGAGGTCTAGCCTCCTGGGACCAGACTCCTCGGAAATCACCAGTGCTTCGTTGGCCATTGTTGCTTCTTCTTTCATCTGCAGCAGCCTCCTCTCCAACTCATCCCTCGTGCGCTCAGCCTCCTCCCTCATCTGCTTCTCTCGGGCAAGGCGCTGCCGCTCCATCTATGGGGGACGAGAACAGTCACTGAGTCACGGGACTCACAACCTACGGTGCCACAAGGGACCCAAGAATGCCCAGGATCCAGATTTGGGAGACTTTTCTGGTAGCCAGTGTCATTCTTATCATCCACCACTCTCTGTCCTTCTAAACAAGCTGTAGAGGTGAGAACTGTGCTCCTTGAAAAAACATCTAGTGGTAAACAAACCAACAACAAAAAGCCAAGTCAGGTCTCCACCTGGATGGAAGGAGGCATTCTCACACACCGCGCGCTGAAACAGCTACCTCGCCAAAGCCCCTTTTTGTTAGGAGGCCCCACATGGCTCTGTCCTGTGGCTGACAGGACACAACGCAGGTTCCTTCTCCCTGAGATGGAGCCCTGGAAACAGATGGCTTTCTCGTCTGGTTAGCTGAGCCATCTCACCATTTCTATCTCCACAGACCCCTCCCACACCTCTAATTTCATCAACAATAGCTCCACTCTTGCCTCTGATCCAGGGAGAAGATGGAATCATTCTGTGTGATGCATCAATAGTTCACACATTGTATTTCACAGGGGGAGCTGCGGCAGCCCCAGCAGACTCCCACAGCCTCACGCAGAGGCCCCTCCTGAGCCAGGCCTGTGACAGGAGGGAGCCAGGCAGGGAGCACAGCCCCCCCCACCCCAGTCCTTAAGGCACCAGCACAAAGCCGCTGCCACCTCCCTTGCCTTCTGGATCACCGTATTAATTGGGCCACATGCAGAGCTTAATAAGGCAAGTGAGCACAGGACAAGTACGGCTCTCTGTGATCCTACAGCACTCACTGAATCCAGGAGGCAGAAGCCAGAAGTGACCACTGCACTATTTTCTTCCTTAAATAATTAAAGCACATTTAATTGCTTCTTGCTTCAACAAGATTTCTAAGACTGCTGCTTTTTCTAAATACTAAGCCAAAAAAAGGGAAAGTACATTGCACCTCGAAGGACTAATGCAAAGACAAGCAATAAAATCCTGCAAGTTTTTCCCCAACCTTCCTCTGACGGGTCAATGAAAAGCCTGGCCAATTTGTTCTCTAATTTCCATCATGTTACGATTTCCATTAGGTGGATAACTATGTCCATTATTTGCAATCCCCTTCCATTCCCAGCACTGCACTTGCCCTGAGGCCTCCACCCCCATAATAAGGGACCTCCCGTTTGCAAAGTGGTTTAAGCTATACTTTCAGGTTCAATATGTCCTCTGATCTGAGACAGACAAGAGGTATCATTAGCTCCATGTGACAGATGAGAAAACAGGTCTGGAAGTTAAGTCATTCACTCGGGTCACACACTAAGTTTCACAGCTGGTTCCAAGGTCACTGTCTGTACAGGGGGCATGGAGCCCCTGACCTGCAGTTACCAGATGCCAGGGACATGCCCCTGCTGTTCCACGGGCAGCGCAGGTCTGGGGTGTGTTCATACTATTCTCTGCCACAGCCCGGAGGCCTACACAGTCCTTGTCATTTATAGATCTCTCACTTCTAAGCTTTGCGCTGCTGAAAAAGAGGTCAGAGGCAGCTCTTTTGAAAGTTGCCACTATGACACTGAGCTGGCTCAGGAGCATTTCTTTCTCCAACAAAACCCACCCTACCCCCTCCCCTCCCAAAGCATCCCAAAGAGCACATCTATGGCCTGCCACCTCAGAAAGCAGAGATGGAGCGTTGAAAGCACTGGATCCAACTGGGCGTTTCATTCTGAATCTCAGGGCTGGGAGCCAGCCTCGAAGGAGTACCCAAATCAGAGACAGCTGCACACAGACTAATTATTACACCTTCGAGCCTGCAAGTCCTGAGGGCATCCGACTGCAGCTGCTGCTACTCTATCTAGTAGTTCGTCCAAAACCACAATTAATATTCTCAGCAGTGAGGCTCAGATTAGTTGTGTGGATTTTGGTGAGTCGAAAAGGTCTACGAGTAGAAAATGATACACCGTCCAGTCTGCTGATAGGCATTGCCGGCACCTCCCGTGGTGGGTGATGTGCAGCACGGGCTGACGGACAGTGGGAAGTGCAGCCAGAGGCTAATTAGCATTCCAGCAGCAGCCCTGAAATGCTGCCGTGCATTCCATCACCATCTAATTAGAAAGGGAGAAGGCCGAGCAAAGGAGACAGGCAGGCAAAAGGAAAGCTTAGCTAGATGGACGAGAGATGGATGAATGGTGGGTACATGCAGGCTTGGCCGTTTCTCCCCACTTCACTTAAGTGGAGAAATAATTAGAGACGTTGCTTTTAGATATGCTATTAGAATTTATTCCTCAATTTCAGAGCTGACACCCCACCAGCTGGGCATCAGCCAAGAAAGATCCAAAAGAGATAAAATAAGAGTACGCATCATCCAGGACCAAAGGACTCTGGCTAGCCCATAACCACTCCTTACTCCCCGGGCCAGGATCACCAGGGGGTAACAGCACCCCCAACATGGTCTCGCTCACCTGTTTCCTGGCTTTCTCCTCCCTGGCCTGGGCTTTCATCTGTTGAACTTCCAAAGAATCGGCCTTCCTCCTCCTCATAAACAGGTCATGGTTCCCAATACACAGCTGGAGAATCTGTGGCCGTGGAAGCAGGAGAAACGTTAAACCCGCACGTTTACTCCACTGCTTACAGCTCGCGGGCGCTGCGGCATCTTGGTCTGAGGGCCCTTGAGGGCAGCAGGGAGCCTCAAGAGGAGAGTGTGGAGCGAAGCACCACAGCCCTGCTGGTGGCCTCTAGTGCTCTCGGCTCTGGAGTCAGCAAACTGAAGGTGCCCAAGTGTGCCAGGGGACAGAAACCACAAGTGAAGAGGGAAACAGAAGACCCTTTAGCAGGTCTTCTGGCTGCACCTCACTCTGCCGAGTCCAGACGTGGCTCTGCAGGTGGGGAGGACAGGAAAGCTCACCCAGCAGGTCAGGCTGGGACAACAGGTAGTTGTAAAAAGGTAGTGACAGAGAATACAGTTGCAAGCACTTATACAAAACTTGCTAGTATATTCCTTTTGTCACAAAAATAAAGTTCTGATGAGAAGCAAGAGCAATGAGCATATAGCTGAGGATAATGATCGCCCTGAGGGGGAGAGAGGGGGAGACTAGCTAATGAGTGGTTTCAATAGTATTGGGGGGTATTTCTTAAAGCTGGGTAGTGGGTGCATAGGTGTTTATTTTTGTCATTCTTTATAACATATATATACATTATACTTATCCTTTTTTATATATGGAGTAGTTCAGTAAAAATAATTTTTAAAAAATGTTCATCATAGAATTTAGGTTCAACTTTTCGATGAGAAGAGTTTTTCAAGGCCTATCAGAAAAGCATGTTCCAAGATGTCACTGATATTCTTTCAAAAAGGGCGTTCAATTTCTCAGAAAAACTATAGCTAACAGGAATAAAAACCAGGATCTCCACTTACCAGCTTATTAACACGAAGCTTTGAGGAGTTAAACTTGAAGACATCGATTTTCTTATCCAATGGTTTAATAGTGAACTGAAAGAAGAAAGCAGAAAACAGCAGTTTCGGTTTGATGGCCTAGAATGCTAACCACCAACGGGGGAATTCTACAAAAGCAGCAACCACCCTGGCAAAGATCCAGCACAAGGCTGTGCCTTGTCCTGGCTTCTTGGTGCCCGGGCACTAAATGACAGTGAATTATAAGCGTCTGAGGACACCAAGTCTAGGGCTATGGGAGTTCAGGATCCTGGAAGGTGTGCTCTCAGCTTAGAAACCTGAAATATAAACCCTTGACAGCCCAAGCTTCAGGCTAACGCTGGGAGGGCCTCGCCAGAGTCTGAATCACTGCCTGACTTTAAGAGGCTCACATCCTAGTGGAACTAGACTAACAACAGTCAAGTACTCAAGAAATTACATCATATATTAGTGCCTCACTGGGGGGGGGGGGGGGCACAAATCACAAATGTCCTGGGGGATTCAGAGGAGATCTACCATAAGTAGGAGGGAACTTAAGCTGGTGAAGCATATGACAGAGAAATTAAAAGATAGGATGGAAGGACATTCTATACAAGGAAAGCAATACAGATAAGTCAAAGATGGGCACATGAGCAGTGTGTGTGTGTGACGTAATTAGCTCTTTGATGACGAAGACGATACCGCAGGCTCAGACTGGGAGGAAGGCAGGAGTGGGGTGGGAGTAGGCAGTCAGAGGGGTTTAGATTCGATGTGACAGCATACAGGGAGTCACTTCAGATTTCTGAACACGGGGATTATCAGATGAAAGCTGATAACAGAAGGAATACTGTAAAGCGTGAAGACAGATAGACTGTAGTGGAAGAGGGAATCGTGGCTCCTGAAATCAGAGGGGAGAGAAAGATGAATGTGGAAGATAGGGCGGGAGAACCCAGGGCCAGCCCACTAAGCAGGGCAGCACACAAAAGAAAACGGCAACCGCTCTTTTCAACCATTCTTGATGAGACCAGACAGATCCTAGGCTTCAAAGGTGCCTTTAAAAAACGGATATCCATTCCCAAGAAACACCTGCTACGCAGACAAATACATTTGGAAAGATATATTCTTGTGTATTTCTTTCTCATGTTATATTGTCCAACAAGGGGTTAGCACAATGAGGACAGAAAATAATCCTTTGTTTAGTTCTTGGTCAAGTTAACTTAGAAGCGGTACTGCTATTGTGTAGGCGGCTATTTGTGAATTTTGTGAGCTTATTTTTGGCCTTGCTGTCAAATCCCAGAGCTGCCAGCGGGAAACCACAAGTAGGGGGAAACCGCAGGCTCTGTGCCATGCCAGGGCCGCACAGAGAATCAATGAATCACTTAAAATAAACCAACATTTCTGTTTTGACAGCAGGGCTGTCATACATAACTACTAAGACTACTTCCTATTATGTCAAGTCAGCTTGGGGGTCCTATTACAGCATGTTATTGACATGACGGAAAAGGATGGTGCCTCGCCCCCGGAGAGGGTATATTAGAGCTTAATGTCGGGCCACACTAAGGGAGACTTTGATCCTTGGGTTCTGGAAGAACGAGTGTTTTGGGAGCCTTTAGCACACTAATTTGTGGCTGTGCAGTAAACAGACTTCATAAAATTAGAAATGAAAAATACCATACCATGGCACACCTACTGCTTTAAGTCATGGGGAGCTTTCAACTTAAGTACTTAAAAAAATAAAGCCCTAAATGCTCATCTCCTGGGCTACTTACACAAATTTGAAAGCCAGAATGTTTTGAGTTAAGCAGCTCAATCTGTCTCATCAAACATGGCCAAGCAGATCGCAACCATGTATTAGAATCCAGGGGCCTGGTGTTCCTTTCCCTCGAGCTGCTGCCGGGAGAGAGAAAACAGGAACTCTACCTAGGGGAGGGGGCTCTGCAGGCAACATGAGCCTCCAGCTCCTCACTCCACACTCGGCATCCTGGCTGTGAGGGGGCCAGTTATGTCGCTGAGCACTGAACGGGCCTGCTCTCGTCTGCCTGGTGCCCTGTGATGTGGCTTCAGGGAACCTGGAGCTCAACCCCTGCAATTCCACTCCCCAGACACAGGTTACTTGATCTCTCTACGTCTCTGCTTCCTGCGATGTGAC
This sequence comes from Miniopterus schreibersii, assembly GCF_964146895.1. Lineage (NCBI taxonomy): Eukaryota > Metazoa > Chordata > Mammalia > Chiroptera > Miniopteridae > Miniopterus > Miniopterus schreibersii. The sequence goes on from NC_138122.1 coordinate 16,441,333, forward strand.
ACAGATAACCAAAACACGGCCCCTACTCTCAGTGCAGTGTTCCTGTGAGGACTGAGTGAGTCAAGGTGAAAGTGCTTGTACGTGGAAAAGCACTAGGTCACCATCGCCTTTGTCGTCAGTCCCTCACACTCACTGCAGCCCAATCATGACATCACTGTAACTTCCTCAAGGGCTAAGAGAATTTTCTGCATCTTTGTTTCCCCTATGAAACCTAACCCAAAGCAGATGCTCAAAATTCCTTTAAAATTAACAAAGAATGAATGAGTGAACAAACAAACAAATGTAGGATTATAGCGCTTGGGAAAGGTCACCATCCTGTATAGAAATATTTGAATTCTAATTTAGAATGTTTATCTAAGTAATTTAAACTTAATTATTCCCAAACTCTTCTAAGCAGGTTAGCCTGATATCATTATTTATATCATTGTTTTCACACACACACACACACACACACACACACACACACACGTCTCAAGCACTGGACACAGAGAAAGGGTTAATATATACCACACTTAAAATACAAAGAGACTTTCTCACCAGAAATAGAATGCCACATAATAAGAAAAGGCTTCATTTGGGTTTGCTTACTGCCCTTTGGAGTTTAGTCCTGACAGGCTGAGCTTCCCAGCCTCTATTAGTGATGCTATTTGAAAATAGGGTGCTGATACTGTTTGGTAAACACTATAAAAATCAACAACCGAAAACCCAAAGCCTGGGAATGAAATGATTTTTCTGATAACAGGAAAAGAGTGGCTGGGGACGCTTGAGCAAGGAGGAGAGATGGGGAAAGACCTTCTGCTGGGCCACTGGCGCATCTGTGCCACAGACGCGTCCTACCTCCTTGTCGCTGTACGAGATGTTTCGGATTTCATTCCACGGGAAAGAGATCTTGGGGGTCAGTCTGTTCTCAGGGTCATAGATGTGAAGCCCCAGGGCATCTACTCCAAGCAGCAGCTCTGTGCCCTTTTTATTCTGCAGATTCAACAAAGAACAGCCACCATCAGTCTAGCTGAGGCTTGAGGTTTTGCTCAACTTCCCAAAAGGCCTGGCACACGATGTTACCTATGACAAGTTTCAACAGGTCCCAACAGAACTCACAGCCATCTTGTAACCCAGAGGGCCTCTGGCTTCCTGAATTGGGACACGTGGAGGCAAAACTATACTGTTCTTGTGACTCACGTGTCCTGTAGAGTGACAACTGGAGGATCCTGCCACTGGCTCAGTGGCTAAAGTAGCAGCAACCTGAGCCCTGTTAACCTCTAATTAAATAAGCAGGTTACCATAGATGTAAAATTAAAACCTGTAGGATTAATAATTTCTTATGTTAATAGAAAAGATGGACTACCAGAAAGAAAATTCTAAGTACTGGGATCAGATGGTCTTATTATGTGTTAAAATGTATCTGAGTGTGATAAAGCAAGGATAGTAAAATGTTAATTGTAGAATCTACTCAGTGGGTTTATATGGGGTATTAACTGTAAAATTCTTTCAACCTTCCTGTATGTTTGGAATTTTTTATAATAAAATGTTGGAAAAATGTATCAAAATGAATTATATACAAATTATACCTTAATAAGGCTGTTTAAAAATTTAACTGACTGACTATACATATGCTATACCTCTGATGGCAGTCCTGGTCAGCAGTCAGAGGGCAAGCCCCTGGGCCCCATGTCACTGACCCAGCTGAACCTAGAGGCCACATCCTCGTGATGCAGGTCCGTCTGCCTGTGCTGTGATCTGGCCTTTGTATGACGGTAGAAGGACGCTCCCTGCACAAGGACCTAAAGCATGTGACCCCTTGCTAACAACAAGGAGACAAACCTAAGACTCAAGGGCAGGAAAACAGATCTGCAAACTGAGAAGGTGCTTGGCCCGTGATGAGAAGCAGCAACTGAACAGCAGGTGTCATATGGAGAAGTGCGCGCTCCAAGATGAATTTTCTCTTTCTAACACCCTGAAGTCAGGTGTGATTACCAAACTGTGAGAGAGGCTCCTCTGCTCATCTGCAAAGCTCGGAAAACTACATACTATATTAACACAAGTGAGGCTTTGTACTTTTAAAATCTATGGTACATTTTGGAAAATGAGATATTTTATTATGTTTCTGACTATTTAGTTTAGCTTTCTTTTTTTTAAAAAAAAAAGCATTCCACCCTCTGCCTCCTGTCATCATGACTCCACCATTTCAAACAGAGCGAGATAGAGACTCAAGCAGCCCCTTTTAAATTGTTTTAAGTACATATATGTTCCTTACTTGATGGTGAATTCAGCAACTTTAACACAAAAGACTAAACTACCCATTAGCTTTGTCTGTTGCATAAATAAGAAACCACATACACAAAACAATATCTGACTGCTATAAGAAACTGTTTTTCAAGGATTATAAAACACTTTCTAGAATCTAGGTGGTGGGCACTAATGGAGCAAGAGGAATTATGTTGACAAAACCACAGAAATGAGTTAAATTAGTCTGAGCCTAGAGAAACCAAACAATTAGCAAATACAGATTAATAAACTTTAGAAAATAACTTTCTTCATTATTATGGAAAATATTTTAGGCACTTGTTTACTATATGACATAAGTTGTCAGTGTGCCTCATTTTAAGCAAAGTAATCCATTTTAAAAATCTGTATTTAGAAAACAAATCAGGTAGACAGCTACCCTAGAATATTTTAAATGTGTTCCAATGTACCCAATTGCAATATAAAATTTATAGGTACCCCAGAAAGGAAAGCAAACCATACTGTGATGGTTGTTTTAACGTGTACTCATCTATAGTTTTGGAGCTAGCAATGAAATACGTGAGCAAATTCTTATGGATTCTTTTAGAAGGAGCTGCCTCCACCCTGCATCTAGCTGGCAGGAAAGGCCAACCCCAGACTGAAAGCAAATGCCATTCTGATGCAGAAGCAATAGGTTCCCAGAGGACAGTGGACTATTAATGGTCTGAATAAAAAACCAATTAGCCTGCTAGCGAGAGCAAGAGTCCACACCCAAACAAATCAGTAATATATAACAGCAGCTTCACTATCCTTGTGCCCTTGGGGAAGAAAGTACTTACAGGTGCTCTCTGAGGGCCCAGATCTCACGGAGCCAGAAATAATCAGATGTTACACTCAAGCATTCAAACAGGTTTCTGCTCAGTGCAGGACCAGCCCAGTGCCCCACTGAGGCTCAACTGACAATTACCTAGGATCTAATTGAAGTCCAAAAATAGAAAAAGAGGCTATAAGACCCTCTCCTCTTCTCTTCCCTTTACCACTGAACCGTTCAAGAGTCTAGAATCTGAATGAGAAAGTAACCCATCTTAGCAGCCTGTCCCTGGTTCAGTCTCTGTTTATATACAGCGAACTTGGAGAAGCTTCAACATACCCGGATTGCAAAGTAGTTCACGCCATACATCTCCAGGTCCTGAGCTATCTTCAAATATTCCATTTCAGCTTCGTCCCTGTGGGGAAAATGAAAGACACTGTCACTGGAGGGCGATAAAACTGGAGGGCAGGTGCATGCCAAGCTGAGCGTTCAAACCTGCCAGAAGACGCGAGCCAGGGAAGATGCCAGCGAAGCCCCTCCTAACCCTGAGTCTATTCAACACAACAAGGTCAAGCAGAATTTCCCATCCCCATAAAAACAAGAGAACACATTCATTAGTGTCTCTTGGCTTCTATTCCACGCTTCGCCCTTGGAAATAGTGACACTTGTCTCTAACCCTGATTCAAGAAAAGCATGTGGTACGCTACCTTCTCCCCTCTAATGGACTGGAATATTCGATTTTTATTTAAGTTGTTGCTTTATCTGATTATGTCCTTTCTTCACCAAGAAGGTTTTGGTAAGGAAACAACTCTCTGCAAGCTACCTGGGGGCTACCTTCCCGATTTTCTTTCTTTGGGTGTTTGCTGGAGGTTAGAGCAAGAGCTACGTAGGCTGTAAAACCAAAGCCAGGTCACCTACTTCTAAGTTATAAGTCAAATTTAAAGTAAGCTCTTGAAGCAGCAATGACTTGTAAAAAAAAACCCAAAAAACTCCCCAATACGTACAGTATATATTGAAATGTTTCACACAAGTCTCCCTATGACCTTGCCACCTTCTCTCACTCTGATCTCAAAATGCTCTCAAATGAATTTTAAAAATTCAACCTGAGAGAATGCCAAAAATATGCATGTTATACTTTCTTAAAAGTTAAAAAAAGTATGTTGATAGGAAGTTAATTCGGAGAGAAAAAAAGTTAAAGTGAATGAAAAAAATGATCAGTTCCTAAAGTGATAAGGAAAATACTGATTAATATTTAAGATACAATTTTTTACCTTTTAGAGTATAAAAATTAGATTGATAAAAATGAGTGCTGGGGAGAGAATGGGGGGTGGAGACACTCGCATACACTGTCAACAGGCATGTAGACAGGAACGACATTTTTGGAGGGCAATTTGGTGGCACCTGTCAAAACTCAAAATACATCCTTTGACTCAGCAACTCTTCTAAAGAATCTATGGGCAGAACTATTCACACCATTACATAACGATATAAGATGGGATACACTGCAGGACGTTTTGTAAAAGTGAAAAACCTATAGCTACTCAAACGCCATCAGTAAAGAAATGGACGCAAAAGCTATGGGATGTCTATAGAATAGAATTCTTAAAATGAAACTAAAGTACCAACGAATACAGGTCTGTACGTCCTGACAGGTAGTAGATACCGTGCCCGCAAGCACTGGGAAAGGGATACATACAACACTGAACACCACTAGCATTCCTCCCAGCTCTCTCTTTTCTTTTATACACTTTAGTAATGAATGCACTTTGTTCAACAAGCATGTCCTAATTTTGTAGTTCTTTAAAAAAACACCAAAAAACAAACCCATAAAGAAATGTAAACCAAAAATGAAGCAGTCTCACCTGGCTCGGCCCCGGTGCTCTGCGTACCAGGCTGTAATTCTCTCCTCCCACATTTCTGGAGTCATTTGGTATAGATTTATTACCTGCCAAATAAAAAACCCACACACAAAGAGCAAAATAAAAAACCCACACACAAAGGAATTTTTGGTATTGTTTGCCATTTTTATAATTACGCATCATTTTGACAAAACAGCACAGCTATTTTTAAAAAGCCGCATACAGGGAGACAGTCACATGCAAGGGTGGGCGTGTAAACAAGCACCATTCAGTTTGAGTCACAACTCGGGAAGCTGCACCCAGGTGCACACCCTGGCCCAGGCAGGGGCCCCTCTTTCCTGGGTGGTACGCCCCAGAAGGAGGACCGCCGTCAGGAGCCCTGCTCACTAGTCTGGGGCCGGCAGCTGGGCCAGGCTGTGTGCGCGGCTGCCTTCGCCAGGAGCAGGGAAAGTCAGGGGAAGGTGAGGAGCAGGCCTTTATTACACGTGACGGATGAGCGGAGCTATAAAATCAGAGGCAGCAAAAGGGAGGGAGGGCCTGCTTCTGTGGCTAATGAACAAGATGAACAACTCCAGGGATTAAAAACTACAATGCCCACCCCTAACTCATCTGCTCTATCCACCCCGCGCAGCTGCTAACAGCTCCACACTCCTTGGGAATCACTGACGCTCACCCACCTTTAAAGAAAAGACCATCTGCAGGCCATGCTTGTTCTGGCAACCCCAAACTAATTCCATGAACCTTTGCTTTTTAATATTCTTAACAGAGATTCCATACTCTTTACTCAAGATTGATTACAAAATATTTATAATAACGTTCTTGCCACGTTACTTCCATCAAGTCTGGTTAGCTTTCTTGCAGACCACACATCTGTATGTCTTCCCAAGCAAGGAATTTGATTTCTTACCCTTTTTGGAAGCAATTCCTCTTGGGCCAAAAATCCCCGCTTGTGAACAGAGGGGTCGTAGTCACCATACTAGAAAGAGAAGAAAGGGGGAGCAAGCAATTGGGATTCAAAAGACAACTGTCATTTCTGAACGGCTAGACTGTCTCAATTCCCTCTCAGCTCCAGGGAGCAATTCAATCCCGATGACAAGTCAAGATTTCAACCTTGCTAGTTTGTTATCCTTGGATGAAAATACAAAGCTGATTATGTCTATAAACAGAGTTGCATAATCCCTATGGGTGATGTGCTAATAAAAATGTGACATTTGTATGGAAAGGGAGCTGTGTTTTCTAACCGGCAAAGAAAGCAGTCACTACCAAAACATTAGCTTTTGAAATGAAACAACCAAACACAACTGTGAAAGTTGTGATTAGCAAGGTGTGATAAGAGCCTTACCTTCAAATGCTTCTAAGTGGCTGGTAATTGGAGCCAATTGCTAGCTAGGAGCTGGGAGCTGGGAAAAATGCTGACAATATTTTTAATACTTTCATTCAAAGCTCTGAAAAATGCTTTGGAAAAATGTGATACCAGCACTGTCATTCATATTTGTCATTCAGACAAAGAAACGAGCAAAAGGTTAACTGGCTTTCCTAAAGCTGCAGAGCAAGTCCCTGGTAGGGCCAGAAATGGGCCCTGCATTTTAATGTATTCTCCCAGGATAATAACTTGGAGATTTATTTTCTGATTTAAGAAAAATAGTCCCTTTCTTTCTTAGGAAACTTAAGTCTGACCAGGAAATAAAAAATGATGGAATTTTAAAACAGAAACAAACTATAAAACATAGAAAATACAAAATCAAAGCCCATCTCTTGTCAATCAGCATTCAGTGGCTTTCCTTTGGACCAAACCAACAAAGCTTGGTGTTTTAGTAGAATCTTCTATAAACATTTATCCTTTTAGCCACCAACATTGGAAAATAAAGAAAGCTCAAGCATAAGCTGTTGGCTCTATATACCACTAAATTGGGTCAGGGCATGGCCCACCCTGTCATTCCCAAAGAGCCTTACATTGGACCCCTGTGTGTTTTCCAAATGAAGTCATACACCAAATGACTGACAGACATGGGATTGAAAGATGTTAGTCAGCAACTTTAAATCATGCCTCATTCCCACACCACCTTACTATAAAAAGCCTCATGAATTAAGATTTCTTATGAATCTCATAATTATCTTAGGAATAGAATGGTATTGCTTTTTTTTTTAGTGTTAATGGAATTAATCTGTCAAATTTAAACATTTAAAATATGCCACAGATTTTATAACCCCATCTAGGCATTTCTCCATTTGAAAGAACCTGGTTTGTCTTGATCTCTGAAAGGCCTGGGGATGTAATAAGTCAATAACTCTGAGCTTTAACGGTACTGTCTTGGGAGGCTGCTGCAGAGTCCAGGTAGGAGCCTGGCTTTGGAGGCAGCTGCTTAAGGTTCAATCCCAGCTCTTTCACTTATTAGCTGTGACCTTGGAAAACCTGTGTCTCCGTTTTCTTGTCTGTAAAATGGGGGTGATAACAGTATCTTGTAGGACTCTTTTTTTTTTTTTTAAATATGTCTTTATTGATTTCAGAGAAAGGAAAAGAGAGAGAGAAACATCAATGATGAGAGTCATTGATCAGCTGCCTCCTGCACGCCCCCGGCTGGGGATCGATACCGCAACCCAGGCATGTGCCCTGACCGGGAATCGAACCGCCATCTCCTGGATCCTAGGTCGGTGCTCAACCTCTGAACTACACCAGCTGGGCACTTGTAGGGCTCTTACTGGGATTAAATGAAATAATAGCCATAACGTTGAAAAACTACAGTTGACACACAGCACTCAACACATCCTGATGTTAAATGATAAAAACTCAAGTTGTGTCACCTCTCTGAGTGTTTTCTAATTTGTCAGGTGAGAGTGCTGGTCTTAGAGGATTTTGAAGTGGGGACTGCAGAGTATCCTCCGGAAGCCTTGAGCAAGGCACCCTCTCTAAACCTCAGCTTCCTCATCTGGAAAGCAAGGGCCACAGTAACGCCTGACTCATGGCAGGTGACGACGACGAAGTAAGACAATCGGGCAAGCATCTCCGTAGCAACTGGCTCTCAGCTACCGTCCGTATCATCATTAACCTCTCCATTGTTTATAATGACACTCGTCACTGGCTGCCTCTCTGAGTTTCAAAGGGGTGGGATGCTAAAGAAAGCCTTGTTGGTTGCATTTGCAAGCCTCTCAAGCTCTAATGCAAAAGTAAGCAGATATGCAAAGTTCAAGTTGTAAATTCAGGTTCCAAAGGCTTGTAAGATTAACGATCCACATTATCATGCTGAGCTCCCAGCTACTCCCCGGATCAAACAGGTTACATCTGAGTAATGCAGAGACAGCAAAGACCCAGCTGAAAGGACCTGCCGCTGGACTCACTCCACTTACAACATTAAAGCCACCTTGATGTATGAGGTGGCTCTTCAACGTCTCTTTAAAAAACAAGGGCAGACAATCCTTAAGTTGTGGCAGTTGGTGATTATAAAAGGAAGTCATACCACACCACAGAGATGGCTGCTCTCAGCCTTTTCTGCACAAAAGCATTCTGATTATACAACCAGGGCTGAATTTTCTGTGAAGCCAGTGATGTTGGGGTTTCAAGTCTCTGCACCTAACTTTATACTCATAATTTGTATTCTTGTGTTGAAAAAACTCCTTCGGTTATATCAACTTCAGGCCCCACAAAACCTGGATCCACCACTGATATAAACCAACTGAATTTAAATTTGAGATAGGAGTTCACCATTTATGGGATTCTTGGAGTCAATTCTCATGTTAAACAGATATTTAATATCCTTCTGGATGTTAAATACTTTCCTCTGCCTGAATGTATGGAAAATTAGACCAAATGCGCTGAACAGGACTTCACAAAACATAAAGATTTAATCAATACATACACAGCATAAATAATTGGATCCCTACCACACATCAGTCACTAAAATACAGATGGATTAAAGACTTAAACCATAAATGAAAACCCAGCAAAATACCGGGACAAAATATAGAAGAGCATGTATATAATAATAGTGGTGAAGCCATTCTAAAAGTCACTCAAAACATAAAAAGAAAAAGACTGACAGTCTGACACATAAAAAGAAGATAAAAGGTTAATACCAATCATGAACGGAGCTCCTATAAATCAACTAGAAAAAGATAATCAAGTAGAAAAAACAGGCGGGTTATAAACACTTGCGTACAGAGGAAAGTAAATCTATGAAAAGATGCTCAGCCCCAGTGGTAAGCAAGGAAATAAAAACTTAAAAGAATCTATTTTTTCTGTCAGATTAGCAAAAATGTAAAAGACTGATCGCATCCATGAGGATGGGGAAAACAGATATTAACACACTCTGTTCTTAGAAGTTCGACTGGAGGGCAATTTGGCTAGATCTATTTTTTTAATTGAGATAGAATTTACGTGCATACAATTCACCATGTGAAGCATATAATTTAGTGGTTTACAATATATTCAGAATGTTGTGCAACTATCACCACTATCTATTCCAGAATGTTTCTATCACCCCAAAAAGAAATCCCATACTGATTAGCAGTAAGTCCTAATTGCCCCCTTCCTTCCCCCGGCTACCACTAAATGTACTTTTTGTCCCTATGAATTTGCCTATGGTGGACATTTCATATAAATGGAATCACACAATATGCAGCCTTTTGTGTCCAGCTTCTCTCACTTAGCATTATTTAAATTTTAAATGTCCTATCCTTCAACCCAGTTTTGCCATTTCTTGGTATCTATCAGAGAAATACTGTTCATATGTTCATGATCAAGGGTGTTTGCTACGTCCATCTAGAAGGGAAAAGCAAACCCAAATGTCTACCAATAAGGAGATATTTAAACAATCCAGAGTCCCTCCTATTTATGAAAGGTAGTTTTTAAAAATGAGATGGTCTATCTGTTCTGGTAGTTGTCAGTGAAAAGGGCATATTGTACAGGAGTCCCTCTGGGGTAGAGTCACCCAGAAGTGGACTTTCAGGGACTGGGTGGGGGGGTCTCCTCACCTGACCAGCCCCTACCTCACCCATCACTACGCTACAGAGATTCCGCCCATTCAGTCCCTTCCAGCACTAAACGCGCTTAAACAATGTTCCTGTTGCTTCTATTGATTTAGTAATCCTTGTCAATCTTATGGGTTTGGAATGTTACCTATTGTTGCTCTAATTTTTCTTTCTCTTGATTGCTAGTGAGATTGAGCATCTTTTTGTATTTACTGATCACTCTCGTGTTCTCTTCTTTAAAGTGCCTGTCACTCATACCCTGTGCCCATTTTTCTGCTTTTTCTTACAAACATAAGAGTTCTTTTTATTCAGGGATATTTATGCAATTCTACTTCTAAAAATCTACCTTAAGGGGAGAAAGCTTTTGCACATTTATACAAGGAATCACATAAAAGGATTTTCAGTAAAGCACTGTTTCTAATAAGGAAACAGTAGAAACTAAACCTATCTCTTCCTCAGAGGGGGATGGATAAATAAACTAGGTTTATTCATCAGAGGTTACCATACAGTGGTTAGAATCAATGAGCTAAATCTATACATTATACACGGACACATCTTAAAGTCAATGTTGAGTGGGAAAAATACCATTTTATAAAGGATATACAAAAAAGATAGGAAGAGCATAGCATCATTTATATCAACCTTTACCTCCTGAATTTTTTTAAGTCAGCCTCCTCCCTTCCAACTCATGACCGCCTGAGGTGTGAAACTCATTCACGGTCTCTCACCAGGAGGACCACCAGAGTCTGCTAAACAGTCTCCCTCTCCTTCCAATATGTCTTTCACAAAGCCACCAAAATCTATCTAAAATATAAACCCTTCACTAGCTCTTCATCGCCCACCGGACAAAGTTAAGACCTTTTAGGATCTGGCCCCCTGCAGACATCTCCAGCTTCATCTCTTGCCACTCTATGTATACCTTACACATAACTTCTTAACTGCCTTTTGGCACTCTGCCCCTAATTTGTATCAAAGAATACTTACTAAGAAACAATCATTCTCCTCTCCCACCATTCTTATCTCTGAACACTAGGAGTCTGCAGGCCAGCACTGCAAAACTGATAAACTATATACCACTTTCTCCCAAAGTTATTTTTAATTAGAACACATTTCAAACACCAAATTGTCAATACGAAATCCAACAGGTGGCTTAAAACATTGCAAGATAGTTTGCTGTGAACCCAAAAACCAGCCCATACTTTTGATTCAAATGTAACTCAAACTCCAACCAAGAAATGTGGTTCTTGTTAACTGAACCATATGATTAATATTTGTATTTATACTTTGAGGGTAATTGTTTCTTTATGCTTCGGAATTAACTGTGTCTATATCATTCAAACAGCTAAAACACTGTAATGAATACATTTGTGGATAATTACATTCCATGTGTTAATGAGCTCAATTCCCTTTCCCCTCCACACTTCTAAAGTTCCTTTCTGTTTTGGAAAGGTTGTGGAAGTAAACAAACTGAGCATAATGGAAGGAACCGTATAGTTTACTGAAAAGTTTGGACTAATCTGACCATATAAATGAATCTGGGACTGGGATTTACTGAATGGCAGTGCGTGCTGCCTACAGACCTCCCTCAAGCACAGACAGTGAGGGGCAAGAGCAAAGCACTGAGTCAGGCACTCAGACACCAGGTTTCTCATCCTGGTTCCAGTTTCTAGTTCCTTTCTACTTCAAATCCTGCCCCCTGAGAAGTGGGCTACAAATTCCATTTTTTTTAAAAAAGAATTAATATAAAGTATTGTGACGTTAGACAAATTATTACTCCTTTCTGAGTCTTAGATTTGTCATCTATAAAACAGGCATAATACTTTCAAGCCCAGGCTTACAGCAGACTACACTGAGTATCACAAGGAATATTCATGTTATAACACTTTGTAAAACTGTGAAACACTACAGGCATGTAAGATCTTTTTAATATTGTAATCAGAGGTATCCTTTTAATATTAGCCAGCAGTCCTGGAAAGTGGGAGCATGTTATAATAATCCTTAGTCTCCCAAATGCAGACTTGAAGTCATAGATTAGCTTTATTTGTGAGATCCTGAGAATTTATACCGGAAAAAACAGAGCATTCTCCTCCATATGAGCCACATATGCGCTCCGTGAATCACTTTCATCTCTAAATTAGTAGGACCCAAATTAGTAGGGCTTTCCTACAGTGAAATCTGTTTAAGCAAACATCTGCTGGTTCCCAGACAAGTTTTTTCTTTCTCTCCCACAGGTGGTCTTTGAATTTGTGGCCCAAAACCCATGTAAAGAGAATGTAGCCTTTGAGACAAAGCCCTTCAAAGAGAGGTAGTGTCCTTGAGAGCCTGGGTCTCCTCTCAGCTGGGGAGAAAGCGTGCTAAAAAGGAACTCAGTTCCGGGCCAGGAAGTGCTCGGCTTTAATGAGAGTGACAATGACTGCTTCATCACTGTCAGGGTGATACTGATTGAAAGGACACATTTTTCCTGTTATTAATATTCTTAATCAAAGCATAAAAGGAAGCATATGTTTTAGTTGAATCAAGGCCAATTTTTCTGTTTTTTTCAATTACTCATTTTTCTGGGCAGTGGAATAGGGGAGGCACAAAATGTAATCCCAAAGCCATGCCTTCTGCCTTTAGCTTTACTCCAAGATTGCCTGAATGACCTTGGACAAATCACTGAGGGCAGATACTTGCATTAGTGCCTGCATTGTGACAGCGTCAACACCCCCCCATTCAGCACCCATTACACCAGTCATCAAATGATTACGAGTCATCAAATGACTCTGGGGCTTCTTTGGGTCTGACTAGCTCGTACAGACTTTTTTCTCCCTCCAAATGACAGGCCAGTTACTTCCTGACTTTGATCTGAAATTGCATTAAGCTACCCAAAAAAGTAGGTTAAGTAGTTAAAGGGTCTTACTAATTTTTGTAACTCTACATGGAAATGGCCTTATGGGCACCTCCAGCTAAAAAGGAAGAAATAACCAAAGATGACACAAAACCACAGAAGTAATCAAGGTGTCCTAATGCTGGGACTTCACATGCTGCAGTGAAAGGTAGTGAGCGAGCAGAGGGACCAAGAGAAAGTGGCATGTGACTGAAGTGGAAATCTGTGGGACATTACACACCCTGGGCTGACCCTGTAATTGGTCGTATAAAAACTGGCAGGACAAAAACACAAGACCACTGGGCTTCCTTTCCTGCCATTCTCAATGTGCTATGATTTCTCTGGGAAGGCCTTTCTGCTAACCAGACAGCTCAGCTGGGCTCAGTGCCCACCCATAAGCAAGGTGGCATGCCTCAGGGGTGGGTGAAGTGGGGCGCTCTCTAGGGTATGGGGAGGTCCCCATAGAACAGGGCTGTTGGTCCTCAGAAGATGAGTTTGCAATGAGAACCTGGCCCAAAGGCCATGTTGGCCCAAACTGGAGATCATAAGTCCATTTTTCCTAGTTAATAAAAAGAGAGGTTGGTTCAGTAAATGTCAGGAACCACATGTGCACAATGAGATTACAAAGGACGTTTATCAAGCTATACACTTATTTGTAAACACACATACACTCACAAGATTACATAGAAGACAGTGATACTTGGTTCCCCCAGTTCCCTCTCACTTGTTGGGAAAAGTCTCTCTGAGTCTAGAAAATCCCAAGAAACAGACCACTGGAGCAACCTGTGACATGTTAATGCCCAGGAAAAATGGATTTTTCTTCCTTGAGCCTACCTTGGCCTGGACAGCGTAAGAAGCCAGCAGCACAGAAGCCTCAGGAGGGCAGTAGATCTTTTCATCTAAGATCTGCTTCTTTACCTGAAAAGGGCAACAAGGGAGACAAGACACCGTGAGTGCAGAAGTGAGCTGTGCAGGCTGGGCACAGTGGATAGCTGCAGGGTGTTCTAACGAGGGCTGCCTGCCAAACCAGCCTGTTAATGATTTTCTGACAAGGGGTACCATTTTTTTTCTTGCCGCAGACAGGTTGGGAGTTCAGGCACCGAGAAGTTATTGGTAAGACAGCCATGCGGGAAAACCCCTTATCTCTTCTGTTCACCATCAGATGCTGAAGAGGAAAAGCAGTCTTCATGGTTAAAACAGAGAATAACATCTGGGCTGTGACAGAGGAGAGCTGTGAACTTGAGAAGTGTCAGGAGCAGCTCTGATGGTGATTGCAGCCTCGGCCCCTGCTGAGAGCACGCAGCACTAGAGGAAATGGAGTCTACTTTTAAGTCTTCACACAAGATAAAAGTCAGCAAGGCCACTGAGTTATGACTGCGGAAAAAAACCATCACTTTCAATATGACTGCTCTAAGGAAAAAGGAAGCAATAAAGTGTGATCGATTAAACTTCTAAGTACATGTGAGGTCCGGGAAATACAATTCTTAAGCCATAATGTTGAATTAACATATCTCATTGCATTTAATTTCTTAGAATGGTGCAGACATAAAGGCAAGAGAGCCACATGAAGTGGGGGCACACCAAAGTAGACACAACGGGAAAGCCAACTCTCTTTTCACAGATGTCAACAGTCACCAGATTCATACGAGTAGTAAATTTTGCCTTGTTCAGCCACGAAAACGCTCGAACATTTCAGTGTGAGGGAAAATTAAGCCAAAGGCACATGAGGACCGGACACTGCATCCAAGCGCTTACAAAAAAGCCATCTCTACACTAGGACACTGTGGGATCTAGGAGATCATTATATGGTTTCATTCAAAGCAGTGTGACTTCCTAATCCCTTGGTTTATTTTCAAAGGGGAAAAAAGCCACACTATAGAAAAACTGAAAGGAATTCCCTTTGAGCAGAAAAAGTTGGGATGGGAAAGTATGTATGTATATATGTGTACACGTGTGTGTGTGTGTGTACACACATCCACACCTTTTTTTTGGCAAACTTTTTTTTGTAAAAAACTATTTGGGGGAGTTTATTACATTTAACTTAATATTTCCTGAATGCAATAACTTGAGGCTCGAACTAATTTTTGAGCCTGGAATACATGACAGACTATCCATCTACTTCTGGGAAATCATGCAATTAACGCCCCTGCTGCAATCTTTTCCATTACTGACAGTGGGCACCTTCAGGCACATGAGCAGCTCTGGCGCCAATCACTGTAACTAACCATGAAAACAGGGGAAGCGCTCTGATCAAGCAGTAAGGATGCGAGCAAAACAGACAAGGTTTCCAGCCTCACACTAACCTGCCCCTCACTGTGCCCTCAGACGGTCAACTAGCTATCTCTGAACCCATAATTAATTATGGATCTCCTCATTTCTTCAGTGTGGTTGAGAGATTACTTGTGGAATGCCTACTGGGCACTCAGTGAGCCTGGCCTTTAAGGGGCGTGTAATCTATGAGGCAGTAAGGGAGAAACAAGACAATTAGAGGCAAAGAGTAGCACAGAGCACGGTGTTTGAAGCTCCACATGTGTGGGATTAACCAGGTGTCACTGGAGTTCTGAAGTCCTGTCTCAATGAGAACAGATTTTGAACTTCTGGGAGGACAATTCTTTATAAGACTCTCTTTCGGCTTCCTTTGCAACTATTGGGTACTTGATTTCAAGTTAGTGAGAAGAAAACCAGATCTATCTCCAGAGGTTTCAAATCAGGTAGCTACTTCACCATCACACTTTAGCAATTTTATCTGACACCAATTGTCATCACTCAAATCTAGTTTTATTCTGAAGATGTTTTCCATTACGGATCCAAAAGGACTGACTTTCCGGAGGTGAAACACTCTCGCAATGTGCGGCTCTTCCGGTCAGCTCCGGGGGTTCGTGCAGGCTGCCTCTGCAACCACGCCTGAGCGAGCTTTCCCATAACTAGGGCACAGCACGGACTACTGTACCTGCAAGAAGAATAAATGTTGCGTGATCTCCTGGACCAGCTCCTCCTCAGCATTCTCAGGATAAAACTTGGCCAGGAAATGAAAGGTGACTGGCTCTTCCTTTGAGACATCATGATCCAGCACCTGCAGAATTGCAGAGCAAAAGACAAACAAGCTATGTTGGCACGTCTTCCCCCCATGCCGCCACCAAAGAACCTTTTGCAGGGAATGTATAAGCATCTTCTCCCCTCTAAATTCATCACATTTCCCAAAGGTTGTGACTCTTTAGTCTGAAGCATTCACAAAGCCATCTATAACAAGAAGTAAAGCTCACTTCAAATGGCACCTGTGAACCAATCTAATGAATGTCCCCAATGGGTGAGTGGAGCTAAGATTAAGGCACAAATGTTTTCAAGGCCACAGAGATAGTCAAAATTTAAAAATGTATGACTCAAAGGTCTTGGACACTACCCTTCATGGTAAGCTGAATGTTTTTTAATTCTTTGAAGTGGAATATTTCTTTATTCTCTTTTCTTGCTGCCAACTCCCAACATTTAAGTCCATATTGGAATGGAGCTTAGGATGATCAACTAAATCTTTGTGAAATCAGCTAAACACTAACTAAGCAACAGAAGTGAAACGTGCCCCTCATGGCAACCCTTTGTTTCAAGGAACCTCTAGAGATGCCTCACAAAATACTTGAGCACAGTCAGTAAACCACATTGCCTTTAATCTTCTAACAATTCCATCCACCCACTGAAAAGCTTGAACCATCTGCTCTCCAGAATGAATTTCATTTCAGGCCATAAACATGCAATGTGACAGGCTCCAAGTCTCCATTAACATGTGTCATAATTTATTTTCTTTGAGCAGCAGGTACTGTGGCTCCTGATGCCCCCAATCTAATATCCATTTGGCCAATACTCAGGTACATGATTTAAATTTACTTTGCTGAGAATCACACAAAAAATACAGAAAGTTTTGCTGTCCTTGATAAATAACTCCACGCCCTTGCTCAAATTCCAATTGGTGGTTCCAGGAGATTCAAAATAAACCTGATCTAGGACAATCTTGCTGACATGGGCACACAGGGGGCACTTTGAGGTTCATGATCATTGGGAATTACCGTGTGAAATTTATATAACCTGTGGGGATTCTAACATGAAGATTCAGATTAGTGCGTACACATGTAAGTAATCTGAACACTTGAGTTTAGAGTCAAACTGGTAAAAGACAAGAGGCTTTTATTGTTTTTTCGTGCCATGTAATAGATAATAAAATCAGGTGAGCAATTGCAGGGGATTCCATTTGGGACAAGAATTAGACACTGACTTACTTTGAGATTCAAGTGTCTTTTAGGAGTTACTGACAAAAACTGGTCTCAACCATCTTCACAGTTGCGTAGGCAGGTAAGCAGGTAAGTACGTCTTTGTGTGCCCATATGAACCCACACAGAAGGAGTGTTCCCTAGGCAACATTCATTTCTAAGCCACACTAGGACTGCTGGGAGCCCACTTCAGGCCTCAGAAGCCCCAGAAAATCATGCTAAATGGGCAGTCCTCCTTCATCACAGGGACCAGGGCACTTTTTATTCCTTAGATCACATTAATAATTAAACTGAGTTGGGCCATGGCGTTTCTCAAAGACTTTTAAAATTTCATAAAGCACATGAGCCCAAAGAAAATCTTTCAAAGACATATATGTAATTTTTATTTATAAAGCCTGACTAGTGGCTCAATAAATTGAACGGCGTAAAGCAGAATCAGTCAGCCCGGTGACAATGAATAAAGAAACCAGGGATCGCAACAGTTTAATCCCGGTGGGTTCTGCTTGCCAAGGAGCCTGTGAGGAGTAGAAAGCCCCTTTCTCTACCCTGTATCCATCAAGCCCCAGGATGAGCAAATAAGCTGGGCACATGCTCAGGGAAGAACCAGGGCACACACCAGCCCCTCTGGCTTCACCCAGTTCCAGTCCAACCTTCTTGTCCATTTTGAGCCAGGCCACGGTGTCCTTGATTGTGTACTGCAGTCCAAAGAACCAGGTTTCCCGAAGCCCCAGGGTCCGGCACACCAAATCGAACAGGTCCTTCCCTTTCCACTTCATCTGCAACAACACAGACCAAGAGGGGAAAACACTGTGAGCAAAAGTCATAACCCGCTCGCACAGAAACCTTTCCTCTGTGCCCCCAACTCTCAGATTCCAAGATGTGGAGATTACACTAAGATGGCTGATGCGCACAGAATTCCTAAATAATTTTAAAGCTTCCTACACAAAACCACGTGTGGGAAATACCAATTAGAGCTTAATGGCTTAATCACTGCAAAGCATACACAATACCTCCCTTGGACAGTTCCTTACAGGCCTTAATATCCCCAAAGCTAATTTAGGAAAGCTGGGAAATAAGCATCCTCATTTAGGAGAGTCTAGCCTCTTGCGTTAACGCGGGGAGGTGGCTAGCTTCCAGGGACATTAATTTCCTTGAGATTTTGTCACTGATTTTTTAAAAAATCATAATCCGCCCGGCCGGGCGTGGCTCAGCGGTTGAGCGTCAACCTAGGATCCAGGCGATCAGGGTTCGATTCCCTGTCACAGCACATGCCTGGGTTTCGGGCTCAATGAATGACTCTCTTATCATTGATGTTTCTGTCTCTCTCTCTCCCTGTCCTTTCCTCTCTCTGAAATCAATAAAGATATATTTTTTTAATTAATTAATTAATTAATTAATTTAAAAAATCATAATCCTGCCCTTTGATAAAAGGCTAGTGGTTTTTTTTGTTTTTTATTTAAAGGCTGGTTTTACCAGAAGGTTTTTTGGGTTTGTTTTTTTTTAAAGCAACATAGGAAAGGAAGTTGTAACCAAAGTAATGAGAAAAACCATTAGAGACCAGTCATTCCAGTCACAGGTCTCCCTTATCACGATGTATAACCGAGGTCAAAGGGGAGGCAATTTCAAACTCTGTGTCTGAACCAGGGATGAAGAGACTGCAATACACTGTAGTGTACTTATCCCACTGCCTCACTTTCAAAAGGGCCTGAGGCAATGGCTGCTTAAACCGTCTCCTCAGCTATTCAGTCTAGTAGCTGGGAAAGCAAGTTTCACATCTTAATAGGGGAAGGAAATGCCCAACAGTTTAGTAAATGTTGCCACCTTGTGGCTTTCAAGTTAAATCACCCAAGTTGTTCCCAACTACCCATTAGCTGCTGCTCACTCCCCTTCCCCCAAAAGCCTCCAAGTCCCAGGTGGAAATTCAAATATACACCCGGTACGTTTATGAGCCTATGAGACACATCACAGTGTCAGTGGTCACAGGAACAATCATCTTGGGTTTCAAATACAATGCTGTTGGAAGAACAGGACCACTTGACTGTAGACGCCTCTGTCCTTCTGCCCTCATTAGAAATCTCCACCCAATTCCTGGCACACTGAAGATGCTTAATGAAAAGGAATGGGGAGGGGGGAAATTGGGGTATAGAGACTTGGTATAAAAGCAAAAAGGAAAAAATAAGTTAGGCCTCTAATATCTGATTGGCTTTTGCTAAAACCTGAATCAAAGAGGATTTTTCAAGTAGGTCTTCTATTTTTAACATACGCGAATGAACAGTGCGTCCTCTATGAGGGAGTCAACAGGAGAGCCCATCCCTCTTCCATGTTTACAGTCAAAGTCAAAGAGCAAAGTAGTGACCTAGATGGAAGGACACCAAAACCGCAGCAGACAAGTGGCTGAGATGTACTGGCTTTTGTCCGTCACCAGGTCCCCGCTCTGTGACTTTAGCGAGGCCTCTGGAACACTACAAAGGTTGAAGTCTTAAGAAATTATTTTGCATAGAATAAAATAAAATGACAACTTTTATTTTAAAAAGATGATCTCCTTCCCCTTTTGTAAGGCTTAATAATGCTTGCTGACACACCCATTTCCCAGTATGACAATAGGACAAAGGGTTTTTAATTCAGGGCAGGTTTTAATTCCTACAGGCAGGTTTCACTGAAGAAATGTTATTTTGGAAAACCAGAAGCTTCAGGATGCTGATTACTGTCTTGTCTCTATTTTAAGCCAGTACACAGTATATAAATTATAAATGACCACCTTGCTACAAGATAATGTAACACTAAAAAACAGACATTAACTTGGAGAAGTTAAAACCCAAGGGCCAAGATCAAGGTAATTCCAAATCCTCATAACTCACGGCCATGGCCACCCTGGGATTTGGCACACAGGGGCTGTCTGCAAATGGGATGTGCAGGGCATCTAAAGGAAAGCGGCAAAGAGAATGGTGAGTGAAATTCCTGACTTGGGAGTTTAAATTCTCAAACATAATATCGTATGACTGCAATTTTTTTGTATTCCTTTCTACTTCTTTGTTCTTAAAATGCAAAACTATCTCTGTTGAATGCAGAGACAATGTCATGAAGCAGGCAGTAAAGTGAGCAGAGGGGGAAAATTCTCACACGGATTCAAAATGCCCTACTTAGATTTTAAACTTTGACTCTAAGAATCGTAGAATATCAAGAGTTGGAAATACGCCTGCCTACTGGGTCTACCTACTATAGATCCATCCCCTTTTTGTATAAATAAGGAAACTGAGTCATAGATTCTGCTAAAGTAGACACTGACATCCACTCCTTTAACAAATATTTGGTAAACACCCAATGTGTCCAAGCAAAAGCCAAGGTACAGGGAATAAATGGGGAACGAAAGAGACAGTCTCTGCTCTCACAGACCAGGTCTAGGGCATGAACCAGTCAGGAACAAATAATCACCTCCCTCACCCCACACATAAAAATCAACTCCAAGTGTGGTTTTCAGCACTGCAACACTTGTAAGTGCCACAACAGGGACTACAGAGGCTGTAGGGATGCCCAGTAAGGGACCCTACCTTGGTGGGATGGAGAATGGCATCTAAACTGACTCTCACGTGGGAAAGAGGAACCAAGTGAAAACTGGGTGTGGGGAAGGAAGAGTGAGCAGGGAGGTATGTTCCAGGCAGATGGAACAGCATGTGCAAAGGTCTAGAGGCAAAAAAGCTTAGATGGTCCTTGTAGGAAGGGAAAGTATTACAGTTCAGTTTGACTAAAGAATAGAGGCTGGAAAATACTGACTGCTATGCTCCCAAAAGGACCATCTAAAGGCAATTCTCTGTAAACTATCTAACTCTGCCTCTCTCGTGTGAACCACAGAACACAGAAAGTTATCTGAGTGACTGTTTTCTCTTTTTTCCCAAGAATGGATTATAACTAGTACCATTCTAGAGATACAGGAAAGAAGTTAAATCATTACCTAAGATGGATGCCTCAGGACATTCAGACTTAATTCTTTCCAGGAACCTGTCTAAAGGGAATATATAGGATATGGTTATCTAACATTGATAGGAATCTCAGTTCTGTCCCTCTGTGACCTTAGGCAAGTTATTGAACGTTCTTATATTTCCCAATGGGGATGGTAAACAGAACATGTCTTAGCAGACTGATCTAAGGATTAAGTACATTAATACAATTAAAAAACCTTAAGATGGTGCCCTACCCATAGTAAATACTCAATAAAGGGTAGTTATTATTCATTCTAACCCTGCCTCCACTCCTTATATTCTCAAGTGGCACTGTTTAAAGTCTCCCAGTCCTATTTCACTCCATGGATGATGGATGACAGATCACAAAGGCCACCATCAATTCTCACTGAGCTAACCATGCTATCACTCATTTGACAAACATTTATTGAGCACCCACTACGTCCTAGTCATTGTGCTCGGCACAAGAGATAAATGATGAATTCAGGACAAGACACTGTCCCTACTCACGTCTGACAAGGAAGACAGGTAAATGGATAACGAAGATGCAACCTGGTCAATGCCAACAGGACAGAGTGCTATGGGGACACACCTCAGGCCTGGGGGTGAGAGGCTCCACTGGGGAGACACTGTCTGGGCTGGGTCTTGAAAGTCAAGCGGTACTTGGTCCTCTGGTGAAGGGGCTAAGAAAGGAAGGTCACCAGCTGGAGAGAATAGCATGTCTGCCTTGGGTCCAAGCTGTTGCAGATGAAGGAATGTTCTTTGCACTTCCCTAGTATCTGACAAGCAGCCTAATTATCCTATCTGCAGTACTGAATGTTCAATGCAGCGCTGAATATGCAGCTTCAGCCCGAAGCAGGTGACAGCTCTCCACGGCTGATGAGGAGCCACGTTGTTCAGTGCAGCACGTGGTTCTCAGCAGCCATACATCCCATCACAATACCTGCCAGGTCTCTAAGAAGCCACAACCAGTGGAATGAGTCTCATGTTTTTTTTTTATTAAAATATTTCCTTTTCTGCCACCTGACTGCACAATAAGCCTTTCGGGCTTTGCACATATACTATCTAAAGACCCTTTGTGATCATAGGGTTTGTCATTTTTCCTGAACAGATTGCCAAAAATAGAACAGCTCTTGGCTTTGATTAAATGTTCACTTCAACCCCGAATGTGACCATGTCTTTCGACCTGGTCAAAGTGTTCACACTGTTCCACATACACTACTACAGCAGCTCCTTGCCTCATCTCAGCCTAGCGAAGAGGGAGCCTACGGGGCAGGTGCTCACTTTGCAGACAGAAAAGAATAGGTGGAGGGAGGGAGGTGATTTGCAGGGAGAAGAAAGGCAGGAAGGAACACAAATCTGGACTCCACAGCATGTAAGCTCCCACTCTGCAGACCTCGTCCTCAAGATGCCCTTCAAGCTTGGGGGCTAACGGTAGTGAGCCTGGGAGTAAGATGCTTCATGCTTTGTGCCTGGGCTCTCTATCACTTTAACAGTCTGCAGTGCTATTTCATAGATATATACTTGTGCCTGTATCAAAGATAGATGTGTATGAACTTTATAAACAGGACTAAGTGCTGTCAGCTTGTTATTTTTTCTAGGGGCTAAATTTATGAGCTTTACGCAGAGTGAAGTGCTAGCAATTTATCAACCTAGAATGTTTTAAGTAAGTAGCACTAAGCACTTATCCTCCCCAGCAGGGACGTAGCTAGAATGCAGCACTTTCCGGCTGTAGGATGCAACTGGCACCAATAACCTACAGGGCTGATTGGGGTCTATTAACCAGGGAAGCATTATGAATAATTCTTGACAGTTATCTTACAATTGGCCAGGTTTAGACTCACAACCCTTAGAACTACCATTTGCCCTGGCTGGTGTGGCTCAGCTGGTTGAGCAGCATCCCATGCACCAAAGGTCACCAGTTCGATTTCTGATCAGGGTACATGCCCAGGTTGCTGGTTTGATCAGAGGTAACCGATTGATGTTTCTCTCTCACATCAATGTTTCTCTCTCTCTCTCTCTCTAAAATCAATTAAAAAAATTTTTTTTAACAACAGCCGTTTGTTTTTTTGCTTTCGCAGCCTTCACACTGCATTTCTCCCACCGCTTTCTTTGGACCGTGCGGTCACTGGACCCCTTTTACTTGCTGATACAACCGTGTAGGGTAAGTAGGAAACCAGCCACCTAATGGGAAAAGACCACAGCTAGAAAAGGACAACTTTCTTGAAGAAAGAGAACCAAATTTGGCTACCACGTGTGAAATGCCTAAGAATTAGGACCCACAGAGAAATTTCAGCTTTACACAGAAGACTCAAATCTGAAAAAAGCTACCAGAGCAGCAACAGTCTGTTTCATACAGGTCTGGGGGACAAGATTTTCAGGCACACAAGGAGTGCTATTTGACTGGCTGTCTACTCCACAGAAGGTGAAAGAGAACTGACAAACCCAGCTTTCCCTTCTCAGGGTTTCTCCTAATTAGCTCACAAGCTGCCCGAGCATTTGCCATAAATACTGTCAAAAGGTTAGCTCCCTTACAGATAGAGCAACAGAGGGAAGCGCCTCCCCAGGCCAGAGCGTGCAACACGTGTATGCAGTTATTTCAGGGATGGGGAACCGAGGATGGCTGTGATTTCCCCTCTCTGACTTTTGCAGTCATGGCTGGCCTACAAGAACTGATTTACTATAGAAGACTTGAGAATTTAAGATGCTAATGTACCAGATCCAAACCTAAATACAACTTTGATTAGTCCATTTTGAAAAAACAGACGCCAAAGACCTTGATATACAAGATAAACACAATGGAAAGAGTTATGAAAAATGATTTTGCTGTACAGTAAGCGAACACTGAGTTCCATTAAAATATTATTTCATCAAAAAGGATAAAAAGGTGCAGTAACGTAGGTGTAAAAGCAGCACAAGTTCTTGTGTCCTATGAGCTTAAACTACAAAACTATCGTGCTGTTTCCTACTGCAATGAAAGGACACACCACTCCTCATCAGCCATTATTTCTCAACATGAGGGGAAAGGGGACCCTCCAAACAGAAACAGGACTTTAGAAGAAGGGAAAAAAAGGAAAGAAATTTATTTCTCTGGTCTACCAATCACAACCCCCTACATCACTCACTCATCTAAATATGGGCAAAAGCTCATAAACCTAAAGCCTCCTCTTTGCAAAAAAAAAAAAAAAAATCCCATCTCCAATCTCTTGTCCTGTCAATTTCTGTCATAATCAACCATAGCAAGTAATTTTCCTCTCCCAGTTGTCCAATCATCTCTGTTTGTATGCGAAACCTATTTAAATTATTAGTTTCAAGGTCTTCCACCTTGAAATTACCTCCTCCCTCCTTCAACCAATTTCCTGCCTTGTTACAACCCAGCCTGTACCTTCCCAAGTCGGCAAAACTAGGTGCTCCCATTTATTCATAACCAGACCGTTCTAAGATCCATTCCTTTATCTCACCGCTGTCCTCCCAGCCACAAACAATACCAGGTACATGAGTCAGGATTAATGGGAAAATAAGGTGTCTGTCTTTCCCCCAGACTCCTATCTTCCCTCCAGTTCTGCATATCACACACTCCTTGCAGGCAAGGGCTGAGTCTCCCAGAGCCCAAGCAAGCACTGCATAATCTGTGGCCACTCCATCGATGCTTGTGGTTGGCTGATGATGTTGATGATAATGATGATGATAACTAGATGAGGCTTCTGAGTAGAACAGTCTTCTAAGTAATGATTGCAATGAAGCAAGAATTTATGCTACTCCTTATTAAAATTGTAATTGCATAATTGGGCCTTAAGATATATATTTTCCCCCTTTGGTGACACATACTGATTTCCTCTCCCTAAAAATACTTTGGCAAGGAGATCTAAATCTTAAAGAACCAACAAGAAAAATTTCACAGAAAAGAGACTAGTAAGAAACACATCACAGCACTTTGGGAAGTCACAAAATCGAGCTTTTAAACTCTTTCAAAATAAAGTGAATCATAGTTTTTTAAGGGGGAAAAAGTCCTTATGTGTTCAGTTTCTGGCATGTTTCCTGCTGAAGTGGAGAGAGGTTATGGCAGCAGAAGTGAACCCAGAGAGGAGATCTGCATTCTAATCTCCCTCCCTCCACCACACACAAGCCTATAGCCTTGGGTGAGCCACACAGCTCACCTGGGCCTCAGTTTCTTCATCTGTCAATCTCTTATGCCCTGTGCAATGCCCAGATTTTATGATGCTATGAAAAAAAGAAGATGAGACCTGGCTGCGTGGTTCAGTTGGTTGGAGTGTCACCCCGTACACCAAAAGGTCGCAGGTTTGATCTCCGGTCAGGGCACATACCGGGGTTGTGGGTTCAATCCCTGGTCAGGGTGTGAATGGGAGACAACCAACCGATGTTTTTCTCTCGATGTTTCTCCCTCTCCCTCCCTCTCCTCCCCACTCCTTCCTCTCTCTAAACATATCCTTGGGTGAGGATTACAAAAGAAGATGAGGTGATTCAAAGCGGGCTGACAGATGACAAAGCAAAAAGGAACAATGTGATTATGGTGCTATAAAAGCAAAATCCCCCCTAAGCAAAGAAGACAATTTCTGTCCTCGAATTTAGCTCACAACATGAGAGCAATCACAGCCTTGTCAAATAGCTATAAAACACCCAAACCCGCTGTGTTGGGAAAGTCACTTAACCTCTTTGGGTCTCAGCTTCCACAATCATCAAGTGGTCTTTCAGGATTAACACTATCTGAGTCGATGAGCTTGAGATGGTTTTGTATAAACCATGTAGTATTTTTTTCATTGCTATAATAATTTTCTTTTAGGGAGAGAGTAACCAAAGAATTTATATGCATATATGCACAACCCAAGGACACAGACAATGGTGGGGAGAGGAACTGGGGAGGGGGATGGGACAAGGTGGAACGGGTCATTGGGAAGAAAAAGGGACATCTGTAATATTGTAAACAAAAATAAAATTTAAAAATATATATATATAAAAATAATATATAAATAAATAATAATTTTCTTTTAATCCTTTAACACCCCATTCTATATCTTAAAATCATTTTCAGGGATGTAAATGACACTTAACATTTAATTTATGTGTGCATTCTACACTTTTTCCCCTTACTCGGATTCTGCTATTGCTATGGTGTTCCTTTCTCCAAATAATCAGGAGTTGACTTATAATAATGAACTCCCTAATGTAACAAAAATGATAATTATAATGCTGCTGAAAAATAGTTTTTTAGTACCAAGCATGCAATTGATATTCAGCAATTATCAATGATTACAATAAAAATTCTGCAGAGCTACAGGATATAGTACATTCAGTGCAGATAGACACAACAAAGCTAAATTTCACATACCTAATCATGAGGTAAAATTAGCAGACTGTGAAATACAACCCATGATTAAGTATTATCTAACTAATTAACTCCTCCTGCCCTTCACAAAAATTGTGCTTTGTATTTCAAAGTGCATTCCTTCAAAAAAGTTCCCAGTACAACTGATCTGGAGCGTAATCCATACATACAAATCAGCTCATGCAGAACCCAGACCCTAGCCGGGAAAGAAATTTTAAGCATTCTGTTTCTGTTTCTAGCTTGACCTTTTGATTAAATTTCATGGTTATTAATGATAATGACACTGACTTTAACAACACTGGATGGTATAGGTATAAGTGGGTAGGACTGGCAAAAATTTCTACAGATGGAGGAGAATTACTGTGGGCTGAAGACTTTTCAAACATATTCATGGGACTGATTTAATCTCAAATTAATATGAGTAGGATACTGGATAAATACACTGTTAGTTAATTTAAAACCACAGATCAGTTCAGATTAGTTTAGTAATTACTCTGGGCTTCAGTTTTACGTTTTATCTGAAAGTCAAATGATCAAAATTACTAAAGCTGGCAAGATGGATGGGAAAGCAATAGGTAACGTAACTCACTAACAGAAAGGTTTTGAGAATTTTCTAAAGCTAGGTCCAAATTTGGCAAAGAAGCAAAAAGGAGTTGGAGACGAAAAAGGCCCAGTGTCTTTAAGAAATGATGTGCTCTGACCCCACCTAGTGGTGCTGGGGTGATCCCCAAACTGGGACAGCACCTTGAGAAATTGAACATTTGAGTCAAGATTTTTTTCCCCCCTCAGCACTCGTTTGGTAAGAAAGTTTTACTTACTAAAAATGTACTAAAACATTAGACAAAGCACAGACAAGAGGATGGAGCGCATCATCCTGTAGCAAACCAGAGAAGCCTCGTCATCAGCTGGCTAAAGAGATTAGCAGCTCTGAGAAAACTCAGTTCTGGGTTTTTAACACCTCAAATGCTTTAACTCCTGAAGTTAAAATTAAACAAGCAACAAAAATGTTTTTAGACAAGAAAGCAAAACTAGCATGAATAATCAGAGAAGTCATCAAAAACAAAGAGAAAATTTTCAAAATGACACATGGGAGACAAAAGAATGGAAAATAATTAACTATGGCTGAAATAAGGAAAGAACCCTGCTATCACAGTGGACACCAAGCTAAATGGAGATCAGTTATGTATCACATTATAAAAAAGATCCTTGAACAGGAATAAGGCATAAGGTATTTCAACTAATTTTGGTCTAGAAGGCCTACAATGACAAAGGCAGGTATAACCTGAAGAAGGTTCTAAGAAAATGAAGATGATTAGGGGGAAAAATTCACAGCGCCTCTAGCATGAGACTCTTCCTCTTTGTTCCCACACTACCAGCTTATAGCATAAGAAGCTAATATTTACCAAGGGCTTGTTACTATGGTCAGGCCCTGGACTACGTGCCTGTAAAGGCCTACCTCATTCATGCCTTAAAACAACCCTATAAGAAAAATACTATTATTCTTATTTTACAGATGTGGCAACTGAGGTTTAAAGAGCTAAGTAAGCCCTTTCTCTTTCAGAACAGACAATGGCTCCACGGAGACTTTAAGCAGTCAGCCTATTTACCTTGTCTGAGCCTCCATTTCCCCCTCTGAAAATGAAGCCAATGGCAGCATCTACATCCTAAACAGGATGGAGTTTACATTCCAGAAGGAAGTCATTTGCCTAAATCTTGGGGTGTCTAAAATTTAACATCTTACTGAAAATACCAGTTGTTCTTTCTGTTTTCCCCTTTTGAAAGTTCCTTCTGTCATGGACAACTTTATGTCCACTTGTATGTTGGTATTTAAACCAATCATCATCCCACTTGGGTATGTGAAAACATTTGGGATATCAACCAACACAAGAAGGAGGCTTTATTTTCAGTATAAGATGGTATCAGAATCTCTCACAACTCAATTCTGAGAAATTTTTCATACTTGGCTCTTCTGCCTGGTAGACTGAATTATTAGAGTAAAATTCCAGCCTAGATAAGAAATAACAGAACCGTTTAGCCTCCTGGCAAATTACATTCAGTACCTACTTTCTCAAAATGACAAATACCAAATCTTTCAAGTGGAAAAATCCTCCAAAGCATTGAGCCAATTGTGCAATGCAGCAAGTAGTGCAAGGAAGAGATGTTTCTCCCCCTTTCTCTACAGCAAAAAATTCTGAACTTATTCACATAAGGTAGCATGATTCATATGTTAACTACCACTGGTTCTGAAATTGACTCCTTGTTAGAAAGCCACCTACATTTGACCTCGATAAAGCCAAGAATTCCTCAAGTACCATCTCTCCTTTTTTCCAAATGCACAGGCCATCTCCTTGCATGAGCACTTTGCTGAGTTAATGTATAATGTAATAATGGGGCAGGAGAGTAAGACTGATCGCTTCTCCAAAGCAGAGTTCTCTCAATCATCATAGATCAAACTACTCCTACTTTCAACAGAATATTTGAACAGCATTTAGAAAGAGGTATTTTCACTGGAAATTTGAGGTTCAATGAGATGCAACAGCCTGACAAATTACCACATAGCAGGGAACATGGTGACCTAAGCCTCCTACTTGAGACCAATTATAGTCCCTTTCTTTCTGCCCAGCACTACGCATTCCATGAATCCTTGTAACAACCTTGAGGGGTCAGTAATATTAGTTCCATTTTACTAATGTGGAAGCTGAGGCACAGAGGGCTTAAGTATCTTATCCAAGCTTCAAGCAGTTTAGCTGGAATTCAGTGAAGCCCGGGTCTGTCCTATTTCAAGGCCTATGCACTTTCTCCCAGCTGCCTTGCTACTTGGTGTGGTCCCTGCACCAGTAGCACTGGCATTACTTGAGAGTTTGTTAGAAATGCAGAATTCTCATTCAGCCGGCGTGGCTCAGTGGTTGAGCGTCGACCTAGGATCCAGGAGATCACAGTTCGAGTCCAGGTCAGGGCACACGCCTGGGTTTAAGGCTCGATCCCCAGCAGGGGGTGTACAGGAGGCAGCCGATCAACGACTCTCATCATTGATGTTTCTCTCTCTCTCTCCCATCTCTCTCTCCCTCTCTCTTTCTCTCCCCCCTTCCTCTCTCTGAAATCAATAAAATATTTTAATTTAAAAAAAAAAAGAAATGCAGAATTCTCAGTCCCACTCAAGAACTACAAGATCAGGATCCCCATTTTACCAAGATCCTCAGGTCGTTTATGTGTAAATTAAAGTTTGACAGACTATATGCTTTAACACTCTGCCTCTCTGAATATCACTACTATTATTCCTTTCTATAGATCCCAATGTGGGGGGGGGGATAGAAGAGGGGAGGGTGTTTTCCCCTGCAGGTACACTTGACAATATCTGAAGACATTTATGGTTGTCACAACTGGAGCTGGGTGAAGGGTGCTACTGGCATCTAGTGGGTAGAAGCCAGAGATGTTGCTCAATACCCTGCAATGCACAGGATAGTCCCCCACCAAAAGGAATTATCCAGCCAAATGTCAATAGTGCCAAGACTTAGAATCCCTGCCATCACTGATAATATTGTCTATCCTCTTTGGGCCTGAGGTCTGTTTAAAGAACAAAAATTAATAAGAGGTTTTCATGGCAAAATTATGACTGAAGAAGGGTCATACAAAAATCCCATTCCTTATGCATCAGCCTCTCACAATCTCTCACATTCATCAAATAGTAACCTAGATCAGGGGTCAGCAAACTATGGCACCCACAAGATAAATCCAACCTTGATTTTGTGCAGGTTGAGAGTTAAGAATGAGTTTTAAATTTTTAAGTGGTTGGGGGTTAAAATTTAATAATAATATTCCCTCATTTGTGAAAACTATATGAAATTCAAATTTTAATGTCTATAAATAAAGTTTTATTGGAACAAAGTAATGTCTATTATTTAATTTTATAAAAGGCTGCTTTTTTACAAACAACCTTATTGAAGTATAATTCACATACCTTAAAATTCACCTATTTAAAGTGTACAATTCAATGGTTCTTAGCATATTCAAAGTTGTGCAACCATCACCACAATTTTAGAATATTATCATCACCTCAAAAAGAAACCTTGTACTCTTTTAGCTATCACCCCCCTATTACTACACCCCCCTTTTCAACCCTAAGTAACCACATATCTACTTTCTATCTCTACAGATACCTTATCCTAGACATTTTTTATTTTATATAAATGTATTTCATTCTATTCACACTGTACAATCGTTATACAACCTACAAAAGTACAAAAGCCTAACCAATTTTCCCAAACCAGGTCAGAGCTAAGGTGGAAAAAAGGAACTGTATAGTAAGTGACAAAAAGAGTTGGGGTGTCCTGTACAAGTCATACTGCCTGTCGCATGATGTATTTAAAGCTGTAAATATTGTCACAGGAGAATCTCGTCTTTGCTACAGCCACACAGTTCCTGTCAAAGAGGCCTCCTTAGACCAATGTGTCTTTTCTTTCAAAGGACAGAATCATACAAAAGGAATCATATGTGTTCTTTTGTGACCTGCTCCTTTCACTCATTTTCAAGGTTCATTCATGGATGTTTCTCTCTCTCTCCTTTCCTCTCTCTTTAAAATCAACAAACATATCCTCAGGCGAAGATTTTTTTTAAAGTATGATATTAACTGTAGGTCTTTCACAGATGCTATTTATAAGGTGGAAGAAGTTCCCTTCTATTCCTACTTTGTTGAGTGTTTTTATCACGAAATGCTGTCGGATTTTGTCAAGGCTTTTCCTGCATCTATTGAGATGATCAGGTGATTTCTGTTTTTTATTCTATTGATATGATGTAATACATTCATTGATTCTGGGATGTTAAACCAACCTTACATTCCTGGAATAAATCCCACTTGGTTATCGTGTATAATTCTTTTTCTATGTTGCTGGATTCGGTTTGCTAGTATTTTTGTTAAGGATTTTTGCTTCTATCTTCATGAGATATTGGTCTCTAGTTTTCCTGTGTTCTCTCTGTCTGGTTTTGGTATCATGCCAATGCTGGCCTCATAAAATGAGCTGAAAAGTGGCCCCTTCTCTTCTATTTTTTTGGAATAGTTTGTGAAAATTTGGCATTAATTGTTCTTGAAATGTTTGACAGAATTCAGTAGTTAAGCTATCTGGTCCTCTAGCGGATAAAGCCTGGGCTTTTCATCGTGGGTAATATTTTTATTACTAATTTACACTTTTCATTTGTTATAGGTCTATTCAGATTGTCTCTTCTTGAGTCAATATTGGTAGTTGATGTTTCCAGGAATTTGTCCATTTCATTTAAGTTACATAATTATTTGGTGTAGAACTGTCATTTTTCTTTTTGTTTTGTTTTTTAAGTCTTATGTTTCTCTATTCCTCCTTTACCACCTGCTTTTGCATTAAATGAATATTTTCTAATGAAGCATTTAAATTTCTTTAATAATTTTTTCCACTATATTTAAAAAAAATTTTTTTTAGTGGTTACTCTAGGGTTTACCATATAACCCAGATTTATCAGAATCGGCTTCAGATTTACACTAGCTTAATTCCAGTGATCTATAGAAATGTTACTCCTATATAGTTCCATTCCTTCCCCCCCTTTTTGTAGTATTTTATATATATTATACCTATTAAAGTTATAAACCTGGCAATACCTGGTTATAGTCATTACTTTACCATCTACAGTCATTTCCTATAGTCATTACCATCTATAGTCCTAACAGTATATTATATACATACTTTATATAATTGCTTTTTAAATCAGTTAAGAAGAGAAAAATATATATTTATACTCTTTTATAATTATATAATTACCTTTATTAGTGCTCTTTGTTTTTCTTTTATGTGAATTTAAATTACTATCCGAGGTCACCTGCTTTTAGCCTGAAGAACTTCCTTTAGTATTTCTTGTAAGGTGAGTCTTTAAGCAACAAATTCTCTCAGTTTTTATATAGGAAAATATTTCACCTTCATCTTTGAAATGTCCTTTTCATTTATAGCCAGCTGTGCCTGATACAGGATTCTCAGTTGACAAGTTTTTCCTTTGAGCACTTCAAATATGTTCTGCTGAGAAGTCAGCTGTTAATCTTACTGGGTTCCCGTCTAAGTGCAAAGTCATTTTTCTCTTGCTGCTTTTGAGATCTGCTCCTTGTCTTTGATTTTCAGCATTTTTACTGTAATATGTCTGTTTGTGAATCTCTTTCTGCTTATCCTCCTTGGAATTAACTGAGCTTCCTGAATGTATAGGTCATTGTTTTTCAGTAAATTAGGAAGATTCAGCCTTTTAATATATTTTTTCTCTCTCCTCTCCTGGTATTCCCTTGATGTACTTAATTATCACATTTCTCTGCAGCTCTGTACATTTTTCTTCATTCTTTTTTCTGTCTACTCTCCAACTTGCATCATTTCTATCAATCTACCTTCCAGTACACTGATTCTTCTGACAGTTCGAATCTATGTTGAGCCTCTCTAGTGAATTTTTTTTAAGTTCAGTCATTGTACTTTCCAACTCCAGAATTTTAATTTGGTTCCTTTAAATAATTCCTATCTCTTTATTGATATTCTCTATTTGATGCTAAAATATCATTATACCTTCCTTTCCTTCCTTAATCGTGCTTTTCTTTAATTCTATGAACATACTTATACTGGCTACTTTAAAACTTTTTCATGAAATCTGACATCTGGTCACTCTCACAAGCAATTTTTGTTGCTAGCTTTTTATTTTACTTTTTTGGTTAATCCTCACCCAAGGATTTTCAGAGTGGAAGAGAAGGAGGGAGGGGGAGGGGATGAGAGAGAGAGAGAGAGAGAG
The DNA here is from genome assembly GCF_964146895.1 of Miniopterus schreibersii. Classification (NCBI taxonomy): domain Eukaryota; kingdom Metazoa; phylum Chordata; class Mammalia; order Chiroptera; family Miniopteridae; genus Miniopterus; species Miniopterus schreibersii. The sequence continues at coordinate 16,474,393 of NC_138122.1, forward strand.
AAAGAGAGAGAGAGAGCGAGAGAGCGCATCAATATGAGAGAGACACATTGGTTGCCTCCTGCATTCACCCCAACCAGATTGGGGACCAAACCTGCAACCCAGATACACGCCCTTGACCAGGAATCAAACTTTCAACCCTTTGGGGGGGGGGGGATGCTCTAACCACTGAGCAACAATGGCCAGAGCTATTGCTAGCTTTTTCCCCATTGAATGGGTCATACTTCCCCACTTCTTTGCATACCTCATAATTTTTGTTGGAAACTAGACATTTTAGATAATATATTATAGCAACTCTTGGGATGGTGCCCCCCTCTCCAGGGCTTGTTATTGTTATTTGCTTAGCTGTTTAGAGACTGGCTGACTTGTTTCAGTGAAATCTATTTCCCTCACACAGAATGAAGGTCTGTGATGTTGTTCCTCAGAAAGGCACATTTTGGGGTATGCCACCCAGCTGCTGGGTATGCCCAAAGGTGTTAGTAGGACTCTCTTTCTCTTTCCCTTATCATATCCAGCTGTTAAACTCCACTAATTGTGGCATATGGTTCCATTATTTTCAATAATGTTCTGGGGCATAACTTGCTCTACAAAGTAATCCAATCTAAAGGTGGTTCTTTGGAGGGGACAGTTTCTGAGACCAGCCTTTGATATTTGTTTTTACCCCAGGAGGGCTCTTCCTAGCTGTCATATTCCCTGATTCACTCCTGCAAACTAGCTGGCCGACAGTCTAGGCTGTATCTTCAAGCAATCCACAAATCCCATCCCGACTGCCTTTCACCAAAATGTCTAGCTCTTGAGTACCCCTAGGCATAAACTTCTCCATACTCTATTGTAAATGTAGCCACTACCTTGAGAAGAGATTTAGAAGCTAAGGGTTTTAAAGCCTGCTTCTCCATCTAGGCAAAATCTGAGCCCTCAGTGGAAGTGGGGAGGGGGGACATACCAGCCTGGAGCCTTCTCAGTTTGTGTCTCCTGGATGGAACCATCTCACTAGCTGTGTGGGGCGAGAGTAACTGGGGCCCAGTATTCTCAGTGTGCCACGCCCAGGGCACAGCCCCCCATTTCATAAATAGGAGCTAGGTGAAAGAAAGAAGCCCCATCTCTCTTTCACTCACTTGGTCTCAGCAACAAGTAGCCTGGGGCAGGATGAGAAGCACTGAAGTCTTGCTCCTCTGGGGGGAAAGCCTTCTGACTAAGAGCTTAGAGGAGGAGGAGCCCTGTGTTCTGAGTTACAGCAGTCTGAAGTAGAATCTCTATCTTGCTGAGCTGGTAGGAGGGAAGGTGGAATGCTACAAATTTCCACCTTCCTTACTGAATTTTTATGTATTTTCTTAATAGATGTTTCTTTGCTTGATGTTTGCCATTAGAACCATTTCCAGAGGGTTTAAATGATTGTTTTTTAAATAATTTTTACCAGTTTTACAGAGAACCAGGTCAGTAGAGCTCCTCACACTGTCCTGCTGGAAGTGAGTCCTGTGTATAGCTGCTTTTGTGCCACAAGGGTAGAGCTGAAGAGTTGAGTAGTTGCAACTGAGACCTTATGGCCTGCAAAGCTGAAAATATTTATTATGTGGCCCTTTACAGAAAAAGTTTGCCAACCCCTGACTTAGCCACCGCTGCCAATGCTAATAGTCCACAGACCACACTTTGAGTAGCAAAGGCTCAAATTACTTGAGAGACAGTATTGTATTGGCTAAGAGCTTGATTCAAAACCCCACTTCACCATTTACTAGATATATGGTTTGGGGTACCTATCTCACTGGGTTTTGAGAATTAAATGTATGAAAGTCTGCCACTTCGAAAGTATTCAACAAATGACAACTGATCATATCATGCAAACTCTATGGAAAATTTACGTATAAAATACCATCTCTTAGCTCAAAGAGGTGGGTTTTTTTTCCTGAAAATTTAAGTTTCGGAAAAGGGAAATAAGTATAGACTTTCCAATAAAACGAGATGCCTTTTAACACCTGGGGTACACGATATTATCTAATGAAGTAAAAACTCTATAGAGCTGGAGCTTAAGCCTGACAGTGAAAACTAGAATCTGCTACTGCTGACGCTTCCAGCCTCTTACAGTAACAATGAATGAAAACTTTCAGGAAGTGCTTCCAAACCCCAACGCCCTATTGAAAAGGGCAGTAATTTATCTTTAATATGAGAATTTGGGCCTAGATGGCTCCTTCCGGTTCTGGCCATCTCTATCGATGCCCAGTAAAGATAAAAAGCAGAATCCCTCAAGTTTCCACCTCGACTGTCACCCCGAGGACCCGGGATCCCGCCAGGTTCCCACCTCGCCGCAGCCCGTCGGGGCTGCCGTCCGATTACCTCGCAATTAAACTCCATCTCGGCGTCCATGGTGACGATCCGCACGGTGAACGTCTTGGGCTGCTTCCTCTTGAGCGAGCTGAAGCTCATGCGGGAAGCGATGGCCCCGGCCATGGTGCGGGGCTCAGGCCTGGGACCCTCGCGACCCGAGGCCTGCGCTCTGGGACTGTTAGCCCCCCTGGAGGAGCTGCTCAGGCCTCAGGGTCACCATCGTGGCCGGCAGGCAGGCCCGGGAACCGTTTGGGCGGCGCGGGCCCACGGCGGCCAGCATGGGCCGCGAGGACCCTGCCCCGGGAGCCAAAAAGGGGAGTTGCGGGGCGGGCCCTGACGGCCGTGGGGAGGGAACGCGAACGGGGACCGATGGGGTGGAACCGTCCGGGACTCGGGCCGGGACGCTGGGGTCACCTGGGAATGGGGCCCTAGACGGCTGGGGCGAAGATCCCGCGCGCCTCTCAGCGGCAGACTGAGGTCTCGGGGCCGCGCTGCAGCCGGGCGCGCACGTGCGCGCGTGGCTGTCACCGTCCTGGCTCCGCGCGCCCGGGGTAAGCGTCCCCTCCCCGCAGCCCCCGGCCTCTCCCCGCCCCGCCCTCAGGCCCTCGGTCACCACTCACAACGCAACCTATCCGGCGGCTACCGATAAGACGCAGCGATTGGCTTAGAATTCCAAGGAAGGCGGGACTTGCACTCTCCGTCCGCTTTCTTCAGAACTACTCCACCAATTGGAAGTTTCGCTCTAACTGGGGGGCGCTGGCCTGGGCTCGGCGCTGACTGGCTACAGCGGCCGTCGCTCCGAACGCTTTTGTTAGTAGGGGCCCGCCTACTCTAGCAAGACTGGTTGAGGCGGCGGATCCCGGCGCGCCTTTCCCGGGAAGGCACGTAGAAGCTGCCCCGGGGCGGGCGAGCGGGCTTCCCCGGGTCCTTTTGGATCAAGTACGTCGAGTGTGACGCCCCAAGAGATCGTGTTTCGGACACCCGGCGGATAATCCTGTTTGGCACTTAATAATAACGTATGCTGACCCCTGTTTCTCAAACTTTTAAAACACTCCTGGAGGCCCCTAGGTTGCCGGCTCTCACCCCCAGATCCTCCTGCTACTCCTCCGGAGATACAGTAGTTATTACAGGAGGGGGCAGTAAATGCACCTACCTCGTGAGGTTGTTGAGGAACTTAAGCGAATTAATATAAAGATTTAGGACGGTGGCTGGCACTTACTAGGTTGAATCCTAAGCAACTGCTGTTTTTGTAGACGCAAAACGGTCAAAATGAAAGCATTTCTCACTTTGTACTCTGTGGTTTATATTTTTGAACCATATACGTGTATTATTATTTATTTTTAAAATGTCATCAGACGTTGTGATGGGGGGGTGTATGAGGTGGGGGAGCATAATTTTATGTTTTTAAAGAATAAATCCTGTTTTTAAATAGCTCTTTAAGGATTGAATAGAGAGTTTCCTCTGTTTTAACTGAGCAGTAAACACTCCATAAATATTAACCATCACCTCTTCTCTACGGAGAAGAAAATAGGCTCAGCATGACAGAGCACTAGCTGGCTATCATCCAGATAGTAAAAGGGGAAGCTGGGACTAGAACCCAGGTCTATCGCATACAGAGCCTGCTAGTATTACCACTGCACTGCCCTGCTTCTCCGCTTGTGGCTGCCAAATTGCTCCTGTTGTAGCCCCAAGAACTATGAACTATAGTTCTGGAGCATTTAGCAGAAACTGTTGCTAAAACTATAATAATAGCATAAATCTAGTTCTTCCCCGCATGCCCCTGCTGGGCCATGAAGCATCAGCCAGGCGCCAGGCATCATTTGCTGGCACACCCAGAGAAGCTGCCACTGGGAAACTTGATGTCCTGTCTAGTGCTAGCAAATTCTCCGCTCCAAATTGATCGTTCAGGAAAAGTGGTCCAGGTGTGGGAGTTTCTTCGTTTTCTTTTTAAGAATTTTTTATTGATTTTTAGAGAGAGAGGAACGGAGAGGGAGAGAGAAACATCAATGTGAGAGGGATCCATCATCGGCTGCCTCCTGCACGCCCCCTACCAGGGATCCAGCCCACAACCCAGGCATGTGCTCTGGTCAGGAATCGAACCCGAAACCCCCTTGGTGCCTGGGATGATGCCAACCAATTGAGCCACACCAGCCAGGTCAGAGTGTCTTCATTTTCATTGCCTCAGTTCTTCCCTGCAGGTGGGAGAACCAGGCTGAATTCTCCCATGGGCTTCCCACAGGGACAACAAATCAGGGCTTTAACCCAGAGCCAAGACTGCTGACAGAAAGTAAGAAACTCTAGCCCTAGCCAATGTGGCTCAGTTGGCTGGGAGTTGCCCCATGCAACAAAAGGTTGCCTGTGTGATTCCCTGTCAGGGCACCTGCCCAGATTTCTCGTCTACACTAAGAAATGACTGTTTTCTGGCCTAAAATTCATGCTTGTGCCTGATTTGCAACTTGCTGCTGTTTCTTTTACTGCAGTAGATACTTTGGGTCTTGAGCTGACATTCTGTATTAGTTTCCAAGGCTGCCATAACAAAGTCCCACCAACTGGGTGGCTTAGAACAATGGAAATGAATTGTCTCACAGCTCTGTAGGCTAGAAGTCTGAGATCAAGGTGTCAGCAGGGCCGGGCTCCTGTCAGGGAGCATCCTTCATTGCCTTTTCCAGCTTCTGGTATCCCCAGATGGTCACTGGTTTGTGGCAGCATCACTTCAGCCTTCACATGGTGTTCTCCCTGTGTGTCTTCAGATCAGCTTCCCTCTGTGCATGTCTGTGTATCTTTGTGTCCAGATTTCCCTTTTTCAAAAGGACACCAGTCATGTTTGATCAGGACCCACCCTAATGACCTCATTTTAACTTGATTCCCTCTGTAAAGACCCTATTTCCAAACAAGGTCACATTCTGAGGTACTGAGGTTAGGACTTCAGTATTTCTTTTTTAGGGGACATGTATGGGGAAATAGCTCTTGTGTTGCTCCTTTACTCTCACATTCACAATACTTCTGAAACAAAATGCATGGGTTTTCCACACCAAGCAATTTCCTGCGAGACCAGCAGAATGTCCTATAATTCAATTCAATTCTGACACTAACTAGAGTTAGTGCAGACCCCACAGGTTAAAGGTTCAATCCCACAAGACTGCCACCCTTTCAGATGCCAGTCACAGGCCCAGGTTGTCATCTGTACTTCTGACTGACTGGCTATAAATTGAGGTTCCCATGACCTCCTCCTTGAATTTAATAATTTGCCAGAATGTCTTGCAGAACTCAGGGAAACACTTGGGTTTACGGATTTACTATATGATCAAGGATACAGATGAATAGCCAGATGGAGAGATACATAAGACAAGGTCTGGAAGGACCCAGGGATCAGGAGCTTCTGTCCTTGTGGAGTTGGGGTGCAACACTTTCCAAGCATGTGGATGTATTCACCAACCTGGAAGCTCTCAGAACCCCATACTTTTGGGCTTTTTATGGTGGCTTCACCGTATAGTCATGATCAATCATTAATTCAATCTCCAGTCACCCTCCCCTTCCAGGAGGATGAGAGGTAGGACCAAAAGTTCCAAACCTCTAATGATGACTTTGTCCTTCTGGTGACCAGCTCCCATCCAGAAGCCCATCAAGCATCACCTCATTAGAACAAGAGATGTTCCTATCACCCAGGAAATTCCAAGTGATTTAGGAGCTCTGTGTCATGAGCCAGGGTCAAAAACCAAATATTTAAACAAAAAGTGCTCCTAGTGCTCTTATCACTTAGTGAATTACAAGGGTTTTAGGAGCTCTGTGCCAGGAGCTGGAGGCAGAGACTCAATATATGATTTCTATTATTTCACAGGACACAATTCAACCCATAACACTCCCCTTCCAGGAACAGGCTTCAGAGCCATATTTATGCCAGGAGAGCAGGGGAGGTCCAGAAAAGTCACATTTTTCAGGAAGGATGCCTTCTGTAAACTTCACATCATTCAAAATTTTGTATTCCAAGAGCCTCTTTTCCCCATAGGAATGAATGTAAGTAGGTGATCAAATGTGTTTGCACAGCTCATAAATCTACAACCATCTTCCATATTTTTGCTTTGATTCTGCTTTATATCTCTGCAGCATTATCTCTACCGTATGGCTCTCTCCCAAATTAACAGCACCACCTGCCATGGAGGTGGTTCAGTCTTCTTCGTGGTGTTTCATCATATCTAATATCCACTCCAAAGATACTGATTTAGGGGAGGGGGGGTGTTTTTCAGCACTAGCATCACTACCTTGTGAATGTGTGAATGTGTTATATCTTTTTAAAATGGTTTATAATGACAGTGAGTGACAAAATGATAGCTGAAATAGTCACAAAAAGCAATTGCTAGAGTCCAAAGCATGCTAACAGTGTAATTCCCTCCATAAAGACTCAGTGTGGTCATTTGTTTCCTGGCTATAGTGGCGCCGCCTTGTGGCAGCAGCATAAACACAGTTTATTAGTCATTCCATTCCCAACGCTTTGAAATTGTTCCATACTTAGAGTTAAAATGTTTCCTCTTTCTGACTTTTGTATGATTTCCAATTTATACATGGAGTGGCACTTTGTTAATGGTTTTATGTGGCACTGTGTCAAAGTCCCATAATTCATATCTGCATATGATGCATACCACAGGAAGGCTGGGACTTGGCAGTGTGGCTCATGCCCCAACTGAAACAGAAGAGCTGTCTTGTCACTACTGTTTGGGGTCCCATAGGAGCTAGGCAATGCAATTTTGAGAGCATTTGGGCCCGAGCATAAAAGCCCATCAATAAGGAGCCAGTGACACAGCCACAGCTGGGTAATTTGTCTCTTTGCTATTCTGCAGCCCATTCAGTGATGATCTATTTGTCCTAGACAATAGACAATGGCAGGTTTGTCCATATTTTATACTTATGAACCTGCCTGCTCCTCTCCACCTGGCGCTGCCCATCTGTCTTTGTCCCTGGCTTCTCTCATTTCATTTCACAAATTGGGCAAAAGGCCTTGGCAATGAGTTATGAAGGCAGATTCCATGATGGCAGCTTTGGGAAGGCAGAGAGGGAGAAGAGATGGGTCAGCTCTCTGCAGAGGGGAGGGATGGACAGGTGTGGGAGAAAGAGATGTCACAGACCCAGTGGTGGATGGGAAGGAACCTCAGAGAGGAAGGGGAGGGAGAGATCCTAGGACAGAAAACAATTTTGCTGGGAAGGGAAGGCCTGCTTATAGAAAACTGCTTGAAGAGGTAAGTCCAATCCTAGTAATTACGTTGGGCCTAGTGCAAAGTCTAATTGTGGTAGTCAGCTTCCAGGATGGCCCCTGTAACTCTCAAGTGTTGGTGTTCAAACCCTTGTAAAGCCCCCCCCTCCCCCCGCTGAGCAGGGCTAACATGTATAACCAATGGGATATGCAGAGATGACAGAGCATGACTTCCAAGGCCAGGTTATAAAAGTTCTTGAGGTTTCCACCTTATTCTCTCTTGGAACACTCTTTAGGGGAAGCCAACTGCTATGTGGTGAAGACCCTCAAGCAGTGCCTGCAGAAGCCCATATGGCAAGGAAATGAGGCCCCTGGCCAATAACCAGCACTCACTTGCCAAGTGTGTGAGCACCCCACCTTAGAAGCTGACCCCACAGCTCCCGTCAAGTCTGCACAGCCCCAGTCAACATCTTGACTGCTACACTGAGGGACACCCAGAGCCAGAACCAGCCCAGCTAACCAGCACTCCTGAATTCCTGATCCATTTGGAACCATGTGAGATAATAAATGTTTATTGTTTCAAGCTGCTAAAATTTGAGGTAATTTGTTCCACAGTAATTGGAAATGGCCTGATTCCTTATTTGTGGAATTGTTGTCCAACATCTATCTGGTTTGCTGCCCAGAATGCATGGTCTGTGGGGCAGGAACCCATTCAGACCAGCTGTTGAGTGAACTGGCATTGCACATCTCTGAGTGCCACAAAGAGCCCCCTTTCAAGCAGGGTATATGGAGTTAGTTAAGCAAAGAAAAGATTCTGGGATGGAGTGGGGTATATGTCCTAGGAAGAGGGAGAGGTTCACAGTTAGGATGACCAAACCTTCCAGTTTCCCCAGGACAGAGGGTTTCCTGGGATGGGGGACTTCCAGTGATAACATTGAGACAGTCAGGTAAACTGTCTAGGAATGAGTTGGCCATCCTAGCTGGGGTGTGGGGTGGAGTTTTCGAAGCTGCATTACAAGTGAGCTGCCACACTGTGGTTCATGTGGCATGGGGAGGGACACCCATTTCCCATCACTCTGGGTCAGGGGTGGGAGCATGTTCCTGGAGCTACCTAGTTCGATCTTCCTGCCCTGCTTGACTGGGGGGAGATGGGAAACCCCTGTTTGGAAATGCCTAGACCAGCCCTCCCTCCTTCTTCCTGGTAGAGATAGCCAGAAACACCAAGAATTTGGTGAGGACTCTCAGTTTAGACCAGGAGGGCCAGCATCTTCCTGTCCAAGGGTCCTGGCTTCCTACGGCTTCCAAATGCCCTATATTACATGGCTAATGAGTTGCTATGCAACCTCTGTTCGAATATCCAGTGACAGGTCATCAAGGCCGCCCACACCATTGTTAGAAAAGTTTGCCTTGTACCGAGCGGGAAGCTGCCTCCACATAATCTCCACCCTTTAATTATATTGGATTGTGCTGAACAATTCAGATCCATTTCTTCCTGGCGGCCCTTTCACATATTGCTTCCTCTGCTTAAGGGTCCACTTGTCCTGATCCCTGCTCCTAGCATACTCTCCCTACTTATACTTTAAAGCTTAGGTCGTAAGTCAGGTGAGGTGAGGGAGGCAGTCATGTCCAGCTCTCCATGCGTGCCACACTCAGATCCTCAGGAAAGCACAGTGCCACCTTATGACACCAGTGACGTCTTATTTGCTGACCCATCTGGACTTTTCCTGAAGTGGCTGTGACTGGGAACCCTCCAATCACAGTCACTGAATAAGGAGCTTACTCCCTTTTGGTCCCTCTGTAACCCCAAGGAGCCCAGCTGTGTCCCTAACCCCTATCAGTGCTCTTCTTTATTAACACAGAGGACAGGACTCAGGCTCACAGCCCTCTGCCTGAGCTACAAGGCAGCAGCCACACTGTTGTTTTCATTGCATTTATTTTGATGGTTCTGCCTGTTTATAGCAATTGATTCAGGTTTTCGATGTATCATACATGATATACAGTTTCCTTTTTAAATAAATCACACACATAATTCATGTTCATTGTAGCAACTTTAGAAAACACAGGAAAAAATTATAGTTTGAGCCCCACTTTCTTATAGAAGCCATCAATGACCCTCAAAGTCTATATAGGACCTCCCTTTTTTCTCCTTCCCCATTATAAGTCCTCATAGCTCCCCATACTTCACAGCCTCTATTGCAATCGGCAAAAATATTTTTGTGTACGTTTTTCACTGATTCAGTAAGTATTTTATGTGTCAGGCAGGAGAGGTGAGGGAGGAGAGGCCTAAGGTGCCTGCCTGCCCTGGAGGGGCTTAAAGTCAGCATTGATTTGATTTTGTCTCCCCACCAGGCCTTAAGTCCCAAAAAGGCTGGGGGCTTATTTTGCCTACCTTTGGTGTCTCAGAGCTTAGCACATTCACTAGGCAGGCGGACTCAATATTTGCTGAAGGAATCACAAAATTAAAGCCTGCACTCCACTCCCCCACTCGAAGCATACCAGGAGGGAGCCGTGGGTCAGCGGTGGACATTCATCTGGGGTGTGTGCATGCATGCTCCCACGTCCCTTTGGAAACCATTAGGCCCCTGGGGTCTGCAGGCTCTCTGCCTCTGCAGAGGTCTGTGATCTGGGGGATTGTGGCTGAGCAGGGATTAGTTTAGAAGGCAGACAAAGGAGCTGGACCCCAGGAGGCCCAGGCAAGGATGGTAAAGGGGGATGGGAAGAGAAAAGGAGATGATGGGGAGAAAGCGTCGGGCGGGCCCAGGGCCTTGTCCACCAGTCTTAAATTGTCAGGGGTTTTGTTTAACAATGTGATAAAACTGCCTGTGGCTCCCCTCATCCCCAGAAAAACGCACTCTTTCAGGGGGCTCACTCTGATGCTCATCCTTGAATGCCCAGTTAAGGACCCCTAATATCATTGTTCAATGCTCCCATTTTACTGAAATGGACACTGAGGCCCAGAGTGGGGAAAGGGCGTTCTTAAGGCCACAGAGCAAGCCAGTTGCAGCGTGCAGGGGCTCGGGGAAAAGCACCGCGACTCCCCGTCACCCAGCGCCTGTGGAATTGGGGGGGATGCACGGCGGCAAGGCCCACGTGGCCCCGCGCGGAGGGAGGCGGGCAGCGGAGGGGCGGGGCCTGTCCACGCCCCTCCCCGCCGGGCTCGGGGGCGGGGCCTCCCTCCGGCGCGCTCCTCTCCAACATGGCTCCGCGGCTGTGCAGCATCTCTGCAGCCGCGCGGCTGCTGCGGGGGCGCCCCGGGCCTCGCCAGGCGGACGTTGCGGCTGCATCTGCAGCGCGGTGAGAGCCGGGCGGGGCCGGGGCGGCGTGCGCCGGGGGTGCGGCGGCGGGGCCAGGGTCTGGGCATGGGGGATGGGAATCTGGGGGTGAGAGGCGGGCGCAAAATCTAGGCCTGGAGCAGAGCCCTGGGCAAGAATGGGGGAGTTAGTATGCGCTGGGTCTTCGCCTTAGTGGCTGCCTGACTCTGGGAATGAAAGATGGGGTGAGTGGGAGGGGCAGGCCCTGGGCCCTGGAGCAGGAGAGGGCAGGAGCGGCCTCTTCCCCAGGCCTTTGCGGTGATTGTGAGATCACCGCATCCACCCGGGACCTCTAGGAGAGGCAGCTTCCCCCTCTGGAAGTTCTCGGGGGAAGGCATAAGCAGAGCAGTGGAGGATCCCCCAGAGCCACGGCTGCACAGCCCCTTTGCTCCCCAACCCAGAGCAGGACAGGTGGGGCACAGGAGGCCTGAGAATGGATGGGGATTGCCCAAGGTCACTCCCCCTGCCGCTCAGTGGCAGAGCTGGGTCTGGATCCTGGTCTCCTGACACCCAGTGCTCTTTGCACCACAACTGGTGGCCTCCTGGGAGAGGGAGGCTGGCTGGACCATGCCCTCAGCCGGGGCTTTTGTTTGGGTGCTGCTCGGGGCCGAGGCAGGGCTCAGCCTCCCTGATTGGCCCTGGCCGGCCCCTCCCTCCTCCGTCTCCAGCGCCCTGTGCTTGCCCCATCTCTGCACTCACCGCCCCCTACACGCTTGCCTGTCTCCCTTACTAGACTGTCACCTCATTTTTCTGTTTCCCCAACCCCCTGACACAGAGTTCAGGACAGTGTATGCTCAAGAACACTTGGTAAGGAGTGAGGACACCTGTCCCCCTGTGCAAAGGAGGCAGGGGTGCTTCCTGCCCCACCGCCCAGGTGTGAAGCCGCAGTTTCCTTAGATCTTGCCATGTGCTGTGAGATGTTAGAGCGCTGTGCAGTGGGGCTTTGGGGCAGCTGGGAAAGAGGAGTCAGCATGTGCCCCCATCTGACTGCCCAGTATTTGGGGAGAAAGCTGATATGGGAAGAGCCTGGAGTTTGCCTGATACTCGCAAATCTAACTTCAGCTTTTCTTGGTGGGGTGACCTTGTAGGCTTTGAAATTAGATGGACTGGGACTGGAATCCTCTTGGTCATTGATTAAGGGTCCTTGAGTGAGGCATGGAGCATCTCTGAACTTCTTCCTTTTTATCAAAAACATGTTGTGAGGATTAGCAAATAGTAAGTGCTCAATAAACAGCAGTTATCATCATTACTGCACCGGTAATCTTGTTAACAGAACTTTAGTTCTAATTCTTCTAATGTGTCTCCTGAAGATACGCTTCTGGAACAGTAAGCAGAAATGTGGCCCTTTCTAAAGCCAGCCAACTTAAAACAAGAGTGTTTCGGAATGTGCAAAGACCCTGGCTTCCTAGCAAATAAATAAAACATTCTGGAACAATTTCATGGGGGGAGGCATCAGCCTATTGTTGTTACCTATTAAGAGTGCAAATGTGTCATCTACTGAAAAGTTCTCATCTGGGACAAATATTGAGCAATTCTCATGCCAAAAGCACTGTGCTAGGTGTCCTGGGGGATGAAAAGACATTGGCTAGTGGCTTCCAATGTGTTTGGAGAGTCAAGACATATTCATATGAAAATGATGAATAGGCCAAGGGGGAAATACAAGAGGTGTTTTTGTGGAAGGGGCTGAACTGGTACAGCTGGGGGCAGATCCTTCCCACAGATTGGGCAAAGCTGTATTGTGTTTTCCTAGGCCTAAGAGGCATTCTTAATAGAGTTTTGATAACAGAATCTTTGGCATTTCTGGGATGGTTTACTGAGATTGCATGAAAAAAATAATAAATTGGGATTGCCCTAGAGCAGTGATTCTCAAACTTGAGGGTGCATCAGAATCCCCCGGTGGGTTTGTTAAAACCCAGATTGCTAGGCCCATTCCCTGAGAGTCTGTTGCAGTAGTCTGGGGTGGGGCCTGGGAATTTCTCAGGTGATGCTAATACTGTGGGTTTGAGAACCACTGGGCTGGGGAATCCTGGCTCTGTGGTTATCAAATTTAAATGGGAATTGACTCTGGAAAGCTTGGCAAAGTAGATGAGAGCTAGAATCCCAAGTGGAGACATCCAGCCTTTGTTTTGTAGGCAATGGGGAGCCATAGAAGACTTGAGCGGAGGAACAGCATGGGAGGAAAAGCGGTCCTTTACAAAAATTGATGTACGGGCCCAGAAAAGTGGGGAAAGGGGGAGCTCAGAGATCAGTTAGGAATTTAGGTAGGAATCGTGATACTAGCTGCCACTGCCATGTAAAGCCCTTTCTCTAAAAGCCCCATCCTCTTGCCTCTATTTTACAGATGAGGAATATGAGGCTCAGAGAGATGAAGCTGAGCTGGGATCAGAACCCAAGTTTGTCCAGAATCTGTGCTCTTAAAGCACTAATTCCGCTGCTGGTGGCGGGGCTAGAAAGGGCGCCTGAGCCCTGTGTCCATGCTCTGAGCGAAGGTCCACCCTTTTTCCTTCCTTGTCTTCCACCTTTCACCATTTTCCTGCAGCTCTGTCTGAGCTCCCCCACCACTCCTTTCATTCCCCAAACACGGACTGAGCATGCGCCATGCTCCCAGCACTGTTCCAGGCACTGAGAAGACAGCAGGGCTACACAGGCTGCTTCTAGCAGGGAGACAGTAAACAAGGCACAAAATAAACAAACAAACAAAAAAAGGTATGTGTTAGAAGAAGCTACGGAATCAGAAAGGTGAGAGAGCTCAAGGGGAGTTCAAGGGTAGGAGACTGTTGTGATTTCAATGAGAAAATGAACTTGGAAATGTGAGCCTGAGAATGCTGGATTCTAGTTCAGACTCTGCCCTAGGATCTTGGACAGGTCCCTTCTTGTGTTTTACCTGTAGAAAAGATCTTTCGAGATATGCTGCTCCACCCTGCTCCTTTGACACATGGGGAAACTGAAGCCTGTAGGCAGGAAAGATTAGAGTGATGGGAAGACATGGGAGCCCATGAGAGCTCCTGGACCTCCCTTCCTCTCCCCAGCACTCCAGCCCCCAGGCTCTTTCTCCAGAGCTGGCCACTTGGCTGTTTATCTTAGTCAGTACTGGTGTTAATAAATTACTTGGAGTCCAGTTCTGGAGCAAAGGTCTTGGTTGACAAATTGGAGGAGCTGATCTTCTCCCTGCCTCCACCCCTTCCAGGGGAAGCATCCAGTCTGCCAGTGGCTTTGTTGAAACTCGCCTGGTTCTTCATAGTATCTCTGTACAGCGGACCAGGTCTGCTAGCTGGCTCCAATGACATGTTACATTCTGGAGCTGCCATGGGATTTGTGGCCCTGTTCCCAGAAATGTGGGTCACCAGCTTAGGGTAGCAGGGCATCTGAGAATGTGGAAGGGCTGAGGCTCCCCATATCCCTGCATGTCCTGAATTACTTTGTCCCACAGCTTCTATTCCAAGGACAATGAAGGCAGCTGGTTCCGCTCACTCTTTGTGCATAAGGTGGATCCCCGGAAGGATGCTCACTCCACCTTACTGTCCAAGAAGGAGACCAGCAACCTCTACAAAATCCAGTGTGAGTGGCTGCTGCACCCACCAGCCCGCCCTCCCAGGGCCTACAAGGCTTCAGCTGGGAGATGAGAGGGGCTGGGATATTGAGCTGTTCTGGGGGCTCTGGCCCTGTTGGGCTCCCCCAACCTCGGACACACACAGACACCCCCTGCTTCACCTCCCACTCTCTGTCCTCTGTTGCAGTTCACAATGTGAAGCCTGAGTGTCTGGATGCCTACAACAGCCTGACGTGAGCATCTTCCCCCATCCACCTGTTCTAGTGCCTGTTTGGGTGGGGACTGTATCCAGCCCCGTTTCGCTTATAGAAATCCAGGGATGTACATTTCAGAGCCGGAAGTCCTAAGGATGTCTTGTCCAGCATCTGCATCTTAGAGATGGGGAGACTGACGGCAAGCCCTCAGGGCCCTGGTGGCTGATGTGAGCCCTCTTCCATCTCTGTGCCCCTCTCACAGGGAAGCTGTGCTGCCCAAGCTGCATCTGGATGAAGACTACCCCTGCTCGCTTGTGGGCAACTGGAATACATGGTATGGGGAGCAGGACCAGGCAGGTGAGGTGCCCACCTCTCCAGCGCCAGTGCCGCTGACCCCAGTCCCCCGGCACTTCCTACACCTGGCTGCCCTCCACTTCCTCTCCACAGCAGCACCCAGAGGGGTCTTTCTAAATGCAGTCCTCATTGGCTCACTCTCCTTCTCAAACACCTGTAGTGGCTCCCTTCTTCCCTTGGGGTGGTCCGTGCAGCTCTGCGAGTCCTTTCCTGCCCAGCCTCTGGCCTCGTCTCTCCATATCCTTGCTTACTGCACTATCCTGCCCGTGACAGTTTCACCCTCTAGTTCCACACTGTTGTTCTTGGTGTGTCCTCTGCCCACAGCAGTCTTTCTCCCTTGCCCACTTTCCCTGGCTCACTCCTCTACTCATCTTTTATTTTGGCATAGATACCACCTCCTCCTAGAGGCCTCCCTGATTCCTTCCACCCAAGCTGGGTCAGACATCTCCCCTGGCTCCCCATCCCCCAGGACTTGCCTCTTCACAGTCCTGATCATGCACCCTGTAGTATACTTGTCTGTCTCCCCAGGTAGGTGGTGAGTCCTGGGAGGGAGGAGCCCCTGCCTGTCTCTCTTCACCACTGAATCCCCAGTGTGCAGCACGTATTTGTGGAATAAACGGGCTCTTGTCTGAGCTTGTTCCTTACCCCCCAGCATGCTCCATCCCACCCCAACTTACCTACCTCAGTTGGCACCAGCGTAGGAGCCACACATGGATTTGGCTGACTCACAGCTCCTCAGCCACTGAAAGCGGCCTTGGCATTTATATCTGCGCTGTCCAGGAAGGTGGCCACTAACCATGTGTAGCTATTTAAGTTTAAATTAGGTAAAATGAAATGAAAAGAAAAATTCAGTTCCTCAGTCACACCAGCGACGACGTTTCAAGTGCCCACTGATAGACAAATGTGACTCGTGGCTACTATGTTGTGCAGCACAGCTATAGAACATTTGCATCATAGTAGGAAGTCCTTTTGTACAGCGCTGATTTTTATTTGTTTTTTGATGATAAATGTATCTCATTTATTTAGATGTTTAAGGTACAGTGCTGATTTAGACTACACAGCACAAGGAGCGCCTCTGGAGCTGCCCTGGTAGACAGTTCTCTAAGTTTCCCTTGAACACTCCCAGCAATGGGGAGCTCACTACCACTTAAGCCAACCTGTCTCATCCTTTCATAGCCCTGATCACTGTGTCTTTAAAAAAATCTGTGATGTGCAGGTAGACTCTCTTAATCATTTATTCTATTTCAGTAACAGTCATCAATATGTCAAAAAGTAGATAAGAGTAAAGCAAACTGTCTTCAGTTCCAGCTCCTACAGTTTTCCCATTTTAGGTACAACTTAATCAGCTCTGGCAGCACCCCTTGGATTCTCCTAAGTGTTTGCTAGTTGGGAAGTGAACTTTGGGGAATGGGATCCTGAATTTTTAAAGCATGTCCTACATTTTATGTATCTTTTTTTTTTTTAATGTTTTTACTGATTTCAGAGAGAGGAAAGGAGAGGGAGAGAGAGAGAAACATCAGTGGTGAGAGAGAGTCATTGATCCGCTGCCTCCTGCATGCCCCCCACTGGAGACTGAGCCCACAACCCAGGAATAGAACTTCTATCTCCTGGATCATAGGTTGATACTCAACCACTGAGCCATGCCAGCCGGGCACATTTTGTATATCTTGAAGTGTTGTCTCCTGTGTAGAATCAGCTGGGGAACAGGCCCTCTGAGACATCCCCTAGGAGTAGGCCCTAGGAATCTACATTTTAATGAATTTGTAAAAACCACAGATCCATCTTCTAGAGGAGCCACTTTCATTGGTAGAAAATGCTTTCTTCTCGTGGGCCTAGAATGCCCGGCCTGTAACTTTTTCCTGTTGATCCCCCCTCCCCCACTGTAAACTTAATTCCTCTTCCACAGGTCAGCATTCCTGGTTTTGGTAGACTTCCATTCGTACAGTACTTTTGCTATTTCCCCTGGGGAAGGGGCTTTAAACTACACGGTCAACCAGCTGCCCTCAGCTCTGGCCTGCCCAATTGACCTTTCGGGAGTTTCCCTCACTTGTCCCAGCCATTCTCCCAAGGATGATAGGACTATTTCCTTTCTTTGCATCCGCAGTAACTATGTTTCTTTATTATTTCAAAATGTACCTGTTTCTTAGAGCTGCCATAACAAAGTTCCAATCACTAGGTTCTTCAAAGCAACAGAAAGCTATTCTTTCAAGTTCTGGAGCCCAGAAGTTTGAAATCAAGGTGTAGGCAGTGCCATGCTCCTTCCAAAGGCTCTAGGGGGAACATCTTTCCTCGCCTTTTCCAGCTTCTGGTGGTTACTGGAAATGCTTGGCATTCCTTGGCTTGTAGATGTATCACTCCAGTTTCTGCCTCCTTAGGCACATAGCGTTCTCCCTGTGTCTCTCTCTTCACTTGGTATCCTTTCTCTGTTTGTGTCCAAATTTTCCTCTCATAAGAACACTAGTCATTGAATTTAGGCCAACCCAATATGACCTAATATTAGTTTAATTACACCTACAAAGACCCTGTATTTCCAAATAAAGTCACATTCTGAGGTTCTGGGCAGGCATGAACTTAGGGATAGGGGAAATATTTGACCCAGTATAGAAGCTATGATAAAAATTTCAAATAGGACAAGAGCTTTCAGTGAAAAGCAAGCCTCCTTTGTGTCTGCAGTCCCCAGGCCTCAGTTCTCTGCCTCAGGGGCATCTCCTGTCACAATCTCTTGGATCTCTATCAAGAGATGGTGCATAGGCCAGCATCTCTGGAGAAGTCCCTCCACCCCTAAACATACCACACATGTTTTTCTGTTTCTTGGTTTATTTTAATTCGCTGTCTTGGAATGTTCCATCTCAGCCCATCAGATCTACCCTCTCCTTTCATCCGGCCTATCCCTCACAGGCCTGGCTTTATGTGTGCCACTGCTCCATGGGTACGAATTCACATCTGATTCTTTTTCTGTTTAAGGAAGTTTGGGGGGGAGCATTATTGTCGTTTTCAAGATGAAGACATTGAAGCCTAGAGGGGTCAAAAGCCACCTGGCAGAGCTGGAGTTCAAACCTAGGTCTGGGGTCATCCCCTGCTCATCACTGACTGCCCCCCAGCAAGGCAAAGGAAACGCAAGAGGGTCCTGGTGCTACAGAAACCAGGCTGGAGACCACCTTGCATACACACTTAGCTAATTTAGGGGTAAGCTGGGCAGGGTCTCAGGGGCCCCCTTACCTGAACTTCTCACCCTGCAACAGTGCACCTGTGGCGATTCTCAGGCGGCTACCCAGCCCTCATGGACTGCATGAACAAACTCAAAAACAACAAGGTATGTTGGTGACTACTCAGCAGACCTCTCTGCTTATTGGTTCTGGCCCAGCCCTGTGCTGTGGGCTGCCTCTGCCACCCTGTGGGACACACTGCATGGTGGGAGGTACTGCTTCCTGGCTGTCATGCCCTGACCTCCATGTCCACAGGAGTACCTGGAGTTCCGAAAGGAGCGGAGCCAGATGTTGCTGTCCAGGAGAAACCAAATGCTTCTCGAGTTCAGCTTCTGGAATGAGCCACAGCCCAGAGCAGGACCCAACATCTATGAGCTGAGGACATACAAGCTCAAGGTGACTTCCACCAGATCCTTGTCTGCTCCCACTTTCCCTGCTATAATATAGCTGCACAGGTGCCCCAAGGTGGGTGGGCCCTGTGCCCCTGGACCTAAACTGGGGTTTCTGGTCTTTCCCTCCCTCTGGGCTCAGGACAGAGGTGTGTGTGCTTCTGGGCGCACATGCACATCCAGATGCGAGTCAGGGCCCCTGAATGAGGCCAAGCGACTCCTAAAGCTGGGGAGACCTGACAGTTTCCCATTTTCACCCAGCTGTGATGCTGGGAATCTAAGGGGAGGGCTCATTCAATTCTCTTCTGGTTCTCTTTCAGCCAGGAACCATGATTGAGTGGGGGAACAACTGGTAAGTGGCATGCCAGGGGCTCGGGCTGGGGAGAACCTGCCCACCTGCCCTGCTATATGGCCCCAGGGTACCACCTTTCTCAGGGCCATATGGCAGGGAACCCTGCAACCTCTGCGCCTCATGGATCCAGTAGAAGGATCCAACCCAGAGGGATCCAATCCCAGGGGATTCTAGAGGATCCCCTCGAAGAACACCCAGCCAGCAGCTGTACTCTGTCACCCCATTCCCTGACCATCTCTGAGAGCTGGGGGCCCTACCTCAGGCCTCTCCCCCACACTCTTCTGCTGTCCCAGGGCTCGGGCCATCAAGTACCGACAAGAGAACCAGGAGGCAGTAGGCGGCTTCTTCTCACAGATAGGAGAGCTCTACGTTGTGCACCATCTCTGGGGTAAGCTGGGGACCCTCCAGGAGCCTTCTGCTAGTCCCCTTTCTCCATTGTTACTCCGTTGTCATTTGTGTAGACAATGCAAATACATTAGTACCCTGTGGCACTTACATTCTAGCAGAGGGAGATACCACTTTAGACAGAAATGAACAGATAATTTCAGATTCTTACAAATAATAGTGACAGGGAGAAATGAAGGAAAGCATGGAAACCTGCAGTGGCTAGAAGAGACAAAGAAGGCCTCTCTGAGGTGGTAAAAATGTAAGCCCAGCTGAAGGATGGAAAGGAGCCAGCTGTGAATTGTGAGGGAAGGGCATTCCAAGTAGCGGGAGCAACACGTGCATACGCCCTGTGCTGGGGAAAGGCCTTCAGGATTTGGAGGAGTGCAAAGGAAGCTGGTGTAGAGAGAGTGGGGAAGCGTGTGAGGAAGTCAGGCTGGGCCTTGCGGGCCATGGGGGTGGGTTGGGATTTATTCAAAATGCGATGGGAGGCTCCTGCGTGACGTGACCTGATGTGTGTTCTAATATGATTCCTTTGGCTGCCGTGTGCTATGCTGATAGCACTCTATAGGGGAGCAAGAGAGGAAGTGGGGCGTCAGGAGATGGTTATACTAGTTCAGGCAGGAGAGGTGGTGGCCTGGCCAACGTGGTGGCCAGACTAATTAGTCTGGAAGTGGAACCAGTGAGACTTGTGGATGAGCTGTCTCTGTGGAGCAAGAAGAGGACTCCAGAATTCCCAGACTCATGCTTCAGCAGCTGTGTGTCAATGAGACGCTAGGAGGAGCAGATTGGAGAGTTCAGGAGTTTAATTTTGGCCCTCAAAAGAGTTATACTTGAGATGCTGACACATCCAAGTGGAGATATTAAGTGGGCACCGGACAAACGAGTCTGGGAGCTGAGGGAAAGTTTTAGGCTGGGTATATAAATTTGGGAGTTGTCAATAAGTGTACTGATTGGATGAGATTGTCAAAACAGAGTGTTTACTGACAGTCAGAGGCATTGGGGAGGAAAACAGCAGGGCAGGGTTTGGAGCAGTGGGAGGAGGGCCCACTGCTGGGTGCTGGGTACAGGGTAGGATCCTCTGTGCCCAACACATGAGGCAATACCTTTCCCACAGCCTATAAAGACCTTCAGTCTCGGGAAGAGACTAGAAATGCTGCTTGGAGGAAGAGGGGTTGGGACGAAAATGTCTACTACACAGGTGAGTACCTCTTGGGGGGTTGGGGGAAGGTGAGTGGGGCCCTTGGTGGTCATCTGCTAGGAGCCCTGAGGATGGAATCTAGTCTCACTTGACTACCTCCAGTGATGGGGAACTTGCATTTAAGACAATGAATTATTGGGTTTCTATCCTGGTGGCACCCTGCACGTGATCCAGGCAGTCCTAAGTGAGTGCTCTAAGGAATGATATAACAACCAAGAGGTCCCTGCCTCAGAGAAATGGAGTAGTTCAGTGTGCCCTGTGACCTCTGGCATGGTTCTCCAACTCACTGAGGCTGTTTCTTCATCTCTAAAATGGCGATGGTGATAGTGCCTGCCTTGAAGGGCTGGAGGGAGGATTCCAGGAGCTAATTTATGAAAAGTGCTCCACCCAGATTCTGGCACAGAGGACGCACCCAGCAAATATTTTCCAGCAAGTTATTTGTCACTTTGCTGGGCCTCCTAGAACTGCCTGGAATCAGTAGGTGTTGATTAAGCCCTCGCTGTGTGCCAGGGACTGTGGTGGGCAGGTGGTTGGGGGTCCCAGAATGAAGAGGAGCCTATCCCTGCCCTTGAGAAGCTTACAATTGGGCTTCCACACTTAAACTAACTGGTGTGGGGAGAATGCATCTCCTGAAGGTGTTAACAGGTGCCTGGTCCCAAATAACTGTGGTATCAGCATCCCCTGGAACCTTTAGAAATGCTGAACCTCAACCCCCTCCCCCACCCACTGAATCAGAATCTGCACAAGAACTGTAGGTAACTTGTTTGCACAGCAAACAATAGCAAACAAATACCTTTGAGCAGGAGTCTGACCTCCTGAGTGACTTTGGGTTGATCTGCTCTGGGTTGCAGCCTCCCCATCTGTAAAATGAGACAGTTGAACTAAGTCTGTTTTTCAAACCTCAGCCACTTGAGGATCCCCTCACAGCTTTTGTCCTATTTTTCTTTAAATCCCCCTACTTTGTTCTTTACCTAGCACTGTCCTAAGCAATAGTATCTGTGAAATGACTTTTTTTTTTTTTTAAGATTTTTTTTATTGAATTTTAGAGGGAGAGGGAAAGAGAAAACATCAATGTGAGAATGGTACATTAATCAGCTGCCTCCTGCACTCAGTCCACAACACAGGCATGTGCCCTGATTGGGAATCAAACTGGCAACCTTTTGGTGCATGGGCATTGCCCAACCAACTGAGCCACACTGGCCAGGACTCTGTGAAATGACTTTTTGCTATAAAAGTTATGTATTTATTTATTTTTCTCCACAAACTCAGGAAAATAAATATATAATTATGAAAAAATTTTAAATGTTGCATTTCATCACCACCTAAGTCCCTCTTCTCCCACAAGTTGTAAGACCTGTTGTTCTCCATGGGCCATTCCAGAAGGACAGTGGAGGCATTTCCTATCTAAGCATCCCAGGCATTCCCCCCCTTCAAAAGCCAGTTTCCGGGGTTAGCTTGCCTAATTCACCTCTTTGACCTCTGCCTCTCTCCACAGTCCCCCTGGTGCGACACATGGAATCTCGGATCATGATCCCTTTGAAGATCTCACCTCTCCAGTGATGCTGGGCTGCCTCCACCTCATTACTCTTCTCCCTCAGGGCAGCCACAGACAGGAGCTCCCAGTCCTGCTGTCCTAGTTTTCTCTCAGATCTGGGAGGACTCTGGGGGCTAGTGCTCAGCTCAGACAATGGGGAGCTGAAGGATGACAGAGTTTTGAGGACTTGCAACTCTGCCTGCCCTGCCCATTCCTTCCCCTGTCCTGGAAGCAGTTTTTAATTTCTCTGAATGAAGAACAGCAACCTTTTATGTCTTCTCACATTACCCCTAAGATGCCTCATCTCAAGGCCACCAGTCCCAACTATCACCATGGAAAACCTCAGTTTAGCTTTAGTTGTACAAAAGGTAGTGTGTCTAGTGGTTAGAGGTGGGGTGGGAAGGGAAGAGGTCAAACCAGACCAGGCTCTTGGGAATTCCCTGGTCTCCACGGACCACCCACTTACTGGACAGTCTGAACCAAGTCCTTCCTGCTGGGGAAAAGCCTAGAACTAAAAAGTAAAGGAAATCCCTAAAGTTAGCAAAGTCAGCAGGAGGTCCACCTAATTAACCCAGAAAGGCTCTGGGGACAGGAAACAGCATGGAATAGGAACAAAAACCCAGAAGGTAGAACTTAGAATTCAGACCTTGGGTTTGAACTGCAGAACTTGGAATACAGAATGGGGAAAATAGAACAGAGGTAACAGAAGCCCACTTGGAAGGGTTTTCTAGTACAAGACAATTGGAAAGAGGCTCATCTGTTTTCCTCTAGGTAATGAGGTTGAAACCTGAACGTGTAGTTCCAGCCCTTCTGTGCAGCCCTCTTACTTCCTGTAAGCAAAGATATGGGCCAGGGCCTGTATTTCCCTCACCCTGCATCCCTTTTCGCCCTCTTCACATTTGATCAGCCCAACTCATTCTCTTGGGCCACTGGGTATGTGAAATGGTATCAGTGACTTTGGGGGCCTCCTCAGTGACCCCCACATCTCATGAACCTCTGGGTAGACTGATTCTGCCTCCCTTTCAGGAAAACTTGTGCTGGAATTGCTGATGAAACCAATTAAATGTTTACTATAAACGATGGTGTCCTTTCTTCATCTGCAAGGAACTTTGGTAGGTGCCCAAGGCAGGGGTGTCTTCCCGGTTCCAACTGCTGATTTACCTCCCAGTATGATCCTGTGCTCCCTAAGCTACTCTCAGGGAGGGCCTCCCCCTGTGCGAAAGGAACTGGTGTCTATAACCAGGGATTCAGGACATCAGTGTGGATTTACACCTAAAGTTCTGAACCCTGCCTATACATTTCCTGCCAGGGATAGAAAACGCTTGAAGCTGTCAAATGCTGCATTAGAACTTCGACTGCCCTGGGCAAATAGGGTCTAAATGAGAAACTACTGATGCACCTGTGGGAAAAACAGGTGCGATGGGGTCAATGCCCTCCCTGACTTGCTGCCCTCACTAGTGTGGGATGTTAGGGTGAATGTGACAGTGGTTAAGAATCCAGGTTATGGAGGCAAACCTACAGGGGTCCAAATCTTGACACTACCATACTTAAAAATTTTAATTTATTGATTTTGGGGGGGGGGGGGGGACAGAAACATTGATTTGTTTCACTTATTTATGCCTTCCTTGGTTGATGCTTGTACGTGTCCTAACCCAGATCAAACCGGCAAACTTGGTTATCATGACGCTCTAACCAACTGAGCTACCAGACCAGGGTTCTACACTACCACGCTCTTGTGTCATCTTGGGCATAAGACCCACTCATTCAACAAATACTCGGCAGAGAGGTTACTACTAATTGCTGGACTTCAGGCACTGGGGAAAGTGAACGAAATACACTTTGCCCTCGCAGCTTCAGTTTCCTTGTGTTAAAAGGGCTGCGTAAGGGTGATGGCAACGGGGACCCTCCCTGGACCACCCAGTTGCCACGGCCCGGGGCGCCCACGTCACCCACCCGCTGCCAGCAACGCCCGAGAGCTGCCGTGCGCTTCGCTTCCGGCCTCCGGGCTTCGCTTCCGGCCTCCGCGCCTCCCTTCCGGCCGGTCGCTCCTTCCTTCCGCTTCTCTATGGCGCGCGGGCTGCGGTCTCCGGGCCACTTGAAGTAGGTTGGTGCGGGCGCGGGGCGGTGAGGAGGGGATCGGGACCGCAGAAGGGCAGCAGGGCGAGGCCAGGTGCTCTGAGACTGATGCGCGGGCCGCCCGGAGGGCATCCTCGGGCTGGAGTCCGACCCGGGTTCTCCGTCCGCAGTCCTCCGGACCCCGCCGCTGGGCGCCGCGCGCTCTGCTTCTCGTGTGGAGAATGTTGGCTGCAGCGTCGTAGGCCCCACGTTGTAGCCTGTAGATGACGACGATGGTGGTAATGATAACCGCTCACATTTATTGTGCGCTTAGGTGTGCTAGGCACTCTTCTGTGTTAACAAAGCCATGGTTTCTCACATGTAAGCTTTTCAGGTCTTACCTTCGTGGGTTTGGCCAAATCAACTTACCCTGTAGGAGTGTTTACTAAAGGCTTTTTAATTGAGTCGCTTTTTAAGAAATATGTTTTTCGTGATCTTTAGAGAGTGGAAGGGTGAGAGAGAAAGAAACATCCCTGTGAGAGAGAAACGCACCCCAGCGGGGAATTGAACCGCAACCTAGAGATGTGCCCCGACCGGGAATCGAATCCGTAACTGCTGCACCGGAGGACGCCCCAACCAACTGAGCCACCTGGCCAGGGCTTAACTGAGTCACTTTAAAATTTTAAATTTATTTTATTATTATTTTTTAATCTTCACCCAAGGATGTTTTTTCCATTGCTTTTTCAGAGAGGGTAGGAGGGAGGGAGAGAGAGAGAGAGAGAGAAAGAGAAACACCGATGTGAGAGAAACACATCCATTGGTTGCCTCCCGAAAGCTGCAACCAGAGGTACATGCCCAGGGACCCTTCAGTCCTCAGGCTCTAACCACTGAGAAAACTGGCCAGGGCTAAATTGACTTTAAAAGAAAAATTTAAGTCTATCATAAATGTAAAACTTCTTTCACTTGTCATATGCAGAAGGCAATGATAAAAATTAATATATTAAAATGAAAACAGATTATTGTTAATAATTCTGCCTAGATCTCATTGTCTAAGGCTCTGAGATAGAGTCCTTTTGTTAACAAAGGAGCACTGGTGTTCATAGATGTTAAACTAGGGAAATGATACTCTCCTTGAAGCAATCAGAAGTTTCTAAAGAGAACTGAAGAGATTAACTTTCTCCCCAGGTGTTCAACATCATTTAAGATCACACATGTACCGCCTAAAGCCCCACTCCTAAATCATCTTCATCACCTTACCCAGTGGAGGACATTCCTATGTTAATGTTCACAACAACCCCAGAGGTATAGACTTTTATTCTCATTTGATCTGTGAGGAAACAGGCACAGAGAAAAGTTCAGTGACTTGACCTAGAACTCAGCCATAGAATAGTAGAGTGGAGACTCCAACTTAGGGCTTCTCTGAGTCTACTACTGTGAGCTATTGGCTCCCCCAATAATTGCTGTGACAGGTTTGTTGGGCTAAGGGGAACAGTGCTGCCTACCTCAGGGGACCATGGTGACAATCAGGAGATACAGCAGAGGAAGGATGCTTTGTGACCCTAGAGCTTCATGTAATGTAGGCTCTGTTCTTTTAAATTATAGTGTTAACTAGGGAGTTGACGGCATTTCCAGATGAGATGGTGGCAAGGCTAGGAGGCACAATAATGTAGTTGTTAAGAGCACTGATGTGACATCAAATGGACCCAAGCTTTCGCATATAAGCTATGTAAGCTTGGGCAAGTCATTCACCTTTCTGATCCTCAGTATCATCTATAAAACAGTACTTGTTGTTATCTAAAAGGTTTGTATAAAGATAAAAGAGAACATACTCATAAAGTGCTTATATTAAGGTCTAGCACACAGTAATCAATCAGTATTATTGGTAATGTGCGTATGTGCCAGGCTGAGGAGTTTGGTCAGTGGTGCGGTGGAGTTCATTTTGGACAGGATGAGGGATGCTCCCCCCCCCTTTTACAGAGGATTTAACTGCAGTTTTGGTGGGTCGTCTTTCTTTTTTTTTTTAATCCTCACCTGAGGATATGTTTAGAGAGAGGAAGGAAGAGAAAGAGACATCAGTGTGAGAGAGAAATATCGATCAGTTGCCTCCCGTACTACACCTGACGGGGGATTGAGCCTGCAACCTAGGTATGTGCCTTGATGGAAATCGAACCTGCAACCTTTTGGTGTATCGGACGACGCTCCAACCAACTGAACCACCCGACCAGGGCTGAAGAGTTGAGTCCTTTCTTGAGTTACCAAGAGTGTAAATGACCAGAACTGCTAGTTAGACTTCAGTGTTATGACTCCAGGAAAATCTCCAGTTTCAACTCTGGAAAATCTAAAAATCTTTCGCCTCTTAGCAGGTCTCTACTATTTCTTCCTGACCTCACCAAACAACCATGTCATCAGAATCGAGCAAAAAAAGGAAGCCGAAAGTGATTCGAAGTGATGGAGCTCCAGCTGAAGGGAAGCGCAATCGTTCTGACACTGAGCAGGTGAGTTTAGCCAGGGCTGCCATGCTACTGAGAAATTACAGCTTGTGGCCAGGCACCTGGCTGTGTGTTTATAGCACCTGAGGGTCACGGGGACAACCTCCCAGGTGGCCTCTGTTTAACAAGGGACCCAGAATTCACTTGGCTCTACAAAGCCTGAGTATCCATATCAGTTGTAGCTGCAGCATCCCAAGGCCAACAAGCCTATATTGGACATGCTTAGTGACTAAATAAAGAATGCATTTGAGTATGGTGTGTGTTTCCAGTTTTTCCTGATGATCAGAAGGCAGTCCATCTGCAGCATGCTACTTGTACTTTGAAGATGTGGCATTCCTGGTCTACTACTGAGATAGTATCAGACCATCTACCTGCAAAACCTCTTCTGTGGTCTGAGAGCTCATGTGGTCAGCAGCTTCTCCTTTTGCTATTTCTCTGTTCTTAAATCTGTCAAGCTGATTTATTACTTAGCTGTTTTGATTATTTGGTTGGTTATGTCTTTTGTTTGTTTTTAAAACTAGAATAGAGAAACATACTAGCTCAAATTTAAATAAAAAACGAAACTTTCCTCAGATTTAGGAAATCAAAATTAATGAAGAGGCTTATCTTTTTGGGGGCATTGATCCTGACTCTTTTTTTAATTGAGGTATAACTGACATATTAACATGTTAGTTTCAAGTATACAGTAAAATGATTCATTATTTGATATATTGTGAAATGCACCACAGTAAGTTTAGTTAACTTCTGTCACCATACATAGTTACAAAATTTTTTTTTCTTGTAAATGAGAACTTTTAAGATCTACCCTCGTAGCAGCTTTCAAATATGCAATACAGTATTATTAATTATTAACATTCTATTAAAGAGATGTGTTCTGTTTACTCCAAAGGGTAGGAAACCAATTATGATATTTTAGTCATTGCTAAAAACTTGATTTGACCATCTGAACACCCATCTATAGGAACTTTGTTAAATTAATTCTGGTTTATCTTTATTGTAGATTGTTTATCAAGCAACCATTTTGATGGAGAACTGTACTTACTGGGATGGAAAATTGCATTAAACAGCATGGACAATATGATTTCATTTTGTTAGAAAATAAAATTTGTATTTACCCACAGTATTAACAGTATTTCTGGCTAAGAGGTGAAATTACAGGCCATTCACTAAGCATCAATACTTTATATCAGAAGGGAGGAATTATTTTTCATTTTGAAAAACAGTTGATTTGAGGACCAGACCCTTTGTGGATCTGCTTTCAGTCTTCATTATTACTGATCTCAGCCCATGTCCCTGGTCCTGACTGGGAGACTTTTACTCTCTACTCAAGGCCTGTATCCTTGCCTCCACAGGAAGGTAAATACTACAGTGAGGAGGCTGAGGTGGACCTGCGGGACCCTGGAAGAGACTATGAACTGTACAAGTACACGTGCCAGGAGTTGCAGAGACTCATGGCTGAGATCCAGGACCTGAAGAGCAGGGGAGGCAAGGATGTGGTAAGGAGTGGACTGAACGAACATGAACTTGGTGGGTCTGCACGGATGGGCCTGTTTTGTACCTACTAGAGTGAGCCCTTCCTGATCTTGGTCTCCTGTCCTAGCTGTGAGTAGGTAGTTGGAGCCTGGGGGCTCTGGAGACCTGTTTGTTAATTTATTGGAACTTCTCGTCACCACCCAATCGCCAATTACAGTAATGAAAGTACAGGATAATTAATTTTTTCCGTTACTATAATGTGATAATTTACCCAACTAATATTTATTAAGTGCTGAGCAATTTTCTGGGAGTTAAGAAATGACAGCACATGTAAATTCCCTTGCTGTTACAAGGATGGATATGTACAAGTAAATCGTAGAGACCAAAAATGAAATTATTAATACTAAATGAATATACAAGGCTTCTGGGCAGAGAAACTAAACAGTGTGACTACAAACTAGTTGGATAAGTTCAAAACAAAGCAAAACAACCCGTATTTTTCCAGGAATCTCACTTATTTGTGTGTATACTGGCCAATATTGTTGAGATTATTAAATCTTACCTCTTTAAGGTAGTCAAGCCTTACAGCTGTAATTCTGCTATTTTCATTTAAATTATTCTGCAGTGCTGTTGATAGAGGTCAGATGTGTGGCAGGGCGTTGCTGTTATTTGGACCTATGTGCGCAGCATGTAGCACCAGATACTTGCTCTATGTTCAATGCCTGTTTCTTTGGTCAAAGCCGAACTTCCTTTTTCCCCCTGAGAATCTTAAACATTTCCCCTGTACAGTCAGTGTCTTATTTTGGAGCTGAAGGAAGCTGAGCCAGCACCCATTATCGAGGTGTTTACCAGGTCCTCTTTGCCCACAGGCAGGTGAGATTGAAGACCGCAGGATCCAGAGCTGTGTGCATTTCATGACTCTAAAGAAGCTGAACCGATTAGCGCACATCAGGTTGAAGAAAGGAAGAGATCAGACCCACGAGGTAGGAGTTGAGAGGTTTACCCCTCCTTCACCCTCCTCCTTGTCCCCTTCTCAAGCCCCTTTACCCTTTTTTCTGAGTTTGCTGCCACTGTGCTCTGCTCTGCCCCACCCCACCTGACTTGCCCCACTCACCACCTCTGACCTTCTCCTTTCAGGCCAAGCAGAAAGTAGACGCCTATCACCTGCAGCTCCAGAACCTGTTGTATGAGGTGATGCACCTACAGAAGGAGATCACCAAATGTCTGGAGTTTAAGTGAGTTTTGGAGGACAGGGCTTCGGCGAGGTGATCTGTTGGTAATGGCTTTTTCCTATGTAGCTCTGTGTGAGCTAGTCTCTTTAAAAAGAAATCAGATGATTATGGAGACTGTAGGACCTGGGAGGACAGTGAGATCACTTTGGGAAATTTGGAAGCAGTAGTTTCAGACTGCACAAGGAAACTCAGAAGCCTGTCTGACCCCTTTGAGTATTGAGCTCTGTACCTGGTCAAAAGTAATTGTCTCTCCTTTCTAGGGGCCTTTACATTAATTACCAGTTTGATTCTTGGGCACGTTGTACGGGAGCAACTCACTTCCAATCATGTCCTTTTAACCTTTTGGCCCAGTTTTCATCTCTAAAGTTCCAACAATTCTTTTTTTTCTTTTTTTTTGGCTAATCCTCACCCAAGGATCTTTTTCCCATAGGTTTTTTTTTTAGAGAGAGTGGAAGGGTACAGGGAGAGACAGGGAAAGAGAATCATCAATGTGAGAGAGACACATCAATTGGTTGCCTCTCACACGTGCCCTGACAGGGCCCAGGGATCAAGCTTGGCACCGGGGTATGTGCCCTTGACCGGAACCAAACCCACAACCCTTCAATCTGCAGGCCAACGCTCTAACCACTGAGCCAAACTAACTAGAGCCCAACAATTTTTATTTTTTATTTTATTCAAACCAGCAATTCATTTTTGCAAATGAATTGGAACCTGAATTTTTTGCAACTTAGTTGCCTTCAGGTGAACAAACTAGAGTTTGGCAGTGTTATTTTTAAAATGTAATAATGCCTCTTGGCAAATCCAACTGATTGGAAGGGAGGAAGGAGTAGAAGAAGGGAAGGGAATGTTCTTGCTTGGTCCGACCTATTTGAGCAAACTGAAAGGTTTTATTTGTAATAAACTTGAGGTGTGTGGGCACATTAGACATTGGTCTATTGTATTTTTAATGATGCTGATTTTTAAAATATGCTTTTATTGATTTCAGAGAGAGGAAGGGAGAGAGAGAGAGAAACATCAGTGATGAGAGTCATTGATCAGCTGCCTCCTGCATGCCCCCTACTGGGGATCAAGTCCACAACCCGGGCATGTGTCCTGACCAGGAATCGAATCACGACCTTCTGGTTCTTGGGTCGACGCTCAACCACTGAGCTACGCTGGCAGGGCGATAATGCTGATTTTTGAGAGGCATCTTTACTCCACAAATTCATCACATAATAATACTTAAATATATAGAGGTGAAATCCACATGAGGTCTGTATCTGAGTTAATTAGTGTTGTACCATTGTCACCTTCCTGATTTTGACTTTGTACCCAGGGGAAGGGTACATGGAAGAAATAAACTCTCAGTGCTCTTTTTGAAACATTTTGTGTGTCTTAAATTATTTAAAAATAAAAAAGGTATAAAAACAAAGTAAAAGACTGTGATGCCCCAACATGTAACCATTGCTCAGATGAAAGCTGACAAACCCAAAATACAGCCAAACTGGGCCCATGGAGTGGACAATGGCCACAGTGGGCCCTGGAGTGGGACAGCCTGAATTCAGACCTCAGCTCTGCCACTTACTAGCTGTGTGTGACCTTGAGAAAACTGCTCAACTCTGGAAGCCTCCATCTCATTTGAAAAATAAAGATAAACATTCCTGTTTCACAGTTATTGTGAGAATTAAGGGAGGCGAGGATGACATACAGTGGGTGCTTAATCTATGGTAGCTGCTCTTACTTTTACATCATTTGTTCATGACCTGTCCACTACTATGTTAATGCAGGAAATCGTATTGGATTTCTTTTATACACATGTGTCACTATACATGTGACAATTAAAGCCTCTAGATCTTCTTCTCTGGTTATGCCATGCTAGATCTTCCGCATCCCGTGCTTATACAGTTAATGTTATGAACTTTAAAATGTAGACCCTTGCGTTAAATGATATTTCTTGGTTTTAACCTGACATTCTATGTCTAGACCATAGTGTTTTCATTTGACCTTTTAAGCTCTTAGCTCCCTTGCTCAGCTTGGAGACGTCTGTAAGTGTAATAAGCATCCCTTCCAGGTCTTTAGCTAATTCATGGATAAAAAGGTTGGACAGCATGGGTAAGTATCCTGTGGCATGTCACCAACTACCTCTCTTCAACTGAAACATCTAATAAGCATTTGCTGAGAAGACTGGATTCCATGTCCCTGAGTAGCTGTAGACCTGGGCTAAGTGGGCATACATGGGGAGGAACTGTGGGCCTACTTAAGCCCGTTTGGGTTCCTAAGAACAACAGCTTGACATTTGTTTTTGTCTGTAGGTCAAAGCATGAAGAAATTGATCTGGTCAGTTTAGAGGAGTTTTATAAAGAGGCTCCTCCAGATATCAGCAAGGCTGAAATCACCATGGGAGACCCTCACCAGCAAACCCTTGCACGTCTGGATTGGGAGCTGGAGCAGCGGAAAAGGTAGCGTTTCCTCTTATCTGACCTTGTTAACCTGTGCAGACAGGGACCTGTGCAGTACTGTCCCACAGGGGACAGTACTTGGTTATGATCCACAATCAGACAGCAAAGCTCTCTACAACCAGTAGAATAGTCTCTAAGACCAAATCCTATTTTGTGATTAATTCACACCTGATAGTTGGCACATCTGCTCTGCTTTTCATTGGAGAAGCAGCTGTTTTTATTCCTTGCCTTTTTCTGTTATAGAAGATATTCTGTGCCTTTGGTGCACATTATGAATTTAATAAGCACTAAGTCTGATTATTAGGGAATGCATGTCAATTTTTAGCAGATGGAGTTGGCCTGTCACTCCCTTGTGCCCCGGGCACAGGCTAAACTATGAGTGTTGCATTCCTGTGGCATTGGTCCGGCATCCTCCCCACCCTGCCCCACTCAGGCCACTCTGTGGTCTCATTTGGGTCCTGTAGCTGTTAGGTCCACATATTTGTGAAAGTTTGGGTCTTGGCCTCCAGAGGCAAGAAATGGAGCAGATGCCGGCACAGGGGTATTCCCTAGAGGTTAGGGACAGAGCCTCTGGAGCCAAACAGGCATGGATTCAGAGCCCAGCTCTGTGCTTGCTCTTAACTGGATGACGTTGGGCAAGTTACCTCCCTCCCTGAGCCTTCATTTCCTCCTTTGGAGATAAAAGTCCCTGTCTTCCAGTGTTTTTATAAGGATTAAATGCAGTAATGCTTATAAAGAGTCCTTCAAAGTGCCTGGCACATAGTAAGTGGTAGGTAAACATTAGTTCATCATGTCTGCTATTATTAGGTGGACTTGGACAGTGAGCAGGTATGTCAGGATATCCCTGGAAAGCATCTGGTGACAGTGCTCTGTCCTTTCCCAACAGGTTGGCGGAGAAGTACCGAGAGTGCCTGTCCAACAAGGAGAAGATCCTTAAGGAGATTGAGGTGAAGAAGGAGTACCTGAGCAGCCTCCAGCCTCGCCTGAACAGCATCATGCAGGTGTGGGCCTCCCCTGGGCCCCCACTCCAGCAGCCATGTCTCCCTTTGGGTGTTACCCTAATCTGTGTTAGAGTACAGTGTAGGATGGTCCTGGCTGAATCCTACCCAGCTGATATGATAAAGTTTCACCCTGAGAAGAAGAAAGCTGGCCAGGTGGATTCAGGAACATATACACAAATTTACTTGAGGCATTTTCTTTTCACCCAGAGCCTCATCCGGATAAAACACTTTTGCAAATTCTTTAGTTTACCCCCTGCATGGTCTTTACCCCCTGCATAGCCCCCGAAGTCTCCAGGCATGCTTCTGCGGATGTCTATTAGACCCCCCCTAACTGTACCTCAGGGGCAGATCCTCAGCAGATCTACTCACTCTGAAAAGAACTTTACTTGTATTTGAAAGCCATTAGGTACCCTAGGAGGAAAAGTCCCCACTTTACCTGTAAAGTGTAATGTCTTTCTATATAGGTGACCTGATTTTGTTTTCTTTGTGAAGCCAGATTTGGTCTAAAATCCTTATAGTTTTATGAAGCAGGGTAAATGGTTAATATAAAGGAACTTTGCAAAAGGACCCTGGAGAAATTATAAATTCTCTTTCCTGGATTTGGCAAGATCTACATTTCCTCCCTTCAACTCTAGGCATAGAATTAGAATTGTTAACAGAAATATCCTTAGTCGCATTTTATAATGAGACAAAAAGAAAATGGAAACAAAGAGTTTGGATTGTACTTAATTTTTCTGTTAAAAAATATGCTCTGCATATATTTAGGTCTGTAAAGTGATTTGTACTGACTTACAGAAATTTCCTCCAGCACTCTGGGAAAGTTCTGATACAGTTGATTCTTTTTATATTGACCTTTTATCCACTTGTTAGTTCTGTTAGCTTATCACATATCACTTTCATAAATAAAAAACTATATATGGTAACTAAGCAGCCACATGTTTGTATGTGGACTGCCGAAAATGGAAAAATAAAAATCCTACCTTTATTGCATGCAGGCTTCCCTCCCAGTGCAAGAGTACCTGTTCATGCCTTTTGACCAGGCTCACAAGCAATATGAGACGGCCAGACACCTGCCACCTCCCCTCTATGTCCTCTTTGTCCAGGCCACTGCATATGGGCAGGCCTGTGGTAAGTATGGGGGCCGGGTGAGGAAGAGGGGCTGTGGGAGCAGCAGCTGTGGCTGATTGAGTCATTTGGAAGCACTGCCTGCTGAGGAAAGCTCCCAGGCCTTGCTCAGAGCCCTCAGGTGACAAATGCTGCCTTCCCTCTGTGTCGCCCAGCATGGCTGTTTTGACTAGCTGGCCTGAGGCTGAACTAACTTGAGGGGTATTTCAGACGGTTGGCTTTGAGCCTTTGATGAGCCTGGCTGGTCGGCTGTTGGGTGCACTGCCCAGACAGCCCAAAGCACGCTTGGCAGGTGGATCGGCGCCTCTTGCTCTGCTTCAGAGAAAGGGCTTGGTGAACACAGGTCTCAGCCAGCTGTCCTAGGCTTTTCCATGCCCCAAATAGGCTGCATGTCATTATGGTGAATTACCCAGTGAGAGGATGTGTCCTCATTAAACTTAAGGGCAGCCCTTTACTCCACTAGGGTTTTGAGAGGTTTTTGGAGACCCTGCCTCCTGCCCTAGTGCAGCTTTCACCCAGCACCTAGAGTTTTCTTCCCCACCACCAGTGCATGCCTTTCCTCCCAGCCACAGACACCAACACATTACTGTCTCTCTTCTTATGTCTTCTTGGTCCTTCTGGTCCTTTCCTTTGCCTTTGTTCTCCCTCCTGTTTCCATCGTCAGCTCATATGAAATCCTCCCAGCCCCCTAGACAGGGTGAGTAATTTTCTTTTGTGTTTAAACCCCAGCCTGTTTCCATTCTCATTTTACTGTAAAATTTCAAGACTGAATTCAAAAGTTTGCCAGTGGTTGATGGGGGCATCCAGCTTATTTGGAGTAAGGTGTGATGGTTCATGCAGGGTTGTCAGAGAAAGAGGGTAGTGGTCAGCCACCTGGGAATATTATCTCTGTGACCTGCCACTTGGGGGAGGTTTGCCATCCCTCAATACCATTGGGCAAATCATTTCAGGCTTCTGTGACTATCTAATCTGTATACTCTTTTGAATGGAGCAGGAGGAGTGGTGGTCTGACCTCTCAGCCCTACACCCATAGGACTCCACAAAGGCAGGTCCAGGCATCACTCAGGAAGATGTCAGGCCTGGTGCATGGAACAGGCCTCTTAGCTTTTTACTTGAGACGCCTAGCTCAACTTGAATAGATGTGGTCTTGAATAGACCTGAGCTTGATGCCAAGCTCAAGTTGAATAGACCTAGCTTACCTATTTCCTGGCTATTGTATCAAACTTCTCTAAGCCTTAATTTTCTCATCTGTAAATGCATAAAATGTATAATAATAGTATTGCTTCTATAGAGTTGTTGTGAAGATTAAATTTTTTTTAATATGTTTTCATTGATTTTAGAGAGGAAGGGAGAGGGAGAGAGAGAAACATCAGTGTGAGAGAGAAGCTTCAGTCGGTTGCTTCTGCTTGCATACTGACTAGGGAACCTGCAACCTGGGTATGTGCCCTAATCGGGAATCAAACACGTGACCTTTGGGTGTACGGGATAATGCTCCAACCAACTGGGCCACACCGGCCAGGGAGAGTAAGGTTTTTTAAAATATAATTTTATAATTAAAATTATAAGCATTTGCTCATTCATTATAGATATCACCTCACCATCCAACTGGGCAGCTATCATTTGTCACATTCTGCTTTCATAAATGCAGAAATGGGGGCTCAGAGCTGCATCGTAACTTTCCAGGTCACATGTTTGGGAATGGGAACCATGACTCAGGCCTAGGACTGAACTGCAGGGTCCAAGTTTCTGCCCACTGTCCTCCTGCCTCCCAGTTAAATGTGACAGTGCCAGCCAGGCGCTTGGTGCAGGGTGGGATAGAGAATGAGCACGTAAGTGAAAGCCGATGTTTCCAGGGTGTGGCAGTCATGGGCTTCTGCATGAGAACCTTTAAGACAGTTGGTGGAAGAGAACCGTATAGCTTTAGGCCCAAGGTTGGGATTTCTGTACCTTGGTATAAACCTGAAAAGAGAGATGTTCACCACTAGTCTCAGGTGATACTTGTCCAGGAATCTACACTTTGGGTTCTTTGTTCTCAGTCAGTGATGCAAAAAAAAGGCTTAAGTTTCCCACCTGTTTCTCTTCATCTGGAGAAAGGGCTTTTGTCTGCCCACCCCTGGCCAGTAAGGAGCTGTGACAGACAGCAGAAATGCAGTCCCAGAGCTGGCCTTCTGTGTAGCTTGGCTCCTTCCCCCAGCGGCCGTCATACAAAGCTTTTTCTTGCTCCCAGATAAGACGTTGTCTGTGGCGATCGAAGGCAGTGTGGATGAAGCCAAGGCTCTGTTTAAGCCTCATGAGGAGTCCCAAGGTAATGTGCTGGTCAGGATCCTCCCCCAAGTCTTCTGTAGCTGGTTCCAGGAACACTAAGTCGCCACCAAAGGGCAGTGCTGTTCCTTTGAAATTAACTGTACTAGTTGAGTTTAACAGAGCTTGACTTCATGTGCAGGGGTAGACAGGGAAAGCACTGCCTTTGGATTTCAGCCCTGCCACTCACTAGCTCACTGATTCCAGGGCAGCTCTTTAACATTTCTGAGCCTCAGCTTAGTCACCCATCAAAACAGGGTAGTAATACCTCATGTAGAATTATGTGAATTAAACAAGGTCATGCATACAAAAGCCCTTAGCATCATCCTTAGCACATAGCAACCACTCAAATTACATGAGCTGCTATTGTTATTTATATTACTGTTATTGCTACCACCACTACCAGTGGAGGGGATTGTGGTCCATAGGATAACATCAAAAAAAAACTACAACACTAGAAGATGGATGGTGGGATTATGGGTCATTTCTCTTTTCTTTTTTCCTTGCATCACCATGTTTTTTATACTGACTGTGAAGGAACAAACTAATTTATTATTCTAAAAAAAACATTTATAAATGACACAGAGTCTGGGCCCCTTTACGCCCTGGGTTGAGGTGCTTTAGGGAGCATTGGGAGCCCCCTCCGCTCTAGATGCCTTTTTTCTGTGGCTGCAGATGACGAGAGCGACTCGGATGCTGAGGAGGAGCAGACCACGGTGAGAGCCGCTTCCTCTCGTGGGCGTGCCAAGCAGCTGCACTGGGGCCTGCTGGTTGGCAGGTGCCATCCTTCCTAGAGGCAGAAGAAAGGTTTGAAAGAAAGGGCTGCTGGGTGCCTTGCAACTGAGTAGCTGAAGCATCAGGTCCCAGGCAGCAATGCTGAGGCCCTGGCCGGTAGGGAGAAGGAAGGGAGAGATTTGTATGACCAGTGCTCATCATTTTCATTCTTTCCTTTGTCCAGAAACGCCGGCGACCCACACTGGGAGTTCAGCTGGATGACAAACGCAAGGAGATGCTGAAGAGGCACCCACTGTCTGTCATGCTGGACCTGAAGTGCAAAGGTCTGGCTCCCCTTGTTCCGGGAATCCCATAGCACTTGAGAGTTCAGCCAGGCACAGATGCACAGGTCCAGCAAGCCAGAGGCCTCTTTGCCCAAGAACAGAATCTGGTTTCATATTTCTCTATTTATCCTCATTGTTTTGCATGGAATCTGTTTGATTTTTTTCCCCCCTAAGTCATACCAAACCAGAGAGAGACATAAAGGATGCATAAAACTACGCCTCTTTCTGAATTTTAAAAGTCAGATACACAGAACAAGTTGCAAGAGTATGCAGGTTCTGAGTAATTTGACCAACATGCTTAATTTAATAAGTAGGACTTTGTGTTCTGCAGAGAGTATATGTTTTGGAATTGGTTTGGTATGGATAAAGGAGCACATGATAAAGCATTCAGCAGTGTAAGAGTTGTCAGTCAAATATAAGTCTCTCATCCAGACTCCCAGACTCTGGTCCTTGGTCTTACTTCCAGGGACAATGGTTGTGACATGTTTCTTATGTATGGTCTAGAAATAGTCTATGCATTTAGAAGCTATTATACAAGTGTATATTTGTTCTCTCCTCCCCTTATCTTTTACACAAATGGAAAATTACACACTGGTCCTTTCTTTGCCTTTAAAAAGCATTTTGCTTTGAGGTAATTTTAGACTCAGAAGAGTTGTAATGATAATACATTGAGTTCCCATAGGTGCTTTACTGACTTCCCTGAATTTCAACATCTTTTTTAACCACAGTACAATTATCAAAGCCAATGTTGATTTTATTGGTACAACACTGTTAACTAAACTGCAGGATTTATTCAGGTTTCCCTGGTGTTCCCTTTAATGTCCTTTTTCTGTTCCAAGATCCAGTTCAAGATCCCACATTGCATTTAGTCATCATGCCCTTTAGTCTTCACCAGGCAGTGACAGTTCCTTGGTCTTTGCTTGTCCTCCAAAACCTTGACACTTCTGAAGACAAGGTTTATTTAGTATGTAGGAAAACTCAATTTGGGTTTGGTGGATTTTTTTCTGGTTAGACTGAGGTTATGGATTTTGGAGAGGAAGGCCACAGGCGTCTTCATTGTCACATCATATCGGGGTACATGGTATCATTGTGTCTTATTACTGGTGATGTGAACCTGGATCCACTTGGGAATCACTTAATCACTCCCTTTTCATATTGTGTTTGTTAGAAGCAGAGTCTGAAAGTCCAGCCTACACTCAAGGGGAGGGAAATGGAGCTCCACCTTTTGGAGGGAAGAGTAGCAAAGAATTTGTAGACACCACTTTTTTCCCCTCTATGTTAAATTGCTATTGAGTTTTTGTTTTTATAGTAAAATATCGTAGTCTTATTGACTTCCCTTTCTATAAAACTTTGGCTCTGCTCTTATGTTTAACTCATACATTTTTTTTCTTCCCATCCAGATGACAGTGTGCTTCATCTGACTTTCTACTATCTCATGAACCTCAACATCATGACAGTAAAAGCCAAAGTGACAACCGCCACGGAGCTGATCACCCCCATCAGTGCAGGGTACTGAGCAGGCGTGGCTGAGAGTGGGACAAGGGGGGGCTGTGATGAGAACCTTGGCTCTGAGCTGCTCTCAGTTTCTTTCTCATCTGGCTCTGAGAGGTTCATGGCTACTTTGACTTCTGTTGTCACGTCCAGTTGGCCTAGAAGTCCTGGTACATCACTGGTATTTAGAAAGCATTCACCAACTTTGATTGGTGAAGTCCTCCTCCTACATAGCAGATGGTGAAAGTGACTACGGCATATTGCAAATTGAGCAGGTGGGGCAGAGTACCAGCTTTTTACAACCAGTGAAAAGAGTGTGAGTGTAAAAATGGGATCTGGCAGACATTGTCAGGTTGGCAGGTTTAAGCTGCTCTCTCTTTCCCTTTTCTTTTTATCTCACAAGGTGCTGAGATTTTCACTTTATAGCTCAGCTTAATCCTAGATTGTCCTTACCTGGGCAGTGGGAGGAGGACTGTGGTGGGCCCTGTGGAGTTTTTGAAGAGGGTGAGCAAAGGCACAGTAACGATGGCCATAGGTCGAGCATCCCTAGGAAGCCCCTGATCATGGCAGTCTTGTTCCACAGCCAGAAGCAGGAAGAAGGGAGGAGGATCTAGAGGGCCTAAGGGTGAAATAGCATCACTTACAAGAACACACCTTCCCCTGCCCTTACCTGGTCTCACTGAGTCCTCATGTCAGCTATAGAAAGACCACTGAAGGAGGCACAGATCTGGTGCTTAATGGGGCAGGGCTCTTTTCATGACTGCCTGATGTTCTACCCTGCACTTATAGTTCATGTCCCTGAGTGTTTGACAACCCATGGGCACTCTGGATAAAGTTGACCCCATTTCCACCTGACCCCAGCAGAGGGAGCCCAGGGCTGGCTTCTTCAGAGCACCCAGTCACACTGCGCAGCCAGAGCTCTTGGTCCAGTGAGCAGCTTTAGGGCTCCAGGAGGCCCTTGGCCAGGGCAGATCTCCTTGTCACAAGCATTCTGCCTACTCACCTCTCAGATGCCCTAACAGGATTGCAAGCTGGTCTCAGAGCATGCTTAATTAACTCCAGCTCCTCCCTAAGGCTGTGCAAGTGCAGTGACAGGGGCAGTGCTGCAGACTGGTTATAAACTCTGGCAAGTCCCGGGTCTGCCACTTACAGATCTTGTGTGCACCTTTAGCCAAGTTCCCCCCCATTCTGTGGTTGTTGATTATAATATCCCCTTCTAGGGAGGGAGCTTGTGAAAGTTAGGTCAAGTGTTTAGCACAGTGAAGCACTTTGAAATGACAGCTGTGTTTATCATCATCAACTCATTTAACTCTCACAGTAGCTCTACAAGGTGAGAAAACAGACCTGTGTACCACTGTACTGTACTACTGTCATTGCCAGGTGGGCCCTGGCCCCCAAAGAAGGAGGAGACACAAAAGAAAACACCCTGAAACCAGGATTGGATCTTTATGGGCCATCAGCTGTTGTCTAGCTCATCCCCTTATTGTACAGATGGAGAAACAGGTCCAGTGGGCATATGGTTATGGAAGCCCTAGGCCTAGAGCTCCAGACTCCCAGTCCAGAGGCCTTTGCTCAATTACAGGCTGCTCTGGCTATTGGAGACACCAGCCTGGTGTCAGGTTTTGTATAATTTCCTTTTTTTTTTTTTAATGTAATTATAGCATTACTCTTAATTCCTTAATATCACCCAATAACCGGTCAGAGTTCAAGTTTCCCTGTTTTTCTCATAAGTGTTTTTTGTTAGTTGTTTTGTTTTGTTTTTACAGTTTGGGTTTGACCCAGGATCTCTCATATGCTGCAATTAGGTGAAGCTTCTTTCAGGCTCCTTTTCATCTGAATGTCTCTGCTACCTTTTGATTTGTTGAGGAAATGTGTTGTTTGCTCTATAGGTTTCCCCCAGGATTAGATTTTGATGATTGCATCCCTGCAGTACCATTTTATGGGTTACTCCTTCCCCATATATTTCATGTAAATTGTAGTTAGATTTAGAGGCTTGATGAAATTCCATTTCGATTTTTTGGAGGGGGACAAGGGCAGGCAGGACTGAGTCATAGACACTGGGTTTCCATCAGGAGACCAGGGCTGTCTATTTTTGCAGTGTTAGCAATGTTGATGACTATTGCCAGGATCTATTAATTTGCTAGGGAATTAATGTTGTTAATACAGACATTTTAGTCAGAATTATACCAGCCCTGCTGAATTTTCCTCAAGAAATTATTTTCCAGAATGATCTCCATTGGGGCATTTTAATTCATTAATTTTTCATTAAGACATTAAACTATTTTTAATCATTTTCCATTTCTATTTTACCAAGGTTTTTTTAAATCCCTTTTCCATTAAAATTTTATAACAAAGGTTTGACTAATTGAATAGCTTTTTGTTTTGGTGTTGTATTTTCATAACTATATATAGCTTCCCCTTTTATGTCCCTTGTTTTTACCAAAGTCACTTGTCTAGAGACACGTTACAGACTTGATTCTTCTGTCAAAGTTTTGTCAGTTACAAACCCTTTCGTGTGCAGTTTTAGCTGTTCTTTTTTATTTGGATTGATTCAGTCATTCAATCTATTAGTAATAGTCACTAAATATTGGCCAAAAGACTGGCAATTCGTATTGATTTTCTAGCCAGTTTTCCACGTGAGGCAGTGAAAGGGGCAGACCCTTGCAGGAGCCGGGGGCAGGCACATACAGAGAGACTCTGGGAGAGACAGAGAACAGAGAAGACCCAAAAGATGCCACTGCCCCAGTATTAAGTCCCGAAAGCATGCCAGGGTCTCAGAGCAGCAGGATGGGATTCAGAGCTGCAGGATCAGCTCTTCTGCTTGAGTAGCTCCTGATGCTATTCCTGAAAAAATAGAGAACTCTGCTGGTTGAGGGAAAGAATGGGACCTGTTGTCCTTTGTGATCAGATTACTCTATTATCCTCTCCTCCCCCAATCTCCTCTGCTTGTCACGTTTAATTACAGTCTGAGCCCTGACCGTTCCAGGTGGGTGGCAGTGGCGTCGCTGTCTATCTGCTTATAGCGCTGGGTCACCTTGTCTCCAGTGCAGGTGGTAATGTCTTTTTCTGGGAATACAAAGGGGACCTTTTCTGTGAGTAGCATGAAATTTGGTCAAAGTGATAAACACAGCACCAAAGTTGCACACTTTCTGGGATAGAAATGAATCTCTACTCCTATAAAAATTATGATTATTTCTATTTCCAGTGTCATGGGGCTTTGTTCCCCTTAGGTAAGGCCCTGGTCACCATATAACCCTTGAAAGGGTAGGTATTTCTTTTTAATTTGGTGGATAAGGGTACTATCTTTGATTAGACTGCAAATCCCAGCTCCACCACTTACTAGCAATGTGATTTTGGACAAGCCACGCCTTTGAAAGCCTTGAGCTTCTCCTTTATAAAATGGAAATGATAATATTCTGAACCTCATAGGGTTATAAAGATCCAGTGACCTCAGGCATATAAAGCATCTGACTCACAGGAAGCATTCAATAAGTGGTGGCATTGATCATCAGTGAGAGGCGACATTACCATCCCCAAATGCCCAAGTCGAGACTAGGTGTTGGACAGCGTTCTCACTGCAGTCTTCTCCCTTTCCAGTGACTTGCTATCTCCTGACTCAGTCCTGAGCTGTTTGTATCCTGGAGATCATGGAAAGAAAACTCCAAATCCAGCCAATCAGTACCAGTTTGATAAAGTTGGGTGAGTCAGCAGTGTTTTCTCCTCTCTCAGCCTCTCTGCTTCTGAGTTTCTCTGGGGGGCTCAAACCCAATGCTGGCGAGCTGGTAGGGCCAGCAGCCTCTCAGAGGGTAAGGGGACAAGTGCTGGAAGGAGAGAGTGCTGTATCTAGAGAAGGGAACATGTGACCTTTCCTGCTTATGAGGCAAATGGAGTTCATGGACGGGTGGGAAAGGGTGGATCAAAACTTGGGGAACATGATATAATAAAAGTATTTAACATTTTAATTCTCTGAGGATTAAAAACATTTAAAAATATTTTATAAATTGGTAAACCTCTAAGGAGATCATGTGTACTTTGTTTTTATTGAGATTTGCTTATAAATTAAGGGCTGTCTGGGGAAAAAGAGAAAAGTGGACATGGGAGGGATGAAATTTATATTAGGGAGCTGATGAAGTCAAGAGGCTTTGCTGGCAGCCTGGCTGGGTACTGGCCTGTTTAGGGTGGATGGGAGGAAGGCTATATCCTGGGACCCATTGTAGAAACGACTTACAAAATCATTTTATTCTTTTATGCAGCATCCTGACTTTGAGAGACTACGTACTTGACCTGGGTCACCCCTATTTGTGGGTACAGAAGCTGGGTGGCCTCCACTTCCCCAAAGAGCAGCCCCAGGTGTGTACACTGATCCTGTCTCCTTAGCTGGAGAACTCTACCTCCTTTCTATCCATACAGACTCCATAAAGGCTTCTGATGGCTTTTGGGGGCTTTAAACTAGCAGAATGCTTTCCCTTCAGGATATGATCTGTCCTCCCTCCACTCAGGACACTAAAATGTCCAAAGCCTACGAGTGTTTATGTACCTTTGCATTCTCCCTGAGTCTAGAAACCCTCTAGATCAAAATAACTTGGGTCCTTGCTCTGGGTGCAGCACAACTCTAGGCTCTGCTGCCCCTTGATCTTGTGTACAAAGAGCCCCAAAATGAAGTGTAAGCAGAGCCCCAGGGGATCTGGCACCTTAGCAGAAGCTTTCCTTTTCTTAGGACCTGGCCACAGCCTCTTGAGAACCCAGCAGCTTGTGTCGTTCCTGCTGGGACTCAGCATCTGGCCTGTCATAGCAGGTAAACCCTGCCTTTCCCATAAGGTGCCCGCCCCAGGGCATGAGTGATCTTGGCTGCCACTGGAAGGCAGGTTGTAGGAGAGAGGCAGTGCCTGGAGGAAGGGATCAGGAGCACTCAGGTGTGCCCCTTGCTGTCATCCACAGCACACGGTGATTGCTGACCACTCACTGAGCTCCAGCCACATGGAGACCACCATGAAACTGCTAAAGACCAGAGTGCAGTCCCGCCTGGCCCTCCACAAACAGTTTGCATCCCTGGGTAAGCTCGTGTTAGGGCTGTGGCTTGAGAGCCATTCAGACAACATGGACAAAAACAACTTAGCCCTTCATTAAGGTGTCTTGAATCATGATGACAAATTAGAGAGGGCTGGATTTTGGGCTTTTGTTGAGCAAAGGTGGTGTCAGGGCCACTGGAAAGGGCTGCAGGCCCATCCAAGCAGAGATCTGAGCTCCCCTCAGGGTCATCAAGGCTGTTCCAACTCACAGAGCCTTCTGGTGGCACAAGTTGGTCAGGAGCAGCTCATCCTAAATTAGTGTGTGTCAGACTGGTGTGCCTTCTGCAGATATATAGTGGAAATCCAATTCATGGCTCATGGAGCCTACCTTAAGCTTCTTTGAATACAGCTGTACAGGGATCCACCCCTCATCCTTCCCCTGAGACCTACTGAGCTAATACCCTCCAGGGTAAGGCTGAGCTCCTCTGTTTTTCATAAGCTCCCAGGTGATTCTGCTGAGGGCCATTGACCAAAGTGGTGGCCATTGGGGGCTTCTTTTCATTTATTCATTCAGTAAATACTCGTCAGAGGCTTACTATGTATGTACAAGGCACTTGCAGGATAGTAAAGATTAAGATCTTTCTGATCTAACAGTCACTGTCAGGAAAGACATTGGGTTTTCAGGACCCATCTGTAGACCCTTCCCCTCTGGCTCAGT
Source organism: Miniopterus schreibersii (assembly GCF_964146895.1). Classification (NCBI taxonomy): domain Eukaryota; kingdom Metazoa; phylum Chordata; class Mammalia; order Chiroptera; family Miniopteridae; genus Miniopterus; species Miniopterus schreibersii. The sequence continues at coordinate 16,518,759 of NC_138122.1, forward strand.
CTAATGCTTCATGTGGACCCTGATCTCTCCAGGGCAGCATTGCTTGTCCATCAGGCCTTTCTCCCTGTCAGCATTGCTGAATTTGTTTTGTCTCAAGGTTGGATGATTGTCATCCTGGACAACGTTTACTGTGTTGGCATATTTGCTTATTGAAATGCCAGCAGGAATTTATGCTGGAGCAGTTCTCCAGCCTTTTTCCCTTAGAGGAACTGACACGGAACACTTCAATCTTTTCCTCCATCAAGGTCAGCTATGAAAACACAACCCTCCCGGCTATTGATCTAATTAACAGTCACTGCTGCAGAGGCACTGTCATTGGTTTTGGCTGCTGGGGGTTCTTGTTTTGCTTATCATTATTTGCATTAAGGATAAAGCACCGTGAATGCTGGTGCTGGGTCTGACCACAAGCACATAGCCCTGGATGAAGTCAGGTTGGTGTGCCTACATTCCTGGCACATGTTGACCTGGGCACCTACTGAGTGCCAGGTGTACCTGAACATTGGGTAGGGCCCTTTGAGCCCTCTATAAGATGGTAATTACCTAGCTGTGGCACCTGATTTCTACCTATGACACCACCTGTCTTGCTCTCTTTTAGAACATGGCATTGTACCAGTTACTAGTGATTGCCAGTTCCTCTTCCCTGCAAAGGTTGTGTCCCGCCTGGTGAAATGGGTGACGATTGCCCATGAGGATTACACGGTAGGTAAAAGAGTGACAGGTCACTGTTGCTGTCCTGGGGACCGCAGGCCCATGTCTCCTTTCAGTTCCTATTCCTCCACCAGAAGGGCAGGAGGTTTTAGAGGAGCCAGGAGTTCATTACTTGTCTGTGGTGATTTCTAGGAGCTGCATTTCACCAAAGACATTGTGGAGGCAGGACTGGCCGGGGACACCAATCTCTACTACATGGCGCTCGTGGAAAGGGGCACAGGTAATTTGTTCTGGTAACAGTGGTTCTAGGCAAGGGGAGTGGCTGAGAATAAAACATTCCTGAGAGTTGCCCAAGGGAAGGGAAAGTTCTGGAATCCTGCTGCAGGGACTTAGCAAATAGTACTGAATGTGAGAGCCACCGTTTGGTGAGGACTTGTTCTGCAACACGGTCATATATGTGCTTTATGTCATTTAATCCTTGTGACAGTCCTAGGAGTGGTAATATTCCCATTTTATAGGTGAGGAAGTCAAGGCTTAGTCACAAACCCAGTCTTACCTCTGACCCTGAGCTCCTAGCCCTTGGTTTTACTGCTCTCTAGAACCGGACATCTGTTCTACCCACTTTCACAGAAGGGCTGGCATGTCCCTGTCAGGTTGTGCAGTGCAGGGTGACAGGACCTTCCTCCCTCTCTGCAGTTTCTATACTCTTTTTTGGAGGCATATTTAGCCCATCAGTGGAGAGGATAAATGTTATGCTTTTGAAAATGGCAGACTTTCACTAGAATATGTTGAAAAATACAAATATTTTACGTAATAATTATGAACACAGCTTTGACATCAGGCAGTTCTGATTCCAGCCAGCATAGCTGCATTGCATCTGTTTGATTTTAAAGAAGTTTCCATCAGAGCCTATTTCTTTACATGTACGATGGGAATGATAGCGGCACCCATCAGAGTCATCCTTAGGGTGTAATAAAGTGCGCAGAGAGCTTAGCACAGCGCTTGGAAGTAAAGTACTCAGTGTTGGCTGTTAACAAGTGCTACGTAACAAAATATCCAAAAGTAAAAGGGACAGAATAGAGAAGATATAGTTGACTGATATAATGGCTAATACACACTATTACTAAAAAAAGGTAGTAAGCCTTTACATGGGCAAATCTTTAGCTGGCTGGCAGATAAAGAAATGCCAGTTAAAACAAACTTCTGTCAGAGGAGCAAATAGAATTCAGGCAAACCCAGTGTGGACCAGACTCTGGGGAGTCCATGCATCTCTGCCTCCTTGGAGGGACCAGAGTCACAGGCATCACGTTCTGCAACCTGGCAGTTCCACTTTGGAGATTCCAGAACAAACATAAAAGTAAGGTTAGAACCAGAATGTGCTCTGAAGCACTGGGAATAGTATGGGACATCAGAGCTAGCCTTAGGGGTCCAATGGGGATGGTGCAGGGCTGACAAGTTGAGTCCCAGAACTGATTTTTCCTCCTTTCCCTTCTCAGCCAAACTCCAGGCTGCTGTGGTGCTGAACCCTGGCTACTCCTCCATCCCACCCATTTTCCAGCTCTGTCTGAACTGGAAAGGGGAGAAAACCAACAGCAATGATGACAATATTCGGGTAAGGACCTGCTGGGGGTAACAGGGAGCAGGTCCCTTTGGGGAGGTAGGCTGTGGCAGAACCTGCCACCGCTAAGGGCTTGGGCACTGGCATAATTCCTAGGACTAGGTATCTGCCAGGATTTATAGAATTTACTGGAGGCTGCATGATGTAGCAGAGGAAAGAGCCTAGACCCATCTCAACCAGTTACCTAGTTTGGGGTCCACAGGTTTCACCTCATTTATAAATTAGGGATAATATAAATACCTGCCTTGAAAAGTGGTTGCCTTGGGCTTCTGTGGAAACATGAATTGACTCAGAAGCTTAGGGTTGCTGGAATGAGATGATGTATGAGATCATTGCCACTGTTAATTATTATTATGCCTGTTAATTTGATTCCATGGTGGCCTTAAGGCTATGGAGCACGTTTTTAAACCTAACTCCTTCTGACTTGGATCTCAGCCTGAGATTCCTTCTCTCCACACTTCCCTCTTCTTGGCTGTGGGTGTGCAAGGCAGGGAAAGTTATGGGTCAGAATCTGGAAGACCCCATTGTTTTGAGGAGGGGGAGCCTCAGGACAGTCCAGTCCATCCGGCTTGGTGTGCTGTGGGCCAGCTCCTGCAGAGGCCCAGCTGCAGTTCTTGTGGAGCTGTCACACCCAGCAGTGTGAAGATTATGCTGAGTTTCTGGCCTTCCCACCCTGTAGGCCATGGAGAGCGAGGTCAACGTGTGCTACAAGGAGCTGTGCGGGCCCCGGCCGGGCCATCAGCTCTTGACCAACCAGCTGCAGCGCCTGTGTGTGCTGCTGGATGTCTACCTGGAGACAGAGATCCACGATGACAGCGTGGAGGGGCCCAAGGAGTTTCCCCAGGAGAAGATGTGTCTGAGGCTTTTCAGGTGAGGAGAGGGGTCAAAGCGCCAGGGACCCCCAGTCCTGCCTCTCACAGGGATTTGGGGCAGAGATCAGAGCCTGGCATAGAAGTCATACTTGCTCCCAGGTACACTTCTCTCTGTTCACAGAGGAAATTAAAATCCTGTTGCTGGGTTTCCTGGGGAGAGCTTGTGGCCTCCTCCTTCCTGAAACTTTTCCCTCATCCTTTCCTACCAGCCTGGTCCAATTGTTCTTCACAAACACCCTCTGAAGAAGGACCACCCACTGAGTGAGCAGCACTGAAACATGAACCAAGAGGATTTGGTTGAATTTTACTTTCTATACTTTATGTACTATCCAAATAAGCTTTTTAATCTATTCATACCTCCACCAGTCCTGAGTCTGCTGTACTCTTCTTAGGGTGTTCACACGCCTATGAGAATCATAGCTGTAGGCATTCGGGCTTTACAAAATGAACCAGCCTAGATGTAAGACAAACACAGGTGCAGATCTCTACTTTGCTGCTCACCAGCTGGGTGACCTTGGAAGAGTCACTTCAGCTCACCTCAGCTCTGAGCCTATTTCCTAAAGGCCGAGTATTACCTTCTAGCTCATGATAAATTAGAGATTGTTCACATAAAGCTTCCAGAATGATTCCTAGCATAGAGAGGGGCTAAGAAAATGCCAGCAGGTCCTGACAGCTTGGTATTTAGCATGTCTGCTTTCATAGCACTTCTAGGTACTTTTCCTTTTTGCTTTGGGGTCCTCTCTCCCTTTCATCCCCTAACTCATGTTCTTAGAGTCCATTCCAAAACTCCAGAGTTCACATTGCTCAGGCATCCCTTCCATTTTGGGCAACTGCTTGGTAGGGAGGGGGGAAGGGCCATAATCTGTTTCTCATTGGGACATCCCCGTTCCCTCTCAGTCTAAGATGTGCCTTTCCTGCCCCTCACCTTCGCAGGCAGCCAGTCCCAGCTGGGGGAAGCTGTCCCCAGTATCATCCTGCCTCTGTCTGGCACCTCTGCCTCGCCTGATTTGTGGTGCTATCTGATAATAAGCAGCTCTGACCCCCAAGTGGCTGCTAGGAGGTGGTGCTAGTGGCTAGGATTTCCTCTCCCTAGTGGGTCTGTGTGATACCTCAGTTCTTCCCACCCTCCCAGCCTGCTATAGCACATTTCTAGGGTGGGATCTTCCACAAGGCCAGTGTTTATTTTCTGTTATCTAATGGTTCCCAAAGGACCCATTTTCTGAAGTGCTTTGTACGTTATCCAGGCTGAGCTCCTATGAGGGCATTCTGGGAAGGTGCTGCTTTGGCCTCTAAGACCTAATTAACTCCATGACTGGTGAGATGTGAGGTTCTTGGCCTAGAGTCCAACTGACCATTGGGATCAGGCCAACGGGCTGAGCCTTTATTTTTGTTTAATGCAACAAATTTTATTTAGTACACTCAGTCCCAACATTCAGCACAAAAAGTTTACAGAGGATGGGTAGGTACCTTCAGGCCCTGGGTTCTCCATGAGCCATATGCCTAGACTTGCCCAGATGACAGTGCCCTTCTGGTTTTGGGAGGTATATGGGGCCAGAAAGACGTAGGTTCAAATTGCTGCTCTTACCTGTGCAATTAGAGTCTATACTTAGTGCCTTTGAGCTTCAGATTCCTTGTTAGTAAAACAGTGTTCACTTCGGGTATGGTTGGGAAGATGAAATTAAACCAGATGGAGCATGTAAAGTGCCAAGCACAGTGCAGGCAGAATAAGCCCTCACTTAGGTAAGCGGTTGCCTTGATGTTGGAATTAAAACCTCTTTTCTTTCCTCATCTCTACAATCCCTGACACACACACTCCCTCCCACCCTCCTTACTCAGACGAAGATCCAGGGTGTTACCTAGTGATTACCACTGAATGTCAGTCATAGATGAATGAAAGAGGCCCTTTACCTGGACATCAGTTACTGTGGAGCTTTGTGGAAGAAGACTGTGTGAAGTTTTGCTGGGGGCCCAGGATGATAGCTGAAGCACCTAAGCTTCACAAGGTCAATCAAGGCTTTGGCTTCAGACCTGGTCTTGAATTGGGCTCTGCTACCTTCTGGTGGAATAATGTTGGGCAGATAGTTTACTCCCTGTTTTCTTTATTTTTTAAAGTATAGAACTAAACTATGTTTGTTGTCAAACATAGAAATAACCATCAACAGTTGTTAAAAACACTCAAAAGTGAGGGTGCCCATGTCCTACCTGTCCCCAGAAGTGCCCATTGTCAGCGAGGACCCTTCCAGGCCTGTGTTCATGCGTTTGCAAGCATATAAAGACATTTTTACAAAAATGATATCACAACCTTACATATTGTTCTGCAGTGCGCTTTTCTCACACATTTCTTTTTTCCCCCTAACAGCTATATAGTACTGTGCAGGTAAGTGTCATTTATCCTATTAGCCCAAAGGGCTTGGTATTAACTGATCTTCATTCTGTTTCTCCAGGGGTCCCAGCAGGATGAAGCCATTTAAATATAACCATCCTCAAGGATTCTTCAGCCATCGCTGACCTCCTGCTTGGCCTGTTGTCTCCCGCCCTAAGTGCTGTGCCTCTGCTTTCTCCTCTGGTCCACATGTGGCTCCTGCTAGTCTCCAAAGACAGGTTTTATATTTCTAGCCGATTAAAGTGTCATCTGACCAAGTGGCCTTTGTCTTGCGGCTCTTTTGGGAGGAGGGGGGTGGCTTCACAGTCTTTAAGGGCCAGTAGGAGCCATAGCACGTGAAAGCGCATTTGTGGATAGGCTTTCTCTAGGTGGCCAAGAAAAGCAGAGAGCAAAAAGATTCTGATTCTACTACAGAGAGATGCTGCCTGCTTGGCCACACTCACCTTACTTGTTCTGCTTTGGGAAGTCCTCGTTATCTAGCTATTATCCTAAGTCCTTGCTATTAGGAGGTGGCAGGGGAAACCAAATCAGCATAGCACAAAAGCCAAGGCTCTTCTGTCCCTCCCCTCACTCTTTCCACTGGACCTGTCAGTGTTTCTGACGGCCACATTCTCTGATCGCTAGGTGTCATGAATGTCTGACAGTGCAATGGAAATAGGAGACAAATTCACAAAGAATGATTGTAAATCTTGCAGGATTTCATGAAGTCGATGAGTGATTTTGGAGAATCATATGCAGAGCTTCCACCTAGTGAAGCTCTGGCAGAGAGAGACCAGGTGGCACCCGAGAATCTTCATGGTGATGACAGGCTAAGTGCCTCCAGAAATAATGATTTGACTCTCATAGGATTAAGAGAAGTCCTGGAGAAATAGGTAACACCTTCTAAAATGTTTGCAAAATTATCTCTTTTGTAATCCTGCAGAAGTGGAACAAAGTGAAGGATGGCATCAAGTGTTCTCAGATAGGTTTGTCAGAAAAACTAGACTCCTCCAAATCAGTACTCTCTTTATTCTTTACTCATTTTAAGAAGTTATATAAAGATGTAAAAATATTTTAGTTGCAAGTATAATATAAAGCTTGCTAGCTACAGGATGAAATAAGTTTTTTTCAGCTTTATTGAGATATGATATTGTGTAAGGTGTACAACGTGATTATTTAATATTCTGTATATTGCACAATGATCACCACAATAAGGTTAGTTAACACCATTATCTCACATAGGTAGTTTTTTCTGTGATAAGAACTTTTAAGATTGCTCTTAGCAATTTTCAATATATGTAAATTTTATTTATATGATAGTCCCAATCAAATGGTTTATTTTCTCCTACAACATACTTTGAAGTTTGGTCCCAATGTACGTGTATTTGTTCTAAGAGTACCTCTGGTATAAAAGCTGTTATCCTCCTGTCCTCACAGCTGATTGCTGAGCACCCAGTGACAAGGATTTTCTAAGGAAGCACTGGGAGACTCCTCGCCCTGGCAGGGCCCTTCATTTTACAGATGGAAACCTGAGGCCAGTGAGGAGAGAAGGGCTCTTAGAGAACCACCACTACCTGTGTCCCTCTTTCCCTTCATCCTACATCATTCCTTTGAATTCCTGAGGTAGAAACTCTCCAGCCCAGAGGTCCTTGAACTTCAACATGTATGAGTCACTCATCCTGGGAGCCAACTAGAAATGCAGATCCCCATGCCCTACTCTAATATTCGGGCTCAGTTGACTCAAGATGGGCTTGAGGAAGTGTATTTTTAATGAGCTTCCCAGGTGCACATTGCCCTAGTCTCTTTGGAAGTTGCTGTACTTCCCTCATTTTTATTGGTGACTCCTCAAATAATGCAGAAGCGCCCCTTTCTCTGTGGGCAGCTCCCCCTCTTCTGTCTTCTTCACCTTGGGCAGCAGCATGAGCCTTTGGGTGCTTTTTCCTCTCCACAGAATGAGATCTCCTTGTCTTTTCTCTGACCTACTTGCCTGGGACTCTCCCTGCCAGCACCTCCTTGGCCTGGCCACCTTCAGGCTTTGAGTCTCACCGCCTGTGCTGAATAAGATTGAAATGGGGCCTAAAAATAGTTCTTTTAATGGCCTCTGCATTGCAGTCTCCACTGCGTTCTTGGCTGGAAGGCAGCCAAACTGACTCAGCACCAAAGCTTGTCTCCGGTAGCCGGTAGCCGGGACAAGGTTGCGAACAGCTTGTGAGGGCTGGGAGGAGGCTTGGTTTCCTAGGCAGGGATGTCAGAGCCTGTCACCCTCCAGAAGAGGTTTTTCTTCTTCAAAGGAGAAGACTGAACAAAAGAATCCTTTGGCCTTAAGGAGAAGGTTTTAAAACTAGTGAGAAGCCCAGGATAATCCAGCCCCTTTGAGCTAGTTAACTGAGCCATTTGTGCCCTGGCTGGCAGACTAGGGGAAGGGACCCAGCTTGCTTCCTCCTTACCCAGAATTGGCCTTGCCTTCCCTGGGACACATGTGCCTTGGTTGGCAGACTAGGGGAAGGGACCTGGCTTGCTTCCTCCTTACCCAGAATTGGCCTTCCCTTCCCTGGGACACATCCCAGAATACAGGGCTTTTCTGTCCTCCTGCACCTGGGAGGGACTCAGCACAGGTACCATGCCTTTTCAAAGCTGCCATCCATATGTTCTTGATTTCTTACCTTCTAGTTTCTCGTTTTCTCCCCAGCTTGCCCTTTCCTAACTTTACAAATAAATATAAAAGACCCTTTTTATTTTAAGGGTATTCCTGTTAATCACTCTTAGGGAAACAAAGCTAAAAACCCTATTCATGGGAGGGAGCAGAGCTGCCAGTCTTCCCAAGGAACTTTATCCCCATCAGTGGAGCCCTGTCTCTGTCTTTCCATGGTGTGCAGCAGCCTATCATGGTGTTAAGCATCTATTTTGGGTCAGGCTCTGTGCTAGTCACGATTTTACATTCACTGTCCTATTTATTACAACAGTCCCCAAGGGTACACATTCCCTTTGCTTTCACTGATGAGGAAACTGAGGCTCAGAAGACTTGTCCATGCTTAGATGGTTCTCAAGCTGCCCAGCTAGTCAATGCTGCTCTCTCTCAGAGTCTCCACTCTCTTCCCTCCAGGCACTTGGTAGGACAAGTCTGCCTATTCCCTCTGATGTTAGATATAACTGTGTGAATTGCTTTGGTCAATGAAATGTTGCCAGAAGAGACCTATATCATTTCCAGGTAGAAGTTTCAAGAGCCACGTTCCCTCTCCATTGCCTCAGTGAACTTAGAAGCCTGAGTCTAGATGGGTCCCCTATTAGCTTGGTCCTTGAGTGACCACTATGAACAGAAATTCCTGCCAACCCACAGTGGATAATAGCATGAGTGAGAAAGATGCTTTCTTTATGTTAAGCCATTGAGATGTAGTTATTTATTGTGACAGGCAGGAACTAACCTATCCTCTCTGAAACAATACCCCATAGAAAAAATTGAAGGATGTTTTTCATCAACTCAGCTGTATCTGCTGAGCTAACGGCTAGCTAGCAGGAAGGGCACATCCCAAAGCAGTCAGCTCTTTTCCACATGTTGTCTGTGTCCTCCAGGCCTCTGACATCTGACAAGCAATTTCTTAGCAAATTGATTCTATTGGTTTTTCTTAAGGCTTGTTATCCTCCCAGAGGGAGGATGCTTTGGTTTGTCAGATGGTTAAAGTCAGTCCTGATTGGTATCTGGCTAACTATAATGCCCACAGCACTGGGAGCACGTCCGCTTTGGGCAAAAGAGGAGGGGCAGCATGTGAGATCCTTCTGTCCGGCCTGTGCCACGGGGCTACCACTACAATGATATCATCAGGGAGGGCTGGGCTTTGGCATTCCAAATATCATCAGGATCTGGTTTGGGGATGGCCATGTATTATGTCCTGGGAGAAGACAAAGGCAGGATGGCAGAATAGGAAAGAGCTTGTACTCTGTTCAGACAGGCCTGAATTTAAATCCAGGCTGCACTTCCTCCTGGCTCTGGGACTTGGGGCAAGGTCCACTTCTCTGAGCCTGTTTCCTCAACTGAAAAATGCAGGTTCAATAGTGGGCTTTTGTTAGACTGTGGACATAAAACACGTAGTCCAAGGCCAATCCCTCACCCAGGAAGTGGTGACTATGGTGGTGCCAAAGCTGATGGCTTGGGTTCTAGTCTAGACAAGTTGCCTCTCATCCTCCATGGACATTAGCTGAGTCAGTGACTCCTAAGAGTGCTTATAGCTCTTAATACCTATCACATCTTCTCTCTGATTTCAAAACTGAGTAGATGTTAGTTTTCTAGGTAAGGGTCATTGAGGGCAATTTTTAAAAATCAGATTCTTAAAAAGATTAATATCCATTCACTCCGTATTTTCTTTATAGAATTGGAAAGTATAGACATGCTACCAACTGGCTGTTTGGCCTTAGGCTCTTGCCTTTCTGGCCTCAGTTTTCTCATCCATATAATGAAGAGATTGGACTAAATGATGTTTTAGTCCCTATTTCTTTGACTGGTTACCATCTGTTTATAATAATGCAAGGAGCCTTTGCCTCCTCTCCCCAACCCCTGTCTTCACCTCGAGGTTCTGGTATTTACCTCTGTATTTTTAATCATATGTAATCTCTTGATATATCACTTAAAAAATTTTTATTTTGAAATAATTTTTAACTTACTGAAAAGTTGCCAAGATAGTACTTATAGGGAGTTCCTGGATATGCTCCATCAGCTCCCTCTAATGTTAACATCCTACATGATCATGGTACATTTGTCATAACTAGGGAAGTCATGTTGGTACATTACTATTAAGTGAACTACAGACTTTATTTGGTGTTCACTAGTTTCTCCGCTAGTGTTCTGGGTCCAGTCCAGGACACCACATCACATCGAATCATCATGTAGCCTTGGTCTCCTCCAGTCTGTGATAGCTTCTCAGTCTTTCCTTTACTTTATCAATTTTAAACATTTCTCCTCCCATACCCACGCCAAACTGAATAGAGGCTGCACAACTATAGTCCTTCAATCCCTCTTTGTCTGGAGAAGCATGATGGAGTTCAGATAAGTGACTATTGAGAAACTGTTCCCAATAGTGATTACTGTAGTCTTCACTCAGCCCCTCATTCTGAAGGCTCATTCCTCCTTACAAAAGAAGACATATGCAGACTCTATAAGTAGACTGTTCAATGTCTTTAGAACCTCACCTGTTCTTAAACTTCAGTATGCATTAGAATCCAGTGGGAGTTGGCCTTTCCCAGGCTTGCCTCTCACATTCTGATTCAGTGGACTAGGGTAAAATCAAGCCTTTTTATAAAGGGCTCCCAGATGATGCTGATGTTGGTGGTCCATGGACCACGCTAAGAAACCATGCACTGGGCCACCTGTCTACAAGATTATAAAACTAAAGCATCTAGCACACTGCCTGGCACATGGTTTGTGCTCAGGAAATAATAGAAGGGAGGCCACGTAACTGGTCCCAGAATCTTAAGAAACCCCTGATGCTTGCTCAGTCCTGTGCAGTCTTGTGACATCTAGACCTCCCTTGGCCCTGTCCCCTGGCCTGCCAGGGGGAGAGAATAAATAACAGCAGCAGCATTTTCATTTCATAAGCACTTGGTTTTATTGCACAGAAACAATTGAAAGTGGCCCAGTGGAAAAGTGCGCCCTGGCATAATTCAGTGGCCAGTGCCCAGCCCTACCCACTCCAGGCTCTTCCAGGATAAAGAGCTCTGGGCAAGGGCCTGAACACTCCTTTGGAAAACAGAAGGCATTCGGGAGTAGGTTAAGACATCTCAAGCATAATGTGTTTCTAACTGCTCATTCATTATCGCGGTCATCTGTCAGTTGCACATACAGGAAATAAATGCACTTATTTGGAAAGGAGGGGGGCAGTTTTTATAGTCAAGTGTTTACGTGTGGCATTCGGCATATATCACATTCCGCTACATAAGCTATCATAACATAATGGTCCATCACCTGGGGAGGGTTTGGGGCATGGGGGACAGAGTGGGGAATGCCCTTCCTTGCTAACATATTGCTAACAGAAATTCTTGTTTGGTGAAGGAGAGCCCCATAATCTAAGCAGAGTTTCTTCTTATATAAAGAAAAGGGAGAAAAAAATGAAAATTTGTTATGCTGACCCTTGAGCTCCCAGACCCCCCTGAGTTTCTGTGGCTACTCTGGATGTTCCTTTCTCCCTACCTTACTTCTCCCCCTTGGCAGCCTTGTCTTCTGTGGCCTTTTCTGGAGGCCTGCTGTCTTTTTGGTCTGTGCTAGAGGACTTCTCAGCCTTTTCCGTCTTGGCTTTGCTGGGTGTGGGGGCCTCCTTGCTGGGCTCTTTCTCGGCTTGGGCCTCTGGTTTGGGTTTCTCCTCTGACTTCTTGGCCTCTGAGGCCTTCTCCTCCTTGGCATCTTTTTTTTCAGGTGCTGCTGGCGTGTCTTCCTTCTTCGGCTTTTCCGGCCCCTTCTCTGCTGCTTTGCTGGGTCCTTGGGCCTTGGCATCGTCTGGTTCCTTCTTGTCCACCTCCGTCTTCTCTTTGGGTTTGGCCTCTTCCTTCTCCTTGGCAGGAGCCTCCTTCTCTGGAGTCCCTGCTTTCTTCTTATCTTCAGCCTCTTCTTTCTTGGCTTCAGCTGTGGATTCCTTGGGTTTCTCCACAGCAGGCTCCTTCTTCTCCTGGGCCTCGGGCTTTGAAGCCTCTTTCTTGGGCACCTCATCTTTCTTGCTGTCCTTTCTCTCCTCGGTTTTTGGTGCAGCTGAAACTTTCTCTTCCTCTGCTTTCTTTGGAGGCTCTTTGACTTTCACCTCCTGGGGTTTCTCTTCCTTCATGGGCGACTTGGCCTCTTCCTTCTGTGAGACCTTCTCAGGGGCCTTGACCTCCTCCTTCACGGGAGATTTCACCTTCTCTGGGGCCTTGACCTCCTCCTTGCCAGGGCTTTTGGCCTTTACAGGTGATTTGATATCTGCAGGGGACCTTACTTCCTCCTTCACTGGGGTCTTGGCTTCTGGGGACTTCACATCAAGGGTCTTGGCCTTCTCAGGGGACTTAGCTTCTTCCTTCACTGGGGACTTGGCCTTTTCAGGGGACTTGACCTCAGCTGGTGATTTTGCTTCTTCCTTCGCTGGGGACTTGGCCTTCTCTGGGGATCTGACCTCCACTGGGGACTTGGCTTCCTCCTTCGCTGGGGACTTAGCCTCTTCCTTCGCTGGGGACTTGGACTTCTCGGGGGACTTCACCTCAGCTGGCGATTTTGCTGCTTCTTTCACGGGGGTCTTGGCCTTGGCTGGTGACTTGGCCTCTTCCTTCTCTGGGGACTTGGCCTCTTCCTTCTCTGGGGACTTGGCCTCTTCCTTCTCTGGGGACTTGGCCTCTTCCTTCTCTGGGGACTTGGCCTCTTCCTTCTCTGGGGATGCAGCCTCTTCTGCTGGGGGAGACTTTGCTGCTGCTTCTCCCCCTTCTGCTTCCTCCTCTCCCCCCTCTTCCTCCTCCTTGCCCTCCTCCTCTGTAGCCTCTTTCTCCTCCTCTTCAGTCACTTCAGTCACCTGGATCTCCTCTGTCTGTTCCTCCACAATCACAGTCTCCTTCTCTGACTTCTCTACCACCTTGATCTTCTCTTCACTCTTGACCTTTATGTGAGTGGCCGTGGAAGGGATTTTAGGGAGTCCTTCTGGAAGGGAGAAGGGACTTGGGCCAAAGCCAATCCGACACTCTTCACCCTCCAGGAGTTTTCTGCAGAATGGATAATGGAACACATTAGTATTACCTCAGAGCAGACTGATGGCTTTGGGGTCTTCCTGGTTTCCTCTGAAAGTCCATAGCGCCCAATATTAGGGACTTTCGCAGAGGAAGGAATATGAATGATGGGCACTTTGAGAATGGGAGAAAGTCACTCAGCAAATCATCCCAGGAACCACTCAGAATCCACCCCCCAATGGCACTGTTCTTGTTTAATGCAGCTAAGGCTGCAACTTATGAGATAAAACAACTTTTTTCCTTGAAAAATTACCCTCAAGAGAGAGTGGCTCCTTTAACAAAATTTACATTTATTGTCTCGCAACTAAAATGTTATTCAAGAGGAAGTTGGGAGCCTGAGCAAACAATTTCACACTTAAGGACTTCGGTTTAAGAGGTCAAAGAATGTTCCCATTGGAATTTCCAGCATCTCCTATCACCTTGTAATTTCATCCCTTGAGTTTTAGGAACGGGGTGATGGGAGCAGTTTCTGCTCTTTGCTACTCAATAGATGTGTAACTTTGGCCAAGCCACTCAGACTCTTTAAGCCTCAGTTTCCTCACTAGTGAAAAGAGGGTCATAAGAGTCCCTACCTCAGAGGGTTGTTTCAGTGAGATGGATAAAAAGGACCTTGGAATGCCTGCCTCAGAGTAAGTGTGAGGCTACCCTTATGGACCAGTGCTTTGCAAGTGTAATGACACACAAATCGAAGGATTTCATTAAGATGCAGATTCTGATTCAGTAGGCCTATGGGGGATGAGGAAGGTGAGGCCGGGAGTATATCTTTCTATAAAAAGCTCATGGTTAATGCTGATTGTGCTGGTTCATGAACCAGGCTTTGAGCAGTAGGACTACATACAGCCTAGAGTCAAGATGTGGCAAGTGAAGAGTGAGCAGACAGCAGCTGGGACAGGACCTCACGGGGTCAGCTCTGCTCCTCAGTAGGAAACTGCTAAGTGGGAAGGTCATGGCTTTCTCATGGCTACCATTTACTGAGAAATTTCTCTGTGGCAGCCCAGGGGTACCCTCCTTACCAGAATTAGCTCATGAACAGGATTAGTTCCTCCCAACAGCCCCTGACAAGTTACTGTTTTCTGTTGTTATTGTTTTGAGAATTTTTATAAGAGTTTATTTGAGCCAAACTGACGACATGCTGGGGAGCAAGATTTCAAATGATCCCCACGTAGATACTGTTGTTATCACTCCCATTTTATTTCCCCAGAAAACACATGCTCAGATAGCCAAGAAACTCTAAGAGAGAGAGAGTTTAAAGGCCCCTGACAACTCAAGTACCTCTTTTCCCTCCAAAGCAGGCCTCTGGCTGCCTGGATTTGGGGAGGGGGCGAGGAGCTTTAACCATCTAAGTCACTGTCATAATGACACTAAGCCACTCTCAAGGTTTTTGTCTCTCGGAAAGTAGAATGGTGGTTGCCAGGGCTGGGAGAATGGGGGAAAGGAGCATGGGGAGTTATTGTTTAATGAACACAGAGTTTCAGTTTGAGATGAAAAATGTCCTGGAGACAGATGGTAGTGATAGTTGTACAACAATGTAAATGTACTTAAAGCCATGGAACTGTATATTTAAAAATGGTTAAATGGAAAATTTTATGTTACATATGTTTTACCACAATAAAAAAAGTTCATCTTTATCTCTAAGACAGGCATGCTGCCTCACTGGGGGCTCAGAACCCAAGACTTAGCTCCTCGTAAGAATACAAGGGCTACCCCGAAGGCCCCCTGGCCCACCTCACCTGTAAGCGGCAATCTCAATATCCAGAGCCATCTTGACATTGAGCAAGTCCTGATATTCTCGGAGCTGGGCAGCCATCTCCCACTTGGTGTTCCTCAGCTCGGCGTCCAGCTGCTGGATAGCTTCCTACGGAGGAGAGGTCACATACAATGTCAAGCGCCAGCAACACCTGGCCCTCAGCACCAGAGAAGCTGGGCAGGCCATGCAACCCAAAGCAGTTTTGTCCAGCTGTGCAGCTGGAGCCAACACCCACCCTGTCAAAGCTGCAGGGGCCTCATTCATGGACACGGAAAAAAATTCAGCTATGTATATAACTTCAGCCTGGGGGAATGGTCTGGAGTGAAACACACCAGACTCCAACAATGGTTATCGCTGGTTAGTAGGACAATGGTTGAATTTTTACAGATCTCAAAAGTTAAGGAAATAGTAGGGACAGCCTTGTCTGCTTTGGCTCCCTATTGGTTCTCTAATTCTCCAAAGTGCCTGCCACATAGTAAGGCTCAAGAAGCATATGTTGTTGACAGCTGAGTATAATACACAAAAGCACAGAAGTTAAATATGAGTTGAAGCTTCTCCCTTGTTCCCAGGCCCAGTTTAACCACTGCTTAAAGTAAACCATTATGGTTGATTTTTATTGCCTCCTTTTTGCTTTCTCAGATTTCTAATTTTTCTATCACCACGTATTATTTACATAACAAGTTCTTTATAACTGATGTTTTCTTTAATAGGGAATCTGCCAAGGCCTTTCCCAGGTTGCACACACTCACAGACACTGGTTATTATTTACCAAATGCCCTTATTGTGACCAAACCTTGCTAAGAACATTCACACTCATCTCTTAAAAAGTTTATCTCCTTAACCTTCACAGCTCTGCAAAGCAGGCATTCTTTTTTTTTCATTGAAGGAATTCAGATTCAGAGAGGCACATAAATTTCCTAGAGTCATATACCTAGAAGGACATACCGGTATATCTGGTATGTCTGACTCCAAGGCCCATGATCTTGATCACTACAACCCTGCTCAGAGAAGGGCAGTGATTTGTCTAGGGTCACCCAACCAGGTGAGGCAGTCTGGGTCCCTGCCCCACCCCTGCCCACCTGGTAGGATGCGATGTCAGCCTGATGACGATCCTCCAGCTCAGAGCGCTGCCTTTCCAGAGAGTCCTTGGTGCCTTTAAGTGCCTCCAGCTCTGTGGTCCTGGCCTGCAGCTGGCGCCGGTACTCAGTTATCTCCTCCTGTGCTGAGCGCATGGCATCCGTGTTCACCTTGGCTGCCTCTGACAGTCGGTCCAGCCTCACTGGGGGAGAAGTTAACGGCACAGGGTTATATACAACTGGATATGTGTTCCAATGCCCAGATCCAGAAGGTGACACACATAGGTTGAGGACCTACTGGGTGGTAAGTGCCATCTTGGATGCTTAACTCACCCTATCTTATATGATAGGCAGATGTCTACTGCCCAAGGCTACCCAGCTAATGAGTGGCAGAGCTGGGATTCAAATCTAGTGTCTGTCTGGCTCCAAAATTAGATGTCTCCCTGACTCAGGATCTAGAGACACTACAGGACAGAGGTGGTCTCCAATTCTGGCCCTAATGCCTGGTTCAGCTCCCCAGCAAGGGCTGGCAGTGCTGGGGGTTCAGATGTGAAACCTGGCTTAACTCTAAACTTGTGGCTCAGAGTTTAACTGAACTTGTGGCTGAGTAAGTTCACAAGCCTTTGACCTTTGAAAACATGAGGGTGCTGTGAGCCACCATGTAGCCACAGCCCCTTCCTTGCAGGTTTCTGCTGTGCAGAGCCCAAGGTCACTGCAGAGCCTGGGGCCTGTGTGCCAGCTCTTCTGTCCCTTCCTCCACTTGGGCACATTCTGGCACTGGGGCCCTTGAGGCAATGGCAACCACACCTGGCCCCTGCAAGCAAAGGGCTGCTGGTTCCCAGACCTTCCAGGGCCAGTGGAGGTCTAGAGACTAGTCCACATATCCTAAAGTGAATGTCTCGAATCCTGACATAGTGACACCCAGGGCTTCACTCGACAGTGTGGGAGGAAGAAGGGAAGCCAGCTGGATGGGCCAGAAAACTAGGATGATTTGCCTTATGAAGGGCAAAGCCCAAGAGAATAGAGGGGTTTGCTCTGGGAGGAATCTTGCTGCAGAGATGGGGAGGGGACAATTCTGCTACTGCAGAGAGGTGGAAAAAAACAAAACGGGAAAAGCCATGCATCTAAATCCCGGTTTTCCTGGCTTTCGCTACTAGTGCTGACAAAGGTTTAGAAACCATCCTGATGGGTGAGGATTCTTACCCACTGTGGATCACAGACTCATTTGGAAATCATTGAAACCCCTGCAGCCTCTCCCAAGAACAATGCACAAAGTTTTGCAGTTTTTGTGTGTGAAGGAGGTGAGGTGGGGTGGGGTGGATCGGAGAGCTTCCCAGAGTAAGAAACCCAACCGTCTACCCCCATCTTTCAACCCAAACAGAAATGAAAACCAGAGAGGGAAAGTGTTGGTCAAGGTCACCCTGCAGCTGCTGGAAACAGCTTCAGTGCTGCTGCAGCTGCAATCTAGCTGACTCAGGGCAGCATGGAGTTGGGGGAGGGGTACGGACTCGGGAGGCTTCCAGTTTCCCCGGCAGGAGAGGGCTCACCTGCGACCTCAGTCTCAGGTACCAATTGTTTGTAGTGATGGTCCCCCTGCCGGGGAGAAAAGATACGAGAATGCCCCACCGCTCCCCTTAGTAGCGGGGGAACGCCGGACAGGGATCAGAAGAATGAAGTCCCTGCAGTGCAGGAAAGGAGGATGGGCAGCGTTGGGCAGAGAAGGCAGGTTACTTTGAACTGCAGAGACCCCAGCGCTAGTAACTAGAAGCCAGCACTGCTTCGGAGCTAGAGAGGGAACCTGATGTAAAGGGGCCTTGGGGGGTTATCTAACTATGGTGGGGAAAACCAGAGAGGCCTCAGAGTTAAAGGACAAACATAAGGACCCTGGAGGAGGGCAGCCAAAGGTGAAGTCACACTTGACTGAGGGTGGGTGGGTGGAGGTGGGGTGGGGGGCGCCACATGAGACCCAGAAGGCAACCATTATTTAACTAAGGGTTATGAACTTTGCATGGGGAAGCAGAGTAGCGCGCCCTCTGGCCTCTAGTCCAGCCACCTCCACGCAGTGTCCACCAGCGTCCCCTGGTGTCACGCCACCCCGCCCCTCGCTGCCCGACCAGCAGGGGGCGCCCCGTCCTCCCCATCCCCGCTCGCTCGCGAACCTCGGAACCACTCCTCGGACTGCAACGTGCTTTGCACCGCGTGGCCTTCAAGCTGCGCGCGAATCTCGCGCAGCGCTGACGTCACGTCGCACTTGAGGGCGTCCCGCGCGTCGGCCTGCGCCTGCGCCTGCGCCACTCCGCAGCCCTGGATTTGGCTGAGCAGCTCGCCCACCTCCTCCTGGTGGTGGCGCCGCAGGTAGCCGCACTCCTCCTGAAGGGCTTGCACCTTCTTCTGCAGGTCGACGCGCGCCGCCTCGGCCTCCTGCGCAAAGCGCGCGAGCGCGCGCGCCGCCGCCTCGGCCTCCTCGCGCTGCCGGGCCTCGTCGTCCAGGCGCTGGCGCACGTGCGCGATGTCCTCCAGCAGGTGCTCCTGCTCCAAGCGCAGCTGGCCGCGCGCCGCGCCCAGGCGCAGCACGACGCCGCGCATCTCGCGCACCTCGCGCTCGTACAGCTCGCCCATGGCCGCGCGTCCCGCCTGCTGTTGCCGCAGCGCCGCCGCCTCGCCCTCCAGGTTGCGGTTGTGCGCCTCCAGCTGCCGCACCTTGTCGATGTAGCCGGCGAAGCGGTCGTTCAGCACCTGCAGCTGCTCCTTCTCGCTGCGCGCTGCCACCGCCACCACGCAGCCCTCCGGTCCGTTGCTCAGGGTGTCTAGCGAGTCGGTGCTCGAGGCGACTGCCGCGCTGCGGAAACGGCTCGGCGAGGCCGACACGGAGCTCACGGACGTCCGCGCCCACGAGTGGAAACCGCTCGACGAGCCGGCGGCCGAGCGGGCTCCGCCCGCGCCGCCCTTTCGGGCCAGCGCGTAGTGCAGGCTGCCACCTCCGTGCAGCGATGCAAACGGGGAGCCCAGCAGCGCATCGGCGCCGCTGAAGCTCATCATGGCTGGAGCAGGTCGGCTGCCGGTGGAGCAGGTGCCTGGGGCTGGGACGGCTGCCGGTGGAGCGGGTGCCAGGGGCTGGGACGGGGCGGGTGGCACTGCGGCAGCATCGGGACGCCCGGCCCTTTTATAGGAGCTGGGCCGAGTCCGGCCCCTCGGCAGTTGGGGGGGTGCGGGGGAGGAGGGCCCCGCCCGCCTCCTCCCTGCTGCCCCGGGGCTGGCCGGCTCCGCCGCAGTGAGAGGGGCGGGGCAGGGGGACCCAGGAGTGAAGGGGAATCCAGGAGGAGTCCGAAGATCCCCCCGCCTCGGGGTCAGGTCAGGGGGTAGAGGACTCCCAGAGTGGACCGGCGGGGACCCCGGGTGCGAATCGGAAGACCCTGCTCCTGTTCCCGGGATAAGAGAAAGGGACCGAAGTGGGGAGAGGGCAAGGAGAGGCGACAGGAACAGCGGCAGCCTGCCTTAGGGATGGAGCGATGGAAGACTCGTTAGTCAGCAGGAAGAGGGGATTCCTGCATTAAATGGGGATACAAGATTTTCCTAATAGTTAGAGAGGCCCTCAGGATAGGGGGTGCAGAGTGTCTGCAGCTGCCCCGGAATAGGGGAGGGAGCAAGATAATCCTGAATGGAGGCCTGGTGGACACTACAGAGGCTAGAGAGAGCGGACCTCTGAATGGAGTTTCCCTGTTCCCCTGATAGCTAGAGGGGCCACCAGGAGAGGGCTCAGGGAGCTCTGCAGCCACTCCAGAATAGGGGAGGGGAATCTGGAGTTGAGGACGGCAGCAGGGCTACTCTTAACTGGGGGAGAGAGGGAAGCCCGGGTGAGGGGGCTCAGGAGTCTCAGCAGGATAGAAGGTGGGAGACCCTGCAGCTGGGTCCAGCAAGAAGGGCCCTCAGGGAAGGGGGAAGAGGGTCTCCTGCGTAGACAGGAGGAACCTGGGTGGAGTGTGAGGGTCAAAAAACCCAGAGTGGGGGTGCTGCTGGGGACTGGGCATGAAGTGGGGAAAGCTGGTGCCTGTATGGGGTGGGGGGAAGTGACTCGGGCCAGGCTCTTCCCACTGAGGTCAGCTCCACAATTTGCTGGCCAAATGACCTTGTGTCTACACCACCACCCCCCTCCCACCCCACTCACCTCAGTTTTCTCATCTGTACATGGAAGGAGACTTGTCCTGGGACAGGCTGCAACTTAAGACCCCTAGCTCCCCAAGCAGCTTAATTGGGGGGGGGGATCGCTCTCACTGAATTGGGGGAGGGGAACCCACATGCTGCCTCCCCATAACTGCCTTCCGACAACTAGGAAGTCCATCTTTCTAGCTTTCCCCTTACCGTTTCCTCAGCTTCAACTTGGCATCTCTTCCCCCACCCCCACAACAGATCAGTGGGTGCCCCGACAATAGGCATTCCCTCTCACCCCTGGGAAGTGATGGGATGCTTTTAGGGTACCAAAGTACCTCACCCCCATAAGCTCTATTGGAGAGTCGGGTATAAAAAGGGGTCTTTGACCTTTGGTGTGTGTGTGGGGGGGGAGTCCCTAGAACTGCTGGTGTTAACTTTTTCTTGTTTTTGGCTAATTTCAAATGCGTTGGGAGTAGGGGCCGCACTGCAGATGGTGCTTCAGCACCGGGGACAGGGCCTGCTCCGCGTTGGGGAGAAAGGGGTGAACCTCTGCCTTCATACTGGGGGGAGGGGAAGGAGGTACCCAGATCCCCCTCCCCTGGCCCTTGTGTTATGCAGATGGGGATCTGAATCCTCTGGGTGGGTCAGGAAGGGAGCCAAGGACCCAACCCCTCACTTTCCTGTAGGGGTCCCATCCCCTGTTTTCTGTTAAGTTTTCCCACACACACATCTGGGCTGTTGTGCTCCTCCACTGGGAGCTGAAAGGACCCCCAGGGGATGCCAGATGCTGGGAAGGGACCCCCTAGAGTCAGTGTAGACTCCACTCCTAGATCTGAGTCTCCCTTAGGCAGTTATTTCAACCCCCCACTACCTTTCCAATTTATACTGGTTTTCCTTCTGTGGGATCCCCAAGATGGGGAGAGACTGATCCCTCAGAAAAAAGCCCCCTGCCAGTTATTTTCTCTTTGCCTTCCACCTTATTCCCAGCCCCCTGGTTCTAAGCAGACCCTGAGCTATGGGGAAGTGACGGTGCTGTCCCTTTAACCACATTTTACTGGAAGGAGAGTGCGCTGGGGAGAAGGTAGGAGGGGGAAGGGAGTTTCTAGTTTCGCATAGAGAAGCAGAACATGATAAAGCATTTTCCCCCTATTTAAAGATCCAGGCATGCTCTAGTTTGCCGGGGGCAGAGGGGATGCTTTGCAGTTGGTGCTGGAAGGGTGGAGGTGAGTGTCTGTTCTGAGGCTTCTAGAATGGCATTTAGTGTGGGAGGGGGGCTTACGCAGGGCCCCCTTGCTTTCACATGGCTCCCCATTTACTTATCATTCTCTTGTAATTTTACCATTAGAGCCTTTTTCCACTGGGTCTTTTCAGTCATCTGCATAATACAGAGACATCCTCTGGGTGTGGGAAGGCTGACTGGCAGCTGACAGCGAGGGGGAGTGTTGGGAGGGGCCAGGTAAAAGAGGGGAGGGGGCCAAGATGGATTCTGTCAAGGCCAGGTGGCCACAGCCATGGGACAGCAGCTGCCTGTGGATTTCAGTGAAGAAGTCCCAAGCATGATGTGACTGGAAAAATAACATGAGGGTGGGAGCTCTCAGGTCACCCCCTCCAAAGGGCCCTTCAGACTCACCTCCAGGAAGCCATTTCTGGCCTCCTTTACTCCCACACTTAGTTAATTTTACTCCCTCCCTAGTCCCCACTGCTAATCCACCATATCACACTTACTCTGTGTTGTCATTAGGTGACTAAATTCCATCAGTTCTCCTGCCAAACTTGTGGTCTAGAGGGGAGTGAAAATGATTCTTCCCTGTTTCCTTGGGCCTCGAATCACTTTCACCTTCCTCCCTTCACTTCTTACCCTTTGGAAGCGAGCAGAACAACATATTCATTCATATCCATCACATTTACTGAACACCTGCTATGTGATAGGCCCACAGTAAACACAGATTACAGAACCCTATAAACCTCTAAAGTTTTCTCCCTGTGACCAGGATTCTCAAGTCCTTTCCAAACCCCAGTCCAGCATTTCCCAAGGCACCCACTTCAGGATGATGATAAGTGTTCATCCAAAAAGGAGAGAAAAAGAGGGCGTTTCGTGGCTAAATAGGACTGTTGGAGCCTGGACTAGGCGATGAACATTGGGAATCTACCAGAGGGGAGTTGAGTGTGCCAAACTTGTTTGACCACAGGCTCTTCTTGCCTCCAAATGTCTCCCATAGTGACCCACACAGAAGGACCCACTCAAAACTGGGCCTCGCCCCTGCAGTCCCTGAGCTGCCATCTGGGATCCTGCAGACGCCACGGTGAGTGCTCTTGGGCAGCGGGGCTGCAGTGTGAAGGATAAAGCAGCACTGCTCTGTGACCGGCCAAGCACTGCTGCTACATCATTTGTTCAGTGTCTATAGGACTAGGCCCTGTAGCGAGCACTGCAGTCTCTGAAGAATGAGGCCCTATGGGGGAGAATCCCTCCCATCTGTACCCCCACCGCTCTCTCCTGGGTACCTCCCAAGCCTGGTTCACTAGTTGGTAAGAATCATTGTCCCTATTTTATTGATGAGTAAACTGAGGCCAGAGTGAGGATGTAAATTGCCTGAGTGAACCAGGTGGCAGTGCCTCCGATCACCCAGGTCTAAGCTGGTGTTGGACACACGGGGTGGAAACCCATTTCTCTGACTCAGTGGAGGCCTAGATGACCTAAGGGTGGGGAAATGAGAGTCCCCCACAGAGGAAACAGGCAGCTGGCTGGGGTTGGGGTCTGGCCTCTGACAATTGCCCAGCAGACAGTCCCTGCGACCTATGACCCAGTGTCAGCACATCCTTTATGTGGGGGCTCACTCCCCAGCCTGGTGTCCTGTACCACTGTGTGACTTCTCTAGGAAACAGCATGTGACCACTGTTTTGGGGTGCATTTGCTGAACTCATTCTTTTCTTGCTTTGTTTTTCTCAATAGAACTTACCTTTTCTAACACGGGAAATTCTGTCTTATCTTGTCTCCCCTTATAGGATGTAAACATCATAAGGGGAGGGGTTTTTGTCTGTTTTGCCCAGTCCTCGGAACAATGGCCGGCATATAGTAAGTGCTTAAGAAGGACTGTGCAGCCCTGCTGGAGACGTTGAGGATCACGGGGACATTTCAGCACCAGGCGTCTGGACAGTTCCCTGCCTTTGGAGGGAGACCACCTAAGATAACTGCTAAACTTGAATTTGAACGTGTGGCCCCCAGCCCTTGCCAGGCAGCATCATCAGGATACACCAAGGTTGCAGGTTTGATCCCCAGTCAGGATCATCCAAGAATCAACGGATGAATGCATAAATAAGTGGAACAATAAATTGATGTTTCTCTCTCACTTCCTCTCTATCTAAAAATCACTAAATAAAAAATAAAAAGAAAATGTGCCCCCCCCCCCTCCAAATCGGAGCCTCCCAGCCCCAGCTGTGTGGTCGCTGACCTTTGCTGGGGCGTAAGCCCTGCCCATTCCATTGCCTGCAAACTCACCCCACGCCTAATATTACCTTTTCCTTTTTGAGTTCAGCAGTTATTTTCTGTATCTATGAAACACTGAACATCTTTTTCTCATCTCTCTTCCCCTTTAGTATTCATTATGTGCATATTCTCTGTCTCTCCCTCCTTTCTCCACTTCTTTCCCTTTCCCCTCTCAGTTCCTTCTCCCCCATCACATCCCTCTTCTTTCTTTCCCCCCAGTTTCTCTGTTGTCCTTTCCCCTTCCTGCCTTCCCTCTTTGTCCTGTCCCTCCTTAGAAGTATCCAATTTTTGCAGGACTTGAATCTGATTTATAGTAAAGGGGAGGCAGCCTCCCTCCCCCTACTCTGGTTATGAAGTAAACAGTAAAAACTGGACTACATGCAGTTTTGCATAAGCTCCCCCTCCTAGTGTCTACCCACAGTCTTAACCACCAGGGAACCAGCCCATAGAGGATGAAAGCCTGCAGCAGGCCTGCTTGCCCTCCTGCCCACCTGCTGCCTTGGGAGGGCACCTGATGGGCAGCTAAATTGTGTCACAAAGGTCAGGAGCTGGTGGGTGGACTTACAGATATGCCCCATCTGCTCTACTCTAGTTTCCTTTGTGGGTGATTATGGATGAGTGGTTCCTGAGCTGTGGTTCCTGAGACTGGGAATTAGGCGGTTCATCAATTTTTCCTACTGACCACTTCTAGCATGTGGGTGAGGCTTGCTAAGCTACATGTGCTCTAATGCTGCATGCTCTTGTTACCGAGAGCAAGAGGTTAGGCAGCAATAGGAATAAAGGCTCTTATCTAAGGAGGGGAGAAGGTACCTCTGCTTTTATGCCTGATCTCTGTTACCCATGCAATGCTATGAAGTAAAACTATCTCTACTTCATGGTTTGGGAAATAGAAGCCCAGAGAGGTTGGATAACTGCCCCAGGTTGCACAGCTAGTAAGTGGTGGAGCTGGGATTTGAACCCACGTCTGATGGGCCCTGCAGCAGGTATACTCAACTACAAGATTGTGCTACCACCTCTGGTGTTCATAGAAAGGTCCTACTGTGTTCCCACAGGATCACTGCTCTAGATTGGACCCTGAACTTTACTAGTTCCATCAGCTGGCAGGACCTTTGCTCTAGGAGTTCCTTGTGGCCTCTTCATGGAAGCAAGAGGGTTTGAGAACTGGCCTTGTCTTGGAGGGAGGAGGTTTCCCAGGCAGTACAGTCAGGAGGTTGAAATGATGGCTGACTCAGCTTTCATGACAATCTGGCCTGAGGAGACAGGTAAGTAGAAAGCAGTCACAAGTCATGATTGACGTTCACAGTGTAGATCTTGAGTCATCAAGAAGACTATTTGGGGCCTGGCCAGTGTGGCTCAGTAGTTGAGCATCGACCCATGAACCAGGAGGTCATAGTTCAGTTCGGGCACATGCCTGGGTTGCAGGCTCCATCCCCAGTAGGGGACGTGCAGGAGGCAGCCATTTAATGACTCATCATTGATGTTTCTCTCTCTCTCCCTCTCCCTTCCTCTCTCTGAAATCAATAAAGATATATTTTAAAAAAGGGGGGGGGACCCCTGCAAGTGGGTGCAACCCAGGGCTTGCTGGACGTAAAGTTTGCCTTGTTCGGGGGAAGCTGCACCCTAGCCTGTTTGCTTTGTAGTCAGGCTGCATGAGGATTGCCCTTACCTGGGTCCTTACAAGGTGCGGGGCCCTTTATATGTATTTTCCCCACAGTTTGCAATTCTCACAGTATACACAGGGAAGGAAGGTACAATTATCCCTATTGGCAGGTGAACAAACTGAGGCAAGTTAAGTAACTTGTTAGTTCCCTTCACAAACTTACCCAGGTCCAACTGAAGCCTCACAAAACTTGTCATCAAGCCCATCTTGCAGAGAAAGAAGCTGGAGGGAGGCTCTGGGTCTACAGACCCTGATTTCTCCGGCTGGACAGAATAGCGCCCTCTGCAAGCGGCGGCGGTCGGCCCCGCCCTCAGCTTCGGGGCGTCGGGACAGAGCCTCCGACACCCCAGCCTTGTCGGGCTCACAGGAGCCCCGGCGGTCTCTGAGGAGCCCGGCTAGAGGCATCCGACTAGAACAGCGGGAAGGCGGCGGAGGCTTTGGCCGCTCACGCAGTCCTCGTGGTGATTGATTTCCTGCAGGCGGCGCTCAGAGGGGAAGGGGTCTCCCCTGGGGGACCCTGAGCAAGCGAGGACGCCAGTGCATCAAGCCCTGGGCCTGTGACCCTGCATCTGCGTGTCTGAGGGCAGCCTCCCCCTCCCCAGACTTCAGTTTCTGCACCTGTAAATGGGGTCACTCCCAGGACTGCAAAACTGATTATTTTCAGAAATTCCATTCCCAGGCAGCCACTAAGAAATCAGAGCTGCTCCTTCCCTGGCTGCATTAGCACTGCTGAGACTGGAGAGTCCTGGAGGGTGGGGAACACCCCCTTCCTGGTGAACCAGGCTCCCTACAGCCCTGGAAAGGTGACAGCCAAGAAAAGTGGCCATGGAAGTAACAAGGGACAGTAGTAGCTCAGATACTGAGCATTTACCGTATGCCTGGCTTTGCATGAAGCCCATCACGTGCGTTATTTCCACTTTACCCCAGGTAGGTACTGTTCTTGCCATGCCCTTTATCGATGAGGCACTGGAGGCTCAGAGTCACAGAGTAGTTACCAGTCCAAGGCCACCCAGCTAACAACTGGCTGAAGCAGTGGTCCACAATCTTACCCACTGTACTGTATTGAGAAATGTTTGACCTGGAAGGCAGGTGGCAGAGGGGGAAAATGACAAGGATCCACCAGCATGAATAATATAGACTGTGAATTGAGCACTCAGTGTGAGCTGGGTGCTTACCTAAGGGCCATGCATCCTTTATACTCCTGACAATGACCTTATACTATAGGGTTTTTTATTTTCACTTCACAGATGAGGCTCAGAGGTCACCTCATATGTCTCAGGACACACTCCAGCTAGTAGCAAACTGGAACTTTGGGGTCCATTGCCTGCCTGTATTGATGGTGCCCTCTGCCTGCCTGTATATCACTCTTAGGAAGTACCCACTCTTCCCTGAGTCTCAGTTTCCCCTTCTTTAAAAGAGATGCTTGAGCTGGAAGGCCTGGGCATTGTTTCCTGAGCTCACATTCTTTGATTTTGGGGAGCATTGACATAATGTCTGGAGTCCTGGGTTTGTTCCTAATTATCTGTGACTTGGGCACACCTTGACCAAGTCCCCTGAATCTCTGGGACTAAGCCCCCCCCCTCCTCCCAGTTAGATGTGGAGACTAGAGAATCTCAATTGATAGGGCAACTTCTAGCTTTAATATTTTATGACTGTGCATCCCTGAGAATTTGTCATGAGTGTGATTGTTCCATTTCACTCAGAATGTCCCTGGTATGAAGCTTCCAAGGACAGATACCCTGCATGGGTGAAGGGAGCAGCCAACTCCAAACAGTAGGCAGTAACTGCTGGGGGAGACTGCTCCCCTAATGGTTCAGAGCACACCTCTGAGGTCAGACTGACCCAAGGCTGAATGCTAACACCTCCACTTCCCAGCGGGGCACCTTAGGCAAGCAACCTTTCCTTTCTGAGCCTCAGTTTCTCCATCTGTAAAATGGGGTGCTGTGGTACCAGTTTCATTTGAAATTTGTTGGGAAAACATATGCAAAAAGCCTAAAACCATTTATGGTCCAGAAAACCCTCAATAAGCCCAACTTTTAGCGATTGTGTCCGTAGCACCATTCTGAGCACTGGGAGAGTTCCTGAGCTTTAGACCCTGCCAACCCTCTGCCTCCTGGGACCAAGATGGTACTAGGGGTGAGGAGGAGAGGCAGGGGCCTGCCGAGTCATCGGGGGACCCAGATGTGGGATGCAGGCATTCCCCACTCCTGAGGCTGCTGGCACAGACTGCCAGACTGATGGCATCAACAGGCATTCTGGCACGTCCCTGACTGGTGGCAGCCCCTGGGGAGGGGCAGAGGCCCTGTGAGGATGGAGGAGGCGGGGGAATGGTGTCAGGACTGCAGCATTGTGTGCCAAGGGATACAGCTCAGCTCGTGATTTGAAATGAGACAGCTGAAAGGCATGTTGTGCCTCAGGCTTTTATGAAGTGCATTTACATCTGTTGTGTCCCCAGGACAGGGTTGTGTGGCACCGTACTTACTCCTGAGGGCCTGTGGTTCAGCTGCAGGAGGGCCAAGAGCCCCCAAAACTGTGTGCAGGATTGTTTGGGTGATTCTCCAAGAGGCATAAGACGCCCACATGTCAAAGGAGTTCTAGATTTAGGAATCAGAAGAACTGGTGTAAGACTCTGTGATGCTAGTGGGTGGCATTGTGTGATACTGGGCAAGTGGTTGAACTGCCCACCCCACCCCAGACTTCATTCTGCTCTTCCTTCCCTTCTTTCACCCTCCATTCAATAAACATCTCCTGAGACCTGCTCCAGGCCCAGGTGTGCAGTGGAAATATAGCCAAGAAGAAGATGGGGCCCCAGCTCCCCTCATCGCCAACAAGTAAGGAGCCAATTTTATAAGGGCTGATTGAAGGGCAAGTCCAGGGGTTGTGGGAGCCACAGATTCAGGCTCCTGACCCAGTGCATGAGGACGGAAAGTTGGGGAGTCAGAAGGTTAGTCCTGGCTCACTGCTGCTAGGCTGGCCTTGGGCAGATCACTTGTCTCGCCGAGCTTGTTTCCCCTTCTTTCCCATGGGCCTGATGCCACCACTTTCAGGATGGGGTGAGATGGAGATGAGGGCTTCCCTTTTCAAGTAAGCCAGGGAGAAGAGCACTGGTGTGAGAGTCAGGTATCTGGCTCTGGTCCCCACTCTGCCTTGTCTTACTGGGTGATTTCAGACACCTCCCCAGGGCCTCAGTCTCCTGGAGAGGAAGCCAGGCTGCCCGGGCTTCTATGGGCAAATGCACATGGGCAGTGGAAGCACCAAGAGAGGTGAGCAATCAGGGAGAGCTTCCCAAAGAAGGTGGCATAGCTGAGGCCTGAAGGATTGAGAGCAGAGAACTGGGTAAGGGCCTTGGGCCTAAGGTTTCCTTGGCAGGACCCCTAGGTGTGATGGAGGAGTTTGGGGGTGGGGGGACAGAAGGAAGGGGAATAATCGGGTAGTTACTGAGCTCCAAGGCTCACTAACTGGTGGAGTTAATAACAAAGAGCAGGGCCTCTGGGGTCAGTCAGGCCTGGGTTTCCATCCTACCTATCACTACCTCATAGGGGGCCCTTGGTAAAATTTCCACCTGTCTAAGCCTCAGTTACTTTCATCTGGGAAATGGGAGTAATAAAACACCCTACTCAAAAGGTTGTTGGAGCCTGACCAGCGCTGCTCATCGGTAGAACATCGACCTATGATCCAGGAGATCGCGGTTCAATTCCAGTTGGGGCACACGCCCAGCTTGGGGGCTTGATCCCCAGTGGGGGGAGTGCAGGAGGCAGCTGATCAAAATAATGACTCTCTCATCAATGTTTCTATTTCTCTCTCCCCCTCTCCCTTCCTCTCTCTGAAATCTATAAAGACATATTTTTTTAAAAAGTTGTTAAATAGTAGATGACTCCACTTATATGAAATATCCAGAATAGGAGAATCTGTAAGGTCAGTTAGTGCTTGCCTAGAGCTGGAGAGATGAGGGGATTAAAGGACGATTGTTAAAGAGTACAGGGTTTATTTTGGAGGGAGGATGAAAATGTTCCATAATTGCTTGAGGTGATGATTGCACAACTCTGAATATACTAAAAATCATTGAATCATACACTTTATTTATTTTTTAAATATGTTTTTATTCATTTCAGAGAGAGGAAGGGAGAGGGAGAGAGAGATAGAAACATTAATCATGAGAGAGACTCATTGATTGGCTGCCTCCTACATGCCCCTTACTGGGGATTGAGCCCACAAGCTGAGCATGTGCCCTGACCAGGAATGGAACCGTGACCTCTTGGTTCAAAGCTTGACACTCAATGACTGAGCCAGTCAGGCAAATCATACACTTTAAATGGTTGAAGTGTATGGTATATGAATTATATCTCAATTAACTGTTAAAAAACAACTTTTTGGGAGAATTAGATGAGATGCTGCATGCTGGGCACATCATAAGTGCTCCCTAAATGTTAGCGATCATGGGCATCATTTATTCCTCGTAGCAAGTCCAGCTCTCCCCCAGAGAGGACCAGTAGGGTCTGGGAGGAAGGGAAGGGGCCTGGCCCACCACTGGCTGGCCTGGGGTCCCCAAAAAGGGACATAACCTCCCTGAGCCTCAGTTTCCTCATCTGTGAAGTGGAGTGATTTTCCAGGCCTTGGCCACCTCTTGGGACACTGTGAGGCTCAGATCAGACCATGGGTTTTGCCAGATACAGACACAAGGTTGTGTGTATGTCTCCACTTACACGGAGAAGGGCGAGGGATTGGGTGTTCCCTCTCTCTGCCCCCAGTGGGGCTGGCTTCACGCATTCATTCATCTTATGTACTGAGTGCAGATTTCACTTAAGGCACCAGGTAGAAGATAAAGCAGGGACCAAGGGAGACAGAGCCCCACCCTCCTAGAGCTGAGCGTCTGGGAGGAGGGGCACACCCGGTCTCCAGGGCTAGGATGGAGCAGGTCAGCTGTGCAAGCTGTGAGGTTGTAATTCTGAGCTTTAGTTACCTTATCTGTAAAATGGGCGAAAGTAGTGCCTCCCTTGTCAGGCTGCACAGAAGCTCACAGTGAGTGGCCCAGTGGGAACTATTATTGTCATTATTGCCCTCATTAAAATCATGATTATCATGCTTCAAGTGCCTCCTCAGCTATCTTGTCACACGGTGAATTGTGTCAGGGCTACATCTCCCCTATCCCTGCCCCAGACCATCAACTCCCCCAGGGCAGGGCCTGGATGCTCCCCCTTGGCACTGGCCTTTTCAGACTTAGCCCCAGGGCCTGAATAAGTTTCTCTTCCACATAGTCAAGCCCCCTTCCTGCTCCGTTCTCTAGGCACAGCCACTAAAGGCATGACCCCCTGGGCCTGCAGGGCTGACCAGGAAGGGAACTGAAGCCTCCTCCTGCCCTCTCCTTCTTTCTAGCTGCAGGGTAAGGTCACCAGGCCACCCCCAGTGGGCCTTTCTGGGCGTTCTGCTCTCACTGCGGCTGGAACTGGAGCACTCTGAGCCCAACTCAGCATCTCTTCCCACGTTCCTCCCTCTGCAGAGCTGCAAGCCCAGCTAGGGACTCAGCTAGGGCCGCAGCAGCCTCTGCAGCATCCCTCCCCTCCCACTCCATGCCCAGGGAAGATACTCCGTGGGGAAGCCCAATGGCAGGAGTTTACCCCCAGTGGGGGGCAGGACAGCACAGGTTTGGAGACTGGGGGAGACGGACTAACAGGAAGCTGGGTGGGGTGCCAGACAGGGTACAGGGCTGGGAATCAGGTGTCTTTGTCAGTAGCCTTGGCGTGCCTGAACCCCAGTTTCCTCCTCTGTGAAAAGGGAGTCATCTTCCCTCTTCCATTAACTTCTTGGAGGGGGATACGCGAAAGTATTTGCCACCTGCAAAGTGAAAGTCACAGGCAGGCAGCCCGTAGGCTGATGTGGCCTGCCACCCAGCTTGGTTCAGCCCAAGGGTATTACAAGGATTTTATTTAGAAGCGGATAGTGGTCATGGTTGCACAACCTTGTGAATGTAATTAATGCCACTGAATCGTACACTTAAAAATTTGTTATGTTGTATATGTATTTTTTTACCACAATAAAAAAAATGAGGGGTAAAGAGGATTTGAATTAGTTGCCATATCAGTCACAAAACAGAGCCCACTTTAGGGGATCAATAGGAGCAATTTTGAAAGGCCAAACAAGAGGTGGTAGCGGGGTGGGTACCCAAACTTTTGACCTGGAACCGTGGAGTATAGGCTGTCTGGAGGGCACCGGTGCTTCACAGGAAGGGGCCAAATAACCTGGCCTCTTCCTACCTGTTAGTCTCCATTGCCTTCAACGCCAGTTGACAAAGGAGGTTGAGTGGCCTGGAGTTTTCCTCTGAAAATCCCTGAGGGGGATACTGAGGCACCCAGGAGGGGTCTCAGACCTGCCCAAGGTCACACACAAGGAGGAGAGCTGTGCTTAGTGCCTGGGAAGGCGGTTGTCATGGTAACCAGGTGTCAGTCCCAGAGCTGTTGTGATGACCCAGGCTGCCTGCCCTCTCTCTGACCCCCAAGATTGGGAGGACTCCCCATGTTTCCTCTTCTGCTCTTTCTGCTCCCTCCCAGGCCACACAGCCAGCAGGAATTTGTCCTCTGCAGGGATGTGCAGGAAGAAAGTCTCCTTTTTTGATGAAACAGCAATGAGGTGATGTCTGGGTTTTTTATATCCCCATTCCTGAACCGGGGCCAGACACAAGAGGCCAGGCTAGATGCCATTAGCTACATTTGTCCTTTGGGCTCCTGGCCCTGTGGGGACCTTCTGGGAGTCCAGCTTGAGACCCAACAGCTGGGGAGAAGCTGGCCCTGGCCAATGACCTAGCACTTCCACTTGGGACTCGGGCAGGGTGCTTGAGAACCTGCCTCATTCAAGAGTCTTTTCCTTCCTTTAAAAAAAGAAACAAAACAATAAAACTGCCCGGCTCGTGTGCCTCAGCCGTTTAGCATCGACCCATGAACCAAGAAGTCACTGGTTTGATTCCTGATCAGGGCACATGCCCGGGTTTTGGGCTCGATCCCCGGTAGGGGGCATGCAGGAGGCAGCCGATCTATGTTTCTCTCATCGATGTTTCTGTCTCAGTATATCAATATCCCTCTCCCTTCCTCTCTCTCTAAAAAAATCAATTAAAAAAACCTTTATGTTATTATTATTTTTCTTCTTATCAAGGTAAGGAATGCTTTGAGGTGTAGGAATTACCACTAACCCCATTTTGGAGAGAAACTGAGGCCTACATAAGCCACTTACCTTGCCCATAGGAATCAGTTTTGTCAAGTCATGGTCTTAATCCTATTATTCATTAATTCATTGTCCGTTGCACTTCAGAAGCCTGAGTCCTCATTACCATTTCAATCAATGGTCCGGAGACAGTGGTTAGGGATATTATAGGATAATATTTTAAATGGGGAGAAAAAATCCCTAAAAGTGGCACACACTTATGAAAAAAATTCAGTCATAAAAATGTCTGAGGTACACAGTGGTAGCCCCTGAAACCCCACTTCATAGAGATAAGCTCTAGGGCCATTTATTATATAGATTTCTCCAAATTTTTCTATATATTTACAAGTAAATGTTAATATTTACGTTTTAATAAGATTATGCTATACATTCTGCTTTGCAGTTTGCTTTTTGCAAATAACAGTAGTTCTTGAAATACAGAGGTTCCTAACCAGGCAGATTTGTGGCAGATCTGGTAGGGGAAGCAGCAGGTAGTTTTGTGCAAGATCGTGTAGGATGTGTGTGTGTTGAGAGATAGTGACTAGGACTGCCAACAGACACTTTAAAAAGATTCAGAGCCCTGGCCAGTGTGGCTCAGTTGGTTGAGCCTTGTCCATACACCAAAAGGTCACTGGTTCAATTCCTGGTCAGGGCACATGCCCAGGTTGTGGGTTCGCTGCTCTCCCTCTCCCCCCGAATCGATGTTTCTCTCTTCCTCTCTCTCTAAACTCAATAAAAATATTTTTTTAAAAATAAATAAATAAATAAATAAAAAGATTCAGACCCAAGCCCCTGTTTTTCAAGTGGAAAAAGTGAGGCTGAGAAGGGAAGGGCCAGGTTAGTGGGGAGCCCAGCCCCTCTGGGTGGCCTTGAAGGATGAGACCAGAATGCTGCAGTCGCCAAGCCCTGGGCATCTTGCCCTGGACCCGGAGAGGAACTGCGCCTTGCAGAGCTAGAAGGAGGGCAAGGAAGTCAGCCCTGCCCAAGCTACCCGGAGGGACCTCTGCAGTTCCTGCAGGGAGAAGCCACCAGGAGCTTCGGAAGGTTACAGAGAAAAAGTCTGATGCAGCACTTGGGGAGAACACTGCCTATAACGCAGCCATAGGCCAGTTTCTGGTCGGGCCTGGCTCCTCTACGCTCAGGAAAGCCCTCCAAGGGGCAGTTTAGAGCGTGGGGATGGGCAGGGGTCAGAGGACTCTGTTGGGATCAGGGCTCCCATTCCCCTGGAGCTAGGACCCAGACTCTGGGGAGGGCACTGAGCATAGAACCTGCCCAGGCTCTTGTTACTGTGCTGTGAGTATTATCAGCACAGCCCACAGGCTTTCTGGAGCTTAGACTGCTCAGGACTTTTCTAGCTGCCGCAGGAGGGTCTGATATCACCAACAATGGCCACCATCCATCAAGGGCGTCTCCTATGTGGGCCCGGTGCCAAGCACTGTGCGGGCACACACTTTAGCCTTCAACCTGCCATCATCACCTGGGGTGGCAGGGGTGGGGAGTCCTGTTATTTTCTCACTTTACAGTGACTCGCCAAGGCCAAGGACACTGTCCAAGGCCAACGGGGTCAGCAGTGGTACTGTGCAGTTTGGAGCCCAGTGCTGGAGCTCCCATCTTTGACCACAGCCGCTCTCCACTGCCCTCCAGGGAAGGGGCTGCACCCTGTGAGGTGAGGGTGGAGGAGTTTTTGTTCTGTTTGAACTTTTTTACCACAAACATGTGCCACTTTTACAGTTAAGGAGGAACATTTTTTTTTTTTAAATCTGTATTTCTGAAATGATTAGCAAACAGTCCAGCTTAGTGCCTTACAAGTAGGGCCCAATAGAGGCCGGCTGAGGCTGGGATGCTGCAGTTCTCTTGTTCATGGGCACCCCTCCGGGCAACACCTTCTTCAGACCCAGCCTTAGGGCAGGGAGAAGCTCCTTCCACTGCATTCTTCGCCTCAGAGCAGGGTAGGCTTCCCAGATGGGGAGGCTCGTGGGCAGGTGGAAGTAAGATGGGGTGAGCAGTGGCAGGAAGGCTTTCCAGGCCGGATGTATAGCTTAGACAAAGGCTCGGAAGTGTTAATGAGTGCAGGCTGTTCTTGGAATAAGAAGATTGGCCCAGTAGGGCTGCTGGAAGATTACCAAGAGAGGAAAGTGCTATGTTTTAGCCTGGAGGGCCACATGGCCTGCTCCTGTTGGTAAAACAGCCAGGGACAGAGGGCCAGAGTGGCCCAGGAGGCAAGGTTTCCAGATCACCCTAAGCTCCTGCTCATGTCATTTCTTCCTTCAGCCCACCAGTCGTTATTTACCCCTACTCAGTACTAGACCTTGAGCTTCCAACCGCTAAGACAGGAACATGTAGTGACATGGGAGGGGAAGGCACTCACAGCTCAGGGTGGTGGTTAAAAGCCAGGCTTTGAAAAGAGCATGACAGATGAGCATTCAATTCCCTGCTCTACCCCTTACTAACCCTGTCAGCAAAATGTTTACTGAGCAGCTATTATGCACCAGGCACATAGACACACTCTCTGCCCATACAGAGGTCAAAGCCCAAGGATCTCTCTGAGCTTCAGTTTCCTTAACTGTATAATAGAGATCATAATAGTACCCCTCACTCCCTACTCCGTGTATGTAGTGTGTGTGTGTAGACATTAATGCCAAGCACCCTGTACAGTCAGTGTTTAATATGCAGGGTAATTATAATGGATGAATTTAGGTAGTGCAGGGCTTCCTGGGTGAATGTGGCTTCAGCCAACCTTTATTGAGCACTTACTATGTACCAGGTACTAGGCCAAGCAGTTTGACATTCATCACCTTGTTTCATCCTCTGGCAACTTTATGAGGCGGGTACAGCTCCCCCTGTTTGACAGTTGAGGAAACTGAAGCTCAGAGAGGTAAGTTAACCAGTCCAAGGTCACACAGTGATGTATTCAAAACCAGAACGCTTGCAGCCAAGTCTAGGACACGGCCTAGGGACCTATTGGGATTGTTCCACAAGCCAAGAGATGTGATGTCCTCTGTTGACATTTGGTCCCTTCCTTGTGAAATGAGAATACCAAACCTCTTCTACCACTGGGTCAGGTAGGCTTGGTAGTTATGCATGTGGGCTCTGGAGTCAGAGCCTGGATTCGAGCCCCAGCTCAGTCATTTCCTTGCTGTGACTTGGGTTAGGTACTAAATCTCTCTGAGCTACAATTTTTTCACCTGTGAAATGGGTTGATAATATTGACCCTGCAGAGCAGTTGTAAGGTAAAACATGAGATGATTGATAGTGCACATTTAGCACAGTGCCTGTCACTTGGAAGAGCACAATAAATGGGGTGGCTTCATTGTCACTGTCGTCATTGTTTTGGATCACAGCTGCCCCTTCCTGTGTCAGCTTCCCCACCAGACATTAATACCACTGGTACTGTGAGCACAGTGCTAGGGCCAAGCCTAGGCCTGTGAGGACCTGGAGGCCACTCCCGCCATACACACGGCCATTCAGCCCTGGCTGACCAGACTACCCTGGCCTCTGGTTTTCCCAGAATCACCCCTGAGGCCAGGGATGGTGAGAGCCTTGCTGGGAAGACCCCCAAGGTATGTTCCTGGTGGCTTGGTGAGGCCTTTTCACATTCTCACCCTCAGTATCTAGAAGGGTCCAGGTCCTCTGCAAGGTGCTAGGGTAATGAGACAGACATGGTGCCCGTTCTCTGTTAGTTTCTGGCTCGAGAGTGAAACGGACATCCATACAAACCAAAGGTATGCCGAGAGTACAGTCTCATGAGCACATCTGACAACAGAGTTTAGCCCAGAGTTGAAAGTCAGGGCGAACTCCCTTGGAGGGCCACCTGAGTATGGGAAAGCCCCACTTGACCCAGCTGCAGTCAGTGGCTTCACTTCCCAAGGCCTCTGGTCACACCTACGTGGCCGCTTCCTCTCTTACCGGCCATACCCACTGGGGGTCACTGTCCATTCTCCTATCCTCAGCCCGGCCGGGCGTGGCTCAGCGGTTGAGCGCCAGCCTAGGATCCAGGCCATTGGGGTTCGATTCCCGGCCAGGGCACATGCCCGGGTTGCGGGCTCAATCAGTGATTCTCATCATTGATGTTTCTGTTTCTCTCTCTCTTTCTCCTTTCCTCTCTCTGAAATCAATAAAGATATATTAAAAAAAAAAAAAAGATACCATTCTTCTATCCTCTCCAGCCCCTGAGCAACCACTAATCTTTCTGTCTCTATGGATTTGCCTACTCTGGACATTTTATATAAATGGGATAATGTGCTGTGTGGCCTTTTATGTCTGGCTTCTTTCACTGAGCATAATGTTTTCAAGGGTCATTCATGTTGTAGCATGTGCCAGGGCTTCATTCCTTTGTGTAAACATAGACGTTCCTCCATTATATAGACATAAACATTTCGTTTCTTCATTTATAACCCAGGTCCTTTTGACCACAAAGCTACGTGCTTTTCCAGGTGGTCCTGGGTGCCGGCCACTCTTTCACCTGGTGCATGTCAACATTGGCCAGGCTGATGAACGGACAGCTGAGGAGCTGCGATGCTACTTCATCAGCAAAGGTTCAAGAGGAAAGTTGGCCGAATGGTATGGCTGGGGAGCTGGGCAGGCACCTGGCAGGCCTTATAGGCCGCTGTGGTCATCTGGCTCCTCTAGGGGGCAACCTGAGCCCATCATGAAATTACAGTTTTCAACCTAAAGAGCTTTTCACTTCCTGCTTCAGCAGGGACTTACCCAGAGGTTGAATAGCTGGGACTGTGGGATCAAATGGACTGTGGTTCAAATCTCAGCCACAGATAATAATGCATTTAGTCTGGAACAATGACTGATGTCTGCAGTGTGGTCCCTGCACATCAGGCATTGGCCATTCCTCCTTTGTTCCTTGTGGCAGCCCTGTGGAGTGGACATCAGAGGAAAAAGGCACAGAGAAGGCAAATGACTTGCTTGGAGTCACACGGCTAGAAATGGCAGAACCTGGGTTCAAGCCCAGGGATCTGTGATTCTGGGCTGGGCTCTTCCCAGCTGTATGAACTCCCTTGCAGCTCAGCTCTTTTCCAGCTGAATGGGCCTCTGTATCTTCATCTGTTGAAATCAGGATGACACTATACCTACCCCATAGGGATATTATGCAGATTAAGGAAGACAGTCCAATGAAATGATTTTTTGTATGGAGTCTGTCACATGATGAGTTTTTGGTAAATGGCGCTGCCATCATTGCCACAACATCATCACCATTATTACTGGTAGGCAGCAGAGCCAGGAGGGGATGAGCAGAATTTTGTTCCTGGTAAGACCAGGAATGGGTGAATGAGAGCATTTGCAGCAGGGGGAGATGGGGGCAGATGAGGGTCCCAGGCAGCTTCTGCCCCGGGGGCTGTGCCAGACCTACCCTGGGGGGAAAGGATTTGGAACTGCCCACCCTCAGCAGGTGGGGAGCTAGCATTGTTAGTGAGGCTGGAGACAAAGTCACCTCCTGCCTCCTTCCAAAAATGATCTGAGGCAACTTTTAGAAATTTGTAACATTAAAACAACAAAAACAGCAAGCAAACAGAAATTGAAGGAGAGGAACAGAAATCACATAAGAAGAAGAATCACATAAAAAGAAGGTTGGGACATAGAAAGGCATGCTGTGGGGCTGCCTGTGGGACAATTACATGGGAAGGGAAGGGTGGCAGTTAATGTCACCTGTGGGCCCTCTAGTGGGCTTAGATGGAAAGAATACTTAATTCAACATACATTTATTATGCTCCAGTGTGGAGGGAGGGTGAAGAAGGACAGGCTCTGAGATTCTGTGTGTCAGAAAGAGGAGGGACTTGCTGAAGGTCACACAGTGCCAGCAGCAGGTCCTGGGTCATTTCATAACATCACAAGTACTCCAAATCTTCCTCTGATTGGATGAAACCTCATGAGGCAGGTAAGGATGGGGTGAGAGGGAAAGAGGAGCCCTGCAGTCATCAGTCCTGGTCTTGACTCCCAGCTGGCCCATTGTTACCTTGTGAAGTTGGGCAAGATTCTCA
This sequence comes from Miniopterus schreibersii, assembly GCF_964146895.1. Lineage (NCBI taxonomy): Eukaryota > Metazoa > Chordata > Mammalia > Chiroptera > Miniopteridae > Miniopterus > Miniopterus schreibersii. Next base: position 16,557,284 of record NC_138122.1, read on the forward strand.
GCTTCTCAGACCTCAATGTACTCATCTGTAAAGTTGGGGTTATCATAGTGCCCATCTTTTGAGAATGGCGATAGATGTCAAGGACATACAATGGTGCTTGGCTCATGATGTGTTCAGAGTTCTCAAAAAGGAGAAATGGAAGCCCAGAGAAAGTCTTCAACATCAGCCAGCTCAACAGAGCCGAATAGAAAATAACTAGGGCTTGGAGAAAAGTTTGAAAATTTCCTCCTCCAACCAGGAAGCGCTGTTATTCTCAATAATGATGTATTTGTTGAGAAAGGTCAGTTCTCTCTCCAGGTGGGCTTGGCCATCATTGGCTCTGCTTCATGCATCCTGGAGCAAGGGGCTCCTCCTGGGCTGGGGTCTCAGAGGGCTAGAGTGGATCACACACGCCCCATATATAACTGTTTGAGACACAGCTCTCAGCATTTGACGGTCAGTGTGACTCAGGCAGTGTGACCAGCTGGGTTTGGTGGTGGGGATGGAGAGTGAAATCCCCAAGAAGCCCCTCTTCCCCACTTCCATCTTCCACCTCTGCAAGCTGTAATTATCCAGCCTTTGGCACAGAGCTGTGTCTCCTCTTATTAGCATTATATTTTTAGCTTTCCTGCCAGTCTGAGCTGTGGGAGAGGAGGCCCAGGCCCACAGGGGAGTCGGGGAGAAATCAGCTCTGTCCACCGGCTTAAGTTTTTTCATCTTTACTTGGGGGCAGTTGTTGAATTGAATTTTTGGGAGAGTTCAGTAAGTTAACACATAGAAGAGCCTAGAACAGTGCCTGGTTCATTCATGTAACTATCAATAGTCGTAATATCTTTCACAGTTCAGGCTGAATGTCATTTCCTCCAGGAAGCCATCCCTGACTTTCCCAGGCTGAGTTTGGTACTCAAGTGTCTTGTGCATTCCTGGTCCTTCTGAGCTGTGTTATGATTGTCCCTTTATTGTCTCTCTCCCACACTCAACAGTGGCCTCAAGGAGAGGTTGTACCACATCTTGATCACTGCTGTATCGCCGATATGGCTGGCTCAGGTAGGAGTGACAAATATATTTTAGGTGAATGAGTAGGACTCCTGAGATCGTATATCCCGGGGCTTGGGACCAATCCATCAGCTCTGCCACTCAGACAGACACTGTTTGACTTAAGCTCATGGAGTTGCAGTTTGCCCCGACCCAGGTAAAATGCGGATGATGTGAGGAATAAATGAGACCCTCTGCACACTGCCTAGGTGCTCCATAAATATTCACTGTTGTTCTGCAGTTTCAGTCCAGGCCACTGGTCCAGGCCTCTCCTGGTCCCTTCAACCCTGGGAGCTTTCATTCCTTCTCTGGAGTCCCATATCCTCAGTGCATCCCCTGCCAGAGCACCAATCACATTTATGCCTGCTGCTCTGTCACCCTCCTCGAACAAACCATAGGTTCAGCAAGGACAGGGCCTCTGCCTCATCCAATACCCACCCAGGACCTGGTTCAGAGAAGAGGCTTGGAAAATGCTTTCTGAAGGACCCAGACGCCTGGCTCATTTGCCTTCCTGCCTCTGCACTGTTGTCCTTGGATTAGCTTTCATCTCAGCCCATACAACTCTGTGCTCATTGGGCAAGGCCTAACACGAATGCCACCTTCCCCAGGATGTCCTTCCTGAGCAAACTGACACTGTGACTTCCGTCTTCTTGGAAATCTTAAAACTCTGAGTTCTTCAACCGGCTTGGCACTTTCAGGTTTATTGATTTGTTTCGTTGGATAATTCTTCTCTTTCCATGTTACATTTCCAATGAAATGATCTTTTCCAGTGAGGCTGATAGTATTTGCCAACAGTTATCATTAGAGAAAAGTAGTTGCTCTAGACAGCTGTGTATAGCTCGTGGAACATGGTACATACTTATAAAATTATTTTGTTTCCTGCCTACTTCAGAAAAGGATTTTAAAATGGAATGAGGTCTGTACATTTAGCTAATGGTATTGTACCAATGCTAATTTCCCAGTTTTGAGTTATACTACTAATATATAAAATATCACCGTTAAGGGAAGCTGGGTGAAGGGTACATGGGACCCTTTTTATTATTATTATATTATTTATTATTTTTGTATTATTTTTGCAATTTCCTGTAAGTCTTTAACTATTTAAAATAAAAAAATTTATAAAAGAACTCAAGGCTGATTAAACATATAAAACTATATTAAATATTAAAACAATATCTAGATTAGATTGGACACACAGACTTGGCTGTACAAGCTTATTTTCTTAGTTTTATAATATTAAAAGATTGATAACAACCTAAGTGTACAACTGTAGGAGACTGTTTTTGAGAACACTGATACCACCTCTACAGTGGAATACAATACAGGTATTGGAAAGCACCACGTAGAAATGTACTTATTGTTCTGGGAAAGTTTTTACCAATATTTAAGTGAGTTAAAAATATCAAATGATATATCAGGTCTAGAAGGAAATTCACCAGAATATTAAAAGTGATTGTCTCAGGACTAATGAATTGCCGATGATTTTTAAATCTTTTTTGCTTACTAGTGTATTTCCATTTCTCTACAATGCAAACATTATTTGCCCAGTGAACTATTTTTAAATAGTAGCAATGAAACAATGTTTTAAAGGGGATGATCAGAAATTATCTATAAAGAGAAAGTTAATAGTACCAATCATGCCTGGTGTGGTTCAGTGGTTAGAGCATCAGCATGCACACCCAAGGGTCCAGTGTTGCGGGTGCACTCCCCACCTCGGGTCGGGTGCAAGCAGGAGGCAACCAGTCCATGTGTCTCTCTCACATCGATGTTTCTCTCTCGCCCCCCCCCCCCCCCCCCCCCGCCCTCTCTGAAAAGCAATGGAAAAAATATCCGCAGGTGAGGATTAACAAAGCAAACAAAAAATAGTAGCAGTCAGGAGTGAGGTGGCAATAGGAATTGAGGTCCTGGCAGACCCAATAAAAGGGGAAATAAGACGTTATGAAGTTCTCCTCGGATGGCAGTTCCTTGGAGGGTCCGACGCTGAATTCCCAAAGAGCTGCGCTGAAAGGCAGCAAGCACTAGGCTAGACTTGCAGCTCGGCTTTTGACTCTTCAATTCATAACGTAAGTGATCTTGAGAAAACCCAGCCCCTCTCAGAGCCTCGGTTTTTCCGTCTGTAACACAGAAGGAAGAGATGGACCTCAAAGTCTCTACGACTTTTTCCATCCACGTTAAATTTCTTAGCGGTTAGCTGGCTGATTTTTCTAAAAATCAAGGGGACGCAGCGGCGAAACAGCGCTGCGGCTAAGAAGGGGTTAATTCCTATTGGCCCCGCCCCCTCCTGGCCCCGCCCCTCCGACCTCAGCGCTCGCTCCGTTTGCACCTTTGACACCGCCCCCAGGCCGTGCGTCCACCGGAAGTACCCACGCGCAAGCAGTTCACTTCCGCCCGGCAGGTGACAGCCGCGGGGCTCGGAGCTGCGGGCTGCACTGTCGCACCGGGAGAGCGGGAGGACGAGGCCGCGGACATTTTGCTGCCCAGCTGAGCCGCGCCGTGGTGCCGGGAGCCGTTCGGACCTGCGGGTGAGGAAGCAGGGAGTCTGGAGAGGCAGGAGAAGACGTGGGGCAGGGAGTCGGGGGTCTGAGGTGAGGGGTTTGTGGGGTCAAAGGTCATGGAGGGGACGGGGAGCCAGAGCTCCGAGAGTGGCTTCCGGGGCCCGGACGGGGCTGGACTGCAGGTTCATTCATTCACGCCCACTTGGCCGCGGACCTGCGCCTCAGCCGCCCCAGTTCCACAGCTCCTCCTGAGGCGTCCTCCAGGACAGACTCCTAGACTTTGGCCCAAGGAGCTTGCGCTTGGCCAGAGGGGAAACTCCTCTTCGCGTCCTAGTTTCCGCCTTCACACTAACTCCTGTGGCCATCCTGAGGCCTCCTGGTCGTTCAGGGCTTTATTTCTTTGCCAAGGATCGAAAAGAAAAAAGAAGAAATTCAAGAAACAGCCGCCTGCTCAGGGGTATACGTGGATTTGGTCTGTCTTTGGTGCCTCAGGACCAAGTTAACTGGGGACACCTGTAATAATGCTAAAAATACTGATGCAAATGCTCAGTACCGGTTATTGGGCCCCTACTGTGTACCAGGCACAGTGCTAAGCACTTTACTTACAATGCTGCATTGAAACTCCACAACAACCCTGTGAGATAGCTACTGTTGTTATCCCCATTTTATCAACCAGTAAACTGAGGCACAGAAAGGTTAAATCACACATGTAAGGTCAATCAGGTAGACAGAATCGGGGTTCCTACCCAGGCTGCCCAGGCTTTTCTGGGACCTGCGAAGTGCAGAGACAAAACAGAAGCTGGAGCAAGGTTGGGGTGTAGGTGCTATTTAATATCTTTAGCTGCCATTATATTTATTTGCAACTAGGTAAAGATGTAGCCTTACTGCTTCCCATCTAATCTTCACAAGAGGGATTTGATTCACTTTCTTTAGGATGAAACAGTTTTGCAGGCTATCCCTAAAAGTGATTACCTTTCAGGGCAAGAGTGGAAGTTTTTCTTGACTCTTGGGAAGTGTGAGACACACAACAGGCTATCCATGAAGCTAATTTAAGAATATTCATAACCTTTCTTGAGAGTGTTTGAGTTGCATTTCTTTTGGAATAAAGAGGAACCACATGACCTCTGAGAAAAGCACAGGCCCCATGACTTCTTGGCTGGGGAGATCACATCTTGCCTGGGGGGTGGTAACAGCGTTTGATGGCCAGAGAACTAGACTCTGGGAGTCTGAGCCTCATTCCTTTGCAGACATTCACTTGCTCCAGTTCTACCTCAGTTTCCCTGACAGCACGAGGAAGACCTGCTGCTGCCTTCTTACCTACTTGGATGTTATAAGACTTAATGAACCCGGGAAAGTTTCCACAAGCTTCTGAAGAAAGCTGTGATATAAATATTACTGTACTACATTTTAAAAAAAACTCTACGATCTGTTCTCCTAGTTCCACTGAATTCACAGAAACTTAATATTGTCACTTTATCCCCATCCTTCCAAGAGAGGATTCGAGATGAAGTGACTTGTCACAGATGGTAGGAACATGAGCAGAGTTCAGAGCATCTGGCTCCCTGTACTGAGTTGAGCCCATCAGGCTCCTCTGACCTCTTACAAACTGTCATAAAGAGTAGCTTCACTAGTTCTGAAAGAATCATACCTTAGAGGTTATGTAGAGATTATCTGTTGAGAGTGGGTTGAGCAGAGGCTTCACCCTGAGTGGCTTGAAGGGCTCAGAGGTATAATGGAAAAAGCACTCCTGACTCCCCGTCAGTCAGCCCTGGGTCTCAACTCCAGCTCAGCAGCTTCCCGGTAGTGTAACCTGGATAACTTACTTAGGCTGGGCCTCCTTTACCTCAGCTCTAAAATAATATTCGCCACCACCTTTCTTCGTCTGCCCCCAGCACTGGTGTGTGTTGGGTTAGATGAGGAAATTTGTGCAGAGCCTGTTATTGTTGTAGTGGGTGCCTGCAGGGGGCCTATGTCTGAGGAAAGCTGTCCCCCCTGGTTTGTGGGGTGTTACTTCCTTCTGCAAACAGACCTTTATATACATAGAATTTCTCCCACCCTCTCGTTTTCACTTCCTAAAAGTGTTTCCGAACAAGTTCAGTTTGTTGGTCCTGCTAGCTTTGAGCTTGGACTTTCATCTTTTTCTAGTCATCTTCTGAAACTGTTGCATGTCTTGACTGCTCACTTTCCCAGAAAACCCTCTGCCAGGCACCAAAGCCTGAGATGCTTTGGCTTGGGTATGGATTTTGCACTTTGGTGTATTTCTAAAAGCTGAGGGGGCATCTGTTACTTGAGGATGTTTCTTTTTCTGAATAGGTCTTTTTGCCTAAGATAGGTCACTGAGAAATTATCACAACCCAAAAATGGTGTTTGTGTTCTTTTTCTCTTCACACAGAGAGGAACAAATAACTCGAGAGAAAATGTCGCTTGAGCAGTTGGGGAATCCTTTTAAAAAAGTCCTGCTTGAATAGCCATCAGTGGCTCCTCATTGCCTTCAAGCTAAAACTTACATTCCTTCGTGTGACATCCAAGGCCTTTTGGGCTCTAACCCCTGCCTGGTTCTTCTGCCTCATCTCTCTACCTCCTCCCAAGCTCTAATTAAACATTTGCTTTTCTGCAAAGCTCCAACTCTGTATCTCTGTTTTGCTGTTCCCACTGCCCGAACGCCATTTCCTGTCACCATCCTCCCTTTGCTGGACCACTACTTGGTGCCTCCCGTCTGATCATTTTCCCCAGACCTTGCAAGCCTGAACTGGATGCCCTTTTTGATGTCCTATAGCACTGATCACAATGGGTTGTCGTTGTCTGTTTACTTGGCTCTCTTCTAAGTAAATGGCTCTTAATTCTTGGAGAGGACTTGTTTTAAGTGTCTGCATCTCTAGCACCTAGTGAAATGTCTGGCACACAGTAGGTGCTCAGTAAGTGTTCAATGAATGAACAGATGAATGGATATTGCATTGAATTGTCAGGATTCCTTGACTCCTAAGGAATTCAGAGCACTTTCCATATCTTCTGTCTGTCCTCATGTCACCAGGGGGATAGGGGAAAATCTGACCAGTGCTGGAATTAACTACTCTCAGACTACTATTGCTACCACCCACCCAGCCATGAGCATGCCTCCAGAGACTTGGGGGCCTCCAGAGACTTGGGGGTTGGAGAGCAGCAGGGAGGTGCCTGCGGTAACCTCTCTCCTTGTGTAGTAGTAATAGTGGCTAACATAGTGGCACTTCTGAGGGCTTTGTATGTATTTACATGTTTTAGGTCACAAACCCCTCAGGTATTTGACATTGTAATTCTCATTTTACAGTTGTATGGTTGTGCCTGTTTTGTTGTAGACCTCTGGAGAGACCCCATCCTACCTGCTGCTGTGGCCACCTTTCCTTTCCCAATCCCTTGTTCTTGGATTATCTCCTGTTAATGGAGTTGAGGAGGAGCTTGGATTTGGTTCTAGACTCCCAAGTCTCATGCTTTTTTGAGTTTTTAGCCTTGGGCTTGACTTCTGACCTTCATTAAGAGGGCCTCCCTGAAGTCGAAAAGCGTCTTCTGTTTATGATAAGAGTATAGCTGGTTGACTCCAGAATACCCAGTGTTCATCATCAGCCAGGATGCCTTAGTCTGATCCCCCAGGTTACCATCTCCTCTGTTGACTTGAGCTGGGAGATGGTAGATTTGGAAGTCAGGACTCAAAACAGGGTCCCTTTTTAACACTGAAAATGTTAGTTACAGCTGAGCTCTGTAGACTTGGGTAGCACATTCTTTTTACAATGCCTTAATTGCTTTGGGGGTCTTAAGCATATTGAGAGCAGAATGACAAAATTTTATTACAGGCAGCTGTTGAGTCTGCCTCTATGGTCTTTATTCTGTGATCTCTAAGGGTTGGGTGGCTGGATATTGAGATACTGAGGACAGAACCTTCATATATCCAGCATTCATTCATCCAGTATTTATTTCATACCCTGCTCTGTTGTCTGGCACTGGACTAAGTGTGAAGGTAGGTAAACAAACCAGACAGTTTCTGTCCTTGACTTGCTTCCTACATTCTAATGGGTGAGAGAGACAAAGGAGAAATAGAAAACAAATGTAATTGGAAAAACTGATAAGCCATGAGGGAAATAGAAGCACAGCCCCCAGCACCTGTTGAAATGTAAGTCAGATCTCAGGACTCCTGCTCAGAACCCTTAGTTGGCTCTCAGCTCACTAAGAAAAAGCCAGAGTCCTTACCTTGACCTGGAAGGCCCCCTCCATTCTCTTCTGACCTCATATCCCCCCCCCCCCCCCGTTGCTCACTCAGCTTGAGCCACATCACCTGCCTGCTGTTCCTCAAACTGGCCAGTTACACTACCACCTTTGCATTACTTCTTATGCCCAGACAATGTCACCCTATTACCTTCTCTAGGAAGCCTTCTGTGGCCACCCTGGTTAAATTTCAACCTCCCCCTCCCCCAAGCTTCCTATCCTCCTTCCCTGCCCTCTCTTTTTTTTCTTTTTTCTTTTTTTTCTCTGCCCTCTCTTTCTTCATAGCATTTATCACTATCTGAGATACTATATATTTTACTTATTTATCTTGCTTGTGGTTCCTATCTGCCATTAGGATGTATACACCCAGAAGTTCCATTCACTGTTGTATCCCCATGATGTAGACCTGTTTATGGCAGCACGTGGGAGGTGGTCAGAAAACATGAATAGCACTACTGGGGAGTGAGGACAGAAAAGTTCCACTTACTGCGTGCAACATGGTATCTTTGAAACTATGTCATCTAAACTGAGATTTGAAGGAGAAGCTGGAGCAGCCACTCTAGAAGCCAGAGAAGATAATCCAGGCAGAGGATCAGCAAGTGCAAAGGCAGTGAAGAGCTTGACAGTTAGATGAACACTGAAGGAGGCCTGTGGACCTAGAGGGTTATAGGCAGAGAGAAGGCTTAGCTGTCCTCACATCATAGCTTGTGTCAGAGCCCCCTCCTCACCCTTCCCTCAGCATTTGTAACCCCACCTCCCACAATTCTGGTCACTCTGTGAGCTGATGCCCGTGGGAGCAAGAGATGGTGGTCTGGCCTCACTGAAGAAAGTGGCCTGAACATTTCTCTCATTGGAGATGTTGCTACCTGATCATCTACCTTTTGCCCTTTTTCTCTCTTATTGTGTATTTACTTACCTTACATTTATTGGCTATAAAATGGCCTATGGGGTTTGGCATTTTCAATTTTGATTTTATCAAAATAGCTTGACTACGAGAGCAGATGTAGCTCTGATCCTGGCTAACCCTGTTCTCTAGCTCAGGCTGGTTTACAAAGCATAAAATTTCCCTGGGAGGAGAGTTGAACACTAGTCATTCAAATATCTATTGAGCACCTACTATTTTTCAAGTACCAATCTAGGAGCTAGGAATACAGTAGTAAACAAAATAAACAAAATCCTTGTCCTCATGGAATTTATATTAGGGAGAAAAAATAGACAATATAAATTTTATTCGATGTTAGTGATACATACTTTGAAGAAAAACAAAAGGGGGAAAGAAGGAGGATGGGGGGGGTGGATTGGTTGGGTGTGAGTACACTTTAAATAAAGTGGTCAGAGAAGGAGTCAGTGAGAAAGTGACATTTGAGCCAAGACTTAAAATGGATGTGGGACTGCCCTGGCCAATGTGCCAAAGTTGGTTTGGCATTGTCCTGTGCACGGAAAGGTTGCTTGTTCGATTCCTGGTCAGGGCACATTCCTGGGTTGTGGCTTGATCTCCACATGCATGCATAAGGGAGCATGCATAAGGCAGCCAATTGATGTTTCACTCTCACATTGATGTTTCACTCTCACATTGATGTTTCTCTCTCTCTCCCTTCCCCTCTCTCTCTAAATATCAATTTAAAAATCTTTAAAAAAATAAAAGGCTTAAAAAAAATAAAATAGGAAGCAAGGATAAGCCATGAGGCTATTTGGAGAAAGAATCTCCCTGGTAAAGTGAAACATGTGCAAAGGCACTGAGGTGGAAACATGTCTGTTTTGTACAAGGGTCAGCAAAGAGGCCCATAAGGCTGGAACCAAGGGAGTGATAGGAAGAGCAGGGGAGAAGACTTCAAAGAGGTAATGATGGGGAGGGTGTGTGGGAGACAGAAGGGGGTGTACATCTCGTACAGGGCCTTATAAGCTATGAGGACATATTAGGGACTTTGGCTTTACTCTGAGTGAGACGGAGAGGATTTTGAGAAGAGGGGTGGCATTGTCTGACTTAGACTATAATAGGATCATTCTGTCTTTCATTGAGGTAGGTTGTAGGGGACAGTGTGCAAGTAGCTTTGTAGCAGTCCCAATGGGAGGTGATAGTGGCCTGGAGCCTGGTGGTAGTGATGGAGCTGGTGAAAGGCCGCTTCATGGATTCTGGATTCATTCAGAAGGTAGACCCAATAGGATTTGCTGGTAGATTAGATATGGGATATAAGGGCGAGGGGGTATGTTGTCAAGGGTGACTGAGGTTTTTAGCCTGAGAACCTGTTAAAAGATGATGTTGGCAGTAACTAGGTAATGAAGACTGCAGGATGAGCCACTTGGGGGTATGGAGGAAGCAAGTCAGTTTTTATCTATCATATTAAGTTTGAGCTATCAACCATATAGACATTCAAGTTCAGACATCAATTAGGCAGTTTAGGTATATGATTTGGGAGTTCAGGGGAGAGGTTGGGGCTGAGGATGTAAAGTTGTGAGTTGTCAGCATTTAGATGATACTTACAGCCTTGACACTGGGTGAGATCACCAAAGAGGTAGAGTAGATGGAGAAGAGGTACCAGGCCAGACCTGTGGAGCACTCCAGTGTTGAAGGAGAGGGAGAGGAGGAAGAACCAAAATAGGAGACTGAGAAGGAGAAGACATTGGGGTAGGAGGTAAAGCAGAGAGCATGGAATCCTGGAGTCCAAAAGAAGAAAGTGTATTGAGGAGGGAGCAATCTGCAGTGTCAAACGCTAGTCAGTGTGAGACTTCCCTTTAGACTGGATCACTGCATCTTCTGCTGGCAAGATCTAACACTCTGGCATCCAAGACCATCTTTGAATTTCATCCTTCCTTGCCTTCAGCCAAGTAGGAGGTCTCGCAGACTCCTAAACATGCATGCTTGTTTTGGCCTTGGATAAGTCACTCCTCTCTGTGTCTCTTAATTTCTCATTTAAAATTACCTTTTAAAGGAATTAAAGGAGGGAATATAGATCACTTAGCACAGAGCCTGCACCCCGGCCAGTGTTGCTAGTGGTTTAGCTATTCTCTATTCGCTCTGTTAGGCTAGCATATTGTGAGTCTTCTCCATGCCAAATCTGACCCATCTTTTCACATTTAGGTAAGTCTTTCATCTAAGAGGGCTTCCATTTATGCTCCACCAGTGTCCAGAACCCTCCTCCTCTGAGCATTGGTGACAGTTATCAGGAAGGCATGAACACTCTGCTCTTCACCTGCAGTCTTTTACCTGGCCTCTGAATCTGTAAGAACTAGGGAGAAAAGACTGTCCTTTGTCTACTGTATGCATACCCCTGTGTGGGGCACAGTCCCAGTCTCAGAGCTGACAGTTCTCCACACTGTTACACATGCTGAATGGATGACTGCTAATCCCTAACAGATATTCAGAAAGTGTTCCCTTTGTATAGGTGGGAAGACTGAGATATTGAGCTTTGTTCTGTAGTCTTTGGCTTCTTTCTCCATGTCTTGATTAATTTAAGTATTGTTCAGAAGAAGCCCCTGTTACCTTGTTTTTTCCAAGTCCAGAGGATCTTTTCTTTTTCTTGACAGCAGATCCTTCCACATATTACTACTTATAGATAGTTGAGAACTGGCACCTGAAATTAGGTTCCAGAGACTCAGTGTTGATGTAGGAACATTTGCATGTGGTATTTGCCTGCCTTAGGTGTCTTTTTCATTTGAGCCTTTAATTGCTAGTGGGTCTTAGGAAATTGATTTTGACCAATCAATTTTCATCCAAATCCCAGGAGGCCCATATCTTAGCAAGCTCATCTAGACAGACTTTCACCAGGCATGTTACCAAACTTGACATTTCTACTGTCCAAACTGGATGAACTGGTTCTAAAATAACCTGTCATTCAACATTTGAGAGATGTGTGGCAACATATTTTACCTACCCTTTAGCCTGGAGTGTGTGTTTTCTGCCAGGGCTTCTTTCAGAGTGGAGAAGTTGCCTCACTTGACAGAATGGGAATGTGGGGCCTCCTTATGGGGCAAGGGTGGAGAGTGTCAGAACTACCATTTTCTAGCTGTGTGACTCCAGAAAGATGCCATGACCTCTCTGGGCTTCAGTTTCCTTATTTGTAAACTTGTGATTTTATCAATACCCTTTACATGGTGTCCAGCTCATACTGCACATCCGTTTGCCATTACTACTGCCACTGCCATCTATGTTCTGAATTTCATGCCAAGTCTGAAGAACAGCTTATTTTCTCATAGCTATTGAGACACTTGAAAGAGTCTGTCTGTCTGGGTTTGGTGACTGCATTTTCTCAGAGAATAGGTCTGAAATCTGGTTTCTCTACTGCTGACTCACCTTTTAATCTTCAAGTTGGCCTTACCTGTTTCCCTGTCTTTAAAGTGAGCTTGTGTACTTACCTGTGAGGATCTTTTTCTTTCTAAAAGGAGACTGTCAGACCAGTGAGGAGTAGCCAGTAGAGTTACAGGGTGGTGAGTAGAATCATTGTCTCTGTTAAACTCTAAGCTGCATAGGGGCTGGGGCACAATCCAGAGCATGCTACAGAGTAGGGGGATATTTGTATTCATGGAATAAAGCAGCCTCGCTCTTGAGACAGAACGGAAATGGCAAAACATGTGGATGATCAAAGTTGTTAGTCTTGTCTGTTCTAAATGAAGAAATGGTGGCACCACCCTAGCCCATTTTATTCATTCTTCCTAGCTTAGTCTTGACTAACATGTACCTTGGAGCAGATTTCTGAATATGTATTCATTAGGCAAGGGTATACAAGTGACAGTTGTCAACACTGAAGTTGGAAGCCACCAACACAGACTTTCAGGGATCACTTTTCCCTGCCTGAATATCCTTGAATTCAGAGATATGTCTTGGCAGGTGGATCAGACCTTGCCAAATATCTCTTTTCCCTTTTACTTTCCTAACACTTCTTCTCTGGCTGATCTCACAATACTAATTGTCTCCTTGTTAATTTACTGCTAATTTACTGAGCATGCAGTGTACTGTGCTAGTGCTGCCAACTTCATGCCTCTCATCCGATTGCAGAGCATGGGCTGCTCTGACATGAATCACTGTCCTGAGACTAGGATAGACCTTACCCTGTCCATTGGCTGGCCTTTTGAAGAATTGCTTGGTTTGTTACTATTTTCCTTCCTACTGAAGACCTAATAAGGTTTGCCACCCCTGGCTGCATTCTGAATTTTTCTCTTTTGTCCTCTTGGAAATGTGTCTTGTCATGCTCTGAGAATAATCATGCTCCATTTCCTCGTTTCGTACCCAGGAAGAACACTCATTGGTGAGGAAATAGGTTTGTCATAGAATGTGAGGTGTGGGAGGGACTTTATCTGTCATTTAATAGACTAGTTTTCAAACTCTGTCCCATGGAACAGTGGGTTGTCTGAAGCCTGGAGGAAAGGGGAGAGTGGAATGAACCTAGCTCCCTCTAGGCCCCCAACCCAAGTCAACCAGAGCAGTCCCACTTTTGTTTCTTAATGAGAATTTATCTTTATTTTTTAAATATATCTTTATTGATTTCAGAGAGAGAAAGGGAGAGGGAGCTAGAAACATCAATGATGAGAGAGAGTGACTGATTGGCTGCCTCCTGCATGCCCCTGACTGGGTACCGAGCCCGCAACCTGGGCATGTGCCCTGACTAGGAATCGAACCGTGATCTCCTGGGTCCTAGGTCAATGCTCAACTGATGAGCCACGCCTGGCTGAGCACCCACTTTTGTTTTTTAAACAGTTTAAAAGCAAGGAGGGGCTTGAAAAACCATTAATCTGGTTGAATTTTTGTTTGGCAGTTGGTAAAAGTAAGGCTCAGAGATGGAGGGATTTGCCCAGGATCACACAGCTGTTAGTAGCAAAGCTAGTTAGCAACCTGGCAGCCATCTTGGCATTGGATCAGCCTTGCCATGTTTGTTGAAAGTTAACTGCAAAACCTTATGTTCCTGGTCTGTCCAGTCATTGTTGTCTGGCACTCATCAGGGAGTCCTCTTGTCTTGATCTATTATGGGCCCTTGGTTTTGCAGCTTCTCTGAGAACCTGTCTTTTCATTCATTTTGTCAGCAAACATTTGGTGAGCTCCTGGAATGTGCCAGGCATAGTGCCAGTCACTGGGTTGACAGCATTAAACAGGACAGATCCAAAATTAGAGTTGTGAGGAAGGCTGTGGAGAAGTCCACAATAATTGAGTCGTGTGTTGGGGAGGCCTCAACCGTCTGGGTCCATAGAAGGCTCCTCTGGGCCTGATACCAGTGTTTGAGCAGAGACTGAAGGATGAGCACAGAGGTAGGAACAGTGCTTTGGATAGATGTACCATTGTTAGGTGATACAGGCACAGGATATGGAATTCCCAAGATATAAAAAGGTGAATGATGAAAGTTCGGTCTCTCATTCATCCCTTGGTAGTCCAGTTTCCTTTCTGGAGGAAACCACTGTTAACATTTCTTATTTACCCTTTCAAGGATAGTCGATGCATGTGTAATCATGGTATTTATATTTTTATTTTTTTAATAGAAATGGTAGTAAACTACATATACTTTTAAATATGTTTTCACTGATTTTAGAGAGAAGAAGGGAGAGGGAGGGAGAGAGAGAAACATCAATGAGAAACATCAATTGGTTGCCTCCTACACACCCCCTACTGGGGATTGAGCCTGCAACCTGGGCAAATGCCCTCACCAGGAATCAAGGATGATGCTCAGCCAACTAAGCCACACCAGCAAGGGCTAGCTGGGGAGATTTTAATGAGTTTTTTCCCCCTTCCCTTTTCTCCTAGGGCCTCATTTTTACATGCTTAGATTGCATTACATCTATGTCCCTGGCCAGTATGTCAGTGATTCTCACCAAGGACTTCTTTTATAACTCTATAAAACATAAGAGAAAATTACTCTATTTTAGGCTTTATTCCTCAGTTCCTGTTTTTAAAACCTAGTGGCAGGAGGAAGCAGGCATGTCAAATGGATTTTTTTTTTAAAGTGAGATTAACAGGAACTGGTCCTGTGATTGTGGCATCAAAGTCATCTTCCAAGGATGGGTGTGGGAAGGTAGACTTAAGGTGAGGACAGCAGCAGTTGCTCCTGAAAGACAAAACCAGTCCTTCCAGGTGTGCTCCACTTTTAACTTGGACTGTGCCATCCTCTTGAGCCATTCTGTGGCCTGTAAATGCCGCAGTTTAGGGGTGTCCCAGCCCAGAATGCTGTCTTAGCAAAAGTGACTCATCACACTGGCCAGAGCAGTTTCCAAACCAAAAATTCCCTCGTTATTGCTTTTTTGAATGCGTCCCAAAGATGGAATCCAAACCCTAAGCTTTTTCTTGCCTTAGTGGGCAGCTTGCTTTCATTGTGGTTCACGTACACAGTCAGATTCATCAAAGAACAAGGTCTTAGCCCCTTTGGCTTCCATTGGTAGGTATGTGATGTATGGTGACAGCTGAGCGAGCAATGCCAGCCCGGTCTTTTCTGTGGCATCTACAAGTCTGAGCTCCTTTAGGATTGAACTGTAGGGTTTTTTCCATTCTTGCAAAGAGAACGCAAAATCTCTTGCACTGACATCCAAGAGGCAACTGCAATGAAAGGACACAAGGAGATAGCCACCCTCGGTAGATCAACAGGGTACAGGTGATCTTTCACAGTGAAATGAGGTTTTGAAATCTGTGCCCTGGGATGGCTTTGCAAAAGCATTTTCACTTCTCCCCACCTCCCCTTCCTCCTCTACTTTAATTTCCTGTATATAAAATAACTTCAGAGGGATACAGTTTCTGCATCACCAGTCCCATCTGGCCTCTGCAGAGAGATATGCGAAATAGATACTGCAGAGAAGTGGCAGCCAGACACTGGGTGGCAGTTTAAGTTTGTGAGTATGTAGTTGCTTAGCACCTATAAAAGGAAGTGTCATCAAAAGCTGTAGGGGTATCAGCTGCTGTGGTGGTTTGACTTGACTGACCCTACAACTCTGTTGCTTTGTTTAATCCCCCAAATTTCCCACCCTTTCCTCCACCTGGGTGGTGGCATACAACACAGATTCGGCACCAGCAGGTTATGTTCTGGAAATTTAGTGCCCCCGAAATATTGTGTTGTGTCTGCAAATCAGAGGAAAGCCCCTGACAGCCTCCTCTACTGGAGAAGGAAGACTTTCTGGGCAGTGCTAAAGTTAGACATCTAAGGTAGTTTTTGCCTTGTTCACTTTGATTTCCTTCTAGATTTAACATTGAAGGGATTTGTATGTTACTTTCTGTGATTCTTTTGGCCTGTGGTTTTTAGCCCTGTTTGCCTTCATTGATCTCTCTTAGACTAAACTTAACCCTGAGAAACAGGATACTCTGCCGGTTATGCTCTCAAGGCTGTGACTTCTGAAGCCATGCAGCCCTTTATTGTGTGATAGATATCCCATTATTTAGTTTACCTGCTCATTCTCAGAGCTCCAAAAAGAATCTCTAGGTTGGTGAGGCTTCTCTGAGAAAGTGGCTTTATGTACGCTCAAAAGAAAATTGTTTTTAATATAAGTAAACTCCCGTGGGAAACAAATGCCAAATAGTTACATAACAGAGCTGTCAGAGAGCAGTTCGAGGCTCCCTGGGATTTTCAGCGCTTCTTTTTCATTTCCTCCAATAACTATCAACTGAAACCCTGGGCCAGGCATGAAGGGGGAGGATGGATGCAGCTGTGGACCAGACCGATGTGGTTCCTCCCTTTGTGAATCTGCCTACACCCCTGACTCCTGCTGCCAGGACTGGCAATTAGAGTCCCTACTGCGGACTAGCATCATCAGATGCAGTGGTCTCTCATGCACTTTCCCACAGAAAAGTACCATCATCCCTTTTCAACCTCGCAAAGCAAAAGGAAAGTGGAATTCTGTCTTTTTCGTTATACCATTTGGCAGCCAAGCCTTTATTCCATTATCATAATGAGATCCACAAAGGACTTAAGGAAGGCCCAAGACAGTACATACTTGTTTTCTGCTGATCACTGAAACAAAATGTATGGGCATTTCATTTGGGGAACAGCCTTGTTGCCATCCTGCCATAGTACAAGCTTAGCCTGGAAAATTACAGCTGGGCTGAAGAGGAGCTATATTAGCTTTGTTTCCCAAGACTTTTGAAATGATCCTTGACCTCTCACATTCATCCGACCAGAAACCATCTCTCTCCCACATAGCAATGAAAAAAGATGTTAATGGGTTACATGTTTGAGACTCTTCCATAGAGGCAACAGAAGGGACAAAATGAGTAAGTTTTCTCCATTCAAATGTCTTTCTGTTGGGTTTTGTGGTTTTCTTACCATGTGAAAGTACATGTGGGACTGGAAGGCTGCACTTGAAAGTCTCATGGTTTTTTGAACTGCATCCTTAGTCACTGTCAGGATTCTGTCCTCCCTGTCAGATGGGAAAGCAGAATTACTTCATCAGTAGAGCACAGGTGCCTGGCCAGTGTGACTCAGTGGTTAGTGTTGGACTGCGCACCAAAGGGTCTCAGGTTCTATTCCCATTCAAGGGCATGTACCTAGGTTGCAGGTTTGATCCCCTGCCTGGTCGGAGCGTGTGTAGGAGGCAACCAATCGATGTGTCTTACATCGATGTTTTTCTCTCTCTACCCCCCTCCCCCCCGCCTTCCTAAAAATCAATGGGAAAAAATACCCATGGGTGAGGATTAACAGCAACAGCAACAAAAAAATAGAGCACAGGTGCTGAGCTCAGGTGGACCTAAAATGGTCTCTTTTTCTAGCCACTTACAAGCCATGTGACCTTGGGCAAATTACTTAACATCTGTTAAAATATGGTTAAAATCAGTTACCTTTTTGGTAGGGTGAAATGAAATAATGTGTGTAAAAGCTCCCGGCTCTAATAGGATCTCAATTAATGATAGCTTCTTTTTTTTTTTTTTTTTTTTAACATATCTGTTGATTTCAGAGAGAGGAGGGAGAGGAATAGAGAGATAGAAACATCAATGATTAGAGAGTCATTGATCAGCTGCCTCCTGCACACCCCCTACTGGGAATCAAGCCCAGAGCCTGGGCAGGTACCCTGACTAGGAATTGAACCTCGATCTCCTGAATCATATGTTGATGCTCAATGGCTGAGCCAAGCTGGCTGGGCAATGATAGCTTCTTAATAAATGTTAGAATAATCCCAGAATCCCTCTGCTATGTATCCAGGGCACTTGGCTCCTTTTTTTTTTTTTTTTCTCTCGACAGGTTTATCCTGGCCCCACCCTGGGCTGCCACTTTTTAAAAAATATGTTGTTAATGATTTTTAGAGAGGGGAGAGAAAGAAAGAGAAACATTGATTGCCTGCCTCCTGCATGGCCTCTACTGGGCATCAAGTCTGCAACCCGGGCATGTGCCCTGACTGGGAATCGGACCAGCGACCTCTCAGTGCATGGGACAACACTCAACCAACTGAGCCACACTGGCCAGGGTGGGCTGTAGCTTCTTTTATCTTTCAGCTGTTGACCAAGAGGAACTAGTGAGGTTAGGTGCTCAGTAAATGTTTGTTGAATAAACAAGAGGGCCTGGGTACTTTCTTTGTTCTTTTGCGTTAGAGCAGCACTTAACACTGTTTTACACTAGGAGATATCCTGAGAGATGCATTGAGAAAACTGGCCATTCCTCATTGGGAGTGCTATAGAGCCTGCAGTGTATAGATTCCAGTCCTCTTTACAGACGAATACTGCATATCTCTGTTAGAGAAACTTGGAAAAGTTGGGGAGAGAATAAATCTCTGTAGCTTTTTAAACTTGGCATTTTCCAAGCTAATTTGACTTTATGGGGCAATGATAGTACTTCTATGAGACTGTGGTGAGGCTTTAATGAGTTAACATGTGTGAAGAACAGTGCTGGGCAGAGTGAGCACCACGAAGGGATTGCTATAACCATGATCGTTAGGTGCTTTTTAATCTGCGGACTCTTTCAGAGTATGTTGCCAATCCCTAATTAGTGGACATTTAAGTTATTTCCAGTGGTTCATTGGTATGGACAGTGCTGCAGTAAAAACCCGTATATCTTGTGCAGATTTTTCTATGGGAGAGATTCCTAGAAGTAGAATTGGGTCAAAGGATATGCACATTCAAACATTTGTTAGATCCTTCAGAATTACCCTCCAGAATATGATCAGCCCATTATATAATAGTTCATTTGCCCAGTAAAGAGATAAGAAGCTATCTTTGAGGGGTGTAGGAAGATAGAAGATATAGGGGGATAAATGATGATGGAAGAAGAATTGACTTGGGGTGGTGAACACACAATACAATATACAGATAATGTATTATAGTATTGTATACCTGAAACCTATATAATTTTATTAACCAGTGTCACCCCAATAGTTCAATTTAAAAAAAAGAAGCTATCTTCCTATAACACATGTGTGCTGGATCCTTTTCTCCTCCTCCTCCTGTGCTCTGTAACTGAAAATGGAGTGGAACACAGTGGAAAGTCACCCCTCTCTTCTGTCTTGCAGAGTCTGGCCACCGATAAGGGACCAAAATGACTGACTCAAAATATTTCACCACAACCAAGAAAGGTACAGTTTATTTCATTGTGGGGTCTTGACCTATTTTTTCCCTGTCCAGCCCTTCTGCTTGCTCCCTGCAGGGGTGGGGCATAGTGGTAGGGGTTGTGGAGGCCTGGAATCAAGTGGTGGGAATTATCCAGAGCATCTTTTAACCCTGTGGATCCAGAAAATTGAACTATTGATGGTGTAAGAAATTGATTACTTCTTTTAGAATTCAGGAAGGGAAGAACATTAGCTCCAAGTATAGAGGGAAAAAGCCCTCTTTTGTTCCCTATGGCTTAAAATTGTTAAGTATGATTTTTTGTTTTGTTTTTCTTGGAAGAAAGAAGGCACACAATGCTATCAGCAGTCCCACAGCAATATGTGTGCCTGGTCCTTATCCTTGGACACATGTTTTATGTGGTTGAATTCAGAGTTTATATCCTGTTTTTCATTTGACATTATCGTAAACGTTTCCCCACAGTTCTGACGGCTCAGGCCAAGTCTATTGAGTTCCTGCACCGAAATTTGCTAAACTCGTCTTACATTGTTGCATATTGTGGTTGTTTCTGCTTTTTGGGAAATGGAGGTTGTGTAGCCGCTGACAAATATGCTTTGACCCTGTAAGCATTTACTGACTGGCCCTTCCTTCCTCCTTCCTTCCTTCCTTCCAAGTAAGATTGATACATGACTGTTCACCAGATGAAAAGTGTCTGTTGTTGGATCAGCTGAACCAGGACCTAAAGTCTGCCCCTCCTCAGGCATTTCATTTATTGATCCAGCCAGTTTTTATTGAACACTTTCCATGTGTAGTAAAGGAGACAGGCAGCCTCTAAACTGGCTTTGCTTGTGGTTGAGTAGAGAAGACAGTTTATTAAGCAGCAGTTACTCTAAAGGGCTGGTGGGTGCTATGATAAGGCAAGTGTTAGAGGCTGTGGGAGGGTCTTGGGTAGACCTAGCTTGATAAAGAGGGTGTGGGGGAGGGGAGGGGAGCTCAGTAAGTGCCCTGCCCATGGTACAATCAGGGAAAGGAAAGCAGTTGGGCACAAGTTACTGAAGAGTGTGATGGGAGGTTGGAAAGGTATGCAGGGCCTGATTTTCTTTTGATGACAATGTCTGTGCCTAGATCCATATTTGACATCAGTGATGGTTTTAAGCAAGGGAAGTTCCAAGGCAGAAACTAATAAAGGATTGAAGGGGGTAAAGCTTGGCAGAGTCAGGGAAACCAGTACCACAGCTCTGATGAGAGATGGAGATGATGGTGCCTGAGCTAGGTGGGTGGCAGTACAGTAGAGAGAATCAGATACCTCATATGTGATTGAGGAGGTAGACTTGGTCACTGAGGAAGGAGATATTCAGGTGCAGGTACATCCCAAGTTTGTCTCATCAGCCTTCTTGGGGCCAAGGTGACTCAGGCCTGGATCCATCAATTTACAGCCAGTTATACTGTAACCGGCCAAAGGTTTCAAGCAAAGCAGGGGCAGCCCTGCAGCAGGGCCCCCAGGGTCAAAGTCATCATGGTCTGTTGGAATCCACAGCTGGAAGTCTGAGGCCCCACAGTCTCTTGGAGGAGAAGGGTATGGGTTCCTTCAGCCCTACAGAGCCATGAATTTGAACTGCAAGGTGTGCAGATTCCTCCTGGCTTTGTTGAGCAATATCCTCAGCGTGGCCTTGGCCTGTGCTGTGCTGTTTGTTCTTAATTAACCTTGTTTGTGAGCACATTGTTCACTCGTGATAAAAACCTGCTACGTTTTCTTTTCCTCGCTGTAAATCCATCTAGAGCTTCCTCAGCGCTTACATTCCACATGATAGTCTGCTTCACCCCCACCCCAAGTAACTTGAGAGGGAAGCCTGGGACTCTTATTTCTTCAGAAGAGATAGCCAAGACAGAGGGTCACGTGGTAAATTAATCATAATAGTGGCCACCCTTAATGCAGGCCACTGAGTGCCATGCACTGAAGTGAGTGGTTCACATCTGAGTGTTAAATGAGAGAATTCAGTGCCCTGGTCAAAGTAGAGAATACGGACAAGAAAACAGGTCCAGAGAAGCAAAGGGAATGTCCTGGGTCAGTCCAAGCATATGAGCTATGGAGCTAGCAGAGCTGGTTTTGAATCTTGGCTGTACCTCTTATTAGCTGTGTGTCCTTGGACAAGTTACTGAACTTCTTACAGCCTCTCTTTGCTCATCCGTGAAATGGGGGAAATGCAGAGTTGTGAGGATGAAATGAGAAAAAGTGTGGGAAGAAGTTAGTGTGGCAGGCTTAGAGAAAGGCTCAGGAAATGCTGGTGGCTGCTATTTTGAGGGCTGAAGGCCTGTCACTCCAAAGTCTGCCCTCTTAACCTTTTACTAGGGTTATTGGGGTCCTGATTATCTCTCCATGGCAGGGCCCCTAACAACCCTACTTCCTCATTTGCTTTTTCCAGATCATCAAGTTCTTAATAGTTTATTGCATGTTAGAGCCCTCGTGGGGCAACTGAATTCCCATTTTCAGAGCTGAGTAACCACTTGTGGCTCAGGAAGTGAAACCCTGAGTGAGCTATTTTAACTGGAGGTTCTAGGAAAACAGAAAAGCCAAGTGTGGGAATCGAGCAAATCCTACCCTCTCCCCTCAAACCTTAAGTCCCCAGATTCCATTGCATGCTGCCTTGAGGGCTCTGGGTAGGGTGGCTAAGGAGGACTTTGCTGCCCTCTGTATGTTTTTAGCCATCTGGCTGAGCAGGACCTGCCTTCATGCTTTTTGTCTTTCTCAGAACCCTTGTAGCTTCCACGGTTCCTCTCTCCTCAATCCACTGTGACGTCTAAGCTTTCATCTTTAATATCTCTCCTAACAGTTGCTTCTCTCTGCTGCCTGTCCCACCCGAGGCCAGGGGCCTGAAACTGTCCTCAGCTGGCAGCATGCAGCATCTTACCCTCCTCCCTCCCACTCTTAGAAGTCGGGGACTGGGAATCACCCTCCGGCAGGTGGGAATGGATCACTCATGTGCACCTCCTTTTTCAGGGGAGATCTTTGAGCTGAAGGCAGAGCTCAACAGTGACAAAAAGGAGAAGAAGAAGGAGGCGGTGAAGAAAGTGATTGCGTCCATGACAGTGGGCAAAGACGTCAGGTGTGTGGGTGTAGGCTGGGTGTCAACTGGGTCCCCTCAGATCCCTCCTTTTGGATATTTCTAGGGATCCACGCCTCCCCTCATCTGCTCCCTTCATCAACCTTCCCAAAGAGAAGGCTTTATTTGCAGAGGGGTCCCCAGCTCAAATGTTGACGGGGTCAGGCAGTAAGGGAGTGAGTGAAGGGGACTAGGATGAAAGGGCAGTAAGCGATAACGTGGATGTGGCGCATGCCCTGTCAGACACTCCGGAGGATTGCTGCCAGCTGAGGAAAAGGAACTCAGTGTGGCCAGGTCCTCTGGTTTTTCAAAGGAATGGAAAGTTGGGTTTTTCATTTTAAATCTCCCTGCTTTAGATTATCAGGTGATAATAAATGAAATGAGCACTGCCCACATAAAACACACCTGCAGATTAAACTTGTTGAATTTGGCTCCAGTTTGCAGCCTCTGGTTTGCATCAGATCGCCTGAGCAGATCATGGGACTGTGGGTACCATGTTGGGAGGGGTTCACCCAGAATAAGAGCAGTCCTAAGCATGGGCTTTGGAGTCGGATCTGGTTCCTCAGGCAGGTTATTTGACTTTTATGAGCCTCATATTGTCTTCTGTAAAATGGAGATAATCCCCTGGCTTCTCAGGGCTGTTAAATGAGATCAAGTACACATGTAAGGACCTTAGTGCCAAGCCTTTGCATATAGAGCACGCTCTGTGAATGCTGGGCTAGTTTTTAGTGGGCACCTGCGCTGGCCCCTTGTGAAAACAGCATGGCCCATCCCTGCTTCCCTACAACCCTCCAGAACCAGCAGCCCAATATAAGGGACCATGTTCAGTGTGAGGGGAAGGAAAAACAATCATTTTCATTTATTTAGCACCTCCCAGATGTCAAGGACCAGATACCTTAAGTATGTTGTCTTCTTTAATTATCACAAGGGCCCTGTGAAATGGGGTTTTGTTGCACCTTTCTTGCAAGTGAGGAAACAGACTCAGGGTGGGCAGGGATGAAGGAATTTTCCCAACTTTGGACAGCTAACAAGAAACAGAGCTGGGTTTTAACAGGGTCTGATGGACTCCAGAGCTCAACTTTGAACCCTGGGAAAAGAAGAGAGAACTTTTATTGCTTTTAAAATCATCCTTTGGAATTCCCTTTCTACCAATAGATGGTCATGGTAATAGCATAGTTGATGTTCTCGCTTTTACTAGGAGGTCCTGTTACCTTTCTCTTTCCCTCCTATTCACTGTCTCCCTGTATCCCCCTCCCCCATTATCTGCCTGAAAAATCTTCCTCTTCCTTTGTTCGGCCTTCCCCACACTGGTGCCATTTTGACCTTCTAGTGCCCTCTTCCCTGATGTGGTAAACTGTATGCAGACAGACAACCTAGAGCTGAAGAAGCTGGTGTACCTGTACTTGATGAACTATGCCAAGAGTCAGCCTGACATGGCCATCATGGCTGTCAACACCTTTGTGAAGGTGAGTAGGAGCTTAGTGAGAGGGAGCAGTATGGGTGCTCACTGCTCCGTCTCCCCTTGATCTCCTGAGAAGAAACACTCGGGCTCCTTTCAAGTCAGCCTCCTCTGACTCCTAGACTGAGGGCTTCATCTTCCAGCAGAGGGCTCCCGCTCTCCAGCAAGTCAGATGGTACAGACCCGGCTAACTCATTCCATGTGAAGTTGCACAAGGCCTGTTGATACCTGAGTGCCACTGGGTGAACCGTTGCCTCCATCCTTTACCAGGGCAGGATTCAGCAAGTGTCTGAGAGCTTCTGTGTTTCCCTTCTAGACTTTGCTCCTTTCTGCATTTTCTGTCCTCCAAATTGAGGAGCAAGCGGCACTTGAACTGTTAACTCTGTGCACCTTTAGAACCTTAGCTCCCCTATCCCCATTGATGCCCAGATATGGGCAAATGAGGGGTTCTGTGGCCCAGTGGAAAGACTGAAGGTTGTAGTGCTAGATGGATGTGGGTTTGAATCACAGCTCCCCTCTGTGACAGGGTGAGGCTCGAAACCTTCCTGAGAGCCTCAGCTCCCTCACCTGCAAAACAGGAAGAGTATTGTATGGCTGCTGTGAGGATCAGAGGTGACAAAGCACAAAGACCCAGCACAGCATCTGGCACATGCTGGGTGCCCGTACACAGCACTTTTGATGCTGTTGACTGCAGTTGATGGGAGATCCCACAGCAGCCATCTGGTGTTGCTCAGCCCACTTCCGCCCCTGGCCAATGGCTGGTTCCCCTCAGGACTGTGAGGACCCCAACCCCCTGATCCGGGCCCTGGCTGTGCGGACCATGGGCTGCATCCGTGTTGACAAGATCACAGAGTACCTGTGCGAGCCACTCCGGAAGTGCCTGAAGGATGAGGACCCATATGTTCGCAAGACGGCGGCTGTGTGTGTGGCCAAGCTTCACGATATCAATGCTCAGCTTGTAGAGGACCAGGGCTTCTTAGACACACTTAAAGACCTCATCTCTGACTCTAACCCCATGGTAAGCTGCTGCTACCCACTGTGCCACCTCTACCACCTCCTGGGTTGCTTGGGAAGACCTTGGCTTGACCCTCTGCCAGACAGTCCCCAGTTCCTGGAAGTCAGAGCCTTGCTGGGTGGGGTAATTGTTTTTGTGCCTGCAGTGGTTTAACCACCACCTTTGGAGTGAACTAGACCTGGATTCCTTTCTTTGCACCCTCTCTGACAAGCTGTGTGACTTTGGACATGCTACCTAACCTTCCAGAGCCCTCTTTTCTTCATCAGTAAGATGGATCTAATTCTGCATAGTTGTCAGGAGTGCTGTGAGGCTTAAGCTTTAAAGGTAATGTGTCTGATAGCCTGGCACATAGTGGGCATGCAACCAAGACTAGTGCCCTCCTTCCAGTCACTATCATTGTTACTATCTTCTCAGCAAGACCATTGGTGAGCTCTTATGTGAGGTACTTTTCCCTTTTCCCACATGGAAGTAGCATAGCCTGGATGGTAGGCACCAGGGTGTAGCTGGGAGTGGAACTCGTCTCTCACACATGGAGGTGGCAGCATTTTAGAGGGCAGTTCACAGGCCCTGTTTGATATGAAATGCACACACCTCTCAGCCCAGCCAGCCCACTCTGTGGGTGCTGAGTGGCAGTCCGGGGATGACCATTGGAGTACTTTGTCATAGGGGAAAGTTGAAAACCATGCAGAATACACACAAAAAAACAGCTGCTCTGGTGAAAATGGGTTGAGGGTCCAGAGCTTCACCTGGCAGTCCTCTCTGTACTCTAGCCCCCATGTGTTCCCAGCAGCCCCAGGGGCTCTGCAGGGATCTTCTAGCTCAGAGAAGCACTGTTGACAATCCCTAGAAGTGAGCTGTTTTAGCTGGTAGATAGGGGCTGTGTGTTAGGTAGCTGGGAATGCTTTCTATGGCCAGGCACCAGGAGCTAGATCTTTCTTTTGTTTGCCCTCTTCTTTCTCTTTAATGGCAAGTACACTTATTTTAGTTTCAATTTACAGAGGAGTCAATAGGGTGAGTGCTTAGAGTGGGTCTCTGTGCTCCAGATCCTGCCCATCAGGTCATTTTTTTCAGGATATTCAACCTCTGACCGACCAGCGTCATTAGCCCCACTGCCTCCTAGCCTGTGAGCAGTACCCTCAGCCCTTGCCCCTTCCACCCTTTAAACCAGGTGGTGGCAAACGCAGTGGCTGCCCTCTCGGAGATTGCCGAGTCTCACCCGAGCAGCAACCTCCTCGACCTGAACCCTCAGTCCATTAACAAGCTACTGACAGCCCTGAATGAGTGTACTGAATGGGGCCAGATCTTTATCCTGGACTGCCTGGCCAACTACACCCCCAAGGATGACCGAGAGGCCCAGAGGTGAGCAAGCTGCCCCTTGCCTGCCAGTCCAGCCAGAGCTGGTCCTCGGGGTGGGGGGGGGAGGCTCTAACCACAGGCTGGGCCTCAAGCCTCTAGTGGGCTCCTTCCCAGGGCCTTGCCCCACAGACCATCCTCAGATGCACCTTGGGGGAGGCCAGAGCCAGGCTGTCAGTGGTATTCCTTCAGGCAGTCAGCTCACTGCTCTTCCTGGGCAAAGAAAAAAGTCAGGACCTTACCTGGGAGCTGACAGAGACGCTGGTCATCTCGGGCTAAGAGAAGGAGGCAGATAGCATCAGAGCCACCATTCACTGAACTCCCCCTGGGTACCTGGGGCTCTGCTGGTGCTTTCCATGCATTTGATAATCTTTAAAGCAGCCCTATAAAGGCAGTCCCATTATTGTCCCCATTTTATAGGTAAGGAAACTCCCCTTAGAGTGATGGAGGAAATTGTATAGGTCAACAAGCTCGGTCTCCCCTGACCTTTTGTCCTAACCAACAAGATACTCTGCCACTTTTGAATGCCCTCACAGTGGGGGAAGGGAGGGAGTTGACATTTATCAAGTATTTGCTACATACCTGACAATCTGCTGGTGCTTTACATGTGTTTTCTCATTTAAGCCCCAGCTACTCTGAAGTCGGCATCATCTCCATTTTCTAGTTAAGAATACCGAGGCTTAGAGTGGTTTTCACATACTTGGGGCCAGTTTACAAGCAGCAAAACCAAGATCTAGATCTTCCACTACTGAAGACGTGCTATTTTGATAACTAAAAACAGAGTGTTTCCCTTTGTCTGTCTCTCTTCTTTGCCCCGTTGGAACGGACCTAGTATCTGTGAGCGGGTCACCCCCAGGCTCTCCCACGCCAACTCTGCTGTGGTGCTATCTGCTGTGAAGGTGCTGATGAAGTTCATGGAGATGTTGTCCAAGGACCTGGATTACTATGGCACACTGCTCAAGAAGCTGGCCCCGCCCCTGGTCACGCTGCTGTCAGCTGAGCCTGAGCTGCAATATGTGGCCTTGCGCAACATCAACCTCATCGTGCAGAAAAGGTACCAGACTGCCACACACATGCAGTGTTGTGTACTCCTGGGGTTCTGCTGCTGAGAATAGGGCTATGAAAGAAAACTGACATGTTCCCCATGCAGGAAGTCTCCATAGCTTACAGAGGTTCTCAGCCAGGGACAACTTTGTCCCCCAAGGGGCATTTGACAATGTCTAGAGACATTTTTGGTTGTCACAGCTGGAGGTACTACTGGCATCTAATGAGTAGAGGCCAGGGGTGCTGCTTAACATCCTGCAATACACAGGACAGAGAACTATTTTGTCAGTAGTGCTGAGGTCGAGAAACCCTGGCTTAGCTTAACCAGGTGGCAGGCCAGGTAAAGGCTAGCATGGAGCTTCTTAACCACAGACAATAGATGGCTCCACACTCCACAGAGCCCTGTGGAAACTGAATGGGGTGTAAGATTTTGTGTGTGTGCATGCATTTTTCCTGGGGGCAGAGTCTGTGGCTCAGTCAAATTCCCAGAAGTTGGAGAACTCCCGGTGGTGAGGTGGTGAGGTGGTGAGGCTCCGTGTGGACTTTGCATCAGCCTTGGGGCTGGGGGAGGGGTATGTCAAAGTTGTTCAGAATGGTGTGCAGCCTGATTCCATCTGCCCCGTGGAAACAATTGTGGTAGGAAGCTGCTGCTCCCAAGGGAAGGCGCCTGATGCCCGCATTGCTTGGGGCTGAAAAGCAATTAGTAGTGCCACTTCAAGGGGCCCAGAGTAGGAGGGGCTCTCTGGAATGATCCAGTGAGGAAGCCCAGCAGCTCTGCAGAGTAGAGCTGGACTCTGGAGTTCTACCAGCTTTTTTGATCAAACGGCTTCCTCAGCAACTAACTCACGATCATCTGTGTTACCACAGCCCCATTGGTGAGTGAGGCTACATGAACAGGGGCCTCATAGACATTCTCTTTTGGAAGACAGCACATGCTCCTTGTCATTCTAGCATCAGTCTGGTTCTTAGGACATTCTTGGGAGCCGAGATATCAGTGGAATTGGGACATTTCAGGTTTGGGAATTAAATATGGGAAAGCTCTCTGAGTGCCTAAGGGGTGAGATAGAGTCTCAGCTGCAGGGTGGAATTAGTAAGGTGTAGTGATCAGCGAGAAGGGCTCCCTGGGCTATATTTAACATGGCAAATCTCTTAAGAAGTTGACTGTTACCAAGACACCACCTGGCTCAATCCTGACATGTGGTTAGGCAGCTTTGCCAAGTCCTAACTGCAGAAATCTCGTCTTCCTGCTCCCCCCCAGTTTGGATCCTGCCTCCCCCACAGGCACGATTGGAGGCTCTCTGCTTTGCCAAGACCTCCCTGCAGCTTGCACAGCAGCATGGAGTACCCAGGGTCCCTCCTTCTATGTTGTGTCTTCTCCCTTCATCATCTGTTCTCATTCCTTTGCCTTCCTCCTTTCTGTTCTGGAAAGGGCATAGGAGTAGTTGAGGGTGGTGACTGTCATCTTGCTCCCATGCTGTTAGCACTAAGTGTGTGACCTGGTGCAAATCTCTCCACCTCTCAGCTTTCCTTATCTAAGAAAAATGTGGATGGTGCCAGAGGAGCAGTGACACTGGTAATAGCACCTATGTAGCAAGTGCCTTCTCTGAGGCAGGCTGTTGGTCATGTAGATGCTTCACAACAGCCCTGCTATGTAGGTGTCTGTGCCGGGGTCCCAGGACCACCCCACATTCAGAGGCACTCTAGGACTCATGGGAGTCAGCATGTAGTTGTCCTCACAGCTAAGATTTATTATTGATGTAGTGAGGATACATAGCTGGATTCTAAGGGAGAAAGACACAGGTGAAATCTGGAGGAATTCATGTACAGGTTTCCTTGCGCTCCCTTCCTTCCATGGGGGTGGGGTCACATAGAGCACGTTCCCCCTCAGCAACAAAATGCAGCAATATGAGTGTAATGTTTCTGCCTGGGGGTGCCTCTTTGAGAGTCATGTAAGTAGTCTTTGCCTGGCACCTCCCAAATTTCTGGACTCCTAGAAGGAAAGCAGGTATTTAGCATAGACCATATTGTTTATACAAACAGTCAAGGCACAGTTAATCACCTTTATCATTTAGGGAATGGTGAGAACACTCCCAAAAGCCGAGTTTCTGGACTCCGGGCCTTTCTAAGACTAGAGACTCAGGTCTGCAGTGGTAACACTTTCCAGCACAGGGTCATGCTTGTTTCATGGGTGAGGTAGTAGGGGCCTGAGTCACAGGCTGGGATTGGAACCAAGGCCTGATCCCCAAGCCCATTGCCTGGTGCCTACTGCCTCTTGAATGCAAACTGTCTTTTGCTTATATTCTCTCTTCCCTTTCTGGGGACAGTCAGAACTTTGCTCAAGCCAGTCAGTAGGCCCTCTGCCCAGAAGTGGATGTCAGGCTTCATCTCACACCCCAGAAATGTCCCAGCAAATGTGGAAGAGGTTTTCTCACAGGGCTTATGACTTGCTTCTTGCTCTTCGGGCAACCCTGCCCCGCCACCAGGCCTGAGATCCTGAAGCACGAAATGAAAGTCTTCTTCGTGAAGTACAATGACCCCATTTATGTGAAGCTAGAGAAGCTGGACATCATGATCCGCCTGGCCTCCCAGGCCAACATCGCCCAGGTCAGCAGAGGGTAGTGGCTGGGGGCATGGGCTTTGGTGTTGGACAACAGCACTGCCAATGAGCTGTGATCTTTGGGAAGGCTGCCTGGTCTCACTCTTGACAGTTCATCCATGAACAGTGCTTAGCACAGAGCATGGAGCTCTGTAAGCAAGCATGTAACAAATGTTAAGTAATAAAGAATTTTTTTCCCTGTTATTACTTATCCATCCATTGAAAAGTGGTAGTTAGGTGGATATGTTAGCTAGACAACTTAAACAAGGGCTGTCCAGCCCTACCAATTAGTTCTTCCCTGCTTTTCTCTTGGGACACCTGATAGCTTCCTCCCTCAGGCTTTCCATCTCCAGCAAGATGCAGAATCTCATTCTTCTAGGGGTCTGTGCATACCCATTGCCCAGGGGTGTTCCAGGTGATTGCCCCACTAGATCCCCTCCAACCCCATCTTCTCTATTTGGGCTACAGGTCTTGGCAGAGCTTAAAGAGTACGCGACAGAGGTGGATGTAGACTTTGTACGGAAGGCAGTGCGAGCCATTGGCCGCTGCGCCATCAAGGTGGAGGTAAGGCTCTGGGACTCTGTCCTCAGCTGGGGGAGGGGAGAGGAAGGTAGCTGAAACCAGGAAACCAGTCTGATTCTAGCAGAATCTGCCAGCTACTTGTGGTCCAAGGTCTGAGGATCACTGCTGGAGTCCCCATTGTGCAGATTTGGTTGGGCTTATTCTCACTCTGAAATTTCCTTTAGGTCTTTGAGTTTTCCAAATAAAATGAACCCATGATAATCATGGATTCTCCTGCCTCATTAGCTAAGAGGATGGGGCAGCCCCAGCTGGTGGTGGTCCTGGTAGACTCAACTTTCACATTATAGAGCTTTGGGTCAGGGGCTGTGCCTGTCAAAGGTTCTGGCAAGGGTCATGATTCAGCCAGCACCTTTCTCCAAGCTCCTAAGTGCTCTACAGACCCCCGTGCCCTGACATTTCATCCGTCCCATTCTCTACATATGGAGATGTTTCTTAACCACTGAGCTGACTTTCCTTAAATGGGTCTACTGGAGGCTAGGGGATCCTGGGACAGCTGGTCACCCCAACCCCTTATGGCATTTTCCCCTTGGCACCTGTGATGACATCTTGAGAAGTCTCTCCCATAAGGCCATTAGCACAGCATATTGGAATGGGGAGGGGGATGTCCAGACAGCTTTTCTAAGCATTTTTGGTCACAGGAGACCATTTTAGGAAACAAGTAGAAACGAGGTGAAGTCAGGCTGGAGTATGGTCATTCTGTCCTCAGGACTTGGCCTGGAGTTGCTCCAAGGACTCTCCCCACTCTCAGAAGCTCTACTGGCCTTCTCCTCAGTCTAATTCTATCTCCCTATGTCCCTGCCGTCCCGAAGCCTTCAGTTTGTACTCATTCTTTCACCTGTTATCTGGGGTCAGTGTTCTGTTCTCCCACTGTGACAAGGAAGGTGGGCAAGGCGTGATTGAGCCCTTGGCCAAGGCATGGTTATTAGAACTTCTATTGGAAATGGGTGCAGGGGCCTTACTCACACTCTCCTCTTCCCACACAGCAATCTGCGGAGCGCTGTGTGAGCACGCTGCTTGATCTCATCCAGACCAAGGTGAACTATGTGGTCCAGGAAGCCATTGTGGTCATTAAGGACATCTTCCGCAAGTACCCCAACAAGTACGTGCCCATCCCTCCCAGTGAGGCTGATGTGACTGCTGGGAAAAGAGGAGCCTCTCTCTCCCCTCTCCTTACTTCTCAGCCACAAACAGCGTTCTCAAAAGAAACCCTTGGTTTTTTATTTCTCCCAAGCTGCCCCTTCTCTGCTCTCCAGACCAAAATAAGAACTAAAATGTAACAGATAAAACTCAAATCCCTTTACTCACCACCCTCTTGAGGTCTTGTGGGACATTTGCTTGTCTCTCTTGGCCCCTGCTGGGCCACCCCTGAGTTACCCTGGCTCCTTCAGTGCTCATTGCTGGCTGTGTGCTGGTCTCCAGGTATGAGAGCGTGATTGCCACACTGTGTGAGAACCTGGACTCCCTGGATGAGCCTGAGGCCCGGGCTGCCATGATCTGGATTGTGGGCGAGTATGCTGAGAGGATTGACAATGCAGATGAGCTGCTGGAGAGCTTTCTCGAGGGCTTCCATGATGAGAGCACCCAGGTGAGCCTTCAAAGCAGGCCAACTTAAGCCAGGGTGTGGGTCATAACTGGCAGCAGCACTACTACAGTCCATCCTGCTCTGAAACCCTCCCCTCAGCCAGCAGGCCTCGGGTTCCTGCCCCTGCTAATATGCATTGATGGTGTGGACAGACAGATAAGTGCTATGTGGGTGACAGGTGTGGCCTCTTTTTCTCCCACACTGCAGTACCTGAGGGGAATGTGTGAGAATGGTCTGTGATTCTGTGCACTGAAAGCAGGCAAAACTTTCTGGTTTTGTTTTCGTATTTCTCTTTGGATAGTTAATACATTGATTTGGTTCAAAATTGAAAAGGTACAAAAGAATATATAAAGTGAAAATTCTCTTTCCTACCACTTTCCTGACCACCAGTTCTCCCAGAGATCGCTAATGTTATTTATTGGTTTCTTGGGGATACTTCCAGAGATAGTTTAGGAATATACTAGCAGGCATACACATACCTCTATACATGTAAACATACACATATATGATCAATTATTGTTATTTGTGGTGGTTATGTTCTGTTAGTCACCACAAACACTGAATTAGCAAGCACTAAATCATTGCTCCCAGAAGAAATTATAGAGTTGGGTTCCTATGAGCCTCTGGTTTCAACATTTTTGTCTGCTGGTTAATACATAACCTTGTTTTACTTGTGTTTCTGTTTAAAGACACCTTATTTAATATGCATTGTTGATTCATTCACATTGAAATAAAGGGAATACAATGAAAAGTATTCCCTTTTTTGGGAACTGTCTGGTCATGCATGGGGGCCTTTAAAATATCTGTCTGTAAGCACACAAAAATCTCTGCTCTCCCAACTGAGGCATTGCAACCGGATGGATCAGAGCACAGGCCTTGGAATTGGAGATCTCAGAGTTCAAACCCCTCTTTACACCAGTCTTTCACCTCCCTGAGGCTCAGTTTCTTATTTATAAAATGAGGTTTATAAGACTATCCCTCATCTTGCTGCTGTGAAAGTTGAAAAGTCCTTAACATAAGCCCAGCCCATGATAAGCATTCATTTATGATAGTATTGGTGTTGGTCACAATTGGTTTAAAAGCAACTGGTCCAGGCAGAAAAGGGGACCGACTGTCCTCTGTAGCTGGTAAGTTCCAGGAGTGTGCCCTCCTGCACCCATGGGTGAGGATGCTCAGATGGTGGCATCATGGCTGCCTCTGCCTTTCTGGGGTGGCTTCTCCCTCAGGCAGGCTTCCATAAGTGGGGCCTTTGAGGAGTCAACAGTTCCAGGCTACAGCTTAGAGACTCCTGTAATTACTTACCCCTCAGTAGTTTCAGCAACAGTCCAGGCCCATTCACATTGTCCTGAGCCAATCGCTATGACTCTAGTCCTGTCAGACACACACATCCCTGGACTGCAAAGGGCAGGGAGAAGGACGATTCTTTGAAGGAAAGCCAGCGTTTCTATTACCAGAAGACAGAATAGCTCCTGGGTGAGCAAAAACAACAGATGTTCATCACAAAATAATAGTAATAATTCCCACCAACACCCACTGCCACCTGTCAAGTCCAGCTGCCAGCCTGCCCTGAAGCTGCCTTCAGTTACACCACATGAGCCTCTCTCTTGTCTCTGAGAAGCAAAGCCCTGCCTGGGACGGTCTCTGCTCCTGTAATCAAGTCCCTCCTGGGATTACTGCAGAGGATGTCCTGAGGGGGGTGTTTCTATTCATATATTAGAGTAAATCTTTTGCAGCCTCCACTACAGAGCCAGGATTAGAGAAGTCAGACAAGGGAGAACTGAGCAGGAGACTGGGATGGGGAACTGATTCAAGGCTCCTCCCCTGTTGGGTGTCCTGAAGCGAGTTCAACTTACCAAGCCTGCTTCCTTGTCTCTGGCACAGGGCTCCTGCAAAGCTTACTGGGTAATGTATATAAACTGCCCACTCCATTGCTCAGCAGTGTGGTGGTGGTGTTTTAATTATGACTGGCCTGCTCTCTTTGCCTCCTGTGTTCATGACACAGTTCAAAGCTTTTATAAGAATACTTGTTTAGTATTTTGCAGTTTGGGAACTTATTTTATCTTTTTAAAAAAATTAATTTATTTTTTAGAGAGAGAGGAAGAAAGAGGGAGAGAGAGGGGAACGTCTGTGAGAGAGAGAAACATCAATCGGTTGCCTCCGACACTCACCCTGACTGGGG
The DNA here is from genome assembly GCF_964146895.1 of Miniopterus schreibersii. NCBI lineage: Eukaryota > Metazoa > Chordata > Mammalia > Chiroptera > Miniopteridae > Miniopterus > Miniopterus schreibersii. The sequence continues at coordinate 16,591,371 of NC_138122.1, forward strand.
ATCAAACCCACAACCCGGCTATGTGTCCTGATCAGGAATCAAACCAGCGACCTTTTGGTACACAGTATGATGCTGAACCAACTGAGCCGTACCAGCCAGAGCAGAAACTTATTTTAGATTGTCTGTTTGAGCCCCCTTGCCATAGGCTCCTTGGCCTCTTTAGCCATGGATGGGAAGCTCAGAAATTGTTAGCCAGGGTGGTATGTCAGCCCAGCGTGCATCTGGCCCCTATTTGGATGGCATCATTGTAGGAGGGCTGCTGGTAGAGGAGTTGAGCTTGTGGCCAGAGTTCCTAGGCAGCATAGCACAACAGACAGTGATGAATGATTCTGGGCAACCAGCTGATCTGGGCTAGGAAGAACTTGGTAGAGTCCCTGTGTGGTGGTCATCCTGATATTGATGATGATGATGACAGCTGTTGTGTATTGAACAGAATACACAATAGGTTCTTTACCTTTGTTGTCTTATTGACTCTTCCATTAACCCTGTGAGGTATTATACTCATTGTATAGATGATGAAACACACTCAGAGAAGTTAAATGACTTGTACAGGGTCACTCAACTGAGAAGTGATAGAACCAGAGTTCAACTGAAGTGTGATCTAACTCTAGCTCCAAGACAGCTGCCAGAAATTGCCCTTTTCAGAGCTCACAAGAACCCCCTGAAGTAGGCCATACCTCTCCCTCACTGACAGAGGGTAAATGGCTTTTGCTATACTGTCCAGCCAGGAGCTAGAGCCGGGGCTGGAAGCCAGTCCCTGGGCCACCTCCTGCTTTACAAACAGCCAGCCCACTGCTCCTCTGCCTTTGGCCCACATGTAATCAAATCTCAAGGACTTGGGATCATCTAATCCCAGAAACAGACCACATCCCCTTCACCCTGCCTTCTGCTGTCAACCCACCCTGTGTACCTGGGTAATTAAACCATTTGTTTTTGTAAGTGCCCTCCTGCCAAACAGGCCCAGGATGTGCCGCCAGCCCCATCCCCACCCTCTTGCCCCAGACCTGTCCTTGGCACAGCCCTGGCTCAGGAGCCCTCAGGCTGCCCTCTTGTCCCAGGACTGACAAAGATGAGATGTGGCTAAGGAAGGACGTGTGCAGAGAATTGTTTTTTCGGAGATGTTTTTTTCAATCAGCAAATTTTTCTTTAGTGCCTGCTTTGCATTGGGCACTAGAGTGCACAGTAAGCAGTGATACAACTGTGACAGACATGATCTGCCTGCCCTCAAGGGGCTCTCTTCATGGTATGGCCCGGTGACTGGAAAGCATTTCCAGTACTGTGGGACAGCGCTGGTAAGGGTCTGTAGGAGGCTGCAGAAGCGTGGGGTAGGGGCTAGGGTCAGCATAAGATCCAATGGGGTGAGGAGGTATTGGTCAGTCTGAGGACAGCAGGAGGCAAATTTAGGTGAAGGCAGCAGCCAGGTAAGAGGTGGAGGCTGAGAGAGGGCTGGGCAGGGACAGTTCCCACCCTCTGGTAGAAGCACAACTCCTCAACAACTGACTGGCTCTATGGGCCCTACTGACTTAGTCCACTGGGCTTCACTGGCACCATCTGTTTATTGACAGATGGTCCCTTTAAGAAGCATACCAGCTACATATGTTGCCTTTTTAAGCTGTGAGCTCCTTGAGATACTGTGAGGCCTGGAATTCTGATAGGTTTCTGGGACCCTAGGGCAGGGCAGCATCCCCTGGCCTGCCTAGGGTTGCCAAATAGTACAGTGGCCAGCTTCTTCCTGAGTGGTCTAGGCTACTCAGCACTGTCAGCACCCTCTGCTGACCTTAGTCTGTGTTCTGTGGCCACCCCCAAACCTAGGAAAGCTGGTCTCTGCTTCCAGGGTCTTTAAACCCCCTCTTCCCTCTTCAAGGCCCTCACTTGGTTTCTTACTATCCCCACATGAAGCCCACACTTCTTCCTTGCCATTTCTCTGCCTTCCTGCAGGTCCAACTACAGCTACTGACAGCCATAGTGAAACTCTTTCTGAAGAAGCCAACAGAGACCCAGGAGCTGGTGCAACAGGTCCTCAGCTTGGCCACTCAGGTTGGTGCCCCAGCTTCCCTGCTGTGACTCTCACTCCACAGGGAGCGCTTCTGTCTAAGCAGCCAGACCTGCGTAGTCCTGCCCCTAAGACTGGTACCTTTGTGGGTTTGGCCCCAGAGTAATATATAATCCCTGCTCAGGGAGCTCAGTCACAAACCAATCACGATGGAATGGGGTCAGGTGGTGAAGTTGAGACAGACTGTAAATGAGAGAGGAGAGGGAAATCCAAGAGAACCAGAGTGTTTATATGCATGCAGGGAAGGCAGACTGCCCAAGGAGGGGAGTGGGGAACAGAGATAGGCATGGGTATGGCCTGCTAGGGTGGGCTAGAGTGGAAAATGGGGGGGCAGGGAGCTGGGCCATGTTCGTTTAAACTTCCCCTTCTCCTGACCCAGTTGCTGTGCTGAGTTTCATGAGCTTCTCCTTGCTTCCCCAAGGATTCAGACAACCCAGACCTGCGGGACCGTGGCTACATCTACTGGCGCCTGCTCTCCACGGACCCAGTGGCTGCCAAGGAAGTGGTGTTGGCCGAGAAGCCGCTCATCTCAGAAGAGACAGACCTCATTGAGCCCACACTGCTGGATGAACTCATCTGCTACATCGGCACGCTGGCTTCTGTCTACCATAAGCCACCCAATGCCTTTGTGGAGGGGGGCCGAGGCGTTGTGCACAAGAGCCTGCCGCCCCGCACTGCCTCGTAAGTGAAGTGGGACAGTTGCAGGCTGAGTGTCCCCACCCAGTTTCTCAGTTCAGTAGCTCAGGTGCTCAAGCTATATGTGGTGTCCCCCAGCAAGGCCTGAATCTGAGGAAAATTTTAAATAGCTACCTTTTATTGATACATACCAGGTGTTGACTCATTTGATCCTTGCAATAGATCTGAGAGATATCCCCATTTAACAGGCAAGGACAGTAGGCATAGAGAGTTTGAGTGCCTGGTACAGCATCCCACAGCCAGCAGAGCTGGGCTCAGACCCCATTATGTCTGATTCTAGAGCACTGTTCTCACTTTCCTCCTCTGCCGCTCCAGGTGGTTGGATTGCCATTTTGCCCAGTCATCTGGGGACTGGCATCCAGTCTTCTCTGTAGAGTGGGCTGAGTGGTGGAAATACAGATGGCCCCTCCCTTCACTCATCCCCATGAAGCTGCATCTCTTGGAGAGCTGAAAAATGGATCAGGCAGGGGAGTGGGAAGGAAGAGGAGGCATGTAGAGGAGCCCCTATGGGATAGTGAGGAGACCCAGTGCCTATCCTGGGAGAGGAGACTGGGGACTGACCTCCCTGAGACAATCTGCCCCCACCCTTCTGATCCTCTCCCTCCTGTGTCCTTGAAGGAGCGAGAGCACGGAAAGCCCTGAGACAGCCCCTGCTGGAGCACCCTCTGGTGAGCAGCCAGATGTCATTCCTGCCCAAGGTGACCTACTGGGTGACCTCCTCAACCTGGACCTTGGCCCCCCGGTGAGCGGTCCACCCCTGGCCACCTCCTCAGTGCAAATGGGATCTGTGGACCTTCTTGGTGGCGGCCTTGACAGCCTGGTATGTCCTGGGAACCCCTCTAGATGCCATTGATAATGATCTCCAGAGGAGCAATCATTGAATGCCCTCTCTGTGCTGGGCACCTATGCCTGTGAAGGTGATCATGTAGCTGCCTACTTATAGGTGAGAAAACTGAGACTTAAAGAGGTCAGGAGACTTTCCCTCCAAGAGAGCACAGCTGCTAAATGACAGACACAGTACTTAGCCCCTTGTTGGGCCACTGTGCCCCAAGAGACCTGGGGCAATGTAGGGCCAGTCCTAGTCCCTTCTCCCGAGTCTGACCTTGCAGGTACCTTGGCCCTATAAAGCTGGAGGAGCCAGATCTTAGAGGTCAAGGATAGTTCTCCTCCCCTGTAGAAAGATAGTGGTGAGACTGTCCTGGGTATCTCCCTAGAACTTCTTCAGGCAGCTGGTAGAGCCAGGTAGAGGGGGGAGAGCAGAGCCCATGCCACTTAGCCATGCCCAGCTCAGGTCCCCAAGGCTGTGGCACAGGGTGCGGGTGGGGGATAAGACCAAGGGACTAGTGCTCATCATAGAAACTGTGTAGGCCCCTCCTAGGCCTGGCACATCCTTGTACCAGACTCATCTCGGATGGGGCAGCAGTAACTAATCTTTTCTCTCTTTCCCTCTTTCTACCCCCCACCCCCAATCTTGTCTCTCTCTGTGTCTTCCTTCCTGGCTTTTCTCTCTGCATGTGGCTGCCTGTTCTCTTCACCCTGCCTGCTTCTGCTTGGAGATGGGGGATGAGTCTGAAGGGGTACGGTTCAACCCTTGCGTCACCAAGCCTTCGTCCCTGCTCCTCCTGAGAGCGCTGGTCTAACATCCTAAGGGTCAGATGATGTCAAAGCAGTCCCTCCCTGCTGAACCCTGGCCTCTGTCCAGTGTCATGGCAGCCTCTGCTTTGACCGCCTGGCGTCCAGCTGCCTCCAGGCCCCCAAATCCATGAATTTCTCATTCTGTCTTCACTACCCTATGACAAAGTTGCCTTGTCATCCTGAGGATCACTGGCCCTCTCTGTCCCCATGGGCCCTCTCTGATATCCTGGAGGGCAAACTTCCATCTCCCTAGCATAGCCTTCTCACAGTAGTGTGCCTCCAGTACCCCTTTTATCTGTGGACTGAGTGTTAGTTTACAAGTGTCCCCAGCTTTCCCAGAGGTCACCCCTAAAGCTCAAGATTTGCAGGGCATAGGAGGGCTCAGCCTCTTTTCTCCACTCACCTCCCTCTTTCTTGTTTCTGCCACTTAGAGTTGATGTAACAGTAGCCTTGTGGGACCCCTTCCTTGCCCGCCCACCCTATTTCCTAGAGCCAGGTGGCTACACTCATCCCCAGCCCCTAATGACCCTGCCTCAGGTGCCTGCCGCTGACCCCTTCCCTTTCTTTTCCAGATCGGGGGCTCCAATTTCGTGACACCACCAGCAGCAGCAGTACCAGCTAACCTAGGTGCACCCATTGGCAGTGGCCTGAGTGACCTCTTCGACCTGACCAGTGGTGTGGGTACCCTGTCAGGATCATATGTGGCCCCCAAAGCAGTAAGTACCATGCCTCCTCTCATGGCAAGAGCAGAGAGAAGTTAGAGACCTATGTGTGGCTCCTTAAATAGCTCATTCTGTGGAATCTACTCAGGCCAACAGATGGGCTCCAGGAACAGCAGTTTGCCAGCACTATGCCAAGGGCAGCTGGGGGCTGTGGGAGCACAGGGAAGAGATGCTGAGTCAAGCATGGGGGTGGGCCAGGGAAGGACACCCCAGAGGGAAACTGGAGCTCAGGCCTGCAGATCAAGTCAGAATTAGCGAGGCAAAAGCGGGGAGAGTGCTCCAGCCTGTAGGAAAGCATGGAGGTGAGGGAGAACCCAGCACCTTCCAGGGAACTAGCAAATGTCCCATCTAGTTGGAGCAGCACTTCTGAGTGCTGTCCAGCCGAATGCCTCTCATTGATAATAGACATAATAAGATGCTACCACTGCATAGAGGAGACAAAAAAGGAAGAAAATAAAATTATATATTTTGATGTCATGAAGGCTTGGGCACACACACCCCAGAAGACCTGATGGAGCTGTCCAATGTTGACAGCAGTGCAAAGTCACTGATGGCCCCAGTTGGGTGCCATGAGTGGTGTGGCCAGTGGTGCTGTTAGTTTCTGAAACGGTGACTGACTTCTAGTAAAGTTCCAACAAAACAAAGGATGAGCTTCCCTTGATTTTCACCAGAGTTCAGTTCTGGCAGTTTTAGGGCATGTTAAAATCATGCAGAACATACTCAAGAGATGCAGGACAATACTCATTGTGGAAATTGTTGTACCCTGACAGCATGTCCAGCATTCCTGACCCCAACCCACTGAATGTAGTGCCTCCCCCACATTGTGCCACCTGAAGATGCCCCACAAATGCCTCCTGTGCTACTAAGGGGCAGTACCTCCCTGAGACTCCTGGCTAGACAGAGATTAAGGAAGGAGGAAGCTGGTGAGGTCAGCCACTCCAGGCTGTAAGGAGTTTCTCTCAATCCTGGTGCAGTGGGAGCCATTGGAAGGTTTTAAACAGATGAAACATGTTTACACTTGAGAGAGATGCTCCTGGCTACAGTGTGGAAGCTAGGTTGGAAGGATAAGGCAGAAACAAGGAGCGCAGTGAGGACATTGGCAGGAGTTGATGTGTGCTGATGGCAGCCTGGACAAGGAAAATACCTTGGGGGATAAAGGCAAGAGGCTGGACTGGAGAGCTTCATAGGAGGTAGGACTGGACAAGGAGGGGGTGATTCTGGCTTGTGCATAGGGTAAAGGAAAGTGTGATTTTCTGAGATGGGAAGGGCAAAAGAAGGAGAGCTGAGTTTGGGGTATGAGAATATGCGGGCTTGGCACTAAGGAATGCACGGTGTCTCTTGCACTAGCATCAAGGAAGCTGCCAGTGGGGACAGACCTGACCTGATTCCCTCATAACACTCAAGTCAGACACTGTGTCTGCCACTTTGTTCCCAGCCAGCGCCCTTCTTTCTCTTCTAAGATCCCCTCCTCAGAGCAGCTGGCCTTCAAAGGTTCAGTGACATCTCCAGCATGAGTAGGGAGCTGTGAGTCAGCACCTGCCCTGGCTTCACCAGGTATGCCAGCTATACCTGCAGCAATGGTGGCTAGAGCCCCCAGGCAGGATCTGGGCCTCAGAGGCCCACAGCAGACAGCACATCTAGTGCTGACAGCTGCACATGTCTGTGCCAAGGACTGCATGAGCATGGCACAGCCCCATCCCATCAATCCTCCCAGCAGCCTTATGGTGCTGTTATTCCCATTTTGCAGTTGAGAAATCTGAGTGCTCTTGCCTAAGGTCACATAGCTGATAAGTGACAGAGACAAACTGAATGCAGGGAGGTGGCACCAAAGTCTCTGCTCCCAACTCCTATGTGATCACATCCCAAAGTGTTTGAGAACCTCCTGAGTGCCTGCCTTAATGTCATGGGTTGTCAGAATAAGTAGAAGTGAAGAGAACATACAGGTAAAAATGTTCAGTTGACTAATTACTACACACATGGGCTCTACTGATGCATGAGACTGACATGTATATGTTAGAAGCCCAATATAAGACACACCCAATATAACAGGTATAAGAGCAGCAAAGACTCCTGCAGCCCTCTAGGCATTGCAGAATGGCCAGGAATATAAAGCCTGGAGCTGGCGCCTAGGGAGTTGTGTGTTCATTTTAACAGATGTTATTACCGCTTTGTCTTAGTGGAAGGCCAGATGGGTGTACCAACAATGAGTTCTGGAAGTGGGAGGTGAGGGGATCACGAGGTTAGGAGGAATCAGGGCAGGCTACCTGGAGGAGGATTCCTCACAACATGGGCTGGACTTTCCCCACTACCATAGTCACAGGAGGTTCTCAGACGTGGGTGTTCTCCTTTCAGAAGAAGTAAGTATGTCATCTACATTTTCCTAACAGCACTGTGACTACCCAGAATTATTGGTCCTGTGTGACTACCTAGAATTGTTTGTCCCCCCTGCCTGTGGGGATAAATATATTCTCCAACCTTCCTGGTCAAGGGGATGAGGCTCTCTGTGTACAAGAACTTGGAATTCCTCAAGCATGTGTACTAGTGGATGGTGACAGTACATTGGCTCCTCTAGTAAACGTTGAGGGTTAGTTCTATGAGGAACTGTGCTAGACTCCATGAATCCACAGTGAGCAAGAGAGATGAAGTCCCCACCCTCAGCAGTCAGGCACGGTGACAGAAAGAGAGCCAGTTCTACAAGAACCTGGGAAAGGCCTGGTGGAGGGGCAGGGCACAGCGAAGTCACCATACTCCAGCCCTCTGAGTTCTGTCTGCACGCCAGGTCAGAGCAGAGAACTAAAGCCATTTGATTCTACCCTCACAGTTTTGTCCAGGGGAAGCAAAGGATGATCAGGGTTAGCAAGTACAATGGAGTGGGGATGGGCCTCAGAAAGCACTCTCCAAACAGAGGGAGCAGCGAGTGTGGGCACTAGAAGAACAGGTGCCAGCTGAGCCTGAGTATGGCAGGGCACCACGCTGTGGCAGCCATGGACAGTGGAAGTCATTGCAGAACTGGAGGGGCTTTGAAGGGTGCCATGATCACATTTGCATTTTAAAAGATGGCTTTAGCTGCTGTGGAAATTGGGAAAAGAGGAATTGGGGCAGCTGCAAGGTGGCTGCCATCTTACCTGGTAAACTCTGATGGCAGCTCAGGCATAGGTGGTGCCGGTAGAGAGGGAAGAAGCTGAGGACTTGGCAGCATATTGGAGGTGATGGCATTGACAGAACTTGGGCTGCATGATGGTGGCATAGGGGTCAGGGTGGGCTGAAAGCTACTGTCCAAATGGCTCTGAGGTTCCTGGTGTTGACCACTCGAGAGATGGTGGGACATTTGCTAACATAGGATGTGTTGGGGAAGCTGTCGAAGGGGCCTGAGCCTTTTGTCCTTGCTGTGAGCCATCTGAGTGAGAATGACAGACCTGAAAAACATTTGTATATCCACAGGATGACGCCAGCAGATGTCCTTCATGGGCAGGGCTTTAATTCAAGCTCTTTGCTCAGCAAACACTCCCTGAATGCCACTAGGGAAGGAGCCTGGGGGCGGGCTTCTCTGAGGAAGCAGCTCTTAAACTGAGACTTGGATGACAAAGGCAGCCGAACAGCAGAGGACCTGCCAGGCAAGGGGTCCTCTTAGGTTCTGTCCTTGGTCAGACCAGTTTCTATAATTAAAGGTCAGCCCTGCCTTCTGTGGGAGAGAACAGGCTGTGACAGCCAGGGAGGCCTAAGGCCCTGGCTGATGCCCAGGATGGCCTTGGGCTCTCGACTCTCCTTGGCTCATCAGGAGGCTGGCAGGGGCCTGCTTGTGTCCTCACTTTCCTCAGCCCTACTTCCTGTGGTCCTTCTTTGACCTCTGAAGATTTGGGTCAGCCTTTGGGCACACCAAGCACCTCCCTACCCAGAGCTGCTCCAGTGGTGGCCGCCCCAAGTGGAAATGGATGATTGTTCTCGTGCCAAGATGCACATGGTCATCATCCCCTGGTGGTAAAGGCAGGTGCAGTCAGTCTGGGAGGCACCTTCAGGGGGAGAGAGGAGAGAGGAGAGACCCTCAAGTAGGCTGTCGAGTTTTGGGGAAATGGCAAACTCCAGCCCCCTCCCCACTGTCTTCCCTGCAGGTCTGGCTCCCGGCCATGAAAGCCAAGGGATTGGAGATCTCGGGCACCTTCACCCGCCAGGTGGGCTCCATCTCCATGGACCTGCAGCTGACCAACAAGGCCCTGCAGGTCATGACCGACTTTGCCATCCAGTTCAACCGCAACAGGTGAGCTCCCCAAGGCCAGCCTGTTGCGAGCCCACTGGTGACTGCCTGTGGGAGCTGAGGGCTGCCAGGGGTCTGGGTCCTTTTTTCTAGTAAAGGTGGGTATTCCTCACCACCATACCTTAGGCCAAAACTCTGATTTCTCCCCCAATATCCTTAATGCGGACTCCAAAGTACCGGGCCAAGGCACAGGATTTCTCCCCTTTTATTGCCTTCCTCCCCTGCCCAAAGAGGTGTTTTACTGACAAAAATCCTAGGAGCCTACCTTTGGTAAGCACCCCACATAACAGGAGCTCAGAGCCTCCTTTCCAGCCCTGATTTGCTCCTAGCTGTAAGAAGCCTGATGGGGAGTAGGCCCACCTGCCAGCCTCCCCCATGCCACCAATAATTAAACTGTCAGACAGGGCCTATGGGAGTGGTGACTGCTTCAGGCTCCCCATCCCCACCGGGTCACCTGCACTGGGGGGTCAGTGGGGAAGGTCTCCTGTCTGGCACCATTGGGGTCTTCATGGACCAGGCTAGCTAGGCCCAAGCTCTCTGGGGAACCCAAGCAGCCTCTCCTGATGATTCTTCTTCCTGAGCGGCTCTAGTGATGAGCAAACTGAGCCTCTAAGAAGTTGACTGAAGGGGCTGCTTCCTCAGGAAGAGCCTGCAGGCCATTGGGTCCCAACCCTCTGTCAGACTAGAGAGGGTGGCACTGCTTTACCACTTACCCTCACATGACCCTAGAGGCCATAGAAACACTCTAGGCTCCAAGGGGTGGTCCCAGTGATCACTCATACCAAACTTACTGTGTGTTGAGAACTTCCTAGGTTCTAAGCCCTGTGCCAAGGGCTTTCAGAGTACTGTCTCACTTGAGCCACCTGACAGCCCAATGAGGTCAATGCCATTATTCCTCTTTCAGTAGGTAATGACACCTGGGCTGAAGTTACACAGCAGCAGTAGTAGAGCTCCCAGGAAAGCCTGGAATGCTGGGCCACCACAAGGGCGTGAGGTTCGCCATGTCATCTCCTGCTGTATCTCAGGCAGGCCTGATTGCCATTGTAGATAAGCTCTGGATCTCAGGGTCTAGGCATGGGCCTGCCCCTCCCTGAGCCTCCTTTCTGGAAGCTGGGAGACTATATACCTGTCACTCTTTATGAGGATAGGAGTTGGTATAATATCAAATGCTCAGTTCATGGTCCCTGTCAATACTGTGGTGACACTGCCCCAGAGCCTGTGGTTGAGGTGTCTCTCACACTCATGGAATCTTTTTGATTTGCCCAAGTTCTGCTTTATCAAGAAGCAGGGCTTGTGTGTCACTTGAGATGGTCAGCTCCCTCCTGGGAGATGGGAATTGGCAGCAGTGACTTGGGCAGTCACAGAGTTTTCAGGTTCGAAGAAGCTTATAGACCCCTGGTATTAGATGGAACTCTCTGAAAGACAGGGCAAGGCTATGCTTACCTGGGTCTGCCCAGTGCCTAGCCCAAAGGAGAAAGAGGAGCAGAGATGGGCTTCAGGCCTGCAGCCAGCCTGAGACCCTGTCCTCCTGTCTATATGGCCATTAAGGGGTGGAGCGTGAAGGTCAGGAGTTTCTTTCTGGCTTAGGCCTGGGCCTGGGCCTGGGGTGAGGCCGGCTGGCTGGAGAGGCGTCTTGCCAACCACTGCCCCAGCTCTGGGGCCCGAGGAGCCCACGTGTCAACACCTGTTCCTCCTGCCATCCCTATGGGGACTTCTCTCTCCCCAGCTTTGGTCTGGCCCCCGCCGCCCCCCTCCAGGTCCACGCGCCGCTCAGCCCCAACCAGACTGTGGAGATCTCCCTGCCTCTCAACACGGTGGGCTCAGTCATGAAGATGGAACCTCTGAACAACCTCCAGGTGTGTTCCGGGCAGGACCAAGCATCAGTCTTTACATGTGCACCCACCCCAGGGGAGGAGCCTGGTGGAAAGGTCTGGGGCCTGGCCTGTGTTGGCAAAGTGCTGTGTCTGTGGAATTGTGCTCTTGGTCACAGATCTGCCCAGGAGGCCTAACCCGCAGGGACACATGGGTGTGGCTCCAAGGGAAGGCATGTAAGGGAATCTGCTCATGTATTGGGCATAGGGCGTGGGCCCTTCCTGGGGCCTCAGGTGGAGCCAAGCATCAGGGACTGACTCAGGGCCCCCTGTTCCCAGGTGGCTGTGAAGAACAACATTGACGTCTTCTACTTCAGCACCTTGTACCCACTGCACATCCTCTTTGTGGAGGATGGGAAGATGGGTGAGTCGTGAGGTCACCCTGGGGTCCCTGGAATAGATGGATTGGCTTTGCCCATCCAGAGTCTGTGAATCACCAGCTTCTCTGAAGAACCTGGAGTGATGGGCACACTTCCATGGGAACCCTAGGGTCTCGTCAGGCCAGCTGTGTCCCACCAGGGGGCGTGCCATGCAGGAGTTGTCTCACTCCTTGGTTCTCTAGCTCTGCCATTCAGCCTTGCCTTCAGCCTCTAGACAGTTGTCCCCTGGGCCCACTGAAGCAGGGATCCCATGCCATGCCTCAAACCTGATGCCTATCTCTTGTGCCCTGCGTGGAACCCCTAAGAGGACTCGTCCCAAGGCCCAGAGGACTCACTTCCAGCTCGGCGCTGCATGGAGCACTTTGCCGCCCACCCCCCCCTCCCGATCTCTGTCACCACAGAAGCCCTGTACCGCAGGCTAATGAGCAGGCTGCTCGGGGGCGGAGAGGGGGAAGGCCTATGTGGGTGCTGGGGAAGAGAGAGCTAAGGCTCTGAGGCAGGAAGCCCAGGATCTTTTGGGAGCAGCATGGGTGGCCACCTTCACAGAGCTGAGGGTTTGCTCGGTAAGAAAGTAGCTGCTGTGGTGGAGCTACTGCCTGTCCTCAGCTTCAAGGCAGACCCATTTCCTGCTCAATGTTATTGAGCAGGGCCATGAGTTTATCAGGGTCCCATCTTTTTTCCTCCTTCCTCCCAGACCGGCAGATGTTCCTGGCCACGTGGAAGGACATTCCCAATGAGAACGAAGCCCAGTTCCAGATCAGAGACTGTCCCCTCAATGCGGGTAGGACTCCTGAGCACCCCCCACCCCATCCACACTGCCCCTCACCTGTACCCAGTCCCTCCCCTGTCACTGACAGGGGCCTTCTGACCCCCAGAGGCCGTGAGCAGCAGGCTGCAGAGCAGCAACATCTTCACAGTTGCCAAGAGGAATGTGGAGGGTCAGGACATGCTCTACCAGTCCCTGAAGCTGACCAACGGCATCTGGGTGCTGGCGGAGCTGCGCATCCAGCCAGGCAACCCCAACTTCATGGTGAGGGCCCCCGCTCCCGCCCTGCCAGCCCTGGGGCCTCTCCCTCCCTGTCCCAGGCAACCTCTCTTGCCCCCGCCCCCTCCCAGGCCCGGGGGCAGCTCTAATGGGGGACACTCTAGCCCAACTAGGCTGGAGTCCCTTTGAACCTGTTGTGAGCGAGCATCATAATTCTGTCCCTATAAAGGACCTTAGAAAGCTTTCAACTCAGTTCCATCAAGTTACCCAGGTAAGGCACCAAACTGGGTCTCAGAACAGTGAGTTGGACTAGAAGATTCTGTAAAATTGGGCCCTGTGAGGCAGCGCAGTTGTCCTGCCTGAGTGCCCACCTGGGAGGATGGTGATTCCAAGCAGCTTGTCCTTCCCAGCCTTTGAGTCAGATCCCAGTCAGGACATGGCTTCCATGTAGTGCATGGTTGTCCTGGAGGCCAAGCTGCTGTTCCAGGCCCCAGAAAGCACCAGGCTTTGCTTCTTCCCCTGCACCCCAGTCTCTGGAAGGCATGGCCCTCTAGACACTGCTGCCCAGGCCCCACTGGCGGCGTTGGCTCTGTGGTTGGGTGGAGGCTGCAGCGGTGGCTTCGGTGATGGTAATTTCCGTCTCCCTGTGTTTGGTTGCTGCATGTCCACCTTCCCTGCTGGTGCCCGTGATGCAGGACTTGGAGGTTAGCAGATTGCTTTTCTCTTCCTCTTTCCCCTCCATCCCCCCCAGCCACACCTTGCACACCCCGCCTCCTAGCTTGGCTCCAGTGTACCCCAGCTCTCCTCGCCTCTCACACCCTGCTGCTCCCCAAATACAGGCAGACATGCATGCAGACTGCAGGGAGGAGAGCAAACTGCCCTCTGCTGATACCCCTATGCTTCCCAACCAGGTGGCCCCCATTGAGGAGGTGGTGCCCTCACTTCCCAACACACACGGTGCACACAGAGCCCTTCAGAGGAAAATGGGGCCCCTTGAGGCCACTGCTGCTGATTTCTGAGGCTCCACCTGCATCTCCCCCTTCCTAATTGCACCTTTAGAAGCAGCGATTTTGGCAGAAGGGGTGGTAGCACTTTCTCCTCTACCTGTGCTCTCCAGGCTCATATTGCAGTCAGAGCTGAGGCGAAGTCTTTGATGTGCCTGCTTCCTGTGCAGGAAATCAGGCAGAACCCCCAGTGCCCCCACCATCTCCCAGAGCAGAAACCTGCTCCCTCCCAGCCCCCATACCTCCTCAGGAACCTTAGTCCCGCCATGGGCGAGACAGCTCTGCAAGGGTGGGGGCTGGGCGCTCCCTCATAGCCTCTGGCTGCTGATTCACGCTGCTTGCCATAGGGCTGTGGTGGCTGGGCTGACAGCAGGTGTGTGGGCTGCAAGTATATTTGGTCCACACCCGGCTGGCTGTGGCAGCCGCCCCCTCTCCTTCACCACACATCTGCCCAGCCACGCTGCTGCCACCAGGCCACGTGTGCACACCACACTTCCATCTGGTCTCACCCTGTCTGTCCTCCCCATGTGTTCCTTCCCAGCCTGGTAAGTGACAGCCTTAGAGAGGAGCCCAGGAATGAGTGCAATACTTCTCTCCCCCTGCAGCTGTCCCTGAAGTGTCGAGCACCAGAGGTGTCCCAGCACGTGTACCAGGCCTACGAGACCATCCTCAAGAACTGAGGCCCCAACCAGTGCCCGCCCCAGCCTTCTGCCAGCCCATTGAGGAGCCCCCTGTGGGATGACAGCACCTCCTCCTCCCAGGGGGGCCTGGCAAGGCTCCTAGCCACCCATAGGGCTCCCTGGTCCTGACTGCAGGGTCCGCCTGGGTCCTCAGGGCAGGGCGGCACCCCACCTGGAGTGAAATCTCAGTGTGCTCCCAGGCTCGGAGGCTCCCCTCTTCTGTTGCTGCTGACATTTAGGGTCAGTGAGGAGGAGACCAAAGGAGACAGAGCCAAAGTGGTCACAGAAGCTGGACAGGGAGACCCAGAGTTCTTTCTTTTCCTAGTGCCTGAGGGCAAGTGCAAGGTTCCCTTCTCAGGCTCCCAGCCTGGGAAGCGCCCTGCCCCTCAGTCTCTCTTGGGTTGTTGTTAGCAGCCCTTCCCTACTGCCTACTCTAGTGGGATGGGCCCTGCTAGGCTGTCCTGGTGTGCGTGGAGGGTCCTCTTGGTTCCAGGAGAAGCTGCTCTGTCAGGGGTTCCCAGGACCTGCACCCCCACACCCTCTCTCCCTGCATTCACCCAGAGTGGGGCCCAGCGGTCATGTCAGTCAGGCCACAGCCTCCCAAGAGCTGACCTGCATGGGGAAGACCAGGCAGAAGCTCCTAGAGCCCTGCCCAGGCTCCTGCTCCCCTGGCGTATGCTCCCCCCCCCCCCACTTGCTCCCTCTCTTGCCCGTGAGGATGGTCACTGCCTATGATACATTCCTTGGTGTCCCCTGAGCTCCCAGAACAAAGGGGGGCTGAAGTATGGGGAACACAGGCAAGCAGGGTGCCTCCTGCCCAGGGTTTCTTTGGGGTTTCTCCTTAGTGTCTGCTACCATCCTCCTGGCCTCCCAAGTGTCAGTTGTGTCTGACAGAGCATTAGGTTTTCCTGTTACTGCTGTTTAATAATAAAGAGTCTGCTTTTGGCAATCATGGACATTTTTTCCCTTTCCACCAAATGTCAGAATTGAAAACTGCCTCCAAATGGTTGAGGATGGTTTTCTGAGCCCTGCAGTAACTATATCTAATATATATAAATAGAGGCTATTTATTATATGTTTACTCTTATTTTCAAAAAGAGAAAGTGAATAAAAATGATGACATCAAGCATGTCCCTGGCCAGTGTGTCAGGTCCTGCCTGAGGATCTTCTGATCAGGGTCCAGAATCCCTGGAGTCCAGGGTCAGGCACTCCAGCTATGTGCCTGGCTCCTCCCCTAGCACTCAGGACAGTACATTTCCCTTCACCCTGTTCTTAAATACTGGCTTCTGAGGCCTACTGGTCTCCCTGGCACCTCTCCCACCCTTGATTCCCACTCTACTTGAGCAGACACCGTCTGGCCTTTTGATGTTGGCCAAGAGGGCTGACATCCGTTTTGGTTTTCCTCAGCTTCCCACCACCAGGGCAGCTCCTGGGAGCCGCTTCAGGAGACAGCTCTGGCAGGCAGGCTGCACACCAGGCCTGTCTGGGCATGCTGTTCCCCACCTTGCAACTACAGCTGGCTGAGTGTAGGTACTAAGCTGCCACCAAGGACTCCCCATGTGGCCTTAGCCCTGGCATTGTCCTGGCTTTCAAGGGAGGGCATCCAGACCCTGGGCAGGGCTTTGACAGCAGAGCTGCCCATAGGTTCTCAGTACCTCGTGGCTGGTCGGCCTTCAGCCTGCTTCTGAGGGAACAGCAGCCTGGGTGCCCTTGCCTGTTTCAGCCTCAGCTACTCCCTGCACCCTGCCCTCCTCTGCCCCACCTCTGACCCCTGGATATTGCCATGCTGTCCTCCCTAGGCCCTTGATTGCACAACCCTAGCTCCCACTGCACCTGAAAGTCTCCAGGCTCAGAAGGCCCTGCACAAGCAGCTGTAGTCCCCTCTGGCTGTGGACTAGAGCAGGGTTTTGAGCCCTGGAGGGGAGAAAGAGAGACTCATCCTGGCCTGCTGTGTGGCCTGCTGCCCCTGATGCATTGGGGACCCCAATTTCCACTCAAACACCCTGTGAGTTCACTGCTGGCTCAGCCATCCAGGGACCTCACAGAGCTTTCTGTTCTCACCCCTCCTACACTGAGGTCAGAAGAGTTGAAGTGTAGGATAGCTGTCCTCAGTGGGGAATGATAGGTGACTTGAGACCCAGGACTAAGCACATGGGGTGAGGAGGAAAGTTGATGAGAAAAGCTGGCCTGGTTGGACAGAAGACCTTGGACTTTACTGGACATCTTGGATTTGCCCTCCTAATTCAAGCTGTGGCCAAGCCTAGGGCAGTTGTGAGCAGGACCTTGCCATGATCTTGCCCTCTCCCACCCACACAGCACCTGGCATGATTGGACCCAGCAGTCTTTATATACAAAGGGAGAAACTGAGGCAGATAGCATTCTCACTCCCAGTTTCCCAGGTCTGGGCTTTACCACATCACTACATCAGGAAAACATGCACCCAGGGCCATCATCATAGGCTCAGGGAATATACAACCTGTGCCTTCAGCTTCCTGTCCCTCCCTCCGTCACCTCAGTGAGAACCCATCACTGGCCTCCCTCCTCTCGTGGCACTCGCTGGTCCTGATATACTGAGCCTCCCCACTTTCAGGCCCTGGCACCTCTCAGGGACCTTGGCATCCTGCAGAAGATTCTCCAGCATCTTGCGCCTTCCCAGGCAGTTGGGGAATTCAACAGCCCCTGTGTGCCAACCACTTACTAAGGCCTGTGGCGTGACCTCCCTCATTTTACATTTTTTAATTTTTCACTAGTGGTTTGCTGTTTTTGTTATTTTATGGAGTGATCCTGGACCATGGTAAGATCAGCCACACAGAGGATTGAGGTCTCCCTCCCACTCTCCCCTAGTTCTTAGTCTCCCCCCCCCCCCGAAGTAAATTTCACTGCTAGATTTTGGGTTTCTCCCAGGAATTTTCTGTGCATAGATGTAAGCAAATCCATGGAGATACTTACTGAACAAGCAGTCACACTCTAGACACTACCAGCACTGCTTTTCTTACCTATCTGTACAAATGGACCCACTTCAGTATTCCTTGTGTGGACGGGCTGCCATTAGCCAGTGCCAGCTGATGGCATTCAGGCTGTTTCCATCTGCTGCCAGTCCAAGCAGCGGTGCAGTGAATATCTTCCCACATTCATCCTTGTTCGAGTGCACCCATGTCGCTGTAGGATCTAGCCCTGGAATTGCTGGACCAGGGGGTGTAAGCATTTCACATATTTTAGTTCTCATTTTGAAAAGGTAATGCATTCACATGGTTCAAAACCTTAAAAGATAGTGAAAATTTCTCATTTCCCCCCAAAGAAACCAATGTTACCTTCCAAAGAGACTCAGTGATATCTCATATGGTTTTTCCCCTTTTAATTCACAAATGGTAGCATGGAATACACCCCATTCTGCACCTTGTATCTTGGAGACGTTTCCATTATCAGTCCATCACAGAGTCCTAATGCCTTTTTATAACAGCTCCATGGTTTTCCAGTGAATGGAGGTACCATCATGAGCCAGTGCCCCCGAGGTGTCCATTAAGTTGTGTCTACACTGTTGCTAGTGATACTGCAAAAACTATTCACTTTCATACTTCAATAAGTTCCTGAGATGCATATTGCTGGGTCAGAGATAGTCTCATTTGTAATTTTGATACCTAAAAATTCTCCCACTTACATTCCCACCAGCCAGGAATGAGATGCCTGTTCCCCTGTGGCCTCACAAACTCAGCGTATTGATATGTGCCAAACTGACAGTGAAAAATTGTACCTTACTGTGTTTTAAGCATACCTCTGTTCACGTATTTTAAATTATTACTTTAGAGAGAGAAAGGAGAGAGAGAGAAACATGGATTTGTCGTTCCACTTATTTATGCATTCATTGGTTGATTCTTTTATGTGCCCTAGCTGGGGATCGAACCTGCAATACTTGGTATATTGGGACGATGTTCTAACCAACTGAGCTACCCGGCCAGGGCTTGTTCATGTGTTTTTGAACCATTTATATATTTTTTTTTGTGAGCTGTTTCCATATTTTTTCTCATTTTTTTCTCTCTTTTTTAAAGAATATGTTTTTGATTTTTTTAGAGAAAGGAAGGGAGGGGGGAGAGAGAGAAACAGCTATGAGAGAGAAATATCGATTGGCTGCCTCCTGCACACCTGCTAGTGAGGATCAAGCCTGCAACCCGGGCATGTGCCTTGACCGGGAATCAAATCAGCAACCTCTCCACGCATGGGACAGCGCTCAACCAACCGAGTCACACCTGCCAGGCTTGCTCCTTTTTCTATGATTGTCCTTTTCTTCCTGCTTTGTCATTATTTCTCCCTATTTTGTTACTGTTTTTTACTTTTGCTGAAATTGTTTCTCTATGTAGCCCTCTTTTAATTTCTTCTTTCTAGTACTTACCTGATCTTCGTTTTTGCATTTTGATACTATTCCATGTGGGCTTTATGTTAGGGACAAGGGAGGGATCCAACTTCCTCTTTTCCCAGATGGTTACCCAGTTGTCTTCACACCATTTACTGAATAATTCATCTTTCCCCCACAGATTTGAAATGTCATCTTATCATATACTAAATTTCCACATATATATGAGTGCTTTTGTGGATTCTGCTCTGTACCAGAGAATCTGCCTATCCATGGGCCGCTGCATTTTTATCTTTATATTTTCATAATTGATGTTATCCTCTTATTTGCCCTCTTTGTTCCATTTGAACTTTAGAACTAGTTTGTCTTTTTGGTTGTCATTAATCCTCACCCAAGGATATTTTTTCCATTGATTTTTTTAGAAAGGGGAAAGTAGAAGGGAGGGAGGGAGGGGAAGAGAAAGAAAAAAAGAGAGAAGAGGGGAAAGAGAGAAACATCAGTGTGAGAGAGACACATTGACTGGTTGCCCCTGCATGCCCCCGACCAGGGCCGGGGATCGAACCTGCAACCCTGTTTGTCTTTTAAAATTTGATGGTATTATTTTTATTTGGATCACATCAAATGTTTATATTAACTGATAGAGAATTGACATACTTATAATGATGTCAATAATAACTTTATATCTAAACACGGGAGTAGATGCCTTTCCATTGGTTCATGCTTTCTTTGATGTCTCTTTATAAGTTTTATTCATTGAAAGTTCCTGCGTGCATATTTATTCTTTTAAAAAATGTTTTTATTGATTTCAGAGAGAGGAAGGGAGAGGGAGAGATAGAAACATCAATGTTGAGAGTCATTGATCAGCTGCCTCCTGCACACCCCCTACTGGGGATTGAGCCCGCAACCTGGGCATGTGCCCTGACTGGGAACTGAACCGTGACTTCCTGGTTCATAGTTCGGCAAGGCTGCATATTTATTCTTTAAAAAAAATTTTATTGCCCAGCCGGCGTGGCTCAGCAGTTGAACATCAACCTATCCCATTTCAATTCAATTTCTGGTCAGGGTACATGGCCAGGTTGTGAGCTCAATCCCCAGTAGGGGATGTGTAGAAGGCAGCCAATCAGTGACTCTCATCATTGATGTTTCTATCTCTCTCCCTCTCCCTTCCTCTCTCTGAAATCAATAAAGACATATTAAAATATTTTTTTATTAAAGTGTAGTTGGCATACAATATTATCTTAGTTTCAGGTGTATAACATAGTGATTCAGCATTTATCTGATACCTTACGATGTGATCAGCACACTAAGCCTAGTAACCACAAAGTTATCACAATATTATTGACTATACTGATTTATTCTTGCATAGACTCGAGTGTTGTCTATTTTTTGCTTCTTTTTATAAATGGACCCTTTTTCATTCTTTTCCATATATAAAATATTTGTGACCTAAATCTATATTTATAAATATATAATATATAAATATAGGAATAATATATATTTTGAATGTAAAATAACGCAAATTATATAATACATAATTTCTGAACAAAACTATCGATTTTCTTCATATTTCACTAGTTTTCCCACTCACGTTCTCATCTGTTCCTGGATCCCACATTCCATGTGGTTGTCATGTCTCCTGAGTGTCCTCTGGTCTGACAGTTTCTCAGACTTGCTTTGTTTGTTTTAAATATGTTTTTATTGATTTTTTTTTTTTTTTTTTTAGAGAGGAAGAGAGAGGGAGAGAGAGACATCCATGTGAGAGAGAAACATTGATCGTTTGCCTCCCGTACGCCCCTTGACTGGGGATCGAACCTGCAACCTGGGGATGTGCCCTGACCCGGAATCAAACTGGCAACCTTTCTGTGCATGGGCTGATGGTCAACCAACTGAGCCGCACCAGCCAGGGCGACTTTCTTCATTTTTCATGACCTTAATAATGTTGAGGAGTACTGGTCAGGTATTTTGTAGACTAACCCTCCATTAGGTTTGTCTGATGTTTTTCTCAGGGTGAGACTGGGTTTATGAGTTTTTAAGACCAAAGTGGTGCCCTTCTCATCATATCACCTTAGGGGTACATGCCATCAACATGATTTGTCACTGTCACGTTAGCCTGGATCATTTGGCTAAGGTGGTGGTTGCAGCTTCCTCTACTGTGAAGTTACTTTCTCCCCCCCCCACCTCCCCCCCCACCCCCACCCCCCGTCTGTACTCTGCTCGTTGGAAGCAAGTCACTAAGTGCAGCCTACACTCAGGAAAGCGCGGGGGCAGGGAGTAGCATAAATTATTTGGAATTCCTTTGAAGGGAAGATTTGTTTCTTCTCCCATACTTGTTTATCAAATCATTTATATTAGTTTAGAGTCATAAATATGTATTTTGTAATTTGGGTTTAATCCAAAACCACATTATTTTGTTGCTTAAATTGTTCTAGCTTGGCCCTAGCCGGTTTGGCTCAATGGTTAGAGTGCTGACCCATGGACTGAAGGGTCCCGGGTTCGATTCCAACCTAGGGCATGTACCTCAGTTGAAGGCTCCATCCCAGCCCTGGTTGGGGTGCGTGCGGGAGGCAACCAATTGATGTATCTCTCTCACATCAATGTTTCTCTCTCTCTTCCCCTTCCACTCTCTCTCTGAAAAGTGATGGAAAAAAATATCCTCAGGTGAGGATTAAAAAAACAGAAACTGTTCCAGCTTCGGCCATCGGGAGCCCTTTCAGGTAGTCTCTGTTCCTTTAACATGCCACCATCCTTTTGTTCCTTCTGCAACTTCCTTACTTTCTGGCACTATGAGATGCTCCAGGCTCATCTTGCATTTGTACTGCCCCAAACCTAGAATCAGCCACTTGTCCAAGGAGTCTGGCTCATTTATTAGTGAGTGGAATTAGAAATCAAGGTCTGGGTAGCAGGTCTTGTTGCTCCTGGAATGGCACTTCCAGGCCCTCTCAGCTGACAGGCCAGGCAATGTCTGAGTGTATCCTTACCCAAGCATACAGACTTACACTTCCACTACGTTCTGTGACTAGTAATCAGTTGCATATAAATATAAAATTGTTTTATATGTACAAATTTTGCCCCAGCCTTACTAAGTTGTCTTGTTTTTCTCTTTGTATTACCTCGTTTCATCCCACAACAACTCTATGAAGTTAAGACCATTGTTATCCCCTTTATAGAGAAGAAATCTAAGGCTCAGAGAGTTTAAGTAACTTGCACAGATGATAACACCCTGGGAGGAGCTTTCAAACTTGGGAGGTCTCACCTCAGAGGCCTGGAAGCCCTGTCTGTACTGCTTCCTTGTGTCCTGATGGCTGTAAGACCCTGCTGGCCTTCACGAGGCTGACCAGCTATACTCAATGGGCAGCAGCAGCATTATGATGGTGACCAAGGACCCACTATGTGCCACACATCTGTGTAGTAAGGGTACCACCCCCCCCATTCAGGGCCCAGGGAGGTAAGTTACTGCTGGGACAAGTGGCATGGAGCTGTCATTCATGGTCAGGAGAGACCATAATTAATGGTTAGTGAAGTGGCCCAGATGGCTGTGAAGTGGCCTAATCCTCTGAGGCCCAGAGGATTCCAGAGCAAATGCCCCTGGGAGCTGGATGCAGTCAGGGAAGGGCTAGAATTAGGCCAGTTAGGAAGAAGCTGTGTGGCAAAGGCCAGGCAGTGAAGTGGGGGTGGCTGCCTTTGGGTGATTGTCAGCAATGAACTAGGGGATGCAGAATTCCCCACCTGGTGCCTGCCCTGGCTAGGCCCTGTCAACCGCCTCCCAGCCCACCCTACTTTCTGTGGCTAATCCTCCAGGGCTCAGCTTAGGTGTGTCATCAGGCCCTTCCTGAACCCCCCCCCTCAGCCAGGTTGGTGCATTCCCTGGGTCCCATCAGCCCCCTAGGCCTGAACCAGCCCAGTGCTCCTGTTTCTATCTGTGTGTGCCTGGCTGCATGTCTGTCTCCCTCACAAGCCACAGACGGAAGACCGTGTGCCCAGCACCAGGTCTCGAGTGCTGAAGGAGCACATGCACAGGTGCTTGGTGGGTGCTCCCTGGAACACCCTTCCCGCATGGGGTGGTGCCACAGCAGATAGCAGCCTGGCTGCCTCTCCTTAGGGAAGGCGGGAGCAGACCAATGAGAGAAATTTTGAAATGTACATCCCAGGCAGACAGGCAGTCCAAGGTCTCTGGTTTGCTAGTCTTTGGGAAGCCTGTAACCAGCTGTTCACTCCTGTCACAGCTCAGCTCAGCCCCCACGGCGAGACGAGCTTCCTCAAAGTCCCTCCTGACAAGACCACAGATGACCTGCTTCTGAAGCCCCCCTAGCTCCTGGGCCCAGACAAAATTGGGCTTCTCAGAAAATCAGGCTCAGTGGCCCAAGGTCCTGGGTTCCAGTGCCTGTGCTGCCACTTTCCTGCTGGACAATGTTGGGCAAATCATTGCACCCCTCTGAGCCTCAATGAGCACGCAGCTGTGGGTCAGGGCTTTGCACATCACAGGTCCTTCATAAATAGGAACTGCTGATGTAAGAGTTTCCTAGGGAATATGTCACCCCTGCAGAGTCTATAGGACTTCACGGGAACTTTAGGACATTTCCTTGGTTCAGAGTGTCCTCCATCATTCCAAAACCATGAACTGAGAAACTATACTGGGACCTACAGATGCTGCCCCTTTTTCCCCAGCCCTGTTGATGGTTCCTGAAGAAGTCCTGAGCCCTGCCCAAGAAAGCACTCGGTCGGAAAGTGAAGTAACACAGGTTTTCCAGGACTCCCAGAGCTGACTCCCAAGGGTAGGCAGGAGCAAGAAGAAAGGGTGATCCAAGCAGGGGAGCGGGCCCCACTGAGGGCCTTAAGGAAGACCAGCCCTATGTCCACTCCACACCCTGCTGAGTGCCAAAAGGGAAGGGGGACTTAATTTACTCCCCGCCTTGTTCCCCAAAGGAAATGAGATGGTTCACAAAACCCAGAAGCCTGAAAAGTTAGAGTGAGAGGAAAAATTGGGTGAAGGGGAAAATCGTCACAAGAAAGGAACATGAAGCCAGGAGTCCCCATTCACTGAACTTGAAGACCTGGGACAACTGCCCAAGGCAGCCACAAGTCTGGCTCTGAGCTCCCTAGTGGCTGAGGAGAAGAGTGAAAACAGACCCAGGTCCCTCATCCAACATGGGTCCAACATGGGAGGAGGAAAACACACCCATGCTCCGAAGAAACAGCCTCTGGTTTCGATCATCTGCTCCCCGGAGGGTGTAACCCTCCAAAGGACAGGGTTTAGCTCCTCCTCCTTCCTCCACTTTTCCCAACCTGAGGTGTGCACATTTGTATTCATAAAGCTCCTGGATCCCATGTGTTCTAGAACCTTCTCTCCTAAGGTAGGACTCCCCCCCCCCCCCCCTTTTTAAAATTCATCTCAGCATCCTGGCAAGCAGTAAGTGAAACCCTTGGTCAGCGCAGAAACAGAAAAGCCTGTGCTTTTCACAGAGTCCCTGGGCATCTGGTCAGAGATGTGGGAGCCCCCTCTGTAGGGAGGAGGCAGGCAGAGGTAGAGGAGAGGAGAGCTGGGCAAACCCAGCCTTTCCAAGCCTGAAGGGGAAGGAACTTCTCACCAGCTCCAGGCAGGGAGGATTTGGGCTTTGAGGGAGCTACAGGTGGAGATTCAGGCAGAAAACTTGGCCTTACCAGTGTCGGGAGGTGGTGGCAACCAATTTCTGAATCTTTCAGCCTTGCTTGGACAGGGATTTGGGGCTGAGCTGCTGTGACCTGGTGTGTGCTGGCTCAGCACCCTCTGTTCTGCCCTCCCTGATGATTGCCATTTGACATATTGTTTAGCACTGACCATTTACTCAGGTGGGCAGAAGAAGGTGGGAGGGCTCCTCAGAGGAAACCACAAGGCTGGTCAGGGGTCACCCACTGCCCTCCCAACTTTGGAGAGTCTTCTCAAAAGGAGATACCATGTTGAGGCTGTAGATTCAGGGAGCACTTACGTAATAGCTTAGGAAAGAGCCCGGCCCGTAGTAGGTTCTCAAGAATGATGTCCACTTTTGATGGATGCGAAGCCGCGAGCCAGCGCAGTGCGGTGACTCGCCCAAGGTCATACAGCTGGGGCGGGATCCGACCCAGGGCGGCCTGAGTCCAGCGGGCCGGGGTTTGTCTGGAGCCGGCTTCGGGGCGCGGTGTGTGGAGGAGCGGACGCGGATGTGGGCGGGAAGGGCTTCTATTTTGGGGCGGGTGAAAGGAGTGCGGCGCACGGAGGGGGCTGGGTCCCTCCCCGGGTTCGCTGCGCCCCAGTCACCTTCCCGCGACCCTTCCCGGGAGGGGCGTCCGGGGCGAGTAGGGGGAGGTGGGAGGGGCGGCGGGCGGTTACCTCATCAGCTCGCTCGCGCCGCCGGCTGGGGCGGCGACTCCGGGCGCCGGAGCGAGAGAAGGACAGAGGGACCCAGGCGCGAGAGGCAGCACGGTGCCCCGCGCCCGGCTCGGCGGCGGGACCCTCGCGGCCGGGAGGCCGGACCTCGGCGCTCCGCGCTGCCGGCGGCGCATCCAGTCGCTCCGCGGGGCGGAGGCGGTGTCTGCCTGCGGCGCGTCGGGTCTGTTCTCTCGGAGCTTCGGCGCTCGCCGGAGCTGCTCGTGCGTCCGCCGTCCGCCTGCTCGGCTGTCTGTCTGCCCTCCCGCCGCCCGCGCGGTCCTCCGACCTGGGCTCCCCCGGCCCCGTGTGCTCCGCGGGGCGATGAGGAGCGCGGTGGGGCCGGGACGCACCGGGCAGGGCGCGCGGGGCGCACAAAGCGGTGCCAGCCCATGAGGCTTCGCAGAGCGGGGCGCGGCAGCGCGCGCCGGCCATGGGGGGCAGCCTGCGGGTGGCCGTACTGGGAGCCCCAGGCGTGGGCAAGACGGCCATCATCCGCCAGTTCCTGTTTGGTGACTACCCAGAGCGCCACCAGCCCACGGACGGGCCGCGACTCTACCGGCCCGCTGTGCTGCTCGACGGCGCGGTCTACGACCTGAGCATCCGCGACGGTGACGGAGCTGCACCG
Source organism: Miniopterus schreibersii (assembly GCF_964146895.1). Lineage (NCBI taxonomy): Eukaryota > Metazoa > Chordata > Mammalia > Chiroptera > Miniopteridae > Miniopterus > Miniopterus schreibersii. Next base: position 16,617,004 of record NC_138122.1, read on the forward strand.
GGTCAGAACCCCGGAGGTCTAGAGGTAGTGGCTGGAGGGGGAAAGAGGAGTGTGACGGTGTGTGGGGGGGAGGCGGGGAGGTGGTGGTGTCGGTGCACACGAGTGTGTCCGCGTGGACAGACCCAGGGTGCCCAACTGTGTCCCTGGGTTGAAGGATGAATGCGTGTCCTGTCGTTTGTGTGTCTCACCCCTTCTCTTTGGCCTGGAGGCGCCCAAGACCAGGCCCGAGGCCGGGCGATGTTGCAAAGTGGCTTTTTCTCGCCAGCGTAAGTGCCTCCATGTTTGCCTGCCTTGCTGGTGAGTGATCAGTGCGTGGTGGAGCATAGTCGTGCCTCCGCGGAGGCTGAGCTCTGTGTGTTTGGGGCCTTGAACAGAGCCGCAGTGGGAGAGTTGGGGCCAGACACGGGTGTACTTTGGGTGGGGGGGGGTGTGTGTCATTCTCTGCTCCCTCATTTCTGTGACCTGCAACAAAGACTCGTGTAGTAATTTGTGAAAAGTCCAGGACAGACTTTGAATCCTTGGAGCTGGGTGCCTCGGAGGGGTGAGGTGGCAAGAGCAGGCAGGATTAAGCAGGGTTTCCAGGTGTGGCATTTGGGCTGAACCTATAGGAGGAGTGAAATTTTGCCTAAAAGAAATGGCAGAAGCATTCCAGGTGGAAATAAGAGCACGTGTTTAGGCCCCGAGGCCTAAACTTTTACAGCTGCCCCCAACAAGCCAGGTGCTTTGGATTAGTCTTAGGGGCAATAGAAACGAGGCAGGGCGTGGGAGGGGAGGGGCCTGACACGAGTTAAAAGCTGCAAGAACGGGAAGAAAGTATCCCGTAGGCAGAGAGGAGACGTAGAATTAAGGTGGGGCTGGTGGCTAACCAGCTTCTGGCACGGTTTGGAAGTTTTTACCCTGGTGGCCATGAGGACAGTCGGGCCCAGGGAATTTGGGGGACAGGGCTCGCCGAGGAGGAACTATGGGTTTAGTGTCAGGACCCCTGCAGAAGGTCAGGGCGCAGGAGAGTGGGAAACGGGCTTGGGCAAACCCTGGCCTCCCGCCCCCAGGAGTGGCCGGAGCCTAAGGACTGGAGCTTGCAAGACACGGACGCCTTCGTGCTGGTCTACGACATCTGCAGCCCAGACAGCTTCGACTACGTGAAGGCTCTGCGGCAGCGAATTGCGGAGACCAGGTGAGGACGCGGCGGGAGGGGGAGGGGGAGGGGGAGGAGGCGAGCTTTTGCCAGTCTGGCCTGGCCTTTGCCCGAAGGGAGGGGGTGCGCTCTTTGGCCGTCTTCGTCGTCGGGTCTCTGGCCTGCTGGGCCAAGCCTTTGTCCTTGGAAGGGTCTTTGGCCCATACGAGTCTAGTGTTTGCTGGGGGACTCTGGCCACAGGAGAGGATGCTCCTGAGTGTATATCCCCAGCGTGGGGGTCCCTGGCACCGCCGCCCTCATTACTATCTGGCCCCCAGGCCGGCAGGCGCACCCGAGGCGCCCATCCTCGTGGTAGGCAACAAGCGGGACCGGCAACGGCTGCGCTTTGGGCCTCGGCGGGCACTAGCCACCCTAGTGCGCAGGGGCTGGCGCTGCGGCTACCTCGAGTGCTCAGCTAAGTACAATTGGCACGTGCTGCGTCTCTTCCGAGAACTGCTACATTGCGCTCTGGTGCGCGCGCGGCCTGCTCACCCAGCCCTGCGCCTGCAGGGGGCGTTGCATCCCGCTCGCTGCAGCCTCATGTGACTAAATTGGACCGGGCGGCTGATAAGGGAACAAGACAGTTTAACTGGAACCGGGGACCTGGATTGGACAAGCTTGCCCAACTCCTTTCGGATTGGACAGGACAGTCTCATCCCTGATTGGATGAGGAAAGCTCCCACCCAGCTCCTGGGCGACAGGCCTCTCTTTGAATCTCATTGGACCCAGACAGGCCCCAAGGCCCATGGACAAAATCCTTTCTGGGTCATCACGGAGTCACGATCCCGTTGGATGGAAGGGACTTGACCATGAATCTGATTGGAAGCTCTCACACTGCTCTTGGAGCCTCATTGGACAAAGACTTAAGTCACACCTTTCAGGAGCTAATAAAAGGGGAACAATTCAAGCGCACCTGGCATTTCTGGGATGGGAAGGGTAGTCTTATATCTATAAACTGGAGTTGCCAGGCTTTGCCCCTGAGTTAGCTCCAGAATCCCAACATGTAATGAGAGCTCCCAAAAGGGAGTGATGTCCCCAAGAATGAGTCCCCAAGAAGCAGACACAAGTGGCTGGAACAAAACTTTACTGTCAGGCTCTGCAGGGCCACAGGTCCTCAGGAAGGGTCCTTATTGGCCTGGCGCAGGATCCTCTAAGGCATTCAATAATATTAGTAATTAAATAGCAATGCTCATCCCCCAACTGGAATGTACAACAGAGGTTCCCATTGTGCCATGTAAGGGGTCTGGTCCCATGAGGTCTGGTACCCGAGAGGTGCAGGAGTGGGGGGTGTTCCCTGATGCGGAGGGGTTAAGGCCACAAAGGAAAAGGAGAAATGGGGGTCTGGAGGCAGCTGGGCTGGTCCATCACATCCAGGAATCTGGCTCCGCCCTTGGGCTGACTGAGTGCAGGGCATGCCAGGCTCCAGGCACTGTGGGTTCAGATGAGCGGCGGGGGCCCCTAGGTGTCGGAATTCGTGAGGGTTTTCGGTCTGGCTGTGTGTCCATCCGGCCCCGTGCCCAGGTCCTCGGGGGCTCAGGGCCTGCCAGGTGACTCCCAGATGCATCTGGCTGCCCTACCACACCAGGGCAGGGGCTGCCTTCATCGGAAGAGCTGGACAGAGCTAGACCTCGGCACCCGGGCAGCCCATTGGCCATCCGGCCAGAGTCTCCTGGTTGGCCACACTTGCCACCCAGTACACTGAGGGATGAAGAGGAGGAGCTGGAGGAACAGTAGGCTGAGTCAGGAGCTGGAGGGTCTGGGGCCCGAGCCAGGTCAGGGGCTGGTCCAGTGGGGGTTCCACCAGCAGTAGCCTCAAGGGCTCGGGCGTTGGCCAGGAACTCCTCTTCCAGGCGCTGGAACAATTGCTGCTCATGCTGTGGATCAAGCTGCAGGGGGGTGCGGAAGACACTGGCAGGTGTGGTGCCCAACTCTGGACTGGGGCTGGAGACCTGGGGAGGCCGGGGGGCTGCAGGGCTACAGGCACGGGGAGTATGTGGGCTGCTCCTGCCAGAGCCCCCACTGACCCTACCCCGTGGCACCCAAGAGTGTTGCCCGTCTCGGTCCCTACGCACAAGCAACACAGCCTGCTGCTCACGGCTCTGGCTCCGGGCCCGCCGGGCAGGGCTGGGGGTTGACAGCTGGGCTCCCCTACCTCCTGGGGCCTCCCGGGACCGCCCCCGATCTAGCTGGTCTCGGGACTGGCTTCGAGGGGCAGGGGGCCGTCTAGTAGAGGCTGGGGTGCCTGTGGTCAGCCGCCTGCTGGGCCGCTCCCTCTGGGGGCCAGTGCCTGAGTCATCACTTCGGGCACCAAGGGGGCCGCTCTGGGCTGAGGAGGCTGAAGAGTCGCTGTCCCCAGAGTATCGTCGAGATCGGGGATGAGGGGGCAGTTGATCCCGGGCCCTGGGGCAGGGGAACAAGAGAGATGGGGCATCATGGAAAGAGGATTGGCATGCAGAAAGGGCAGGGAGAGGAAGGAAGCAGCAGATTAGTGGTTGGTAGGGGGTGGGGAAGACACCTGTGGTGCTGTGGGGGGTTTTGGTGGGAGTTGTCAAGAGCTTGTGTCGGTCCTGGGGACTTCCAGGGAGAAGTGAGAGGCTCTGCAGCAGCTTCCTGTAGCCAGGGCCCCTACCCCCACCCCTACCCCAAGGCAGCGGAAGAAGCTAGGCCTCCGAGACCCTAAGCTCCAGCCCTCCTGTTTCCTGGGCAGGCCAGAGGGAAGCAGGGTTGGTTGAACTGGCTGCCACCCAGCCACGGCCCGCCCCAGCTGTGTTGTTAGTTTGGTTGGGTTGCCATGGAGATGGGAAGCTAGGCCTGCCCCCACCCACGGGAACTATTCCCAGGGTGTGAGTCACTCCAGAGCACAGGCTCCTTCATCATCCAGGCCAGGGCTCAGGCCCCCACCCCCACCTTCTAGACCTCTCACCTCCATGTCCTCCTGCCTCTCACCTGAGCGGGGTCTCAGGACCCTCTTTTGAGCTTCGTAAGCTAATGGGTGTCACCTCTGGCCGGGAGCCTCGACGCTCACCCCCTGGGGCTGGGCTGCCAGGTCGGGGGCTGGGGGTGGGTGACACCCTCTGAGGGGAGAATGTTCCCGTCTTCAGCTGGGGTGGGCGGTGAGCTACAGGGAGAGTAAACAGGTAGCATATGAGGGGTGGAGCCACAGAGATGAGCCCCCTGTCTGCCTGTCCTTGCAGAGGGCACTGACCTGTGGAAGAACAGCGGCAAGGGTCATGCTTGTCCAGGTAGTGCTCCAGGGTGTCCCAGCCACCACCCACACGAACCATCACGTGGCTCCTCAGCACCTGTGGAAGCCCCCAGAGGGCAGGTCACAGCCCGTCCCATGGGCCTCAAAGCCCATCCCATGGGCTGCGGCCTTCCGGTAGCCCCTCACTCTTACCCGCACAAAGATGAGCAGGCTGGAGTCTCCCACGCGATACTTCCCCTCCGAGACCTTGATCATGGGAAATTGGTCTGGGCAGGTGCAGTGGCCCAGGATCTCCCTCACCTGAGGCCAGAGAGGAAAGGCTGGAGGTCAGAGGTTAAGTCCCTCCTGGAGCCTGATGTCAGCCACTCCAGGGTCAGGAGGAAGTAAGTCCTTCTGGGGAACAGGAGCATGGACTGTGTTGCCCTGGACTTAGTACAGCCTCTACACTTGACCTTTCACCAGCTCTCCTTCCCCTTCGGCTATTAGGGGCCAAGGAGATAACCAGATGGTGGGGCTGTGGTCAGGCCAGAACCTTGGGCCCCAATGAGGCACATCTCCAAAGCCCCACAGCCTGGGGGAGTCCTGGAGCCATCCTCACTCCCCCTTTACCCACTTTACAGACTTGAAGACTGAGGCCCAGAGAAAGGCTAGGTCCTGGGAGGAGGCAGGTCATAGGACTTAAGTGCTGGGGACTCATACCACACTAAGGCAGGGGTGCCACAGACACACCAACATGCATATACAGGCCACCCACCCAGTGAGTGTACATCTGCCCACATATCCCTCCAGGCTTGGAGCTGCCAGGCTGGCTATGTGGGTGGCACCGCCTGCCTCCCTGCCCACTGCATAGCTGGAGGAAATGAGCAGGTGGAGCCTCGGGTGACCCTGGCCCAGGACGGGTGGGGTGGCAGCCTCTGCCCACGCCATCCGGCTATTGCCCTCCAGGAGTGGCACATCATAGCCCCAACCCCTTGATAAGAAGGAAACTTTTGGCCTGGCTGTGGGGGCGTCAGGGACACCCAGGGCCTGGGAGGAGGAGGGCGCTGGGGGCATGGTCTGGCACCTCCTATGCTCAAAGTAGAACTAATTCTGCAACTCCCAGCAGCAGCTCTGGGCTTGGTTTCCCAGATAAATGATGTGCACAGAGCCTTGAGGAGTGGAAGGGGCCTGTGGAGCCCCTGGGGGCTTATCTAGGCATCACTGAGTACCTACTGTGTGCCAGGCACCTTGTCCAGGGCCAAGTGTCACAGGCACACACTTAACCTTGAGCAACATGCATGCAACTGCCTAGCACTCGAGTGAGGGCACACAGGAGGGGCTCAAATCATGTGGCCCCTGGATGAAGGAATACACAGCACTTATCTGGTGAATGGGGCTCAGGTTTTATCCCAGGCCAGCTGGGTCTTGTGACCCCATCAACACCTCTCCCTCTGTAGGCCTGCTCATCTCCTTGGGGCCAGGTATACACTTGGTGCTCAACATATGCACCCTTTCCATGGGATAGGCTGTCCTACAGAGGTTCAGGGACCAGTTGTGGGCACTGACTCTGCTGTCTGGTCCCTGGTACAGTGCAGGGTAAGAGCATAGCAGGACCAGACTCACCAGCTCGTCAAGGTTGCGTAGGTCCATGGGCGTCATGCGGGGCCCGCGGGTGGGAACCCCTGGTACAGCAGCAGTTCCGGTTGTGTCCTCAGCAGCGGGGGCATTGGGGGCCGAGGGTGCAGCGCGCAGCTCCTGCTCAATCTCCTGTTCAAACTGCACAAGGCGAGGGGCGAGCAAGCCGAGGCGTGCCCCACGCCGCGCCACCTCCAGTAGGCAGAGCACCACGCTTTTCTCGTTCTTCCGAAGCACCAAGTCCTCAGTTTCAAACATGAGCACTTCGGGCACACCCAGTTCCATTCGGCACCAGCCGATGAAGGTGGCCACGTTGTCTCGGGCCATGAAGGAGCCGGGCACCACGCTGTGAGCCTGGAAGGCCACACCTCGGGCAGGACGGGCAGCAGCCAAAGTGCGGGCAGCCTCAGTGACAGCGTTGGCATGTTGGCACAGAGTGGTGCCTGTGGCCAGCCCCATCAGGAAGCCATCACCACCACCGGGCAGACCTAGGCCGTACAAGGCATTGAGCCACTCGGCCAGGTCCTCCTTCATGGCTTCCACATAGGCCTCACTCGAGCGGAACGGCCTCACACTCTTGGCTGCCGAGCCTGCAATGCTTGCCACTGGGTCTGCCATGCCCAGGCCAGCAGAGTCACTGTGGGCAGGGACACAGATCAGGATTGCTGTGAGGATCCAGCAAGCACTCAATATACATTAGGTCACTGACCACCTGTATCACCTGTCATTTCAGGCCAAATGCCTGAGTTTGAGCCCTGTGAGAAATTTCTCTGTACCTCAGTTTCCTCATCAGTGAAATGGGCAAAATACTACCTTCTTCCTTGGACCTAATAAATTATTTAGTGTCCATAAGTGTTTGCTGTTTGGCTATTTGGGGAAGAGTGGATTGGGGGACCTGGCTGAGTCTTCCCTCCCAGGCAGGGAAGCACCCGTCCTTACCGCCCTATGTGATAGGGTTAGAACTGAGCCCTACAAATGAAGCCCACAGCCTCAGACTCATACTGGGCAGGAGAAGAACCCAGGTCCTGACTCAGGGGTTAGCTCCATTGCTCAGGGGTGCTTTGGCCACCACCACCTGCTCTGGGAAGGTCCTGGGTCCTCCCTCAGCCCCTTTCCCTACGGACTGTGTTGTTATTACAAGGACATAGTAACAGTAACCGAACTGACCGTTGGCCGGCCATGGCTGAGAGGGCCATAAGAATTATCTCCACTTTACAGATAAGGAAACTGAGGCACAGAGAGGGTAACAACTCCATCAAGGTTGCAGACCAGTGGGTGTTGGAGCCCAGGCCCAGGGCACCTAGGTGCTTATCCCAAGCGTGACCGGGCAGCCCGCTGGCCCCGGCAAGGCCCCGCCTCTGAGGAGCCTCTCTAGCGCCCAGGCCGGTGGCTCAGGCCGGGACTCCGAATGGCCTCCTCCAGTCCGACCTGTCCTTCCGGACTTCGGCCCAGAGAGGGTGCGGGGCTGCCCAAGGTCACACAGCTCGGGGGAACTGAGGCTGCCCAGTTCCCCATCAATGCGCGGCGGAGGGCAGGGGTTGCTGGGGGTCCCCGCGCTCACCTGGCTCATCCCGCGGCCTCGGGAAGCATCGCCCCGGCAGGGTCCGGAGCCGGACCGGCCGGGCCGCCGCAAAGAGGCGCCGCCCGAGCCACCGCGATCCGGCCCGGCTGCTGCGCCGCTGTGGCCCGTCTCCGCCCCGCCTCCCTGGAATTCGGATCCGCCGAGGGGGCGGGTGGGGCTGCGCGCTCTTAAAGGAGCCGCGCAGTTCCCGTCCTGGCCGGGAGGCTGGAGGAGGAGCTGGAGTCTCCTGACTCTGGGCGGGCCTGGCCCTCCCGCCCTGGCAGAGGCGTCACCAGGGCCCCCAGGCGATCCTACCACCCCAGATGTCCCATCCTCACGCAGGCTAGTCCCCACAGTCCTTTCCACCCTCCTTGGTCTCCTGGGAAGGGGTTTGGGTGCTCCTAATTGCACCCCTCCCCCTTTCTGGTCTCCCTGGAGAAGGCAGCAGGGCCTGTTCCTGAGATGAACTCCGGAAGCGATAGAGGCTGGGGGACTGCAAAGTCACCTCCGGCTGGAATGACCTCCCTCTGTCAGATAAATGATGCCACCCCACCCAGGATTTCGAGCTTTCTATTCGCAGTGGCAGCCTGAGAAAGTGGGAGGATGGCCCCCATTGTGCCCACTCAGTGCCCTGTTCTACATTGAATGTTCGTTTTTAACCCTGAGTTTAGGGGAACCTGTTTCTTGGATTGGGACACTGAGGCTCAGAGGGTGGGGGGCGAAGGCCTGCGGATCTGACCCTGTGATTCCAGCCCTGCAGGCAGGGGAGAGGCCAGTCCCAGCCACTTCCGTCCACTTCTGTTTGCCTCGATGAGGCAGAGTATTAAGGCGAGGAGGAGGGTATGAAGTAGCCTGATCAGCCTAGCTCAGGAGGGTTAACTCCCCCCCCCCCCCCCAGTCTCTTTTCAAACTGCAGAGGAGGGGCCTGGCTTCCATCTTCGGGAAATCCTGCCCCCTGCTGCTGCTGCTGGCTGGGCGGGGACACCAGGCCTGGCTGGCTGAGCAGCAGCCTGGCTAGCCAGGCCGGGCCAGCTTGGGGGTTAGGGGGTGGGGGAAAGCACTGTCAACAATAGCCAAGACTTAGAGCTTTAATAAAGCTCTTACTGTGTGCCAGACCAGCTCTGTGCCCTTGACCTGAAGTCACCTCTATGAGGGATACTTTTATGCCCAAACTAGAGTTCAGTCAGGAGAGCAGTTGGAGCTGGGGGTTTGAACATTATTATTAGGGGAATACCCTCATTCTAGGATCAGGGGCAGTTTTTGAGTACCTACTGTGTGCCAGACTTCCTGGTGCCAGGCTGCTCACATGCATCATCTCATCAAGTTCTCATGACTTTCCAAAAAATGGGCTCTCATCCCAATGCCCTGGATACCTAGGTGGTGCAGGTCCCACTCTACCCTCTACCCCCCTCCCCCCACCACAGAATGAGAAAGGCTCATGCTAGTTATAGTAATGGCTGACACTTGTGTCACCTGCTGTGTTCTGAGTCTCTTAGTACTGGAGCAAAAAGCAGGGAACAAAACAGAGCTAATTCTCAGGCTGCTGGGGAGAAGAAAGAGGTGGAGCCAAGTGAAGGGGAACAGGAGTCCAGAGTGGATTGGGGGTCGGTGGGATGGGCCTGCAATTTTGAATCGGTGATCAGTTAAGGAGGTAAGGAAGGGAGCTTTGTGGATATGTGGACAGAGGGCTCTTCAGGAAGAGGGGATAGTAAGTGCAAAGTCCCCGAGGTGGGCATGCACCTGGTGTGTTCAAGAAAAAATGAGCCCCGCCAGCATGGCTCAGTGGTTGAGCATCGACCTAGGAACCAAGCAGTCTTGGTTCGATTCCCGGTCAGGGCACATGCCCGGGTTGCGGGCTCCATCCCCAGTGGGGGGCCTGCAGGAGGCAGCTGATCAACGACTTTCTCTCATCATTGATGTTCCTATGTCTTTCTCCCTCTCCCTTCCTCTCTCTCTGAAATTAATAAAAACATATTTAAAAAAATAAAAAGAAAAAACAAAAAGGCCTGTGAGGCTGGAGTGAAGGGAGGTGTAGGGAGGGATGAAGATAGAAAAATTGGAGGCAGACCAAGTAGATTCTGTGGGCCATGCCTCTTTGGAGGGACCTGGGAGCCATGGAGGGGTTTAGAGCAAGGGAGGGGTGTGACCTGACTTTGGTCTTAACAGGTTCCCTGTGGCTGCCGTGGTGGGCAGGGCAGGAGCTCCAGGGCAGGCTTGGATTCTGGCTGTATTTTGAGGGGAGAGCTGAAAGAATGTGCTGATAGACTGAGCAGGAATGTGAGGGAAGAGTCAAGAATACCTCCGAGGTTTGGGATTGCTAATACCTGAGGAAGACAGGACTGCTGGAGATGGGGCAGGGAACACAGGTTTCAGGGGGAAAATCAGGGTGTGGATACTAAGTAATTTAATCCTCAATAATCCTATGAGATATGTTTTTATATGTTCTCATTTCACAATTTAAGGAACCTGAGGCCTAGAGGGGACAAGGGGTGTGTGTGGTCAGCAGCTGTGCAGGCATTTGACTCCTGCGTGTATTTGCCTCGATGCTCTGCAGGGCTCGGGACATAGGTTCACTACTCTGAGGAGGAGGGGACAAAGCGGGGATTTGCTTCTCCCTATCTCCAGTCCCCTGAGTTGTGGCCTGAGATCACAGAGGCCTACTCCAGACTATAGACTTCAACATTCCGATTCTAGAGCATGTAGCAGGTGTGATGCTGACTGGTGTGGCCAGACTCCTGGCCCAGGTTCTTGACTTTGACCTCTTCTGTTGTGTAGCAACCTCGCCTGTTCTTTGCAGGACCAAGGAAAGCCACAGAAACTGCTGGGGGGACAAGAGGTTTAGGCTAAGGTTGTCCTGAGCTCGTCCCAACATATCCCAGAGGCCACCTTGGTGTACTGAATGCTGTGGCTCCAACGCAGGCTTGGTCTGGTGCTTGGCCAATGGGCACATGGCCAAATTTTTTGCTCCCCACTGCTGGATACTAGGGAGCAGCCTGCTCAGCCTTGGTTGCAGCCGGAGGTCAGATGGTGGCCATGCAATGTTCAAGCAAAGCCTTCGCTAACAGGCCCCGGACCTGGTGCTGGGCAGCTGGGGTGCTGGGCAGTTCTGGTGCTGGTTTGGCCCCCTCGAAGCTCCCCAGGCTAGACTGAGCTTGTGAGCACAGCCCAGGACTTATGAGTAACCCAGAGGGGGCTTCAGGCTGCTCTGTCCAGAAGTGGGTCCAACCATGACAACTGTTTCTGCCCTGGCTGTGGGACAAATGACCCCAAGGTTCCCTGAGCTGCCTCTTGTGCCCTCCATTAGAAGCAAAACCAGAAAGCCCTAGAGGACCTGTTTTCCAACCTGCCTCGTCACACTGTTACTGGAAAGGGGACCTGGCCCTGAACGGGTCTGCCTAGGGCCCGCTGGTAGTGTGTGGGTTCTTGACTTCATGCAGGAAAAATTTTAATGAGTCCAGGTGAATTTTAGAGGACGTTTATTAAAGCTGGAGACAGTGAAACAAGAAAGGGCTGGGGAAATGAGCCTAGGCTGGTCTGCTTTGGCTCACTAAGAAGTCAGAGAAAAGGGGGCCTTATGGACAGGTTCAGGGGGTTTGTCTGGGACAAACTGCTGCTGCCCATTGCCGCCCTGGTTGCAAGCCTTGTAGCGTCCCTCAGAGTTTAGGAGATGCCCTCCTATGGGGGAAGAAGGGGGGTGGAGGCTTGGGAATACTCCTGGGAAGCAGAGTGTGCACTGGGTCCTTTGTCTAGAGGGGTTTTAAAGGCTGGGAGTTTAGGGGAGGCCTTATGGGGAGCGTCAGTAGAATATTCATCAGTTTTATGCTGATGCACCAAAATGAGATTTATTCTCTTAACTTCATCTATCCTTGGGTGTGGTTGGAAAATGGCACTAGTTGCATTTCTGTTATCTCTCCCTGAGTTGGGTGATTTAAGTTATTTACCCTCTGGTTGGGGAGGAGAAATGCAAACCATTTACTCTTTTTTTTTTTTTTTAATATATCTTTATTGATTTCATAGAGAGGAAAGGAGAGGGGGAGAGAGAGATAGAAACATCAATGATGAGAGTCATTGATCGGCTGCCTCCTGCACGCCCCCGACTGGGGATCGAGCCCGCCACCCGGGCATGTGCCCTGACTGGGAGTCGAACCATGATTGCCTGGATCCTGGGTCGATGCTCAACCACTGAGCCACGCCCGGCTGGGCAACCATTTACTCTTGTGTCCTTGGTTTAGGGAAGATGGGATTTTCTAGATGGCTGTAAACTACTATCTGTTCCTGGCTTGCTGGCCTGTCTTAACACTGTTCACTGCTTGATCACCCAGTACCTGGCAGCTCTGTAAAGAGGGGGACAGGATTGGGACATCTTGAGAGCCAACTGTCACCCAGTGTCCTGGTGTCTGGGGGCTTGGCTCCCAGTTGCATTGGCCTCTGGCCCTGGTCACTGCTCTGTCCTTGGCCCCACAGCTGCTGCAGCTGCAGCCCTGGGGCCCCAAGTTCCTTCCGTGGAGCAGGTGAGCCACTTCCTTCGGGCCTCGGGCCTTTGTTCATGTGTGGAGCATAGATTAGTCACCCCACTGACTCCATAACCTTTGCGCAGGCCCTCTGGGTGTGGCTTAGTGGGACTGTGAGGCTGTGTTGGAAATTTTTATTTTCTGTGTGACTGACCGGGAGCTAAGAGCTTGGAGCTGGTTGTGGAAACTAGGCAAAACTTTTCCTCTGATCCCTCTCTCTCACCTCTCCTGCTTTCTCCCGCCCCTGCCCATTGCCCCCATCCTGGTCCCCAGGCACCAACCAGCTTTATATGGCCCTTTGAGACACAACTTGAGTGCTACCTGAGGGCAACTGAGGCCAGTGCAGTCCAGACGTTTCTTTTGGCTGAGAGAAACTGGCCTGGTTGACATAAACACTCTCCACCCTAGGCCTCGGCACCTAGGACATAAACACCTCTCTTACAGGGCCATTCATTTAGTGCTAGTGACAAACCCCTCTCTAGGCAGGGACATGAGGCTACTCCTGGGACAGCCTCAAGTTCTAGGTGGGGGACAGGCAATGCCTGTCACATGCCATCCAGGAAGGGCTGCTTGTCATCTCAGCACTGGCTGCAGGCCAAGAGGTGGCTGATCCATACCCATTGCTGCCAGAGCACCCAGCCTTTCAGAAACAAGAAGCCCATGTGGGGAGGCAAGAGGGTGAGAGAGCAGGCTCTGGAGGGAGACTGCCCTCAACTCTCACTCTGGCCCCTCGATGGCAAGCCAGCCCCATTCTGAACAGCGTACTTCCTTTCTCCAAGGGTTATTAGGAATTAAATGTGCTGAGGCGGTGCTTGCACGATGCAGGGGTTAAGTTTGGGCACTTTTAACCCCTGCCACAGCTGAGGTGGGAGCATCCTTGGGTTCTTGAAGGAACAGCACTGGCCCATGTGGCTAGACTGGAGTGGGCAAGGCAGAGTGGGGCAGCTGTCACAGGGGCCTGTGGGGCCCTGTGGGTCAAGGGTGGTGGGAGCCCCCAGGTTTCAACAATCACGGTGTCTTGTGGTGTTGAGAAGTCACTCTGGCCTCTATGGGGAAAGGGCTAGAGGGGAGAGAAGCAGGGAACCCAGCGAGAGGTGTGCAGCCTGGACTGTGCTGGGTGTGGGTGATTGGTGCTGTACTGTATTTTGAAGAGGACCTGATGGGTTGGGAGGGGCCTGGGGTGGTTTCGAGAGAAAAGGAATCAAGGACTCTTGAGGTTCCGAGCAAGGGGACAAGTGCTTATTTGCTGTGATGGGGTGGAGGGAGGGTGGAGGGAGGAGCGGAGCAGGATCCAGCCCTGCTTCAAGCCCAGCAGATAACCAGGAGCTAGCACTTGGGAGAAGGGTGCACCGTTAGTAGATGGTGGGAAGTCAGCCAGGCAGTGGGGGGGGGGGTGAAAGGAGCCTTAACACCAGCTTGGGGCCCCTCCTATGTTTGGAGGTCGGAAGAGGGGAGGCAGCAAGTGACGGGAGAACTGAGAAGGAACAAGCATTTGATTTGGCAACGCGTATGTGCAGGAGGGCTGGGGAAAGTGCACAGGACGGCGCCTGCCCACCTGAGCACAGGCGAGCAGTGCAAACCCAGTGGGCAGCAGCGAGTGGTGCGCCAGCCCCTCAGATGCTTCCCAAAGCCCTGCTCCCAATGGGGCAGGGATGGAAGGGAAGTAACTTGTTCCAAATTCTTGTTCCTTCCCCTGGCTAAAGGTGACACTCTCCCCTTGAACCTTTGGACACGAGTTGGTGTTTTTTCGACTCGATGTTAAGGCCTGCTAGTTTCTTGAACATGTGTCTAGTGATCGTCTTTATTAGACTTGGGAAAAACTTTTCCCAGGCAGGCATGCCAGGGCCTCAGTCTTGAATGATGAACTAACACATGCACAGGTGGTAAGGCTTCAATCTACTGGCCAGGACTTGCGTCAGGTCAAGACTGATCAAAAAGGCCATGAAGGAGGGTCTGGGGCTCTTCTCATCTTGTGCCCGATTTTAGAAACATGCCCATTGGAAAAAGCCGACATTTGACCCTGCACAAGGCAACTAGGGACTAGATCTTAAATGTGGCCTTTTAGTATCAGGCTGTTTACCAAATTTGAAAACTCCAACCCTGTAACATTAAGGAAGCACCAGTATCACGGAGCAGGAAGAGTGAGAATGACCCCTTCTTGACCTTTCCCTAGGTCTCCTGCAGTGCGCAGAGCCCGACTCACTGCCCATTAAGCTACACCACTGCCTGGGAGTGGCACCCGGAGGCCCCTGTGAAGTGAAAGGGCTTGGGAAGGCTTCAAGCCACAGCCACAGGTCGTCCAACACAGCAGCCCTCACTGCAAACGGCAAACCTGGGTGGTGACATTCCCTCAAGGTAAGGTCCAGGGTCAAAATGACCCAACAACCCCCCTCCCCCGTTCCTGGCTAGCAGTACTGTGACCAACATGCGGTCTCGCTTTTTCATGTCAGGACCATTGCAGATTTTCCCTTACATGACACTTTAGTGAGCCGTTTGTCTGGATGGCACCCCACTCCCTGGTGGGACAGGGGCCTGCTCCAAGTAGACACGTAGCAACTGCAGAACAGAGGCCGAGAAGGATGACTGTTTATAAACATTTGGAATTTTATTTAAAAAAAAAAAAAAAAAAGAAATCACAACCATGAACATTGTTACAGTTAGTTCGAGGCCCTCTTGGTTCTCCACAATGATACTGAGCATGCTCACAAGGGGTTCCCGTTTAGTCTAGTTAAACAGCCATCTTTAAAAGGAAAAGAAAAACTCGGCACACTACCATTGAACTTGTTTTAATGTTTCTTCACAAATGGTGAAAAATACTAAGTACAGACAAGGAATAATCATAATGTTGTGGCCAACATTATAAATATGGAATTATAAATTTAAAACATTTTCTGGTTTAAAAAATAAATCTGGTAGCCAACGCAGCTCTGTGGGGTCTCTGCATCTAGTAGGGCCGGTCTCTGCGTTCTTGACGGTGTTCGCCTCTGCAAAGAAAAAAAAGGGGTGTGTGTGCATGATGGGTTAAAATGGGGAAGGAAAGGAAGCCCTTCCACAGACCTGAGTCCTGGGGGAAGCTTCCCGCCTGCTCAGAGCCAGGCTGCACCTCGGCCCAGTAGCCCACAGCCAGTTTTCACCATCACATACTTATCCATCTTTCCAGGTCCTCCACGTCCACCTCTTCTTCCTCCCATCTGTTCCATCAAAGGTCCAGGAGGACCCCCAGGGCCACCTCGCCGTCCTCCACCAAAACCGCCTCGGTCCATGCCCCGGCCGCCCCGGAAGCCACCTCTGTCTCCGCCACGGCCACCTCTGAACATTCCACCAGGACCACCACGGTCCATGAGGCCGCCTCTTCCTCCTCGCATGCCACCAGGTCCACCTCTTCCACGGTCACCGCCTAAGGTAAGGGAAAGTACAGGAGAGAACAGATCAGCTGCAAGACAGAATGGGTGGATGCAAAGTTCTGTGAACACGCCTCAGAGGGTGCCTGGGATCTGCTCTCCTCCCAGAGCAGAAACAAAGTAGATCCTTTATTTGATCTGAACATCTGGGTTGGTCACCATTTAGAAGTGATGAACTTAAAGGGCCCCAGGGGTGCACTTACTGAAACCACTGACCTGGTTCTTAGCAGTGGGAAGCTGTAGTTTACCAAGCCCACCAAGTTAATAAAAGGTTTAGTACCAAGAAGCTGAGGGGATGCTCCCCAAACCTGTACCTACCCGGGGGTGGAAAGGGTGGCGGGAGGAAGCCTTCAGGCTTCGGGGCCTTACACTGGTTGCATTCTGTTCTCCAGGCGAAGTTCTGGTTTCCACACCCCCTATTATCAACAGAAATCACCAATTAATTGAACTAAGGAAGTTGAACGAGCAAAGGTGACATGTAAGCAGGCACACACTGCACTCCACTACCACAAACAATGGGTCCTGGGTCAAACACCAGTAAGAGGATGTGACCACAGAAAATGGCTTTAGATCTATAACCTCAGGCAGCACTGCACCCATAGGACCAGCGTTGGGTCCAGCAAAATGTCTGTACATCCACATACATGTGGACCCTAGAGTCCAGTGGAACTGACCTTCTTTAGAAGGTTCTGAAGCAGCTGGTAAATGACCGATTAGCCACCCTCCCTCAACAGGTCAGTGAGAATGATCATGCTCCTTTAGACACAGAACCCATTCCTCCTCTTCAGAATGGGAGTGGGGCAAGGTGTAGGTAGAGTGACTTCACTACCATTTGCCAAGAGAAGTACATACGGATTGGGGCACTGCCAGTCTCCAGCTCGGTGTTGGACGTTTCCTCCTCCGGAGGGGTTCCCTCGGGAACCCCGGGGCCCTCTTGGGGGAAAGCCTCCTCTGTCTCCTCCACGGCCTCCCATGCGACCCATGGGGCCCCCAGGACCTCCTGGGCCCCCAGGACCTGCAATAAGAAAGAGCAATCACTTCTTTATAGCACCAGATTTGGTACAGGGAAATGCATCACTAAGAGAATTCAAGGAGACGACAGCTGTCATTGCCCCACACTTTTCCACAAGCCCAAGGACCTAACTGCACTTTGCATGTATACAGCTGCCCCATGAACAACACGGATATGAACTGTGTGGTTGGGAATCCATGACAGTGCAGTCAGTATAACCCCTGCGTTGTTCAAGGGTCGACTGTACAGTATTTCAGTTAACTCTCAACAGTTGTAGGAGGGCAGGCAAGTTTTCATAGAGATGAGACCAAAGCAGCACAAATGGCAACAGCCCCAAGGTTGACACTCAGGCAGGCCAGGTAGTGTTCAAGGGGGAGTCCAGCCTCTGACCAACCAAGCCATGCTCTCTGCTTCCTTTCACTCCCATAAACTTTTTTTTAAGAAAGGAAATAAGCGAGTGAGAGAGAGATACATTGATGGGTTGCCTCCCACACATGCCCCAAAAAGGGATCAAACCCTCGACTTTTCAGTGTACAGGACGACAGACACTCCAACTGAGCTACACCGGCAAGGGCACTCCCATCTATTTTTACTGTCAGCATTCAGTAGTCTAATTTGATTCTACACGCCTTTTTAGTATTTCTAAATAACAAAGGTACTAAACTTTGAATACCTCCACGGAGCGGCGGCGGCATCCCCCTGCCCTCTCGGGGTGGCATCCCCCCACGCATGCTGTTCATTGGAGGCTTCTTCCGAGCAAGGGAAACTTTAAGTTTGCTCCCTTGAAAATCTTTTCCTGGAACAAGATAACAGAACATCAAATTACTTCCAACCTCCAACTCTTCCTTCCTTGGGGGACTAGGCAAGGCTATACCACCCCTTTTCACCTACACCACCCATCCCTGCTGCACCAGTGTGCCCCTGCCCACAATCTTCTCTAAGAGCTTACTGGAAGGGCCACAAAAAGCCTTTAAAACATACTTAAAAACCTTTCTACCCTAAGGAGGAAAGTAAGCTGGGGGGAAATGGAGTATACACTGCACCCTTATCTAGTGCAGAGTGAAAAGCAGGGACAGAAGAACATGAAGTGGCCGAAAGAGGAGTCTGACAGTTTCAAGTTGGTTTTGTCTGAAGTGAAATTCCTTCCAGGATCAATATCAAGGCCATATATAAATTCAAATGTATAGTAGCTAAAATGTTTGTGGGGCTTTCTGTACCTTCTGATATCTGTGTTTAGAGAACCACTTCATAGAATGTCTTAACAGTCAGAGTTAAATATGTTAGCAAACCCTCTTTACCTGTAAGCTGACACATGCAACATCTGCTACTAGGCCTTCCATGTGCCCTGCAACAGGCAGCTAAGAATGCCAGTGAGCACACCCTTGATGCTAGAGCACCTACCATCAAACCAGTCCACGGCAGCCTTGGCAGTCGGCGGGTCTTCGTAGGACACTGTAGCATCGCCTTTGGGCTTTCCTGTTTCCTTGTCCAAGTAGATATGGATCATGGGTTGTCCAGTTCTCTTGTTCATCTAGGCATAAAATAGCATAGATAGGCTGTGATCAGAATATACTAGGCTTTTTGGAAAAAAGACCACATGAAATTCAGAGAAGTCCTTCAAGCTGTTAAAAGCAACAATTTTTCACAGACACACAATCGGTAAGATGTTAATTTATCTGAGTAGTGGAATTATGGGTGACTTATTTCCTACATTGCTACAACAACTATATGCTTAAACGATTATTTTCCCTTAGAGACTCAAAAATCCCAAAGTGTGTAAGCAAATAGTATGGGCCCCATTCCTTCCCTAGCATCCATCCCAACATTTTCTACCCCCACACTATAGCCACCTAGTGAGAGCAGCCACCTCTTGGGAGGTGGTCTGGCATTGATACCACCACATAAGACATGACTCACACAAAGTTAAAAATAACCTTCAAATCATTAAGTACAGTATACAGGGCTGTGAGTGCGCTAAAAGTATTCTTAATTAAGTGCAACGCAGCTAGTTTTCCCTCCAGAGCTAGAACAGATCACTAGTTTTTCAGCTGAACACCAGATGCAGTTGGCTTGAATTCAGGACCCTCGTCGTTCAAGAATATGGCTTCATGTGTGTATTGCATCAAATGTGAACATGACCCGAGTCTAATCTATGCACTTGTTTATATACCTAATGATGTGTCAGAGTCTGAGTACCGGGCTTTAAAAAAAGGGGGTGGTACTTACATATATGTAACTTGACACCTATGTTTTAATAAGGGACATATAAAGACTGAGAGTGGTATGAATGATGGGATATACATTTCAAAAACTTCTTTATAAAAATATAAATAAATGGAGACAATGTTCATGAGAAAAAAAGACCATTCAGTATTATAAAAATGTCAATTCTCAAACTGTCTTACAGATTCAGTAAACACCCATCTGGGGTTTTTAAGGACCTTCATAAACTGATTCCAAAATGTATATAGGAGTAAACAGCAAAACAGAAGAATTTGCCTTACTAGATATCAAGATTTAGCATGAAGACATAGTAATTAACTGTGCTACTGACACAGGATCATACAAATTAACCAAAAGTATGTAAGACAGCTAAGAAATAGATCCAGGTATGGGTGGAACTTTCTATTCAGCATTCAAACAATATAAAGAACTATAATATAAATCAACAAATGACAACCCAATGAAAAATGAGTATAAGATATGCATTTCATAGAAGACGGTGTGCAGATATAATTAGAAATCAGGGAAAAAGCAAATTGAAAAACCACATTTCCATTTTCTTTTACCATGTCAGCAAAAGTTGAAAGACAGGATTTCTAGTAGTGGTGGGATGTGGAGAATGTATCAGTAATACTGTCGGGAGTCTAGGTGGTTGGCCATACCATCATCTTGTGAAGTTCAACATGACAAGATACCTTAAGCAATTTTATGCCTGGGTATAGCTGATCATCATTCGTGGGTTTAGTATCTACAAACCTGCCTACTCGCAAAAATTAGAATTTATAAACTCCAAAATCAATACTACTGGCACTTCTGTGGTTATTTACAGAGATGCACAGAGTGGCAAAAATTTTAAGTTGCCTGATACACATGCTCACTCAGCTGAAGTCACACAAGACAATATTCTATCTTCTCATTCTTGTTCTCTCTACAGATGACCAGAAGATGGAGACTACAGGGGATAGGCAGGCAGTGCAAGAAGCTCCAACTGAGCCCAGCTGGGTAAATCTGAATACCAACTAAGGCAATCAACGATGCTCAATCTCCTTTTCTCTTTGTAAAATAGAGACTCTACTGGGATGAATTGTTTTTAGGATTTGATTATAACTTAAGTGAGATATGTGTTCATTAACTCAGTATTCATAGCAACTTTTAGAACTTAACCGTGAATGGCAAAGAACTATATACACACTAGAGAAACTAGTGCACTGTGCAGCAGGAGATGTATATAAGAATGCTCACTGCAGCATGGCTCACATACTAAAAACCTAGGATCAACCCAACTGTTTTTAAGAGAACGTAAGCTATCAATAACTTGGGATATATTTATAAATGAAATACAGGATTCCCAAACTTTTGAGCTTCTGACCTAGGGACCCTACCTTCCTATCTCAAAATCCATTCTTTAGTCTTCCCCATCTAACAACCCAGCACTATTCCAGTAGCTTGGACCAAAACTTTCTAGTCATGCATTCTTCCTTGAGTTTGCCAGGCAAAGCCCTGCCTTGCTATTCCTTCCATTATTCTGAAATGCCTTCTTCACTTCCACTCTGAGCTTTATGGATGGCTCCATTCTTTTTAAAAGAAATCTCTGCCCTTCTTGCTATATTATTTTCCTCTATAACACTCATCATCTAACATACTATATTCCTTTTTAACTACGTTCCCTGCTATATGTAAACTCCAAGGATTCTTTTCTGGTTGTTCCTGGTATATTCTCAGAATATACTGAGTTATCAATATGCTTAAACCATGTTTAACATTTATTTTTAAAAAATGGCTTTTGCCCTGGCCGATGTGGCTCAGTTGGTTGGGTGTCATCCCGTGCACCAAGGGGTTGCAGGTTTGATTCCCAGTCAGGAAACATGCCCAGGTTGAGGGCTCAATCCCCTGTGGGGGGTGTGGAGGAGGTAGCCGTTTGATGTTGCACTCTCACATTGATGTTTCTCCCTCCCTCTAAAAATAAATATGTATATATGTAAAATGTATAAAACTTTCTTTTTGACATGTTGTGTAAACCATAATACATCCAGAAAAAAAAGTCAGCCAATTTCTGAAACTACTTTTAACAGCAATTCAGTCTCTTTAAAATGCTCTGTGGTTGGAGAACCTGCCAGATTGCATGGTTATGCTTTTACTTACCTTAACAACTCCACACTGCTTAAAGAAGTCTGCCAGATCATCTAGAGTAACATTGTCATTTAACCCTTGCACATAAATTGCACTGTTGTCAGAGTCTTCATCTGGATCAACAGGTGGGCCTTCCAGAAAAAAGAAGGCATAAGGGAGTTACTGTCATGTATGTATAGCGGGGCTTATTAACCAATTGGTCCCTACTGCCTACTACTATTCATCACAAAACTAAGAGAACTACCAATCATACTAACAAAAAACCATGGAATTTCTGGTTTACTTTGTTTAAAAACTGCCCTTGACAGCAAGAATATCACATTAATCTATCAGGCTGCTGAACTCTAACACACACTTACTTGTGTGCTATTCATGTGCAAAACACAATGTAAAAGACAAGAATTCAAAATTACCTAGATCAAGATCCGGTCCTTCGTCCATGGGTCCTGCCAACCAGGAAAGATCATATAAAATATTATTAGTGCACGTCTTGCAAGCTACAAACCTTACAAACACACATAACTATCTACTACACCACCATTTGATGGGGCTTCATTAAATTCAAAATGACCCGCACTGCTAAAATGGAGCAGTGCCCCTTTAACATTTGTGAAAGGTTTGCTAGGGTTTGTTTTTTTGCTGGTTTGCTTTTAAACCATTAACCAAATACACTCTCAATGCTTATGTGCCGAATTGTTAAATATAAGTCAAAAATTTTCCTCCAAATAAACCAAATTTAAAAAATGTATTCTCCCCCATATTACAGAAGCAGTTGATCAATACTTCAAGTTACCCTTCGTTTTGTAACCATAGGTTAACCTTATTACCCCTAAGACAATGCCGGCAGTACCCATTAGTCTCTTTTGTATAGATCATTTTTAAACCGCTTATGAAACTAATAAAAAATTATAGTTTTCTAAAAACTGACTGTATTTTTTTTAAACACTATCCATGGTAATACTCAAAAACTTACCACCAGGCTTATTGAAGCCACCTCGCTCTCCAGCGCTGCTGGGGGGATAAACGAAGAAATGAAGGCCTTTCCCTTTAAAAGCCAGTACCGCTCTGAGCCTTGGGGGGGCTCGTGGGGAAGAAGGGCACTGGCTAAACATCTCCAAACAACGCATCTCTCTCATCTTGTCACTATGCCTTTCTTCAGGGCAGCTCGCTCAAATTTCCTTTACATACAACCTTGCTTGTCTGATTGCACACCAGTGTGGCTGGTTCCTTTCATTTCGGGGGCTGGTATTAATAGTGCAATACTTGGCAAATGAGAGGGAAAAATAGATCCCAAACACCCACCCCACCAGCTGAGAAACAGAGAGAGCTTGGTGTAGAGAGAACAGCGAGCTGGGCACTGCTGCGATGGACCTTTTCATGTTCGTAAAGGTGCACCCTCAACCTCTCCCAAGGGAGAGCCAAGTGAGCCCCAGGCTTCCTAACAAGTAACAGTATAATAGAGCAGGAGACAACTACATTAAATGACTACAACACACACCAGAGGACGCATCCAGCCAATCTTCAGCATAAAGCCATACATTTCAGGGCACTAATGAATTTACAATAGCTGTGAAAAGAAGATTTACAACCAATTCCAAGGCTAAATGGACTGGGGGTGCAACTTTACAGACATATCAGTTGAGAATAACAATGGCAGTATAAGTTACTGCCTTACATACTTTAAAGGGGAAGGAAATATAAATTGGGCCTTTTTTTTTCTTCTTCTTTAAATTAAATAAAGGCAGCTCCTCAGTGGTAGGCCCTGAGCTTTTTCTAACCAGTATTGCACCTTTAATACCTCGATATACAATTTCAAGCTGTTGCATGCAGCTTTGTCTCCTCTTTAAATTACACACCATAAAATGTTCTCCCTCTTTAAACACAAAAGTTTACACTTTAATGTTACACAATTCTAGAGTAGTATTATACCTCCTCTGGTTTATTACCAAACAACAAGTATGCAGTTACCAAAGTTACAGAAGGATTCCATTTATACAATGAAAACATTTTGTTAAAAATATTCTATGTATATTTTTCCTCTCCATATGGACACCGTGTCTAGTCCCACTTTTCATTATGCTGCCGGCTGAGTACTGAGTACGGGTACTTTTTAAGTATTGAAGTGTATACAAGGCTCTCACTTTGTAACCTGTAGCATATAAATGCGACAAAGCATGTTAAAAAGTTTCCACGTTTAACAGCCAATGAAAATATCAAAATACTGAGGCAATGAAAAAGGGCACGTTAACAACATTGAGTGCCTTACCTGCAGAAGACACTGAAAACCATCACCACACCACAATAAAAAAGAGGGGAGGGGGGAATGCAACTATCCTGTCCCCAAAGGATCCAACTGACTGCTTCACAGTCTGTTGAAAAACCTACGGGGAAAGCCATGATTTTTTCTATGGCTCCAGGACAGACTTCTCATCCAGAAAGAGTGGACCCCTCTACTAGCAATGTCTAGCAAAATTAGAATTATTATTTCTGAAATATTAAAATGAATAAATTTGAAATTGTTTTTGCGATTGAAATATACTAAGACTTCTGGGTGATTGGAGACGTGATGATAGTAATTTCAAGTGTCTATGTCTATTTTAAAACATCCATAAAGAAGTGAAACCTTTATAATGGAACGACATTCTCCAAATCAGAAGATTGATTTTACTTTATACCAAATTATTCAGAAAACTTTGCATGTTGTAAAATGATTGTTTCTTCCAATAAAGATTTCACCAAAGATTTTTAAGTTATGCAGAATACGCAAAACAGTATTTTCAATCAGTATCTTTCAACAGTAAACAGATTTAATACAAAAATTAGATAAATTTTGAAAAAACACTCTAATTTTGAAGCCCACTTCTGTGAAAAAGAAATCCTATTCAATTTTTACTTGAACCAATAGTGGCATCAAATCCAATTTATACTTAATGTAACATTCTGCATAACTTTTTTACTAATTTATATCGGGACAGAACACACACACAACTAAGCCTTCTGGATTATGTTAACCACCAACATTATACCTCACCTTCATCAAGTACAGATACCAGAAAGGAAAGAGGGGATGGGAGAAGGGAGGGGAAGGGCAGGCACAGGTAGCAGGGTTATGTTATTGATCTAAACAAAGTTTTCTAAACCAGATTGTGCCATCAATCAAAATGGTCAAACCGATTTAGACTTCTCAAAATCTCCAATAAGGAGTAATCCTATAATTAATTATATACATTACTCTGCAAAAAGCTACTGGATTTTTCTGTGTACCAGGTGCACCTCAGGCTGTAGTTCAAGGGTTATGGGACCAAGATCTTCAGCATTATGTTCAACAGTTCCGAGTACAAACAGGAAGTTGGGGACAAACATTGTGGAAAACAGCTGCATTCCTTTTCTGCAGTATATATACACCAGGTATTTCAAGACAACCATTCAGAGACAATTAGTTAAAAACCTAAATTGTTAGAAGGGTTGTGTGTGTTCCATCCCAAGTCTATTACCCATAGAGGCTTTTGACCTCTGGAAACCATGAAGGGAACTGAAAGCTCTAATTTCAAAACCATTCTTTGTTCTCCCCAACCCAACCAAGTAGACTGGCAGGGAAAAAAAGCAAACTGCCACTTAATATATGCCATAAGATGACATTTCCATGTTTTAGAAGATGACTTGTGCTCAACAGATTGTCCATGGAAATGTAGAAATAAATTTCTTATGTCTTTCAGTCCCTTCTTTCCACTGAAAATCCTATGGATGAAACAAAATTAGGTAAAAGGAGAAAAGGTTTGCTCTTACCCCATTCCACCGCGTCCTCCTCCCCGCCCACCTCTGCTCATGCCTCCACGATCAAATCCCCCTCTTCCCCTGCCCCGGTTATCAGGGCCACTCATGCTCCGGTTCTCTCCTGGTCCGGAAAATCCTCCAGACTCCTGCCCATAAACACCCATGCTACTGGGGTGGTCCTGTCGGAATGAACCTGAGGAAAGAGTCACATCTGTAAGCCATGGACCAGCATTTACAACCACTGCCTGTTGTACTCTCTCCTGGAATGAGAGAATTCTCAACTGCAAGGCACTAACCAAGGCCTCTTTACACTTGATAACGCACCCCTAATCATAGGCTCTTTTAAGTTCAACAAAAACTGCTGGTTCATCAAGGCTGAAGTAACCTTATACAGTCAGCCTAGAATAAGCCACTTCCAAACAACCAAAAGCCCCCTGGCCAAAAGTTTGTAGGGTTCTGGATTCTAAGATGTCTCCAAAAGCTGCTTTTAAAAACTACACTCAATAAACAAAAATAGAGCCAGGTCTCTTAGGGTTTTAGCACGTTGCTAAGGGTTGGGCTTCATCAAGCAGCACCATTCATTTCATAGTCATAACAAGACATGCCCATGAATGGAATTAAAAAAAACCAAAAACCCCAACCAAACAACAATAATAATCCATGTAGAGATTAAAGTGTAAGGACAGTTTGAGTTTTTGATTACTTCTCCACATGAATAAAACTACTGTGGGAGAAGATCTTTTTTCTTTATGGATATAAACAAGACAAAATCAAAACACAGATAGCATTTACTTGACTATCAAAATTGCAGTAGTCTTCAATAACTACCTGCTCGCTGTCATTGAGTTGGGGTGGACAGGCCATAAGGAATGATGGCATAACTTCCCCAAAAAGGGCAGGGATGAGTGCAAACCATTTTTTCTAGTCAGTTATGAAATCTCTTACCTCTCTTTTTATTTTTTTTGGTAAGGTATACTAATAACAATTAAATTGAAGAAAAGCACTGAAGTCTTTATTGGGATATCCTAACTATCAGCCAGGATGTTATGCCTAAAGATGCATCCTGGAGTCCAAAAGTAAATGATGATAAAAAACATCTCCCCATGTTCAAAAACTCCAAACACAATCACTCTTGTTTTTCTCTCTTAGCAACTCACTCTGCTGCCCGTAGCTGCTGCTCTGTTGGCTATATTGACTTGGAGCCTGGCTGTAGGATCCAGTTTGGGGGGGGTAACTAGTGGGAGGCTGCTGCCCATAGCTGCTTTGTTGACCATAGCTACTCTGCTGTCCATAGCTGCTCGGCTGCCCATAGGTGTTCTGCTGAGAGTAACTGCTCTGATCATAACTAGTCGGCTGTGTAGAGGAATAGCTGAAAGAAAAAAAAAAAAGCTTTTTAGGAAGGAGAGGCTTATTTCTTCAAGCCCCCTAAACACAAAAGACATTCATAGCTTGCACCATAGAAACCCTTAAAAATGCAGTTACTTTCTACATACCAACAGTTTAAATTTAAAATAAGCAACTATTTTTATATTCAGAATAAAACTTTAAACAAGAGGGAGGAGATAATTTTTTAAAAACCCATCTGTACAACGTGCAACCCTCAGAGAGCCTCCCCTTTGACCCTCTAACCCATTAAAATAATTTATTCTCAACTAAATTTAAGGCAAATTTGGGAGTATTAATGGAAGAATATACACTCAGCAAAGGGTGCCCTAGTGAAAAAGGCACCGAGAAAAAGGAAGCAGAGTCAAGCGCAGCATTCATTCTAAGTCTGTCTTGAATGATGAGAGTGATTTTTCTGAAGGTACCAGGATGGTTGGTGTGTGTATGTACACATAAAAACAGCAATTTTCTCTTGAAGATTTATCTAAGTTTCAAATTGCTTTGCTCTATATATGTGTGTGTATATATATGTATATATATGTATTTTCAAGCTTTCAGACATGCCAATCATCTAGGAAATCTAGGCATTCATAAAAATGGATAAAGAAACTTCAGAATCAAGGCACTGTATGAAATATGAATGTTAGATTGATACTCATCTTTTTGATATGAAAGGGAATCTAACCAAAGATACATTCTTAAACAGAAATAAAGCTTTAAAGAACTGGTATTAAACTCCTGATGAACCGTGATAACGAAAAACAAAACAAAAGCATTTTTTAAAGTACAATTAAACTAAACCTTTATCACCATATCCTTCACCACAGCTATATGGATTTCAGAGCCTCTCTTCACCAAGTGTACCTATTCAACTCCCTAGATTAACTGCTCTCAGCATAACAGGTACAGGTGGGATCTGTGGAAGTCCTGCCCACTGTTATCCAAGCTGTAGGGACACTTACCCCGTCAACTGTATTTGCTCCTAAACATGTTTATGCCTGCCGCACTGTAATGTGTAAACCAATGAAATGAGTGTAAAAAAGGAGAGCTGTTTCTTCTAGCAAAACTAAGTTAACACTTTAGCCCACAATTCAGGAAATTCGTTTGAAAATTTGTTTCAAATTGTGAGAGAAACAACTTGCAGTTCTTCCTACACTTTAAAGAAACTAAACCTGGACATTGTAGATGCTGGCGTGGTTAACATAAGACAAAGAATGCACAATAAACCCGTAATCAAAATAAAAGGCCTCAGCTCAACCATTAAAAGACTAGTGCATGAATGGACCTCTGTGTTAAATATCAAATGCTAAAAGGTGAAGTTTTTTTAAAAATAATGCCCTGCACTTTATCTGCTTTCAAATACTTCTGTTTCTCAGCCATCTGAATTAATAGAGAGCAAACTTAAAAGAATCTAGAGCAGTAAAAATAGTTTGTACTTAGAAGAGTTACTGACTGCCAAGCACTGCTATAGGAAGCCAGGACTAAGGTTTTAAGGTTAACAATATGTGGTCAGGCTTATCACTGAGAGTCAAGATAACATATATCACCCGAGGAAGCAGAAGCAAGCTAGTCCATGGCCTGAAAAAAACTGTTGTTATTCTTCAAGCTCACCCAACACGAGAAGAAGAAACTGACCTGGTAGGAGGATAAGATGGTGGTGCCGTGACTGGCTGCATGGGGTAGCTCCCAGGTACCTGGGGATAACTGTAGTTACTCTGTCCATATCCCAGGCTGGGCTGGTTGTAACCTCCTGTGCTGGACTGAGGCTGACTAGTCTCAGCGGGTTTGTTACCATCCTGTGGTCTAAAAGAAATAAAAAAGTGAGAATTTTCATCCTTAACCACAAAACTCTTGGGTAAGAGCTCTAAATTTAAGAGCAACATGCAATGTTAGGAGAGAGTTTGGAAATAAGTTCAATTGTAAAGCAAACTACATCAAACCCAGTGTTGGCCCAACTATATTTGCTGGAAGAGAACACTAAGGAAGGGGATGAATTAATCGCATCCATAAAACTACATGCTCCTTTAGTTCCATATAAACAGCTATAAAAGGTAATTATAAGATTTTGTGTTGCCAATTTAACTGATCTGAGAGAGGAGGTAGTTTGTCAGGAAAGAAAATGCTATTTCTTAAAAAGGTCTAATGAAGACAAACAAGAAACTTGTAACAACGATGCAAGTTTTAGGTCAGAGTAATATTTATATAAGTCCATTGCATTTATAGATCTGGACTACCTGTAGATTTATGTTTCTCACTTATTAAGAACAGACTTGAAAAAACATTGAACTTGGACTGCCATAACTTGCCTCAAAACCTCTCTATGGAAATACCATAGTAGGACAAACACCCCTCCGGCCCTCCTGCTCAGATGAACTGGGAAACAGCCTTGGTAAGTGAGGAAAACCAATTCCAATCCCAAGGAAAAAACCACAGTGGTTTCTATTACCTCTTTGCCCTAACATTTTGCAATAGGGCTGTAGCAAAGTGAGCTTGAGCTATTTTAAGCAAAGCCCCAAGAATCGATAGGCAGACCAGAGAGGATGGGGAAGTACTGGTTTCTCCAAAGAGCTAAAATGGGTCACAAACTCCCCCTCTTCTTTCCAGTGAAAAAGGGAATAGTTGTCATTGATCACAAGACAGACAGTTGTTTTAAAATGGTAAAGAATGAAAATTAAGAAAAAGGAACCAAAACGGATCATTCATAAAAAGACCAATTAATATATATAAAACCCTCCAGCTAAGGCTCGGGTATCCTGTTGCAATGGAGCATCAAATGGGACTTCAAACATTTGATAACACTCTAATACGCATAGGTCAACTGAAACAGGGCCCTATAGGAATCAGTTTACTTAACTACTGCACAGGCTGTCTAGCATATTTAAACTACCAAGTAGCCCTGACTACTCACAGTGCATTTTACAAGTAATTTCATGAGTGTTTGCCAAAACTAATTTCTTACCTCTACAGCAGACAAAAAGTCTAGGTTACAAGTTGATTTCTTGTTTATTCCCTAAAAAATCTTTCAAATCAGAATTCAATGTTCCTTCAAGATTGTATGCAGAAACCACCTAAGTGCACTGCCTAAAGCAAAAACCTAAAATCTTCGATTAAGTAATAATTAATATTGTTTACCTGCTAACCAGTCATGGAGTATGAACTCTGCCTGAATATTAACCTCACAGCAAGATACCCAGTTAAGAATTTATACTCGCCTGTGATATTTAGGTTACCAAGCCACTACATAATACAGAGAAAAATCATGTCAACTCCTTAAGCTGACTTCCAGATGTGGGCATATCCTTTACTGAACACTGGATCACACGACAGTTTCTTAACTGTCACATTCCCAGCCCACCTTCAATTTTGAACTACCATGTTTTTCCCAAAGAGAAAGCTGTTATCCATTTATGGGGCCAATAAAATCAAAGGTAAGAAAGCATCAAAAATGCAATTCTATCAGTCGTTCTGTTGCGAAGGAAACCACACACTTGATTTTTTCCTGGGTTTAGAAAAGTTAATACAATAGCCGCCTCCTACCCTAGAAGGTCTCTTCTGAAACTACATCAACAATCCTTATTTTGGCCCCTGGATAGTACCACTTCTCTACTAGATGGAGAGTAACATGTGGTGTGTTCTAGCGCATCATTTTAACAACCGTAAGGACACAGTCAACACCTAAGAGCACCCTGGCTGGGTAGCACAGTTGGTCAGAGCATCATCCTGATATGCCAGGTTGTAGGTTTGATCCCTGGTCAGGGCACATACAGAAAGCAACCAATGAATGCATAAATAAGTAGACCAATAAATTGATGTTTCTCTCTTTTTAAAAAAATCAGTAAATAAAAACAAACAAACAAGGGAAAAAAACACCTAAGCATATATGAGAGCAACTATTAAAAAGAAACTAAGCCATGGATTCTCTAAGTGTGCGTAGTTGTCCTCTCTCCTGAAAACCCGAGGCTGATGCACTGTAGAGTTAGGAGAAGGTGAATGTGGCTTTACCTTGCAGGTGCAGTGGCTGCCGGCTGTTGCCCATAAGCTGGGTAAGCAGGCTGAGTGCCATACGCAGATTGAGCTGCATAGGATGCCTGGGTGGTAGTGACCGTAGCAGTGGTGGTATCATAAGCACCAGTGCCATACCCCTGGACAGGCTGACTGTATGCCTGGGGGGCAGTTGGAGTAGTATAACCTGGAAAAAAGAGAATAACGTCAGATTTCTGGCTCCTCAGAGATCTGCCTACACATCATTATCAGAACAATTTGTAAACCATCTACTTTCATTCATTACAATATTTAACCTCATTAAGTATTTCCCCTTCAGTAGGAGTAGCAACAAACTAATATTTAAAACATAAATTCTCTGAAAGTACAGTCTTCAGTAAAGCACTCTCATTTTGCTCTAAAATCTCACCTAACAAAAAGGAGAAGACATTGCACGATAAAAGTGTTGGTATAGAAAACAGGGTTCCCCTCTGCCCTCCTCTTCCCCAAGACTGCTTTTGCTAATTCTACACTGGTTTTGCTAACAGGCCTCTTAACAAGTTTCTCAGCTACCCCAAAAACCTCTCAAGCAGGAATAAAATGTCCTAGGAAGGGAAGTAAAAGGCAATGACGTAGCATCTTAAAATAGCTACAAATAAGGATCCAGGTACTAGTATTAAAACCTACAATTTGAAATTACTTGCTTTCAGTCCCAAGCACTGCATCATTAACAGTTCATGTTTAACTTAAGGAAACTGGAAATTCCAGCGAATGTTTGATTTTTAGTGGAAGATGTTAATGATTGAATATTTCTAAGAACTGCTAATTTTGTTTCAGGTAACAAACAACTAAAAAAAAAGCTTATCATGTTAAGATGTGAAATGGCACAAGAGTTATAAAGATATACTAAAAATTATATTTGCTTAAGTATAACAAAGGTAATCCTATATTTAACTTTTTTTGTGGGAAATTACTTAAAAATTAAACTTAACCCCTCCCTCAACCTTTAAAAAGTAAATGTTTTTCAGATGATAAAACCATGAGATTCTAGGCTGGTCATCAAATGACCCAAACCTCCATTCCTCTCTTATTTACCTAGCACAAGCAAAAAGGTATTTTTCTTGCTCATCAATACTGGAGTTAGACCCTAGAGCCCCCTATTTCCCTAACCAAGTGTCACAAGACCTGCTCTCACAAACCAAGACAGGTTCTCTGTCTTGTTCCTCCCTTTGTGGAACCAGGCAGGATCCATGTGACCTTTCACCTGGAACTTGGGCTTGAAGCCTGACACCTGCCCCCAATGTGCAACTCCTAACTTGATTCCCTTTCCTGTGAGAGGTGTTACAACCTTTTCTGGTGCTGGGCTCTCCTCCCTCCTCCTGGTCAGTAAGCACAAGCAAGCCATACAATAAAAAGTTAGGTCTAGCTGTCAGCATTTACACCCATGAAAGGAAAATCCAAATCTCACTAAAAAAGTTTGATCAGTGCTAAAAACAAATCCTGAATCAAGACTGCTGATTTTAGTTAAGATTTAGGACCTTAAGTTTCACAGGGTACAATAACTTTATTCTACATCCCAAACAGTTCTGGGAAATTCTGAAATTAACTATACACAAAGATAGTAATTTCGTTCTCAAAACAATACAGGAAACCTCATACAATGGAAGTTTTTTGAGTTGGCGTGTTGTTCAGTTGAATGTTTATTAAAAGTTCTGTGCATGCCCTAGCTGGTTTGGCTCAGTGACTAGAGCATCGGCCTGCGGACTGAAGGGTCCTGGGTTTGATTCCAGCCAAGGGCATGTACCTCGGTTGCAGGCTCGATCCCTGGACCCGGTGAGGGGGTATGTGGGAGGCAACCAATTGATGTGTCTCATATCGATGCCGTCCCCCCACTCTCCCTGAAAAGCAATGGAAAAAATATCCTCAGGTGATTAAAAAAAAAGAAAAAGATCCTGACCAAATAAAAAAGAGGGCTCCACATCAAAGTTGAGAGTGAGCAAATATGAGACTATGTATGGGGTTGGGGAAGGTGCATTTTAAAGTTAAAAAAAAAAAAAAAAAGTTCTGTGCAGAGTCCTCTTGTCAATCATATAAAGCACTCATTTATTTACATTTAACTGGAATCTAATACCACCTACACTATTACTCCTACACAGATTTTTTTCTCCCTACACGACAGGCCATCTATAACATTTACAAGAAGAGCAATTAAAAACAAAAATAACAAAAGAAACTGATCAGGGAAATAACTCATGTCATAAAACTACGCAGCAACAGAGCCTTGTAGTGCTAAGATTACAGTAAGAGACACCAGGTTAATTAATAATTTTTAAATTAATCTGTAGTACCAACACAAGCAGCCAAGCAAAATGAGCAAAAATGAATAGAGCAAAATAATTTAATAACAAAAAAAAGACCAACAGCAAAAGACAACATATCTATGTGCTGACAACTTTAAGGAAAAAGGTACTAAAAACAGTACACAAATCAACCAAAATTTTTGTCAGCCTGAATAGTAAAAGTTAAAAGATTTCTATTCCAATTAATGAATTGAGATTTATATAGCCCTTTTTCATGAAATAATTTTTAAAAATTCTAGAAGAGAAAAATATCTCTTTATATATTCCTTCCAGTAATTATCCAATGACTTTTACATGTGAAGCAGTACAAGGTTAAGGAAAATAGTAAGTGTGCTTGAACCCACTTACTACCTATAAGGGTCCTACTTAGTTTGGTTCAGCTTCAGTTTGCTCATCAGATTTAAATTTGGTTCCTACACACCAAAGGTTCATGAGAGGATTAAGGGAGGTATGATGGTTCCTCCATAAACTATAAAGTCTATATAAAATTCCTTATTATTATAAAGTACAATCTCTTGCTCATCGAAGCTACTGGTTTCTGTATTAGAATGTCTTATACATTTTGTGCCCACAGACTCTAATAAGACTTTTTAAATCAATGACAATGTAAATACATGAGCCTACAAGACCATTGCATTTCCTAGAAATGATTTTATCCCTAAAATGATCTAGGGACTCCAAAGGCTAGATCTAACCAGTATTATTTATTTTTAAATGATACTTGTTTTTAAAATGGCTGAAAGTGGTAAAAACTTCATTATAAGATAAATAAATTATGGTGATGTATACCGTGGTGATTAATAATACTGTACTGTATATAGCTGTCCCTCAATGTCCGTGGGGGATTGGTTTCGGATACCCTGTGATCTGAGGATGCTCAAGTCCCTTATATAAAATGGCATAGAACAATGCATATATATTTAAAAGTTGCTAAGAGCACAGACCTTAAAAGTTCTCATCACAAGAAAAAAAAATTATAACCATGTGTTGATGGATGTAACTAGATTTACTGTGGTGATCATTTCACAATACGGTATATACAAATATAAAATTCTTATGTTGTACACTTGAAACTGTATGTCAATTATATATCAATAAAAAAGTAACAGTTTAATACATGAAGTTCATCTCTCAATTTCAAAATTCTCAGCCAAAAATCCAACTGCATAGTGTTAGTTCTAACTTTTCCTAAAGTTGTAACTGTAACTAACAGAAAGTTTAAACATTATCCAATCTATTCAAGATACGTATTAGATAAGATTAGCAAG
Source organism: Miniopterus schreibersii (assembly GCF_964146895.1). NCBI lineage: Eukaryota > Metazoa > Chordata > Mammalia > Chiroptera > Miniopteridae > Miniopterus > Miniopterus schreibersii. The sequence goes on from NC_138122.1 coordinate 16,650,601, forward strand.
TACTTCCCATAAAATCCAGCACACTGTCAATAAGGTAAATTACACATAGGTTCCCCTCTACTAAAGACTGATAGGCTATATATAATGTACGGAACTGAACACAGTTTGAAAGAAAGTTTTTACATCTGTAAGACTTCTGCATTAAATATCCTTTAATAATAGTAGCAGTAGTAATAATAAAGATGTGAGTGGGTGGGAAGAAGGTAGGGAATCCTAAAACATTTACACAGTGCTAAACATAAAAATTACTGTAAAATTTTCATACTCCACTCTCAACTCCAGTATTAGGATATAGTTTATTCTAATTCTTAGAATAGTTTTTAGCTCCCTGGAATGCTGTTATATATATGACATACTATGAATTAAAATGATTCATTAACACTTAAGTAGAAAATAAAATGTGTCTGGACAGACAGACAGACATAATTAACATGCAGGGTGGCAGTCTTCACCTCTAAATAAATCTAATCATGCATCTATCTTTCAGGGAATATGGGGAAATCAGCTGGGGAATAGTCATCTGAAATACCTTTGGGAAGGCAAACTATTATTAAGGCTTGACACAGAAAAATGTAAAATAAAACAAAAGCAGAACCTCTCCCCAAATCACATAAAGAAAAAGACATGGATCTGTGAATGGCACCTGAAGCAGTTTTCCATTAGCACCTTGTTGTGTGTGATGTTAGAAAGTTTGAGGGTTAAACGAATGAAAACACCTAAAGGGTTAACATTACAGGGTTAAACAAGATGGAAAGCATTTCCCATGCAAGAATGAGCAGGATAGTCAAACCTGTACTGGTCCCTTCTACTGTGGAAAGCACAAAACAAAAAGTAGAGGGTACACTATCAGATGAAGTAAACAGCTATGAAAGTCAGTTTGATTTTTTAGCAGCTCAGTTTAAGAAGGCTCATTCTTACCCAGTATTAGCATTAGCACAAGCTTTTATATATTCTCCATTTTGTTGTGAGATTATTCAATACACTGTATAAAACAGTTAAAAGGAAAAGTTCTTTTTTCCCTTGGAATTTATTCCACCCACATTCTATTAGTGATCTCTCAAGGAGAATATATGGGAAAAGGGGGAAAAATAGCTCCTCCTAAGAATAAAGGATCCCCAGATGCCAAGATATGGACCAGAATATACACCAAAGAGCACAAGTAACAAGCTTCTTAGCAAACACTCTAGTTGATGTGACCCAAAAATATCTCCAAGGCAGGCTTTACCTGTGGGAGGCTGTCCATAAGAAGTTGCATAGGCTGTCTGCCCATAGGTAGCAGTGGTCTGAGCCTGGGTATAGCTTACATCAGTGGGCTGTCCATAGGTTCCATAACTTTGTTGCCCATATGCCTGCTCAAAGAAAACAAATGCAAAAACTTCAGATATATAAATGTTGTATTTTGGGGGGGGGGGGGGGGGGGAACACCACCACCCCACACCCGACTTACTTCTAAGTTTCTAAATTGGAGAACCAAAGTTGAAAATACTGCTTTCAAATAAAAAGATTTTTTTTTAAAAAAAGACAAGTGATCACAGTATGGTACCTGTTTTCCCTTATCTGATTCACTCATATTTTCGTTAAGTTTAACCACAAAAAAGTTCCTGAGATAATTAGGCAAAATTGCAGTTAACTATACAGGACACTCTCAAGGGATAAGCAATAAGGGAATAGGTGTATAATTGCCAGCACTAAGTGTAGCAGTTTTAGCAACTGGAAACAAATGTTAGGAAGACAAAATGAACAGAGGGAAAAGGAAATGAAAATGGAGCTAAAATCTGCAGACAATTTTGAAAACCAGATTTTCAGTAGGACAAAGATTTCACTTCCAAGAAAATGAACTAGAACACTGCATGTCTCCTTAAGGTTAGCACATCAACAGCACTGTCTTTTGAACTTGGACATCAATAATACAGAAAACCTGGCAAGGAATGAGGTATTCTTTCAGATACCATGATCACATTCTAGATCTGAATGACCAGTTATGTAATATCTGCCAGAGACATCACATTCTGCTTGTTCTAGAATGCTTCTATGGCAGAGTTATTAGTACTCATTTTTATGCCACAGATAATTTCAGAATTTGAGGTGATCTAGAGAACACTAGGAAGCTAATTTCTAGAATCTGCTGGCTAAGCTTTTTAAACACAGACTCATGTACTGAAGAGCTCAGAAGTTCCATAGCTAGGTAGCCATAAGAGCCGACCCCTCCACTTACTGTGTGACCACTGGAAAATGCCTTAATATCTATGCACTGCAATTTTTTCATTTGCGAAATGTCATATTGCCTTCCTCTACAGAACTTGTATATGATTAAGTTAAATAAATTTAAGCATAATAAACTACATAAAAGGACCAACCATGGAGCAAGGTACCTAACTTGAGAAATGATACTAGAAAGGTATGGAAAGCTAGCACTCCTGGTTTGGGGATGGTTTCATATATAATGGCATTCCCACTGTGAAAGTTTAAAATATCTAGTTATTTTAGGATTACAAGCACATTACACTTTCTTATTAATTTTTGAAAAAGATCTGTGCTGGCTATTGTTTTAATGGCTGATAGAAACATTTTACTTGGGGATGCAGCTACATATTTTTATCTTAAAGATTACCTGGGTGGTCTGTGCATATCCTTGAGTGGGCTGGGCGGTGTAAGCACTATAGCTGTAAGAGAAATTAAATGCAAAAACTGGTTATAGAACATTTGATTCCATTATTAAATCCTCCACATTTATAGCAGGCTCTGTATCATTAATCAATCAAACACAACATACTATTGTACAAGACTGACTTACCCCTGCTGGGCTGCAGCTTGGCTGTAGGTACTGTAATCTAGAGGAAACAAGGAGAGAAAATAGTGTGAAGTCAGCAAAGACAAGAAGGGAAAAAGGGGGGAAGGAATCCAGCTGGCAGAAAGATGAATTCTTTAAACTGCTTAGAGAGGACCTACAGGCTAGCAGAAGTCCAAATGAGTACCTCTTGTTTCTTAACACCAACCCAAAAAATAAGTCTAAGCCAGTTCAACTCATAAAGTTTGAATACAGTGTCAACTAATGAGGTCAAGATCAGCTGATTTGGCAGAGATGCTTTGCATGTTCCCATGACCACAACCCCCCCTTAACCACAGGCTGTCACTTCAAATACATAATCGTCATCCTAAGACTAACAGAGAACAAGACAATCCAATAGGATCAGAAGTTCTATCTTCATATAAAATGGATGAAAGTGACATTACAATGCTCAACACCAGACTAATTACATTAGTAGCTACATCTCCTCAAAGACTAGTTTCTCTATTGCTCCTTCACTTTATCAAATTCCTCACTTCACCAACCTTAATTCCCTAGTAGGACTGCGAAATGGAACGGCAGAAAACAGAACAGTCACCTCAATCCAAGGTTTTAAAGGGTTTGCTGACTGATTATACCAGGGCTACATCTGTACAATAACTCAAAAGCTAGAACACTATAAATCCCAACAAAGCAGAGTGAAGGCAGAATCCTGATAATTGGCAGAGAAAGCATTTACTCTTTTGGGGAAGAATTTGGTTTTAGGTAAAATCATCTTTTAAAACTCAAAATGATTTCGACTTTTTAAAAAACAATTTCTCTGCCTCTCTTTTTTTTCTAGGTAAAATTTCCTGTAATTTTTCTTTTCATATAAAATTTACAAAACGGGACTAAAAATTCTGGCCCAGTAAAGGTGTCTACAAGTAGTGAAAAAAAGGAGAAAACCTTTCCCTGCACAGGACGACGCTCAACCAACTGAGACACTCACTCCACTCCAGCTGGGCCTAAAATAGTTATTTATAAAAATTCTGCCCAATTCTTTGCTTTCCACAAGAAATACATATCTTATTCTATGTTAGAAGACAGTACTGCCATTAGGGCCAAACAAAAGGATCCTTTCTACTCCATTCAGAAAATAGCCTCTCATCTGAAAGCAAACAGTTTGACATTACAGCTCTACATAGAGGGGTTTCTACCCCTACTCCACCTAAAGCCTGCCTCAGTCCACCTGGCCTGAGAGCATTTTGATGAATCCATTTGTTTTAAGTTGGCTCATCTTTCTATCTCTACACTTTGACTACTTTCTTTCCTCGGTACAAACTCAACTCAGAACCGAGAATCATCAACATTATCAAATCAATTGCCTTAGGGCTATGAACTGATTTGCTCAAGAGAACCTTAAGACATCTGAAGGTTAACCGTTAAGGCATTTATTTTCAATAGCACTACAAGTGTGCTCTTGATGTAGCAAATAAAAAGTAAATGCAAATCACCCTCCCATGTGGTATTCACAAAATAAATACACCAACGAAGCATCAACAAATTGAATCAACCTACATTTTGCTGAGGTTTCTGTAAGAAATGATACTAAATCGCTGACATCTAAGTTCAATGTTTGCAAGGGGACTTTTATACAAGAACGGTTATATAAAACATGAAATTGGCAAAGCTGATATGTAACAACCAATGCTCTCAGATTAGTGTGAAACCAGAGCTTTAGCTCCACATTAGCAGTCCAAGGAAGGTAGCAAATTTGTTTCACGTTATCTACCTACAGCACACAAACACTAGATGGCCTCAAAAGTGCTAGTCACACACTGGTGAGATTATTTAGCAATCAGTTATGTTTTGTTTTTAACCCCCAAATAAGCAGCTGAGTATTTCACTAAAAATGGACGTGTAGAGGAGAGAGGGGGTTGTGTGATCCGAGTGGGCCTTTAGAGTGTGTGCAATGTTCTATTTCTTGGTCTGACTGGTAGTTAATTAGGAGTCTGCATTGTAGTTCTTTGTTAAAATGGACATATACTGAACTTTAGATACTTTTCTAATATATGATATAAATGAGGAGAAAAAACATCTAACATTACTCAAGGCAGTGGCTTTTAAATACTTTATTGTGGTCACTATCCAAACTGTAGAGATTTAGAGCTTCAGACTACATAATGAGTGAAAATCAGTATGGGGCAATTTTGTGGGAACCAAAATGCTTTGCTTAAAGGTCAGAAGGGCTCAAAAAGCTCTTAAAAGGCCTAACCTAACTCCTTTATTTAAAGGAAAGGAAGTCAAAGTCCAGGTAAGTTATGTGAACCCCCCACCCCCACCCCACAGTCCCCCAACCGGGTCCACACATAAACAGCAATTGAAATTCTAATATAGTACATGGTGGGTAGCAGTAACAGAGACTGAACGAAGTACACCAAAAAACTGGCATATCTAGCCACACAATCTTTTCTAGGGGCATCCTGTACCCTGGCACCAACAGCCAGCTGGGCAGAGTTCTTAAACTGCCATTAAGATGCTGGATTCTGGGCTCTTTGAAATTACAACTCTGAAAAACTAGAGCGTTTCCCCGTCTTTCTCTTGTCTTCCCCCACTGCCTTCAAAGCCTGGGGTTAGGCCGCCTAAGAATACCCCCCACCAACAACCTCAGGTTAGTGCAGGAACTGGCTGCAAACTGCAGGTCACGTTTAGGCTACATTCTTAGAAACACCCCTCGCATCGGGGACCACCTTAGACACCACATTCGGCTCCTATCCCGGAGCTTGCTTTCCACTACTCGCCTCCTTCCCTCTCCTGTATGAAGCCGAAAATTAACAAGCCTCTCAGCTTAATTTAGGCAAATAAATGTGTGAGACGCCTGCTCAAGCATAATTCAAACGCCGACTAGGGCCTTTTGTTTCTCCTAGGTCAAAGAAGCCAGAAATTTCTTTCGGTGGAGCCCGCGATTCGGGCGGGTCTTATACAACGGATCTCCCTCGGCGTTGGCTGAAATATTGCCATGGGCAGCTACTTAATTGCTTTTTGGGGCACGAAGGAGGTGGGATTAAAGATAAAAACGAAGAAGCCAGAGGGAACAGCTGATTGGGGCGGGGGGCTTTCAAAGGGGGCGCTCAACCCGTATAAAGCGCAGTAGGGCAGAAGTTCGGCCTAGGGCTGACGGGGCTCTCGCTCATAGGTCGGCGCCCCTCGGCTCACAAATCCGCTTGCCTTTTTTTGTTTATTTGTTTTCCCCCCGGGCTTCTAGGTGAAGCAAAACCACTCTCGGGTTTGGGCCGCCTCCCTGAAAATGGGCTGAGAGTGAGAGACAGCAAGCTCGAGGCTTCACGAGCCGCCGTCGGCCCCCCTGCAGTTTCGGGGTGCCGGGCCCTCGGCCTGACTGAACCCCCCCACCACGCGGGGCTCCCGAGGCCGCAGGCCCCGCCCACGTGGCGGGAGGCCCCGAGCGCGGGGCCGGCCAGCAGCCACACAATGGAGGCCAGCCGAGGCCCCGCGCGCCCCCGCCGCCGCGAGCCCCCCGCGCGGCGGGGGCGCTGGAAGGTTCCAGAACCGGCCTGCCAAGTGGGGGAGGGGAGGAAAAAGCGGGCCCTCGAGCTTGTTGGAGTGTGGCGGGTACCTCACACCCTTCTCAAAAACTCCACTCAGTCGTCCCGACCACCCCCAAGGACGAGCAGCCCCCGATTTGGGCGTCCTGACCGTCGACGGTGCGACCGCGTTTTCCCCACACTCACCCGTGGACGCCATTTTCTCTCCTTCCTTCTCGTTCTCTCAACGTCCGTCTCCCTCTCCCTTTCCCCCCTTAGGCGCCGCACTGCGCAGGCGCGAAACCCGCAACCTCGGGTGCTACCATCGGGCCAGGCCACGGGGGTGGGGGGAGAAGGGACGAACCATAGTTTCCTCTTCCTCCCGCCCGCAACTCTTGCCCTAATCCTCTCTAAAGAGCGCCGGCGGCGACGCGCGGGCTAAAGTAGCACCAAAGAAATAAGAGCGGTGGGTGAGCTGGTCTTGGTATCAAGGCGGAGTGATTCTACGCACGAGGCTAAATTGTTCGAAGTGGTCACGTCCGCTGGCTCTAGGGACCGTCTCTAAAGAGTGTGCCTTGAAGGGAAACGGAGGCCGGCGGGAGGGCTGGGGGGAAGGGACCTCGGCCTAGAACAACTGCTGACTAATTCGCGGGCGGAGAGGGTGGGGGTGGCACGCGGGCGGGTCGACCGGGGTCACGCGTCCGGGTGCAAGCAGAATGTGCTTAGGGTGCCCGGGCCTCGCGGGAATCGGGAGTCCCAACTCTCAGCCGGGGCCCTGCGCGGCTTTCGCGGGGCTGGGGGCGTGCTGCGCTCCGCAGTGAGTACCCCGGCCACGTGGCCGGGGCGGGGGTCGGGGCCGAGGCCGGTGGGTTGGATGGGAGGCCCCCCGAACGTAGCGCCCGGCTCCGAGAGCCCTCCCAGTAACGGTCGAGGTCGAGAAAGCTCCTTAATCATCCCTCATCTAATACCGTTGTTTTTACAGAAGGGGAAACTGAGGCCCAAGGACTTTGGGCACTTTTCCTAAAGTCACAAAGCTGAGTGCGACCCATACCTCCACTCTCCCTGTCGCCTGGAAGAATCTTCCTGGTCCTTGCCTTCCCATTCCGCTCTCCGGCTTCCCAATAAGGTAGGCCGGGCCTGATGGTGCACAGCCCCATTTTATAGATGAAGAGATTGCGGCCCTGAGGGTTCGAGTCCCAGTTCTGCTTGTCCTGGGGGACGTCCTCTGCCCTTGCTAAGGTCCCCGGTGAGGGTGGGAGGGGTTGTGAGGATGCAGGAGGGTGCCTGGCTCCTGGCAAAGGGAGCCCCTCTGGGTCTCCCTGGACTCAGCCTTCAGCCCAGTCTCACCCACCCCTCTCAGCCGGGTGTGGTGCCAAACCACTGCCTTTCTTCCAGTGAACACATACAAAGCACCCGCTATGTGCCAGGAGCATCGTGGGGAACTTGGGGATGAGTAAGAGGAGCACCCCCCCCCCATACACACACACACACACTCATTCACTCACTCACACTCTTCCAGCTCAGACTCCCCACCTCACTTGCCAGGGAGAAAGACAGGCTAAGATCCATGATGTAAGGGCCAGAAAAGGGGATGGGGACATTTGAGCTGGGCTTCGAAGGGTGCAAAGGAGTTTGCCTTTTGAATATGGAGGCAAAGGAGCTTTCTACATTTTCCTGCAGGAAAAGGTGGCTTTTGATGCCGAGGATCCCGCTGGCAAGGGAGCAGATGAGGCAGCCTTGTTGTCTCTCTGGGATTTTGCTTCCTGCCCTATGAAATCAGTTCAGTGGGACTCCTGAGACTGACAGGCCTGGCCAGGGGTGAGGGGGTTGCAGCAGGGCCTGGAGGTCAGGCTCGATGTGAGGGGAGAGAACAGGAGAAAAAGCCTTGCCGTATGGGCAGGGAATGGGCGTGTTTGAAAGAGTTTTAACCAGCAAGTTAGGAGCAGCTGCCTCCCTGTTGAGGCCTCCCCTTGTTGGGGAAGCTAAGTGGTTACATCTGCCTCCCACAATTAGCCCCGATGGCTACAGTTAAATGAGCAGAAGCTGTGGGCCGCCTTAGTCATTCATTTTTCTCATCCTTTGAGGAAAGGATTTTCTTTTCTTTTTTAAATAAGTTTTTATTGATTTCAGAGAGAGGAAGGGAGAGAGAGAGAAACATCAATGATGAGTCATTGATCTGCTGCCTCCTGCATGCCCCCTGCTGGGGGTCTATCCTGCAACCAGGGCTTGTACCCTGTCTGGGAATCGAACCTCTATCTCCTGGATCATAGGTCAATGCTCGACCGCTGAGCCATGCCAGCCGGGCAAAAAAAGGATTTTCTTAATCCCTATATTACAGAAGAGGAAGGAGAGGCTCAGAGGTTGGCAAGCTTGCCCAGGAATACACAACAGGAAGAAGGGAATACTAGAACGTTCCTATGAAAAGGGGGGCTAGGGCCAGAGGGGCTGTGCTTAGGACTTTGTGGAAGGGAATGTCTTAGTCTAGGGCACTTTGTATGTACTCAGGGTGCAGGGCTTCTGCTGCCCCTCATCAAATCCTTCTGCCCCACCCCCTAATCTGCCTGTTAATTGCTGGTCTCTACCCCTTGGTCTAGGGCAGCTGCGGCCATCTGGAGGTCTAAGGCTGGGCACAGTGGAGGGGAGGAGAAAGGAAGGTAGTTGGTCTGCAGCCAGAAGGAAGCTGAGGAAGGTTGGAGATGGCCCTGAATTTGTCCTGGGAGGCTGCATCCCTCTTTTTGAAAGTCCAGGACCCCAGTTCAACTTTCTTGCCCGCTACTTCCCACGCCAGGCTCTTCTTCAGGTCCCATCAGTGCTCAGGTCCCTTTCAGCCTTGCTTCTCCCCATCCTCACACACAGATCAGTGGACTAGCAAGATGGCTGAGCACATGGTTAGGATCTGAGCTCCTCTATGGCCAAGTTGTTGGGCCTTTCTCTCCAGCCTCTGTTCCTACTTCTGTAAAATGGAGATGTTGATAGGGTAGTTGAAAGGAAGTCAGATAAAAGTGCAGTAGTAACTGTTTTTTTTTTCCTTTACCCATAGCACACAGCTTCAAGACTGCCTTTGACCACCTTCAGCCAAGCTATGTATGACAAAGACCCCCCTGGCCTAGTGTCCCCAGCGCTGCCTCTTGCTTCCTCAGTGCTGATGCTGCTAATGAGCAGTCTGTGGTTGGTGGGAGCTGGTCCCAGCCTTGCCTTGGCCCCGGAGCTGCTGCTGGACCCCTGGCAGGGTGAGGGCTGGCTACATGGGCCTTGGAGGAGGCAGGAGACTTGCTGTAGGGCCTGAGACCAGTTGGCCAGAGCAGCATGCCTCTTGCAATGGTCAGGCAGGGATAGGACCCAGTGCCCTGGGGAGGGGCAGCCTTGAATGGGAGCATGCCCAGCTCATCCACAGCCAAGGAGGGCAGAAGAGCCAGCAAGAGGGATGGGAGCCTGTGAGTAGGAATTCTTTTCAGAAGGCTTCCCATTCTAATGGCTTTCCCTTGAAGTAGGAACTAAGGCTTTCACCTAAGCATGAGAGTGGGGGAGAGGTACTGGGAGTTTAAGGAGTGACCCCAGCTGAGTGCATGTTTCCCAGTAATAACAGTAGCTTCCATTTACTTTTGAGGAACCCAAATGATGCTCTCAGAGTTTAAGTGAGTCACCCATAGTTGTTTGCTTTTGAGAAGCCTGAGTGGTAGGTCTGGCTTGTTCTGTTTAATGTAGCAAGGGAGCAGCCATAGTGTGTGGAAGACCTTGGTTCCCTCTACAAGTGATTGCTGGTGGTGGGCAGACTTTGGCTTCTGGGGAGGGGAGGCTGGCTTAGGGGGTGGCCCTGGTAGAAGGTAATTCCCAACCTGGTACACATGGGACAGCCTTGGGGGTTTGGAGCCACTAACCTGGTACCAAAGCCCATTCTCTCTCCCAGCACACCGGTTGCTGACCCATGCTCTGGGCCACACAGCCCTATCCAGTCTGCTCCTGAGTCTGCTGCTCTTGCCCTTGCTGGGCTGGAGGCAGGAGTGCCACCTGGGCACGCTGCGGTTCCTACATACCTCCACCCTGCTAGCCCTGGCTGCTGGGCTAATAGCTGTACTGCTGGCAGGCCTCGGGGTGTCCACTGCAGCCGGTGGCTGTGGGTACATGCCTGTCCACCTGGCCATGCTCTCGGGACAAGGTTACTGCCCTAAGGAGCTCCATGGGGCACTGCCGCCGTGGCTGTTGCCATGGTTGCTGCTTGCCCTGACACCGCTGCTCACCTCTGAGCCACCCTTTCTGCAGCTTTTCTGCGGTCTCCTTGCTGGCCTGGCCTGTATCCTTTGCCTGGACCCTGGGCCTGTGTGGATATGTGGGTTGTGGCTGGGCCCCCAGGGTATGTGGGAACTGGCACAAGTGGGTCAGGCCCCACAGTGCCAGAAAGCTGTGCACACACATTCCAGGAGCATCTCCGAGTCCTCCTCTAACCAGGTTCTGGGCTGCGGCTTAGGGGCCTTGGCCAGGTGGAGGTGCCAATTACAATTTAAAGGGGAACTGGGAGGGCTGAGGTGGCCCAAGGAGGCAGCTAACCCGGACCTCCTCAGTGGAGGTGGCATCTAAGCTGAGACATGCAGGATGAGGGGTTTAGGTAAAGAGAAGTGAAAAAGGAGAGTGGCCCGGCAGAGGGCGCAGAAAGTCAAAGGCCGGGGTGAGAGTGAGCTGGGGCTCTGGACACCGCAAGGGCGAACCACCTGTGACTGGTGGTACATGTGCATTCAACACAGGCTTTGGCTTCAAAGATACTTAATGCCTATTGGGGAAAACAGTGGACACAGGCAGACACCCTATAGTTTAGGGTTGGGGATGCTAGCTGCTGAGGCCTTGCTGAATCCTGGAGTAGGGATCACACTGCCCTGGCTGAGGGTGATAGGGGATTGTGTCAACGGGCCCAAGGGTACGCCTTGAGTCATAGACCTGAGCAGGTAGATAGGGTTCTGGGAACGGTTCTGGGAACGGAGTGGGGCAGCAGTGACTGAAACAGGACGAGACAGGTTTTTGGGGTGAGGCACAGCCAGCTCCACCTCTTACTGGCTGAGTAGCTTCAGGCAGGTCCCTTTTCCTCTCTGAACTTCCACTGCTGACTGGAGTGATGTCACATCCCTTGCAGGGCTATAGTGAGGAGACATGAGGGAATGCCCATCATACACTTGGCACAGGGCCTGGCATGCAGTGTGGGCTCACTCCTGGCTGGTTTTGGTTTTCCTTGACCAGCCGCCCTGCCCTGGGCAGACAGACACAGCCGGGGCCTTCCGATGGCTGGAGCTCTCTGAGCGGCGGCTGCAGGAGCTGCAGGAGGGCTTCCTGTGCAGGGTTTTGGCTGGGTGCTGGCCGCTTAGGCTCCTTCCCACCCCGGGCAGTGTGGCTGAGCTGCCTCTCACCCATCCTGGAGTGAGGTGAGGGTGATGCCGAGGACACCTGCCCTGGTGGCGGAAGCTGTGGCAGTGGCTGGCAGTCAAACCCTCTTTTGCTTCTGTTCCTCCAGACTTGCCACCCCTGGACCTCCTTACATGGCCTCCTCTAGCCTATGGTCCCACAGTGAAGGCTCAGCCCCATTCCCACCAGGCCTGGGGCCTGCGCAGCCCACCTGGGAGGGCTCCTCAGAGGTTGGCCTGGCCTGGAGCGGGCCCAGCTTCCCTCCAGGGACCCAGCTGTGGGCAGCCCTAGATGAGCAGATGCTGCAGGAGGGGATCCAGGCCTCGCTCCTTGAGGGGCCAGCCCAGGTTCCCAAGAGCCCACTGTGGCTGCCCAAGTCCTCCGTCTCTTCTCTACGGTAGGGCAGGGTGAGCAGGGGTGGGGTCCCCCGGTGTGGGGGCTGAGGTGACCCTGACAATCTCCTTGTCCCCTCCATCTCACAGGCTTCAGCAGCTGGAGCGCATGGGCTTCCCCATGGAGCAGGCAGTGGTGGCACTAGCAGCCACAGGTCATGTGGAGGGTGCTGTGTCACTGCTGGTCAATGGGGAGGTGGGCGCTGAGGCCCTGGTGACTCAAGGGAGGGGTGGGCCTGCCTATCCCGAGGGTCCTGGGCCCCCCTAGCACAGGCAGGCTGTCCGGTGACAAGAGGCCTGGCCTATGAGCGGGTAGTCTGAGTCCCAGCCCTGTGGACTGACAGTGGGAGCAGGAGAGGCCCCTCCAGCACCCTGCAGTGGTACTGTTTAGAATAAAAATCAGTTTACTTTTCAACTTGGACCCCCTTGGGGGCAGCAGTTGTATCTGACTCTTCTGTGTTGGCATCAGGTGAGGGATGAATGAATGAACAGTGAACGAACAGCCAACTGCCGGAGAGCAGCTCCCTGATGTCCAGACGCAATGTTATTCCTGCACCATGCAGCCTCTTTCTCCAGGAAGCTATGGCCTCTACCTCTACTCTTGCTGGGCTGGACCCACTATAGAGGAGCATTCTTAATCACCTATTTCCCAGCTAATTTCTGCCCATCACAGAGACAGTCCTCCAGGAAGCATTCCCTGATTACCCAGGAATACCATCCCTTCACTCCCACAGCCCCCAGTGTGGACAGGGGCCAATTCAGTCGGTCTCCTAGGCCTGGCCCAGAGCAGGCTAGGAGGCTGGTGGCTGTGTGAGCAGGAAGCAGTGGGTGGGGGGGTTGTGGGGGAGAGGCTTCCTCAGCTTTGAAGCAGTAGCTCCTCCCTCCCAGTTCCCCTCAGTCCTTGGCCCTTCCCAGGGAGGGGAGGTGCAGACAGAGCTAAGAGGGCAGAGGGTTGGGTGTGAGTGTGTTTCCAATGGGCTGGGGGGAGGGGTAAGGCAGAGGGGCACCTGGGACGCTGGACTTTGAGGGGTGGTGCAGGAGGCTACGAGTCCTGGAGCAGACTACACTCTGCTTACCTGGAGACTGAACCTGCTGTTGATCACCAGCTGGGGGCCAGAAACAGACTGGGAACTCTGAGGGCCACGCCATCGGTTTCATTTTCTCAGTTGTGCAAACAGGCTCAGAAGAAGCTGCCCTCAGGTTTGGCAGCTCCTTGCTCCCCTGGCCTCTCAGAAGCCATAGCCATTGCTGGACACCTGGCCAGGGAATGGGGGTGGCCTGAGTCTCTGTTCTGCTTACTTACCCCCTTGCCCCAGCTGCCCAGGTAATGGCCAGGGGAACACTGGCCCCTCAGCTGTAGGCATGCCAGCCTCAAACCTGCTTTGCAGGTGGGCAGTGAAGGCCACTGAGAAGAGGAAAGAGGCCCCTGGCCTTGCCCTTCTCCCCCCCCCCCCCCATCAAAGCACACACTGAGACCAGGCTCGGTGGGGAATCAGGCGGGGGGCCTTTATTGGCCAGTAGATACCTATCTCCTGGTGTCTGCCACAAGTTTTATGGGAGCAGGTGGCTCCTCCCTTTCCATACCCCTCACCTGGGACATGGGAGTAGCTTGGGGCTCCAGGGACAGAATTGAGTCAAGGAGTCCACAACACGGTCAGCTCAGGCAGCTTGACCTCAGGGTTGGGAACCCAGCACCGGAAAACAAGAGGAGGGGTGGGGGTGCTCCTCTGAGGTTTGATGGGGAGAAAGGGAGGTACCCCTCCCTCACCCTCCCTGCATGTGCTGAGGGCTGGGCAGAGCTCCAGCTCCCGCAGTGCCTGCAGCCTGCAGGCCTGGGCAGCTGATGGGAAAACAGAAACCCCGAACCTACTACCCCCTCCCTGCAGGCCTGCATCACTCCATTTCATGAGGGGAACAGGCCCTGGGCAAGGCCCCACCTGCTGCCTGGGCCACCTCTCCCTCTCCGGCCCCAGCTCCTGCTCAGCCTCATGTTGCAGCGTGCCTGGGGTGCCTGCTTACCCCAAAGGCCTAGGTGGCAGAGGGACCCTGAGGACATTAATAAATATGGTCCGGCGGTCCCTGGAGGCAGCTGGCAGAGTCCAGGCTGGGAAGGGAAGCCTGGCTGGCCCACCCCAAGGGGCCGCCACCGCCCTCAGCCTCTCTCGTTTCGGCTCCTGGGGGCCACGATCTGGTAGTTGGTTGTGTGTCCTCCCCTCTTGCCCCGAAGGAGGTTGGGGGTGCCCATGCCGGCAGGGCCTGCCCCTGACCCCTCTGGTTCTGCCGAAGGGAAGGAGAAAGGCTGGGTTAGTGAGGTCTATGTGAGGAACCCACCTCCCCTTGGCCCTCTGGGGGTGAGGGGACTGGGCACTCGGCCAGATGCACTCTGCCCTGGCATCCAGGAGGCAGAGCTGTAGGGAAAAAGGGGGTCTGTAAACTGGTTAGTGCCCCCCTCTCCAAGGAGTTTTTGGCTCCCAACTCAATGAAATTTTGATTTTCTGTCAAGTGGGGATGAATGAACCCATCATGTTCCTGAAATGCTTAATGTGTGGTGAGTGCTCCATAAAAAATACAGAACTTTTTTCTATATTTTGGGGTGAAGGTGTGCCCTGAATCACCCCCATTTCACATCTGGGAAAACTAAGGCCAAGGAACAGACTCACTTTTCCTTTCTCCTCTGATTAGGCCACTTATATTGGGGAAGGGTTTAGGGAGGCCAGGCTCTGCCATGGACCTACTCTGTGGGTCTGGACTTCTGTCACAGCCTCAATTGTCTCCTCTCTAAAATCAGGGGGACAGTTCCAGATGTACTCTGAGGGCCTGGCCAGCTCCCATAATTATTGAAGTCAGTTCTAACCTGGCTATGGTGAGATATGCCTCAACTTGGAAATAAGCTGGACCCCAAGAGTGAAACGAGTAACTGGCATTCTTGCTATCTAAAAACCTACTCATCCTTCAAAACCCAGAGCATGACCTACCTCCTCTAGGAAGCCTTCTGTGACTATCACTTCAATCCCTCGCAAAGCTAAATGAACAGGTCAGGCAGGTCGGGAGGATGGGCTGTTCTAGGGGGAGAACAGCACTCAGGGAAAAGCCCCAGGATGGAGGACTTGACTAAACCTCCAAAATCCTCTTCACAGGAGAGACACTTGGCCTGTGGTGAGCACCAGCTTCCCCCTGAGGGCATTGCCAGGACAGTGGGCTAGACCCTCATAATCATAACTGTTAAAGGCCCTGGCACTGTGTGCCCCAGCCTCCCATGTACCTCTGGGCTGAGATTTGGGGACCCTGGGCAAATAAGCATGTGCCATCACAGTCAAGGGGACATTTCATGCCCTAATCGGAGCATAGGTAGGAGGGAAGCAGAGCTCAGGCTCCAACATCAGCTAAGACCAAGTCCTGGCCCCATGTCCCAGTCATGTAGCCTTGGGCAAGTCACAGACCTTTGAGCCTCATCTGGAATTCGGCCTCCGTGGTGGTAGTGGTGTTCTGTTAACACTCCTGTTGTCACACCCTTGCTGTGTTTTAAGGACCGGGAGTGGAAAGTGGTTTTCACAGTACATGCTGGATTATTATGGTCACTGGGATGGTGAGCTTTTGGCCCAGGTCTCCTGCAGGCCTGGTCACTGAGTTGGTCACAGACGCTGTTCTGACATAATCAAATTCAGGGCCTTGGTTTCCTCTGGGCCCCACTCAGTGCCTAATGGAGTGGAGGTGTCAGTGAACCTTTGCCGGTGGAGCCAAAAGAGCCAGGGCTTTAGAGGAGACACCTGGAGTGGACTTTACCACTATGTTCCTATGACCCTGAGGGAGTCATATGAGCCCTCTGAACCTCTTTCCTCATCTGTGAAATGGGCATCGCATTTATCGCCCACCTGGCAAGCTTGTAAGGACTGGACATGACTGTAAACCCTCCAGCCCAGGTGGGCTGGATGTGTGACAGCTGTAACTGTTGTCATTATGGATTATATCCTAAACATGAGTCCCATCTCGGCTTTTAGTTAGCACCTGCTGTGCATGATGGGCCAATGGGGATGGTTCCATCTCCTCTGCTCCCCTCCTGCCACACCACCTCTCCCAGGCCCACAACCAGAGCTAGCCCGTGGGATCTCTCTTCTAGGCTCATGGCCAGCGTGGGCGTGAGCCTTCCTAAGTGACCAGCACTTCCTCCCTGGGCTGCTAGAGACAGAGCTGGCTGAGGCCCTCCCTCAGGCCACAATGTGTCCCTTCTGGCTCCTGCTGCGATCTTCCTGAGAGGAGCTGGGGGGGGGGGGCACCTGAAAAGGTTCTGAGAGCCTGGGATTGGGTCCTTGGTGCCTCCTCTGTGAGAGATGGCCAGTTATGTTTCTAGAAGTTAGGAAAGCCATGTGGTACGGTAAGAGGAGCTTGAAGCAGACCAGCCTCCAGGCCTTTGCCTGTAGGACTCTGTGAGGGCTGCCCTTCCCACCTCCTCCTGGCACACTTGTTCGGATCTTCTGTGACCTAACGCAAGTGTCCCATCTTCCAGAAAGCCTTCCCCACCCCTAGTGAGAAGTGACTGTTCCTCACCCACGTCCCTTGGTGCTCCTGTACCCCATGGCCCTCATCTCCATAGATACTAAGGATGCCCTGCCACTCGACAGGCAGCTCCCCAAGGCAGATACCCTTGGGATCTGCTAAGTACCTGCTCATACCTGGCATTCAGTAGGTGCACCCTAGAGTTTTGCTGAATGAAGGAGGCTTGGCTCTACCCTTGGCCCTTTTTGCTTGAGGGGCCTCAGTTCCCCCATTTTTAAAATAGATGGGAGGTTGGGCATGATGTCCGAGACCTGTGTGCATTGATAAGTTAGGACTGGGCTGTGAGATGGGGTGGAAAAGGGCAGCTGTTGAGGCCTCCTTAGCAGTAGGTGAGGAATGAAGCTCAGCCCTGAGGGCAGCTAATTCCTGTGTCTCTCCAGGGCCAGCCACAGACTCCAGTTTAATGGGGACAAACCTCCTTGGCCCCACCTGGACGAACCAGGCATGGGGAGAGATAATATCCACTTGGTGTCTAACCTCCTTCCCTGCCTCCCTGACTTGCCTTTTGAGGACCTTCTCAAATTGGGCCCTGCCAGATCCTGTAGCCAAAGCATTCACCTCACTAGTCTAGGCGGAACAATCCCTCTAGGCTCTCTTGGGCTTCTTGGCTTTTGCTTATGCTATTCTGCTGTTTGTTCACTTGCCCCTGATCCTTGCCCTTCAGGGCTCCTCTTAGCCAACACCTCCTCCAGGAAGCCCTCCCTGAGATGCCCTCCTCCCCTCGACCCCACCCCAGCCTGTGTCAGGGGCACTTCTGTGCTTTCACAGCTGCCTGTACTCACTCCACTGTGGTATTCCTCACCTTGGGTTTAATGGCCAGGTTCAGGGCTCCCTGTGCACCCCCATAACCTAAACTCCATGGGAGCAGGAGTATGTCTGTCTTATCTCTTGGAGCCTGTGCCAGCAAGATGCCAGGAACAAAGGAGGTGCTCATTCACACAAGAAACTAGTTACCAGAGTCTTCTCTGTGCCAGGCACTGTCTGCTAGCTGGTTGGAAGGACTAAAGAATGAGTGTCCACTGGCCTGGGTCCAGTATTGGGAGTTGCCTTCTGTGACCCCAGGCCCTTCCCAGGCCCTTCCTGGAAGGGGCTGCCCCTGCCTGCCCACCCTGCCGTTACCTGGCCAGATGATGGCTTCCAGCAGGGTGACCCGTCTGGCCAGGAGCTCCAGCTGAGCCTGCTGCTGCAGGAAGCTCTGTAAGCTAGGAGCCTGATGGGAGATCGAGAAGAGCAGACGGTGCGAGTCCGGCCTCCGAGGGCTGGGCCGGGGAGCCAAGGGTGGGGTGTACTGGCCAGGCACCAGCCGGCTTCAAGGCAGGAGCCCAGGTGTGAGTCTCTAGGGGACAGGGCTTGCCTGGCTCCTCAAGTGACCACATGGATGACGGGTAGAGAATTGGTGGGTGAATTCCTGAAGTGAGGGTCTGGCTCTCTCAGGCCCCTAAAGGGACCCTCAGGGCATGTTAGGAGGACCAGAGGGGAAACAAACTGTCATGGGGATGCCTGAGGCCAGGAAGGCCTGCTGTGAGAGCCTCTGGGGGGTCATGGGTGAGGGAGGATCAGAATTGGTGGGTAGTATATTACCCAGAGTCCCCTCGGGCCTGAGCCTGGTTCTGTCACTCACTGTCCCCTGCATTTCTGGAGTCCAGCTCGATAACCTATTGTCCCTGTGGGCCTGGAGACTGGCTCTGTTACCGACGCTTTCTCTAAAGCTGAAGCCTGATTGAAGTCTGGATCGATCACCCACAATCCTCCTGTGGGTCTGGGCTCTAACTTTGTACCTACAATCCCTTGCACTTTTGTAGTCTGGCTATATTACCCCAATCCCATGCTGGTCTGGAGTTTGGCTTCACTGCGTATAATTTCTTCCAAACTCGAAATCTGTCACCTCTGGTTTCCCCTGCCGGCCTGGAAACCACATTACCCACAATGCCTGGAGGCCCAGGTCTGACCACAGAGGTGGGGGCCCCTTCACCTGTGTAGGAGGGACCAGTCATTGAGGGGTAGGTGGTCTTAGCCTCTCCAGCCTCATGACTGGGCCCAGGCAGCTCCACCCTGGAGGGCCTGGGGAAGGCTGGTGGGCAGGGGCTGGGCTGTCTGTCCGTCTGTCTGTCTGTCTCTACTCACCATAGAGCCCAATCATTGTTTCCAAGATTAAAACCCTTTCAGCTAAAATCTTCAAAGCCTCGCGTAGTTGGTGCAACCCCTCCCCCTGCGGAGGAAAGAGACAGATGCAGCCGTGAAGGGGGCAGGGGAGGGGGCCCTGCAAAGCCTGTTGGTGGCCCATGCCCCACCCTGGTCATGCACCTGCAGCCTGCACCACCTACCACAGCCCAGGGTCCATGGACAGCCGGGACAAGACCAGGAGAGGACAGGAGGGGGACAAAGCAGGCAGAAGCAGCCCCTCAATAAATCCTGATGGATCCCAGCTAGCTGCTTTCTCCCTATACCCTTGCAAATCCTGCTGCCCTGGGGGTGAGGGGATGCCAATCCCCAGGGCAGCGGTGTGGTCCCAGAGCCTGCCATGGAACCTGTCCCCTTGGGGGTTGCCACAGAGCCCCGCCACCTATCTCTAATATTCTTTAAACTGATATACTTATTGTCCACATCCATCAGTGGGATCAGACTACTTACCCATATTCTTTCCATTCACGTCAAAATGAATATATACAAGTAAAATGAGAAAATGTTTGAGTGACAGTGCTGTTGGAAAGCTGTGTTTAAGATGCTGGCAAAGCTGAGTTTCTGGCCCTGGGTCCCTCTCCCCAGCCCTTCTCATTTTGGGCTCACCCCTCCCAGGCTCCGACTGCTCCATGCCCATATTCTGCAGGTTCTGGATCCAGGCCCTCAGACCCACCCTCTCTTTTAAGCAGCTTCTCTATTTCCCAGGCCCAGGGATATGGCAGCAGGCCCACAAAGCCACCCTTGTCCCAGGCCTCCCTGATCTGGGGCTCCCCACTCGCAAGCAGTACCAGCTTGAGCCCAGGGCTCATGTCACAGCCCACCAGCTGGCACTCACTTTCACTTGTTCCCAAACTGTCTGTCCTTTCCTTCCCCAGCATAGGGTCCGTGGTCTTGCCCAAACTCATACTCCCTTACTCCCTTCCTAGTCCAGACTTAAGCTAGTTCTGGGATGTAGATAACTTAATTCCAACAGGGCACCAGGACAGCAAACAGAACTATTTCACAACTACACATTGGGGGTCTCTGTCCTTTCCCCAGTATGAAGTGAAGGGGTGATGTATACTATGCACACTGTTGTAATTACAATCCAGCCCTTTAAAGCAGCTGCTACTCCCCAAATATCTAACAACCAAGAGGCCTCCCAACATATTCGTGAACCCACTGTGGTCTTGCTGTGACTGTCTGTTATGATCTAGGTGTCCCTGTCCACATCACATGGATTGAGCTTCCCTCAAGCCACTGACTGGCCATTGTAGCCTGGGGAGTCACAGGGTCACCACAGGCTGTACACCAAAGTAATCCCTCTTCACGTATTATAGGACGAGGGTCTAAAAATGGATGACCTTCCAAAATTAGGACTTCACTCCTGGCATGGACAATGGAGCAAGCTGACATCATGAGCCTCCTGATGAGATGTAGTAAGAGGGCACCACATCCCCTGTAGGTGCCCCTGACAAGAGTATTGAACCTGTATCCCATCACCAGGAAACAATCAGACAAATCTAGATGGTGGGACATTCACAAAAAGACAAAGCTGAGAAAGAAAAAAAAGGCAGGGGGCCCGTTCTAGATTAAAAGAGACTAATGCATGAATCTTGATTAGAACTTTTTTTAAAAAAAAACAGCTATAAAAGGATTTTTGAGGACCATTGATAAAATTTGTATGTGTTATGTATTAAATGGCATCATTTCACTGAATTAATGTCAGCTTTCTTAGGTGATGTGGCTCTATGGGAGACTTGTAGTTTTCTGAGATACACACTGATTTGGTAGGGGAGATGTGGATGAAGTTTGAAACTTACTTTCAAATGGATTAGAAAAAAAAGATCTGTGAATATGTAAAGAAAGAGCAAATGTGGCAAAGTACTAATTGGTCAGTCTAGAGGAATGAGAGAATATTCATTGTACCAACATTTCTGCATATTCGAAAATTTTCAAAATAAAAGTCTTAAGGAAAAATGTAAAAAAGGATTCTGCTATTTGGATCCCTCCCTAGATGGGGGACCTGCTGTTTGCACTGATGACGCGCGCCCCCCCGCCCCAGTGGCCAGGGTCTGTTGGACACCTCCACTCGGCCATAATACAGACACCTCCCATTTTCCATGGACAGAACTCAGCGGGCCTGCTTCTTCCGGCTCTCCTTTGCTACTGTGTGTCTCCCCATCGCAGCCAAACTAGCACCCAAGTGCTCTTAGCTCCACTGACATCTGCCCATCCTCACTGTCCCCACTCTCAGTTCCAGCCCCACAGCCTAGTCTGTTTCTGCTTTTCCCATCCATTCCCACACAGCAATAGAGGGTTCTTCTGCAAACAAAAATCTGACATCATCACTTCCCTGCTCATAATTATTACCTGACTCCCCACTGCCCATAGAACGAAGTTCAAGTCCTCAGTAGGTCCTGAAAGCCTTTGACCGCTGTCCTGTCACACTCTGCCCCTCCAAGGGTTTGCACACGATGCTCTGCTCCTCTGCCTGAACGCCCGTGGCTTGGCGAATGTATCTTTCAGGCCTTAGCCCGGGTCTCCATCGGGAGGGGGCTAAGTCCTCCCCCATCCCAGCTGAGCTACCCAGGTCCTGTCGCTGCTGGTTATTAGTCTGTTTCTCCCACCCCACTGTGACCACCCTAAGGGCGGGGACTGTGTCCCAATTGCATCTGTGTCCTGGGGCCCCACACCCACCGAGGAGGTGCTTGGGGGATGTTAGCTGGCTCCCTCAGTCCTGGGAGCCGAGAAGCCTGGGCTTCAGTTCCAGCTTTGCCAACAATTCGCTCTGCAGAGTCGGGCCTCAGTTTTTCGTGTCTAAATAAGGGGTAGAGCTTTGTTCCAGATAAGCTGGCTCAGCTGTCATTCCCTAGCAGTGCCTGCAGTGCATGCACATGGCCACTGGGTGGCACTGCTGAGCCACAGGAGGGCCAGCGGCTGGGGAAGCTGCATTAAGTGGGGTTGGTAGGTAGGGTGCCTGTAGGAGTCCTCAGGGCCATTCCTCACCCTGGACCCCATTCCCTCCTGCTCCCTACAGAACTGCTCCCCCAGCCTGCAAAGCCTCATGCAGCCCCCAGCCCCTCAGGCCCCTCCCCCAGGCAGGCAGCAAGCAGGGGCAGAAGTGCAGGTGGGTGAGGAGGAGGCAGGTGGATGGGCAGGGGCCCTGCTACCTCTTGGGCGCCCCTCCCACAGGTGGTCCTGAGTTTGAGGCCTGATCTGGGATAGTTCAGGCATCTGCTCTGCTGGGATGGGGCTGCTTAGCCTAATTCAGACTTCACCTCGCTCTCCCAACCTTTCCTGGGCGGGGTGGAAAATGTGCTGGGAGAGGCCAGTGAAGGGGCTGAGGGGAGGCAGAGGGCTGGGCTCACACAGGTCTACTTGACCCCCAGCCCAGCTCATGCCCACACTGCCAGTATGCTCTGGAGCCACCCGGGAGGGTGTCGGGGAGGGTGGCGGAGTGGCAGCAAGGAGCTGGGAGAGGCTCGCCGGAAAGGTAGCAGGACCCCAGAAGTCAAGGAAAGACATGGGGTTGGACTCGTGCAGGGTGGGGGACTCCCACGGCTGTATCCATCACTGACCCCACAATCAGGAGCAGAGAGGGCAAGGCAGGCGCTGGGTGCTTCCTGTGTCCTCACTAACTAGTGCCTGCCAGGAAGTAGGACATCCCAGCCAGACTGCACCAGGGAGAGGGGCCAGGGGTGGAGCAGGAAGGCACAATACCAGCCTCCAAAAGAGCTTCCCTGTAGGGGTGTCTCTCCTTAGGGGTGTCTGCCCCTACCCCGCCCATCTGCCGAATGTCTCCTATGTCAGTGAGGGCTTCCAGGTCCCTGCATTTTGGGTTTTTTGTTGGGGTTTTTGGTCCTCCCCCAAAGTGCCTCTTGGGTGGTTAGATTTCTAGGCCCTGAATTTCATTCACTGCAACTATCTCCAATGATTGTGATGGTTTCTAGGACCCCACATGTGGTTTCTAGGTCCCCTTTCCCATTTACTCTGACTTCTGTGCATGTGACCTCCCTTCCCTTTCTTCATGGGCTTCCTTTGTGTATAGTGCTTTCTAGACCCCCTCAGCTCATTTTTCTTGGTTCTCCTGTGCCTATAACAGTTTCTAGGTGTCTCCGCCCACTCCTCCTGGGTCTCCTATGTATGTGATGGCATCTAGGACTTCATGTTAATTACAGATATTTTGGGCATAGTGGAGTCTAGGTCCTCTGACCTCATTTACCATGAACATTATGTACATGACAGTTTCTCGACCTCTCTTTTCATGCTTCATGGACTTCCTATGTGTATGATGGTGTCTAGGTCCCCTGCATCTTTTACCACGGGCTCCTGTGTACCTCAGCATTTCCATGCCTCCTATGTTCCTATGTTTCATGGCTTCCCTAAGGCCCCCATGCCATTTTTCTGTGTGGATACTGTTTTCATGCTTCCCTTTCTTCTGCAGACAGGGGAGCAGAAGCCAAAGCCCTTGCTTGGAGAGGGCTATGGAGGCAGGGGATGCAGTCTGGACTGGGTCAGCCCACACTGCCCAGGAGGGACAGGCAGGGTCACCCTGGCCTGGAAAGGCCACAGAGGGAAGGGGGAGACAGGGATGTGAAGACAGAGACAGAGAGCGCGGGGTCTGCTGATAAGGCTGGCCCTGCCCAGTGGGGAGGGACAGGGTAAGGGAGGGGGCTAGGGCTGAGAACTGTCCAAGCTCCTCCCTGGGAGACCAGGTGGCAATGGGGATTTGGCTGGGGTGCCCCCACTCCAAAATAGTCTCCTGAGTGCCCAGGGCAGGAGGGGATAGTGGAAGATCAATGCTAGGCTGGAGCTTACCCAGTGGCTCTTCTCGCCAGGGTCTCCTTTGGGGCCAGGTTCTCCCTACAAGGAGAAATAGAGGTAGAAGCAATGAGAGAGGAAAGGAGAGAGGGAGGGAGGGAAGGAGGAAAGGAGGGAAAGAGAGAGACATATTGAGGGAGGTGGGGAGATTGAGAGGCAGAGACAGAGAGTAGCTTGTATTGGACTAACACTAGATAAAACGCAGACAACAACTGTTGGAAGGCAATAGAAAGTGATAAAGAGCAGCCAGGAACTGGAGGATATGTGTCCTTTGAAGGAGGAAACTGTACTGGGTAAAATCCATACACTTACAGCTTTTCCTCTGAAGGATCTATGTACCCCAGCCCCCTCAGTCCAGCAAACAGCTCAAGCAGAAAGCTTTAGTTTTACTGGCCTGAGGAGTCAGAGGTCAAAACTGATAGAACTGCAAGGAGACATAGATAAACCCACTATTATAGTTGGAGGCTTTAACCCTCTCTGTCAGGAATGGACAGATCCAGCAGGCAGAAAATCAGTAAGGACAGAGCTGAACTCAACAGTACCCATCAATCAACTGGATATAATTGACATCTATAGACAACTTCATCCAAAAAAAAACAGATTACACTGTTCTCAAGCTCACATGGAACATTCATCAAGACAGATCACATTCAGGGCCACGAAATATACCTCAACACACTTAAAAGCATAGAAATCATACAGTGTTTGTTCTCAGACCACAATGGAATTAAACTAGAAATCAATAACAGAAATATTGGAAAATACAAAAATACTTGGAGATTAAACAATATACTTCTAAATAACACATGGGTCAAAGAAGAAATCTTAAAAAAGTATTGTGCACTAAATGAAAATAAAAATACAACATATCAAAAATTTTGGAAAGCAGTGAAAGCGGTGCTTAGAGGGAAATGTATCACATTGAATATATGTTAGAAGGAAGAAAGATCTAAAATTAATCACCTAAGCTTCCACCTTAGGAAAGCAGAAAAAGAAGAGCTAATTAAATCCAAAGTAAGCAAAAGAAAAGAAATAATAGAAATTAGAGAAGAAATCAATGAAAAGGAAAACAGGAAATCAATAGAGAAAATCAACAAAACTAAAAGCTAGTTCTTTAAAAAGATCAATAAAATTGAGAAGCCCCGAGGCAGGATAACTTCTTTAAGAGAAAGACACAAATTACTAATATCAGAAATAAAAGAGGGAGCCCCGGCTAGAGCATCATCCTGATACGCCAAGGTTGTGGGTTCAATCCCCAGTCAGGGCAACTCATATAAGAGTCAACCAATGATGCATAAATAAGTGGAACAACAAATAGAGATCTCTTGCTCTCTCTCTCAAATCAATAAATTAAAATTTAAAAAAAGAATGAAAGAAGGCACATCATTAAAGATCCCCTGGACATTAAAAGAGTAATAAAGGAATATTATGAACAACTCTGTGTCTACAAATTTGACAACCTAGATGAAACAGACCAATTCCTTGAAAGACAATCTGTCAAAACTCACACAAAAAGAACTAGAAAAGGCCTATACATATTAAAGAAATTGGATCAATAATTAATAACCTTTCAAAACAGGGAGCACCAGGCCCAGATAGGTTCACTGCTCAATTCTAACCAAACATTTAAGAAATAAATTATGCCAATTCTCTAAAATCTCTTCCAGAGGATAAAACTTATTAAGTTTAGAGAGAGGAAAGGGGTGGGGAAGGAGGGGGGAGAGAGAGAGAGGTGGATTTGATGTTCCACTTATTTATGCATTCATTGGTTGATTCTTGCATGTGCCTGACTAGGGGTTGGCATATTGCAACGATGCTCTAACCAACTGAGCTACTGGTCAGGGTGCTTTTTTCTTTTTTTAAAAAAAATTATTTTTCAATTACAGTTGAAATTCAATATTATTCTATATTAGTTTCAGGTGTACAGCATAGTTGTTAGACGATTATATAATTTATGAAGTGATCTCTCCTCTAAGTCTGGTACCACACGTAGTTATTACAATATTGTTGACTATAGTCCCTGTGCTGTACTTTACATCCGTGTGACTATTTCGTAACTGCCAATTTGTAGTTCTTAATCCCTTTACCTTTTTCACCCAGCCCTCCAACCCCCTCCCACCTGGCAACCCTCAGTTTGTTTTCTGCATCTATATAAGTCTTTTTCTGTTTGTTCGTTTATTTTGTTCTTTAGATTCCACATATAAGTGAAATCATATGGTATTTGTCTTTATTTGACTTATTTCACTCAGGATGATACCCTCGAGGTCCATCCATGTTGTCACAAATAGTAAGATTTCATTCTTTTTTGGTGGCCGAGTAATATTCCATTGTATATATGTGCCACATATATACAATGGAATATTACCCACTCATCTGTTTTTATCCACTCATCTACTGATGGGCACTTGGGTTGCTTCCTATCTTGGCCATTGTAAACCGCGCTACAGTGAACATAGGGGCGGCACACAGGATTTTTAGGGCAGTGAAACTATTCCATATGATACTACGATGGTGGGCACATGTCATTATACATCTGTCAACAGCCACAGGATGTACAACACCAAGGATGAACCCCAAGGTAAACTATGGACTTTGGGTGATGAATGACATGTCAGTGTGGGTTCATCAATTGTACCAAATGTGCCTCTGTGGTGCAAGATGTCAACAGTGGGGGCCGATGTGCATGTGTGGGGACAGGGAATAGATGGGAATTCTCTGTACTTTTTGCTTAATTTTGCTTAATAATGCTCTAAAAAAAAAATTTAATTAAACAAAACAAACAGGAAAAACAAAAAGCAAACCTTACAGATCCAGGAATCTCAGTGAACCCAAAGCAGGTTAAACATAAAGAAAATCACACTCAACCACATCATGATCAATCAGCTGAAAACCAAGAGTGAAGAGAAAATCTTAAAAGCCAAAGAAAACATATACAGGGGAACAACAATAAGAATGACAGCCAATTTCTCATGAGAAATTGTAATGGTCTATGTAAGCCAGAAGACCATGGGACAATATCAAAGAGGGGAGAAAACTGCCAACCTATCGTTTTATAGCCAGTGAAAATTTCTTTCAAAAGTTAAGATAAAGACAGCTTTAGATACACAAAAAGCAGTGAGGATTTGGCCACGGAATGGAGCCAGAGCAGGGATCTGCGCCTGTGGGGTCCTGGAGGGGGCTCCAGCGTGGGCAGCATCACTCACCTGCTGTCCCGTGGAGCCTTGCGGGCCTGGCTCTCCACGCAGTCCCTGTGCGGGAGGGAGGAGAGGTACGGAGTCAGCTGTTGGGGTGTCTGACTCAGGGCCCCCAAACCTTCCCAGAATCCTCCACCCAGGGGCCAATTCAGTACTCACTCTCTCGCCCTTTTCTCCTGGTTGGCCAGAGATTCCTTTGGGTCCAGTGGGGCCTGGGGGTCCCTGAGCAACAAGACAGGGCCTCAGCCTTGTGCTGGGGCAGGGTAGAGTGGGCAGGGGCTTGGGGGGCAGAGGGGTCGGGAAGGAACTCCAACTTGGCCTGGGCCTCTGGGTCCTTCACACATCCAACGACAGGCACACAGTGGGAAGTTCATACGGCTGTTTCCCAACTACGGCCCTGGAATCAGTCCCCGCCTTAATCTGGAAGTTGCCATGTGCTGGCCACAGCCCTAGGGCAAGTGTCTCCATCTTTCTTGACCTTAGGTGATAATAACACTGCTCCTTGTTACAGGGACTGAATGAGAAGCTTTATGGAAAGTATTTTGCATATTCAGTGCTCCATAAATACTTGAATAAATGAAGAAAGGATGGATGGATGGATGGATGGATGGATGGATGGATGGATGGATGGACAGATAAGTGAGAGTACTTGGAGAGATACTCACTATATGTCCAGGATTCCCAGGGATGCCCATGGGACCAGGAGGTCCAGGGGGACCTGGAATAAGACAGAATATCCTAGGAGACTTGACTTGAGGTGGTGAACACGTAATACAATATACAGATGATGTATTATAGAATTGTACACTTGAAACTTACATAATTTTATTAAGCAATGTCGCCCTAATAAAAAATAAAAAAAAGGACAGGATATCCTCAGGACCAAAACAGAGTACAATGGCAGGAAGTCTACCATCAGTTCCCTCCTGATAGCCACAGTTCTAGTCTCTGCCATCCCTCAACTCCACCCCTTACCCCAGACCAGGACTCAACTTACCCATAGGCCCTGGGGGTCCGGGGAGCCCAGTTGGTCCCTGGGGCCAGCGGCTGCTGGTCTCAGTGAAGGTGTTAGACAGAAATGGGTCCCCTGCAGGAGGAAAGATGATGAGTGGGCGGGGGGGGGGGTTGGGCAGAGAGGGGCCAAGCCAGCTATGACTGCCCTGTGGGACAGCCTGCAGAGTGGCTGGGGCCACCCCGCATCTGCTCCAAGGGTGGGGTGTGGGAAGAGTGTTGGCCACACAGGCCCAGGAGGCAGAGAGGCCTGGGTTCTAACCCTGCCACAGTCTAGCTGGTGATACCCAGTAAGACTCTCCACCTTGCTGAGCCTGTACTGTCACATGTCGAACAGGAATAATAATAAAAGCTACCATTTATTGATCACCTACTTTGGGCCAGGCTTCTGTGCATGAGTGTCACAGAGCTCTGTCATTATCTCCATTGTACAGATGAGGAAACTGAGGCTCGCAGAGGGAGAACGAATGGTGAGATGGAATGAATGGGAAAATAAATGGATGGTGCCCGGTCATGCACTGATGTGACCCATATGGGGCTAAAGCTGGCACTCCAAGCTCTGCCCTCTGGCATCACACATGTAGGTTAGCCTGGGAAGAGGTGAAGGTTGTACCTCAGGGCCTAGCTGGGTGGAGGGGGCTGAGGCCTCTGTTAACACAGGGGCAGGCCTGCAGCCCTGGGAGCTCAGGGCTCACTTCCTGCTGCTGGGCCGTGAGCTTCCCTGTGCTCTGAGGGCTGGATCCTGGCCAGCTCCAAAGCTTGGCGGGAGGGCCTGACGCCCTCTGGTTCCAAGAACAGGCTCAGAGGCCTCCTAGGTTTGAAGCCAGCCCCCCATGCCCTGGCTGTGTGTTCTCTCCTCTCTGGCCCTCATCAGTGAACAGAGAAGGACAACAGTGCTCATCTGAGGACTAGGTGACGTGGCTGACCAAGGGCAAGCTATGTAGAAGGTGCCTGGTAGATAGCAGTGACATTGGGGTGATGGTTATGCCAGCCTCATCCCACCCCTACCTGGACCTGCTGTGCCCCTGAGGGACTCACCATGCTCAGAGATCCGGGAGTGGGGTGGTCCAACGGGGGCTGGGGGGCCAGGGGGGCCAGGAGGCCCTGGGGGGCCCGGAGGTCCCCTTTCTCCAGGGATACCCACAGCTCCGTCCTGGCCAGGGCTCCCTGGGGGGCCCTGGGGGCCTGCAACAGAAGCAGGGGGATGGGAGGGTACGCAGGAAGCAGAGAGCCCCAAGGTGGCTGCAAGGGGCAGGAAGAGGCAGCCCGGTGCAGCAGGTCCGAGGGAGCTCTGGAGGCCACAAGTCAGGGCAATTCCTGGCTCTGACTTCCTGGGCCATCTATTTAGGAGAAAAAAAAAGAGCCTTCCCTAGGGGCTTTAGGACAATGGACACTTGGTGCTTAGTAAATGTTGTCTCCCAGAATGTTTCCAGAATGTTCTCTCCTCTCCCTTCCAGGCTTTTGCATGAGCTGTTTCCTCTATCAGCCTTCCCTTCACTCTGCTCTGCGTGGTGTACACTTCAGGCCATCCTTTAGGCTTCACCTAAGATGTCACCCCCACTGGGGAGCGCTCTCCATCCCCCACCCTATCCAGGCTGGGTCTGAGATTCCTTCCTTGGGGCTCCCATACCTGCAACGGCCCCTATAAGAAGCCTGGTCACATGGGTGGGCGCTGCTGTTTCCCTTCTGCCTAGGCCTACCCTTCCACCCATCTGGGAGCTCCAGGAGGGCAGGGACTGGTCTGACCCCACCCCAGAGCCCAGCTCAGCCTGTTGGGAGGAGGTTCCCAGAGAACATGGGCCAAGTGAATACAAAAGAGGGGTTTTGAGGGGCCCAGGCTTGAGTGGGGCACCCTTGGATGGGTGGTGGTGAGATAAGCGAGTGGAAGGGGCCCAGGCCACCTCTGGCTATGTCAGGGTCGGGGAAGGAAGATTCCAGCCTGGGTCCACCTGGGGGTCCTGGCCAAGAAAGTTGGGGGGGCAGTGCCGTGGACACTCACCTGGAGGGCCTGTCATTCCTGTTGGGCCCCGGCTGCCAGTGTCTCCCTTGGGGCCAATGGGCCCAGGAAGCCCCCGGGCACCAACTCGGTCTAGGGGAGAAATCTCATCAGCTCTGGCCTTCCTCCTGCCCCGACCCTGGCCCCCCAGCCAGCACCTACCATCTCGAGGGAGCAGCGGGGCCCTTGTGTTTTCTCTGGCTCCTGGCAGCCCTGAAGTTGGGGGTGGGTGGGAGGCAGGGGTCTGTGTCATCCAGAGTCCCTGCCCCCAGCTCCACTGGAGGAGATGGGAGGCAAGGTCTGCTGGGCCTCCCAGGACTTCAGTGCTCAGGGGCCCCTGAGATCTGGGAAGACCCAGGCCCACAAGGGGGTAAGCAGGGACTCAACAGCAGAGTGGAGACTGGTATTCCATTCCCCCAACTCATTCCCACGGGGAGTGTGCTCCCCACTGACCAACTCACCTCGGAGGTCTCCATTGCCAGGGCTGCCCTGAGCAGCTGGGGAGCCCCAGAGAGGGGCCGGGTCCTTGGGGGCAGCTAGGGTTGGGGGCACTGCCTGCTCGGTGACAGTCAGCACTGCCACCTGTGGAGGAAAAAGAAGAGAGATGGGGTGGGTGCCAGGGCCTCACCAGGGACAGGCCGGCCGATGGGCCCCAGTGTGGGGGGCAGGAGCCCAAGGAGACAGCAGAGCCCAGTTCGGCCCAGAACCTCATCAGAAGTAACTGTGGTTTTCAAACTGCACAGTTCACGCCATTTGTTGTAGAAAAGTCATTACACACCACCACTGCCACCCGAGTTGAGTTCTGTGACTGTCGCCATGTTTGCCGGGCTGTGTGGTTTTTTCTCATGCCTGCCTCCATAAACCACGTGAAACTTCTCTTGGTCTGTTAAAGCACCACGGGCTGGAAGGATTTCTACTGAATTTGGAGGGTAGTTTGGGAAGGTCTGACGTGAAATACCACGGGGTGTTTGGATGTCGTGTGTGTTGGAGGGGCCCTCTCACAGGTCGGCAGTGCCTCCTGAGCCACAGGCTGGGGATTAAAGAAAGGCCCGGATGTCCGCTGACGGGGGGGCGGGGGGTTGTGTGGGTCCGTCCAGGGAAAAGCTGAAACTCTGGGGCAGACCTGAGAACCACACCTCAGATGTGGGCCTGAGCTGCTCTCCTGGCGGCTTCTCCTGGGGGGAGCATGGGCAGTGTGTGGGGTTCCTGAGGCTCCCACAGCTCATAACTGGGGTGATAGTATATGCTGTTCAGAAGTTTGGCTTTTCCACCTGATACATCAGGGGCATCTTTTCAAGTTAGAAAATGGAGGTGTTGCCTGGCCGGTGTGGCTCAGCGGTGGAGCATCGACCTAGGACCCAGGAGATCGTGGTTTGATTCCTGGTCAAGGCACATGCCCGGGTTGTGGGCTCGATCCCCAGCAGGGGGCGTGCAGGAGGCAGCCGGTCAATGACTCTCTCACCAGTAATGTTTCTCTCTCTCTCTCTCCCTCTCTCTGAAATCAATAAAAATATATAAAAAATAAAAGAAAGAAAGAAAAGAAAATGGAGGTATTGTTCACAGCCGTCTGATATTCCACTGTGCCTCGCTCCCTCAATATGCGACCACCCATTCTGTTCTCTGGTTTCAAATTTCCCTGTGAATAGTTAACACTTTGGTAAACATCTTGACATCTAACCTCCTTAAGATAAATTCCCAGAGGAAGGAACAATGGAGGGAAGGATATGCAGGCAACGGGTATATGCCAGACAATCTGGAAGGAAAGGTGCTTAAACGTTGACAGTCGCTCTCTCTGGGAGCACAGGTGACTGCTGCGAAAGGTTTTTTGGTAGGTTTTTCACAGTTCTGAGTTTTTCATGTTTCTGAAAACACAAGTGTCTTACTTTTTAATTGTCAAAACTGTTTTATCTTCAAATAATTTGAGACGTGCCATAGATGATTTGCTTTTGAAACTGGGAGACGGGAATAAAGGGTGAAGGTGACAGGGCAAGGAAGGGCCTAGCCACGAGCTCTAGGAGTGTCTACAAATATCTGACTGGGATGAAAATGGGGGTGCAAGTCGGGGGAACTTCATGGGACTCCTAGAGGAAGAGCAGGCTTCCCAGGAAGGGGCACTGGGGAGCAGTCCAAAGAGCTGGATGGGAACAGATGGGAGGGTGGTGTATGCCTGGCAGGGACACTGCCCGCCCACAGATGTGGGCATGGTGTGCAGAGAGGGGGTGGGGAAGCTGGGTGCGAGGGGACAGCTGCTCACCCACCTTGGCCTCTAGCACCTTGAGCCGCTCTGCCAGGTCCAACACTTTGCTGCAGTTGACACAACCTGCGGGAGGGAGGAGGCTGGGGCTGGGGCCAGGGGTCACCAGGGTCCCCTTGGAGCCCCTCAGTCCCTGGAGGCAGGATGGAGGAAGCAAACAGGTACCTGATGACTCAAACCCACAAGATGGCCCAGCACAGGGAAGATGCTGCAGAGAACAGCCTGTCCAGGGGGGACCATGCCCTGCAGGTTTCTCCCAGAGCAGGACCTGGGAGCCAACCCCGCAGCCTCGGGATCCAAAACGACTCCTTTCCGGGAAGTCAGGGCAGGAAACCCTGTTGCTTCCCACTGGGCAGGGCTGCCTGGGCTTGCTGGCTTTGGGGACTGGCACATTATAGTCTGGAATGGGCTGGCTTCAGAGGTGCCACCCCCTGACCCTTCCTCTGGCCTCAGCAATACCCTTTAGTTATTCTTAACAACTGGCCAATTGTGGAGCCTCCTGGCTGCCCGGCACTGCTGAGCACTTTACAAGCCTGTCTCTCCAGTCCTCTCTGTGATCCCGTGTTTTAGGACAAGTGTCACCCCCCTTCACACCTGAGGACACGGAGCTCAGAGCAAGGGTGGACAAGTGCATAACAGGCATAAAGCCTGGGGTCGAGTCCCAGTGCTGCCTCTTCCTGGCTGTGAGGCCTCAGGCAGGAAGCATCCTCTCTCTGACCCTCAACTTCTTTCTCTTTAAAATGGGGACAGTGATGCCTTCCTGGGGGATAGGGACACAGCTGTGAGGTTTAAACAAGTTGACGATGAAAGCACCTGGCACAGTGCCTCCCATACTGCAGATGCTCAGAGAAAGGTAATTTAAATAAAAAGAGAAAATGGGGGGGTTTTGACCTGTGTGGGCAAGAGTCTGGGGATCATGGGTCTCGGGGTGCCTGGGCCCAGGTCAGACTCTCCTCTGGGGCTCTTCCTCTCCCCCTCGAGGTTTTCTTTCCACCTGGGGTAGGCAAGGGCAGGGCTCTTCCTGACCCTCCACTGCTGGACTCACATGGCTTTTAGGGCAGTCACATTGCCCGTGCCCCCTCCAGGCCCCTCCTAGCCTAGGGGCACCCCAAGCAGCTGCTCCAGGACCGACCTGAGAAGGCTGTGGGCCGAAGAGTCATCCGCCGCATGGTATTTCCTGACCACCTGGGCTCCACGAAGCCAGAGGAGCCTGCAACTGAGGGACAATGGGAATGAGAGCCCTGCTGACCTGCGTCATCCTTGTTTGGTCAGACCCCCTTGCCCCACCTGCCACTCTAGTCCCAGCAGGGATCTCTACTCCCTTAGTGTAGAGGAAGACAGAGGCCCAGAGAGGTGGGGCAGTTTACCTGGGTCACACAGCCTGAACTGTGTTGAGCTGGAACAAGGCTGCCAGCCTGATGGGGCTGGGGAGAGGGAGCTGGCAACGGGTAGGAGCCATGGGTGAGGCTGGGGGCTTCCCCAATGATGCCAGCAAGCTGCATGTGTTAAAAACTTAGAGGTAACAGATGCAAGGTTGGGTCCCAGCCCTGTCACTTGCTGACCTGTGTGACTTGTCCTCTTTGGACCTATTTTCCCATATGTAAAATGGGGTAATAATGCCACTACATCTTCCAGGCTGGTGTGAGGGCTGAGGCCTGTGATGTGTGCAAAGGGCTCACTGTGCACACACAGGGCCTGGCATACAGCAGGCAGTCAATAAATGGCATCTGTGACATTGCTGTCCACCCTCTCCCTGCCACACTTGGTAAGAAGACACTGAAGTGGATCCAGACCTGGTTTTAAATGAAAAACAGAGGGAGGCTGGCTGCCTGGGAGGGCAAGGGAGGCCTGTTCCAGGAGCCCACCCCTGTCACCACCCCTATGAGGAGTAGGCTGCCTGGCTGGTCTGGTTTTGGGGGCCTGGTTTTCTCCACAGCTGGAGGGATGGGCTGGCCAAGCCAGGGGCGGGGGTGCAGCTGGTGAGGCTCTGGAGCCAGCAGGGCAACTGCTCCCCTCTGCCCCCCAGACCTGCCTTTTAAGGCCACGAAGTATTGTCGGGGTGGGGGAGACAAGATCCAAATAAGGCGCAGGCCTGGCAGCTCGGAGCCAGGCTGTGGGTTCGTGTAGGGAGTGAGAGGCGCCAGGAACTCAAACCAGACTGGTCCCTCTGGCCAGCCCCCAGCAGGGAGGCTGCCAGACCCCGCTCTAGGTCTCACAATAGGGCCTGCACTCAGGCTCGACCTGTGTCGCCAGCATCCCCTCCCCAGGGGCCTGTAACTTGACTCGGTGCAGGGGGTAAATCTCACCCAGGATGGAGGAAGGTGGGTTGGCAGCCCAGCACTGAGGCAGGGGTTGGGGGCTCTGTGGACAAGATGGGGGGATGCCACTGTGAGCCACGGCCAGCGCTAAGTGTTTTACGTAGCCCAGCTCGATCCTACAAGGTAGGTAATACTAATAACAGCTAACACTTGTTTGGCACTCACTCCGGGCCTGGCACAGTCTAAGCACTTCACATGCACAGCCTGAACTCATTACCCTCAAAACCCTGTGTGTGGGCGCTAGTATCGCCTCCACTTTACAGATGGGGAAACTGAGGCCCAGAGCAGATGGGCATTACCACTCCTCTGTCCCCCACACTCAGATAAATGGATGAGAAAAATGTAAATATTTCCCCTTGGGGGAAAGTGAGGCAGAGAAGTGAGGTGACTGGCCCTTGGTTGTCCGTCTGAAGGCTGGAGTCTGGATTCGAACCCACATTAGTCTAACTCCAGGGCCCAACCTCCTCTTTCCTGGGCCACCTGGCACCTCGAGTCAGCCCCCAAGTCCCACTGGACGGAAGCCAGGAAGCCCAGCGGCAGCAGGAAAGCTGGTTTCTGAGGAGACCGGCTCCACCAAGCCCTCCTTTCTCTTTGCTCCCGGGTGAAGATGTCAAAGGCCATTTTCTTACTCTTTCCAGGAAGTTGAGCAAAAGAGTGGCCAACCCTCCAAGCCGGTGGAAGTTTGGATTTTCTCTGGAGGAAGCTTTGGCGCAGCCTGGCCTCCCCACTACCCTGCCATGGCTTTCCTTTTTTCTCTATGGCACTTTCCACTCCCTATTAATGTCACTCACTGTGCCAGTTCCCCAGTCTCCTGCCCCTTGTCTGCCCCGCTGGCTGGAGCCTGCACCCCACCAGGGCAGGGACTCCTCTGTCTTGTGCCTGGCCTGGAAAAGGGCCCAGCACACAGTAGGGCCACAGCAGCTTGAATAAACCTTCTGTTGATGGATGCATGAGTCACTGGCGGAAAATGAATTTAAAGCAAGCAAACAAAATAAAGGGCAAAATAATGGGACAGCAGACACTGTCCTGAAAATGAACATAAATGTTCTCATGTCCCATTAGGGTGCCCTTGAATTATTAATCTGTGAACTTGTGGTTGAAAATTCTTTTTCAACCAATTTGCTTTCGGACATTTCACGGGGAGCCGGAGAGAACTCGAAAACCTAATGGAAATATGGCCTGACCAGCAGCGCAGACATAACTGGCTCAAAGTAATTGTGAGTTAAAATTAAAAGGAAAATACGAAGAAATAACAAAACTGTCAAAAAACCTAGGAAATGTTGGCTTTGGATTCAGGATTCACAAAAAATCATCCCCCAACTCCCTCAAATTCTGATAAATGGATAGAAATACTTTAAGGGACAAACCAGGTTGTGAAAGGGTCCTATAGCTCACAAAATTCCAGTAGGGAAAAGCCACGGGTTAGGGGGAGGTCTCTCGTAGGACAAAAATGTCACATCCCTCCCACTGGTGTTGGGCCAGGGCCCCTGGAGCAGGCCCCCCTCATCCCAGCCTGGTGGTCCATCCTGAAGAGCCTCTTCCCAGCCCCAATCTCACCCTCCCAAGAGCTCCAAGCTGGTCCCAGCACCACAAACCCCAGCTCCACTCTGGGAGCCTGACTGCAGGCCACTTCCCACCACCTGGGAGGTCCCTACTGTCCACACACACACACACACACACACACTGCCTCCCCACCTTCATCCCCACAGCTGCTGCTCCCATGTCATCTCCTCCAGGAAGCCTTCCTGAACAGACCAGGGCACCCATCCCCCGAAGCTCTCACCACTCACTGTCTTGATCTCTGTAAGGTCAGTGCCATCTGCGGTTTCTAGCCCTGTGGCCCCATAAACAGCTGCCTTTCCTCTGCCTAGTGCAGGGCCCGAGCTAAGAAGCCTTTGTGCCTCTTTTCATTGGGTCCTCATGAGAACACTGAGGTCCAGAGAGGCTGCCCATCCACAGAGCAGGACTAGGGGAGCTGGGATTCAAACCCTGCCCTAAGCTGGGAATGGGTATGAGACGTTGAGTGCTTGTGGGCTCCACTTCTGACTTTCTCTCCCAGACGAGGAGCCAAGAGAGGGGCTTCCTTGTTTGCAGGCCACCCTCCAGGGCAGCTGGGTCCAGTAACCACAGGCCACAGGGGTACAGCCTCCCCAGCCCCAGTACAGGTCTCCTCCAGGGAATTTACTTTGCAAATGTAAATATTTGCTGCTGTTGGCCAGAGCCAGGGATTAGGGTCAGGGCTGGGGCCGGGAGTTCCAAGAACCCTCCAGCAGGCCTCTGGGAAGCTCTAGTCTGTAACTAGCCAGGCCCCTTCTTTGGGGTAAAATGAGGTTCCTATTCATTTCCTGTGCGCCCACTTTACGCCAGGCCCATGCCAGGCACTGGAGATGCAAGCATAGTGATGGCAGGGTGGGGTCCATCATAGCCAACGAGGAGCTCTAAGGTCACAGGCAGAGGGGACAGCCATTGCCGATGCCATGTGTTGGGGAAAAAGGCCAGTGTGGGCTGGGAGTTAAATGAAGAGAAGGTGAGGCTGGGGTCGCTGGGATGGCAAGAGGGGACTGGCCTGGCTGGGGGTGGAGAATGCACTGGCCAGAAGTTGGCAGGTGGGGCTGCCAGGCCTCCCAGACAGGAGTGTGTGGTAGCACACACGGGCACATTCGTGCAGGGTTTAGCCCCAGGAACTCTGAATCGGCAGAGTAAAGCACAGCTGTGGCATCTGGTGAGTGTGTGAAAGATGTGTGTGGGACGGGCCCAGCCTTGGATGGCGCAGAGACAGAGGGTCAAGGCTGGAACCTCCAATCTGCTCTTAAGCTTTTTTGCTATGTGACCTTGGGAAACTTCTTCCCTCTCTGGTTCCCCATCATGGAAGACAAGGGCTGTGGTGGTGCACAGATGGGGAAGGTACATGTGCACTGAAGACAGTGGGACAGTGCGGGAGAAACAGAGGCAGCCTGGCTCCAGGGGGGCCCATGGGAGAGGAGGGCAAGGGAGCCCCCAATTCCTCTTTCTATCTGGGAGGGGCTGGGGCTGAGACTGGCTTCTTCCAGCCTCATGGTGCCCCAGAACACACTCCCCCTGGAAGTCCTCAGCCAGCGCTGCTGCAGAAGATAGATCTTGGCTCTGGGTCAGACTGACGGGACTTTGAATCCCGCTGTGACCATGAGCAAGGCATTCCCCTCTCCCAGCCTCAGTTTTCACATCTGGACCTTCTGCACGGTGACACCATGACATGATGCAGGTGAGTACAAGTCAGGCTGTTTAGCATGGAGGGTGGGGGCCACTTTCCTTCCCCTCGTCATTACTACAGCAGGGTCTGAGGCAGGGGGATACTGCAGACCTCAGGAGAGAGCCCTGCGGAGAATCCTGGCCACGATGCTAACTTGCTGTGTGACTTTGTGTGAGACCCACACCCTCTCTGAGCCTCACTTTCATTGTCTGAACAATGGGGCTGGTGGGCAAGAGATCTGTCTGCAGAGAGCTCCTAGAGGCAGGGTGAAGCTACAGCAGAGCTCACTAGCCAGGCCACTCAGCAGGTCAGGACCAGCCCACATAGTACATTAGGCCTTTGCTCTTCTTTGCTCATTGTTTTTGGAGGAATAGGCAGCCAGGTGAGAGCCTCGGCCAGGCTCCCTCTCTGCCATCCAGCCCCACCTTCCAAGGCCTGGAGGCACTGACTGATGCTTGGTCAGGCAGGTCCCAGTCCTGGCTTTCATGTGCTGAGTGGCCCCAAGCAGCCCCTTCACCTCTCTGTGCCTGCTTCCCCATCTATAAAATGAGGCCCATTCTAGTCCCTTCCTCAAGGGTTATCATGAACATCAAAGAGACCATCCTCCCACATCACAGTGAACATTCCCATCATGTAGATGGGAAAACCAGGGCTAAGAGCCGTGAAGTCCATGGTCTCATGGTCAAGTCTGGAGACTCGAGGCCTGTTTGCCGAGCAGCTGAGAAGTGGGATCTCAGGGGTGGGAGGCAGGGCAGTCCCTGAGAGCCACCACAGAAGCCCCAGCACAGGTGCCGAAGAGGAGAGGAAGAGATTTATGGAGCACCTACTATGGACAAGGTGTGAGTCTCTGGTCCTCATAATAAAGTACAAGGTGGGTATTTTTCAATCTCAGGTGACTTCCAGATAGAGACGAAGTTCAGAGAGGTGAAGTGACTTGCCCCAGCTCACACATCAGAGTGCAGCTGATCCAGGGCTAGATTCTGGAATGGTGGCTGTTCCCTCTCCTTCAGCTCACCATAGGCTGCTCTGAGCCCTGTCACCCCTGGTGACGCAGCTCTATGGCTCCAAGGTCATGCCACAGCACTGTGCAGACCACGAGAGCAGTCACCAGCAGGGGAAACAGCTGGGGGAACCTGGCCTGAACCTCCTGTCAGAGGAAGGGCAGGGCTAGGATGGGCCAGCAATGTCCCCATGCTTCCCCACCCCATTCCCAGGGCCCCAGCAGAGCAGTTTTCCAGAACATCCAGGCCTGGGCATCCCCTTACTCAGCTCCCACCCTATGGGAGGGGAGAGGCTGACCCTTCCTATCCCATCAGATATCACCTAGTGTCCACCATGGGTGCCTACACCATCTGCAGGGGCTTTACAGCTTCATTTCACCCTCACAACATCCCTGGGAGGCAGACTCTACTATCCTGACCATTTCATAGGTGAGGACACTGAAACTCAGTGCAGGTGTGCCCTGGGCTGCTGCAAGAGCAGCTTGGTGCTCATTAGAGGAGGCGCCCTTCCCTCTGAGTGGGCATGAGCCAAGTGCTGCTTGAACTGCAGCCTCCCTGCCCCCCTAGACGGGGCCCTTGCACAACGACTTGCACAATGCATGGGGAGTCCCCGGCCCAAGGCCACACAGCTGGTGTGTGGTAGAGCTGGCCTGGCCCATGAAGCCTGGGATAACCCCTCCCCAGGCTGGGGCCTGAAGGCCCTGCAGAGGGAGCTGGCAGACATCAGGGCTGGCCTGGCCCATCCCGTCTTGTACCCCTGCCTCACCATTGGCAGAGCTCCCAGCCCTCAGCCTGGTGCCTGGATGCAGGGCCTCCAGCTGCTGGACTCAAGGGCATGGGTGCTGTCCCCACCTGTCCTCTGCCCTCACCCCCTCCATGATGGCCCACAGCCCCAGGAAGGTCTGCCCTTGAGACCAGAGCCAGGAACAGAATGGCCTTTGTCTGGGCAGGCCCTGCCTGGGCTCAGGCTCTCTAGGCCCAGGTGGCCCCCACACCCTGGGGATTTGCCTCCTCCCCACCACCAGCTCCTCTGTGGCCTCCTTGGCAGCAGCCCCTCCTGGCTAGCTCTCCTCCTGGCCTCCAGGGTCCTGCCTTCCCCTCTTCCTCCCAGCAGGGAGGGGAGGGTGCTGCTCCTGGCTCCCCTTAACACCTGCCCCTTCTACCCTCCCAACACTGGCCTTGGTGGCTGCCTCTCTGTACAGGACCCCTGCTGGGCTTGGGGCTGCTTCCTTCTCCTTGGCCACCCCGCTCCTTCCCATTTCCACTGGGGACTCCTCCACCCCCATCAAAATCTATGAGGCCCTCTCCCTCTCCACTTTGTGGAAAGCCCTGCCCTCCACCCCATGGGACGGGATTCCACTCCACATGTCTGGGCCTCTGTTGACCCCTCTGTGAACCGGCGCTGTCGTGGGGTTCCAGGGAGGTGAAGCATGTAAATCTTTCAAGAAGCACCTATGAATAGTGACTCCGGTTAGCATCACGGTCCCTTGATTTGGAGTCTGTGTTTCACACGTTCATGTTTCTGGCATCAGAATACGTCTTGGAGCTGACGCTCACATTAACATGCTGCTTTGGGGCCCTCAATGTCTTTCTATTGAGGTGCTTACAGGCCTGGTTCTCAGGCTGGTTCTAGGCCAGCCCATCCTCTTTAAGGCCATTCTTGAAAACACAGCCCCCGGTGCCCCCAACCTTCCTCTCACTGGGTTCAGCCAGGCAGCAAGGGTGGGAGTGGCCTGGACCACTTACCACAGAGGCAGGTGCCCTCCAGGAGAGGTCTCGCCGGGTAACCGTGTGGCCAGGCTCCAGGGAGGCTCAGGCTGCCTCCTCTGTGCCCCTGCTGGGTGCTCAGCCCCGAGCCACCCTCATGGCACAAAGAGAAGTAGGGTGGAGTGAGCAGGGACCCTCTGCCTGGGACACACCCCACACACTGGGTGACCATCTGAGTCCTCACATCCCTGAGGCTCTCGGGAGCCAGTAAGACCAGGGTTCCAGTCCTCACTGCCACTTAGGAGCTATGTGCCCATTGCCTTCCTGAGCCTCAGTTTCCTCCCCTGCAGGAAGGGTATAACTATCTCAAGCTTGCTGACCCACTGACCTCAGTGGCCCTTTGCTTCTCATGCACATGCCCGGGTTTTCCAGCATGCATTAAATCTCTCAGGAGTCTTGAGAGTCTCCCACGAGGCAGGTGGTCAACACTGTGGGACAGCAGGCACCAAATGTATCTGAGCCATGCCTCACTGGCAGCTCTGTGCAGGGCACCACAGGGTGCACAGCACCTTACACTGCAGTGTTCACTGACTTAGCCACGTTTACTGCTCCCTCCCATGCACCCTCCAGGAAGCACATGGCCCAAACCTGGGGCAGTCCTACCTTCCTCGCAGCTAGCCCCTGAGTGCCCGGGGCAGCACCTCCACTCCCGGGCGGTCACTGTCTTGTACATCACCTTGTATGTGGGTCTCACCACGGTTCTGTAGCTGAAAGAGTGCCCAGGTGGCCCAGCTGAGACAGGGTCCTCTGCTGTTTCTCCCACTGTCTGTGGGGACAAACCCAGAGCCCCCAGGGTCTTCTGCCCCCTCCAGGCCCCTTTGGAGCCTCTTTCCTTCTGCATATTAGGATTCAGCCCTTCTTTTCCTTCCTAACCTTCCCGCCGTGGGGATCTGGATACCAACTGGACAGGCAGCCCCTGCAAGCTGAGCCAGCCTATCCCTAGCAGTGAATGCTCACTGGGTGAAGGCATGTGGGTGAATGGTGGAACCCCCTCCCCCAGGAAGCCCTCCAGGGTGTCCCAAGAGCACAAGGGAAGGGGCTGAGAACGGGCACAGGGCCAATGGTCCCTTTGCTCCACCCACCCTGGGGTCCCAGTCTTCCCCTGCACACCCAGTGCACTCCCACCACTAGGCTTTCCCCCCTGCTGTGCCTCCACCTGGAATGCCATCAGCTCCTTCCCTACCACGGCCTCACTCACCTGTTCCCGGGGCAGCTCATGGGCCAGGGGCAATTCTGCAGCACTCGCTGAAGGTACGTGCCATTTTGCACATGGCATGAGATGGTGCGGGTCACTACATAAGAGCACCAGTTCCTGAAACAGACCCAGAGAGGAAGCTCAGGCGCCATGCGCAGCTCCCCGCCCCGGACCCCCGGAGAATGAGCGAGGGGGTCAGTGTTCTCTCCAGGATCCCCGGCTCTCCAGGCAGACAGACCTCTGAGCTCTGAGTCCTTTGGGCCCCAGTGGGAGTCTCTGTGCTGCTGTGGCTGAGGAGTGAATTGCACAGCCCTAGAGGGGGTGGCCATGCTGGGGGCTCTCGGGAGGTCTTGGGGAATGGGCTTCGGGGGACAAGATGGGAACAGGGCATTTTTGAAGCGACTCTCTCTTCTCAACATCTCTTTTCTCCGACCCTGACCAGTCCAGGCTGCCATTGCCTCCTGCCTCCCAGCTGGATAATAGCAGTGGCCTCTCCATCCTGCCCTTCAGTCTCCCCCCAGTAGGAGTATCATGAAATGGAAACCTGGGCCTGCC
The DNA here is from genome assembly GCF_964146895.1 of Miniopterus schreibersii. Lineage (NCBI taxonomy): Eukaryota > Metazoa > Chordata > Mammalia > Chiroptera > Miniopteridae > Miniopterus > Miniopterus schreibersii. The sequence goes on from NC_138122.1 coordinate 16,692,748, forward strand.
GACCCCCACCCTCAGCCCTCTAGATCTCCTGTGTCCATGTGTCCTTAGATCCCTCCCTGCCATGCCTTTGCTCATGCTGGGCCCACTGCCTGGAGCACCCCTCCTCCACTTCTCCATTTGGCACCTCCTACCTTCAAAGCTCTACTGCGCTTGTCCTTTCCCACCTCCACTTCCATCTGAGCAGAACTGATGGTTCCCTGTCCCGGATCCTGCAGCACTTGGTATAGTTGTCACGCTGAATTAAGCTGGTGATTCATGTCTGCCCCCTCCCTCCCCTGGCATGTGAGAGGAGAGGCCCTCTCTCACTTATCCTTGCGTCCCCTCTGCGTGACAACCAGGATGTACAATGTCCCAAGCACGGAGGCCTGACTTCTCCAAATGCTAATAATCATATTGTGCTGCATATATTGAGCACCTACTGTATACTAAGGGTATTTACATCATCTTCCCACAGTGATCCAGGAAGGCACCCCCCCATTTTTCAGAGGGGTAAACTGAAGCTCCAGGAGGGAAAAACACTGCTCATGTCCCAGAGCTGGTGCATGGTAGAGCCGCATTTGAACCCAGGAATACAGATGGCCCAGCTAGGCTCCCAACTCCATCTTGAAAGCCTCAGCTCCTGTCTCCTCTTCATCTCCTGAGCCACGGTATGTGGCTCTGTGAAGCCTCCAGCCTGGGAACCTGCTGACCCCGGGCTCCAGGCCACAAAGGAAAGTCGGGTGGGGTGGGGTGGGGGCTCAGGCTGGGAAGGGTCACCTGAAACGGTCCCTCCTTTCCCAGCCCCAACAAAAAACGCAGGGTCCATGACCCCGTGCAGGGCTGAGGGCCACTGAGCACCTGGAATGTCCCAGCCAACACAGAGGTGCCTGCCACCACTGAAATCCAGCCCCCTATCTACTGCCCCGCCCCCAGCCAGGCCCACCTGAAGGAGAAAGTCCTTGGCCAGGACCACTCTACTACCTCCATGTGGGACCCTGGGGAAGTCCCTTCACTGTTCTGTGCCACGCTGGAATCAGTCCAGCAGGAGGAAACAGCTTAGCCAAAGGCATGGAGGTGGGAAAGCAGGGAGAATGGATGGCAGAAGCTCAACAGAGCCGTGGGCCACACACTCCATGGAAGGGGTGACAGGTGCTTGCTGCAGTGCCATCGGGAATGGTACAAAGCAGAGAACAGCTTAAATAGGACCACTAGACACAGATGCTGTGAAAGTCTATCACAGTAAGAAAGGAAGAGAAAGCCAAATGACTATTTATACATGTGTGCACATATATAGCTTTGTGTGCATAAAGTTAGGGGGAAAAATCACACGCTCACATCAAATGGCCACCTCTGGGGGCACGGAAGGGCTTTCCATAGGTTCCATCTCCTGTGCTCATGGCAGCCTCTGGTTGTGCTTGCCGTATGCCAAGAGCTGGGCCAGGTGGGGTTCAAGGTCATCCCCAGGGAGAGGGGGAGTCACCAGTAACCATGCCTCAGCCCTCCCTGGCCTTGAAACCCTACCTCCGCTGCCCCCAGGATGAGCCTGAGCTCCCCCACAGCGTCCCAGCCTGGCCCCACTGCCCTTCCCACCCCTTGGTCCACTTTCCAGAGGCAGCAGGGGCTCTTTGTAAAGCACAGACCTAACATTGCCACTTCCCACCAAGAAGTCCGCAGCCCACCGTGGCTCCCCATCGCCCTGTGAGCCCTGACTGCTCAGTCCCACATGCTGCTCCCCTCTCCACACGCTCCTGCAGCCCCCCTTTGACATCCCTGCCCTCCCTCCCACCTGCTGCATTCTCCGGCACCTCAGATCTTTGTACACTGGATTCTCTCTGCCTGGAGAGCCCTCCCGCTGCTCCAGAAAACTCCTAGTTATCATTGGGGTCTCAGTCCTGAGGACCCCGACAGAGTTGGACACCTCGCAGCAACCCTGAGTGTTTGGGGGAAGGACATGAAGCCAGGAGGGGTTCAAGTGAGGGAGCTCAAAGAGAGGTTTGCTGAATGACTGAGAGTCGTGGACCTGGACAGAGGGGCCAGGACTCAGGTTCCCAGAGATGTTTGTAGCCCCTGGAAACCCTGCCTCAATCCTGCAGCCCCGGGGGGCTTCCTTCCTGGGGTGTGGTACGTGATAAGCTGCCCAAGAACCTGGTGAGGCTGGGCCACCTCCTATGGGATGGGGCAAGAGCAGGGGCTGGGAGGAGGCATCCCTTTTCTCCTGGGCCTGCCACTTCTGCCCACTCAGCACCTTCTGGGCCCCCAGCATGTGGGACTCAGCACCTTTCTCTCCCACTGGGGGAGAGAAAACAGGCCAGACCAGCTCAGCCTGGCACCAGCTGCCCCCACTAGTCCCCCCACCAACCTGCCCTCCACCCCCTGCCATGAGGGGCCCAGGGGACTTCGTCTCTGCGGGGCCCAGGGCTGTGATCCGGAACAGTGATAGGGGCTAATTGCAGGAGGCAGCCAAGCGGGCTGGGGGCCAAGGGCAGTTATGAAAAGGAGAGGAAAGAAAGGAGATGTACCGAGTGGGGGTGGGGTGACTAGGGCTAGAACCCTACACTAGAGGCGAAGTTCCAGTCCTAGCTCTGCTGCCTAATTCGGTGACCTTGGACAAGGCCCTGAACCTCTCTGGGCCTTACTTTGTCCATTTGGAAATAGGGACAGAGGATTCTCCTCTGGTAGGGGAGGTTTCACGCAAAGTGCTTAGCATGGTGCTAAGAGCTATTGGTAATTCTTGTTCCTGGACTATGACAGGGGCCCCACAGCCCACAACTGTGGTTCAGGGCCTTCCCTGGGGCTTGGGGACACCAGCACAGTATCTTCCACATGAAGTCCTTCCCTTGACTACAGGATAGGGACTGTCAGGCTCTGTATTTACAGAGGGGAAAACTGAGGCTCTGAGAGAAGTCACCTATCTAGGTCACCTATGTGCGGGTGGAGCTGGGATTTGAGTTCTCTGGAGAGGGGCTGGGAAGAGAATTCTCCACTCTCCTTGATCCTAGGAATTGCCCACAGGAAGCTGGTATTGCAGGGGGAAGAAGCCTGGGCCAGGAGACTGGTGGTGGCTTTGAGTCTAGACAAGGGTTCAGGCTGGAAGGGACCTCAGAGGCAGGAAGCAGCCCCAGCAGGGATTGGGGGACAGACAGGGGTAGGGGTGAGCCAAGTCAGCTCTGCACAGCCCCGGGGCACCCTGGTTCTGGGGGGGGGGTCTCAAAATCTCACCACATTCCTGGGGCTGGGGGCGGCCCCTTGGATGCCTTCCCGGGCCTCCCCCTCCCCAGGCACAAAGCCTCTTTTCTGCCTCTTGTCCCTTGGCTGCCAAGGGGCGCCTGGGGCGCCGGGCTGGGGGTGGAGGGAGGGCTGATGGGGCGAGACATCCCCATGCTGTCTCCAACGATGCTGGGATGGGGCCACAAGGGGAAGTCCTGGCAGCCGAGGACTACAGATTCCTCCAGCTAGGGTCCCTTCCCCCACCTAATGCTGGTGATAGCAGGAACCACTATATGTCAGGGCCCGAGCTGGTCCTTTGTCCATCCTGACAGCAGGCCTGTGAGCAGGGGGGGATGAGGGAGGAAAGAGGGAAACAGTGAGGAAACTGAGCAGGAAAGTGAGACCCAGGGCTGTAAAGTGACCTGCCTGAGGTCACACACTCACTGAGTGGGTGAGAGAGTCAGGGCCAGAACCCTTAACTTCTAACCATGACCTGCAAACCTTTACCAAACCTGCAAGCTGACAACCTCTGCTGGGGTGCAAAGGACGCTGGATTTGAAACTGGCTGGCCTGGATTGAGGTGCTTCTACTCCTTTTTAGGCCTCAGTCTGTATCATAGAAGCAACAGCAGTGTCCTGGGGCTTTTGTGATGCTCAGGCCACTGTGAGCCTTCTGTGAACAGGTAGGTTGACAGTCCTCAGTGACCACCAGATACCTACCCACAGCCACCATCCTGCTCCCATTCAGGAAGCCCTGAGGGTGAGGAACCCTGGTTGGGAGGCCCTGTCCTGGACTGGCTGGCTGGAGGGCAGTCTGGACCTTAAGTCCTCTCAACCATCATCCTGATCCTGATAATGAGAATTCCCACTTTAGAGTCTTGGTCACCTTAGCATCTGAGATTCTAGGGGTTCACATCCATGTCCCAGGCAGGTTATATCCCCTCTCTGAGCCTCAGTTTTCTTCTCTAAGAAACAGGGACCATAAAAATGCATGCTTCCTAAGGTAGTTGGGAAGATTCTGAAAGCGATGGATGCAGGTGAAATACCCAGCCCAGGCCTGTGGTGGTCAGCATGCAGTAGATGGTGGCTGTGACAGCTGCTACCTGTTGATGAAAAGGCCTGGATACTCCATACTGTCTGCTGGGTGGGCCCTTAAGAGGGGACCCCAGCATGGGTAGGGGCTGCAGCCAGGATAGGGGCCAGGCAGGTTCAAACAGTGTCATCAAGGTCAGAAAGACACAGATCTGGTTCCTAGCTCTTCTATTAATGGCCCATAGACCTAGAAGATTATGTTTATATTCTGGGGCCTCAGTTTGCTCATCTACTAAATGGGAATAAGTGCTCCCAAACCTCATTTAGTCTTTGCAGGATTAATGAGGACACTGCATATAACCTTACTGGTACTGCAAGATGCTCCACAAACACCGGCAGAAAGAATGTTCCCAGCTCCTGAGAGAGCGGCAGGAAGACAGAGTTCTCCCTCCTATCTCTGTCCGAAATGCCATGTCCCTGGGGGCCGACACTGACCCAGGGGCATTGAAACTCCACCCCAGTCTTTTTCCTCCCAGTGAAATAAATAGCCAGTACTAAAAAAAGCCAGCCAGGAGCAAGGAAAAGGGAGGAGAGTCCCCAAGTGTCAGCTAGGGGATGTCCTGGGTTTTCCTATGTGCAGGGCTGGGGAAGGAAGAATAAGGGGGGGCTTGGGTTAGGGGGAGGGAAGTCCTGGGGGTTCTCCCCGTTGTTCTCCTTCCCCCTCCTCTGGGGCTCTGAGGGTGAAATGGGAGTGTGTAGAGGAGGCTGCTGGTTCCAGACACATGGAATAGGGGACCCCTGCACTTCTGGGAGCCTCTGCCAAATAGTGGGGCGGCCCCGGGTCCCTATCCCGCCCTGGGCTGGCACTGCGGTGGGGGACCAGGTCCCTTTCCCAATCCCTGGCTTGCGTGAAGGTTGCGAGGGGTGGGGGGACAGGGAGTGCCTGGCGTCCTGGCCCCCAGCCCCGGGCTGGCAGGGCGCAGAGGTGGCGGGGCCAGTCCTTACCTGCGTCCCGAGAACTGGGCTCCCCCGACGCTCCACGCGGCGCTGCCTCCCGGGAGCAGGAGCCCGAGGCAGAGCAGCGCCCAGGCCCGTGGGCCGCCCATGCTGCGCCCGGCGCCCTCCGCGGCGGCCCCTCTGTCGCCGCCCCCAGCCTGTCGCCCGCGCCGCCAGCCGCCCTGGACGCGCGGATCGCGGTTCCCAGCGCCGCGGCGCGAGGGCGGGAGGGAGGCGGGCGCGGGGCGGGGGCGCGCGTCCCGGCCTCGGCCGGCCCCTCGGCACGGCCCCCCGCCCCCTGCGCCTCCACTGCCAACCCGGAAGGAGCCCCGAGGGGCCGGGCGCCCCCGCCAGGAGGCCCGCCAGGTGCCCACCTGATCCGGGCGCCCTGCGCCGCGTGGTCCTTTTGGGGGCGGGGTACCGGTTCCCAGATGCCCTCCCACGGGCTGGAGGCTGGAGGACCGAGTCCCAGACGCATCCGGGCCGAGGCCGCCAACCCTGAACTAATGGTGCGGGAGCCTCAGCCCCTCTTTTTTTCTTTTAATCCTCACCCGAGGATATTTTTCCCATTGATTTTTAGAGAGAATGAAGGGAGGGAAAGAGGGAGGGAGGGAGAGAGAGATATCGATTGGTTGCCTCCACTGAGCCAGGTCCAATCTGCAACCCAGGTAGTGCCCTTGACGGGGAATGGACCCTGGACCCTTCAGTGAACCAGGGCCAGGGCTCACCCCTTCTTTTTTGAGGGATCCAGTTCCTGAGGCATGCGGGAGGTGGGTCCGTCCATCCATGCAACAAAGGCTTCCTGAGCAGTAAGTGCCCCTGCATGCAGGACACCTCACCTCTGCTTCACATCCCATTTCGGTTTAATTTTCAAACCACGCTGAGAGAGGTGGGCACAATTATCCCCATTTTACAGAGAAGAAAACTGAGGCCCGGACACTCATAGTCTCCCCAGGAGGGGAAGACCTGGGTTGATCCCATAAGGTCAGTGTCCACTCATCACCATATTACAGATGGAGAAACTGAGGCACAGAGGGGAGACATCATTTGCCTAAAGCCCTCCATCAGTGGTTGGAAGAGCTAGGTTTTGAACAGAGATCTCCTGACTTTAGAGGGGGTCAGCTCTTAAGCCAATTAGGAAAGTGTGCAGAGAGCACAGTGGTCTAGGGCTCAGTTTTCCCATCTGTAACAAGGTATGGAGAGGCTTAGAGTGGGGTTCCTTCATCTGGGGTACATAGGTGAGCAAGCCATGTACCTTGAATACCAGAAAGGTGTATGCAAATATGTTTTTGTGATGCACATGTGTGCGCGCGCATGTTTTTGTGTGTGTGCATGTGCATGTGTGCAGGTATGATGGGTGTGTGTATTTATGGAGAGAGACCACAGCTCTCATCAGAGGGGCCCAGAGCCCTCCAAAACTCCCGGACAGGCTCTAACCCCTTTCTGCCTGGATTGACGTGTATCGGGCAGTCCTGAGCTGGGGATTCCCTGTCCAGCTGAATGGTGCACTGGGGGCCTGTCCCTCAGAATCCTGCCATGGGTTTGTCCAGATCCAAGATCTCTGCTGGGATACGCCAGTAGGAAGGATCTGCCAGCCCCACCTCTGCCTTCTGAGGACTGCCTCTCCTGGACTCACCGGGGCTGACAGCACCAGGTCCCCGGGCTGAGTCTGGATGAGGGAGGGTGTGCTGATACAGAGGGACCTGACCCCTGTGCCCCTGAGAGGGTGGGTAGGTAGTGAGAGCTGGGTACAGACCCTGCTTCTGCCACCTCAGCCCGTTAGCTTGGGTAAGTCCTGCCCTTCTCTGAGCTTCATTTTCTCTTTGTAAGGAGGACATTGCACAGTCCTTATGGGTGTGTGGGCAGGAATGAGAAAATGCAGTGCTGCCCTGACACCCACTCTCCCCTGCTTCATATGGTCCCCCAAGGGAAACCCGCTTGCTCCAACAACATCATCACAGTGCCAACTTTGCCCCCTTGGGAAGTTCCCTCCCTCCTTCCATGTGAGAGTTTTGGGCATCTACTTTGTGCCACCTACCTGAACCCCAAGAAATGCAGCTTTGTGCCTGTCCAGTTAGCCCTTGTTTTTGATACAACTAGATCAGTGACTTAATCCCTTGGATGACTTGTTATTCTCAAAAGGCCATCTCCTAAGAGGCTCCCAGGCCCACCTTCAGCCTGGTCAAGTGGCTGGGATCAAAACCCATCTTTCCAAAGGGCACGTTGAGGGGCATGCAGCTCTTTAGGAAAGAGAAGAGCTGGACAGTCTCTTGGCAGGCCTGTGAGGTAACTGGGACTCCTGATGGGTACTACAGACTGAGGAAGCACTGCCAGGTCTGTTTGCAACATGTTTGAGATGCCCCTGTAATTAAAGGCATACACATTTCTTTACTACCAAACTCATGGGAGCTTCAGGCTACTAAGGGATTTCTCCATCAAGGGACCATCTCGGTAAAAGCTGTTACCAACATTTTGATATCAGAGGGGATCCTGTCCTTGCTGAGGCTGGGATCTCTTTGTCCAGGGTATTTATTTATGACTACAGTCACATCCTGTGACATAGCCTGGTGGTTACTGCATAGGCTCAACACCCCATAGGCCTAGATGTCAATTCCTGTGTGACCTGGGATAAGACACCTCCCCTCTCTAAGCCTCATTTCCTTGCTGGAAAAAAATAAGTCATAGGACCTTTTTAAGATCCCTTTGGCTCAAGGGCCCATGCTTCTGGGAAAGACTGAAGGCTTTGGGTCTCCCTATGGGCACAGCCCAAAGCCCCCTTTTAGGGGCGCACTTTCCTGATGGATGTCAGCCTGTTTTCTGGTCTTCTTTCCTCCCTGAGCAAGAAGGGCAGGAAATGCCTCAGGGACCTGGGTCTTGGTCATTTGAGGTTTCAGTATTTGCTGAGACAGGGAGGAGAGGGGCCCGCTGGCTTGAGGTCTCAGGCCTGTCCCTGTGGGCGGGGCCTCCTCCCTGGGGGCTGGTCCTCTCAGCTGCCAAGACCAGACCACAACCGCCAGTAAGGACAGCAGCTTCCGCTCCTGAGCTCTGCCTGTGCCAGGCGCTGTGCTAAGCAGTTTGCTTGCATTGTCTCCTGCGCTCCTCTCCACCGCCCAGGGGGTTGAGGGGGCCTTATTATCCCCAGGTGTGGGGCTCGCCACAGGTCCACAGCTGGTGACTGATGGTTACCCACTAGGCCACACTGCCGCCCTCTGGCTGAGCCCCTCAGGAGAACTTCTTTAGGGGAAAAAAATGAGAACTCAGTTCAGATTTAGACTACCGTCTGGGAGCTGATGAGGTGAGAGAGAACACATGGACCACACAGGGACACGAATTGGACATGCAAACTACACACACACACACACACACACACACACCCTCCCCCAGCAGGCCTTCTGTTGAGGACTCACTGACACATCCACCCTGGCCTAGTCCAAACAGGAAATGCTGTTCTCCCCATAGCAAACAAACCTGGGTCACAGCCTCCTTCCCCTGTCACCTCCAACTGGGCCCGCACCAAGTGCCTCTTTCCTCTGCCTGTGTCCCCCAGGACAGCCTCCCCAGCTCAGGGTGCCCAAGTCAGCCCTCTTCACACACCAGTTTGTGTGAGCTCAGGCATTCCACCTGATCTGTACCCACATCATGCCCATTCTATAGGTGAGGAAGAAGCCCAAGAGGGCAGAGTGTTGCCCAGAGCCCTTGGTGGCAGCCCCCAGGGACCCAGAGCCTGTGGCAGCAGCCCCGGATGTCATGAAAACGAAGGGGCCATGTAAATGTCAGTGGCCTTCAAAGCCTCTGCCCAGACAAAGGGCCGGCCGGAGGGCGGGGCCTTCTAGGTTTCAGAACAATGCCCGCTTTCTGTGCCTTTGATCTGGAGGCCTGGCCCTGCTGCCCCTCAGTCCCAGAGCAGGGGCCACCCCGTTGGGCCACAGCAGGAGCACTGGGGGTCCCAGAGAGCCTGCAGCTGCCGGGCCAAGTTATTTATGCTCCATGGAGCTGCCCTTCTCACCCAGCTCATTCCTTCCTCACGGAACTGGGACTGGGGCTGGAAGGGAGTGATGGGAGGAAGGAAGCTGCCGGAAAATCATTAATTAGGGCTGTGAGAGGGCCTTCCTGCCCTCCCCAGGAATCCTCAGGCGGAGAAACTACACCGTTGGGGTTGGGGGAGGACAACAGTGGACAGGGCAGGGCACAGCAAGTGTGGCAGGACAGGGTGCCTGTACTTGGAGTCAGGAGACCTAGATGTTCAGTGTGATCTAGAGGGAGTCCCTTCTTTCCAGGCCTCAGTCCCCTATCTGGAAAATGGGATGATACAAGACTTGGGGACTTTCCTGTGACTGCTTTGCTGACTGTAAAGGAATGGACAATGAGAGGCCTTCTCCTTAAAGTTTGTCCCGCTTCCCTTCCTCTGGTCCCTTCCCCCAAATCCCCTGCTTTCTGCCCCACTTACCTTTGTCGGGTCCCTTATTCTGCTTCTCTTTCCACGCCTCTCCTCCTGCAAAAATGGACTAATGAAGTCTCCGTAGGCAGCATCCGCCTAGCTGGGGGATAGAGGGAGGAGCTGTTGGCTCGTTCATACTAAAGTGTTCAAAACTGATATGTTAAATGTTGGGAGGCAGTTAACAGGGATTCTTCTTCATTTAAGCCCTAAATCACTGATAGTGGAACTTCTGGGTTGGTAAAGGGGATGCTTGGGGAGCAAGGGTCTAGAAACAAGGTCTGAGAGGAACTTCTGGGTGGGAAGGTGTCCATCTCCCAGCCCCAGTGAGGTGAAACCCACCAGCTGCTGGACGCATCTGAAGTGGCAGCCAAAAGTCCCTCTGGGTTAGATGGCTCTGGCAGGTGTAAAGGACAGGCAAGAGGAGCCACTCAGAGCAGATACCTTGGAGCAGCCCACCAGCCCTGCCCATGTCAGGAGGCACCTGCTGGACCAGGAGCACATGGGCCTATCCCTCCTGCCACCCCCAAATGAATGGGTTTCCACCTCTGAGGAAGTGATTCTGAGGGGGAAGAGGGGAATGAGAGGAGTAGAAGATGGAAAGAGTCAGGAAGAGAGAGAGAGAGATACTCAGAAAGAGAAAGAGAGCCAGCAAGTCAGAGATAGAGCGAGATAAGTGGGCCAGAGAGATGTAAGAGAGACAGATGGAAAGACACAGAGAGAAGGGCACTTCGGGAAGAGGACCCCAGGTTGTTGTTCTCTGCCCCTGTGGGAGCTGGGCAGGGGGGCAGGAAGGACCAGGTGTCAGCCCAGCACCACACCAGGGGCCTCATCCATCCCTCTGCCTCCCTCAGACCTGCTCCCCGACAGCCCCAAGGATGGGAAGCTGTCCTTCCTCCATCTCCGGCCCATGCCTGGCACTCGCTGACCAATGGGTTCTGAACTGCCGCAGGTATAAATTATGAATGGGCAGCCCTGTGAAGCAGATGGAGCCACTGGAGAAATGGATTCCTAGCCTGGAGGTTGGCCCGAGGACACTTAAGTGGATGGACAGCCTTATGGGGGGATGTGCATTCCTCAAGCACCTGGACCCCAGGCTCTCCCTGCCCTGCCCTCCTGTCCAGCCCCGCAGGGCTAAGCCTGAATCCTCTCCATCTGCTCATTCCTTGGCTCCATCCCATCCAGCCTCCACCCCTTCCTGGGATGTGGCCTTGGTGGTCTCAGTGGCCTCTCACCTCCTCTCTGATCCTTCCAGTCCTTCAGGATCTTCCCAAAGGAAAATAGAGCCAAGTAACCCTATGAGGTAAAGCTTCAGCCCTTGCTGCTCACAGGTTGAGAACTGAAAGTGGCCTGGCCTGTTCATCAGCCCTCTGTCCCAGACCCTGGACATCAAACATCTCTCAGTTCCCCAGCTCACCCTGAGTTCTCCAATCGGTCTCAGGGCTTTCCCATCCTATCCCCTCTGCCTGCCAATACCCACTTACTCTTCAGTCTCAACTCACACATCACCTGCCCCCCACCTCTAGGAAGGTGCCCCACATCCCCAAGACTGGGTCACGTGTCTACTGGGCTTCCCCACTCACAGCACTCTATGCTGGAGCCCTCTGTTGATTTGTCTGGTTTGCCTGATGGACCATAAATAGGTATAGATGCCGGGCCCTTTTTGGAATTTTCCTAGGAGTTTTAGGAAAGATACATACACCAGGAGCCATAAAAGATAGATTTGGGTACATAAAAATTTCTTCACCAAGAAGGAGTAATATGATTAACTGGAACATTTTGCAACATATCAATCAGATAAAAAGGCTAATTTCCTCCTCATATAAAAGAGCTCTTACAAATCAGTAACATCAATCAGTGGCCTAACATAATAATAGACAACAGTTATGAGTAAATAGCTTGCATTATCACAGCCACCCATGCAGATGTATTTTGCCCAGGAAAGAGAGGCCGGGGAGACTAATAAATTGCACAGCTAGCAATAGCAGAGTGGGACTCAAAGTCTGGCTGCAGAACCCTGGAGCAGGAGGCCAGGATAGTCCAGGTCCAGAATTGGCCCTGGAACCCTGCATTGTGCCCATCTCCCTTCTGACAGGGGCGTGTTGGCCCCTGGGCTGCTTGTGCCCAGCCCTGGTGGGACATTCCTAGGAGCACAGCTTGGACTGCTCCAGCAAAAATAAATAAGCCCAACGTGGGGCTAACATTGGGGGGTCTGTAGCCCCAGCTTGGCCAGCAGGAGGTTTCAATCCTACTTATGTCCTCACTGTGTGACCTTGGCCAAGTTGCTTTCCCTCTCTGAGCCTCAGTGTTTTCACTTGGAAAATGGGGATAGCAGCACTTGTTAGGCAGGTTGCTATGAGGAACATTTAAATGAGCTCCTTGCTCAGGAACACATACTGCTCAGAGAAACGTACCCATGTTGAATCCAAAGAATGTTACATACAGTTGGCAGAATGAGAAATCTTGGCAGCCTCGGGATCTGAGGCCTGGGACAGACAAAAGGCTTGGTGTTTGGTGAGTAGAATATTAGGTAAGGATCGGGGGGTTCCTAAAGGCCCTTCACTACTACTAATTGTTGCCTGAAATGCTTCTGTTGGCCAATCACTTCACATAAAGCAAGGAAAATCCATGTTGAAATTCAAAACTCTTTTCTAGGAGGGTTATTGTATTTATGCAAGGCTAGACAGGATCGTTCAGTTACTGTCATTTTTGGCTTTGCTGGCTCAGGGAAATGTCTTCTTTCTAGGTACTCTGCCTGCAATTAGGAAGCTTCGCCACTAGGTGGCGCCTTGGGCTTGTATCGCAAAGATGAGATTTTTGTTGTTTTTTGGCCTCTGATCCACTCCTAGAAGCTGCCTTTTGAGAAGAACAAAGGGGAATACAGGGAAAGTCTTCAGATTGGTGGAAAAGAGTGCTGTGATCAGTTAGAAATGTCTGCCCAGGGTGAATGAGTAGAAAATAGCAGCTTCTGAGCCAGGCATCCAGCCACCTCTAGACTGTGCTTTTGAGCATATAAGTATGTGTTTCAATTTAATGGTACTTTTTAGAATAAGTAGGACTCTTTTAAAAACACTTGAGCATTGCCCTAGCCAGGTGACATATAAGAATCAACCACTGAAAGCATAAATAAGGGGAACATCAAGATTGATGTTTGTCTCTCTCTCTTTCCCTTCCTCTCTCTCTCTGAAATCAATAAATAAAACAAATAAACACTTGAGCATAAATGTTAGAATTACTAATTACTGTTTAAGAAGCGATGCTTATAAGAATTATTTTTGTAAAAAAGAACATGTAATTTGGGAACGAATAGGCAGCAAAATACTTAAGAAAGCAAACAGCCTTTCTCACTAGTCATGAGTGGTTAAGAATTTCTCTTTTTCTCACAACAGTTTTAAAAAGAGGAACCTGTAATACCTTTTTTTTGGCCGGCTTTCCCCCACGTGCGTTCATAAGCAACTCTCGTTCTCGCAGTTGAGACTCACAGCTTTGCTCGGGTCTGTGGCTGGCTGCTCGCTCGGCCTCTGTCTCAGTGAGACAGTTCTTGGGATAAACTATAAAGGAGCAAGAGAGCCTTTGGGCTGCATTCTTCCCAAGAATTGCTGAGTTTTATAAAACATTCCTTTTCATCAGTAAACCCTCAAAGGCTTCTTAGACTCTTTTTAGTGGTAAAACATTATAATAATATACTATCATTAAAATTTTTCTGAAAGAAATCACTTGTAATCCATTAACCTTGATATAATGATTCCCCAGGTTTTTGTTTGGGGTTTTTGCCTCCTTTCTTTTTAGTGCTGTTTTTTGTTGTTGCCAAAAAAAAAAAGAGAGGTTCCACCCCCTCAAAAATCTTTCCCCTACCTCCAGGCACCTGAAAATCCTCCTTTCTCTTACTCTTGGCTGTTCATCCTTTGAAGTCAAAGCTGCCTTCATTTCTAATCTGCACTGAATGGTTCTTTATTGATAGTCACACGAGGGATCAGAGGGAGCCAGACACAGGCTGCCTTCCGCAAGGGTAGGGAGCTGTCACAGTTTCCGCACACACGCTCCATGCAAGTGAACGTGGCTACAGGGCCAGATACCAGGTATCTTCGTTGGTGGGAATTATGGGTGTGTCAATATTTTCTCGTTTTTAACTTGTCGCTTTGGTGATCTGTACTGTATCAGGTGTGTAACTTAAAATATAACATATTTTTAATTTAAAAAACACATTCACCACTCTGAGGCTTATACCCAAGAGCAGTGAAAACATATATTCACACAAAAACTTGCAAGTGACTGTTCGCAGCAGCATTACTCATCATAGCCAAGAAGTGGAAACACCCAAATGTCTGTCAGCTGATTAATGGATAAATGGTCTATCCATACAATGGGATATTACTCAGCCATACAGAGGAATGAAGTGCTACTGCATGCTACAATGTGGATGAATCTCAAAAACATTACGCTAAGGGAAAGAGGCTGATCACAAAAGGCCCCTTGCTGTGTGAATCCGTTGATATGAAATGTCCAGAACAGGGAAATCTGTAGAGATGATGGAAAGCAGAATAGTGGTTGCCGAGGGCTGGGGAGGGGGCATAGGTGGAGGGAAATGGGAAGCCACTGCTAATATGTATAGGATTTCTTTTCCGAATGGTGAAAATGTTTTAAAGTGGATTGTAGTGATGGGTGCACCACTCTGAGTTCACTAAAAACTATTGGCTTGTGCACTTTAAGTGGGTGAATTGTATGATAGGTGAATTACATCTCAATAAAGCTGTTGTATATAAAACACACACATACATTCAAACAGAACTTAAGATTTTAAAGGTGAGAAAAAGTGTTCCCCAAGACTCTGAGGAAGGAAGGTGGGCAGAGGGGGAAGGAAAGGTTCAGCCACGTTTGACCTTCATGCACCCTGTGGTGTGTGTCACCATTTGGTGGTAAACAAGATGGATTTGGAGACATGGGCCCTGCCCTGGCTGAGCTGCCAGTCCAGACAGCAAAAACAGGTGAACCCACATTATAATCCACTTGGAAAATTCATGGCAGTGACAGCCCAGGGGCTGAGGAGCCCTGGCCCCTAACTCAGCCTGGGCTGTCAAGGAATGGGGGGAAAAGGGGCATCTAAACTGTGGCGTCGCAGATGAGCAAGTCATCCAGGGGAAGCCCAGGGGAAGAGTCCCAGGTAGAGGGAACAGCACGGGGGAGGCCTGAAGGCAAGAGGAAGCTTGGACTCCTGCAGGAACCAAGGGGGAGAAGAACAGAGAGACCAACAGAGCCAGGCCGTGGGAGCTTCGGAGGCCAAGTCTGGGCTGCTTCCTGAGGCCCTACGGATCACTGTGAGACCTTGAGGGAGGGACATGGGTCTGGTCTTTGCTTTTGAAAAATCCCTCTGGCTGCAAGGACTGGAGACCGGGAGACAGGGGTAGTTGCAGGGGCCCAGCTTGGACTATGGTGGCTGGGACTATAAGGAGGGGTTG
The DNA here is from genome assembly GCF_964146895.1 of Miniopterus schreibersii. NCBI lineage: Eukaryota > Metazoa > Chordata > Mammalia > Chiroptera > Miniopteridae > Miniopterus > Miniopterus schreibersii. Next base: position 16,707,852 of record NC_138122.1, read on the forward strand.
AATGGTGGTTCCCCAAAAGATATGTCCATGTCCTGGAATCCATGAATGTGTCCTTATTTGGAAAAAGTCTTTGCAGATGTAATTAAGGATCTTGAGATGCGATCATCCTGGGTTACCTGGATGACAAACGTCTCTATTAAGGACACCCAGAGGAGAGACCTAGAAGGCCATGTGCAGACGGAGTCAGAGATTAGGGTGATGAGGGCCACAAAGCAAGGAACACCTGGAGCCACCAGAAACTGCAATAGGCAAGGAAGGACCCTCCCCTGGAGCCTTCAGAGGGAGCTCAGTCCTGCTAACATCTTGACTTCAGATTTCTGGCCTCCAGAAGTGTGGGAGATGAAATTTCTGCTGTTTTAAGCCACCAAGTTTGTGGTAATTTGTTATGCCAGCCCCAGAACACTAATACGGGAAGTCACCATGGGGATGGAGAGAAGTCACCAGATTCTAGAGATTTTTAGGTGGTAAAAATAAACTTCCTCCCACACATCTCCTCTCCTGCTGGAACTCCCAAGCATTGCCTTTTGCTCCAACTGCAATCATCTGAGCTTCATTCCTCCAACTGAGAGCTATGTCAGTCACCTGTAAGATGGGATGTTAACGGCTGCCTGGCAGCTAAGGGCTGGGGGAGTATATCCCTAGTGCCTGGCACACAGCACACATTCAGTCCATGACGGCAGCAGTTATAAATCCACAAAACCTTAGAGAGTATGTGAAAAACCATCTCACTTTGCAAACATCCCTGACACTCAGAGCCTTCCCCACTGGCCTCCCAGGAGGCTGAGAGGAGTAGCAGCATCATGGAACTGAGTTATGGGATGAATTGTGTCCCCCCAAAATGCTGAAGTCCTAATCCTGGTGGCCTCTTATTTAGATATAGTCTTTGCAGATGCTCAAGTTAACGTCATCCGGTCCTGTGGGCCCTAACCCAAAATGATTGTGTCTTTATAAGAGGGGAAATTTGGACACTGAGAGAGATGCAGGCCAAGGAATAGGTGAGGCCGCCGGAGCTAGGAGGCAGCTGTGGGACCAATTTGCCCTCACCGCCCTTAGCCGGACCAATCCAGCCAATACCTTGATTTCAGACTCCAGCCTCCTGAACTGTGAGACAATGCATTCCTGTTGTTTAAGCCACCCAGTGTGTGTTCCATTGTTATGGCAACCCCATAGCACTAACATGGGCAGCAATAAGATGAGTCTCACCATGTGAGGAAACTGGGCATTCCAGGGCCTGCTGGTGCCACCCTCCCCTGCCCCCCACAATGATCATTGTCAAGGCCTGTGGTCAGGCTTGGCTGCCTCTCTGCCCCCCACTGCTCCAGCAGGAGGGCACCAGACACTTCCAGGACAGAAGTCTGGGATGCATTTGGAAATCCTGGCAGAGGGGTTTCAAGTTTAGCTCCATCTTGGTCAGCGGGGGAACCGCCATCTGGATCCTGTTTGCTGTCCCTTGGCAGGAAAATCTGAGCAGAATTGTGGAAAATGGTCTGGGAGGGGATGGCTCCCTCTGTGGCCTGGGCCCTGAGTGGGGAGACAGAAGGCCCTGCAGTCAGGCCCGGAGTTGGACCCTGACCCTGCCACTTACTTGCTGGGTGACATCAGGTTGCTCATGTCACCTCCCTCATCTTGGTTTTCTCACCTATAAAAGAAGACAATAGTAGAATTTATCTCCAAATGTTGCTGCCAGGATTCAATGAGATAATGCAAATAGGAGGATGCTTGATGAAGGGAAACTTTACATAATTTTTATTCTTTTTTAAAAAACTTGATTTTAGAGAGAGAGAGGAAAAGCGAGAGAGAAACACTGATTTGTTGTTTCACTTATTTATGCATTCATTGGTTGATTCCTACATGTGCCCTGACCCGGGATTGAACCCACAACGTTGGCATATGGGGATGATACTCTAACCAACTGCACTACATGGCCAGGGCCTAATTTTTATTATTCTTTTAAAAAATTGTGGTAAAATATACATAACATTAAATTTACCATTTTTACCATTTTAAAATGTGCAGTTCAGCGGCAGTAAGTACATTCACATTGTGAAATATCACTTCCATCCATCTCCAGAACGCTTTTCCTCTTGCAAAACTGAAACTCTGTCCCCACTTAGCACTAACTCCCGCTCCTCCTTCCCCCAGCCCCTGGCAACCACCACAGCACTTTCTGTCTCTATGAATATGACTACTCTAGTCTCTCATATAAGTGGGATCATGCAATGTTTGTTCTTGTTTCCTTAGCATAATGTCCTCAAGGCTCGTCCATGTTGTATCGTGTGTCAGAACTTCCTTTAGATTTTTAAAAAAATGAGAAACATATTATTAGCTGCTTTGTGCTGTGGAGAGCTCCCAGTCACCCTGGGTGGAGGTGCTCAATACCCCTCTGTTTATACTGCTGAGGGACAGCAGGTGACGTGGGCCTGGAGGAAGGAGGTCCCGTCACAGTGTCTACTCTTGGGGTGCCTGCTTCCCTGTCTGGGGAGCTGAAGGGAACTTTTTCATAAAGGTGCCAGACTCCTGACTGATTTCCCTTTGAGTTTCTAAAGTTTCTAGAAGGAGATCCCAGGGTCCTAGGGACCCACACTGGGCTGTGGGCACAAAAGTTATGAGTATAAACCTGTGTGAACTAAAAAGGAGGAGTGGCTAAAATGCTGGGGGGACCCAGGCTAATTTGGTTACATCTGATTTCAGGTTCTGCCCTAAGTGCAGCCAGGCTGGAGCCTATCTGAGAAAACCCTGAGGTTCCCAGATATACGATGGAGCCCCTGGCCCCTGAGTCACCCCCTGCCTCACACATGGCTGGGCTTTCACTGCTCCCTCCAACCTCCTGGCCTCCAGGGCCCAGTGGAGCCTCGTTCCCTGGATACTGCCCCAAGATGGAATGGTTCTTGGACGGATGGTGGACTCAAAGGCCTTGGGGTCATCCTTCCGCACAGCAATCTTTGCTGCCCGGGGAGAAAGAGATGCAGTGGAAGGTGGGGCCAAGCATGGGGCCTGGAGGTCAGGTAGGTGTGGGCCACCCACTGGCCTGAGCAGGGCCATTCACCTCCCTCTACCAGCTGCAGGGTTCTCACCTGTCAACTAGAGATAATAACTGTGGCCGCCTGATGGCAGGGCGAGGATTCAGCGGGGCCATGTACCATGTCCAGCCTGTGCCCGGTGGGTTATGAGTAAATGGTTCTGTTACCATTAGGAGGGAGGAGAGCTGCCCGGACTGAATGTGTGTCAGGACACTCCCTGGAATTTTTTTTTTTTTTTTTTAGCCACTGGCCTCTTCTAGAAGTTGCACACAGATAAAAGGTCCCAGTTAATGAGGATCCTGGTTAAAGTTTTAAAATTCACAGCAAGCCCACTCCGCATAATAATGTATCAGAAACACAACAATCCTTTAATCTAGAAGGAATTAATTGCTGGGCCCAGAAATTCAGGGCACGCTAACAGAATCCTTAATTTCTTGAGCTGATGGTTTCAAAAAGGGACTGATTTTAGACTGCTTCTCTCTACGAATAAGTGAGACTCCCACAGTTCTGACAAAGGGTGAGATTGTCTTGATGGCTTACTCAGTAAGAATCGTGTATGTGGGGTCTGAATTAATGTCAGCTTTGAATTTCGCCTGCTGGGTGGAACGTGGCAGACTTCAATCCCCAGGAGATTCAATGCCGGCTCTGTAGCCCGAGCATACTGGGCACTGTGCGGATAATGTCCTCACTCGTCCCACATGACTTTGCTGAGCCCGATTGGAGCCCAAGCTCAGGTTCGGTGTTGGCGATGCAGAAACAGGCACAGCCAGCCTCGAAGACAGACCAGAGGTAAACCCACGGTCAGATAACTGTAATGGCGCACTGTGATAAGGAAATGATGGGGAAGAATGAGGCAGGGTATATGAAAGAGAATGTGGGCCTAATTTAGATGTCAGGGCTTGGTGGGGGTTGGGAGGTAGAGATCAAAGAGTCTTTGTAAGCTGAAAGCTGAAGGATGAGGGGCATTAACTGGTGAAGAGTGAAGACATTGGTCACTCTGGGTGGTGAAACACCCTGTGCAAAGGCCCTGAGGTAGGAATATTCTGTTATAGGAGCTAGGAGCTGTTCTCCTAGCTTACAGTGATTGAGGCACATGGGACAAGAAAAGAAAAATGATCGTTCTCATCATAGTCAGATGAAGGTGAAGCACCATAACTGCTTCATATGGGCTCATGTGCTCTGGGCGCTGTGCTATGCCTAGGGGAATCTGAGCTCTGTTAAGACTCCAAAAAGGACCATCCTTGGTGCACACTGGAGTAGGAGAAGTTAAGGACACAGGCTCTGGGTCACATGACCTGGTTTTGTCTCCTAACTCTCCTTTTAAGGCAGGAGAGAAGGCCTCCAACTCTGATCACAGCATCTTCTTTATTTTAAAATTTATTTTATATTGTTATATATCACTCGGCATTATTATCTTAAACAGTTTTAATGAGATATAATTGACATACAATACACCGTACACACTTAGAGTGTCCAATTTGATATTTGACATATGTCTACACCTGGGAAACCACCTTCACAATCAAGATAATGAATCTATCCACCTCCCCACCCCTGAAGTTTCCCTGTGTCCTTTACAATCCCTTCTTCCCACCCTTCCTACGCCCCCAGGCAACCACTGATCTGCTTTCTGTCACTACAGATTATTTGCATTTTCTAGAATTTTATATAAATGAAATCATACCATCTGTGTTCTTTTTTTGTTCTGGCTTCTTTCACTGTACATAATTATTTTTAAGATTCATCCATTGTTGTATATACCAATAGTTCATTACCTTAAAAAAAAGACACACAACTCGGATCTTTCTTTCCTTCTTAAAATTAATTAATTAATTTTTAAATTTCACTCATTCCCCCACTTCTCCCCCCCCTTTGGCAGGCATCAGCTTGTTCTCTGTATCCGTGGGTCTGTTTCTGCTTTGTTTTGTTTTTTCATTTGTTTTGTTTTTTTAGATACCCCATATTAGTGAAACATGTGGTATTTGTCTTTCTCTGCTTTATTTCACTCAGCATAATACTCTCTAGGTCCATCCATATTGTTGCAAATGGCAAGATTCATTCTTTTTTTTATTGCTGAGTAATATTCCATTGTGTATATATATACCACATCTCCTTTACTCATTCAGCTATCGATGGACACTTAGGTTGCTTCCATATCTTGGCTATTGTAAATAATGCTGCAGTGAACATAGGGTGCATATGTCCTTTTGAATTAGTGTTTTGGATTTCTTCAGATAAATACCCTGAAATGGGATTTCTGGATCATATGACAGCTATATTTTTAATTTTTTGAGGCATCTCCATACTGTTTTCCATAGTGGCCACACCAATTTACAATCCCACCAACAGTAGACAAAGGTTCCCTTTTCTCTATATCCTTACCTTCTCATTTCAAAATCCTTATCTTAATTATACCTACAAAGAACATTTTCCCAAATAAGCTAACATTCACAAGTTCCAGGAATTAGGATATGGACATATCTTTTTGGGGGGGGGGGGGCACACACTATTCAGCATATTATAATTGTCTCAGCACCATTTGTTGCAAATCAATTGACCATATACTTATGGTTCTATTTCTGGACTCTGTTCTGTTTCATTAACTAGTTGTCTATTTTATACCAATGCCACACTGTCTTAATTGCTGTAGCTTTATAATAAGTCTTAAAATCAGGTATTTAAATCCTCCATTCTTAAATACCTATTTAAGTCCTCTGCATTTACATATACATTTTAGAATAAATTATCAATTTCTACAAAAAGGCCTGCTGGAACTTTGACTAGAATTATGTTGAATCTATAGCTTGATATAGGAAGAACTGACATCTTGACAATATGGAGTCCTTCAATCCATGAACATGGTATACCTCTTCACTTATTTAGATTTCTAAAATTTCTCACAATAATGTTTCGTACAATATTTCACACTATCTGTTGTAATTATCCCTAAGTTTTAAAATATTTTTTGTTATTGTAAATAGTATTTAAATTTTTTTTAACCCTCACCCAAGGATATTTTTTCTATTGCTTTTCAGAGAGAGTGGAAGCGAGAGAGAGAGAGAGAAACATCGATGTGAGAGAGACACATTGATTGGTTGCCTCCCACACATGCCCCAACTGGGGCTGGGGATCAAGCCTGCAACTGAGGTATGTGCCCTTGACTGGAATCAAACCCAGGACCCTTTAGTCCACAGGCCGATGCTCTAACCACTGAGCCAAACCAGCCAGAGCTAAAATTTTTTTAATTTTCAATTTTTGTTGCTAGTAATACTATTGATTTTTGTATAGTGACCTTGTATTTGCATCCTTATTATAGTTACCTATCATTCCAGTAGCTTTTTTAGTACATTTAATCAGAGTTTCAACATAGAAATGTTATTTGCAAATAAAGGCAGTTTTTATTCTTTCTCTCAAATATGGATGCCTTTTATTTCCTTTTCTTGCCTGGTTATATTTGCTAGAACTACCAGTACAAATATAAATAGAAGTGGTGAGAATAAACAAGCTTGTCTTGCTCATGATCTTAGGGGAAAAGCATTCAGCCTATCCCCATTAAAGATGATGTTAGCTGTATAGCTTAAAAATTTTTTTTGATAGATGTCCTTTATTAGGTAAGGTAGTTCTCTTCTATTTCTGGTTTGCTTAAAGTTGTTGTTGTTGTTTTAATCAGAAATGAATATTTTCCTGAATTTATTGAGATGATCTTATAGTTCTTTTTAAGTTGGTTAATATGTTGAATCCCACTGATTGATATTCTAATGTTAAAGCAACTTTGTATTCTTCAGAGAAAAATCTCACTTGGTTGTGATACATTACTTTTATTATATATTATATATTCAGAGATGGCTTCTGGAATAGTGCTGTGAGGAGCTCTATGGTCCCTCTTCCCAGAGAAACAACTATAATTGGTAAAAAATTATTTGGAAAAAACCCCCCAACATTTAAAGTCCCAGGAAATTTCCCTAAGGGTATACAACAAAGAAACATTAAATTAAGAAAATCTACTAAATCTTAGCACAGAAAGGGTTGGTGCATTAGAGCCATTCCTCCCCTCCCCCACTCACTTCAGCTCAGAAATCATCATCAAACTTGAGGCTAGACTGATAGAGATTATGCAATCTGAAGAACAGAGAGAGAAAAGAATGCAGAAAAATGAACACAGCCTTAGAGAAATGTGAGACACCATTAAGCGCATCAACACATGCATAAGGGAGCCCCAGAGGAGAGGAGAAAAAGGAGAAGGAAAACCATTTGAAGAAATATTGGCAAAACACTCCTCAAATTTGATGAAAACATTAATCTACATATCCAAGAAGCTTCATAGGCTCCAAGTAGAAAAAATGCAAACAAATCCACACTCAAATATATCATGGTAAAAATGTTCAGATAAGAGAAACTATTGAAAACAGCAAGAGAAAAACGAGTTATCACATACAAGAGATTTTAGACTAACAGCTGACTTCTCATCAGAAACAATGGAGGTGAGAGGGCAAAATGCTGAAAGAGAAAATAAGTTAACCAAGCATAGTATGTTAAGCAAAAACTATCTTTCAAAACTGAAGGTGAAATAAAGACATTTCCAGATAAACAAAAAACAAGAGAGTTTGTTATGTTAGTGATTTTGATTTGCCAAAATTCTGTTAAGAATTTTTGTTTGTGGATGGAAAAGGTGAAGGGGTCAAGAACAAATTGGTGGTTACGAAAGAGTCACAGGGGTATAAACTACAGCATAAGGAATAGAGTCAATAATTTGTAATAACTGTGTATGGTGCCAGGTGGATACTTGAAATTTTGGGGGGATCACTTTGTAAATTATATAATTATTTAACCACTATGCTGTACACCTGAAACTATAATATTGAGTGTCAACTGTAATTGAAAAATAAAATTTTAGAGAAAAAACAAGATGGCGGCATAGGTAACAGCTGCACCCGCCACCTCCCGCAACCACATCAAAATTACAACTAAAATACAGAACCACCATCACTCAGAGCCTCCTGAAATCTGGCTGAAAAGAAACCCTACAAGCAGGGAACTGAAGAAGCACTGAGACCGGTAGGAGGGGCACAGACGCGGTTGGATCAGGGCTGAATCCTGGAGACGCGGCCGAGGGCCCACACCCAGTGCTGTGGTTTAAACCCTGGAGGACATCTCCATGGGGGGGATTTCCCAGAGGAGGGAAGGGTCCCAGCCCCACATCAGGCCCACAGCCCAGGGCTCCAGGGCCAGGAAGGGACATCCCCAGAACTTCGGGCTGTGAAAACCAGCGGGGACTGTCGCTGAGGGTTGCAGAGGCTTCGGGAACCCCAGGCAGCTCCAGGCAACTCCTCTTAAGGGGCCCGTGCACGGACTCACTAGGACGCGCTCCCTCTGAGCCCAGCGCCGGGCAGCAGCCTGAAAGGACCTGGGACATTGGGGAGGGACTAACCTGCCTGAAATCCAGGTGAGAGTTGGAGGGGCGGCTTTCTCCAGGCAGAGAAGCTGGCGGAGGCCGTGGCTCCTTTGGCGAGTCCTCCGCGTACACAGCCGGCAGGCAGGCGCCATATTTGAATCGTCAGCACCTGACTCACACCTTTGGCCCCGCCCCGTGATTCCCCGAGGCCCCGCCCCTCCCCACCCTCAGGCTCATCCAGGCCATTTCCAGTGGCTTTTCTGTGCAAGTGGCCTCTCCAGCCTTATGCTTATGACTTTCCTAAAATCTCTCAAACAAGCAGCAGTGGGCCCCATACGGCTTGATAAGTGGCCCAGGCCTGGCACTAGCGGCAGCCTGCATTGGTTCATAGCTTGGCCTCTCCTGGACATCACCAAGCCCAGCACAAGTAGCAGCCAATTACAGTTTGCAGTGTAGCTCATGCTGGGTGGTCCTGGACAAGGCACTGGCATAGGCTGACTTTGCACCTCCTGGGAGGCCCCAGAGACAGTGCACCTGGTGGTCAGACTCGACCACACTGGATTACAACCCTACCACATCCATGAGTGACACTCAAGGGGCGCACTTGGTGAACACCAAAGCCCCACTGAAGTAAATCCTGCTCCATAGGGGTGTCTCCAGCACAGCAGCTCTTTGGCTGTAGTTGCAGCTGGTCCTCCCAGCTGACTGGCCGGGAGGTCAATTCCTCCCAGTGAAGCCAACAGCAACCAAGGCTCAGCTACAACAGGACAGTGCACACAGCCCACACAGGGGAGCACCTAGAAGGCCCAGCTCAGGTGACTAGGGAGGCTGAGCCACTGGACCCTACAGGACATCTACTACACCAAGCCACTCTGCAAATTCCAGGAGACATAGCAGCTCTACCTAATACATAGAAACAAACACCAGGAAGCAGCCAAAATGTGGAGGCAAAGAAACATGTCACAAAGGAAAGAACAGAAGAAATCTCTAAAAGAGGAACTAAATGAAATAGATCCAAGCAAGCTAACAGATACAGAGTTCAGAATTTTGTTTATAAGGGATGTTTAAGCATATTATTAGGGAAATAACTGAGAAAATCGATAACATAATAAAGTACCAATTTGAAATGAAGGCTACATGAACTGAAATGAAGAATAATTTACAGGGAATCAACAGCAGAGCAGAAGACGCTGAGAATCAAATCAGCAATTTGGAACATGAGGAAACAAAAAATACCCAACCAGAAGAGCAAAAAGAAAAAAGAATCCAGAAATATGAAGATAGCATCAGGAGCCTCTGGGACAACTTCAAGAGGCCCAACATTCATATTATTAGGGTGCCAGAAGGGGAAGAAAGAGACCAAGAAATTGAAAACCTATTTGAAAAAATAATTACAGAAAACTTCCCCTATTTGGGGAAAGAAATAGACTTACAAGTCCAGGAAGCACAGAGAGTCCCAAACAAGAGGAACCCAAAGAGACCCACAGCAAGACACATCATAACTAAATGCCAAAGGTTAAAGACAAAGAATCTTAAAAGCAGCAAGAGAAAAGCAGTTGGTTACCTACAAGGGAGCCCCCATATGACTGTCAGCTGATTTCTCAACAGAAACTTTGCAGGCCAGAAGGGAGTGGCAAGAAATATTCAAAGTGATGAAAAACATGAAACTACAACCAAGATTGCTCTACCCAGCGAAGCTATCATTTAGAATAGAAGGTCAGATAAAGAGCTTCACAGATAAGAAAAAGCGAAATGAGTTCATCACCACCAGACCAGCACTACAGGAAAAGTTGAATGAAGGGTCTTCTTTAAGAAGAAGCTAATGAACAAAAGAATCTGACGAACTAAATAGATCCAGAGACATTGACGCAGGCAACAGATGATCATATTTCAGAGGAAAGAGGGAAGGGGGGTGGAGGGTGGGAAGAGATTAACCAAAGAAGTTATATGCATATACGCATAACCCATGGACACAGTCATCAAAGGGGTGAAGGCCTGGGGAGGGGGTGGGAGCAAAGTGGAGGGGGTCAATTGGGGGGGAAAATGGGACACCTGTAATACTCTCAACAATAAAGATAAAGAAAAAAATAATAATAATAAAATAAAAATTTTAAAAATAGAACTACCTCCCAAAAAAGAATTTTTGTTTTTATGTTCATGAGTGATATTGAATTATAGCTTTTTTATTCTTATAATACTCTTGTCTAGTTTTGGTATCAGTAAAATAATGGCCTCATGGAATGAATTGGGATATATTTCTTCCTGTTCAATTTTCTGGAAGTTTGTTTAGAATTGATATTGTTTCTTCCTTAAATGTTTGATAGAATTTCCAGGCCAAGTGAAGCCATTTAGTCCTGAAGTTTTGTATGTAGAAAGGTTTTTAACTACAAATTTAGAGTCTTTAATAGACAGGGAGATATTCAGGTTATCTCTTGGTTCTTGAATGAGCTTTAGTAAATCATGGTTTTCAAAGAATTGGTCCATTTCATCTAATTGCCAGTTTTATTACCATAAAGTTCTTTTAAATTCCATTTTTGTCTTTTAAATATTCATAGAATCTATAATGATGTCACTTCTGTAGTGGATCTTTTTCTACTGGCTGATCTGGCTAGAGGTCAATAAATTTTATTGATCTCCTTGGAGAACCAGCATTGATTTCAGTGATTTTCTCTATTTTTTCCCCCCACTTTTCATTTATTTGACTTTCACTCTGATTTTTATGCCTTTCTTTGACTTATTTTGAGTCTTTCTAATTTCTTCCTCCTTCCTCCTTCTAGTTTCTTAGGGTGAAGGGACCCACAGGGTAGGTGCCACAGACCTGTGACCTGCACAGTCACGCAGGGCCCCATGCTCAGAACTGCCAGCCACATTCTTGGTTTAATGTTCTGCTCTTGCTATATCGAAATTCTTCCCAATTTTTGACTAAGGGGCCCCTCATTCTCAGTTCATACTGAGCCCTGCAAATTATGTAGCCCTGGGTCCTGGGGACCCAATATGGATGGATAGGCGTCTAAGGACTTGGAGTCCTCAGACCTGAAGCAAATAAGTGTCACAGTAACCCAGGCAGAGCTGGAGGAAAGACTGTGTCTGAGAGCCCAGAGGAGAGAGAATGTGGGCTGTGCAAGGATTGTAGCTGGTGTAAGGTGGGGTCTCCCCTATCCTTGTAGAAGTTGAGAAGATGAAGTGAGTTAATAGATTTGGGGCATTTAAATAGTGCCTGGAGCCTGGTAGGTGCTATGTAAGTGTTGGCAATCATCATCATCATGTTGTTGTTATGATTATGATTATTATTATTACTATTAATGAGGTTGGAGAGGTCAGTTGAAGCCAGACAGATCATGGAAGTGTTAAGGCAGAAAGGAGCTGGTCAGCCTTGGGTTCAGGAAGGTCACCGCTGTGGGAGGGTGGAGTGTGTTCAGGACAGGGAAGATCATTGAGGACACTGCTGTGGTCACCCAGCAAGGGATGGTTGTGGCTTGACCTTGGTCATGGCAGAAGGATAAAGGGCTGTGGATGGGATTGAGAGAGTAGTGAGGATGAGGCCTGCATTTCTGGCCCAATAAGAGTCCAAAGATTGGATAGATGAGAGTCACACCTGTCAAGTGCAGGAGCAGCTGCCTCGAGAGGCATGAGCTTCCTCCCCCAGGAAGGTGCAAGCAGGGGTTGAGGGCCACCTGCTCAGGATGCTAGAGGGGTGCCTGCAGTACTGGGACAGAGGGTGACTTCTGGCTCTGACAGGCAGACTTTCTGGATTGTGACTTTCAGTGACTTGGCCTTGGCATTTAGGAAGACATCTGTAACCAGAGTTAACTTAGGGAGCCCAGGCTACAGATGGGGTGGCGAGCCTCCCTCAGAGTCTCAGTGGGTAGTCTGAAGGTCATGAAGCTCTCTCACTGCACACATGGTCCCACCTACTTGTGCATGCTCTAGCTGGCATCACCCACCATCCTCATGTTCTGCTGGGTGCCCAGGCTGCCCAGTGGTGTCAAAGGCCTGTGGTTGAAGTCGTTGTGGGACCATGGTTCTTAGAGCTGCTATTCAGCTGGGAGCTCCATGAATGCCCAAATCCCATTTCCTGTGAGGTCCCCTGGAGTGATATACGCACAAGGATGTTGACAAATAGGAAATCAATATGCAACTTGGTTCTGGGACACTCAGAAAAGTCTGCACTGGGCCCAGGGCCCTTTGACATCACCAAGTGACAAGCCCCCCTTTGGAATTAAACGACTGTGACCATTGAGCCTGAGCAAGCCACACAAAGCTCTATGGTCACCTTCCAGATGGTAAGGCATATTGCAATCAGGGCTGAATTCCTGTGGGATGTCCCTCCTTCCGCCCTGGCAGCTGTGGCTTGCTGTGTGTTGTTTCAATGAAAGAACAAAGCAGGACTCACCTCTGAAGGTCCCAGGGGAGGGAAGAAAGTAGTGACCTGCCTCAGTGAGTCATACAGTTGGGACTGGCTGCTCTGAGCCCACCGTTTCTGTTGGAGGGGGTATAATGAAGACGTCCCCTCTGTCCTTTGAAGCTGACACCGGTGGTGCCCACAGAGCTTAGCTGTGGAGAGCTATGTCACTGCCGATTCCTGCATAAAGAAATCCCACAGCCAGCAGAAGGCAGGAAGCAGAATGAGTCATATCTAAAAGCTGCTTAGCACAGTCTTGGTCAAGGAAGGAAAAAAACAATAAAAACCCTTTGATCTTTGTCAATGATTTCTGGAAAGTTCCATCTCATTTTGACTTAAAGAGTCAAGAGAGGATGGGCATCTCTAACTTTGGCAGGCTCTAAAATCATGGTATCATCAACTAGGCTAATGATCGATTCCATACTGTGGACTTCTGCCTTGAATCCACAAGGTCATAGAGCTAAAGCTGGAAGCAGTCCAGGGCCAAAGTTGCATAAGCAAGAAACCCCCTTAGCAACTGCAAGATGCCCTCCTCCCAAACTGAGGGCCCAGGGAACACTCCAGGAAGGTCAGCTTTCTCCCCATTTTCCCATTCAAATTCTTGCCACTTGTTTCGTCTCCATCTTTGTTTTTTCAGGACCCTCCATGCAGCAATGGAAAGCACATTGACTGTGGAAGCCAAATCATGGCAGGACCTTGGGCATGAGTCCTGCTCTCTGGGCCTCAGTTTCCCCATTGGAAAGATGGAGGGGGCTGATTCTTTCAGACCCCCCAGCCTCTCATGATGGGATTCTAGAGCTAGAAGCAGCTGACAGTTGCTCCTCTCACTCCTTCTGGCTACACCCAGGAGGAAACCTGATTGTGATCTTTGCCCTGAGCTCTCATGGATCAGCTCCTTTGAGCTTGGCATTGCTTCTGGAAGTCTGAAAGGTGATAACTGTCATTTGTGTTTGTGAACAAAAATGGATAGGGACAGGCAGCTATGACTTTGAAGGCATAAAGCCCTGGGTTTCAGTCCTAGCTTTGCCACCACTCACCAGCTTGATGACCTCGGGCAAGGGGCACATTCTGTTTGAAGAATAGAACCTACCAAGCTGGGATTAAATGATGTCAGCTGCAGACTTTATTTCTCTGAGACTCAATTGCCTCATTTGTAAAATGTAAATATAACCATACCCATCCCATGGGGTTGTTGAATTATCAAATAAAATAACACACAATGTGTAGAGTTTAGCAGGGCCCCTGGTCCTTAGGCATTTAATAGATGTTCGCCATTGATATGACCAAGTACCTGCCGTTCAGCAAATGTTAGTCTGTAGCAGGGCTGGCTTCTCCCAGCTCTGTGTGTAACCGCATAACTGGGGGGTCTCGCCCAGAGTAATTTGAATGCTGTGGCTGCTCACAACCCTTCACCTGTAGTGAGTGCTGGAGAGTCAGAGGCTTTCTGGGGGTGGGTCCCTAGTGCCTAATTCAGAGTTTAAAGATGTAGCAGGTGTCCTTTCCAGAAAGCATTCCAAGGCCTCAAAGGCCCATCAAATACAGTTATAGCATAAGCCCACATCAGCCAGCCAGCCAACTTGCTGCAGACCCATTGGCGGAAGATCAGACACCCAGTTGCTGAAGGTTAATTACTGACTTGGCACCCATCTTCTTGGGGAGCCCTTGCAAGAGTCTCTTTTTTCTCTTTCCAAAGGCATAAACATTTGTACGGCAAGTAGCCCAGGGGGCCTGGAGATGTTTATTTTGTAGTTAACAAAGAGAAGGGCCTTTTTGCTTGGGGACCAACTGTCTTGCTGGCCCAGGGGAGAAGCCTTTAGGAGACCCCCTGCACTACTAGCAGGTGTCTCTGGGGGTGATTCAAGGTGGGGTGGGACAGCTTCATTCCCCATTGATGGAATAAGTTCCCTCAATCAGCAGAAATAGGATGCTGTTAAATAAACATCTTCCTTTTGCTGGGTCCAGTGGGGCCAGAGCCCAGAAGACTCACCTTCTGGCAGAGTTAGCAAATCAGAGAGCTTCTAGGTGCCATAGTGAGAGTGAGAGTCCTGGGTTGATAACCAGGCTTAGGGCCTGGAGGGCTGAGTGGAGTCAGTGGTTCAGGGCCAACCTTCTTCCACAGCTCTCTGTTCTGACCACTGGGCGGTGCTGGTGAGCAAAGCTGCACCAGGATGGCTCCTGCGGAAAGGTGCAGGAGGCAGGGTCTGTGGTCTGTGTGAAGGGAAAAGCCAGCTGGCAGACAGCTCCTGCGTGCCTTCCCTCTGTGAGCTAGGCCTGGGGGCTTAACTTGCCTATTTGCCCACCTTCGGCCAGAAAGGAAATATGAGGACATCCAAATTCTGCATTTGCTCCTGACCTGAAGGAGCAGATAAAGAAATCCAATGCAGGCTGGACGCCAGCAGAGAAGGGTATCTTCACCCAATGGATATGTCCCTGAGAACGTGAAGGTCAGTAGGTACTTTTATAAAATAGGGCCACATAATGGATGTATTGGGCCAAACTTAGCCAGGAATTATTTTATAAGGAGAGAACCACCCTTACTTTGTGCAGTATGTGCTTGGAGTTTGATAAATGGGTCCTCAGCTCCAAAGGCAGAGTGCACCGGAGGTCCCCCATACTTTTGGTGGTCCCTGTGAGGTCTGGTGAGAACCGTGTAATTCAGCTTCTATTTGCAAAGTCAGGACTATGGACCAGGCCCTTGACACTTTGACTCCTCTCCAGACCCTTGTGATTAGGAATATCACCACCCTTTGTTCCCTAATAAAAGTTATTAAAATGCCAGGAACAGAGCTAGACACGTTACCTTTATTATTTAATCTTCACAACAACCCTACTAGAAACTACTGTTACACCTATTTTATAGATGGGTAAACTGAGGTGAGAAAGGTAAAATAACTTGCCTGAGGTCTGGGAACTACAGATGGTAGCAACTGCATTGATCCCAGGTCCCTGAGTCCAGAGCTCATAGTTTCAAGGCTCCTCTGATGCAGAACCAAAGTTTCCTAAGTGAAGCCAGATGGCTTGGCCAAGGTTACCTACACATGGTGTGACATCAAGCCTGCTCCTTCTCTGGCCCCTTGTGCGACCACCTTCCTCAGCCCCAGCTTCCAGGCCCTGTCACCCTAAACAATACACAGGTACAGCCTGGAGTATGTTTCTGGAGTAGAGAGTTTGTTCCAAAGCCTTGGGCCTACGTTGCAAATAACTAAGGCGGGAGTAGAGAAATGGTGAAGTGCACCAAGAAGAAAGACCATCCTTGGCCATCTCCCTGAGCCTGAGAGTCAGCCAGGAAGGCAAGGAGTTGGAGAAAGTTAAGCAGGTTCTGTCACCCTCTTTGCTAAGAGATCTGGATGGTGAATCTCAGCCGAGCACGGCAGCATGCAAAAGGGCGGGACTAGACCACCTCATAGGACTGAGAAGAAAGGCAAGCTTCTAAGAGACTGGGGCTCCCTACACGGGAAAGGGAAATGATTTTAGCTGAACGTTTGGCTGGGCGTCTCGCTCACGGTTCCAACTCATGGGTATTAGCAAAGGAGAACAAGGAATTGCTGAGGGTGGCAAATTGGTTATAATTAAGAGAACCTGGGAGACGCAAAACAATGTCAGGGCCACCAGCTGTCCTGGATCTGGGTCTCTGTCTGGAGGAACAACAGCTCAGGAAACCAGCCGCCCTCCCCCGCAGTGCAGGCCATTCAAGCAAAGAGCCCCTCCCCGCCCTCCCTTATGCTCCCGGGCCCTGAGCGCTGCCATGCGTTAGTTAGGACCTTCCCTTCCCGCTCCTCGAGCATCTTTTCCTTTCCTTTCTCCATAATTGAAACTCACCAGGTCTTGTCCCTCAGGAAAATAAACAGGCTTGGGGTGGGTTCAAGTCCTGACTCCTGTGCTTCTCACACGAGTTATTTAACCTGAGTCTCAGTATTCTCATCTGACAAATGGGGATAATAACAGTGCTTAATAGATACAGTTGCTGTGAGCATTAAATACCATGTGTGTAAGTGGCTGGCACAGTGCAGGGGGCGGGCAATGATGGCCTGTGGGCTTGCCACCTATTGTGTATGGCCCATGAGCTAAGAACAGTTTTTACACGTTTTAATTGTTGGTGTAAAAAACAAAACAAAACAGAATGATATTATTTGCTGACATGTAAAAGTGATATAAAATTCAAGTTTTAGTGTCCATAAGTTAAGTTTTATCAGAACACAACCGACCATTTGTTTAGATATTGTCTGTGGCTGCTTATGTGTGGGCCCTGGTGTCTCCCCGCCCCCCAACGCCAATCCCTCACCTCTCTTGGAGTCACCTGTACGGCTCCAGGACTTGCAGTAATGGGGTCCTTGAGGGTCCCAGTGGATGGGCACTGACTCTAGTGGTTGGCCCCCAACAACCAGTGTGGGCAGAGTTGAGTAGTTGTGACAGAGATCAGAGGCTATATTGTTCAAAAAGAGTAAAATAGTTATTATTTAGCCCTTTGCAGAAAAAATTTACCAACCCCTGTAATAAGTGCCTCACACTTAATAAGTGATCAGTTAAATGTATCAATGGTTACTATTATTATATTAATACTCTTATTGTCCTCTTTTGGTCTAGTTTTAACTTTCAGGTACCAATGCTTATGGCTTCATGGAGAGATTCTAAACCTAAAGTCCATGGAAGGGTTTTAGGGAGGTCTTTAAATCTCCAGAATTTCTATGCAGATTTTTGTAGTGGGATCTTTTGTGGGGAGGGGCTTGATAGCACTCATCTCATTCTCAAAGGGATTTGTGTTCTCAAATAGGTAAAGAAGTGTAGGTTTGATGCCTTCCTCGCCCCAGGCAAATTGATCTGTACTTTCCCTGGGCTGTCTGGAGGCAACATCTGTGAGGGTGAGATATTTGGGGGCTTTGGGGTCTTCCTCAGAGTCCATCTGCCTGCTCTGAGGGGCCTGAAGCGCAACAGGAATAAGCTGCCCTGGCTTTGGAGCAGGCTGAATCCTGGCCTTGCCCTCCACTGGCTGGGCCCCTTGTCTGAGCCTCCATTCCCAGGCTGGGCTGTCATATGGATGAATTCAGCGATGTCTGAGTGCTCACTAGAGTGTCTTGCACACATAGGTACTGCAGAAATGTTAGCTGCTATTATTATTACTATTATGACCCCCATCCTTGCATATTCAAAAGCTCTTTCCTCAGCTTGCCTGGGGCCATAGAAAGATGCCCCATAATTGGTTAAATATGAGGTCTGAATACCCCTTGAGAGCTCTTGATCTGACTCATCTGTGGCACTAGCAATTAAGACAGGTCCATTAAACATATTCACATGATCACTGTGCAAAATAGCAGGCCCCCAATTAAGTTTTTAAAAGTCCAGTGGCCTCACTTGAACAGGGACAATGGTAAACGTTCCTAAGAGTGAAACAAGTGAAATCTGAAACTTCTCTGTTGCAAAAGCCTTGGCTGTGTCAGACTTTTCTCCTTTTTTCCCCCTAAGGAGTGAGCCTGGACCTCAAACTTGGATCTATTTTCCTCCTAAAATGCTTCTCCGTGGAGCCTGGCTCCCCAGTCCAGTCATCCACAGCTAGCAGGTTCATTCCAGAGCCCAGTGTCCAGTGTCAGGAGGGCTGCGGGCATCCTTGCCCCTGGGCTGTCCTGGAGAAGGGCCCCCTGGACACAGTCTGGTCCATGGCCAGCCTGGCCGGGTGTTGCCTGCCCCCAGTTGCCGGGTGTAGTCCCATTCAGCAGGGGCCTGTGGCTCCAGACAACAGCTGGAGACCAGAAACGAAGACTTCCAGTTACAAGCAAATGTTGCTGCTTCCTGAGGTTGAAATAGTCTATCCCCCAAGTGCCCCTTTCAGCTAAGCAAAAACAATTCCCCACAGGGACCCGACCCTGCCACAGAGGAACAAAAGTTCTCCAGTTCTCAGAGTCCCATAGACTGTCTGCAGTTTCAGGCACTCACAGCCCAGTGGGGAGAGGAGATGATCATGTGATTTCCAAGCTTGGAGACAAGGTCACCCTTGTCCAGCCCTTTTTGTCCCCACAGGAAGAAGAGCCTTTGATTGCTTGACAAAGGATGAGGCTGATGCTGCCCTGGTGTTGGCTCCCAGATGGGTGGGTTTTACAATGTCCAAAGCTCTCAAAACAAGTAGATGAGGTCAAGGCCAGTGGTCCCCAAAGTCCACTCAGGTGGGCTTGGGGGCTCTTCCACATCCCACTTTAGGCAGGACAGCTGCACATTCTGGCTGCATTTATTTTTCTGCTGTAGGCTAATCTGTCTTTAAGAAACTCACCAGTGAGGCAACCGCATTTGTTTTCTACCAGCCATTAAAAATATTTTCCTTCAGAATATATTTGCAAATGATACATCTGATAAGGGTGGGTAACCAAAATATATAAGGAACTCATACAACTCAATAACAAAAAATAAATAAACTATCCAATCAGAAAATGGGCAGAGGATATAGAGACATACATACAAATGGCCAACAGGCATATGAAAAGATGCTCAACATTACTAATCAGGAAAATGCAAATCAAAACCACAATGAGACATCATCTCCCATCAGTCAGAATGGCTATTATCAAAAAGTATACGAATAACATGTGTTGGCGAAAATGTGGAGAAAAGGGAACCCTTGTGCACTGTTGGCGGGACTGCAGATTGGTGCAGCCACTATGGAAAACAGTATGGAGATTCCTCAGAAAACTAAAAATAGAGCTGTCATATGACCCAGCAATTCTACTTCCGGGTATTTATCCAAAAACAAACAAACGCTAATTGGAAAAGATATATGCACCTTTATGTTCATTGCAGTAGTATTACAGTAGCCAAGATATGGAAGCAACCTAGGTGCCCATCGATAGATGACTGGATAAAGGAGATGTGATACACACACACACACACACACACACACACACACACACGAAGATTGCTCAGCAATAAAAGAGAATGAAATCTTGCCATTTGTGACATGGATAGACCTAGAGAGTATTAGGCTAAGTAAAATAAGTCAGATGAAGAAAGACAGATATCATATGATTTCACTTACATGATATCTGGAATCTAAAAACTAGCACACAAATGAACAAAGGAAACAGCTTCATAGAAACAGATCAAACTGATGGTTGCCAGAAGGGTGGAGGGTGGGGGGAACTGTGAAGGGGAATATAGTCGGCAATGTTGTGATAACTTTGCATGGTGACCAATGACTACTAGACGTAGTGTGGAGATCACACTGTAAGGTATATAAATGTTGAATCACTATAGTGTACACCTGAAACTAATGTAATATTGTATACCAACTATACTTAAATTTTTAAAAAGTCAAAAAATATTTTCCTTCAGGGAAGGAAAGAGCTTCTGGGAAAGAGAGAAAGAAAGCTCAGAGAAGAGAAACACTCAAGTGAAGCCGGCCTTTCAGATGCCATCATATTGCAACCGCCACAGCAGGGTTAGGGCAGGCTGGTGTGGGTGCAGGCCAAGGTCAGCTGGGGAGAGGACAGAGGGGAAGAGGGGGGCACAGACGCCATGTCAAGAGAATGTGCCTGCCAGAGAACTACAGTAAGTCCTCACTTAACGTCGTTGGTAAGTTCTTGGAAACTGCAACTTTATGTGAAATGAAGTATGAGGAAACCAATTGGACCGCAGGCTAACTGATACAGAATTAAGTTCCTATGGAATATTTCTAGTCACAAAAGCATCACCAAACTTCTAAATAAAGACCTTTCAAAACACTTCTAATACTGCACATTGAAATAAATGTGTATCTTAGGTACTTCCTTGTTCTTAACCCTTGCATCTACTCTAGAATAACAAGGAATAGCTACCATTTATTGAAACTATAGTACAGGTAATATAGTAATATAGTTTCAATCACAACCCTATGCGCAGGTACTATAATCGCCCCTGACGGATGAGACCGTAGGCACACAGGCTGAATCACTCACCCAAGGTCCTCTGGTACATGGTAGGGTTGGGATGTGAGCCCAGGCAGTCGGACCCAAGTGCCTACTTGGGGTCTATGTGTGTAGCCAGCTTACTCTTGCCTAGGTCCTCCCCTCCCTCCACAGTGCTGGTTTGGGGGGCTCATTTATGCATCTCTGAGCTTCTGATTAGCCCCCTCACCCTTGGTCTTACTCCACTCCAATCTGTTTTTCCTATTGCAAGTAAGAAATCCTTCTAAACTAGGAATCTGATGTCACTCCTCCACCGAAATCCTTCAAAGTCTCCCTGTTTTACACATCCTGGCCTCTCAGCAAATGCATGGTGGGAGCTGAATCCTGTAGGCTGACTCTAGGGCTGTGCTCTCAACTACTATCCCAATGCTCTTCTCTAAGCCTCAGTTTTCTCACTGGCAAAATAGGGGCAACAGTCCCTGCTGAAAGGGCTGTGAGGTTATGCACAGTGCCTGACGGGGGTGCGGGGAGCAGGGCAGGCAGCTCACACGGAGCTCCCATCAGTGTTATTGAAAAGGAAAGGGTGGGGAAAGGGAGAACTGGTCGCTCTGAAAGGCAAGACGAATTCCACATGGGACAGTAATTACATTAGTGCTTTAGATACATGTTCTCACTCTTCATCACCTTCTGAAGCACAGATACCATTACATTTTACAGGGAGGGGAAACTGAGGCTGAGAAGTGGACTGCTCAACTCAAGGTCAAATTCAAGCCCAGGTTTTTCTCAGTGCAGCCTCGTGCTTGTCCCCGAGAACTGCCCCCGTCTCCACTGTATGGGGTGTTGATTTGGAATTCCAACTCTTTCCGATCTTACTAACTGAAGAACAACTGTGGGCCAAAGCTGCAGAGAGGCTTGGCACAGAGTTAAGAACAGCAGAGGACTTTCCAGTACGTGACACCATCCTTGTTTGGGGGGCTCTTGGAGCATGTGCCCATAAAAACAACAAGCCAGGGCCCATCGCCCTGTATCTACAACAATGAGAATATTTATTTTCTCCAGGCAGTAAAAATAACATTTTTCTCTCTTTTGTAAAAGTTAAGTACCATTACATTCCATTTTCTTAAATAACAAAATCCTAAAAATATATATTAAATTGTATACAGTGCGTCACACTTCATTTTATATTTTAAAATACATGATGTTTCTATTTTATTCTCAAAGTTGCATATTAAGAGCATATTTACAAATAAAGCCTTGTCATCCAGAGTCAAGTTCCCCATGGGAAGGTGAGTCTGGACGTGGGCAGGTCTGGATGCTGCGTGAACCCTGCGGCAGCAGCTCCTCACCACGTGCTCCTGAAGACACATCCTTTCTGAAGCAGTAGATTTGCCTAGGACTTCCCTCCATACCCCACTTCTGTCTCGTTGAGTATGTTGGACTCGGCAAGACAGAGGAGCCTGTGCAATGGGCACCCCCCTGGTGTCTGCAGGCAGAGGGTGAGGCCCTGTCACCCCTGAGCCGGCCAGCCTGAGGGGAGGCAGCTGCGGCTGGAAGGTTTGAGAAACACCCCACGCCAGGGCAGCTAAGCTGAGAGACCTGGCCAGGAGGTAGAAGGGTAAGGAAGGTAAACAAAGACACCAGAGGAAACGATAAAGGTTAAAAATTCCCAAGGTAGTAACAAAAGCAGATATCAAACACCAAATAGGAGATTCGAAACCCAAGAGGGTGCCAGCTGACTGGGCTATGGAGTAGGGAGCTGGGCTCGCTCTGTGGGGGACATGGGGTGGCCTCGTCAGGCAGGGGAGATGGGATCTCGGAGGCTGGCCACTAAGTGCTCGTGAGGATTAAGTGCCAGGACACACGGAGGCTTGGCGACACCTGCATGCCCTGTTGTGTTGGGACAGCCTGGCCAGATCCTTAGCTGGGTCAGGCCAACTCCTGCCTTGGGCTGACAATGGGCGTGTGGGTGAGGCCTTCCCCACAGGTTTGGCCTGAGGTCCAGGATAGCTGTATTCATTAGTGCTTTGATCTCTGTGGGTTTCTGGCTGATTGGAGTCTTGAGCCAGAGCCCACACTCCAGAAATTACAGCAACCCAGTTACCTCACTTACACCCAGAGAGGCCTCACCCTGTTCTGACATGGGGGATGTGGGGGAAGGAACCCGGGGTTCCCTCCTACTCCTCTGCTCTGTAAGCAGTGACACGTGGGGAAGAACACAGAGCACCGAGTGCCTTCTAGAGGGGCCAAGGACACTGTGAAATATGGCTGAGAAAAGGCGCATTTGCCACGGGAGGAAACAAGAGCAGCCGCCAGAGGCCTTCCCTCATGTTGGGATACACGCTGAGAGGGCCGGCCCTGGGTGACAGCAGGGAACAGGATGAAGAGGGCACACAGGTCCTGAGGCGCCCACCTACAGCATCCTCCACTCACCTACCTCAGGGCAGAGGCTGTGGACAGGGAGCCTGCTGTCCAGGGTGGTCCCCAGAGCCCCCCCCTTCCTTTCATAATCTTCTGCTATGTGACCTATAATGGACTTTTCTCAGGGTCACCCTTTCTAATCACTTCCAACCCCACTTTCTCTCTTCTAAAGTAGTGTCTTAAAAGATCAAGCGCTTCCTCCTTCAATGCTCCTGAAGCACACCTCACCTCTTCTGGGACAATTTATTTCTCAGGTGTTTACTTAGCCACAGGGGACCCTCTGTGGGGTGTTGTTGATAGGTTCCAACCAAGACCATGCACAGGCTGTGGCCAAGGAGTGTGTGGAGGTTTGGCCTGAGACAATTTACAGCTCTCTCCCCCCATGCTGCTGAAGCTGGTTTGGGCTTCCCGTGGTCCCTCCCTGGACAATAAGTCGATCCTGGTGGCACTGGGTTGTTCCAGGACCAGCCAGAAGGAGAGTACTGGGGTGTCACCAGCACTTCCAGGATCTCTGAGGAAGGGCTGATCCTGCTGCAGGCTCAGACAACATACTAACTTGGGGCTTGGCCCCTGTGACCAGTGTGAGGTGAGCAGGGCAGGCAGGTGGCCCCAAAGGCCAGTGATCACAATAAGCCTTGGGCAGCTGAACAATTGGCTCTCGGCTGGGTGAACCCTTTGCGAAATTCCACATTCCCTTGGTGCCACGAGTGGGTCTATTCACAGCTCAGTGCCCTTTGTGACTCCACACCTGACACTTTGTGTTTGAGAGGAGATTCCTCAAAAGCCAGGAATAGCTTTGAAGGGAGACAGCACATGTCAGTGTATATCCAGTGGTCCTTGTATGGGACAGACCTCTGTCTCCAGACCCAGGGGCCTGCAGACAGCTGCTCCCGAGTAATCGCCCTTTCCAGATCAAAGTGTGAAGACAGCACCAAGCAGATCCATGCTCATCGTGGGCGCCACATGGTGCCGGGGGCAGTGCCCCTACCCTTCTGTGGACACACTGCCCCATTTCCCTCTTCTGAAGGCCCCTCTGCTTGCCAGCTCTTAGCATCTCTCCTGGTTGCCAAGTGTCACCTTTCCCTGCAGACACCTCCCAGCTGTCCCCATTCGGCCCTCTGTTTTTCTGGCAGCAGCCAGTTAATGGCAGAACCCCAGGAAGTGCTGGGGCAGGCACTTGGGGACTTGGGGAATGTAGGCAGAGTGCTCCAAGAGGGAACCTGTGAGGCCAGAGGCACAGCAAGACCCAAGGCTTGAGCGCCTTAGGGAGAGTCATGTTCTGACCAAGGATCAGGCCCAGCCTTCAGAGGCACAGGCTGCTCTTCTCAGCTGCCGTTGACAAAGCCTGCTTTTGGGTGGTGGGCACTTCTAAATTGGAGATGGCACTGACTCTCACAAGCAGTGGCCACTGCATTTGCAGCTCTCAATTTT
Organism: Miniopterus schreibersii; assembly: GCF_964146895.1. Taxonomy (NCBI): domain Eukaryota; kingdom Metazoa; phylum Chordata; class Mammalia; order Chiroptera; family Miniopteridae; genus Miniopterus; species Miniopterus schreibersii. The sequence goes on from NC_138122.1 coordinate 16,732,380, forward strand.
CAGAGGCCTATCTTCAGGGGGTCTCCAGTTACCAAACCCTCCCTCTCACTCCTCATGTCATCTCTGTGATTCACCTCCCCACCTGAAGGACAGGGTAGTGTAGGACTAGGGGTAACAGCCCACTCCTTCCCCACCAAGTCATTCCAAACCCCACTCTGTTCCCATAAGAAGGGGCAGGCTGAGGGGTGACTTTCATCTTTTACAAAGAGGGACAGCTAAAGGAGGGGCTGCTGGCACCCTGACTCACATTATGCTGCCTAAATGCCACACCATGATATTTATACTCCCTGTTCTGAACTGAGAGTCAGCTTAGAGAATCATGGAGAGATGAAGGCCAGGTTCAGGTGCCACAGGACCCCACGCTGTTTGGGGGCAAGGCCAGACAAATCCAATCCAACAAGGAATTACTGAGCACCTATAAAAGCTTCTAGCAAAGTCTGCTGTGTGAATAAATCAGTGGATGTTTGATAGGACCACTCCACAAGCTGGCTGTGCTGGTCACTAAGCTATGGAAAAAAGCCCAAATGTGGAAGATTTCAGGTTTGACATGAGTGGGGGTCAGCAGACCTAATTCACAGGCTGTCCAAGGTTGGAGGAGGCCTCTTCTCATCTAGCACCTGGAGAGCAAAGCCGCAGTCAGCACAGAGCACAGGCTCCCTTGAGGGTTTTGGGGATGCTAACACCCAGGAGTAGAGGACCAGGCCAACCCTCAAGAGAACCTCAGAATTCTCCATCTGGCCCCTTTCCAAACCATAAAGACTGGGAGAAAATGATCTGTGTGTGGAGAGAACAGAGAAGAAGCGAGTATGACTCAACACACACTACACTTACCCACCACCCGACAGTCACCTAGAATGTACCCGAGACCAGTGCCAGACACGGCATCTTTGTAATCTCAGCCCCCATGCCCTGACACGCCCACTCCTGGATCAGAGAGAGAGACACACGCACAGGAGGGTCCGGACCTGGGACCCTGAGTCTCTCCAAGTGCAGCTGAAGAAGCAGGATGGATCCGGGCTACGCCTACCCTGAAGCAGGGCGCCCCTTCCCAGTCCACTGGCAGGTGCCTCAGAAGAGGCCAAGGGAGGGGCAGGGGAGAGTTCTTCAGGAGACACCATGGGAGGGGTGGTCCCTGTGGCCTTGAGCTCAGAGGAACCTCCTGTCCTGGGCGTGGGGGGAGCTTTTAGTCACTCACAAGAGGGTTACGGTCATCTTGTTGACTCTGACCCTTGAGCTTCTTCTTAAAGATGGAAATCGAAGTAGAAGGCTTATAAAAAATGCTCCAGATTTCCCCTGATGTCCCTGGTTGATGACAATCCCTAAGGTCTCCTGAAGCAGGAACACGGTGTGATCTGTCAAACAAAAAAAATTGGAGTTCTCTGTGTCCAATAGAAAAAGCATCCCAAACAACCTACCATCTCATGAGACACCTGTACCTGTGAAATGGGACTCTCAGTGAGGCGAGGTCATGGGAAAGATCTAATAGCTGCCTTTAGAGATCTGAAGGACTATTGTGCCGACAAAACATGTCCTGTGGGGTGGGAGTGCAGCGGGGCAGATTCCAGCTCAGTTTAACAAAGAATTTTCTAACTCGCAGTATTACTCAAATCTGGAAAGGGCTGTATTGAGACACATTATGAGTTTTCAAATTCTTGGTGTTTTTTAAAATAGAAGAACTCTTTCTTCAAATGACATTTACCCAGAAGCTCACCTAGTTAAAACGGGACAAAGGCAGAACCACTCTGCTTGAAGTGGGTCCTGCTTTACCACCAATGCTGCATGGCAGGGAAGCTGCAGAGGGATTCCAATGTCAGATGGGAGGCAGACATGTAATTTAGGGCCTCAGCATGCTGTGAACTGCTGGGTCCTATAGGAAGCCTCCTGCTCTCCTGCTGCTGTAGGAGACATGTGGTCAGGACTGTGCCTGAGAGGCTTCCAGAACACGTGAATTGTGACTTAAAAAAAAATCATATATATAAATTGGCATGTGAGTGGGCTCAGTAAACAATAATGACAGTGTTTCCACTGAAAAATGTAAAGCGCAGGGTGGAGAGGCCTATGGGTGGATCCAGTGTGACCAAGGGCAGCCTTCCCAGGGCAATGGAGGAGCCATCATTTAATGTATAAAATGGCAGAGGGCTAGTGAGAAGGCCTTGAAATGCAGATAGCCTGTATATCAATTATATCTCAATAAAACTGAAGAAGAAAAGAAGGAAATGGAGAGAGCCTGGACAGGGAACCACAGGAAAGACAGAGTGGAAGTCTAGAAAAAAATTAGAAAGGACTCCCCTCCATAAATACACAAACTTCAGGAGCCCCTTCCTTCCCTTATGACATGTTTTTTTCCAAATGTTTTTTTCCAAATTGGTCAGAATTGAAGGACAATGCTTCCTAAGCTTCTTTAAAAAAATGCCTTAAAATGACTATTAAGCAATAGTTAATAAAATGTTAGAATTCTCTTCCTAATAATGTTTCCCAGTTTTTAGAAGGCATCAGGATATACGCATGGTATTGTCCTAGCAATCTTTGCTCTTGCATCAAGAACTCTTCAAGGCAGGAGGCAAAAAATGGAAACTGTTGGTTTTTATGTCCAGGCTGTTTCAATCCTCCTTGAAATTGTATCCTTTGGATACAGGAGCAAACACAATCCTTCAAACCTTAGTGACATTTGTCCAGTTGTACATTTCACTCTACAGAGAATGAGAAATGTCTACTATCCGATGTTCCCTAGGACTAAGGGCTTTCGGATCATGTTCTGATGTTACACTTTTACCCAGACAAATGAAGCACAGTAGACAAGGAGCTCTGAGCCTTCACTCCTGGAATTGGGCAGCTCTGTCGTACTCACTTGAATGTGACGTGAAGAAGTATCTTTGCTACAATGGCTGTGACTGTGAGGATGAGGAGAGTTGCCAGGCCATACACGGTCCATCCTGCAAGTGCAAAAGACAAGGTTCATCAGACCTCTTTGAGCTCAGCTTTCAGAAGGAAACCCTGAGTGAACGCTGGCAGCCCCAGAGAGGCAGGTCTGGCCAAGGAGCTCCTTGCAGGTGGGAACAGCCACCAAATGTAGCTAAGAGCCAGGTGGGCATGGAGTCCCAGCCTTCTGAGCACCTTGCCTGGCTTTAGAGCTCCCTCTTGGAGAGAGGTAGGTGGTGTGGTCCAAAATGCACTGGACTCAGAGTTGAAAGTGGTGGTGCACATTCTGTCTCTACTACTAGATCCACTGCGAAACCACAGATGAGTTACATAAACTCTATGGGCCTCAGTTTCCTCATCTGAGGAATGAGATGTGTTACCTGTGAAATCCTATCAGGATACACAAACAAATGATGTGGGGCAAGCAATGGAGAGGCTCTCATCCCTGACCTTCTGTGGAGGGTCCTGCAGAGGACCTGGAGAATAGTCTGAAAATCTCTAGGCTAACTAATTGCTAACAATACACTGGAGATCTTTCAGCTCATAAAGGCCCCAACTTCCTTGGCAGAAAAGAGAATAGAAGACTGTCCCAACCAAATTGGCCAGCTTAAACCACAAGACCATCATCCACTCTCTGTCCTTCCCCTGCATGACTTTTCTTCATAGCTCTTACCACTATCTGACTTTTAATTTTCCTTCTTGTCTTTCTCTTCCCACTTATAAGCTGCTGGAGAGCAGATTTTGTTTGGTTCATTGTATAGTCCAGTGCCTAAGACAGCACCTGGCACCATTAAAGCACTTACATATCTTTTAAATGAATGAATGAATGAATGAATGAATGAATGAATGAATAGAATGCTTGAAATTGCCAATTTAGGGAGCTACAACTTGGGGCTCTAGAAAAATATTCTCAATGTGATAAAACTCTGGATTAGCTGATTAACCACAATGTACAAAAGGCACACATGTTGGCTCTATGGAGGTGAGCACTTTTCCTAAGGACTAAAGAGTCAAGCTAACGAGAACATGTCTCTCAAAGGCCAGGACAAACATAGTGACAGAGCCAGGACCCCCAACCTGCCTTGGAATGAGAAATACTCAAGAGCTCTCTAATTCTGTAACTGCCAAGAAAGCTGCCTTCCAGCTCCTTGGCTTCCACCCCCTTTGATGGTGTTCAGTAACTGTTACCTGGGACAGTCTGTGGTGGGTGGCTGGGGCTGGTGGTGATGACGTAAAGGACTTTGGAGGACCGGGCAGCACTGATGCTGAGGTTTGCCTGCTCCGTGATTACTTCGGCTAGTGTCTGGTTGGCAGTGGGCCTCTCTTGTGGCGGTTCTTCCTTGATGGCTGGAAGATCAAAAGGAATTAACTGTGGAAAAGCTGATAAAGACAATAAAGAGCTATGGAGGAGGAGGCATTGGTTATGTAGAGGAGCTATTGGTTAGGTAGAAAGGTTGTTTTCATTGATCCAATTCTGGGTGCAATTCTCTCTACTGTTCCCCAAACAGAACCTGTCAGTCCTTGGCTCTGAAGGAGGCAGAAGGAATGAGCTGTTAACTTCTAATCATTTGGTCTGTTTGTGGACATCTGAGCCTACTTTATCGTTTTCCAATCCTTGTACTTTTGCAGCTATGGCTCCTTCTGCCTGAAGCCCTCTTCTTTCCTATCTATCGACCCAAATCCTCCTGTTCTGCAAGACTGTCCTGCCTGTGGGGAGGCCTCCTCCCTCTGACTCCTTGTAGCACACGCTGACTGAGCTCTTCTTGAAACCCTTGACATCTAGGACAAAGACTAGGTCTTAGACACCCTGCGTTTCTCAAGTGCTGGCAGAGACATGCCCAGAACATGTGTCCACATTAGAGAGGCAGAGAGTGGGGTCCATCTAGGAGGATTTGAAGAAAGATGGGAAACCACTCTTTTGGGACTGGCTGAGATCCTGAGAGGCAGAAGGAAGGACCAAATGATCAGGAGAGGCAGAAGGAAGGACCAGCTGACCTCCTTAGAGCCTTCCAATTCTACCAACTTCAGCTCTTTCTTTTGGTTGTTCTTTTAACCCTCCCATGAAAACTGTCATTAGAACTACTAACATGGCAAAATTGACAGGCTTTACGTCTTTTCTGTATCATGAAACGTATACAAGTTATGAAGTAGGAGATGGGAAAATCTGGAAGTTAAGTCAGTAGCTCCTGACTAAGACCTCCTGGCAAGAACTGCCCAAGGTCCACAGGTCACAGGGTGTGCAAGAGGAGCCTGAGGCATGCAGGGAAGTCTTACCTTGGTACAAGACAGCAAATCCTTGGGCCTGATTGATGCGATCAGAGAAGAAATACAGAATGACAAAATCCAGAGAGACATTAAAGGACAGAGGTGGGCGGTTCCTTCCATTGAAACGGACCAGGACTCGGTGGGTGTAGCCGTCCAGTAGCTCCACCATGTCTGCAGAATCCCTGATGTCAAATAAGATGAAGTTGAAGTGGATGTGGGAGGCTCCTGGCACCCTAATGGTCCAATAGCAGACCCTCCCTGTGGCGTAGGTGTCAGGAAAGTCAGGGGAATAGACAACAGATGTCATGGCCGAGTAATTTCCACCGCAGGCGCCAACGAGAGCTGTGGAAGACAAAAGGATACCGGCCCTCAGCCTGGGACTCAGCCACAGGGCTCACTTTCCAAAAAGTTACAAACAAAACTCTTCTGAATGAATGTGATCCAGCTTAGGATATTGTTTTTTGTCTATAAAACCAGACTGTCTTCTGTTTCAGGATCAAATCACAAAATGAATCACTTAAACCCTGAACAAATGACTTTGGAAGCTTTTTTTTTTTGCCCAGGAGATCTTAGAATTAGCACACAGTACAGTGGTGTGACCGAGGTGGGGGCCAGGCTGGAGTCAGAGAGTCTGGGTTTGGGACCAGCTGAGCCATGTGATCCTTCACTTCCAGGCCTGTCGTTTCTCTCAGTTTTGAGGATGGAGAGATCACCACCTGCTCTCGTATCACATGAATATGTGAGGACAGATGAGATAAAGCACATGAAAACACTGGGACCTCTTTGCAGAGGAGGAACTCCATGAGGTAAAATCATGAAAAGAGAAGGGCTTTACAGCACTGGGGCATCCCTGATACCTTAGAGGTGAAATGCACACATGAGGGTCCACACGAAAAATTACTTCCTGCCTGGAGGAGACTCACTTGGTTCTGATCACTCTGTATTAATTAGCACATCTGATTTCTCTGGATTCTTGTTTTTGACCTGCAGGTTCTAGGAAGGGTATATACCCACTTGACCGTATCTTAGGTGGTGAAGTGTAAACAAGGCCCTGGAAGTGAACGTCCTTGAGAGGGAGTGTAGGGCTGGGATTTAAAAAGCTTTGGGGGAGTTCTGCTTCCCTTTAGGATGTAGAAAGCAGTAAGAGGATGCTGCTTCCATCCAAACAACAAGAAAAAGCTCAAAACTTTACCAACCTATCCGAAAGCTGAAGTCTGCAGACAAAGGGAATTTAATTCTAAACAGTAAGAAGCCCCTCCAAGCAGAGTCAGGCCACACAAAAGTGTTTCATCTTTGACAGAGCAGGAGAGGAAGAGGTAGCTGCCACAAAAGCAAGTAAGAAGAAAGCAGCTAAAATTTTAACAAATTCCTAAAGTTCGAGTGTGGGCCAGCCTTTTAGTCTAGAAAACAGGGAGCCCCAGACCACAGGGGTCTGCACTCACTGCAGGCAATTCTGGGCAGGCCTCCACCCAGAGCCCACCAGAGTCCCCCTCCCAAAGGTACCAAAGCCTTAAGCTACTGGGAGAGGGGCAGCAAACCCTCTTGCTCCCAGAGCCAAGGTAGAAACAAAACCTGTTTGCCCCTGGGGAGGAGGGAGTAGGAAACTCTCTCCTTTCTACCAAAGCAACCAGGCAAAGATCTGCTTCTGGGGGAAGAGCAGAGGCAAAAGCCATCAGCCCCTGGTTGCCCTGAACCCCAGGATCCTGCACCAATGAAAGCAGGGGCAGGAAACTCTCCTTCCCAAGAGCCACCACAGATGCAAGACAGTGTTTAGCTGCCAAGGAGAGGGAGGGGGTGCAGGGATGCTGAAAAGGTCCCACCCTGAAGCCCAGTAACATGTCCTGTCTAAGACTGAGGATGGACAGGAGAACCAAGACAGTCTCCACCCCCGGCCTCACAGAGTAACAGCAGTCTACCATTGGTGGGGGAGATCCCCTCTGTGGCATAGGCATATAGAAACTGCTCAAAGCTGAGGGTGAAACAGGAACACTGAAAAAAAAACCCACTGGCATCTCAGGCGCCACACTAAGCACACAGCAACAGCAGCTCATCACTGAAGGAGTCTGAAGCCTCATGTGCGTTGAAGATGATGACAGAAACAAGAAAACCCAACCCAGCTCACCACTGACAGGAAGGCTCAATCCCCACTAAGCAGGCCTGTCCCTTTTCAGGTGTCAGTTCTATTTACCCTAGTCTCTGCTTTCTTCTATACATCATTTATGGCATAAAATATTACAACACACACTTAAAAGCAAGAAAGTCAGCAAGCAAGAAAGAAAAAGGGGAAAAAGACTCATTGTCAAGAGACAAAACATCTGGTAAATATATATATATATGTATATGTATATATACCTCAAATCATTATGTTGTAAACCTAAAACAAACACAATGTTGATTACATCTCAATTTTCAAAAAGGAGAGAGAAAACAATCCACAGAGCCAGACTCTATAATGACCCAGACATTAGGACTACCAGAGACTACATGATTAATACATAAAGTACCTAGTGGAAAAGATGGACTTTGTGCTTGAACAGATTGGAAATTTCAGCAGAGATATGAAAACCATAAAAAGAGTCAAATGTAAAGGCTAGAAACAAAACAAACAATTATCAGAGATTTTAAAAAATTCCTTTGATGGGCTTATAAACAGACTACACAAAGCTGAGGAAAGAATCAAAACATTGGAAGATAGGTCAATAGAAATTATCCATAATGAAATACAGAGAAAAAAAACAAGTGAAAAAAGCAAAACAGCATCCAACAGCTGTGGGACAATATCAAGTGGTCTAACAATATGTAACTGGAGTCTCAGAAAGAGAAGAGAAAGATAACAGGGCAGAAGAAATATTTGAAGAGAAAATAAATGGCTGAGAATGCTCCAAGGTCAATGAAAAGTAATTTAATAATCTCAGCAAACTCCAAGCAAATAAATAAAAAAATAAACATTAAGGAAAACAACCTAAACACATCATAGTTAAATGTTGAAACCCCAAAACAAAGATAAAATCCTGAAAGCAGGCCGAAGGGAAAAGACCATGTACAGGGGAACAAAGATAGCGCAGACATCTCTAGAAACTATGCAAGTCACAAAGAAGAAAATTTTTTTAAGTACTAAAAAAAGAAAAACTGTCAGTATAGAATTCAATATCCAGCAGAAATACTTAAAAAAATTGAAGGTGAATTAAGGCTTTCTCAAAGCTGAGAGAGACCACTGACAGCAGACTTGTGTTAGAAAAAATGCTAAAGAAACTTCTTTAGGCCAAAAGAATTTGATACCAGATGGCAAATAAGAACAAGAAAAGATGTTCAACATCATAAATAATTATGGAAATGCAAATTAAAATTGCAATGAGTTACCACCACACAGCTGAAAGAATGGCTAAAATTTATTATTATTATTTTTTAAAAAATATCTTTTATTGATTTCAGAGAGAAGAAAGGAGAGGGAGAGAGAGAGATAGAAACATCAATGATGAGAGGGTCATTGATCGAGCCTGCAAGTGGGCATGTGCCCTGACAGGGAATCGAACCCTGATCGCCTGGATCCTAGGTTGATGCTCAACTGCTGAGCCACGCCCAGCTGGGCTAGAATGGCTAAAATTTAAAAAACAGGCAATACAGAAGTTCATGTGAGAATGTAGAGGAGCAACTGGAAGTCTCATATGTTGAGAATGCAAAATGGTATGGATAGCCACTTTGGAAAACAGTTGGCAGTGTCTTATAAAGGTTAAACACTCACTTAGCATATGACCCAGAAATCTTGGAACTACTATTTACCCAAAAGAAATGAAAACATATGTCCACATAAACGCCGTACACCTATGCTTTTAGCAGCTTTATAGCACTTCTATCATAGACAGATCAATGTTTATCAACTGTAAATGGATGAAAAAATTGGGATGCATTTGTACAAAGGCATGCTTTTTAGAATAAAATGGAACTACCGAAACAACATAGGTGCATCTCAAAATCATTAGTTTAAGTGAAAGACGCCAGACACAAATGGTTAAGTAACGTATGATTCCACTTATATGACATTTTCAAAAGACAGCACTATACACATAGAATACAGGCGCCCCAACAACTGAGCCACGCTGGCCAGAGCAAGCGTCCTTTTAAAAAAAACAAGACAAAACCAGAGGGGCCCTAGCCAGGTAGCTCAGTTGGTTAGAGTGTCATCCTGATACGCCAAGGTTTTGGACACAAGAAGCAACCAGTGAATGCATAAACAAGTGGAACAACAAATCGATGTTTCTCTCTCTTCCTTCCTTCCTCTCTAAAAAAAATAGATTTAAAAACATACACAAATAAACAAGAGATCTTATTTGACAGGGCATACTCACTGTCAAAGAGGATGATCCGGCCATCCCCACCACAGGGCTGGGTGTGATCCCCGAAGCAGACGCTGTTGCACTCAGTACTGGCTGCCTCCCCATACTTCCAGTAATCAGGATTGTTTCCACAGAAGCAAGCATAGCCTGACTCCATCCCAGCGAACTGCCACAACAAAGACACAGTACTTAGTAAGTGTCAATCAGGGATGTCAAGTGACCTGAAGGGGCCCAGCAAGGTTGGTCCCCAGCAAGCAACCAGCCTCATCTTCCTAGCCCAGCCGTCCCCTGAGACCTCTCCCTTTTCCCATTCCTATGATACTGTATTACACACTGATCAGTAACTATGCATCACCACCGTGTTTCCCCTTCAGTGAACATCCCTTTTAAATGTCTGCAGTTCTTCTGAATTCAAGTAAGTTTTAAGGGGGGAAATCCCAAAAGCTTGAAACATTAATAATAGTAACAGTAAACATTTTATTGAATGTTCTATAGATAAATAGCCACAGAGCAACTACCTTGAACCTCTGACTCCGACAAAAACTGATGCAGGTTTGTATGGTGAGTTTGTTAGATGTTTTACTGGCACCAGTTAGAGGAGGTGGGTTTCCATGATCCTTGTAGCAGCCAAGGTTTCCAGGCACTGGAGAAAAAAAGAAAAACAAAAGAATTTCACAACATCTGGCTGTGAAACAACAAGAAGGAAAAGCGTTTTGTGCCAGGTACTTTCATCTCAGCCAATATTTCCACTCCTAAGGCACAAATAAATAACAAGCAACAAGCTTTAAAAATGGAAGCCTTAGTATCTTCTGCTAAATGCCATGGTTTTGTTTATTTTGAAGAGTATTTGAGGCCTATATAACTAACCCTATGACATTTTTTTACCTGCTCATTATTGATAGAATTTAGTATTAAAGAGAACTAGAAACATTTTCCTAAAAATCGAAGCTACACTATGTAAATTGTTTCAGAGTCGTTGGAGGGCAGGGAAATCCCTTGGAAGCCCATCGTCCTATGCCTCGTGCCTCCCCTTGATCCTTAAAAAGCTCCCCAAGTAGGTTTCCTCAAGGCCTTTTGGTAAGTGTATTAGTTTCCTATTGCTACTAGAACAAATTGCCACAAACCTAGTGGCTTAAAACAGCCACTCCTTATTATCTTACAGGAACATTTAGGTCAGAAGTACTAAATGGGTGTTATGGGGCTAAAATCAAGGTGACAGCTGATGTTCCTTCTCAAGGCTCAAGGGAAGAGCCTCTGTTCCTTGCCTTTTCCATCTCCTAGAAGCTGCCCCTATTCCTTGGCTTATGGATGCACCATTCCAGCCTCTGCTTCCATCATTACAACACCTTCTCTACCTCTGATCCTCTGCCTCTCTGTTATAAGGACCTGTGTAATTACATTGGGTCTTACCTGGATAATTCAGGATAATCTCTCCATCTCAAACTCCTTAACTTAATCATACCTGCAAAGTCCCTTATTCGCTGTAAGGGATTACATAGACATTTTTTCGGGGAGGGGGGCACATTTTTTGGCCTATCACAGTAAACATATTATTGTTTCACAATTGCACAATCAGATGGTTTGGTCTAGTATAAAAAGCTGTATCTGACAGTAAAGAAACCTGAATATAGCCCGGCCGGGTGTGGCTCAGCGGTTGAGCGTCGACCTGGGATCCAGGCGATCGGGGTTGGATTCCCGGTCAGGGCACATGCCCGGGTTGCAGGCTCCATCAATGACTCTCTCATCATTGATGTTTCTGTCTCTCTCTCTCCGTCTCCTTTCCTCTCTCTGAAATCAATAAAGATATATTAAAAAAAAAAAAAAAAAGGAAACCTGAATATATGTACCAACTGTGGTAGACGGCTTTTAAAGATGGCCCTCAATGATCCCCACCTCCTGGTGGTCGTCCCCTTGTGTAATCCCTTCCCCTTGCGTATGGGTTGGAGTAGTGACTTGCTTTTGACCAACAAAATGTGGCAAAGTTGATGGAATGCCACTTCTGTGATTAGGTTACAAGAGACTGTGACTTTTGTCTTGCTAGTAACTCTCTCTATTTCATTCTTGGCTTATATAGTTTGATGAAGCAATATGCCATGTCAGAGAGGTCATGTGGCAAGGAACTGAGGATGCCCACAGCCAACAGCCAGCAAGAAACCAAGACTTTCAGTTTCTCCAAAGACTGAATCCTACTAATGATTATGTATGCTTGCAGTAGATCCTTCCCCAGTGGAGCTGTCAGATGTGACTCTAGCCTAGCAGATACCTTGACTGCAGCCTAATGGAAGACCTTGAAGCAGGGAACCCAGATAATGCAGATTTTCTGACCCACAGGAAGTGTGAGACAATAAATGCATGCTGTTTTAAGTCACTACATTTTGGGGTAATTTGTTATATAGAAAGAGCTAACTAATACATCAATATAATACATACTAAATATATGTTTATTGAATGAAGGAATGAATTTATTGTAGCCCATGGACATATCAACCTCTCTGGACCTTAGTTTTCCATCTGTGTTATTAATTTATGAACCACTCGACTATCAGATGAAGCCCTTTTCCTACTTTCTCTGTTTGGCTCCCTGCAATTTATATAACTGAAGCTATAATAAGACATGAATGAGGCCTGGTCCTAGAAGCACTTCTAAGTCAGTTAAGAGTCATATGTTATTCAACTCCAAAGTAAGCCATATAGACTCTAAGAAAGTTTTTTCCCTTTGTGTTCAAGCCTGGCAAACTGCATGGTCCAGTTTAATAAGCTTTATATCCACATTAGTCTTTTGACATCTAAAAATATACACACATATATGTGTGTATGTACACACACACACTTTTAATTTCTGCCACCATCTACATCTAACCAGCTCCTTTTAAATTGGCAGGAAGTTTCTCTGCTAACCCAGAGAGCCCCCCTCCCCGTCTAAGCTAAATGGTTACTCGTCTTCCTTACGTCACACGTGGTTCAAATATAACAAATGTGGCTCACCACACAAATGCTAAAATGCATCTTTCGGAAACAAACCAAATCTCTATAGTAGCAAATGTAAACAGAAAAACTCTGGCAGTAGAAACCTAGTGTTCAGGGGGCCTGGTTTGGGAATGGCTGGGTTTTAGAGTTTAAACAAATGTAGTGAGTTAAGCATCTTTAGTGGGGAGCGTATCACATAAGCCAAGTTTGTTAAAGGGACCTTGCATATGAAAACCCAAGCCATGCACTTAATGGTTCTTAATAAGAGCTACTTGATCATGATTATCTTGGTCATTTACTTTGATTTTTGTCTCATTTATTCCATTATGCTCACCAGAAAGCATGTTATTAGGTATTAGTTTATAGAGAGCCCAAGGCACATAATCATAAATGTGAAGATTAGACATAAACAAGGCCATGGGTTGCATTTATGCAGCTGGAACCTATTCACAACAATTCAGCAAGCAAATCCAGGCAGCTCATGTTCCACGCAAGCAGTGAGGTCCTAAAACACATCGTGAGGTAGATCACTGGAAATCAGATCACACCAGGTTGCTACTCCATTTTTGGAATATCAGTGGCCTGAGGTATCATCCTTGCCATTCACGTCAATCACTTGCTGGACACTGTCAGTTCTACCTCCTAAAATATTGCAGACATCTGTCCATGTCTCCCTGTCCACACTGCCACTTACTTGCCCAGTTTAGATCCTCCCTCTTAGATCGTTGCATTGGCCCCCTATTCAATCGCTGTTTCTAGGCTCACCCTACTCTAACCTAATTAGTACACTGCACCCAGAATATCTTTATAGTATATTCCAGGCAGAAGCAGTGGCAAGAGCAGAGGCCTAAGGTGAGAATGACCCTGGCCTTTGCAGGAACAAAAAGAAGCGAGTATAACCAGTGACAGAGAGAGAAAAGAAACAGGAGCTGGAGAGGTATGCAGAGGTCCTGCTCAAAACCCTCAAATATCCCTGGCCGCCCCTCGGGGTGAAGTCCAAACTCTCTCACATGTTTCACAAGGCCTTGCCCCATCTGTGCTGCTCCCCTTCTCCTTCCCTATCCGGATCACCCCTCTATCCCTGGGCTCACATTATATAAGTAGGTCAAAATAAATCACAGTGTATTTGCAAGTTTCCCAAACACACATTGGTTTCTGGCCTCTGGACTTTTGCACATGCTGTTCCCTCTGCATGGAATACTCTTCCCTACTTATGACTGTAACCTGAGCATCATTTCCCTGGTGGCTTGAGATCATCAAATGTACTTCAACAAATGGCCCCGACTGGTGTACTATTTTCTTATATTTTTAATCCTCACCTGAGGACATGCTTAGAGAGAGGAAGGGGGAGAGGGGCAGAGGGGGGAAGAGAGAGAGAAAGAGAGAGAGAGAGAGAGAGAGAAAGAAACACTGATCATTGCCTTCTGTATGTGACCCTACCTGGGATCAAACACACAACCCAGGTACGTGCCCCGACCAGGAATTGAACCGGCAACCTTTAACCTTTCAGTGCACGGGGCGATGCTCAACCAACTGAGCCACTCCGGAGGGGCCTGGTGTCCTATTTTAATGTTGCTGTGTCTGACTTTAATATTTAATCTGTCTCCTTGGTTACTGCCATAGCTGCTGAACTCTCAGAACATTTGAACTGGAAGGAGTCTTAGCACCTACTTCTTGCTGCTGTCAGTGCCCGAAGTCTTTGCTTATGCTCTTCTTAATTTGCTGCTTCTTAGGCTTAGAACAAAACCAAGCTTATCAGAATTGTGTGAAAAATAAGAATAGTTTCTAAAGAGGACCTTTTTGCTCCCTACCTTCTGCCATCCATATTAAAGCTCAGGAGTTGTTTTTCCCTGTTCCCTTCCCAGTACTTGGCACTATCTTGAAGGGCAGTAGTGCTATCTTCATCTGCCCAGAAGGTGACATCTGTCCAATGGTGACAAACGTAGGCTTTGGAATCAAACCCTAGGTGAATTGTAGCCCCTTCACCACAGCCTTTCCAAGCTGTTTTATCAATAGTGGAATGAGAAACAATACAGGCCTCAAAGAAAAATTAAAAGAAGATAATATAAATAAAGTAGACACCACAAGACCTGGCAAGATAGTATGTGCCAAGTAAACAGTGTTTATTATCATTATATGGAATAAGGCTTTCATCATTTGCCACACAAACAGGAACAACTTGCTTAGTAATAGAAACATAAAACAGCGTTGACTTAAAAGACAGAAATCAAAGGCAGCCACTCCGAAAACTGGGTTTGATTCCAGATATTCAAATATTAATCTCTTATATCTATCTGGCCGGCAGACAGCGCACTTTCATGTAAGCATCTTGCATGAAGCCAGAGCCCTTCAGGAAGGCAGGACAGAAGATACTATTGCTGTGTGACAGAGGAGAAACTGGTTTAGTGACATTAAGGGCCTTGTGTGGGGGCATACAAGATGGAAATGCAGTGAAGCTCTAGGGGTGCAGATTCTCACACCAGGGCTTTTTTCTTGGTGTTCCTGGCCCCTTTTCCTGATAGGCCCAGTCTGGGGAGCTAAATGAAAACAACTCCCTGACATTAAAGACAGAATCCTCAAACACGTTAGTCCTTCAACACTCTGCACCACAAAGCCAGCTTCTGAAACAACGGCCAGCCTCTGTGCAGATGCCACTGCCCTCTGAGTTGCACTGGAAAGTGTGGCTGGGAGTCTCGCCGGAGAAGACACGTCATGTAGTCTTCAAAAGCATTACTGGTCAACTGAGTGGATTTCCAGGCTGTAACCCACCCTTCACTCTTCCCAGAAGCAGGGAAGAAAACTCCATTTGAAAAAGGATATTTGTTCTCAAATTCCTTTTCACTTCCAAGACCACTGTAAAGTCCTGTGGCTTGGTCATGCATTTTTTGTCTTACCAAAGAGGCTTCATCACTTTCAATTTTTAAAAAATCATCTTAAGATACAAACAGACCCCTTGTTTATCATAGTTGATGCTTTAAAACTCATGATGGTTAATTACCATCATTCTCTTCAGATGTTCAGAATTCCTGAAAGACAAGTCTTAGAGGCGGCTGAGGGGAGACGGCCCTCTATTCAGATCAACCCAGGAACTATTGTTCTTTGACTATCATAAGGACCTGTTGGGAAAGCAACCAGGCAGGCTTATTAAACACGTGTTACATTTGAATATAACTATGGCCTCACTGTGAAGGTGCTACACACATCTCCCTGGGGCCTCCAGAGCTGACAGCCCTTTTCTGAGGACCACCTATTGCCCACAGCACCTTCTCAGAGGATTTGCTCCCACAACTGCTGCTTGTTGGGGACAGACCAAAGAACCCACTCCTTTGGCCACCACTTACTCCCACTGGGGCCACCAGATTCTCTCTCCCAGGAAGCTGGAATTGGGATTCCCGTTAGTGAATTGCAGACACTGGACTTGTAGGGTTCTGTCAAGTAGGGATTAAAGTGACCAGCCATGCCTGAGCTGCGTGAGTTGATGGGTGAGCTGATTCTGCTGGTCCACAAACAGGAAGAATGGATGCCATGCTGAGAGAGAGGCAGAGGTGGGAGACCATGTGGCCCCAGAGAGAGTTGGCAAGAGTGGAAACTTTCTTCCCAGGTTCTTGGGACTCTGGGGTTGGATTTTGTGATGTGCTCCTAATGTCCTTCCAATAAATCCCTTTTGCTCAAGTCAGCTTGAGGGAGTTCTATTCCTGGCAATCAAACAATTCCTAACAAAGACATAAAGCTTGCCCATTATGGTAAAAGCTCAATTTGAATATGCATTTGCAGATAGTAATTTGTGTAAGAAGTCCTGACTGTTACTGTGTTTTCTATTCTAGGGCTCTGGCCAGATGTGGGACATTTATTTAAGAAACTAAAAGCAAAGTTCTTGTCTTGTGTTTTAGAAAACTCTTCCCTGGGTCTACAGAATATCTTTTATTTTTTCTCATAAGTAAAATCTGCTTCTTCAGAAATGATGCAGTGACTCTGCTTATTTTAAATGTCATTTAACCTTGTGTGGCAGAAACCACCTTCTGCCCCAGGCACTCAGCATTGGTGACTTGGTGGCATATTTCTTCCTTCTGTGATAGGCAGACTGACGTGAGCAGAACAAAGAAGACAGGCCAAGTGCAGAAGGCCACCAGGGTGGAAACCCTGGGTGCCTAGCAACAGGCAAAACTGGGAAAACAAGGACCTCGCCCCCAGGGTAACCTTTTCTTCCCTAGCATATCGCTGTTCAGGCGGTTTGGACCCTTCCCTGACCTTTCCTCCCCTGGCATGTTGACAGTCATGTGGTAGACCCCCTTGAAGAAGGAACAAGGGGCCAAAGAGTAGCCTCATGAGCCTCCCATGTGGGCCCCTTCAGGACCACTCCTTTAACATTAACCCCTGAAGATGACATCTAGGCCTCAGATGTGTTTCAGCTCTAAGCCCAGAAAAGCAGCAAAACTAGACAAGTGATGCCCTGGCATCGACCAATCAGTGGAGACCTCCACCCTGAAAGGACACACATGGAAAGCCGATGAATATTCTACTGAGATCCTCCCCTGGGACCTTCCCTAAAGTCCCCACCCTTAAAAGCCCTTAGGATGAACGACCAGTGAGCTCCCTCCCAGGAGCAAGACTAGGCCTTTCCCCTCCCTGTCTTCTTTCCCCTCAGTCTCTTTACCTTTCCCTCTCTCTCTCCTAAGCTCTAAGGATCCTTCTTTTGCGTCTGTAATTTGTTTTCTGAGCCCATTTCTTCTATTGCTCACTTCTACCTCTGTGACTTCCTAAATAAATTTTTCTTATAGTTTGAGTCTTAGCTCTGAATTCTTTTCTAGCCAGAACTCAGGTACTGAGGTTGTTGAGCCAAGGCCCGGTCTGACCCCACCAGTCTGACACCTGATGCCATTCTCGACATGAGCACTTCTGTGGGAACAAGGACTGAGTACACACAAGACTTTGCTGCTCGAGTCTTATCACAGGACCAGTCATTTAGAATACTTCCATCAGAGAATCAGTTTGGTAAGTGTAGGTTTATTTACATTCTTAGCCTGTGACCCTGAGCATACTGCGCCCTATCCCGCCCATCTAAAACCATTCCAAATCTGCCAGCTGCCATCTTGGTCCAAGTCCTATAAAAATATGGCCCCACCTAACATCTATCAATTTATTCCTAAATACCAACTCTCCTTTTCAGTCACTCTGAATCTTCAAGCAGCCCCACATACGTCTTCGAGTCTATAACAACTCACCCAAATAAATAACCACCTTTTCTCCCCTATAAAATTTTAGCTTTAGGGGAAGGTAGTAAGAGTTCCTAAGGATTCTGATCCCCATACTGCCCTGATGTGTCCCAGTGGCACTTCTCTTCTGGTGGGAGTTCCTCTTCGAAACGTAATTTCTGGTTATTTCATGTGGTAGACAGTCTCCAAAGGAGGCTCTAAGAATTTCTTCCCTCCCACCATACATGTGTGTCATTTCCTACTTTAATAGTTGGAATCAATTTCATATACTCTTGAATCTGAGCTCGCTTTTTGACTTGCTTTTATCAATAAAATGGGGTGGACTTTTGAGTTCATGCCTTAAGAGAACCAGCAGCTTCTGCTTCCTCTTCCTTGGAAGCTAGCCACCACAGAAGAGGTCTGAATTTGCTGCTGAAAAGAATAGTCACCCAGGTAGAGTCTTGAAGCCATTCTGAATGTCCTGGCCCCAACAGAGCCCCTGATGAATGCAGCCACCTGACTGAGCCCATAGGAGAGTAGCAGAAGAACAGCCTGGCAGAAAGTCAGCCAACCCACAGAATCAGGAGAAATGATAATCTGTTGTTGTTTTAAGCCACTAGGGTTTGGGGTGGCTTGTTAGGCAGTAATAGACACCTTACGTGACAAAAGGTCAGTTCAAGTTCAAGAGGAAATACTGCTGTGTCTCTGGGAAGAAGAGCTCAGTTTGTTGACTTGAACTTTCTTCCTCAGGGACACCACAAATGCCCGAGGCAAGGAACCACAGAGTCATCTTTTACTTTTTCTGCTGTTTCATCTCTTATATATTCCACTTGTCATCAAGTTCAGTCTTCTTCCTTAATGCATCTTGGATTTAACCCTTCCTGACTTATTTCACTGCTGCCATTATAGCACTGAAAATGACCAGGGCCCTTATCCCCTGGATTTAGAAATCCATACCCATCTTCTCCTTTCCAAACTTCCTTCCTCCAATCCATCCTATAAATGTACCCTGGGCTCATCTTCCCAAACCAGGGCTTTCAGCATGTCAGTCCCCATCTAATCAACTCTAGCTTTCAAGGTCTGATCTGGTTCCTCTCTGTCTACTTTTCTACTTTGGCAGCTTGGTTCCCAACCCACAAGCACAACAATCCTGTGTCCTTCCTCCAAGTCTCTGTCAGCCTGTCCCTGACCGGGTGTCCCCTAACCCATCCAGCTCCATCTGCCTTTCTCCATGACGATGCCTCTAATTTCCACAACCCACCCTGAGCCCTTTCATCTTCAAAAACTCAAAGCACTCTACCTCATAATTCACTTATTTATATAATTGGTGGGCTGGTCTCCAATTTTCTCCTATGTTTATAACTCAGATTCCTAATTATATCATAAGATTGAGGGTAGGGACTACTTCTTATGTTTATACACATTCTTTACAGGCAAGTGCTGGTGTGAAGATTTTCAGTAAAATCATCCCTTTTTAAGTTATTAGTATGCTTTATACAACTGTGCTGTAGAACATTTTAGAAATACAGTATATATGTCATTGAGGAAAATGTCCATTTGGTTCAGAAAGCCTATATTTTTTAATGGAAAATTAAATAATATCCACTGCCCAAAACAAAAACTAATTGAGTAGATGCCAGATCTGAAACCATAAAACCGCCTGGCCGGCGCTGCTCAGTGGTTGAGTGTTGACCCATGAACCAGGAGATCATGGTTCCATTCCCAGTCAGGGCACATGCTTAGGTTTCGGGCTCAATCCACAGTAGGGTGTGTGCAGGAGGCAGCCAATTGAGGATTCCCTCTCATCATTGATGTTTCTATCTCCCCCCCCTCCCTCTCCTTCTTTCTGAAATCAAAACAAAACAAAACAAAACAAAAAAAATTTAAAAAATAAATAAATGAAACTATAAAATTGCATTGTAAGAACAAATGCTGGGCCTCTTGTGTCCCCGGAGTGCAATGCCACCACAAATGCTGCAGCATGCTACTGAGCCCCATGGTCAGTCAGGTGAAAAAGGAATGAATGGAAATAACACACTGGTTAGGAATGGCCTATTTAGGAACTGGATGACAGGAACATGCCAGTGGTAGTCTTTCCTTGGGGGAAGACAGAGGCCACCTCAATACTGCCAGTACTTCCCTGCCTACCATGCGCTAGATCCTGGACTGAGGGTAATGTATATTTTACTCATTAATCTTCAAAATAACCCTGGAAGACACAGATGAAGAAACCAAGGCCCAGGGGAGAGTCATTTTGCCTAAGCTGGTGTGATTCTCAAGTCTGCATTCTTTTCACTAGTTTGTGTTTCCTTTCTTATTGGAAGACGCATGGTTTCACGTCATCAAGAATATTTATGAGCACCTGTTATGGCCTCCACTGTTCTAGGTGTTTCTCCACTGTGGAAAATTGTTAATACGGCTTGACAGAGGAAAGCCTCCATAAATTCCACCAGCACCCCTCCATAAGTAGCATACAACCCAACTACAATGAGGGTGCCTGCTACGCAAATACAGCTTTGAAAGAAATCCTTGAGTCCTCCTTCCTACCTTAAGCCTCTCCTTCACAGAAATTCCAGAGCTACCCCTGCTCCTATCTTTGAAAATCTTAGTTTAGTTGGGAAAACAAAACTACTCATATAAAGCAAGAACAAACAATAAAAAACAGGATTCTGACAATGCTAACTTGGGCAGTCTAAAGGGTTCAATTAAAAACATTACGTAATTGTAATGGAAAGACAGAAGAGGTGAAAGAATTAGTATGCATAATTTATATTATTAATGTTCACTTCAATATTGCTTTGGCTATTGGTAAAGTGTGAGGTTTTGTTTTAGCTGTACAGTGTTGACGCACAGTATCTTTCTCAAGGTGAACTTCAGCTCATACAATGAAGACACTGGGAGACCCTGACGCCTGGACAAGGCTGCTTGATGCAGTGTTTCATGCAAAGGGTCCGACTCTGGGAGCCCTTTCCCAGCTGAGAACAGCTGGGCTAGGAACACCCGCGGAGACAGTCCAACATTCTACAGAGCCGCTCTGCTGCGCAACAAATGCTTCCTGGATACCATTGCAGCCTGCTTTACTCCTGGGGCTCGGGAATTCCCAAACCCAAAGAAGAAAAGAAAATGACTTAGAGCTAACAGCTTGAACTGCAGACCCTCTGTCGCCACTGAGTTAATCCTTTGGTTTCCACAATGTCAAAAAGGCAATCTTAATAATTCGGCATACTATCAGAATTTCAAACTCTAATTCCCAAACAATCCACAAAGAAAATTCTCAAGAATGACCTCAACAGTAGCCTGGATCCATCCCAGGGCCCCTGTTTTCAAGGAAATAAGAGAAATGGGGCTTGAGTACTGGAAGGAAAGGGCACTGGTCTTGCCATTATGAGTCCTAGATTCAAATTCTGCTTGGCTCAGAGTGCAGTCCTCATCAAGTCACTTAACTACTCTAGCCTCATATTCTCATTTGAATGGGGGCGGTGGTTAGAAGAGGACAGGGCACTCGCCTCACAGGACCATTGAAAAAGTTAAATAAGATCATGTGAATCTAAGGGCTTTGTACATGGCAGGCACTCAATAACAGCTCAAATAAAAGCTAAAACATACTAAAAATCAGTGCTGACAGTAAAATGCAGAAAATGCTGACAGAAACAAAACATTTCCTATAACTGAGAGACTGCCTTGACCACCACTGCCAAAGTGCCCTTGGCTTTTCACTCAAACTCTGAACATAGCTTTAAAAACTCTTATTAGGGATCACAACTGGAAGTTTTCAAATCCGTTTTTTGGGCTGTGTTTTTGTAAGGAACACAGACCTGTTTTAACAAGGCCATGGTGCTATTTAATTAAAAGGAACTTGAGCCAGTGAGGTCACTGCCAGAGATTGACCAAAGGCCCCATATTGCACAGGTGCTATCACTGGCATCCTCGCAGGGATGGTCTGTGTGAATGATACAATCACTAGAGAACGTCTCACAGATTAACAGGAAGAAGTTTCGCCCTAAATCCTTAATATGGAGGCTTAGGAAACTATGGAGAAAAGTCTCCTTCTGACACTCCATGCTCCTCAGCCTCATCACCATCTACCTGGGTCAAGTCCAGGCTCCAGACGCAGACCATAGACCTTCCATTATCAGGCTCCACTTAATTCTTCTCAGACCTCATCTCCTGCCTTCCTTCTTAAAATTTCAGTCTCAGCAACAATGACTTTGCTTGGGAATTTGTGTGTTTGTGTGCACACGTGTGTGTGTGTGCGTGTGCACACAAACTGTTCCCTCTGCCTCCAATGTCCTCCTTGCTCGACTTGACCTAACATCTAGAGCCTGGCTACTAAAAAGTGTGGCCCTGCAGCTCCAGCATCCCAGGGGCTTGTTAGAAATAGAGAGTCACCAGTGGATCCCAGACCTACTGAATCAGAATCTGCTTCTGAGTAAGATCCCTGGTGACTGTACGACTACATTTTTATAAGGAAACTTAATGTTGGAGAAGCCCTCTGTGACAAACAGATGTCAGGGCAGCTGCCCCTCTTTGGTGCTCCCAACCTTTTGCTCAGCTCACTTATTATAGAGTATCTTACATATGCCTATTGTTTATGTGCCAGTCTTCAGTTCTAGACTAGGGGCTTCCCACCACAGGCTGCAGACCATGCCATCCTTGTATTCCCCATGCTGTATAAGGTTTCACATACGGTCAGAGCACAAAATGTGTTATTTGTCACAGCCAATAGCCTCTAAAGTCCTTGTGATTTTAAACTTTAGTGACTAACTTTAAATAACTATAATAACTAGCTTTAACTTTAATAATAACTAACTTAAATAACAGTTTTAGTAACTTTAAATAACTAATAGCTTTATTAACTTCAATAACAAAAACTGTAATCACTAATTTTAATAACTAACACAGATGCCTGTGAGCTACATGTAAAAGTATTACCTTTTAGGTTACTCTTGTTACACATTTGAATCCAGATACTTTGAATGTTGTATATACGCATTTTTAAAAAATACATATTATAAAATTTATATTTTGCAATGGAAACTTTCAAATATACACAAAAGTAGGAAAGAATGATGAGCCTGTCACCCCACATCAACAAATGTCTACTTTTTTTTTGATTCTCAGATTATTATTTTTTAAATAGATTTTTAGAGAGGGAGGGAGAGGGAGAGAGAGAAACATTGTGAAAGGGAAACATTGATCGACTGCCTCCTGCACATGCCCTACCAGGGATCAAACCCACAGCCTGGACATGTGCCCTGACTGGGAATCGAACTGGCAACCTTTCAGTGCCACACCGGCCAGGGCCAAATGTCCACTTTTTTAAAAAAACATTCTTGTTACATCTATTTCCCTCACTCCACCCACTTACTTTTGGGGAGGCTGGACTGTTTTAAAACAAATTCCAGATATAATATTATTTCAACCACAAATATTTCAGTACGTATCTATAATTGAAAAGAACTTTATTATACCTAATAAAATGAACAGTGATTGCTTAATATAATCTAACAGTCTATATTCAAATTTCACTAATTATTTCAAAGATGAATTTTTATAGTTGGGTTTGTAGAAATCAGGTGAATGTTTTATAGCAAACGAAAACTAGCTCTCAAAGATGAGAAGGTAAGTTTCTCATGCCTGTGGCCTAAATCAGCTGTGTGTGAAGAAAATTATACTTGTCTTTAATGCCATTTGCAGGTTCCTCTCCCTGCTCACAACTAGATTATTTACTTAAAAAAACACACCAAACTGTTATAAAGAACCCATAGATAAAATAGAGCAAAGCAAAAGCAATGCTGAGGTCCATACAAGCATGTCCCTCAAAAGCAGTGAAATAAATGGAAATTAGAATGATGAGGATAGTTTTTTACAAAAGAGAGATATGCAAAGGATAGATTTTAAGTCAAATGATTTCCCCCTCAACAGTCAAACCAGCAGGACTTACAGATTTAGAGTGGAATCTAGAAGGATGATAAATTTGATGGTGTTGGAATTTGCTTTTAAAAATCTGTGTTTTTTTGCCTGCACTAAAAACTTGGGGTTTCTGAGAAACACATGGGCAGAAGTGGCTTAAAGAGCAAATCCAATTACCTCAGAGTGTTATCCTTTTAACAGTAAGTTCTGATCCGTGCTCCATAAGTCACGAGCACAGTTCAAATTTCCCTGGGCCCCCTTTTGAGTGGTCCTGCCTCTCTGCCTCCCTGCCCGTTTTAGCTCTCTACGTAACACGCCAAGGGGCAGAGATTCCAGTCTTCACACAATGGCCCACCATTCAACCACAGTCTGCTTTGTCCCTAACCATTCACTCCCCCTGGCTCCTGCTGGGTCTGTTATATTCAGATATGAACTTTCCAGGAGTCTGATCATGTCACAGGCCTTTTCCTGTATGACAAGTTCAGTGCTAATCATGAATAGCGGGCTTCACACAGAGGGTTAGTATTATTCATGAAAATTATGACTCCACATCCAGAAATAGGGCAAAATGTACTAAAATAGGCAGGCTGTATCTCAGTTGAGCCCACTAGGCAATTACCAAGGTCTCTTGCTGCAAATATCACAGGAGTTTTTCTCAACTATGTTAATCAGATACACGAGATGCACAATGTCCTGCCAGACTCAAGGTTTGAGGCTCAGCTTTGGTGGGGAGCCGTGGTGCCCACAGGGTGAACGTAAGGCTTTTCCAAAGAACCAAAGCCAGCCATTCCCCACTCCCTCAAACTAGGTACTCCCCAGTTCTTATTCCCAGTTTCTGTAAGTCTCCCTACTCAGACCATTTCAAGGCCAGCTTTAGAAGCTTTGAGAGGGTTACCAAAGGGCCATAAAAGAGGAAATGATATTAAATTTTCCTTTTTTTGGAACAGCAAGGCACATCCAACAAATATTATGAATTAGAGGGGTACTAGGTGGCTTGTACCACTTTTGCTCTAATTCTCTCTTCTGAAACTTAGTTTTCAGTGACCACATTGAGTCAGCTCCCACTGGCCCAAATTATATTTTATAAATGCAAGTTGAGGATTATCTTTCCAAATAAAAGTGCCCAGATTGAAATCCCCTCTTTGCCATTCCTGAGAGAATGACATAGGCTGGTACTAAAAGACTATCTTTGTGTCGAACAAATGGACCGAGGAAAATCTGCTTTCCTCTCCCCCTGCCCCTTTCTTCTTTACATAACTAGGGCCAAATGAGATGTTTTTCATTTAAAAAATTTGATTAAGCCGACTGAGCAAAAGCCTTTTCTTCTGGTCTTTACTGTTTTCTCAATTCTGGGACTGAATCAAGACATACTCAGGTTGGAAGGATAGGGAAGCTAGGGCCTCACTGCCAGGAAGGGGTGACATTTGGAAGTTTAACTTATGAAAGGTGAGTACTGGGCCTACAGCACTAGTTTAGGGGATGCCCTTTCCCCTTGAGGCACCAGAATATGGATTGCTGCAGTGAGAGCAAGTGAGGGGGTCCCCGGTTCCATGCAAACCACCATATCCCTCTATATACACAGACTCTTGACCTGAGGGGTGAGGAAGGAGGCAGGGCAAGGAGCAGGTTTAAATAACAAGGAAAAAATAACCCAGGTAGAATTATTATGATTATTATTATTATTGTTATTATGTCCTGCTCTTCAGCTCTAGTAACTCAGAAACCCTGCCCCTTTGGCATATTTAGAAAGATATTACAAACACTACATTTGTAACCTCCTTATAGTACCATGTTTAGTTTTGGTTTCTGTACTTTAAATCTTCCCACAATATATTTTATCTTGTTTTAAAGTATCTTTCTACGATTCCCTGCCACATCCTATATTTTCTGAGGGTCAGGGCATCTTCCTGCCTTTGTATCTTGCCTATCATAAACACGGAATATAGGAATAAATGAGTGAAACTGTTAGAAAACAGGCCTCATAATAAAAGACTGAAGAAACTGGGGGTTTTTTGGTAGTGAAAGGGACAAGTTGTAAGTTTTCATGAAAAACAACAGAACCTCTTTATGCTAATGTGAGGAAAAGAGCTATCACATTGGCTTTGGAGGGTATCTAATTAAATATTTACTAAATATCATTTTTCAGGGGATATATCACATTAAATCCAAATAATAGGTAGTGTCATAAGTTAGTTTTACTGTCTTCATTCATTCTAAAAAAAATTCATTCACAAAAGTACACGGTACTTTCTTTGGCTGCTACAGAGCTACTGTTGCCACCTCTACCTGTGAAATAAGAGCAAGGAAACTGGGGAGAAGCAGACATTTCGGTTGAGTTTATCCATCAAGGAAATGGGATCTCCCTTCACCTGCTTCATGAAATCCACCTGCCTGAACTACCTGCCCTCCGGCAGCAGCTTTCCACTCTGCACTCTTAGTGTTCAGTGTCATGAAACTTGCAGGTGGTGCATTAGGGTCTTACTCTGGCAAGCAGGTATCTCGCAGTACTTCCAGTAGACACCGTCCTCATGCTCTGCCACGTAGCACCAGGGGCTCACATCTCCATCTGGATTTCTGTTGGGGTAAAGAACATACCAGTAACATTTCCATCATTTTAAGTCAGCTGGCTCATTGCTTTTCCATTTTACCAATAGGAATATTTCAACTTTTGTTATTTCTCATAATTGGTATGTATCTCAATGCCACCTCTTATGAAGAAAAAATTGGTAATATCTTTCTCCTCCAACATATACTTCAAAGTTTGGGGGCAGGAGGGGATAGGGGAGAGTAAGCAAAGGTGATACATGTTTATACAAATTCAAAACAGTGTAACCAGGACAACTGACCACTGAACAAATCATGACAAACAGCATTGGCACTTTAAGTATGAACATGGCAATTCCCACGGCTGAAAGGGCACAGGTGCTCTCTTGATACTGTGGATAGAAATGGGAATGATGCGAATGGTCAGGATGGTGATTTGGTAATCAGAGTGAAAGGCCCTAAAATAGGCAAACCCCCTTTACTTGGCAATTTCTCCTTTAGTACTTTATTCTAAGAAAATCTTTATTATTTATAAAGATGTTCACCACAGCATTTTTATAATACAAAAAAAAGTTAGAAAAAACAAGTAAGGATTGGTTAAATAAATATGTTATAGCCACATAAGGGAATGCAAGGCGCTAGTTAAAACGTGGTGTAGAGACACATTTTATTAATATGGAAAATTTACATAATGTAGGCTCTATTGAGGAGCTTTCACCAGGATCAGGCTGGTCAACTTATGTTTCATAAAAATGGGTCCCTGGGGTGGTGAACACAATACAATATACAGAAGATGTATTATAGAACTGTACCCCCGAAACATATATAATTTTATTAACCAATGTCACCCCAATAAATTCAATAAAAAAGAAAAAAAAATGGGTCCTATTCCTACCCTCAAAATACTAACTTCTCAGAGAGTTCTGAAGAAAACTAGGCCAAAGCATTTCAATCAGAACCTACAATCCTGTAATCCTGGTAACGACTTCTGATATAGCAATAATATTTTTAAAAGGTTAATTTCACATTTCTAAATGAGTGGCTTGGAATAAATGCCCTTTAAGGTCTTTTCAACTCAGAGATGCCATGACAATAAACGGCAACACCGAAGAAACAGAACAAAAAGGGGCAGGGGTTACTGGACACACAGAAAAGCCTCCCTCTCTTCACTGCTTTCCAAGCTCCCTTTATTTAGACTCAGAACACTGGAAACCTGACACTCCGGTTAGGCCGGAAATGGGCATAAAGACCCAGCAGCCGGAGCTTTGGAGCAACCCCTATCAGGCCCAAGAGGGATAAGTCTATTGTGTGGCCCAGAAGATAAGCCGCGCCGAAGCACAAAGGGTCCTTTTATTTTTTGTGCCCAAAGGCAGGTGCCAGTGCCAATTCTGCTCTTCCCAGTCTGTCTGTCTTCCCTCTAATCCAGATATGTCGAGCCCAGAAAAGTGCGTTCCCATCACTCGCCATCTCTCAGACATCTCAACTGTGATGGATCTGGAAACATCACACAAGACAAACAGTGTCGGATGTCAGCTGAGAAATCAAAGCAGGAGAACTTGTACAAAGCCCTTCTTCAAACAGTATTTCACTGTCATTTTCTTCCCTCTATTCAGTACTCAGCTTTGATGTAGTATTTGGTAAAGGCCTTAGAAAACAACTGTTTGTTATCAATGTCAAAACCATTCTGAAAAGCATCAGAATAGCTTAATAAAGAAAAAGCGAATTCATCTTTGACTTCACTGCAGTGCTAAAAACAAAAGGCCCAGACTCTCTGATGTGATAACAGTCAACAATGTCAGCCTCTCTTTTTTGAAGTATAAACTGGGAGATCAGGTCTGGTACATTCCATCAAATCAATGCAGGAGAGGGCTGCAGCCAGCTAGGGCTAAGGAGGAAGGTGGTCGTCCCTGGCTCTCACTGCTCTCTTAATGAATACTACTGAGTTTGTGGGAGCCTATGGGGAGAACATGGTGCTGATCCATGAAAAGAGATTTTTTTCATATAAATTAAACCCCATTGGAAATTTCAAATTTACCTTAATGTCAGACTTAAAAACAGGAGCTCTTATGAGAAGACTTGCTTGATAGAAAGCAACAGAATAATAGGACAAACCAGTGGCCCACTACTGAGATACACTTTAGAACAAGAATATATAAGTAACTCCCCAGCTGGCGTGGCTCGGCGGTTGAGCATCAACCTATGATCCAGCAGGTCACGGTTCAATTCCCTGTCAGGGCACATGCCTGGGTTGTGGGCTGGATCTCTGGCAGGAGGCAGTCGATCAATGACTCTCTCTCATCACCGATGCTTCTCTCTCTCTCTCTCTCTCTCCCTTTCCTCTCTCTCTCTGAAATCAATAAAAATATATTGAAAAAAAGGAATATAAGTAATTATGTAAAAACAAAAAACAAACACTGGTTTCTCTTCCTAAACACTCTTCCCAACCCAACTGTTCCTATGAATAGAAAAACTAGGGGAAGGAAATAAACCAGAATGGAGTGGGGTTAAATTTTTAATTATGAAAAAAGTTTTAATGAACATGTATAGCTTTAAAAATAAATTGTAAAAGAATTTCTTAATGAGCACGTGTAACTTTAACAATAAAATACAAGAGACAGCAAAATGTGAAGCAGCATATATATAAATTGTTACCTCTGGGAAGTGGGGCTTGGTGGGGGGAATTTGCGGGGAAAGACGTAAAATGGGGGACTTTATTTAAACAATATATGCCTGTAGTTTTTGATAATTTTTTTGGAAAAGCTTTTAATATTTTTATAGTAACAAACTAGAAAATAATGCAACACAACTGTGGGAGAATGGCCAGTTGGTACAAGTTAGGACAGAGGTGAAGGAAAGAGCTGAATGCACAGGGATAATGAACATGGACTACAGGCCTGGTGACTTCAAGACAACCACAAGGGTCCTAGAGTGTTAACAAAAACATGTAGAGAGAGCAAAAGGTAAACAGTGTGGCCTATGCAATGCAAGTATAAATATGTTGGCTCAGCTGGGTCAACATGCCATGGGTGAGATTCTAACATACTGGTGGAACCAGGGACACTGTGTATAGCTAGAAGTGTAGCTCAGGAATCATTTTTCCCTGTCCCAATGGCTCAAGAGGCTGCCTTTGCACCTGTCCCAATAATAATTAAATTCAGCACATTCCTGAACCATGAGTCACATTACCAGGATCTTGGGTATAAACATCTAAAACAAAACTATACCCAAAAGTGCTTAGAATTTTTGCTCTGGTCCCTACAGACCAATAATTCTTTACTTGTTTTGGATCCCTAATAACTGAGAATCTGATCAAAGTCATGGATCATCTCCCTGCAAATTGCAAGTACACACTTGAAGCATCGTGGATCTCAGGTTAAGAGCCCTTGCTAGAGTCAAACAGGTGAAGAGCAAAGAAACACCTGTCTATTGAAAGGAAGGAAACAGCACAAATTTGATGGCTTCCGCTGCTCCCTGAGAAAGGCTATCCTGGGCTGGCAAAAAGTGGATAATGCAGGGCAGTTTTTTTGCTCAGAAGCAGAGGGAGATTTGGGCCACAGATGGTGCTTTTGCTTGATGGCCACATTCACAGCAGCTTAAGAAGCTTTGCTGTCTGTGATTGCCCGCTGGTGGAGGGGCCAACTAAGAAAACCGTCCCAGAGAGACATATAAGTGACCAGACAGGAAAGTAGAGCTCTGGAAATCAGTGTCAAAGCAACCCAAGTTGAAACGAGTGGGAGGTTGTATGTGTGGGTGTGAAAGAAAGATTTAAAAAATCGTAACAAGAAATGCCTCTGAGTTGGCCAAAAGGAGACAAAGATGCTTTCCCTAGTTGTGAGCAAGGTTGTAAAAAATTGGAAGAGGAGACCAGAGATTTATCTTTTAAGTACTGTGTGGCCCCATCTTACCTGCAATAGTTATGCTCGCCAAGGCCCCCCTCCCCGTTGGGGTATTTCAGAGTATTGTATGGATGCTGGAAAGTCTCGTTCCAGAAGAGACATGGCTTCCCGCCTTGTAGTGCCGTCCAGTTCTGCGTTCCCCTATAATCTGCACCATTGGCTGTGAAACATTCTAGGAGAAAGAAAAGACAGAGCAAACTAATTTTTTGGCAACATCTATGGTCTCCTCCCTCTCTGGTTGATGTTTTATTTGTTTTGTTTGGACCAAGCTGGAAATGGATAGTGTCTTGCTAGATCCTGGACATAGCAAAATTAAAATTGCTAGGGCTGAGTAAATCTGAATCAAGGTGCCTTCCAAATGCTGGGCTAATCTTGGCACTAGTTTGTCTACATACACTAGAACATTTTCCCTTAAAGTATACAGATTCCAACTAAGATATAAACATGTAGTTGAAATGTATTGAAGCCCACGAAGTGAACCAGGAAACCCCCAAATCTGGGAACAGTTGGTAACAGCCATCCATGAGGAATTCTGGGTGCTCGGAGGGGGTCACTGTTCTCGCCAGTGTCTCTGTGTGGTAACTAGAACCAGGTCACCAGCTGTAACTGAGCTCTCCCCTACAGTCTGAAAGGCTGCACTGACACTTGGATTTAATAAGACCATCGGATACAGCAACGCTTTGGAATCCCAATCACACAAGTCTGGGAATGACTCACATTCCCTGGTAATGAAGAACAGTCCTCCCCATGCTGTTTGAGACAGAAGTGCAACAAAATAGTCAACAGCAGGGAGGAAGGGCCGAGTTGGCATTTTCTCTCACCTGTTTCTGAAATTCCTTCCTACAAGACACACTGAACAGGGTCTCAGGTCCATTTTGTAAAATGACAAAATCCTTGCAGGTGCAACAATGTACTTCTAAATAAAATCTGCTTCTCAGACTTTGGGGGGGGATGGGAACTGAGGCTGATAGGATTTCCCCCCACATATTGCATGCATTAAATTCACAGAGGTTCATGAGAAAGGCACAGTACAAAGAGCAATTTTTAAAAATTAGCTTAGTTGAAACTGACAGATAGAAGCACTTCAAACACTTCTTTAAGATGTATCACTAGGAACCTGACAATATAGGGGAGTTACACTAACATTCTGAGCTTTATTTCTTCCCTCCCTTGGCATGCACTGACCTATACCTTCCGGTGTGAAGGACTCCTGTTGCAGTAGATGTGCCTGCTCCAGCCTACGCATGTACATGACATGAGCATATCTATATTCTAGAAGATATTTCTTTTAATATTTAAAAATCTCTCTTCCTGGCCTGGCTGGTGTTGCTCAGTGGTTGGAGTGTCTGCCCGAACACCAAAGGGTCATTGGTTTGATTCCTGGGCAAGGGCATGTATCTGGGTTGCAGGTTTGATCCCCAGCCCCAGTCAGGGCATGTACAGGAGGCAACCGATTGATATGTCTCTCTCTCTCTCTCTCTCTCTCCCTCTCTCCCTCCCTTCCATTCTCTCTGAAAATCAATGGCAAAAATATCCTTGGGTGAGGATTGATGAAAAAAAAAAAATCTCTCTTCCTGTACCCCTTTCTCTCACTATCTGGGCCCTGTGTTTTGTCTGGGATAACATGGTTTATATGGAATAATATGGAATTCTGGGATGCACAGAACACTTGAGTAATTTATCATGTTTGTTGCGACATTCATGTTATGATGTGTGACTCTTTAAGTACCACAACAACCAAACCCTCTACCAGAGTCTGCAAAAATAAAAAAGTTCAAAGGTAATTGAAGGAGGCAGCTCAGTGTAGCATAAAATACAATGAACCAAGAAACTAAGCCCTGGCTTCTAGTCCTGGACCTGCTGCTGACCAGCTGTGCGACCTTGGACGAATCACCGTCATCCGCATCACCACTAATACTTACAGAGTGTTTTACTGTGTGCCAAGCTCTGTTCTAAGTGCTTTACAAATATCAATTCACCACTGACCCAGTGGGGTGGTCCCTTAATACTGCCATTTTACAGATGAGGCGACTGGGGTGCTCAACCACACCCTATACTGCCTCCAGTAGAACCCCCTCGGCATCATTGTTTCCCCCACCCTCTCCTTCACCCACTTCCCACTCATCAGAAAATTCTGTTGACTTTCTTAAACTACATGCCCTGAAACCACCCTCTCCTCTCCATCTTGGGTGCCAGCACTTTAGTCCCCTTCACCATCAGAGGACAGTATAGTCTCACAGCTTCCACTTTTGGGCTCCTGCAACCCATTCTCCAGGCAGTGCTCAAAGTTCTCAGGGAGACATGAGTACTGGGAACAAAACCCAAACCCTTCAACCTTGTCTGCAAACCTTCCGTGATGTGGTCTGGGTCCTCCCTCCCGCCACACCCCAAGCTCTTCCTCTGGTCACTCCTGTGCTCCAGCCACACTGGTCTCCTTTTAATTCCATCAACACCCCACATTATGTCCTGCCCAAAATGTTATTCCCCTAATATTTGCCATGGCACACTAAATGTTACCTCCTCAGAAAACCCTTCCCCAACATCTCCCCTCCTACTTTTCCTGCCCTTAGTTGGTTTGCTTCATAACATTATACAAGATCTGCTAAAGAAAGAGAGGAGATGGAGTGAGACTGTGTGTATAGATGTGTATACCAACCACACCACAGCTCTTTCCTAGCCGCAAGGTTAGAGAGAAACCTGGGAACCTGAATTTCTCTAAAGCTGCCCAGGTGATTCTGTTAACTAATCAGGTCTGAGAACCACTAGGCTAGATGATTCTAAGAACATCAAGCCAATCTTTGCCAATTACTAGGATT
This sequence comes from Miniopterus schreibersii, assembly GCF_964146895.1. NCBI lineage: Eukaryota > Metazoa > Chordata > Mammalia > Chiroptera > Miniopteridae > Miniopterus > Miniopterus schreibersii. The sequence continues at coordinate 16,765,226 of NC_138122.1, forward strand.
TTAATTACTATGTGTTATGACATCTTTTTCTCCTACTAGCGGTTGAGGAGTGGCCCAGGAGCCAGAAATGCAGGCCTTAGCAATAGACAGCAACCTGTAGGGTGGTGGGGTCAGTGTCCCCAGAGGTTCAGATGACTTGATTTGTAACACAAAAGAATGTGGCAGCCATCCACACATGTGTCAGTCCTCATGAATGGGGATGAGGTGGCATCTGAGAGAGAGAATGGGAAAGTATAGGCTTGTCTGCTTTAGTCTACTTCTCCCAGGCCCCATCTTGTTCTCATTACACTAGGGAAACTGAGGCAATATACATGATTATTTTTGAACAGACTTGCCCAGAGCATGTCAATTGTGAAAAACAAGAAAAACAGACTTGAGTAGTTTAGATCAAAGTTATGAGTGCATCTTGATTTCATCAGGATACTAGGGTGTGGTACTAGGTAATGAGGACCCTGCCTCCCTTACTTTCTACTGCTATGAAACTGGCATAAGCTTTGGCTAGATAGTCAGGGAGTAGCTTAAACCAATAAAAAATAAAATATCACATGGCCAGCTGTACACTTATGCATTCAGTGAAAGAATGAGCAAAGGCAGTAGATCTAATCTCTAGGACAGTAGTCATTAATTCAGTCAACAGATATATATTCAATACTTACTATATGCCTTGCAGTCATGGAGCTTATATGCTAATTGCAGACATGCTCATAATAAACAAATCAACATCACATAGTGAGAAGGGCTATAATGAAATATGGAGTAAGTAAGGGGATGGAGATTGAATGGTGGGGGTTTTCTGGAAAGGAGACGTTTGAGCGGAGATGCGGACGAAGGGAGGAAGCAAACCACTTAAGTGATTTGGGAAGAGTGTTAATGGCAGAGGGCACAGCAAATGCAAAACCCCTGCAAGCAGCAATGTACCTGGCAGGCTTGGCAAACTGTAAGGCAGCTCCGCTAATCTGACTGGAGTAGGGTGTGCGGTGGGGAAGGGTGGGTGGGAAATGAAGAGGGGGAAGTGGGCAATGGGAAGACGGGTAAGGTCTTGAGGGTTATGTAAATTAGGTTTTGGCTTTTGTTCTAAATGTGAGAGGAAGCCATTGGAAGGTTTTGAGCAGAGAAGTGACAAGATATGACTTATTTTTTAATAGAACTGTCTAGCTGCCGGGTGGGTAAAGAACAGTAGAGAGGCAAGAACTCAGCAGGGAGAACAGTTAGGTAGTTACTACAGAAGACAGGCTAAAAAGAAAGGATGGCCTGGACCAGGGTGGTAGCTGAAGGGTGGTGAGAAGTGACTGGATTCTGGGTATATTTTGAAGCTGGGGGTTTGAAGACAGGGAAGACAGGGTCTGAGAGAATGTGGAGTTGGGTTCACCACCAGGGATTTGGGTCTGCACAACTGGGTGAGTGGTGACACCATTTACTATATATAGTGGGGGGGGACACAAGAAGGGCAGAGTATCTTGGGGTGGAATCAAGGATTTGGTTTTGGATCAGTTAAGTTTGAGACACCCTTCAGAAAATTGGATGGAGACAGAGAGTAAGCAGATTGTTAGATAAGCCTGGAGTTAAGGAAAAAGCCTGAGGCTAGAGCTCGAAATGTGGCGGTAACAGCGGTTATGTGTAGAAAGAACAGGATTACTGTGTGTGGAGAGCGAAGACATCTGGGGCTGAGCCCAGGGCCCTCCAACATTTCAGGCTTGGTAAGAGGAGGGCCTGGCAATGAAGACTGAGAAAGTATAGCTGGGGAGGTAAAAGAAAAGTTAAGAGAGTGTGTGGGTCTTGGAAGACAAGGGAGAAGGTGTTTGAAAAGAAAGGAATAATAAACTGTGAGAACAGGAACTTTTATTCCCTCCCTATCTTCTCTAGCTAGATCCCAAACACTTCACAGAGTTAATCTCTGTTTGACCCTACCTTTCCATCGAAAAACCAAATCTTTTGTTTTGGGGATGAATGAAAACAGCCCTTTAGTTACATATAAGCCTGGCAGAAACTTAGTAATACAGCAGAAAACTTCCCTGATAAAAATTTCCAAGGCTGGCATCAAAGCATTCAGAAGATTAATTCTACCTTTCCAAGTTGAAAATTCTTATCTTTTCCCATCACCAAAATCCTTCAAAGTATGGCAGATGGCATTCATTTTAAAATTTGGAAATGCTAATTTTATTAAAATTCTGAGATAAGTAGAATCACATTAGGGTATACAAATCATCAGTTGAGAATCTTGAGCACATGGTTTTGTGTAGATCAGCTGTTTTCTGTAGGACCTGCTACTAGAAGGCCTGGAGGTCATTCCCCTGGGAGTTAGATCTGAGGGCAAAAACTACATTTGGGTGAAAGCTCAAACTCCTTCATGGCTAATAAAAGCTAGCTGGAGTTTTTCCTCATAAGACTATTATTGTTCATTATGCTTGGAATTTAGAAGGGTTGGGTATAAAGAAAAGACTGACTGACTGATGGCATATATATTCTAAACTTTTATATCTATACTTAAAATTCTGTAGGATCTCACATACTCACATGCTGTATGTAAAATTATGTGAAGATTTCAATTAATTTACAGGACCGGCCTGCAGAAGACTTAGAAATTTAATGGCCAATTGTTTAACGTTTATAAAAATTGCACATACTGAAATAGAGGGCTGCAGCTAGTACCTTGTAAAGGGACAATAGTTTTTAAGCAGTGAAACAGGCTTGGACTCACACTAATATGGCTGTCTGACTGCAGAGCTTAGCATCACCTCTCTGTCAGGATAGGAAAAGCACTCATGGTCAGGAAAGAAAACTGATGAGTGAGAGGTCTGCTCTGCTCTGCTCTGCCTCTGGCTTGGCCACTCTCTGGGGCCTTTGTGCACAGCACGTCCTTTCTGCAACTCATGCTTCTTAATCTCTGAAATGAGGGGGCTGACTAGATCAGGAATCCTAATTATTTTAGGTACACAGACAGGCCTCTAGGAGAATCGAATGAAAGGGACCTACTCCCGGACAAATATCACATTCACAACATTTTATAACTTCAGAAGTGTTCATGGAGCCCTGGAAGCCCTTTTATGCAGCCCCAAGATCCATTAAGTCTAATTTAAAGACCCCTCTGAGCAAGTGATATTTACAGAATACACACACACGCACACACAGAGAACTTAATAGGATTGAGTATTTAATTTCAAGAGTTATAAAGAAGTTTTCTTCACAGAAAGCTTCTAGCAACGATATGGTACAGTATGGAAAGCACATATTAGCGGCTGGAGTCAGGCCTCAGCCTTGTGGTTTACAACTATTGGTTTCAGAGAGAGGAAGGGAGAGGGAGACATAGATAGAAACATCAATGATGAGAGACAGCCCTTGATCAGCTGCCTCCTGCATACCCCCTCCTGGGGATCAAGCTGGAAACCCGGGCATGTGCCCTGATGGGGAATTGAACCATGATCTCCAGATTCATAGGTTGATGCTCAACTACTGAGCCACACAGGTTAAGCTAAAATCACATTTTTGAGAAACAGAACATTTTTCTCACTTTGAGTCTAGAATATTCCTAGTTTTCTGGGAGAATTAGTTTGAGTCTTTATATGTGATGCTTATGAGAGTCACTATTTTTAACCCATCAAAGTCAAGTCTCTGTTCTACATAGGACCACTCAGCATTCCTATTGATCCTATGTTGGAAGAATCTGCCTAGTTTGGAATTGACATAACTAGATAAACATTAAATTCAATTATGGCATCTTAAAATAAGATAGCTGAAAACATTTTCCAATGGGACTATTTTCTATTCTCTTAAAGATGTCTCTAAAATTTGGTAGTTAGGTAGATTATAGACATACAAGGCTTAGGTGGAAAGAGTACCTTTTAATATTCAGAGGACTACGTGACAGTGTTGTCAGTGTTTGCACAACACATGTGCTGCTCTGCTGGGTTTCCAGTACAGACTGGTGTCCAGTGGGAACTTGTGGTACATCTTCAAAGCCTATGCTCCTGTACAAAATTGCCTTTTGCCCTCACACATTCAAAAGCACTTTAGAAATACTTATTTCAGTTATGTATAACCTTATAGTAAAGAGGCACAGAGCCCTGGGAAGGCAGTAGTACCCAACTTTTTCTCACCCCAACACGGCTGAGGCTATAAGACCCATGAAAACACTTCAGAGAGGGGTCCTTATTACTTGTTATATAAAAATTTGAAAACCACATAATTATCGAGGCAGAGAAGCCCAGAATACAGTGCTCCTTGGGTACCACTCTTTTCCCATCTGGCTCTCATCTTGAATACACTTCACTTCTACCCAGGCAGGACCTATTGGACATGGTCATCACTATGAAGTACTACAAGTGTTTTTGTCAGGTACAGTCACCACAAATATGCAGTAATGTTTGAAGAATTTATATTTACCATTTAGGATATTATAAACACATACAATCATCAAATTGAAAATCAAAAGGCAGTTTTCAAGAAAGAATTTAGCTCTATAACATATACAGAGAGACTAGGGCAAGACTCAGTTAAAGAATGGCCTGGCTGGGCGTGGCTCAGCGGTTGAGCGTTGACCTAGGATCCAGGTGATCAGGGTTTAATTCCCAGTCAGTGCACATGCCCGGGTTGCGGGCTTGATCAATGACTTTCTCATCATTGATGTTTCTGTCTCTCTCCCTCTCCTTTCCTCTCTCTGAAATCAATAAAGATATATTAAAAAAAAAAAAAATGAACTCAGCAGAACTCTATGGATTTTACTGCCAATACCACCAAAACATTTTCTATCACACTTTGGTGATGGTACCACTCTTGATATAATATTTGAGTACAAAGAGATCTATTTCATTCTTGAAAAAAATTCACACTAAAAAAACTCACACTAGTTTTCACATAAAGAAGTAGGAACCATAGATGTTTTAAAGCCCAAAGTTCAGTTCTGATGGACAACTTAGTGCATTGTAAGTCAACTCTAAAGGAAACAAAAAAACTAAAAGTAGACAAAAGATGGAGCACTTTGAAAGCACAAGATCTAGAATAATCAGCACTATTCTCCTATAGAAACCAGGGGCTCTAAAACTAGTCCTGATGCCACAGCTCTTAATGACTTGATCACCTTGAACTGTAATTGCTCAAGAAGCACCTGGCCCTGCTTCCACTAGCTTGTGAGTTTCTTGAGCATCTCACTCATCTTTGAATCCTCAACAACTACAGACCACACAGAATGTGCCTGGCAAATGCTAGTTTAATGAGGGAAGCGGGTGTTTGGGGAGCTAGAGGGTAAAAAAAACAAAAACCATTACAGACATATTCAGAGTGCCCCATTTTCCTTACCAATTTATATCTCTAAGCTAGTAATCATGACTTACATAGCAATGACCTATGAGAAGTGCCAGGGAAGTTTATGTAAATCAAGTATTTGAAAGTAAAATACTTGCTATTTAAACTGGGGGAATCTGCTATTTAAAGAAAACCGATGGCCCCACCCGACATGGCAGTTGAGCCTAGGATCCAGGAGATGGTGGTCCCATTCCCGGTCAGCATACATGCCCTGGTTGCGGGCTCGATCTCCAGTAGGGGGCGTGCAAGAGGCAGCCAATCAATGACAACTCTCATTATTGTTTCTCTCTCTCTCTCCCTCTCCCTTCCTCTCTAAAATCAATAAAGATATATTTTTAAAAATTAAAAAAAAAAAATTCAGATTTTTCTTTAAAAAGAGAAAACCTGTGAAGCCACTTGTAATAGGGAACCAACAACCCTTTTGTAATGAATATGCATATTTATATTCTGAGTTTGCTTTAAGGCAAAGACACCTGGCTCAAATCTACACTTTCCCTCGCCATCTCTTGAGCAACCCTATTTCACACTGTCTGAAGCTCTCAATCCGTCTAAAAGGAGATAAAATAAACTGATATAATCCAGCTTCTGGGCAAGTTCTATCAGTATTGCCTGTGCTCTATTTTTAATTTCAGATGGCTAGAAATTTCCCCAGTAGTGGTGTCCTGGAGGGCAGCCAATGCTACATGGAAGCCAGCCTCTGGGCTATTCAGCTTCCCTTGGTTGATATGAGATGGCCAAATAATACAAGAGTTCTTGGGTGGTGAGCTGACTGCCAGAAAGACAGCATATCTCCAGAGCATGTCTTTAAAGTAAAACCTAAAGCAACAAAGTGTAGTCTTCTGTGAAAAGGCACAGGGATGAGTCCTAGTCAAAGATATTGGGCATGTAGTAGGCATTTGATAAGCACTTGTTAGTTGGTACCAAGATAAAATGACTTAAGTGACAGGTTTCCAAGTTCTGACCAGGGAGACAGTTTGGGGCAGAAGGGAAGACTCAGTTGTAGCAATGACTTATAAACAGGAACAAGAAGTGCTGTCATCTCTAGCCACCCAGAGCAATAAGGGCAGCGATAGCCAACAGTTTGATTTGACAGTCAAAGGTTTCAAGTTTCATGTAATGTTTCATGGCTACAGAGTAGGGTTGCCAGATTTAGCAAATGAAAACACAGGATGCCCAGTTAAATTTGAATTTCAGATAAACAACAATCATTTTTTAAGATGTTTAAGTTTCACCACATAGGACAGGCTTATAAAAAAAATGATTCACTCTTTATCTGAAATTCAAATTTAACGGCGTGTCCTATATTTAATCTGGCAACCTTAGTCCAGAGAGTAGAAACATACAGTGAATCACAGATCTCCTTATTCCTTTAAGATTTCTGAAACACTGTTCACAGAAACGCTTAAGGAGCTTAATATGGATAATGAAGAATCTACTTTCTTGTGTGAAAAAAAGATGTTGATCAGAGTTGCCTACTTATGGGTCACGGTGAAGGGACGGGTTTAGGAGAGGGTTTCTCAACCTCAGCACTATTGACATTTTGGACTGGACAATTCTTTGTTGTAGGGCTGTCCTGTGCATTGCAGGATGTTTAGCAGCATCCCTGGCCTCTTACCTGCTAGATGCCAGTAGCACATCCCACTCTACCCCGAGCTGTGACAACCAAAAATGTCTCCATTTAGTGCCAAATGTCCCCTGGGAGCAAAATCTCCTCCAGTTGAAACCACTGAATTAGAAGAAATGGTCAAATATACAGACAATGTCATATCCACTAACCAGCGATCATATAAAAGATCCTTCTCAAGGGAGAGATTTTTCGGCTTGCCCCAGATCCCTTCAAGCTTCTAACAAGGATGAGAAGGCCTAGTGGCTTCAGCTAAGACAATCAGAAACCCTTCATCTGCCAGAAGTGCTCAGGAAGAATCTTTGGTGAGCCAAGCCAATGAAGTTCTGCATGGCAGTGCACACATCACAGCAAGCAGGGCGTCGCACCCAGCCTTTGAAGACGTTCCTTTTAAGTTAACTTCCCTCCCAACTAAACTTTTTCCAAATCTCTTCCTGCCATTTGGAAGTTGAGTGATTCTCAGCTGAAAAGGCCTGTATATACGAGGTGCAGATGGCAGCAGTTACGGCCCTCACCAGATGCTGCAGTCTCTAATTTGATTGAAAGGATATAATTAGACAACAGAAACACTTTAATGAAAGAGCAAAACATGGAGGGAGGGAAGGATTGAAGGCCCTTAACTGATGCCAAAACACCCACCAGTAATAGAGGCTTTGAGTCTGGGGAAAGGGAAGGGGAAAGCCCCTTAAAAGGACAGTCCCCATCCTGTTTATTTCCCCATAGAAATAGGAATAGGGATTTTATTATTGTAGATTTCCACTGTATTTTATGTGGGAACAATCTGATTAAAACCAGAAGGGTCTTCGGAAGAACATCAAAGAAAAACAAATATGGCTTCTGTGGTCATTATTAAAAATATTTTTACCAGCCCAATAATTTTCTTTGAAGATGAATTTTTATAGATTGAACAGCAGCAAGTAATTTACATACTGTGATGGCATTGGTTAACAAGCCCTACTATTCTAGATGAGGACTACTCAGTCACCATATTTTTATCGAACTTTAGGACACTAAGGAACATGGACAGCCACTTAACATAAGTTTGGGAGGTATACAGAAACCATGGAGAGCTGAGTCCTACATATGCTGATGCTGCAACCTTTTTTGAATCATCTTTAAAAGTTGTCTATGCTGCTTTCAGACTTTTAGTGTGAGTAAACTGTTCTGGTTCTAACCAAGAATGTAACCAAACTGAAAGAAATCCAGCCCTTGAAATCTGAAGTTGCTAATGTGGTGTGACACTTGGTTTGGAAGCAGCTGCAGCCTCCTCAGCCCACTAGAAGCAAGACCCCACCCTTGTGGCAAATTGAACAATAAAAGTTTAATGCTTTGGCTACTTGCCAGGGATTAAATCAGTGGCAAAAGAAACTAGACACTGGGCCCAGCAGAAGCGCAACCCTGAGAGGGTCCTATTATCACTGGGAGGGAGAAGGGGCAGCCTTGCATGTGAGGTGGCCGAAAATCTTCTGTGTGCCAGGTGCTTCCTAGTACCCAGCTTCATTCCTCTAACTCTAACCCTCTTCAGACTGGTGCAAGTTCAGGCTAGGGAGATATTTGCCTAGAAAGAAGATTAAAGGGAAGGGGGGCTTCCTTGCAGGAGGAGAAGGAAAGTTTCTGTAGAGTGGCTGTTTTTGAGTAGTTGAACACCCTTACGACATTTCTACAATGGCCTCCTTCCTTTCCCTGTTCAGTTCAAATCCAGGATATCTCAGAGGTGAGGTCTGGGGAAGCACTGTCATATTGACAGGAAGATACTGAAAACAACAGAGAGAAAAAACACACAGAGTAACTTTGGGCTGCTTCTCCTAGATTAATACTTCCAGGTTCCAGCTGATTCTCAAGGTTTAACAGAATATGGAAGGAATGTCAATCATTGATCCCACCCACTCAGGGACTGCACAGTGAGCCAGCCAGGAATGGGGGACTTGAGATCTCACTTCAAAACTTGCACAGGTAGTTTTTTAAGGGACAAGTTCACTTCCTCCTCTGTTGTCCTTATTCAGGGAGGCCACAACTCAGACAAAAGCTACAGATCCAACTTCCGGCCTTTCTCAAGTGTTTTGCATTAACTGTTCCACAGTACAAACACAATCAACTTGGTATGTTTGAATGTTTCATTTTGGTTTTTAAAAAATGTTTTAATTAAAACAGAATAATCGGCCATGCTAAAGAACATTGTTGTTTTTTAAAGGCCACTTCAAAAATGACGATAGACCCGTGGAAATAAAATTCAACTGTTTAGGAAAGTGATAGAAGTTTGTTTTCTTCTTTTTTCCTTGGCTGTTTCTCTAAGTCTCGGGGCTGGTGCCACCTGCTGCCTGGGCTTTCCTCTGAGAAACAGATCTCTCAACGGTTTGTTCCAAGCAACATCTGCATAGCTGAACAAACCATGGGCCTGTTCCAAGGCAGGCACTATTTTCTTTAGGTAGTGTACACTGAACCATACTGAATTTCTTTTTAACGCATTTTTTTAAAGTTTTATTAAATATCCAAATGTATGTGAATGAACATCCCCCCACATGTATCCTTTTAAAAAATTGGTGGTAAAATATACATAACATAAAATTTACCATTTTAACCATTTCTCCCATATGTCTTTTAAAGTTAGCTAATAGTAAAAGGTAAAGGGTTCATTCATTCACCAAAATCAAGACTCCTTGTCACCTTTCCAGCCCAGTGAAAAAATCAATACATATGGACCTAGAACAGAACTTGGCAAAGTATAGCCTGTGGACCAAATCTGGCCCACTGCCTGTTTTTGTATGGCCTATGAACTAAGAATGGTTTTAAAATTTTTAAATGTTTTGAAAATAATCAAAAGAACAATTTGTGTAACATATAAAAATTACATAAAATTCAATGTCCATAAAGTTTTACTGGAGCAAAGCCATGCTGATTCATTTACATTTTGTCCATGGCTGTTTTGTCCTACAAAGTCAGAGTTGAGTAATTACAACAGGGAGAGTATGTGGCCCATGAAGTCCAAATTATTTAGTCTGGCCCTTAACAAAAAAATATTTGCCAACGCCTGACCTAGATTGGATTATAGGCTCAAAAATTCTAAACTACAGTTGGTTATAGCCTACCACCAAAAATCCCTAATCTGTATTATGAAGCTATCTGAAGCAATATATTTTATCTTTATTATATGTTGCTATTGATTCAACTATGCTAAATCATATGTAAGTGTATCAATAATATCTATATTAAGTACAACTTGCTGTTTATTAGTAATGAGCCTAAGTGGAACTTCTTTTTGTGTTAAGATTTATAAAAGGTCTCATTGCATATCTCAAACATTTAAACAGTTTTGTCTAGGGGCCAAACCAAATTTTCACAAAAAGACCAGGGTTCTTTGGTATCAGGTGAGTTTTGACAATTTTGTGTTTCTTTTTCCTTTTTTTGTTAATCTTCACCCGAGGATATTTTTGTCATTGATTTTTTAGAGTGGAAGGGAGGGGGAGAGACAGAGAGAGAGAGAAATCTATGTGAGAGAGACACATCGATTGGCTGCCTCCTGCACATGCTCCAACCCCGGGGCAGGGGGTCTGAAACCAAGATACGTACCCTTGACTGGAATCAAACCCTCAACAGCTTCTGTCCATGGGCCGATGCTCTAACCACTTAGCCACACTGGCTAGGGCACAGTTTTATGTTTCTTAAAATAGTCAAAGCATAAAAGTAACTGGTATGCATGTCAGTCCACTCAGGCCCTATGTTGCATACAGGTAATTCTATTAACATGAATGAAGTCCCCAAGAGGGACAGGGCTCTGTACAGTGTGAAGCTCTCACTGTTAACTGAACTCATAGGCAAGACATACTACTAGCTAATGGGATGAATTCTAGATGAGGACTTAGATGAGGACTTAGAGGAGAGTGAGCAGCAACTATAAAACACTGTTCACAGCAAATGTAACCTGAGTTGAGAAACTGCTACTGCACACCTGATAGTCAAATGTAGTGAAACACCCAAGCAGGTAGTTTGCCTTTGGCAGAAAACTCAAATAGCCGAAGTCTACCCAGGCTTCTCTGTTCTTCCTACCTCTTGGCTCTCCACTGCAGGGCAATAAATTCCAGATGGGAGCTCAACTACGAAAAGCCCATCAGCCCCATGACCCTGGCTGCTTTCCTCTTTGAAAAGGGAGTCTTGATTCCATCATTAACCTCTATCTTCCTCCTTATCAGCTGTGAAGGAAAGAGAGCGTCTCAAAGGAAGAATGGAGAAGAGAAGGGAGATCATTTGGGGTTGGCTACACACTGTAATTAGAAGTAGCATTGATGGGGAATGAGCTAACTGTTTTTATAAAGTCAGCATTCAAAAATGCAAACCACCAGTAATTTAAATATTACAAAATTGTACAGAATATAAGACTTGAAATAATTTTTTCCATCCACAAAATTCTAGAGAAAATTACAGTATCAAAAGTATAAAATGGTAAGTTTGGCATATCCTCAGAATAAAACGTGTTTATTGGAAAGGATTTTAAAAACTTGTGGGCAGGCTCTAGATAGGATGTGATGCTTAAGGCCACATGGTATCTCCCTAAAACTTTTTTCTGGAACTAAAGAGGAAAAGTCACAGAAGCTCTGATATACCAGGATAGAAGAAAAAAGAGCTGATGAGGTTCAATGAACTGGGATTTAGGGCCACTTATCATAAATCATTTCACAATGATTTTTTATTTGTCCCTATCTCAGACTCCCAAATAAAAGCACACCGAAGTTTGAGGTTCAAACCTCTTCAAAGCTACTGCATTTGACCCTTCCTAGGAAAGCAAAGGTGCCTGAGGAAAGGATGCCACCTTCTAACAAGTGTAAGCACAGAGTTGGCTCATTTAACACTTTTTAGAGCTATTACTCTGCCCTTTCCAGAAGGGGAACCAGTTTATTTCCACCAGTACCTCTCTCTCTTCAGAGGACATTAAATCCTGACCACACAGATGGCAAAGTGGTGCTAAGGGGTTACTAGGTTACAGTTATGTTGACATATCCTGGCTCTTGGAAAGGCCCTCCTTCATTCCTCACATATGGCAAACAGTAGAAGTGATCAAACTTGTGTAGAAGTTTTTGTAGAAGTCCCCTAGAAGGCCACCACCAATCACTCAGAAACCACTTCCTAAGCCTAAGGTTTACAGTACTTGGAGACACCCCCTCTTTCCCATCTAGATCCAAGCTTTGCTTTTACAGGGATTAATCGGACTGCAAGCTCAGAGCATTCTCAGGGCAAATGAGGTGTCTAGCACTTGGTGAACTGTGAAGCACTATAAAAAGTATTAAAATATGTTTATTGACTGCCTTCTATATGTGGGTGTGTACCTGCAATATATCATTTAATCTTCACAACACCACATAAGGGAGTTATCATTATCCCACCTTTACAGATGACGTGAGCAAGCCTCAGAGAGCTGGAGGCATGGCCCAAAGTCACACTGTAAGTGACAACACCAAGTCCTATCTTTTGCACTAATCCAAGCTGGTAAATAAACAGAACAACACTGAGTTTTCTTTCAGCAGCAAAATCCTGTCTTTCCAACATCACAGTCTGCAACTTTGGGTGGACTTCCTACTTGGGCAAACCGGCAATGAACTCTTACCTTCTTTTTTGCTAATGCCCAAGTCTCAACACCCAAACAACCTGCAGAGAAATGCAACTGGGCCAGACAACGCCCTCTTGCCTGCTCTTCAATTTGGAAAGAGTTCTGCTGCAAGGAAGGATATGTACGGAAGCTAAGCAAAGTCCCAGCTTCCATCCTGGTCCAGGGCCCCACTTCGGGAAGACCTGCCCTTGGCCTTGACCTGGGAGCGGGTTACCCTGTTCAAAGCGCGGGGCTACCCGGGAAACGGAACTCCGCACGGCACCCTCGGGATAAGCACCCTAAGCTCTGGAGCGGAGTTCCCATCACCCCTTCCTTTCTTCTCTTTCCGAGCATCTGAGTCACCGGGAAGTTCAAAGCGGCCCCGGGGGTAGGGAGGGGGCGTTCCGGCTGGTACGGCAGGTCGTCCGGGGACCCGGATCTGCGTCCTGCAGAGCCGGCAAGTCAACTCGATTCCTCGCGAGGCAGAAATTACAGTGTTGGGCCAGAGGAGCCGAGCGCCCGCTCCTCTCCCCTCCGCCCCCGCCCCTGAGCGGGGAGGCGCTGGGTCCACGAGTGTAGGGGGCGCGGGGGTGTCTCTGAGGGGCTTGCGGAGGAGATCCTGGCCCGGGAGGGGGTGTCGCTGAGGGACCTGGGGAGGGGGTGCAGTGTCTTGAGGCGGGGTGAGGGAGAGTCCCGGCCCGAGGTGCGTTGGTGAGAGACTGAAGGACGCGCTCCCAGAAGCTGAGGGGGCGTCTCGGCCCGGGGGGCAGGCGCTGAGGGGCTCGAGCAGGGGACCCCGGGTCCTGAGACAGAGGAGACGTCCCAGCCTGGGGGGCGTCGCTGAGAGGTTTGGCGAAGGGGTCTGGGGAGGTACTGAGGCACAGAGGGAGCCCCCGCCTGGGGACGTCGCTGAGGGACTCCCAGGTCCCCAGGCAGGTGGGCACCAACTGGGCCCGGGGGCGTCGCTGAGGGGCCTGGGGGAATCCCGGGTCCTGAGGCGGGGTACCGGCCCGGCCCGAGGGGGCGTCGCTGAGGGGCTTGGAGAAGGAGTCCCGGAAGGTAGTGGGGACTGCGCCCCCCAGGCGGGCCACTCGGGCTGGCTCTGCACAGGGCCGGCGTCGGGGTCCCTCACTCACCGGGTCCGGGGCCGAGGCCGGGGCTGGGCGCGGGCCGGGCCGCCAGCGTGAGCGCGGCGGCGGAGAGCAGGGCGAGACGGGCGGCGGGCGGCGCCATGGGCCGTCAGTGCGGGGCCCCGGGGCGCGGCCCGGGGGAGAGGGGGCAGCGCCGGGAGCCGGGGGCGGCCATGGGAGCAGGACGCGGGGCTCGAACGTGGCCCCGCCCCGGCCGCCCGGCTGCCCCGCCCCGGCCCGCCCTCCCCAACGCCGCCGCAGCCCGGGCCGCCGCCGGGCCCGCCCGGCTAGTCCGTGAGGCGCGAGAGGCGGAGCCGACTGCGCACGCCCGCTCCACCCCCCCCCGCGCCGCGCCTGCCACTCACGCGCCAGGCCCCGCCCACATTCTCCCCCTCACCTGGGCCTGCCCGGGAGGAGCATTTTATTGGTCCGATCCAGGGGCGGGGCCAACAGGTGAGGGGCGGGGTTCGGGACCCCGCCTCCGAGTCTCTTCGCGAAGGTTTGGCTGGGCTGGAGCTGGATGGGCGCCCAGTGACCCCTGTTCCACCCTCACTCGGGTTGTGACCCAAACGCGGGCTCAACCGCAGGGGTAGTAATCAGAACAGCAGTTTGCAAACCGCTTTTCCCTGCTTGGCTCATCGTAGTGGTTAAAGAAGGGTGCTCTGGGGTCAGCCTGTCCCGGTTCATATCCCACTCGGTCACCTGTAGGACCTTGGGCAAGATTAAAGGGAAAATAGCTCCCTTACTTCAATGTCCTCATCTGGTAAATGGAGGAGTTGATAGTAACTGCTCCCAAAGCGGAGGTACTAAATGAGGCGATGCGTGGAAACTTCCACACGCGCACAGTGGGCGCTTGGAAAACGCTGAGCTCCTTTCATCATCCCGATTCTTGCGGCCACAGAGGCAGCATACTGCTGAGCCCGGTTCCGAATCCTATCGCGCATCATTTATCAAATGGAGCAAGTTTCCGACTCTGTCTGAGCCTCAGTCATCTGAAAAATGGGCATCATCGAAGGCCTTCACAATATGAGCTGACATAGAAGCAAGTAAAGCGCCCGACACATGGAAAGTCCAGACCCGTGGATGGGGCAATGACTCTCCTACAGACTGAGGCTCAGAGAGCGCAGGTTCCTTCCGCTCTCGCCTCCCCTCCCGCCCGTGGCAGGTCCTTTACCCTCGCCACTCCCCCAGGTCTTCCCCAGCTGCACTCGAAGTCTGCGGTGGGCCTCCCGCCTCCCCCGCACTCCCCCAGGCGGAGATTTTCCTTCAGCTCCCGCCTAAAGTGCCGCGGTGACGCCCCGCGAGGCAGGTCCGGGCGGCGCGCCGGGCGCTTTCAAGTCCCGGGTCGCGGACGGGCAAGTGCGGGCCTGCGCCCCGCGCGGTGGCGGGAACATCTGCGCCCGTGCGCCGGCTCGCCGCGCCCAGAGCGGGGCTGGCCCGGCCCGGCCCGCCGCAGGCGCACCGGCTCCTTCGCCCCCTCGCCACCCCGGAGCCGCCCCCTCGCCCTCTCTCGGGGTCCGCCTCCCCCACCCCACAAGCTGTTCCCAGGGCTGGGCCTCAGCTACCTCCCACGAGGCCTCTCAATCTCTGTCTCTTTCCACCCGCAGGACCCAGAGCGGCTGCGGCAAGAAGCATCTTGTTCTGTCATTGTTTTCACTGCGTCTCTCCGGAGTTCCAGAAACCTCGGGGCTCCTTATTGGAGCAGAGGGACACCCCCCACCAAGCGACACCTGGTCCCTGAGGACACACCCTCCGCATCCCACCTGGCTCTCACCCTCTCTTCTCCATCAGTTTGGGCCCCTCCTCCTTGGGCAGGACCTGGGAACTCTACCTTTAACTTGGGGCTCGGGGGCGCAGGCAGGACACGTGGAGGGTGAACGAAATGAGAAGATGCGGGTGACGCCATCAGCACAAAGCGAGCACCCAGTGAAGGTGAACCTGCCTCCACTCGGCATCCGTGAAGGGAACGGCGGGAAAGTAGACTTTGGGTGGTGAGCATCAATAGAGTATATAGATATGGAAGTATAACGTTGTACAGCTGAAATTCGTGTTATTAACCACTGTTACTGCAATACATTTAATAATTTAAAAAAAAACAAAAACAACCTCAGTGAGGAACATGCCAACAGCAGAAACAGCACAAGTTTACATTCTAACAGAGGGGAGGGGGCCAGCCAACCAACATGAAAATCCCGTGACTTTCAGAGGGCTTAAAGTACTGCAAAGGCAAGAATATGATGTTGACAGAGAATGACCTGTGGGCTGTTTTAATTAGAGAGCTGGGGAAGGGTTTCAGCAAAGCAGGACACACGCCGCTCTACAATTTACAAAGTTCTTTCTCATCCCAGTATGTGAGGGGGACGTAGGAAGGGGCGGACAGGAGGTTCAAAATAAGGTTTATTTGGCCAAGTCTGGGGATTCATGCCTCATGATAGTAGCTTTGACCTGTCTTGCCCCACTGCAGGAAGGCACCCCGGCTGGATGGGTACCAGCCCCCTTCCTAGGTTTGGCTCTCTTGGCTTTGTGTACAAACAGAAAGGGCTATGTGATTTGCAGGGCCCAGTGAGACATGCAAATGTGTAGGGGGGTGTCCCTTGTTCAAAATGATTAAGAATTTTAAGATGGCAACCACAGGGTATTAAACCAAGTGTGGGGCCCTTTTAAGTTCGGGAACCTGTGTCACTACAGAGGTTGCATGCCCATGAAGCTGGCTTGTACAACAGAGCTCAGAAATAGTGTGCAGGCCCCTGCCCCCACTGGCTGCTATGAGAAGCATCCCTCATGCCTTCTCCAGGCCTCCCTCCCCTCTTTTCCAGCTTAAAGCCCAGCACAGGTGATGGAAACAGTGCACAGAGGCTAAAAATACAGCCGAGCCAGTCTAGGTCAGGGCACTTAATGGCTCAAGGTCTTTTGCTTAGTTATGTGGTCCTGGCCCCTGGCAAGGAGCAGTCTAAGATATTCATTTCAATGCTTCACATACCTCTGTCGGTTAGCAGCTTTATTTCATGGAAAGAGTGAGGACACTGGCTATAGCCCCTGGGCCTCCAGGAAGATGTTGGTATTTGTCTGTTTGCCGCTTGTGTTCTGCAGTTGGACACTTGGATTCCTCTGTGCGCAGCAGGATTTGCCAAGAAGCTGGGAGAGCCCTGGCCGGGTGGCTCAGTGATTGGAGAGTCATCCCGTACATCAAAAGGTGTACGGTCTGGGTGAGTACAGGAGGTAACCAAACCATGTTTCTCTCTCACATCCATGTTTCTCTCCCTCTCTAAAAAAAATCAATAAACACATCCTCCGGTGAGGATTTAAAAAAAAAATGCTGAGAAATCTCAGCTGGTAGAGTTGGGTGATCCTAGTATCTTTGAAACTCCAGTTGGGGTGACTCCTGCTCACAGGGCTGTCATGTTGTATATCGAGCACTGGGTGATGAGCCTGATTATAATAATAACAACCAAAGCAAACATTTACTGAGGACTTGACTAAACTCTAGGCAGGGTGCAGTGTTTGCCATTGCATTTCACATAATCCCCCCAATAGCCCCCATGAAGGAGGCATCTTTACCACTCCCCTCATACAGAAAAGTTAAATGGTTCATCCACAGGTCATATAGTAGTGGAGCTGGGCTTTGAACCCAGGCAATAGAACTCTAGGAGTACACTCCTAGTCCCCGTGGTGATTTGCCTTCTTGTCCTTAAAGGGTTCTGGTGACAAATGTTTAATGAGTGGTCCATGGCCAAGATTAGGCTGAGGTGAGTGAGACATTCAACTCAGGCACAAAATTTCAGAAGGCCCCAAAAACTCAGTAATCAAGATAAAGAAATAAATATCATTTAATGGGTTTTTAAAAATATATTGAATATAGTTAGTAAACAGTGTCTTAATTAAATATCTTTTAAAAAATCTAAACGAGTGACAAAAAATTCAAGATGAACAAAATATCAAAATTTTAAATAAAAACAGGATCTAGATTTCTGATTTTCCTTTACCCTCAGGCTCAGCTCAGCATAGTGCTGTTACTGATCCTGTCTCTCAGGTTTCTGGGCCAGGCAACTAATGATGGAAAGTTCAAGAGAAGCAGTAGTTGGCTTGTTCTAATGGGGGTGGAGGGCGAGAGAACTGGGTTTGAACATAATGAGTTAGAGGTGTCTGTGGGACATCCAGGTGGCCGTGTCTGAGAACTCAGTCAGGTGATGAGGGATAGCAGGGTGGGTGGGGCACCCTTATTTCATATGCTTGGCCCACGAGAGGTGTGTGCTCAGCACATGTGGTCTAAATCACTGGTCCTCAGAGTTTGCATCATGGTTCAGGAATCTTTGCAAATTTTCTCATCCAAAGTTTTCCTCTTCTTTCCCAAACCTTCTACATCACAAACCTCAGCTATGTTCCCATATGGGTGTGGAAGTTTACTGCTTGGGTGTTAAAATAAAAACATCTTCTGAGAAGATTAAAAACAACTAAATTCCACTAGAATTTGGGATTGGGGCATGAAGGAAAAAGACAAGAATTAATATAAATTGGCTCGGTTTCCTCTTTATTAACTGATCCTCCAGAAAAAGAAGAGGAGCTAAGAGAAACTAAAGAGGAGAAAGGTTGTAGGAAAGGAAAAAAGAAAGAAGAAACATTATAGGAGCTAAAAATACAGTGAGGAGAGCTTGGCTAAGCATCAAAGAAGGGCAGATGTGTTTCCAAATAGAAGCGGTGGTTTAGAGATGTCAGGAAGCACAGCTCCAAATGATGGGTGGAAAATAAAAGTTATTTAGACTGAGCTCAGCAGAATAAAAAAGGTTCAATGGTGAATCGAACTGAGGAACAGGCCTCTGAGCAATATGGGAGCCCTACTGCCTCAATCCCAAGTTCGTGAATCAAGTGTTGGCACCAACAATGGAAACTTGCCATGGTGTCAGAACCCTGAACCAAAGAGAGTCTTTCCATCTTCACTTTGTAATACTGAACCACCTTTGACGGAACAACTTCTATTAAAGACTAGTCACTTTCCTTAGCATACACTTGGGTACCTGCTTCCCTTTCCGTCTAATGAAGCACGAACCACGCTCATAACCAGGGGGAAATGTTCCTCCTGTAAATATACCGCTTCTGTGAAGTCGATGAATCTGACAAACGCTTAGTGAAGATGGTTCACAGGAAAAGAAATGTCGGGATACTCAAGACAGATCAGAGTCACTCCCCACTTCAAGGGGCTCGTTGCTTGGCCAGAGGATGGGCAAGAAGGACCTGAGACAAAGTCCATATCAAATGTTGGGTTGCATCACTTAGACCATGGGTAGCAGGGGCTCAAGAAAGAGTCAGACGGGTAAATGGGCCACAATATTAATAATGTTAATAAGAACATTATTTATTGAGTGCTTATTATGTGCCAAGAGCCATGCCAAGTGCTTAGCGTGCATTGCCCCATTTCATCCCAGTGATCCTGGAGTAGGCACTATGACTATCCTCATTTCACCGATGAGGGAAATAAGGTTCAGGGATGCGAATCCACTTGCCCATAGAAAGATGGATCTGGGATGCCGACTCAGGCAGACCAACTCCTCGGCCCAGAGGAAGTCTTGTGACCAGGATAGGACTAGAACTGGGCCCGGGTGTGGGATGTGGATGGGCTGACCAGACAGAGGCAAAGCGTCACAGTAATAGCTGGGGAAGAGCACAGCAAGAGCAACGGTGGCGCGGTGTACACCTTGGTTGTGCCCAGCCTTTGTTGGTTACTAGCTTTGGGGCATGGTTCTTGAGCAACTTGTGCCTCAGTTTCTTCATCTGTACAGTAGGGATGGTAACGGTATCCAAACTCGTAAGACTGTTGGTATCATTTCATGAGATGATGCCTGTAAAGTGTCTGAAACGGTGCTTGGCCTATAGTAAGCATTCAATAAATACAGAATCTACTGACATGGGAGAACTGCACAGGCCGAATTACACCGTGTTATTTCTAAGGAACATCAGGGTCTCTTGTTGGGGTAGAGTCAATTGAAGGGAGAGAAGGCAGAATTTGGTGGAATTTCAAGAGCGTGTGTATCAGCAGCCGTCCACGTGAACAGGAGATTGAGCGTACTCCTCGGAGCCAGAGCAATGTCATTGAGTGAAAGGCTAGGGAAGTGAATACAACAGGTGAATGAATGGGAAGGCCAATCTCAAGGTGGGGAAGGAGAGAAGAGAAACAGAAGAGCTAGTCCCAGGATGCCTTTCTTGTCCGACTTTTCCCTTCTGTCCCTGCCCTGCAGAATAAAGGGAGACAGTAGCCCAAGAGCCTGGTGCCACCTCGCTGGGATTCTCCGGCTTTGAAGGGATGCTTGCCTGCGCAGTCTCCAGACGTTCGCAAACCCTTCCCAAAGACAAGCCCTTTCCAACGCCCTGCTCTAAAACTGACCCACCTCTCTGGAGGTGAGGCCAGGGCTCGCCTCTGAATGGGCCCCATTGTCCTCGCAAGCGCCTGTGGGTCCAGATGCCGTCGGCCTGGAGGTGGTTCTACCACGGCTTGCGGTGCGGTCTGCCTTCAGACTTTGATTCACTCCAGGGACAACACTCGAAAAAATCAAACAGGCAACACATGCGATTCCAGGAACGCCTGCCAGGCTCACACTCTGTTTTTCCATCATTTCGTTCTCCTCCCCCTCAGGAGGGAGCCTCCTTTGGCATTTTGTGTATGAAAAATCGAAACCACCAACAGGACAAGCACCTGATAAGGAGCTAGGCATTGCCCAAGAGTTCCCAGGAAGAGGCGCCTTTGTTCTCGTTTCAAGCCCTTGACACTGCTAACAGCTCTAATTACTGCATTTGCCATGGGATGTAAAATAAAACCACATTCCAGAAACCATGTAGTCTCCCGGGGAGAGACACGAAGGGAGAGGTGCCCAGGGCTGCAGGAACGTGTTCTTTCATTTCTGGTCCCTAACCTTGGCAGCTATTCTGAGAATCCAACAGTACCTTCTTTATGTGCACGAAGGGCACTTTTGCACATGTAAGAATGCATCTCACTACCTGTATCCACAAATCTGGTCTGCATATTTGACTGCGTGGCGTGCAAGGCATACTTCTTCAGAACGTTCGGACCTTCCGAATTCACTCAAGCCACTTTTGGGGGAAATGAGGACTTAAGAAGCCCCTGAGGCTGTAAACCCAACAAAATAGAACTTCTTCCAACTTAATTTAACTATAAAATTAGATGATGTAACACCCACCTACACCCACATCACAAAACAAAGTGACATCACAAATACTAGAGATAGTGGTTCAAAACTGCCTGTATGTGAGCCAAAATCTAAACAAACTGCAATTTGCCCGTACGTGACTGAGGCAGAGAAAGATAGGTGACTAGAGCTATCCAAAAAAATAAAATAAGAGAGAGAGAGGGAAAAAGGAAAAGAAAATACATATTTTTTCCCCCTACTAAGCTAGCTAAAATAAAATTTAAGGCAACAGAAATATGGTAAGGTGATTTTATTTTTTATAGATGACATTTCTTAGAAAGCTAGGTTTCTCTCAATGTGTGATTCTGATCTATCCAGATTGTTCTCTTGCTCTTGGCTGGTCCCAGGAAATGGAGGCCAGCTTCCTTTACCTCTGCTTGTGCCTTTATGGACTCCAGCGTGTAGGTCCCTATTTAGTAGCTTTTCTTGGCTCACGGCAGTCTGGTTAGAAAGTGTGCTCGGGGTTTGGCAGGACTTTACCTGCTGTCATTTCTGTGAGGCAACATGGTTGAGGAGTGACTACAGCTCCTATAGGAATCTCGAGTGGTCCTCTCTGCCACCCTTTTCCTGCCCCTTTCCAGCAGGTAGCAATTGTTTTGATTCGTTGTAAAGCTCCCTGACCCTCCACTTCCAGCCCTAGCATGCTGTGCTCTTTGAGAGGCTGAGTATCACCGTGACCATGGTACAAAAGGCTTTGGTGAGCAGGAGAGAGTATGTGTAGAATGATTTTTAAGATGGGTGTGGAAGAAATGGTCTCTAAAAAGATGATAATACTTTACCTCCAAAATAGACCTTCTGGTCTCTGCTTGAAAATTGGTGTTTTTTGTTCCCCTTTCCCCTTCTTATGATTCTAGCATCCAATCTATGTGAGACGAGACCCCAGCATCCCCACCTATGGACTCCGACAGTCTATCTTACTGAACTCCAGGCTTCAGGACTGCTATGTGGATTCGCCAACTCTCACCAACATCTGGACAGCAAGGACATGTGCAAAGCAGAACAGCAATGCCCCAGCACCAGGTACCACCTCTTCTTGGGAAGTTGTAAAGAACCCGTTCATTGCCAGTTCGCTCTCCCTGGTCAAGCTGGTGCTCAGGCGACAACTGAAGGATAAATGCTGCCCGGTACCATGCAAGTTTGGAGAAGCAAAACCCTCAAAGGGATTAAAGCCCAAGGATGATTCAGCAATGAAAGCCACCCGGCGGGGCAGGATAAGAAACTCCATCAGGTCCAAGAGCAAGCAGCCCGTGGGGCAGCAGCTGGGCTCACCTAGGCGCAGGAGGCCTGCAGGAGGCATCAGCGAGGTAGATGATGGCTGGTGGTGGAGAAAACGTGAGGGGGTGGGGAGAGGGAAATGTCACCTAGAGAACACTTAACGCTTAAGAGGTTTATATGAAGCGAAGGAGATCCTAAAGTTGAAGACAGGATTGAGGGAGGTGGGGTGGGGAGTGGGGAGCAGTAGGATACGTGGAGAGAGCACCAGATCTGGGGCATGTTATTTATGTTCTGCCTACACCCTGACTGCTAGGATTGACTATCTGTAGGAGGGTGAAGTGGCTCTCATAAACACAGATGAAAGGAGCTTGGCATGAAGGGAAAGTGAGGGTGGGAAAGGCCAGGCTACGGTTAGAGCACACAGGCATGCACACTGGAACAGCAGAGGTGACCACGGCCTGGCTCTGAACTTCCATGGAGAACCTGGCTTCTAGAGGCCTGATCGGAGTCTAGCTCCAGCACTCATGGTGGCCTGCAGAGCTCAGAATGCGCCCTGGAGCTAGCATGTTGGGTTCAAAATCCCAGCTTTGACTATAATTAAGGCCAAAGGTGGGCTTAGCCTCTTTCTGCCTTGGTTTTTGTCATCTATAAAATGGGGGATAATAGCCCTTTCCTCATGGGGTTTTGTGAGGATTAAATGAGTAAATACATGCAAAGGGCTTTTGAGCAGAGCCTGGCACAGACTAAATGCTTAGGATCCTGTGTGGCATTCAACAGACGACAACTGTGGTTATTAACTTTCTAGCTGTGTGGCCTTGGGCAAACCAATTCCAGTTTCCTTGCCTTTAAAGCTGTCTCCTGCTGACCTTACAGGGTTATGGGGAACGCACGCAGTGGTATACATGAAGGAATTCAGTAAACTAGAACACACTAGACAAATGTTGGTTGTGGCTGTAACCAAGACTCTGGGACACAAATCCCAGATAATTATTCTGAGCTCCCTTCTCAAGTTTTAGCTTTGACTTCTCTGCTTTCTTCCTGGCTAGAGTAAAGAAAGTTCAAAGGAGAAAAAAGTAACAGTCAGCCAAGATCTTGAGAACAGATATGCTGAACATGTGGCTGCCACCCAAGCGCTACGCAGGGACATTGGGACAGCAGCCTGGAAGGGCCAGGCGTTGCTTCCTGAAGCCAGAAAGAGACAGCAGTTGTCAGACATGCTAACCATCCACGGCCTCCCCACAGAGGGTTACCGGGCTCTGTACCACGCTGTGGTCGAGCCAATGCTGTGGAATCCTTCAGGGACCCCCAAGAGGTACAGCTTGGAGCTGGGCAAGGCCATCAAACAAAAGCTCTGGGAGGCTCTGTGCAGCCAGGCTGCCACCCCCTAAGGTGCTCAGAAGGACCCGCTGCTGGGCAGGACGTGGCTGGAGGTCGACAAGGAGCCTGTGCCCAAGAAATGGCCCAAGTTAAAGAGAGAGAAATAGAAACAGGAACTCACCGGATGAGGCTATTCTCTGCTAGATGTCTAAAAAATAAACACCACATTGCACCTTTCATGCTATTTTGAGTGCTCTACCAATCAGTAACCACCCTCCCTGGGAAACATGACAAATGGGTACGAGATTCATTTCAGATGGAGGACCCCCTCCACTCTCATGAGCAGACCATTTTGAGGGCTAGATGCTTGGGGCTTTTTTCCTACAAGCCCCTTTCCCTTGGGGTTTGAGGGTCTCTCAGCCTCCCAGGTAGGAAAAATCCTGGCAGATGAAGCCAATGGTTTACATCAGCCTATGTTCCCAGTGTTTAAAAAGTGGACTGCTAGGACTATCACTTCCCTCCCTCCATCCCTCCACACAGGGGTGAGTAGAAAAACTACCGTCACCTGAAGGACATAATCCCACACACACTCTATCGGATGCTCTCCCGTGACGCCACCTAAATCCCCAATAACCTGAACTCTACGTTAACAGGAGAGGAAATTATATGGGTGCTCCCATGAGTGGGCTGAAGTTAAGGCACCGCTTCACGCAAACCTCTCCTTTGTGGAATGTGTAGACCTTTACCAAACAGAGCAATGACAACATATAACACGTACTTGATAAAATTGTATTTTTTTTACAGTCATTTGTACAATTTGTTACAAAACCATAGAAGACTACAACTTGTTTTAAATCATTTTTGGTCGGCAAATATGTAAAATCTGTGTGCAATTATCATGTATTTACAGGGCCTCATGTTAGTCATTTTCAATGATTATTCCAACAATGTCACACTCTCAACATAAGACATGGCTTAAGATAAATATATTAGTAAATAAATATTCTGAGAACATATTTCCATAAATGAAATGTGCTGCTATACATATACAGAATATACATAAGTTGTTTTCTAGCCTTTAAAACATTTTTTAAAAATGGTAGTGTTGGAGAAGGAGCCCTTAAACCATTTTATTACAAAATCTTTACAGCAAAGTCTTTACAAAATATCTTTTAAGTGCTATGGGAGAAATTTTTTAAAAACATTTTAAAATAGTGCCTTGTTAGACCAACACAATAGAGTTTATATAAAGAATAGAAAAAGGCAGTTCTGTTTAAAAAATAATACTCTTGATTAGTAATTATTTTTTAGACCTCATTTTAAAAGCATTAGTCCTGCAGGAACTTTGAGTAGAAACTAGCAGCACAAAAGGGAGGGTCTGAGCAGTGGGACAGCAGATGGGGCTTTAAAAAATGGCTTGGGTTCAGAGGAGAGGGGGCAGAGACTGAGTTAAAGCCAGCATACTGGGGCAGTGTCTACAAAGAGGTACCTTGTTGATCAGAACTCCCAACCCCCCACTTGGACTGGTTCTAGCCCTCTTCAGTTTACATGGCTGTCACGTGAGGGCTGGGCCACGGAACCACACCCAAAGGTCACACCCCGGCTGGGGTGGGGGGTGAGGACAGATGTTCTCAATGGAAAATGTGATGCTCCCAGTTTCCACAGCTACATAAGCCCCACACGCCACTAAGAGGTCACCAGAAAAGGTACTTATCAAGATTGGAGTCTTACAACTTCACAGAAGGTATTTTGATTTCAACGGTGAGGCAGTAATATAGTTGGTTATACTCTATTCTGGTGACCTTCCTGTCTGATAAGCCAACACAAATTTAAGACAGTGGCTGATATTCAAAGTTTCAAAATTTCATTTTTCTGTTCCTACCACCCTGTAAACTACCAACATTAAATGTGCTTCTTTTGCCATCTGTAGCTTTTGTTCTTTGAAATGAAAATTGGACGCATTTATTTTAATAAGCCCAGTTGAAGCCACATTCTTTACTCATCTATTCATTGCTTAAGGCTCTTGAGGAGGGGTTTTTCCCAGCTGGGGCTAAAGAAAGCCACTTTGGGGGTATGGTTTCAGACAAGGAAGACAATATGCATTCAAAGGCATTAAAAACAAACAAAACCACAAACAACAACAAAAAAATCTAAACAATGAGAAGCTGCTTTTTGCAGTTCATGTTAAAAGCCATACCCTCAACCCCCCTTCCCCAAAACCACGTAATGCAAGCTGTTGTCCTCAGCAGCTGCTAGTCCTGGCCCGAGAAATAAAGGCGGCCCAGATCACATGTCAACAGCTTAGGCGCTTCTCACACCCTCGCCAACAGGTGTGCTGGGCACAGGCCTGGGGGGGAACCACCCCCAAGGGACTGCACCTTAAAGGCTGGAGGACAAATCTCACCAAATGGCAAACGGGTAAGTTTCTAAATGGCAAATGGCTCAATCATCTGACACTGGAATTTCCTTCTGTCAAATCCTGGCTAGAAGTAAGTAAATTTCCTCATCACAGGCCGCGGTTTTTAAGAAAAAGGGATTCTGATACAGTGAGATTCTCATTCAGAATGTTCTGGTCTGGACCCTGGGCTGACTACCCCCAGCCTTACTGGAGAGGAGTAATCACAGTCTCCTGGCAACCCAGGGTGGCCTCTATTTCCCCACCTATAGGGGGCCAGCTCCCAGGGTTCCTATTTCACAAAGGAGCTTTTCAGGTGGCACCAACTATCTGCTGAATAAATGAATAAACATAAGTGACCAGAAGAGTTAGTGAACACAGGGCTAATGTGATTAGTTTCTTCTAGAAAAAAATTTTTTTAAAAAAAACAAGAAATACACTGGACAAAAAGGATGACAATCCCTGATCTGAAATAGCTTTAAATAGATTCTCCCCTTTATAATGGAAACATCGTTTAAAAAATGGGTTGGGTTTTTTAAACTCTCCCTCCCTCTTAAAAAAATAACTAAAGGCTGGAAAAATATACAAAAAACCTACCCTTTGGGTCTAAACTATCTGATAGTCTCTTTCTCTGTCTCATGGAGAATCAATACATAATAGTGCATTAGGTAGAAAGGATAGTAGACATTTGCAGGCGAGATGAGCAACTTCAGCCATGAGCAGAGAGCTGAATAACCCTGAAGCAGTGCTTCCATAGGGAAATGGATGGGAAATGCATCATTCAAATGAAGCTTGGTGCAGACCCGACGGGGTCCTGGCCATGCGCCCCCAGGAAGGCAGCCCAAGGATGCAGCAGGTCCGGGGCGCCCTGGGTCCCCAGCCCCTTCAGACACCAAAGCCGCAAACTACATTCCTCCTGGGTGTTTGTCCCCACATACCCCGTCAAACCATTTTTGTAGCCAGTGGCAGGAAGCCCAAGATCATGACTGTGAACTCTGTCCTTTACTTCAGGATGATTCCAGAGGACAGACTGAGGACACTGGGCAGAGCCGTCCCTGTCACCCTGGGGCTTCCGCAGCAATAGCTTGTCCCAGCTCCCCAGTGCTGCAGACTTTCTACCCTATTTCCAGCTGTTCCCATCAGCTGCCTACAGGTGTGGGCTGGGGAAACATGGCTTCTAAGAAGACCTGACATTCTGTACGTTGGGATTTGCCATGAGAAAGAGGCAGCATTGCATCGTTCCTCAGAGTTTGTACCCATATCGACTAGCTTTACTTCAAGTTTCTGGTTCATTTTCTAAGGCAGGTGTAGCCCTGAGCTTTTCAAAGGCCTGAGCTCCCTCCAGGGAGACAACAGTATCTACACATGATGTGGTTCAATTAATGCAGCAGTGATTTTTCTTTTCAGCAAAAGTTGGCGGTTAGGGTTCTTTAAAATATATATATTTAAATAACTTTTTACATTTACATATAATATCTTAAAAAACAAAGCCGAGAACTCAATCCCACACACCTTGGAACCCCAAGCACACACACTTTACAAAACAGAGTAACATGTTATCAAGAGGCAAAGACTCAGAGAATTTTGTCTGTTGGTTTGTTAATGGGAGGGGGGTTGCCACAAGGGGCTCACATTTTGGGTTGAGGAGGGCTCTCTTTATTACCACTTTTGTGTGTTTGTCAAAGCTAAAAAAATTTTCTTTTTTTAAAAATTTCTGAAGAAGTCAGAGTTTGGAGTCTCCGTACAGTTCCCATTTCCACATAGTTCCTTCTGGGCTCACGCTCCTGTGCCGCTGCTGTCTGCTGGGCGAGATCTCTGTCCTGGGAGAGAGAGAACAATCATCAGGAGGGAGCCAGCACCGGGGCTTCGGGCACAATGCACAGGGACCAGGCAAGGGGACGTGGGTGTCCATCCCCGGTATGTGGCAGGCTCTCAGGAGGTGCCAGGTCACAGCACTGGACGGACTGTGCATATGGTAAAAAGCAGAACTCATTCTGTGCTGAGAGCACAGGTGCCTCCTAGAAAGCGAGCCTCCCTCATCTAGACCTACAGAACCTTCTGGAAGCCCTTAGGTAGCATGGAAACACAATGCACAGATGTGTACCAGGCACTGTTGCAGGCGCCGGGAAGAGCAGGGGAGAAGACACCTCGCCTCCCACAGAGCTTACAGGCCTCAAAACAAAGTGATTTTAGGTTGTGATGACCTGGGAGGGAAACAGGGTGTGAGAGTAATCTCAGGGGTAGCTGGAGGGAGCCATTTAAGCTGAGATCTGGGGGAGAGAAGCAGCAGAGAGGTCTGGAGGCTGGAATGAGCTAGAGGAATGTCGGAGGAAAGGATGGAAGCCATGGGGCTACAATTTCAAAAGTCCAAGGTCATGGCAAGTCATTAAAGGGGTTTCTAGTGCAAACACAGACTTATGTTCAAAAAAGACCACTCTGGCCCTGGCCGGGTAGCTCCGTTGGTTAAAGCACAGTCCCGATACACCAAGACTGCAGGTTCGATCCCCAGTCAAGGCACGTACAAGAATCAACCAGTGGCCCAGCAGTTGAGCGTTGCCCTGGGATCCCGGGCTCGATCCCCAGTCAGAGGCGGGCAGGAGGCGGCCGATCAATGACTCTCTCATCATTGATGTTTCTCTCTCTCTCTCTCCCTTCCTCTCTCTGAAATCGAGATATATTTTTTTAAAAAGAAATCAACCAATGAGTGCATAAATAAGTGGAACAACAGATGACTGTTTCTCCAAAAAAAATTAAAAAAGTAGGAAAAAAAAGACCACTTCAACTCCCATGCGGAATAGAGGGCAAGACCAGCAACAGGAGACCAGTCAGGCGGCTACTGCCTTCACCCTGGGGAGAGGGTAGCGCCTGACTGAGGGGACAGAGGTGGGGATGCAGAGGAGACAAATATAGGGTATACGCTGGAGGTGGAACTCACCACAGTCCTACTCAAAGATGCTGGATTGCACTGTTTATTACTGAGACAGAATGTTTGGAAACTTTATAGCAATCTGACGATGTCAGCTGAATCTAATACTAAGAATTCTGGAGTTGGATTTAACGCATCTTTCGCGAAGTTTCATTTTTCTGGGAATTAGATTTTCTGAACAATTCTCACAGACAGGCTGACAGGCCCAGGACACAAGTGTGAGGGGCAGGGCTGGCTCAGGGATAGATGGTGCCTGAGCTATGGGTGGAGAGCCCTGAAGAAGGGGGTGCAGAGGGAGGAATTTGAGAGGGCTGCTGTGGACATGACAGGCTGGGATGCTTGTGTGGCATCTGGGGGCAGATCCTGGAAGCAAAGGGCCCAATGGGTCTGGAACTCAGAGGAAGGGCTGAGTTGGGGAGTAATATTGAAGTCATTAGGTACAGATGGTGTTTCAATTCAATGGCACAAAGGGAGGCCCTTAGAAAAAGACTGCGGAGAGAGAAGAGGACCCTGGCTCTGGCCTACTGTCATCTCCTGCTCTCACCTGCAGCCTCAGTGGCTGTGGCCTTGGACTCCTGAGTGTCCTGGGAGGCACTGGGGAAGCTGGCCCTGGCAGCCCCTGCTTCCTCCAGAGGGCAGATAGGTGGCAGTGGTGCCCTGGGCTGGCAGCACAGAACCCGCTCTTCTTCCTGGGCTACTCCCAGGCTCCTGTGGGGCTGCAGGGTGTCAGGGCCCAGCATCCCACCCCAGGGGCTGAGGCCATGGGTCCCTTGGCAGTCTGAGGGCAGGCCCAAGTCACAGTCCACATCCTCTGGAATGATGGGGATGCGCTGGCTCAAGTCCCGGGCTCCTGGGTGGCAGCTGGGTGGGGGCTCTTGGGCAAGCGTGTACTGCACGCTTACAGAGCAGTCCTCAGTGTAGCAGCCGCTGCCCCCTCCGCTGCCGTGGGCCACCTGCTTCTCTTCATAGAAGCAGCAGGGCAGGCCCTCATATTTCACCCCATCTGTCCTGGGCAAATGGTCTGGGTGAAGGCCATACAGGCCCTGGGAGCTTCCTGGCTGTGACTCCACACCTGTGGGGCCACAGCCCTCACAGAGGGGGGGGCCCAGGAATAAGGTGCTGCCCCCGGCCGCTCCTATGCTGGGCTCCAGTGCGGAGGGCTGGGGCTCGAAGCAGCAGGCACATGAAGGCCCCTCACGGCCCCCCTTCCAGGTCCTCCTGAGGTCTGGGGCGGCCCCAGAAGCCTCGAGCCCCACTTCTGAGGTAGAGCTGTTGGGCCCCCTGTGCTCCAGGGAGGAGTTGCTGCTATAGTTCATCTCCAGGCTGCAGGTGGACAGCTGGTCCCCCGAGGGAGAGGCAGGGCCAGGCCAAGGCTCTCCTCGCCCAGCACCTTGACTGTGGGCTACTGGGAGCTCCTCAGGTGGTGGGGAGCCCTCGAGGTGCACAACAGGCCCCCGGCCTGAGCCCCCCACGTCACTAGTGCGACAGGGGCTCCGGCTGCGATAGATGAAGGGATCATAGTCGCTGCTGAGAGAGCTGCGGAAGGTGGAGCAGCTCCCATACACCCCCTGGTTGCTGACCTCAGTGCAGTCCACCACCGAATCGCTGGAAGAGCAGTGGCACTGGCCGGAGCTGCTGCTGCTGCTGCTGTCGCTGCCTGGGCAGTCAGCCAGGTAGCCACTGCACACCGAGCGGTGGCCATGGTAGCAGCTGAAGCTGGACGTGCTGCCACTCTCCAGGTGGGAAGGTGGGGCCATGTGCACCACGGTGGGGAAGAGCAGGCTGCCACTGCCATTCGGGGGAAAGGCACGGGACGGGCCCCTGGGAACGAGGCTAGGTGGGGCCTGACCCTCCTGCTCAGGGTAGCTGAGGCCCTGGAAGTAGTAGTGTTGGTACATGGTCTCATACTGGGAGAAGCAAGCTGCCTTGGAGAAGCTGCGGCTGCTGAACTTGGGCCTGCGGAAGGGGTGGGCTGGTGAGTAGGCCCGGTGCTCTAGGCCACAGCGGTGAGGGGCCAGGGTGTGGTCCTGGTGGAGGGGTGGGTAGCCTCGGATGTAGGTGGGGGTCTGTGGTGAATAGAGGCTCTGTTCCCTGTGCCGGTCCACAGTCAGCAGGGTGACCGGGTTCCCATGGGAGTCCATGCTTGTTCTCGTGGGGTAGGCTGGGATGGCGTTGGTCCTGTGCACGCGGCCGGGGTAGTGCACTGGCAAGATCACCCTCTGCTGCCGGCTGCGTGCAAGGTTGCTGGTCTCCACGCATACAGTGCTTGGGTTTCCCTTTTGCTCTGGGGAGAGGTGGAGGAAACAAAGTCAGCAAGGCTGAGCACAACTGGTGCCACGGTCTAGAGAGACAGATAAATCAGGGCAAAGACTGAAGCTGCAGGGTTGGTCACATGCCAAGGTACCCAGTTTCACGACCCTGACCTGCTCTAAGCTGTCACCAAACTTAGCCGTGCCAGCAAAGACTGACCCACTTCTCTGAAAGGCAGTCACTCCTGTTACGGTTCATCTCCCACCTCCCCACTGCTCCATCTGACAAAGGCACAACAGGAGTTTGCAGAAAGCCACATGGCTACCAAGATGAAAGGCACTGTTCCTCATTGAAAAATAGCTACCTGGAGTGCACCCTGCATTCCAACCCCTCATCCAATACCAGTGATGCAGGAGCAACATCACAACCCTACCAATCACAGTCATCATCTCCTATGGTCCAGGAACAACTCCACAGTACCAGGCATGGGCAAGCACTGTTATTGTCTTTCCCTTTAAAGAGATTGTGAGCCTAAGGCCTGGAAAGGCCAGGACTCTGACTCATGTGAAAGCCAAAACTCAAATTCAGGGTGATTCTTCATGCTGGCCTCTCCTAAGAGTTTGGAGGCCTGGTGACCTTCAAAACCTGAGGCGCCTACACCACACCTCCAAGTCCAGACGGCGATGCTGTGATGGTTCTGCTCGCTCACCAGCCTCTAGCAGGTGTCACCCTCTTGCTAGGCACTTGGTAGGGGCAATGACTCTTCAGCAATGACAGAGGTAGGTGACAATTACCTATGATGTTGTGCCGACAATGGGGGCAGGTGTGGTGCTGCAGCAGCCATGGGTCCACGCACTTCCTGTGAAAGCGGTGAGTACAGGGGATAACCCGCAGCTCCTGGGAAGGGAGAGAAGACACACAGGTTGAAGGCAGGGAACAGGTAAGGGCAGTTCTGTCTTCAGCCCCGCATGTGCTTCTCCCTGTGGGGCCCAGCACATACCGAGGAGCCCTCCTCACCATGCCAGTGCCCAGAGGCTCCCTCCCCGCCTCCTCCATCTCTAGCTACAGGTGGGCTCCACTCCCTGGAGTCAGAGCCCACGCATGGGTCCTAGGGAGAAGGAAACAGGGAACCATCCATGGCCCTCAATATTGAGAGAGGAAGCACAGAGAATGGCACATTCATGCAGCACACAGGGGAAGACCAAAGCCATGTGCTAATGCAGATAGATGGGCAGCCTGGGGGTGTGGAGAGAGGACTGGGTACACCCCAGTACCTTTTGCATCTCTGGGATGGTGCTGCCTCTGTGTACTCTAATGGGGACAAATAGAAAGAAGCCCGGGACTTGTGACTGACAGGTGGGGCAGCAAAGGGGCAAAGCTGTCTTATCCTCTCCTTTGCTGGACCCTGCACACTCACCTGGGGGCACGTGATTTATAACAAAGCAGCCTGTGTGGAGAGGAGCTGATGAGGTTTTCTGAGGCACAAGCACCTCTGGAATTCCTGAGCCCAAGCACCCTCCAAACTTGCTAATTTACTTTGTTTTTCCATTCTCTGACCAGCTCAATACAATAATATTCAAACTAATACCTAACACTGAGTCTGACCTTGGCAAAATACCTGTATTTTCTCATATAACCCTGTGATCACCTGGAATGCAGGTCAGTCTTGGGCCCATGTCTTGGGCCAGGATTAGAACCCAGGCAGTATGCATCCAGAGACCATGCGAGACTCTTATTAATGTAAAGGTCTCTGCAAAAACTCCTTTTTCATCCAATAGTCTACACAGCAGTGGAACACATTCATCAAAGGGCTGTCAAATGTCTGCAACTAATTCTGAAGTGGTTCACTCCCCACACGTGTAGGTATGTATGCCTCAATCTGGAAAGAGATTGAGCAAACACGGCACAATGTTAACAATAGGTGACTCTAGGTAGATGGTACAAGACTCATTGTATGGTTCATGTAACTGTTCTGAAGGCTTGAAGTTTTCAGAATAAGAAACTAGAAGAGAAAAAGGGGACATCGCATCCCTTGTCTCTTTATAAGTAAAAACACCAAATGTTCCACACAACTTTGTAGGAAATGTTTGTATCAAGTCAGATTTTAGACACTTCAGAACAATTCTAAAATTAAGTCAACATGTGAGAATGTTCTTAAAAACAGACATTTTTTTGGCTTTCCATATATTCCTTTTATTTTTTTTTAAAGTTTTAAAATGTATTGATTTTTAGAGAGGGAGGAATAGAGGGAAAGAGGAAGAAAGAGAGAGCCAGAGAGAGAGAGAGAAAAACATCGATGTGAGAGAGACACATCTATTGGTTGCCTCCCACACATGCCCCAACCAGGAATCAAACCCACGACTGTGTGGTGCACGGGATGACACTCCAACCAACTGAGCCACAACGGCCAGGGCTGGCCTCCCATATATTTCTGATCAACTTCCAAAATCACCTACATTCAGCAGGATTCTCTGGAGGGAGTGTCTCTGTACCATGGCCACCCCCTTCCAGGGGCAAACAGCAGTTAGAATGTCTCAGGCCATCCCCTTGAGATGTAGGTGTTGAAGCCCCTCTGCTCCTGCAAGGCTGCGGGAAAGGATATGGAGCCCTGTCCTTTTAAGTCCTGTGTTCGGGTGCTGACCTATTTACCTCAACCCCACCCAAGATGGGCCCAGCCTCTGCTGTTACCTCTCCGTCGATGTACTTCTCAAGGCAGATGGCACAGTCAGATGTGGAGCTGCTGCTGAGCGTGTCCAGGGCCCCACAGCTCCCCTCCCGGCGCCCCTTGTTCTTGGAGTTGAACTTTCGGGTTTCCATCTTCTCCAGAGCCTGCACAGCCAGCCTGTTCATGGAATTCTACATGGCAGAATGTGGTCCATGTTAGGGTCTGGCACATATTAACAGTTGTAGTTACCCCAAGGGCCACAGCACTTGATAAATCAGGACAGGCAAATGCTAGTCTTTATTAGGCCAGAGCAGACTTTTGGGAAACTGCTAAAAATTCAGACTGCTACAGCACAGACGTGTCAGACTCCCAAGTGTCCACATCAGCCCAGGCTTTTCCCAGTGGCAGGACCAGCAGAGGTCTACTTCAATTACTCTGCAAGACACTGCTCTATGTCAAGGGTTCCTCCTTTTTACCCTCAAGAAAGTTCTAAGGGCAAATGAGACAGTGCGCGTGAGGGCTCAGTACTTGGCAAATCAGACGTGCTCGGCAAACACCAGCCACTGTTCTGTTGGTGATGGCCACTCAGCCCTTGTGAGAACTTGGCGATCCTACTCTCAACAGATTGCCTGCCAAGGTCCACCATCGCTCCCTTGAGAGAGCACACTGCTACCCATTTGAGAGTCTAGATTTCCGCTTAGCCTCTCATCACCCTCTACCCCCAAATCCTTCCTACACAGTGATGTGCCAGCTGAGGCACCAGAGTGCCCACTCCGTTTATTGAGAATCACCTAGAAATCGCAGAAGATGGAGATTTAGATTCAGCAGGTCTGGAGCGGGGCCTAAGACTCTGCATTTCTACCAAGCTCCCAGGTGATACTGATGCTGCTGGTCCCCAGATCAACACTCAGGGTTCCACATTAGTATTTAAACATTTCTTTGGGAAAATGTCTGCCTGGCAACACCCCTAAGGCTCGGCCTTTGTAGGACTGGACCTTTCAGAACAGAGAAGACACAGTGCTATAAGCTTTGCTCTCATTTTTCTCTGCCTTTGCTGTTTCTAGGCCGTTAGGATTTTCACTAGCGTCAGGGCAGCTGGCACCAACATTCATGGGCTGCTCTGAGGTATTACCTGACTGCGTCGCTGTTTCAGCTTGATTTTGACAAGGAGGATGAGACAGACCAAGGAGACCACGACAAAGAAAGCCAGGAAAATCCCCATGTCAAAGTACTCCGTGGGTTGCTGGAACAGAACACAGACACGAGTCACAGCTCTCCTTAGCTGAAGGTTCGGCGCACGGGCTATGTGGGCTCAGGTAGGGATAAGGACAGGGCAACCGGGGTGCATTATCCCCATCTGCAGGGAACACATGGGGTTCTGCTAACACGCACCCAGCGTGCTATTCAGGCCCAGGCAGTACCCTCCAGTGTGGCAGGGGGAGGCCTGCGGCGATCTCAGCAGGCCTCCTAACAGCCGAGAGAACTCAGTTCACAAAGCCTCGCTCCCTGTGGAACAGTGCAAAGTTCGCTATAACCGGTAGGAGAGGCCCTTCCAAATAAACACAAATATCACATTTTTGGGACAAAGGAATGAGTGTCATGTTTTGAGGGAACAGTGATTACTAACCATATAATTAATGGTTTACAACAACTCAGAAAATTGTACGCTGCTTCCACAAATATCAGCTTCCACTACAATGAGTCATATTTACCAAAGCGCTCTTTTTTCCTTTAAAAAGAAGCCAGCATGTCAGCTCTTCTGCAAACTCCCTCTAGTTTTAGCTCTTACCTTTCCTCATGTCTCACTGCCTCCTAAGACCTTGAAGTCACCTCATCTAGGACATGCCTTCACCAATAGGAAAAGAGTTTTGCTAACTGAATGCTGCAGGTATCCAGATATTATGTGCATGGAAAAGAATCATCCTAGACGTGACTATCCCGATATTTGTGAGGAAGAAATAAACCAGATATGGGGCACCTGTCCCAGGTTCCTAGAATCTTCAGAGGTTTGGGCAGAAGATGCCAGACAAGAATTAACGGTCAGCAGTGTCAACACACTTAAGAGAAGCCTTAAATACTATTCATTACCACCTAGAAGTCATGAACTCCAATCCCAGTTGAAAGCTAACTTTTCCAGAATCAAATATCAGGGGGTTTTAATGACGCAATTGACCCCACGGAAGAAGGAAGCCCTGGCTTTTTTCTCTAGGCTAGGTCACATGGAAGGAGGAGACATGGGAAGCCCAGTGCTGGGTATCCCTTCCCTTCAATCCTCCTCAGTTAGCCTTTCAGAGGGAGATGGGACAGAAGAGAAAGAAGAGTTTCCCAAGAGGGAACACTGGGTAGAAGAGACCAGAGAGGTTTTAGCACAAATCAGCTATTGCTGACAGGACTTCTCAAATCCCTGCTAAAGGAATAGGCAGCTGTTTATCTGACCTAAACCTACAGGAACCTGAGGTGTGTCAGCATTTTATCAGAAAGTAGAAAGGAACAAAAGCCCAAAGCCTAAGGGGAATAAAGGTTCAGGCTGCAGCAGAGAAGGGGCTGCATGGCCGGCCAGGGTGGAGGCTCACTCGAGGGGGGCGGTGCTGAATCCTTGCTCGAGCCACTTTCTGTTTGTTGACAATGTTCATCAGCTTGATGGCATCTGCGCCCTTGACATACACCACCGGCCTCTTCAGCGGGTCTTCCGAGCCCTGGTTTAGCTAAGGGAGAAGAGACGCTCCTGGTTAGAAGATGTGCTTACTTTAAGAAGCAGGAGAGAAAAAGGCTGAAGGAAAAGGACACTAAATACCCATTTGGAAATCATCAAACTCCTCAAGCATTACAGAATTGGAGCTCCCAGATGGCAAGGCTGAGGATGATGCTTGTTCTAGGATGGACTAGGCATACTGAAGGGTCTTTGGAGATGTCCCCCAAACCCCAACTTTCCTGGCTTTTAACCCCTCTCAATAGTCTTGCCTTGGAGTATGATATCCAAGCACGGATAGCTAACATTGGCAGACAAGTGCAAAGGCCCTGAGATGAGGGTGACGTGACTATGACAAGCCAAGCTAACTAAAGGCAGTGCTTCTCTCAGGAAAATGCAGTGTTGGTGTGTCCTGAGGAGTTTACCTGGTCGATAGCTTCTGGGTTTTCAGACACATCAAAGATGACTGCAGTGGCTCCCCGTTGCACTGCTCGCTTGGCCTGGCAGAATAAAAAAGAGCAGGTTGACATTCTAGTCCTCTTACCTTTCCAGAGCTGGCCTTGGAAATAAGACCTATATTCAAATACAGAATCTGACAGTTACCAACTTATGTGACTTTGGGTAAGTTACTAACTTTCCTAAGCCTCGACTTTCCTACCTGTATAAAAAGGGGCAATGCCACCTACCTTAGGGTTCTCCTGAGATCCAAATGAATTAGAATAGGTGAAAATAAAAAACTGGGTACTCAATTAACCTTTGTCCCCTATACAGCTTAACTAAACATTAAAACTAAGCTACAAACCAACAACCTGCCCAGTCAGCATAAAGGTATTGGTTTCAGTATTTTCTGCTATGAACACAGAGCCACTGGCAACCAAAGCAAATGCCTCTGGTCCCTCTCTTGTGGTCCTTCTCTCTTCCCATGTCACCCAGCACTGCAGTTAAAATAGCCTATGGAATACTTCTGAAGGAATCTCAAGATGGTCAATTTTAATAACTGACGCATGATGAAGACCTTTGGAGACACTGTCACGAGGGAAAAGCTACAAGAAATAATTGTAAATGGGGATTTAGAGCAGTTGGCTGCCAAACCTGGCTGCACATCAAAAACCACTTGGGAAGTTTGTAAAGCAGATTTCCTGGCTCAAACCACAGAGACTGATTCAGCAGGGCTGGAGTAAGGCCCAGGAAACTGAGTTCTGAAAGTTTTCTGAGGGATTCTGATGATTTAACCACTTGGGAAACTATTGATCACAGAGATGAGATTAGAATGTTTTAGGAACAAATGAGAAGTGGTGAGATTCTTTTTTGGGGAAAAGGATTCCTTTCCATCCCAACATACCTTCTAATTTTCTGTCCAGCTAAGTGGACAATGGGGTAGAAGCTACAGAAGAAAAAGACATAAGACATAACTTTTGCTTTTAGAAACCCTAGTCTTGTTAGGGAAGTAATACAACCTCTAACACAAGGGGGGGGGGGGGTAGTGACAAAGACCAAAACTTCCTATAAGATGGGCAAATGATGGCTAATGCTTAGAGGTCAAGATAGTCCCTAGGGCCAGGGTGCTTAAGAAAGAATATAATTTGAATTTCTTCCATAAGAATAATCACTTTAAGCCCTGGGCAGTAGTAGCTCAGTAGGTTAGAGCATCATTTCAATCCCCAAGGTTGAGGGTTCGATCCCCAGCCAGGGCACAATGAATGCATAAATAAGTGGAACAACAAATCAATGTTTCCCCCGTGCCCCCCCAAATCAATAAATTTTTTTAAAAAAAGAATCATCACTCTACATGGGTGCAATATAACTGGGTGAGAATGTGACTAGACCAATGGCTCCACCAGCCCACTAGAGGGCAGTCTTATCCCACCGTTTTTACAACAAGTCCCTTCCCTGTGCTTGGTATTGAACAAGCAGGACAGTGAAATCCTCAGGGATATTGCAAAGTCCCCTTCAACTAACAAACTCGGGCACCCTGGGTGCTGCAGAAGCTGTCTTAGTTCTGCTGAGGGCTCTCTCTTGTTGATCTGAGACCCAATTTATTACTTTTAAATACATAAAGTCTCCTATGCCATTTGTTCATCCCACCCCATTTCATCACCACGCTGCAATCAGGAGT
Source organism: Miniopterus schreibersii (assembly GCF_964146895.1). Classification (NCBI taxonomy): domain Eukaryota; kingdom Metazoa; phylum Chordata; class Mammalia; order Chiroptera; family Miniopteridae; genus Miniopterus; species Miniopterus schreibersii. Next base: position 16,803,625 of record NC_138122.1, read on the forward strand.
GACTGAACTGCTTTCAGCTTCAGCCTCAGTTTCCCCACCTGTAAAAGGACACAGCCTATGTCATTAAGACCAGGGCCCTTTCCAGTTCCAGTCTTGGGCACTCAACTGACTGTCCAGAGCAATGGGGAAAGAGCCGGAGTTGTCCTATCACCTGCCTCCAACAGGAGAGGGCAAGATGGCACAGTAGAGTCACTTTCCTCCATAAAGCTCTTTAGGGGCACAGACTTCTTTGACTGCAGCCAACAGCTCATGGACCCCAGAATAAGTTAGTGCTTGTGTCTTTCACACTCTCCCAAGATGTAGAAGCGCCCCAAGGAACAGCACCAAATGTGAGGTAATAAACAGGACCTCTCATTCCTTTATTTGGCTTTCATTCCACGATCAAACACATCAAACAGCACCTGAGGGGAATGTGCCTCCAGAAGCATCTTGATCAGGAGCACCTCGCACCTCCCGCTTTGATGCTGGCGCACCTGGAGAGTCTAATGGCTGTGGGACAAAAGCCTGCAAGATTGGGGAAATGTAACGCCTTCAGCCACGTGGCTTTCAGGCTTCCCTGCTCCACAAGAACGTGGAAGTCTTAGAGCTTTGGTGGTGAGGCAATGGCCCATTTGGGCAGGCACTTTCAAAAAGACATTTTAAGCATAATCTAGGAGGGTGGCCAGTCTCCTGGTTTCTACAGTGAAGAGAGCAGGTCAATATTAAGGTGCTTAAATCCCATTTATAACCTGACTTCAGAAACAACCAGGCTCATGAATGGGACCCAAGCACAAATATTTAGTTTGAGAACATGATCCTTCTCACAGTTGACTTAACTTTAAAAATCATGTTTAATGTAAGCTGCTATTAAAAATAAGGCTGCATTTCTGCATATACCAGGACTGAGCAGGGTCCTCCTGGGAACTTGACTGTTAAGAGCTGGCTCAGGATTTAAAATAGGCCACAAATAACCCGTATTTAGAAAATGACACATGTATTATACTATTCTCAAAGCAAATTAAAAAACACAGAACACTACTTGGTCACACTTTCCCCTCGCCACGTTTTCAGTTTGATTGATGATACATATTCCTTAAACCGATCTTCCTATGTTAAATCATTTACCATTTTACCTAGTCAAGCTTGGGCCAGACCATTTTAAAACCAATCTTAACCATAGTTGGGAGACTACCAGTCTTTTGATTGCCAGAAATCCTATCTTTATAACACCTAAAATTCTCAAGGTAAGAAAGGATGGGAAAGATGCAGCCTGGAGGATGTTGCTAGATCAAAGTCCCTGGAACACTGGGCAACACTAGCAGAGGGCAGTTTCCACTGGACTGTGCACAGAAGGGAACAGAAAAAAGAGTATGAGAAGGGTGTGAGCCGCAGAAAACAGGTGGGGAGTCTCAGCAAGTCCTTCCAGAAGCAGTCAAAGGCTTTGCCTTACTGACCTCTGCATGCCCTTCCCCTCCACCCCACCCACACAGGTATTTTTCTCATCTTTCATCAGCTTTGCTGCTTTGATCAGGCCAGGGCAGGTCGGCACCAGCCAGTAGGTGACCAGAAGCCCAGCAGCAGAATGTAGAATAAAAGGCTGTCAAGGTTCTTTATTTACCTTTCCAGGCCTGCAAGGCCCGAGGCTAGACAATGCCCATAGCCACTGAAACAAGTATCAAAAGTGCAAACATCTGCACACTTATAGTTTGTAAAGTACACAATTTCAAGCCCTAGAAGACAGGGTCCTACTATGGTTGGCACTTACGGCAATGCAAGGCCCCCATGATTATTCAATAAATGTTTATTCTAAATGAAAGAAAGCCTCTCTGAGACCATACTCTTGGGTTATTGCTCCCTGAATGTGAATGTGGTTTTCCCCAAAGAAGTGCTTATATCAATCTGATTGACTCTTAAATTTCTAGATGTGAACGGGGCATTCTGATGATAGTATTCCTGTTGCTACCTGTGGATGGGAAAACAGTCTAGAGACTGCTTTAGTTTTAATTAAATTCAGGAATTCCAATCAAGAATGGATCTGGCACTCTCAGTATACTCAGACTTAGTTTGGGGCTGGGTCCCACTCTATATTTACTCCCTGGAGGCCCTGGGCACGGACTCCAGTTTTCTTTTTTTCAAATTCTCACCTGAGGATATTTTTTCCATTTCTTTTCAGAGAGAGGGGAGGGGGGAGATGTGAGAGAGACACATTGATTGGTTCCCTCCCGCACACGCCCCAACCATGGCCAGGGATTGAGCCTGCAACTGAGGTACGTGCCCTTGGTCGGAATCAAACCTGGGATCCTTCAGTCCTCAAGCCGATGCTCTAACCACTGAGCAAACAGGCTAGGGCAAGAGGCCATTGTTCACCTGTTATTTCTTTGTCAAGCACTGAATGTGTTGTCCCCAGTGCCTAATCTTTATTGTATGAAAATTTTGACAAAATACAGCCTTAATGGGAAATAACACAAGAGATGACTAAAAATGTCCTTTGTCCCAAACTCCTAACGATGGGAAAAGCAAGGAAGCTGGAGTGTTAGCACTGATATGAAGACATGGGTCTTCAACCTCTTACAGGAAGTTCTGATATATAGGGGCTCCAAGTAGACTTTTTTTTAATTTCATTCTATTGAATACAATTTTTGTGGGGGTTTTTTGTTGGTTGGTTTTTTCTGCACTTATCATAAGCTTCCAACAAGTCATTAAAAATTCTTTGTAAATATTTTAAAGGCTGTGATATACCCCTTCACATACTCTACTTACGCATGTGTTTTAGATATTTGGGCTATTTCAGATTTTTATATTAACACTACATTAAATAAATCTTAGCTTACATTTTCAATTTCCTTAGGGTGGAGGTCCAGAGCCAAAGAATATGAAGGTTATTAAGAATCTTAATATTATTCACATAGGATTTTAATGCCCCTCCTTATAAACTCACACAACTCAATTTATCCGCAGTAATGACAAGAGAGGATGGCACAGGCAATACAAGACAAATTTATCAAGAGATTTAACTTTTGGGTAAACTGACCTGTTGGTAAGCTGGCTAGGAGAGGGAAGTCAGTTTAGTATTCTGCATGATACTTTACATGCAGAAAAGATAATCCAGAGTGAACTATGAGTTGGTCATACCTATCCTACTGACTCAAGGTCAAGTTCATGTGCAACCCCTCCCATAAGACTGACAAGTACTTCTCTTTAGTCAAAACAGCTCTTGTCCCTTTCTAAGCTCTAATATCTCTAAGGATTTCTCCTCTGCTTACCACTTTCTGTGATGCATTTTCCCCCAAATATGACCATCTTTAGTGTTTTTGCTACTTACAGAAGTAATATGTGCTCAATGTGAAAATTTTAATACAGCAGGTCCTTGAATGACATCATTTCGTTCTAATGTCGATGAGAGAAAAAATGTGATTCCCGGTTGGGGCTGCTGTGTGGAGTTCGCACGTTCTCCCCATGTCTGTGTGAGTTTTCTCTGGGGACTCCAGTTTCCTCCAACATTTCAAAGAGGTGCACAAGGTGAACTGATGTGCCTGTGATGTCCCAGTCTGGGGGGGGGGGGTGCGCGCACATGCACTTACACCCTAAAATGGATGGTGTCCTGTCCAGGGTGGGTTCCTACCTTGGGCCCTGAGCAGGCTCTGGCCACCTGCAACCCTAAACTGGAATAAGCGGGTTGAAAAAGAATTATCTTCTTGTTTTTATTCATCTTTCTTAAATGTTTATTTCAATGATTAATATTAGAAGTGTTTTAGGTCTTTATTTAGAAGTTGGGTGGTGTTTTGTGACCAGAAATACGCTTTAGGAGCTTAGTTAGCTCTTGTTTATATAAATTAGCCGATGGTCCAATTAGTTTTGTTATCTGTCGTTTGGCTTAAAGTTGTAGTTTCCAAGACCCTATGGATGATGTTAAGCGAGGACTTACTGTGATTCTGAAATTAAAGCAAAATATAGTTCACCTATACCCCAGTTTTATAACAGTGTGGTTTATATACTTTCATGTGGTTTTTTTAAATCCATACATTAGCAGTAATAAAATGCATATGTACATATCAAAATAACACTTAAAAATAAATTGAATGTATATACTGTTCTGTACTCTATTTCCCCCCTTAATGCGACAATTTACTCAACAATATTATAAGCACTGATGTAGAAAAATGTTCATTCTTCTTACCAGCTAAATATATCATTCTATTATATGGTTGTACCAGAGTTTAAGACTTGCCCCCTGACAGGCATTAGAGGATTTCTAACTTTTCTCTATTATAAACAGTGCTGTATTTACATTCTCATACTTACATCCTAGTGGCATCCATCCTTAAAATAAATAGCCACAAGAGATCCTGCTCAGTCAAAGGGCACAGACATCTTACATGTGAATGCCTCATGTTGGTGCTAGGCTAACCTGCCCTTGGGGTCTAATGGAGCCAGGAGGTAGCTCTTCTGACCAGTCTGTGTGCCCCATAAAGCCTAGCAAAGCAGATTGCCCTGGGACTGTCCATACTAGACCAATTAACATAGTAGGTGGGAACAGAGGTTAATTCTATTTGTAGCGCCATTTATGAATTTATTTAACAGTAGTAATTAACCAGTTACTATGTGTGCTAGGCCCTGGGGATACATACAGCAGTGAGCAGCAGGGTGGCAGACCTCTCTGAAGAGGCCAAGGGAGTCATAAGGAATAGTCTTGACAGTTTAGTTTCATGGACAAATGAGTAAGATATTACAACTATGGGATCACTTAGTCCATGTCCCTATAGGAGCTTTTCCCAAAGTACGATCAGGGGATGGCAGATTTTCTTGGTTAGTGTCCTTTGAGAAATGCTGAATATTCTTGAGTTGTTACCTCTGACACTTACAGAGTACATTAGTATGCTAGAGGCTCTTTGTACCTGGCATCCCCAATTTTTTGGACATAGATGCTTCTTACAGCAACTCCCATCAACACCCTTCCTCCCATGGGAGACGTTTTGGGACCCACTGTGTATGCTTCATGGTACACTAAGATAAGAGGAACTATCATCCCCCAATCACTCCGCTGCTCTAACTCACAGGAAGAAGACTGAGGGATGTGACAGAGACCTACATTTTGATCTGGAAAACAATGATGTGTAAAGAATATACACATAGCAATTTTAATGAGATGGTTATTGGTGTGAAAACATTCAATTATACAGTTCAATCTGCCAAGTATTTAAGAGGGCCAACTGTCTGCCAGGCACCCCAGGAAAGATACAAGCCAGGACCTTCTATAAGTGTCTGTCATTACACACCTGCTGCTGTCCTATAGGGAGAGAGAGATCTTGCTTAGCATTGAGTGCGCAGAGAGGTCTCTCCCCTTCTTATCCAACCGGGAGTTCACTTGTGGCTCTCCTCTGACACGCTTCTAACAGTATGACCCAAGGTGGCAGAAACCATAATTGTGGAGAATCCAAAATGGCACCAGAGGCCAAGGTCTTGGTTCCTATGACTTGGCATCAACATTTTGCTTCAACTTGGGTTCCCAAGTTCTTTCCATGGCTATTCCCAGAGCAGAGCAGACTGTCCCAGACATCTATGGGTCATTTCTTGCTCAGGCTGATATGGATGCATGGAGTCTTGCAATGAGCTTACCCTTCACCCAGTGCTTACCTTCCTGCAACCTGGGCTCCCTCCTCAAGGAAGTGTCCTCCCCCACCCCCGGAGGGGGCCAAGCAAGCTCTCTGTCCTCACCCCTACGCTCAACTGCTTACCACGTTTTGCTGACTCCATCTTCCAAATCCATCCACTGTTTTTCCATCCCCACTGCTGCCACCCTGTCTAGGACACCAAACTTTTCACATGACTCACAATATCCTCCCTGCCCATCCCGCCTGCCCCCCAGTATGGTCTTCATTCAGCAACAGAAGGACCTTTCTAAGTCACTGATCTGACCTGTACCACTCTCCTTGAATGACTCTGCGCTACTCTTAGGATAAGACGTGACCTACTCACTGCTTATCACAAACTCAACACTCCAGGCCCAATCTAACTAGGCTGAGCTTCTATGAGTTCTCTGACCGCCTGCATCCTTCCCACTGAGGACTGCACAACCTCCCCCGCCCCGACACTGGCCTTTATCTCTTCTCCTTCGGCTTAGTTCTTACTCCCTCGGCACTGTCAGTACCTGCGCCCCACCATTGCGGCACTTATGACATCACACTGTAATTGTTGACTTAAAGGGCCTCCCTCACTAGAGGGCAGCCAATGTGTCAGACTTCTTTCCAGCTGAATCCCCAGAATCCAGCAAAGGGCCTGGCAGAGGGTAAAAGGTCAAGAAATGTTTGTTGATTAACCTAAAAAGGATCAGCTTTTGCCCTCGGGGTTAGCATCAAATACCCTGGGCCCTGGCCTCTAAGCACAGACTATCACTCCTGGCCACCTGATCTTTGACTCTGAAATTGAGAAAGTCCATTCTCTACCAGACCTTCTTGGAAATCAAGATTGTCTGCACTTCAGATTTCCAGGATTTGCTTTCTTATTAACCAAGGCAGATCTTCTGCTATAGTGTTTGCTGGTGGGCCTTTGATTGGTGGTTGGTTCTCATTCAGGTTTCACTGTCTCCAGGCAACTTTGGGCCCAGCCACTGAAAGTGTCTGCCTGGTTGTAGATCTTTATCAGGCCCCAGGCCTCTGTGTGAGCACATCTTTGAATTCAAAGCTCATAGAAAACAAGTCTGTGCACTTGCAGTGTTTGTTCCTTCCACTCTTGGGAGGAATGCAAGCCCCCTTTAGAACTCTCACCAAAGGAAAGTCGACAAAATGACCACCCCTGGGCATATCCGCAGGAATGAGTGGCACAAGATGTGGATTTTTAGTTTCCTTCCATTATCACTTAGGTGACCTAAAAGACCAATGGAGTCAACCCTGAAACTTGTGGAGAAAGATTGCCTGCACCAAATAGGCCCATCCAGGAAAGTTCTTGGACGCTGGCCTGCCTTCCCCACCTGATGTGAAGATCTGGAGCTTGGCTTTCTGGGTGAACTGGTGGCAGATTCCAAACTCCCAACTCAATGGTTTGGGGTAATGAGACTAAAACACAGGCTTGAGAGGCACGTCGCCTAAGGCCTGAGCCTTGCACACATCATTGCTATAAACGCAGGGAACCAGTAACAAGCCCTGCTTATGCTGCCACTGCAGGAGGGCCTGCTCCTGTGGTCTGGGAGAGGCAAGGGACTGTGAACACCGATGGAGGCCAACCAGCCAGTCCCAGAGACTGGCCACGCCTGACGCCCATCAGTCCCTCTTGGCTGGTCCTACCCAAGTCCAAAGAGCGGGGGCTCACAGGGTCCCTTTATACCCCTCCCTCTGGAGGCCACTAAGTGGATTTCAAACCCTCTCTCCTCACTTTTTCCTTTCCTCCTCCCCCATGTTCTTCACTTAGTGACCACCCAGGCACCAGGCTCTAGATCACTCTGGTCGCTGCTGTTCCCTGAAGCATGAGTCACTGTATGACAGGGGACTCTCCTGCCTGGCACAGGGGCTTGTAAGGCCCGTCTCACCCAGGCCCTGTTTTCCTACAGAAACCTTTCATTCCATAGGAAATGAGGTCACACACCACAGCACATGGGTAACTGGTAAGAAAATCCTGGTGCCCAGAATGGGGCGGGTGTCAGAAGAAAGTGGGAGGGGAAGGACCCTCACACACACAAACCACCAGGGGAACCACCTGCCACTCTGGGGGAATTTGTATGGAGGGAGTACACACAACTTAAAAAATAACCTGGTTTCTTTTTTACCAAACCAAACTTGTAGGGCGTTTGCTTAGTTTGCTTTCATGACTTGCAGCCTCTAATCCACCACCTAAAGGAGATCAACACACAAAACAGTCGCAGGAGAACCAGGGCATGGGTGGGGGTTTGTTGGGTGGCCTGGCAGTTTCACTTTCAGGGGGGGAAAGGAGCTGGGCTCAGGGTAAGGGTGGGTGGTGCAGCACTGTCCGCTCCACTGGTTCCTCGCTCCAGGGCTTGGCTACAGCCCGGCCTGACCTTCCAGGTTTCCCTGGCAGAAGATCAAAGCAATGAAGCCACAAACACGGCTCAGAACTCGGAGGCCCCCACGGCCTCCCCCGGGGTCCCTCCTCCCCTTCCACCCCTCCAGCCAAGCTTCTCCACGCCCACCCCAAGGTCCCTCCCCCTCTGCTTCCCCACGCCCCCCAGTCCCTTCCCCACCCCGTGGGGCGGTCTTTGGGGGCGGGCTCCCATCCGGCCTTCTATGACCCTACCCGGCTGGCCGCACCCCTCCCACCAGGGGAAGGTATTTCTCGGCATAATTAAAGTCATTAAGCCTCCAAAGGCTCCTGTCGGCTGCTGGTTCTGAGCTCCGGAACGAAGATGATGCATGTTAAGTCCTAGTTAAGATTATGCTGATCTATTTTGGAGACATGTAGCAGCGAGAATTCAGCGGTTAAGTTAGTGGTTAAGGCTGCCTAAGTTTAAATAGTGTTATTTATTCTCAAAATATGTAGCAGCCCCACTTAATTTCTCCTAATTAAAGGAACCGGCAGAAGCGGCTGCAGTCCACAGCCATGTCACGGCGCCATTACACAGGTTGGTACCCTTTTCACAATCAGAAAATACTGGGTGTCAAAAGGAAATGCGTTTCCCTAGATCTTAATCTTAAACATAGACATTTAGACTAGTTCCAAAAAACACAATGATCCTCTTTGTTTTAACACCTGACAAGGAGCACCAAAAACCCAGGAAGCCTGTCCACACCCTCCTTTCCACTGCCACTGCTGGGTGAAGGGGAAAATGTCTGCAGTTGGGTTGTTTCATGAGATGTCTGTGCCTGGAAGAGAAACTTCTGGAAGAACTTGTTTGCTGCTATCTTGAGTTCAGTTTCCAGAAGTCCCACTTCAGGCCAAATTGTATAAAGTCAATTAAAAACTTCAAAAAGGACCACCCCCTTCTCTGCATATGGCAGCTAACACTTGTTTTATTATAAACAAGTGTTAATTAGGTGGCGGAATCAGGCTTAACAAGGAACAACAGTGTCTGCAAAGTCCCTAGTGTACCCTCCCTTTTGCCATGAGAGGTGGAGGACAGGCTCTCTTTGAAGGCTGAGGACTGAGCCCCTCCCTGCTGGAGCCATCAAGCAGGGCAAACTTGGTTCTTAGCCTTGGCCCATTGAGGAGCCAACTGGGGAGATTTAAAAAATATCCAGGCCTGAGCCCTGCCCCTAGAGATGATGATTTCACCTATGTGGAATGGAACCTAGGCAGCAATATTTTTCCAAAAATTTCTCAGTTTTAAAATTTAGGTAGGGCTGAGAACCACTGGGCCCCAAACTGCGCGAAGCCTCTGGGATGGGTGTCAAATGCACAACCTGGGGACCCTCTCCTGATGCAGTTGGACTGGTGTAGGTCCAGAAGCTATCTGATCAGCACCCCAGGCAAATACATATCATGCTAAGGCAAAGGAAAACATTGGAGAATTCCTGAATCAGGTGGTAAACTGGAAGAAAAAAAAAGGATTATTTTGATTATATGATATTCTTATTTTTATTAGAGATAGGGAATCTGAATGAAAAAACTTTTGCATGTCCAAAGTAGGCTTACTCCTAACATTTGTGGGACTTCGGACAAGAGCTAACAAACCATTAAATAAAATATATCCTACCCTTCTATCTTGATATATATGCCCTCATAAAGACCCGAAAGGTCAGGTTCTATGGGATTTCTCTCCTTGGAGCTCCTCAATAGAACATGTCAGTGCGGAGAAAGCTGACCTCCTCACCATCACTTTCAATGGGGACTTAAACATGAGTGGACCCCCCAGCCTAGAGGCCAAGGTCTGTCTACCCTTTTTGGGAAGAGGGGTATGCTGCCAGGCAGTCTGCCCCCAGAAGGGTGTCCTGGAGAAGTGGTCTACAAGGTCTGCAAGCCAGCACAGGGTCATCTTGGGGGAATTTGGGGATCCTGGGAATGGTTTAGAAAGGGGCTTCCCCCTTGACCTCTTCATCGGGTGGGCCAGAAGTTTTAGAAGCCGAACCTTACAGCAGGGCCTCTCTTGCCTGGTCTTGGGGCAGTACTGGCCCAAAGCATCAGACTCCAAGACGGGAAAGTAAGGAAAGGACCTGTTATGCACCAGGCAAGGCAGTGAGTGCTTTCAAATGGCACTGAATCTGCACAGCAACTCTGCAGGCACGGTGGTGTTGATCCCTACTTGACAGCTGGATGCTCAGAGGTTATGTTGCACAGCCACGAAGTAGAGAGGTGACATTTGACCTCAGTCTCTCTGTATAATCCCAGGCTAGAGAAAACTCGTGTTATCCTCGGGGTTTCCAAAATCAAGCATGATGGAGATGTGTGCACATATATAAATATGAATGCTGAAACTCCAAGCAGTCCATTAAGCTTATCTAAGTGTTGCATTTCCCAATCTCACAAGGAAATTCCAGATCACTCTTAGCCTAACCCATTTGGATTCTCATTTTTAAAATTCCCTTTACAAATGTCGTGCAGCTCATATATATAGTCAACATAAGGAGGGTTGGCAAGGTGGAAAGTTCTGCTTTTGTCCAGGATTAGCTGCTGAAAGCTCAGGTCTGTTTCGTCGGAGGTTATTCCATTCAAAGAAGTTCTATCAATTGCCATTTTAGCCAATGCAAGCTCACAAACAGTACAACTTCCCCTCCTATACTTCTTAAGGACCTATCTAGATTGTTTCAAAATGGTCCTCCATGTATCCTATTTTATGGATTGACTCTCTGTATCTGTGACTTTGTATTATTAGAATACAAATCTCTTCACAACAAAATCAGTAACAGCAACAGAACCAAATCCCTCCCTCCCTCCCTCCCTCCCTCCCTCCCTCCCTCCCTCCCTCCCTCCCTCCCCCCCCTTTCTCTAACAGCAGAGTTGCAAGGCCCCTCTCACCTGCTATTCTAATCTGGGTGCAGTTTGAGGACACCCCTAACCAAGGTGAGCTTGAGGAAGAAAACAGCCTGAAGGTGACCCGTGAATAGGTGGGCCAACCCAAGTTCTTTCTAGCACTGCCATGGTGGTTGGGCAGGGGGAGGAGTTGTCACCTGGCATTGCTTGGGCTGAAGTCCTGGCTCACCTTACTAGATCTTGTGACTGAGCAGACGTGATGATCTTTTGGTGCTTCCATTTGGTCACCTGTACAATGGGATAATACTAATAGGAAGTGCTCTCACAGTTGTTGGGAGACTAGATGAGAAGATGCCTGGCACATGGTAAGCATTTAGGCACAATCTTCCTCCTCTGGACATGGCATATACACTATGTGTGTCTCCTTTGGGCACTGGGCCCTTCCCTTGACTGTGTGAGTACAGGATTTTTCTCTTCTCCAGGAAGGAGAGTTGAGGCACCGTGTCACCTCCTGCAGGCCCAATTCCCAGAGAGTAGCAGGCACTCAAGAGTCACAGTGACTCTACCTTCTGAAGGGTTCTGGAAGATGATGTGACTGTGCTGCACTTCATATACACACAGAGCATCAAGTTTAGGTCAAGAAATGATGCCATGGCACAAAACAGGAAGAAGGTGGTCAGTGGCTGTCATCCCAATGGCATATGGGAACATCCTGGGGAGTTTTTAAAAAAATACAGGGTCCGACCCCTCCCTGGAGACTGAGAGGCGCTGAGATGGAGGTGGACCTGGCCTCTAGGTTTGAAAGCTCTCTGGGCTGATTCTTAGGCACAGCCAAGATGGGTAACCACAATACCAGGACCCTAAGGAAGTCAGGAGACAGGGTGACAGAGAATGTACTTTCTAATCCCAACTCATCAATCCCTTGTTCCTCCCCTCCCAGAATTGCCAGATTCCTTTCTCAGTTATAGTACTTGGTTCTAGAAACCCACTAATGCTATTCTAACTCAGATGTAAGGAAAGCCCTTTTTTAGAAGAAAAATATGTTTCAAGGCAGTAAAAAACTGAGGTTCTTGTGATGTGTGGCTGTGGGAATGATATCCCCTAAAGCAAAAGCTTGGGTTCCTCACAATCTTGGAGTCTTGGGGTCAGCCCCTAGCATGGCACCTGGAAGCCAGCAGGTAGCAAATGCTGCAAGGCACAAATGCTGGGGGGAGGGGTTGAGGGCACAACAGCCATTGTCTGTCCCATATGGGGCAAGATTTTGGGGTTCACAGCAGAGGTTCCCTCGGCTAGGCCTTTGGCTTCAATGATGTTTGACTCCACAGGGGTCCCAGGACCTTGAACAAGGGCAGGACAGAGCAATAGAATGCAAGTTCCAGAAGTCTTCTGTGATAACAAGACGATAAAAATTCAAAAAGATGAGAATCTGAAGGATACCATTTTCAAGTTTAAGTCCCATTTTCTTCACAAAACACATGCTTTCAAACATACTTTGAACTGAGTTAACCAAGTCACAGAACTTGGATGCCAACTGCTCAATTAATACCCACTTCTCTGCAATAAGTTATGATAGCTTTTGCCCTTGGGAACAATTCTAGTGACAGGAACTGGGGATGTGGAGAGGGGATACTGGCTCTAGCAGCTGAGATCATAGGTTAGGCTGTTAAATACAGTATGAGTTAAACCCAGAAAGGCCATATTTTAGTGTTTAATTAGAAGAAGCAGCCCTAAATCCCATTTCTACAGGCCAACAAATTGAAGACCATAATGAAACTACAGTCTTTATTTTTTCCAAATGCATTGCAGTCCTGGTACTCAATAAATAGTCATCACAATGGTAGTGATGACGGAAGGGGAAGGAAAAAAGCCGAACAAGCACCAGGCTGGCCTTCCTCAGGCCAAGAACGGACATGAGCTGGAGAACCAGATGTTCTTGGGCATCTCTACCAGGTGTCAGGGTTATAGCAATAGTACTTTCTGTTCCTGGGTTAACAGTCCCATCCATGCCCCTTTGCCTGGGCTGCAAAGCAGTTGGGGGGGAGGGGTGTGTTCTCACCTGTACAGAGTGAGCAATCTACTGATTTAGAGAAATGGAGTTAGACCAACAAGGAAAACAAATGAACCAAGAGCTAGAATTGTGTGAGACCACCTTGAAAGATGCTCAAAACAGGGCTGAAATAGATGAGCTTGGATGGGCGTGATGTGTTATGGGCTGGCATGGTCAGGAAGGGCTTCATAAAGACCAAGCTGCCTGAATGAAGGGAAGGCTGGCCAGGAGCTGGGTACACAAGGTGCTGCTGAGGCTGCAGACCCTTTGGTCACACACCAAGTATCAGAAGGAAAGAGATTTGCAAAAGGTGGTACTTGATTATGTATCATTAGTCCATTCTCAAGGCCATTATATAAATGTTGACTGCTATTTATTGACTAGCCTTTTTTTTTGTAGCAGTCAGCATGCCCACAGGTTAGTTTCTGATACACAGCATCCAAGCAGCCCCTGTGGTTTACTGCAATTTTTTCATCACTAACTGAAATTTTATTTTCTCTGGAAGGGGTTTCCTGACCCCTATACAAGGTTCAGTCTGGGAGCTACGTTGCTTCTAGGCAAGACACTTAATTGTAAGTGATGTCTTTCCCAGGATTTGTTAATTTAGCACGTATTTACTGAATACCTACCCTGATGGTATAGTCGTATGCTGAAAAGACCCAGTCCAAAAGATCTAGTCTCTCTTTTCAAGGAGCTCCAGTAGTCACACTAGGGGCCCTGTGAGCACAACAAATACTCCTTGAAGAGAGAGGGAGAGAGGGGGAGGAAGAGGAGGAAAAGTACTTGCTGACAGAGTCCACATGTCTCTACCTTATGTCAGATCTCAATTCATCCTATGAATGGCACACCTCAACAGTATAGGCATGCTGCCTCGGAACCCTCACTCAGCAAATATTAAAATATCTACTCAATATGAACACTCACATCCAACAACAAATATACAGGCAATTATTATTTCAAGAAGACAGATTAAATTTTTTTTTTTTTTAAATATATCTTTATTGATTTCAGAGAGAGGAAAGGAGAGGGAGAGAGAGAGACAGAAACATCAATGATGAGAGAGTCATTGATCGAGCCCGCAACCCGGGCATGTGCCCTGACCGGGAATCGAACCCTGATCGCCTGGATCCCAGGTCGACGCTCAACCGCTGAGCCACCCCCGGCCGGGCGAGACAGATTAATTTTAAAGTATAGTTTGCTAGCCTTTAACAGTGCGGAAAATTGGGGGGGAAAAAACAAAAACACCCAGTTAATGCCTTTAAAAGTCATTACAGTGAAAGATACTAAAAGGGACTATGAACCACAGAAAGGTGGAGTTGGGCTAGATCACTTCCTTTGGTCAATAATAGGTTGATGACTGTCATTAAGAAAAGGACTTCTTGTTAAGGAACACCTTAATCCCAGGAAAAGGAAAGAGTAAAAAGGTTATATTAAGGGAATCAGGGATAATCTCTATCAATTACCCAGAGCCTTTCCTGTTGGGGAAGTCTCAAAAAGAACAGGAAAAGAGCTGGGTCATGATCCAGGTGCTTACCCTTTGTTTTATGATCCAGGAGTTTGGCAGTCTGGTTTGTGGGTAAGAGGAGACAGCTAAAAGACTACAGGTGCTGTGTAACCCCCCAGAACACAGATAATTGAAGACTACGCCAACTATCATGAGGGCATGGGGACTGGCTGGCATCATTTTGAGGCTAAACAAGTCAAAATGCATACCCTCCAAGTGGCTGATGAGCCAAAGCCAGAAGAGAGACTGATCCTACTTCTCCTGGCCCCAAGAGCCAAGGTGGCCCCCTGAAGAGTCACTGCAGTCCTCATGCACAGGGACAAAGGGGGCCGCTTAAGCAACAGTGACCTCGACTATGGTCCACCTGAATCGATTAAGGGCCTCTCTGTCCTGGAATGGGATTAAAGAGCACCTAGTCCCATGTCCTAGCTTTTCAAAGGATGCAGCGACTTCCCAAGGTCAGAATATGCTGGCAGCAGGGAAGGGTGTTCAACTCAGAACTGACTGTATCCTGTGAACCCTGCCCCCACTTCTTTATAGTCCATTAAGTTTTGTCATGTCCAAGTTTTTACTTTTGGGGGGGAAATAATAACTTAAGGGAATCAAATGTTAATTTTCCATAAATATTAAAAGGTATATTTAACCAGTGCCTATTAGTAAGAACATAAATATTTTGTGTATTATTTTAAGCAACCGTTGCTAAAACATTCCTATACTAAGAGATCTGAAGCAGAACATTTAAGGAAAGAATTTTAAAAGATGATTTGTGAAAGGAAGAAGGTTGACTATAATGGTCATGCTTGAGGACAGGTGTACCTACATTAGCTTAGAAAGATAGAGTCTTGAAAAGTAGTGTAAATTTAAATAATTTCAAGTGTACCAATTGAGTTCACTATAAAATAAATCCTCAAGTGAGTACTTTTGAAACAATAACAGAAGTCCCCTCATTTCCCCCCCATATACTGAGTTTGCTTCTACTGAGGTTAGGCCATAATTCAAACTTCTAAAACACAGAATTAACTGAAGCCAGAGCCTTTCAGAGAGCACCCAGCCCCTGCCATTTTGCGGGTAGCACCATCACATACATAGTCCTATTCTCATTATGTCATGAACATATGCTACATTAAGATATGATGGTGGGCAAGGACCAACTAAGACTTAGAAATACTAGGTACCCCGGGGCCCCAAGCCCTACTTCAGTTTTAGCCTTGGGAGAAAGTATCTCCAGGATCAGGGTCTGACAGTCAAGAAGAGGTAAGGTTTGGGGGTCACGTTAACAGCTAACAGATGAAGTTATAGATTAACTCATCACTGGCATTAGTTGGTTAATGTACAATTTTGTAAGTAACTTCAATAGTCCTGGCCCAAGTTCAGAGTAAAAAAAGCAGTGTTCCCTTTTCTTATTTAAAATTTTAAAAGTAATAAAAAGGAATAAACTACTGATACAACCAACATGCGTGAATCTCAAGGTAATTATGCCGAGTTGAAGGAGCCAGATAAAGAGTAGGTATTGTATAATTTTATTTATATCAAACTATAGTAGGAGAAAGAAGAGAATGGTTGGGGATTGGTTAGGGACAAAGAGGAGAGGGAGGGAAGGGCTTCAAAGGCACTTGAGGGAACTTTTTTTGGAGGGATGGGAAGTTCAGTATCTTGATGTGTGTCAAAACTTATCAAACTGTACACTTTAAATATGTGCTGTTTATTATTATCTATTATACTTCAATAAAGAACTTTTTTTAAAAAACGGGTGGTGGGAGACAAATAACTATCATGTGAATGCTGTTAATTTTAGTTAATAGAGGAAAATTCTAAAGAGGGGAACGGAGAAGGATAGACAGAAACATCGATGAGAGAGAAGCATCGATGAGAGAGAAACATCGGATCGGTTGCCTCCTGCACGCCCTCTACTGGGGATCAAGCCCCAAACCCGGACAAGTGCCCTGACAGGGAATCAAACCGGTGACCTCTTGGTTCATGGGTCAATGCTCAACCACTGAGACACTCTAGCCGGGCAGGTCCTCATAATTTAAATTGCTCCATTGTGATCTTCAGTTCTTCCTGGCTCAATTGAGAGATATAGGATTGACCCAAAGAATCACATAGCTCCTGCTGCCAAATGTTACAAGAAATTCACACCTGTCAGAGCAGACTGGGGGGGGGGGGGCACAATACTTTGCAGCTCCTTCCATCAAGAGGTGGAGTTTATTTCTACAGCCTCTGAATCTGGGTTTGGCCATGTGACTTTGGAAAATGGTTCATTAGCAAATATGATGCATGCAAGGGCTTGAAAAGTGTCTGTATATTGGGCTTGTCCTCTTTTGCTACTGGGAAGCAAGACTACCATGTGATGAAGCCTGGGCTAGCCTTTTGGATGATGAGAGACCACATGTCGAAAGGGCACAGCTGTTCCAAGTGAGGCCCCAGAAAACCAAAACAGATCACAGAGATCAGCCAAGCTGGCCCAGACCAGAACGGCCAGGCTGACCCACAAAATCATGAACAAATGAAAACCATTGCTGTCTTTAAAATACTAAGTTTCACAGCAGTTTGTTATGCAGCACAAACTAATTGATACACTTGTTAACTGAATGCTCAACAAGATCATGCTACCTCACTTGGGTTGTCCTCTGTGCTATTCCACAATCCTGTTAACACTGCTTTGTGCTCATGAACCTGTTTCACTTCTCTCTCGGATGTTCAGGTTCCCTTTGCTGACTCTTACACGGCCCCACTCACTCACTGCTTGCCGCTGGACATTTCCATACACTAATGTCCTATTTACATCTCTTTCCTTACCTCCTCCTCAGTCTCTATTGGCTTTCTCCTCTCATCACCCCTTGTTCCAAGCTTTCCTTGAAGCCCTGGGCTGGTCCCCTTTCTCTTCCTAGTCTACACTTTCTTCCTGGACAAGCTCACTCAGATTCTTGGTGTGAACACACACTCCCACCTAATGATTTCCCAACTTCATCTCAGCCCTGACCCCTTCCTTGAATTCTAGGGCTCCATTCCATCCAACACAACCAAAATCGGTCACCAAGTTTCTCTCAAAGCAACATTACTTGTCTCATATTAATGGAACAGCCCTCATGCTAATCCAGAAACCTAAGTCTTCTTTCCTTCCTCTCACAGACCTTTTCTCTTCTGCCCTCCACTTCCAATTTGCTTAATTCTGCCTCCATAATGGATCCCTCTTCAGTAGGTTCTCCCTTTGCATCTGCGCTACCCTGAATCGCAGGAGTTTCCCTGCCTCCAGTCTTTTTCCAGTTCATCCCATACATAATATGCCCGGTTACTCTCTTGCCCTTTTCAGATTCTAGTCCCATTTCCTCTCCTTAGTGATCAAAACTCACCTTAGTTTGGATTCATTCTACCTGGCCTACCTCTTCTCCCACTGTATACCTCTGAGCACTGTGTGCTCCAACCAAACAGTTACCCCATTTCTGAAAATTAAGACACACAAACACTTTCTTGCTTAGGTTATTCCTTTTACCTTAATTGCTCTCCTGGACCCTTTTCTATCCTTCAAAGCACTTTTCATGCTCAAGTACTCACCGAACAGTCTTTCTCTGGATAGCCCTGCTCAATTTTTCAGAATCATCTCTATAGCACTGTAGCCTCCATGGGAGGCCCTCTTTCCTTCTTCGTATTTGTGGTTTGACCATCAAAAAATACTGGTCTGTGCTCACACTTGATTCACTCAACCTTCCACAGACAACCTTGATGGTATTTCCCCAACAGTTTCAAATCATACAATGGTAATCACAAACTCAACTGCCCACAGGGGCCAGGTGTAAGACTGATGGCAATGGATATGTTTCTATAGCGTGAGGAAAACAGCAGAGTGGTGGGGACTGTGGCAAGCTGGACAGTGCATGGCTGTCCAATGGAGGCAGCTTCCACACAGCTCATGCTACCTTTATCAGAGGGATGGGGCACCAGCATTGCCAGACTTTCTGATTTGTCAAGAGAAGGTAGAAATGTGGATTTTTATATTAAATCTTTCAACGTTAGTGTTTACAACTGATTTATACTTCAGACATTGTGCAGGTATACCTCGAGTGGTCAATGTCTCACCTCTCAGACCTTCAACAAACCCACAGATCTCTCCCTGGAAAACATCCCACCTTCAGGAATGGAAATCAATGAGTGGGCTCCAGAAGAGGGCTGAGTCTGTCTCTGCCACACACCAGCTCTGCCCCAAAGATCAGTTTATCTAGAATACAAGGAACTAGATAACCTTTCTTTCTAACGAAGCGTTACTTTTCTTTCCCATTTCAAGTTTCTTGCATGAAACATGTTGCAGAGGTGGCTTAACTGTCCCAGTGGGCACAACCCCTAGGACCCTTTGGGGAGCTTCATATAGGAAGGAAGTTTCTCCAGCAAAGTCACAATGATCTAAGATACAACAATCCCACTCTGCTCACAGCTCACCCCAACATAAGCCAGCACTTACTCAGCTGGGGCAAATTCTTTAAATCAGAATATGAATAACGTCTCATTTGAAACTCCCTGGTTAATCGGTAATCACCCTTAAATACTAACAGGTCACTCACATACGAAGGAACAAATACACTTCTGTTTCCATTGCCTCTAACAGGTAATTTGCAAAAATCCCTAAATTCAAACTCTATCTCAAGTCTCATTAAATTAACCCTTAAGTTTAAGTCCCTTAAATTAACCTTCATTGAACAAGTGAAAGGATGGCCTCATTTAGGCTTTTCCTACTATAATTATTCAGTGTTAGCAAGACTTTACTTAGTAGAACAAACAAAGGAAGTGGGTTCTAGTATAATCTTTTATTTGCTAGAGTTCCCACCTCTTGCCCTAGCAAAGCCTTGTTTTTTCATTCACTTTTTTTCTAAAGAGAAAGTTCTCTAGCCCATTACAACCTATCTCCACCCTTTCATCTTCCTTAGGTGGTCAAATAGCACTTCACCTTCCCAAATGCACCCATCATGGGCTGAGAGGACAATTTATTCCTCTGTTCTCCAGATTTTCATGGGAACATGAGGTCAATGCACTGGGAAGCTCTGCGTGAACTGTGACAACGACCTTTTAGTAATGATCAGTTGACCTCTTGCAACATTATTTAGTTTGGAGTATAAAATACAACCCTCAAAAGCCAAAGCAGCTTTAGTTTTAATCATTTCTCCCCCCTTCCTTCCTTCCTTCTTAAAACCACTAGGCGAGGGAAAGAAGTCTAGAAGGAAGGATATTAACCCAAAGCAAGACACTAAAACCCAATTTTGATTAAACTCTGGATTTCTTAGGCGACAACTAAGCATTAAAAAAAATCAAGTGGTGAGTCTTAGCAATTATTAGAATACAGGTTTTGCATACATGTCCTTTTACATCACACAGCATATTCTATTAACTTTCAGAGTTTAAAAGCAATTGCCACAAAAGTAAAGTAAGATAATATTTAACAAGACACCTAAAATAAGCAGTTAACTTTGGCAGAATTTGTGTGCCCTCATTTTATTACTTAACAGATAGGATATAAATGCTTGCATGATGGTTAGAAAATGACAGGAAGCACAGGAAACAAGAGAGCACACTTCACAGATGTGCCTGAGGAACAGATGACGGAGCTGGTAGATGAGCAGAGGTAGGCAAGCTACGATGTGGTAAGGGGTGGGGACAGTCTTCTCTTCTTCCAGGAGCCTTGACTCTGGGCTCTCAGCTCCAGGCAGCCTATGCAGAGACTCCCCACATACCCTCTTATCCGTTTATTTTGCACTACATACCACAATCTGCAGTTAGCCTGGTGTGTGTGTGTGTGTGTGTGTGTGTGTGTGTGTACTTGCTATATTGTCTCTGCATCCCCTCTACTGACTGTGAGCCCCATAAGGGCAGGGGACTTGTCTATTTGAGTCACCACTGACTGTATCAGCAGCATCTAGCACATGACCTAGGACATAAGAGGTACTTAATGAATGTAGCATCTAAAAATGAATTCCAAAGAAGTAGTCCGTTCTTCTACACGGAGCTACAAAAGGGAACTGCTTAGAGTCAAGCTCAATGCATCTTTTCAGGGAATTCTGTTTCCTGTCAAATGAAGAGACTGCAGTAAGACGGTCTGCAAGCTCTTGTCCCCACCCTGGCTTTTGTGCAGTGCTGCTGAACTGCCCTTGGCTCAGGGATCCCATATACAAGAGTCACATCACTGAAGCCTGTCTTATAGCTCAAGCAGACCAAGGGGCTTCTGCTACCAGGAAAATTGCTGAGGGCTTGTGGGGAATTAACAAATGACTTCAGATGACTGAGTGACATCAAAGATGCCACTACTATTACTTGCCTTGTTCAAAATAACAAAAATAAATGCAATTTTTTTAAATGGGGGGGGGAGGGGGGAACAACACAACCCAAAAGCAAGAAAAATAACAGTGTTAATAAGAAGCACATTTCTCAGCTCTTCCTGGGTACAAGGTTTTGGCTAGGATCCTCACTGTTGTCTGTTGTCACAGCAGCACTTGAGATATCTGTATAACTTTACGGCAACATGGAAATGACCGGGGCAGAGGAAAAATACAGGGAAAAGATATTTAGGGAACAATATAAAGACTATTAAGACTTTTGCACAGTTTTGTTTGTTTTTTTCCTGAGCATGGAGATAATTTTTACCATTTTTTACATGCTCAGCTGTACTGGAAAGCTACCTCCGATATTCTGTGATCCCCCCTGGTTGTTAATGTTGCTTATGGCCTCCACAAGCAATCTAAAAATCTACGATAAAATTTGGTTCTTGTCATCTGCACCCCTTTCCAAACCCACTGTCATTACAAGTTTAACAGGTAATGATCCAAGCTGTTCATTAGGTATAAGTGCAAGCTAGCAAATTATCAGATCTTCACCCCCACCAATTTCAGTTCAATACAGCTTTAATTTAGCTATGTGTAAATTGGCAAAGATTTTTTTATAACCACAAAAGTAAAGTTGCTACCACACCCTGCCGTTAAGAACCACACTTCCCAAAGAACAACAGAATAAACAAGGACATATTGGCAAGGTTTTCTTTTGTCGTATCTTTTTAAAAGGATCAATGTAGCATCTAAAAATTCAGTTTTCTTTTTACTCCCAGATCTACCTGTTTCTTAATAACTCTAAGTAGTTTCTATGAGCCCCATTGAAAATTAAACCAAGAATGAGAAGTTGGGACAGGGACAGTTACTAACACTAAAAGGATACTCTTCATAGTCATCATTTTGCGAGGCAGCCAACAGATTGGCCATTTTGCTCTAAAAAGCTGCAGCAGCCTAACCACAAGCATAGAGCTGAAAAAGAAACATCTTGGGATTCCCTGAAACCTAACTTCAGACAGTATGAGCAAGCTGGAGACTTCTGGGAAATAAATGCAGTGGACACATCCATCTGGCATGTGACAACCAAAAATGGGTGGCTCTTGGGCAGCACTGGGCTTCTCAAAATGGTGGGGTAGATTGTTGGTTAGGAATCTGTTAGTCTGTCCTTTTACATATGTGTAAGTGGGACAACCACTATTTGTAGGCTTAACTTCTAATTCAAAGGACAAAAGAATTGAGGGGGCCCAGAAAGAGCAGGTCTGAAGTTCACTTGGGGCCTGGACAGAGCCATGTGTGGTGGCTGCAGCTAAGTCTCTTCTCCCAAGACTCAGTGTCTTCCTCTTAAAACAGAGTATCAACCAGCTCATGAAGTTGTGAAGATTAAAGAAGACTCTACCTGGACAGAGCCCACCGGTCTCAGCAGGGATCAGCTGTTCAGAAGAAGCATCCTTTCTATATTTGACTCAAAAATGTGTAACTTCCCCTCCCAAATTTTGAAGTCATTTGGGTACAAACATCCTGTACTAAGCAGTGAACTTAATGACAAGTTAACAGCCCTTGATAAAATACTCAGAACCACAAAATTCTCATGCTCCCTTTCACATTTACCGAAGTGAAGGACGACAGATGCCTCAGAGAAGACCAACTACCCTGAAAGGCTGAAAAGACACATCACTAGAATTGTCTAAAATTGGTTCTGAAATTTACCGACAGCCCGATACTCTGGGCCCCCAGAACAGTGCTCATTTGTCTTTCTAGGGCAAAAGAAAACTTAAAATGAGCAAGATCATGAGTTCTAAGCCCCTGAGGGTACCTGGGTGAGTTGATGATGTACCCACATCAAAACAGAACAAAACTGGTATGTGCAGGTTCTCCACATATGTGATAATTCTGGATATTTTGAAAACTAAGTGGTGATTAATTTGAAATGAAAAAACAACACACAGCCCGTTTCACTGTCTAGATCTAACAGGCAAAGAATCGTGTGGAAAGCTGAAAAGATAAGAGGGTCCCGCCACCCTTTTCAAACTCAACCTTGGCCTTGGCGTCTCACAGCTGCAATTCTCTCTTACTGTTCTCTGCATTTTGTTCACACTTGGTTCTCCTTTGGGACTTAAGAAACTTTACTTGCAGTCTAAGCATGGATTTGAGTGTCTCATGGGGTGGCGGGGTAGGGGGGTGGGGGGCAGGGAGGCGCATGAGATCCAGCTTGGCCAACAACTTCAAACAACCGGCCAATCCAGGTGACCCAGACTCTCCGGCCCAGACCAAGCTCTTTGTTTTGGGTTAGGCTGGTGGCAGGGTCCCCTGGCTGTGGTGGGCCCACATTGTCAGCTTGTTGCTTCTTTCCCAAAAGAGGATCTTGTTACAAAGAGAAGCTGGAAATTTCTTTGCACACAAGCAGAGACATGGCGGCCCTGCAAAGGCCCCAGGGTAAGGATTAAAGAAAAACAAAATAGAAACCCTTCCATCTCTAATTAGGGTCTTCATTTGCCAAAGTGCCATTCCCCAGCAGGAGGATTTACATTCAGGCCGTTGCTTGGAGTTACTTGGAAAACGTCTCCCAGCAGGTTGGTTCCTCGGTTCAGGCTCCTTTGAGCCAACAGTTTCTGGTTACTTGGAGGAGAGCTGCCTGCATATTGTTTTAACTGGCCTGGCTTCTGCAGCCAGCTTAGCTGTGTGAACAATCTCCCATTCAGAATTCAAAGATAAAAGCACAGTTTGGTTGAAAATCTTTTTTTAAAAAAACTTGGGAATTATAGGTTTTGGAGCTAGCATTATTTCTCTCACACACAAGAGTGTTTTTTCCCCCCTCTGCCTTGGTTCTATGCCAGCAAAGGCTGCATCCTGGAGCCCAGCCAGCCGCCAGCCCCCATTTCCTCACCATTCACACCGTGGGGCTGGTGGCAGCTGGCCATGGAGGCGGACAGGAGCTCCTCATTTGCAAGAGGTTGACCACAGAATAGTGTAGTCAGTTTGCTGGCCCCCTGCGGCCAGCCTAGGGCACCTTCTGTGCAGTTCCTTATCATTCGTTGTATCCATAACAGCACATCTTTCTAACATACCGAGTCCTAAGAGTCTGGCCCAGGATGTAAGAATTCTCTTCCTTTCTGGAATTCTCAGGAAAACAGTAAATTATAAACCAGACTTAGTAGTAAGATATGTTTGTATAACCTTCTATATGTTAGGTGAGGATGAATTAAGGTGCAAACATAAACAAGAGAGAAGAGACATCGAAAGAAAAAAAATAAAGAAACTGAACTTCATCAAAATTAAAAACTTTTGTTTTAGTCAAAGGATACTACCAACAGAGTAAAAGGGACTCACAGAATGGGAGAAAATATCTGTAAATCAGTTAAGTCATTAATATATCAAATTAGGGATTAATATCCAGAATGTATAAAGGACTCCTACAACTCAACAAAAGAGCAAACAACTCAATTAAAAAATGGGCAAAGGACTTGAATAGTCCTTCTCCAACTAGATATACAAACAGCCAGTAAGCACATAAAAGGATGTTCAACATTTCTAGTCATTAAGAAAATGCAAAAATCAAAACCACACTGAGGAACTGCCTCAAAGCCCTTAAGATGGCTATTTTATATATATACAATCACACACATACAAAAAACAGAAAACAAGAAGTACTGATAAGATGTGGGGAAACTAAAGCCCTTTTATACTCTTGGTGGGAGTGTAAAATGGTACAACTGTTGTGGAAAACAGTATGGTGATTTCTCAAAGAATTAAGCATGAATTACCAGGTGATCCAACAATCCCATTTCTGGATATATACCCAGAAGAACTGAAAGTAGGGTTTTGAAGAGACATTTGTATACTTGTGTTCACAGTAACATTATTCACAATAGCCAAAAGGTGGCAACAACTCAAAATGTCCATCAATAGATAAATGCATAAACAAATATAATATACATATACAATGGGATATTATTCAACTATAAAAGGAAGGAATTTCTACTACATGCTACATGGATGAACCTTGAAGACATTAAGCTAAGTGAGAAGTATATAAAAGGACAAATATATGATTTGACTTATATGAGGTACTTAGAGTAGTCAAATTCACAGAGACAGAAAGTAGATGGTGGTTGCCAGGGGTGGGAGAAGGGGGGAATGAGGAGTCGGTATTTGACGAGTACGGAGTCTCAGCCGAAGATGAAAAAGTTCTGGATACAGATGGTGGTGATAATTGCACAAGAATATGAATGCACTTAATGCCATAGAATTGTACTCTAAAAAATGCTAAATTTGGTAACTTTCATGTTATATATACTGAACCACAATTTAGAGAGAGGATTTAGGGTGAAAAGAATTAGCACCACAGAGAAGGGAAATTAGAGCCCTGCTTATGTTTTATGTTGGCAAGTTCTACAAAGTAGCAATTTAGTCCATTCGTGTAAACACTCTCCTTGATTTTATATTTTAAGGTCTCTAATATATTAAGTTTTATTCTTCTTTACTTAAATTGCCATAGAACAGCAACTTCAATGAACTGTCCAAACTGACCATGTATTTCTGAGCCTAAGCACATCCTGTTCCCTCTGCTGGGAACCCCCTCCCCTCCACCGTACGCTCCTCTTTTGCACCTCTTGATGAATTCTCTGGAAATGCCTTCCCTACCAAGGGGATCTCTTCTCCTGCCCGCTGAAATGATGAGCCCCAGTTAAGTCACTCCTCCTGACTGGCCATGGGACATACCATGTGATATTTCTGCCCCTGTTGGCCCCACTCCTGAAATTTCCTTCTCCATCCTTGCCTTACCAAGTACAAGTCCACCCATTTTTTTTCCCACCTTTTTTTTTTTTAAGGCATCATGCTTTATTAGTAGTAATGCCTCTTAAAGGTAATGCTTCTTATGTGCATATGACAATTTTGGTTTCTTTTCACCAATGGTCCAGCAAATCATATTTAGTAAAACTGTGAAACATTATAAGCTTGATGTAATGAATATCATAATACCCAGTACTGTATGAAAGTGTAATCTCATTTATGAATGGCAACTGATAATTATAACTTTGCTAACAAAGATAATAAAAATACTGCCAATGCTTTGAAAAATTACCTTGGCCAACTTGTAGAAAGTTATATACTAAACTATATATGTATTAAATATAAGTTATTACATTATATGTAAAGTAGGATAACTATTTCTTTTATCAGCCTATTATTAATTAGCTCAGTAAACCCTTTATAATAGAATTTAAAAGGCACATTTTGGCCAAAATGTTATTCGTTATGTTAATGAGGTTTACTGTCCACCCAAAATTTCCCCAAGCCCACTCATTCTAGAAAGTTCAGTTTCATCTCCTCTGTGACACCCTCCCAGCAAAGACACTATTCGTCCAGGAAGACTTTCAGGAGAAGGTGATGTCTAAGCAAAAACCCGAAGGAGCCTGTCCCGACTCTCCCCCCATGATGGCTCTGCAGTGCCTTGAAGGGTGATTGGAGCACTGTGGACACTCCAAAGCTGCCTGCTGAACATCAAGGAACCAGGGCAACCACGGCAAAGGAATGTTTGGATAGCTATAGTTCTGAGATATCAAGTAAATTTAACATCCTGTACGTGTCCATACCTTAAATTACAAACCCTAGCCCAATAACTGAATAAACATTCTTGGTTAACAAACAAGATAAATTGGTTACCGAGATTATCACAGCCAGAGAACCTGGACAAATAATAGACATGAACTGGAGATTCAACTGCAAATGGTGAGAGAACTCCAACTTCCCTAATGCTTTTATTACAGCTGCCAACAAAAATAACCATTAGTGTAACTGATGAAAAACCAATAACCTTACGAATTAAATTCAAGTCAAGAGCCATTACCAATATATTTTCCACCTGCACGGATCTGAGGGAGACCCAGGCTTTCCCATGCCCCTCCCCATTAAGTTCTGTCCCAAGAACACAGAGAAAGAAAACGATGCTCATTCATTTAGCCTTGAAGAGCTATGTCGTAGTTAGATAGGCTTGACAGTGGGGAGAAAGAAAAGAAATAAAACCCGAAAGGTTCAAGTGAATCAGCCCCTTTCCTAGTCCCTTCAAGACGTGCCGGACACTCAAATAAGCCAAAGTAAATCAAGCCACTATTAATTTCCGCATGTTAAGTTAGATAAAAATCTCAGGGGAGTGAGCTCAGAACATGGAACGAGCAAAGCCATCACCTCCAGGGTGAGCACAATCAGGGCAGTGGGCAAACTTGTTCTAAGAGGATTCCATACCCGGCTCGGTGCTCTCAAACACGTGGCTATGATGCCCCAGCCAGACCCTAAATAGTTCAGGGTCTTCAACTCCCACTAATAAGGATTCAATTTGGAGCATGTACTTTGCCCACCAAAGTGGAACACAATGGTGAAAACATTTTTGAATATAGAAAAATTGTGCCATCCTCATATGCCCTTCCTCATCGTCTGAGCATACAAAGGAGAGAAGTGCAATTTCAGGTAGTTTTGTACAAGGAAAGAAATATGAGTTTTTATAGAAGCAGCAAATGAGCAAAAGAAAAGAAAGAGATATAATCAAAATATTAACAAAAGGTAGAGATTGGTAGCAAATTTACTGAAGAAACTGTAGTTCAGTGAGCCCAAGGCAGATATTAACATCTTAAGCTCCAAGCCAAGGGGGCAGGCTTGGCATCTAAAATGTAAGCTCTTTAAAGGATATTCACCTTTTAATTCCATCATCATCACGTAGCAGCCCTCCAAGATCCTTAAAGCACTGGTTCTTTCTCTCCAATCAGATGTGAGAGGTTTCATTCATCTGCATTACTCAACAAGCAAAAACAAACTTCAAATCTGGTGGGCGACTGCTCAGGCATCCGTAGCCCTGGAGGAATGAGCAGATACCACCCTCACTACCCCAGATCCTGGGACATCAACAGTGCCACCTGCCTCAGTTCCATTCTCTACTGGCGCAAAAGACAGGTCTAGCTGAGAAAGTCCCACCATGGCTTCCAGGTCCCACTACTTTCCTCAATCCAAGTCTTCTTCCTTCCCCTTTCCCACACCAAATGAGGCTACCTCTTTTCCTATAAGGAGCTTAGGCTTTGTTTGCTCTTTTCATCAGTTTCAGAAAGGCTCCCAAACTGTCTCACCAACCTATAATCTCAACATCCCATCCAAATCTGCAAGGGGGCAGGTGAGACTCATGTGCCATCAAGTGCGTGTCTATGTGTGCCTGCTCTCTGTGCACTTCCACATGCTTTGCTAAAAGGTTATGTCTGTGAGGTTTCAGAGCCTCACTCAGCAAAGGCAAGGTTTTCCTCCTGGCAAGCAAGGGTCAGAGGCCTGGCTCCGAGGAGCAGCTTATTGTGTGGCCGCCTGGGGCAGGCAGCGGCAGTGCTGGGAGGGGAAAGGTTCCCTTTGAAGCACATGGCGCTAAGAGCTTCCCAGTGACCATGGAAACAGGCGCAGTGGGTTCCCAGCCTGAGAACCAGGGAGAGCAGCCATGATTCAAACACAAAACACACACAGGGTCTGAAAACCGGAGACAGGAGGGGTTGGGGTGAGGGGCAGGCAGCCCAGGCTGGCAGGAACTGAGCGGCTCCCTGGTAGGAAAATCCGGCCAATGAAGCTGAGCAGGTTCACGGGGTTTCCTTTTCATTCCCGAGGCTTTCTTCTTGCTCCCGTCATTGCCCCTCGGGTCCTATTCAGCACCTCATCAGATCAGTAGAGCCGGGCCTTTGGCTGGCCTGCTGGCGGCAGGGCCTGGAACCGGACGGGAGGTGATCAAAGGAGCCGCCAGTGCAGCCGCCACCCTCCTCCCCTCCTCCCCGCCCGCCTGCTCTCCCTCCTTGGATGAGGCCCTGCCAAGGTGATCCAGTGGAAGCCACTGGGGGAGGGCGAGGAAGAGAGGCAGCTTTTATGTCTGCCTTTATGTTAGAAGAGACACAAAGCACAGCTTGAACAGAGACATGCCACTAGCAGGTCGGAACTCCCTCCTCCTGGGATGTCTCTGTTCTTAAACCAGGCAACAGAGAAGTGACCTAGTCTGCCCTGCTTGGGCTACACTTGGATGCCCAGATCCTAAGCCCAAAAGACTAACAGCCTTGTCTCAAGCTGCTTCCAGGTCCTCTTTCATAGCTATCCACCTCCCAACCCTCACACCAAAGAAGTTCTCTGAGATACTGTGGCCCATTTCTTCAGGGTTCCAATTTAACGAGAAAAAAGCTATCTGGAACTTTTTCAGCAAGGAAGAGGAAGCAATGTGACTGGAGTCTGCTAGGGAGGAAAGATCTTCCACTACTGATGAGTATCTTTTCTCTCAGTCGGACTGAACCAAAGTCCAACAGTGTGCTGTTGGGCATAGGGTCAGGACCAGTGAGAGAATAGAGCCCACTTCTCAGCCAGGCCTTGCTGCCACTGTGGAGCAGGGCAGGCTTCGACCTTGACCAGCGTCTCTTAAAGAAGGCAATGTTTGGACAGGCCTGTAATTCGAGAAGCCCATTAGGTGCGTTCTCCCTTTCTTACCTTTGTTGGGCTGCCAAAATATTTACTTGACTTCTTAACTCTAAATCTCTGAAACACACCTGCATTGCCTAAAACAGGCAATTTTCTTATTTTCTTGTATTCATAGAAGAGAGCCCAACCTAAGCAAAGATGACAATAGCACAGAGGGATAAAGAGGGTGGGGGCTTGGTAAGAGATGCAGGTTTATATAATACAATCACTTCTTAAGAGATGAGTGTATACTGCATTTGTCTCTTTTGGGGGGGTGTGGGGTGGGGTTGCAGGGCAGTGTGGACAGTTGAAAGCAATTCTACAGGTAATCCTTTTGCAAAACAAACTGATTCTATCTTGACCTTTAGGGAAGAGCCCATTTCCATGCCAAGTAAAAATTCCGTGTGACAGTCAACTTCATTTATGTACTTATTTTAACACAATCATGATATAAAAGCCAATGCACTATAATATCAGCAGACAGAGTAAAGAATATATAATAGGAAAACTGGGGTACTTAAACAAGAAACAGTATTTGCAGGGTTTTAGGTAAATTTCAGATGATATAAATGACCAGAAACAACTGCAATTTTTTTTTTCCCCTTCCCAGTGCTTCTGGCATAATGAAAAAGAACTTGGGAAGACAGTCTCAGGTCTAATAAGTGTGAAGCCACTGTTCAACCATTTCCCCTTGCCACGTGCTCCTATCAGCCTGTTTCTGCGAGGAGCTTTCTGAAGCACACACTTGCCAAGGCTGAGTGGTCCAAAGCCAGACCTTCCAGACAGGCTGTGGTTTGTGGGTAGAACTCAACGAATGGTCCCTGCACTGCCTGCTGGTGCTGTTCTTCGGAGCACAGCATCCTCGTCAATGACCCTCACCCCAAGAGCGACATAGACCCCCACTTTCTGAGAACAAGGGTTTGGCCATCAGTTAAGGGAATAATTTTCAGTTGGGTGCTCATCAGCAAACCTTTGAAAGAAAGATTATTTTGGCTGTTTTCAGATCTTGGCTGTATGTAAATAATGCTATGAACATAGGGGTGCATATATTCTTTCTGATTGGTATTTTGGGATTCTTAGGATATACTCCCAGAAGTGGGATCACTGGATCAAAAGAAAGTTCCATTTTAAATTTTTTGAGGAAACTCCATAGTGTTTTCTACAGCAGCTGCACCAGTCTGCATCCCCACCAACAGTGCACTAGGGTTCTCTTTTCCTCCACATCCTCACCAGCACTTGTTGTTTGTTGATTTGTTGATGGTAGTCATTCCGGCAGGTGTGAGATGATATCTCATTGTGGTTTTAATCTGCATCTCTCTGATGATTAGTGATGTTGAGCATTTTTTTCATATGTCTCTTAGCCTTCTGTATGTCCTCTTTGGAGAAATGTCTATTCAGGTCCTTTGCCCATTTTTTAAAAATATGTTTTTATTGATTTCAGAGAGAGGAAGGGAGAGGGAGAGAGAAACATCAATGATGAGAGAGAGTCACTGATCGCCTTTGCCCATTTTTTAATTGAATTGTTTGTCTTCCTGGTGTTAAGTTGTATAAGTTCTGTTTTTTTAAACGTAGTCAATTTTATTCTCCTTAAACCACAAAATAGAGTCTTTGGTTATAAGTTCGTTATATATTTTGGAAATTAACCCCTTATTGGATGTGTCATTAGCAAATATGTTCTCCCATACAGTGGGTTCCCTGCCCAAGTGACCATTAGTAGATGAGTGGATAAAAAAGCTGTGGTACATTTATACAATGGAATACTACGTGACTATAAAAAAGAAGGAACTCTTATCTTTTGTGACAGCATGGATGGACCTGGAGACTATTATGCTAAGTAAAATAAGCCAGTCAGAGAAAGACAAATACCACATGATCTCACTTATATATGTGGCATCTAATGAACAACATAAACTGACGAATAAAACAGAGGCATGGATACATGGAACAGACTGACAGTTGACAGAAGGAGGGGGAGGGGGGACTGGATAAAAGAAAGTGAAGAGATTAGCCAAAGAATATATATGCATAATCTACAGACATGGACAATAGTGTGGTGATGGCCAGAAGGAAAGGGGGTGGGGGCTGGGTAGAGGTGGGCAAAGGGGGGAGGGATGAGATCATCTGTAATAGTGTTAATAAAAATAAAATTTTAAAAAGTATTTTGGAAACATTTTCCAGGTCTTGAATATACTAAAATGGAATCTTTGAGTTATCTTTTCAAAGGCACCAAAAGCACTGCAAGGGTAGAAGCCTTACTGACAGCTGTCACTCACCTATATCCTTTCTGTAGCATTTCAAAAATGGCACCTCTTGTGACTGTATTTTGATAGACTATCTTGTCTTCCCTGCCTAGACCTGACAGAATACAACCATAAGCCCATCAGAAATTGGGTTCCTAAGGCTGGCAACAAGAGCATCCACAATTCATGGGCTCTTGCTGAGATTCTAGAAAGTTCTTCCAGAATCATCATTAGGAAAAAAAAGAGGAGGGAGATGGGCAGTAGCTCTGCCATTTTTCTATATTTTTAACCCAGTTATTTAGCTACTAAGCTAGAACTGAGGAGTCATGACCACTGGCATGTCTAGTGATCCACCATCATGATAATTACATTGGAAACATGGTCCAGGGAAGCCTGGAAGGGAGTAAATCAAGCTAGCAGTACTTGGGTTAAGGGTATAGATTAAAGGTAGTTTTTTCCTTCTATTTTCAAATTCTCCATAATTAATTGTTTCATGCAACAAATATGTACTGAGTGCCTGCTATACGTGTTAGGCACTGTTCCTGGTACTAGGAACATAAGAATGTGGTAAAGACTATTATATTGCTCACACACTTTTAAAAATTGGGTATACCTTTAAAAATTAGGGTTATAAAAAATGTTAAGATTCTATCAGTTCAAACTTTAAAAAAAGAAAATAACCCATTAAAAAAACAAACACCAATCTACTGTTTACAAATGAAAAAGAAAGCTTTTGAAGCTAAACACTTCAAAAATTCTATTTCTAAAAGTCAAGCCAAGGTAACAAAAGTTCCTTGCATATTCCACATTCTTTTCTCTGAGGTTCATTTAAGAGTTGATACATTTGTGAAAATCTACCAGCAACAGGTTAATGTGTAATACTGAAGGCCAAGTGCCTTTGCACGTTCCAAAAAATAGCCCACACTCTTAAGACTGACCAGAGCTTTATTTTATCCGGCAGTGCTTAGAACAATTGGAATTCAATGAATTGCTTTTATTATTTTTATAACTAGCAAAAATGATGCAGAATTTAAAGTATTTCAGTATCCCAAAGGAATTGTTTAGACTGCCTCAAACTTAAAACAGAGCACAAAAAGCATTAGTCAGAACACATAACTGAATGTTAGATTGGAAAACAAGATCACCAAAGCAGACGGGTACCTTTTATCAAATAAAAGGTAGGGACTTTTCCAAACGGAAACAAACATAAAAGACAGAACAAGGAAAACAAATTGCATTTGTCTGCAGTCTGAGAGTCCTATGACCAAGGATAGCAGACAGGATCTTGCCAATGTACCCATTCCTCCTACTTCTGCACCCAGTGGGAATCTCTGCCCAGGCTGGGGTGTGCCACTCTCATACACAAGTGCAACTCAAGTCCTTTAACAGGTGCTTTAAAAAAACCTGGTGTGTAGGATTTCCGGGAACTTGGCAGATAGTGAACCAATTAGTTACACAGAGTCACTGTTAAGACAGCCCCCCAAATCTGAAATGCCCATGGACGTGATAGCCCACTGTTGCTCATTTGGATTAATTCACGCTGATGGTCAGGCGTGTGCAAGACCCCTCTATCTGAAACAGAGAGAAGATGGGACTTTGGTCCTTGTACCCAGGTATGAGATTCAGTTCACCTGACTCAGTACTGATACTATACATATTACAATGACTTAATATGTTAGGTTCTAACTTCTTTCATACTTTAAAATGGTCTCTCAAGCCTGGCCAGGTGTGGCTCAGCAGTTGAGCATTGACCCAGGATCCAGGAGATAGCAGTTCAATTCCCTGTCACGGCACATGCCCAGGTTGCGGGCTCGATCCCCAGTCGGGGGTGTGCAGAAAGTGGCTGATCAATGACTCTCTCATCATTGACGTTTTAACTCTTTCTTTCCTTCTCCCTCTCCCTTCCTCTCTCTGAAATCAATAAAGATATATTTTAAAAAAAAAATTTTTTTTTAAACGGTCTCTCAAAGGTAGACAAGGTCATTAGCTACTTTTGATGGGCTTTCCTGCTAGCCTGTCACACCATTCCTAGTTTCCTAGGACAGCCTCATTTGTGGCCTTGCTCTATTGAGAGCCTGGTTCAACTGGCAAGGACAATGGCCAGGAGGAATGTTATGAGCCAGGCTTCCCCCAGGCCCAGGAGGTGGCCAGGAGGTGCTCCTTGGGTTGGCAGACATTATTTGTTCCACTCACTCATTCTATCTTAAAAACTCCCTTAAGCCTCTCAGTGGACTTCAAATAATGGTTTTGGTTAGCCTTTTATAGCTGAAAATGTCTCAAATCTAGAAAAAAAAAAATATTGTGCTTAATATGGCCTTTTAACCAAGAGGTTCCTAGAAGATTTAGGTGTAGAAGAAAGGCATCAAATTAAAAGATTGTGACTTTCAAATCAGACACATGACCTTAGAAGAAAAGTGGCGTTCCCTAAGTTTTTCCCTTTTCCATTTATATCATGTCAATCTTTTCCTCCTGATCTGATTTCTCCTAAGTTCCTTTCTTGGTTTCCTTTTTAACCAAATATGGGAAGTATTTACCCAAGTGCTCCTTAAAATAAATCTGAAGAGCGTTCCAAACTTCCTCTGCAACAAGAAAACCACCTCAGCTCACCTTAGAAAAGGGATTCTATCTGTTTAGTAGAAGTATGCTTACAGAGGGGAGGAATTTGCTAAGCTGGGTAATCACACATTCCAAGAACTTAACGTACATTATATTTTAATCATCACGACTATCTTTACAGAGGGGGTGGAGAGAAATGGAAGCAAAGAGAGGCTAATTGGCCCAAAGTTACCCAGCTAATACCAAAGTAGAACTACCATTTGCATCTAGGCCACAGATTCTGAGATCTGAGCTCTTTATACTCCTCACGTGGAAACACGAACGTGCTCTAGCACTGATCATGCACTTCAACAGAACATACCACAAAGGCTGCCACGAACCTGTCATTATACTGAAGGGCAGTGGGGCAGAGAAAGGAATGGAGGAGGAAAGAAGTGGAATTTAAGGTCTTCTTGGGGGATAAAACTTGTAAGTCATGGTAAGACAGGGTTTCTCTACTGAGACACTACTGACACTTGGGGCCAGATAATTCTTTCTTTTTTTTTAAAAAAAATGTATCTTTTATTGATTTCAGAGAGAGGAAAGGAGAGGGAGAGAGAGAGAGAGAAACACCAATGATGAGAGTCATTGATCGGCTGCCTCCTGCACACCCCCTGCTGGGGATCGAGCCCGAAACCCGGGCATGTTCCCTGACCAGGAATCGAACCCCGATCACCTGGATCCTAGGTCGATGCTCAACCGCTGAGCCGGGCTGGGGCCACAAAATTCTTTGCTGTGAGGGGTTCTCCTGTGTTGAGCAGCATCTCTCGCCTCTACTCACTAGATGCCAGTAGCACCTTCACACCATGGCCTCCTGGATATTTTTGTCTAAAGACCAAAACAAAAATGTCTCTCTCCAGACACTGCCAAATGTCCCCAGGGCCTGGGGAGGGCAGGAGATGAGAAACAAAACGCCCCCAGTTGAGAACCACTGCAATTAGAGGACTCAGATCACATGCCCTGGGAAGGTTTGACACAGCTAAGTGTCCCAAGCACGGGGTGCTCCCAGGAATACCATAGCAGTGTCACAGTGCCCTGTGCTCAGGTATGTGGCAAATATCACACTCACTTCACTGACTGAAGGAGGACAATGCCCGTGATGTGGAGCAGCTGCCTCTGAGACCCCTTTCCCACAGCAAGTCAGAATCCAGGATTCAGTTCTACCACCCCACTTGAGACGGGAATCTCATACTCAGGAGTGCTAAGCTGGGCTCAGCATAAGGACCAGGACACTCAGGTATCACAGGAAACGAACATCTGTGACCAAAAACCCAAATGAGAACAGCATAATAAAAGATAAGCTCCCTTCCCCCTCCACACCCACGTGGCTCCTAAATAACTCAGCAGCTTTACCCAGGTTCCCAGAGTTCCTGCCTCAAGTCCTCCCATCCAGATCAGCCCTGGTCAAGAAGGTCAAGGCTGAAGGTTAAATCCCAATGCAAGCCTCAAAGATACTAAGATCCTTTTCACTTAAGTTTTTCAAATTCATCATTTGGTTATTTGTTACTAAATGTGGAAAACAGCAACCTATTGGCTTTATTCAGATTACTAACACTTCAGAACCAACAATCTTTTGGCTTCAATACTGCCAAACACAGTAATTTCATGACAACACATTCACCTTTATGTCCTGTATTGTTCCCTGCTCATTTCCACTAACTTTATAACAGGATTTCTCTCTCTCCCAAGCTCTGTGAAATAAGAATAGTGGGAACACAGTGCTAATTTGGTGCACTCAAATCTCTGGTCAACTTTCACATTCTCAAAATTTAAGAACCCCAAAGCACTTCTGTTTCTGTGAGTTATATCTATTGATATTTTCCATATTAGGGTTTAAAAGTTAGAAATCTTTAAAACAGAATATATAAGCACACTTCCATTAGCTGTCAGGGAAATGAAGTCACCATACAAAATGATGCCACCATACACTTGAGAGAGAATGAGAGAAAAGCAAGTGACATTTTAGTGTTACGAAAATAGCTCTGATCTGGTGGGTCCCCCTGGGAAAGATCTTGAGGCTCCCTAAGGGTCCCCCAACCACACTTTGGGAACCACTGTGCTACATTAACACTTACACCATGATTTTACCCATCATTATGGATTATTCCCAAGCCTTTTTCTTCCTTTAAGCACTCACTATCATCTATCACTGTACTTCATCTCAGGTTCTAGTTAGTATTTGGTGAAGTGCAAACATCTTTGGATTGCAATTAGTGTCGTTTTCCTGTTTTCCATTCTGTCATGAAAAGAGGATACAAATAAAATTCTGGTTTTCCTTCACTCAAATTCTCTATTATGG
The DNA here is from genome assembly GCF_964146895.1 of Miniopterus schreibersii. Lineage (NCBI taxonomy): Eukaryota > Metazoa > Chordata > Mammalia > Chiroptera > Miniopteridae > Miniopterus > Miniopterus schreibersii. The sequence goes on from NC_138122.1 coordinate 16,839,908, forward strand.
CAGCTGTTCTTTGAAAGGTGAGAAAGACATTTTCCTAATGGCAGCTGAGGTGCAAAGGAGGCTGTGGTGTCTGTCCGAGCTGCTCCTATAACATGTCTTCCGGGACAAAGGCTTTTCTTCCCACCAGGACTCGGCAGAAGCAGTCATTATTCACGATGGGACTATACTCCATCATTTCCACTGACAAAATGCTTACTTTATAGGAATAAAATGCAGGGCGGGGGGAGTCAGTGTTTAATGGGATCAAAGTTTCACACTGTTGTGTAATCATCACCACCATTCATCTCCAGAACTTTGTCATCTTCCTCAACTGGGCCAGGTGGGCTTTGTTAGAAACTCCAGCACATCCTGTGTGCTCCCTGCCATGACTCTCCAGGAGGCTGACAGGTCATAGAAATAGGCTCCTGCACTTTGGGGATGGTTTAAGAGCCTTACTTTCAATAGTGACCTGCTCAGAAATGTCAATTTTATTCTATTTTAATTCCCTAGAACTTAAATTGTCACAGGAAACAAAGTCTGTCTTTCAATGCTGCAATTCCACTCTCCCCAAACTAGAATAGCAAGGGACGGTTTTACATATGATACAGCAGCTCAAAACATTAAAAGAGCAAGGAACCCAGGAAAGCCTCTTCACATTCAGTGAAAAAGGCTCCAAAAAGCTAAGATTTGCTCCGAGCCTGGGGGGCTCACCCTCATCCTACTTCTGCCTCCCTAGCTGATCCTACTGTCTGTTCCACTCCTAAAGAATCAAAAAGATTATGAGGAGGGGATCATAAATCACTTTTCTCTCCTGAGTTTACAGTGTTCCTTTTTGAGGAGTTCAAAAGCACTCAGTAATAAACGAAGGTGATGAGTTTATGTCTTTTGCTTTTAAAATGAAACTTTATTTGAACTCCTGGAGAGGCATTTACGTTTTTTTAATTTAGAACATTCCTCTTAGTCCAACTTTTCGCCCCATGGCATTTTATGTGGGCGGGTGGGTAATGAGGGTGGGTTATGGGGGAGGGAGAGGGGTTTGTGTCTGGCCCTCCCCTACTCTCCCACAGGCTTTTCCGAATGCCTGGAAGACAGAGTCTTCTCTTCTATGGTTTCTAACAAGTCTCAACATCCATGCAGAGAAGTCCCTCCCCCCACCCCCACACTGACTTGGCTGTTTCTCCTTTTGCACCTCTCTCCACTGCCCACCTCCTAGCCATAGCCACTGAGAGCAAAGAAATGATGGGAAGGTCATGCTATCTGCAGGACATCAGGCTGTCCATGAGGACCACTTTGCTTTTCTTTACCCTAGTCTCTCAGCACTGCCCTTGGGGGATCAGGGGGAAAAATCACAGTTAGCAAAGTTAATAAAATCGAAGCTGAGAACAACTATACTTCAAGAAGATGAAACAGAAAAAGAGAGAGGGAGGGAGAAAAAGAAAGGAAGGCAGAGAGAGATGCCTGACTTTTCGCACCTCCTGCACAACTCATTCTTAAACAAATGCAAAATTGTCTTGCCCAAGCATTTTTGCTAATGATTTTACTCAGGTGTTAAGCCAAATTTCAGAAACTAACCACATGTAAATACCGCCTGGCCACCACACCACCTTTCTAAACAGAAACATGGGGGGGGGGGGGTATTGCTTGTAAGCAGGTAGAACCACACGCTTAGATTTTGGGCCCCTGCATGCAATAAATATTTGGTGAATGAATAAACCCAAGAAGTACTTAATGATTCGATATATATCTGGGTTTTTATTCCCCCTGGGTTCACAGGCCAGCAGGCCAAACCACATAAAACTCTCCAAGTAAGACCACTCACTACAGGGCTGTTTTAGGTAGAGGAAGAAACAATGGGACAAGAAGATGGGGGCGGGGGCGACAACAATATGACGGTGTCCTGGGAGCTCTGTTCCCACCTTACAGACACAACAAACACAAAGGTAAAGTCCCACTGAACTGGGGCAAAGCAAATTAGGACAAGCTGCTGAGCCCTGCATAGCAGCAGCTTAAGTAAAGGAGAAAATATTCTATTAGGAGGGTAAAACCTACAAGGAAAGCACTGTTCCTACAGCCTTTGGATATAGCTGGCATTTCTCCTAGGAAAACACTAAAATATTCTCAAGGGGGCCACTGCTCTCCTAGCATCATTAAGCAGTTCTGGCCAACTATTTAAACGACGAAGCATCAGGGCCTGGGCCACCTAAAACACCTTCATTTGACTTTGTGAACTGTAAACCAAACAGGTAATAACTTCTGTGTTTGTTTGTTTGTTTTTTCCTATAAAGGGGCAAAAGAACTTGACAGGTGCTGGGAAGCTACTCAGAAGACAGGTGGGAAGCAAAAAATCACAGATTAGACGCATGAGGGTCTCCTGGGCCAAAAGTCTTTCAGGAGTCATTGGTTGGGACATCTTCAAGGCTGGAAAAGGCTCCCTCTCAAGTACCCTGCATCAAAACCACCTCTTTTCTTGCCTGGATCGCCAAAAAAATCCTCAAGAGCCCAGGGACTAGTACAGTTTTTCCCCCCAGGTGTCTCCCCACGGTACCTAGAACAGCAGCTTCTGAGAATATAAAAAATATCCAGGCAATAACACTACCCTTAGGAAATACCACCTTTCCTCCAATCAAAATTCTAATAACTTCCTCCAAACCTTTCCCTTTCACAAAACGATCCAGTTTAAAACAGGTTGTTACCTGACATATTTTAAGATCACTGATGAATGGTTTTACAAAATAAATTTATTTCTATCTTACACTGCAGTCAGAGGTAATGCTGATACTCTTGGCTAAAAAAAAAAAGTCTTTTTTAGTACTTCTAAATGGGATAACAGCGGCCGCTGGTAGCAAACATGTTTTGGGAGCGTACTCTGTGCTAGACGCTTGCTCTCGTGTCCCCTCCTAACCATCCTATGAGGTAAGTTCTAATACAGGAGCATAATTGCTGTCTGCCATTCCAAAACCAAAAAAGCTCTAAGACCCAAAAGTTTTTCCATAGCTTACTTGGCAGCAAAACTTAATGGACCTGAACTCATTTTGGAGGCAAAGCTGCCCTGAACTAACATGAGGCTATTTAGATTTCAGTTAGCCCACTAATGTGAATATCCATAAAGTTTGTCCCACAAATATGTGTTTGACACCTTAATACCTTTCTAAACCCTCAAAGTCTCAGAATTCTGAAACATCTGGCCCCAAGGGTATAAGTTAAGGTATTGTGAATCTCTATTATCAACCCATTTCACAGATAAGAAACTGAGAGTCCTTGAGGAGAAGGTAACTTGCCTAAGGCCACAAAGTGGACAAAGGCGGAGATGACTGAGGCTGGCAGTCTCCATCAGAGTCCAAGCTTGTAATACCATGGTGGGCTGCTACAAGACATGTCTTAGTGCTCAACCCACTCAACATCATCTAGAAAGGAGCACTGTGCCGGGATTTTCTCTGTAACCAACTATCTGAGGAATTGAGGAGATGGGAGAGTGGAGAACACCAATCAGAACTGGAGAGATTCAGAGGGCCTGGTACTTACCTTGCCCAGGACAGTGAGGCATGGTTTCGGGTCCAATTCTGGCTGTTCCAGCTTCACCACTCCTACCCAGCCATATTCATACAAGTCCTCTTCATCATTGTTATTACACAGGCCCAGTGGGTGCATCTAAGAAACAAAAGGGAAAGAAAACTTCAATACACAGGCTGCAGTTTGATTGACTCACACTGTGTATTTTTCAGACTCAGTGGTCAAAAATAACCTCAACTTAAAATTATACGGTGGGGGGGGGGGGGGTTGCATCTTTCAACCAATGGGGAATTCTATCTCGGCACAATGAGCTGAGCACTGGGGAGAAAACAACAGAGTCACTATAAATATGTTTTATGAACGCTTTCTCACTGCTTTGTAAACAGTGGTCAGCCAACGTGGACATCACCCCATGGGATGTCAGGAAAAATAGCATAGCACCCATGCGAATGCCAATCTAATTTGCTATGTAACACTATAACATTAAGTAGAAGTTACAAATGAAACTAGTTAGGTTAGTATCCAAGACTATTTGGCTTCTAGACCTTAACAATGGATCGGCTTCAACTTATGCAAGAGGACCTGCAAACACATTCAGGCATTTACGGAGAGACCAATAGAAATAGCAGAATCACCAGTAGAATTACTAGGCTGTTTAAAGACTATCCCAGGTTACTGGGAAACAGATTACATTCTTTGAGGCTTTTTCAGAACTTACAAAGCACAAACATCAAAGATAGGTAGAGGAGCATCATCAAATTTTTGCTAATAAAAGTACAGTCCATGGAAACCTAAGAACAGAACAATCCTAAGGTTTGCACTCAGTTCTATTACTGAGTTGTATCAGGCCCTAGAATCCCTAGTAACAATCCGAGAAGACAAAATTCTCATGGAAAAACATAATTAATCAGCCTAGTACAGTGCTAAAGCTCCTTAAATAACTGGGAGAAATCTGTCTTTAGATTCATGGCATGGCAGAGATACAAGAGGCCTAAAAACCCATTGTGGTAGACAGAATAATGGCCCTATGTCCAAATCACATCCTAATCCTCAGAATCTGTGAATGTGTTACCTTACAGGGCACAAGAGACATTAGAGATGTGATTAAATTTGAGGAGGGGAGATTATCCTGGATTAACTGGGTGGGTCCGATGTAGTCACAAGCGTCATTATAAAGAAAAAAGGGAATCATGGACACAGCGAGGAGATGAAGCAATGAGCTTTGAAGATGAAGGAGGGAACCATGAGCCAAGAATGCAGGCAGTGGGCCTCCAGAAGCTGAAAAAGACAGGGAATGGATTCTCCCTAGAGCCTCCAGAAGGCATGTTGCCCTGCCAAATTATTTTTGACTTCTGACCTCCAGAACAGTAAGAAAATAAATTTGTGTTGCTTTAAGCCACTAAGTTGTAGTAACTTATTATAGCAGCAAATAGGAATCTAATACACCCTCCTTAACCCCCATTCATTTTAAAGATGAGAATGAAAGTTCAGGATAAGTAGTTTTGCCAAGGTAACACACAGCAAGAAGCTGCACCCAGAGGTGACCTGGGTCTTGAATTCACAGTCCAATGCCTTCCCACTTTATCTGCTTAACTTTATTGTCCCTTCCTCCGAGAGCAGTTCATCTAATTGGGAAGAAAAGATTAAGTATATATAAAAAAAGTTGCCCACCAGCTCTAAATCCTATGGTGTTAGAGTGCAACATGAGTTTAGTATCAGAAGCAAGGGTTGCTAGAATGTTTGGGAAGCTTTGTGCAACTGCTGAACCTTGAACTAAGCTAGGTTACACTGGTCAGGGAAGAAATGAGAGACAGCAGGCAGTCATTCCAAGCCCAGGGAGGAGAAGCTAAGGGCTTGAGAGAGAAGAGGAATGAGACCAACCTGATCAGTATGAAGGGAGATAGTCTACACCAAAAAGGAAAGAGATGGACTAGAAAACTAAATAGGAATTTAGACACCAAGACAATAGCACAGACTCTTCAGTAAAAGAATGGCACATTGAAAACAGTGTATTTTAGGCAGATGGGTGACACACCTGGTAGTACTGTGCCTGGACTCGAGGCATCAATGAATGGAAGACTGAAGGGTGCAGCTCAGAGAAGAGAGATCCTGGGCAATTCGATGGAACCAGGAGATTGCACAAGCTTGTAAGGCAGATGAGCACAGGATGCTACAAGGGGAGGCCAACAGCTGTCTTTATAGTAGATGAGGGATAACCAGCCCCTGGGAATTCCAACACTTGAGACAGAGAGCCCTGGGACCTCCAATTTCTGCATGAGCCCTCAGGCTTGAAGGGTGTGCCCAAAGGCAGGTTCTGCAATGCAGTGGATGGCACAACCTGCCTGCCAGCTGCCCCTGAAGAACCAGCCCACTCTAGAATGCTCAATGGTTATTAAATGACGAGAAGCTTGAAATGTAGACCTCACACTGGAGAGAGGATGGGGTGAGGGTGGTAAGCCAATCATACCAACAGCTCAGTCACCTCTGACCTTCAGGAAAGGGCTCCCAGCCAGGCTCAAGTCAACTTCCTGAAACCCCAGGTCAAGTCATGTCAATGGCAACCATCCACACTATTGACCCTTTCTACAGCATTCCACGATATTTTAAGCCTAGCCACATGACTTGGAGGTTTCCAGAGGCAGAATTGCTTTTTTACTCAGTTCTATGGAGTCTGGCTAATAATAAAGAGATGTGTTGGGGGAGTAGAGGTATTACACAGTCTATGACTTTATACTTCTATCGAAGAAGCCAGATACAAAAGGCCATGTTTTATATGATTTCACTGATACGAAATATTCAGAATAGACAAATCCAGCAGATTAGTGTTTGCTGAGGCCAGGGAGGAGGGGAAATGGGGAGTGACTGCTTTGGGGTGATAAAATCACATGATGGTGATAGTTGCAGAGCACTGTAAATGTACTCAATGCCTCTGAACTGTATACTTTAAAGTGGTTGAAATGGTGAATTTTAGATCAATTTTACCATAATAAAAAAGTTTTTAGAAAGTGTCCCAAGAGTTTTCTCAGAGATGACAGCCCTCAGCTTATAACAGGGAAATCCACAGTGGAGGGCGATGTGGTTTCCACCCTTCCAGAATCTAAGCCAATTACCACAGCCCTTCTGCAAATGGTGTCCTGCAGAATACTAGCCCTGTAAGATGAAAAACAGGTTCCTATACAAGTAAATACTTTGAGAAACACTTCATAGGGATTCAGGATTTACACTTATAAATTAAAGGTATGCAGAGGCCTAAGGTTTAACAAAACCAAAGGTTTTTAACCTTTATTAAAACCAGCATTTCCTACCCTTTGATTACAACCCATTGGGTGTTTAATTTGATCACACTGCTTCATGGCACAGGCTTTGAGAAATGCATACACGCATGACAGAGTAAACCTAGAACAAATATTACTCAAATGCTAAACACCCATGATGCAAAGAATAAAGGCTATGGTGAAAGACATGGAGGGACAGTCGCGGGCAGCTGGAGGCAAGGGGAGGCCTAGGAGTATGTGGACAGAGGGAAAGGAGGCGGATCAGGAACAGACACCGAAAGCAGGAGAAGCAGAAGGCAAAGCTGAGAGCCGGCGCTTTCAAGCCACTGTGAGGAGGAAGTGGGTCTGATCAGACCAGAGGCTTATACTGTGGAGAACAAAACTCATGGCCACATTCAAGAATGTCCCTGAGTATATAGAATCTGAACGATGTAAGCCTCAAGCACACCTGCTGGTCCCCTCGGGTCTAGCAGGCCTGGTGCCCTGGCTGCACTCTATGGCAGGCCCTCTGTACCTCCTCAGCAGTCGTGCCCTCCATTCTCCTCCAAGACTCCCCTATCAAACCATCCACTGGCGCTGGGGTGAATGTTAGCAGCTCAAAATGTCAGCCCTGTCAAGGGTTTGACTTCTGAACAGAGATCAAAGACTTAAAAACCAAAAGGAATTTTTCTAAAACGCCAGTGGGTGTGATTGATTGGCGTGGGTTGTTTATTTTCCCATGGAGGGCAAAAAGGCCACCAAAATCACATTTCAGAGGATCGAAAACCTACCTCACAATTTCCACCACCTTCCCAGCTCCACTTTTGAGTTCCTTCTCCAAGTTTACATCTCCAGCTGCCCAAACTACCAGTCCTGTTAATTTAATCTCAACTAAGTTTCAAGTATAACTGGCCTCTTTGAACCATATCGCAAATATCGTATGATTCAGATCTCTGTCAGCTCACCCTGGTGGCAGTATCAGCTTCTAGAAATGCCCACCACCCCAGGCCTCCAACCATTTACATGCTAGGGTTCTCTTTTCCCAAGGGCTCTAAGTTACAAGCTCATAATAATGTTTTATAGGAAAGCACAAGTAGCCATAACATGAAAATATTCCTTTGTGAACTGACCTGTCTCAAAGGATGGAAGAGTCTAGGCAAAGGCATAAAGTGCAAATGGATACACAAAGTCTGGGGAAAGTGAAGAAGGGGATGGCTTTCCCGTTAATTGAGCATCTACTATGCTACTATGTTTATATATTTTATTTTATTTTATTTTATCCTTTTAGTGACCTCTTGCAAATTGTTAAGATATCAGATGGTATAATGACTAGACCAAGTAAATAAGTTGCAAACTAGAACTGCAAATCAGCCACTGATACAGAATACAATGGGAGTCCACAAAAATCATATCAGTCAATGACAGGATTCCACTCAAAGCCAATGACAACCAGTCTAATGAAGAATTAAAGAAGAAGAAATCCACACGGGAGTTTCCATTGAGAATGACCAAAGGAGTAAAACAGAACTTTGGAAAAAGTGAGAGTCCTCTAATATTTTTGGAAAAATGACTTTTGATGATTCTGTAGCTGAAGTCAAACATAAGAAGGATGCCACATCCATACTCTCATACAACTTTGCTGAAAATATCCCAACACTACCCACATGGGATTCATTCTTTGTTTATTCTCAGAAATCGGTGCTAAGCTGCTATTATAATTTAACTTGTTAAATTAAAATACAAACTATCATTTTCAGTTTAATGAGGAATTTCTACATATGGAATGCATAGACTCTCCGGAGTGAAGATTCAGCTCGATACTGCTTCCACACTATCACTAGCAACAGTCGTCACACAAAAACCGGCTTGTTAATTCATACACGTTAACATCAGCTGATGACATATACGCAGTGACTACATATAAGATTTGTGTGCACTTTTGAACATGTGATCATTCAAAATGAATCTTAGGATTCTTCAATGAGTGGTGTTCAAGCATGTTAACTTTGAACTTAATGTGGCATGTAAGCATTTAAAAATTATAGGTATTTCTTAGTTTATTTTCTTAAAATGTTTGACTGTATGGGGTTTACCTGATCAGATGTTTGAAATTTAAGAAGTTTTTGTCTTAATATTTTTAAGAAGGTTAAAAATGATTGACCTGTGTGTAAGAACTCAGGGATGCCAGAAAGAATTACTAACAAAAACATAAAGATAAAAATCAAATAAACTTGAAAGTCTAGAATGGAACTTGAGAAAGACTCTATTAGACAGAGATCACGAAGAAAGGGAAGGATGGCCTGAAATGAGAAGACAAGCAAAATCTTGAGATAGACCCACAGAAGAACAACATAAGTAATTAACAAGATACAATTAAAGTATAAGGATATAACAGAAAATATGTCCTGTGTTATACCTTTGGCCCTATGCTATGAAACAGTAACTTCGGATGCTCAACATCCTTGCTTGTCAGTTGAAGGGACATGCCCAGTGGGTTCTTTATCATGAAGTTTGACACTATTATAAAGCTATGGCTCCTGCTCTCTTCCTCCTGATTCTGTTCCAAGGAGTGTTTGGGGATGAAAAGAACAAGAGATTTGGAATCACATAAGCTGTGTTTAAAACTCCTGCCTCTTATGAGGCACATCTCCTTAGGCAGATGATTCAATTTCTATAAACCTTGACTTTCCCATCTATAAAACAGGGACAACAGTATTTGACTCAACAGGATGCTGTTGCAAGGATTAAATAAGATAAAAATATATAATCACAGTAGCAGAGTAGAAGCTCAATCAGTGGGAAAGCCCTTTCCTCCTTCACTTTCTCTAGACTTGTCACGTTTGCTTGTCTTTATGGCTTTGCTTAGAATACTGTCCTTTGATACCAGCTTAAATGTCACCCCTTCCATGCAGCAATATAGCTAGTTGCTTCCACCACTATGACACCAATTGCTTTGTTTGGTGCTTACCACAATTCTTTCAGCCTCCCCTCTAAGATGGATACCTGCTTCTAGACGGACAGTGCTTCTCAGAGGTCCCCTTATACCCCACCCAGAGCCTTGTGCCCAACAGCTGCTCAATAAATAACTGCTGGGTGAGCAGCCTTCGGCCTGCTGCCCTGTCTCATGCTTTGTTTTTAGTAAGCCACTTGGATCTCTGCTCAGCTAAATGAGGGACCACAGTAAATAGGTCAAGATTAATTAAACTGCTGCATGAACTTCAAAAGACCCAGCTCTTACAGTCATTGATGACCAAGTCACCAAGGACATTCCTGGGACAAAAAAGACTCCCTGGCAATGGCACAGGAACAAAGACTGATCCTTCTTGGTCCTGCTGTGGAACCATAGAACCTGGGCATGCAGAGGCAGCTAGCACTTTCTACATGAAGAGACCACCACACAGCTGCCCTTTACTCAAGCAGGCTCGTGACAGTGCTTTGTAAGGGCAGTGGAGGGGAGAAAAGAATAGAGGATGTCCCCTGCTAAAATGCAAAACCTCAAATTTTCCCTCCCATGTCCGATCTTGGAAGCTGCTATCAAGTTCCAAAAAACAAACAAAAAAATCCAACAAAGAAGAGACATAGAGGGAAATCCCAGGGTGACTGTCGTGCAACTAGCCTGCCCGGTGACCAGTCCCACTGGGGCCACAAGGCTCAGGGCTGCAGCAGAGCCAAAACAAACAAACAAACAAACAAACAAACAAGCAAATAATAGTAACCTGAGTCATTACACAGTGGGTCTTACAGTTCCAAGAAGAATGTTATAGTTCTGAACAAGAACATGAAATGTGACAGTTATATAGCAAACTAAAGTAACGGGGGGGGGGGGGGGAGGGACGCGCAATTATTAACTCCAGGAGAAAAAATACAGAAAGTCACACCAGAATTATAAGTCATAATCAAAGTATGGCCTGCATGACCCAGTTGAAAAGAGTGACAAACATAATAATGTAAACCCTGATCTAAGCAATAATTGTGATTTAACTATAATGCAAAAGTGTAGAGATGGGAAGTAGGGTGGGAAGGAAAGGGGAGCAAGAGGAGAATAAAATCTTCATCCTTCACAGTAGAAAGCCAAAAAAATTTTTCATGGACTAAAAATATGAAGCAGCGGTATAAACATGTTATTTAGAAATCACTCACAAAAAATTTAGAAATATTCAGAGGTGACTAGCAGAAGAAACTACTAAATAATTGAAAATAGTTGCCTCTGAGAAGAGCAGACAGGAATGGCAAAGGGTGGAAGAGAAGAATGCTCTTTTTAATTATAAGCCATGACGTACTCTTTGCCTTTTTATAAATATATACATGTATTATTTTGAATAAAAACTTTGTATGTACTGCTGAACAGAAGTCCCTTCCTCCAGGTGTTCCAGTAGATTCCATGGGGCCTGCGGGAAAGCATTCTGTTAGGCCAAAAAGAGATGCCCCAGGCTCCCTGCATAGGACAGTGGACACTTGGAGGGAGTCTGTCTGGGATGGCTGCTCTGGGAGCCATCCAGGGTCTGGGCTGGGGATGGCTAGGAACAGCACAGGGATGACTCAGGGAGACATGCTGTAAGAAAGAACCAGCAGCCTTCACCACCCCCACAACCAAAAATAACTTTCAGGTGGCACCAGAGTGTGATGTGGATTTGGGCGTTCCAGAGATGACAGACACAATAACCAGGGTGATTGTTCTGAGATGCCCCAATTTTCTCCCAGACACAGACAGGTCCTATAACCTCTAGAAGAGGCACTGAACACCCTACTTGCATTTCCAAATAGGGAGCTGCTTGGGCAAAGTGGCTAACAACAAGGCATATACCTGACTATCATCAGTGCCAGGTATCCAACATCTGGTTTTATGTTGAAATATGAAGGTAAACCGTCTTCAAATTTCCCTGAGCCCAAAGAGGTGGGCTCTCATGGTTTCAACTGTTTTCTTAATGGACAAAAAAATCTATGGGAACTTCAAAGCCAAAGGACTATGTCAGACAAGGTTAAATATCTGAAGAAACAGAACTATGTTCCCTTGAGTACAGGACATCAAGCCAAGCTTTGAAACCAAGACCCGCTCTTTAAGAAGCTTTCAGTACAAAATCCTTGAGATATACTGGTGCACTTTCCACATGTTTGAAAGGGCAAAACTGAAACCCGGGCTGGTAGTGCTCTTATCCAAGGTTACAATATCTCTACACTCCACTGAAAGTTTAAAATAACTTCAAAAGGGCCGCCTGCTTCTAAGTGGGTTACTGTTACACAAGGAGCCAAGCACAGAACTAATAGGAGGAGAGACATTTCACTCTGTAATATTATCTCATCAAAAAATTCCTGGGGATTTAAAAGGGAAACTTCCTTCCTTTTGTCCTTTTGCCGCTGTCGGCCAGGGTAGGGTGTCACTGTGGTACAGGGTTTCACATGAAACAACAGTCCCAGACCTTAAAAGGTGTGGTGGCTAGATCGAGACTTGTAATTTATGTGGAGGAATGGAAAAGGATAGCTCCGCCCATTTTTCTCTTGAATCATAAGGATTAGTTTTTTTCCTCTTCTATGCGCAAAGAAAGACAACTCTTTTGCTTCTCGAACAAAGAGCCTGAATGTTTTTCTGGATCCAGAAGTACCTGAATATAGTTTTTCCCCATCATCATAGCAATGGGGCGGAAACTGCCCAGACACAGAAAAGGAGCTGGCGGTTGCTGCTGTTTGCTGGGAACATCCAAATGGGAATTGACTGAGGATGAAACCAGCATTTCTTTGCTGAGGGCTCTGGTTTTCAGAACACTAAGCTGGACTCTCCCACAGTGGGTGTCACCTTTTAGAGAAAAACCAAGAACAGCTTCTATCCTATTTGGTTCCTCTGTATCAAAAGAAAAGCCAAGAAGTTGCCTGTCACCTGGGTATATCAGCAAGTATTTCAAATCCACCTTCTCACTTGACCATCTCCCATTCCCTGAAACTTCATTTTTGACAGATAATTATATGGGAACTTAGATATGGCCCTGCGTATATCTCATGTCTGACGTGATGAACCTCCACTCAGAACTTCCATGTCTAATTTCAAATAGGTTAGGAGATGTTTCCTAAGTTAATTTTTTTGGGGGGGTGGGGGGAGAACCTAATAAACTATAGAAAAGCATCTGAAAACATTAAACAAAAGCTGATTCTAAATCCAGTCTTAAAGTGACTCATATGGCTACCAGATGATAAGTATTGATCTGTGCGTAGAAATTCACTGACACAGTTTCACTACAAATTGCAGGACAACTTAATAAAGGACACTCGATCTTGTTTTTAAAGGGTGAGGCCTAGGTGCTTACACACACCAAATAGTTATTAAATTAAGAAAAAATATGCTGGAGGGGAAAGGGTAAAAGTGGAATCTTCATTCTCCTGGATTTAAAAAAGAATACCGTAAGACAACACGTCAATAAAACTACATGGTGCTGGCCTGAAACTAGAAAAATGAAACAAGTAGAAGAGAAATTCCAAAAAATACATTTCAATTGTGGTAAGGTCTTACCATGACACAAACCAGGACTAACATATGGATATATAAAGGATTCATTTAATAAATTCTGTTCAGACATGTGGTTAGCAATGTAGAGAAAAGTTCAATCTGGCCATCCATAAATTGTTCTGAGAAATGACGAGGCAACACGAGTTAAGACGATTCCTATAGGTCAATTATCATGCTAGACAGCAACGAAGGGCACAAAAAGAACAAGGTGTTTTTTGTTTCTTTAAAAAATACATCTTTATTGATTTCAGAGAGAGAGGAAGGGAGAGGAAGAGAGAGATAGAAACATCAATGATGAGAGAGTCATTGATCAGCTGCCTCCAGCATGCCCCACACTGGGGATCAAGCCCCCAACCAGGGCATGTGCCCTGACCGCGATCTCCTGGATCATAGGTCGATGATCAACCGCTGAGCCATGCCCAGGCAGGCAACAAGGTGTTTTTAAAATTTCTCCATATGATCAGTAACAAAAAGGAATGAAATATATATATAAATAGTTTATAGTAAGAAAACAGACAAACCATCAACCTTGTTGATGATTAATGCATGGCAAGATCACCAAAGTAAACCCAACTGCTAAACCCCACTGAGGAGGGCTGCAGGGAAAGATGCATATGAACACACCTGGCCAGGCTGCAAATAGGCTCAATTTGGGTGGAACTGGTCAGGCAAGATTCGACAAAGCCCAAGATCCTTATGTCCTTCTTTTCCCATAATTCCATTTTTAGACTAGAGTCTGAAGAAGTAATCTAAAACAAAGAAGAAACTTCATATGATGAAATCTTAAGTAGTCCTCCTCCAAACCATGAAAATGTAGAAAGAAAGAAAAATGCCAAAGGCTACACCATCAAGCAAAAAAATCAATGTACATAATGTATGGGATATATAGTCACAAGAAGATAATAATGAACATACCACTGTATAAAAAGTACCACACACAATGAAGTTTGAAGTTTATGTGTGAAACAACACTCCCTGCCCTTTTTTAAAGAATACCTATTTTTAAAATATTATTTGCAGATGTGTCAAAACTGAAAGAAAATGAGGAATTTAAAAAGTTAATGGGTTAGAGAGGAGGACGGTGGGAGATTTTTCTTTTGTGGATTCCTGTTTTCATTCAAACCAACATTTGCTGAGCAGGAGCCAGACAGTGGACAAGAAAAGGTAACTAAGGCCTGGGTCTTCCCCTTGTTGAATTGTTTGATCAAGATTTTTAAAATAAATTCTAAAATGTACGTGCATATCCTGACACAACAGATGACTGAAACTTGAAGCTCACTAGGGATTTTACCTACTAATCAGCTCTATGTATAACACAATTTAAAAGTAACAAAAACGGCAGTACTAGGTGGTAACATGCATCCTCAAACAGATGTACTCCTTTTCCACAACACATCTCTAATGGACTGTCCAACCAGGGCTGAGGGAAACCACCGTTGAGAAAGCTCTCTGTATGAGAAGGAAAGCCAGGCACCGTGAGCATGTGCTAGATGCCACAGCAAGTACAGGCTTCCTACAAGCGCTTGGCAAGAAGACACAAGAAAAGGGTATAAATCAGCATAGGGTGGATCAACAATAAATACTATTTTAATTGATGATGGCAGCAGTTTAGCTCTGGTTACCCTAATACTTTGAACTTGCTCAAGAGAACCACCTGATCATAGAAATACTTTATGAGGTTACACCATAATTTTGTTTTATTTCTTCCACATACAAAATGGATGGACAAAAACACTCAAAACAGAAAGCTAAAAAATCCTTTTACCTTAGGCCTGAAAACACACATCTCCAAATATTACAATTAAGTATAGGTCAGGGGTTCTTTATAAAGTAAAGATAATGACTCCTGAAATTTGAGAATTTCGCACAAGGAACCAATGAACATAATAAGCCTGGCTTGCTGTAATCTTGAGTAGTTTTCTGAATGCGGAGGAAGGCAGGCTTTTGGAGAGGGCACTCTAGTGTCCAGCTTCAGAGCAGAGCCTGTCATTCTACAATGACACCATCATGGAACTGTGGCAGTGCCTCACTATGTCGGACCTGGGCTTTGAGCCACTGGCTGGGGGGGATCCTGGCACTGCCACTTAACTTCTGTGTGGCCTTAGAAGAGTCATGTAATCTGCAAGCCTTGTTTCCCCATCTGAAGGACAGAGCTGATCCTGCCCACCATGCAAATATTCCTGAGAATAAGTTACAAAGTGGGCCTGTGGGCCTGGCAAGTGGAAAGTGGGGCAACAGAAAGGACACCACAAGCACAAGCAACCAAACGGAAAAATAGATCAATTGGACTTCCACCAAAATGAAACACTTTTGTGCTGCAAAGGACACCATCAAGAAAGTGAAAAGACACCCCATAGAATGAAAGAAAATATGTGCAAATCATATATCTGATAAGGGACTAGACTATAGAAAGATTTCTTATAACTCAATAATAGAGAGACAAATTATCCAATTTAAAAATGGGCAAAGGATCTGAATAGATATTTCTCCAAGAAAGATATGCAAATGCAAATAAGCACATGAAAAGCTGCTCAACATCATTAGCCATCAAGGAAATGCAAATCAAAACCACAGTGAGATACCACTTCACACAGCTAGGATGGCTGTGGAGAAATTAGAAACTTCGTACACTGCTGGTGGGCATGTAGAATGGTGCAGCTGCTTTTGAAACAGTCTGGTAGTTCCTCAAATGATTAAACATAAAGTTACCACCTGACCCAGCAATTTTACTCCTAGCTATATAAAGAGAAATGAAAACATTCGTCTACACAAAAACTTGTACACGAATGTTTATAGTAACATTATTCATAATAGCCAAAAGGTAGAAATAACACAAATGTCCATCAATGAGGTGAATGGGTAAATAAAATGTACTATTATTCATACAATGGAATATTATTTGGCCATAAGAAGAAACAGAGCACTGATCCATGCTACAACATGGATGAACCTTGAAAACATTATGCTGAGTGAAAGAAGCCAGTCACAAAAGTCCACATCTTAAATTACTCTATTCATATGAAAGTCAAGAATAGGAAAAATCTACAGAGACCAAAAAAAAGAGGAGCAATTTACTTAAGGCTGGAACATAGAGGAATGGGAGGATAGGGAGGTAAGAGCTCAAAGGTACAGGGTTTCTTTTTGAGATGATTTAATTGTTCTAAAATTGACTGTGGTGGTGGTGTACAACTCTGTGAACATACTAAAAACCATTCAATTGTACACTTTATATAGGTGAATTGCATGGAATGTGAATTATATCTCAATAAGACTGTTATTAGAGTTATGCAAACAAAAGGCAAGTGAGGGGGGGAAAAAGGAAAAAATAGGGCAAGATTCTAATTATCATCTGGCATCGTGTGATGAAAAAAAAACACAGCCCGAGGTTCAGTTTCTTCACCCATAAAACAGAGATGGTGCCTTCACCACCTGAGTGAAATGGCACAAGTCAATGTACTTAATACATTAGGATTCCAAGGTTGGGGGGTAAGAGGGATAGATTAGGGCAGACAGCCTAAGAGGCAAAGGGCTCTAGCTGGGGGCCCAATGCCACCATGAATAGAGTAAAATCAGGAGGATCAGTGAAAGGGAAATGAGGTGAAAACTGAACTACCCCCATTCAACACCCCAAGAGCATGTAATCAAGCAAGAAACCCATCACAACGAAGGAAGGAAAGCAAGACACAGTGATAATCCAGAGAGGGCAAGAACTGCCAGGGAGGGGAAGGGCACCTTGGGTTCCTTGAGGACTCACTAGCTACACCCACAGGCTATAGATTCACCCATTCCATTCCTGCTTTTCTGTAATTGCCCTGGTGAGTTTCCAAACCAGAGCACTTCAGGAAGGGACACTTGATGAAAATCACCTGATTAAATATTCCTGCGTAGTCTGTTAATAGCTGGGGAAGTGGGGAGAGGGTGGGGAAAAAACCACAGGCTCAAGCATTAAAAGCAATAAATTGTATGCTGGGCTTTGCCACCCTATATGACCTTGGGCAAGTCGCATAAGGGCCCCATTCTCTCTGATCCTGAGAGCAAGGGGAATGCCTGCCACCTGCCTGCCCCATGGGGGTTTTGGGAGGATTAATGAGATAATGTCTGAGCTCTGCCTCAGGCTCCTTGGAGACAGTCACTATATATCAGGAATTATTAGCACAAGCTAGGACAGTTTCTTGCCCATTCCTCACCTCATTAAGCTACCTATGCTTTATTACGTCTGCTATAAAAGCTCTTGCTCAAAGAAGAGTGGGCTGGGGAGGTCACAACCCAGGCTGGGTCTGCCCTGGCCAATCTTGTTATAGCCACTCCTTAAACCCACACTTGTCATCAAGAGGGTACCTTGAAAATTTAGCACTGCGCAGGACATTTGATATCAGAGATGAATGACTAAAAAAGGTCCTCTGGACTTTTTGTTTTTAATTGAGATCCTTTGTTTTGTGTTACCACTCCCTACTCTCACCCCCAATATTCTAGGGCACTAGGGTGGTGGGAGTACACAGGGGACAAACTCCTGGAGTCTTCAACTACTCAGTTCTTAGATGTAAGACTGATGGACAGGTTTTTGCTGTGTCTAATTTCAAAGAAACCAGGTGGCTCTCAGTTCACCTACAAAGAAACTTATATTTATGGCGTTTCTAAGTGAAGGCAAGTCCTTGTGTGTGTATACTAGATACAAAAAACTCTACTCAATGTGAGTCTCCATCTTCAAGGGTCTTTATTCAGTTGGGTGAACTTGACATTTATTCCTAGAAAGCTTACTAGCCTTGGTATGTACGAGGAGAAAAGTCAGAAAAGGGGGCCCAAGAGCTTCAGGTCAAAAGATGAGAGACTGTGGGCCTGTGGGCCAGAGAGGAGAGGGGAATGGCTCTGCCATGCCACCCTCACATGTATCCACATGGGCTACACAGGCAAAGGTTTGGACGACGTGATCCTCAATGAACAGAAAAGGATTTAAGGGAAGGCAAGATCTTGAGATGCACTTCAAGGCCATCTCCCTCTCACCTCTCGTCTCACCTGAGAGGCTGTCATGAGACAGTTTCTCATCACCTCCCAAGTTCTGATTAGGAGGAGGCTTTCTGTCCCACCCACCTCAGAACTTACCCATAATCTAGAATTGACTCCTCAGCAGTAGGGTATCCCACAATTCACAATGCAGTCATGCAACCCCTTCTGTTTCAGTGTTACACTTTCTTGGTGTGTGGGACAAAGACCATGGGGAGCTGGCACCTTTGGCTACTCTTCCTTTTACTTCTGTGTAAGTAACAAATTGTGTGACTCTGAAAGTGGCTCACTGTACCTTTACCAGTTGAATTGGTCAGGCCCTGGCCTTGGCCTTAGCTTGCTTTGTCATGTGTTCTTGACTAAAGAGTGGATCTACCTCACTTTGATTGCACCAAAGCTTTAGGTCAAGAGGACTTCCCAGGACCTGTCAAAAGAGAATCCAGGGTAATCCAGTGGAATCCAGGGTAATGAGCAAAGCCTTAGGCCACACAGACCAATGCCTCCTCCTAGCACGGATGAATTCTTTCCATCTGTTTTATCATCCCCACAGAAGGATTCCTATGCTGACAGCACATGTTGAAGTTCCAGAGCAATGCTCGGCACTAAACATCAGTGATAATAATAATAGCCACTAACACTTAAGTGCTTGCTGTGTTCTATGCACTATTTTACTAGTTTCACAGGTGTTAATTCACTTGATCATAATTTTAAGGTAGGTGTTCTTAATATTCTCATTTTATACATGAGGAACTCAAGACAGAGAGGGTCAGTGATTTGCTCAAAGTCACACACGAATAGGTAGCAGAGCTAGAATTTAAACCCAAGCAGCCTGTGAGCATGGCTCTTTAACACCCTGCCACAGTAGACATCAAATACAGGGTGGGGCAAAGGAAGGTTTACAGTTGTTCTTATGGAAAATAATACAATAATAAATAATAATACAAGAATAAACTCTGTGTTTTGCATACTCACAACTATAAACCTACATTTGCCACACCCCATATTCCTATTACTTTCTTGCTGCTGAAAATATAGTATGTTTTATCCAACCAACTGCTAATTATGGTTCTTGTCCTAATATCTCTTCAGTTATTGGATTGAGCCTGAGAAAAACAAAAAAACAATGAGAAAAAGAGAAGGGCTGGCAGGGATCTAGAGAACAAGGAATTCTGAAAGTGACGGGTGATCCTGTCTGGGGGGTGGCAGTGTATATACATCAGGTTCACAGTTAAGGAGAAGCCCAAACTAAGTTTCATGACCCCCTGCCTCCACAGGTCAAAGGCCAAAATTTAGGACTGTGCAAACATCCATAATACATTCAGCCAAATGCTGGTCCAATTAGACTAGATGCAGCAATGGAAATGAAAATACCAAATTCAAGATAGTGATCACATTTTGTAAGAAAGGAGAGGAAAATATTATTTATAGGCTAATTCTGAATACCTAAGTATATGATATATTGTTTTATATCTCAATCTCTTGATTTCTTAAGAAAGCATAAACTTGATGTCTTTATGACATAATAGATCCACCCATAGCACCATCTTTAAGCACATTCTACCTACTTTATAAACCAGTGATCTTCCTAACATGTCTCCAGTCTACTTGCAGGTATTTTCCCCCAAAGCCCTGACTGGCAAAAGCCTAGTTCCTACCTCTGCATAACTCTTACATCTTTGCTTAACTGAAGGGAAAAGATGTAAAAATTAAGTGTCTGAAATTCAACAGGGTATCAAAAGGTACTTTGGAAGGAAGAAAACTACCAATCTATGTCAATATTCCTACCTGAAGAAAAAAGTAATACATAATAACAAATAGTAAGTGTATTAACTTGGTATAGCAACACATTAATAAACGAAATAGGTCTTTTTTTTAAAGCTGGGAGGTGGCTGAAGAAGTAGGGAATATACCAGATATTTAGTTAGTCTGTTGGTACCAGAGAGATAACCAGCCAATCTTTCCATCTCTATCATCAGGATACAGCTGACCCGTACCCAGAAGCTAGGAAACTACTCACAGCTCTGGCAAAAAAGATCATCCGCCACAATAGAAGCCCCAGCAAGAGATCTTTAACTCACACCCTTAGCTCAGAGAACAAACTCCCAATCATTCAGGACATCCGCTTGGCTGGTTTACCACCCTCAGGAGAGGTGAACAGAGCAGGGCTCTGGGTCACAGTCTCTTTTAGCAGTGGCCTTCAGCCTGTCATTTAGCCTCTTTGAGCCTTGAGGTTCTTCATTTATAAAACACAGGAAGAAACACCCTAATTTGTATAATTTCCAATAAATGTGTAACAGAAGATGCCCACTCAAATGCAGGTCCCCTCCCTACGCAATGGGACTAAATTTGTGGCTGCCTATGAGCAAACCTTTTAATTGGGGTGTAAGCAAAAACCTGTTGCCTTAGTATGTAGGAGGTAAAGCTAGCAATGAAATAGAACTATAGACAGACTGCCTTAAAATACCTATTTGTAATTATCTGTCTTCTCTCTTTTGGTAGTTTTGGAGATTTTTGTTTTATGCCTTGTTGGGCTATTTCACTACAAAATGTCTGGGGTGGGCTTGTGGGTTTATTTTAATTCATCTTGTTAAGCAAAGCACTCAGAGAACAAACTGGTGGAAGCCAGAAGCAGGGGGCTGGAGGTGGAAGAAATGGTTCTTCATGTTTCATAAATCCTAATTTTGGTAGAACAGAATACAGACTAAAATCTAGAGAAGAGCCCTGAGACTATCTCATCATGCACTCAGAGGCAATGTGCATGCTGAGACACAAGAGCCCTCCTTGCCTCGCCCTTCCAAAAGGGTATCCACAGTATAAGCAACTGAGCAAAAAATGACTTAATTTGATGCACTTGAATTAAGAGCAGTCCCTCACCTGTAATGGGGTTTTATTCTTACAGACCCAAAGAACTTACAAACTGAACTACAGTCAAGACCAGCAGCCACAACAGAGAACATTCTTAAGGGCAGAGGCAGCAACATGGCAGCTCATTCCTTCATGCAGGAGCTTTTCCAGCTGCAGCTGTCCTCCCTACCAGGCCTCCCCAAATGCAGGCATATATCTTCGCACTTAACGCACTGATTCATCCACACATGACCGTGTAAATATGCACCACTACTAGCACATGTAGCACACCACATGTAATTGTGGAACAAATTGTAACACCCTGGTTCTAGATTCTATCGTGGCATGCTGCCCAACCACAGGAGCACCAGTAGAAGAGTTGGCACAACAGCTAAAGTTGGAGTTTTTCCCTCTCCGTGAAAAGCAAGTGACTGATCATGTCTTTTAAGGAGATGAACCAGAGAGTGTAAGAACATGGTCTGAGACATGTCTCTACCGCAGACAACGTCATCACATCCCTCCGCACCCCAAGCCTACTTTGTAAGATTAGAGGTTATGCAGAAGTTAGAGGTTAGAGATTACAGAGGGGTCAGAGGTTAGGGAAAGATCAGTGTTGTCCAGCAGAACCTTCTGCAATGATGCTAATGTTCTGTTTCTGCACTGATGATCTAGAAGCCAAGAACCACATGTGACTACTGAAACTGGGGCGATTGAATTTTAAGTTTTACTTAATTTTAATTAATGTAAATGTAAGTAGCCACATCTGGCTAGTGATTGCTATGTTAACTTTAGACTCTGAAATCTATTACATCCCTACAATCTCAAAAAAGGAAAAAAGTCCAAACACACTCATACTCTGTCCTTCTCAAGTTATCTTAAAAGAATCAGATTAAAGTCAGGATGTGCTCAAATCTAGATTAAAAAGAAAAAGTGTTTGATGCTACAGGTTACAGGAGAAATGTTTTAAATAGATTTTGTTTTAATAGCACCGTGCAGTGTAGAACAAAACAAAACACAGCAGGAAACCAGCAATGAAGGTGTTCTGGGGTCAGCGACCAGTGCATGGTCAGGTGACACAGGAAATTCAAGGTAGCAAGGGTCAGAAGCTCAGGCTACCACTAATCTCATTGTGTAGTCTTGAGCAAATAACTATTTCTCTCTGGTCCTCAATTTCTCAACAATACATAGGATTTAACCACCTGCCCCATCTAATTCACAGAAAAGGTAAAGAATGCTAAAGAGTATCAAATACTACCTAAAATCAAGATATCATCATAAACTCACCTAAATCATCTGAAAGTCTTTATGCTCCACTTCCTGGCCCCGCCCACTTTGTGGTCCACTTCTAGCCTCATACCCTCTGAGTGATCTTTCCAGAATCCTTCAGTTCAACGTCACTGTCCCCACCTCTAAACACCTACCTGCTTTGGACTCTTCTAAGCTTAACTACTGCATGTGTATTCTCTCCCAAGTTGGAAGAGGGGAGAGGGGAGGTGCCAATCACTGGCTCTGGATCAAATGAGATAATGCATGTCAAATGACAAACTCTTGTATTACAAAAAATAAACGGCGACATCAAAAACGAAGGGAGACAATGCACTCAAGTGAGTCACCAGGCTGAAGCCAAGAGTGATATTGTCCTCTCTACTTAGAATGACTGGAAACAGCCACAGAAAAGAAGCAGATGGGAAATCCTAACCATGGAATTGCAGGGGAACCTCCAAGAGGGGGGTCAGAGCAAGTAGGAGCCTGGCAGACAATGGGCTCTACTATGGTCTAAATGTTTCTGTACTGCAAATTCCTATATTGAAATCCTAACCCCCAAAAGTGATGGTATTAGGTGGGACCACTTGCGGGGGGGGTGGGGGGTGCTTAAGCCATGAGAATGGATCCCTCATAAATGGGATTAATGCCTTATAAAAGAGGCTCCACAGAGCTCCCTAGCCTCTTCTATCATGTGAGGATACAACTGGAAGTTTATAACCTGGAAGAGGGCCCTCATCCAACCATGCTGGCACCCTGATCTCAGACTTCTAGCCTCCAGAACTGTGAGAACTAAATTTCTGTTGTTTATAAGCTACCCAGTCTGTGGCATTTTGTTATAGTGGCCCATAGGAGCTGAAACTGAACAACAATGTAGGCTCCACCAGAACTGAAAACACCCTGATTTCAGAAGAGACAGAAAGGCAGGCCCAAAGGTGAATTTCCTTCTAACCAAGCTGCCAAAATATCTCTTCTTAAAATATATCTTATCAATCTGATCCAAGATCTACAGAATTCAGAATGGTAACCTCAGTCCCCAGCCTTCCCTGCTAGATCTAACTTCTGAGCTGTGTTGTCATTCATTAACAGTGACTCTGGTTTCAGCCATTATTAATAAGAAGCCCTGGGGCACTGTTAAAAAGTGGGGATTGACTGTGAAAAGGCATGAGGGAACTTTCTGTACTACTTGGCCAAGTTGTTCTTTATATTTTTCTTTTTTTTTCTTCCTTATCCTCACTTGAGGCTATTTTTCCCAATGCTTTTTTTTTTTTTTTTTTAATATATCTTTATTGATTTCAGAGAGAGGAAAGGAGAGAGAGAGAGAAAGACAGAAACATCAATGATAAGAGAGTCACTGATCGGCTGCAGCCCGCAACCCGGGCATGTGCCCTGACCTGGAATCAAACCCCAATCACCTGGATCCTAGGTCGAAGCTCAACCACTGAGCCACACCCGGCCGGGCTTCCCAATGCTTTTCAAAGAGAGTAGAAGGGAAAGGGAGGGAAAGAGGGAGAGGGAGAGAGGGAGAGAGGGAGAGAGACAGAGAGAAAGAAAGAAACATCTATGTGAGAGAGACACATTGTGGTTGCCTCCCGCACACAAACCGACCGGGGCCAGGGATCAAGCCTGCAAGAGAGGTACATGCCCTTGACCAGAATCTTACCCAAGACCCTTCAGTCTGCGGGCCAATGTTCTAACCACTGAGCCAAACCAGCTAGGGATGTTCTTTCTATCTTGACAGAAAAGATAAAGGTTGAGTTACACAAGGGACACATTTGTCAAAACCCATGGGACAGTATATTTAAGATTTGTACATTTCACTCCATGCAAATTTTACCTCAAAGGAAGAAAATGTAAACAAACAAAAAAAGCACAGTCAAGCCACACGCACTACCCCAATCAGAATTTCTGGGGCTGGGACACAGACTTTGAGTTTTTAACATGCTTCCCAAGTGATTCTGATGAAGGTGAACCCCTGACAATACTCTGAAAATTACGTGCCTAGAACAAAGAAAACAGGTCCAGTATAAACAAGGAACATACTCAAATTAGGCTTTCCACTTTCTATCTGAAATTAACTGTATGACAGAAATCATAACTCAACGCTCAACAGGTGGCAAGAACAATATGAAAAGGTCACTATTTGCCAACTTTATATTTGCAAAAAATGGCACTTACATATGGTTCTAATATTATTATGGTAATAAGATGCTATCACTTCTAGACACAAGCATGCACCTCGGTGAATGGGTAACATCTTAGCCATAGAAAACCATAATCTTTTTTGAGAAAAGTCCGCTCAAGCCAGAGGTTTATGTCCATCCTGAACTATACCGCTCCTCCTGGATAAGGAGAAGAGGCAGCAGCTATGGGGTATGACAGTCAGGGCAAAGCATTCATCTACCTGCCTTGTTCCACAGCTAAGGGGTCACTTCCCATGTGGGGGAGTCTTGCTGCTGGGTCAGAGGCTTGTGTAAGGCTTCCTACTTCCTCCAAGAAGACCAGCTTGTATTTTCTTGTTTCTGAGCTTCAGCTTTACAACAAAATCAGAATTCTCACCCCAGTGGCTACAAAACAAACTTGAGAAGCAACTCAACCCTCCCTAGGGAAGGATAGGACAGACAGTGAGTACACAAAAGGTAATTTTCACAAGCACTTGTGATAAGTGAGAAATTCCCTTGAGAGAGAAAGGGTGATCTCCTCCAGGACTTGGCCTTCCCATGCAACTATGTTCTTCTCTGGTGGTGAAGCTGGTGCTCACTTCACCAAGCTCCCAGAGAACGATTTAGTCCTTACTGTGAAACGCAAAGACAAAATGTACCAGATGCAATTCATTCAGTTTTGAACAGACAGTAACTTATTGACCTTGAGCTAAGAGAGAAACCAAACTGGGAAATATGCCAAATGAAGGAAACTGGGTGAACTGGTACCCAAGGAGGACAGGAGAACCAAAGGCAGCTAGTCAAAAGCCTGAGGCTCTTGGGATGTCCTCTGTGACCCAGAGAGCCACTCTTAAGTTCTCTCCCCCTGTGAGTGGCAACCACTTCAGGGTGGACAGTCTTTAAAAAAAAAACTCTTAATGCAGGTCATTTCTGGTTCATTCTCTGTGAGGTCTATAAGGCAGAGATTACTGCCCCTGTGTGATAAGAAGGAGCCTGGGCTGAGGAGGTCACCTACCCAAAGTCACCTGGACCAGCGTTCAAACCACCCACTCTGCCCCTACTATGCCCCTGAGTCACGGTATCATACATCCTTCCCAAAATAAATTACTTTTTAATCATTCTCTGGATTTGAGGGAGACAAAAGTAAAGCCAACTGTTTTATCCATCTCTAAGTCTTATCAATCACTGACTTCCGGCCTACCTAGTAGGCACTCAAATAGTTGTTGACAGGTCAACTGGTTAGTACATTTCAGCAAAGACAAAACTCATTCCAATGAATTGTAACCTCAGCTCTTATTAACAACTGGACAGTATAGTCATTCACTTTTCAATGCATCCATTTTGACGACTCCATCCCCAATTCTCCATACTCCCAAACTGAACACAACAATGTGTTCCCACCTGTAAACGTGGCACAATCTCAGGGGATGCAGTGTACAATCTCGCTAGACACAGCACAACGGACAAGGTCTCGGAAAGACTGAGCATTATTGCCTAATCAGAAAGCAATTTGTTAACTTTATAAACTCATTAAATAAATGTGCTGAGCACCCTCTGGGGGACATGCACTGTGACAGATGCTGTGAATGACACAGTGAAGAGTCAGACCAAGGATCCAACTCTGGAGTGGCTCCAGATGATAATTGTCAGCTTGGAATTTTGTAACTGTGAATCTTATCTTGTAACCAGTGCCACCAAAGCAAAATCTCAGAAATATAAAGACCCTTGACAAAGACAGAATTTAGAAAGCACTGTTCTGGCTCCAAATCATACGCCTGGGGTTGTAATAAATCCAAAGATGCTACATGTAAATCTACACTGCTCTATAAATTCAACTTCCAAATGCAGGCAGCCTTGAACAAAAACCCCTGTATCCTGCACAATACGCACATTACTTTCTAGACCTAATTGAAATCCACCTTCTTAACAAATCAAGATGTATTTTAAGAGGGTAGTGGCCCTGACCCCACTTGGCTGCTAAGACCCTAGAGCTAAAGACATTTTGGGGTGGAAAGAGGTCGTGGCTGTAGGCCCCATCTTCCCTCCAGAATTGACCTGGACTGATTCCAAAGCCCTCTGGCACTATTTATATCCCAGGCCTGAAGGGATGGAGCCCCTCCCTCCTCTACAGGATGCCTTCATGCCCAGGGAGGTCTCCACAGCAGGAATGCCTCACTCAGTTCTCAGCTCTCTCTGAGATAAAGTTAGAGAAGGAATGTGTGAAGTCTTCCATACTAACCTCACATACTGCTTTGGGCAATTAAGCAATTTTTTGCTCAGTTCAAGGTTCAAGAAGCTAGCAAGGTAACTTGAAAGGACTGAAAGACAGGCCCCTTGCCCTGTAGATAAGCTCTCTTTCCTAGGAGAAAAGGCAAAACTAGCTTCCTCAAATTTGCTAAGCTGTACCCTCGGTCACAGAGAAAACACCAGCCCCAGAAAAGGGAAGGGAAGAAGAAACAGGAGGTCCCTTTGTTTCTAGGACACTCAGAGTTTCATCCAATGTAAGAAGCTGCTGCTTTAAAAAAAAAAAAAAATCAAGAAAAAATAGAAGCTGCTCAGAAAATCTGAAAAATGTCATCAGACATTTCCATCTAACAGGACGGTCTACAGGTATTATTACAGGAACTATCAATCACCCCTCCCTACCTTATCTGTACTACATACCTATCCAGTCCCTTCTATTTGGGGGTAGGTCTCACACATCACTTTACCAGCTCACCTCCACCTCAGAAAGCAGCCTGCAAAGAACACACTCCCCCTTGAAGGCACCCTTTGCCAGCCAGACATCCCTGTCTCTAGCCATCTCTGTATTTCTTAATAGGATCTACAAGTGGACAGAGCTTCCTCCCATCAGCCAGGTGGGCCAATGTGCTCTTCCTGTCCTAGGGACGGAGAGAACGTGCACTCCCATCCTGCCCACCCTGTGGGACCTCAGCACAGGAAATAGAAGGATGGCTTACTGCTGGTTTTCAAGTCACGCTTAGTACCGGGTGTCCTTTCCATAAACCAATGCTTAAATAAAACTCTAATACGAACGACAGGCAAAAAGCAGGGCCACACTGGGTAAAGAGGATCCGAAGCTACTCCTTTAGTTTCCTTGCTCCTGGCACAGGCCCTGAAGCAGCTCCACAGAACGTGACTTGAAAACCATCCATGGCACATGGTGCTTCCCAAAATGCAGGCCACGAGCCACTGCCGATCCACAGAGGATTCTAGGTGGTACACAGGGGGACTTTTAAAAACAATAGACATCTACTCATTTTAGTGAATTAGAAAAGATAACCAGCACAAATTATTGATAAAATCTCCTTCAAAAAAATTGTAGATGTCATCAAATCTAAAATACCATCAACCATAACATCTTTGAATGGACAGGGGGAAAATTAAACTAGGACATGCTGTGGACTTTTAAGACATTCCAATTTCAGAGATGATAAGATACCAAAAAAAAAAAAAAAAAAAGCATCTAAGAATCAACAAAATAAGTTATTTCTGTTTTTAGAATTGTAGTAACTTTAAAGAAAAATAAATGACTAAATAGGTGGCAAACAAATGTGGCAAAAATTGAGATGGTGTCTTAAGAATGAGTAAGTAAGAAATAATAGTACACAGAGTGTGTGTGCTGTGCCCTACTCTACGTGCTTTATATACCTGGACATATTTCATCTTTAACACAGCCCTACAATGTGGTACCACAATCATCCTCATTTTCAGAGAAGTAAACTGCAGTACAATGAGGGTGGGTGACCTGCGCAATGTCACACACAAGTGCCCAGGCAAGAATCACAGCCCAGCACAAGGCATGTGGGTCTCAGCCTCCTGCTCTTCATAAGCCTCTCTAGAGAACTCCTGGTGGGACCAGGAGAAACTGCCAATATTCAACCATTTCTGATTTGCAAAAACATCAAGTTCATAGGACCCAACCTAACAGACATATGTGCCATTTGCTAAATGTCTGGTTAATGACTGACAAGTGCCTGGCTGAAGAGAAACATCCTTTCAGGATACAGTGGAACCTGGGTCGCCAGTGGTGCATCACTAACCTCAATCCAAGCTCTGAAACTATTGAAATATTCTAGAATGTCTAGTCAAAGCCACCTTCATCTTCTTCACTCAGATTCCTGTCTCCAGAATCAATGAAGGTCAGGGATACTCCTAGCAGAAAGGTGAGAGATGAAGAAATATAAACACACTCTTTTCCTAAACTTGAGGGTTGGCCCTCAAGCAATTTTAAAGCAACCTTAAGAAACAACTAATAATTCTCCAGATTGATCTTTCACCGGCTGTGGCCTCACCCCTGTCAAGCTGTGGCTGAGCTAGCGGCTGGAGGGCAAAGCCATAACCCAGAGTTGGCCAAATACTCCTCAAAATAAATGATTTGGATGAATGATTTGGGTTAAGGACACAGAATATCAGGGGTTATGGCTAGGGTCAGTTTCTAAAAATAATCATGTACTAATAAACCCAAGAAGCAGGGACCTCCACCAACCATGCCTTGCCTGTCAGCACCTGTGCGCAGGGCCACACACTACTCAACTCTGTCCCATACCCTTCACACCCCGGTCTAATCCATGCACTCTAAGATGAATGGGGCCCCTGGAGTTGTGCAACATGCTGGCCCTTCTTGCATGTATGTAGAAGTATCTCAGGTTTCTAATAACAATGGGCAAATGCCCAAAGAAGATCTGAAGTTAAGCAGAAATCTG
This sequence comes from Miniopterus schreibersii, assembly GCF_964146895.1. NCBI lineage: Eukaryota > Metazoa > Chordata > Mammalia > Chiroptera > Miniopteridae > Miniopterus > Miniopterus schreibersii. The sequence continues at coordinate 16,869,123 of NC_138122.1, forward strand.
ATACACACTACTGTGATCATCTAGGAGGAAGACAAGGAAAAAACCTGGATCTTATTTTAGGAAAATGCAATCTTATTCTGACATTTAACTCAAAATACCTAATAGTCAAGGACTTTGAGTGGGTTAATACTCCTTCTGGTTTATTTCTTTGAAACTTCCAAAGCTCATTCTCATTACTCATATAACTCCATTAACTCTTAATTCCAAAGAAGTTTTAAATACACACATTCTCAAACATGTTATTATTTTTTTTAAACCATCAAGCTCTGCACAAGGAAAAATTAACTCAAGCCAAAGAAGACGATCTTCCTAAACATTATGTTCCTAACAGAAGTAAAATGCTCTTTCCCCTTAAGCAAAATAGAACATAACCATGCAGCGCCTTTTGTACTTGGTTTCCAAAATGTGAATGGGGACACTTTTCTGAAGTCGCAAATATACAAAAGAACCAAATAAAATCACAAAAAAACATGGAAATGAAAAACTTCACTCTGCTGAAAGGAACTATTCTTTGTTGGTAAAGGGAGGTTCAAACATATTTTAAATATTTTTAAACAAAGGCCTAGCTGATGTCCCTTAATCCATCCATCCAGCTCAACTTTCTGCCCAGGCAGCTGCTGCAGCCGAGCGCCCATCCAGAAGGGAGGGCCAGAGGCATTCCCTTAGCATCCCACATTCCTGGGGGACATGGGACTTAGCAAAGTTAACAGCAATTTTCAACCTCCAATGCAAGTAGAACAACATCTTCATAAAAGTTTTACAAGGACATCCTGGCAAGAACCAAACTACCACAAAGGGTAATGTTTCGGGGCCCTGAGCATTCCAGCAGCTCGCTTTTCTTGGCCACCTCTTCTAGTTGTGTGGTGCAAATAGGCGGTCAGCTGGGAACCCACAGGAGGGTCCCATGGAGAAAGCACTTGGAGAAAATAAAGCCAAATATACCCATGCTGGCTCAATGCTCCTTGCCCCACAGGGAAGGGGAGCAAGTGGAGGCCGGTCAGATTTCAACATCTCCAATCAATGCAGGGAAGAGGAATGGCAGAGGGATGGAAGCAGATACACGGAGCCGCCTGCCTCCGGGTCCGATACCATCTCTCCATCCTTCCAGAAGACACCACTCTCACCCTTGCATTCCTCGTTAATGTGAGCATTAACAGAGCATTGCTCTGAGCAGGACTCTCACACAGTGGGGGAACAGGTCACTCTCAGAGACTATCCGTGGTGTGACCTGTAAAACAAAGGTCCAAGGTGAGTAACAGAACCACGAGGTCATAAGAGACAGCAGTCAGCCTTGAGGCCAGGGTTAGTTTCCCAGGGTTGCCGTAACAAAGTACCACAAACTTAACAAGAGAAATGTATTGTCTCACAGTTCAGGAGGCTAGAAATTGGAGATCACAGGCTGAGAGAGAATGGTTCGAACGGTTCCATGGCTCCCCGGCTAGCTTCTGGTGGGTTGCTGGCAATCTCAGGCATTTTGTGGTCCGTAGATTCATCACCCTTATCATTGCCTGCCATCTTCACATGGTTCTCTCTCTCTCTCTCTCTCTCTCTCTCTCTCTCTCTCTCTCTCTGTGTGTGTGTGTGTGTGTCTGGGTCCACATTTCCCCATTTTATAAGGACAGCAGTCATATTTGATCAGGCCGACCCTAATGATCTCATTTTAACTTGACCACCTCTCTAAAGACCCTATCTCCAAATAAGGCCACATTCTGACCCCTCAGGTACTGGTGGGATAGGACTTCAACATATGAATTTTGGGAGGGCACAACTCAACCCATACGAGGGCCATAAGGAAAACCACTGGTGGTTGAGAAAGGAAGGGTCCTATATGAAGATACTAGCATTTTCATTCTTCAGCAACTCTTTCACAATTAAGTTAACTATAGAAGCCAAAAGTCTACATCACAATGCAGGAATAAGTTAAATGAATAATTTTTAAAGTGGGTGGAAAGATGTGGGAGAGAAACACAGGCAAGGTGCCATCACAGGGGGAAACGGGGAAAAATGAGGTGTAAAATGATACATTCATAGACTGTTTTTGGCAGAGGCCTGTTGCCAGTAGCTATACAGTAGACTCTCAGAATTTGGCAAGATATAAAAGAGGACAAGGCCCAAAATACATTAATGGCCCAGCTATGGCTTTAGATGGAGTCATAATTGGCTGGGAAACAGGGCTCACCTTACAATTCCATGAACTGCTAAGTTTGAGTCTCCTGCCATTCAGTGAGGATTTACATGGCAAGGATTGGGTCCCTGCCAGCCACTGGCCTGGGCTTGAACTAGACACCAGTCTAGGGTTTTCAGAGTAAGGAGTGTCCTGAGAAATAGATGTATAGAGGAAGGCCCTAAAGGGCCACTACCTTTCCAAACTCAAAACATGAAATAAGGGAAACACCACATTTGGCAAAGGTAGGTGACGAAGAGGGTCCTTTTCTTGGAAGAAAAGAAAAAAGGAAGAAGAAAATGGGAAAGCACTTTATTTTCCAAGAAGCCTCAATGGTAATGGCTTTGTGGTTTTGAATATTGCTGAAGACTGGAAAGAATGATGTAACTACAAGATGCACAGTATTCTCACTCTCTCTCTCTCTCTCACTCTCTCTCTCTATATATACATATACATTTAGTCTTTATCACTATACAAGTTTATGCTAACATTCTCACATATCAAGCACCTTCAAAACATTTTTTATCCCAATTTCCATTAAATGCCATCTAACTCAACAGTTCTCAAAGCCATCTGTCACTGCTCCCTACCCCAGGGTGGGGGGCAGGTAGGATCCTTAAAACCTTATGAGGGAACCTGTGAGGGCAAAACTATTTTTATAATAATACTAAGACATTATTTGCCTTTTACACTGTGCTGATATGCGCACTGATGGTGTAAAAACAATGGTGGGAAAAACTGTTGCATGAATCAAGGCAGTGGCATCAAACTGCACTCTTGATTATTGTATACTTGCAATTAAAAAAAGAAGTTTCCTGGCCCTGGCTGGGCAGCTCAGTTGGTTAGAGCATCATCCTGATACGCCAAGGTTGCAGGCTCAATCCCTGGTCAGGGCACATACAAGAGTCAACCAATGAATGCATAAATAAGTGAACAACACATCAATGTTTCTCTCTCTCAAATCAATTTTTAAAAAGAAAATACAACTTAAGAAATAAAAAAATTACAAAAGACGTTTCCTTAAGAATGTTGCTGAAGCAATATTGATGAAGAATACTGATGAAGTAATTACTTAATTGTATTAGCGCTCAACTCCTGAATACATGCTCATAACTATTCTGTGTAACAAAATGAGAAGTATGCAGAGGGCACTTTCACTGCATTGAACAATGGTTGCCTCACGAAAACGCACTTGTATGATTGTGAGTTGCAAGCCAAACTAGCCACTTTTTTATGGAACACCATTTTTACTTAAAAGAACAACTGACCAAGTATAGCTATACAGACAGACATAGGGCAGACATTTTTCTCAACAATAAATGAAGTGAGCTTGTCACTTCAAGGAAAACAATTGACAATATTTGTTACCAATGATAACATGTGAGCTTTTAAGCAACATTAGAATTTTGGGAAATTTGTATTTATCACCATAAGCTTGAAAGAATCCTAATACTTAAAGACTTTTCTATTGAGATAGACAAGGGTATTGACAAAAGTGATTTTTTAAAAATGCTGTATAATGAAATATCTCAGCATTTGGAAGAGCTGCCTGACTCGGTGAATCAGTATTTTCTAAACGGTCAATGCATGATAATATAAAATAACTAACTAGTAAAAGATCCATTCAAAGTGCAACAGAGATCAGTGGATTTCAATGTAAAAGGGTATGAAGCATTCACCCATATGGCTTCAGATTACACATTACAACTAACCTTTAAGAAACTCTCTCTTGTTGATGAGTTTTGATATGGTATTAAAGAATACCACAATTATCTTAAGAAGCTAATAAAATATTCCTCCCTTTTCCAAATGCGTATCTGTATAAGGCCAGATTTTCTCCCTATACTTCAGTCAAAGTATTTCGAAGCAGAATGGGTACAGAAATAGATGTGAGAATCCAACTGTCTTCTATTAAGCCAGGCATGAAAGAGATTTACAAAAATATAAAACAAAGCCACTCTTCTCACTGTACTTTGCAAAATAAATATTGTTTCATAAAAAGTGTTAGTTTTGTTAACATGTACTGGGTTTGCTATTATTTTTAAATGTATTTTTAAATTAAATGTTTTTAAAGTTTCTGTTGGCAAATATGGGTAGGTATAACCCACATAAAGAAAATCTATTGTGGTCTTTACTACTTTAAAAGTATTAAGAATTCTTACAATAATAAATTCAATAATAAAAAGAATAATCCAATTTAAATGGGCAAAGGATCTGAGTAGGTATTTCTCCAAAGAAGATATACAGCCCAGCCAGGCGTGGCTCAGCAGCTGAGCATTGAGCTAGGATCCAGGAGATCGCGGTTCGATTCCCAGTCAGGGCACATGCCCAGGTTGCGGGCTCAATCCCCAGTGGGGGGCGTGCAGGAGGCAGCCGATCAATGACAACTCTCTCATCATTGATGTTTCTATCTCTCTCTCTCTCTCTCTCTCTCTCTCTCTCTCCCTTCCTCTCTCTGAAATCAATAAAGACATTTTTTTTTTTTAAAAAAGCCTTCATTATTCAAAAAAAAGAAGATATACAAATGGCCAATAAGCATATGGAAAGATGTTCTATATCATTAGCCATCCCAGAAATACCAATTAAAAACACAATGAAATACCACTTCACACCTACTAGGATGACTATAATCAAAAAGGGTAACAATAAGTGTGGATGAGAATGTGGAGAGAGAGAAGGGTTCCAATGTAAAATGGTACAGCTGCTTTGGAAAACAGTCTGGCAGGCCCTCACAACATGAAACACAGAGCTACCATATGACCTAGCAATTTCACTCACAGGTTTATAGCCAAGAGAAATGAAAACATGTCCACACAAAGACTTGTACATGAATGTTCATAGCAGTATTGTTTATAACAACCGGAGTGGAAACAACTCAAATGATCGTCTATTGAGGAATGGATAAACAAAATGTGGTATCCATACAATGTAATATAATTCAGTAATGTATAAATTATTACTGAAGTTTCCTGAAAGGAAAGAAAATTCCTTTCAACTGGTACCCTGTTAAACTTAACCCTCTCAAGAGAGCCAATACTAACTTCGCCAATCCTTCCCACATGATGAACCAAATAGAAGCCAGTTTTACCCACATTCCAGCATTCTGGGCTGGCCTCTCAATGCCTTCCGAGGAGGTGTCTGCTATATTCGCCATCCTCACAATCTTACGGATTTCTCAAGTAATGGGTGACAGTGAGGGCTGAAGAAGCATAAGGCTTGTGAGCCCATGATTTCATAGGTACTTATCCCTCTAACTCAACCAACCTCAAAGTCAAGTTCACCTCAACAGACACAGTACAGGCCATTCTACCCTCAACAGCCATCACCTACTACTGCCAAAGACAAATGAAACCCATCCTCCAGTCCCCAAAATCCTCTCCCTCCATTGCCCCTAGAGAACCTGCTCATAAAAACCATCATCTATTAACATGTCTTATTCTTCCCGTATCACAAATTTTTCCAAATAAAGATAGGGTCCTTAACTAGTGATTTCTACCACTAACAAGCAGAAGGGCTTGCAAAGCCCACTGCCATTCATTCACCTGTAACAAATGAACAGTCCATCAGGACTGTGCCAAAAACAACTGATTCGAACACCAACACCCATATACTAGTAAGTCATTTGGAAGTCAGGCATCACTGCATGATTACAAAAGATGGTATATTATTTGATTGAGTCCCTGCTAAGGGGTATAACTTCCTTTTGGCTAAAACTGCAACTTCTTAAAGCCGCAAAGCCATTTCTCTCACACAAAGAATGATGTTGGCATTGATTTAAAAAGAAAAACAACCACAAGCACATTCTAATGACAAAAAAGCAAAGAAGAGAAGCATTTTCTTGGTTCACCTATTAAAAAATACTTAGCTTTAAATGAAAAATTCTCAATGTAGTTTTTTGGAGGTGGGGAATAAATTTTTTAAAAAACTTTCTTATTTTAAAAAAGTAATGCTTGATCATTGAAGAACTTAAAATCTGAAGAAAATTACTGTACGCTAAAATCTCATTACCAGAGAAAAACTGGGAGGTAGAATCTCATTATAGTTGTTTTTTCTCATTTTTAAATTAAAATTAGTATTCTATGATACACTGTATTAAATTCTACTTTATTCACTTAGAGCATTTTCCTTTGACATTAAATACTTTCCTCAAACAACTGTAATGTATGCATAGTGCTCTATATTCATATCACTATCACTTAGCCAGCCCTGATTGTTAGATATTCTCAATGTTGGCAATTTTCTATCATAAATACATGTTAGTGAACATCCTCACACAAAAACCTCGATATACATCTCTGGTGATTTTTTTAGGCTAAGTTCCTAGAAGAAAAACTGTTGAGTCAAGGAGTATGAATACCTTGATACATGTATTGCTACAAACAATCCTCCCACCAGCAGTGCATAAAAGTGTCTATTGTCCTTAACTTTTTACTAAAATGGGTGCTAATATTATTTTAGCTTTTACTACTTGGATAGGGAAAAAATAACTAGTTTTTGTTTTAATCCAGGGTTCTTTTGGCATCCCTGCTGTCCCATAAGATCCTTGTTTCAGCTTTGTCCCCACCTCATCCAAGGCAAGTCCACTGAGCTAAACAGAAATCCACACACTAGCAGCGCGTGCACATCAGGAGCTGTTTGAGCAGGATGGGGCCACATATTGGGGATCCTGCTGTTTAAAAATAAAGAGAGAGAAAACTTGGGGAGAAATAGGGGTGTTCAAATGTGTGGAGATTTCGGTAATTTGGCAATTCCTAGAGCTCAGAGTACATCAGGAAGCAAATTTAGTGCCAACACACAAACACTCAGGGAACAGAGCAAATGATGTCCTCCCCCTCCTATGTGTGTTAATCACATTGTAATAAAAATGAGAAATCAAATAGCTTCAATAAGGAATGACTGCAGCATCTATTTCCAAATTATCTCACAACTTGGGCAACCCTACACACTTAAAACTATGTTTGAATCAGCATAAATATCCCCTACACACGCACGCACACACGCACACACCCTCCAAACCTCATATTCTGGAAAGAGAAAACAGGCTGGGAACCCTAAAAGAAATGTGCTAACAGCGGGCCCCTACCCCCGGCCTGGTAAATCTCTCATCTATAATCCAACATGAGAGACAACAGGCAAACAGCAAGAGGTCATCTTCAAAGAACCGGTTGCTACGGGAAGCAAGTGTAGAGGCAGCAAGCATGTCCCCATCAAAGTCCGGCAGCTGCAGAAGAACCACAAAGGTACAGCTCCCCTCAGAGCAGAGCAAGAATGGGGGGAGGATGGGCCTCTGGGGGAGGGGGGCAGGGGGAGGAGGAAGGGATGAGAAAAACATCGGACCAGCAGCAGCTGCCCAGTGGGACATAAAACCTGGTAGTTTTGTGTTGTTCAACCACTGGAAAAGCAGAAGGGAAAAGAAAATACATAAAATAGCATTTCCTGAGGTTGCCTTTTTAAGTGCTAGTCAAATCCTTTGGCACACGGAAAGATAAGGCCCACAGCTATGGAAAGAGAAACACAGCCATTGATACAATGGCAAGTACCAGGACAAATATGATCATCTCTTGGTAGAAAAACCTCTAAAATCCTTATCTAAAATGACCCCTTTCCAACAGGACTTCCAATCTAAACAGGGGAATTTGAAGGTGGCCCTTAATTTGGGTAGAAGCTGCCCTTATTTTTCCAGGTGAAAAACACTAGAGTCAATAGATTTCATAGCCCCTAATGGACTGCTCAAACAGTCTCTTGCACATTTGAGACCTCCAACCCCAAATGTAGCACTGGGCCCTGGTAATCATGCAGAACTCAAGGGGAAGAGACTGCTAGAGAAGCAAGTCCCACTCCCTCATTCTGAAGACCTTAGGTGATTAAGAGACTTGCCAAAGGTTACCCAGCTCGACTAGAGTCTGATCTCCCAACTCCCAGGCTGAAATTCTTTCCACTGGTGGGCAAAAGCCATAAAGGTTAGGGACAAGAAGAGGGGCTAAAACCTTGGTCTTCCCTCTTCACTTAGTTTCTGGCTGCTACTAAATGGCTTGATGTACTTATGTGAAAGTGCTGGGTCTCTCTTCTCTTCCAAAGAACTGTCATCTGTTGTTTTTAGTGGGTTTTCACAGAAGTCAGGCCCAGGCAGGTGGACACATCTGTATGTCCTCGCCCCAGCTCTCTGCTGAGAAAGTGCTCAGTCTCTCAAAGAAGGTATCATTTTGCTCAAAATGATTTTCTGCAACAGGTGAGAGGTTCATAGGGCTAGATGTACACACACAAAGGGTTCAGGCTTGTAACTGTATCACAGAACCAGAGACCATGTGAAAGGGCAAAGCTAAAATAGCAGGAGTGATTTCTCCCATCATAAACACTGACAAATCAAAGACTTATACAATCTGATTTTATCAATGGATCTATGTTCACTACATTTTGCAGATATAAAATGTCCCCCGTGTTAAAAACAGAATTTAAATGGCTCTTTCAATAGGCCAAGAATTGATATGCATTTGTCCTCAGCCAAATGGAAATGTATAAACATGAAATTTTAAAAATATATAGAAAAACTTCTCTGAATTAAAATCAATAAGTATACATTTGCACTTACTTCAGACACCTTACTGCCACACAGCTAATAAACAAGCGAGCACACCAAAGCAAAGGCCTCATAACTTTCTTCCTTGGCCACCACTGCCACCGTCACCACCATCACCACCATCACCATCGCCTCAAGCTAATCCTTTTTGCAGTGATGGGATTTCTAAGAATCCTATTTCTACTCTTGTTTTTTAAGTGTCAGAGGAAAACAGAAGTTGAGGAGAGATGCAGACACTTATTTACATGAAGAAAGCCTTCCTAAGGCTCTCCTACTTCTGTCACTAAATTGTTAGAAAACTAAAGACAGAAAAAGAGGGAGGGAAAGCAAAAGAAAGGATTTCATGACAGTGATTCAAGTGTCTGAAAACACACACACAATTGTCCATAAAATGAACAACCTCGGTGAAATAAATTTCTGTTGTATTTGTGAAGCTTCTGGCTGCAGTGGTAAATTATGGAGAGGGAATCCCTGCTGGTGGGTCTCCTTCACAGTTCACAACTGGAGATTAAGAGACCCAACCCAACCCCCTATCCAAAGAATCAGACTTGTTCCTGCCCTCTTGAGCCTTCGAAGGCTGAAGGCAGAAGAGGAAGACCTCCGTGGCCCCAGGTCAGGCACAGGCAACCTCTGAAGCAAAGGGCAAGGGCCTCTGAATGACCAGATTAAGTATGAATGGGAGAAGAACCTGTGATTAAGTTTTCTGAATAGTTGGCTCTCTGAGGGGGAGCAAACGCCTTCAAAAAGGGGGGGAGGGGACAGGAACCTAGTGTGGCTCTCTGTTACTGCCCCTCAGAAAGGGGCAGCCTGCTTTTAGAATCTAGGAGAGTGGGTTTTCACATACTCAACAAGTCAAGCCTACTTTCCAACCAAAGTGTGGAGTTCAGCTGATTTTCCAGGGGAAGGAGGAAAAAAATAACACTGTCATACTTCTTCTCAGGATTACTGTTTAGACAGTTCAGGTTGACATGAAACATGTTTTAACCACCAAATCCCCCAGGACAAACTTAGAAACTTGTCCAAGCCATTACACAGCAAAGAAACTAGTCTTTCCTTTAGCTCAGCCTCATCTTCTACCAAAACTTCTTTATAAGATTATTCCAGCTTTGCTGGCACAGAATCCTTGCCAGAATGCTCTCTACTCCAAGCATGGAAATGGAAGGAAAAGAGCAAACGGCATTTTATCTAACCTGTGGCAGCTGGGTCAGAATTGTGCTGGCTACACAACACGTAGGCCTGCTGAGATTTTGTTCTGCTTCTCTAAGTGGGGGGGAAATATCAACATAAATCTTTCCTCCCAATGAAAGAGCCAAGGATTAAGTTAATTCATAATGCAGACTACTCATATATCAAGATATAGTTCATTAAAAATCTTGTTAAACAAAATGTTCAATGACCCGTCTATGTTAAAAATTCAAGTTTGGGTGTAAAAGGCTAATAATCTCTAAAAAACCAGGGGGGTAGGGTGGCTGGGATAAGTGGGGGGAAAAAACTCTTCAAAACCCTGTTTAAACTTGACCTGTCCTGGCATGTAGGATGTGAGCCCCTTCTACAGCATCTGGTTCTGCAACTGATATTTAATGTGTTTCCATTAAACTGCAGGAGACTCAAGAATGAAGGGCACAGATTCTGCCCTCCAAAGAGACTGTAGTTACACAGAGAGAAGGCGAATAAAGGTATATGGGAGTGAGGGTTAAGTGTCAAGAGTGAGACCCATCAAGAGAACGCTGTGAGAATGCAAAGATGGGGCCATGAGGGTTTGTGGGAGGGCTTCAGGACTTGGTCTTAAGAGATAAACGATAAGAAAGAAGACTGTGCGATTTGGTTCCATACTTATTTCTATCAGGAACTTTCCAAGGATTTTTAAAGGCAAGGTTCCACTCAGCAATTGATGGGGCAAAGATTAAACATTTATATTTATTAAACCCATTAAATACAGGGTGGGGGCAAAAGTAGGTTTACAGTTGTTTGTATGGAAAATACAATAATTAATAAATAATAATACAAGAATAAACTGTTTCACGTACTCACAACTGTAAACCTATGTTTATCTGACCCTGTATATGAAATATATAGAATATATTTATGTATTTATTAAGCATTACAATAGCTACTTCTTTTTTTTCCCCAGATATCCCTTTTTTCCCCATTGATCCCCTCCCCCCCATATCCACCCTCCCCCCAGGCCTTCCCCATACCAATGTCTGTGTCCATAGCTTATGCATATAAGCATATAAGTTCTTTGATTAATCTCTCCCCATCCACTCCCCCCCCACCTTCCCTCTGAGATCCCTCAGTTTGTTCCATGCTTCTATGTCTTTGAATCTATTTTGTTCATCAGTTTATTTTGTACTTCTTAATATGTATTTCTTTAATCATAACAACCATAAGAAATATTTTGAGATATTCATAACAAAAACTCAGAGAAGTGAAGTGCCTTGCCCAGAGTAACTCAGCTAAAAAAGTAACACTCAGAATTCAAATTCAGGTCTGATTAAAGTCTGATGCTATATTTTCATTTCTTAAGGCATCAAAAACCCACCAGCAACTTAAAACCTCCAGTATAATACTTATGTAACAATTTATTTATAAGTATGTCTTCTTAACTAGATTAAGTTCCTTCGGGACATCAGTCACCTTCATCTTCCAGCACTGGGCATGGCACATAGGAAAGCTGAACAAACAAACAATGTTCACATTAAGCTAAGTGGCTCACAACACTGGAAATGCCTGAGAGCCTGCTCCAGTTAGAAAGTAATCAAAGGGAGGAAAAAGTCATCAGAGGATTTTCCTCGCTTAACCTCCCTGACCCTCAGGTTTCCTCATCTGTTAATAGGGATAATAATGACACCTGTTTCATAAGGTTGTTTTGGTAACTGTGTTAGATAATATATGCTAAATGCTTGGCAGTGCCTGGAACATGCTAAGCACCCCACAAAGGAGGGCAAATAATCTCTAACCTCCAATGCAAGATAAAAGGAAGGTGTGCCAGGCCTCACCTTTAATCTACTAGATTTAAAATCCGGAAACTGATAAGATATTATTAAATTCTGAAAGGGTACAAAACAATGTATGCTACCCATTAAAATACAGTGGGAGAGATCTAGATATACTGATATAGAAAAACTTTCAAGACATATTTAAATGAAAAACATGTCCCAAATGTGTGTGTGTGATATTACATGTGTATACGGTGTACAGAAAAATACTCTGAAATATATAAGGAGTGGGATGGGAAGAGTGAAAAGGTCTTTCACTTCTTTCTCTATGCAACTCGAATACCTGAATATGTATAGCATAGAATTCTCTTTGCTTTTAAGAATATGCCCAAAATATAAGTATTTACACTCTAAAATGTTAACATTGTTCTGAGTGGTAAGACTAAAGATGATGCTCACTCCTTGTACCTTCTAGATCAGTGGTTCTCAAAGGGTGGTTGCCAGATCAGCAGCAGCATCTGGGAACTTAGAAATGCGAACTCTCGGGCCCCACCCCAGAGCCACTGAATCAGACACTCCAGAGGTGGGGCCAGAAGATTTTGATGCACACATAAATTTGAGAACACTGTTCTAGATCACAGAAACTGGTTTTGTAACAAGTGTCACTTTTATAATCAAAACAATAGAACAATGAAACTTGAAAAGGGGTCACTATGTTGATGGATGAATAGCATTTTAAACCAGACACATGCCCTGACTGGTACATGCACTGGGAGGCAGGCACAGACCAGTCCCAACTCAAAGGGAACTGTTCTGTCCATCCCCCTCTCCCCGCCACCCCATCAGCTTCCGTGGGGGCCCCTGGGAGACCTACAGAGACAAATCTCAGACAAACACGTCTGGCATGGGTTTTTTTCTTTTTAAAAAAAAATTTATTGTAAGAGAAAAGTTTTGTTGGCAGCAGCTTATCATCTTCATCTTCAAATTTATGGCCTCCAGCCTCAGTTTTATATTAACAGCACCAGCCAGGGCATGACAACTAACAGTTTAAGAGGCAGAGACTCTCATCTTCATAAGAAAATAAATTTAAAAACCTAAGTAAAGTCTGTATGTAGTAGCAGCTCAGGTGAACAAGGTGCCATGCCCTGGCTTTGGGAGGGCTCCTCAAATCCTTCTTTGATCCTATGGAATAGAAGATCTGTAAAGTTTGTACTTCAGCTCCATTTTCAGAGGTACTCAAGGGGCTGCTTTTGTCTGCTGGCTAAGCTCTATGAAAGCCACGGTAAAGGGGGAAAAAGGCACAGAAATTCAACTTTAAAAAGTTACTTTAAAGATTACCACCTCTTAGAGCCAAGTGGGTTGGAGTGGGAAAGGAGTAAGAGTAAACTGATTGGAAGTAAGCCAGCCATGCATGACCAAGCAGCTACTTGGGCACCTTCATGGGCCCAGGGAGTGGGGGGCCACATTCTCAAGTACGGAGCCTGCTGCTCTGCGCCAGGGCAGCTGGTGAGTTGGCCTCAGGAACCCAAGAGAACTGCCACTGATGTACTCCTGGGCTAGGGGACAGTTTGCCATCAAGGTGGGAACTGCACAGGTGTGCATGTTACGTGGGCAGGACAGCCACAAGACCCAGGCTGTACAGGTAGAGGTGAGAGATCTGCTAAGCCAGAAAGACCACCATGGGTCATGGCTGACTCAGGTCAGGACTTTCATCCAGAGGATAAGGAGAATAAAGCTGGAGTGCAGACAGACAGGAGACTGTTCTTGATCAGTCTGAGCACCTCACCCTCAAATGGGCTCAGCAGCAGATAGGCCAGCTTCTAAGGGTACATAGGCAGCAGTCTTGACTTCAAGCAATGGAGCCTGGTGAGTATGCTTCAAGTGAAGAGCCCAGAATGAAGAGAGATGAACCAAGGACATGGGAAGAGCACCCAAAAACCAAAGCCGCAGGACAGAAATGCTAAGGTCAGGACAGAGTGAGCGGAAACCTGAAAACAACATGGGACACTGAGGTGGGTTGCCTGCAGGATCAGAGCAGATCACATGACCGGGGCTCTCACAGTGGTGCCTCTAGGAACAAAGGGTAGACACACATGGGCAGGGTCTGTGTGCTCCTATCTGAGGTTGAAGGAACTGAGATATTCAGAAATTTCATTCTAGAAGAGCCTCATTAGAACAACACTGGAAGACTCAAGACTCTGTTAGCCATATCAAAAAATGGGGCAGTGTCTGAAGCTTAAAGAGAAGTGAAACCTAGGAGCTTAAGATCAGTGCCATTCCCCAACAAATGGCTCGGAGTGTGTCCCTCCAAGTGTGTCCTGCCTCACCCAATCTAAATAATAAAATATGATTGGGTTTGGTTTTGGTTTTGGTGCACCTAGTGCATCCTACTATAAAGATGAAATCAGAGAAGTGCTAGGTCAGCAAGTCAAGGAACAGGGTACATAGATAAATGTGCAGAAAAGGAAAACCAGATACCCAGCTGGTCACAGTGGTATCTACAGGAAGAAGAGTATGGTGAGAGGGCTTCTCCTTTTTAATCTAAATACTTTTAATGTGTCTGTCTTCTTGCATTCCTTTAAGAGTAATTCCTTAAAAACAAAAAAAAATTTTTAAACAAAATTTAAGGCCAAAAAGTACAGGGGAACCCGAGTGATGACTGTTAGTGAATGCTTTTGATACCAAGTCTCAATGCACCTCATCAGCTCTTTTTCCAAAGGGTATTTAAGAGTAAATAAGAGGCATAGAGAAATGGCCACTCCAAAGCACTCTATATAGAAACAGGCTAAAATTTTATGGGGCCCGCTAGGCTGAGAAGCTATTAGACGCCACAGCTCCAAAGCAGCTAGGTGGCAAAGAAAGCACTCCAGAGGAGCTATTCAAGGGCAGCCAAGGTCTTCCCATTTGTAAGTTTGAAAGTACTTTTGTTCTTCTCTGGGTTTAAGTTTCTGGGTCACCCAGCCTTTTGTAATAACCAAATGAACACATCTGCAGTAGAGCAGTCCCCCCTTTATTTGTCCCAAATATGAGTGACCTGGAGAGCATTAATACCTTCGGTCCTTAAGCAGAAGCATTGACTGTGTTTAACTGCACCTTGTCATCACTCCATCTCCCTGAAACAACTTTAATGACTGTCTCAAATAGGAAAAGAGGTACCATTTATCATTACACAATAAAATAATTACTACAGCCCTCTCCTCTGGATCCAGGTAAAGGCAGTGGTGGTGCTGGGGAAGCAGGGGATGTCGACAGGAGTTTACAAAATGTCAAGACAACAAACTCTATGTACCCAGTGTTTCTTTGGACATAATCAAGAATCTTCCTTGGTTGAGGCCTAATGTCTATTTTCTCATCCTGTTCTAGTATCTCCTTGGAAGAAAAACAAAGCTCGACTGCCAGAAAATGTTCCAAGTAATTGCTGATAACAGATAACAGCAGAGGAAGCCCTCTGGTTAATGTTTAAACATGGCAAAGGTAATGTTAACTCCTTAATAGTTATGATGCCCACCAAAGACTCGAACACATGCTCAGTGGGCCAGTGGTTCATCAGGAACACTGCCTGCTTCATTCAGGTTCAGGAACACTCTTATAAAAAAATCAGAACACCTAAAACTCCTTTTAATTATCATACTGCTAGGCTTGAATTGATTCATTTTTTAACAATTATAATGTGCAATGCCCCAGTTTTTATAAGTAGATTCCATTAATTTCTAGAGAAATTAGGAGATTAAGAGAAGATCATGGTAGAATTGGGGTGTAATTGAGACGAATTATTTGTTCATGAGTTTAGATGATAGTTTTAAAACCACAAGCTATTAAAATAGAGCTCTGCTAGAAGTCTATATACTGCAATGTCAGATGATGTACTTTGAAAGATTTGGCCACTATTATAGGTGAAGCACACACATGCTACTAAACCTTGGCAATCTTTGTTTCCATATAGATAGAAGTTTTGATTGCTTTCTTTAAGGGAGAGGAAGGAGGCATGGGGAAGACAGAAGAGAGGGAACAGTTTATCTTGGAGAGACACATACCGAAGATTTACTGTTGGTAAAGAGAAGGCTGCAGAGCTCCTGATGAGCAGATAGATATCTGGTGCGTTTCTTCTATGAGGGTTCTTAAGAGGAGCCAGCCACAAGATGAGGATTTAAAGGAATATAGGTCAGCCCTGCCCAGGCTTTCAGGGTTCTAGTGGCAGAGGCCCACTGCTCTGCTCAGTCTTGCCTCTCAGCTGGAGTTACTGCAGAGCAGAGAAGCCTGGTGACAGATTACGAGTACATTCACACAGAGACCCAGGGTCGCTACTACACTCACACTGCATGAGATTCTGCACACTCGGATAGGGAACCGGTGGTCTGCAAAATACACATTCTGCATTCACTCCAAAGACAGTGGAAACCAGGAAAAGCCAGGTCCCTTCCACTCATGCGGATCACTGATCAAAGATCAAAGAGGCAACTGGTTACGTTCTTAACAATGCTAAGATTTTTTTATTTTATTTAAATTCAAACCAAGAGACTTTCGTGATGCAGGCTTCATTTTACAGATGAGGAAACCAAGCCCAGGAGAGGGGACAGAGCTCTCCCTGGCTAAAGTAAACATCAGCTCTTCCACCTCCCACTGCCCCAGGTTGACCTCCCTGCTTCCATGCTTTCATCTTTTATTTCAAATAGGCACTCAGCGATGAGTGTGTGTTAGCTAAACTGGTCCCCTCCACGCTTGAGCAGGGAAAGTTATCTATCAACTGAGCCTCAGCTACAGGTACCACACATACCTGTCCCTTCCATAGTCTTTGTTCCAAATTGGCCCAACGCCTAGCTGATGACCTGCACTGTCCTTACTGTAGTTCTCCTAGGCTGTCTACAGTGATGTGTCACTGAACTCAAGTGTGTCCCCATCACGCCTTCTGCCTTTTCTGACCATAGGAACCTCACCTGTATTTTGCCATTTTACCAAAGCTTAGCTGTTCCTCAATCATACATTGTCTTTACATGTCTGGCCTGGTGAAACTGGGCAGAAACAGTCCCTCTGACTCCAGAATGACAATGTGCTGAGACCTAGATGAGAGCAGAGATTGTTGTCTTTGCCTTGCCTGGCATGGATGCATAGATGGATGGGTGGGTGGATGGGTGGATGGATGGATGGGGTTCCCTAATAAAGCAGCAGCCTCCTTGAGTGTTTCTCCTTTAGTCAATTCCCACACCAAAACAGTAATGCTGGTTTAAGGGTAGAATTTGTGCTATACAAATAATTTGTGTTAATAATCCCAGAGTTCCCCTGATGCTAAGTGCTACATAATTTCAGCCTTCTTCAGGTGATACAAATACACACAAAGTAATGTCTTCATCTACTAGGTGGATTCTAACTTTCCTTGGGGGGCAGGGGAGGAAGGTTACAAAAAGCAACTAGATCCACTCCATTTATGCAGGCTCCATTTCTTTAATTCACAAAAACAAAAGGTCCTTCAAGGTATGAACATCAGTGCAAGATTTATCTAACCATTCAATGGCACAAGACTGGCAGACAGTTCCAACCTGCTGGTGAAAGAAAGAAGCATGCTGACAAAAATAAATAAAATTTCTTACTTTCCAGAAGACTATAAAATGTGGAACTGAAATTATTTCTTCTTTTCCTCCAGGGTAGTGCAGTTCTCACAAGTCACTCACTTTGCATTCATGTCAAAGCATGGGTAAAGGACCTGTGATGGGCCTGGCTGCCTCTCACACTCCAAGCCAAGCCATCGGTCCTCCTACCTCCTGCCCCCTCACCCCGGCATACTCTCTGGGTTCATCACTGAGGAACTAGAAATCTCTATTCAAGCAAGACCTATGACAAAGACCCAGCCATGCCATATGGCTTCACCATCAGTGTGGTCAGGAATGGGTATGAATGTGCACTGGGCAAAGCCTCCTCCGTTTCCTATTCTCACCAAAAGCTCTCACTGGGATTATGCAGGTGCTCTGTGGTCAAAGAGCAAGAAGCAGCCAACACATCCCCAAAAAAGCAAATCCATTCTCGGGCTCAGCAACAAGCTGGCTCATTAATAATATACTATTGTCCCAAGGAACATTTACAAAGGCATGTCCTGTTAAGTGACCTGCATGTAACCTGCAGGATAACCTGCTCAGCAGTTAAAACAAGCATTACTATCATTACCACTTGACAGACGAGCAAGCAGAAGCCTGGAGCCACTAAGGGGCTTCCCCCAAGACTTCCAACTCCTAAGAAGGCACACACTTAGAAGGGGTACCACCTTCCTCTGGAACCTCTCCACACATTTCAGAATATAGTAGGAACTATAAACAGACCTGCCCAATGAACCACTAACTGGTACCTGCTCCCACCACAGACGTCTGGCCAGGAAACTACGGTACAGAACCTCCACAAGCCAGCGTTCATACCAGCCAAGATGCACGTGTTTCTAGATCTGTTTAAGTTAACTCTATCTGCTATAAGTATGTAACTAAACTAAATCTTAAACCATGTAAAAACTGAAGTTTTATCCTAGGAAAACTAAGTCCAATATTTTGGGAAGAAACATCAAATGAAGGCAAATAACTTTAAAAAATGGCTGAGAACTCAGTGCAACTTTTAAACTGGATTGGGGGGAAAGGCAAAATTCTAGAAGTCTGCTGATAGCTTTACAAGTGTCTATAAGTTTTTTCTTCACTTTAAAAAAAGAACCCAGGACTGTAATTTTAAGTGATAGATCAATGGTAAGGCTAAAGGAAGACTAGGGAGTAGAAATCAGCAGTCCCATTCAGAAAGGCCTGGGCTTGAATGCCCACTTGTAGGCTTTAATTAAAGCATAATTTTAAACTATCATTCTTTTTAAATCATTCCCTGCTTCAACTTAACTGACCTTTTTCAATTTACCCAACCACCTACAGGCCCCAACAGTATCAGATAACAAGGCTCCCGCTAAAGTGTGAATCATGAAAGGCACACACTCAGTTGTCATCTGTTAACTGATTTCAATCCCTTGGCCAGTAACATCTAGAAATTTCTGGGTTCTCAAATGGGAACAGGGCTTAACATAATTTAATTCTCATTATAACAGGAAGCATTCCTCCTCAGAAATTCATGAGTAACACAATCAAACTCAACTCAATAATTAAACCTAAAGGGTTTCTAGAGCAATGGTTCTTAATGAAGGGCAATTTTGCCACCACCACCCTGCCCCCATTCAAGCAGGGGACATTTGGCAATGACTGGAGACATGTCTAGTTGTCACAACTGAGAGGGGAGTCTGCTACTAGCATCTAGTGGGTAGGGGACTGGGATGCTACTCAACATACTCCAATACACAGGACAGCCCCCCACAACAAAGAATTAGCCAGCTCCAAATGTCAATGGAGAAGCCACCTTGGGAAAAAGGAGTCCTGAGACCTACAGACAATGATACATTATCAAAAAAGCTAGCCTTTGAACAAACAAAAGAAAGGTGACTGTTCACTCTTAACTCAAACTTTACTCAAAGGCCACCAGCTTCCTGGTATTCTTAATAAAACTCCAAACTTCTCAGCAAAAATTTTCATAGATCACAGTTTTTGGTTGTGTGGTGAAATAGCATAACAGTCTTGGTCAGTTTTTTTTTTCTTTTACATTCCACAATACCTCCAATTATTTCATGGATGGTTATAAAAATGAACACCAAAAAAAAAAAAAATCTGCCCAAAGCTTCATTTTTAAGGAACATAAAAAGAGATGGAAAAGTGCAATTGGTTTGGTTTATTATGATAGTAGGATTATGGGAGAAGCTTTCCTTTTATTTTGCTTCCCCTTAGCATTATAGTATCTGTGCATCTATGCAATATAACTACTTCAAGTTAAATACAGGAGGAACCTTGAATGGATCCTGCATTTTTTAAAAGCCAGCTACGAAAGATACTTCTGAGACAATAAGAGAAATTGAAATATGTCAAGTACATAGGTGTGATGATGGCATAGTGGTTAGGAGAATGCCCATAATCTTAGCAGATGTATGTTGGAGTATTGAGGGATAAAATGCCAAGATACTGGCAACTTTCAAACAGCAAAGCCACACACACACACTCTCTCTCTCTCTACGTGTGAGAGTACATTGTTAACATATGGCCTTAAAAACTCCAAAATGAAAAATAGGTGGGCAAAAATGAAATACTAATCAAGATAGTGGGAAGGGCCCAGGCCGGGTGGCTTGGTTGGAGCATCATCATGTACCCCAAAAAGGTTGCTGGTTGGAACCCTGGTTAGAGCGCATACAGGAGGCAAACTGATTGATGTGGATGTTTCTCTCTCTCTTTCTCTCTCTCTCTCTCTCTTTTTCCCCTTCTCCTCCCTCCCTTGCACTCTCTCAAAAAAAAAAAAAAAAAAAAATCAATGGAAAAAATATCCTCGGGTGAGGATTAAAAAAAAAGTCCCTAAACAGAATCAAACTGGAGATGGTGGTCTTAGCTTCATTATTAAAAGACTGTGTAGCTGTCTTCCATAGCTACAGCAAAATAAAATAGGTACACCACCAGCATAAAAGGCACAGCCAGCAGGTCCACTATATAGCCCATGTCACAGAACTCTTGGCACCCTGGAGGCCATGGGAGGCCACTGCAAACTCAGGTCATTTTTCTGCACACACATACACACCTAAAACTGAGACCTATCCAAGCCCAAGTCCCTTAAGTAGGGAAGCCACAGGTTGGAATAAAGTATGGTTGTCATTCAAGAAAGGAAGAGCTTACCCATTCAAGGAAGAGAAGGAATCAAGCTTTTGTAGACCTTGTCAATTTCCTGCTTAAAACCATGAAAGAAAATGATTCTTCTCTAAAAGACTTGACACACACACACCCAATTGCATCTGCTTGTTTTGGAGGAAATACAAATCAAAGCAAATCAAAGAAAAAGAAAAGTTCATGGGAAGCCAGTCTAAGTGCAACAAGTTGTGGTTTATCTTAACTTTACAAAACTTAATCATTTTTACATATATAATAAGCCAAAAGATTCAAGACTCCCAGGATCCTCTGAGCAGATTTACAAGTCAGAGCTAAAGCCTTTCTATGAATAGGATAAGCTGACTTTGCCAATTCCAATGAAATTTCCCCCAAAGCACAAGTTCATACTGATATTTCAAGAAACGTGACTTGTCTTACTCACTTAAGAAAAAACACAATATTGTTCAAACTAGAAATTTTTCAAATCAGTTTGTTTAAAATCTACCAGAAGTTCCACCCAGCTGGCTAACTGTACACCCTACAGTAGAACAGTTGTACAAAAATCTCTGAACAAAATGAGCCCAAACTCACTGCAGCACAAAGCACACCACCAGAAGGCAAAGGAAGGGACAAGATGAAGGAAGGGCAATGGGCTCTGCTCCAGGAAATGCGAAGGGGCAAGTCATTCAAACACAACAGGGTTGCCAAAGCAAACTCCATGCCCCAGGCGGTCCTCCAGCCGTAACCTCCTCCCCGGTTCTCCTTTGAGTGTCTGAATAATGAACTGAGATCCCTAGGGCTGTTCCCAACTTGAGAGATAGAAATTTAGATAGAAAGAGACAGATATCTAGACCTAAAAGTAGTAAGAAACAGAATAAAAAAGGAAATCTCAAAAAAACCATCACATCCATTAAAACATCTGAGCACCTACCATGTACAAGGTATACGTGTGCCCAAGTCTCAAAAACTAATGAAAGACACATCACATGCACAAATGGACAGTATAATAAAATATTCATGGTAGAATACAGGTGGCGCGTATATGAATGTTCACAATAAAATTCTCTCACTTTTCCTGTATAACTAAATTTTTTCATAATAAAATATGGGGGAAGAGCACTTTTGTAAAAGATGTGGAAAATCTGATTTGTAGTTTAAAAAAGGAAAAACAAAAAACCTTCCAGTCTTGCCTTTAAGGAGCTTACAGATAATTTGATGTGCACAGACAGAGGCATCTTGGGGCCAGAGGAGGAAAGACAGTCTAGAAAGACAACAGGTATTTAGCTTGAGTAACAGACAAAAACCCACGAGAAACAGATTTAAGGAGGGAAGAACAATTTGGCTTTACATATTGGGTTTGGTTGGATGCCTATAAGATGCCAAGGTGGACACTGGTCACCATGACTTAAGACTCGTGAGCACCTCGGATCACATTGATCCTGAACTATGATGTGGGGAAGATCTTGGGAAGGAACTCAACGTCCAATAAGCTGACTCAACAGATAAAGGGCTGCTTTGTCTGTGTAGGTATTTGTTTATAAAACTTATTAAGCAAGAAAAGGGAATATGACTGACTTTGCTCAAGAAGGTATACATGGGTGCAGGGTTTCACCAATGGGTATACTCAACAACTACTAAAGGTAGGGACACCAGCTTAAGCTGGGAACACCCGGATCGGGCACAAGTCTGATTTTTATAAAGACTGGGAGAATATTCAGGCTGAGGTAGTGAAGATCCTGGCATTCAGCTATATTCTTGGGACCACCCCCAATGGGATGTCCCTACTTGCCAGCCTCAGCAAACCTCTCACACCCCCTGGAAAAGGGACAGATGAGCTTCCTTTCTAGGGGGCAGGGGCAGGAATGAGTAAAAGGAGCACAAAGACCCCTTGCCTACTTCACCAGGTGCGCTCCAAAGCCTGACTCACCCACCAGAGGACACTGCTTTCAAAACCTCAGGAGTCCCTTGGGAACAAACCCCACCACGTTAAGGGACAAAATTAGCGGCTCTTAACAGAAGCAGTTTGTCTTTCACGGAAAGTCTGCAAGTCCATCAGACAACTCCTGCCACTTGCAACATTCCTGCCCTACCGCGGATATACCAGCCCAGAGTAGAGCCCCTCCAGATGCCGCGTGCCCTCTGCGGCACACGCTTCACCTCTCTAAACAAACAACGGGTGTCTTTGTTTAAACTTTTTTTAAAAAGAACCTGTCTCACAGGCTGAGATTACATCAGCAGAGTGCTCTCATTCTCTGCATCAATCCCGGCTGCTCGGGCGGCTTTGAAGCGCGGCGCCCTTTGATCTTGAAGTTCCCGCCCCGGGCAAAGCCGATACCATCGCTGCGCCCACGCCGGGATCCACCATCCACAATCGGATCTCCGGCCAGCACCCTGACCATCCCCACCAGCCCGTCCCCACCAGCTCCGGCTCAACCAGGACGCTGACCTCTGAACCAGGCTGCTAGTGCAGGGGCACCCCAGTGCACACTCGCAATGGATCACTTACACAGTGAGGAAGGGGGGGCATGTCCCTTGGGAAGAAACATCACTAACTTTAACACTGTTGTGGGAAGAGCACTGGGATTTTTTTAATAGGAATCTTTATCTTTTAGAGATACTGAAATATTTACAGAAAAAACTGATATGGCTCGCTTTGCTTCAAAATAACATGGGGATGGGGTACAAATGAAACGAGGGAGCCAGGAGTTGACAACTCTTAAAGTAGGTGATGATGAGGGTGACTGCGGAGGTACACTGTGTACATGACACAGTTCTGTTAATACATGTAACATTTTCTATAATAAGAACCTGAAAAAGAAACTAACCTCTAACCCTTTGCTATTTTTAAAGGTTATTCAGCACAGGCTTTTAATTTAAGAAGGAATGTGACACTGGATGGGGTGAGGGTAGATCATATCTGACTTTCCTCCTTGCCCCCAAAAGCAGCCACTAGTGCTACCAGGACAGCATGTGGCCCAAAGGGCCAGCTTCTCCAGTGCAATCCCTGCAAGGGTTGGGGGACCCCTATCAGGGGCTCTTTGCCTATTTTGGAATCTCAGATTTCTTTAGAGATGCATATGAGTCCACCTCCAGAAAAGTGCCTACAAACATAGCAGAGCCTAGAGGAAATACCAAACCCACTCTAAAAATTCATTACTTTCAGAAACTGGATAAGACATAGTCCCTGGAGTAATCACTGCAGGTTGCTTCATTTGGGCAATTCCTTTCGTCAAAGAGCTACAGGCACTTGACTAACCAATAGACTCCCAAGGCTGCCAGATGGGGCCATGGCACATCCCTGGGCTGCCTCCCAAGGCCAATTTTGCTCCTTACTGGCCCTGTGGCCTTGGATAAGTCACCTAACCTCCAAGCCTGTCCCCACATTTTATAAACAGAAAGCTATTAATGGTCCCCTGTGCTGCCACCACATCTTCTGCTATACCACTTAACTGGAATAAAGTGGAAAAAATGCCAAGAAGGAAATGGTATATGGGATTCTACCCACAGCTGCAGCTGAGCAAGCCACACAAAGATCAGGCACACAAGAGTTAACTGGGAAAGAGACATGGTCCAGGACTGTTAGGTGTGTTCAAGGCCAGAATTTCATACACACAGGCCAGAAGGCAGAGGAAAGAACTGGGAGGGGGTGGGGAAGGGAAAATAAATCCTTCCCATACAGGTGGCTCCACCTTTGGAAGGTCAAACTAAAATTCCAGTGAAGACCATCAATTTACCTGAACCCCTCAATCAAGAACACAACCACAAACTATGGAAAGGGTCAAGGAAACAAAACACATTATAATAATAGCTAAATAATTAGAGACATTTTTAAGAGAAGAACCCAGTTTTAACAGTATGATAGAGATTCAAGAAATGAGTTAGGAGGAGAAGTTTTAAGAACACTAAAATAAAAGCCTAAAAATAAAAGAGCAACTAACTGGGGAGTGAAATATCAACAATAAAAGATTTTAAATAGCATGTACAGTAGCTTTCAGCTTGAAGGGGTCTAGGTCAAAAATCCCTACTTTAGACTGTTTCCCAGTAAAATCACACATACAGAAATGTATACTAACTCCCTGGTTCATTTAAGGATTCCTGATTTTAAAAATATATTAATTCTGGCACAGCACAGACCCTATAAAAATCTGTTACTCATTTTCTAAAATTTTTTTTAGAAACTCATTTATCAAGTCTTCCACTGATCAAGTCTTTCATTCTTATTAACAGAAAAATGACAGTGTTTCAGCCCCTGGTCCTTATATAGCATCCAACCTAGGCTCTAGGGATATAAATACTGGTGGAATACAAAACAGTTCATAATGCACACCTCTGACCTCAGTAGGTTTACAACCTAGTGAGGAGATAGACACATCTAAAAATTAAACAACAAAAAATATTATAAAGTATCAAATGAGTGACCAGACCAGGTTGTCTCAAGTTCAGAGGCAGCAGAGACGACTGGGTGCTGCAATGGTCCAGGGTGAGCTCCCTGGAAGTAGTAGCCTAGAAAGATGGCAGAATGTAGATAAAGATACAAATAAAAGCCAAAGCCTGTTTGGAGGAGCCATTTGACTAGAGGTGAGGGCTTCTGCAGTAGGATACCAAACTACAAAATGACTAGGGACAGCATGTCAAGGGCTTTAGAATATTAGGGTAAGACACCACCCTATGAAAAGTAAAAAAGCTCTTAAAGATTTGTCAAGAGGAACGTGACATCTGGCAGTGGAGTAGCTGAATGGGAGAGGGGGTTTGGGCCCTAAGTGAAACAGATCACTGGAGGATGGGGGACTTCCTGCCAAGAGAGAAATGACTGCCCCTCAAAAAACTAGAGCAAACCATGTGCTCAGGCTACCAGTTGTGGGGGTTTTGGTGTGTGTGTTTCTTTTTTTTAAACAAAGGGATGAAGATCAAAAGAAACTTCGAAAATGAGAGCCCTCCTACTCCTCTGACGTGTCATTTCTATTCCTTTCATCTGCCCTCCTGTTTGAAATCCAGGTGAAAAGGCGAGGCATGTGGCCGGCCAGTGGACTGCCAGCCTGGCCCTGGGTCTGGCCCCATGTGCAACTGGGGACAGATCATTCAAGCTTTCCTGATGCCCTCCCTCCCCTGCAGCTTAGGAAGGTCAAGGATGGGACCTCAAGTCTCTTGAAGTAAGTAAGTGCCAAGTCTGGATCTAGGCTGGAGAAAGACCAAAGCCTACAGCTAAGGTTTCCTAGAGGTGCAGGCGACCCATCCATCCCCATGACGAAGATCTTCCGCTGTAAGAAAGCCCTGGTTACAGAGCCCTGCAACCATCTCCCCTCCTTTCCAAGGAGAGAGAAAAAGGCATTTGTGTTATGAAGATAACATAGAGAATTCGAAATTAGAGCCCAGCCGGGCATGGCTCAGCAGTTGAGCACTGACCTAGGATCCAGGCAATAGGGGTTCGATTCCTGGTCAGGGCACATGCCCAGGTTGTGGGCTCGATCCCCAGGCAGGTATGTGCAGGAGGCAGCCAATCAATGATGACATCCTCACTGATGTTTCTATCCCTCTCTCTCTCTCTCCCTTCCTCTCTCTGAAATCAATAAAGATATACTTAAAAAAAAAAAATTAGAAAAGTTCTGTTTCAGAAACCACAAGGCAAAAGCATTTATATTTATTCAAATATAACTGATCAGGCAAGAGTCAATTGATGAACATAACATGGGTGAAAGCTGCCAGAATGAGAAGGTTCAATGTTCTACTTCTTTCCCTAAAAAATACTTCTGATCACAGAATTAAATGTAATCCTCCATCACTTACTGTAACTTGTAATTATTAAGAGTAAAGGGTCTAAAATCAGCTTGGCTGCTATTAGTAGGTAGCAAGACCTTGGGTATGTCATTTCACTTCTTCGAGCCTCAGTTTCCTCACCTATAAAATGGGGACAAGAGCACTTAACAGCACAGGACTGTTATGAAGAACAAATTGAGATCATTCATGTTGGGTGCTTAATGTAAGGCCTGGTACAAGTCATCAATAAATGTTAACCATGTGATATTTTAAATCAGTGGTCCTCACCCCTTGTCTAAGAGAAATAGGAGGTAGTATAATAAGATGCACGAAATCCATATAATAGCATTTCCCAGGAAAGAAGGGACTGCAAACCCCAGTTCAGAAAGAACTTGTGTGGCCCCATCTGTGGGGAGAAACAGGTTGGCATTCTTCTCGAGAATATAACAGCTGCCTCTCCTCCCATCTCACCCCAACCCCTCCTCGGCTGCAAATACTCAAGGATTAAGGAGACATTCAAGCTTTGTTCCGTCTCATTTCTGCTCTGGCATTCTTCTCTTTGGCCCCTTTATCCTAAATGCCATTTCTGTTCAACAGCAGGCCCTTCGTTAGAGCAGTGTCTTGAACTTTCTCAAGGTGCTCCCAACCCTTTATTTCCCCTGGTCCTTACTTTACCTAAGGGGAACCCGAGATTTTTAAAAAAGTCAAAGCATCATACTGGGTCTCAGCAAGTCCCAAGGGTTAGAGCCCAGAACTTCGGACTCCAGAGATCTTCTGGGCTGCTATGCTCCGATCTGACTAAATCAAAGATGGGATCAGCTTTCCCACTCCAGCAGGGGGGCAAGAAGCAGGGCTGGCCGCTTTAGGACCAAGTGGAAACACTTCAGTTTCACACATACCCCGGGATACCACCCCCACTGGAGCGGCCCCAGGGAGCAGTGCGGTCAAAGGGATTTCAGCCGCCAACTTTGGCGGCTGCCTTCTAACTCTCTCTCTTGTTGAGAAATACTCTTTTTGGGGAGACTTTAAACACAAACACACATACACAGAGAAAGCCAGCTGTGACTGGGCTGAAAGCTGTGAAATATGTGAGCAGAACCAACCAGCCCAGTGGTTACAATGAAGGCTGGGGGCTAAGTCTCACAGCAAACTCCCTGGAAGAGAAGTGCATTCAAACCCCACTCCAGGTTTTATGCTTCACCAGGTTTTACCCTTCACCGCTTCTCCCAACACTTCAAAGGAAGTATTTTTGTACAGCCCAGGGAGGAGTGTAAACTGGCCAGCTGCTTCCAAAGCAGAGATGTTAACCCTGAAAGGGCCGCTAGCCTCACAGGGGAGGGGGTGAGGAGAACAAGGCCGGGGAGCCTAGTGTAAGTCCCCACACTCGGCCAGGCCTGCCCTTTCAGCCCACACCAAGGGCACGGCTCTTAAACCACTACAGAAAGGCAGGGCCTCAGTTCCTCTAAACACGCAAACAGCTAGTTATAAATACCCTCCCAGGCTGGAGGTTCAAAGGATCCAGCAGTTAGCACTTCAATGGAAACTCCAGCTAACAGAACAGCCCTCTTTCTCAATGTCCCTCCCTGAACCATGCAAGGAACTGAAGCGCCCAAAAGCTAACACAACAAAACCTGCCCCTAAAAGTCCTATTTCAGGCTTGGCAGCCAGGGGAGAGCATTCTAGCAACTGAGCCCTTTCTAAAGAGTGCCTTGAAGAGGGGGCTAACCCTTCCCATGTACTCTGAATGGCAGGCCAGGAAATCTTCCTCAAGGGGGGGCAATGGGAAGATTAAGACACTACACCCTAGGAGTCCTTTTTAAGAGCTTTTATATACTCTTAAAATTCTTTACCTTACAGAGATTCTATCATATCCATATTTAGATTCAACATTCTGCAGTTACCTTGTTGAAATTCAAGGGGTCCTGCCTGGTCAAATTAAATAGGCACGGCACTAGAGCCTCCTCTGTTCACCAGTGATTTAACTTGACAAACATTCCTGCACAGACCACCAAAAACACAGCCACCTGTGGAGCTGGCCATTAGATCAGCATGGGCCTCTCTCAAGAGCACACATACCTTGGTGCCTTTTTTTTTTTAATTCCCAACAATTCCATCTCAAAGCACACTGACTTTACTAGAACCCCCCGGGGCATCCCTGCAGGCCTTGGCCCAGTGAGGCCCTGAAAGCTCTCAGGTGGGGCTCAGCTCCTACCACCTGGCTGTAAGCTTCTTCTGGGCAATGGGAGAGAAGCATGCAGGTGGGTGTTCGCCCCATCCCACTGGCAAGAGCATCCTATAATTTACTGACACTGAAAAGTATACTATAAATAGTTGGTGTTTGTAATGTTGTCGGGCCTCCAGAACAGAAGGGGCCTAACAGCTGTGTGGGGCCAGAGCTCTAGGCATCTCAGGGCTACAATTTGGAAATCCTGGGTGGTGTAGTCAAAGCATCTTCAAAGAAAGGAACTCCAGGAGTGTCACACGCCATCTGAAGAGACTGAAGTAGAGGGAGAAAGTCTGTCAAAACTATCAATCAGGATTTACAAACCATAATTTAGCAGGAAAGTGAACAGCACTGAGGGTCTTTTTGCTCCATAATTCAACAGCAAAAGAGGAAGTGGCGAGAATAGCCCCCTAAACCTCAAGATGCCATTTCTGACACATTTGCCTCTAAGATAAAACAGGACACTCCTGATTAAACAAGCACAAGATAATTAAAAGAATTCGTTTAGTCATTCAACAAACTTTTTTTTTGAACTTTGCTCTAAGTACTGAAAATACAAAGAAAAAAAGAGATGTGTCTTTTTCGACACAATTTCTAGTGGAGGAGATGAGCAATAAAGAGTAAAACAATCTCCAAAAGTGAAGAGGATACCTTATAATTTTAAATCTAATTACACTACAGTTTGGCATAAAAGTAAGTTCCTAAAAGAAGTTATATTCAAATAACTGAGTTACTTCTAGGCTCTCAGACAGCAATTACACTTCAAAAGAATAAATACATCTCTACATTTATTTGTTCTTTTGAAATAACTATCCCCACTGGCTTTCCTAAAACTGAAGAAGTATGAAGATGAGCAAAAAGTGGTGAATAAACTTAGATCCTGAGCACTTGACTCTAAACATAAATGCCTGAGTCAGAAAAGACTAATGGTTAGCACTGATCTCATGGAGGGTGAGGGGGTTGCATGCGTGTATTTGTGTACATGGATAATGGTCACGATTAAAAGGCAAAAGTTACTTTACAGGTCTATTTTTAAATCTTTTAATTTTCAGAAAACCATCAAAACCATTTGCTGGCACAGATATTAGAATGAATCCTATCTGGAATGAATCCTATCTGGAAACAGTCCAGGGTACTCTACTTTGTCTCTCTTTAACTGAAGCAAGTCCAGAAGACTCCAAGGGTAAGGGACCTCAAAACTATCTCATATAATCAACTGAAAGAACTGGGGGTGCTTAGCAAGGAGAAAACAAA
Source organism: Miniopterus schreibersii (assembly GCF_964146895.1). Classification (NCBI taxonomy): domain Eukaryota; kingdom Metazoa; phylum Chordata; class Mammalia; order Chiroptera; family Miniopteridae; genus Miniopterus; species Miniopterus schreibersii. Next base: position 16,898,722 of record NC_138122.1, read on the forward strand.
TTTTTTTACTTTTACTAGTAGTGTGGAGCAGAGGATAATTCCCTTCAAAGCTCTGAAGAGCCACCATGTCTCAGTGGCTCTATGTTATGGACTGAGTTGTATCACCCAAAAATTCATTATGTTGAGGTCCTCAACCACAGGACCTTAGAGTGTGGCGATCTGGAGACAGGGTCTTTAAAGAAGTGATTAAGTGAAAACAAGGTCATTCAGATGGGCCCTAATCCAATATGGCCAGTGTCCTTATAAAAAGAGGAAATTTGGACACACAGTTAGAGGAAAGACCATATGAAAGCACACTGAGAAGATGGTCATCTATGAGCCTCAGAGGAAATCAACCCTACCAATCGCCATGAGCTCAGACTTTTAGCCTCCAGAACTGTGAGGAAATACATTTCTGTTGTTTAAGCCACCTAGGCTGTGGCAGCCCTGGGACACTATTACTAATACACTGTAGAAGGCACAACGAGAACCAAGGAGCAGAAGTTTGGTACTGTGTAAGGAAGAACTTTCTGACAATCAGCACCCAGCAAAAAGAGGATGTCTCCTTGGGGGGGTGGGGGGGTGAGAAGAGACTGAGCCCCACCTTTAATGCAATAGCAGAGCCTGGGGCCTCATCAAAAGCCAATGAGGCAAAAGGCTGGATGCCCCAGGCTAGGGAGAGTTTAGCTGCTGACAATATCTATCTGGTAGGTCAACCCCAATTTAAAAAGTTTAAAAAAAAAGTCCTAAGTCAGCACTCTATGAAATATGACACAGAGTTAAAGAATTTATACTCCTCATCTCAGAGTCTCCTCTTAGTGCATCACAGGGGGGTTATCTCAGCCCTCCCTGTTCATGTCACATTCTTCCTACAGGCAACTATAGTCATTAACCAAGATAGACAAACCTAAAAAAATGCATGTTCATTCCGCTCAGCCCAGTACCTCTAAGACAGCAGGCCCCCAAAACCTGGCAGCCAAATTCATAGCCTACGAGTCAAGATGGGGGAGCACAGCCATCCCAAAGCCAGGATGTTAACCCAGCAGAGGGTGGCTGGCAGATGAGCTAGAGAGCTAACAAGCATTTTATCCAACACAAACATGCCAGCTTTTGGGGGAGTCTAAGAGACTCTTCTACACGTACATGTGTAAAACATAGGGGTAAGCCTAACTAAGTGTCACTTAAGACTTCCCAACTACTCAGGCACTCCTCTATCTTATCTTTTTCCCTTGCTCATAGTCCTCATGGTCCCCACAGCTCACCAGATCCCCACATCCACTAAATCCCAACAGAGGTGCTCCTTCCTGCCCTCCTCCCTGACAAATGCCCATTGGACAGGCTCTTTGGGGCTGGGGCTGTGCTTGCTTTGGTATCATTTCATACCCTCTTGGAGGGTATTTCTGTTTAACTCTTTCATGACACCTCCCCTCCCCCCAAGAAATTAAATTCCTCAGAGAGGCACTGCTTCTTGGTTCTTTTATACAACTCCCTACCCCAATATCCAAGTACAGAGAAGACCACAAACCTGCTAAGCTGAAAAACTAAAGAAATAGTCCTCTCACAGTCAAAAGGCATTCAGGCCATTTTTACTGGCGATGACTATATCCCAGTGCTCTGTGGGAAGTTGTAAGTTAATGCGGTCTTGGCCTTCCACACTCGTAATTCAAAGGGACACCAAACGGACAAGCACAGACCCTAAACCAACCTAGTACCAGCTAGCTGGAGCAGAATTTCCCCCAGCACCTTGGGGCCTTTGAGAGAAAGGAATTCTGTGATCAAACGTATTTGGGAAATAACAGATTAAATAGAGTTCATTTATATTCCTTTTCAGCAGGATGTCTCAGAACCATGAATTCACTACTACACAGCAGGAATCTCCAAGAGGGAATGTGGATAAACTGCGCTCCCCAAGTGAGTTCACCAAGGAACCCTTTCCAGAGCATTCTGCAGGACTGGCATTCTTCAGAAGATGCTTTGAGAAAAGCTCATCTGCAGGCATAATCCAGAGAAATCTGCATCTGGCTTTAGAAAGTGTTCTGTTTTAATACAGGTGTGCCTGAGGCCCTAAAAATTCACAACATTCTCAAGCCAAAAATAAATCACAAGTCACTCAGTAAAGATTCAAATCAGCAAGAGCTGGGAAACTGTCCCTGAGCCTGATGGTCTTTGTCAATCCTCAAAAGAACTGTCTTACTGGGACAACAACAAAGGCAAGGTAGAATCAGCCTCCCTCCCCAGGAGTGTTTACTCTGCACCTGACATCTTTCCTAGGGACAGAGAAGCAATAATTGAGTGCTCTGGTTAAGAGGAGGGCTTCTTGGTACCCAGATGCAATCCAACATAGCTAAAAGATAAGAGATAGGAATCAAGCTTTAAAAAAAGCCTACTTAAGCAGAAAGGAATAAAGGTCACAAGAAGCTGGAACTATGAGAAGCAGGGCAAGATGAAAGCAGAAAATTAAACATCCCAGGGAAAATTTCGCCTGGACTGGCCCAGTTCATTCTGCACCTCTTGCCCTAAATAAAAAAGCTGACACGTGCTTTGGTCCTGGCTAGAGCAAGCAATGTTTTCTGGAACAACTTCACCTTGGTTACATATTTCTACTTTAAACATTCCAAAGCTGCTAAAGGCCTCCCAGGAGCATCTGCTCCTGTTTCTTGGGAGGGAGTTAGTTCCTGTGGAAAGTGTTTGTTTAGTTTGATTACAACTTTGAAGAGGGGCAGGAATTCTGGCCCAGAAGAATTTAATGGCCAGGCTCTTCTCTTACATAATTTGTAAACAAACAGAGTTTATCCCAGTGTGGCTCATTTGGCTCAGTGCTGGATTTAGAAAAATATATTCCTCATTCATTTGGGAGAACCCACAGTAAGGCCTGTCAATAACCAGAAAAATATCCCAACCAGCCGTCACTCTATTGCCAAATCCTAACGGACCTCGAAATCTCTCTTCTGAAACCCTGGACTGTCAACAGACGGAGCCCAAACTAAAGGGTGATGGGGCAGAACCTGAATGGCAGCTGAATTGCTCCCCCACGTTTCTACACACTTGGGGTATATTAAAAACCCTCAGAAAAAAAGGCCACAACAGCAAATTTCCCCAAGGTGTCATGAATGGTCAAGTGTTCGGGTAGAGAGCAATTTGTTACTAATAACAGTTAAAGGCTAAAGTTGGCATGTGATTTATTTATCTTTAATAAAGTGAATCCAAGGTTGTCACTAGAAAGTCAGTTACTCCCTTACATTCCAGGCTGCTCTCGGGAGAGGAGAAACTGCCAGGGCCCCAGACTGAGCCCCCTGGTTGCTGTGATTACAAACCACGGCTGCTGGGGAACATGGGAGCAGGGGGAGATAGCGTCATCAAAAATCCAGCCATACACATGGACATCACCACTCCTGTGTGACTACAGGACTCACTGGTCTCTATAATAAATGTCAAATGCCTTTCTTAGCATTCAAAGACCCTCCCTTAGTCCATACCCTACTCACTCTGAAGTCTGGTTTCCGCCCTGATTCTCCAGTTAAGAGTGATTCTCCCTTTCCTGTTCCTGCCCAGCCCAGGCATGCAAATCCTCCCTACTCCCTTCCAGGGATTGCACCCAGCCCCCACGCCCAGCTTACAGATGCAAGGGCTAAAGAAAGAGAGTGGCTCCCCTAGGGTCGCACTTAAGTGATAGATCGAGAGCAGATAAGGTCTCTTGTCTCCCAGCCACCGCTTCACTCTGCCACTAGCACATTACACACACGGCAGACTCTCGGGATCTAGTCGTTATACCCAGGAAAAGCACTGTCAGATGCCAACCCAGCTTGGCTCTCAGAAATAAGAATGCCTTCCCCCCCACCAAGGACGGGCAGGGGCAAATCTAAACACCAGCCTTCTTTAAGAACCCAGCTGGAGACCGGCCCTCAGGATGATTCTCAGCATTCCAGGTACTCTCAGTCTCAGGCTTTTTGTGGTGCTCACCATCTCAGCGACACATTCTGTCTTTCCCACTGGCCCGTAAGCCCACCCCTACAGACACTCAGGAGGAGGCCAGCAGTGATTCTATGAACACTATCCAGAAAATGTCAAGCTCCACATCCATCAAACCGCTCCAGAGAGGAAGGCATTGAGCACAGCCAGAAACACCTTTAAAAATCCAAAGCCTATTGCACACACTTTCACCTTCATACCCACGAATACAGTAACCAGCAGATCACATCAAAGAGGTCAGGGTTGCTCAAATACACAAGAGGAAAAGAAAGCACTAAATTACTTTGCTTTTTCTTACTATCTTTCAGATACAAAGTCTAATAGAGAAATTGAGGCTCCCCGATACAAACCAGATTTCATCAAATTCACTATGTAAATGAGGAAATTACAAGGGTAAGGTGTGCTTTCTTCTTTTCCTTGGATGACATTTCTAGGAACATAAGCATTTATAACAGCAGGAGCAAATTTCGGTTTGATTTTTTTCAGAGAAAAGAGATACAGTGAAAATCATCCTGCTTTAAAGGTAGAGTCCACAGAAGGTCCAACAGGAAACCCCCAGGACAGATCAGTGCTTAAAGGTACTGGCTCCTAGTTGATGCTCATCCCAGAAGGGCAAGTTTTCCACAGGCGGCAACCAAAAGCTACGATCAGGAAGGGCTTTGAAGCTTTGGAAAGTGGTTCAAAACCACTTTCAGACGAGTGTGCCTAAAAAGCCCAGCTGAGACACTAGGCCCTTGCCGGGAACTAGTAGTCTCCACTAGACTATTAATTTCATCTTTGCTCCCCACCCTGACAGCTCTAATCACCAATTTAAACAACCCAAATTGCAAGCACAGGTCCTATCAGCATATTATCAATGCTGGCTTTCCCTTCCTTGAGCAAAAACAAATTGCATCCAACTGACCGCACATTCAGCAATCCAGCTAAGCCTGAGGAAGGAGTGTCCATGTGGAACGGATTTTGCTCCTAGTTTTGACAGCCAGAGGGGAGGGACAGACACGTCCCATATGACATGCGGCAAACTGATGCTTCACAAGTATCGTTAGAAAATACAAACATCACCACAAACAGGCCCAGTGGTACTAATTCAACTCTCTTGGACTTCTTTCTGTCCAAATTTTGTTAGTGACACCCACTGATCCCCTCCATGAAAATAAACTTGTACACTACCCAACACTACTTCAAGATGTGTTAATACTCCCAGACACCAGTGACTTATCCATAGCATGGCCAGTGTGCGCCATGGCCCAAGGACAAAAGGATGTCACCAAGACGCCCCAAAAGAAAGTAAATAAACATAGAGGGTTGTCTGGGGTTCTCTGGAAAGAAATCTGGGCTTCCCTTAATTCTCAATTAACTCTACGGAGCTGACATGCAGCCAATTTCAATTGCATGCTTCCCACTCTCTGTCATTTACGCTTCTTCTAAACCACCCTTTCAATCATCTGTCGTTTTAGCTGAATATAAGCTAGTTTTAATGTGAAATTAAACATGCTATTTAAAGAGTGTATGGGTACCAAAGCTGAATATAAATGACTTACGTTTGTGGTACATTCAAACAGAGCCAAATCAAAAATTAACATTACTTTCATGGTTTGAAAGTAGTAGTTAGAGCATCACCTTGACTTCAAATCAACAAATTTAGAAAAATCCAGTTCCCACTGAAAGCTCCCTAACTCAACAGAAAACACACAGAAATGACCTTAAATCTATTTTCTCGAAAAGGCTCATTTGGGTTCTTAAGTATATAAAGACAATAGAAACCACCAGTCAACGGTATCTTTTGTTCTAGATTAAATATGTTATCAATCCATTCAACAAGTGAAAGTATGCTGACATCCACTCTGAACCGTGCACTGTGGGTAGCTCAAAAGTTCTACTGCACAACCACCCCCACTAATGCAAAGGGGTGGGCAATGTGGCGAATGGGATTTATGTTTCGAGAGAGCCAATGGCAGAGACAATGACACTAAAAGCACAGAAAAAAGCTAGAGGGCCGGTAATCAAATCTGAATATGGCGCTGGGTTGGAAAACCAAATCAAAGCAAAATCTTATCAACAAATCCCCATGGAACCAGATCATGAGAAGGCACGGACACCATCTGGGCACTGTGGGGAACAAAAGAATCACCACCTGCTCCCTCAGCGAGGAGCTTGTCCATTCTCAAGGACCGTAAAGCTCTCATGTAGAAGAAGCCAGAAAAATTAGGGGAAAATTAGATAAGATTAAAATAATAGTGGCAGGATAAAATGAAACCATACAAGATAAACTGTCCAATGGAATGCCATTTGGCATCTTGGAGTTTTATGCAAAAATGACTTCAGGAAATCTTTCTTCAGGTGGCAATTAACATTTTAGTTCAAATTCCCCCAAGGGAAAGGGAAATTTTGGTAGGAGGAAAGGAGTAATCAGTGGCTCAAAGACTCTGCCTAGCACAGAGTAGCACTCAATATACATAGCTGTTGAATGAAAGAACATAAAATCCAAGCCAGTGGCTCTGCCCTGGGCCCCTACTAAGCATCAGCACATCTCTCTGCTACAGCTGTCAGGTTACCTGGTTTACCTAACTAATACCTGCTTTATCGATTTTTTCTGTAGGACTCTGAACAACTTGAAGGTGACAATTCTATGCAGCAACAGTCACAGATTCTAACATACATTAAGCACTTACTATATGCCTTACATATACTATCTCTTAATCCTCACAAACCTTTGGAGATACAAGCTATACTGTCCCATGTTGATGATGAGGAAACAGAGGTTTGAGAAGATTGAATGACTTGCCCAAGGTCACAGAGGCCGGCTGTGACAGAGCCTAGATACAGAGGCTTGTCTGGCTCCAGGGCCTTGCTCTGTGCCCTTTGCATGGCAAGAGCCTAGTCAGCTCTGAACTCTCAGAATGCAACACTCAGTAGATTTTAGCTTCATGAGGTTTTTAGCTATAAGAGGTTAGCAGACTGACATCAGATTTACCTGCCTCAAACTACCTTACGGTGAAGCTGTAAACACAGTCATGAGCTTCAGGCCAGCTTCTCCATTCACTAGTGGTGTTAAACCTCGCTACACCATGGTGCCCTTATCCAAAAACACAGGGATGGAACCCCTTATCACTGAGAATCCTCCTGAAGATCTAGTGGGAGAAATAGTGTAAAGCACCAAGGACAGTGTCTAGCACAATATTCTTTCATTCAAACATCTCACCAACCACCTATGTAACCTTCAGCCCTAATAAGCTTCCATGTAGGAGGCAGAGCCAGCAAAGATGGAGGCAGCCATGAAAGGTTCCGAGCCCAGGTAAGTTACAGCAGCTGTGAGTTCAATAACTTGGATTGTTTCACAAGCAGAACGTTTACCCAGCGTCCAGGCTGGAGAAACCACTGTCCTGTGTTCTGTCATTTGTTTTGACTGGTACAAAGTTTCCTTTTCCTTTTTCTTAATGGTTTAACAAATCGACATCACAACTCTGTTTTTCCCATCCCTGAGACTGAAATCTATGACTCTCTACTACTTTCAGTCAAGAAGTCCAGCAAAAGCAAAAACAGAGCAAGCCTGCAAAGATCAGGAGAGGTTTCTGTCTTCTACCAGTATTCCCTACCCTGTATAAATCCTAACTTGCTGAGGCCAGGTCAACACGCACAGGCAGAGTAGGATGTTGCACCCTGGTCATCCACAAAGAGACACCTCCACACACACTGTCCAGGTCTCCACGCTGATCTGAAAGCCTTTAGGTCAGTGAGAAGGCAGATTCCTGAGCCAAATCAGAACAAACTCAACCGCTAGAAAGTCAAGGGATGAAGAGAAGTGCCTTAAGCAATCTCAAGCAAGCACGATAATATGGAGAGGTGGCCTTTCCTAAAGAAGCAAAGAGAAGGGTCAACCTCGTGTGTGTGAAAGTAGCCAAAGAGCCTTCGCCAAAGCTGCAAAGGAAACAAAAATAAACTAACAGGATAAAAGGAAGGCTGTTGCATGAGGAAGAACTTTTGCTCCAGTTTAAAAAAAAAAATAAGAGAGAAGAAAAGAAAAGAAAAAGAAAGCACACACTGAAATGATCTAAAGCTGCCTATAAATATTTGGGAACATCAAAGGCAGTCCTGTTAAATTAAAAATGCTGTCACACAGATAGGAACTAGCCTCTAGCACTGCCAGCTTCAACATGTGAGCCTGTGATCTGAGGAGCGAGGCTCAGCTCCTCGAGAAATCTGATTCACTAAAGAAAAAAGTGAACGAGCAGTTGAGTTTTAATAAGGGCATTAAATACCTTAGGAATGAGCTAATTAGAGTTTAACTCTTTCAAGATTGTCCGAGCTCTTAAGAATGCTGTAAAGTAAGTTCCCTCCAGAATCTAGTTAAATCGGCCTCGAAACCTGCAATGTAAAAGAAAAGTATTAAAATAGCACCTTAGGACTTCAAAGCTGGTAAATCCTACCAGGTCCCCTCAGACTTCAAGGCAGAGGCCAAGTGAAGAGAAGGGAGGAGACTAAGCCAGAATTGTTTTCCGAGGTGATATTAGGGTCCTTACTTATTTAGAGGCTTTTTCTAGTTTTGACTACAAAAGCTCACTTTCTAATACGAGACTCCTTCTACCCTATGAGTATGTCCTTTACCCAAGATGCTTTGAGGGTGTCGAGGGGGAAGCCCTTCATCTACTGATTTTGCTCATTCGTCTTGTGCTACATTAGAAATTGTGGCTGAGCCTCCCCAGACACACTCAAGGTCACTGCAAGAAGTCACCCAACAGTTTCCCTAACATGAATTCTGGATCCAAATCCAAAGGAAACCAGGAAGAGTCCCCAGTTAGGGAAGTTCCATCAGTACGGCAAATCCTTTCAGAAGCAAGACTCTTTGGTCTTTACATAGACAGAAGTGAAAGCTCTTAGAGAGAACAAGGAGAAAAGCACACCTGCACAGGAGAAAGGGCATCTTTCCATGAGCCGGTCTCGGAAATGTGTGAGAACATGGTACAGAGAGATGGAAACTACCTTCTTCATTCAAGGAGAGGAGTGCACAGCCCAGTCTTGGCGGAGGAGGGTAGGGGAAGTTAAAAAAAAAAAAAAAAAAAAAGAAGAGGGAGGGAGGGAGGGAGGGAGGGAGGGAGGGAGGGAGGGAGGGAGGGAGAGAGGGAGGGAAAGAAAGAGAGAGAGAGAGAGAGAGAGAGAGAGAGAGAGAGAGAGAGAGAGAAAGAAAGAAAGAAAGAAAGAAAGAAAGAAAGAAAGAAAGAAAGAAAGAAAGAAAGAAAGAGAGAGAGAGAAGGAAAGAAAGACCACAATGTACTCCTATCATTTCCATTTTCAGAAAAAGTCAGTGTGTCTAATTTGGGGGGTTAAGATTAATAAAGTATTTGCTTTGGCAAAATCGCACACTGGATCAAACCAAGTACTGAAGTCTCTTGTGCTTGCCACAGGTCCCATATAATTAGGCCCCCAGAGCACAGCCTTAGCATATCACAACATTCCACGTGTCCTGGCCAGCTCCAGAGAGGCAATCAGCCACCCAGCTTTCCTTCGGAGCACTCATGCCTGTATGCAGGCCATGTGGCCTCAGGAACAACAGGCAGGCTGGCCTAGAAACCCAGCCTTCTATACACTGGACTCGCCATTCACATGTGTGCGTCTGTGTGTGCACATGGGCTCACCTGACAACACTCAGGGCCTAGACAATGATCCAGCTGTAGAGCTTAGGGAAGAGCAGACAAAGCTACAGCAAAATACCCCTCTGAGAAACAGAGTTGAAAAAGGGAACGGGGAATTAGGGGGGAATGAATACCCAAAGCAGCTCAAAGAGGGCTTGCAACAATTCTAGGAAAGGTTTATCTCCATTACAGATGAAGAGACTTAGAGCCACAGAAGCAAGTCACCTTTCCATAGCAGCTAACTGGCAGAGTGCCGATCCAAACCTAGGCAGTCTGGCTCCAGACTCGGCATTCTGCTGACTCTCCTGTCAGCAAGGGAAATCCAGAACCACTTCCTTCTGAAAAATTTACAACACACTTTAAAGGAAACTGACAAACCTTGGGTATCTGCATAGCATGGTTGAAAACTACCGCTTCATCTGCTGACATGGAAGTGCCCTCCCAGCTCCTCCCAAATACAACTGGCTTAAAGCTGTAGTAGTTATAACATAGAACTAAAGAGAGAACTTATACCCAAATCTGACTTATAAGTTTGTTATTAGGAATACATGTGTATATTCTCCTATAAAATGGCAGTGCCACTTCTGTTCCATAAAGGCCTACTTTTTAATTATAATGTACCCCAGGTCTGAGGACCCCACTCTAGTCAGCACAAAGCAGATGTCAAAAATCTGCTCATCTCCCAAGAAGACATACGAACCACGAACAGATACATGAAAAGATGTTCGACCTCACTAGCAATTAGGGAAATGCAAGTGAAAACTACCATGAGACACCACCTCACACCTGTTAGAGTGGCTGTGATCAACAAGACAGGCAGGAACAAGTGATGGAGAGGCTGTGGGGAGAAGGGAGCCCTCCTTCACAGCGGGTGGGAATGCAGAATGGCGCAGCCACTATGGGAAGCAGTCTGGCTGCTCCTCAAAAAATTAAGAACAGAGCTGCCATACGACCCAGCCATCCCTCTCCTGGGTATATACCGGAAAAACTAAAAAACATGTATTCGCAAAGATATATGCACCCCTGTGTTCAATGCAGCATTATTCATGATGGCCGAGACACGGAGACAACCAAAGTGCCCTGCGATAGATGACTGGATAAAGACGATGTGGGACATGGACACAATGGAACACCACTCAGCCATAAGGAAGGATGAGATACTGCCATTTGCAACATGGATGGGCCTTGAGAATATTATGCTAAGTGAAATAAGTCAGAAAAAGCTAAGGACCATATGATTTGACTCATATGTGGGATATAAAACTGAAATTCGTGGACACAAACAGCAGTGTGGTGGTTGCCAGAGGGAAGGGGGATAAAGGGGGTCCTAATATATGATAACAGATTTGACTTTGGGTGATGGGCACACAGTGCAATATATAGATCTTGTAACATAGAAACCCACACCTGAAACCTATACTATACGTACATATTAACGAATGTCACCCCAATAAATTTCATTTTTAAAAAAGAATCTATGTCCTAAACTACTTACTCTCCCTTGGTATCTTGTTTCCTAACTTTACACTCAAGTCTAACACACATGGTTCCCTGGTTTTCTGGGAATGGACTACAGAAGTCAGAAGTAGCAAATCAGAATTGCTGAGAGAGGAGCATTGGAGAAGTGGGAATAACTTCTAGACAGGTGCCACATCAACCAACAGAGATATGGCCTCGTGCACTGCACAACTCTAGGGCGCACCATTGACACCTGTGGTCATCCTAGATCCACATTATTACCCATTTATGGCAAACAGAAGTGAGGTAGCTTGAGGAAGAGATAGCTTTCCCTGTGAAAGACCCACAATATAACTTCTCCAAGTCTGTGAGAAGACAATTAAAACCTAAGTAAATTAAGAAAATTAATGTTATCTGAGCATATAGTAAAAATTCTAGAGTTTTTTATATCTTCTTGTAGGGGCATGTATAGGCAATAATTTCACTCGGAATATTCAAAACTATTCTACCCCATCCCATTGCTGTTTTAGAGCCTCCCCCTTCCAAAAACAAGGTTGGCAAGGCAACCAGAGCACCAGTCACCGTGGTCCCTAACCACATCCGCCAGGGCTTGGCATGCTGAGACGTGTGCCAATTCTGTTGTCTGTAGGGCACTCCTGGCCACAGTACACAGCAAGCTATAATCAAGTCAGAAACCACCGTATTCGTATAGAACTCAGCTCAACATAAATATTCATTAAATGTGAAAACCTATGGTGATGCAATGTTGAGACTGCAAATTTAAACACAAGAGTCAGGAAATACAAAAATTACCACTGCCACTGGAACTTGAAATCACCCGCATGGCACATTTAATGCCACAAGCGAGTTTATTTGTGTCCTAGAGATTTAAACCTAATAACATCAAAACTATACATAAGCTGTTCATTTAACTTCCTGGATGAGGGTAACATTTACTGATGGGCATTGGAACATCTCTGGAGTGGAGATGCCATGAAAAGGCATGAAAATCCTCTCGCACAAATGAAATATAACACATCATGGATAGACTCTGGAATATTCCTGAAGGTCCCAGTGCCCATATAATAGCCACTGTTACACAAAACACAAAAGACCTAACATGCTAACGTACATAACTAAGCAATATAGTCCCGCCTTATCCGTGGTTTCACGTTCCACAGTTTGTTACCCACAGTCAACTACAGTCCCAATATGTTAAATGGAAAATTCCAGAAATAAACAATTCAAACGTTTTAAATTACACACCATTCTGAGTAGTGTGACAAAACCTCACACCTTCCCAATCCATCCCACTGGGGACTCAAATCATCCCTTTGTCCAATGTATCCATGTTGTATAAGCTACCTGCCCATCAGTCACTTAGTAGCCATCTCGGTTATCAGATGGAATGTCACAGTATCACAGTACCTGCCTTCAAGTAACCCTTATTTTACTTAATAATGGCCCCAAAGCACAAGATGTTGGCAATTTGGCCCTGACTCAGTTGGTTGGAGCATCATCCTGCACACCAAAAGGTTGAAGGTTTGATTCCCGGTCAGGACACATACCCAGGTTGTGGGTTTGATCAATGTTTCTCCCTCAAATGGATGTTTCTTTCTTTCTTTCTCAAATTAATAAAAACATATCCTTGAGTGAGGATTAAAAAAGTAAATTTTAAAAAGATGCTGGCAATTCAGATATGCCAAAGAGATGCCAAAGAGAAACCATAAGTGCTTCCTTTAAGTGAAAAGGTATGCATGTATGTATGTATAGGAAAAAACAGAGTATGTATAGGTTTCAGTATTATCCACAGTTTCAGGCATCCACTGAGGGGTCTTAGAATGGAATGGGGGACTACTGTAATTTAATAATTCCTAGATGTTTATAGTGGGGTCCATAAAGAGTAGAATATCACTTATTAAATTGAAATCTCAATTTCTTTCACAGATAGCCTGCTTGCCTCTTTAGAAATAATACTGTATTCCTATAAAACTGCTTCCCATCAAACACAGGATCAAGGCCCACACCAGAACTTCCAGAGTAGGGGAAAATTTTGAGAAAACAATATGGTACAAATTTCAGTAAGGATCCACATACAGTTGCTTCTGATGGGTCATTCTGGAGCTACATATAACTTTTGCTGTTGCCCAAAAGTACCAGTTTTCTGAGTGATATAAAAATATTATTCATATTTAACTAAAACACACTCCCTAAAAGTCTACAATCAGACTGAGATGTTCTCTTCTCCAGCCTTCTTTGAACAATGTTCCCAGGCAGTAACATGCCAGGCTTGGAGGAGTTAGTCCCACTTCCTTTTTCCAGACCTCCCTCCTGGAAAGAAGAGGCAAGGTGAAATTATTTTGAGGCTGGTCCATCCCAGCTATTTAGAATAGCCCTAGGACACACCCCTGTCTCAAAACTGCTTGTGAATTATTTCTACAATGATAGAAAGTTCTGCCTCAAAAGCCAAGGCTTTTTCTAGCAACACTAACATTTCCAAAGTATTTTGATCTAGAAGAAGAAGTTCAATTCACTAAATATTTAAGAGTTTTATTGCAAGGCAATAAGGGAAAGAGTAAGGCACAATCCCTATCTACTGAGAATTGTGATCTTGTGAAGAAAACATTAATGAAAGAATATCTACAATAAGGGATTTAAGACCAGCTGAGACATAAAAATGGAATGCTTTGATTTGAAGGAACACACCAGTAGAACTTACCAATGCTTGATGGGAAGGACTGGAAGTGTGAGTTGGGAGAGGGGAAAGGAGAGGGCAAAGATGGGGGTGAGGAAAGTGGAGGTGTAGAAATGTATTATAACAGAGAAGGACAATCCAAAATGAAGGGTACAGAGGGAGGAGAGCTCAGGACCCATTCAGAAAATAAGGGCTGAAACACACTGGATCCAGGCCCAAGTCCCAAAGGCAACAGTGAGAAGAGCCTAGAGAGAGACAGAGACCATCCAGGTCACCTCTGTACTCAGCTCGGTAGTAAACCACAGGACTGCACTGAAAGATTTTGACCAAGGGAGTAAGGAGATCAGAAGTTACTTTAGAAAGATGAATGGTGGCGAGGAATGAGAATGTGAGGCAGGGAGACGCTTGGCAGCATCTAGCATGAAGAAGTAATGTCAAAAAGGAAAGAGCCAATCAAGCATCATCTTGAGTGGTACACCATTTATTTCCCTTTGACTTGGCCACGAGCTATCTTGATTTCAATTTTGAAATGGCTTTGCAAGTCAAGCTTGCAACATTCTTTACATGCCATTAGCTGCCTGCTTACCACCTACTCCAAGGCACTGAGGCACTTTCAGAAAAGATGCCAAGTCTCTGGGTAACCAGTGATAGTTCCAAAAATGGCATAAAAGTGCTGAGCACACAATGTAAAATGCATTTAAGTAAAAGTGTACACTTAGGTAGCACGAAAAGCATTCTATATCAAGTACGGAACAAGCCTTGGCAACCAGGAGAATCTGAACAGCAGACGGCCTTCTGGGGCAGAATCCAGGAAAGGGGCTCCTAGCTGAGAGGGTAAAACAAGATAATGCAAGTGGAAGTGCTCTAGGGACCCTAAAGCACCAGCTACATGGAAGATTTTCTGGAACTCAACCATCAATGTTGGATGCCATTCTAGAAAGACAAGCATCTGAAAGCGCTAAGACCTGAGTTCTAATCTCAGCTCCTCTTGTGACCAAAGGCCTAAAACCCTTGCTCACAGTCCTTTCACTATAAAAAGGGCTGAGCCACAGCATTTTCAGGGTGTCCTTCAGTTCAAACATAATTCTAGTAGTCAAAAGAAACCAAGGAGCAAAAAGAGAAAAGGGACAAAGATCTTTATGAAGGCGCAGGCCAAATGGCTCTGAAACCTCAGCCTTCGAGAAGAATGAAAATGAAAAGAACACTCTGGTCACATCAGCGACAGTTCAGCCTTCTCCAGTAGCATAACTTGAGGCTCATGGGGTCCACTGAAGTGTCATAATGCCAAACGAACATCAGACACACTGGATGGTTGGGGAAGGAAAGGACACTTACCAAGTGCAACTTAAAAGCTTTCAGCTTCAGATCTTTCAGAGATAGAAAGGATGGCAAACCCCCATGCCTACAAGACACTGGTAAGTGTAATTACCAGTGAGCTAAGTAAGCTGAAGCAATGCAATAAGGACTTATGAACTGGAGGGTCCATGTCCCATTTGAAAGGAATAGCTATGACTCCACTGGACCAGGCCAGGCTATGGCCCATGCAGGAAGGTGAACATTTCTAGATTTTTAAGAGGGATCAAACAAAACACCATGAAGTCATTTTTAGCCCAGGGACCTGCTGTTTAAATGTACCCTTGGTACTCTGGTACATGGCTCTACTTGCATCTCTGCCTACCACAGGTTGACAGCATCACTCTGAATTGAGAGGAGAGAGTTATACAGTCTTTCCAAACCCAGGCTGTTCATAAGCAGAGAGCCTGCATTATGGGAAAGAGGCAGGGCAGAAAACAGGGAGTGCAGCAGCACCCTCCTGAGCCACAATCTGCTGCCCCGCAGTGTGCAGATAGCACAGTGGTCCTTCAGTGAGGTCTTCTCTAGGCCTCCAAGCACGGCCATCTGCCTGGACAGCTGCCGTGTCCCTACCCAGAACACAAGGGCAGCTTACTGCTCTTGAATTGTGCTCAGACACACCTACAAGGGAGGTACCCAGGTACCATGCCAGGTACCTTCCCTTCGATGCAGACATTAGTCATAACTCAGATCCTCATGGCAGAGGAAAAAAGCCAGTATTTAGTATTCACTAAGTGATGGGAATATATAGACTTTTATTTTTATGAAGTTTTTTTTTGGTTCTGGGGCTTTTAAGAAACAGATACTACCCACTGTGAGCAGAAGAACATGGGAACATCCAGACCTGGTAAGGGAGTATAAACTAGAACTGCCCTTCTGCAGACCAAGCTGACAACATGTAGCAGGAACATTCAAAATGTTTATACCCATTGGCCCAGTGGTTCTAATTCTATAATTTTATCCTATGAAAATAATCAAGAGATAGAGAAAGGATGTTCCTCACATCATCACTTATAATAATAACACAGACACTAAAAATGTTTCAGAGCATTTAGTAAAAGGAAAATACCCAAGGTGGATGAAGGGTTAAAAACACCATGTAATATTTTTCCCAATTTTCTTTAAAGTCCCTCCAAGCTCAAGATAAAAAAAGAAAGTTATACCAAAACACAGAAGGTTAACAGAGGTTATCTGTAGGTAGTGGGATTGATTTTCTTTTTCATACTTTTCTATATGTATAAACATGTACTATTTTTATAATTAAAACATAAGTTATAAATGATTTTTTTAAAAGAAGATCTTGACTCCAACTAGAGGTAATGGAAAATGAATCTATTCTAACATTTATGCCTAATCTTACCAAAATATATCCAGGTCTCAGGCAAGTGGGTCAGTAATCTTTCACTTCAGGTGACCCAAGTTCAATCCCAGTTCTGTGGCATTAAGACTCTCGGCCTCAGTTTCCTCTGGGGCTAACTCAACTGCCCATATTTGTATGGGAGAAATCACAGAAATGACATCTGAAAAACACATATTATGGGTGCATAAAAGCTATGTTTCATCTCTAGGCTGTATCCACAGTAGGAATTCAATAAACATCTGCTGACAAATTACTGTACTCAAATTAAGTTTAAGTAAAAACTCAAGTTTTAATCAAATTCTTACAGCACTGGATGGAAACCTATACACACCAAGCTGACCATGACTCCTACTCTTTTATTTTAAAAATGCAACAGCTTCTGCACCAGGAGACCAGAAGTCCCCATTCCAACATATATTTTCACATCAAACTTATAGGATCATCAAAGGCTGTTATCACTGAATCAACTCTACACATTGCGTTTCTAAACAACCATATCACACTGGCTGCTGGGGAGGGAAGGGGATTAATATCATCTTACAACACATCTTAAGGGTAATAAAAATAAAATGGTCTCCCTTGAACCACAATGGGTCAGCTGACCTCATTCTCTGTACACTATCATGAGTCAACAGAGCCGCTAAAAGTCAGGTTTTAAAACATCTCATTTGAGCTACAAATGGAACAAAGAACCTCTGCTCTTTACCTCCTCCCTATCCTGTCTGACAGGTATAAAGGCACGTCCCCACAAAGGGGTTATCAGCTTTAACCTCAAAGGTAGGTAAAAATGAGTTGGAAAAGGCCAGAAGGCACAAATCCACACACTGTGTCATTAAATACATGTTTCTTCAGAATGGGTTACCCAGACCTAAACTTAGCACCCTGGGCCAGGTGCTCCTCAGTATCCTATGAATGTGGTCTGCCAGATAGGACTGTGGTTTACATGCCATGCTGTCTGCCCCTACACTCAGCTGCCTGCGGCCAGGGACAGCATCTTACTCATCTCCACCTGCTGCCTCGCCTCGCACAGCGTCTGGCAGACAGAAGGCAGCAGTGAACGTCTGTTCACTATAGGAATGCAGCGCCCATAGTAAGTCTTAACAGCCAGGAGGATGGATTGAGCAGGAAGAATCCACAGCTTTAGGTTTTTAACAATCTTTTAAATCAAACAGTAAGGGAACGTACAGCCTGTGTGAAGAAAGGTGATGACCACAGACATGACCTCTTTGGAGAAAGCAATGCCGAATCCAAAATGGCTCTTAAAAAGTCAGCCACAGGAAGGAGGTGTGTCTCACACCAGAAATCCCTTTAAATGCCAGAACGCTGCCACCGTTCCAACCTTCCCGATAGAAAAAAAAAAAACCCGACACGGAAGTGGCATCGAGTGACAGCTGGATACTTCAAGTCACTGGTCCCTCTTCCCACTTACCAGATTGGCTCTTCATGAAAAAAAAAAAAACAAAAAACAAGTTAGAATGAGGCTTCTGTGATTTAAAAAGAAGGGGGGGAAAGGAAGGTAGGTGTGAAATAAATCTCTGTAAGGGTAGTTTTCTCAGTTAAAGTTATAGACTCATTTCTCGATCAATCAGTCTGGGTTTACACCTCACTCTCAATTCTACCATCAATTCCCATATTTTCATTTGAGGCAGAAGAAAGTGCCAAGTGAAGCCCTCTTGTCAAAACAGAAACAGCTTACAATCAGACATACCTGGATTTGAATCTTAGCCCTACCACCAATTTACATTGACTTCAACAAGTAGCCTCATCTGAAAACCTGGGGCATGCCACCCACCTACCTTGCCCGTTAAATGTGAGCCAAGCAATATGATTATCTAACCAATATGCTGTACACCTGAAACTAGTACAAAATAATATTGAATGCTACCTGTAATTTTTTTTTAAAAAATCAAAAAGAAATTTAAAAGAAATGTGAGCAAAGCATTGTGCCCAGTGTCTGACACATAGGAAGCACTTGATCATTAGTAGCTATTTTTGAAAGCTCCGATAGAGAGGAAAACAGAGGAACTCAAAATGTAAATTACAGGAGAAAAGAAACTGCTTAAACCCAACGTACACTTTAAGAAGAACTGGCTTTCCCCAATTAAACACCTGATCATAATGCACAATTCTGCATCTGCTCTCCCAGGTATTCTCAGCCGAGGTGCAGCTGGGGATGACGGAGAGGCTCCAAACCCAGGAGTCAGGCGACCTAAGTATTAACCCAGGTTCCCCTCTCCCTTGCCAGATGGCCCTGGGCAAAGTGTTTCACTTCTTTGGACCTCAGTCTCCTCACCTAGCACATTAATGGGCTGAATCTGGTTCTTCTGATTATTAAAAGTGATTCAAATGTCACTTTTGTCATGAACTACAAGTCCATTCTCCAGACTTGGGAAACACTATCAAGAAGCAAAGTTTTCACATGGCATATATTCAAGATAAGATGATTCTGAATGCCAGGCCTTTACAGTTATTCCCAGGGACAGCAGGGCTTGGCCGTGAACTGCTCTTCATGTTATATCCACCCATAACAGCTGTCTACGTTAGGGCTTTGTCAATATGCAGTATTTTATCAAGCAAAGGTCACCTTCAGACATTTATGATGCCAGGTATCCTCCTCCTGAATACACACACACACAGGGCACTCGTACAACTCCGTGTAATAATACCAGTGGGTCTACCAGAGCCAAAGAGAGGTCCATTCATTCCATCTAATGAAGCAAGTTTCTGGAAAAATAACCACCAAATGAAAAGAGAGCCCCAGAATTTATTAACCAAACCCAATGAAATTATTCTCATCAATTAATCCAAACCCATTAAGACCCACTGCCTGCCTGATATCCACTGTAAATCCATGATGCATTCACTAATTGTCTGATAAATAGTAGGCACTGGGAATCCAGGGGTAGATCCAGGAATGAGCAAAAACAGACCCAACCCCATAGAGCCCAGGTCCACAGGGAAGGTGTGAGGAGTTGCTCTTAAGGTATTGCAACACTGTCAGATGCTCTGTTTCATTTTGCAATGAACAGTGAAAGAGAATACATTTACACACTGCTCTCCCACACTCTGCACTGTCTTTCTTGCACTTCCTATCTAAATACACAAAACTCTTTGAATGACTATTTTTTCACTTCTCCCAAGGATGATGCATTTAAATAGTACCAGACATATGCACAGGAGAGAAATTAATCCATTATAGACAATGGATGCCTTAAGGACTAAGGGCTCAACTCTGTGAGGAAACCCGGTTGGGAAAGATTATCATTTATCCATACACATCTGTAAGAGAGAGTGAACTCCAGAAGACAATAGCATTCCAGTGTCTGGCACAGAACAGGGCTTTGGTAAACAGCTATCAAATAAATATGTCAATGGAGGCATGTAAACCTACAGTCTTCTCTACAACTCTTGCCAGCCTGAGCCTGACATCACTCCACTCAAATTCTTAGTAATGGACTTTTTGATGACAGGTACTAGATTAGTGCCTCCTTATTTTCTCTTGGGGAGGAGGGACATCACAGAACCCTCCAAGAGGCAAAATTGCATATCTTCTCAGGAAAATAAAAGTGCACATACACAAGACTGTATGCATAATTTCAGGGGTTCATGTGGAAGCCTGTGACTCTCAGGTTAAGAACCCCTCTACTAAACTGTTAAAAAGTTAGACTTGAATTAATGTCAAAATCCTACCAGCGAAGTCTATTTATTTGGCAAAAATAGGAACAAAGGGGCCAAACAAACCTGGGTTTTAATCTAGATTTTATCATTTGCTAGCTGTGTAAGGATGGAAAACTCAACCATCGTTTCCTCATCTGTAAAATGGGTTAACAATAGTTGCTAATTCCATGTTAAAGTCAAGATGAGCTGAGCAAACATGTGACATGCTTGCCATAGTGCCCCATCCACAATAAATGCTCATAAATGGAAGCCACCACCATTTTCCCTTTAGTCTACACATTCCACACTTACCTCCCACTTCCATCTCATCTCCATTAAGAACTCTACTAGCAACTCCCATGAGATTTCAGGGGAAAAGACAGGAAATAAGAGCGCCTAAGAATTCATAAGATCACAAAACACAGTCTTAATGTTTTCTCCCCCAATAAAATGCTTGATTTTAACCTATGAAGGCCCTTCTGACAAGACAGTCAGCACTCCCTTTCTGCATAAATCCAGGTCAGCTGTCAGCACACAATTGTTCTATTAGACCAAGTCAATTTTTAGAGGCAGGGCTATTAACTTAAAATGGAGATGAAAAGAACGTGTTTGATCAAATGCTAAACTGCAGAAATACACTGACAGGGAAACAAGGCAGAGGAATTAGTTTCCTAAAATTATTCTCTGTGATACTCTTTGTTAACATTGGATATTTAAGGACCTCACTCAGCCTTTCTAACCCACCACCCAGCTCTCCTCCCAACCCTCATAGCTAAAGGCACCAGATTAGCTCTTAAACGTTTTCAGTTCTCCTCTGCTTTCAAGACCCATTGAACACTTAACCCAGGATCCAGAAAGGTGGATTTTAAAGTTACACAAAACCTATCATTCAGATTCCTTCTAAAATGAATTTCTCAAGCGTTTCTAAATATTTGACTTCAAGGAAGAAAGAAAAAAAAAGCAAGCATCTCCACTTTAAAACAATCTTTCATCTCTAGCGATGCAAATTTTCTTTGTTTAACCAATCCACATACCACAAGCCAGTGTTTAATCAACCCTTTATTTAACATCACTAACCATGTGAGTTGCACAGCCAAGTCTGAAAGTTTCAGATAATGATCTCATTACTAGCAACAAATTGGTTCAAAGATGAAATATGTATCAATATGTCTAAGAACCCTGTACAGCTCCACACTTCAAAACTACAGGAAAGGAGTAATTAATTCCTCCAGCACTCACACAGTATGCCTGACACTCTTATAAGCAAATGGACTTTGATGCTTCATGAATAAGAAAATAAAAGTAATTAATAGCATTTCATATCCACACATTGTTTTCACAATTTTCACAGATGAAGACGTCAAAAAAAAAAAAAAAGAAAGAAAAGAAAAAGCTCTCTGTTCTCACAGAGCACACTGTGACCTTGGGAAAGTTATTTAAACCTAAGATGCACATGGAGAGAACCAAGAATCCTGTGACTAATCCCAAGGTTTGAATTACTTACTCTCAGACACACACACACACACACACACACACGCACGCACGCACGCACATGCACACTCTTAACCAGGCCTCCCCCCTGCCCTAAACCATGCAAATGACTGAGCAGGTACTCTACAGACTACGATAAGGTATCTACTGTATAAACACACACACACACAAACACACACTTTCATTGTATGTAAAAGGAGGGAAACAAATCAGTAATACAAACCAATTTCCTATCTTAGAATTCTTAAAAGGAGAGGGACTCCCAAACAGGGTTTTTTCTCCCCTTAAACCATGAACGTGCGACCAAACCCCACTGGAGATAGCCAAAGCAATGCTGCAGTGCTACTATTTAGGTTTAGTTGTAGGAAAATGAACTCTGCTCTGAAGACCAGAAAGCAATAAAAGGCAAATCCTGCAGTTTTTTTTAAAGATAGGAAATAAAAGGAGGTTTGAAAAGTTCAACAAGGGCACTTAAAAGACATGATTAATGTGAAGCTGAACACCAATCTGTTTCTTCTGCATTCTCATTTCTCATGAAAATGGTACATTCCCTCTCAGCAGTCCCAAAAACATTAGCCTTCCTTACAAAAACCTTTTTCAGGGCTGACGGGGGCCACACCAGTTCCTTAAATTGAGCAGTGTATTCGAAGAACTAATAAAAGCATGCCAGCCTCTGTACACACACAGTCCTGAAAGCCACGCTGCGCTCCCTCTGTGCACAGAGAGGCTCAGCAAGTAGGCCCTTACAATAAAGTTATTAAAGATATAGAGTGAGAACACCAAGAAATGACTATTCAAACAGCTCAGATAAACTCACTAACATTACTGCAGTTATAAGGGAATTAAGGACATCTATTAGTGATTGCTTAACAGGTAAACTTATTAAATACCATTTAAGTCATTTTTCTTTACTTAGCAATTGTTGACTTACTTTTTTTTTTGGCTAGGCTAATGGACTACAAAAGAGTTAGATAAGCACTTCAAAAAGTTTCAAAAGAGAATAGATTCCTTCTGCCAAATTCACACATTATCTCTCTACTCGCAAGGATAAAATAGTTACAAATGGTGTGTTTAAACTGCTAATTTTGTATTAAATGGTGAACCCAACATTATCTCCAAAGCATAGCACTACTCATAATGGATAGCTCACCAAACTACTATGGAGAAAGAGTACAAGTTAAAACACTGCAGATAAAAATCACAAACTTCAAAAGTCTCCTTCAAAAAGTGAAGTGCCACGTTAAAACATCTTTTCTCTTGGGTGGCTGTAAATCAAACATTTCTAAAGCCATCAGGGCACAGTGAAATCCTCAGAGAATCAGAGTCACAAGCAGCAAGCTCTCTAAGATTCAAACTAGACTCCCAGGCTGCGGCTAAAATGTGTAGGAATCTGCAGCAAAGCATCGTCTCTAAAGTTTATAAATCTGTATATATATTATCAAAGAAAAACGTCCAAAGCCTTTAACTACACAGTCACAGGACTCAAACAACATGTGTTTCCCCTTCTATTTACCCCGCAGTTTAAGATGGGACTAAAAGCCCTGTAAGGCAATGCTAATTAATCCTCCGGCAGAGGTGCCTCCCCCAGCTTTGTAAAGACACACCTCTAAGGAGCCAAGCGGCACAGCTCCCGGCCCCATTCACTCAAGAGCTATGAGTCTGCACCAGGGGAGGGGAAAGGAAGAGGCTGCTATGAAGTCATTCCATACAGTCCCCTTCTCTTCATTCTCTTCATTCATAACTCATCCAAGAGTAAAGCGCAGAAGGCCCAAAGCTTGGGCCCTGCAGCCATCACCATCACCCGAAGAAAAGGTTCAAAAACGAGCCAACCATTTCAAATCGCCCCCATCCGAGGCATGCATACTAACCACCGTAAGTGCACTGGCCGTCCACTAGCAAGTTGATAAAATCATAGCCAAGGAAGGAGGGAAGGCATCGCTACCTAGCTCACCATCCGCGAGGCTTGAGCTCAGCTGGAGGCTCTCCCCGGCAATCCTGCTGTTTTGAAATGCAGACCCCTTTCACTAGAAGCAAGGTGAAGGCCCTGTCAGCGAGCGACCCTGTCTCTCCATTCCCAGGCCCTCCTTAGAAGTCCTTGGCCCAGGAGCGCAGGCAGTCTCCCTCCCACCTTCTGTAACCCGAGGCACGCAGAGAGGGCTGCCTTCCACGGCCACTCCAGGGCACTCCTCCTCGGCCAGCTCCCCCTGCTCCCCTGCCTGCCGCGGCTCGGCCCTAGTCCTGGACCAGCCCCCAGGTGAGGCGGACGGCAGGCTCCAGGGAAGAACCTGACTGTACAGCCCCTCACACAAACCTGGCTGCTCCCAAGACGAACACGCATGGATGGGAAGCAAAGCCTGCTACCTGCAACAAGCCACCCCATCCTTCATCACTCATCTTTCCAAAGTTGGCATTCAACAGGTAGTTCCCGGGACTTCCACCTGAGGCAAACCAAAATGCCCAACCCGCCCAAGGGGGCCGCCCCAACGTGGGTGCCCGGATCCAGGGTGGGTTCTCCTCACCGCCCCCGAACTCACAGGAGGCCGAGAACCCACGTGCACTTGCCCCCCGCTTCGGAGCCCCGGAGGCCGCGTCCCGCCCGCCCTCCCGCCGGGGAGGGATGCCGCCGGCCTCCTCGCCGCCCCTCCCGCCCGCCAGCCTGCGGCGGGGTCGGCGGGCGCAGCCCCCGGAGCCATCTTGTGGCGGTGGCGGCGCGGGGCCCGGGCGGCGGGCAGCTACCTGCACGATCTCGCCCTCCGCGCTGAGCGTGGCCCCGGCCCGCGAGAAGCGGCCCGTGAGGCCGGTGGTGTAGGTGGTGTAGTCGCCGCTCGGGCTCGACTCGAACAGCACCACCTCCACGAACGCCGTCTCCTTGGCCCGCGCCGCGCCGGGCCCCGCGGCCGCCAGCAGCAGCCCGAGCAGCAGCGGCAGCGGCGGCGGCGGCGGCAGGCGGTGGCCGCGGGGGCCGCGGGGGCGGCGGCGGAGGCGGCGGCGGCGGCGGCCCGGGGCCCCTGGGCGCCCGCCCGAGCGCGGCCTCATGGTCCTGCGGCGGGAGGGCGCGGAGGGCGGGCGCGGCCGGGCATAGTCGCGGGCCGGCGGAGGACCGAGTGCAGGCGGACGCCTCACAGCCCCATCGCGGCGGCGGTGGCGGCGGCGGCGGCTTTGTGGGTCGCAGGCTCGGCTTGGCTCCCCCGGCCGTCGCGCCGCGGCCCTTTCATCTGCTCCACGTGAGGGGTTATCCCCGCCCCAACAGCGTCGTGACCCGCTCTCCCCTCCCTCCCCGCGCTCGACCGCCGCGGCCTCCCGGGGGAGCGGGAAGGCGGGACGGGCGCGCCTGCGGCGGGGGGCGGGGCCAAGCGGGCGGGCACGCCCCCGCCCTCGCTCCGCCCCGTCCTGCGCTCCGCCCCCTCGACCCAGCTCCGCCCCCGTCTGCACTCCACCCCATTGTTCTTGCACCGCCCACCGTCTTGCTCCGCCCATCGTTCTAGCTCCGCCCCGCCGGCTCTACCCCACCCCTCGCTCCGCCCCCACGCTCATGCTCCGCCCCTTCGTCCCCGCCCCGCCCCTGCGGAGCTTAGCCCTCCGCGGCAGACATTTCTCTTCGCGGTTGCCAGGGTTCGGCGGGAATGGGGATCACATCCTGCTTCTGAGAGATACGCGTCCTCTCTGGAGGCCCCACGCCTCCTGGTCCCGTACAGGAGTTAGGAGGGCCTTGTCCTTCCCGGCTCCCCGGTCCGGGAGCGGGGCGCCTGCACGCGTCCCTCCACCCTCGCCCCCACCTCCAGGATCAAATGGGAAAGGCCCCGATGGCAGCTCAGCCTTGCTGGGACTTGTCCAATTCTTGCACCGGTGTCGCTTAGACAGTTACTATCAACAGGGTGCGGGGTCGGGGGCTTTTAGGCATTTGGATTTTAATGGAGTTCATTTTTATGCAGCCCCAGAGACTATAATCAAACACCCCCCTCAAGAGAGAAGTTCTGAAACTTTGAGTCTTGCTGTGTGCAGAAGGCCAGAGGATTCCAACACCATCACCTCATGCACAGATTGATGGCTGCCAAATTAATGTACCAAAAACATGGGCTGCAGGCCCAAGGGTTCCCAGTCACAGATGAACTTTCAATTCCCTGGCCCTCTTTGGAACATGCCATTGCCTTCCTCACCTAGACCTCTATGAGGATGGAACCCTTCCTTTAAAATTCAGATACAATTCTCACTTCCTCTACGGAGTCTTCCTTCACCCAGCGGAATGGCTTTGTTCAGATATTTGCAAATATTTAATTAGGATGATCTGCCTCTACTTGCTACCACACCCAAAATATTAAAAAGGCCAAAAAAAGAAAAGAAAAGAAAAAAATAATTGAGAATTTGTCTTGGGTAAACAACTTACCAAGGTTACATTTTAAAGTAGAAAAAAAAATTTTCAAAATAGGAATAGAAAATATGCTTGAAAAAAATCCACAGATCTGCAGTGCCACATTTGGACCACCCAGAGCTTCTGCTTAGGAGGGAGGTACTTGGGAAAGCAGGGATCTGTGTAGGGTGGCTTTTTAGTTTTTCCAGAACCAAGCCTAACTAGTGCTAACTGGAACTGGGCAACATCAGTCATGACAATAGTATCCCCCTAGGTGGCACAGTCCAGTCCTTATTGGGGAGACCAAAAATGACACTTTTGCACTATTTAAAATTCAAGGTCACCATCAACTTATGAACGGATAAACAAATGTGGTATATCCATAAAATAGAATATTATTTGTCAAATGAAGTACTGACACATTGATGAACCTTGAAAGCATTATGCCCTGAAAGAAGCCCAGTCACGAAGGACCTTATAGTGTATGATTCTGTGTATATGAAATGTCCGGAATAGGCAAATCTATGGAGACAAAGTAAATTAGTGGCTGCCAGGGGTTGGGGGAGGCAGAAATGGGTAGTGACTGATAATGGGTTTCTTTGGGGGGTGATGAAAATGTTCTGGAATTAGATAATGGTGATGGTTGCACAACTCTGTAAACATACTAAAAACCACCGAACTGTTCACTTTAAAAGGATGAATTTAATGTATGTCAATTATATCTCGACATAGTTGTTTTTAAAATTCAAAGTCATTAGTGGTATTTTCATGCAAATACATAAACATGCACACAGGATACTTTGTAAGGATATTCTCTGCTCTTTGACATCTTAGTTCAAATGTCACACCCTCAGCAAGGCCTACCCAGGCTAGTCTATTTAAAATGGCAATGTACACCCTGTCCCTGACGCCCAACCTCCTTCAGCCTGCCCCATCTACCCTCTCACCCCCACCCCCACTGTGGCACTTACTACCTTCTAACAAACTAATTTGCTTATTTATTTTTGTCTCTCCTCCACACCCCACATACATACATACCAGAGAACAAACCATAATGGCTCGGATCTTGTCTTGTTCACTGACTTAGGCCAAGTCTGCCTGGCCCAGAGTAGGCACTCAAAAAATATTTGTTGCATGAATTAATGACTAAATGACTTAGCGATAAGCTCATCATCGTGTATTCCTTCCACTTTATAGACATTTGGAGCAGCTTGTTAACTAACAGCTGCTTAGGAACACTGGGCTTCATGAGACCAAAATAAATTCTGAACACGGAGAACAGTCCTTCCTGCAGGGACTTCAGTGAAAACCTAGATAAGAGTCAAAAAAGAAACAGGTTTCAATGTCTAAAACCCTGCTTCAAGAAAGATGTGGTTAATAAGACACAGCCCAGCAACATGAAGGTAACATGATTCATCTCTCAGCAGTATAAAGCTGTTTAGAAATGGAGATATTTACTGAGTAATGAAATTTCACCAAGATCTGGCAGGCAATGAGGGGAGAAAGAAAGGAATTTCAAATAAAAGATAAGACCCATTGGCTAGGAGCAGGGGACTGGGTAAGCGAGCTGGATCAAGTGATAGGAGTGAAGAAAAGTAATGCACATTCATTATCTTTCATGACACATCCCTAGTAGACCATCCTGAGTAAAACTTACCTTGTTTCTTTCTCTACTTATCAGACTCAGATGAAAATAACCGACAACAGGTGCATCAGCATCAGTTAAAGCTGCCAGACCTTTAGCAAATCTCATTGACTTAGGGAAAAAAACACGCAAAGCTTCGGGAAATTTTCTACCATCAAAGTTCTATTTCTATGACCAAATAGGGAAGGTCAGGGATTTCAAATCCATAAACATATGCCTTAGTACCCAAAAAGACCATGTGTGTTTGCAAGCTAAATAAAAACAGGCATGGAACCCTAGCTGGTTTTGCTCAGTGGTTAGAGCATCAGTATGTGGACTGAAGGATCCCGGGTTCAATTCCGGCCAAGGGCACTTACCTCAGTTGCAGGCTCCATGCCCAGCCCCAGTCAGTCAGGGTGCATGCGGGAGGCAACCAATCGATGTGTCTCTCTCACGTTGATGTTTCTCTCTCTCTCTCTCTTCTCTCTCTCTCTCTCTCTCTCTCTCTCTCTCTCTGTCTTCCACTCTCTCTGAAAAGCAATGGAAAAATATCCTCGGGTGCCGATTATAAAACAAAACAAAAAGCAGACATGGATATTCACTGCAGTATTGCTTTTAATAATAAACAACCTAAATGCCCACCAATAGGGGATTAGTTAAATAAATTATAGTACAACCATTTAATATATGATGGAACACATATTAAATAGCCATTAAGAAGAATGAAGAAGCACTCTATGAACCTATACAGAATGATTTCCAACACACACTGCTAAGTGAAAAAGATGTGCAGATGGTATGCTGCAGTGGAAGTGGGGTGGTGAGGAGACAACAGATACATGAAGGTTTGCATACATTAACTATGTGTGGAAGGAGACATAAGAAACGAAAAAATGGTTGCCTCTGGGTGACTGGGAGGCAGGGGGAGGAGGGAGGCAGACCTATTTTTTGCTGTGTAACCTTTGTACCTATTGAATTTGCTCCATGTACATATATTACATACACAAAGGTAATAAAATAAAATAAATAGACTAATCTGCTAAATCAATAAATGATAATATTAGTTTCTATACAAAAGCATATTCACTCAATAAACATTGAACACCTACTATGAGACACTGGAATACAAAAAGGAGCTGGCCTGTAGTTATGGAAGATGCTAGCACTGGGGGAAATCTAGGTAATAGGTACACAGGACCCCTTCCATAATATTCTTGCAACTTCTAATTTTTTACAATAGAAACTACATTTTTAAAAAATGGATTAGCCAGTCCCTGTGTTCAAGTAGTTTCCTTCCGTTTTCCCCTCCTGCCTGTTTTCTTTCCTTTCTTCTGCAAATATTTATTACTATATGAGACAATTAGAGAAGTCATACAAGATGACACTAAAATACACTTTAACTGTTTTACACTGATTATACCTCTATTTGAAGATGAAGAAAAAGAACTGAGGGAAACTTCTAGAAGAAAATAATGGCCAATCACTTGCTTTTGTCCAACTGTATAGGACAGGTTGGCTTAGCATGGGGCAAGTTCATAGGAGAGAAGAGGAAGTTTGCATGAGAACGCAGAAATGTACACTCCATTCACACTGGGGGGAAAACAATATGCAGGGAGGTGATAATAAACAGGAATTATTGACCCTGCATCCTTTCCTATGAGTAAAATTACCCCTTCCTGGCCCACATCAGCTCTCTGGAGCTGTCCATCACAGAACTCAGCTTTTCAACATAGGTGGGCATGTAACCCAGAATGCCAATCAGAGTAAGCCACTCCCCTAGCTACAATGATTGGTTCAGAAGTAGGTATGTGGCCAAAGCAAGACCAATCAGAGTCTTCCCTGATATTTGATCTACTGAAAATGGGGGGAAGGGGCAAGTCTGTCTTCTGTAGGACCTCAAACTGTAAGGATTATGTAAATTTAAGTTGTTTATGGATATTTCCCCCAAACACATAGAAAATGATGCTGCTGGGGGAGAAGAAAGAAAAGTGGAGACAAAATGAAATGAGACAAAGAAGAGGGAATGTACTACTGCAGCCATTGAGCCCCTGGATCCATCCTTATCACAAAGACTCCTAACAAATACCACAGGAAAGCTGACTAGTTCAAACACCCCTGCAGCAACAATAAGAAGCACACAAACACACACACACTCAGTAAAAACCAAAGAAACTCTGAGGTGGAAGTAGGCCAAGAAAATGAAATTTTGGTAAAAGCAACCTGACTTCTCTTTTTCAAAGCTCTAATGAGCCCTCATCCCCTATTGACCTTTCTTGGTCAAATAGCCATGGGATTACATTTCCAATTTAAATATTGCATCCTGAAGAGAGGTGTCTCTTGAAGTCAAGGGTGTAGGCCATTTATACAACTATCTCCTTTATATAGTGCAGTATTTATACTTATCAGATACTGCAGTTTCTATCTCTTCCTCCACCTTAACAGTCTAGAAGTGATAGTTTTACCACCTGGTCCATTCAGAAGCTATTTCATCAGACTTTTCTTCCATGTCTTTTGGGCCAAAAATGGCCTGTAGATGTGTTTATTTGACCCCACACAACAACATAAACCTTTAAAATCTATTATAAACATTTAAAAACCAGGAGATGATTTTGTTAACCAGTGTCACTCCAATAAATTCAATAAAAAGAAAAAAAATAATGAAAAAATAAAAACCAGGAGATGCTACAAACGTATCTGGATTTTTGCTTCTTTTGAACAAATCAGAAGATCTATGAATCATGGAACATTGCTGCCCATGTTCCCAAGAGCAGCAATGTTCCCTCCGGACTTGCCGTGTGTTCCCAGGCCAACACTCCTAAGGGTGTTCCTGCCTGAGGCACCATTTGCCATTTACCTTCTCACTTGCTGGTTATTTTTGCTTACACCTGGCCCACCTCACTCAGTCACATTCCCTGCCTGGCCCCTGGAGCTTTGTTTGAGTTTGTGACTCCCGGTTGGGTGGCCATTGCAAAGCAGGAACAGGTTGAAGCAGAGTTTAAATCACTGATGAATCGGGGCCCAGATTGGCCTCTGCCTCAGGCTTAAAGTAGACATAGATTGATGGTATACTTCAAAGGCGGAAGAGACGCTTCTAAGAGTTTTGAAAGAACTGCCGCTACTTGTCTGTATTACATCTATTGTACCTTTCAAGAGAATTATATGATGTTTAAATACAATAAATGAAAGTTTCCAGAAATAGATATAAATACTGTGGAAGAATGCTATCATGTCTTAAATTTGAATCACCTTAAAGAAGTAAAATGAGATTTCAAACTCTTAAAAAGGGGAATTTAATGATTCACGTATCCGCAAAATCCGAGGATAATTTTCGTTTCGGGCAGAGCAAGGGCTTAAAAGGATGTTCTCAGGCATTTTCTTTAGCTGTCAGCTCTGCTTTCCTCTGTGATGTCACCTTCCTCAGTTTCCACAGGGCAGGTCCCTCTCTTTCAGGTTCATGTCATGCATGCTGCCAGCACGCCCAGTGAAGAGAGAGCTTTCCTCTAGACTCTAGCCCAAGTCATGGGTTGACTCTCATTGGCCAGAGTTGGTTTAGGCACACCTCACTGAGCCAGTCACTATGGCCAGGGAGATGGAATTTGTGGATTGGTTAGACCTGACTCAGTTGTCCTTCTCTGGAGCTGGGCAAATGGATCAGTCCCTTTCAACCAGACAGACTGATGACCGTTTCTTCTTAGGAAAGATGGAATGGATGCTGGGGCTGCCAGAACCCACAAAAACAAAAATAGATGAGTTAGTTACCTCCTCCTTGCCTGGTTCCTACGCCTGGGTGGACAGATGCTCCTCCCTTGGCCCTATGACATCTTCAGCAGATCCTTTTTGGAATTTGGATCATGTTGCGCAAATTAATCCATTTATGTGCTTGTCTCCTACTAGAATCCTACTAGACCATCTAACTCCTTGAAGAAAATGACTATGTTTTCTCTTAGGTAGGTAATTCTGGGCAAATGGCTTGCACAGAGTTGGCACATGATCAATATTTGTTAAATGAATTAATGGCTTTCCATCTATGCCAAAAATAAAGTCCTAACATTCAAGGCTTTTCCTGATTGGGTCCCAAACCATCCTTCCTGCCCCTTCTGCACCTTCCAGCAGCCTCTAGGTTAGCAGCTGCTTCACACACACCAGGCCCTTTTCACCAGTTCCATTTGTTTTGTTCTGCCACTGACAAGCTGTGTGGCCAGGACAAGTTCTCTCCCTGGGCTTGGGTTTCCTGCTCTGTGAAATATGGGCAATCCTCGCCCTACTTCAGAGAGTTGGCATAAGGATTACATGAGGTGATGGATGGGCCATGGAGGGCATAGTCACTGGCACATGAATGTTCATAATGGCTTTGATTCTCCCAGTTCTGAGCTGAGGGTAGGTTCTGACTGTATATTTCTGTCCCCACCACACCTGGCACTGTGACTTGCCTGTAGAAGGTTTTCAGCAAATGCTGTATTAGCCTACAGGAACTTGAGTGGCAGCCATTCCTGATAAGCAAGACTTCTTAACTTCCATGTGGTTCTCAAGTCCTGGTGCTGAAGATATGCCCTACACTCCTGTTTATTTCTTCAATGAGTTAATCATTTACCTCCAGTGTTTAATTTTGTTTAAACGAACATGACCTCATTGGTGCTCAAGGCTCTGTCTCTGCCAAAGTGGCTCAGGGATCAAAGAAGTCCACAGACACAGGGAGCCCTCCCACTGCCCCATCCCGGAATTGTCCTTTAGCCTGCTGGCATCTACCTCTGCACCATTGCCCCCTTGACCTTACCCACCTGCTTTAAGCCATGCTCTGGTTAGCTCTCAGCTTCTTTTTGAGATTAGCCTGTCTCTTTCTAGCCCACTGCAACAGCTACCCCCTCACTGCCTGGTGCTCCTTGGGCTTCCCTGGGTTCCCTCTGCTTCTCTCCTCTGTAGATGAGGTATCTCAAGGTGTAGATTCATTTATTCCACTGAAGACTTTGGGAGCCAAAGATCCTTTCAGTGTGGCTGTCACACCTCCTTCGTGGGCACTGTCCTCCCTCCCAGACCTGGGGGAGTGGATGTGCCTATCAGCACAAGAAGTTCAGGGCTCCTGGCTGGGGGCTTGGACATGCTTCATCCCACCACCTACCTCACCTTCTCTGTCTTCCAGTCTCGGTTCTCTATCCATCAGCTTCTCCGGCTCCCCATTCCAGCTACCTGCCTATGTTAGTCTCCTAGGGCTGCCGTGACAAATTACCACAAACTTGGTGGCTTAAAACAACAAAAATATATTCTCTCAGAGTTCTGGGGGTCAAAAGTCTGAAACAAGTTTATGTCAGGGCCACATTCCCTCCAAAGACTCTATGGGCTAGAGTTCCTTGGCTTGTGGCCGCATCAATCACTCCAGTCTCTGCCTCCGTCTTCACATGGCCTTTTTTTTCTCTGTGTGTGTTTTTCTGTCTTCCATCTCTCAGGAGGACACCTGTCATTGGATTTAAGGTCCACCAGGTAATCCAGGATGATCTCACCTTGAGATCCTTAACGTCATTACATTTGCAAAAACCCTTTTTCCAAATAAGATCACATTTACAGTTTCTGGGTGGATATATGTTTTGAGGGACCACCATCCAACCCACTACAGCTAATATTAACCGAGACCAGGAGAATATGAGCATGCCAGGTAATAAGAACAAAACAAGCGAGCCCTGGCCAGTGTGGCTAAGTGGTTGGAAAGTCACCCGTGCACCAAAGGGTCTCGGGTTTGATTCCCAGTCAGGGCACGTACCCAGATTGTGGGTTTGATCCCCAGTCAGGGTGTGTATGGGAGGTAGCCAATCAATGTTTCTCTCTTACATCAATGTGACTCTTTCTCTCTGTCTCTCTCTGACTCTGTCTCTCTCCCTTCTTCTCTCTCTAAAATCAATTTCTAAAATATCCTCAGATGAGGATTAAAGTGAAACAAAACAAAACAAAACCAAAAAGCAGTGAAGGCTGGAGGTAATAAAGCCTGGTCAATGTAGCTAGAGCACAGGAGAACGATGAGAGGTGAGCTAGAGGACCTGGGGTGGGGTAGTTCATGCAATACCTGGTAGACTGAGGCAAGGAGATCAGGGCTTCTCCTCATGGCACTGGAGAGCCATGAAAGAAAGGGTTTTAAGTAGGGGAATGACATTAGTTCATTGTCATCGATTATTGAACATCTGGTGAACAGACAACTTGTTATCTGAATAGAAAAAGTGGGGGAGGGGCTCCCTGCATCATAACATACCCAAAAATCAATTCCAAGAAGACTAAATACCTCAACTTGAAAAGCAAAACTTCAAAAGGCAAATATTGTTTTGACTCTAGTGTAGGAAAATTTCTTAAACAAGTCATACCATAAAGGAAAAAAGAGAGAAATCAAACATTAAGTCTTCTGTTAAACAAAAGACACCATTAAAAACGGAGAGCATGAGCCACAGATGGGAAGAAGATTTTTGCAACATGTAATCAACAAGAGGCCAGTATCAGGAAAACACAGAGCAGCTATAAGTAAATAGGGGAAAGATAAGCACCCAATAGAAAAGTGGGCAGAGCATCACTAGGCAAACCACAGAATAGGCAATCTGAGTGGCCAATAAATGTGTGAAGAAGTTCACTTATAAACAGGGAAGAGTAAATTAAAACCACAACAAGATCCATTTCACAGCCATCAGATTGGCAACAATTAACAAGTCTGACAATACCAAGTGTTGATAATGCTGTGGAGCCACAGGAACTCACACTGCTGGGAATTCGTAAGTAGGCAGGGTAGGTTTGGAGAGCAATCTCATAGTATTTGGAAAAGCTGAAGATGCATACCCCCAACGACCTGTCGATTACACTCCTATATGCAAATATCTGCAAAAAATCTTGTTCATGTGCACAGGGAGACAGGTACAAAAATGTTAAGAGAGGATTGTTTGCAAGGGCAAAAAATAGGGGAGAAAATGACCCTTAACAGGAGAATGGATAGATGTGGCACGTTCACCATGAAATACCATAGAGCAGGGAAAGTGCGTGAACTATAACTACATCCATCAACTTGGTTGATTCATAAATGTTAAATAAAAGGTAAAGAACACACGCTGTATGAATTCACTGAAGTAAGCTGTACAAACATGCAAAACAAAACCCCTTCTTGTTAAGGTGTATGTACAGATGTAATAAAGTTCCAAACAAAACCGGCCATGGGATAGTAAACACCAAGCTTGTGGGGAGAGTGGGAAGCGTGCAGAGGAGAGTCTGCGGTTGGAGATGTTTTATTCCTCAAGCCATGTGGTGGGAACACAGGTGTTTATTATATTATCCTTTATATCTTTTGAAATCTCAAATATTCTATACTTTAAAAAGAGGTGACACCACCCTGGCCGACATGGCTCAGTGGTTAGAGCATTGGCCTACACAATGGAGAGTCGTGGGTTCGATTCCCCGTCAAGGGCACAAACCTGGGTTGCAGGTTCAATCCCTGTCCCTGGTCAGGCCACATGCGAGAGGCAACAGATCAGTGTTTCTCTCTCACATCGGTGTTTCTCTCTCACATCGATGTTTCTCTCTCTCCCTCTCCCTTCCTCTTACTCTAAATCAATAATAATAAAAAAATTATCAGTGTACAGCTTGATGAATTTTTATAAAATGAACACATTTGTGTAACCAGCTACTAGATCAAGAAAGCCCTCTTAATACCTACTCCAGCCCCTACACCTTCCCTTTTAGAGTAACCAGTATCCTGACTTTGATCACCACAAATGAGTTTTGTCTGTTTTTGAACTTATTATAAATGGAATTCTATGGCATATAGTCTTTTGAGTTGGCACTTTTTTTTTTTAAACATATCTTTATTGATTTCAGAGAGAGGAAGGGAAAGGGAGAGAGAGATAGAAACATCAATGATGAGACAGTCATTGATCAGCTGCCTCCCGCATGCCCCCGACTGGGGATCGAGCCTGCAACCCGGCATATGCCCTGACCGGAAATCAAATCGTGATCTCCTGGATCCTCTGAGCCACATTCAACCTCTGAGCCACACCCGGCCCAGCTGAGTTGGCACTTTTAATTCAACACTATGTTTATGAGATTCATCCTACTGTGGCAACAAATTGTAGTACCTTTATTCTCCCTGCTGGATAGAAGAATCCCATAATGCATATATACCCTCATTTATTTATCCATTCTACTGCTGATGGGATTTGGGGCAGTTTTTAGTGTTTGCCGTTACAGAGAGTAGTGCTGTGATCATTCTAGTACATGTCCTTTGGCGCACATGTGTACACATTTCTGTTGAGTGACTACCTAGGAGTGAAACTGTTGGGTCATGGGGTGTATGTCTTTTGTTAACTTCAATAAATACTGCCAGTTTTCCAAAGCAGTTTTCCCAATCATCACTCCTGTCAGCAGCATGTGAAAGTTCCAGTTGCTCCACAGCCTCAGCCACATTTGGTATTATACCCTTTTTTTTTTCCCCTGCCTAGTGGGTTTGTGGCATGCATAGTTTTAATACCTTTGGTTCGTGTGGCTCAAATGCATCTCTGGAACGTTGCCCTAATTTGCATTTCTGCCAGCAATGCATGAGAGCTCAGAAATCTTAACTTCCTTCCCCTGACCAGGTAGCTCAGTTGGTTACAGCATCATCCTGATACGCCAAGGTTGCGGGTTCGATCCCTGGTCAGGGCACATACGAGAAACAACCAATGAATGCCTAAATAAGTAGAACAACAAATCGGTGTTTTTTTCTCTCTCTCTCTCCCTTACTCTCTCTCTCAAATCAATTTTTAAAAACAGAAAGAAATCTTGAGTTCTTTGACAAGTTCAAGGTGATAAATATGTCTCTGGGGTCCCTATGAAAGTCTATATCCTGTTCCCTTGAAGTCCTACGATGCATTGCCTTTTGCATTGTATTTTCAGGTATGTGATCTCTTTTGACCTTTACAACCTGAGATAGGTAGAGCAGGTATAATTATCCCCATTTCACAGATAGGGAGACTGAGGCTCTGGGAGATTTAATCACTTGGGTTGCATAGGGTGAGGTCAGGAACAGAACCCAGGTCTTCTATCCCGGTAGTACTAATAACAGGACACGTTTAATGACACCCACTTTTAAATGGTTGGTGGCTAAATCATACAACAGAGATATTTCCCAGGAATGAAGCCTGAGTTAATTCCAGATTTACTTAGAAGAACCTGATTTTCGTGTCTAAATGTAGCCATGTTCTGTACCTGGATCTGAAAATTCCAAGCAAAGTTCTAAAGGTCAAGAGCTAAGTTGAGTACATGCTCTCCTACCTCTTAATTGCTTTGAGACATGTTCACCAACCTCTCCACACAAGGAAAGCCTTTTTACTAAGCCAATGGGCTAAGCATCATGTTCTTCAACCCTTGCTAAGCGTTATAATCACGTAAAGCAGAAAACTTTTCTGTCTCTACCCAATGTACAAAGTTATTGAAGTATTGACCCCAAGCCACCCAGAACCAGCCTGAGTTGGTCAACACCAGAGAGATCTCTCATATTAAAGCTCCATTACATAGAATATTGACACTAGAAGTACTTTTAGAAATAATCTAAGGTCAACAGAAAGGACAAAAAGATTTCTCCTCATGGGCTAACTCTTACTAGCCATAATGTTGAAAAAGAATCCAAGTTTGGCCTGGCTGGCGTGTCACAGTGGTTGAGCATCGACCTATGATCCAGGAGATCTTGGTTCGATTCCCCGTCAGGGCACATGCCTGGGTTGTGCCTCGATCCCCAGCAGGGGGCGTGCAGGAGGCAGCTGATCAATGACTCTCATCATTGATGTTTCTATGACTCTCACCATTGATGTCTCTCTCCCTTTCTCTCTCTGAAATCAATAAAAATATTTTTTTAAAAGATTCCGAGGCTGTCAGGGCTCAGTGGGAAAGGCTCCTGTGTCTGGTGAGAGATACCTGCCATGATACAAAGGTGGTGGGAAGGCACACAGGACATACATTTGCTATGTATAGGCCTCTTCTTCTCATTTCATAGGTGGAAGCTGATATTCAGAGGTGAAGTCACCTTCCCAAGATCACACAACATGTCACTGGACAAGCTGGGACTTCACTGTGGGTCTTCTAGTTCAGGCTGTGGCTCTTTTTCTCTGTGCACAGCCTCAATGGACCTTCCCACCATGTGCTCATCTGGACATCATAGCAAGACAGTATTACTAAACTGTTTTCTCCCAAACAAAATCTCAGTCTATGCCTCACTTTTCCTCCTTCTGAGTGTCTGTTTGTCATTGACAGGCAATTTGTTACCCACATACAATCTCCCTAACCACATACGTGATCCATGACAGAGAGAAAAGTGATGGATCCAAGATTTCATGGGTTATTCAGCCCTGTTCCCTTTGATGAAAGTCTGAGTGTCTAACCAGCTGGGTAGAAAGCTCGTATTTGTGGGCTTAATGTTTTGGAAGAGGTTGGGGAACCAAAGTAGAGAGCAATCATCTTTCTGAATCAACCCCTTTATCTAAACATAGGAACTGCAACAGCAGGATGCTGTCCCAATGTTCTGATTGCCCCCTAGTGCTGGAAATAAGAACAACACAGTAGGAGAGTAGAAACATTTTCCAGCTGCAAAGAATTGACCTCAGAGATCTTAATTCAATCGAAATCCGTTATTTCAAGTTCTCATAAGGAGGAAGTTGAAGAAGGCAAGATCCACAGA
The DNA here is from genome assembly GCF_964146895.1 of Miniopterus schreibersii. Classification (NCBI taxonomy): domain Eukaryota; kingdom Metazoa; phylum Chordata; class Mammalia; order Chiroptera; family Miniopteridae; genus Miniopterus; species Miniopterus schreibersii. Next base: position 16,936,952 of record NC_138122.1, read on the forward strand.
GGGAAAGGGAATCACTAGGACATACAACAACTTAGTGGTAAAGTCAGGACTAAAACCAAGTCCTAAACATTCAGGCCACTAAACACAGAGTGATAAGCTAAGAAATAAATTTCTTTAAAGAAGCTATGACCCAACATACTACATGCTATAAAACACACAGCAAAATGCATCTAAAAAGTCTCTTTTTTTATTTAAAAAAATGTTTTATTGATTGAGTTTTAGAGAGAGAGAGGAAGAGAGAGAAAGAGAGAGAGAGAAACATCTATTTGTTGTTCCATATCTTTACGCATCATTGGTTGATTCTTGTATGTGCCCTGTCCAGGGATTGAACCCACAACCTTGGCGAATCGGGACAATGCTCTAACTATTGAGCTACCTGGCCAGGGAGCTTACATTCTTCTTTTAGAATGTAAGTTATTTGAAGGCAGAAACTTTGGAAATGTACTGAGTACCCTGAAGATTAAGAAATGGTAATGACAATGATGATGGCCCTTAGCATCTATGATGCTATTCCCATGTGCCAGACACTGGGCTTGGTAGCACTTGGCCACTATGACTACTACGCCAGCCTTTCACACGCTCAACAATACCCATAAGCTCCTCCTCTGTGCAAAGCACTGTTATTGGTACTGGCAATGCCAAAGTGGCCAAAACAGAGTCCATGCCCTCAGGGAGACTACAGTCTAATGGGGGAGTTGGATGATATAAGTCAGTAACCATACATATGGTGTGTTGGGGTTACGGGCTGAATGGGAAAGCCCTAAGCCCCAAGGTGACTGTCTTTGAAGATAGGGTCTATGAAGAAGTAATTAAAGTTAAAGGAGGTTGTAAGGGTGGGGACCGGATCCAATAGGATTAGTATCCTTATAAGAAGGGATACCAGAAAGCATTCGCTTGCCCTCTCTGCGTCCGTGGGCACAAATAGGTCACGGGAGCACACAGCGAGAAGGCAACTGCATGCAGGCCAGGAGGAGAGCTCTCACCATGAACCGAATGGGCCAGAACATCGATCTTGGACTCCCCAGTCTCCAGAATGGTTTGGAAGTAAATGTCTGCTATGTAGGCTACCCAGTTTATGATACTGTTTTGGCAGCCCACGCTGACTAAGAGGGTAAAGCAGTCATAATTACTGCGGAGAGAACTAAGGCAGGGCCAGGGCATCAGATGGTGGGAGGTGATATGCTACTTCCACTAAAGTGGTATGGAAAAGCCTCTCTAATAAGGTGCCAGTATGTAGCTCAAGGAAATTTGACACATATCACACTCAGGTAACATCCACCCAGATCAAGACATGAAACATCTCTAGCAGCCCAGCACACTTCCTTGCGCCTGACGCCAGTCAGTGCCCATCTAAGGGTAACCGTTATTCTGACTTCCATCAGCATGGATTAATTTTGTATGTTTCTGAAGTTCAGAATAGTGGAATCTTATGGCATGGTGATGGACATTTGGGTTGTTTCCAATTTGAGGCTACATGAATAAAGCTGCAAAGAACGTTCTTGAACATGTTTTTTGGTCGACATAACACTTACTTTTGTTGCACATATGCCCAGCAATGGAATTGCTGAGTCACAGAGTGTACATATGTTTAGATTTAGTAACTACTGCCAAATATTTTTTCAAAGTGGTGGTATCAGTATATGTTTCCACCAACAAAATAAGAAAATACCGGTGCTACTCACCAATACTTAGTATGTCTGTCAGTCTTTTAAATTTTAGTCATTCTGGTGAGTATGTCATGCTATACCTTTGTGGGTGTAATTCACATTTCTCACATGAAGAAAAAAAAAGATGTTGAGCACCTTTCCATACGTTTATTGGTCATTTTGGTATTATTTTCTGTAGAATATCTGTGCAAGTCTTTGCACATTTTAAAACTGGATTATTTAGCCCTGGCCGAGTAGCTTAGTTGGTTGGAGCACCATTCTGATACGCCAAGGTTGTGGGTTCGATCCCCCATCAAGACACATACAAAAATCAACCAATGAATGCATAAATAAGTGGAAAAACAAACAATGCTTCTCTCTCTCAAATCAATGAACAAAAATTTTTTAAAGATAATAATAATGTATCAATATTGGTTCATTAATTGCAACAAAGATACCATACTGATTTAGGATATTAATAAAGAAGGACACTGGGTGTGGAATATGTACTATCTTTGCAATTTTTCTTTGTAGATCTAAAGTTGTTCTAAAATTTGGGGCTTTTTTTAAAGTATTGTGATCAGAGTTAGCAAAAAACACAGAGTGCTGTGAAGTTGTCACAGTAGTCACTGGTCTTAAGACTTCACCCTCATTTCTTGACGGGATCTATGAAAAGAAGAGAGAGCTTGAACTGCCTGCTCAGGTATTCCACAAGCAGATTCAAAGGCCAAGAACAGCCCTAGAGAAATTCAAGCTAAAGAGAGTTTGCATTTCTGAAACTGAGAATTTTAATTCAATTAAAAAATTCCTATAGTCTGTGGTAGACCAGGTCAACTCTGTTGCATTGAAATCTCAAGGAGGCCTAATAGAGCAGCAAGAACTCAAATGTGGAAATGACTGGTAAGTGAGGCACAGCAAGGAATTTTGAACTTACAACTCAAACATTAGACTCATCATGGTGGTTGTCATGATCTGTCTCCCAGGATAAAAAGGGGTAAATGCCCCCTCACCTGCCCCCAGGGTTGTAAACTCCTCTGAGGGGCACATTCCTCATTCCACTAGGACAGCTGAGGCCACTGGACTTCAGTTGCACCTGAGGACCAAGGATCCATGTCTGGGGCCAAGTACCTGCAATCTCAGGCATCCCCTTCGTATGGCTCTTTGGCAGCTGGGTCCAAGTCATCAGCCTCACCATTCCTTGAAGCTGGACCAACTCTGGGGACCTGGCCAAGCTCATAGTCTCACCCAGGTTCGGGTGTCCCAGACCAGACTATGGCTGAGGACAAGGGTGAGGACATGAGTTGAAAAATGAGACACCTCTCCAAGCAGAAGCCCTCTGAGTGAGACCAAGTGGTAAGTCGGAAGCAGTCACTGTCAACTAACAACAATGATGCTATCAAGCCTCTTGCTTTTCACTGTATGATACAATTTGTCATACAGATGTTTTAAATTTTGACACAGTCAAATTCAACAATCTTTTCCTTAATGGTTTGTACTTTGTGCATCTTATTTAAGAGACCCTTTCTTCACACTGATGTTCTAAATATATTTGTTAAAGTTTCTTCTAAAATTGCAAGGTCTCTTCTTTCATATTTAGAGCTTTGATGCATCTGAAATTCACTTATGGTCTGATGTGACATAGGGAGCAGATGCTATTTTTTTCCATGTAAATAATCTGTTGTCCCAACAGCATTCCTTCCCATTGCCCTGCCGGCCTGCTGTCTGGGCTGAGTCAAAGTGAACCAGTTCAGCAGACTCACTGGAGACCTGTTGACGCCGAACACTGGCCTGTAGCGCTTTAGGAGCTGCATCAATGAAGGGAGATGCCTCTTACGGTTTTGAGAAAAGTTGCCGTTTAAAACTGTAGAAACTCTCCCAGCCAGCATGGCTCAGCAGCTGAGCATCGACCTAGGATCCAGGAGACAGAGTTTCAATTCCCGGTCAGGGCACATGCTGGGGGTTGTAGGCTCGATCCCCAGTAGGGGGCGTGCAGGAGGCAGCCGATCAATGACTCTCATCATTGATGTTTCTATCTCTCTCTCCCTCTCCCTTCCTCTCTCTGAAATCAATTAAAAAATATTTAAAACTGTAGAAACTTTCTAGGCAGAAGCATGAAGAGTGGTACAAGGTCACACTTATAGATCCAGGCTTCTGAGTTGGCCAGACAGCATCAGACCCTACTTTCCCTCTCAGACGTGTTTCCTCTTCCAGCTCTAGGGCCAACCCTCCTGGGGAACCCCTGCTCCAACTACACCATCACCTCCAACTCTTCCCTGGCTGCCTAACTGTGCATTCCCTCCCCACATCTCAGATGGACGAAGGGAGCCCACTCCTAGAGGCTTAAGTCAGGTTTGCTAGAAGCAGAGACTGAGGCGGGCAGGTATTCTTGTGTGCATGTGATTTATTGAGAGAGGGCCCTAGGGAGAAATCTGTAAGGAAGCGAGGGAAGCAGGACAGAGCCAGGAAGAAGCCAAGAACTTATGTGCTTTCAAGAGAGGCCTCACCACAGCCTGATCGCACAGGGATGGACATTTTTTATACTGTAAAGTTCGTCCCTCCTTGAGGCCAGGGAGCTGGGCTTTAAACCCCACCCTATTAGTCAGCTATTGGCCATGGGCCACCCTGGCTGTGTGTGTAACCTCCCAAGCATCTCCTGGCAGGGCAGTTCCCATTAGCTAAGGGAAGCCGCCCAAGAAGGATGGAGCCATGAGCTTTTAGCAGCCAACACCCAGAGCAGCTGGAAAATGGGTGCACTGATAAAGAAAGAGGGCCTGGGCAGGGCAGGAAGAGTATCCACCGCAGAGACCACATCACTATATGCTGCAATTCAGTGTGAATTAGAAAGAAATACTCTAAGCAAAGATGGAAGATGTGATGATGGGAAAGGATTAGTGACAAATATGTACTCGGATGTATCTTCACAAAGCCTCATCTGAGAATGATTGATTTTGCTATTTGATGTTTGTTTCGTTTTGCTGGTTTAAATTGTCCTTTGGCTTTATTTTTTCTGATGCCAAAAGAAATCTATGCTCACTGTAAATTATTCAGATGCTAAAGTGATTTATAGCTTAGAAAGTAAAAGTTTCCCGTAATGTCACACAACCTCTCCCCACAGCCCCACCCAGATATAACCACTATTAAGAGTTGGAAATATATATCTCAGCTTTTATATATAGGAGTCATTGTTTCTGAAAAGTCAGAAAACAGGAGATCTCATTAAATCTGACCCACTAAAAACCCTGAACAAATACACTTAACAGTAAATTTGAAAGCTCTCTTTCTGAGATAGGGAACCAGATAAGATCCCTGCGTGCATCACAAATATTCACCATTGTCTTAAAGGCCTTAGGCAATGCAATAAGGCAATAATTAAGCCATAAGATATGAACAGAAAGAGGTAAAACTGCCAGTATTCAATAGTGACATGAAAGCCCAAGTGAATCTAAAAATAAACTATTAGAATAAATAAGTTAATTGAGCAAGCTTGCTAGCTACAAGGTCAATCTAAAAATATACTTCTACACACAAGCATCAATTATAAAATGAAATATTGAAAAGCACCATGTACGATAGCATCAAAAATATCTAGAAATCAATATAAAAAATTGTGCAGATCTCTATTTAAAAAGCACACACACATGCCTGGCCGGCATGGCTCAGCGGCTGAACATCAACCTATGATCCAGGAGATAACAGGTTTCGGGCTCAATCCCCAGTAGGGGGCGTGCTGGAGGCAGCCGATCCATGATTCTCTCTCATTATTGATGTTTCTCTCTCTCTCTCTCCCTCTCCCTTCCTTTCTCTGAAATCAGTAAAGATACATTAAAACACACACACACAGATCCCACCAATACCTATAGAAGAAATGAAGGATTGTTTGAGACACTGCTTGGTCTTCTCACTTAGGCCTGTTTGGGGGGTTTCTATCTGGACTACACCTCACCTTTCTCTAAGCACTGAACGAATTGGTAGCAAACACTTGTCAGCAACAGTGGCACATACATGACATGCACACTTTCCTGTATCATAAGAACAATCCTGTCCTCTGTTATTATCTCCATTGCACAAGAAGAATCTGAGGATCAGAGAGTTCTAGTACCTTGCCCAATGTCACCCAAACAGGAAAATCTAACCCAGGCCTGTCTGACTCAGGAAACAGGGCTCAAAATCCCCATTCAGTGACTGGAAATTCAATCAGATTGGTAGTGAGGCAATCTTTTTAAGTCCAAGCTCGTAGGAACTTTTGTCAAATGAATCTCAAAAATTCCACAAAATGGTAAAGGTTGATCTTCTTGCAAGTAAACTTGGGTGTGAGTTAACCATTTTGGGGAACTGAAACAAAACACTTGCCTGTGCAGTGAGGACAATGGACCACGAGATGGCGTTGCAGCTCATCGTTAACCTCTGCCTATTCGTTCTACTGGCCAAACCGCGCAGGAGAGCGGAGAAATGAGAAAAATAAGCACAATGTAGGGCCTTTAAAAAAAAGCTTAATGTACTAAATTTGGGGATCATGTTCTTCTTAATCTTTTGGGTGGTAATATATTATTGTTCCTATAGTGAGCGACACCCTCTCCTTAAAAAAAATCATTTTGCCTGGCCGGCCTGACATCAACCTAGGATCTAGGAGACAGAGGTTCGATTCCCGTCAGGGCACATGCCCAAGTTGCCCACTAGATCTCTTGGGGGGGGGATGCAGGAGGCAGCCAATCAATGACTCTCTCATCATTGATGTTTCTACCTCTCTCTTTCCTGCTTCCTTCCTCTCTCTGAAATCAATACAAATATATATATTTTTTTAATTAAAAATAAAATAATTAAAATTTTAAAAAATCATTTTGAACTGTGAATTCTGAGTCTGGGATCAGTAAAGTACCAGATTCCCATGAAAAGCAGATCCAAATCAAATATCTTAATGCAGTTTAAAGATTTCCAGCCCTCAAGCAATGGCCCTTAAAATAAACAAGCCAAAGGTCCTGCAAAAGTTAAATATAGTCATGAACATTCTACTTAGAAGCTTTTTTTTTTTTAATGGTGAAATGAAAAGATGTTGATAAAAGAATCATGAAGTCAAGGAAGTGCAATCAGCGGGCATCTCCCAAGGGAAATATTGACATCAGTTGTTAAATAGTTGGAGCATCAGTAGGCACAAAAATATGGGGAGTTGGTTCTAGAGAAAGTAAAGCCAGAAGCCTTTCAGTACATTTGAGGGGCAGACTGAGAAAGTTCAGAACTGCTGGGGGGCCGGGGCAGGGGGTGGCAGAGGGAGGGTTCTGAAAGGGAAGAGGAATCCTGAATGGATATAGTCTTTTGTTTTGTTCTTAGGATGGTGAGTGTCTATCTCAAAATACATCAGGTGGGTGTGGTTAAAATACTTCAGGGCCCCAGGGATGGGTGTAGAAAACCTTTCCACTGTGGACACAACTCCCCCCCCCCATCCCTCCCACAAGGACTTGACATCTGAAACCCTCAGCTCAGCCTTCTGGAAATCTTCGCTGACTCCTGCTGGCTTGCACACACACCAAGCCAGCTAGCTGTCTACTGCTATTTCTTGGCATTACTTGAAATTCGACTTCAGTGTTCCTTTGGCTAATAATAACTGCAGACCTACTGTATGCCAGTCACAGTTCTAAATGCTGCATTTCTTGAATTTCTAGTGTAAATAATTTCTCCCACATTACCAGTGAGGAGTCTGAGACTACAAAGAGATGTGGCAATTTTCTCAGGGTGACTTTCCCTCTTGGTCACACAGGTGGATCCTGAGTTTTACGGCTCCGGGAGCTGGGCTGGGCGTGGGTGCCCTGCAGCTGTGAGTGTGCGGTGCGAATGACAGAGGAACTGGCACCTGAGCCCTGGGTGAGGAAAACCAGGGAAGTCCCAAGCATCAAGTTAAGGAAAGTCGGTGTTGGGCAAGAGTGAGATGGGAGGCCAAGGCTGGCATTTGAGAGGAAGCAAGATGGGTGAGCAAGCCCGGGAAGCAGCGCAGGAAAGATTCCCAGAGATTCAGGGGTCCAAGGGCAAGAGCATTCTGGGGGGGGGGGGTGCCACTGTACCAAACCTGGAGCCCATAACCTCGAATGGCAAAGGGCAGCAAGAAAAGAAGCTGGCTCCAGGAATTGGACACAGCTGGGAAGGTGGAGGAGACTGTCCCTTGCTTAGGACAAGGCTTCCCAATTCTCCCACGTCCCTCCCCCCCTCCCTCTAGGTGCTGGGAGCTGTAAATTAGCCCATCTTTCTGAAGAGGAAATAGGCGTGCAAGAGAGTTCAATAGGCATGCAATTTGATCGTTCTAATTCTAGGTTCCCCTTTTAAAAACTATATTTTAAGTCACATGTGCTTATCGTTTGTTTTGGTTTTAGTCAAGGCAGATTTTAAAGGCTTACAACAAAATCCAGGTGCCTGCCCCTCCCCACCCTCCTTCTCCCCGGCCTTACCCCTCAGAGGCAACTTTGCCGCTGCATAGGACGTCATGCGTTTATCTTCATTTTCCTAAATGATAACCTTACATCGTTCATCTTGGTTATCAATCTTTGATTTCACGAATTGACTTCCAGATGAGGAATTGATTCCTTTTACAATCACCTCACTCTCCCCCATTCTCTCTCTATAGTTTATATCACCATTTTTATTAATGGTGTTCATTATGATTATGGAATTCACACTGAGGTGCATAGTATATGATGATTAAATTTTCTTTTCCTGAACTTAATAACTGCCTCTATTTTTATTTCTTTACTTTCCTATGTACCTATTGCTTTTTTTTTTTAAAGCAAATACTTCCGTGAATCTGTTTTTAAATCCCTACGTAGAGCCCTCCCGCTCCAATGCAGACTGCTTGTTCTCACAGCCAACGGCACAACCTTCCTCCTCAGACCCTCTTCACCTTCTCCCATGGGGGGGCCCCTATTTCTTGGATCCCCAGTTTTCCTCTTTCTTGGAATATTCCCTTATTTTCCTAAAGCACATCTGGCATTTAGTTTCTTAAATATATGCAGCATACATCTTAAACGTGTTGATTTAGATATAATTCACATACCATACAACTAATTCATTGAAAGTGTAAAATTCTATGGTTTTTGGTGTATTCAGAGTTAGGAAACCATCACCATAATCATCACCCCAAAAAGAAACTCCATACCTCTTAGCCATTACTCCCCAACCCCTCTCACTACCCTAACACCCCAGCCCTAAGCAACTAATCTACTTTCTGTCCCTGCGAATCTGCCTGTTATAGACACTTCATAAAAATGGAATCACACAGTACGTGGTCCTTTGTGACTGGCCTCTTTCATTTAGTATAAAGCATCCAAGTTCCATTCATGTTATAGCATGTATCCGTATTTCATTCATTTCTTTCTTTAAAAATCTTAAGTATAATAAAATACACATAACATAAAATTTACCATCTGAACCATTTTTAAGCGTACAGGTCAGTAGTGTTACTTGTATTCACATTGTTGTGCATCCAATCTCCAAAACTCTTTTCATCTTGCAAAGGTGAAACTCTACACCATTAAACAGCACCCTATTTCCCCTTCCCCATTCCCTGGCAATCATCATTCTACTTCCTCTACGAGTTTCACTTCTCTAGGTACCTCATATCACTGGGATCCTACAGTATTTGTCTTTTCGTAACTGGCTTATTTCACTTAACATTATATCCTGAAGGTTCATCCATTTGTAGCATGTGTCAGAATTTCCTCCCTCTTAGAGGCTGAACAATATTCTATTGTGTAGATATAGCCATTTTTTTTACCGATTCATCGGTTGATGGATGCTTGGGTTGCTTCCACCTTTTGGTTATTGATGAATAATGCTATGAACATGCTGTACAAATGTCTCAAGTTCCTGCTTTCAGTTCTTTTTATTGCCAAATGCTATCCCATTGCAGTGTTATACATTTTATTTCCCCATTCATCAGTTGCCGGACATTGCGCTATCTCTACTTTTTGGCTGCTATATATAATGATGCTATGAACATTTATGTCCAAGTTTTTGTGTAGACATGTTCTCACTTGGGTACACACCTACGAGTGGAACTGCTGGGTCAGATGGTAACTCTATGTTTCACATTCTGAGGAGCTGGCAGACTGTTTTCCAAAGCAGGTGCACCATTTTACATGTCTATCAGCAGTGTGAGAGCTGGTTCCTACCTCTCCACATCCTCATCAGCGCTGTTTATCACCTGTCTTTTGTTATTACAGCCACCCTCGTGGGTGTGAAGTAGGGCCTCACTGTGGTTTTGATTTGCGTTTCCCTGATGACTAATGATGCTGAGCATCTTTTCATGTGCTTCCCGGCTGTTTGTGTATCTTCTTTGGAGAAACGTCTACTGAGATCCTTTACCCATTTTTAACTGGGCTCTTTGCCTTTTTATCAATTTGTGACAGCTTATGAATTCTAAATACAAGTCTCTTAACAGGTACAGATTTGCAAAAGCTTCCTCTCGTTCTCTGGGATGGCTAGATACATTTTTTGAGTTCTCGGATGTTTGAAGAGATTCTTTTCTCCATCCTGGCACTTGATCAGTGGGTTGGGCTGGGTCGAGAAATCAAAGTCGAAAAAAATTTTTTCTCAAAATTTGAAGACATTTCCTGTGACGTCAAGATTTTAATCTTGCTGTTGAGAAATTATCTCCATTATGATTGCCAGTCTGCTGTATATGATTGTTTTTCTTTCTAGGAAGTTAGTATTCTCTCTTCACCCATGGGGTTTGTAACTATAACAATGCCTTCATGTGGCTCTTTACATTCTCTGTGCTGGGTACTCAGAAAACACTTTTATTTTAATTAATTTTTTTATTGATGAGAGAGATCAATTTGTTGTTGCACTTATTTATGCATTTGTTGGTTGATTCTTGTAGGTGCCCTCACTGGGGGTGGAACCTGCAACCTTGGTGCATCGAGACAATGCTCTAATCAGTTGAGCTACTCACCCAGGGCCAGAAAACACTTTTAAAATAGAGATTCATGGCCACTAGTTCTGGGAAAATTTTTTGTGTGTATTTCTCTGATAATTTCCTCACCCCCATTTTCTCTGTTCTTTTTTACTGGAATGCCTATTAGTTGGATGTTGGACCTCCTGGATTGAGCCACAAATATTCCTACTTTTTTTTTTCTCCTATTATCCATCTCTTTGTATTTTTGTTCTACTTCCTGGGGAAAACTTTCTACTATTTTATTTTTTTAACAATCTTACTTCTTAATATCAGGAGCTCTTTTTGCCTTTTTCATAGCATCCTGTGTGGGTGTTATGGATGCAATATTTTCTCTGTCTCTCTGAGAGAAATAACTGTAGGTTTGGAGGTATTTGTTAATTGTTGTTGTTTTGTTTTCTCATGCCCCCTGTATTGCTTCTGGGCTTTTGACTCCCCTTTTCTCTTTGTTTGGCTCTCAGTCTTTCATATGGAAGATTTCCCTCAAATGTCTGGGAATCCTTAACCATCAGTTTGAGGTTAAGAGTGGGGAGCTAGAAACCTGACTGAAGGGTCTGTATTTGTGGAAGGGGCTCGTGAACCACTTGGTTTTCCCTGTAACACGAGCAAGGGAAAAGCCTGTCTTTTTCATTTGCGGACTCCCAAAATGACAGTGTGGGGGTCATTTACCTGGGACAATGAAGTTTTTCTAGAGAAGAGCCTCTAGTCTCCTGATTGAGGATAAACTTTCTGGGAGTAGGAGAGAGAAAGAGGCCTGGAAATCCAACCATTTATTATGCAGTTTCAGCTCATCCCTTTGTTCTTAGTTCTGAGTCTTATTTCCACCTCTTGCCATGCCTAAGCTCCCTAAATTTGGGACCTCTTACGTTCTATTTTTCCAGACTCTACATTTAGCTCCATGAGTGAGGTTTCTAGGGGATCAGTTTACTTTTCATGATGTATTATTTTATTTTATCTCTTAATGATGGCAAGCCTTTCTCTAATGCTTTCTATAAATGCAGGATGCCAGATTTAGCAAATAAAAACACAGGTTGACCAGTTAAACTTGAATTTCAGATAAACAATACACTATTTGGGACAATCTCTGTATTAGTCAGCTTGGGCTTCCACAACAAGATACCTTAGATATGGTAGCTTAAGCAACAGAAATGATTTTCTCACATTCTGGAGGCTAGGAGTCCAAGATCAAGGTTCTGGCTAATTTGGTTTCTAGTGAAAGCCCTCTTCCTGGTGTGTAGAGTGTTTCTTTACCCGGCAGGGAAAGGAGAGATCCAGCTCTCTGCTGTCTCTTCTTATAAGCACACTAATCAATCAGGGCCCCACCCTTTTGACTTCTTTAACCTTAATTACTTCCTCCTAATACAACCACCCTGGGGGTTACAGCTTCAACATGTGAATCTGGGAGTGGAAGAGACACAAACATTCAGGCCATAACAATCATATACTAAAAATTATTGGTTGTTTGTTTGAAATTCAAATGTAACTGGACGTCCTGCATTTTACCCAGCAATCTTACCGGCACAGCCGTGCTTTTTTATGGCCTTCACTGTGCGGGGCTCTGGGCATCAGCTCAGTCCTCATGACAGTGTTGCTGGGGAGGGCTGTTACCTCCCTGCTTTTACCCCAGGAGGAAGTCATGCCTTGAGAGGTTAGACATCTCGCCCAAAGTCACGCGAACTACCAAGTCTGTGTGAACTTGGCAGCCAGATGAAGCAAGAACCAGACTGCTGACGCAGGATGCAATCGGGAGCATCTGACTGCAAAGCAAGGCTGGTAACCACTTTGTCAACATCGTTCTCCAAAGAGGGCTAAACCCATTGCCATGCTCGGGACCAGACTCCTATCGCTCAAAAATCATAAAGGTCTCCAAAATGAAATGACAGAAAAGCCCACATATGAGTAATAATGCAAGCCAAATTCATAAAACCAGCTATGAAATACCAGAAAACAGTTCTTCAGGGCAACACACTTAAAAATGGATGACTCGACTCCAGGGAAATTGCCACAGCCTCTGCCTTTTTTCTACGATATTCACCTTTACCTTTAAAATTTTTGAAAAAAATTTTTAATGAGGTATAATTAAGTTCAATAAGATGCATAGATCTTAATGTACAACTCAAATACTCTTGACAATTGTATCTATGACAATTGCCCAAAATAAGACATAGACTATTTCCATCACCCCAGGAAGTTCCCTTGTGCCTCTTTCCTGCCCCACCTGCAACCACTGTTTTGATGTCTATCACCATAGAAGAGCCTGTTCTCGAACTTCAGATAAATAAATTCATACAGGTCATACCCTTTTGTATCTGGCTTCTTGATGTCACAGAACATTTTCTTCTGTTTTTGATGGAGGTGAAATTCACATTTTGAAATTCATCCCTTTAAAGTGGAGCGTTCGGCGGCATTTGGTACATTCATAATGTGCGACCACCACTCTGTCTCGTTCCCATTTTCACCCCGTCCCCGAAGGAGAACCCGTCCCCAGTAAGCAGTCCCTCTGCAGTCCCACCCCCCTGCAGCACCTGGCAACCGCGAATACGCTTTCTGCCTAACCTTTACTTTTTATGGTTCATCAGTTCTCGACTCGCTGCTAAAATTGTACAAGTAGAGAGGAATTATTTAAAAGAGCTCCAAGCAAGGGAAGGCAGAAGGACAAAAGCAACACTAGGTAAGGCAAAATTAAGCCGGATGGTGAAGCCACAAAGGACAGTGTACCTAAGAGCACCAAGATAAAGCCTCCTGCTCCAACCAGTCGTGAAGGCGGCTCTGGTGCTATCTAGGCGAGTGGTATTTATTTTCTTATCAACAAAGCACAACTCAGTGTCGATGATGAAAGAGAAAAGCCCACAGCTGCTCTCTCTACAAAAGGCATTGACATAAAGACCAAAGTAAATGTTAGGATCCTGGAAACAGCAGCAGGTGTTTCAAATACAAAAATAGCAGCCACTGGGCAGAACTGTGACCACCTGCTAAGCAGCAACCACTCAGAATTCCTTTGAAATGGCCATTCTAGGAATGATTTTTGACTTCTAGGTGCATTCTATCATCGGTCTTTTTGCTAGATCTTTCTTTGCATGGCAGGGGATTTCTGGATAATTTCTGATGTCTTCTAACCGGGTTCTTGCTCACCACCATATCCTTAGCACCTAGAATCTGGTGTGATGCTTAGCACATAGTAGGTAAACAATAAGAAATTTTGGAATGAATCAATGGATAAACTATCTGCACTACTAATTACAAAAGGGGAATTATAAAATCACTGCTTTTTAAACTTATAGGAAAACCAGAGAGAAGGAAAACAAAATAAATGGCTTCCCACAAGGGACTGTGCATGGTGGTTTCTGTACATTACCCCATTTAATTTTCACAATTACCTTAAAAGGTATCATGATACCACCTTTACAGATGAGGAAACTGAAGGTCACAGAGGCACCCTGCTGTCTCCCAGGACTCAGAGCTCAAGCTTTTCATTTGGTAATTGAAGAAACTCCGGCCCAAAGCAGTCAGGAGTCTTGACCCAGGTAACAGAGCTAGCCTAGTTAGCAGCCTGCCTAGAATGTTCCCAGGAATGTTTCTAGCTGGGCTTTGAGACCTGGGACAAATCGCTTGGTTTCTCCGTCTGAATATCTTCATCCATGTGTAGAGGACAGAGCCCCCAGGGTCCCTTCCAGGTGTAAGATCTGGGCTTTCAGGACTAGGAGTTCAGGAATTGGGAGGATCAGGAGGTACCTGAGGCCTAGGAGAGTCAGGGAAGGGAAAGGAAGGTAGCATGTCTTCTTGTCTACTTTCAGAGAAATAGAACCAGGAGGATATTTCATATATATGTATATATGTATATCTATTCATGTACATATAATTTGTTTCAAGGAATTGGCTTATGTGACTATAGGGCAGACAGGAAGGCTGAAAACTTTGGGCAGGTGTCAACATTGCTGTTCCCAGGTGGAATTTCTTCTTCAGAGAAACCTGTTTGCTCTGAAGGCCTTCACTGATTGGACGAGGCCTTTCCATACTGATGATCTCCTTTACTTGAAGTCAGCTGATTGTAGATGTCAATCACGTCTACAAAATACCTTCTCGGCAACATCTAGATTAGTGTTTAATGGAATAACTTGGTATTATAGCTCAGCCAAGTTGACTCATAAGACTAACCATCACAAGAAGAGAAAACTGTTTAGAGAAGTTAGGTAAATTGTCCAAGGTTATCCAGCTGATTGGTGTCAAAGTCAGGACTGAAAATGTGCTATGTGTGACCACAAAGTCCTCATTCTCCCATGAGTCTTGCTGTGTCTGGGCCTCTGGTGAAGTTCCTAAAGCAGCAAAGCAGATTTTTTCTTTTTTAAAAAAATTGATTTGAGAGAGAGAGGAAAGGAGGTGAGAAGAGAGAGAAACATTAATTTGCTGTTCCACTTATTTGTGCACTCATTGGTTGTTTCTTGTATGGGGATTGCCTTGACTGGGGATTGAACCCACAACCTTGGCATATCGGGACAACGCTCTAACCAACTGAACTAGCCGGACAGGGCTGCAAAGCAGATTTCTAATCTTGTGCATGACGCTGTGTCATAGTCATTTGCGTATAACCCCTCCTGGACTGTAGGTTCTTTGAGAAAAGGTCCATGTGTAAATATATTTTTGTCATCTGCAGAACTAGTAAAGAGCCCTGCATGTGCCAGGCATTCGGTGAATATTTGCAGAATTAGGGAGTCACTAATAATTCCCGACATGTTGTGTTTCCTGTGTACCAGCAACTGAACTAAGCTTGAACTCTAAGGCGCTAACTCTGTGAAAATGAAGAAAGAAAACCACCTAAAATGGGGTCAGGAGGTCTGAAAGGGGAGTTCTCAGGAACAGGCACTCTAGGTCCATTACAGACCCCAACAGGAAGAGGCTACTTTGCATTCCCAGTAGGAAGTGTCTCTATTTTACTGCCCCAGCAGAAGGAAGGAAGGTTTTCCCCTTGCCCACCAACAAGCCCAGCCAACGGGATCCATGCAGCTCAGCCAATGAGAAGCCATCAACACCCTGAATTCTCGCTTTCCTCCATGGACTTTCGTTAAAATCACCCCTTCCCAGCTTCCTCCTTTGTCCCTATAAACTAACTATTCCTCTCCTTTATTTGCTGAACTTGCCTATGGTTTTGGCTATAGCAGAATTGCAATTCTATGCTATTCCCAAATAAACCCATTTTGGTGGTAAAATAACTTTTACTTTTCAAGATCAACAACTCCTCCTCCTCCTCCTCCTTCTAGATAGTTAACTTTTGTTTTAATTGAATCTCAGTTCCCCCCCACACACACAAAAAAAGCCAAAGGAAAGAACTCTTGTATATTCTAGAATTCTGTGGCACATTCTAACTCTGATTTCTTGACAAGAGGTGGGTCCTACTATTATTCTTAGACAAATGATAGGAAAATGAAGGGCTTTTAAAGTTAAGGACTTCTCAAGTATCACAGAGTTTGTAAGTCGTGAAGCTCACACTTGAACCAGGCAACTGGATTCTACCTTCTGCCTGCCTACTACCATGCTGCACTGCCCAAGCTAAACTGAGCCAGATTGGACCTCAGATGTCATCAAGTTGGTTTCCTCTACTTCCAGATGAGGAACAGAGAAGTCCAAGTGTTAAAAATGGCAGCACCAGGAACGGAGCTCCAGGCTCCAAGCTCCCAGACCACGGGAACATTCTGATTCTCTCTCAAAGTAAGGCCTCGTTGGGGACCTTGCATGCCCTGCTTGGCCCTCCAGATGCTATTTACTCAGCTAGGTGTGGGCTCTGCTTGGTTCCCAGTCTGTTGTTTGCAAAGTAAATGTCACCCAGCCTCCACCAGTTTATACCCCCAACCCAGGAATGGAAACAAAGACTGAAAGGAACATTCTTTTGCTGGTTTCAGACACCTTGACTTGAATTTTCAGTTTCTATCTAATAAAACGCAAATCACTAAAAGTGGGGGGTAGCCTTAGAATCCCTTAGAAGTGTCACATCCTAAAAGCAGTGGGCCATCCTGGGGTTCTTTTCACGCCTGTGCAACCTCCAGGAAACTGGGCAACGTCTTAAGTCACAGGGATCTAGGTTTCAATCCCAGTTCCACCGTGGACGAGTTGCATGACCTTGGGCTTAACCTTTCAGAGCCTCACCTTCCTCCATTGGGAAATGGAGTCAACTGCAGGAATACAAGAGACAGTGGATGCCAAGTGCTTTGCACAGTGCCTGGCACACATTCCATACGCACCAGCTACTGTTCCTGACACTGACTTATTTTACACAGCTCTCACTAGTTGCTTTGAATAAAACAAAGGGAACTTTAGAGTAAGGAGGGCAAAACCAAGTCTTAATGTTCTTTGCTACTTTGATTTCCTACTACCTGGCTTCTTCCTGTAAAAGGGTTCCGAGAACTTTGGGAGTAGAATGTGAACAAGGGAGATTTTAATCGGCAAAAACAGATGTGCAGATTTCACCTTTTCTCAGGGAAGCCACCGCCTATGGCTCAACTCAAGGCTCAATCAGTAACTTTACCTCCCAGATCAATTTCCAACAAGTGGTTCCTGTTCTTGAACCAGGATATACAAACAAGGGCGCTTACTGGAAGGGAGGTGTCAGGGCCTCCAGATTTTGTCAGCTGCCCACTCTCCCAGGAGAGCTGGTGGGACCTGTCAAGCCAGCAGCCAAGGCCAGAAGACAAGTTGAACGCTTCAAGGTCCACGGGGCCTTTCCCTTCTTTTGAGTTTTGAATTTGAGCAGGATACATTTAAGAAATGCCAAGGAGGAAACAGTGTTGATTTATGGCTGCCAAGCGAAGTGGGGTGCAGTGAAGAAACAGTATGAGATAGAAAAGGTCAGCTACCTCATTGTGCAAAGTGAGGAGGCGGGACAGGTGCAGGGAGCACAGCCTCAGGTCTCAGGAGCCCTAGATTTCCATCCCAGATCCTGACCCTAAGAGAGAAACTCTCCCTGGGACTACAAGGGAGAGTGACAATAAATACCGCCCAAGCTCAGATACACTAAAGTCCCTTCTGGAGGGAGGAGAGCAGGGAAGGGGAGGGGTGACTGTGCAGAACTAAAATCAAACAAGGGGGTGGGTGGCGTTGGGAAATCCCCTCCCTCTTTCATATTTCTGACTCCATTTTTTAAAAATCTTCACCCAAGGATATATTTTTATTGATTTTGAGAGAGAGAGAAACATAGATTGGTTGCCTCCCATACCCGCCCTGACCGGAGATGGAACCCACAACCTAAATATGTACTCTGACCAGGAATCGAACCCGAAACCTTTTGGTGTACCAGGCGATGCTCCAGCCAACTGAGCCACCCGGCCAAGGCTAGACTCCTTTTTTTTTTTTTTTTGGTGAATCCTCACCCCAGGATATTTTTTCCATTGATTTTTATAGAGAGTGGAAGGGAGGGAGACAGAAACATTAATGTGAGAGAGACACATCGATTGGCTGCCTCCTGCAGTCACCCGACTGGGGCAAGGGATTGAACTTGCAACCCAGGTACAGGCCCGTGGCCTGGAATTGAACCCTGGACCCTACAGTGCACGGGCCGATGCTCTACCACTGAGCCACACTGGCCAGGGCCTGACTCCATTTTTTAAATAAAACTTGTTGGTGAAAAAAATTTAGGGAAGTTTTGAAGGGGGAGGGAGCGAAGATGAGAGTAGAAAAGAGAAAAGGTATGTTCCAGGAGAATTAAAATGAGTATACAGAAATCCAGAAGGATCTTCTTATGCATTAATCTTGGGAATGGTAGCAGGTGTTAAAGGTTGAATATATTTTTGGCACCAGATGAACTATTACTGTTTTCCTGAGATTCTTTCTCAGGGGCCAGATGGCGTCCAGCAGGGAGAAGGGGCAAGGGGGAAAGAAAAGCTAAATCCTATGCAAACTCCTACGTATCCTTCAAGGCCTACATGATCACCTCCTTTATGAAGCCTTCCCCAAGGGCCCTGGGGAGTTAGGCCCTCGCTCCTCCCCCAGTACCACCACTAAGGGCTGGTTACAGTTATATTGCATCATAATTATTTACCTGCCTCTGTCCTGTTCTGGACTGTGCTACCCTGAGAACAAGACACAGGCAGCACAGAGTTCAGGATAAATGAATGACCCCAAATCAAGGATTTCTGGCCATGGTTCTGATCATGATGCTGGGAATATCAGTTTATTGCATGTCCTAACCCCTGGACACCAAGTTTAAAAATCAGTGAATGCAAATGGTTGAGCACAGGTGAAGGTTGGAGATTTTCGGGAGAACCTCAAATCAGCACAAAGGCAAACTGTCCCCTTCCCTCTGCTCCAACCCATCACAAACTGTGCTGGTACCTGGGGGAGTGTGGGACACATGCCTGATCAAGATTAGGGGAGTCCCTTTAGAAAACTTTGTTTTCAATTTCCTCCAAAAAAATTTTAAGTAAAACTTAGAATTAGACAATCCACTTCCTGCAAGCCTGAACAAGTCTGACTTTTCAAGACACTGATGAGAAACGCTTCAGTTGAGAAATGTTTCTTTCCATCCAAAGCTGTATCCAGGGCAGCTATCTTAACTCCTTTATCTGTTCCAGAAGGTTAAAAAAAAGTCAGACTTACATAGCCTTTGAGTTGTAAAGCCACCTGGTCACCTGGAGGGTGAATGTAAAGGACCCCCTGTCTCCCCAGTATGTATTTCTAGGATGCTAAGAATCTGCATTCATTCCTTCAGCCGCTGCACCTGTGTCTGCACAGAGCGGGCCCCCTGGGTGGGTGTCAGAGACTGAGTGGGTGTGTGCTCCAGGCACCTGCACACACCGTTCCCATGTGCCAAGGAGGCTATCTGTGTGCAGGGAGGGCTCACAAGTTTCACAAACACGTTTGTTCCAGTTGCTATCATTCCCCTTTAGCTATTCAAGGCAGAACTTCCTAGAGTGAAGTCAGAGTAGCTCAGGCTGGGATGGGCAGCCTTTGCTCTGGAGTTGGGAACTAAATGAAACAAGCTCCTTCCTGTGTGCCAGGCTCTCTGCTAGGTTGCTTTCATGCACATTCCTGCCCCTTCTAGTAAAAACAAACAACAACAACAAAGGAAGCTCTTGAAGAGGTTTGTGGTTTCTTCTAGGTCAACCAGCAGAGCCAAGTGCTAACCCCCACCAAGCTTAAGTTCAGTGGTCGGTCCACTACCTCTCAGCTCTGCAAGAGGCTATAGATCACTGCAGGGTATAGAAAAGTATTTTTTAACACATATTGTGACTCCTAAGGACTATAATAAATTCTATAATTCTGAAACTATATGCTGGAAATTACAACTCATTTTCATACAGAAAATTAATGTGTTTTCTACAAAACAACTGGGTCCCATTTTAAAATTGCAGATCCCAATTTTTTCCCTAGACCCACAGCCTCACTCACTTGTGTGTAGAGCAGCTCCCACAGGCCACCAACACTAGTTATGGCATAACCCAAACGCCTCCACCCCTGGGATCTCACAGTAGGTCATGGGTCTATGTGCTCAGCAAATGTTTGCAGCCCTCTGCTGGGAATGATGTCCCAGGTCATAATAACAGGAAAGATCACTGGCAGCCTGGGGCCAGGTCTGGCCCACTCAGGGGTCAAAGGGCACATTTTGTCCTCAGGTTGGGGGAGGGAGCAACTGGGGAAAACTCATCTGGTGTCTATGGTTATATTTTTCCTGCTTCATGGACCCCCATCCCTGCTTGTAATCGGTGGTTAAATTTTACACTTAGAGATATTTTAAAGACTTGGACACTCAGTTGTTTCACTTAGCCTCCTAGGACCTGTTGAAATTCTTGGTTACCAAATATGGAAAGATGGAAGACAGGATAAGATTAATGGTAGAGTGGGAAGAATTTGGGAATGTCCAGTGGCCTTAGGGTAAACTGCTTTTGGTGACAATAATACTTAACATGCATTACGTGCTCTTTGTGACGCACGCTGTGTTAAATACAGTTTCTTGTTCAATACTTGATTCTCATTTTTCTCACAAGGAAACAGGCTCAGGGAGATTAAGTAACTTGTCCTAGGTTACCTAACTAGTATGTGTTAGAGCTGAAAACCTACCTTATGTCTGTCTTTCACAAGCCAAGGCCCCCAGCCATCAGGTTGTAATGATGGGTCTTACAGGTCTGGATATGACAGACGGGTGACCTCTGTCCCAGTGTTCCTAGAAGCAAACATCATTCTCCTTTCTTCTCCACTCCCAAAGCTTTTTTCTTCTCATATCCCCTTCATTCACCAAACCTGGGTCTATATTTTACCCGACTGGGCCTAGAACCACATAAATCCTGGCAGTTTACATGGGGGGGGGGGGGGAGTGAGAGAACAGGAAAGGTGCAGCTTGCAGTCTTTCCCCACATGTATATCAGATGTACAAAGTCATAAATAAAATGTATAAATAAAAGAGAGGATTTTTTTTTTTTCATGTTGAGAATCTCTAGACCATACTCAGGAAATCCAGTCTCTTTTGAAGCAGGTGATGCAAAAACTCACAGCATCAGCTAAACGCAAGGCCCAGCTTACCAAAGGGGGAAAGAATTCAGTTGTTATTCTGGAGTCAGCTCTTCAGAGTATGTATGTGTCTGGGGAGGTTCAACTTGAGTAAATTTAGCTCTCCAAATAAATAGTATTTACTGAAATTAGTCATAAAACGTTTTGCAACAACACAGGTACCATACAAAAGCAAAACCAAGGCAGGATCCTGGAACAGGCAACAGACGTTCAGGAAAAACCTGGTGAAATCCCAATAAGGTCTAGAGTTTAGTTAATAGCAACGTGCCTGCATCGGTTTCTTAGTTTTGACAAATATAACATTGGTAATGTAAGTGAATACCATTAGGGGAACTGGAACTGGGTGGGGGTTTGTATGGGAAGTCTCTGTGCTGTCTTTGTAACTCCTCCGTAAATCTAAAATTACACCAAAATTAAAAGTTTATTTAAAAAAATTCAAAACCAGTGAACTGATATTTATTCTAGTATAAATGAAGGGGGCCTGCTGCACTTAAACTTCTTTCAAGTAAGATAAAACTTGCTTCTCTTGCCGCCTTTGAACCTTGGTGTCAATAAAGGGACCAACAATGGAGAGTTTGTGCTTTCTTTCAAGAGACAAAACCAAATGCAGAGCCATTTACTGCTCTGGGTCAATGCCAAGTGAAAAAGAGAGCTTTGCACTTTTCAATCGAATCTTTTCCTTTTGTTGTTGTGCCCTTTTAGGCTCTGTTTAATTTACTGGGCAAATGAACTGTACCATTTTACAGAAGCCAAAGGAGTATTGAATTTCTTAGAACCCTGATACATACAACTGAACTTCAGGAAGTGTTGCAACTCCTCTTCAGAAAGGGGTGGGCAGCCACAGGGCCGAAGGAAACATTCATCAACACGACCAGGAGGATTTCCTGCTTGGTGTCTCAACTTCACTTAAACGGTTCATAAATGTCCTCCTTTAAAAAACATGTTCTTAAACTGAAAGCACGAGTCCTAGCAAACCAAACAACTTCATTCATTTCTAGAGGGTAACAAAGCCCTGTGCATTCAGATTGGTTTCTTAGCAGTGACAAATGTACCATGGTTGTGTCAAATGGCATCAGGGGAAAGTGGAACCCGGTGAGGAGTGTACATAGCACTTTCTGCATGACTAAGAAGAAACTTTGATTCCATTAAGGAAACAAAAATATTATACAGCACTTTGCTCTTCACTTTTTCTGTGTCATTTGAAGGTTTTTCATTTTCCCTTGTGAGAATATAAAAAGTTGTCTTAAAATGTTTGCTTTTCTTTTCCATTTCAATTGGTGTCTAGAAAAATGAGCAATGCAGTACTTTCTTGCTAGAATCTGTCTCTTGACCACAGCATGGGAGTTTATAAAATATGACACCAAGAAATGGCATGGAACACATGAGTCTTTAACAGTGAGTGTCAAAATCATAGCATGAGGAAGCAAGAATTCCTGAATTCTATTCCTATTTTCCTGCTGAACCATTTTGAAATCAGCTTAGTTAGTAAGCAGAGGGATACAAAGATGAATCAGCTGCAATCCCTGCCTTCAAGGAGCTTACAGTCTAATATGGAGATCCAGGCAGGTGCACCTGTACCACCAAGTGTCACAAGTGTTTTGCTGGAAGTCTGGGGAGGGCTGCATGGGAACAAAACAGGTGCAGAGCAGGGTGTTGTTTGACGTGAGTTTAGAGAAGTGGTCTCAACTGGGGTAGATCTTGGCTCCCAGGGAACATTTGAAAGTCAAGATAATTTTGGTTGTCATAACTGGGGGGGGGAGGGATGAGGTGCTATTGGCATCTAGTGGGTAGAAACCAGGAATGCTACTAAAACCCTACAGTGCACAGGACAGCCTCCCACTACAAAGAACTGTCCAGCCCCAAAAGTCAATAAAGTGGAGGTTGAGAAACTGTGGTTTAAACAGAGAGATGAACAGGGGTTTGCTGGGAAAACTCAGGGGAAAAGTATATTCCAAGAAAATGATAGGACTCAAGTGTGGGACAAACATGTAAACTGGAAAAATTATCTATAGCCTTAAAGCTGATTAAGCTGATTATTTCTTCCCTTTGAACTCAGTTAGTTATATATCAGTAAATAGTGATGTTACAATGCTATATGACTATCACTCTTCCTAGTATCAGAAGGAAGTGCCACTAATAAAAATTATGTCCCTGAGAGATAACTACTCAAGTTGCCCTACTCAAGCATACTTGTTCCTCAGCAGTGCCTGTAGCCCATTCCCAAGAAAAACAAAGACAGTGTGTGAGAAACCTAACAGGGCAATGTGGTAGGTAAAGTGCCTGTAAAAGGGAGGCCTGTGCTGTATGGGTTGTGACAAGAACCCAGTCACTACGGTATTAATATTTCTCATGTAAGTTGGGATCTGGAAGTGGGCAGTCTGAAGCCAGGTCAGGGCTAGACTGGCACTACATAATGCCATCAGGAACCCAGACTTCTTTTGTTTTTCCCTCCTGACATCCTTAACATGTGGTTTCCTTGCTCACGCTTACAAGATGGCTGCTGAACCTTCTCAATCTTTTGCCCTTTCATCAGTATTCCAGGTAAAAAAAAGATTTAGAGGAAAAGGGCAACAGGCAAAAGGTGAAAGGCTTCCTAATTGAGTCTTCTCCATTTAACAAACTTTCCTGGAATCCTCTCTGCCTAGAACTGTGACTTATACATTGGCCTGAACTGCATTACATAGCTTTCTCTCCAAGGGAATCTGGAGGCTGTCTTCAGCAGGAACTAAAAAAAAATCTTTTTAAACAAAGAGGATTATAATAGATGTATAGGTAACTAAAAATATTGCCTTAGTGCATTAAAATGAACATATTCCAGGCTTTTGTTATGAGAATTCTGCTTTCAAGAAAATAGTATTATGCAGCAGTCTTCCAGGGTAATTTAAAGGATGTTTGGTCTTTTAAAGCATACTTTAGACAACCTAACAGTTCAATAATTATTAACAAAATATTTACTGAATGCCTGATATGTACTAAACACTATACTAAACACAGAAGACCAAAGAAGTGTTAACACATGGCTTCTATTTCTAATGAGCTTGTTGAAATCCAACTAAAAAAAACACATATAATGTAAACAAATGAAAAGCTGGGTAACAATAAAAGAGTTAAATAACAATCCAAAATAGTAATATAAGAAAGCAGTCCATTGCTGGCGGGAATGTAAAATGATAAAAACACTTTGGAAATCTGGCAGTTTTTTAAGAAGTTAAATATACACCTACCACATGATCCCACAATTTCACTCCTAGGTATTTACACAAGAGAAATGAAAATATAAAGATTTCTTTCACATAACAACTTGTACCTAAATACTCACAGCCGCTTTATTTACAAAAGTCAAAACTTGGAAAAAATTCTATTTCTAAATTTAAAACACAATGGTCAATCTCACTCTTCAAGAGTAAATGGGATCAAATTTTGTGAATGTTTCTATTTTGAAAAAAGCATGTGTTTTTGGTTGAGAGGAAAGTCCTTTATCAGATCAAGCTTGTTAATTGTGCTTCTCAAATCTCTTTTGTCTGCTCCATCTGCTGATTCTGAGAAAAGTGTATTTGCAATTATGGACCTGTCATTTTTCACCATTTATTTTCAGTTTTTGTTTTACACATTTCAAAATTATATTACTATGTTTCTAAAGATTTATGACTGGCAACTTCTACCTTAATCAACACATAAATACCTCTCTGTCCTTGCTAATACCTTTGCTTTAAATTCTATTTTGTCTGATATTAATGCTGCTCAATATGCTTTCTTTTTGTAAACATTTTTCCTGGTAAGCCATTTTCCATTCTTGTGCTGTTTTGTTTAGTGGTGTATCTCCTATAAACAGCGTATAGCTGGATTCTGGATTTTTCATTCAACCAGAGCTTCTCCTTGATAAGAAGCAATAGTCCACGTGTGTTTATTTTTTATTATATATTTGGACTTATTCCTACCATGTTACTTTATGTTTTCTACACATTATATTTCTTGTGTTTTCTGCTTTTCTTACATTTTCTGGAATGACTGTTTATTTTCTCTCTCACGCTCTTTCTCTTACTCTTGGCCCTCTTTCTCTCTCCCAATGTTGTTTCTATTCTTCTACTACAATGGTCTTTAAACTTCTTTGTTCACATGGTCCCTAAAATAATTTAGTAAAACTATATACCCCCCCATTTTAAATTTAGCATCTAAAATTTTTCATGGGCCTTGGCCGGGCAACCCAACTGGTTGGAGCGTCATCCCGATGTGCCAGGGTTGTGGGTTTATCCCTGGTCAGGGCACATACAAGAATCAACCAATGAATGCATAAAATAAGTGGAACAACAAATCGATGTTTCTCTCTCAAATCAGTAACATTAAAAAAAAAATTTAAATAAAATTTCTCACTATAAGATTCAATAATTGCAAAGGATGTCACTTCCAATGCAACTGAGAGTATTGACATTTTAAATAAAATTTTTGTATCACTTTCATAGATGTGCTCAATAGAATTTAAATATCATAGTTACAGTTATTTGCTATCCATTATCACACGTTTAAATATGAGCTGGATTTGTCGAAGAATGGTCGGTAGGGTGGGGATTAGCATGTTTAGGGCTGAGGATTCAACCAGCCATTGTTAATAGATTGGTTACATATATTTGCATACATGAGAATTCAGCAAATAAGTATATTGAGGTTAATGGGTGCCTGTTTTCTTGTTGTCAGAGAATGGAGTTGATATTATGAAAAGAGGAAAGGCTAAAATAAACCCTTTGGTACTAGACTGGAATTGGAGTTTTTGATGTGCACTCAGGAGTTTTTAATACATACAAATAGACTGATATAAAAACAGGTATATACATACATCTATTTTTATATCTTTCTAAATATGTGACTATGTATATACATATAAATATATTTCTGAGTTCTATTCACTGAGACAACTTAGAAGCAATGGTACCCCAGTAGCAATGAGCACACCTAGTCCCCAGATCTTTGTCACTAAATATTGTCCACTAAAGGGAGCTCCTTGGAGAAATGACTGATTCTACGGCTGGGCCTGGGAAAGAATAGATGAATTTGTATATCTGCTGTGCCAGAAAATGAAGACGTATTCAAAGTCACACATGGTTAGTGACTACCACATTAGAGAAGCAGTTCTTAAATTTTAGTTTCAGTTTGTTATTGGGTTTTGTTTTGTTACATTGACACTTATTTAGACTTAATGACCTACTGCTTCTCATCAGTGTCTTCTTACATTTCACAAAGACTAAGAACTTTGCATTTTATATGCATTTATAGCTCTTATCACAGGTGCCTAGTAAATGTTTTAAAATACTAATGGCATCTGATGAAAGAATTATCAGATTAATCTTACATAGAGGATATGAAACTGTTCAAAGGTTTGCAATTAAGTGTTCGAGACTTCATGGATAGCAATCTGCAGTGTGTCAAATTACTGGTTTTTGTATGATTCTACATTTTATCAAAAAAATAAAAGCCTTGAAAACAAAACTAGGGGAGTCAATTTCAACATTCTTTTTCTTCTACCCCACTAACCAAGACCAAAATGCAATCCATCCACTTTTCTCCTCTGCACCAGCATCTTGTGCCTTCTCCACATGGTTACTCACTGGGCTCTAGAGGCCTCACGCCTTTTCTTTTTATGCCTAAATTATTTAAATTTCTTTTAGTTTTTCTGAGATTTCCTATACAGTGTCAGGCATTCTCTTGGCCTTCACACGTGTTAACATGGTAAATAAAAGGTTGCGTGACAATTACATGACTTTTCTCAGAACGTCTTACAAGTTTCCAAGGTCCTTTAACTTAGATGTGCAGTTCTCAAGCAGAAGGAACTCCAAAATTTCTCTCTAAAGGCCTGGGTGACCAGGAGAGGCTCTCCTACCCCTACAGGCACGTTAGGACCCTCATAGCTTAAGGCTGATGAGAGTTAAGGAGTCAGGCTTCTTGGTCCTGCGAGTCTGGGATCATTGCCACCTCTTTTCCTGTCCACAGAAGCAGCGTGTGCTCAGGACCCCAGTGAGCTGGGTCAGCTCACCTTAAATAAACTGTCACTTATCTCACTCTGCCAATTTGGAGGAAGAAATACGTGTTAGGAGACTCATGGGGCAGCCCTGGGAGGAGCAGGCACTGTGCCCCTTTAAGGGGCCTGCACATCAGGAGACTGAACTGCTTTCCTCCCTTCTTCCCATCCTACTCCCTACCCACCACAATATAACTGAAGAGCTAATCTAATACGACTTACTAACGCCGCAGAATTACCTAAAAACCTGTCTATCTTTTCACTTTTTGCATATATTCCAGTCACTGGCTAAGAGTTTTACTAATCTTTGCATCCTTAGAACCTAGAACTGTGAGGAGCACAGAGGAAGCAGGGAGTCTAGGGAACTTAACAGTTTGTAATTTGCTTTTTAAAAGTAAACCTGGATGTGTGCGGTGTTTCCTCATGTGTTTTTTTCCCCCTCTCCAATGTTAATATTCGTGTATCTCAATTGCCCACTGGCTGCTATCCCGGGGGCCCCTTTCACATGCGCCGTCCCCCCCACCCCCACTTGCTCCGCAGCCGCCAGGCAGGAGCCTTTGAATTTCCCTTCGTTTTTACACACGAAGTATTTTTTTTTCTCATTAAAAAATTATAATATACGCTTATACTAGAAAGCTTAGAAACGCAAAGAAAAATTAAATTACATGTATTCCTCCCGCTCGGAGACAACGCCTACCGCTTTGCTGCGCCCTAACTAGCTTAACACGCGTGACCCCGGCTTCTAAAGGCTCTTATTTCGCGGGATTTCTTCACAGGCTTTTTTCAAGCCCAAGGCCCGATTCGGCTCTCTCTCGACTTTCCGTCCACTCAGGTACGAAGAGGCGCACGAGATAAAATTCTGTCAGCCACAGATAAAAATCTGTCAGTCTCGGTGAAAATTCATCAGTCTGGAAAGCTCTCGGTTTGGAATGAAATTCTGTCATTATGAGTAAAAACGCGTGAGCCTCGGGGGGGGGGGATTAGTTTGATAAGGAAACTCCGCCGGACCCCGACCCTTCCTCTCGAGCCCGGGGCTCCCCCAGCCCTCCGGGTCCCCCGCCCGCCCAGACCTAGGTCTCGCCGGACGCCCCCGGGGAAAATGCCCCCGCACACCCTACCGGGAAAAGCAGCCGCCACGCTGGACGCCTTGGCCCCGCCCCCGTATGGGCCTTTGAACCAATGGGCGCCGAGATACGCTGTGCGTCACGCGGCGCTGGCCAATCGCGAGGGGCCACGATCGTAGAAAGGCTGGGCGCGGCGGGTCCAGGCGGCTGGGCGGCGGCGGCGCGCACTCGCGTAGACACTTTCGGGCCATGGTGGTGGTGGCATCCGCGCAAAGCCCGGCCGTCGGGGCCCCCAAAGTGCTGCTTCTGTCCGGCAAGCCCGCCGCAGCCGCAGCCGCCGCCGCCGCCGGAGCCCCGGCCGGCCGGAATGTGCCACTCATGTTGCCGGGCCAGCGAGGGGCCAGCCCGGAGGCAGAGAGCGGTGGGCCACCCCAGGCGCGAAAGCGACAGCGCCTCACACACCTGAGCCCAGAGGAGAAGGCTCTGCGGAGGTGGGCAAGGGGCCCGGGTCGGAGACTGGATCCGAAACCGGGACAGGGGCCTGGGTCCGGATCGGGCAGCGCTCGGGCGCCCTTGGCCTGGCCTGTCCAGTGCCAGCGTGGCGCGGGGCGGGGCGGGGCAGGAAGTCTGGGCTGACCGGATCCACCGCGCTGAGTCGAGTCCGGGCGGCTCAGGCCTCTTTTATTTTCTTCTTTTCTATCTCGTTAGAGATGCCTAGAGCTGGGTCATGGGGCACCTGGGTTCCAGGCCCTTTTGCTGTGTGACCACAGACCGGTCGTTCAGCTTTTTTGAACTTGGACTCGATTATCCTCTCGGTTTACCTACTTCATTTTGAGGGGCAGCTGAAATGACAGCTGTTGAAAGGGCTGCGAGCTCTCTAAAGGCAGAATTCAGTCTCTGCAGCCTTAAAATGGTATTTCATGAGGTCGTCGGGGAGAGTGAGAGATAAATGCCTATTGCTTAGTCCTCTGTAATGTTAGTTGTTTCTGAGCAGTGTGCGCTTTGTGATTAAGTGCCTCCTGGCTGCCCAGGATCTCAGCACTAGGGCGAGAGGCATAAGCCTCTCCCTTATTGCAGTTGCGCTGGGAGAGAGAGTTGTTTATGTCGTAGCGCGATTGCAGCCTTCACTCGATTTCATCAGTCCAGGTTGGATCCTGTTTGAGGGAATTGGAGTCAGGAAGCGACGGGGGAGTGGAAAGGGGAGGAGGAGATTTCTTATGTTACAAGATGAATATGTGTGTCCAGCCCCCGTGCTGGGGCCAGAATGAGACTGAGGTGGATGATGCAACATGGGCGAGAATAAAGCAATATGGGGTAGAATAAAGCAGGCTTTCAAGATGAATTGAAAGAAGGCTGTATTTTTGTTTCGTTTTGTTTTGTTTTATTGAGGGGAAGAGCCTGAATTGTATTTTTACCATTAGTCTACCTTATACTGTAAATTTATGTGAAAGCACCAGCTGGCCAAGTTTTCAAATAAAGATATAAATAAGGTTTGAGATGACTCAGTGTGGCATGTCCCTTCTGTTCTCAGGAAACTGAAAAACAGAGTAGCAGCTCAGACTGCCAGAGACCGAAAGAAAGCCCGAATGAGTGAGCTGGAACAACAAGTGGTAGATTTGGAAGAAGAGGTAAAAATACTTAAGGCTAAATTCTTCTTTTTTATTCATTGTATATCCTTCCTTGGTAAATGTTCTGATACTTGCTCCCCATCCCAAGTTGTTTCAGTCCTTTTAGAATAAAATTCAACATGTAATTAAAAGTTAAACTAAGTTAGAGTAGATGGGTAGTTGGTTAAATGGTGAAGCTTGATGAGAAAAATGATTGACCCTCTGGCAGGTGTTGCTAGATCCGTTTAAAAGTTGGTGAATTACAGCATTTACAGCAGTGTTTATCGAGTTAGTACCGAGAAATTATTCAGAGCAGATAGGAAATCATTGCTTAAACTTGAGTCCCTTCCTGACTTGGCCAAAGTCCACTAACGGTTTCCTTTCCCTTCTAGGGTCCACCTAATCCTAAATTGTTGCCATTTACACATTCTAAATAATAAAGATTATTTATATTGTTCTTATTTCTTATATTTTTATTTTATGGCCTACTTTTATTGCTACCTGCCAGTTCAAGATAGGATCTTTTTTTTTTAACATCATATCTAAATTAAAGCTGCAAGTCACCCTTTGCTGAGGTCTGTATTAGTTGGAGGCATTGTGTTGTGACCCCATGAGCTGGCACTTCTTAAATAGCTTACTTTTAGTAATTATGACCTTGCCTTCTAATACCTAGTATGAACTGGATAAGCATAGTTTTCCCAAAGGAGTAGGAAAGGAAATTAATTGTGGTGAAACTTCATCAGGTGTATTAAATGAAAGAATTAGATATTTTAATAGACTCTTTCAAATTTTATTACAGAACCAAAAACTTCTGCTAGAAAATCAGCTTTTACGAGAGAAAACTCATGGCCTTGTAGTGGAGAACCAGGAGTTAAGACAGCGCTTGGGGATAGATGCCTTGGTTACTGAAGAGGAGGAAGAGACCAAGGTAAGTATCTCCTTTATTTGGTGCCCTGTGAGAACTGGTTCTAAGTGACATGACATGACTTCTTTCTTTAATGACACTTATTTTCAAGGGTGTATTGAATAGTACTAAGTCCTAATACTTAAATCACCTGGCTCTCTAAGAGCAAGTACTAACAAATGCTGATAGCCCATAATATGTGCCAGTATTAAGGAGAACCAACATAAGAGAGCCAGTCAAATCTGACTTTGAATGCTACCAAAATTATAGTAGTTTTGTTGTTGTTTGTTTTAAAATATACCTTTATTGATTTGGGAGAGAGAGATACAGAAACATCAGTGATTTGATTGACTGCCTCCTGCATGCCCCACACTGGGAATTGAGCCTGCAACCCGGATATGTGCTCTGATCGGGAATCCAACCTCGATCATAGGTCGATGTTCAACCGCTGAGCCATGCCTGCCAGGCTATAGTAGTTTTTTATGAATATGAATTGAGTAGGGAAAGGACTCATGTTAATAGTGACACTTCTCTGATAGAAGATTTATGGCTTTTAATCTATGGATTATGTCAAATTCAATGACAATACTTCAGGTGGTCCAAGATTGACAGGAGTGCAGTTCTACTCTGTGAAGATAATATTCAGGACAAACTTTAAAATAATTACTATCCTAAGAGATTCTGGGCCTAAGTTTACTATACTCCTTTATTACTTAGGAACATTATTATGATGGAGCATATCATTAGGATATTATTTAAGAATATCAGTACTACTTGAATCCTTGAGGAGTAAAAATGTTTCATGGCATACAAACCACAATGAAAAGTTAGTCTTACTCCCTTTTCTCATCTTTTCTGGAGGACTCAAGAAAATGGAAATAACAAAGGCAAGGGAAATATCTCAGCTCTAAAGATTAGTTTTATAAATTTCTGGAAAGTTGAGAATCACAGCTGCCTGGTGAGCATTTCCTTGGGGATTCTCAGCTGTCTGAGCTGTTTATTGACTTTGTTTTTTTCTCTCAGGGGAATGGATCGAGGCCAGTGGCCGGGTCTGCTGAGTCCGCAGCACTCAGACTACGTGCACCTCTGCAGCAGGTGCAGGCCCAGTTGTCACCCCTCCAGAACATCTCCCCGTGGATTCTGACAGTGTTGACTCTTCAGACTCTGAGGTAGGAGTTACTTGGATTTACTAAAGAAGTGTATAACTAGTTAATTCCATCTGTTTGATGCCCGAGATCCCTACCAGACACATTAGGGCAGAAGTTAGTTTGGGTTGGTTTAGGGGTGATCATTGACTACCTTCCTGTTTCCAGGTGATTCAGGACATGGAGTGAAGTATAGATAATTGGGTCTGGTAGGTTCCAGAGGTTATCCTATAGTATAATGATTAATTTATATTACGGAACCTAGTACTTAGTGTTCTGGGTAGATTCTCAGGTGCATTCTAATAGTTGGACTCTATTTAACTTGTGTCTTTTGCAGTCTGATATCCTCTTGGGTATTCTGTTCAACTTGGACCCAGTCATGTTCCTCAGATGTCCTTCTCCAGAGTCTACCAGCCTGGAGCAGCTCCCAGAGGTTTACCCAGAAGGACCCAGTTCCTTACCGGCCTCCCCTTCTCCATCACTGGGGACGTCATCAGCCAAGCTGGAAGCCATTAATGAACTGATTCGTTTTGACCACGTATATACCAAGCCCCTAGTCTTAGAGATGCCCTCTGAGACAGAGAGCCAACCTGATGTGGTAGTGAAAATTGAGGAAGCACCTTCCAGCCCCTCAGAGAAAGATCACCCTGAATTCACTGTCTCAGTGAAGGAAGAACTTGTAGAAGATGACTTCATTCCAGAGTTGGGTATCCCAGATCTACTTTCATCCAGCCATTGCCTGAAGTCATCTTCCTGCCTACTGGATGCTTATAGTGACTGTAGATATGAGGGCTCCCCTTCCCCTTTCAGCGACATGTCCTCTTTGCTTGGTGTAGACCATTCTTGGGAGGACACTTTTGCCAATGAACTCTTTCCCCAGCTGATAAGTGTCTAAGGAATGATCCAATCCTGCCCTTTTCCTAATTATTACACTGCCTGGAAGATAGCAGAGAAGCCTGTCTGTGCTTCATTCAAAAAGCCAAAGTAGAAGATGCACAGCAAAATATTTGTCTGTTGAAACCTCACAGGTCACCCCAAGTATTGTGTATTCAGCAGTCTAAGGTACTCAGATATAGTACTATAATCCAGAATTACAGCTTTTGCGGTTGTACCTTTATCTTAAGGGCAGTAGTTTGCTCTAAAATACTTAAAAAGGGACATCAGACAGGGAATTTATGAAGGGCCCTTTATCATTTTTCTTCTCAGCATCCCAGGCTTGCTTCTGATTTTAGGTCCTTTAGTTTGCTTCTGCAAGCAGAGAGAAACCTAGCTGAGGGGGCTCCTTTTCCCTCATGTACAGTTCAAGTAAAGATCAAGAATCTTTTGTAAAGTTACAGAAATTTACTATGTAAATGCTTGATGGAATCTTTCCCTGCTAGTGTAACTTGTGGAAGGTGCTTTCTCCATTTATTTAAAACTACCATTTAATTGCAATTAAAAAGTGCAATGCAGTGTCTTTGTTCTGATTCCTTCTCAGACCTTGTCTTACTATGTTCTCCCTAGGTGTTTCACTGTTTGCTGTGGTAATGGTTTATTCAACTTCAGTAAGCATACCACTTTTAAAAGTGACTGAAGGTTTTTCTCCCTTAATTACTGCCTGCTTCAATTCCTGGGTGGCCATAAGTGACACAATCTACTCTTTGAGCAGTTACTATATTTCTGAGACAGTTTTTTCAGGCTAACAGACCAATATCACAGCTAGTAAGTGGCAAAGCTGGAACCCTTAACCACTGTTTTGTTATATCATCTCATGTGAGAGAAGGGCATGCCATTAAATACCAAGATTTTCTTTCCATTATTAAAAGGATTGAGCACTTTCTAGAATCAGACTCCCTAGATTCAACTCTGCCATTGGTTAGCTAGGTAACCCTAGACATGTAATATCACTTATTTCCTCATCTGTAAAGGGGCATAATAGTCAATATCTCTAACAGTTGCTAAAGGATTCAAAGAGATGGTATAGTATAAGCACTTAGGATATTCCAGGCACCATCCCAAACGCTAAGAAGTTGGTTATTATCTCCTAATCCATTTTGGAAGGGTTTTAATCTCTTACAGAATTAGGTATATTCTCTAGAATTTGTTTCACAAAGCAATGAACCTGTTCAAGGAAGAACCCTAGAGACATCAACACGATCCCAAAACTAGAGACGATGGCCTCATCATTCTCCACAGTGCTCCTCTTCCTTGGGAATCTTCTTACAAGATAGTAAAGTTTCCCTCGTTTATTGACATTTCACCTATGCCAGCATTCTGTGCCAATATTAAGACAACTGGGGAGGTCAAAGAGAGTAGACAAAAGGAGAAGGGATTCAGAGTTCCAAACAGCAAGGCAAACAGGCTATAGTTTCAACCAAGTACAGGGAACACTTTTGGTGTGATTGGAAGCATGTCCACAAGCATACATGAAGGCAAGACAGCCTAAGGTCCCTGGTCACTGAAGCCAGAGCCCAATCCTGGTGCATGGCATGCAAGATTGCTTAGACTCTGAGTTTCTGCATCGTAAATGTAAAGAGTTTCCAGGTGTCCCCATGATTAAAACCTGATCACCTGATTTTCTATAAAAAGCTGAGAATCTGTGTAGGGATTGTGTAGGAAGATGTAATTAAAGATGCATTTAAAGCCTCCATCATAATAGCAGAAGCATCTGGAGATTGAGGCTCAAGTAATTAACATTCAATGACATCACATGAAAGAGGCAGCTGTACTAACAGGAATAACACACAGGACATATATAACCTGTGTAGAGTATCACAGTTTTCATTTCCTGCACAGATGGGTGAAAATTACTAAACACTACTCAGTCTTGAGAAAACCCCTGGTATTCGGGGACATCATATATATATACACACACACACACACACACACACACACACACATACACACATATATTTTTTAAATATATCTTTGATTTCAGAGAGAGGAAAGGAGAGGGAGAGAGAGAGATAGAAACATCAATGATGAGAGAGTCATTGATCAAACCCACAACCCGGGCATGTGCCCTGACCGGGAATCGAACCCTGATCGCCTGGATCCTAGGTCGACGCTCAACCGCTGAGCCACGCCCAGCCAGGCAAGGACATCATATTGAAACACTAAATTGAATGGTTAGAAATTAAAATCAAGACCTTTCCCTACAAAACCAAAACATTTCTATTACATGCAGAGGGTTATCCATAATTGAGATTAAAAGAATCAGGTGACAGATGCCTGCACACCACTTCCCTGGGCCTGGTAACACCAATCTATGCATTTCCTTGCTTTTCTAGGACTATTACTAGAGCCGACACAAAGTAGGCACAGAACTGTAGGCAGAAGGTAATACTGCCTATTCCAGGAATATTTTATGGCATAGGTTAAAGTCTAACCTCCTAAGAATTAAATCAACCCTGTAACTTCTAATGTTCTTTAAGGGACAGGAAGACTGGCTTAATTTACCCACTAATCAGTTGTTGAAAGACAACATCCTTATTTTGCTGGAGTTGTCATCTCTAAAATGCCACTGGTAGAATATTTGAACCAAACTGATCTACACAAAACTAATTCCCCCTCAAGGAATTAAATGTGGTTTTTAAAAATTGATTTTAGAAAGAGGAAGGGAGAAGGAGGGGAGGAGGGAGAGGGAGACCCATCGATTGGCTGCCTCCCGCATACACCTGGACTGGGGATGGAAACCTACAACCTGGGTATGTGCCCTGACCAGGAATCAAACCAGTGACCTTTAGGTGCAAGGGACAACTCTCAACCAACTGAGGCACACTGGCCAGGGCTCCCCCTCAAGGAATTAAATGTTACATTGCCTAAACCACATTTTATTGTAGATTTTAATGAAATCTAAGTGATATTTTACTGAGGTTTTTTAGTTTCTAAACCTGCCAAAGAACTTTTAAAGATAACTATTAGCTGTGATTTCCAAATTTTTATGAAAAACAAAACAAGATCCTGAGTTTTCTGTACCCTGCCTGCCCATAAATCAGGGATCCACATTTATCCAACAACGGTCGTAAATATGTAGGCAATACTGCCACCCAGTGACCTGTTAAGGAATGATCATGTAATTGAACATCATGGAATTTTCCTATTCCTTATTTTTAAAGGTCCTAAACCTATAAAAACAACACAACTGTGAATTCTATACACCATTTTTAACTCCATATTTGAACATTTTTGAAGACTCAGTCAACTGCCACCTGAATACTGGCAATCAATCGCCATTACCAATCAATGCTGTTGATACTACAGTAGTGAATTGCTAAGAGTGGAAAGCATCCTAAGGGTTTTAGAATGGCAAGACACAGTATGCCTGCTTTGCAAATAGCTAATTCATTTATGAAACTTACCTTTAACCCAACACATTCTCTTCAGACTATATTTAAGCCTCTCAGTGATACGAATGCTACTTCGAATACAATTCAGAGGAAAGCTAAGTAGCTATTATATTTACTTAAGTACAGGAATACAAATATCTCAAAAAGTCCAAAACACTTATGAAGTTTTATTGAAAACAAAGTACAGAAACACCAGATTCTCATTTTAAAGTAAAATTGACAGCACTTTCCAGAACTTTCCTAGTACTGCACCATTCTTATCACTATTCAAAAACAAAACCAAGTTCCAAATCCAAAATAATTAATGAACTTGCTGGTAAACATTCTTCTCATCATTCTAGTTATTTTCCTAAATTTTACATTTGCACCTTTTCAAGAATGAGGTTTTTTAAATTGACTGATTAATATTTGTGAGAACTGGACTTACTTTCTTCATATTATTATTTTTTTAAAAACCCACACACACCCTACTCAAACTCAGAGAAAATATACATTTGTTCATTAAAGCTCACCTGCTTTAGATAATTTTTCCTCTCCACACATTAGCATAGAAAGCCAGTGTTTGATCCATGCTGCAAAAGCTACACAAGATGAAAAGACCTGCACTCCCCTAGGGAAACCTTGAAGCAAAATCAAGTCTTATGCTATAAAAGAAAAACTGCGCAGAAGCATGGGGACTATGGAGACGGCTCAGATGTATAAGCACCACAAAGATGAAGACAATTTTTGTACAAACATATGCAAGTTTAAAAAGCATTAAACATCCATTTTCCTGCAGAAATAATTGTCATGTTAGATAGCTTGACTCCTGAAACAAGCTCTTTAGATTTTAAGGAACAGAATCTTAATTCTCTCCTATATTTACCATCTCCTATGGTATCAGAGCCTTGTTGGGGGCTCTTCGTTCCTCCTCTTCATCACACAGACCTTTGCTCAGAGGCCTGCCCAACAATTGCTATAGAAGACCATCAGTGCGTCTGGATGCTTCTTGGGAAAGCTGTCACCTCTTCGTCCACCCTAACACTGGGACTAACTCCAAATTCCAGGCAGTTGCTTCATATTTTTGGGTTGTACCAGAACAGATTTTTTAGCATGGAGATTTCTTTAAGGCTACAAACTTTGCAAGTTGGTCCCATTAAACAATGACCTATAGGCAGGAGTTTTTCAAATGGCATGAATCAAACACTTGCAGATTTCAACAGAATACAGTTTACATTCAATCTCTTAAATCTGAGATTAAGAAACTATTAGCTGGTTTCCAACTGGTTTAAATACTGGTTTGAAGTTTGAATAATTTTATTGTGTAGACATTAAATATTTTGTTTAAATATTAAACATTAAATCTTTTCCTGACTATCCAGACAGAAATAGAGAAAGCAGAAACAAAAGGCAAGAGAAGAAACAGTCCAATAAACAGACTTGTGACTTCTACGCCAAATGTAACAAGGGGAGGGATTTCGGCATGTGTTTCAAAAATGCCTGGGAGCTAGTTTCTAAAAAGTTACCTCTATACTTGGCATAAATCATGTTTTCCTACACAAGATATCTGATTCCTACAAAGAGAAAAGAAACCCAGAAAACAAAAAGAACTGGGGTGGTCTACTATGTGAGGAAAGGGCCAGTATTACACTATTTCACTCATTTAATAAGTTACAGTGAATATTCTGTAGCATTATAGGAATTGTCACTTCACTTTGCACTACTGAGTCCTTGCCTCACAGAAGAGTTCTTCCTGAGAAATAAAAAACTTCAATCCTGGTTATCCCCAAAGGACACCTTGAGCTGGTTTATGTCCAAAAAATGAAGACATCCTGCTAGCAGGAAGCTATTCTCTACTAACCTTTAGGCTGCTGCACAATAATTGAAGCACCAGGCAAAATGGCTAGTTCAGTAAATCTCAGCATTGCCGGCCCATATGTTCTCAGTTAATTATTCAGTCAGTTTTCTAAATTAACATCTAAAACTCAGCTTGTTCATACAGGTACAATGTTTCTTGAACTACTGAAGTTATCAATGCTGAGTTTACCTGACACAGTACTTCCTTGTGACTGCCTAAGAGATGCTTTTCCCACAGCCAATTTGCACATGGGTTACCTCAAAATCTTTTAAATTATCACTCAAAGTTAATCAAATTGTAAACATTACTGGATAGATCACCTTATCAATTATGCAAGGGAATCCAAGGAGCTACAGTAGCACAAAGCAAAAAGGCCTCAAAGGAAAAACCTTCTTTGTATTTTCATTGCATCTTCAGAGGCAAAGCGGTGAGCCACAATGCTACTGGCTATTCAATCAATTTAGCTACACGGAAATGACAACTAATGTACAAGTTTCAGAGCCTCTATTCAATTTCTTAGCATTAGGCTTAAGCTACTGCTTTCTTCCCTCCCTCTCCCCAATCATAAAGTCACCACTATAAACAGAGCTCGTATCTACAGATGAAGTTGTGATTCAACTGTCAGGGTGCAGTTGTAGTAGCTGTACCCTTTTTTCTTAATGCATCTTTTTCAACTCAAGTGTCTGAGTATTATCCAAGTATCTGAATGGTTTAGACAATGTAAGAGATGATTTAAGTCACCCTTACACATGTAGTTTCCATATTTGCCTGTGCAGACTGTAATCTCACAAGAATAATCCCTCTAAAAAATAGCTTTTCCCTTGAGACAAGCTTCCTTGGCAAAAAGTTGAATTTAAGAAATGGCTACCCAAAATGAGAGTCCCACCCCAAATCACAGGCAGAGATATTCTTACACCCGTTTCATAAAACTTTCAAGTCCGTATACTATATAAGCAGGTTCACAAATGAACACATGAGCCTTCTAAAATTTGACAACTTTAGTATAGAAATAGGCTTCTAGAGTTCCATCTCTTCTTCTGTGCAAGTAGCTGTCTCCAAACTACTGTAAACAGGAATCCCTGTTTGCTGAGGTTCCAAAAATAGTTCAGTTCTCCTAGGGAAGGTAGTGCCAGCAGCAGCATGCTTAGTTTGGCTCTCCCCTGTGTAGTTCTTAGCATTAGATGATGACTTTGGCTTATCAGAAAGGAGTTCAGGGAGAGGTTTCCATAGCACAAGCTCCATGGAAGGACGGCTCCTAAGACACAAAATACAGATTTTTATTAAAAGTTTTAGGATGTGAAAATAAAAAATATATGTTAAAAAGCTAATGTCTGCTATCTAATATGTAGAATTAAGCTATGGCATCAAAATAAGAAATTTATAATAATCCAAAGTAATCTTTAGAAAAGATACTCCAATACATAAAATTTTACAGTTCTGCATGCATTTTTTAAATTATTATTTTTTAAATATGTTTCATAGATTTCAGCGAGGGGAAGAGGAAGAGACAGAGACATCAATGATGACAGAGAGTCACTGATTGGCTGCCTCCTGCACACTACCAGCTGCTAGGGATTGAGCCCACAACCTGGGCATATGCCCTGACCGGGAACTGAACAGAGATCACCTGGATCATAGGTGAACGCTCAACCACTGAGCCATGCCGGCTGGGCCTGCATGCATTTTTTTCTTTTTAATCCTCATCTGAGGATATTTTTTCCATTGCTTTTCAGAGAGAGTAGAAGGGGGGGAGGGGAGAGAGGGGGAGAGAGGGAGGGGGAGACAGAGAGAGAGAGAGAGAGAAAAAGAGAGAGAGAAAAAGAGAGAGAGAGAGAGAGAGAGAAAGAAACATCAATGTGAGAGACACATCAACTGGTTGCCTTCCGCATGCACCCTGGCAACCAAAGTATGTGCCTTCGGCCAGACTCAAACCCAGGACCCTTCAGTCCATGGGCTGACGCTCTAACCACTGAGCAAACTGGCCAGGGACCTACATGCATTTTTAACCAAACCAACTGGTTGTACTGATGCTGTGATTAGAAGTAATACAAACATCCACTGTGAAAAACAGACACCCTTGATTTAACTTTGTAACTTTTTTAATAGTATAGTTAATATTAGCAAATGTGGGCTACTATCTTGTACTAAACCACTATAAGTAAAAAATGAAACACTGAACAAATACATTAAACATATTTCAGTATGCCCTTTGCTTAGCACAGCTATGCAGCACAGTGCTTCTGCAATAACCCAAAACGATTACGTGCCCAACGCCTGTGTCCATCCTCCCTTCCCTGCCACACGTCCCGAATCACAATTGGTTTGGTGGTTTCTGGAGCACAAAGGCAAGTAAGGCAAAATTAAACACAAACAATGAAGAATACCTCCAAAGGCTAGCTTCTGGAAAACTACTCAGAGCAGAAAGTGCTATACTTTAGGCTGGAGGGCCAAGTGACGTGCTCACTCTTCGCTAAACTATGTATCCACCCTCAGGGTTGGGTAGTTAATTATAAGCTCAAGCAGGGGCTGTGATCTAACATCAAGCAGCAGCTGAACCCACTGTGGCCAAAGGCAATAATGCTTCATCTACCTAGCATCACTGTGATGGTGTCCTAAGAAAAAATTTCAGATATATGACATGTACCCTCATTATCAAGTCTTATCTAGGCAACAGGTAAATGGCCCTTTATAACCTGCCTACAGCAGATACTGAGGACTTGAGATCATCTAGGCTCAAGGACTACAAGAATTGCTGAGCTATCATTAGTTCTTATGTTAATAAGCTCCAGGATGTTTTGCTTTTTAGGTTCTGTTTGCTTTCCAGTTTCCTCTCTTGTCCTCACACTATACTTTTACTACTCACTATTACAAGTTTGTTTGTTCTGCTCTCACTAGCTGTTTCTATGCTTGTACTCTAATGATCTAGGAAACCAGAAAAATGAAACTGTATCTTAATTAGGGGCATAATGGTTCTTAGAGCTAAAGGCCTGAGAGGCTATATACACTATAAGACAAATATATGACCTTTGATTTGTAGCCTCTGTGATAACTATTTTGACTGCTGGGAGACATTTTTTTGTTTCCTAGGTCTCGATGGTGTTGTTGGATAATTGAGAAGCTGGGTAAACAAGAGGTTTTGAAATGTGGATCCTATACCCTATCACAAGAATTTAAGAGAATGGGCTCTTTGTTGCCAATCCTCCCATTCCCAAATAGAATACAGTACATTTTAGGACTTCAAAAGAGTTAAAGTTAAGTAGGCAAAGCCCAGGAGTTAAGTAGGCAAAGCAGCCACTCCTGCATACTTCAAACTCATGCTTGCAGAGCATTTTGCTCACCCCCAATGAACTGAAAAGGTCTGTGTGCAACCTGGGCTAAATACAAAACCTACTGTCCTTTCACTTGGCTGGTGATCGGAAGGTGAAGAGATGGCTAGGATAGGACAGGCAATGTCTAGAGACACTGTGTTTCCCCTCCAAGAGCATAATTAAATGGAAACCAGGAACCAAAACTTACATAGACTCAATCATTTTCTTTGTAAAGACTTCATCAAATTCCCTCTTCAAACCTGTTTTCAAGGTATCAGAAAGGACGAGACTGGGGAGATGGTTGATATTTCTGTCAGCTTCAACTTCTTCATCTTCGTCAATTATCCTAAATAAAGGCAGCAGAAGCAGAGAAAGAAAACATATTCAGTCAAGCTATTATATATTCTAGTAATTGGCCAAAATTTTTAAAATAAAAAAGGGTAAAAGTAACAGGTGCTATACAACAAAAGGTCAAGCAAAATATAAGGCTATACATGAGTGAAAAAACTATATACAGAAGAGTTATTCAACAT
This sequence comes from Miniopterus schreibersii, assembly GCF_964146895.1. Lineage (NCBI taxonomy): Eukaryota > Metazoa > Chordata > Mammalia > Chiroptera > Miniopteridae > Miniopterus > Miniopterus schreibersii. The sequence continues at coordinate 16,978,760 of NC_138122.1, forward strand.
TTCATTTAACAAAAGTTTTGTATTACATGCAATCAGATTTGAACAGCGTGTTCCTAAAAACTCCCATAAACCAAAAATTAAATTCAGAGATAGTAAGTGAAAATATTCTGTACTGTTCTATGAGAAGAACTTACTTTAACATTTAATGTGTACATTTTGAGTTCCCTTATTTTTACAGTCTCTCTGAGAGGTTGAGGATCAAGGTATCATCAAACAATGAATTAGGCCAGCTTAAAAGAGTAGAGACATTACACAGGAACAGCAACATGCTGCCCATTTATTTACCTGTCCTCAATTTCTTGAAGCCTCCTTCTGGCAACTTCACACTGTGGTTCTCCAGTTGTCTGATCCATTTCTTCACAAATAACATCTAACATGCCAGGTGCAGAAAGGCCACTAGTGCATGGATTTACTCCATGACTCTCTATATCCTGATGTGCACAAAGAATCCAGTCATTAGGAGCAGCACAGAGCCCTGCTTCAGTTAGCCTTTTCTTTCTTACTGGGCAACTGGAAAAAAAAATTTTTTTCAATGAAAATCCTGAATATAAATTAAATGTATATATCCCCATTTCTACTCAAATTCTTGTATGAAAAAACTCTAATAACTTTTAACAGTGTGTGATTACAAGATGGAAAATCGCTCATTTTCTTTTCTGTCATTCTCATAGCCTCCTTGAGATGTTTTTTTCTACTGCTCTCTCTGCCAAACTAAGTTGTACCTGCAAGATTTTGCTTTTTTCAAATCAGAAGTGTTCAGTGTGGAAACTTAAAGTCATTCCTATTTATTCGGCTATGGATAGGTTAAATGGGGTAAGAAAACATGATTTGGACTAAATTATTTCATGCCTATCGGTCTATTTTGCAAATAATTAAGAGATCAATGATGATTAAGTCCCAAAGAAAATGTAATATAAATGACTTCAAAGTACTGACAAGAGCTATGGAAGTGGTAGCTGAGCAGCATACTTCAGCGCATTAAGGCACCCAAATGCCAAATCCCTCATCTTCCCAGGGCTTCAATCTGTAAGTTAAAGGTGGTGACCTTTTAAAGCCAATAGTTTTTATACTGCAAACTTTTTATTGTTAACACTAGGATCCTTTATTCAATAATCTCTCATAGGGAACCCCAAAAGATAAAAGCAAAGAAGTCCCTGTGAATCCACAGCAATCCCAAGGCAATAAAGAAAAAAATATTGTCTGGACTAGTAGTTATTAAACTTTGGCAACTTTCAAATCTACTGTCTTATTTGTCTATGTATCAACAAGTTTAGAAAATCCAAAGTTTCTGCTGGCCAAGAAATAAATCATGAAGTCAAAAGATAAACGACAAATTTGGGAAAAATATAACACACATAAGCTGCTGATTTAACAAAGATTTCTTATAGATGAATAAGAAAAAGACCTATAGGCCAATAAAAAATCTGCAGAAACATCGATGATTCACACAAAATTAAACACACATGGCTTAAGTGAAAAAATGTTCAACATCACTTATAATTTACAAAATACAAATTAAAACAGTGATTAATTTCTTTTTAACTATAAAATCCTATGCTCATAAGAGAACAAACATACAATTTAATGAATAATTGCAAAACAAACATCCATGAAAATAACATTCAAGATATGCTGCCACCATCCCAAAATGGTATTCTGTTCCCTCTTCCCTACAGGTAAACACTGTCTTTTATGGTAATTACTTCCTTTTTTAAAAAAATCCTCACCAGAAGGTACTTTTTCCATTGCTTTTCAGAGAGAGTGGAGGGTACGGGGCCAGGGGAGACAGGACATCAAGGTGACAGAGACACTGTGATTGGTTGCCTCCCACGTGTCTGACTCCAATAGGGGATTGAGCCTGCAACCCAGGTACGGATGCCCTTGAAATCAACCCTTCAGTCCGTGGACGATGCTCTAACCACTAAGACAAACTGGCTAGGGCAGTAATTACTTCCTTTAAAAAAATAATACATTATGCCCTGGCCAGCATGGCTCAGTTGGTTGAGCATTGTCCCAGGCATCAAAAGGTCACCGTTTTGATTCCCAGTCAGGGCACATGAGTAGGTTGTAGGTTCGATCCCGGTGGAGGTGCATGTAGGAGACAACTGATTGATGTCTCTCTCATCAATGTTTCTTTCTCTCTCCTTCTCCCATCTTCTCTAAAATCAATAAAAATATGTTTTAAAAAATAGTAATACATTAACACATATACAGATATGCATCCCTAAACAATGTTTAGTTTTGCCTGGTTTGAATCTTATATTTAGGGAATTATAATGTATACATTTTTTAAAAATGTTTTTATTGATTTTAGAGAGAGAGGAAGAGGGAGAGAGAGAAACACTGACATGAGAAACATTGATCTGTTGCCTCCTGCACACACCCCGACCAGGGATCAAACCCTCAACCTAGGAACACGCCCTGACCTTTCTGTGCATGGGATGATGCTCAATCAGCTGTGCCACACTGGCCAAGGCTACACTGTACACATTCTTATATTTCTTCTGCTTGTATTACGCTTATAAAACATATGCATGTTGATAGGTGTAGTGTTTTTTTTCTTTCTTGCTGAACAGAACTCCATTGTATGAATCTGTAATTTAATTGATCCATTTTACCATTGAGACACATTTGGACTGTTTTCAGTTTTGAGCTGGTATAAGCAAAGATGCTATGAATTTTCTTGTGTTTCTTGATGTGCACATGTACATACTCAGGAGGGGAACTAGTGGGTTAAAAGGTACATGTGCCTTCAACTTATTAGATAATGCCAACCTGTTTCCCAAAGTGCTATACCAATTTATATTCTCATCCATAGTGTTTGAGAGTTCCTGGTGCTCCACGACCACTCCTATATAATTGTGGCTTCAATATGCACTTCCCTAGAAACTGATGAGGTCAAACATCTTTTCATTTGGCTGGTCACCTGTATATCCTCTTTGGAGAATTTCTTCACTTTTTTTTTCTCCCATAGACTGCCTATCTATGAGATACAACTTTTTGCCTATCAGATCAAAAAGTATGAAAATACAGATGTGGCGAGAAGATGGAAAAACAGACATTCCCACTGCTAAAAGGAATATAAGTTGACAACAACTCTGGTTCAACATTTAAAATGCACACACTTTAAGACCCAGCAATTACCCATCTAGGAAATCCATTCACCTACTTGCAAACATATACAAAAAGCTTAAAAAGAATGGCCACAGAAGACTTGTTAGTAATAGTAAAAGATTAGAAATAACTTAGAAATCCATTAATATATGCATTTCTGCACAACCCAAGGACACGGACAATGGTGGGGAGAGAGGCTGGGGAGGGGGAAGGGACAGGGTGGAATGGGTCATTGGGGAGAAAAGGAAATCTGTAATATTTTAAACAAAAATAAAATCTAAAAAAAATAATAATAATAATAATAATAAAAAGAAATCCATTAACAGGAAACTCATTAATTATCTATACCTAGCCTTACAAAAGGATTCCATTCAACTGTTGAAAAAGAAATTAGGTGGAATTCTATGTGCCTATATGCAACAAGCTACAATAAAGTTAAAATGAAAAGATTAATGTGTTGCACACTGTGAACAATATCTTCTTACAAATGAAGATATATACAGTTATAAGCTTTAAGTTTTAAAATTATCTTCCACAACACATACAGGAAACAGGTAACAGGGGTTGCCTCTGGGGGGGAACTGTAAGACTTTTCAATATGTATCTTTTTACACAACTGGAGTTCTTTTACTTTGTGTCTGTAATAATATTCACATGGTTCAAAATTCAAACTTTACAATCCATTATAGAGTGAAAAGTTTTCAGACTCTGACAGCCACCTAGTCGCTTTTTCTAAAAGGCAACCAATGTTATCAGTTCCTGTGCCTCCTTTTTTATCTTTTCACTTAAACTGAGGATATAAAATAGGGTAAATTAAATGACAATTAAGCAAATAAATGACACCTGAAACTTACTCATCATCTTCCTGCTCTAGCTTGTGTTTCTTTTTGCAGGGAACTGAAACACTGTTGAAACAAACAAAGAAAAAATAAATCAGTCTACTGAGAAATGTACTGAGCTTGTGCTTTCAGCATCCACTCTTTCTTGCTCCAATAAGCTTCCTAACCCACAGGTACCCAGCTGTCCCTTTCCTTGCGCAGTGGGATGGATATGCAGGTCACAAGGTCAATCAGGTAAATGCTGGGTGGTCCTGACCTAACCAGCGATTGAAATCTAAACTCTCATTCTGTCACGGTAATGGGAGATAAATTTGGGGAGACCCACGTAGGGAAAAAGTATTCGGGGCAAGCACGGCGATGAGCACTTTATTTCCAAGATCTCACTAAGAGGACCCATTTTTGTCCCACTTTGCAGATGAAGAAGCTGACTGTCCGAGAGGCACTGAAAGTTGTTCCCATCACCGGCTGCGCAGTGTCCGCAAGAGGAGCGAGCCGTGAACCCGCCAAGCGGACAGACTCCAGTCGCCCCGGGTTCCAATCCCGTCCCGACCTGGTCGAGTTGGGTCAAGTCTCACTTTCCAGAGGCGCAGGCAGGCCGAGTCCCAACGGGACTCCCAACGCGGCCTCTGGCGACTTACAGTTACGGTCTTTGGAGATCAGTTTCCTCAAATGTAAACCGGGGCTGAGAAGCCTCCAGCGGAGGGTCCTGAGGAGGGAGCGCCCGGCCCGCCCGCCCTGCGCCCGCCGGGCTCCTCACCGTCCGCGCGCCATGCTCCCGCCGGGGCTGTTCGGGGCAACCCGGGATCCCGGCCGCGGGGCCAGCTCCGCACCGTCCGGCCCCGGCGGGAAGGCCCGGCCGGAGAAGGCCGGCGGCGGCTGCAGGAAGTCCGAGCCGCCGCTCAAGGAGAGGCCGCTGAAAGGCCGACCGAGTGCAGCCATGGCCGGGGAGACGAGGAGGCTGCGCCCGCGGCCCCGGCCACCCGCTTCCCCAGGCCCGGCAGCTGCAGCCACAGCGACTGTCGAGAGGTGCCCGCCTCTGAGCCCGCTCTTGACCTCACGTCACGCCTTCTAGAACCCTCCACCCCGGGCCGCCCAGGGGCACGCCGGGATTTGTTGTGTGTGGAGAGCTACTGCCGCAAGGGGTGCTGGGAGTTGCAGTTCTTGCGACTACAAACAAGATGGCTGCCTGGCTTTGCGGGCCAAGGCGAGAGGGTGGCTCTGCCGGGCTTTGATGTGACCCGGGTTCCAATCCTCCCGCCTCGCTGTGCAGTCTGTACCTTAGGTTTCTCAGCAGGAAAACCCGCTAATAACGGTACCCCTCTTCATAGGGTTGACGGGAGAAGTAAATGAATTAAACATATAGCGCCCTGAGAACGCTACTCAGCACATGGTACAGACTCATTCAGTATCAGCCACTAAGTCCTTCTATGTTTTAATATAAATGATGTTGCCAGTGTCAATCCCCATCAGCCAAAGACCACCAAGGTCGTATCTATAATTGAACGAAGGTGTGTTTATCGACTCCTTCGGGTGAGGGAGCCTCTCCGGCAGGGGAGCCTTGGGCGACCGGGGACGGTTCAAGGACGCAGAGCTTTGCCCTGGAATTAACGTTGTCGGGAAGCAGCGACAATTCTCTGACTGGGTATCTTTAGTCCATCTTTTCTAGAAGGTGCGAGGAATGAAAGTCAGCTAACCCCGTAATTGGCAAGGAAGCAACAGTCCTTCCTGTTCGCCGGGATCGGGGGATATTTGGCCATTTTCGTGGTTGAGACAAAGTGCACATTTTTGTGTGTACTCAGGCTGCAAAGGAGTCTTGCTTTTACCTTGATCCGTCAAAGCCACATCTCGGTCCCTGTTTGATGTTGACATTCTGTGAAATTGTTGAAAAGGAAGACACCAGATCCCACCTGACTGCTGGCTGCAGCTGCCGGGTGATGCTTTTCTCTTTCTCACCAAAAACCTAAGGGAGGCCTCTGCCTGCTCGCCCCTGGGTTTAATCAGTCAGCGAGTCCCACGGGCTTTCCTTGCGAAATGCTTCCAGATCATCTTTCTCCATGTCCGTTGCCCTCACAATGGTCTAAGAAAAATAAAAATAAAAATGAATGAACCCCTTTTGCTTGATTCTATACCAGGTTGTACACCCCTTAGCAGGCAATGTATTAGAATGAATCGTTTATTAGGTGCTTCCTAGTTGTAGCAGCTTTTTTGCTCAGAAAAAGTCAAATATTCCTCACAGGAACTCTAAATTCGATGCTTTTTATTGCGCCCATTCTACAGATAAGGAAACTGAGGCAAGTTGTGGTTCCCAACGCCCTCGGCTGTCGGTAAAGGAGCTCAGCCCCAGGTCTGAGGCTTTACATCCTGCCCCAGACTTGCTAGGCTTTGCTTCGTCTCATCGAATTCCCTGGAAGAAAGTGCTTTGGGGGAACCGGGGAACGTCTCACAACAGTGCGTGAGAGAGGCTGCTTGGGGCGTCAGGCCCCTGGAAGCAAAAGACAGGATTATTGTGCATTATCTCCTACACTAGCCTGGGGAGAGTGGTAGGGAACTGGACAGCGGCCACTGAGAGCGTCTTTTTTTCTCAGTGACGGGACAGGCCTGCCTCTTTGAGGTGACTCCCAGCTCACCTCTCATGGGACTGGTGGGTCAGAGACATACAGACGCTTGGAGAATCCCGTCCAGACTTCTTTCTCCTGGTGGCCTATCTTACCTGTTATGTTTTTTTTAAAAAAAAAAAGACGACAATGTTTTCTGGCTATAAAACTAACATAGGTTCTTAGTAGAAAATTTGTGGAGGTGGTGCTAAAAGTATAGAGAAGCACATAAAAATTGCTTGGATACCATCCTGCAGGAAGCTCCATGGTTATGATTGTTCTTCCAGTCTTTTTTTTTTTTTTTTTTAATCTTCACGGGAGGGTATTTTTTCCATTGCTTTTCAGAGAGAGTAGAAGGGTGAGAGAGAGAGAGACATTGATCAGTTGCCTCCTACACGTGCCCTGATGGCGCCAGAGGTCGAGCCTGCAACCCAGATACATGTCCTTGGTCAGAATCGAACCCAGGACCCTTCAGTCCAAGGGCCAACGCTCTAACCACTGAGCCAAACCGGCCAGGGTTTAACAAATACTTTTCAGAAAACCATAACCACAATGCTAATATCACACCTCACAAAATTAGTAATAATTCTTTAAAATCATCTGGTCAGCATTTATACTTTTCCAAGTGCCCCGAAATGCCTTTTTACAGTTGGGTCAATGGTATCGTGATTCAACATTGCATTAGGTTTGCCTGTCTCTTGAGCCTCCTTTAGTCCCTGTCTGCTTTCTTCCTTGTTAACTATTTGTTGACTCACTAGGTCTTCTGGACATTGGCGCTGTCATCATGAGCACTGATGGTGGCAAGGGGGCATCTTCACATGGCATCTCAGGTCCCCATCAACAGGGGGGCCTAGAGTAGAAGAGAAAGGACATGGCAGATACGACCACCTGCTTGGTAAGCAGAGTCCCAGTGGGCGGTAGCTTCCTCTTATAAGCAGGTAGGACTTTGCAGAACTAGAGATATCGTTATTACCGTGACCCGGTTCACTATGTCTTAACTGCTGGAGCCTCCTAGCTGGTCTCCTTGCTCTACGCTGGCCCCTCCAGCCCATTAGTCACAGTACAGCCCAGACCTATTTGTTGGCTATGCCGTCCTGACGTCTGCCTTCCCTGCTGTAAACCCGCCCATAACTCCCTGTTATTCTTGGGGGGAAGGTAATAAATACCTTTTTCAGGCTCCACATTCCCTTAGGATCCCTCCCCTTCCCGCCTCCCCAGCTCCATCTCTTCCCACTCCCCACCCAATGTCTGCATCTAGCAATTTGGATTTTCTTCAAATTTCTACTGGCTTTCTCTCTATTCCTCTCTCTCACCTTGAACCTTGGATACATCTATCCTTCTCTTGGTAACCACCACCACGTTTTACATCCAAACAGACCTTTCCAGTATGTGGAATATCTGTGATGCTTTTGGAGCCAGAAGAAAGGAGCTATTGTTGATCGCAGACAATGACGAGTGGTCCTATTTTAAACTCTTGCAGTACCTTCTGGAATGTATTCGGTCAAGAGAAGGCTTGAAAATAGGAAATTAGGGGTTTTCACACGGCTCTCTGGGGTTAACATCAATGAGAAGGCCCACAGTGTTCCTTGGTTTCCTTGGTGCCCATGACTGGGGCAGGATAAATGGGCAGTTGGTCTGAGCAGTGAACCATCTCCCCTGTTTTCACGTTGTCCCGAGGAACAATGGAGTGGCTCCTGTGCACTTCTTGGCTATTTATTATACTTTGTTCTCACAGCTCTCACACGTGTTTAAAAAAATGAAACTGGGTTTATTAAGAAAATTTTGCCCCTGAGTTACACTGTGATGTGGTCCACAATTTTCTTTATATTATTTCTGCATGCAAAGTGTGATAGAACGTGCATGTTGGCATTGATCCACCCCAGGGCAGGTTATGCTCCTCCTTAACTACAAAGGCAAGGAAAGTTAACCAAAGTCCACCTTAGTCGGTTTGGCTCAGTCGTTAAAGGGTGGGCCTCTGGACCGAAGGGTCCCTGGTTTAATCCCGGGACCAAGGGCACCGTACCTCTATCCATCGCAGGTTGGATCCACGGGACGCGTGCAGGAGGCAACCAATCGATGTGTCTCTCTCACATTGATGTTTCTCTCTCTCTCTCTCTCTGAAAAGCAGTGGAAAAAAATATCCTTGGGTAAGGATTAAAGAAAAAAGTTAATCAAAGGCAGCTCTTACAAGTGCTTTAGCTATCTTCTGTCTTCTGAACTCTAACGGTTTCTGCTCATTAACATTAGCAATGTTAGAATGAGTTTTTCATGGGTAAGATGAGTGGTGTTTAAGATATATATATTAACTAGAATTACTAGAGGTGTTTTCATACTGACATTAATAAAGTATAAAAATCCAGCGAGCTCTTCAACCTCCCACACTCAAGACGGCACCCCAGGTTTGATTCTTAAGCGGTCCTGTGCCCCATACTGGTGGGGAGGGTTCTTGGCCATATCCTGCCACTAGAATACTTTTCCATTTGCCTCAGATGAACCATATGGGTAAGGAGTTTTGGAGAAACAGAGGAACAGAGCTGGAACTTGGATATTCTAGAATAAGTTGTTTGACTGTTTCAGTCCTGCTTGCTAAATGTCCTTTAACACAGACGGATTTCTATGTGAAACTTGCTTTCATTAAAACCTGGTTGAACCAATGGGTGAAAAAAGAAATCACAGTAGAAAGGTGATGGGAGAGTAGCCAACTCTTACCTACCTCATACACTTAGTGGTTTGTGATACGGAGAGGAACCTGATAGTTATGCACAACCAAGGTGGCTTAAGGCAGTTTGCAATTCAAACCACCTTGTCTGCTACTGGTGTGTGCTATTGTGAGCAGGAGATCCATGAGGTTCTAGTGATGTTTCCCCACTTCTCTGAGAAATTGAAACAAAGGAAGCAAGACAAAATATAAAATATAATCATCCAGCCAGGCCAAATGACTCCTCTTGTAAAAGTTGTTTAATTCTCTCGGTTTAATCTTGGTGGGTTCAGGCTCCCTAAGAGCACAGGCTTTGCAGACAGATCTGGGTTTGAATCCCAGCTCTTGACCGTCTTACCTTCTGGGAACTTGTTTCTTCATCTGTAAAAAGAGTTGAATTGGGTTTAATTTGATGGACTCATGTGAAGTACTGCACACAGTGCCTGGCACGCAGTAACTGAGCAGCAAATGGGAACTTTTATTATTGTTTCAGTTGGTGTAAAAGTCCTCTCCCGAATTAGACAGGAAGCATCTAACTGTTCTGTGCATCTCTCCAGGAGTGAGCATTCTCTTACACAAAGTAGGTGCTTGAAACTTTGTTGAAAGGCTACCCTGTGTTGCCAAAGTGAAAATAATAAAAGTAGCCACTATCATTGAAAAAAATCACATTTGAGTGCTTACTATGTGCAACTCACTGTGCTAATTTGCATAGATAACATTTCATTTAACCTTCATAACTCTGTGAGATAGGCACTATTGTTATCACCATTTTTAAGAAGAAATGAAGCTTAGCACAATGATGGACTCACAGCATATAAGTGGCAAAGCTAGGACTGAAACCCAGGCATATTAGTCAGCCCAGGCTACCATAACAAAATACCATAGACCACGTAGCTTAAACAGCAGAAATTAATTTTCTCAGAGTCTGGAAGCTGCAAGTCCAAGATCAAGGTGCCAGCACTGTCGGTTTCAGTTTCTGGGGAGGAGTCTCCTCCTGACTTGTCCATAGCAGCCTTCTTCCTGGCTTCCTCGTGGGGCCTTTCTGCAGTGCATGAGTGTGGGCAGAGTGAACCAAGGAGCTCTCTGGTTTCTTTTCTTATAAGGACACTGATCCTATCGAAACAGGGCCCCACCTTTATCATCTCATTTAACTTTATTTCCCTAGAGACATCATCTCCAAATACAGCCCCACTAGTGGCATGGGCTTCAACATAGGCATTTTTTTGGGGGGGAACACACTTGGTCCATGACACCATGCCTGTCTGACACCAGAGCAGACATAGTCTCAAAATTAGTCACGACCTCTGATTTGTTGTGACATTTTACTAGGAATGATGTGGGGTTGGGAGGTGGGTGCTTAATTTGCTTCACTGAGTCAGAAACTTTAATCCAAGTAGAGCTGCTAACCTCTCAGATGTCTAGCAGCATACCTTCCATAGGGCTTTGTCAGGGAACATTTGAAAGCATTCCTGGCTTTAGAAGTCCAGCTAAACTTAAGAGTTTAGACTGAAAGAGAAAGAATTTGGAAGTGTATGTGTGTGTGTTAATCCCACTGACTCAGAAGCCATGACTCAGAAATAAAGTCTTTTTTATTTATCCCCCAAGTCAGAAATGATTTGCTGGAAAGCCCAGTGACCTTTCCAGTTGGTGGCAACAGGTAAGGGAAAGTTTCTTTGAAGTTCCTCCAGGGTTGTCATTTGAGGCAATATTTATGATTTCTTTTTGTGGTCGGATTGTTTTGGTCCTGATCATTCTGAAGAAGGAATAAAGATTGTCTATGGAAGTATATCAAACACTTCTTTCATCTCCACAGAAGGACCCAATTTAATCAGGACATTTGCTTGCATTGTAATTATTTACTTAAAGGGCTCCCTGTGTGTTTGCAGACATGTAACTCATTTTTGTAAACTGTGAGGGGTTGGAGATTATATGGATGTTCCCAAGTAACATTAAGCCAGACAGCTGCTGTGGTCAATTTTCCTTCAGAAGACCCATAAATCCTTAAATGTTACTGAGTATAACTGGATTGGGATTCAGAAGATAAATTTTTTTAATCCTCACTGGAGAATATGTTTTTCATTGCTTTTCAGAGAGTAGAAGGGAGAGAGAGAGAAACACTGATGTGAAGGAGACACATCAATTGGTTGCCTCCTGCACGCGCCCCGACTGGGGCCGGGGATCATGCCTGCAACTGAGGTACGTGCCCTTGGCCGGAACTGAACCCAGGACCCTTCAGTCCACAGGCCGACACTCTAACCACTGAGCCAAACCTGCTAGGGCAGAAGATATAAATTCTTAGACAAGGATGAGGGAGGGCTGCAGTTTTAAGCTCTGGTAGTATGTAAACCGTGGTTCAGACTCTGAATTTTTACGATTATAAAACAAGCAATTCTCTACAAGAGTTTAAATGTTGTTTCCTGGAATTTCTAAATCAGAAATTTCTATTTTAAACGTCTTTGATCCAGAGACTTAAAAAATACTTTTTAAAAAAAAATTTTTGGAATTGAATCAAGACCTAAAACTGAATTTCCAAAGATCCAAAAGGGGAAGCAGAGTTGCTTCAAGCTGGGTTAGAAGAGCATGGAAATCATGACAAGATTGTCAACTGTCCAGAGAAATTAAAAATGCTTTATCCCAGGGTGGAGTTGAAAATGTGGTGTTTAATACCACACTGATTCTTGATAGTATTAACTATACTTTGAAATGTAGGCCAGAGACTCTTAGGCAGATTTGCATGATTACCAAACAGAATGCCCTGAAGGCCATGCAAACAAGAGGACTATCTATCAGTGAAGGTCTTGCCTTTAGGAAGATGTGATTCTAGGGCAAAGGCTGGCAAGCCCGTGGCCAGATCTAGTCCAATGCCTGTTTTGTAAATAAAGTGCTACAATGGCAAGTCGAGTAGTTACAACAGAGGCAGTATGGCCCACAAGGCCTAAAATATTTACTACTCGGCCCTTTGCATAAAGCTTGCTAAACCCCTCCTCTAGGGGCCCTAGCCCCACCTCCTCACCCATTGGTCCAGCTGGGGGAATGGTGTGTCAGCATCACACGAAAAATTGAACACTCAAACTCTGGCTAGGCTGTTTTCACTGGCATGACAAACTCTGCCATCCATTAATGCTTGGGCCACAGGTTTAATTAAGATGATGGAAGCAGTTAAAGCATATCTAGTCTCAATTAGCAGAAGCCAGAAAAGAAATATATAAGAACTTTATTTTTAAAACTTTAAAATTAGAAACAATTAGAGGGGAATCATCTTTAGCTTGATCTTTTCTTCTACATTTGAAAAGTATCTCATCTTCGTTAAAATTTCCTTGGCTTTTTCAAAATCATCTGAAATAAACAGAGACATTAATGTGAGACTTCATTTCAAGCAAGAATAAAACTAAATCTATTGACTAAAGCAGCTGGATTCAAGTTGAGCCCCTGCCTCTGGAGGGCTGATCAGTTACTCAGTAAATCTGAGCAAGAGAGGGAGAACATCTGGGTTGTTAAGGGGACAGAGGGTCTAATCAAATGAAGGCAAAAGCATGTTTATTTACAGGGTTCAGATTTTAAATAAGAGAAGCTGATTCTCTCCAGGACAGTCCCCAAGTTATAAATGGGTGTTTTAAGAGTTTTCCTATATTGTACATGGTGGTCTAACCCTGAGGAAGATGGGGAAACACTGGGGAAGGGCTGTTTCTGTATCTCAGTTCTGGGAATGAAGCACTTAAACCAGTGGTTCTAGAGTGGGGGTGATTTTGCGCCCACTGGGACATTTGGCAGTATCTGGAGTCATTTTTGGTTGTCTCAACTGGGAAGGTAATACTGACATCTAGTGGGTAGAGTCCAGGGGCACTGCTAAATATTCTATAGTGTAGGGGACAGCCCCTAAAGAATTATCTGGCCCACCCGGCTGGGTGTAGCTCAGTGGTTGAGCGTCTACCTAGGATCCAGGCGATCGGGGTTCGATTACCGGTCAGGGCACATGCCCGGGTTGCAGGCTTGATCAATGACTCTCATCATTGATGTTTCTATCTCTCTCTCTCCCTCTCCTTTCCTCTCTGAAATCAATAAAAGATATATTTAAAAAAAAAAAAAGAAAAAAGAATTATCTGGCCCAACATGTTCACTGTGCCAAGGTTGAGAAACCCTGACTTAGATATATGTAAAACTAAATAATATACCATTATATTCATATATGGTTAAAACTATCAAGAAAAGCAAGGAAATGATTAATAAAATTCAGGGGAGTGGTTATGGTAGAAGCAGGTTGCACCTGCAAAGCGCCTAATGGGGGGTTGGAAGGCAGTGGACATGTTCTATACTTACTTTTTTTGTACTTAAAAATTCTTTTAATTGTGACAACATACACATAAAATTTACCATTGTAACCATTTTTAATTGTAGAGTTCAGTGGCATTAAGTACATTTACATTGTTGTGCAACCAACACCACAATTTAGCCACAGAATTCTCATCTTGCAAAACTGAAACACTGTACCTAGGAAACTGCAGCTTCCTATTCCCCCGTAACTCCAACCCCTGGAAACCACCATTCTACTTTCTATGAATCTGACTACTCATGTAAGTGGAATCATGTAGTATTTATCTTTTTGTGACTAGCTTATTTTACTTAGCATAATATCCTCAAAGTTCATCCATGTTGTAGCATGTGTCAGAATTTCCCACCTTTTTAAGGCTGAATAATATTCCATTGTATGGATATACCGTGTTTTGTTTACCCATCAACCACTGATAGATACTTGGGATACTCCCACTGGTTAGCTATGAAAAACAGCTATGAATGTGCAGCTGCCAAAAATTCTGTCCTCAACCCAACTCCAGCCAGGTTCTTCTGCGCTCTCCTCTCACCTAGGCCTATACTAACCTTGACCTGTACTAACAGACGCTAGGATAATCCTAGTCCCCCTTAAAATGCCTGCCTGAGTAAATTCAAGGCTGCCAAAAGAATTTACTATTTATTGAAGCCAATACTTAAAGATAGAGCCCCTGCTTCCCAGGCTCTGTGGGAGGGTAGGAGCCTAATTTCAATGAGTGCCAGTTAGCAAACCCAGACGGGTTTCGCATAGACCAGCTTCTTCCTTTCTGCTTTTGGAATTTTTCACTTCCCTGACTCTACTGCCCCCTGTGCCGCACCACCCCACTTCCTCTTTCTCCCGTTAACCTGCCCAGTCACAAACTGTAGTTTTGTTTAGTTTCCACTGGACTCTTTTCCCTATTGCAATAGTTATTACTGATTCAAATCTCTACTTAGCACTTTAACTAATGTTTGGCTTTGTTTATCTTTGAAAATTATGCAGCACAGTGACTCAGATCTGGATCGGAAACACCATTGAGCTCTTGATTATAACAACCAGACCTTTCAACATGCTGAGGCCTTTGTCTAATCTCTAGTCTGATGCTCGTTTGGGACCTGGTGGTGAGTCCAACTTCAGTTCTCTAGACAAATGTCTGTTGAAGCTGCAGAGTGAAGACAGATTTTGATTCTTACAATTCTGATTATACTCTCTGAAGCAAGTTGGGTTAGAGTCCCAGGCTTCTTTTGAAAAGTACCCCTGGGCTAAGAAATCTTCCTGGATCCTTGTTTCAAATAAGGAGTGACTTCCGGGCCTGAAATTTTCTTTTTCCTGGCTCCTTGTAAGGCCTCTTTGTTTTCTCTGAGTCAGCTCCGCCACTGGAACTTCTCAGTCGACTGAAACCTCCCTTCTTCTTGAACTCCTGCTGACTGTACGTCACCATGGTGCTCTGTCCATTTCTTAGACAGTATGACTTTACTTAGGAACTTTTGTGGCTTCTTTGGGAAACTTAAGATCTCCTCAAACTATCGCCTCCAAGACCTCTCCTTCCTTCTTTACCACCTGCTGTCTTCTCTTCAGCTTCCCTGTATCCTATGATATGTCCCCCTTCAAGCCCCTACCTCCTCCACCCCTCTGTCTACTCTGCCAGACCTTTCCCTTCCACTCTCACCCCTCAACTTCCTTGAATCCCTGGAATTTTGGACTCCCTGTCCCCCCTTGGGTGCTCTCAAGGGACTCAGGTGCTCCCAAAAGCAACAATCTGAAGATGAATAATAAGAAAAAAGCTAATTGGAAACAGATACTTAGTCTACAGTTTACATAAGATTACATATCAAGGCAAAAAAACATCTTAAAGGTATTTTTCACAAATATTGGTGGAAAGCTTTGGCCCTCATGTTGAGGAGGTAACCTTTAACTTTCTCCATTACCAGAAATTCAGTCTAGATAAATATACAAAATGGGGCAAAAATGAGAACCACTCTTCTATGTAAACTAATGAGTTTTATTTTATTATATTTATTTATGTCTGACTTATGCCTAAAATCTTAGAATGAAAAACCATAAGATGTTTATTTACATTGGCCGGTCTGTTATGTTTATATATATAAATGATATTTTCCTACCTCTGGATGGTCTTACCAAGGTAATTTATAAAATCCCTTAAGGGAGTTGTATCCTAATTGGATTAGAGAGAAATAAGATTTGTATAAATGAAATCTTAATAAAACATCCAAAAATATAGGACCTAACTCAAATGTTTTTCAGTTTCACATAATTTGAATCAATCTTTGGTAAAGACTTAGTTTAATATTGTCGGTTTAATAAAACAGGTGTTTTCAGAGTTGTCAACAGTAAATATAATGCAAGCACACATGTTTATTCTACTTGGATTTACTAGTCAAACTAATATTAGATATTTAAGATTATAGAAATGATAAAGTTGATATTACTCGAATTAAATTATTTTGAAAATCTATTTCAATGATAATTGTGTTTTATAATATGTCACCTAAAATCCATTTCTAAAATCTTTTTGGCAACTTGCAACCTTAAAGATATGCTAAGTTAAATAACATATTCATTAAATATCTAATTTCTAAATAAGATAAAGTGCTACAACATTCATTATTAAGCATTAGTTTATATATTTTGGCTTCTTATTTTTTATTTTATTATTTTTAAATCCCCATCCAAGGGTATTTTTGGTGTTTTTAATTGCTTTTTAGAGAGAGAGGAAAAGAGAGAGAGAGAGAGACAGAGAGAAACATTAATGTGAGAGAAACATCAATTGGTTGCCTCTTGCATGCACCCCGACCAAGGATTGAACCTGCAGCCTAGGTATGTGCCCTGACAGGAAATCAAACCTGCAGCCTTTTGGTGCATAGGATGACGCTCCAACCAATTTAGCCACCTGGCCAGGGCAGCTTATTTTCATATGGTCTAGAGAAGCCAAAGATACTTGGGTCTGTTAATAAACATGTTCTCACCACATTAAAAAAAAAAGTATTATAGCTCTGGCTGGTGTGGCTCAGTGAATAGAGCGATGGCCCATACACCAAAGGGTGACGGGCTCCATTCCCAGTCAAGGGCACATACTTGGGTTGCAGGTTTGCTCCCCGGCCCTGGTTGGGGGGCGTGCAAGAGGCAACCAATCGATGTGTGTCTCTCTCACATAGATGTTTCTCCCCCCCCCCCCCCCCCCCCCAAAATCAATGGAAAAAATATCCTCGGGTGAGGATTAACCAAAAAAAAGAGTGTTATAAGAAGCATATACCTCTAGAGATTATACGATGGTATATTCATAAAATTTGCTAATCTGCTTATGGAATACCGGTATATAATAATTTTCCATTATCTACTTCTTAATTTTCTTTGTAAACTAAAGATTACTAATAGTTTAAATTTAAAATAAATTAAAAAAAAACACACAAAAACCAAAACTACTACAAACAATGAGAGTGAAGGGAAACAACTTTGTATACAAAGTATGGAAGAAAAGTCGGATGTGTTTTTATATGAAAAGTATACAAGGAATGGAGAAATGTGTTTTTGCTAAGATAAAAAGGAGAGTGATTTTGTCCTAAAGTAGACTGTGAAAGAGGGAAAGAGTTGGAGAAAATCTGCATGGATATTAAACAAAGTTGTAGGTTTGTGGAAAAGGAAATGTTTATGTTGTGAGGTCAAAGCTGGCTAAGATTAAGTGGATTTACATATTAAGTGTGTTTTTGAAATGAACTTTAATATCAATGCTCTACTGATATAAAACCAGAGTTTGTTTTTCTATTAATGACAAAGTTTCTTGGATTGTTGGTCTGCTCTTAATAAAAGATTGTAAGAGGCTTTTCTTTACCTTTTGGAGACATATATTCTTTGTTTTCTCAAAATAATTTCCTGTGGCCCTGGGCGGTGTGGCTCAGCTGGTTGACGTCGTCCCGTGCACCAAAAGGGTGCCGGTTCGATTTCCAGTCAGAGCAATCGGGTAGGGAGTGTGCAGGAAGTAGCCATTCGATGTTTGGCTTTCACATCGATGTTTCTCTCTCTCACTCTCCCTTCCTCTCTCTCTAAAAATCAATAAAAGGCCCGGCCGAGCGTGGCTCAGCTGTTGAGCATCGACCTAGGATCCAGGCCATCAAGGTTCGATTCCCGGTCAGGGAACATGCCCGGTTTCGGGCTTGATCAATGACTCTCTCATCATTGATGTTTCTGTCACTCTCTCTCCCTCTCCTTTCCTCTCTCTGAAATCAATAAAAAAAAATCAATAAAAGTATCTTAATATTTTTCCTGTGCTTCATGTTGTCTTGATCCTGTCCTTGATTATTTAAGAGAATCAAGTCTTCTCACTGGGAACTATTATTGAGTATTCTTATTTTCATAGCAATACAGTTATTTGCATTCAATAAGAATCTGTCCTCTTTGTGATAGAACATAATTAAAAACACCAGTTGCATTATGAAAGCTCTGACTGGAATGTCATATTTGAAAATGATGCATAAAATCAGATATGACCAGAGAATTTTAAGGACCTAGGGTTGACTCTTTGGAGTTAATGCTTACAAAGCCCTCTTGAAAAAAATCAGCCTGGTATCTGGCTTAAAGAGTTCCCAACCTTATAGATGAGTAAGTAAGGTAACTTCTGGAAGATCCAGGAAACTTAGGATAATTTGGGGACCTTGAGAAGAGAGGAAGTCACCCACTGAAGGTGAAGCCTGATGGAGGAATCTTGGCTTGAAGGCAAAAATGTACACTCACCTATATTTAATATCTCCCCATGTAACTATCACAAGATGGGTATATAATAGCTACTTGTTGAATAGATGTTTGTACCTCAGTGTTTACAATTTCTTTCCATTTTTGAGAAAGCCAAGAAATGAAGACAGTACCTTGTTCAAAAGCCCTGCTCACACAGTCAGTCAATTCTTCCTGTTTAGCTGAAAGAGAAAACCATTCTCTTAATTTTTCTATTTAAATAGACTTGTGATATAAAGACAAGGCCACATTCCAGATGTTACAGGTCTAACTTCCAGACAAAATTGGTTTTAGTATACTCAAGAAAAAAAATACTCCCTGAATCATTATGATGACCAATATGTATTCTTTATATTCATTTTTCACTTAACCACGGAAATGAACTCATAATAGCAATAAAATACATTTGGTGGTATTTTATCTTTTACCTCTTACAATATATTCAATCTCTTTCATGGCAGCTTCACTTTGAGCTTCTGCGAGTTTTTCATTGATATCCATTATTTCCATGAGGAATTGCCTGTCCATTTCATAATCTGTTCCTTCAGGAATCTCTACTCCATGGAGCTTTAGCTATCGGGGCATAAAGCAGGGGATATAAGTTTTATTCAACAAACTGTGGCCAACATCATAAATCTTACTCACCCTTCTGAACAGAATACCACTCAGCCAAAACTTGAACTGTCCTAATAATGAAAGTGTGAGGGCAGTGTGCTGGAAACTTAGACTGAGAAAGGAATGCTTGGAGGGGATCCCTTTCTGCTACTTAGAAGTGTGTGACCCTGGGGGAGTCATTCCTCTACTCACGAGATTTAAATATTTGTAAAGATTCTATTAAACCCTAAAATTCTAAGGTACCTCCACCCTCCCCACAAGCCCCCCAAATTGCTTTCCTAAAAGCCATCTCCATCCAATCCTTGAAATTTATAGGAAATGTTTTTTTTAAAAATGCAATTGGTTAAGTAATATTTACAGATAATATTCAGAAAAAACTATACTTGTGTAGTATCTCTGGGTCCCTGGACTGGCTCAGGGCTCAAGCACTCCTCTGCTGAATATGGGGGAGCAGCTGTCCCTTAGTGCAATGGATACCAGGTAGTCACACATAGAGGGGCTGGAAAATCACCTTACAAGGTATAGTCCCCTGCTCAGGGGGGCCAGAAGGGTCTTATAGGCGTCATTCACCAGGGTCGAATGCTTCTCTGAGAAGTCCTTTTCAGTCTGTTAGTGGAGATGAAGTTAGTCTTATTACTATCCAAATCAGCCATCTTACATGAACAAACTGTTTCATAAAATACTGATGGGCAGGAACCTAAGGCCGTGGCTGAAGTAGAACTGGTGTGGGATGAGCTGTATTTATTTTCAACTGATGGGTTTTAATTCTGCAGCACAGGTCCAGGGCCTGGCTAGCTGGGGCCTGGCTACCACAGGGTGGAGCTGGCTGTCCAGCTCTGTCCCTGATAATCAAATAACCACAAGGCCACCGCCACCCACCCAGAATGCGCATGTGTTTCGTTATGATTAAGGGTGGCCAATAAACTACCTGAGACCGCTGGCCAAAGAAATCTGGATGGACAAGACGCTGTAGTTGCTGGTACCTATGCTGGAGCTTTGCAGTATCAACTTTGAAGGAACGATTGCTGGAAGGAAATTGGGAGATGAAATTCATGCATCAGATATTTATAGATTTTATGCTATGGGCCTAGTTCCTGTTCCCATGGGAGAATATGCAATAAAATTGCAGACAAGGATAATTTCCAAAAGCGGTAGGTTCTCTGAAGAAAAGCAGAATAGGGTCCGAAAGAGTGGTAGGTGTGGCGGACAAAGAAATGGCATTTGAGCTGCGACCTGAATGACGGTGAGCAATCAAAGATCATAGGGAAGAGTCATCCAGACAGAGGAAATAAGCTAGTCTGGCACCCTTGAGGGACTTACAGAGGTTAGTTTTGTTACAGCAGCCCATCCTAAGCGCTCAATGACTGGTCGGGGCAGATCCCAGAGTTAAGGGGCATTCCTGAATCCCGCCCCATCTTTCCCAGGTCCCGGCCCCTTCGTCTCAATCACTCACCTTGTTTTAATCCAACCCCTTTTGATTTCTATTCCCGGATCCCGCCCTATCTAATCAGTTTAGCTCTGCCCAAACTTCACCACCTCTCAAACTCCTCAACCTTCAGGAGAAAACAGGAAAAACACTCATTTCTCAGATCTTCTCCCTCCAATTCTCACTTTTCCTTTAGACTCCGCCCACGATATGAAGTTTTTTTTTCCGTGTTTTTACTCCCTTTATCTTGGATAACACCTCAGTATTCCTTTCTTAAAAGTTTCCACTCAAATTGAATCGTTCGGACCCCATCCCTCAAGTCTCCTCGCTCTCAGGCCCCGCCCCCCGAGTCCGCCTCGGGGCCGCCGCCGGAGCCGTATTCCCCGCCCTTGCCACCCTCTCCTCACAGTCGCCTCCAGCCCTGGAAGCCCTTCCCTCCTCCGGCCTGCTCCTCAGTTTCCACTTTTTTTTTGGTCACACCCTATCCTCCATTTTCCCAGGCCCCGTCCTCCGGCCGCTAGGGCTCCGCCCACCCATCTAACCGGCCCCACCTTCCTCTTCCCCAACCTGCGCGGCCCTTCCCTCTCGCACGCCAGCTCCTGCGGTCTCTCTCGCCCTGCGCGTTTCCCGAAACCGCCTCCCGTACCAGTCCATGAGGCTGAAGTGGTCTCGAGTGGGGTCAGGCGGCTGCAGCGCCCGGCACTGTGGGCAGAAGAACCCGTCCCCCCGAATGGGACCCCCTGGGCCGCCGCAGTTCCAACACTGGGGGGAGTTGCTTCCGGCTAGCGACGCAGCATTGCCGCTTAGCGGTCGCCTTCCGAGGACCCCTGTCGGCCACAACCCCCACACCCGGGGCAAGGCCCCGCTCCTCCCGCTCCACATCTGGCCCGGGGCGTGTTACGCGGCGGTCACCTGTCGGGGGTCAAACGAACCAGAGCCGCAGACCAGACTAGCGCTGCTGATTGGCTGGAGAGCTGAAGATCACTCGGGAAACCCGGACTCTGAGTCCCGCTCTATGTTGTAAACTACAACTCCCAGCAAGCAGCGAGGCCACCCTTGGATGACCACATCCGCTGCTTTTCATTGGTCCGGCCGCGGCAGAGAGGTGTTTTGATTGGTTGAGGGTGGAGTTTGTATCTGTTGAGCGCCACGCGGCTCCTGGAGCTGCTGAGAGTGCTTGACTCCAGGTGGGCTCACGCGGTGAGTGTTAGTGGGAAACTTCTCCTTGGGTGTTTGGGGTTCGAATCCCGTCCTTAGGGTCGTAATGTGAGCTAAGTTTCCGCGAGTTGAGCTCGGGCGGGGGGTGGGAGAGGAATGCGTGGGCGACTCTCTTCCTTCTTTGTAGATGAACTTCCAGGTGAAGTTCATTTCCCCTGTTTACTTACAAGCTGCAACTCGCCCAGACGTGCATGATAAGAAACAAAGTTGTGCTCTTCAAAATCAGAGCAAGGTTGCTTCGTGAAGAGTTCTATAAGTGTTAATAATTTAGGTTCAATCTCGAAAATACCCACTCTTACCTGCTAGGCATTGCAGGAACTGGAAACACACCAACCTGTGTAGGAGGATCCCGTGCAAAGTGTCCGTAAGTAAGTGTGTGGAATGGGGTGGCGAGGAGAGGGCAGGGGAGCATCATTCCTCCTTGGGATTAGGTTTCTCTTGTTTGGAAAAAAAAAAAGTGTTGCACTTGTTAGGTGCTCTTGGATTCCTTAGGACTGGAGTTCTGTTCTCCCAATAATCAAGCATTGCTGGGGGAGGAGTGTTCGTGCATTATCTTATTTAATCCTCAGTATCTACTTTTATCAGATAAGGTTCCAAGAGGTTGTGATCTACCTAAAGGTCATGCAAAGATTTGACTCAGGCACTTGACTCCAGACCTATTTGCATCTAAACACTCCACTGTACTTTTTCATGGCTGAAGCCAGTGTGGTCCCCACCTGATTGACCCTTATTTATCATATTCGATGATAGATACCTCTTAACACACTGTCTTTTGCCAATTTCAGGGTGGAGAAGTCTTGCTCCAAAAACTTCAGAAGGACACAGCCTGAGTGAGATAGCTGTAGTGGCAGACTCAGCTCTGGCATCACCTTCCTGGTGTGCTTCAAGGAAAACTCATCAGGACCTTTGTATCTGGAAAGCTGTGTAAATGCAGTCAGTGTGAGTAATGCTTATTAAGTTCTCCTGGAAGAATAGTCTGAGTGTGGGGATCAGGAGAGAAAGTACCTTTAAAAAAGAATCAGATTAGAGATTTAAAGTTTGAGATTGAAAATTACTTTGACTGTACTATAGGTTCAGAATTTACCTGGGCATCAAATTAATTCTAAAGGAAGGGTGGGAACCTCTTTAGTGGTCTTTTGTGGCTCAAAGAATCATTCCTGCAAGATTCTGAAGGGCTGGCCAGCCACATTTTAGTTACTTAGCATCACAAAAGGCTAGATGGAGTTGTTTATAGCAGTCTTTGTGTTGTCTCATTAAGTGGCCCAGCATTTAGCTGTAGAGGAATCTCTAATCTACCAACAGAACTTGGTCTTTACCTTCCGGAACTGGTTTGGGGTAGGATGGGTATCAGTGACCTTTTGTGTAAATGTTGCCCCCTGGAGTGGTGCAGCAAATAACTGGAGTTGCGCACCGAAACCTTGGTGTTGGGATGATGGCTCTAACCAACAGAGCTACCCTGCCAGAGCCTCATCCTTCACTTTTGAGCTTTAAGTCTTGTTCCCTGAAACTCACCTTATTGCTGGATGCTTATTTTTGAGGTCGTGATGTCTCGGGAGACGGACGTGGAGTGTCAGCAGTCCCATGGCAGCAGTGCCTGCTCGCAGTCCCAAGGTGACTTCTCGCAGTCCCATGGCCCCTCCTCACAGACACAAGGCTCCTCCTCACAGTCCCAGGGCACATCCAGCTCCTCCACCAGCACAGTGCCAACGTCCAGCCAGTCCTCTCACTCCAGCTCGGGGACACTGAGCTCCTTAGACACAGTGTCTACTCAGGAACTGTATTCTATTCCTGAGGACCAAGAACCTGAGGAGCCGGTCCCTGCCCCTTGGGCTCGATTATGGGCCCTGCAGGATGGATTCTCCAATCTTGGTAAGACCCTTTGTTACATAGTGTAATATTAATATTGTGTTCAGAAAAACAATTACAGATATTTGTTGCTGCAGAAAGCTCAAGACACTGCCAGTTGTGGGGCCTGTACAAGTTGATCTAGGACCACAAGAACCTGTGCTGAGACTTGAACTTGTGCCATTACCTGTCATCTTCCCTGTACTAAAACAGCTTCTACTCACCTGATGCTGGGTGGAATGTTGGGACTATCTTATTTAAATTTCAAAATAATCCTATGAGGGTATTAGCCTTGCTTCCATTTTACAGAAGAACAAACTGAGGCTTAGAGAGAAATGGATAAACTTGTCTACAGTCATACAGCCAGTAGTTGGTAGAGGAAAGATATGAACCTACAACTTTTAGACTTTAGACCTATGTTATTAATGTGTCATTGTGAAAGAAGTGAGTAGGGTAAGAAAGGTAATGAAATTAGCAACCAAAGGGGACTGTGCAGCCTAAGGAAGGCTTGCTACAAATGAAGTGAGTGTGAGAGAGATTTAAAATGCTTGAGTGGGGTCTTGGCCAGTGTGGTTCAGTTGGTTGAGCATCTTTGGTTCCATTCCTGGTCAGGGCTCATGCCCAGGTTTCGGGCTTCATCTCCAGTAGAGGGCATGCAGGAGGCAGCTGATCTATGTTTTTCTTTCTCCCTAAAATTGATAAAAACACATTTTTTAAAAAACTGCTTGAGCGGGAAGAAAATAAGAGTATAGTTGGGTGAGTTGGGGAAGGATGAGGGTGCTGCCATCAGAGGGACATGGGTTCAAGTCCTAGCTCTGGCTTTAGCTCTGTGACCTCAGGCAAATGATGCTACTTCTCTGAGCCTCACGGCCCTCATCTGTTAAATGGGGAAATAATTTTAAAGCAGAGGTGAGGGAGATAAGCCAAAGGTTGGGATTGAATGGGACCAAAGGGAGAGATAGGTTAGTTTTTCCCAGATGCCCTTAATTTTTTCAGTGATAGAGTATCCTCTGAGAGGAGGACAGTGAGTCTGAACTTTGAAGAGGTCTAGATTCCTGGCAAAGAAAAGAATTTATTGGAACTTTCAACTCATGTCAAGAACAATGTACCTCTTCCTTTCCCCACATGCCCTGACAGGGAATCGAATCCCCTTTCTCCTGGATCCTAGTTGATGCTCAACCCCTTGAGCCATGCTGGCTGGGCTGGAGCTGTACTCTTAAACAAGAGACCCAAGGCTGCCCTCCTGGAGTTTATGTTCTAACGGGAATATGGGGAGACAATATACAAATAATCAAGATAATTTCCAGTTATGGTCCATACTTAGAAGGAAACAAAACAGGCTATCATCATGATAACAGGTGGGTGGTGAGGTGGGGGTCTGCTTATACAGAAAACTGAGTGGGAGAATATAATTTGAGTCCAGACACAAAGGCAAAGTGGCCATTAAACTCACTGGGAACAAAAAATGCAAAGGCCACAAGATAGGTTCGGCCTGACATCTTTAGCCAATGGGCCTGGCTGGAGTGAGTAAGGAGAGGGGCACAAGGTGAGGCTGGAAGGGATCAGGGGCCAGATCCTGAGCATCTAACCTGCCATGAGGAGTGCAGATATACTAAGTTTGATAGGAAGTCTCAGGAAGGTAGGGAGTAGAAAATTATAAGTATTTTCCAGATGATTAAAAATGGTCTGAGGACTTTTAATGACTGCTTGTTATTTTGTGGTGTGTGTAAACCATAATTTATTAAACTCATTGTTGGAAAGTTTTTGTTTCTTCTCCCCCCTCATTTTAATCTTATAACATCTTGATAAACATCTGTAATTTCAATTGCCTCCTTAGGCTATTTCTCTACTAGTAGAGCAATTTTTAAAGGTGTTTGATACATGAAATTCATCATCCCTCTGGTGTGTGCTTCTGTGTTACAGAGTGTGTTAATGACAACTACTGGTTTGGGAGGGATAGAAGCTGTGAATACTGCTTTGACGAGCCACTGCTGAAAAGAACAGATAAATACCGAACTTATAGCAAGAAGCACTTTCGGATTTTCAGGGTAGGTGACAAATAGCCACGTACTGGGGAGAGCTGGTAACCTAGTGTTCACTGTTAGATAGTGTCCCATGGTAACTCCCCACTGTTAAAACTTTGAAATAAAATGTTCTCTATTTTAGGAAATGGGTCCTAAAAACTCTTACATCGCATATATAGAAGATCACAGTGGGAATGGAACCTTTGTAAATAGAGAGCTTGTTGGGAAAGGAAGACGCCTTCCTTTGAATAACAATTCTGAAATTGCACTTTCAGTGTGGAGCAACAAAGGTAAATCATTATTTTATGGTTATTGGATTCTGTTTTGTCCCATATAAAAGGAAAATTGACATTGTGTTTTTTGCAGAAAATGATTTAGGTTAAAAAATAAGTAGCTTAGCATTCAAGATTCTACTCAGTCCTAGTTGCATTTTTAAATTATGAAAAAGTCCTATCCAGTTGGGTTTCCTAAGGCTTAATTGGTTTATTAATTTTATTTTAAGTCATAGGCTGTTCATTTAATTAGCATATTGCTTAAGATAGTTCGTAGTTCATTGGTTGATGCATTTTATACCACATCAGTCTTAGCTATGAGTTGTTTTAGGCCATTAATTCATCTCCCTCATTCTTCTGTTTCTTCATTCTTTCCAGTCCTTCCTTCCTACATATATTTAATGTACTGTTATTTTATGCCAGGCATTAGGCTATGGATTTTTTTTAATAGGAATCTCAATTTAGATCTTCTTAAATACCACTTGGTTATCCTCTGAAAGTGGAGGTGTTTATCATCATCAGGTGGCATTTCATAAGTACCCATTTCTACAACTTCATAAGTATCACATGTAAACACATTAATTATCATTCAACTCAGAATTATTGACGGAAACAACTTACAGAGTTAAACATAGCTCATAGTGATTTTAAATAATTGGACAGCAGGAATACTCTTGTTTCTTTAGTAATAATTTAAAAAGCTCCACAGAGGCCTGGCTGGGTGGGTTAGCTGGTTGGAGCATCTTCCCATACACCAGAAGGTTGTGGGTTTGATTACTGGTCAGGGCACATACCTAGGTTGTGGGTTCAATCTCCAGTCAGGGAGCACAGAGGAGGCAATGGATTGGTGTTTCTCTCCCCTACCTGTTTCTCTCAAGTTAATACAAATATCTTCTCCAGTGATGATTTAAAAAACACAAAACCCACAAAACTTCCCAAAACTATGAGAGTTGAATGACTTGGAAGGGTATGTGTGTGTGGGTTTAACACCTTGAAAATACAGATTCCCACATACTCTGATTCAGTAATTCCAAGGATTTTAAAAAATCCTGCCCAGGTGATTGTCATGCAGTCTTCAGACTGGCATCTGAGAACTATGGCTATACTGGGCATCCTAAAATGCATTTCATGATCGATTTAGTTTTTCCTGCTTGTGACTATTTTGTTTACTGTCTGATATAGGCAGGACAGCTGCATAGGTTTTGCTGTTTGAGAGCACCTGGTCGAGGAGCAGCTGGGCACTGAAATTTTACCTTTCCTCCATTTGACAAGCTGTGTGCCACCTTTTTCACTTGGTCTGTCCATGGGGCACCTTTTCTAATTTGAACAAAGGTGTTGTATAGGCTAAAGTTGGCCCTGATTGATAGGTCAGACTGGTACTCTACAGACTGCTAATCCTTACAGACATTTTATTAGGCGTTTGCTGATATTTGTACTTTCACATGAAATTCTAGATTTCTTTGAGAAGGTGGAATATCTGGTCACACAGAACCTAATCCTACACTGAAGTAGAGGCTGCCTCTTTTAGATGGACAATGTGTTTTCATGTACAAGTCCTATTGCTCCCAGTTGTCTTAGATACTCAACCCAGTCTGCTCTGTGTGTATGACCTTCCTGGCTTGTGTGGACAACTGGGTTTATAGCCCCTGACGTAGACCTGGACATTTGTGAGAAATACACCTCCAGAGCCCCTCAAATTCCCAGATTCTCAGATGCTACTGGGACATCTAGGTTCATAAATGTCCACAAGCATAGAGGGACAGTTGTATCCGTGGTGGCCAGCAAACCTCATTCACTAAGCAAGTGTCTGCCTCGTGTGGACCAGCCTGGAATGAAGCATACCGAGGGGGCTCAGGTTTATGTCAGAGACTGACTGGTTCTCTAGGTGACTCCAGGGAGGTCAAAACCTATCACCTCAAATCTGAGAAACGCAAGGGTCTTAACAAATTTTACTCTTTCAAGATACTATAGGCAGTTGCAAATTTATTGATGACTTAGTAGGATGGAAGTGTTTGCAAACTGATTGCAGGCTTGGCTCCTGTGGGTGGCTGAAAATGAATAGGGTGTTTTATTTTGTTTTCACTTCTGAAATACAGCAGGAATAATGGAGAAATAAAGGGGAATTTTGGGAAAATTGCTATTTATTTAACTTTACAAATAGGTTCTAGATGGTTTGCATCGTAAAATACCAGGTATGTAAAGGTATAAATGGCTAAGAGAAGATAATTCTAGTATGATAACCTATGGCCTAATTTTTATTTGGGTTGTTTATTTACTTGCTTAGAACAGTTTTTTTCTAGGCTCAAACTAATGGCTTTTAGGTTCTGGTTTTGTGCTGATCAGCACGGGTATTTTATATTAGTGTAACTGATTAATATTTTGAGGTCAAGGAATAAGACTAGTACTTATGTATGGATTTTATGCACTATAGTGAGAAGGACACTGTATTTTCATTAAAGAGTCACATTTGTCATCATTTCCCATGAATTTCCTGATATGTTTTAGCCTAGCTAAATAATTCTTTAGGATTAGATATATGTAATTAAAATAATTGGCTTATATTCTGTATGTTTACTAAAATTTTGGACCATTTATCTTCTCTATCTAATGAATCTTCTCTTTAATGAATTAATGAGACCTATTTCTGCCCTTTTTTTCCTTAGTTTTTGTGTTTTTCGATCTGACTGTAGATGACCAATCAGTTTATCCCAAGGAATTAAGAGACCAATACATCATGTCAAAAACTCTTGGAAGGTAAACTTTTTTTCTTCTTAAGGAAATTGTACTTAATTTTTTTCTATTGCTTAGTTTTTTGTTCCTGGTTTTATTATTATTTTTTACATGCTTAGAGACAGGAAGGGAGAGAGAGAGAGAAACATGAATGTGAGAGAGAAACATCAATCGGTTGCCTTCTGTACGCTCCCCAACTGGGGATCAAACCCACAATCCAGCTATGTGCCCTGACTGGGAATCGAACTGGCAGCCAGGCTCGTTCCTGGTTTTATAACACTCATTATCTATGCTATAACATATTTATAGGCCACTGATGTGTAATAGGTGTGTTAGTTATTGATTTACTTAATAATCATCAATTGAAATTAATACTTTGTCCTTATACATTTTATCTGCAATAACTTTTTAAAAGGAGTTTTAGTGAGATAAAATTCACGTACCATACAGTTCATACATTTAAAGGACAATTTAGTGATTTTTAAATATATTCAGAGTTGTGAAACCTTTCGCATAATCAATTTTAGAACATTTTATCACCTTCTAAAACAGAAATGTTTACTGTATTTTTGCCCCGTCAGAACTTGTGACATCTTGGGAAGTGAAATGAAACTGATCATTGAATAGGGCAAAGTTCTCAAAATATTTGGTCTCTGGACCCCTTCTAGTCTTAAAAATTACTGAGGACCCCAAAGAGCTTTTGTTCATGAGGCTTCAATCTATTGATATTTACTGTATTAGAAATTAAAATGGAGACATGTTAATATTCTTTAAAAAAATAAACACGTTTATGTTAATATAAACAACATTTAAATGAAAAAGAATTATTTTCAAAAAGATTAATGAGAAGGGCATTGTTTCACAGTTTTGCAGGTCTTCTTGCTGTCTATATCTAGCTTACTAGAAGATGGCTACATCCTGATAATTTCTTTATTTGGTCTATTTTAATATATGCCACGTAGCCTCTGGGGAACTATATACTTATGAGAGAATGAGAATGAAAAAGGCAAATAATGTCTTATCTCAGTATTATTCCGAAAATAATTTTGACTTTGTGGACCACGAGAAAGTCTTTAGGGTCCTTTAGGGGTTGCCTGATCATGCTTAGAGAACCGCTTCCTTAGGGAAGGTATTCAAGACACCTTTACCGCATTCCAGTGTCCTTCACCCTACCTTTCCTTCCCTGCTCCCAAAGACCTTTCTACCTATTGATATTTTTACTAACGTGAAAATAGAAAATAAAAGGAAATAGTCACCCATATTCCTGCCACATAGAATCAAGCACAGTGTATTCTATATGGCCATCTAAGTGAGATATTTTAGTTTATGGACATTAAATTGAGTAACTCATTATGCTTTCATATTTGCATTGTCTACTCGGAAGCTAATAGCCAAATTTGTGCTAACCCTTAAGAAATATGTGGGACTCTTTATATTTTCTAAGGGAAGATTCAATACAAATCCTCGAACTTGTAGCAGGTGACAGAAACTTAAATGAGTCAGTTAAGACATTGATTGGCTCTTGTGGCCCTGGCCACCTAGCTCAGTTGGTTAGAGCATCGTCCTGATACGCTAAGGTTGTGGGTTTGAGCCCTGATCAGGGCACATACAAGAATCAGCCATTGAATGCATAAATAAGTGGAACAACAAAGAGATCCATCTCTCTCTAAAAAAAACAACAACAAATTTATTGGCTCTTATAACTGGGAAATACAGGGGCACAGCTTACTTCAGGCATGGCTGGGCCAGGAGGCCTTTGAGCTTTATTTCGTTCTTTGAGTTCTGATTATCTATTTGGCTTTGTCTGTGGCTAGATCTAAGGGCTGCCACGGTGTTGCCAGGGCTCTGGCTTCATCTTCTGATTCAGCTACTCTTTGTTGCCCTCACAGAATTGCTCTCTCTGTGTGGCAGGAAAAATGGCTCCCAGAAGCTCCACGTTCATGTTTTCTTTCTTCTAGAAACCACAGCATCAGCATCAGCATCAGCATTTGAGTCCAGGGAAACCCTGATTAGCTTAATTTTACGTGTCCGCCCATCATTCTAGTAGTGGATGTTGTACTGTCAGACATCCCACTGGACTCCGGGAAGATTTCTCAGGCAAAAGGTGACTTATCAGCAGAAGGGGAATTGGAAAATGCTTTGAGCATTTGAAAAAGTAATGGTTACATGGACTATTCTTATACCATATGCAAAAATTAACTCAAAATGAAACAAAAAAGCTAAATGTAAGAGGTAAAACTATAAAACTGTAAGAAGAAAACATAGGGACAACTCTTCATGGCCTTTGATTTGGCAGTGGTTACTTAAATGTGGCACCAAAAGCATATGCAACAACAGAAAAAATAGATAGATTTCACCAAATTTAAGAACTTTGAGCATCAAAAACTGTCAGGAGATTGAAACACAACTCACAGAATGAGAGAATATTTACAAGTCATATTTCATTAGGATCTTGTATCCAGAGTAGAGCACTCTTAACAACTAAACAACAAAAAGGTAACCCAATATAAAAATGGGCAAAGGATGTAAGTAGATGTTTCTCCAAAGAAGATATACAAATGAGCAAAAGCCACATGAGAAGATGTTTAGCATCATTAGTCATTAGGGAAATGCAAACCAAAACCACACTGAGATACCACTTCACACTGACTAGGATGGCCATGATAAAGAAATGGAAAATAGTGTTTGTGAGGATGTGGTGAAATTGGAACTCCCCCATCCACTGCTGGTGGGAAATGTAAAATGGTGCAGCCACTGGGGGAAATAATTTGGTGGTTTCTCAAAATGTTAAACATAGAATTACCACATGACCCAGCAGCTCCCTTTGTAGGTATATTCCCCCCCCTCGATTGAAAACAGGTGTTCAAACAAAAACATGTGCATGGATCTTCATTTCAGTTCTATTCACAATAGCCAAGAGGTGGAAACCACCCAAGGGTCCATCAACAAGTGAGTGGATAAACAAATGTGATATATTGATACAGTCAAATATTATTTAGCTATAAAAAGGAATGAAATACTGATACATGCCACAGCATGGATGAACCTTGAAAACATGCCAGGTGAAAGAAGCCAGTCACAAAAAACTACATATTGTATGATTCTATTGTTAATGAGATATTCAAAATAAGCAAATTCATGGACAAAAGGCAGATGAGTGGTTGCCAGGGTCTGGGAGCAGGGTGGAATGGGAGAGTGAGTACTTTGTGTGTATGGGGTTTCTGTTTGGGCTGATGAAAATATTCTGGAGCTAGATAGGGGTGATGGTTGTACATTATAGATGTACTTAATGCCACTGAATTGTACACTTTAAAATGATTACAATGGTAAATTTTATGTTATATATATACACAATACACAATAAAAAAAGATGTCTTGGCAGACCCTTTACACCACCCCAAAACCTGTAATAGTTATAATGGTCTACTTCAACCAGGTTAAGTAGGCATGACCTTGGGCTGACCCAAGCTTTGGAGAACAGAGCCTACATAGGATTAACTACCCTAGGTTAGCATTTCTTCTCTATTATAGTATCGCAATTAATTGCAAATTTTTGAGTTTGCTGCAAGCAGGTTAATTGTGTAATACCTTTGGCTTCTTAGGTATTGTGATATTATTTAGGATGCACTTCATGGCATCAACTGCTTATGCACTTTCTTTGAAAACAAAGAAATGCATCTATGAAAGTAATTAATTTGCAAATATTGTTTGCTGTAACTCGTTTCAGGCGCTCATTTTTGACTAGGACTCTGTTTTGTTTGATGTTTCTGGGATAAGTCATTTCTGTTTGTTCTTAGTTTTTCTTAGTGTCTTTATGAGAAGTTTACCATGTGGAGTGACGGGCAGATAGGCCTGTATCAGCTTAAAAGGTGGAATTTGGAGCTGACCCCAGTCCACATTCACTTAGGCCTTTGACATGTTAGGTTGGTGAGGTTTCACCCTGTTCTCTACTAACAGGGACAATGGAAAGATGTGTATTGACTGCTTGTGTATGTGCGCACATGGGGGGGAGGGAGAGAACATGTGCAGGGGCCATGCTAATGCTCTCTGTATTGTTCCAAGTTTTTAGTATGTGTGCTGCCGAAGTGAGCACTGGACCGCCTTTATCTTGTAATAGTTGAGGCCAACTCGGGAGTGGTGGGTCTCCTGATTAAAAACTTTCTGACAATCACTTTCTATGTTTTTCCCCCTTAGTGGTGCCTGTGGTGAGGTGAAGCTAGCTTTTGAGAGGAAAACATGTAAGAAAGTAGCCATAAAGATCATCAGCAAAAGGAAGTTTGCTATTGGCTCCGAGAAAGAGGCAGTAAGTACCTGTGTTTGGCTGCTCAGCAGTTCTTAACACTTCTTAATTTCCCAGAATAATTTTGGAGTGGTGATTTTCAATGTCAGGAAGAATTTACTGCTCAGGTATGTGACTTTGTATCAAAGAATATTGAAAACTCTTTAGTGTATTCAACTAATCTAGAAATTTATAGATTAATTTGGTTCCAAAAAATAATTGGTTGTATATAATAATGTACTATCAGGAAGTTGGATTTTTTTCCCTTCTAAGTTATCACAAGACTGTTTTTACAATAAATGAAAGAAAATTAGGGGGGAAAAAATTCCAGCCATATTCCCACCACTGTAACCCCACAGCTGTTTTCAGTTTTCTTTTTCCTTTCTAGTCTTTGTTCATATGAATTCATGTTTTTAGATGGTTGAAATCACATTGTATATACAATTTTGTATTCTGCTTTTCCATACAAGCATTAATGCATACATAAACTTTTCCTTAATATATCCTTTTTGATGGTCAAGTCTCTTATTTTATTGAGTTTATCATAATTAATTCAACCATTTCTCTGGTTGATCATTTAGATAATTTCCAATTTTTTGTTCTTCTGGTAATGTGGCAATAAATATCTTAGTGGTTATAGATTTTTACAATCTTAATTAAATTATTTTAATAGTCTCTTTATATACTAGCCATTCATTTTATTACATTTTATGTAATACACTTTTACTGCATGAATGAAATGGCCAAATGTATTGGACTTTCAACACGACTCAACAAAGTAATGTAAAATGTGACCGGTAATCTTGTTTCCTCTGTGACCAGCTGTTTCTGGCTATTATACTTTAACATTCTTTAAAAATCAATTTTTTTCCCCCTAAGACAATGCCATTCTCACATGGCAAGAGGAATTTCCTTTCTGTGTTCACTTTGTTATAGATCTTTTCCCTTGTGATTCTGGATTTGTTTCCCATTTGTGGAGAAAGAAAATACCTACCAGATTCTTAATGACTTGCAGCAAAATTTTAGTTCTTAATTTCATCTTTCAAATCATTTTGAACTCTCTTAGACCTCTATCATCATAGCACACCCTGACTTAGTAATGAGTTTAACGGCTTACAGGAAGAGGCAGGCTTTTAAAATTAAACATCTGGGTTTCTTAGCTGAAGTCCATTTTACATAAATATGTAACTCTATATCCTCTGTGCTTTCGGAGGGTGTAGTCCATGAGGTTGAGTAACACTCGATTCATCCTTTTGGAATTGTAATTGAGAACAACTCCAGTACCCTGAAGCTTCCTCTAGTTAAGAGTCTCAATAAACATGTCAGCTTGCAGTTGAAATTGAAACCTGTGTCTGCTCTATTATGAGATATTTGACTTGACAGTTTCTTCATATAGTTCAATTAAATAACATTTTTGTTAGTGGTTTTGTTTTTTTTTAAAATGATTTTTGTGACTGCCAACAATTCCACAGCTAACGAGACAAGCAGAATTTAGCAGGTAAGCATGAGACAGTGGAAATACTTGTTTTTGGTTGTGGGAACTGGAGCAAGTGGCTTCCTTTCTCTGAGCCTCAGTTGTTCCATCTTTAAAATGTGGATTATTATAGAACCTTGTTCACTTGAGGATTATGAGGCTTATGTGACATGACTCTTTTAAATAAAGAGGTTGGCATAAAAGCCTGGTCATTTATTGAATGCTTCTTACTTGCCATGCACTTAACAGTGATTTTAAGTGAGTTGTTTAAATCATTCACCCCTAGGCTTTGATTATTCTGTCTGAGTAGGGCTGGGTTTGGAACTAGGCAACCATTACTCAACTAAGTTTAACTGTAAACATTTTCTAAATATTGGCTATTATTATTATTATTAATAAACTCTAATGTTATTTTATTTATCAAAGGATCCGGCTCGAAATGTTGAAACAGAAATTGAAATTTTGAAAAAATTAAATCATGTAAGTATTGCTGTCAAATATGGCCCATATTTAAAATCATTTATCTCAAAATACGGGAGGAGTGCAAAACATTTAAATGTAATAAAGCTGGTATTAACCTGAGTTCCTTAATTGTGTGTGTACATGTGTATACACATGCATGCATTCGTGTGTTGTCATTTAGCTGTAAAGAGCTTTACCCTGAACTTTTGAAAGGACAATACTGTGTAATGATTTCATAGTTAATTATGTGATATTTGTACTGATTTAGTTCTTAACAGGAAACATAGTCAATCTCCTAAATTTTATATCCCATACGGACTTTATCAACTGATTATGTTTGGGAAGACAATGCTAATTCAGTAAATTTGGTTTGATTATACCTGAAGTTTTAACACCTCTAAATACCTTTTGATAGTGCTGGTTTCCATTTATCTCAGTTGGAGTAAATAAAATATATTCAAGGGTATCCAATACGGTTGACAACAACTTGTGTTTAAATCTGATTAAATGGCGTCAGTGTTAATAGTTCCTATCTTTTTTTGTGCACTGATGATGACCTTGTTACAATGGAAAGTGTCTAACTTTAAAGATGTAAGAAGAGAAGTTAGAGTTATGGGACTGATCCCATCTTTCTTTATTTTGTTCTTTCTATTTCTTCATTAATTCATGAGCCTCCATGAAGTCATAAGCTAGCTGGGTACTAGAGTTAAACTTGAAACAAGACCTCTCAGTCTGTCCAGCTAAGGATGATCTTATTTTAACCTACAGGCAACAAAAAGATTTCTTCTCTGTTCTCTCACCTCCTCTAATCCCCCAAACAAATAGAAACTTACAGAATCACTGTCATTGACCCAGCCATTCAACTGGTTCCTTTCGAACTCATGGGTAGATCTGAAAACTGGTGAGAATCCAAATGGTTGACCCTCCTGCTTGGCTTTCTTCTAATTCCCTTGCCACTCCTTTCTCTTCTCTGAACTCTCCTTTTTCCAAGGCATCTGGAATCTCTTGTTAAAGAGAGGAGCCCTCTAATTTTCTGGGGTGGGATTGTCTCAAACATACCCCTAAGATAAATACTTTGAATGCTCAGAGAATTTTCTGATGTTGAAGGATCCCCAAACATAACATTTATATAGATCCCATGTCCATTGTAGTCGAGAGAAATTTAGAACCCTAAAAATGTCCTTGGAGATATTACTTGGCAATGTACAAGGGCATTTGGAAGCCCTTGGGAATTAAATAGGGGCTCATGAGTTCGTTTTCAGAACAATGGGTAGAGCCTGGTAGCCCAGTAGAGCCTGGCCTTTGGAGTCAGACACTGATTCACTCAGTTGTTAGACGTATTGTGTCAGGCATTGAGCACACATGGACTCAGCCATCCCTCTTCTCCTGTGGCTTCAGCCTGGTGGAGAGACAGACCTGGGATTCCGTCTCCTCTCTGCCACCTGGCTCTGAGAAGGTCATTTTGCTTTTCAGCCTTCCTCTGAACCTCATCTGTACAGTGGAGGGAATAAAGATACTTACCTCAA
Organism: Miniopterus schreibersii; assembly: GCF_964146895.1. Taxonomy (NCBI): domain Eukaryota; kingdom Metazoa; phylum Chordata; class Mammalia; order Chiroptera; family Miniopteridae; genus Miniopterus; species Miniopterus schreibersii. The sequence continues at coordinate 17,014,928 of NC_138122.1, forward strand.
AGGTCAGTGTGAGAATGAAATGAGATGTGCTTGTACAGCTTTCAGCACAGAGAACACACTTGGGGAATGATAGAGATCTGTGATTCCTTAAACTTCTGTCTGCCCGGCCAGCGGTTGAGCATCGACCTAGGATCCAGGAGATCGCGGTTCGATTCCCGGTTGGGGCACATGCCCGGGCTGCAGGGTCAATCCCTAGTTGGGGGCATCCAGGAGGCAGCGGATCAATGACTCTCATCATTGATGTTTCTGACTCTGTCTTCTTCTCCCTTCCTCTCTCTGAAATCAATAAAAATATATTTAAAAAACAAAACAAAACAAACTTCTCTCTGTCGACCTAGTAGCCTCTGGTTCCTGAGATACACTTTCAGCTGTGCCAGCTCCAGCCAGTGACCCTGGGCACCGCTTTATGCTTTATCAGCTTCCAGCTACACCCATTCCCAGGTGGGTACTGCCTGTTAGGAAGCCAAGCGGAACCAAGAAGTTCTCATTTTTCCCTTTAATCTCTTCTTTTTCCATGTTCTCCTTTTTATTTTGTCAAGACACCACAGGCATATAACCTAAAGAGTGCTAAAAGGTTTATTATGCAAGCAGCAGGTGCTCATCTCTCCTAATCTCCTTCTCTGCAAACATTTCAAAACTCTTCAAAAAGAATTTACCTCCATATTCCTACGTAATATACATAGACTGCTGTCTCGGTTTATTTTCGGTAGCATGTTGCTTTCCTGTGATGGTTACATGAGAATTTTTTTTTTTTTTTTTTTAAATATATCTTTATTGATTTCAGAGAGAGGAAAGGAGAGGAAGAGAGAGAGATAGAGACATCAATGATGAGAGAGTCATTGATCAAGCCCACAACCGGGGCATGTGCCCTGACCGGGAATCGAACCCTGATCGCCTGGATCCTAGGTCGCGACGCTTAACCCCTGAGCCACGCCCGGCCGGGCTACATGAGAATTTTATCTGTCCTTTCTAGTCCCCTTAATCATACCGCAGCCCATATTCAGTGTTTTCATTACTGTGACAATAACAAATGTTCCCACAGAGCTGAGTATACTGTGATTGTAGGTAAGGAGTGGTGGAACTGTTTGCTGTCAGCCTGATGCCCATGGCCACACGTTCCATGACCGAACTGGCTGGCAGTCTAGCATCAGCGGGCGGCGTATCTGATACTGACGTTATTGGTATTAATCGGGCAGCCTGTGCGTGTCTCCCGTGTGCCTACTGCTATGCTGAGTGTTGGTCCTAGAAAGATCGATAACTTGACTCACCCATGCAGAGCCTGTGCTCTGTGTGAGTTTCCTTTGTCTGCCCTCCCGGAGCGTCCGGCCTGGTGGGGAGTCAGCTGCTGAGGATGCAGCGTGGGCCACGGATTCTGACCGCTGCTGGATGTGTGCGTGGGTTGTGCGGGGGATATTTTTAGCTGGGGCCTGAGGCCTGAGGCCAAGTGTGCCCAGAGGGCTGGATCACCAGGCAGGGGTGTGACACCAGGAAAGAGCGCAAGGACTCTGGGGTGACCGCCGAGTTTGGTGGCCTGGAGAAGAGGGGGTGTGGGACCTGAAGCAGGAGATGAGGCTGGGTGGTGGGTGGGATTTTAGTCTCCAGGCAGCACAGAGCCAACAATTTTCTTCGAGTGTGCCTTCCTTTCTGCCTTCCCACCTCCTCCCCTCCCTCTGGGTGCTCTCCTCCCTTCCTTCCTTTAAATATTTTGTAATATTTGACACATGTAAAGTAGTACATGTAAATTACAAAGCAAACCGGTAAGGTGAACACCTTTGGATTTGCCACTTAAGAATGAAAACATGAGTTCACGGAAGCACTTCATGCTCTTTGACGCTTCTCGTGACTTGCCTTTTCCTCTCGACGTTATGTTTCCAAGATTACACAGTGGTCATTCACTGCTGTGTAAGAGTTCACCATGGGAAGGTACCCCTCGGGGGATTTTAATCAGAGTGACTGATGTGGTGAAATTTGCTTTGTAGGAAGATTGCTCTGGTGAATTTTGCTACTCTTAAATCTAAAATCTAAAAATCTTATAGCTCTCTCCCCTTTGTTCTGATACAATCACAGTCCTCTTTGCTGGGGAGTAGGGGGTGTCCCTGATAGATACCACAGCTTTTACTTACCCTAACCACTGAGCTTTAATTGCCTGTCCTTTTTCTGTTAAAAACAAGAGGTTTGTTTTCCAAGCATAAAAGTCATACTATAAATATGCATTTACACTATACAATACTGTTCTTTAATGTTCTATGCATTCCTGCATTGATCAGAATCAAAAACTTGCCAGCCATTTGTGTGTGTCTCCCTCACCCCGTAGATGTGATTTAGCGTTCTTATGAAACTGGAATTTCAATTTTCCTCTTCCCTTGAGAAATGGGAGGAGCTTGTCACATGGGGTTCCCGCTCCCCTGTGGTTGCAGTCACGAAGAGCTGAATAGCCCGTTGTCTGGCGGGATGGCCGGCACCCACCCGGCCTCGATACATTCGTGCTATTTGTCGGGCTCCTCCAGGTTATGAGAAGTCCTTGAGTAGGCTCTGGGACAGTGAGGAGGGCTGGGAGGAAACCCCCCAGCCTTCCTTGGTGCCATCCTTATGTGTGAGACGTGAACTGGTCCCTCGCCAACTTGGTGGGGTGGCGAGTTTCTTTTACATTCTCACTGAGGAGCCAGATTCATTCTTTTCTGCCTTCTCTGCATGAACTTCACAGTGTCCCAGGTCGGGGCCAAAGGCCTGGTCTTGGCCTCCCTGACCCTCTGGGCAGATGCTGCGAGTCCTACTCTTGTGGTTTTCCTCTTGTGGGCTTCTCACTACTTGTCCTTTCCCCCCCTCTTTTAGCCTTGTATCATCAAGATTAAAGACTTTTTTGATGCTGAAGATTTTTATATTGTTTTGGAACTGTAAGTAGTAAGCTTTTTTTATTTGTTTCCATTTAAATCCTTATTGAAAGACTAATGCTGGCTTGTATTTCTCATCCTGGGGACGCTCAACCTATGTGTGTGGTCGTGGGGCCCACAAAGTGCTTGAGGGGCTTAGTATCACATCTGAAACCCTTCCAGTATTTCCAAAGGCAGGTAGACGCTCCAGCCCTGGATCTGAGGCCTGGGTTTGAACCACACTCTGCAGGTGACTAGCTGACTGCTCACTGTTAGTTGACTTCACCTGGTGTTAAATGGGGTACTAATGATTCCCCATTTGCAGAGTCATGAGGAATAAATACTGTGAAGGGCAGAAAGCCCCCAGCAGAGCACCTGGCACACTTAGGTCCTCAGCCACAGGTGGATATTATTACTCTGAAATACCTGCCTTGATGGACTTACCTGCTCGGGATCATAGTACCAGGTTGCATGGAGACACCTGAGCGTCTTCAAGGTGCTGGTTTATTTCAGTGGCGATAGAGTCCTGTTTTATTTGGTATGACCAAAATAATTTTCTGCCTCATTCCTGGAAGAAGCCTGCCTGATGTCCATTCCTGCATAAATATGTCATGTTTCTGGGAGCGGCTGTTGGGGCAGACAGGCAAGGCTTTGCTTCCCGAGTGGCAAACACTGGCTATGCAGGTTGCCTGTTAAGATTATACAGTAAACAACCGTCCTGATCAAAGCATTAGGAGAAACTGGACAGCCCTTGTGGGGCTGGAGGGAATAGCTGTTGCTGTTAACAAGGAGAATGGTACCTGACTGGGCCTAGTTAAAACAGTTTAATAATAGTAAATAATAATACAATAATTGATACTAATTAAGCACTTTCTCTGAGCCAAGTACTGCTGTAAGCACTTTACATGGATTGAGTCATTTAACCTTCATAAGTCATCCAGGTTACTTACAAGTTACTGGTGGGTAACTACTTTTAGCCCCACTTTACAGCACAGGAAACAAGTGCAGAGGGATTGAGTAACCTTGCCAAACATCTGCACTGTGCCGTCTACATCAATTATCTCTTAAGTTTTTCAACAGCTGTCAAAGTATTTGGTGGGATCATCCCCCTGTTTTTAAGAGGCAGAAACAAGATCAGAGAGGTTACCTAACTTGCCCAAAGCGCCCCCAGTGGGGAAGTTGTGGAGTTGGGGTTTAGTCCCTTGATTATCCGATTATATACTCTTGCTTGCTGCCCTATACCAGTCTCAGAATCCTCTGGAGAGTGTGATTAAAATGCACACTCCTGGGCTCTGCCTCCGATCCACTGAGTCAGTTTTAGAGCTCCCCAAGTGTCTCCAATGCCCACTGCATTGTCTTCCCATCTTCCCTTGTTCTTAGTTTCCTCTGGGGACATCTTCGTTATGGATGAAGCTTATTACCTAATTGATTTACAATCAAAGTCAATAAATATGGCTTGTCTTAATGACTGTGTTTTGTTTGTGTTATTGTCCACCCAAGTGAGTTTCCCTCCAGGCACAAACCCCCACTTTGCCTGTGTGTTTCAGGATGGAAGGAGGTGAGCTGTTTGACAGGGTGGTGGGGAACAGACGCCTGAAAGAAGCTACGTGCAAACTCTATTTTTACCAGATGCTCCTGGCTGTACAGGTAGGAAGCCCACAGTGCTTATGGCAACTTTTCTTGTAGGTGAATTACTCTCTGAATTAGAAAGTGAGGCATGGATGGATGAAAACTTGGAGAACAGAGTGTGTGTGTGTGTGTGTTGTTTGTTCTGTTCTTGGCAAAAACATCCCCCCCTTTGACTCAGAAGAGAAAGCTCTTGCTGTGAAGTTTGAGAGAGAGAGAAAGAAAGGGAGTTAAATAAATAAAAACATGGTCCCATGGGTCTTCTCTTTCGCTTGGAGGTACCTGTGGAGGAGCATTGATCTCTGCTTCTGCCTGACCCTTGTAGAATCCCCCTTATCTCTTTATGAGAGGAGCAGGTAAGAGGACAAGGCTGGCAAGTTGGGGGTGACTGTGACACTCTGATTGCTCCCCTTCATATGCAGCATCCTGTTAACGCAGGTGGGCGGGCAGGCATGTGCACTGCCTTCTCTTGATTCCATGAAAGTGCTGCATGGAGGAACAGCGGGTGGCAATTCTGCCCGCTTCAAAGAACACCAGCCTTTCTCTAACCAAATTTGGTTGTGATTCTCAGCTAAGGTTTCTTCTTGGAAAATGGGGCAGGAAAATGCTTGTAGGAAATGCGGAGGTTGGGACCAGCTCTTGCACTGAGTGAGGATCGAGGGACATTTTCCTGGGGCTGGTCCACCTGGGCTTGCCCTCCCTGGGGCTTCACCAGGTTCCATTCCCAGTGCATGTGTTCAGAGGAATTTTTGTTCTAGGCCAGAGGGATAGCCAGGGAGAGAAAATTGAAGCCTATGAACAGCTAACCAGTTCTTTACTCTCTCAATGATTTATTCCCTCCCTTATATCAAGAATATTAAGCTGAAATGAGTGCAGATCAGTGCACTTGGGAAATTATTTTATTAATGAAATATGACTTAGTGTACATATCAACATACTACAGGTCCCCAACTTAAGGTGGTTTGACTTAAGATTTTTTGACTTTATGATGGTGCAAAAGTCATAAAGGTTCAGTAGAAACCATCGTTCCAGTTTGGAATTTTGATGTTTTCCTGGGCAAGTGATATGCAGTAGGAAACTCTCTTGATGCTGGGCAGTGGCAGGGAGCCACAGACATGACCTCCAGGGTAAGCAACTGATACTCTGCAGGGTGTTCATTGTGTTAGATGATTTTGCCCAACTGTTGACAAATGCAAGTGCTCTGAGCACATTTAGGCTAAGCTATGATGTTTTGTAGGTTAGGTGTATTAAAAGCTTTTTGACAAGATATTTTCAACTTATGATGGGTTTATCAGGATGTAACCCCATTGTAAGTCAAGGAGCATCTGTATTTCAGACCATAGAGTTTTTGAAGGCTAAGTAATTCTTTGCATTGACGCATTTGTTAACTCTGAGTATTTAAACAAATAATTTACAATATGTACTTTACAGATTCCCTTTAAAAATATTATTCTCAGGGTTGGAATAAGCAAATATATCACTTTGGTGGCATTTTTATGGTTTACTTTATAATATGGCCTTCAAAATGTTTTATATCACCCATTTATATTTTTTTATTATTGAAATTGACAGCTTATGTTTCTGCCAAACCGAAAGGATACTTATCTTGAAAAGTGAAATAAAATGTCCACCTGCTATCATAAGTTGCCTTTTTCATTTCTGTACTTTTTAAAGATTTCTTGAAAACAAGTTGTAAACACTAACCCCTTTACCCAGGAGTTTTCTATGATTTGGGGCAATATATTTATGAGTAACATGGCTTACAGTTTCACCCAGATGTAAGACGTGTGTGTTTGTGTGTATGTGTGTGTGTTGTCTCTACTCACACGTGTACTCCATAAATCTAAGGTCTTGCCTCCCTTTCTGTGTAGTACCTTCATGAAAATGGTATTATACATCGGGATTTAAAGCCAGAGAACGTTCTCCTCTCATCTCAAAAAGAGGACTGTCTTATAAAGGTAAGAAATGTATGTTCTGTATGTGGCCATTCCAGTAGATTTCTGTTCAGAGACTTTTTTAATTCATCAAGTGAAAAGTAGGAGCACAAAGAGGTCGAGAACTTGGTCTTTCCACTTTTAGCAATTAGTTTTACAGATCAGGTAGTATTGCTTCAATTCAGATTCTAATGAGCATTTGTTGAGCTCCACTGTGTACAAGCCAAGCCACTTTTGTGTTCAGAGGGAGGGAGGGCTGTCTAAATGGATGAGTGAATTACATCCCATCTTCTCCTTTCTGTCTGAGGCAATGCTTCCTAAACCTGGCTTCATTTTGGAATCTCCTATTGTTTAAAAAATATAAATAAATAAATAAATAAATAAATAAATAAATAAATAATAAATAAAATGACATCCAGGCTGGTCCTCAGGATCCCTGAAGGTGACACCCAGGAGTAAGTGTTTTTTCCAAGCTCCTCAGATATTCCAGTGTGCAGCCAAGGTTAAGACACGGGTCTAAGAAGAACCATGCATAACTAATAAGAATCCTGGAATGTCTGTGATAAGGGTAATAAACCTTTTGTAAGGTTACAGAGAACACAGATAAATTGGAAAAAAGCCTGGGCCTTGAAGCTTCTTGGCTCAGGAATTTTAATTTAAGCAAAATTAAATAACTTGCAAAGCTCAGAATTGCCTTAAATTAGACACAAACTTGTAGATTTCAGATTCACAGTAGACATGAACTGTAGGATAGAAACTGATCTAACCTGCATGCCTTTTGGGACTGGCAGATTATATTTATCTTTTTATTTTATGCTATCATTAAAAATGATTCCTTTTTGTCTTTAATTTTAGATTACTGATTTTGGGCAGTCCAAGATATTGGGGGAGACCTCTCTTATGAAAACCTTATGTGGTACCCCTACCTACTTGGCTCCTGAGGTTCTTAATTCCTTTGGGACTGCCGGATATAACCGTGCTGTGGACTGCTGGAGTTTAGGAGTTATTCTTTTTATTTGGTAAGAAAGGTTTTCATTGCTTCAGAGTCTGGTTGGAGTTAATTAGGTGAAATCAGAAACGTGTCCAGGTAGAGGGCTGTGTTTAAATTAGGTCACTTTTTTTTGACCATTGATTTACAGAAAAGTCTAATTTTTCATTATACTGAAAAAAAAAAAAATCTATATATCCAAATGCCACTGAGAATGCCACTTGATTTCTTTTCCTTTCTTTCTTTACCAATATTAAGCCTTAGTGGGTATCCACCTTTCTCTGAGCATAAGACTCAAGTGTCACTGAAGGATCAGATCACCAGTGGAAAATACAACTTCATTCCCGAAGTCTGGGCAGAGGTCTCAGAGAAGGGTATGGATACGAAAGGGTTAAGAATTTATGGTTTGCTGACATGTGTGTGTGCTGTGGTGGGAGAGTTTCTTTTCCAATTCCATTATGTTTTTCTCCTGTCAATTTTGTTGTTATTTCCTGTTGTTTTGCACCGTTTGAGAGGCAACGGAAGGTATTAAAGAGCACAGGCTCCAAAGCCACACAGATCTCAACTCAAGTCCTGGGTCTGCTACTCCTAGCTATGTGACCTTAGGCAAGTTGCTTAAACTCTCTGAGTCTCCATTTTCTTTATTTGTAAAGGGGACACAGTAAACCCCTACCTTAAAGGGTTTTTGTAAGGGTTAAGTGTAACATACACAAGTACCTGGTACCTATTTAAGTGTTCAAAATAGTAAGTAACTTTTAGTTACAAGGTTTCCTTTGAATAAGTAAACACATAAGAGTAAATGTAATTAGTTACTTTGTGTTTAAGAATTTAAATGTGTAACTTTGTAATTCTCAAAGAAAAAAGTAGGAAACTAAAACTAAATGACAAATAATGTAACGTAGATGTAGATGATCGTGTTAAATGTCAGTGTCTAAGGAATAATATTGTTGCACTAGACAAGCCAGCCTCCACTTGTTGCTGGCCGTCAAGCTTTCTGTCTGCCAAGCCTGCAGTTCCAGGACCCTCTCCCGGCCTGAGGAACCATCAATCTGTGGGTCTCAGGGAGAGCTGGCTCTGTATCCTGAATGTCTTAGAACTGGGTGGAAGTTCAGCTTTAATTAGTTTGAACTTGCATCCAGCAATGAGAGGAGGGTCAGAGAGGAAAGAGGTTATGATTTCTGAGCAGAGAGAGGTGGTCATTCCTGGTGTGCTCAGAGCACTCTGATGAATACAGAGAGTGATATTATATTAGGGGGTGCTGCCCACCATACCTGCTGACTCCTCGATGACCTCAGCCCCTCTCTCTTCTTTTTGGATGTTGGCCTGTGATTCTGGCACATTCTAATATTGCTGATTGAATGTATTTACCCTTCTCACTGTGATTTACCAAATTTTCTTATTGCTTTAGCTCTCGACCTTATCAAGAAGTTGTTGGTCGTGGATCCAAAGGCACGGTTTACGACAGAAGAAGCTTTAAAACACCCGTGGCTTCAGGTGGGTGTGGGTCAATGCCTTGTAGCATAAAATACAGGGCAGCCCTGAACTGTGTCCGAGAGATGAAGAAGGTGGAAACCTTTGCCTTTTGGGTCTGTTTAATGACGCAGCTGTTTTAGATTAAGCTTTAGGTGTGTGTATGTGTGTGTCTTTGTCTTTGCGTGGTGTTTGGGTGCAACCTTTTTTAACTTGATTCGTGGGTCTTGGATGAACAAGCTCACTTCATGGCCTGTCTTGGTTCCACTTGGCTTCCCTGGGTCTGCAGTTTGGCTGTTGTTCCTTTGAGAGGTGGTTCTAACTGCGAACCTCTGTCCCCCGAGCTGTGCTCCCCTCTTTCCTCAAACCCTCTACCCCGAACAGGTGGGATGGGCTGCATTCCAGCCATCTTCAACTTTAAATCAAGGAAGCAACGGGTTGGAGGGGGAGGGCAGCCTCCCTGGGGGAGAATCTATTTCTTAAGCCCAAGGAATTGGATATCAAGGGTCCCACTTGTTCATGGAGAGGAAGCATGCCATTAGTGTAGACTGTCACCTGTGCATTTCAAGTGTGCATTACCTCTGTGTCCCTGCTGGGAGTTGTGGCTGCCATTAGATTATGCGCTGACCTCATTCCAGCTGCTATAGTTGGAACTCCTCTGTGGCTTTGCTGGGGTAATCTTTGGTTTAGGAATTAGCTACAGCATCGGGCAGGTTTTCTGATGGATGTCAGGTCTTAAGTGCAGTTCCATTCAGCACAGCCATACACCTTTCTGTGAACTTTCATTTGGTCTGTTTCCTGTGGGGTGGAGAAATTAACCATCCAGTCTCAGCGCTGTGCTTCTGGGACTCTGGGAAGACTGTCTCCATTTTTTCTCTCTCTGCTAATCCCCCACACCTAACAGTTTGGCTCAGGGCAGCTTAGGTTGAGAACAACAAATCCTTAAAAGAAAAATTTAAAAAGTAGATATATGTGTTTGGGATGTTGTCCTGGAAACAGCAGTCCCCCCCTGAAGAAATCTGTCAGGTGATTTAGCACTTAATAGACCACACAGATTTGAAATAGCAGGACACCGGAGAAAAAGGCATTTGGAAACAAAGGGTGCCTTTGCATGCGGGGATTTAATTTTGATGAAAAAGAAAAACATGCCTCTTGGCTCTTTTCATGTGCCCTAATAGGGAAACTATTGGGGGCCAGATGTGGAAGTAGAAGGAGCTGTTAGTCTTGAAAAAAAAAATGGAGCTGCCTAGTTAGGCCTGGGAACAGGGTGTGCATCTGCCCAAAATTTATGAGCAAGCATAGCCTATTTTTCTTGGACTTTTTTGTCTCAAAAGAAAACTGTTATTAACAGCCCAGGGAAAGGTGAAGTTCAACCCGGCCGCAGGGGTCTCACTTGAATAGTCTTTTGTCTACATTTTGTTTTTCAGCAAAAGGTGGAGTGAACATTGAATGAAGACAAGAATGCAGATTGCTCACATAAATCATCTGCTAGTGATAGTTTAGGTTTTATTTTGGGAAAATTCAGTGTTCTTGAAGAAACCAAATGGTTTTGTGGGTCTGGCATTGGACTGAGCACTGGGAATCTGAGTTCTGGTCTGTTTTGTCATTAGCCGAGTCTCCAGTTTTAGGAGCATCCTTTAGATCCACTTTTTGCCTCATGTTTACTTCCTGAAATAGAGGATTCCTTCCTGCTTGCCTCTGAGGCACATTACAGTTTGTATTTTTGAATACATGTGGACATTTCAAAGAAAGGGTATTTACAGATACACATTACTACCTGTGATATGTTAAGGTAAAGAGCTCTCTTTACATAGTATTGCTAATTGATGACTTGTTTTAAATATAGGCCTAAATAGGCTTGTGGTCACCTCTGTTTGGCTGCACTGAAGAGCTGCCACACGAGGGGTGTTTCAGTGTGGTTAAATTTCTTCATGCATTTATTTTTTCAGAAGACAGTTAATGAGCTCATGTGTCAAGCACTGTTAGGGCACTATGGATGCAAAGAAGAATGATTTACGTCCTTGCCTTGGGGAGCTGACAATCTGGGTGGGGCCAACTCTGACCACAGTCACTACAGAGCATTTTGATACATTGATACATGTGGTAGTAGGAGGTGCAGAGTATTGGGGATCCTTCGAATGAAAGGGAGCCATTACACATGGCTTTAGGTCTCCACAGGTTCACATGGTGTAAAGGGTGTCTAAAAAAATGAGTCACCTGGGGATGATATAGGTATATTAGTTTTTTAGGCCTGCAGTAACAAAATACCACAGACTGGGTGGATTAAACAACAGAAATTTATTTTTTCACAGTTCTGGAGGCTAGAAGTCCAATTTTAGGGTGCCTTCAGGTTTGGTTTCTCTTGGGGCCTCTCCTTGCCATGCAGGTAGCTGGCTTCTTTCTGTCCCAACACGGTCTGTTCTCTGTGTATTTACATCCCTGATATCTTTTTCTATTCTTATGAGTTCACCAATCATATTGGATTAGGGCTCCACCCTAACAACCTCATTTTAACTTGTAATTACTTCTTTAAAGCCCCTGCCTCCCATTTCAGTCCATAACAGTGGGGGGACAGAATTTTCAACATTGATTGAGTCCCTCTGATATGGAAGCTACTGTGCCTTTTACAGTGTCTTACGTCTAATGGTGCTCAGGAAAATTTGTTCACGGAATGGATAAGGCAGGTGAGTGAAGTAGACAGGCAGGGAGGAAGACAAGGAGGGCAGTTCTGATGGAGGCTGTGAGTGGGTATAGGAAGAAATAAGGGATGGACCTTTGAGAGTGGTACTGCATGAGAAGTGGGATCCCAAGGGACAGTGTGCAGTGGAATCCAGAATGGGTAGTGGGGAGTCACACTGAGTGATGCAGTGAACAGTGGTGGAAAGCAGGTGATTCTAGCTACTAGGTATAGAACAGGTGAATGAATCCTCGAGCAGTATAATTTTTCTATAGCCATAAAGTTGCTGAATGTTGGGGGCCTTCATTCCTATGTCCTTCCCCCACCCACTGTGGTGTACTTGGCTTAGTGGGAGGAATGCCAAGTGGGGGGAGTTGGGCTGGAAAGTACATCAAGCGTTGCAATCAGGCAGCGTTGGGTGTGTATTCTGCACACACTACTTATAGTGGCTGAGCTGGGCTTCCAGCTGGCCCCAAAGCCCACATCCTTAGTCATGACGTTTCACCTTTCTGAAGGTGGGGAGAGGTGCACCAGGCCACCTCTCAGTGCTACCAGATGCAAATCCTCGAACCCTGTAGAAGTGTGTATCCAGGGAGGTGAGGTGGGAGTTCTCTGTATACTTCCTACCCCTACCCCAGGCCGCCTCTTCCAGTAGCAAGAAACACTTTTAATGCTATGACCTGTTCACGTGTCTTCCTTTCTAATTAGACCCAAGCTCTGGGTGGGCTTGAAGTCCCTTCTGGCGACTTGTACAGCACTCGCTGGGTGAATTTTCCCAGGGTGCCGGGCTGGTTTGTTAGGAGGGCCCCAGTAACTGGCCTCGTTGTTGGCAGGGGGAGGGGGCGACCTCCTGGAAACACTCAGATGCTGCATGGAGTGAGCCCCAGCCTCTGGCCTCCTGATTGCCATCTCTGTCAGGATCTGGGATGCTGGTTCTGAAAGCCTTCTGACTACTTAGGTCTGTGGTTCTCTCTGACCCGCCAAGAGCTCTTAAGCATGTGGTTTTGATTCAGCCAGTGTTGATTGAGCAGTGCTGATTAGACTGCTCTGGGAAGGCACGTGGTCCTCCCTCTCCCAGAGCTTCAGCAAGAGCATGCCCCTCGGTCGATAGACCGGACGTCTTTGCCCACTTCTCTGTTTCCAGGGGCTTCCCTCAAACATAGCCTACTTATGGTTTTCATTTCTTTACAGGATGAGGACATGAAGAGAAAATTTCAAAATTTGCTTTTGGAAGAAAATAAGTCAACGGCTCTACCCCAGTTCCCAGCCCAGGTATTCCAGATGATGGTCATTAAGTGGAGCCTAAGTTTAAAGAGCCAGTGAGCGAGGGTGATGAGTTTGAATAGTGTCTTTGATAGCAATTGTATAATATTATGTTTTTTAAAAAAAGAATAATGTAGTAGATACTTTGTTTCAGCGTGATCTGCTCTAGCACCCTTAGAAGATTTAATAATAAATAGTATGCTTAATGCATTAGAGGAGCACAGCTAGGGATTGTCATTCAAAAAGTCTCCTGCAAGGCAAGATTAAAAGACTGTATTAGAGGCTCAAAATGAAATTTGTTGAAAAATTTGGGCGAGTCGTTGATGATTTATTGATTATAATTTTCCTTTTCCAAAGTTCTTTGTAAGTATAAGTTAATATCTGTTCATTCCTGTCCTGCCTTCTTTTGGTGAATGATAACACTCCTCTCCCCCCTCTCCCTTCACAATTTTATAAATGGGAAAACAAAGATGCAATAAAGACTGTCTTCCCATAAAAGAGCAAGACTTAGGGCTCCCAGTGAAAGGCATCATCACCTCTTTAAACTTCATAATTTAGGAGAAGGTGACCAAGAGGAGGCTGGGTGTGCTGCTTACTGTCCGTATACATCACTGAGTGATCGGAAGCCACGGAGAAAAATGTCATTTTGATGAGCATGTTTGAATCTGGGAGATGTGGGGATTCAGATGTCAGTGAGGACGACCAGTAATTCTTGGTACTAGAAGTTTCACATGAAATGCCCCAAATTTACTGGGAGCATACTGGGAAACTTTGATAATCTTAAAGAAGCCAGTGGTTTTATTTGAACATATCTCCCTTTTCCGTCCTTCCAGCCTTCTACTAGTCGAAAGCGGCACCATGAAGGGGAGCCGGAGGATGCTGGCACCACCAAGTGCCTGGCTGTATGTGCTGCTGTCTGATGAATACTGGTTTAATGTGAAAGATGTACCTTCTTGAACTCTGCTGCCGTTTTATTTGTATTTGTGTTTTCTTTATGGGAACAGCTGCTTTTCCAGAGTCATCAATACACAGTTCAAAACCTAATGGATCCTGGGGTTTGTGCTTTGGCTTGATCCGCTCTTTAGTTGCATGCCTTTTTGTGTGTGTACTTGAAATCATGTGCCTTTTGACGACACTCTACCTTGGCTGTTGCCAGCCAGGTTTCTCAAGATGTGTCCTTGGTCTCAGCCTGGGCGAGACGCATACAAATTCTAAAGGGTCGTTAGAAAGTTGCAGGGAAAAGGGCACTGCAAGGTTGGGGTGGAGTGTGTAGAGACTGACTGGCTGCCAAAGTCCTCCTGAGACAGTAGGTACTTTGGTGCACATACCACGGGCCTGTTTTAAATTCTCATCTTCACCCTCATAAAGATACAGGTCCACAGTTATGCTCAGGGAAATAAGTCAAATATTATAGGATTCCACTTATAGGAGGTACCTAGAGTAGTTGAACTCACAGAGAAAGTAGAATGGTGGTTGCTAGGAGTGGGGTGGGGGGTGGTGTGTGGAGTTATTGTTTAATTAGTTTCTATTTTGCAAGATGAAAAGAGGTCTGGAGATGGATGGTGGTGATGATTGTACAACAGTGTGAATACTTAATCCCACTGAACTGTGTGCTTAAAAAGTGGTTAAGATGTTAAATTTTATGTTATGTGTATTTTACCACAATAATAAAAGGATACAGGACCACCTTGGGTCCAGATGAGTTGTAAAATCCATTGTTTTCCTGATTTTAGGAAGGGGACAGGGCACATCAACTGTATTATGTGTAATACCCAGCAGAGTCCTCTAACCAAGCATTAATATTTCTGTAGCAGATATTCACAGTAAAAGGGATAGAGAAGACTTTAAGGCATATAAGTTCAGTCTTTTCTGTCAAATGAGTTATGGGTGACTCAGTTTTCAGAGATGTTTGGGTTTTAGAAATGGGAGTTAAAGCATGTGGGTGTGTCCTGGTGATCCAGCAGTGACCGAGGAGGCCCTTTGTAAAGCCCTTCCCTTGGTTGGTCTTGTCCAGTCCTCAAAGTGATTCTGTGGGCTAGGTCCTCTGACCACCCTTATGTTTTAGGTGAGGGACCCAGGCTGAAGGAGTTAAGGTGATTTGTCCAATGTTACACGGTTAGTTAGTGTCAGAGCTGGGACCCAACCCGGTCTTTCTGACTCTAATGTTCCTCATCTCCTTATTCCCATATTTAGACTCAGAGATGTTGACTGACAAAACGCAAGAGATACTGATGTCTAAATCTTGAGTGTTAGTGTTAAATTATAGGTGGGTACAGCCCTGTGATCTGGAAGTTGGGACACCTTGGTTGCAAGGAACAGGAAACCCACTCAAGTTACTTCATGGGAAAGGGGATTTGTTTTCAAGGTTGTATATGGCTGGATCTGGGAGTCATCAGGACCCCAGATAGTTCTAATGGCTGCTTCCTCTTGTCTCATTGACCCACTATTTCCTTCTCTTGTAACTTTGGAGGGTTGATGCTAGGCCACACTGTAGCTTTCTGGCCATGTCATAAATTGAGTGCCTTGGTTCAGATGCCACTGGTGAGCCAGCCAGGGCAAGGTCAGGGGTACACAGCTGTTGGCCCAGGAAATGGAGGGTAGTAGTCGGTAATTTCCATTAGAAGGGTGTGCAAGCTTTCTGAGGCTTGGCTGGCTTGGTGTCTGGAGACTAGATGGGGATTTAGGTGGTTTTCATATTTAAAGGAATGGGGCTGAGATTGCCAAGTTAGATGGGGTTTAGCTCATTTGCATATTTAATGTTAAGGCTATGGTTTCTTAGGGCATTCTTCCCTCTGGGGCAGTCAGCCCTTCTTTGTTTCCAGAGCACTTTGTATTACTTCCCTCAGATTATACCTACCATAGTAAGATGAATAATGGCCCCCAAAGATGTCCTCATCATAATCCTCAGAATTTCTGAATATGTTCCTTTACATGGCAGTTAGGGATCTTGAGATGGGCAGATTATCCAGTCTTATCCGGGTGGGCCCAAAGCCATTACAGTGTTCTTTTTAAGGGGGACATAGGAGGAGTCAGAGTGACATAGAAGAGATGGAGTGAAGTGTTTTGAAAATGGAGAAAGAGGCCATGAGCCAAGGAATATAGGCTTCCACTAGAAGCTGAAAAAAAAAGCAAGGAAATGGGTTGTCCCCTCAGAGCCTCCTGAAGGAACCAGTCCTTCCTTATACCTTAACTTTTGCCAAGTGAAACTAAGATAATGTGTGTTGTTTTAAGCCACTCAATTTGTGGTAATTTGTTACATCAGCCACAGGAAAATGATATACTCATCAATGGAGTGGTATCAGCTGCTAATCTGGGGCCACCCAATCCACTTTCTAACCTCACTCTTACTTTTTGTGGGGTGATTTCATAGAACCCCCTGTTCTATGAAATCATGGGGCAAGGGGGAGATGGTAAAGCTAAGTGTCTGCCTGCCTGACCCCCACTATAGAAGCTGAAGGGGGTCCCTGGGGGCTCTTTCCCTGGTAGAGCTCTTTCCACTGGCCACCCAGCTGGAGATGATAGCAGGACTTTGAAAACTAAGCAAATGGGGATGAAACAAATGGATGACAACATTAGTGGTAGGAACAATACTGTGCTAATCTGAGCTTTCTTCATTTCCTGACTTTGGCTTTGGGCAGGTTACTTTAAAATGGGTGCAATAAGAGTACCAACCTCCACACCTGCCAGAATGGCTGCTATCAATGAATCAACAAACAAGTGCTGGTGAGGATGTGGAAAAAAGGGAACCCTAGTACATTGTTGGTGGGGATGCAGACTGGCACAGCTACTGTGGAGAACAATATGGAAGTTCCTCAAAAAATTAAAAATGGCTCTGCCTTTTGACCCAGTGATCCCACTTCTGGGAATATATCCTAAGAATTCTGAAACACCAAGAAAGAATATATGCACCCCTATGTTCATAGCAGCGTTATTTACAATAGCTAAGATCTGGAAGCAGCCCAAGTTGCCCATCAGTAGATGAGTGGAATACTATGCAGCTGTTAAAAGAAGGATCTCTTACCCTTTGTGACAGCATGGATGGATCTGGAGATGATTTTACTAAGTGAAATAAGCCAGTTAGAGAAAGACAAGTATTACATGATGTCACTTAAAAGTGGAAGCTAAAAAACAAACTGACGAACGAAATAGGTCCAGAGGTATGGATGCATAAAACAGAATAACAGATCTCAATGGAGGGGTGGGAGAGGGGACAGGAAGAGCTTAAGCAAAGAACATTTATGCATATATGCATAATCCTTGGACACAATAGCATGGGGAAGGCCAGGGGTGAGCGGGGGTGTGGGGGGGATGTGGGGGGGTGGGCGGAGGAGGGCAAAAGGGAGAAAATGGGAGAGATCTGTAGATCTGTAATACTGTCAATAGTGAAATAAAATTTAAAGAGTACCAACCTCATGTTTATGGGGATTCAATGGTAGAAGGTCTATTTAAAGTGTCTGGCATGTAGGTGGTAAGGGATCCATCAATGTTGGTTTCCATCATTATAGGTGGGAGGGCCACAAAAGTAGCCAGAGGGAGCCATACAAAGTTCTTGAGCAGGGAAGTATCTGTTCAGCTTTTTGGAGGCCACACAAGATGGGTAGATCATTGAGATGCCTTTGACAAGGCAGATTTGAGAAATGCCAGGCCCAGGGTGGGTGGTAGGAACAGAGGTAGAGGGGCATTTCCCAGTGGCTGAAGTAACTGCCACTTCTCAAGAACAAGCATGTTGCTTCGTGGTGTACCTGCTGTGTGCCTAGGTGCCGGTGCAGTGGACGGCTCTTACTTGTGCTAGTCCTGCACCTGATGCTTCTTGTGCTAACTGCATCCCTATTTTTCTGGGGCAAGCATCCCTCCTCCCACTTACCCCCACCCCATGTCCTTCAGGAGGGGTTGATCCCACCTGGTTCCTAGAGGAGCTCCATATAGCCAATCTGGCCAATGTTGTGATTGGCTCAGGCAAGGGCATGTGACCCAAATGGATGCAGTGAAAGCCAACTCTGAGACTTTGGAGGGAACTATTGGGGATCTGCTCTTGCTTTCCTGGTCAGATATGAGTTAGGAGCTGCATGGGACACTATGGGAAGAGAACTATGAGAATGAAGCCATCACAGAGGGAAGTGGAGCTGAGATCGGAGAGACAGGTTATTGTTTGAGCACCTGGATCTAGTTATTCCCGTAATGAGGTACTACCCCAGGACTTTTCAGTATATCCTCCCCCCCTTTTCTTTTGTTTAACTTCAGGTTGAGTTATTTTTGTCACTTGTATCTGGAAAAGACCAGACTAATAAATTCAACCATTTACAAACTCCAAGAGACCCTTGGAGATTCCTTTTTTTTTTCTTCCTATTAGGGAAAACATTCTCTGCTCCTGTTTTTCTGCCAAGTTTAGGGTTTTCAGAGAGGTTTGGGGCAGAGAATGGAAAGCAAAGATGTGGGAAGTAACAGTCTTTCCAGCTCCAGCGTTGAGTTAACCCCTCCCAGCTAATTATACCACAGGGTTTGGGAGCAGAGCCCTTTTCATTAAGCTTTTAGGAGTTTTGGAAGGATAGGCTGGAGTTATACCAGTGAAGCTGGGAGAGCTTGGTGTGTGCCAGGCATTGTGCTCAGGGACATACATGCATCATCTTCTGAAAGCTCATCTCAACTTCGTGGGGCATTACTGCCAGTCTCTCCTTTGCAGATTAAGTCAGGGCTCTCTGGCTCAGTCAAGTGATTTATTCAGGTTTTCCCAGTTTGTAACAGGTGAAGGCAAGACTTGAACTGAGATTTCCCTTCTCATAAGCCCTTGGTTTTTAACCATTAAACAAAACTGCTTAAGAGGTCTTGTCACCGATTACTACTTGGTACGTTTTTGGATTGGTGTCCACACTTTATCTGGATTATTTCATTGAGCCCTCCCAACATGCCTTAGTTGTTGGACCTTCCTGATTAAGGAGAAACAGACCCCTGGATACCTGACCTTAATCACGCAAAGGTTAGTGGAGATGCAAGACTCAACTCAGGGTCTCCGTGGAGCCTGGCTCTCCCAGAGACGTGGGCATTCACTGTGCCGCTTGCTCGCACACGTGCTTGCACACCTCCACGACGGGGATCTCATTATCTTAGAGACGTCCTTCGCCCGGCACTTCTTGGGAGAAATTGCCTCCTGGCCCACACTCTCGCTCCAAGCCCAGTGCAGAGGATTAAGCAAAAGGAGCAGTGCGGGGAAGGGGCCAAAGAACCTGGCCTGGGGTCGTCCGTAGTGCGGCAGGCGGCGGCGCCGAACCCAGAACGGCGGGCGCTCCAGTCCGGCTGGACGGGTGCAGAGGGGGTGGGCGCGACGCCGGGAATAGCGGCCTGCTCCGAGGGAGCGAGGCGGGGCACGCGGGGAGGGGGGTGCGGCGAGTGCGCGCTTGCGCGGTGGTGATGGTGGGGGTCCGCGGAGGCGCGCCGGGAGCGTGCGCGGCGAGTGCGCGCGTGCGCGGTTGGGGGCGGTGTGTGTTGCCGCGGCGGCGCGCGGCACGGCGGGAACATGGCGCGCGGATCCGGCGCGCGCGCCTAGCTGGCGGGACCGTTAGCTCGAGGCGGACGCGGCCCGGGCCCCGTGGGGATGGAGCAGTCGCCGCCGCCGGCGCTCGAGCCAACCCCGGCGCGGAGCCGTAGGCGGCGGGAGCCCGAGTCCCCGCCGGCGCCGGTGAGTACGTGAGGGGCGCGGGCCGGGAGACTTTCTTTGTGAAACTCCGTCGGTGCGAGCCGGGCCGGGCCTCGGCGGCTGACGAGCGTCCGCGAGGCAGAACCCGCCCCACCGTACGGGTTCGAGCTCCGCCTCGCGTGGCTGGGCGGCGGGAACTGGTCTGTCGCCTGTCCGCCTCAGTTTTCGCGGGAGTTTGTGCGCGCGCGCCGGGGCTGGGGGAGCGGTATACAGTCGGCGCCCAATGCGCGCGGCGCCTCCGCCCTATCTCAGTTCTTTCGGAGCAGCGGGCCCCTAACCTGGGCCCACGGGAAAGGTGGACAGCAGGCTCTGGGAGACAGGTGTCCGCGCAGTCGCGAGAGGCTCAGGTGCAGATAGCCCCAGGTGGAATCTCAGAGAGTGAGCTCTCCGTCTCAGGAAGGAAGCAAGTCTGTCGGTGGCTTAGTACAGAATGATTTGGGAATGCTTTACATCCACCTCATCTTCGTGGTGTGTTTGGGATATTGGTCAGGGTGAAGGGTGCTTAGCTAAATGGACTTTGGAGGTGTGGCATCTTGCTGGGTGGGGTGGGATGGCCCTGAGCATTGGGCTCTCAAAACAGCTGCGGTATAGGAGTGCTTGATGAAAATACAGGCATCACAACTCACCCCAGGCCCACAGACTCCCCAAGGCATACAAGCAGATTCTGAATTTTAAACGAGTTCCCAAGTTGTCATGATCAGGCACATTTGACAAGCATTATCTTCCTGTGAGCAGAGGGACCTGTTCTGTTTATAGCTGACCATGGCATCCTGGTACCATGGCATCCTGACCATGGCATCCTTGGCACATGGTGGATGGCCAGTAAATATTTGCAGGAAGTCTAAATGACTTGGGGAGTTTCCAAAATAGTTCTTGAGACATTTTCAGGAGCTTAGCTTTTTGAGATTAATAACCATCAGATTACTGTATAATGTGATTTTTATCAGGTCCTGACATAACTTTTGTGACTGTTTATAATGCCTTGTTTTTAGTGTGTTGTAGGCAAAACAGGATATACATTGCTTAGAGTAAGCTATCAATTATGTATACCCCAGCTAGGTTAAAGTTAATTCTGAAACAAAATTCTGAATTACAAAATGCATGTTTCTTTCTTTCCATCATTTGGGAACACCAGGCTTATAGGATTTTGTTCTTTTGAAGCAGGTAAATATTTACATTTTCATCAAAGCAAATCTGAATTACTGTTTATTTAGAAAAGTTGGAAATTTGCTTAAACCTCTGAGTATTTGTCCTCTGTATGTGGTATTTTGAAATTGAGATTTATGTTTAGTTCAGAGTCAATGAAAAAATAGAATTGTTTGATTGAAAGTTATTTGATATTTCAGGGGCTGTTCTTTGAATTTCAATAGTTGATTTCATTTTATTAGTTTCTTTTTTGTTCACTGACAAAATATGAATGTATGGGAAGACAAGACTTTAAGAGTTGAGATTGTATCTGAATAAGTATTGAAAATTAAATGCTTTATTGTCTCATTGTGGCATTTTTGTAGTTTGTGTGGATATTTTTTAATGTTTAAAATTGAGATATAATTGACATAACTTATTAGTTTCAAGTGTACAACATAATAATTTGATATTTGAATATATTACAAAAAGTTCACCACAATAAGTCTAGTAAATATCACCACACAGTTACACACATTTTTCCTGTGATGAGAACTTTAAGATGCACTCTCTTTACTTTCTCATATGCAATACAGTATTATTAACTATAGTGACCATGCTGTATATCACATCCCCATGACTTTTTAAAAATTATCTTTAAAAAAACCCAGCTTTCGTGAGATATAATTCACTTACCATAAGATTAATTTCTTTAGTGTACAATTCCTGGTTTATAGTATACTCACTATATGTCCAATATCACCATTATCTACTTTTAGAGCATTTTTATCACCTCACAAAGAAATCCAGTACCCATTAACATTCTTTATTTGCCTTTTAGCCTCTGTCTCTGAATTTAACTATTCTGGACATTTAACATAGTATAACTTACAATATGTTGTCTTTTGTGACTGGCTTCTTTTACTTAGCACAGTTTTTTTGAGGCTCATCCATGTTGTAGCATGTATCAGTACTCCATTCCTTTTTATTGCTGAATAATATTTCGTTGAAAGGATATACCACATTTTGTTTATCTGTTCATCTGTTGATAGACATGTGGATCTTTTCTACTTTTTGCTTATATTCATCTTTTGGTATCTGTGGGAGATTGGTTCCAGACTCCCCACAGATAACAAGTCCCTTATATAAAATGTTACAGTATTTGCATATAACCTATGCACATCCTCCTGTACACCTTAAGTCATCTCTGGATTACTTATAGTACCTAACACAATGTAAATGCTATATAAATGTTACACTGTATTGTTTAGGAAATAATGACAAGAAAAAAAATGTCTGTATATGTTCAGAGGCAACCATCCTAGGCTTAACTACATGGTCATCCCTGATGACTGATGATGTTAGGCATACTTTTTCTGTATTTATTGGCCCTTTATGTATCTCTTTGGAGAAATGTCTATTCAAATCCCCATCCATTTTTTTGCGGGGAAGGGAGAGTTCATTTTTTAAATGAGTTATTTGTCTTTTTGTTATTGAGTTGTAGGAATTCTTTAAATATTCTGGATACTAACTCCTAATCAGATATATGATTTGCAAATGTTTTTTCCCGTTCTGTGGGTTTTCTTTTTTTTTTTGATAATGTTCTTTGTTGCAAAAAAAGTTTTGTGATGAAGTCCATTTATCTATTTTTTTCCTTTGTTCCTTATGCTTTTGTTGTTCATATCTTAGAATCCATTGTCAAATCCAAAGTCATGAAGATTTACCTCTATGCTTTCTTCTTAAGAGTTTTAAGTTCTTAGCCCTTATGCTTAGGTTGTTGATCCATTTTGAGTTAATTTTTGTGTATGGTGTAAGGTAGTGGTCCAGATTCATTCTTTTGCATATGGTGATCCAGTTGTCCCAGCCCTATATATTGAAAAAAACTGTTATCTCACTGAATGGTCTTTATACCCTTATTGAAAATCAACTGATCATATGTTAGTTTTATTTCTGGACTCTCAATTCAATTCTATTATCTATTCTCATGCCAGCTCTACAATATTTGATTACAATAGCTTTTTAATAGGTTTTGAAATTAAGTGTAAGTTCCTTAACTTTGTTCTTTTTCAAGACTGTTTTGGCTTTTCTGGGTCCCTGGATTTTAAGGTCAGTTTATCAACTTCTGCCAAAAAATACCTGGGATTTTTATAGGGATTGTACTTAATCTGTCCTTTTTTTTTTAAAAAAAATTATTGATTTGAGAGAGAGAGAGAAATATCAATTTTTATTGGCCTACCCATTCATGCATTCATTAGTTGACTCTTGTGTGCACTTTGACCGTGGATCGAATCTGCAACCTTGGTGCATAGGGATGATGCTCCAACCAACTGAACTACCTGGCCATGGCCTAATCTGTCCTTTCAGTGATGTTTTGTTGTTTTCTGGTCCAACTCTTGCACTTCTTTCAAAAATTTATTCCTGCCTGGCTGTGCGTGGCTCAGTGGTTGAGCATTGACCTATGATCCAGGCGATAGTGGTTTGATTCCCGGTCAGGGCACATGCACCGGCTGTGGACTCGAACTCCAGTGGAGGGCGTGCAGGAGGCAGAGGATTAGTGACTCATCATTGATGTTTCTGTCTCTCCCTCTCCCTTCCTCTCTTTATGAAGTCAATAAAGATATATTTAAAAAAAATTTATTTCTAAGAATTTTATTGTTTGATGATGTTGTACATGGAACTGTTTTTTAAAATTTAATTTTGTATTTAGTTCATTGCTAGTATATAAAAAAATACAGTTTAGTTTGGGATGTATCTTTTAACTTTATCATTGAATGGTAGACTGATCCACTTTTCTGTTTCAAATCTTTCCCCCCAAAATAGTGAGGAAGAATGGTCCTTGAAAGCTTAAGTATGGATACAGATCTAGATTCACAGCTCTAAGTTTGGCTTTGCTACTTACTAGTTTGTATGCGTTTTGACAAATTTTAACTGTTATACATCTCAGTGTTCTTATATCTGTAATGGGACAGTAATATCTATCCCAAAAAATTAAGTAAAAGAGACTGTAAATAGGTATTCAGAACAATGCCTTGCATGTGGTAGGGATTTGGTATTTGTTGTTTATCTTCTTGTGTTAATTAACTCCATTTAAAAGCATGCCAAAAAACAAAAAAACAAACAAAGCACCAAACCAAAACAAAAATAACCAAAAAAAACCCTCCCTAAAACAAACAAACCTCAAACCACAGACCCACAGATACATTAAACACACACAGACACACACACACACACAAAACCCACAAAGAAAAAAACCACAAAAACCTCAAACCGCTTCCCGTCCCTATCACTTTCTGTGACCCAAGAAAACTCTGTGAGTGCTTGAGGAATAATGAAAGACAAAACCTCTCACACTGCACTGTTGCATTGCAAAAGCTTGCTAAATCTAAGCTGTTTATAGGGTATTTGACAATGTATTTGTAATTATTATTAAAAATGATAAGTATATCTCAGAGCTGACTCATCCTATAGTTTTTATCCTATAGTTCTTATTTAATGTCCTGTTCTTTCACTACTTATTTCTTCTAAAAGCAGAAGCAATATTACAATTAAATTTTATGATTAACATTCTTATTTCTTTGGATGGTTGTATAATAACAACAACAACAACAACAAACTGTTAGCGACAAAGGTTGATATTTGAACTAAATAGTGCTTTTGGTGTCTCTCCAGTAGGTAGAGTAGATTGCTGTTTTGTACAGGAAGAAATCAGAGACATAATATAAACCAAATATGATGCTTGGGACGTATCATGTTCATTGAATGTGTATTCACTATGAACTAAAGAAAATAATTGTTTACCTGAGAGAAACAAAAGCATTTGTCCACATAAAAACTTGTATATGAATGTTCATAGCGGCATTATTCATAATAGCCAAAAAGTGAAAATAACCTGTATCTTCATCAGTTAACTGTTGAGTGGATAAACAAAATGTGGTATATTCATACAATGGAATATTATCCAGCTGTAAAAAGGAAGAAGAACTAATACATGATACAGTGTAGATGAACCTTGAAAACATTATTCTGAATGAAAGAAACTAGTCACAAAAGATCATACATTGTATGACTCCATTTATGTGAAATATTCACAGGCAAACCCATGGAAACCCAAGGTGGATTAGTATTTGCCAGGGGCTTTTGGAGGAATAGTAGGGAATGACTGCCACTAGGCATGGGGCTTCATTTTGGGGTGATGGAAATAAACTTGTGGTAATGGTTATAAAACTGAATAAATTAAAAAACAGCCATTGAACTGCATATATTAAATGGAATGTGAATTTTATGGCATGTGAAATATATCTCATAGTAGTGTTATAAAAGTAAATTAGAAAATAAAAATGTCTAATATTTAAAAATGCTGTTCAAGATATTCTCCTAAAGTCTTCATTTGCACCCCCCCCCATTTTAATTATCACTAATACATGGTAAAATAAGTAGGGTTATACTTGTCATCTAAGATGATCCTTGTCATTTAAGGCTGTTTTATGAAGTGACAAATTAAATCCAAAAGTAATAGTTAAAATAGAGTGTATATGAATAAACAATTTTAAGTATATGAAAAACTACATTAAATCCAACAATAAACCATTATATTATTTCATTACTTTAATATTAACATTTTGCTAATAATTGGATGTGTTTTACAAAGTAGTTAAGATTTATAGAATCTGTCTTGACATTTTCTAAAATAAAATAAATGTTTACTAAGCATTTATATAGAGAACACCAGAAATTAAGATGGATGAGAAAGTTTCTGTGAATTAAAAATGTCATATGAACATTTCAAGGTGTCTGAACTTTCTTTGAAATCATTAGTTTTTTTTAAATAATTTATTTTTAATGTTTTTATTGATTTCAGAGAGAAGAAAGGAGAGGAAGAGAGAGAGAGAAACATCAGTGATGAGAGAGTCATTGATTGGCTGCCTCTTGCATGCCCCTACTGGGGATTGAGCCTGAAATCTGGGCATGAGCCCTGACTGAAAATTGAACCATGATCTCCTGGTTCATAGGTCGGTGCTCAACCACTGAGCCACCCCAGCTGGGTGAAATAATTAGGTTTTTAATGCAAATATGCTAACCTTTGTGTGTTTATGAGATTACTGTGCCAAATTGTATATATAGAACAGAGGAAACTCTCAACTCCATAGGACTTTTTCTGTGACCTATTCTCTACTAGGAACTTAGTTTCCTGATATTTTTGCTAGCACAGTTTGATATCGAGGAGTATATATACGGTGTCCCAAAAACTGTATACGCACTTTGAATGATTATAAAGTCAGTGTTTATTAACATACAGTTCATTTTTGAAATTTAAAAGAATCTGTAGAAATGAATAATTTTTTTTGTCAATGCCTGTTTTCAAACTGATGACTGTTCTGGTTCAGGCACTGCTGATAACGTGAAGCATTGGAATTGCAAACATCAAGAATCATTTTGTTTGGTATTTGTGTGCCCTCAATTCGTTGACTGTTGCCAGTTTTGTACTGTAAACTTTATCTTTCATGTATCCCCATAAAAAAAAAGGTTCTAGTGGCACTTTAGGATAAATTTTCTTTATTCAGAGCTTAGTCTGGCTTCACCCATTATTTCAAATCAGTTAAACCTGAAAAGGAGTGAAAACTAAGTGAGTCATCAGCTGTTAAAGTATGTGTACATTTTTTTGGTACACCCTATATTTAATAAGGCGAAGCACTTAGGATAGGATAGTACCTTTTATTTTGGAGTTAACTAGTATATTCTCTTTCTCCTCTCAGGGTTTTGCATGTTACCAATATGAATTTGGAATTCAGGCACCTTTATTGGACATTTGGCCCTGTGTGTAGTTTCTTATCATTAAGAAAAGTATACTGCAGTGGGTTGCACAATTTCCTGATAAGGTCCTAAAAGCACTGCCACAATTGCAGTTCTCTATATATTGTTTTGTATTGAGTGCTGTCTCGGATCCTATGGTTTTAGCTTATGTAGAAACATGATTTTTGAAATTTGCCCCACTGTCAAATAATGCTCTTGTTTAAATTCATTGCTTCCTAATCTCCACAAAGATTTATAAAAACCACATATAAAAATTGTTCAGGAAATTGGCCATAAATTCCAAATATATTTTATAAAAAGTAAAATTTTCATTAGGCATATTTGGAAGTTTTATGTAAATTATAGAGTACTTGTGTGGTTTAAGTATAGAGTCTGTTGGTTTCAGATTATTATAGCTAACATAGTGCTTACAATGTATTAGGTACTCTTCCAAGTCCTTTATGCATATTAACTCACTTAATCCTCACAGTTACCTTATGAGGTAGATACTGTTGTTATCCCTGTTCTACATATAAGGAAACTGAGGTACAGTGAGGTTATTAAGTAACTCACTCAAGATCACACAGCTAGTAAGGTGAGTTGCTCTGGATTCTAATTTAGCAGTCTAGTTCTGGAGTCTACATTATTTCCCCCCCACCCCCGTATTTTAAACGATGTATTCTAGTTTGTATTTTCTCTCTAGACCATCACATTATTATTCCTTCTGAAACTATCACTATTTAGTTAACTTTGTCACATTTATGATGCCATTAAAAACAATGCATCCAATTCATGCAAAATAAATTCAGAAAGCCAGTTGGTGAAGCTTTTGTGGCTTTCTTTTCTTTTACAGTCTTTGGGTGATAGATGAGGCGTTGCACCAGGGCTATCCACACGAATAGCCTCATTCTGTTCATTACCACCCACGTGGTCACCCAGCAGCCAGCACATAATTTTCTGGCCACATAGCTTCCACCTAAACCACACTGTTTCCATCTGTTGTACTTAGCATAAGTATCCTTTTGGTCTTGCTTTTATGCTGCCTGATCATCCAGTGCCTATGTGCACATGTCATCGCCAAGGTTCTCCACTGTTACTACCGGTTCCCCCTTGGTGTTCCCTGTCCTCCAAATGCCCTTTCACATAGAGAAGGAATGACACCCTTTGGCAAACTGTACAGCCATGAACCTTGAGTCTACATTCTTAACCATTACACTAGACTATCTTTGATTTGAATGGTCATTAAGCAAATAGTGATCACTTATAACTACCATTTGCTACTGAATGTTAGACTTATTATAGGACAACATTACCCTGGGGATCTTGTTAAAATCTAGTTTTTATTGTGAGGTTTAAGGTTATGTTAGCACAGTAGTATTCTGGAATTTGAGTCTCTATAATGATAGAGCAGAGGGGTGAATATATGATGCTAAGTTTACTCTTGAATTTTTATTATCAATTAAAAGATAAAATTAGCCTGCCTGGCGTGGCTTAATGGTTGAGCATCGACCTATGATCTGGATGTTGTTGTTCGATTCCTGGTCAGGGCACAGGCCCTGGTTGCTGGCTTGACCCCCAGTAGGGGACGTGTAGGAGGCAGCTGATCAATGACTCAAATCATTGATGTTTTTATCATTCCCTCTCCCTTACTTTCTCTGAAATTAATAAAGACATATTTTTTTAAAAGAAGATAAAATTACAACATAAGCACTTTAATTTTTAAGTATTTCAAGCTTGTCCTGGCTAGTGTGGCTCAGTGGTTGGTGCATCACCTGCACATCAGAGGGTCTTGGCTCATTTTCCAGTTAAGGGCATACACCTGGGTTGCAGGTTCTATTCCCGGCCCCAGTCGGGGAATGTGCGAGAGGCAACCAGTCGATGTCCCTCTCACATCGATGTTTCTCTCTTTCCCCCTCCCTTGCTCCCTTCCACTCTCTAAAAGTCAATGGAAAAAGTGTCCTTGGGTGAGGATTAACAAAAAACAAAAAAAAGATTTGAAATAGTTGAATGTCTGGGATATTTTACACTGCTATGTTTTTTGATATTTTTTAATACAAGTATTTTTCAATTATAGTTTACATTCACTACTTTTTGTATTTGTTTCAGGTGTACAGCATAGTGGTTAGACAATCATCTATTTTATAAAGTGTTCTCCCTGATATTTCCAGTACCCAACTGTCACCATACATAGTTATTAGTGTAATTGACTATATTTCCTCTGCTGTACTTGACGCATCCCCATGACTGTTTTGTAACTACCAATCTGTGCTCAATCCCTTCACCTTTTTCACCCAGTCCCCCTCCCTCTGGCAACCATCAGTCTGTTCTCGTATCTGAGTCTGTTTCTGTTTTGCTTGTTTGTTTATATTGTTCTTTAGATTCCACATCTTACTGGAATCATATAGTATTTATCTTTCTCTGACTGACTTATTTCACATCCATGCTGTCGCAAATTATAAGATTTTTTTTTTTTTTTTTTTTTTATCCTTACTCGAGGATATTTTTTCCATTGCTTTTTCTGAGAGAGTGGAAGAGGGAGAGAGAGAGAAACATTGATGAGAGAGACATATCAATTGGTTGCCTCCTGTACGTGCCTTGACCAGGGCTGGGGATCCAGCCTGCAACAGAGGTATGTGCCCTTGGCCAGAATTGAACCTGCAGCCCTTTAGTCTGCAGGCAGACACTCTAACTGCTGAGGCAAACCAACTAGGCAGATTTTGTTCTTTTTTGTGGCCAAGTAATATTCCATTGTATATATGTACCATAGCTTTTTTTTAATCTCATCTTTTGATGGGCACTTGGGTTGCTTCCATAGCTTGGCTATTGTAAATAATACTTCAGTGAACATAGGGGTGCATATATTCTTTTGAATTAGCGCTTTAGGTTTCTTTGGATATATACCCAGAAGTGGGATCACTAGGTCATAAGGCAGTTCCATTTTTAATTTTTTGAGAAACCTCCATACTGTTTTCCATAGTGGCTGCACCAATCTGCATTCCCACCAACAGTGTATGAAGGTTTCCTTTTCTTCACATCCTCACCAACACTTGTTGTTTGTTGCTTTCTTGGCGATAGCTATTCTGACAGGTATGAAGTGATTTCTCACTGTGGTGTTAATTTGCATTTCTCTGATGATTAGTGACGTTAAGCATCTTTTTTTAAAAAATATATTTTTATTAATTTTAGAAAGAGGAAGGGAGAGGGAGAGAGAAACATCAGTGATGAGAGAGTCATTGATTGACTGCCTCCTGCACTCCTCCTGCTGGGGATCAAACCCGAAACCAGGGCATATGCCCTGATTGGGAATTGAACTGCGTTCTCTTGGATCATAGGTTGATGCTCAACCACTGAGCCATGCCAGCTGGGCTGAGCATCTTTTCATATGTCTGTTGGCCATCTCTGTATCCTCTTTGGAGAAATGTCTATTCAGGTCCTTTGCTTATGTTTTAATTGAATTGTTCTTTTGGTGTTGAATTGTATGAATTGTTTATAAATTTCACATATTAACCCCTTATCAGGTGTATCATTGGCAAATATGTTCTCCCATTCAGTGGGTTGGTTTTGTCATTTTGTTGATGGTTTCTCTCTCTCTCTTGCTCTCTTTTTTTTCTCTCTCTCTCTCTTTCTTTCGTCTTTACCCCATTGTATGTTTTTGTCTCCTTTTTAAAATATTAATTGACCATATAGACGTGGGATTATTTCTGGGCTTTCTGTTCTGTTCCATTGATTTATGTGTCTGTTTTTACACCATACCTTGCTGTTTTGATTACGATGGCTTTGTAATATAGTTTGATAGGTGGTAATGTTATTCTTCCAACTTTGTTTTTCCTTCTCAAGATTGCTGTGGCTATTTGGGGCCTTTTGTGGTTCTGTATAAATTTTTGGATTATTCTATTTCTCAGGAATACGTCATTGGTATTTTGATAGGAATTGTGTTGATTATAGATTGCTTTGGGTAGTAGGGACATTTTAACAATGTTAACTCTTTCTGTCCATGAGCACAGTATATTTCCATTTATATGTATCTTCTTCAGGTTCTTTCTTGAGTGCCTTATAATTTTCTGAGTACAGGTCTTTTACCTCCTTTGGCAAATTTTTTCCTAGGTATTTTATTTTATTTTTAGATGCAATTGTAAATGGGATTGTTTTCTTAGTTTCCCTTTCTGATAGTTCATTATCGGTGTATAAAAACACAACTGATTTCTGGATATTTGTTTTGTATTCTGCTACTTTAATGAATTTATTTTTCAGTTCCAAGTAGTCTTTGATGGAATCTTTAGGGGTCTCTATATATCATGTTATTTGCAAATAATGACAGTTTTACTTCTGCCTTTCCAATATGGATGCTTTTTATGTCTTCTTAATGTCTGATTGCTGTGGCTAGGACTTTCAGTACTATGTTAAATAAGAGTGGTGAAAGTGGACATCCCTGTCTTGTTCTCGATCTTAAGGGAAATGCTCTTAGCTTTCCCCCATTGAGCCTGATGTTAGCTGTGGGTTTGTCATATATGGCCTTTATTATGTTGAGATACGTTTCCTTTCTTCCCACTTTTCTGGGAGTTTTTAACATAAATGGGTGCTGGATTTTGTCAAAGGCTTTTTCTGCATGTATTGATATGATCACGTGATTTTTATCCTTCATTTTGTTTATGTGGTGTATCACATTAATTGATTTGTGGATATTGTACCAACCTTGCACCCAGGAATAAATCATTCTTGATTATGGTATATGATCTTTTGTTTTGTTTTGTTTTTGTTAATCCTTACCCGAGAATATTTGTTCCATTGCTTTTCAGAGAGAGTGGAAAGGAGGGGGGGAGAGAGGAGAGAGAGAGACACATCAATTGGTTGCCTCCCACACATGCTCCAACCAGGTCTGGGCTTCAAACCTGCAACCTGATTATAGTATTTGATCTTTTTAATGAATTGCTGTATTTGGTTTGCTAATATTTTGTTCAGGATTTTTTCATCTATGTTCATCAGGGATATTGGCCTATAATTTTCTTTCTTTGTAGTGTCTTTATCTGGTTTTGGAATTAGGATAATGCTGGCCCCATAAAATGGGTTTGGAAGTCTTCCCTCCTTTTGAATTTTTTGGAATGTTTTGAGAAGGATAGGTGTTAGTTCTTTTTTGAATGTTTGGAAAAATTCACCTGTAAGCCATCTGGTCCAGGACTTGCTTGTTGTAAGTTTTTTTATTTCTGCTTAAATTTCATTAGTTGTAATTGGTTGTTCAGATTTTTGTTTCTTATTGATTCAGTTTTGTCAGATTGTATGTTTCTAGTAATTTTTCCATTTCTTCTAGATTGTTCAATTTGTTGTCATATAGTTGTTCATAATCTTTTCTTGTAATCCTTTGTATTTCTGTGGTGTCAGTTAACTTCTCTTTCATTTTAAAATTCTTTTATGTTAAATTATTGATGAGAGAGAGAAAGAGAGAAACACTGATTTGTTGTTCCACTTATTTATGCATTCATTGGTTGATTATTACATGTGCTCTGATTGGGGGTTGAACCCACAACATTGGTGTATCAGGATGACATTCTAACCAACTGAGCTACCTGGCCAGGGCTTCCTTCTCTTTCATGTCTAAATTTATTTATTTGGGTCTTCTCTTTTTCTTGATAAGCCTGGTTGACGGTATATCAATCTTGTTTATCTTTTTAAAGAAACAGCTCTTGGTTTCATTGATCTTTTGTGTTGTTTTTTAGACTCTATTTCATTAATTTCTGATCTTAACTTTATTATTTCCTTTCTTCTACTCACGTTGGGCTTTGTTTGTTGTTCTTTTTTTAGTTCCTTTATGTGTAAGCTTAGATCGTTTATTTGAGATATTTCTTGTTTCTTAATGTAGGCCTGTAATGCTATGAATTTTCCTCTTGGGACTGCTTTCACTGTGCCTCATAGATTTTCAGTTGTTGTTACACTGCTATGTATTAAGTCATGTGCTTTAGTACACTCAAAGCTATTTAGAGCCTGGCCGGGTATGGCTCAGCGGTTGAGCGTCGACCTGGGATCCACGCGATCGGGGTTTGATTCCTGGTCAGGGCACATGCCTGGGTTGCGGGCTCAATCCCCGGTCGGGGGCCTGTAGGAGGCAGCCAGCCGATCAATGACTGTCTCATCATTGATGTTTCTGTCTCTCTCTCTTCCTCTCCTTTCCTCTCTCTGAAATCAATGAAGATGTATTTAAAATAAATAAATAAATAAATAAATAAATAAATAAATAAATAAAAAGAAAAAAGCTATTTAGAGAATAATTTTAAATGAAAGGTTTTTAAAAATTTTCTGTGAGGTGGGTTGTAAACAAGTTGGCAGGTATAGGGAAACTGATTGATGTCATTGATTTTGGTCCCCTGAACAAAGTTGTAGATTATTAAACATAGTTTATGTGACCTTAAAACAGAAAGTATTTTAACAATTATCTCTTACCTCCACAACATTCTGTTTATTCTGCTTTGTGATCCTGGAGTCTGGGACTCTGCAAGCCACATTTATGCATTGCTAGCTGCTCCCTGTTTGGCTGGCAAGTTGGGGGGCAGTAAAGGGCAGGAGGAGGGAGAGACTTGCTCTTCTTTGCTTCCAGTGTCCTATCTCCCTGGTCTTCCTGTGAGTACCACGCTAAAAACACTTTTCATCTTGGCAGTAGCAGGATCCAGTTTGAAGTTTTTCTAACACTTGGGGACCAGTTTTATCAAGCTTCCTTCAGAAACCACTAGGATCAGCCAGCCAGTGCCCCTCTTCAAAGTCCTGGGTTCCAGGTCGGTGCAGCCTCTCCTAGAAATCAGACACTAGCACCATTTGAGCAGTGTCTTCTCAGAGGTCTGAGTTTAAGTTCCCTGGACCCCTCTTCTAAGCTTTCGGTAGCCTAGACCTGGGCTTGACAGCTGCTTTCTACAGTTGCTATCTCTGTGATTCCTTAGAGTTCTCTTTTTCCCCCTCAGCTAAAAACTTTATACTCAGTTAACAAACCTTACATGCCATCTGCCTGTTCAAATAACTGGTGTGATTCTTGTCTTCTGGCTGAATCCTGACTGATATATAGAGGTGATAAGGGCTTGTAGCCAACATAGGTTTACTTAAGAACTTCTCAGTACCTTTTTTTTAAAAGGGTAATTCTAAGATGACATAGTACATTTTGACTTTCCTAAATAATTTTATAAAGTGTCCCATGATAATCTTATGGACAACATGAATCTTGTAGCTTTAGTGATAATAAAGTTGTTGAATTAGACAATCATAGAGTTGATAGAAACCTGTAGGAAGTCTACCAAAACACAGGACTCTTTCTGTTTTTAGAACAACACATTGATTGGCTGCCACTTGTATATCCCCTACTGGGAATCGAGTCCACACCTGGGCTGGGAATCAAACTGGCAACCTTTTAATGCACGGGACAACCTCCAGTCAGCTAAGCCACACTGGTCAGGGCAGGACTCTTTTTTAAAAATTAGTCTTATTTAATAATACTGTATCCTGGATAAAGGCATGAGAGTTTCCACAAATATGAGGTGGATAGATAATACTTTGAAAGAATTAAGATTCAAAGAGATATTGATGTATTAGATCAATAAGATGAAACCACAAAGATAATTTGTAATCTTGACAAGAGCAGGGACCATGTCTATTTTCTTTTCTTTTTTATATTCAACCCTTTGTAAATGCCTGGCACAGAGTATGTGCTCAATAGTTGAATATGTTGATAAATCAAGGTAAAATTAATCAATTACAAATGAGGTTCTGCATTTTGATTAAATACATATGAACAAACCTTATCAGTCGTTTGTGGGAAAACTTTTGGGTTGTCTTTAAGCTTAACATGAACTGCATATATTCAATCACTAAAAGCTAGTGAGTGCAGCCTTAGTATTTATTAATGAAAATACTGTTGTAGTCTCAGAAAGCCGCTGTTGGTTCTTTTCCATTCTGAGTTTGATTCTAGTTTTCAGAACTATATTTTTATTTATTTATTTATTCATTTAATTTTTTTCAGAACCATATTTTTAGAGGAACATATTAATTAACTAGAGAGCATCCTAAAAAGTAACTAGGTCATATGATGAACATTTATGGGAATTTGAGGTTTTAGAGAGGAAACATCAATTCTCACCCCTCACCTAAAGATATACTGGCCCACTGGGGATGATTGAAGCAACAAATTTATGATAATTTGTTTTCCTAAAGGATGTGTTAAGAAAACACCTTACAGTGAGGGAAGGGAGAAGGACTACGCATAAAATTTCTTTTTAAGCCCGTGAGCAGTCACTCCTGGACAGTTTCTGACCAGAGCCTTAGCAGAGTCTCAGTTCTGGGAAGGCATAAGCTGGCTTGGGTGTGCATAGTTCTTAATTAAGGATTTACTAGATTGCTGCTTTTTAGCCCTTACAAGTTACTGAGTGCACTTGGGCTTTTTTTTTTTTTTTATGTATCTTTATTGATTTCAGAGAGAGGAAGGGAGAGAGAGAGAGAGAGGGGAACATCAATGATGAGAGAGTCGTCATTGTTTGACTGCCTCCTGTATGCCTCCAATTGGGGATCAAGCCCGCAACCTTGGCGTGTGCCCTGACCAGGAATTGAACCATGGTCTCCTGGATCCTAGGTTGATGCTCAACCGCTGAGCCACGCTTGGCTGGGCTGCACTTGGGCTTTTAAATGGAGAAGTGGTGGGAGGAATACAGCTTATCAAATAGAAATGAGCAGGCACACTAACTCCCCTTCTTTGCTCTTTCTCCCAAGTGAAAAGGAAATGTTGCAAGGTCACAGTTCACACAATAGCCCTAAACCACAGATGCTATAGCAGCACATAAGAAATGTGGGAACTGTGTACAATATCTGAGGGCACAAAACTCAGACCAATGGCTGGAGGTTTTAGGGAGCCACAAAGAAAAACCTTTCTAGACAACAAGTAATAGAAAATTGTATATCTGGTGAGGGCTTGTAGGCATTCAGCAGTGTATCCTGAAGGCATATTATTATACAGTAGGGATCAAATGGGCAAGTGGTAAAGATGCTGTCTGTTTCCTTTTTGCAGTATTGAGATGCTTAGTCTGGTGTTTCATCTGATTGAAGGACTATCCTGGCTGAGGGGGTACCTGCAGTCAAAACTAGTATTTTATGAAGAAATATTTGTCTGTTTCAGCCCAGAACAAGTGATATTCTCAAAGTTCTGCAATATAAAACATAGCTAAAAAAGCTTTGCTCTGAAAAATTTCTACGCAGACATCTATCAACTATGGAACAAAATTTTACAAATGTTTCTATGGACTTTTAGTTATGAGCAACATAACTTCCCTTTGAATTTTCTAGGTCAGATTATTATAAAATATTCCCTTAAATAAATAAGTAGACCAAGATTATTGAATAGACCAACATTTTGAAAGCTCTCTGGCAAAAACAATAGAATAATTGCTGTCAAGACATTGTTTCTTATAATAATTAGATAGCAGAACTGATTAACGAGCATAACCTTTTATTCTCTGTAGCTAGGAAACTTCTACCAGATCACTGCTCCTACTGTTTTGTGGACTCCAAGGGAGGTCCATGGCACAATTCACATGTAAAGCAAGAATTATCTGTAGACCGAATAAATGAAATAACTTGTTTACATACATGCTTCTGTTGTTTTCAAAATATGTATAGATACTGCTTTGATTCGTGAAATTATACATGTATGTAAAGGCAATACTGAATTCAGTGTAGACTTTGCTATTTATTTGTATTTTTTCAATTAGCAGTCTTAAACTGTACAACTAAGAGATTAGAAAAAGGTTTTGATGCATAAAAGGGCTCAAGAAGCTAGGAAATACTGGCAATAATTGATCTGGATCAGAGGTTGGCAAACATTTTCTATATAGGACCAGATAATAAATATTTTAGTCTTAGTGAGCCATACAGTGTTTCAACTACTAAACTCTGCCATTGTAGTGTAAAAGCAGCCATAGACAATATATAAATGAATGGGTGTGACTATGTTGCAATAAAACTTTCTTTTCAGAAGTAGGCTTCAGACCAGCCGATGTTTGCTAAGCCCTGATCTAAATCTTCTAAAAGTGCTTTCAAATTCCAAGAATTAACTTAATTTTTTTCCAAAAAATTATTTATTGATTTTAGAGAGAGAGTGAAAGATCAATTTGTTGTTCCACTTATTTATGCATTCATTGGTTGCTGCTTTTATGTGCCCTGATCGGAGATCAAACCTGCAACCTTGGTGTAGTGGGGCGAAGCTCTAACCAACTGAGTTACCCCGCCAGGGCCCTTTAAGAATTAGCTTTATATATATATATATATATATATATATATATATATATATATATAAAATTATTGATTTCATAGAGAGGAAAGGAGAGGGATAGAGAGATAGAAACATCCATGATGAGAGAATAATGGATCGGCTGCTTCCTGCATGCCCCCCACCGGGGATCGAGCCTGCAACCTGGGCATGTGCCCTGACTGAGAATTGAACCCCCATCGCCTGGATCCTGGGTTGACGCTCAACCGCTGAGCCACGCCTGGCCGGGCAAGAATTAACTTTAAAATGATGGAACTGAGAGTAGGGGTTAGACTATAATCCTCTTTTAAGCCTCACAGAACACTTGTCTGGTGGTCAAGGATCATTCTTGACAACTGTGACTCTTACATTGGATTAAACTGTAGGTTTTGTAAAAGTATTGGTGACTGTGAAGTTCAGAATCCTGTACTTCTAATGCTTTGACCTTGGTCTCACTCTTCCTGACTGATGTGAATACACAGAGTATGTTTTCATTAATTATGAATGTCTAGGTTCCTGCTGGATTGAGTGTGTTTTTCTGAGCACCTCTCCTATTATCTCATGACAGCCTTCTTTTGATCATATTTATTTCAATAAAGGATAATTCCTTTTCCCTGATGCTAGTATACTTCACATTGGGACTGTTGGGAAAAAATGTAAAATACTTGAAATGGACTTGGAAAAAGATTGTTGGGTATCTTCAATGGAAAACTAGCTTGTCTGGAATGTGTACCCTTCTGGATTATCTGATTCTATGAAGTTTGTACCTTTTATGGTCTTTGAACTACTTTATATTGTCCCTGTACATTGTTCTGGAAATCTAGGATATGATATGCTTGTGAACAGAGGAAAAATAGTGGTTGCCTATGTGGGAGATTAGCTCTGCCTTTCTTTCTCCTCTCTGTGAAATTTGTTCTTTTAAAAAATGCAGCTATCTCTGTGAAGAGTCTATTACTTTTATACAGGTTGGCGTGTTACATATTGGATCTGCCCTCTTTTGAATTGAGGGACTGGACTTAGTCTTAAAGGAAGACATGGGGAAGAAAATTACACTTTTTGTTTTTATTTCAGTTAGGGCAAGCCTTTTTAGACATGCAAACTGTTTCTCTTGATACTACTGTCTTAAGTTTCTTCTGTTAGTAGTCTAATGTAGTTCATAATTTTCATGTTTTAAAAATGAATAACATTTGACTGAGTCACTCCTTTTGGTTTTAAGGTCACTGCTATAAAGTCATAGAAAATTTAGTGAGTTGGAAAAATCATCAAAATCAGAAATTAAATTGCCAAGATATAATTTCTAGCAGATTTTTCTTTTCTTTTTGGTGATCTCTAAAACTGGTTTTGTCTTAGAAATTCCATGGTAGTAGCCAAATTACAGTTACCAAATTTGCCAGTCTAAAAATATTCATTGGTACATTAAATTTTATTTTTTATTTTAAAACTAACATATACTCATTTCCTAATATTTAGATAAGAGGAAATTTTAAGAAAATAAAAATAGCATGGCCGGCATGGCTCAGTGGTTGAGCAT
Source organism: Miniopterus schreibersii (assembly GCF_964146895.1). Classification (NCBI taxonomy): domain Eukaryota; kingdom Metazoa; phylum Chordata; class Mammalia; order Chiroptera; family Miniopteridae; genus Miniopterus; species Miniopterus schreibersii. The sequence goes on from NC_138122.1 coordinate 17,053,160, forward strand.
TGACCAATGAACCAGGAGGTCACGTTTCAATTCTGTGTCAGCGCACCTGCCTACGTTTCAGGCTCAATCTCCAGTAGGCTGTGTGCAGGAGGCAGCTGATCTATGACTCTCATCATTAATGTTTCTATCTCTCTTTCCCTCTAGCTTCTCTTTCTGAAATCAATAAAAACATATTTAAAAAAAAGAAAAGAAAAATAGTCCATAATCTTAGCAGAGACACATCAGTTTGTTGCCTCTTGCATGCGCCCTGGCTGCCTAGGGATTGAACCTGCAACCCAGGTACATGCTCTTGATTAAGAATCGAACCCATCACCCTTTGGTGCATTGGCTGATGCTCTAACCACTGAGCAACACTGGCTAGGGCTCCCTTAGTATAACTTTAAATTGAGTACTCTTGCACTCATTCATTCTCTCAATCAAAATATATATACATATATAAGTATAAATATGTAAGTTTATAACTATGCATACACATACATATATACATATGCACTCAAGGCACTATGTTGGCTGCTTCTTGGAAAGCTTATTGTCTTTCAGGGCACAAAAGTTAACTATAATATAAATTAGACCATGAAGAATGTTCATGTTCTCTTGAAGTTCAGACAAGGAACCCCTCTGGATTATCAGAACTTTCTCACACAAAGTTTCTTTGTTTGTAGATTCCTCTCTTTGGTGCTAAGACTATTGGCCAGAGAAGTCCTGATGGTCCAGTGCTGAGCAAAGCTGAATTTGTTGAGAAAGTTCGTCAGAGTAACCAGGCCTGTCATGATGGAGATTTCCACACAGCTATTGTTTTGTACAATGAAGCTCTGGCTGTTGACCCTCAGAATTGCATTTTATACAGCAATAGATCTGCAGCATATATGAAAATTCAGCAGTATGACAAGGCCCTGGATGATGCAATCAAAGCTCGACTTCTCAATCCCAAATGGCCTAAGGTAGAAATTTTATTTACTTTCATAGAATCTTTTGTGCTGATTTTTAATTTTAATGTAATATTTTATTGACTCAGTGCAGTTATTAATACCTCAATAGTCTATGCTTTGGCAAAATGTAGAATGGCTTTATTGAGTTGGTACACTAGTGAATGGCTTCCATTTTATGCTTTGGAAGTATGCTTTCTATGCCCAAGTTTAATTCTTTTCCTGTATGTTTGAGATTTGAATTTTTTCATTCAGCTTTTTGATAGGATACATTCTAGTTATTTAGTAGTTTTTGGACATATTTTTATTTTTGCAGAGATGCTTTAGATCAGGGGTGGGGAACATCTGGCCTGAGGGCCATATATGGCCCTAAAAATCTTTTGGTCTGGCCCTGCCAAGATAACCAAAGTTCCAGCCATCACATTAGGGGTGAGTTAATTAAATGTTTGACCAAATATAGCAGGCTCATTTTTAAATTGATAATTTTATATGGCTGGAGAATGATGTTGTAAATATCCAAATGGCCCTTGGTAGAAAAAAGGTTCCCCACCTCTGTTTTAGATGGAGTAAGATAATCATTTTTCTTTCCTTTGATTTAATTATTCCCTGTCAGTAACTGCTTATTTTCAGAATGGTTTTTAATCAGAGAAACTTCTTTTTCTAATAAATTATTGCAATTATCTGTATTCCCTTGAATAGTGTAAGGATTGAGTTCTCTTTGTTTTGTAAATATATCTAATTTTCAGTGTGCCTATTTACTGCCTAACCCCCAGTTTATTTTAGAAGTGACTTTTTAAGCTTTGATTGAAATGTTTGAGATATTTTTTATTGAATGCAAAACCATTTGATCCCATTCTTGGATTTCTGTTGGGTTAACAAAGGTTAATGGCTATTTTCTAGAGATTTAAAAAAGATTCTTACTGTCTTAATGATATGTGACAGTCATATTACTTTAGACTTCAACTCTGGTAGGTATTTTTGGCCTCATTTAGTGGAATTTCCAGTATTGCCACTGCCTCAAGAACTGTTTAGTATTTTGTAATTCCCTAATGGAGTTCTTTTATCACTATAGTCATTGAAAATGAAACAAAATCTTTTTAAAAAAATGGTTACATGACAACATTTGGGAGTTAGAATGCCGCTTTCAAAGGACAGACCTGGGTTCAAATTCTTTTTCTTCTATTAATGACAATATGGCTTTGGGTAAATCTCTTGAACCTCTCTAGGGTTCGATAAATGAGATAATACCTATCTTGTAAGGTTTTTAAAGAGTTAGATAATTTGTTACTTGTACATAGTAGGTGTTTGGTATATAATAGCTATGCTTGTGACTGTTTAAAAAAATTTGATTAATTAGTAAATTGTTCTAGCATGGATTGGCATGTATCTTCTCTCTTTTTTTTTTTTTTAAAGCCTGTGGTTCACTTATCAATTAAGTTAAGGTGATTGATAGTGTTGTTCATGTCTTCTATGTCTTTACTGACTTTTTTTTTCCTAGTTATTTCATCAGTTCCTGGAATAAGAAATTAAAATCTCTAGCTAAGATTTTGGAATTGGCTGTTTATCCATCCCTTTAATATTGTCAATTTTTGCTTCATGTTTTTTGAAGCTCTATTATTAACATATATACTTTTATTATTATGTCCTGATGAATTGATCCTTTTATCATGATGCAAGATCCTTTTATATCTCTGGTAGCTATACATAGATATGTTTAACTTATCCTCACCCAAGGATGTTTTTTTTGTATTGCTCTTTAGAGAGCTTGGGGGTGGGGGAGGAGAAACATCGATGTGAGAGAGACCATCAGCTGGTTGCTTCCCTCACATACCCGGACCAGGGGCAGGGATCAAACCGGCAACCCAGATATGTGACCTTGATCAGGAATTGAACCCATGACCCTTCATTATGCAGGTCAATGCTCTAACCACTGAGCAATACCGGCCAGGGCTCAACTTCCAACATTTTAATCATTGAAAATTCCTAAATTCCAAAATTTCTGCTAGCATCACTTTATCTGGACTATTTTTAGTCTTTTTTCACAACTACTTTCCTCATTTATGCTGATAACTTCATCTTCACTAAGTTCTTCTGACTGAATCTCTCATATGGTGTGTCAGCATTTCCACTGTCAGCTATTATGTAACTTCTTTTACATTTGATTTGACTTTTACCTTCAGCATTATAATTTTTTATTTTTTTTGCTGCATTCATCTTTATTGGTCAATTATCTCTTTCAAAAATCAATTTTTATAAAATGGGTTTATCGCTGAGCTGAATAACAGATGTGCAGTGACCAATCACCAACAGACTTTAAAACAAGTGTTGTGATTGGTCACTAATCATGATGCACATCTGTTAATTACAAAATGATTGTGTCCTGAAGAGCTAGCAGCAGAGTTTGTACTTTATGTGTTTATTCACAGTTAATATACTATGGTAACTGAAATTTGAACTGAGTTATTAGGGAGCAGGTGTTATTTAACTCTGGTAACTGAAATTCATGTATATTGAAACAAGATACATGCCAAGCGAAGGCTGCTGGTTCTTTGGAGTTGCACCTAGGTTTTTTCCCCCCCCCTTACATGTTACTTTGCCTCTATAAGCCTTAGTTTTCCCATTTGTAGACTGGATTAACATTATAAGCCTTGAATGGTTGTATTGAGGATTTAATAAAATAATTTTAGGTACTTAGCACTGTTTTTCATATACAGGTTACTTAATACATGATGCTCATTAATGATAATGATCATCATGATATTAGTAATTTTTCTGTATTTATACACACATAATTTTTAGTCAGACTTCCCAGTCTTTGAGAAATTTTCTTCCCCTTATAATAATTTCAGTAATCTTCTGAATCCTTTTAATTTTTGCTGATCACTTTGTAAAAAGTATCGTGCTAGAATGAATAAAATATTTCATTAATATATATCTGTTGCAGAGAGAAGAGGAATGATTATATTTATTTAATTTATTTATTTTTAAAGGAATAGTTTGTTGATTTCTAGGGAGAGAGGAAGAGAGAGACAGAGAGAAACATCGATGTGAGAGCATAACGTTGATCACTGCCTCCTGCACACCCCAGTTGGGGATTGAGCCCACAACCCGGGCATGTGCCCTCACTGGGAATCGAACCAACAACCTTTCAGTGCACTGGATGATGCTCAACTAACTGAGCCACACTAGCGAGGGTGGAATAATTATTACTTTTTTTACCTCATATATAGTACATATACTCTTGAGAATAACTTATCAGATTCTATTGCTCTTTCTATATGTGGCTATATTTCATTTATTCAATTCAGTAAATATCTGTTAGGTATTTGCTATAGGTAAGCATAATTCTGCTACTGTCTTCTCTGGTAACAGTATTTAATTGGTTTTTAAAAAATTAAGCATATTGACTTTTTGTTCATTGTTTTTGTGTTCTACCTCTTCTCCATGATTTAGGGAAAAATGGGAATGTATTGATGATTTGTATTTGTATCTGCTAGCTTTTTTCTGTAACAAATCACTCCAAAACTTGGTCACTTAAAGTAACAACCATTTATTTAGCTTAAGATTCTGTATGTCACTCAGGTGGTTCTTCTGGTCTGGGTTGACCCATCTGATTTCTTCTGGACGTGCTCATGTGTTTGAGGTCAGCTAGAGGTTTGACTGGTGGTTGGATCATCTAAGGCAGTTTCAGTCACATTTCTGACAGTTGATACGCTGTTGGCTAGTGGAACAGCAGCAGCTGGGCCACATGTGTCTTTTATCATCAGCAGGTTTTCCTGGGCATATGACAGTTGTAGGATTCCAAGAACTGCAAGAGAGTGGAAGCACCAATGCCTAAGCATTTTTTGAGTCTGTGTCACATTTGTTATTGTCTCATTGGCTAGAGCATATCACATGGCCAAGCTCAGAACCACTATAGGAGGGCATTACCCAAGGGCATATTGAAGGGAAGAATTTGTGGTCATCTTTGTAGTTTACCTCAGTATTCTTCGTCAGTTCATATACATAGTATGGTACATATTCACGTACTATCATTTCTAGAAGATAGCTCTTTTTAGTTGTATCTATTTCAGTTTGACATTTTTTACCCTTTATTTTTCTGTTCTGAAATTTTCTTGAATCACATCTTTTCAGACAAGTCAGTTGTGAAGTAGTTACTATCATTTTAGTGTGAATTATGAGTTACAGAAATAGTTATATTCTTCTAGGGTACCATAAGAGGAGAAACCCAAAGGAATGGTAGATTTTCATATGGTATAACATCATAGAAGGAAAGATTTCACAGGGGGACTTTCCCATAAATTTTAAAGCACACAATAAATACCTCTCTTCATGGATATAAAGCTCTTCCCATGTTCTCATTCATTGATTCTTCCTGATGACAGAATTCTGTCATCGGGTATAATACTTGATGACAGAGTATTATACCTTATTTGTCAGGTATTATACCTGATGACAGAGTTATATGTAAGAAAAAAATAAAAAAAAGTCTTGGCTGCATGTTTTATTTTGGCTTACCTATATTATAATAGTAACAAAATATAATAGCTCTTATCGAATGCTTATTTATTGAAGGATCACCTGAATCCTTTTATTTGTGATAGCAGTTTTATATTCACAATAATCTTATGGAGTAGATATTATTATTATTCCAACTTTACAATAGAGAACACTTATACTTGGTGAGAGATTAAATAAGTTGTCCAGGACATCCAGCAAGAAGCTGGGAGAGTTGGACTTTAACTAGGTCTGTCTAATTCTAAAGAATTTTTCCTGTCCTAGCCAGGTGGCTCAGTTGGTTGGAGTGTCATCCCATATACCAAAAAGTTAAGGTTGTGTGTTTGATTCCCGGTCAGGACACCATACCTAGTTTGTGGGTTGGATCCCCTGTTGGGGTGCATACGGGGGCAGCTGGTTGATGTTTCTCTCACATCAATGTTTCTCTCAATCTCTCTCTCTCTTTCTCTCCTCCTCCCTCCCTCTCTCACTCAAATCAATACAAGATATCCTCAGGTCAGGATTAAAAAAACACGGAATTTTTCCTTAATCAGAATACTATACTGAACAAAGGAATTCAATAATTAAGAAATCTTAAGAGTTCAGAATTCTCTTTAAAGTTTTAACACTGACATCTCTATATGATGAGACGATTTAATTTCAGTTTCCTATTATATAAACCAAAGTCTGAGTTGCAACTTATTTACCTTTTGTCATTACAGGTAAACAAAGTGTTTTAAATGCCTTGGAGCTTAACAGAAATGCACAAAATAATGTTTTTAAGCTGCATATTTGTAGATAATCTTAATAGTGTGCATTCCTTACACACTTTTTTGGTATATGTACTTTTCACAATTTCAATTCATTCCTTCAACAAGAAATGAATTTATTTATTGTGCATTTCTAAGTGCTAGGGCCTGTTCTAAACCTTAGTGATTCAGCAAAGAGTAAGGTGGAATAAAGTTACAAATAATATTCCAGTGAGGAAAAGCAGAAGATAAAGTTATAAATACATAGGAAAACTGAAAAGTGATGAGTGTTCTGAAGACAATTTAAAACAGACTAAAGGGAAGAATAATAATAAGAGAATAACAGAGTTAGAAGAGAGTTTATGAGAGGAGAGGATTTAGTTGAGACCTGAAAGAACAAAATGAAGATCTGGGCAAAGTGCATTGTAGGCAGAATTAACAGCTAGTTTGAACTTGGCTAATTGAAGAAAATATCCCAGAGGCCAGTGGAGCACATTGAGTAAGTGAAAAGAAGATGGTAGGAGATGAGATTGTTGAGGAGGGCAGGAGCCAGTTATGTAGTGCCTTTTAAGCCACTGTAAGCAGATAATATTTTATTCAAAGACTGATGGGATATCATTGGAAGATTTTAACTAGAGGGATGACATGTTTAATATATGGTCAATCTAGTTAAAGGTTATGAGTATGTTTAATATCCACTGATCCTCATTACAATCATCTGTTATAGGTGGTGCTGTCTCTGTTTCATAGGTAAGATGACATTCAGGCAAATTTTAGTTTGCACAGAGTTAGAGAGTAAGAAAAAATCAGGATTAGAAACTATTTACGTGACTCCACATTTTCTTAACATCTCTGCCTTATGACATTAAAATAAAAGTTATAAGTCAAGTACTAAATTTGTAATAAATACTTACAATAAAGTTCACTATCTTTCTTATTTAATTCTTTTGCATAATTTTATTCTTGTTTTTAAGGTGGTGAGAATTTAGTTATTCAGAAGTTTCTATAGACAGTTGGGGGGATAAGCAGGAAAGGGGAATTTTTATATGCAGGAATGTGATGCTTCCCTTAAATTTAAGTGAAACTCTATATTCTACCATGAGCAAAATTCATCACAGCCAGCTGTTACTTCTTTTAATATTACAAATTGAATTACCAAAACAAGTATTATTACCAATTTATCTTTGGGAGTAAATGGTTTCTTGTTATTAATATAGATGATCGTGTCTTAAATACATGATTTTACGATAGGCTTATTATTTGTATGCCTTTGAAACTGTTTCAGGTGTTTTGGGTCAATCTATTAATTGTACATGCACATACACATATAATTTTTTAATTTCAAAATTATATTCTTAATTCCTTTTGGAAAAATCTCAAACAATAAAAATTATATTCCTTTCATTTACTGCTCACCCCTTTCCCCACCCCCCATTCTAGTCTTAGAGTTAACTGTTTTTGTCCAATCTGAGTATTTTTAAAAATTTATCTTGCTTGGCTGGGCGTGGCTCAGCAGTTGAGCATCGACCTAGGATGCAGGCAATCGGGGTTCGATTCCCGGTCAGGGCACATGCCCAGGCTGCAGGCTCGATCCCCAGTTGGGGGCGTGCAGGAGGCAGCTGATCAGTGACTCTCTCATCATTGACGTTTCTATCTCTCTCTCCCCCTCTCCTTTCCTCTCTCTGAAATCAATAAAGACATATTAAAATATATATATATATATATATAAAATAAAAATAAAAATTTATCTTCATTGTTGAAAGTATTATAGATGTTCCTCTTTTTTTTAACCTGAGTATTTTTTGAGACCTACAACTCTACACAAATGTACATATGTGCTCACACACATACCTATGTACTTTTTAAACAAAAAGGATACTTTTTAAATGTTATATTTGTAGTGTGTTTATTTTTCTTTGTTAATTTATATGCCTATTTTTATTAGCTATATAATAGTCCATATTATGAATATGCCAGTATAATATTTTTGATTTAGGGAGAAGATAAAAATCTATAATAAGAGATGAGGTAAAAGTGGTTGAAAGGTTTCTATCTTTTTGGGTACATGTATGGAAGCACAAAGTAGTCTTTGTTTCTTTGTTATTCAAGAAAAGACTACAGAGACTACAACAAAAGTACATTTTCTAGTTGGCCATCATTTGATTGGTAGCTTTCCCTATTTGATGTTGATGTGAGTCTCTCTTAAGCTCACTGGTCATTGCTTACTTATTTATACATTTAGTTTTTATTTTACTGTTGTTGATTTGAGATGAAAATCACAGTTTTTTACTGAGAGGAATTTTTCTCATAAATGTGAGCCTGAGGTAATGCAGAGTCTACAGCATCTCCTTGGAAACCAGGCTTTTGTGGGGTAGAACCAACTACTTTGAGTTGGGTGCTTTGTCTTTAGGAAATGATTCAGGAAGTCTGGCAAGAAGAGAAATCTTGTTGTAAATGAAATTCAGGAAATGGGAGCTCAGTTATTTAAATTCTCAGTCATAATTCATTTTAAGAATGTTCTAATGACCAAGTTATAAACATGGTAAGTAACAACTTTCACTTTCAGCTCTAAGATGATACGTATTTATCACTAAGGAATGTGAATGCATTGTTTTAAATGAAGTACAAGTTTTGTTGTCATTTATACTTGAAAGTTGATTAAACTGTAGAGATACTCTTTGTGGGTGATATTATTTAAAGTGTATTAGGACATTCAACTTTTAAAGGTTTCTATTTGTCTTGTCTCTTGTAATAAAAGTTTGATGGCATTTTTTTATGTTAATGAAAAGAGAAAATGATTCTAGAGATTTACAGTCATTTCATAAAAGAATTTTTCAGTAGTCTCAAAAACTTTCAGATTAGAAGTTATGAAAGCAATTTCAGAAGACAGTGACAAAAAAATAGTTTTTCCAAAAAATAGTAGGTGACCAGCTTACCTAAATAAAATTAATCTTTTTTGGAAATTGAAGTATCACTACTACCAAAATTGGAACATTCTTCTTATATTTGTATTATTATAGCAACACTGGAAATCTTTGAGTAAATCTAGTCATTGATTAAATTTAGTGATATTTTTCATATAGGAGATTAGCTTATATTTCAGAAATGTTAATTATAATGTTTTAGTTTTGAAGAGGGCTTTTAAAAGAATTATTGTTACATTATATATTCTAAAAGTTACCTGTAGATAACTTTCTAGGATTTTTATATTACCTTCATTTGAATTCTCTGGAAGGAGTACCTTTTGGTTTAATTTAAGGAAAAAATTTTTTTTTCTTGTTAATTGAAGTCTATAGACTTTTAAGAACTGAAGTTAGAATTAATTGCCTCATGTGCTTATTAGTTTAAATAAGTTTTGAGATATATTGTACACTATTGTCAAAGCATTTTATTTTTAATTTGATTTTAAAATAATTTTGTGTTTGTTTAGATATATCTTTTAAAATATACTACACTCCATTGTCAAAGTATCTGTAAATTTTATTTACTTACATGTTTTTATTTTTTAAATCCTCACCTGAGGATATGTTTTTATTGATTTAGGGGGGGAGAGAGAGAGAGAGAGAGAAACATTGATTTGAGAGAGAAACATCGATCCTTTGCCTCTCGTATGAACCCTGACGGGGGATTGAACCTGCAACCTTCTGGTGCGCAAGAGGATGCTCCAAACAACTGAGCCACCCTTCCAGGGCTATTTTTAATTTTGGAATAATGTGAAACATAGAGAAAAGTTGTGAGATTATTTCAAAGGACTCCTGAATATCCTGCATCTAGATTCCCCCAATAGTTAATAATTTTACCATATTTGGCCCGGCCATCATGGCTCAGTGGTTGAGCATTGACCTAGGATCCAGGAGATCATGGTTTGATTCCCTGTCAGGGTTTTAGGCTCGATCCCCAGCAGGGGGTGTGCAGGAGGCAGCTGATCAATGACTCTCCCATCATTGATGTTTTTCTCTCTCTCCCTCTCCCTCTTTCCCTCCCTTTCTCTCTCTCTCCGTTTCTCTCTCTGAAATCAATAAAAACATATTTAAAGAAAGTAAATATTTTACCATGTTTGGCTTATAATATACTGCACATCAAATAAATTGTTATTTTCTGAACCATTTGAGAGTAAGAGCAGACATGATGTCCCATCACCCCTAAATCCTTCAGTATGTATTGAGAATACTCTGATATATAACCACAGCATAACCATTAAATTCAAGACATTAATGTTGATACAATACTGCTATTTAATCCACAGATCCTATTCAAATTTCAACGATTGTCCCAGTGATATTCTTTATAGGCACTCTTTCCTTTCTGGTCCAGGATAAAGTACCTGGCAAGAAATATATTAGGAGTCTGTTCAGATAGATAGACTATAGTATCAGGTCAGTACCACCTGCTCACATTACAAATAACTTATTTGATTGACTTGATTTTTTCCACTCTTTGGTTCTTGATTGTCATTTCCTTGGTTTGTGCCCTTAGTTTTGATCACTAAAATAATATATTCCTTATACTTTGTTCTGGACTGTCAGCCTTTGCCCATACTCCCTATTTTGTTCCCTTATCATAATAATATGTAAGGGATAAGTAATATTTTTGTGCTTTTGTCTACCATGCCAGGTCCTCATGTAAGGTGCCTTTTCTTTGTAGAAGTTGGACACAATGTGAAAATCTTGACATTCAGAATAATTTCATGTGTCACAGCCAGCATTAGGACTATATAAAGCTGAACAGAGCTACACACCTAGAACTGCATGTGTGTGTATGCGTGTGTGTGTCTCGATTACATTCTGTGAATCTTGAGGTAGGCAGAATGTTAGATCATTGTGGATAGAATATTTACTGCTTGAGAATTAAATAGCTGATATTATTATGATACAGATTTGCGTCAGTTTCTAAAAGTTGGAGATCTATTTCCTGTAAGTTAATTATGATTCTAATCATTCAACGGATGTCTTAATTTTATTTGAAAATAGGAATTTAAAAAGTTGGCCAGCATTTAAATAGTAGGTTTTCCCAGTTTGGCAGTTAAATATAATTACCAAATGACCTGGCAATTCTACTTCTAGGTATACCCAAGAGAAATGAAAACATGTCTACACAAAGACTTGTACAAGAATATTCATAGCAGCATTATTTATATTAGCCAAGAAGTGGAAACAACTTAAATGACCATCAGCTAATGAATGGATGAATAAAGTGAATATCCCTATAATGGAATATTATTCAGCCATAATAAGAAACGAAGTACTGATACATGCTACAACATCGATGAATGCTACAACATCGATGAAACTTGAAAACATTCTGCTAAGGTGTAAAATCATTGTCACAAAAGACCACATATTATATAATTCCATTCATGTGAAATGTCCAGAATAGGTAAATCCATAGACAGAATCCATGGATTGGTGGTTTCCTAGAACTGGGAGAGCTGGGGGGAAATTGGGAGTGATTGCTAATAGTTGCTTTTTGGAGTGGTAAAAGTGTTCTAAAATTAATTGTGGTGATGGTTGCATGCACAACTCAGTGAATATACTAAAAACCATTGAACTGTACACTTAAATGGGTGAATTTTATGGTATGTTAATTGTATCCCAGTAAAGTTATTTTAAATAAGCAAAACAAAAAAAAACTAAAAAATAAAAAAAAAATTAATAGGTTTCTGAGATCAGACGAGATCTGGCGCTTTCAGGATGGTATGGCTGTAGACAACGTTAATAGGTTTTTCAAGGAGAAGTTAGATTAAAAGGTGGCACAAACTTCTGATTAAAAGTCATTATTTTTCTTGCCCTGGCTGGTTTGGCTCAGTGGTTAGAGTGTTGGCCCTCAGACTGAAGGATCCCGGGTTCCATTCCCACCAAGGGCACGTACCTTGGTTGTAGGCTCGATCCCTGGCCCTGGTTGGGGTGCGTGCAGGAGGCAACCAGTTGATATATCTCTCTCATATCGATATTTCCCTCTCTCTTTCTCTCTCTCCCTTCCACTCTGAAAAGCAATGGAAAAAGTATCCTCGGGTGAAGATGAAAAAAAGTCATAATTTTTGTCAATGATAAAACAAAGTTAGGTTTAAAGTCAGTTTGAATAAAGAATTTGTGTTATCTGAGAAGCAGTGATTTGGTTTCTGGAAAGTATTGAGAAAGGGAAATATTTTCAGTGCAATTGACTCAGAGTACATGCATGAGGAATCCTTTATAAATATCCATGTGACCATGCCATGCATTAAGAGCTACAAATTGTTGAGTAAAGTGCACCTTGCATTTGGTTTTTTAATTTCCCAGACTTGTGCGCCCTCTTGTGTTTAACTTACAGTTGAGACTATTCTACATTATGTGGCTTTTAGTAGTTTGATGGGTTGGGTAAGTATATGTGCATTTCTTAAAGAGATTAAAAATTTTCAAGTATAATGATAAATATTATAAGAGGAAAGAATGTTAAGTGCTTTCCTGGTTCTGTTCCCTACATTTACTTTACCATACTCCACATCAGATTTTATTCTTTTAAATAATGTATTATTGAGGTATATGTCCTTAAACATAATTTTTAAAAAGGCTAAGAAAATTTAATTATACTGTCATTTTTATTATAAGCTCTAGCTGGTAGCTCAGTTGGTTAGAGCATTGTCCTGATACACCAAGGTTGGAGGTTTTATCTCTGATCAGGGTACAAATAAGAAGCAACCAGTGAATGCATAAATAAGTGGAACAACAAATTGATGTCTTTCTCTCTGCCTCTCAAAAAATCAATAAATTTTTAATATGTTTTTATTGACTTCAGAGAGAGGAAGGAAGAGGGAGAGAGAGATAGAAACATCAATGATGAGATTGATTCATTGATCGGCTGCCTCCTACACGTCTGCTGCTGGGGATCGAGCCCCCAACCCGGGCATGTGCCCTCACCGGGAACCGAACCAAGATCTCCTGGATCATAGGTTGGTGCTCAACACTGAGCCACACTGGCCAGGCAATACATTTTTTGTTTTAAATTTCTTTTATTATAAAAATACATTAAAAAGGTAGAGAAGTTTAATACATTACATGTTCAGAAACCTGCTCCTACAGTGAACAAATGATGATAGTTTCTCTGCAATGACTATTTGTGGGGTTAAATTAACTGAATCTTGGTGTTATAGCTTGCTATTTGCCTGGAGGCTTCTGCAGCACTTGTATCATCTCATGTGAAATATAAACCTGCTCTGAAGTTTTAGGCTGTTGCTATATTTTGTTCAGTTAATGTGGTGAGAAGTAGTTTTGATTTTAAATGTATATTAATTATTTCATTCTGGTTTCTCTGGTATTAGGAAGAGATTTGTTTTGTTTAATGACATTTCCATAATTTTACTCAGGAACGTCCTCTCCAGATGTCTGTCTGGCACTCATCATGAGCTGTATTAGGAGATATCTTAGGCCTTGCAAAATTAATAAGTGATTAGCATAAGATCCTAGTATAGTCATTTGTAATGTACAGGTTTTAATGCAGGAGCTCTTCAATTTCTTCAAGTAATGACTGTCAAAATCTAATTATTCTAACTTCTATTAAAATGTTAGTAGACACTGCTATTTTATATTTTAGTCTGAAGATTTAATTATAAAATAACTTCACTAAAAAGAATTTAATTAAAACAGAAAGGTTCCCAAACCAATAGCATAGTAATTTTCTTTTCTCAGTATTAATTTTCCTTTTAGTGCTACCTACTATGCAAATGTAGCAATTCAAATTGGCAAGTACTTATTATGTAACTTTAAATAACTTCCTATCTCACTTAGATTAAAATTCTTATCATGGCCCAGGAACATCCTGATCTGGCCCCTGCCTACCTCTTGGAATTCATCTTTTATCACTCACTCATTGGCCCACTGTACTCTACCCACAGTCTCCCCCCCCCGTTCCTCAATTATTTGCTTTTCTTGTCCACTTTGAGTCTTTTGCATTTGCCACCTGGAATTGTCTATCTTTTCCACGTATAGTTATGGCTGGTTCTTCCTTACATTCAAATATCAGCTTGAATATCACTGCTTAATCTAATGTAACTACTTAACCATCCATAGTCACATTGCCCTATTTTAATTTTCTCTGTAGCTTTTCTTTCTACCTGATAGTTTTGTATTTCAATGTTGTTGGTGTTTTGTTTTTTTTTCATTATCTGCTTTGCCTACTAGAATGTATGCTCCATGAGAACAGGGGGAGGGAGCTTGACTTTCTTTTTCACCACTGTATTCCCTGTGTTCAGAATAGTGCCTGACTTGTAGTAAATGTTTAATAGTTGGACCAATGACTGAATGATTTGTTGTTGTTTCTTGCTTTGTGCTAGAGACTGTGCCAAGTCCTGTGGAAGATGGATAGTTAAATAACTATAATATAAAAATGTTAAGTCTTATCATAGAGGGATGTATAAAATGCTCTGGGGCCACAGATAAAAGAGTGAGTAATTTCTCTTAGAGGTAGGTCACGGGGTATGAGAGTTGAATTAATGTATTAGTGCTTCATATTTCACATGAAGCCATTCTGCAGCACTTTGCTGATTAGTAACTGACTAGTTCTTGAATTTCTAATACTTCATGTAACCTTGTTTTTTACTTTTCTTTAAAAAGATGGTGGTTATGTTGACCTCAAGAATGCTGTAAAGATTAATTGTTTAATGTTGGCTAAGTGCTTTGAAAATGCAAAATGCTATATAGCCCTGATGTTCTTAATCATATTAACAACCACTTTCTATAATTAAGTTTTATTATATAATTTGTTCCTAATTATTCAGATAGAAATAAATATGACACTTTTTAAGAGAGATTATTTAGGAAACGCCTACTGTTATTTGACATGGACCTTTTTTTAAAAATGTTTTAATTTATTTTTATTGTTAAAAGTATTACAAATGTTCCCCTTTGCCCCCATTGATCCCCTCCACCCTGCCCCCCCCAGGCCTTTATCACACTATTGTCTGTGTGACATGTACCTTTTTGCATTGTGTTTTTAGTAGAAAATAATATCTGTATTTTCTGTGTACACCAATGATTTTCAGAAGAGTAGTAATGTTCTATAACCCCCAGGAGGCAGTAGTATACTAAGAAGATTATGTGCTTGGGCAAGCTTAAACAGCAGTGCAAGTCTGTTAGTGATTAGTGACTTGATTTAACATGCAGAGACTTCCCTTCTCACTGATCAGATACTGAAGGTTTCAAGAGATATTTTAACTTTCCTTTTCCCATAGTATTGTGTTCTCTTGTGTTTAAGAGTTTTTATTCTTCAAAGAGAGGATTCTATCTATTTCAGGTCTTAGAGTATAATGATATCTAGGGATTATTTTATATATATATATACATATATATATATATATATAGGGGTATCTCACTTTATACTATATTGTACTATCTTATGCTATGTTACAGATTTTTTTCTAAAAATAATGAACAGATTGGAAAATTAATAAATTGAATCTTACTTTAAACTTATTTTGGCAATGAGTTTCAACCTTTGTTTCTGCCGTGAAGTACTATGGGATAAGATACACTTAAATTCTAACAGTGGCTTGCTGCTTCAGTGATTCTCAATTTATGGCAATTTTTTTCCCAGATCTTAGAGAACTTCATGTTTCCTTATCTAATTAAAGAGTTCTACTTCAGAGAGTTAGGGTTAGCCATCTTCAAAGAAATTGGATGAGTGGACATCAAAAGGAATGTTATTCTTAATATTTTACCCTGCGTCCCATTTATCCTTAAGGGTTTTTTTTTTTTTGTTTTTTTTGTTTTTTTGTATTAGCATACCACAACAGTATTCTCTAAAGTGTGAAAATTAAAAATTTTTTTAACAGTGAAGCAGTTGGACATTTACAGGTTCTTTGTTAGAGTCCCTCTGTTTGCTCCCATAATACTCTATCCTTATCCCTACACTAGGTACTGACTAATCACACTGTGTTTTAGCTGTTAGTTTTGTCTGTATCCCTAGACTGTGAGCTTCCTGAGGGCAGGGACTTTGTCTTTGTTCACTTACGTGCTCCAGGCCCAGTTTGCTGCCTGGCACATAGTACGTGCTCAACAAATATTCTAGATGAATGCTGGATTTGTGTAGACTTGAGATATTTTATTTTATTTTAATCCTCACCCGAGGGTATTTTTTCCATTGCTTTTCAGAGAGAGTAGAAGGGGGAGAGAGAGCGAAACATCGATATGAGAGAGATACATTAATTGGTTGCCTCCCGGATGGGCCCCCATGGGGGCCAGGGATCTAGTCTGCAACCAAGGTATGTGCCCTTGGTGGGAATTGAACCCAGGACCCATCAGCCTGCGGGCCGATGCTCTAACCCTGAGTCAAACTGGCTAGGGCAACTTGAGATATTTTAAATAAAAATACTTAATGCAGAAACAGAAAGATGCCACTTACAAAGGTTTTCTGCTGTAGAGGGTGTATGGGAGTTGTATTAATAATGCATTTTGCCCAGCCGGGCGTGGCTCAGCGGTTGAGTGGCGACCTAGGATCCAGGCGATCGGGCTTTGATTCCCGGTCAGGGCACATGCCCGGGTTGCGGGCTCGATCAATGACTCTCATCATTGATGTTTCTATCTCTCTCTCTCCCTCTCCTTTCCTCTCTCTGAAATCAATAAAGATATATTAAAAAAAAAAATAGTGTATTTTGTCAGTGAAATTTTAGGAAATTCTGATTGGGAATACTGATTTCAGAGCTTCTTCAGGAAGCACCAAAGGACACTTAAAACTGGTTTTAGTCCTCTGTGACAAAGGTATAGGTGCTGACAGGTAGATATTAAGGGTCTTTTTTTAATATACCATTTCATAAATTCATCAAAATCACTTTGAAGCTTTGAACTTTAGTTCTACTCAATATACTCTCAATATTATGTATAGACCAAAAACTTGCAGTGGGTTATGGTCCATTTTGGATAAGATTCATATTTTTATTTTCTTAGGACAATAGCTTGAAGCTGTCATTTGCAAGGCTTGTCATTATTTGCAGGGCCAGTAGATCTTATAATCTACATGTTAGGCTAGATTGAACAAAAAAGAATAGGGCCTTATGGCTCTTAGCGGTTGTAGTCCATTATAATTCCTGTGTTGTAGCCACTTGGGATACATCTGTAAACCAAAAGAAAAACTGAGATGGAGCTTTTAATGGGCAAGAGAGAAATAAACACTAATAAAAAATATATATGGTACATTAGAAAGTGATAAGTGCTGTAAAAAACAAAAAGAAGCAAAGCAAAGGTAGTGTTGATAAGATAGGTGGGAATGAGGGTAGGTTTTATGCAAAACATAATATTTGCGCAAAGAGGTAAAGGAAATGAGGAAGTTAACCATGAAGTTATCTGGAGGAAGAGCCTTCTAAGCAGAGGGAACAGCTAAAGCAACAGCCCCTTCGCAGGAGGGTACTTGTCTCATTTGAAGAAGGAATTTCACATGGCTAGAACAGAATGAACAAAGGGGAAAGTAATAGGACATTAGGGAGCCCAGATCATGTAGGTCATTGTAAGCCATTATAAGAACTCTGGTTTTCACTTGGGAAATGTGGAGCCATTAGAGAGTTTTGAGCAAGGAAATGATAATCTAACTTACCTTTTAAGAATATTATTCTGGTGCTTTGCTGAGATTGAACTGTGGTAGGGTAAGAATAAGGGCACAGAGACCTGTTAGGAGGCCATTGCAGTAATCCATGTGAGAATTGATGCTGCTAGTGTGGAGATAGTGATGTATATGCAGGTATATCCAGGTTCTGGATTCATTTCAGAATAGTACCAACAGTATTTTCTGACAGTTTGGAGGAAGTAAAGGATGATTTCAAGGTACTTTGCCTTAGCAACTGCAAGGATAGTTTTGCCATCAACTGAGATGGAGAAGGTTATGGTTGGAGTTAGATGGGGAAGATCAGGAGTTCAGTTTCGGACATGTTAAGTTTAAAATACCCAAAAGTCATCCAAGTGAAATGTTGAGTAGACAGTCAAATATGTGTCTGGAGTTTTAGAGGGAGGTATGAATTGGAAATATAAATTTGTCTTTGAAACTATGATACTAGGTGTAATTACTGAGGGAATGAAGGTAGAAAAGAGAAGAGGTCTAAGGACTGAATCTGGAGGTGCTCTACTATTCATAGGTCAGGGAGAAGACAAACAACAAGTTAAGGAGGTTGAGGAGGAGTGATGAGTGATGGAAGAATAAACGAGAGTGTGGCAACTTGGAAGCCATAGTATACCTCATTGGTCCATTATCATTGGGCATGAGCATAATCAAGATACTGAAAATTTATATATCAAAAGATGCTTTGTGACTGTATTGTTTCTGAAAGTAGTGGTTTTACTTTAAGTGGGCGTGGAAGTTACTGAAAGCATTTTATAAATGTCCTTTAATTGAAAATTAAAGTAAATAATAATTTCTATAATTATTTTGGAAAGGTTTATTGATCCTGCTAATTTATTGCATAAGCAAATATTTTGCATCATTGCTGAAGATTTTAGGAGTTCTTGCAGATTTGCTCTAAATTTTTCATGGGGAAGATTACTGAGGCCCCTTGTAAGATTTAGAATTTGGAAGATGCCCATGAGATCAAATAGGAAGTTATGGGAACCTTTTTAAGTTTCCTGTTTTTTTAATAATTTAGTTAGGGATAATTGCAGGAAGTTGCCAAAACCCCATAGACTCCATAAAACTGTATTTACATATAACAGTCCCTTTTAGGAAAAGTGTCACTAAGAATGTACACCAAGATCATTTAGATAAACTAGAGGAGACTGGTAGTTTTATCTTTTAGGACTTAGGAATGCTTGAGGTAAGAATTGGAGGGTCTCATTTCAGAATGCCTTAATGCTACTTTATTTTCCTTAAGTGGTAAAGGAGAAATGAAGAAGAAACTAAGAAGGCTTGAGCATAGTATATACATAAGTTCAGTATGATGCTCAATGAAAGATGCATAGTTTTTTTCCCTCTAGGATCTGAAAACATGAGATTGATTGTATAAATATATCTCAAATTACTTGTGAAATGTTACTTTAAAAAATTATTTACTTAGGGTTTCGAGTCTTCAGAATAAGAAAAAGGTAGTTTCATAGTATGAATGAACAGGTTTTCATGAGCCTTGGCAGCAGTATGTAGACCTTGGGTTTAGGCATTCCCAGCACTTTGTAAAGTTAGGAGTAAAGATGTAAAAGTCCATCTTTTTCAATGGCTCTTGGATAGAATGAAGTTTGGCCTAGTACCTTGTCTGCTCATGGTGGTTGAGGGTCTTCAAGTTCAAGAAGGTATTTCATTTTTTGTATTATTGTGCTAATCTCAGATCTGTTGGTATTTGTGCTAGATGCTAGGGAAGCAGAGAGAAATGAACTTGGATCCTTCCTTAAAGGAACTAAGAATCTAGTTGGTGAGATGCACATAAAGCTATACTTTTTCTAGTTCAACTGTTCTCTTTTTTTTTTTTAAATTTAGTTCTTTTTTTTAAATTTTATTTTTGTTTAAAATATTACAGATGTCCCTTTTTTCTCCCCAATGACCCATTCCACCCTGTCCCATCCCCCTCCCCAGTGCCTCTCCCCACCATTGTCCGTGTCCTTGGGTTGTGCATTTATGCATATAAATTCCTTGGTTACTCTCTCCCCCTCCACCCATCCACCCTCCTCCATCCCTCTGACATTTGTCAGTCTGATCTATGCTTCCATGTCACTGAATTTATTCCGTTCATCAGTTTATTAAGTTCTTTAGATTTGACATATAAGCGAGATCATGTGATGTTTGTCTTTCTCTGCCTGGCTTATTTCACTTAGCATAATTTTCTCCAGGTCCATCCATACTGTCCCAAAGGGTACAAGATTCTTCTTCTTTACAGCTGCATGGTAGTCCATGGTGTAAATATCCCACAGCTTTTTTATCCACTCATCTACTGATGGGCACTTGGGCTGTTTCCAGATCTTAGCTATTATAAACTGCACTGCTATGAACATAGGGGTGCATATATTCTTTCTAATTAGTGTTTCAGGATTCTTAGGATATATTTCTAGAAGTGGGAGCACTGGGTCAAAAGGCAGCTCCATTTTTAATTTTTTGAGGAACCTTCATACTGTTTTCCATAGTGGCTGCACCAGTCTGCATTCCCACCAGCAGTGTACTAGGGTTCGTTCCCCTTTCTCCACATCCTCGCCAGCATGAGTCTTTTGTTCAACTGTTGTCATTTTCAAAAAGGCTTTTTCCATGAGTCTTTTACATGTTAATCATAGTAATTTTAAATTCCCTATGTGTTAGTTCCAGTATCTGTACTGATTCTGTTGATTGCATTGTCTCTTGACAGTGTGTTATCTTTTTTGTTTCTTTCTGTGTCTCATATGTTTTGGTTGAAGACAGACATCTTGTGTAGAACAGTAGAGACTGAAGTCAGTAGTATTTATGCCTGGAAATAGTTATGCTTTTTCTTCTCCCCTCTTCCTCTTCCTCTTCCTCTTCCTCTTCCTCTTCCTCTTCCTCTTCCTCTTCCTCTTCCTCTTCCTCTTCCTCCTCCTCCTCCTCCTCCTCCTCCTTCTCCTCTTTTTAGAATTTTTAAAATTGATTTTTAGAGAGAGAGGGAAGGAGAGAGAGAAACAGATGTGAGAGTGAGCTACCTCCTGCACTCCCCCTACCGGGATTGATCCAGAAACTTGGGCATGTGCACTGCTGGGAATCGAACTGGCAACCTTTCAGTGGTCATGCCTCTTTCTTTGCTTGGTCTTTGTTGTAGGAGTTGTGTCAGGTTAGTCAGAAGCTGAACTGAGTTTGGGTTTGTTGTTGCTATTCTTATCCTCAGTCTAAAACAGGCTTCATATTCATCTAGTGTTACCTTGTGCTCAGGGTGAGGGCAGGTTTACCAGAGTTTATTTTCTCAAAGTCTGATCCACTCTCAACTTCTCTTTGTACCTGCCTCTCAGAGAGGGCCTCTTTCCACATTCTTGCCTTCCCCCCAGCAGATCTGCCATTATTTATTCAGTTCCTCCCAACTTGGTATTGGGGGCCAGGGAAGTGGTGTTTTCTGTTGTTCTGGTTCAACCTCAGCCTTAGACAGTGCTGTGTTGGGTCCCTTCTTGATGTTCCTTACCCAAGTTCCCTCAGATGTAGGAAGTGATCTGGACCTAGAACATTTTTCTGTTTCTTCCCTTGCCTCAGATCTTTTTATGATCCCCTTTCTCAGCTTCAATCAGCTTATGACTTTTGTTCTGTAGGGGAGAAAGATTCTGATAGAGCTTCAGGGCTTTCCTTGGAGCAGCTGCTTTCCTCTTCTGAACGTGCACCACATAGGAGTCCTTCTCTGGTTTCTCACACTGCTCCACACTTTCTCATACTAGGTAAGGTCTCTAGGGAACAGAGTGTAAGTGGTTGCAAATTCCCCTTGCTCTGTGGCTCCCAGGGGTTCTCGACTCTCATGGTTGACCATACTTGGCTTTTAGCAATCTGTTAAAAATTTTAGCTGATTCCCCCCCCCCCCCTACTGTGTGTATTGCTCCTGATATCTGCTCCAGGCAAGCAAGTGCTTGTCTCCTGTTTCTCCTTGGAGGCATCTGTTTCTTTAGATTTCAGGGTCATTGGTTGGCCTACAACCTTAGCTCTCTAATAGTTTCTACAGAAAAGTTATATTTGTTTAGATTATCCACTTTTATTCTTGTTGTAAGAGTCGGAGCAACTCTATTTCCAGCATTCTACATCCTAAATGGAACCCAGAAATTATTTATGCTGTTGTAAAATTAAGTTTTGTTTTTTCTATCATAGCCAACTTTAAGTGACATTTAAAGATAAATTAGATTCTCTTTAATTAATTTAAAGATAAATTAGCTCTAGTGATTAATGACAGAAAGTATAATGCCTTATTATTGAAGTTGATAGCTATATACTTATTTTAAATTATATCTTATTCTTAGTAACATCATGTTTTTATAAGTGGATTTTATACTTTAGGGAAAATCACTGATAGTTTAGAAAATTTTAAATTATTTGACTTTGAAGTTTACTTAAATTAGGAGGATTCTTTTACAGTTTAGAATTCAAGATAATAGTTCTGAAAGGTCTTTACAAAAAATTTAAATTGTGGTACAAATGCGTGGTTTTAGGATTAATTATAAAATTATCATTAAGCACATTTAGTTTCTCATAATTTGCAATAATAAGTCCAATGAAAGGTGATGCTTCATACCTTTGTGTTATTTATGAAAAAATATAGCTATGTTAAGTATATTTTATTACAAGAAAAAATTGGAAAAATATAGCTGAAAATATAAAGTATCAAATTTGATCTCACATAAGAAAACATTGGTTTAAGCACTTTCTATTTATGCTTTTAATATGTCTGGTACCCCACATTATTAGCTATACATCAATATTCAAGGACTGATGATAAAAGAGAAGTACCCTTTCTAGTCTCAGGTCCATTCCTCTCTTTCTTTCCATTGTTGGTAGGCCAAACTCTCATTTTTAAACTTTTACTCTTCTCACACAAGGTCTTACTTTCTGCTTTGAAGAGAAAATAGAGATCATTAGGTTTCAGTTTGATCTATCTCTTGTCATTCCTAAACTCCTTGTATTATAAACATGTGTACATTCACAGTTTCTTGATTTCTATCTTTATATCTCAAAGATATAAAGATCCTGTTCTCATCTCAGATTAATATCTCTTGCCTAGACTCTGAGTTCCATTTCTACCTGTCTTCTCTAGAGCCTTGTCCCATCAATTACTTTATTACTTTCTTATAATTTTATTCTTTCCACAGATCTCTTACTGCTTTAACTTTATGTTTTCTCACCAATCCTACATTAACCTTTTAAAGAATGAATTTTGGCCTGAAAAAGATCCTAGTTTTATAATCCCAGCCCCACTAGAGTGTAACTGAGCAGGACACTTAGCCTCTGTGAGGCTTAATTTCTATAAAATGGAGATGAGGTTTACTACAAGTTTGTTTTGAGGATTAAGTAAAGTGGAGTAATCAATATGAAGCTCCCTCCTTCAAATCCTAGCATATGATAGCTTCTTCATGATGTTTGTTCCCCACTGCCTTCTTTCTTCCTTCAGAGTCAGACTTCTTTTTTTTTCTTCTTTTAATGACCAGCAGCATCTGTTTATTGGACAACTGCATGTTTTTTCCTAATAGGTACATCCTGTTGCTTTATTCAGGTGTTTGTACATTCTAGCCAGGTAGGGGAGAGGAGGGAAACGACAGTGAAAGACACAGATATATTGCAGGGGAAGGAACTATAAACTGTTTTTCTTTATTTTTTGGTTAAAGAAAAACTACATAATATTGCACTCATAAGTAAGAGTGGGATACGAAACTTGATTGTTGTAGATGTGCACTTATGTCTCTCTTCTCATCTCATATATACAGTGTCGGGGGCTGCTGCTGGTGGATGACAGCAGCCCTCAGAGTAAAAACAAGGGTCAGGAAGGTAAAAGTATTAACAAAAGGAAGCTCAGGAAGGTGGCTTCTGGAGGCGCAGCCAGCTGCTCAGTAGAAGAAGACTGTGTACAGGAAGGTCCAGCTGCTCTTCTCCTTAAACTGCAGTGGCTCATCGACCTTGTTTTCCATGTCCTCATTGTGCTGAATGTCCTGGAAGAGCTCACAGTGGCGGTATGCCCCCATGGCGGCCTCTTTGTGGTTTTCGTGGATGCCAGTGTTGATCACGTGCACTGGCTGGCAGGTCTCCTGCTCTCTGGAATTCAAATCTTCCACCAACTGGTCCTACACTCTGTCTTTTCAGGTGAGGATCAGGTCAAACAGGTCTTTGCTGTTCTGGAACCTTTCTGGCCAGGGCTTGATTTGCTTATTTCTGTCCAACATGTGCAAAATGCTGTTCTGCGTGTAGAATTATTTGTCTTTCCTAAGGAGATCACTGTACATCTGATCATATACATTTTTGAAATCATAAACGTTGGGCTTGTCGGGTGCTGATCCTGGAGGCTTCATGTGTGTCCCTTTTCCAAAGGACTGGACACTGAGTCTTTGTTTGCTGAGGATATTGTGCACCTCCATGCTCTGGTTATGGTTGCTTGAGCAGACCACTGCTACCTACAACTGTGACAGTGGCATGGTGGCGGCCACATGGTCCACACTCTCCCACCCAGAGCCAGACTTCTTCAAAAAATGGTCTATATTTGTAGGCTTTATTTCCAATGAGGTTTACAACCCCACTGCTGTACTATAACTTCTCACTCTGATATTAATCAGTGATCTCCTAATCTAGTGAACACTTTTCAGATCTTCAGCATTTGCTTTCTCTTTCGAACCCCTAAAATTATACTCCCACAAAGCAACCAGAGAAAGCTTTCTAAAGTATAAATGCAACCTTTTAGTAACTCTCATCATCTGCAGGGTAGAGTATTTCCGGTAGGAAAAAAGCACTCTTGCTCTAGATCTGCATTGCCTAATAGGGTAGGTTACTAGTCATATGTGGTGATTTAAATTTAAATTCAAGTTAATTACAATTAAATCAAATATAAAAAGTCAGTTCCTTAGTCACACTAGCCACATTTGAAGTGTTCAGTAGCCACGTGTGACTAATAGCTATAATAGCATATTAGTCAGCATAGATATAGAATATTCTCATTGTCACATAAAGTTCTATTAGATAGTTTGGATCAAATTCAAGATATTTTTAAAAAAGGAGGACAGATTGGCATTATACCAGACCTAGCTGGGCAAGGGAAGCAGAAGAGATATCTACAGAGTCAAGGTTCCTTGAAATTAGTAATACTTGGAAAGATTAGATAGCAGGACTGATGGTGGTATCAGGAGAAGCAGGAGCTATTTCTTTCATTATGCAGGACTATGGATAAAGAATAAAAGGAATTACATTGCTTAAATGAGAGAAAGAAATGGAAAACTGCTTGAAATCTTGCTTTTTGCATCTGGTTCAGCATTTATCACTGAAGGAAAAAAATGACGTGTATTTTTATTTTTAAGAGAAAAAAATAGATGATTGAGAAACAGTTTCTTGGGATTTTAACCTTTTGATAAATGAAACCTCAAACCTGATATTAATCCGTAGGCTTTTTTGGTTTAAAGGAATTTTGCAAGAATATAAGCCGAAAGAGATATTTTTATTCTCATATTTTGTTAATAGTTATCTCTAGTCTTTAGATTTATTTTCTGTTCAGCTCATAGTCAAGAATTCTGTGACTGTTTTACTCCCACCTGTATAAGTTATTAATGCTGTGATTTTTTTAAAGCTCCTGGATATTAATGTTTTAAGTTTCTGAACTTCCACAAGACAGGATCCATACTGAAGGAGGCAGCTGTAAAATGCAGATGCTGACAAGCAGAAAACAAAGAGATTTTCACAAGGAATTATGGGTATTTAATGTAACTCTTTAGTTCACAGTTCAATAAAACTGGGTTGTTTCTATAGTACTGCATTCTGTATTAATCTTCTGCTGTATTGCACAGCTAATGTTAAGGGCGACAGAAGTGTTACATTTGCCATCTTCCTATCCTGCATGTTAGCTTTCAGTCCTCAAAAGGCAGGAATTCTCCTGTCCCAGCACAATTTAATCCTCTTCAAGTAGTTTGTACACATTTGTAACTTTTACTGAATTACTGATGAGGAAACTTCAGCTTTTATTTTCTCATGCTTGTGAAAGTAAAAGTCACAAGTGAAACTGACTTTATATTTACACTTGCTTCATTTCCTATTTATGTCCTCCAAAAAATGATTTTGTAAAATAAGAATAATGAAATGGTGTAGAGGAAGAAAAGGAGAAGAGGTGGATAAAGGGCAGTCATTGAGATCACTAGGCAGCAGGCTGTGAGAAATGTAACATTTCTCACTTGTGTCGTCATGTAACTATGGAAGAACCACCATAGAGCCTAACCTGGTATTTATTTTTAATCAAGTCCAGCTGTTGGTCATGTGAATATACTCTTTCCTTTGGGTGTTAAGGGTGTGTTTTCTCCTTTCCTGTGGTATCTTAAACGGCTACTTACATATCACCTGAAATGTACTTGTGCTGTTAGGAGCCTCTATTACACTGGTCACTTTTCTTTATGAATCATAAGTAAAATGTTCATCCCAAGTTGAGTAAAAAAACTTTAGAACAAAGAATGTGACTTGACCACATAAGTATTTTTTTTTTTTTTTTTATGAATAGAGCTCTTGTTTTTAATTTGATGAGCAGGGAACTTTCCAGCTCTAACCCTCTCTTTACAATCTGTCTTTAATTTGTGAAAAAGATGCATTCCAATTTTTCAGACATAAAACTGTTTAATGGATTTTTTTGGATTCACTAGTTCTCTAGTCATGTTAGGTTATCCTGAAATCCAGCATATGCTATTGCACGGATTTCAATCTCCTTTTCACATTTACATTTACTATTTGATATTAAAAAAGAATTAGATGGCATCTCACCTTAGTCCTCCTTAAATAATGCACAGTTGCAGCTGTTAGACTGTTTTTATAGTGCTGTTACCAACTAGGTCTTCCCTGTAACAAATATAAAAGCATTTTCAACATCTTGGATCCTTTAATTCATTTTACTTACCCTCTGTGAGACATAATCTAAGTGTATTTTTGTTGCTCTGTGTTTAAGCATGGAATCTTTTATTCTACTGTATCTTCTTGATGGCACTAAAACAAAAATATCTTTTTCCTCTGTTTTATGGGGTCTTTTCCCCATACCCCTTAATTTTGTAGCAGATATTTAAGACATTCACAGCCGAACACTAGACAGAGCTTGGTCAGTTAATCATTCTAATATATTCAGGTAAAATAAATCTAAAAACTTGTAATCATCTATTCTTAGCTAAGTAAACTGAGTAGTAATTATAGGTATGAATATTTCGTTTGTAGGCCACAAAATTATTATAATATTGCTTTGTTTAAAATAAACCACTTAATATTTTTGAGATAAAAACACTGTGTCTGCCACAGCATTCTCAATATCAGCTGTTAAAAATGTGTATACTTTTTTTTGGGACACCTTGTATTTATTGTAAAAATTTAACACTTAGAAATGGAGGCAGAATTGACATTATATAAAATTAACCATTTAAAATTTTTTTATCTTTATTGTTGAAAGTTTTACAGATGTCCCCTCTTCCCCCTATTGACCCCCTCCAGACAGTGGTTACAGATGAGGCAGAAATCATATCACAGTAGGTTTTATAGCTCAAGTTAAATAGATTGGACTTTCTCTCAAAGCCAGAGGAAAACCATTGAGGGTTTTTTAGCAGAGGAATGGCATTATATTTATTTAATACCTACTGCATGTCAGATGCTGTTCTAGGCACTGGGGATGCAGAGGTGAACATGACAAAAGTTTATTCCTCCTGGAATTTGCATTCTGTTGCAGGAGACAGACAAATATACAGTAGCATTTCAGATAATGATAAGTGCTATAGAAGAAACAAAGTAAGGTAAGGAGATAGAAAATGAGAGGGAGGTAGCATTTTAGGTAGAGGGATCAGGGAAGTTCACCCTGAGGGGGTTATCTGAGATGGTCTCTCTGAGTATACACTTGAGCAGAGACCTGAATGAAGTAAGGGAGTGAGTCATATGAAGATCTGAAGAAAGTGTTTCCAGGAAGAGAAAGCATACAGTGAAAAGTACCTGGGTAGGAATGAAATGCATATATTTGAGGAACTGCAGGAAATTTATGAGTGAGAAGACAGGTTAGGCATGAGATCAGAGAAGTAGACACAGCCCAAGTCCTAGCTTATATGATCTTGTGAGCCATGATAAGTTGAATTTTATTTTAAATATTGTTGGAAGCCATTGGAAAGTTTGGGGGGGGGGACGACAATGTGATTTATGTTTTGAAAACATGAATGATGGACTACAGAGAGGCAAGACTAGAAGCTGAGAAATAGAATCCTATTGCAGCTACCAGAAAATAAATGATAACTAGTGCCTTAGACTGCGGCAGTGGCAGTTGGGATGGAGAATTGTAGGCAAATTCAGGAGGCACAATTAACAAACTTGATAATTGGGTATGGGGTGAGTGTTACCGGTCTTAGGTGTAATGTTTTAAAAGATTGAACTTTAAAAACAAAAGTATCTAAACAAGCAAATAAATGAGAAAAATGCACCTCTGACAGGGCATGGAAGCTTGATTAATTGTTCACAGTGTCTGTTACAGAGAATATACATTTTAATTACAGTTGATTCCTGAACACTGAGTTATTTGAATAGGTATGTAGAATTTTTGCGATTGATGAAATGGCTTAAAACAGTCTCTTCTTGAAAGAATTGTAGTTTCAATAAGAAATAATGTAGATAAACCTTATTGACATTTTATACTTTTGAAGGGAAAACAGGTCTTAAGCTTCTTTGGCTAAAATTTCAAAATGAATTGTAGTCATAATTCTGACATTATGGCTTTCTGTCCCTAAGAAAGTCTTTAAAAGAACTTACTATCTACTTGTGCAAAATGTCAATAATATCATTTACCTCTTTTTTATAGGAACGGAGTGAGGATTAACTTTTTGGAAATGGAAAAATGTCATCTCTTAAATTGTTATACCTTATTACTGGAAAATATGTTTTCACTGAACAACTGTAGAGAAGATAGTTATTATTGATCTTAAGAATTTATCACACACCTCATTGCACTAAAAATATTGGGAAATTAAAGTGCAGATCTTATTTGTGAGCAAAAGTAACTTCAAAACTGGCTTATTAAATGCAGAAGTGTGGAGATTTGAGGTTATGATATAATCATTTATAATTGTTTTGTAAAATTCCTTATCTTTAGGTTAAGGAAAAGGGTTAAAGGTCATGATTTCTACAGTTATTTTTCTCTTCCAATTGACAAATCAAGCACATATTTTGTTTTATAAATGTGTTAATTGTAATAAGCAGATAACCACATAGCTCTTCTTTGAAAAGGGATCTGAACTACAAAATACCCTTAAGTGTTTTTAAATTTGAATATGTTCTTGTTAAATTAATTGGCAAATGCTTGATTACTTATTTATTAGCATTATACTAGACATTGTGGTCAGTCCAAAAGAATTAAGATAGACTTAAAAAGCAAAAGAGTAGAATCTAAGCCTTAGGAGAATAGGACCATTTGTTTTTGTTTTTATATGCCTGAAACCTAGCACAAGGCCCATTAATAATAGACATTTACTAAAGTTTAGATGAATGAATAGAAGAATGAGAAGGACTTTGATTGTTGCCCTTAGGAATCTTAGAGCCCTTAGATATAATAAGATGCATATACAGAAAACCAGACTAAATAATAGACAATAACATTTTTGCTAAATAAACAGAATTTAGAGGTATTAGAATTTGAAGGAAACACTAAAATAGTTTTCAAACATGGTATTTGGAGTTCTGTTGTCAGAATTTATAGTTGTAAGGTCAGATGAAGTCTTCTTGAAGAAAGTGAGACTTGAACAAATTCTAAATGATTTGTAGGATTTGGATGTGAATATGGAAGGCATCATAGGTGAGAAGAATGTCTTGACTGATATGAGGATTAGAAAACATGTTTATGGGTCAATGAGAAAAATGACCTTATTGGAAAACATTAAGCCGTAGTAAGGTTGCATTGGTAGGTGGTGGTTAGATGGAAGAGTTTAGATTCCCAAATTGCAGTTTTGCTGTTTACCACCAGAAATGATCTGAATGCTTCTAGCCATATCTATCAGCCAGTAGTCTGCCTGGCATACTGCCTCTCAGCTATTTGCTCAGATGGTTTGACAGATGCATAGGTGGCAAGAAATGGTGCTGTTAGTATCAGTAAACCTGCCCTCTGTGAAAGGTGCCAAACCAGCATGACTTTAAGCTTTATGACTAATGATTCACGATGATGTTGAATAAAAAAATGTAACTTTAAATGGTGTGGGATAGGCTGGGCTTGCCTTATTATTCAGAGTTTACCATTGTGGTTATGTTACCAGGTTGGAAGTTCTCTCTGCTCAGTCCACACCCTATTTCCTCAACACCTGGTGATGCCAGAATCAATTGATGATTTCTTTGTCCACTGACAAAACATATCTTTAGAGAAGGGACCATGCTCAGCTTACCATGAATGCATTTTTCAGTCTTTTCCCTGAGACCAGGATTTAATAGAAAAGTAGGTAGAAAGAGCATAAGATCATTGAGTGCTGGTGAAGTAGAAAAAATAGTAAGGGAGCAGAACAGGTTGGAGAGACAAAGGATAGAGACGAGGCTTGAAAAACCAATGACAGATTTCATCTACATTACACTTTTGCTCAGATCTTCACCTGTAGATAATTACAGATTGGTTTAATATTATCATGAATACTTGTAGTATATTAGGATTGAACTTAGTGATTGAATAGAACTGTGCACTATGGACTGGTGAGAAGAATTGAGTTCTTATTCTGCCTTTGCCTGTTAATTAGCCATATGATTTTCAAACAAAATCGTTTATTTTCTTTATTGAGAAAACAAGATTACAAGAACCAAGTGAAGTAACTTTTGAGTTCTCTTTTAGTCCTAAAATTTTGTGGATCTCTGAGCAATAGAGCAACATAGCTTGGAATGAAATTCATGGATACATATAATAAAACCCCTGATAGCTGCAGTTTGGATAAAAGTACTTAATTGAGGGATGTGTTTCTAATAGAGTTAAGCTAATAGTTGTTCACAGGGTATATACTTTCTCTTTTATAAGCTAAAAGTATCTTTCTGGTGTTCTGCTCAGTTCTTGGTTAGCTTTATTATATTTTATTTTGATTATATAGTTTATTCATTTATTTTTTAAATATATCTTTATTGATTTCAGAGAGAGGAAAGGAGAGAGAGAGAGATAGAAACATCAATGATGAGAGAGTCATTGATCAGCTGCCGCCTGCATGCCCCTGACAGGGGACCAAGCTCGCAACCGAGGCATGTGCCCTGACTGGGAATCGAACCCCGATCGCCTGGATCCTAGGTCGACGCTCAACCACTGAGCCACGCCTGCCTGGGCTATAGTATATTTAAAAAGCATACAATTTGTATGAGCTGTCCAGGTACAAGCATTGTTGATTGATTTTAGCTCCTCAGTAGTTTTTATTGATCTAGTAGAAGTAGAATTAGATTGTAAATGCCTGAACACTGAGATATAGTAACAATTCAATACTAAATACACCTTTAAACAGCTACTTATAAGATGTCTGATTTGGTAGAACCTTCAGAATGCTAGAATAGGTCTGGGATGTCTAATCTAGCTTAACATGTCTCTGGTCAGACCCCTATGAAGATATTTTAGTTGGAGACTGATGACTGAGGCACAAGGCCAAATTTATTAATTCTTTATGCTGGAGTTAGCCTCTGCCCTGCCCCAGAGCAGAGTTCAGTTCCCAGATTTGTTTGGGGGCTGGGTTACCTTGTCTTTCCAAGATGATCTAGGGCTAGTCTGGATCCCTTAAGGTGACCACAAATTGTACTTCCCTCCCTCTGTAATTCTGTACTAAGGACATGGGTACTGAGGTAGGGGGAAGAAAATCAAATGTCACTTGATCAAGCATCTGCCCTTTGTTAGACAATATTTAGGTAAATGACTAGTAAATTCGAATTATGTGACATAAAAGAATTCCAAAGAGAGCAGCAATGTTAGGTGATTAGAAATAGATTAGAGACCTATAATTTTCATATGTAGTATTCTTGATGGAGTGATTGTTAAAAAACTATGATTAAAGATGCCCTCATTTAAACACTAGCTAAGAATTAAATAATTTTAACAGTTTAACAACTGTTAAAAACACATATATTTAGAGAATGGTGTGTGTTAAGCTTATTATGAATGAATTTCTCAATATTTTCCTAAGACCAAGATTTAATAGAGAGGTATGTAGACAGAACATAAGCTCTGGTTTTGCACAGTTGATTTTTTTGGCTAGTGAGAGTTAAATGATACATACCTCTAGAATTGTTTTATGATACTTTTAAAAAACATGCCTCAGCATTAAAATGTCCTTAAGAATATTGCATTATATCATAAGAGTCTGACTGTGGAAGGAATGCAACCGTATTACAGTAAATAAATTTTTTATGACTACAGCCAATGGATGTTAAATAAAAAATGATAGCTTCTTGGATTTGGTTGCAGTGTCAAGTTGTGACTCAAAAATACTAGATTCATAGACTGAGGGTGGAAAGATAACAGTACACTTAGTTTGAGAGGCAGAAAATGTTTTGCATACTTTATGAGAGAGAGATGAGAATGTTAAGTGTAGTTTTGCATCATTTATTAATGGTAGAACCACTTAATTGAAATGAATGACGAGTAGAGTTTTACTATTTTATCTTCATTCTTTCAGCTGGTGTTTAGGAGGATGATTGGTAATTAAATGAATCTTTGGCTGCATTTGTGTAGGGAACACTTATTTGGCATTCACAATCACTGGATAGCACAGCCATAGAAGGCTGTAGCATTACTACCCGTGTGTGTGTGTGTGTCACACACACACACAGGAAAGGGCTTGGGTGGACCTGCAAGTTGAGTGGGGTGAGTCTTGAGATCACCAAGGTGGGGCTACAGTGTTAGCTAGGTTGATGGAGACTCAGATACGCCACCTGCCTGCAGGCTCTGTGAGGGAAGGGCTCAGCAAAGGAACAATGGCCTCTGCAAGCATTTGTGTTTGGGAGAAAGCTACCCCTCCATCTCTCATACTGATGCCAAACAATTCACGGAGCTAGGAGCATGGAACATGTGGATGCCAGGGAATTGTGAGTGAGAAACAGCAAGCCTCCATCAGCTGTCCTGGAGAAGGGAGGCAAGTCACTCTCCAACACAGTTCTGAGAATTGATGCTCTGGAGCCAGACTGGCGAAGCCTGGATGATTCTGTGATTCACACAGTTGTGTGGGTCTGATAAATGATATTTTCTGGATGTTTGAATCTGGGCCTTTGCATGGGTTGAATCTACAGGGTGGTAGAAAGAATGTCCTTTATATTATTTTTCTGGCATGACAGACTTTCGTGGTGGGCAGGAACCTTCTTCTCCTCACTTTCACTTTGCAGCTGCTAAACCCACTCCTGTCAAAGTCATGATGACCAGCTGCTTGGTTTTGCAGAAGCACCTGGAGACCAATTAGGCAGCCCAACCACTGAAGAGTTGTCCTGGCCTAGAGCTGTTTCTGCTATGAGGTGGGAGGATGGGAAGAGGATTGGGGGGCAAGCAGAGGAAGCTGTGGGGAGAGGGATGTGTGGGAAGTGACTCACACATTTTCTTGAGGGACCTGTGGCCTAAGGCTTGTTCCCCACTCATCCTTTTTGCACATATAGGTTGGACCCATCAGGCAGAAGCACAGCAGCCAGCTGACCCCTGCCAGTGACTCTGTCTCCATCACACATTTGTCTCTGAAATTGTTCATTACTAGGAAAATGGCCCATCTGCCCCCAGTTCAAGTTTCATGCTCCTCAAAAAGTTAATTGTAGAATTACCATATGACCCACAGTGTGATGATGTGATATAATAAGAAATATGTATTTGGTCTTCATCCCTAGTTTCTGGGACATAGCTCCTAAAACCCTAGTAATTTCCTAAGTGATGGAGGTGAGAGGAGCATCTTTTGCTAGTCAACAATAAGCCCCTCTCGACTATACCAGCATTTGTGCTAATGAGGTAGCTGTTGGAGGAGCATCTTTTGCTATTCAACAATAAGCTGCTCTCAACTATATCAGCATTTGTGCTAATGAGGTAGCTGTTGGAGGATGGGGACTGGTTGCCAGAGGAACCAACCAAACGATTAGAGAGTTGAAACTATTGAGTTGAATCACCAATAGCCAATGATTTAATCAATTCACTTCCTCCTCATGTCCCTGGTGCCTTTTGAGCTGCTGCCCTATTGCTGGAGCTCAGAGCCAGTGAGTCCGAGTAAGTACATGTGGGCCCTTTAAGAGGAATGCCTGGGACTGCAGCAGACCTTCATCTCACTCAGCCACAATCTCCACTGGTTTTTACAGCCAGAAGTTATGGGGACTTCTCTTCCTGGCGCTGGAACCCTAGACTGGGACCCGTGGCTCCTCAGGGGGCACCTCTGCAACTGAGACATCCCTCCCAATTTTAAACCACCACAGGTGGAAGCGAGACCAGCCTGTTTGTAACCTCCGCCTTTTCTACCAGTCTCAGTGTGGCCTCTTCTTTATGTCCTTAGTTATTAGGATTTCTGTTCAGCTAGATTTCAGGCAGTTTTTGTTTTTTTTTTAAAAAAAAAAAATCTTTATTGATTTCAGAGAGAGGAAGGGAGAGTAAGAGTGAGAGAGAGAGACATCAATGATGAGAGAGTCATTGATCAACTGCCTCCTGCATATCCCTGACCGGGGATTTAGCCCACAACCCTGGCATCTGCCCTGACCCGGAATCGAACTGCGATCTTCTGGATCCTAGGTTGATGCTCAACCACTAGCCACGCCTGGCCGGGCAATTTCAGGCAGTTTTGAATGATGGTGGTTCTGTAATTTGGTTTATTTGTAATTTGGATGTAGTTGTGGGAGGTTCTGAGGATCACATTTACCTACGTTGCCATCTTGACTGAAAGGGCCCATTATATCCTTTTAAAGTATACAATTCAATGTACTTTTGTTGTTTTTAGCATTTTTATACAGTTATGTATGCATTACCACTAATTCCAGGACATTTTTTTCATTCCAAAAAGAAGTCCTATACCTATTACAAAGTCACTCCCATTTTCCCTATCCCCCTGAACCTCCCAGCTCTGGCAAATACTAATCTCTCTCTCTCTTTATGTATTTGCCTATTCTGCACATTTCTTATAAATAGAATACAGTATCTGCTCTTTTGGCTTTTTTTCACCTAGATTGTGTTTTGGGCTCATCTATATTATAACATGTATTAGTGCTTTATTTTTTAAAGTATTTTCTTATTCTGCTTCAAGTCATTTACTATTGGCTTGCTTTCTAGTTCATCAATAATCTGCTGTTAAACTCATCTATTAGAGCCTAATTTCAGTAGTTTTTCATTTCTGTTACTTTAATTTTATATTTTAATTGCTGAAATTCTCAAATTTTTTCTCAATATTTTCCATCTGTTTCTCCATTTTCTCAAGCATATTAATCATGGTGCTGTACTTTAAAAGTTCTTATTTGCTAAGTCTATTTCTGAATCGCCTGTGATTCTCTTTGTTTTTTCTCATTTGCCGGTCTTGTCTTTCTTGACATATCTGGTAAATTTTGATAGAAAGGTGGACATTGTGTATAAAATTGGTGAGTCTACAGATACTGTTTTTTTCTGGAGAGGTTCTCTCTTCTGCTAGGCAGTAGAGTGGGGCTTGATCATTTTAATTCAATCAGAGACTGAGCTGAGGCTAGCCTTCTAGAACTTTAAACTGAGAGCTCTGTGTGTTCACCAAGGCTTCTTGCCCTGAATGGGTTCTGAGCTCTAAATCTTTTCTCTTTAGCATTTGGAGACTGCTGAAAACTTTTTCCTGCTTTTTGAAGGCTTTCTGCTTAGCCTCCCAGTCCTGCACTGTTTGGCAAATGTATTAAGGAGAAAGCTGGCAGTGTGTCAGGCTTAGTTCTCTACCTTTCTCTTCTCTCTGGATCTTGGCCCCTCAAGTTTCTAATTTTGTTTTACTAGTCCCAGGAGACAAGCAAAAACTCTGCTTGTTTCTGTCTTTTCCAGAAGCATCCTTTTGTCTGGAGGAAACCTGGATGGATTCTCAGCCTCTTGACCTTTGCCTAGAATTAGCAATGCCCCCAGGGAAAGAGGGGCAGCAAAATGCTCAACTCTGTTCATTTCTCTTCTTTGGAATCTTGGCTTCTCTAGTTCTAGTTGCTGTATCAGCTCTGATTCCTTTAAACAGACAGTTAAAAAAATATGTATTTGGAATTTTGAGAACATTTTTGATGGGAGAGTTGATCTGCCACCAACTACTCTATCAATACCTGAAGTCAATAGTTTGATCTAACTGGATCATTTCATTTCTTTTGTTTTTGAGGGAGTCAACAGTGTTAGTCAGAGAAACACACTAACTTTTAAAATATGTTTTTATTTGTTTTTAGAGAAGGGAGTGAGGGAGAGGGATAGAAAGATAGAAACATTGAGAGAGAAACATCATTGATCGGCTGTTCCTGCACACCCCCTACGGGGGATCAAGCCCACAACCCCTCATATGCCCTGAACAGGAATCGAACCCGTGACCTCATGGTGCATAGGATGATGCTCAACCAACTGGCCACACCAGTTGGGCCACACTAACTTTTATAGTTTATTCATATCTGTGCAGTTGACCTTCCATTTTTAGCTGTAAGAAGGTAAAGTGCTGATATGAATTACTCCAAACTGTGGAGATGGAGATTTATAAGATTATATATATGTGTGTGTATGTGTGTGTGTATAGATATATATATATATACATATACACACACATATAAGCATATATATATATGAGACACTAGTTTGTGAAAGGATTTTATATAATTACAGAACCTTTTCAAAGATTTCAGTTCATTTGGCACTTTTAACTTTGTGAGGGTAAGCATTATCATCTTCTAATTATTCAAATAAAAGTTGAGCTTGAAAAAACTGTGATTTATCTTCCATCTTTCATTTGCTGCTTTTGGGTAGAATTAGGTGTCAAACCCAGATCATATGACTCCAGATTCAGTATTTTCCCCCACCTGCATGCATTTGGAACTCTAGATGCTGGTTTTTGTGTAAAGCAATTTGTCTTACTGCCTAATAGAGCACTGTAAAGTATTATAACTGTAAAGTAGTGTATAACACAGATATAGTCAAAGGATATACTTTCTCTTTAATTTGTTCTAAGTAGAACACCAGCTCACAGATTGTTCTGTGCTTTGCTTTAACTGTCAACACTGGATGTGATAAATTTTACTTTTATCTTGTCTGTTTTTATTCATCCTCTAGTTTATTAAAATGACCAAAGCAAAATTGAAGTGCCAGAAGAGAAATAAGACCCTAGGAGAGCTGTTTTCTTCTATTCCTTACAGGTTCAGATTACTGTGAAGGTTCCTGCGTCTGACTGTTAAAATATTTCAGTCACCTCCTCCTTTGTCAGCTGCTACTTAATACAATTATCAATGGTTTACTGCTGCTTATACCTCCCTCTTCTCTCTCTAATTGACTATTTTTGATCTGCTGTTTATTAGGAAACTAGATAACCAAGGGTGTTAAAATTGTCTTCAAAAATAAGGATACCATTTTAGGACTTCGAGGGTTGCTGGAGTAGCTTTGCCTTATTTTATAATGAAATTGAGTTTCAGAGAAGTTAAATGCCTTCCCCAAGATACACAGCCAGTTAGTTAACATAGGACAAGAAGTATAGGTCTTCTTTTCTATGGACTATAGCATGGTGTTCAATTTTTCCATCATTTTTATATTTTAGGCCCTGAACACGAGGGCCTAGAAGCCTCTAATGAGTAAAGCATGCCATTCTTGAATGTTTAGACACTTTTTTACTTCCTTCCTAATTGATAGATGAATTCTGACATATAATGTAAGTTTGGTTTGTTTGTGTATATCTGTTTTATACTTATTTAATCTTATATACTAATTCTCAAAAACTTAAGTCTGTCATCTGTGATCTTAGAAAAGGTATTTGTTAATATAAACACCCCAGTTAACATCTCAGTTCACTGAAACCTGTGCCCCTGAAACCCTTTAAGCAATCTTCATTTTCATGAATCTGATATTTCCATGCTGAAGTCAGAAAAAGCCAATGATAGGAATATTTGAAGATTTCTGCTCAGCCTGGCTGGGCGTGGCTCAGTGGTTGAGCGTTGACCTAGGATCCAGGCGATCAGGGTTCGATTCCTGGTCAGGGCACATGCCCGGGTTGTGGGCTGCAGCCGATCAGTGACTCTCTCATCATTGATGTTTCTATCTCTCTCTCTCCCTCTCCCTTCCTCTCTGAAATCAATAAAGATATATTTAAAAAAAACCCAAAAAACTCAAAATTGCAGAGCATAATTTATAGTAGATATATCATAGATGCTTAATAAATGTTTGAAAAAGTGCTCTGTCTGAAAACTTCAGAAAAGACAAAAATTGCTTAATAGTCACTTTGAATGATTTCATACTTAACATATTATGAAATACTGACTTGACACATTGTTCATGGTGTAAAGAGTTGAAAGCATATTCTTCCTATGGTCTTAATTAGAATAGTTATAATGTTGTTTTAATAAGTATTTAACAAGTATACTTAAGAAATTTAAATGACTTTATGTAGTTTTCTCAGGATGAACTGTGGGACTTTAGGTTATCCTGGCTATTGGGAAGGAAATTCTTGAAGTCTGATGGTTGATATGTTCTGTAGCCTGTAAGAATTTCCTTCCCACAGAGATAGCCTTGCTGCTGACTTGTATACTGGACCTTATTTGAAGTTCACTGGCTAAGATTAGGTCTCTGCTAGGCTCTGCCTAGAGTTCTCTGTTTCTATTCCTTTTTGGGGTGGAGGGGAGGGTGAGTACTTTACTATCTTTTATGGAATTTTTTTTCTTGATTGCTAATTTTGTTGGGCTATGCCATGTTTTTAATGATGCTCTAATTTGCCTATAGTTGGGCAGAAGCTGACTGAAAGAAACTCTAGCTACTTATTTGCACTTGTTTTAATATTTAGGACCCATCAATTTTTACCTTTGGGAAGATAATTTTATCTCTTAGTTTTAGGGGACTGTTATCCTCAAACACTGGACACAAATAGAATGGTAGAATTTTAGAAATGGGCTCTATCAAGGATTCCACTAAACATGGGAATTTGGAAGTAGTTTGTTATATACATATATATATATTTTAATCCTCACCCAAGGATATTTTTTTCATTGCTTTTTGAGAGAGTGGAAGGGAGGGAGCGAGGGGGAGAGAGAGAGAAACACATGCATGTGAGAGAGACACATCAATTTGTTGCCTCCTTCATGAGCCCCCGCCAGGGCCGGGGATTGAACCTGCAACCCAGGTTCCTTGACTATGTGTCCTTGACTGGGAATTGAATCCAGGACCCTTCGGTGCACAGGCCAACACTCTAACCAGTAAGCCACATTGGCCAGGGCAGTTACATATATTTTAACCAAAAAGGTAGTATATATCTTTGATCTTAGTTAATAGATTTATCTCTACTTTTGGCTGTCAGAGAATGCTAGAAGATTTCTGCTTGTATTCTGTTTGCTTTCTTATTATAGAAACTATAGTTCTAGTTCCAATCTTCTCTGCTAACTGGTCCTTAGAGAATTTGAGCTTTATCCTTTTATTGTAAATCTCTTTAAATTTGGCCAGTTTGATGTAGAGGAAAGCTTTAGAGTCAGAAACAATTGGTTTGAAAACCTAGCTCTGCCACTTACTAACTGTGCAATTCTGGGCAAGATATTTATTGTTTATGAGCCTGAGTTCCTCAACTATAAAAGGGGTTGTAGTATTATCTACTCATTACAGAGTAATGAGTTGTAGTGAGTATTATTGATAACATATGAAAATTATTATCTTGGAGGATGGCATGTATTTTATAATTTAATCATTGATTTTTCAGAACCATTCTTGTGTCTTACATTTCTAAATGGATTTTGGTTTTGAAATGCTTAAATAGTTCTTAAGTAGTATCACAATGTCTAGCAGACATGCTCATGTCTTAGAAAATTGATAGCATTGCCATATTAGTTCACTATTTACATTAAAATGTGGGTAATAAAATCATCTCTTTTCTAAATCACATGAATTCACTGAAATTTTCTTGTAAATGGAAATATGTTACTCTCCATTTTTATAAAAAGGATGTAACAAGCTTGTTATGTAATGCCTGACTTATTTTATAATTTACAAAATTTTGGACCTCACAACATATACCATTTACAGTGGCTAGCCTGTATCCCAACCTCAAGTAAGAAGTGTTAAACGAAGAGATACTGAGGCTTTTCAAAAGAGTGCTCTACTTTGTTGCATTACCCAAAGATTAGCTTTCTTGACATTTGCTTTCAAACCCAGAACCGTTTGTGCTAAGAGCTCTCCTATTTGCTAAACTACCTCTTTCACCAATATTTTTAAAGTTTTCCTGTACTCACATGTGTGGTTGTATATGTAGACCAATGGAAAAAAGAATTTTTTGTGTAAGTAATGTTGCTTTTTCCTCCAATTTTCCCACTGGATTATAAGACAACTAAAAAGGACATTTAATATCTCTTTGAAAATAATTATCAAGGTTTTTAACTATCTTGAACATAAAGATCATAGAATCCATTATGTAATCATTTAAAAATCTTTAAGTGGGATGTTTAAATTAGAAAATCAGAATGTTATTGAAAGCTTTTCTTTGCTAGAAAACCTGTTTTGATTTTCATTTCACAATCATTAATTAAAAATATCAGTTATGTGATTTACAACTCACATAGTGATTTTAATTTATCTTCATAATAAAAATTTAATCTCTTGCATAAAAAGACAGTAAACAGCACCTGCCAGAGCACTGTAGCAATCAGAGCCATCAAGTGCGTATTCACTTCACTATGCAAAACAACAGTGAAAGAGTTAATAAAAGCTGAATACATTACAAGATTACAAAGGTTTTTATTTATTAGGGGACAGGGAGCATATGGAATATATGGGATGAAACATTAATAACCTCTCCATTCTGCAAGACTGACCTGTTGCTTTGGAACTACTCTCTTAGCTCCACTGGGACTGTGAAACTGTGTTTTGGTGGTCTATAGGAGAGGTTCAGTTTGGCAAATGTAATGGTGAATGATGTCATGGAATGCATACCATATGTATTGAGAGTAAGTGAATGCTCTTCTCACTGCCGTGCACAGGCATATGTAAGTGTTGGAATGGAAAAATCATTTTTATGAAAATACAGAGAAGTAAAACAAGAATGTTCTGTCCTGGGCCTGATCAAATCACCAGTAGCTGCCAAGTACGAAAACTCCCTGTAAGGTTTTCTCTTCTTAATTCTCCAGCTTCCGGCCTTTTGTTGGCTCTCAAAGTAGTCCATTCAGAAGGCCTTATTCAGCATGTTCTTTCTATTGATATGATATGAACACCAAATGAAAGTTCCATTTTCTCCATTAAAGCAAAGCTGGGAGACTATTTTAGTGTGCATGATTTGCAGCAGATGGAAATGATTAATTGATTTAGCTAACTTGCCAAATTGTTCTCTTTTTCCCCAGTAGAGCAGCGTTATCTGAGAGATTTGTACTGCTAATCATTTTTGTACTCATTCATATATCAGAAAGGATATAATTGTTTTGTTTTAATTATTATCATTACTGTTATTTAAGACATTATATTCTAATGGTACAGTAGTGGATATGTCAAATAAATAAAGCAATTGATTCCTATTAGGAATTTACAGCCTATAAGATAGGAGAATACAAAGAAATAAAAAAATGTGAAGTATCTGATTATTTTATTCTTAAATTTTTATTAGCCAATTCACAGTGTCCTTAGTAAAAACCCAATGTAATTTTTCTTAAGCTTGAAATCTTAAACGGTTTTGTATTATATACAAAGACTGTCTCATGTAACAAACAGTATGATTTAAAAATTATCTAAAATAAAAGCAATATTTATATATATAGGACATTAGAACATATATGTATAAATAATAAAATATATTATTATGACAGGAATCTGTTACCATTTCGATATTTTCCTTCTAGATTTTTTCTGTATATGTACACATGCATATATGCATGAACATATACTTATGTCTATATACCACCTATATATGTCACTATACTTATAAAATTTGGAAACCCTCTGAAATTAACACTTTCTTGACTAGTAAAATGTTTTTAGTATCTCATTTTTAATGAGAAATGAGTTTTGTTTTAAAAAGGAAATGCTGCCTTTTGGACTAGAAAATGGTCAGATATATCCTTTCATTTCAGCTTCTAAAATTTTAACCAAGGGAGCAGTGGGTAGGATTATATAGTGAGGTGGTTGAAGCTGTCACTTGACACATTAACTTTCATATTGGCTCATTTCATTCTGTATTAGGGCATGACTACTATAGGTAAAAAGCAAGAGCTAATATCCTTTTGACTTTGCATCAGAAATTCAAAGTATGGGCTGGTTAATAACCACTGTTTACTGTGTTGTCCTGAGTGTGAGCATTGAGGAAGAAATTTTCAGGTGGAAATATTAAAAAAGAAAAAAAGAAGCAGCACAGTATGCAAAATTTATGTGGACAATTAATTACATTTTTAATGAAAAAGTTTCACTATGAAAGTTTTCAAACAGATAGAAAAGTGGAGAGAATAGTATAATGAATCTATATCAAAAATTCAAAAATTATCAGCTCATAGACAATCATTTCATTTTTATGTCACTCTATCCACCTCCTCCTCCCCCAGTACACACACACTGGATTTTCTTTTTCTTTCTTTTCTTAATCTTCACCTGAGGATATATTTTTCCCATTGCTTTTCAGAGAGAATGGAAGAGAAAGAGAGAAAGAGAGATAGAGAGGTAAGAGAGACACATCGATTAGTTAGCCTGCAACCAAGGTACATGCCCTTGACTGGGAGTCAAACTTGAGACCCCTTCAGTCTGAGGACTGATGCTCTAACCACTGAGCAAACTGGCTAGGGCTGGATTTTCTTGAAGCAAATAACAGACTTTATATTAGGAAAGTATTTTTATTAAGAGCATGTCTTCCTTCAGAACTAGGAATGGACAACCCCAGAGATTGACTGTTGCAAAGTGTGAGTCAGGTGTTAGAAAAATATTATGATGGAGAGAAACTATAAATTCCATTTAGCAAACATTCACTGAGTACCTATTATATTGAAACACTGTACTAGGTGCTGAGGATGTAGTTCAAAGACTTGGACCATGCTTTCAAAGAGCTCACTTTTTCAAAGAGCTCACTTTCTAGGAGTGAATACACTCCTTTGTAATAAACATTACATTCTTATAATACAATAG
This sequence comes from Miniopterus schreibersii, assembly GCF_964146895.1. Taxonomy (NCBI): domain Eukaryota; kingdom Metazoa; phylum Chordata; class Mammalia; order Chiroptera; family Miniopteridae; genus Miniopterus; species Miniopterus schreibersii. Next base: position 17,096,122 of record NC_138122.1, read on the forward strand.
AGCACATGTTGAGTTTTTGTACAGGTGGGGCAAAGTAGGTTTACAGTTGTGAGTACCCAAAACACAGATTATTCTTGTATCATTATTAATTGTATTATTTTCCATATGAACAACTGTAAGTCTATTTTTGCCCCATTCTATATATACATGTGTATGTATAGTATCTTATATGTGTGTATATATATATATGTGTATATGTGAGATGAGCGTATACACATACATATATACACACATATATGTATTAGATACTATAGGAATACCTAGGAGAATTATATAGCCCAAGGTATAAAATTACATGTGATTAATAGTTACTCTTTGTGTATCTTGCTTTTAGTTGTTTACATGTAATTTTTTAAGTCTTCTCATGAAGAAAGCTGCCAGAAAGAGCTACCTAAAAGAGATGGTTTGTATTTATTACACAGATGAGAGGGAAAATATTTTTTTCTTTACCATATTCATAATCAGATTACTGTAGAACATTGAAAAAGAAATGTATGTTGTTTATTGCCAGGTTTATATTAAAGATCAAGGTCTGTAAATGTAGAAAATACAACAAATTATTGATTTACATGAGTCTATTGACTCAAGTGTAGTTGTGAGTGAATTGGAGAAGCTCATCTTTCCAGTATTGATCCATACTTTAAATGGTGTATTTGTTCATGAGGCTGACTCCGTAGGAAATGCTTCTTTCTGAAGCATGAATTTACAGTAGGCCTGCTAGGCTTTTACGTGAGGTGGACAATTATTATGAAACTGGCAATCGTTAGATCAGTGCTTAGAATCTGTCACAGGATGCTACTGACTGGAACTAATGACTGCTTATTAATTTTTGTCAGATAGCCCCTTTATTTATTAGCATCTTGATAATCTGTAAGATTTTTAAAGACCTTAGCTAATACTATTAAGATACAGCTAAAGACAACATTAGCTATAATATGTGAGATACCCTTGCTAAGAATAATAATAGGTTAACATTTTTATTTACAACATTAAAAAAAATCCTTACCTGAGAATATTTTTTCCATTGCTTTTCAGAGAGAGTGGAAAGGAGGGAGGAAGGGGGGAGAGAGCGAGAGAGCGAGTGAGCGACACAGAGAGAGGGAGGAACATAGATTTGAGAGAGACACATGGGCTGGTTGCCTCACACACGCGCCCTTATGGGGCAGAGCACAAACCCGCAACCCAGGTATGTGCCCTTGACCAGGAATTGAACCTTCGACCCTTCAGTGTGTAGCTGATGCTTTAATCACTGAGCAGCACCGGCCAGGACACAACATTTTAAAGTTTGCTATAAATCCCAACAATTCAGTAATGTAACCTTTTTATTATCATTGTTTCATAGATATGGAAACTGAAGCCTATTGATATTAAGTCACCTTTTAAAATTTACCTAGTAAGTTGTAAAGCTAGGGTTCAAACTAATTTATCAACAAATATTGATTTGGAGTCAACTTGTAAAAACCACTGGGGATGAAGTTATGAAAACTCATGGCACTTACATCCTAAGGGAGAGCCAGATATTAAACTAATCAATCACGGGATTAATTATTTAATTACAATTGTGATTAATGATGTGAAGGAGCACAACACAAAATGAGAGCATACAACAGGAAGACCTGACCTAGTGTGGAATTCTCTGGAGAAATATTTCACCTGTATTCTGGAGAAAGTTTGGAGAGTGTTCCAGGTGGAGGGAGCAGCATGGGGAGTAGTCTGCAGAGACGAATATTGTTAAGAAACTGAAATTAGGCAAGTGTGTTTGCATCACAAAGAATGAATGAAAAAGATGTCTGGTGAGGTAATTGGGGGTCAGGGTCCAAATCTCTTGCTTTTTAGCAGAAAAATTCAACAAATTGTTTAGTGCCTACCATTTATGAGGCAACTTGTGATGAAGTATGAAAGAATACAAAACCCTCAATCTACATTAGAAAATGGAACCAACAAACAAACTGAAAAGAAAAGTGCTGCCAAAAGCCAGTCATGAACTTTTACGGGCATTGTTGTATTATATGATCAGTTTTTAAAATCATTTTTTCTTTTTAAATTACAGCTGATGTACAATATTACATCAGTTTTAGGTGTAGAACTTTGTGATTAGACCTTTATATAAATTATGAAGTGGTCATCCTGAAGTACCCATCTGACACCATATATAATTATTACAATAATATTGACTATATTCCCTATGCTGTTCTTTCCATACCCATGACTGTTCCTTAACTATCAATTTGTAGTTCTTCATCCCTTCACCTTTTTTACCCAAACACCTACCTGCCTCCCGTCTGGCAACCGTAAAAATGGTCTCTGTATGTATGAGTCTGTTTCTGTTCTGCTTGTTTATTTTGTTTTTTAGATTTCACATATAAGTAAAATCATCTGTCTTTCTCTCTCTGACTTATTTCACTTAGCGTTATACCCTCTAGGTCCATCCATGTTGTTGCAGATGGCAAGATTTCATTCTTTTTTTAAGGCATCATAGTCCATTGTATGTATGCACCACTTATTGATGGACACTTAGGTTGCTTCCATATCTTGGCTATTGTAAATAATGCTGCAATAAGCATGTGGATGTCTGTGTGTTTTGGATTTAGTGTTTTGGGTTACTTTGGATAAATACCCAGAAGTGGAATTGCTGGGTCCTTCTTTATTGTTATAGCCTTTGTTTTAAAGTCTGTTTTGTCTGGTATAAGTATTGCTACCCTAGCTTTTTATTTTGTTTGGTTTCGATTTTCATGAAATACCATTTTCTATCCTTTTACTTTCAACCGTGTGTGTCTTTCTATTGAAGAGAATGTCTTGTAGACAGCATATGTAAGGGTCTTGTTTTGTTATCCATTTAGTTACCTTGTCTTTTGATTGGAGCATTTAATCATTTGCATTTAAAGTAATTTTTGATAGATATATACATTTATTGTGATTTTATTAATATTTGTGATCATTTTATTTTCTTTCTCTAAAAGAAGACCCTTTAACATTTCTTATAATATTGGTTTGCTGGTGATGAACTCCTTTAGCTTTTTCTTGTTTGGGAAGCTATTTATCTGTCCTTCAGTTCTGATTGCTTTGCTGGGTAGAGTTATTTTTGTTGTAGGTCCTTGCTTTTCATCACTTTGAACATTTTGTGTTAATCCCTTCTGGCCTGCAAAATTTTTGTTAAAAATTAGCTGAGTCTTTTTTTTTTTTAAATGTGATGACTAAATTAAAAAAAAAAAAATCTTTATTGATTTCAGAGACAGGAAAGGAGAGGGAGGGAGAGAGATAGAAACATCAATGATGAGAGAGTCATTGATCAGAATCGAACCCTGATCGCCTGGATCCTAGGTCAATGCTCAACCACTGAGCCACGCCCAGCCGGGCTAGCTGATAGTCTTATGGGAGCTCGCTTGTAGGTAACTAACTGCTTTTCTTTTGCTGCTTTCTTTGTCTTTAACATCTGGCATTTAAATTATGATGTGTCTTGGTTTGGGACTCTTTGGGTTCATCTTGTTTGGGACTCTCTGTGCTACCTGGACTTGTATGCCTATTTCCTTCATCTGGTTAGGGCAGTTTTCTGTCATTATTTTTTCAAATTGATTTTCAATTTCATGCTCTGTCTCTTTTCCTTCCTGCACCTTCATGATGTGAATGTTGGTACACTTGAAGGTATCTCATAGACTCCTTAAACTATCCTCAATTTTTTGGATTCTTTTTTCTTTTTGCTGTTCTGATTGTGTGTTTTCTCCTTATCTTCCAACTCGCTAATTTGATTCTGTGCTTCATCTACTCCACTGTTGATTCCGTGTAATTTATTCTTTATTTCAGTTACTGTAGCCTTCATTTCTGACTTTTTTTTTTTTAATGATTTCCATGTCATTTTCAATGGTGTTGAAGTTCTAAGTTCATTGCGCATCCTTATAACCAGTTTTTTGAACTCTGTATCTGGTAGTTTGCTTGCCTCCATTTCACTTAGTTCTTTTTTAAAAAAATATGTGTTTATTGATTTCAGAGAGAGGAATGGAGAGGGGGAGAGAAAAGGGGGGAGAGAGAGAGAGAGAGAGAAACATCAATGATGAGAGTCATTGATTGGCTGCCTCCTGCACACTCCCTACTGGGGGTTGAGCCCACAACCTGGGAGTGTGCCCTAACCAGGAATTGAACAGCGATCTCCTGGATCATAGGTCAGTGCTCAACCACTGAGCCATGCCGGCCGGGCAAAGTATAAAAACTTTAAATACAAAGGTAGACATCTTTGTTATTAAAACTAGTCATTTCCAAGACTGAGGATTTTGTTCTATAAATCATAATCAGGAAGGATATTTTGATATTAGTGTCTATAACAAAGTATTTCGTTTGTTATATTTTAAGAATTTTCATGAAGCAACAGAGAATAGCTTACAATGGATAAGGAAAGAATATAAAATTGTATCTTTTATAATTTATATAATTATTAATTATGTCAATTACAAATTCATGTGGGTAAGCATTAAAAATAGACATGGTAAAAACAAAGGTAAAAACACTTGATTTAAGGTGCCGAGACTATGGAAGTTTTGTTCATTTCATTCTAGTGTTGTCTTATGATTGTACAGTTAATAAAAGACATCTAAAACTTATTCAGAGGATATTAATTTCCAAGTCTTTATTCAAATCTATTTATACATTTATACAGAGAAAGAAGTCAAAGATGTGTGTGTGTGTATGTGTTAATATAGCAAAATCTTAACCACTGTTATCTCTGGTTGGTAGGATTTCAAGTGATTTTTTTATAAGTATACTTTATGATATTTTTGTAATATCCAGGTTTTAAAAATAAGGATAATTTATTAATTTTGTAATTATAAGAAATGACAGATCTATTTTCATTTTGGAATAAATGTCCTGTGTACTATAAAAACTAGGCTTTGATTTAAAAATTGTCTTTTATGGGGACTGAAGATAAAAATGCTTACGTCCAAAGGGAAAATAAATTTACAACGAATCTTTCCATCACTCTTACCTCTGTGATGAAAGTACAGGAAAATTGAAGACTAAATTTCTCAACAAAATGTTGAGAGTTACTAGGTTTCAGAAGTTCACATAGTATACTCAAATTTTTTTTTTTTAAATTTTATTTTTGTTTAAAGTATTACAGATGTCTCTCTTTCTCCCCAATGACCTGTTCCACCCCATCCCGTCCCCCTCCCCAGTTTCTCTCCCCACCATTGTCCGTGTCCTTGGGTTGTGCATATATGCATATAAATTCCTTGGTTACTCTCTCCCCCTCCACCTACCCACCCTCCTCCATCCCTCTGACATTCGTTAGTCTCATCTATGCTTCCATGTCATTGAATCTATTCTGTTCATCAGTTTATTAAGTTCTTTAGATTCTACATATAAGCGAGATCATGTGATGTTTGTCTTTCTCTGCCTGACTTATTTCACTTAGCATAATTTTCTCCAGGTCCATCCATACTGTCCCAAAGGGTACAAGATTCTTCTTTACAGCTGCATAGTAGTCCATGGTGTAAATATCCCACAGCTTTTTTATCCACTCATCTACTGATGGGCACTTGGGCTGTTTCCAGATCTTAGCTATTATAAACTGCACTGCTATGAACATAGGGGTGCATATATTCTTTCTACTTAGTGTTTCAGGATTCTTAGGATACATTCCTAGGAGTGGAATCACTGGGTCAAAAGGCAGTTCCATTTTTAATTTTTTGAGGAACCTCCATACTGTTTTCCATAGTGGCTGCACCAGTCTGCATTCCCACCAGCAGTGTACTAGGGTTCCCCTTTCTCCACATCCTCACCAGCACATGTCGTTTGTTGATGGTAGCCATTCTTACAAGTGTGAAGTGATACCTCATTGTGGTTTTAATTTGCATCTCTCTGATGATTAGTGACGAGCATTTCCTCATGTGTCTCTTGGCCATCTGTATGTCCTCTTTGGAGAAGTGTCTATTCGAGTCCTTTGCCCATTTCTTAATTGGGTTGTTTGTCCTCCTCTTACTGAGTAATATGAGTTCTTTGTGCACTTTGGAAATTAGCCTCTTATCAGATACATCCTTGGCAAATATGTTTTCCCAGACCCTGGGGCTCCTTTGTATTTTGAGGCTGATTTCTTTTGCTGTGCAGAAGCTTTTTAGTTTGATGTAGTCCCATATGTTTATTTTTTCTTTTGTTTCTCTTGCCCTAGGAGATGTATCATTGAAAATTCCACTACGTGGGATTCTGTGACTTTACTGCCTATGTTTTCCAGGATTTTTATGGTTTCGTGACTTATATATGAGTCTTTTATCCGTTTTGAGTTTATTTTTGTGTATGGTGAAAGTTGGTGGTCTAGTTTAATTTTTTTGCATGTATCTGTCCAATTTTCTCAGCACCACTTATTGAAGAGAATGTCTTTACTCCGTTGGATACTCTTGCCTCCTTTGTCAAATATTAACTGACCATAATGGCTTGGGTCTATTTCTGGGGTCTCTGTTCTGTTCCATTGATCTATATGCCTGTTGTTGTACGAATACCAGGCTGTTTTGATTACAGTGGCTTTGCAATACAGTTTGAAGTCCGGTAATGTGATCCCTCCCACTCTGTTCTTTTTTCTCAAGATGGCTGCAGCTATTTGGGGTCTTTTTTGGTTCCATATAAATTTTCGAAATGTTTGTTCTAGGTCTGTGAAATATGCTGTTGGTATTTTAATAGGAATTGCATTGAATTTATAAATTGCTTTGGGTAGTATGGACATTTTAATGATATTAATTCTTTCCTTCCATGAGCATGATATATTCTTCCACTTGTTTAAATCTTTCTCTATTTCTTTTTTTAGTGTCATGTAGTTTTCCGAGTACAGGTCTTTTACATCCTTGGTTAAGTTTATTCCTAGGTATCTTATTTTTTTAGTTGCAGTGGTAAATGGTATTGCTTTTTTAGTTTCTCTCTCTGAGAGTTCATTGTTGGTGTATAAGAATGCCATTGATTTCCGGATGTTGATTTTGTATCCAGCTACCTTGCCAAATTCGTTTATCAAGTCTATAAGTACTTTGATGGAGTCTTTAGGGTTTTCTATGTACAATATCATGTCATCTGCAAATAATGACAGTTTTACTTACTCCTTTCCTCAAATTTTTGATCATTTAATAGTAAATCTCAAACATTTAAATCTGCCTAAGTTATATACTTTATTAGAGGAATTAACATTTACTGAGAAAAGAGCCAGGTACTATTTATATGTGATATTTAATTTCACAATCATTTAAAAAAATTGATTTGAGAGAGAGAGAGACGGAGGAAGAGAAAGAGAGAGAGAGAGAGAGAGGTAGAGATAGAGAGAGATTTGTCATTCCACTTATTTATACATTCATTTGTTGATTCTTGTATGTGCCCTGACTGGGGATCCAACCTGCAACCTTGGAATATCAGGATGATGCTCTAACCAACTGAGCTACTTGGCCAGGGATGTCAGAATCATTTTTATTCTAACAACCATGCATGGTGTATCCTTCATTTTGTAATCGTGAAAATTGAGACTCAAGAGATTAAATAATTGGGGCAAAGTTATTTAACTAGGAAGTGGAAGAGTCAGAAATTAAACCCAATTCTGAAGGATTTGAAAGGCTTTGCTCTTTCCAGCATGGTCTCCCATAAAGAGTAGGCCCTTCCTACTGCTTATCTTATTTGGTTTTGCTCGTATATATACCATTTTCACTTGGCACTTGGGTATTTCAACAAAGGAAGATATTGAAAAATACACACAAAAAGTTGATTGTAATTCTCATAAGATTTGAAGGACCCCTCCCTCGGTTTTGGCAGTCTGCAAATGGTTAAACTTGATGAAATACTAATGAAGAATTACAGAGTTATTTGTTTGACTTTGCCACTTGGGACACTTGGCAAATGAGACAATTCATCTCAGTGTGCAGCTAGTCTAATTTCTTAAAGAAAATTAATTAATGCAGTTTGTCTTCCTTCCATATCTCTGATTATAGTCCTTTTATTATACCTTCACTTTCCTGCTTTATTTTTCTTCCCTGGAAATATCTGTTTTTTTAGGCTTTTTTGTTTCTTTCAACCTGATAAGTAAAAGCAATTTTCCCAAGTTATGAGTGTGTATTTATAATTTTAGTACACTTTAGACAAAACAGAGACATTTGTGCAATATCCCATAGGAGAAAAATTTCAAAGACATCAACCCCTTTTATGAAGTGATTTAATCAATTTTCATTTATAGTTGTCTTTATTACTCTTTGTCTTCTTGGCAAGGTGGGTTAGTATTGTGTATATTTTTACCACAATTGTCTTCCAGCACAATAGCTCATTACTTAAATTTATTAACAACATAATTTTGTTCTTAATACCTTTACATTTAAAAATAATAATACCTATGATTTGGGGTCCATTGTAAAAAGTGGTTTTTTGAAGAACAGGGAGTTGTTTTTTATAATTTTAGTTAAAGTAGAAATGCAATATTTTTTTAAGGAAATGACTTGAGCAGTTTGTTATTCAGTCTCTTTGAATATATCTTTTCTCTATTTTCACAGTGTGGACTTCTCATTTTAAAGGTAGAATGATTACATGCTCATTTTGTTTCTCTTTTGATATTCATCTGAAAAAGTGGAGGTTCAGAAAATCTAGCTTTTAAATCACTTTTAACATTTTTTACCCCACACCACAGACCTAGGAAGGAATCAGTTTGAAAAAAGTAGTTTGTTATCAATCATCTCCCATACCAATGTTGTATAAAAATTTTTTAATCATGTGGCAAGAACATGGAGAATTCAGATGAATATATTTGAACCAATGGAATGAGAAAAGATATGGGAAAGAAAGGATGGAAGTGAAATTAATTAGGAATTAAGCAAATCAGATACCAGTTTGTATTTTTATATTAAAATTATATAAAGGCAATATAAAAGTCACTGTTATAGATTATAATGGTTTTCAGATTATTTTATATTATGTATAGGATATTGACGTCTATATAACTAAAAATGAAATGTGATGAAATGGCTTGATTCAGTCATGATATAATACCAGTTAAACAATGGAAGGATTTAATTTTCCTAATTTTTAGTTTTTTCTAATTTTCTCAGCAGACTAGGTTTTAGAATTATCAGGTCATTTCATTCACTCATAACCTTTTAAAAAATGTTGACTCTATGTAGATTACAGAAATACTATTCCATTATTTACCCCTGTGATAGCTGATATCTCACAGTTGAAGGAATGGTAACCTTTAAAATGAAATAACTCTGTCATCATATCAAGGCAGAAAACTGACAGGATAGTAAAAATATACTAGACTTTGAGGGGCATTCTAGGGAAGCAGTTTAGATATTTTTATTAGGGAGATTTACAAATGCATGCTGTTTGGAATACTTAGTGTTGAGCTGAGGAGGCAGATAAGACACTTAAATCATGCTCAAGGATTCTAAGATAACTCAGAAGAGTCTTCAGATTTGAGAGAACAGTCATAAGGTTGGTCTGCTATTCTTTTCTCTTCACCTTTGCTTACTTACTCCTCTTACTGTGTGCTTTCATTGAATTATTTCACTGCAAATCTATATAGTTTTGTCACTTGACGTTCTTTTCGGTTGGAGTTATGGAGTGTTGTTTTTTTGATATTCCCCCCCCCCCCAGCCTATCATGTATTTAGTATCCACAGTAGAAGATCTGGGGAACAGAGGAAGAGAATAATTATAGAGTTAGTTAGGGAATGAGTATAGGGGACATTTTTGAGGTGTCTACCCTATCTTTGAGGCTTCCAGAGAGGGATCATAGGAGCTCCAGATATTAAAAATGACAAACCATGGGGTTTGCCTGTTTTTACAAATGTTTGACCTTCTGAGGTGCTGGGGTCATAAAGCTTTAAAAAAATGTTTTTTCAATTGCAATTTACATTCAATTTTATTTTGTATTAGTTTCAGGCATATAGCATAGTGGTTAGACAGTCATATACTTCACATAATTCATAAAGCATAGTAAAGTTCAATAAAACTTTTGAGGTGATGGGTGATGAGTGTTGCAGAGGTTTTGTAGAGCAAGGACAAAAGGCTATTGCTTGTCCGTCTTTACAAAGTTGAATTATATATTATGAAAAAAATAACCTTATGTTAACTATTCACCAATTCTGTTGTGAAGTAGTATGTTTCATGTTACTTTTTGTATGTGTAGGCAAACATTTCAGAATTTCTTGCATTTCTTCAGTACCTTGTTAAATTTCATTTGTATCATATACTTAATAGTAAGCTATAAACCCAAATTCTCCCTCCAGTGATTATGAATTTAGTTTATGCTATACAGTTCTTTCATTGTACAGAGATCTTCTGGCATTGCCCTGGACCTCATAGCAGAAAAAATTATTTTAGAAGGTTACCCTGTTCTGATATTAAGTAATGATTAGGTAAGATTATGTCACAATGACCAAATAAACTTTTGACATACTTCAATTTAGAAGAACCTCAAATTCTCTGAAAAATCATGAGTTCAAATGGTTAAAATGGCAAGTTCTGCCCGGCTGGTGTGGCTCAGCAGTTTAGCATCAACCTATGATCCAGATCTTGGTTCGAGTCCAAGGACACATGCCCTTGTTGTGGGCTTGATCCCCAGTAGGGGGTGTGTAGGAGGCAGCTGATCAGTGACTCTTACCATTGATATTTCTGTCTCTTTCTCTCCCTCTCCCTTCCTCTCTCTGAAATCTATAAATATTTTTTTTAAAAAAGGAAAAAATAATGGCAAGTTCTTTTTTTAGAATATTTATGTAGCTGATACCAATACTTGTCTTGAAGAAGAATGTCTAGGTTCAGATTTCAGCTCTGCTACTTAATTACTAGTTGGGTTACATTGGGCAAGTTACTTAAGCTCTTTTTGTTTAGATCCTACATCTGTAAAATATGGATAATAATATTCCTTACCTGATAGAGTTGTTAGGAGTATCAAATGAGAGAATATGTAAAGCATTTAGAACAGGACCTGGTACATACTAAAGGATTAATAAATGTTAATATAGGTATATATAATTAATAATAATGTAAGTATATAATTAAGTATAGTATTCTCCCCTTTTCCACAGTTTCGTTCGCCGTGATTTCAGTTACATCCGGTCAAGCACAGTCCAAAAATATTAAATGGAAAATTTCAGAAATAAACAATTCATAATTTTTAAATTGCATGCTATTCTGACTATCATGATGGAACCTCAAATGTCCAGCTCTGTCCAGCCCAGGACATGAATCATCCCTTTGTCCAGCATATCCATGCTGTATATGCTATAAGTCACTTAGTAGATGTCTCAGTTATCATATCTACTGTTGTGGTATCAGAGTGCTTGTGCTCACGTAACCCTTATTTTAATAATGTTTCCAAAGTACAAGAGTGATATAGGCAATTCAAATATGCCAAAGAGAATCTGTGAAGTGCTTCCCTTTAAGTGAAAAGTTGGAAGTTCATGACTTAATAAGGAAAGAAAAAAAGTTGTATGCTGAGATTAGTAAGAGCTACAGTAAGAACAAATGGTATATCCATTTAGTTGTGAAAAAGAAATTTGTGCTAGTTTGTTGAGAGAGAGAGAGAGCGCACATTAACATAACTTTTTGTTACAATATATTGTTACAGTTTTCTAGTTTATTAGTTATTGTTAATCTTTTATTTTGCCTAATTTATAAATTGAACTTTAGCATAGGGTAGAAAAAACATAGTATATATAGGGTTCAGTACTATCCATGGTTTAGGCATCCACTGGGAGTTGGAATAGGATAAGGAGGGACTACTATATGTTTTCAACATTTTAGAATAGAATTTCTTTCATTAATTTTAGACATTATTTTTTGGGCACCTATAATATACAAGGTACTGTAGAAATTCTCTGACAGTGGAAAGATAAATTATAAGATTCTGCTTTCAAGTTGATGGGGGATTGAGTAGTAATAATTTTGACTTGTAAAAAAATACGATGTCCATAAGTTTATTTGTTCATTTATTCATTTATTTAATAAATATTCACCAAATGTCTGCTATGCAATAGGGATTTTTTTAGGTACTTGGGATACAACAGTAAACAAAACAAACCAGATTTCTGCTCTCAAAGAACTTAAATTTTTGTGGGAACAGTCTAGTTATAAATACACTAGAAAAACCATTCCAGATAGTTATAATGCTCTAAAGAAAATAAAGTGTTTGATGAGCTAGAGAGTGATTTGGTCTCAGTTAGGAGGTAACATTTAAACTGAGACCTGAAAGACAAGATGGAGTTACCTATATAAAGGTTTGAGGACAAAGCTTCCTGATTGAGGAAACAACAAATACAAAAACCTTGAGACAGAAATGAACCTGATGTGCCTGAGGAACAAAATGACCAGTGTGCTGGAGCACAGAGAATGAAGAGTTGTGGTAGGAAATGGTCTCAGGGAGTTTGGTAGAGACCAGGTCATGAGACTGTGTAGTAGAATATAGCTAGAAGTTTTCATTTAAAAAGATTACTGTGGCTGCTGTGTGGATTATAGGGGTTCAGGAAGGGAGATCAGTTTAGAGGTGAATCCTATTGCAGTAGCTTGAGTGATGGTTATGAGTTGACCTAAGGAAGTAGCAGTAGGGAAGAGTCAAGGACAGATTTCCAATATGTTTTGGTTGTAGAGCTGATAGGACTAGGTAATAGAATGGAAAGATAAGAAGCAAGAATGAATCCTAAGTTTTAGCTTTCAGTGATCAGTTGAATAGAGGTGCTATTTATTGTAATAGGAAGACTGGAAGAGGAACAGTTACGGCAAGGAAAATTTAAAATTATGTCTTATCCTTGTTAAAGTTAAGATGCTCTGAAATATCTAACTGGAAACGTTTTGGATGCAATTGGATATAGGAGTCTGCACCTCAGTAGAGATGTTAAGGCTCAAGATATAATCTGGGAGTCATAAGCATGTAGATGATAGAACTGAATGAAATCATGTGAGAAGAGAACATAGGTGGAAAATACGTTAAGACTTAGTAGATTTCTACATTGGAGAATTTTGTTCTAAAGAACATGTTTGTGAAAAAAAGAGTTCAGTTAAATAGTTGATAAAGGTAAGTTTTGAATTTAGATTGAGGAAATAACAGAGGCAACTTTTAGATGAAGAAACTTAAGAAATTTGATTTTAGCTAGAATTTGGGATTTTATTTACATCTTGAGTTTATTTACATAAATAAAATATAAAAAATGTAGAACATCTTTAGTCATATTGTTAAGATCTTTATCATGGTGGCTTTTTAGTCACTCAGTCCTGTCTGGGTTAGAATCCCACTTTACTGTGTACATCTGTGTGATCTTTAACATATACTTTATCTCTGTAAATTTTCATTTCTTGTGTGTAAAATGGGAATAAGGATGCTTTTATCCTTATTAGAGAGATACATATATTTTTTGCCTAATTGTACCAGGCATGTACTAGGGATTCAAAAGATAGCTTTATGGTATTCTGTGCTGAGCTTATAATTCTTTCTATATATTACTGCATTTCAATATATGTTTTGTTGATCTAGAGTTCCTTAGAAATTTAGATAGTGAACCTTGGTTTGGAGTGTAAACTTCTGTTTAAACTGAGGCTATTCGCTAAAGTAGTATTATGGATAGCCATTTTTTCACTCAACTAAATTGACTTAAAGACATCCAATGCACTGTCATTGCAACTATGTTTGAGTTCCTTTAGAGCAGGGGTGGGGAACATCCGGCCCTGTACAGGCCCGTGAAATCATTTGGTCTGGCCCTGCCAAGGCAATTGCAGGCGGGACTCAAAATTCAATAAATCTAGGAGCTTTTTTCATAGCTAATTTTTTTTTTTTTTTTTAAAGTAATTGCTGCTTCCTTTTTTTTTTTTTTTTTAAATATATCTTTATTGATTTCAGAGAGAGGAAAGGAGAGGGATAGAGAGATAGAAACATCAATGATGAGAGAGTCATTGATCGGCTGCAACCCACAACCCGGGCATGTGCCCTGACCGGAAATCGAACCCGGATCGCCTGGATCCTAGGGTGACGCTCAACCGCTGAGCCACGCCTGGCCGGGCTCATAGCTAATTTTTAAGTTGATAATTTTGTATGGCCCACGAATGATGTTATAAACATCCAAATGGCCCTTGGCAGAAAAAAGGTTCCCCACTCATGTTAGAGGAACCCAAATCTTTGAGGCTTCCAGATGTACTATTCAAAATTTATTTCTTAGACTGGTCCATGGGCATCATTCCTCTTCCTTTTATCCGCTCCTCTACACACTTTCTGAAAATTGATATCCAGAAAAGTTAACTGACGTGCCCAAGGTAGCAGAGCAGGAAGTAGGGTTAAGTAGTCCTAACCCTTAGCCAAGTGTATCTGCCCCACATTTGGGGTTTGATACTTTAACTGAGTTATTCATAATTTGCTAGTTACATTCTTCTGGGAAATTGATGGTTTGAGATTATAGAGTCCTGAAATTCCACAACATTTTATTTGATCATTATCTCTAACTTTAATCATAAATGAAATGTAGGTTTGTTGCTATAGGGCATAGTGGTGATCAACAAAATTCACCAGATGGGTTTTATTTTGTGTTGGACAAAATAAATAGCATGAATCTTTATGAAATTACCAGTCTGAATTAACATTCAGAAAAAAATCACAAAGGGAGCATAAGTCAAAAAGATGAAAGTATTTTGGGAAAATGTCATATAAGAAATAATGTTTTGCCCGGCCGGGCATGGCTCAGAGGTTGAGCGTCGACCTAGGATCCAGGCGATCGGGGTTCGATTCCCGGTCAGGGCACATGCCTGGGTTGTGGGCTCGATCAATGACTCTCTCATCATTGATGTTTCTGTCTGTTTCTCTCCCTTCTCCCTTCCTCTCTCTGAAGTCAATAAAGATATAAAAAAAAAAAAAAATTTAAAAAAAAGAAAGAAATAATGTTTTATAAAAAAATAAATAATGTTTCACTGACTATTGAGGTGTCTAAAAGTACTTAATGATCTCATTTCATGTTCATGTATCAGAGAGGCCTTTCCTGACTACTCTTTATTAAATTGTTCCCTCCCATAACTCTCTGTACTCTACTCTGAATAATGTTTTCATATCATGTACCACCATCTGACATGACATTTATATGTACATACATTTACATATATAATATAATTAGTGATTAACTTGTTTATTATTTTTCTTTTTCACTAGAATGTAAACTTCATGAGAGGAGGGACTTTATTTGGTTGATGCTTGGTGCTCAGAAATGCTTGTTTGGCTGTGGGAACAGTTTGGCAGTTTCTCAGAAAGTTAAATGTGGAGTTATCATGTGACCCTGCAATCTCACTCCTAAGTATGAATACATGTACATACATGTTCATAGTAGCAGTATTTAAAATAGCCAGTGGATGAATGGATAAACAAATTGTGGTATATATATGCAATGAAATATTATTCAGCCATAAAAGAAGTGATATGCAGCATGAATGAATCTCAAAAATATTATGCTAAGTGAAAAAAAGCCAGACATACAAGGTCATATTGTATGATTCCATTTGTATGAAATGAACAAAATAGGTAAATCCATAGAGAAAGAATACAGATTGATGGTTTGCAAGGGGCTAAGGAAGAAGGGACAATGGGGAGAAACTCCTCAGTCAGTATGGGGTTTTATTTTGGAGTGATTGAAGTGTTTTGGAGCTAGATAGAAGTGGTGGTTGCCCAAATTGTGAATGTACTAAATACCACTGAATTACTTTAAAATGGTTAACTTTATGTTATGGGAATTTTACCTCAATAAATTATTTTAATTTTTAATTTTATTTATTTATTGCTTGCTTGCTTGCTGAATAATGAATGTAGTCAGTTTGTTTTGGATGCCTGATGTGTAGGGTATTATTGTGTAAGACTGCCAATTACTAGGTCTGTGATCTGAGCAAAATGGGACAGTGGGTACAAGCAATGATTAGACGAAAATTCTACAGAAATTTTTGATTCATATGGGGGAAGGGAAATATTTGACATGGAGCACAGTTAGAAATAGTAGTTCCTAAAACCTGATGTAATATGAGGGACAGAGCAGAATAAGATTGCTGGTGCATATAGAGTCTCTCTGTGACTGTGACGTTCACTTGTCAAGTTCAGAAATGCTAATTCTTTGGCTCCTTCCTTCCCATGAGACTGACTGCCAGTATGACAGAGCTCATTTTACCTGCTCTTTCTTTCTTTGTCCTTATTGTAGACCCTATGTTACAGCTGAAATCTTTCCAGCTTGGAGATGCAGTGGAAGCATTGCAGCCTCAAACCACCCTTTAATTGGCTAGAAGTATCACTGTTGAGTGACATGATCTTTCTTCCTAGGGGAATGAAGATGGAGAACAGTACCGAGAAATTAATCCAATTCTCTCAACATTTGAATCCAGTCATTTTATTGCAGCAGCTGGAAAAGCTTGCCCATCTTCAAAATAGGACAAATTTCCAATTCTATCTTTTCACTTAGTTTCATTCTGTAGCTTTGTTGGGGTCCACAATGATTGTCACATGCAGACTTTGTGAGTTTTGCTAATTAGAATTTAGATATATTTGGATTATTGTAAATTATAAGCAAGTGCCCAGACCTTGTGTTTTCCATACTAAAGTACAGCCTTTTATGTACTATAATCACAAAGTGCTTTAAAATTTTTACCTATGTTCCTTTTTTTGTTTATATTCCCATGTATTTAGTTATTAGCAATGGTTTCTCTATTATAGGCATCTCTCAAAATGGGGAATAATCTAAGCAGTAAGTCCAGGGTTATTCTCAAATGTAGATTGTAACTGCTTTACTATGTAAATTAATAATGAACAACCAAAAATTCTGTGGTATATCACCTGTCATATAAGTGACAGAATTAGAAGTTAAAAGGATACATTTCATTTTTTAAAAGTACCTATCTTGCCCAGCCGGGCGTGGCTCAGCGGTTGAGCATTGTCTTAGGATCCAGGAGATTGCGGTTTGATTCCTGGTCAGGGCACATGCTGGGTTGTGGGCTTGATCCCCAGTCGGAGGCGTGTAGGAGGCAGCCGATCAGTGACTCCCTCATTGATGTTTCTATCTCTCCCTCTCCCTTCTTCTCTCTGAAATCAATAGATATATTAAAAAAAAAGTACCTATCTTGAAATAGATCTTTGTTTTGGGTAACTTTTATAGATGTATGTAACATATAATGAAAAGTAGAATAACAAAGTAGCATAGTGGTTTAGGGCACAGGATTTTAGAATCAGACCTGAACTTGCATCCTATTGCTGCTGTTTGCTGGCTGTGTCATCTTGGAGAAATAATTTAACTTCTATAATCCTTAGTTCATCCATTTATAGAATGAGGATGATCATCCTATCTTTCTAGTGTGTAAAGCTCTTTAATTTTATTGATTGATTGATTGATTGATTTGAAAGAGAGAAACTGATTTGTTGTTCCACTTATTGATGCATTTGTTGGTTGCTTCTTGTATGTACTCTGACCAGGGATTGAACCCACAACCTTGGCACCTCGGGGTGATACTCTAATCAACTGAGCTACCTGGCCAGGGCCTGTAAAACTCTTTAAAAAGTAGAAACTGATATTGTCAGGGGTGATTATTATGAAAATAAAGTAGAGGGGAGGTGGAAGTCGGCAGAGTGGATAAATTGGGACTGAAAGAGACTTGACTGGGTGGTGAGCGCTGATGCAGTATACAGATATTTTATTGAGTTGTACACTTGAAACTGTATGGTTTTATTAATTGTCACCCCAATAAATTCAATAGAAAAAGAAAAAAATAAAGTTTGCAAGGTAACTTCTTTTGCAGCTGTGAATGCTTGATTGCATTTTCTTTCGGTTTGCTTTCCTTCATAACTATTTTCACCATTGTCTCATTTGATAGGAAACAGCATAAAAAAGCATTAAAAGCAATAGAAATAGGCTAATAATGAAATGCCTTTTCCTCCTCTCGTATCTGGAACCTCAGCTTTTGACTTGGTTCTTATGTATGTATGCAAATGAAACACTGTAGAACTGTAGAAAGGACCTAAATAAAACTTTGGTTTTACCAATCATCAGATTGTTAGTATACTAGAGAAATGTGCCAGACTGCTTTTGACAGAACCAGAATGAAAGGTTTTTTAAACAGCACGCCAAATACTAATTAATTTTCTGAACATTTCAAGATTCCTACTGAGTTTATATTCCTAAGTTTTTCTGTAGAGTCTTTCTCCTGATATTATTGCCAGAAAGTTGATAGTGAGTTCACAAGTGTAACATTTTAGTTTTATGGCAAGATAGTTGGCATAAAACCTTAGGATCTATGTATAGCTTTGTGACATGAGAAACAAGAGAAAGAAAATGATTGGATATGTTTGCAAAAATTTCCCCAACTCATTAAACAAGTGCTTTTAGAACGAATGCTTGTAGCAGCACTCTTGTTTTTCATATATGGCCTTTGTGAGATTGCTGTGGTAATCATTGTGAATGACAGTTCACATCTGGAGACTTGTAAAATATGCATATTGATAACCCCTATTTGACTTTGCTTCATCTTCTGTAATATGAGCTTGCTGCTTGCCTTTTTCTCTCCCTCAGGAAGGAGATGCTCAGTCTCTTAGGTAAAAATGCTATCTTCTTATAGTTTTATTTTTCATTTCTTATGTTATTCAATAAATATTTTAAAATATGAATGAGTTTATTTTAAAATAATAAACTTTTATTTATTAAATATATCTTTATTGATTTCAGAGAGAGGAAAGGAGAGAGAGAGAGACAGAAACATCAATGATGAGAGAGTCATTGATCGGCTGCCTCCTGCACACCCTCAACTGGGGATCGAACCTGCAACCTGGGCATGTGCCCTGACCAGGAATCGAACCACAGTCTCCTGGATCCGAGGTTGATGCTCAACCACTGAGCCACGCCTGGCTAGGCTGAATGAGTTCATTTTAATGGGAGCTTGGAGGGGAAGGGAAGAAAGAGGGGCTGTGACAAGGGGATTGAAGTGGGTGTGGAGGAAAAGAGGCGAAAGGGAAAGGAATGGAGAGTGGGTAGCAGAATGACAAAGATGAAGAGACTGGAGTGTCTGGATAGGGATGGGGGGGATGGAGGGAGAGAACAAAGATGATTATTTTGATGTTAGTGTCAGTGAGAATTTATATACTTCTCATTTTAAACTTTAAGATTCTGATTATTACCTGTTACCTACTGGTTTAAAAAAATATTTATTAATTGATTATGATTCACCAGCTCTAATATTTTAGAGGTTTTATTCCAAATTGAGGACATTAGAGCAGCCTACTAGAATGGAAATTCTCTGAGAAGCAACTGCGGTGACTAGTGTAAAATACCCTTATGGTCAGATTTGTCATTGTTTTGTGATTAGATAAGTCTTTATATTCCCAAAGAAAAGAAACACATTACCTTTTGTATGAGAGTTTATTGTGAGGATACAGGTACATAGCACTGAAAGTCACCCTAATGGGGTTGTACTGACCCCTGGTGCAAACACTGGAAATGCGGAGGTTGTTTTGGAGAAACCAGCCTGCTTGTGGTTAACAGCTTAAGCCAAAGGGCTCTCATCGTTCTGCCTACTGTTTGTATATTTTCAAGAGAGATAATTTGATTAGTTCAACTTGCTTCTCTTTATTGAGTACCCCTTTTGGTTGTAATTCTGTGAAGACGTCTCAGAAATGTTTTTTCTCCCTTACATTGCTTTGACTTTTGCATTTGAAACTTGGTTCAGTCAGCTGTTGGTTTTCTTTCTTTCTTTTTTGAGCACCTACAGTGAGCCAGATGTATGCTAGATGCTGGGAAGTAAGAAGTGAGCAAGGTAGGAGGGCCCCTGCCTTATGGAGTTTACATTTTGGGAGTATGGAGACTGTGAAACAGTAAATAAACAAATGAACGAGCAAGGTAACTTCAGACGGTGGTAAGTCCTGAGAAAACAGTAAATCAGGGTGATGTGATACAGACTGGGGAGAGGGTCTGTTTTAGAGTGTATTCAAAGAAAATTACTCTGAGAAGTAACTTAAAAAAAAAAAAAAATCTTTATTGATTTTAGAGAGGGAGGGAGAGGGAGAGAGAGAGAGAAACGTCAATGATGTGAGAGTCGTCATTGAATGGCTGCCTCCAGCACGCCCCGACTGGGGATCGAGCCTGCAATCCAACAAGTGCCCTGACTGGGAATTGAACCACGATCTGGATCCTAGGTTGATGCTCAGCTGCTGAGTCACGCTTGGCCGGGTGAGAAAGTAACATTTTAACTGAGGCCTGAATGAACTGTGGCAGAAGGAGTAGTAGCTAGTGCAAAGGCCCTGAGGTTTGTTGGGTTGGATATTTAAAAAACTCTTTTATTATGGAAAATTTCAAACATATAGAAAAGTACAGAGAAAGTATAATGAACCCTCATACTCATCATCGGTTTCAGTGATGAACGTTCCCAACCCACCCCCTTATTATTTTAACAACATACTATTTTCTAGACATCATAGTATTTTGTCTAAGAATATTTCATTGTGTTTCTAAAATATAAGGACTCTTTTTAAGAAGAGTTATGATAATGACATTATAGTTAACAGTGGTTCCTTAATGTGATCAAATACTGAGTCAGTGTTTAACTTCCAGTTGTCTCATAAATGTTTATCAAGTTATATATTGTCACAATTATGCAGTGTAACAATCACAAACACTCAGAGGTGTACAAGAGTAAACAGAGAGTCTGTGGATCAGCTGGGTGGTTCTGTTGCTCTAAGCTGGGCTTGGAGGGACTCATGTATTTGTGGGTAACTGTGGGTGGACTAGGTGATTTTGTTAATCTTGGTTGTTCCCCCCCCCCCCATATTTAGGGCCTCAACTGCGCCATCTTGATTATGCCCCACCCACATCTTCTCCTCCTGTAGGCGCTCTTGGGCATGTTTTCATGGTGAAAGTGGGGTGAATTCAGGGAATCCATTCGAGTTTATTAATGCAATCAGTCTAGCAAATGCTGTAAATGATTTTCTTTTACATTTTGTTTGAATCAGAATTCAAATAAAGGTCTACACATTGTGATTAGTTGCTATTTCCAGGTTCTCCAACCTTCTCTCTTTCTTTCTTTTTTACCTTGTATTTTATTTTTTAGAAGAGAATTTGGACTTTCTAATTAATATTGAGAAGGTCAGTGTGACCAGAATGTAGTAATGAGGAATGGAATGATAGGTAAGGTTTAGAGAGTACAGTTTAACTCATTTGGTGCCTTGTGGATCATGGGAAGGAGTTTGTGTTTTATTCTGGGCTTTATTCTAAAAGCAGTTGGGAAGTCATGCTGGGTTTGGAGCTGGGGAATACATGATTTGATTTATGTTTTGTTTTTGATAAATCTAAGGTACATTTACATATAGTTAAGTACACAGATGAGTTTTGACAAATGTGTACACTCATATAACCACTACCTCACTCAAAATATCAAACATTTCTGTTACTCCAGAAAGTACCCCTTCCCCTTTGTAGCCAGTCTCTCCTCGTCCATTCTAAAATCCACTGATCTGATTTCTATCATTGTAGATTAGTTGTACCTGTTCCAGAACTTTGTATATGAGTGGAATCATACTAATACATTCTTTTGTATCTGACTCCTTTCACTCAATGTAATGTCTACACAGTTCATTCATGTTGTTTCAGGTATTAGCAATTCATTTATTTTTATTATGTAATATGTAATGGTTTGACTATCTCACAATTTATTCATCTGTTGATGGACATTTGGGTTGTTGCCATTTTTTTGACTATTATGAATAAAGTTGCTATGAACATATGTATACAAGCAAGTCTTTCTGTAAACATGTTTTCATTTTTCTTGAGCAATTACTTTGGGGTAGAATTGCTGATAAATGATTCTCCATTTATCATAAAATCATATATAATGACATTATATTATCATTGACACTAGTGATTTAAAAATTTGTTTTAATGGTGGAACTAATTTTTTAATACAGTGGGAGATGGAAGTCAGTTCCATTTTATTTTTCTGATCTAGATAATCAGTTACCATAGCAGTGTTTATTGACAATAATGCTGACATAAATCAAGTAGCTATGTATGAATGAGAGACTAGTTCTTAGCTGTTCAGTAGTTATACCACACTCACATAACTACTGCAGCTTTATACTTAACAAAGGCTGCCACTTGGTGACATATTCATCCAATTTGTTCTTTAGAGGTGCTTTGGCTTTCCTTGGGCTTCTAACCTTCCCTATAAAAGGATCAGCTTTTCTATTTCCACAAATAAAACCTCTTATGATTTTTATATAAAAAAATTATACCACCTCATTACTAATCAAGAAAATGCAAATTAAGACCACAGTGTGATACTGTGTTCATCTAATAGATTTATAGAAGTGTCATTTAACACAGTTTTTTGGGGGATGATTATCACTAGGAAATCTTATACCTTGCCAGTGGGAATGTTAACTGGTATAACTTATTTTGAAAACAGTATGGCAGTATTTTACAAGTTGAACTTTAAACTTTACACTCTACAACCCAGCAGTTTCACTCCTAGAGAAACTCTTAGATAAGTGCCCTAGCAGCTATGCATTAGAATTTTGAGAGTAACACTGTTTATAATAGTAACAAACTGGAAACTACCCAAGTATCCATTGACAGAATAAAGGGTAAATTGTGCATTTTCACACATCACAGTACTTTACATTAGGGAACATGAATTAACTACAATTACATGCATCATTGGTAAGGTTAAACAAACAAAACTAAATACTTTATTCAGGCATAATGTGATAAAAACTACATCAAAAAAGGCAAGGAGATGATAAACACAGCATTGAGAATATTTCCTCAGGCAGGTGAATGGAGTAGCAGAAGTAGATGCAAGTTACTGGTAAACTTCTGGTCTTGGATTGCCTTATAACAAATAAAATCTCTAATATCTCTCTTGGTATATCAAATAATACATTTAAAAAGATCATACAAATTAAACAGTTATTCTGGCTTTTGTATAGAAGGATGGATTATATGAGGCACAGAGGGACTGATTTCATTCAAAGCAGAATTTGTTGCAACTATTTCAGGAAAAAATTAGTTCATGCCTTTTCCTTGGAAGGGAATACTGTATTTGACAGGAGTGGACAGACTTGGCAATCACTTGGGTTAGTGATTCCTCACTCATATTTCTTCAATGTGTAGGTCCAAATACCCATTAAATGGACATTTAGAAACAATTTACTTAAAGTACATTTATAGCTTAATTCATTGTTTATTAATTCATTCAGTGTCTGGCATCTCCTTAATTACAGAATTTATGTTATTACTTGGAATATAAGTAAGAATAAACCTTTATTGATTGATTGAGACTGATTCTTTACATATACAAGAGCCAGCTAAAAAAATAGTATTTTTAAAGCCCTCCTTTCTCTCTCTCCCTCCTCCCCTCCTTTCCATCTTCCCTCCGTCCCTTCCTTCCTCCCTGTCTCTCTCCCTCTCCCTCATTTTATCTATTGTCATAAGATTGTTATCATCATTTGGGGAATCTTACTTCTCTTCTTTTTGGATTTTCTTTTTCCTGGATCTCACGTCTCCATCTTTTGTGGTTTACTCTCTCGTTTTGGTAGAGCACATTCTCCAGTACCTTCCTAAGAAAGAAAGTGTAGGAGACACAGTTTACTCTCATGATTAATTTAATTCTAGTTTAGAAATTATTTTTCCTCGGAGTTCTTAAGTCATTGATTTGTCGTGTTCTCATTTGCATTGTTGCAGCTGAGGTCTTGATTCCATATTCTTTGTATGAAAGCTGGGTTTTTTCCTTCTCTATTAGATCTTTTCTTTATCTCCAGCATCCTGCAGTTACACAACAGTATGCCTTAATATGGATTCTGTTTTGATTCTCTGTGTTCAGGTAAGTTTTTACAGAACTTACAGATATATAGTTAGAAGAGTTACCTCTTTCTACTTTTCTCTGTTCTCTCTTCCTAGAATTTCTGTTACTTGAACCTCATGGACCTGCTGTATAATTTTTCTCTCTCCTTAATTTCATTACTTTGTCATTTTTGAATAAAATGTCTGGAATTAGATGGTGGTCATTTTGCTTTACTTTCTGGGGCATCTCCTCTACCTTACCTTTCAAATCTTTTATTTAATATTTAATTTTTTCTTTATATTTTTAATTTCAAAAATTCAGTTTTAAAGAAATGGAGATATTCATATACCATAAAATTCACCATTTAAAAAGTTTACACTGCCTGGTTTTTAGTTTACTCACTAGGTTGTACAACCATCACCATCATCTAATTCCAGACATTTTATTCCAAAAAGAAACTCCTTACTTCCAATCCCTGCCAACCTCTAATCTACTTTCTGCCTCTATGGATATGCCTATTTAGGACATTTTATGTAAGTGGAAACATTTAGTGTGGCCTTTTATTTCTGGCATAATGTTTTCAAGGTCAGTTTATGTTGTATTTTGTATGTCTTTTTTTTCCTGAGTGGTCTTTTTTAGTATACCCTGTTCTTGTTTCATTCAAGCAATGTTTTATCTTATTATTTTTTGAGGGTATAAGGGATAATTTTTTGAAATTTTTACTTATGTGCATAAGTAAAAAGTTCTCTATTTTCCCCAAGTTACAGTTTTCTGTTTATTTTGGTGTTTGCTTTTTTGTTGTTGTTGTTAATCCTCACCTGAGGCTATTTTTTTCATTGCTTTTTCAGAGAGAGTGGAATGGGGGGGAGAGAGAGAGACAGAGAAACACTGATGTGAGACATTGACTGGTTGCCTCCTGCACATGCCTCAACCAGGGGCAGGGAGTGAACCCACAACCCAGGTACTTGCCCTTCACCGGAAATTGAACCCATGACCCTTGGGTGTGTGGGCCAACGCTCTAACAACTGAAAAACAACGGCCAGGGCAAGGTGTCTGCTTTTATATTAGGTTTTTTCTAGAAAATGTCTGCTATCCTTGATTTTCTGCTTAGATTTAATAGTGAGGTACAATAAAACTTAATGCAAGCTACCTAAGCAAGGGTGAGACTGATTTGACTGTGGTTTTCATCACATGGTTATCTGCCTGAGCTATAGAATTCCTTTAGGTCTTTTTTTCCCTCTCTTGGGTTTAGTTAGATTCTTTAGCACCAACTCTTCCATTTTCTGCCTGAGGATTTATGTTTGGCTGTCTGTCAGTGTTATGAGAGCCAAACATGTAAGCCTTTAATTCATCCACGTGTTTGCAGTATGGAGCCCTCCAACCATGCCTGTTATCTTCTAGCACAGAGACTTGTTTTCCTTTCTCCAGACTTCTGCCAGAAGAGTGAGGAGCATTCATCTGGGAGTATAACTGTTTCTTAAATAGACTTTCATCCTGTCTTCCTGTTTCTAACCTGTTTTCATCTCACCTTCCAGAGGTACATGGTGCTGCCACCTCCTGAGCCCAACAGGGATTCGGCAATATAAATTGGGTTGTTTCATAGCTTTTCTCACTGGTTTAAGTTTTGGTCCTGCTAAGTCAGTTATTACTTTCTGACTTTTAAAACTTTGCTGTTTTTGCCTCTTCTACTGATCTTTTTTTTCATTGTGAGTTTATGTCATTTATAAAGTCTTTTAATGGAATCATTTTAGTGGAATTTTGGTAGAGAGTCAACCTAAATGCATGTATTTAATCTACTGTGTTTAACTAATAGTAATTATTTTGGCAGAGCATTAAGAGAATTGTATTAACTTGCTGGAGCTGCCATAACAAAGTACCACAGACTGAATGGCTTAAAAAACAGATTTTTTTTTTTTTTTTCACAGTCCTGGAGGGTAGAAGTCTCAGATCAAGGTTTCAGCAGGATTGATTTTCTTTTGAGGCCTCTTTCCTTGGCTTGTAGATGGCCATCTTCTACTGTCTCCATCCACATGGTCTTTCCTATGTGCCTGTCTCTATCCTAATCTCCTCTTATAAGAATACTAGTCATATTGGATTAAGCCCATCTGTATGACCTCATTTCACCTTAATTAACTCTTTAAACATTTTATCTCCAAATACAGTCATATTCTGAGATACTAGGGGTTAGGACTTCAACATTCAGCCCATAACAAGACTATTTTTTAACATTATCAAGTGAATTGATTTTATTATTTTTCAGCTTGACTACCTTTTCATTTTCATTTCATGATAGTATAAAGAAGTCTTTCATGTTTTTAGGAATAATTATGGGTTATTTTTATTTTTTTATTTTTTGAGTTACGATTTCCGCAAATACAATGAGATTAGTAATGTTTTAGCTAATACTTTTTGCCATTCTTTTGCAAGGATTAGAAATTCACCCAAACTAGCTTAAATAGAGTGTTTCTCTTGAAAAGTGAAAATCATTCTAATTCCAAATCCTTTCTTCATGAACCTTTAGTATTTTCCTTTCTCTAAAAGCTTATATGATTTTCACTGTTCTGAAATTTCTTTAAATTATGCCCTGATATGAGTGTATTTTTATTCATTGCATTGAGTACTTGGTGGATTGTTCAATCTGGAAATTAATATCCTTTGGAATTTTCTTTTTCTTATCCTCACCTGAGGATATGTTCATGAATTTTATTTTAGGGAGAGAGTAAGGAAGAGAGAGAAAAACATTGATTGGTTGCCTCCTATATGCGCCCTAACCGATTATTGAACCCGCAGCCTAGGTATATTCTGTGACTGGGAATGGAACCTGCAACCTTTTGGTGTACAGGACAGTGCTCCAACCAACTGAGCCACCTGGCCAGGGCCTGAAATTTTTTTGAATCATTTCCTTCATGATTTCCTCCCTTTGTTTTTGTTTGTTTTTTTCATTCTCTTTTGCTGAAATGTTTGTTATGCAAACATTGGCCTTCCTAGACTGGCCCTTGAATTTTTTATTTTTATTTTTTCTCTGGCTTTCAAATACTTTTTATTTTTATTTTTTAGAGAGACTTCTTTAGTTTTATCTTACTATCCTTCTGTGAGTCCTTAATTTATATTATATATGTAATTTCCAAGAGTTCTTTTTTATTCTCAAGTGTTTTTTGTTTTTAAATAACCTGTTCTTTTTTTGTGTTTGCAGTTTCTCTTTTTATATATTTGAGGATAAACACACACATTTTATTTTTGTCAAAATGTACAAACACAAAAGTATACAAAACAAGATGTATAATTTATCATTAAGCTAACACCTGTGAAATTATCACCCAGGGCAAATAATAGAATGCAGTTCTTCTATTTTCTCTTTTTGCCTCCCATCCACCACAAGAATTATTTCTTCACTGCTTGAGACTCAGAACCTTTCTGTTAAAAGGACAACTTATGCAAGTCAGTCTTTACCATTATTCTTTATAAAGAGACTAGCACCCATTTAACCAAAGAAATGTCATTGTATTAAAAAGGAAAAAAGAGTGATAGGGACATCAGGAAGAAAATCATCCAGGGTGGAGAATTGGAACATGAAACATATAAATGATGTTTAATGTAAATTAACATAAAGGAATGATAGATAGTAATAGATACCTTTTCGTGTTTTTTAGTTGGTTAGAGTATGGTATTGTATTTGGGGCTTTAATTAGCTATATAGGAAGGAAAAGCAGAATCTGCGAAGAAAGATTTTTTTGATATTAACTTGTGTCATTCATTTATCAACCAACCATACATCATTTATTAAGCACTGAAGATTCCAAGATGCATGGAGCACAGTCACTATCCTCCAGAGTCTCAAAGATGCTCCCTGACTTCAAATGGACCTTTATTTAAAAGTTAGATCTGAATAAAGGTCAGAACATAAAGCATTAAGTTTTTACCCAAGCAAAGGAGATGTATCTGAGACTGGCCTGGCAAGAGATTGGAATATTATGTTAATGTTCCCAGTATTCTTTCTCATCTTATGTAGAAATCACACTTCAGTGATTCCAAGTTTTAGTGGATTAGAGGAAAATCTTAAACCAGAAAGATTAATTCAAATCCTGTATTAACCTCTTTGATCATTTCACAGTATTACTGGATAATTTGTAATTAGTGACAAGCGTTTAGAGTTCATGAATAATCCTGTTTGGGTGATTGCTCCCCTGTTCTGACCTTGCATACTCCCTGTTATTTCCAAGTGATAAATGGACACTCTGCTTTTTCCATACCAAAAGATACAGTATCTTCCCAATTTATGTTAAGTATGCATTTTCCCCTCTAGGTCTTTTCTTTGTCACAGTAATTTCTAACTAAGCATATCTTTATTTCCTATGATTGTAGCATTTCAGCCTGGATTAGGTTTCTGTTAGGTTAGGATTTTGTTTTTCTGCATCACTAATCAAACAGTTCTTAATGACATCTTGTCTTTTTATGTAACTTGAAGACTAAAGTACTAGGAATTCCGGCACTATAATGAACTATCCTGTAAAGGTACTACAAGGAAGGATAACACATTTTGGAAAAAGATATATATTAAAAAGGTAAATAAAAGACTGACAGGCTAATGATTATTTACAACAGTACAATTTCCCAAGCTTTGAAAGATGAAAGGATTGGTGAACCCATCTGTTTCTCATTGTTGAAAATGGAAAACTGCTTCTCTCACTTACTGAGATCTAGTGATAATGTTGGGAGAATATAATTTCTGTACTGAGCTTTTCAGATAGGTTTGATTTGTGAAGCACATTTTGGATTCTCTGTTGATCCTCTGTAGGCCTTAGGCTGAAATGTAGGGAAAATCTGCTCATTTCATCTCCAGGTTTTGAATCTAACCTTCCCTGGGTACCCACTTCTCTTGTACTGTTTTCTATACGCTAAAACATCCTCCTTTTTTTATTGGTAGTGTGTGGATTTTCCCCACACCAACAATCAATTCTCTGATTGATTCTCTAGATACCAACTGGGGGTTCTACAATTCATTTCATTTCAATTCTTTTTTTTTTAAAAAAAAATACCTTTATTGATTTCAGAGAGAGGAAGTGAGAGGGAGGGAGAGAGATAGAAACATCAATGATGAGAGAGTCATTGATCGGCTGCAGCCCGCAACGTGGACGTGTGTCCCGACCAGGAATCGAACCCCGATCTCCTGGATCTGAGGTCGATGCTCAATCGCTGAGCTACGTCCGGCTGGGCTCATTTCAATTCTGATACTAATTACAGAGTTAATATAGACCCCATAGGTTAAAGGCTTAGTCCCCAAAAGACTGCTCCCACCTCAGGTGCCAGTCACAAGTCCCAGTTTACCACCTCTACTTCTGAACAACTCACTATAAATTGGGGTTTCCTATGACCCCTCCTCAGGTTTGATAATTAGCTATAATAGTTCACACAACTCAGGGAAACACTTTTTTGGAAAATATATATAGAGTAAGGTCTGAGGGAAAGGGCGGGCGCAGAGCTTCCATGTCCTCTCTGGGCATGCCATCCTCTTAGCACTTCAATGTGTCCACCAACCCAGAAGCTTTCAGGATTTCATCATTTATGGTTTTTGTGGAGGCTTCCTTTTATAGGTTTGATTGATCAAATGATTGGCTTGGGTGATTAACTCAGCCAAATCTAGAGCTACATTTCTTGTATTCCTTGGATCATGTTCCCTTCCTTCATCTTCAAAGCACCATGACATCTTGGTTCAGTCATCATATTACCTTCTTCTGTAGTAAAATCTCTCTCTCTTTAAAATTGATTTTAGAGAGAGAGAGGAAGGGGGACAGGGAGAAACATCGATGGGCTGTCTTCTGCAGGCCCCCTGCTGGGGGTTGAGACCACAACCGGGAAAGTGTTCTGACCAGGAATCAAGATGGCGACTTTTTGGTGCATGGTATGACACTCAGCCAACTGAACCACACAGGCCAGGGCTGTCTGCCCCTCTTTTATAGGGGCATTTGTAATTATAATTGGGGCATACATGGGTAACCTAGTATACTCTCCCCATCTCAAGATCCTTAATTTTCTGCCTCCCTCTCCCTTCCTTTCTCTGAAATCATTTAAAAACATATTAAAAAATACTGTTTTTAAAAAAAGATCCTTAATTTTCACATCTCTCAAGTACTTTTTGCCATGTAAGGTAACATTCACAAGTTCCAGGGACTGGGACCTGGATATCTTTGCAGGCTGTTGTTCAGTTTACCAGTCTCATATCACTGTTCCTCTATCTGCAGTTCATGCTTTTCCCTTTTTCTGAAGACCAGCCTTCTCTGTTTTGGCATATCTAACACACAATGGTGGCCTTAGGTCCTGGGTTCACAAGAGAATAGTCCAGACTAATAGAATAATAGATAATGGAATTGAATATCAATTCCAGATTCCTGCAAGAGGTTTGAATTCCTAACTTGGTCAGATGTCCAATACTGGCCCAGCTTTCTACAGCCAGGGGGCAGATTCATGCAGAACAAACACGCTTCAGACTCTCAATTTTATTGAGGTGCAGTTCTTCAGAGAAAGAAGGAAAAGTAGGGGATCTAAACTGAAGTTGTTAATTTAGCCATAGACAGAATAAATACATGTTCTTCAGAGTCATATTTGGAGTGTTTTTTGTTTTTTTAAAAAAATATATCTTTATTGATTTCAGAGAGAGGAAAGGAGAGGGAGGGAGAGAGAGAGAGAGAGAGAGAGAGAGAAACATCAATGATGAGAGAGCCATTGATCGAGCCCACAACCCGGACATGTGCCCTGACCGGGAATCGAACCCCAATCGCCTGGATCCTAGGTTGATGCTCAACCGCTGAGTCATGCCCGGCCGGGCATGGAGTATTTTGATTGTATCAAGAAGGATGAATCTAACAAGCAATTATTATCTCTTTGCTCTCAAAACCAAATGCAAGTGAGTCCAATAATGTGACCCTCAACATAGCATCAAAAGAGGTAAACACTTCCTTTTTTTTTAGCATTTTAGAATTATTATATTTTTGGTAAACTCTTATATGTATAAAAGGAGTAGAGGATGAAAGAAATGATAATCCAAGTTTAGAGGAGGTCACATAAAATGAAAATTAAATAGTTGTGGGTCTGCTGTTCATATTTCCCCTGAGATTCTTGATTTAAATAGCTTTTGCCATTACTCAAATATATTTTGTGGGTCTTGGTATTGCAGTCTGGGCCTTTCCTAGTTGTGTTGCGCACCCAAAGATACCCTTCTTTTACTGTTCCCACCATTTGTAGACCAGCTACAGATTTGCCATGGGACCCATTCAACTTCTTTGCAGAGTACATGCTCACATTCTTTGGGGATGTTTTCCTTTTGGACACATGATCATATTTTCATAGCATTCTTACTTTCTCTAAAATATTCTCTAAAATAAACAGATCTTTTCTGGGATAGTTCAGGTTTATTTTAGGATATAAAAAATATTAAGCTTGTGAATGCTTGAGGCATATCTTTTTATGTCTGCTTGTCATCTGTAGTTTCTAATATGACAGTTCCATACTGAAGACTAATTGAGGATCCATTAATTGTTGGTACTTGAGATAGCAGAAAATGACCATAATCAACAATATATTGTTACTCTAGAAACAAATTGCTGTCACAGCTGCCTTACTGAATAGGCTAGTCTGGTTGGAGCTAAATGCCAACAGATCAATAAGTATTAAATTATTATAATAATTGAAAATCAGTACTAAATTTTAGCAAATAAAAGCCTTGGTTTTATAATTTTTATTGAATTTTCAAGAATTCCAGTTATTAGTGTGAATTATTATTTAAAATGTGGAATAAGATTTATACTAGTGAAATGTATAATTCCCATTTTTGGTAGAGGTTGCTAATTTTTTGCAAATTGAATAAGGTGCTCATTTAAAAAGTTGTCTTCCTAATCTATTCTAAGTTAAAGTAATAGTTGTTTGTTCACATCCTCCTAATATATTGCTTAGCAAGGTTATAGCTGATGTTGGCTTAGGTATATTGGATGTTAGAATGCTGATTATGAGAAGTTGGGTAAAATAAGAATAAAGGGGCTATACTAGGAAACTAATGAAGGGTAAGGGATGGGTACTGCCAGTCTGGGCACCCATAAAGTACAGAAGATGTGGGTGCCGACCCACGAGTATATGCAGAGTGCTAGTCTCTAAAGCCATCTGGCTTAATGCATTTATATGAGCAAATTAGAGATGTAAATGTAGCCATGCAGGATTAATCACACAATGTGCTGCTCTTTGCTAGTCTTATTGCCAAATCACATCTCACTTTCTTGGTACTCTGTATGATTTCTTTAGATTTATTACTTTTGTTTGGTACACCATCTTTTATACAGCATTAAAGCTTTACAGTGGAATTTTTTGATGTTTGTGTCTGCAGCGTGGAGGAAAGATGTCTAGGGAGAAGAAGAAATAGTATCAAGTCAGCATTGCTCCATTTCCTTTCATTGCTCAAATTTACTAAAATCCTTAGTAAATTTACTGCTTCCTCTAAGTTAAGAATCTCTTGGCATTCTTAGGTACAACCCTATATCTTCTGTCATTTTTCTTTATTTTTTTGCCCCCAGCTTTATGAAATATAATTGACATATTACATTATGTAAGATACCTATATATTACAAAATGATTGCCACCATAGCATTAGCAAACATCTCTATCACGTTACATAATTATCTTATTTTTTGTGGTGAATCAATTTAAGATCCAATCTCAGAGCAACTTTCAAGAATATGATACCATTTTATTACCTGTAATCACCATGCTATACATTAGATGCCAAGAACTTATTGATATTATAACTGGATGTTTATAGTTTTTACATTTTTCTAGTTGATACTCTTCTTCATGCCAATAGTTGAGAGACTTTTGAGTGAGAAACTGTAAATTGATTTGCCTGCAGTTACAATTTAAGTCCTGGTGCTCAGAAACAATGAAATGCGGTCATCACTGTGGCAGAAATTGCTAGCTGTTCCCCAATATTCACTTCCTTTTCTTTTGTAGCAGTAAACTTGGCAATTATTAGCTGGACCTTTGGGCACCCAGAATAAAGGCTACATTTCCCAACCTCGCAGTTAGGGTGTCTTGATGAAACTAAATTTTGGCCAGTGGGATGTAACCAGAGGTGTAAAGTACAATTTCTAGGACATATCTTTATAGAGAGGGATGTGGTTTTCTTCCCGTCTTCCTCCTTCCTACTGGCTGGATTGTGACTGGTGCTTAAGTAGCTGTTTGGACTATAATTGAAAGCTATGTGTTGAAGATGGGGGGAAGCATGCTAGGGAGTGGATGCTTGTGATAGTGAAGATGATAGATCATCCTTGGATTTCTGATCTCTGGACTTTTTTTATATTTGAGAAAATTGAACTCCCTTAGTTAAGTCGTTGTTTTTTTTAAAATTAAAATTAAAATTTTTAAATATGTCTTTTTATTGACTTTAGAGAGGAAGGGAGAGGGAGAGAGAGATATAGAAGCATCAATGATGAGAGATTCATCATTGATCGGCTGCCTGCTGCATGCCCCCGACTGGGGATCGAGCTCACAACCTGGGCATGTTGTCCTGACCAGGAATCTAACCGAAATCTCCTGGATCCTAGGTTAATGCTCAACTGCTGAGCCACGCCAGGCTGAGCTAGCCACTGTTATTTTGGGTCACCTAATACTTGCAGCTACATCTAACCCTGACTAATGTAATCTTTCGAGTTAAGACTTATTCTCTGACTAGTATAAAGTTGGAGAATTTACTATTTCTAGAATTTAGATATGTATTTTTAAAAATTAAAATTTAGCTTCTGGTTTTCTTCTCATTATCTACATCTAACCTATTGTATTTCTGCAGTTTTCCTACATGCAGAAATCACCCTAGTAATTGTATTTCAGGAAGACAGCTGGAGAAAATAGTTTTCTCCCAAATGAGAGTAATCAGTTTATCAGTAAACCTAAATCAGTAACCAGAAAATGTAAATCTATGATGTTTTATAGTTTTTCTCATTATGTATGATCATTGGACACAGAGGTGCAGAAGTACAGTAAGAAATTGAAGTTTTGGGGGAGTCTATAAAATGGAAAGCATCTGGTGTGAAGTCTATAAAAGACTACAATATCAGGTCATTTCAAGTTCTTTTGTAAATAGAAATTTGGCTTAATCTAAATGGCTTCCAAGTGGTATTACTTCCTTCTGTTCAGGAAAAGGATATTAAAGCAGTGAGGAATGGTGTAGTTCAGTTAGGTGGATGTAAAAATCTTTGGAGGGTCAACACTGCGTAAGTGTCATCTCTTCCAGCATTGAAAAGGAAATGACAATGGGGGGAACTTAAAGATAGTAAAAAAAGTAGAGATAAAATGCAAGTCTTGATGCTGAGAAAGACTTTATTTTTAAAAATTCTCTTCTCAAGAAGATACAAATCTGATATTTTCTTTTCTGAATTGAGTAAATGAAGACCAATAGAATCTCATCATACTCTAATTTAGTCTTTTTCATCGGTAAGAAAACATTTTCTGAAGAAAATTGAAAAGTAAGCATCATTAAGACGCTATAAAAGATACACATCTAATGCGGAAAATGGAGGTGCTAAATTAGCATCTGGCTTCCTCACCAATCTTATGGGGGTATAAACATGACAAAGCTTTATTTTTCTGTAAGCACTTCTTCAACCATGCTCTACTAAATCTCTCTTTCTGATCAAATTCCAGATTCCATAACTTTGTGTGTGCTTTTGGGTATTAAAAAATTCATTCTGGCTTAATTTAAAACTCCAATATTATATCTAGTTTAAAGTTCTTCCTTTCTCCTTTTTCCAGAGCGAGACTTCGTCAGGAAACCTTTCTTCCCCATCTCTTCTGGATCTCTAGCTCTTCCAGTGTATTAGAAGGAAGGAGATAGAAAGTGTTAAATGTCTTTTGCTTTATTGGTACAGTTGTAGATCACTCACTGTTGATTGTTGCAGTTTCTCTGGTCATCATTGGCATGTGTCCAAATGCTAGTTCTCTTATGGAAGCATGTGTATGAATATTTTGAGGATCCTTTAGGAGCATCTCTGTTGCAGTTTCTTAATATGAGAAACTAAGTTCCAATTCTGTCTTTTCTAGCCTCTCTGTGTCACCTCTGGTGGTACACTCTAAAGTCTACTGCTGCTGGAATCCTTTGCCTCCAGGTTGTCTTCTTGGGCGGCATACCAGCAAGATCTCCCAAGCCACCTTCTATGCTGTCTAAATTTTGGAAATTCTTGCATCTTCACCATACCAAATGATAGGTGTTTAAGCTATTCCACTGTTGCCTCATTTCTGCAGTTCTCTCAAATTATCTGGGCAGATCAACTATCAGTTGCCTAACCCAGTAACTTTCAAGATGTGTTCTTTAGCAACATCAGCATCATTTGGAAATTTGTTAGACGTGTAAATTCTTCGGCCTGGTGGTGCCTATTGAACTGTGTTCTTTTTTTTAAAATATATCTGTATTGATTTCCGAGAGAGGAAAGGAGGTGGGGGGAGAGAGAGAGAGATATAGAAACATCAGTGATGAGAGAGTCATTGATCAAGCCTGCAACCGGGCATGTGCCCTGACTGGGAATCAAACCCTGATCGCCTGGATCCTAGGTCGATGCTGAGCCGCTGAGCGACGCCCGGCCGGGTGAATTGTGTTCTTAAATGCCCCAACATGTGATCTGATTATCCAAATGGGGAATGAGATGCCAGTCTTCTTTTACCACAGATACTCTTTATGATTAATTTTCTTGGAAGCCCCCAGCCTCACTTTCACTAGGGGTAGGGAAAGCCATAGACCCCCAAGTAACTTCTTGGAATTTCTAATAATGTTGTTGTAATTATATAGACTGGAAAGGTAGGGGTGATGAAAGCAGCAGCAGGAGGAGTATTATTTAGGAATATTAGCTTGTGCTGTGTTGTGCTGGAGTAGCAGTCCCAAATCTCAGTGGCTGACAAGTACAAAGGTTTAGTTCTCACAGTTCTTACTCATGTTGGCTGCAGGTAAATTGCATGCCTGCTCCACAATTTTTTTCTTATAGGACCCAAACTTATCTCAGCCCCTATCTGAGACATGCCCATGTCATGGCAGAGGAAAAAGAGGCATAATGGGACCATGTGATAGCTCTAAAAATTCTGTTCAGATGTGGCATAGCCACTTCTACTCATATTCTATTGGCCATAGCTAGTCCTATGGCCAAAACTGACATCACTGGAGCAGGAAGTATACTTATCTCAAAGAAGGGGATATATATATTGAATGGGACAGGTAGAGAAGAACAATGAGTATTTTGAACACATAATACAATCTATCACAGTTGCTAAATAAATTGTAGCTATTACATTATTATTAAAATACAGTTTCTACCTTCAAGAAATAATAGGAGAGGAAATACAAATATGCAGCCATCAGTGAAAAACTAATACTAAACTATATACACTAAATATAATTTTTATAATGTGTTTAGAGAAGATATTGAGACAAGCTGTGAAGTGAATGCTGGCTGTGATTGGGGTGGCAGGATATGAGAAAGGAAGGAGTTCCAGAATAGGGCAACAGGTTAAGCTATCACCTTGATGGGGGTAAGTGTAACTGGTGTAAATGACAGAGAGGAGGCCACTATTACTATTTATAAACGAGGGTGACTTGATTTTAGAGTTAGGGAAGATAGGGCTTGTGAGAGAGGGTAGGCCCAGATTATGAAGGACCTCAAAAACCAAGGGAAAATTTGGATTTGATATTACATATAGCAGGGTGTTATACATTTTTAAGGTAGATTCAATAGAACTATGTGGTCCATTGGAGATAGAGAACTAGATTGAGAATTATAACGGCATTTCTGCTACTTATTAGCCATTTATCTTTGGATAAGTCAATGGCCATTCATTCAACAAAGTAAATATTTAATATTAACTGTGTACTAGTCACCATTGCAGGCGCTAGAGATATAAAGATGAAGTGATAGAGATCCTACTTTTAACAAAGTTTTAAGCAATTGGAAAATAACTATATAAAATGAAATAATGACAGTAGGCAAGGAAGCCACGATAAGGAACAAGCATGGAAATGTGTCAGGTACTCTTTAAAAGGCAGGGCACAGGTAAACAGATTCTATCAGTGGGTCAGATAGTTATTGTATTTAGATTATGATGTAACCATTTAAAATTAGAGGAGGTAGCTCATGAGATGTTCTAGATATCCTTTCAGGTAGAAAAGCAAGTTGCAGGTGTGCATGTAAAGTATTATATCATGTAAATTGGAAAAAAAATTATCTATGCATAGAAAAGTTCAAGCAAGGGATGAATTTAATTTTTTGTTTTATATCCTTCTGTTTCCATTTCTGCCACAATATATTCCCACTTTATAATTAAAACTAGTTAAACAGAAAGCATCTTACCATAATTAACATTTACCCATGATTTTATCTCTGGACTTAAATATCCTAATACAAAATGCTGACCTGGTCTCTTTCATTTATTCAACTTTTGTTCTGATAATACTAATTGCATTTCCTTTTAGAGTATCATCCAATAGCTATTCTTTTTCTGTAGACTCTGAGGTTCTACTTCTATTATTTTTTTCCTTTCATTTACATTTTTATTGTGGCAAATATACATAAAATTTACCATCTTAACCATTTTAAAATGCATGTGTGTTTATATTTAGCCCTTTTTCTCAAAGAACATGTTCTCCCACCTCTCCATCCTTTTTCCTCAGGACAAATAACATTTCCTGAAAGGACAGCCTTGAAACTGATTGTTACAGCCAAGCCTTGGGTATTTGAGAGCAGGACAGTTCAGAATAGGAGACACGTACCAAAGATCAGAACCAGATGTCTGGTGTCAAGATGTTCTTGAGATCAAGAACCAGGCATTGGTTCAGATTTCTGGCTATTCAGAGACAAAGAGTAAAAACCTTGAATAAGGAG
This sequence comes from Miniopterus schreibersii, assembly GCF_964146895.1. Lineage (NCBI taxonomy): Eukaryota > Metazoa > Chordata > Mammalia > Chiroptera > Miniopteridae > Miniopterus > Miniopterus schreibersii. Next base: position 17,133,788 of record NC_138122.1, read on the forward strand.
TGGGTACCAAAGAGTCAGGATTCAGCTTAAGAGACTGAGGACAGAGGCAGGATAATTGCATCGTTAATATGGTTCATTGGCAATAACTAGAAAGAAAAGAGACTAATACATACTTTCTGCAAAAAGTAGGAACTGGTCTTGGAGTGTAGGTGAGCCTTACTTGGAAGGTGGCAGCAGGTGGCACTTTGACCCTATTTTGAGAGAAAGGTTGGCGAGCAAGGCAAGGCAGTTTTTGTCAGGTTCTATTCACCTTCTGTAGGCTTTCTGTTGGAAAAAGCTGGAGTATATCATCATTATTTTGGTAAATATTTTAATACTGCCTTTCATAAATTAACTTTTAAAAAAATATTAAGTCTCTTATTTAGGAACAGATCTTTTGATGTTTCTGTTTTACCAGATCCTGGTTTGTATTAGAATTTCTGTTTCATTGGAGAATATTGAGAAAGTAATTGAAAAACAGGCTTAGATATATTTGGAATTTTTCGAATCATCTCACCCATTTCAGATTGGTTATTAGATATGAATTTGAAATGTCTATAGAACCTCAGGCTAAAATCTTTTGTACTTTTGTTTGGATAAATTTCTTACCTTGTTTGTTTTATTTATTTATTTTTGTATCTCTAGCAATCCTCAGACATGGCTCTCTTATTCATTTAAATGTATTTTATTATTGTTTTGAATTGAACTCTAAGTTTTTTGAGGCAAAACTTTTAAACAGGTTCTTGTATAAAATTAAGACAAAATATTTACAGCAAAGATATTTTATACCTAGAAAGTCCAAATAAGTTGACTAAGATACTAGAAAAAGTAAGAGTTCAATAAAATAAGTAGTATTTCATCTAAGTTAGAAAATATAATGAAAAAAAGGCACATTTATGAGAGCAAAAATTACTTAATAATGCAAATAAGAACTATGTATGATTTTATATTTTGAAAACAGTAAAAATATCAACTAAATTTGTCCTCACACTTGACAGGATTAATTTGAAATTTATGTGGAAGAATCATTAGGTTAGAATATCAAGATTGGGATGTAAAGTACAGCATAGGAAATATAGTCAACAATGTTGTAATAACTTTGTATGTTGCCAGGTGGGTACTTGAAATATTGGGGGGATCACTTTGTGAAGTATTTGATTGTCTAGCTACATTGCTATCCACCTGAAACTAATACACAATAATATTGACTGTAAACTATAATTGAAAAACACAATTTAAATAAAAAGAATATCAAAGATTATTTTAAAAGATAAAGCTAATGAAAGGGATTAATCCTACAATATAACAAAGAATATAACAATATAATATGTTTTAAAAAGCTATAATTAAAACTGTATGATAGTATTTTATTTGATTATTATAGAAGTCTAATAAGAGTAATTATGAAAAGAATCTAGAAATTTCTATGGCCAATGCTAGTTTTGGATTTTCAGATGTAAGACCTGACTATGCTTCAGGAATCTAAGGTGCCTTAGTTTTTCTTTATTTGGTTGGTTGGTTTTTAGGTTACTTTTTAAGTTGGAACTTATTATGACATGTAGAATAGTAACTGTGTTTTAGGAAGGGAATTTAAAATTTTTTATCTTTGAAGTGGTGGTGCTGTAATTGGTGAGAAACAACCTTCTCTGTACTCTTTTTTGGGGGGTGGGGTGTTGAGAAAAGTTTTGGGCGCAGGCTTTTTTTTTTTTTTAAAGAGTTTATAGTTATAGATGAGCTATGTTAAGCTAGCATATGTTGTTATAAAGATAAAGGTTGGTTTCATCTTTATTTGTCCTTATTAACTTTTGTCCTGTTTCATTGGTTCTAACGTGTCTAAACAAGACACCATATATGGTGTTCTTAGTGGAATGCCATGAAGTATTGACACATTTTATTATATCTTTCAGTTGTGCTATAGACCATGATAATTCTAGAAAATGATTCTGTGGTACATACTTATAATAAATTTATATCATCAACATATCTCCATGAATAAAATAACCCATTCAACTAAGGATGCTGATCTGTTTTTTCAACTTTTCATACTGACATTAGTTTGCTAATTGTTTAATTTTGTTGTCTAGTGTTAGAAGATGAGTGGTAGCTCAAGCCAAAGACAAAAATATTATGAAAGAAAATTTTTACGTAGACAGAATTATATATTAACCTAATTTTTTTGTAAATGGGGAAAGCTGACCACATTTTTAATAACAGCTTTATTGCGATATAATTCACATAGTATACAATTCATCCCCTTAAAGTTTTTTGTATATTTACAAAGTTGTACAATCACTAATTTCAAAAAATTTTCATCTTCCCCAAAAGAAAACCTGTACTGATTAGCAGCCACTCTTTATTTCTCCTACCCACCAGTTCCTGGCAATCACTAATACACTTTCTGTCTTTATGAATTTGCCTGTTTTTGGCATTTCATATAAATGGAATTATACAACATGTGATCACTTTCTCTTTTTAGCAGCTTTACATCTGATTCCAAGTTTAGAAATACCAGCTTTGTTACCAAAGCAAATTTGAGCAAAAGGGATCAAAAGAGGGAAATCTGTAATACTTTCAACAATAAAGATAAATAAAAAACCCCACATTTTTATTTTATTGCTAGACTGGATTCCACATCCCAGGAAGTGGGGTGATACATGAACTCATCAACCCAATGGAGGGGACATTTCAAGGAGATGCTCTTTTGTTTAGAATTATTAGTGTTGCAAGAGAGAGGAATGCTTAGGAGAAAAGTGAACAAGAAAACCCTGTAAGATACTACATGAAAAAGGAAAATAATTAAAAATAATATTTGTACATTTTAGTTAAGTTTTTAATCCTATTTCAGTGATTTTTTGCTCTTTGATTTTTGCTATTTTCAGTATGTAGCTAATAACCCCAGCCACTAACATGGAAAGTTATCTTTTATACTGTGTTCTATATGCAGAAGACTGACGATTGTGTTGGGTGGTATAATTGATAAAGAGTTTGTTGTGGTGGGTGGGATCTTCTGAATTATTGCCCATGCAGGTCAGTTAGTAGTTGTCTTTTATGTGCATTCAGAACTTAAATGGAAAATTCTTTATCATCTTAATTGCTGTTTCCTAATTTGGTAATCAGAGTGTCCACTGTCTGACCCAACCATATACCTTTTTTTTTTTTAATCTTCGCCCAAGGATATGTTTATTGATTTTAGAGAAAGAGGAAGGGAGAGAGAGAGGGAGAAGTATAGATGTGAGAGAAATATCGATCAGTTGCCTCCCACACGTGCCTGACAGGGGATTGAACCCACAACCTAGGTATGTGCCCTGCCCGGGAATCGAACCTCAACTTTTGGTGTACGGGATGACGCTCCAACCAGCTGAGCCACCTTTCCAGAGCCCAACCACATACTTTTGAAACAGGAAGAAAAGGCCCTCTGATGTTTTTATATGGATGGCCAAAATAGACAGCACTTTAAAAAATTACCATACGAATGTTTTGACTATCTCACTTAAGATGGCCTGTCAGTTTGGCAGCTCTGAGTCTGTTATTTCCGTGCCTTCTTTTTCTTCCTTTTCATGTTTTGACAAATGAGATTGTACTTTTGACAAGTGATTTGTATTTCATCTAAGGATTTCAAAGCATTTTTAAGTTATTAAACTATTTAAAGATCATTTTATCCACCCATTTTGGGGTAATGTAAGATTCTCCCCAATACAAATGAAAATAGAAAGTGATAGTACTAGAGTTCTTGCAATAAAAACATTATTAGTCAATAATTATTTTTCAGAATAATTATTGTTCATTTTTTCAGAAGCTTATATTTCTTTCATTTGAACATCTACAGATGTAGGCCCGAACATATTACTGATTTAAGGGGAATGGTTCTTTTTCATGTCACTTGGGAGAATGTATCTTTCAGAAGTGAAGGTACAATGGTACCATGGTTTTCAAACGTCTCCGTTGATGAATATTTTGGTTTATGAAGGCCATAAACCCGGAAGTAAATGCTTGGGTTTTCAGACATGCCTTGGAAGTCGAACATGCCACACAGCTTCCGCTGAGGGCAAGATCCTGAGGCCTAGCTGTCGGCTGTTGATCTCTGAGTTTTCGAACGTTTCAGAACTCAAACCGTCTTCCAGAGTGGATTACATTTGAAAACTGAGGTACCACTGTATTTATAAGTATCCCTTGATAGATGAATACTCATGCTGAAAACTTTACTACAAAAGGAAATATGTATTTAATCTTATATAGCAGACATTAAATTTGCTCATTCATTTAATGAATAGTAAGAACCTAATATGTGTTGGGAACGGTTCTAAGTGCTGGACTTACAGTGATGAACAATACATATACCACTCCATAGACCTTACAATCTCTTGGATGACATAGAGATCAAATGAGTACATAATGCAATTTTATGTCATAAAATGTGGTATGAAGAAAACAAAACAAAGTAATAGAATATATAGTAAATGTAGAGAGGGGAATTAATTTTGGTCAGGAGGCCTCCCTGACAACTTGCTATTTGAAAAGAAACTTGAATATTGAGAAGGAAATACCTATTCTAGAGGAAGAGAATTCCAGGCAGACATAACTGCAACCACCAAGATCATGAAAGGAAGCATAAGAAGGTAGATCTGGCCACAGCACAGTTAAAAGAAAGTATGGTAAGAGATGAAGGTGAAGGGTAGAGGCTAGATCATGTAGGGGCTTGTAGGCTATGGTAAAGGCTTTCTCTTTTATTCTTTTTGGGAAGGGAAGCCTTAAGTGGATTTTAAACACGGGAAATGCATGATCTGATTTACATTATAGAAAGATCATTCTGGCTACATGGAGAAACTGAATTACAGGAAGCGAAGTGGAAGCTATTGTAGTAGTCTAGTTGATATTAATGATGTCTGTAAGTGTATAAAGGGTAGAAATGATGAGAAGTGGTAGGATTTGGATTAGAATTTGTAGGTAGAGAGCTGAGGACTTGCTAATGTATTAGATGTTGAGGGCAAAGAAAGGAGAGGAATCAAAGGTAACTAAAGTTTTTGGTCTGAGCTGCTGGATGAGTAGAGATGCCATTAATTGAGATAAAATAAGAATGAAGTAGAACCAGTTTCTTGGGGGGGAAATCAAGAGTTTTGTTTCGACTATGTAAGTCTGTTAATGTCTGTCAGACATCTTAGTGAAGATGTTGAGTAGGCAGTTATTTATACAAGTCTGGAGCTCAGTAGAGAGGTAGGTATGTGAAGCATAAATGTGGGAGTCATCAATTGGTATTTAGAAGGTTGGGACTGGCTGAGATCTCTGGGGGAGCCATTATAGGCAGAAAAGAGAGCAGAAGACTGTGCCTTGGAGCTCTCCAGCATATACACATATCTGTTCAGGTATATATGCTCATGCAAGAAACATTTGTATCCCAATATAAACAAAATCATATGTCTCTGTATGAGTCAGCCAGGGTTCTTAGTTGAAAGTAACAAAACAACTGTGACTGTCTTAATCAAAAGGTATCTGGATCTCAGCCATAAAGGTGCCACAGCAACTGCTGTACCCTGAATGATAGAGCTGGAACCACCAATTCTGGAGTGGGATTTTGGATACCAGGATGAGCTCCATTGGCACTGATGATTTTATTTTATTTTTTTATTTTTATTTTTTAAAAAACATATCTTTATTGATTTCAGAGAGAGGAAAGGAGAGGGGGGGAGAGAGAGAGAAACATCAATGATGAGAGAGTCATTGATAGGCGCCTCCTGCACGCCCCACACTGGAGATCGAGCCCTCAACCCGGGCATGTGCCCTGACCCCGATCGCCTGTATCCTAGTTCGATGCTCAACCGCTGAGCCACTCCCGGCCGGGCGGCACTAATGATTTTAGTAACTGGATGTTGCTGTGCCTACTACCTGAGTAAATTCTCTTTCACGATTCTTTGTGTCACTTGCTTCACATTCAAAGTTCTGGCAAAGAACTGAGCCTACGTGTTGTGGAAAGTAATTATCTGACCTTTTTGGTTTCTGTCATGAGAGATATATCCTACATTTTACAAAGACTCAGATAATGAGGGGACCAAAACAGAAGATGGGGTTCAGATACCAGGCAGTTCAATAGCCACCATAATAAGTGTCAGGTTTGTGAATGTAATTCATTTGATCATTTATGAATTCAGAAAGTTAAGCAGCAAGTCTTTAGAGGGCCTCTACATGGATCTCAAGAATATAATATTTTATCTCTACTGACTTTCTTTTCTCATAGCCTATTTCCTGCCCTAGGATAGAGAAGAGATCCACTTTCCCTACATTTCTTTTAACCATAGCCAGAGAAATATAGCCTCTCTTGGTTAAAAACACACAAGTAAATAAACCCTCAGTTCAAGCATCTTTTAAAGTAAAACACATATTGAAACACCCTACATATAGTTACTACCACTGTACACTCAGGATTTCTTTAGAAAGGATAATAGATTAAAATTACATGTTCTGTCCTAAATATTAGATCACTGAATTTACTCTAGATAAAGTCTATAAATTTTAACTAAAGATAACATATGCTAAAAATTTCCCCAGATTGATAAATTATATAACAGCAGAATTATGCATTAGCCCAGCCTGGCCGGTGTGGCTCAGTGGTTGAGCATTGACCTATGATACAGGAGATCCCGGCTTAATTTCCAGTCAGGGCACATGCCCGGGTTGTGGGCTCCATCCCCAGTAGGAGGCATGCAGGAGGCAGCCGATCAATGACTCTCATCATTGATGCTTCTATCTCCCTCTCTCTTCCTCTCTCTGAAATCAATTAAAAAAAAAAAAAAAATATATATATATATATAGACTGTAGCCCAAAATAATGTTTCATAGTCCATTGATCTGTGAAAATTTGTAGCACAGTCTTAGCATTCTTATGATAGAAGATTAATTGCTTGCTAAAGAGAGAAAGTATTTCCAAGTTAGTACCCATGTCCTTTAATAAGTATCACAGGAAAATAATTGAATGCTGGACTTTTTCTTTGAGTGTTAGATTTTGTTGTCTTCCTTCATAGTGTTGAACTTTGTTCTAGCAGATAGTTACTTGTAGTTGTTTCCTTTTTTCAAGATTTGTTTTTAAGTTTTGCTGGGTGAGTTTAGAGTGCACTTTGGGCCAGTTGACCTGTCTTCTATAAAGACATGACTTTTTTGAGGTCTCAACTGAATGTCCCAGGTGTTCCCTTCTGGCTGGTTGGAACTTGAAAGTTTTGCAGCCCTAGTGAGCTCTGGCAGTTGTTCAGCTTATAGCTTCCCTTTGCTTAGCCTTGTGGAGTTTCACCCTACATTGGGCAACTTTGTATTCAGCTAAAACTCAAGGAGACCCCTGTGTTGATTTCTGGAGCATCTTATCTGTGTAGCCCCCTTAGAGTTTATCTTCTCCATTTTTTATTCTGAATGTGCCAGCTACTTTGTCCTCCAAACTTTGATCTGTCTCCTCAACTCAGCAAGATCATTTTTCTCTGTTTGGGATCCCCTTCCTGCTCTGTGGTCCAGAAAGTATTTCCAGGCAGAAAGCCAGGATGGTCATAGGGCTCACTTCATTTGTGTTGTTTCCCTCAAAGTTCATATAGCACTGTGCTGCCTGTTGTCTGAAACAGTATGAAAACAGTGTTTTTCCTATATTTTATCCAGTTTTCCAGTTATGCCAGGTTCCAGTTGCTCTGTCATGAACAGAAGCAGAAGTCTTATTAGAAAAATGATTATACCTCTGAAACACATCAACATTAGTTCTGGCAGTTTGCTGCCCTTAAAATAGAATTAACACAAAAACCCATGGTATGATGAAAAAAGAAAAAAAAATCAGGTTTAGCATAGTAAAACAATAACAACAATACTAAACATATAGCAACAGTATAGCATGTGTATGATTACACATATAATTTAATCCAACAGCCATATTTAGGTAGGTGCTATTAACTCCATTTTACAGAGTTGGAAGCAGAGGTACAGAAAAATGAAGCGACACAAGGTCGTATAGCTAGTATATGGGGATCTAAGGTTTGAGCCAGGCTGTATTGGCCAAATAAAAATTGCCACTTGGGTAAACCGGGTAGGTCTCTCACCCATCCCAGCTAGGCAGTACATTACATTGTCTTTAGAAGTATGGCATTGTTCAGGATTTAGTTGTCACCCCCCTCCCCCTTTTATCTTTTTGCTCCAAACTCTGTTCCTGGGGGAATATTTTTTTTTTAACTGAAAGCCTTATACATATTATGTGAATGATCCCCAAATCTCTTTATAGCTATAGCTATAGATATATATCTTTAACTCCAGACCATAATTCTACCTACCCACTCCACATCCCTGTGTATCTCTTATCACTACCTCAGACTATACATTTCAAACTGAATTCAGTATCTGTCTGTTCTTTCTGTCGCCCATACTTCAGTCACTGAGGTATCTCTTTTTCTAAAAGGTGATGAAAAATTTTGGCATCATCTTTAAATTTTTCTCTTTTTGTCCCTTTTATTTAACAGGTTTTTAGGACCTATTTTACTAGTGAAATGTCTTTCAAAAAGATTATTTTTTCTGTTTCTGCTGCCCTAATTCAAGGCCTCTTTTTTTCCTTATTGATATATTCCAACAGAAACTTATTGGCCTTCCTGTCTTTCTTGTTCTATTCTTTCTATCCTTCACAATACTTCCAGAGTTAGCATAAAACTCAAATAGATTTGCCAGTACTTTGCTTAAATCCTGTGCTCGCTCATCATTGTCAGGAGTTAAGAACAAGGCTTTGGAGTTCAACTGACTGGAATTTTCTTTCTGCTACTTTCTAGCCATGATACTTTGGGAATTTTCTTAACCCTTTAGCCTTAATTTCTTCTTCTGTAAAATGGGTATAATAATAGTTCCTTCCAATAAAGATGTTAGGAAGAATCAACAACAACAACAAAAATATAAAAATACTTCAGTGTCTGGCATATACTCAATAAATGATAGTTATTATTAATATTGTTAAGATAATAGCATTCATAGCCCTCTAACCTTAACTCTACTATATGTTAAGGTTAGACTGCTGTGAGTGCTATTTCTTAACAATATTAATAATATTCCTAAGGTTATATTAATAATATATTAATAATGTTACCTTGCATTATAGGTTTCAGATCTATTAGATGACTTGTTAATGTGGCCCATATTTTCATGCCTCCATGTTTTGGCTCTGTTCCTTTAATCTGGAACAGTCCTCCAAACGCTTTCTCTGATTTTTGAAAGGATATGTTACCACCTGTGTTGTAAAACCTTTTTTAGTTACCACAGTCAGAATTAGTTTTTGGGGCTTCCATAGTCTTAATGAGAGAATAAGTGATTAGTTATTCATTCTTAATCCATTCTTCTAGCACTTAGTTTGCACTAAGAGTTTGGGCTCTTAAAGAGTAAAAGGAATAGCAGGACCAGTAAGTGTTAGGAGCCGTTGTTGTTTTTATTAGTTGTGTGTTTGTTTTCTCTTTTGACCTCCACCATACTTTTTCCTCCAGGGCAAAAATCATCTGATTTATTTTTGTCTCCTTTCACAGTGCCTAGTATAGTCCCTTGTATAGAATGAGTACTCAGTCAATGTGTGTTGACTTTAAAGCATCGGGCTTTAGCCTCTCTGACACTGCCTGATAGGTGAAGGAAGCGAGGTGGGTAAAGACAGAGGTGATCCTCTCTGGATGTTGTGGAGCAGTTTCCCTCCCTAGGAACGGGAGCATGGTCCTGCATCAACTGGGCATGTGTAGAATTCTTACTGTAACAAGTTACAGTATTCTGGTTTTAGCAAAGCACCCAAGTGTGTGAAATATCACTAAGGAGGCAAACTATTTTGGTCTCAAATCTTCTTCTACCTTTATCCCTTGACTTTTCTAACACCTCTTTAGATATTTGAAAATAATTTAGATGTCTTTAGGAATATTAATATATTTTTCAAATATGGTTTCACATTGAATTTAATATCCTACTTCTAAAACACAATAAATCAAAATGAGACTAGCTTTTCCAGGTATTTACCCTATGAGCAATGTCCAACATATCACTCCTTAGGAAATCCTGAAGAAATTGACAATGAAAAAACTATTTTTTCTTCATTTCCTCTTTTTTTGCTTTTTGTTCAGATTTGAATTGGCAACTAGTTATTGAGGAAATACTATTTTAATAGACTTTTACAATATCTGCTTTCAGGGAAGTGATTTGCGAAGTGCTATATTAAAAAATGAAGGAGTTGTAAAAATGTCTTTTAGTAGCTGCAGATCTGAGAAATTGTGTTCTTACTGTTTGATATTGGATCTTTGAAACAAAAGGCTAAGTTACACCATTTTGAACTGTGTTAGCTTGATAGCTCTATATAAGTAATCCTAATGGAGAAAATATATTGGTATAGTAGTAGCTCCTTAAATATTTCAGGTATAATTACTGATTCAGTTTGGAATAAGCAAAATAAATAAAGACTCAAAGAAAAAAAATAAGGTGTTTTAAGATAGTATTGATATTTAAAGGCTCCTAGATAATGGTCTTCTTTTGAGTGGTACCTACTAAATGAAAGCTAAAACACTTACCAGACAGCAGGGGAAGAAATGACATACAAATAAGTGACCCAAAGGAACTATACCTAAAAAATTGAGAACCAATTTAAAGCCTTGTATCACTTTGAAGTTTTAGATTGATTTTGTCTTTCTATGGCAACATAAATATATTTTCTCTCTCTCCTTTCCTGAGACAGCCTACTGTTCTCAGACCTCTTCCCCCCTGCCTCCAATTTAAATAACTGTCTTTTATTAAGTCCAATAACATCTGAGCACGGGAGACTGCTCTTTAGTCCAAAGACCATGCGTGGTATGCATATGGATTCACAGATGCCTTCAGAAAACCACCCCACAGATTAGGAACCATGTAGGTCCCTTAATTTACATATGGGAAAATGAAGCCTTGAGTGGTTTAAGTCAGCAGTCACAAATTATGACTTGCAGATGGAATTCAGACCTACAGGCATGTTTTGTTTGGCCTGTTAGGATGCATTAAAATTTTTGAGCAAACAGTTAAAAATCAGGAAATTTTTAGCATCTCGTGAAAATAAGGGGATCTGGAATTGTTGGAGTGATATTCCTGCATGACTTTAATTGACTAGAGTTACTTAGCAGCTACATCTTTTACAGGATTCATGTATCTCCAAGTTAGCAATTCTCACAATTCCCTTTTGTCTTATATCTGCTTCTGTTTCACTTATTCATTCACCTGCCTTGCCATTCTGAAAATTTTTGTTATTAGCAAGTCAGAGGCAGAGTGGAAAGTAGAACCTTTTATCCTGAACCTAAGCAACTGTAGGTTCCTGCTGTCATCACTCATGCATTGGTTTATAAACCCTGGATTCTTGCCCTTCCATTGCCATTGACGCCATGTGGCATCCAACAAGTCATTTAACCCCTCTGAATTTCAGTTTTTTTTGTTTTTAAAAATATCTTTATTGATTTCAGAGAGAGGAAAGGAGAAGGAGAGAGAGAGATAGAAACATCAATGATGAGAGAGTCATTGATTGGCAGCCTCCTGCAAGCCCCCGACTAGGCATTGGGCCCACAACCTGGGCATGTGCCCTGACCGGGAATTGAACCCTGATCGCCTGGATCCTAGGTCGATGTTCAACCACTGAGCCACGCCCGGCTGGGCTGAATTTCAGTTTTGATATCTGTCAAATGGTCATAATAAGCATTTAATCATGTAAACAGTTTTAAAAATCTAAAGGCTATATTAAAACAGCCTCATAAAGTCACAGTTAATATTTTGTTATGTGTTAGATTGCTTAAAAATGCTGCTTCCACCATGCCCTTTGCCTATGGTTAATACCTTCAGTGCCCTGCATTCTATAGGATAAAATCCAAATTTCTTTGCCTTACAATGTTCCCTACCATTTGGTTCCAACATACCTTGCAAAAATATCTTTTACTTTGTATGAAATGGAATGGAATTTCACTCATTTACTGTTCATTCTCCACCCTCCTACCTGTACCCCTCATTACCCATTTTTTTATCCCCTAAATATTAAGCACCTCTGCTGTGCCAGGAACTGTTTTGAGCCCTGGGGATTATAAAGCTGAACAAGACAAAGTCACTACCTCTAACATTCTTATACTTAAGCTTTATATTTTAGGCAGGTCATATATATATATCTTTATTGATTTCAGAGAGAGGAAGGGAGAGGGAGAGAGAGAGAGAAACATCAATGATGAGAGAATTGTCATTGATCAGCCACCTCCTGCATGCCCCCGACTGGGGGATTGAGCCCCCAACCTGGGCATGTGTCCTGACCAGGAATTGAACCGCGATCTCCTGGATCCTAGGTTGATGCTTAACCACTGAGCCAAGCCTGGCCAGGTGGCAGGTCAGTATTTTGTATCTTGAATACATCTTACGTATACTTGACTCCCTTGCTCACGCTATCCTCCTTTTTCTTTTTCCTTTACTCAACAAATATTTATTGATTGCTTATTGTGTCAGGCACTATTCACTGGGTGTTATAACAGAGCAAAGTCTCTGCTTCCTTGGAATTTGTTTTTTGTGGGATGAATAAGACATTAAATAAATAAACAAAATATATGTCATTAGGGCTTTGAAGTAAAATGTAGCAGGGCAAGGAGGATAGGAAGTAATTGTGTGTGAATCATGGTGTTATTATTTTAGAATAATGAGAAGGGATGATGAGAAGCAGCCTTTCTTATATTTGAAAAGAGTCCTGAAGGAACTGAGGGAACCAAGAGGGTATCTAGTAATTCAGGCAGAGGGTGCAACAAGTATATGCTTGACATATTCAAGGGACAGTGAGGTGGCCAGTATGGTAGGGGCTGAGAGAGAAGTAAGAGATGAGTTCTGAAAGGTAGAGGGGTACAGATCCTGAAGTGCATTACTGGCCATGGTACCTTGGCCTTATGCTCTAGAATGAGTTTTATCATCTCTGAATTTTTAATTCAGATTTCTTTGTATAACCTTCTTTGACCATCCCTATTTACAGTAATTTCTCATTCTAACTCCTGGAACACTTATTGACCACATAACTCATGTTGGTTAGCTGACTAAGGCAATGCCTGACTAAGGCAATGTCGTCTTACAGGTCTTCTGTTCTTTCCTAACTACTTTGTAACTTCCTCTAGCATAGGGATGTAATCTTCATCCTACATGATGCTTTTCACCTCGTTGGTGCTTAATATATACTTGTCTTATGAGGCTCTTGCCTCAGATGTCAGCAACAGGAATTTGAAAGCAGTGTCTAAGAAAGAAGGGAAAGGACTTGGTGATAGATTAGATGTAAGGTTTTAGTTTGTTATCTGGAAGAGTAACAGTACTATGGACAGATAAAGGAATATTGGGAAAATAAGCTGAATTTGGGATAGATTGATGAATTTGGTTTGGAATTTACTGAACTTCCCATGCTAGTGGGATATCCAAATTAAGCTGTACAGAATGACTTGGATATGTCAGAACATATAGAGAGTATTAGTATTATTTGTGACCGCTGCCAGCAGTATGCAATTACAAGAACATGGACAGCCTGTTACTCATTTCTAGTACCTGAAACAGGGGCTGGCAAATAATAGGCGCTTAAGTCATATACATAATACTGTTATCAAGATGAGAGGTAAGGTAGGTGTGTAGCTCTGGTGCACATCATGGAAAGGGCTTAGGCTCTGGAGTCAGTTCATTGTGGGTCTGAATTCCAGCCTCTCCACCTTCTGTGTGTTGTTGTTTTGAACAAGTGACTTCTTTGTATCTCAGGGTCCTCATCTGGAAAATGAGGACCTTCCTTTCAATGCTGGAAGGAAGACCTTGGAATAAGACCTTCCTTGCAGGGCTGTGAGACAATGATTGCAGGCATAGGTCCTGGCATAGAGTAGTGGCTTAAGAAATAGTACCGATTCATTTAGCTATAATTATTATTATTATTACTACAAGATAATGTATGCGCCCTTGGCTGAAATCAAACCCAGGACCCTTCAGTCCGTGGGCCGATGCTCTAACCACTGAGCAAAACTGGCTAGGGCTCTATAGCAATATTTTTTATAGTAAGAAATGCTAAATAGACGCAGAGTCTATTCTCTTTTATTTTTTTTATTTTTTCAGATACCTCATATCTTTTTTCTTCAAATCACACATTAAGATTTTGTAGCCTTTTGGTTTAGAGTCCTTTCCTGTTTCTTTTTTCTCTCAATGTAAGACAAATCTAAGTGCACCTTTTGAAGTGGTTTCCTGCTTTTGTAGGTCTTTTCTGGCTCTGATTCCTTAGGAGCTGTTGGGTACCTCTGAAATGTATGTTTTACTTTTTGCTTTGAAGCAGATGTCGTGGCACTAAGACCCAGAAACCGTTTGCTCTGTGTGGCTGGAGCTGGGCAGGCTGTGCTCTCGCACTGAAGGGAAGGAAGTCATTAGTGCAGACTGAGCTGTGGAGTTGGGTTCTTGCAGGATTTCCTTCCAGCCTTTCCCCACTAAGGTTCTTGGGAATTAAAAAAAAAATCTAAACACACAAAACAAGTTTTCCTATTTACAGTGTTTAGGGAAGGTAGGCATTTGGGGAAGGGCAGATCCTTTCCCCAAGTTATCCAAGAAGGAAGAGAAAACAGCGTAAAGAAGCTCTGATTACAGATCTTTGGAATTTTCTTTGCTAAATTTTACAAACGAGAAATACACCCAGAATTTTGGGAATTGCTCCAGGCTGCGCGTGAGGGTTTGATTGCTTGTCTAATCTTTTTTTTTTTTTTTTTTTTGGAGAAGAGGAGAATTCGCGAAAAGGGGTTTGGATGGCAGAAGCCCGGCTGGGTTTCTGTAGCTGCTCGTGTTCTCAAGCTCTTCTCTGAGGGAGGGTCTCTGCAGCTGCTGGGAGACCCCCTTGTCACAGGCTCCTTTTGCAGGCTCTGGCCCCGGGCGGAAAATGCCCCACTCTGGCAGGAGTATGCTGGCTGCTGGGACTTCCTAGCCCAGTGAGAAGTGTGTTCGTGGTTTGGGGATACTTTTCATTGAACTGAAAGCGAAAAGACTGGACTCTCCTGGGCTTTTTCCCTTCGCAGTGAATATGGGAAAGAATTAGGGGGTGGGAGGGAGGCAGCATGACTTGCAGTCGCTGCTGCCCTGCATCTGCCCCCAGCCCCCAGCCAGCATCTTGATGTTCCACGTATCGGCTGTACAAATATGATGAAATGGCAGCCCCGGAAGAAGGTAAGTGTCCCGGAGTGGGGACGGGTCCCTGATGCCCTAGGGAAGGGTTACAGGGAGCGGTGGCCTTTGGGTCCCTCCACCCCTTCCGTAGTTTGCTGGGCTGGCCGGTTCAAGCAGCTCTGTCCCCTTAGGGACTTGCGCCACTCCCTTAGGGACAAGTTACCAAGTCTGGTCTGTGTCCACTGCCTATTTAAGTTTTTCCTTCTTGGTATGCCTGGACTGAGTCTCAGGGGCGACAGCTCAGAAACAGCCATTCGCTTTAGAAGCCCTGTGGAGTCAGGGACATGATTAGCTTTGCAGGAGCCAGCCAAGAGCTGCCAGGGTCAAGGACTTGGTAACGCCCCATTCTCTGGGGGCCATTTGGAGCTGTACCCCCGACACATTCCAGTGTCCCCGCAGGTGGGTGGTGTTGTAGCACCTACTTCCCCAAGGGGTTAATAGGCTCAGATCGGCTGGCAGCTGCTTCCCCAGGGCCCCGCTGGGGGGCGAGCATCCCCAGCACAAACTGCCCAGCAGCTGGTTCCCGGGCAGCCAGGCTGCGAGGCCTCCTGCCCGAGCGCCTGGGGCCCCGCCCAGGAGGGCCTTCTGCCTGCGGGGCTCCCTGGCTGTAGTGTGGGCCCGCGCGAGTGAGCTCGCCGGCCATTGTGCACGGGTGTGTGTCTTGTGCGTGTCAGCGTGCACGGGCGTGTGTGCATCGATCGTGGGGAAGAGGGGGAGGGGGCACTTGCTTTTTGCAAGATTATTTCCTAATATGGCTCCTTTGTTGAGAACTCAAGAAAAAAAATCCAGTGGTTCTATCAAAATAAATTACTATTGGTCCCAGAAATAACGTTTCTAAATGTGGGACTGGTCCCTACTCCCGGACGTTCAGGGAGAAAGACAGCTTTCTTCAAGTTGTTGGCGGCTGTAGGTTTGGATAGGGCTCCCTTTTGCTAACTTGTCTGACGGGCGCTAACTGTTAGATGAACCCAGTGGTTCACTGCACAGCAGGACCTCTCCCCCGCCCCGCCCCCCCCCAATACCTCAGTTGGCCGTGGTTTTTATTGACATTCTTCTGAGGGAAAACATAGTGAACTGAATGTGCTGTGCCCTTCCCCAGCCATGACCTGTCTCTGTTAGCAGCTGCCTGGTGTTTTACTTGAACTAGCTAAACTGACTCTTTCTTTGTGGCATGATGTGTGATACCATGTTTTACATCAGAGCTGAAATAGAAATGGTGTGAAATGCATGAAAAGATATTATGCATTTGTTTTATTGCTGAAGAATCTAACAAACCCTGTTTCAGTATAGCCTGGTGAATTGGAAGGTTTTCTTTGATATCTGATTCAATTTTGACCTCTGACACTAAGTCATTTCTACCTCATCCCGAAGTCAGAATCTCTCATATATTAGTTCTCATCATAGAGCTTCTTTCAGTGAGATTGGTTTCATTTATTTTAGTTAAGACATCCATGTATCTTCCCCCAGATCCTCATAAAAATCAGAATTAGGATGAGGAAAACCCATGGAAGAAACCATATAGTTAAGCAGTTTAAACAGATGCTGTGTATTACTGAAGCCCCCCCCCCCATTTATTCTATATTTGTAAATTGCATATTTATGAGTACTTTTAAAATGTCTGCAAACTCTGCATTCATAAATGTCTGTTTTTTCTATTTTACCCAATATGCAGTAACTCATGTGGTTATGTCTGTGGAAACCCCTCTGGGGTACTGGTATTGCTTGAACCACGGAAGTATTATTCTTGGCAGTCAGGTGGATTTCTGGACTCTGGAAGATTCTGTTTCAAGTGTTAGGATTCACTCTGCAGTATTTACTCTCTGATGCTTAAATTGCTATACCAGAAGGTTGTGTTTATTCACTGTATTCATAATCCCAAATCATGTTATAAGGATCCAGATATAATTCTGCAGAGTTCATAGAAGATTAAAAAATAAGCTGAGCCATCAAATATTGTATGATTATTTGGTGGTGGCTTGAGAACAATTCTTGCTTCTACATTGGAAATGGAAGCTTCCATGGAAGAGACTCAATATTAAACTCTGGTAGGGCACCAGTAAGTCTTTACAAAGATTAAGTTTATTTTCTTACTCTTGTAAGAATACTCACATGATCAGATCATTGCCATGGTTTCTGGCTGAGTCTGTTAACACATTTGTAGTGGTACAGTCACATGCCATGTGTTTTGCCAAACTGTTTCATAAAAACCATTTACACTACAGATGAAAAGTGAGACTGCATTGATGTGATTTTAACAAAGCTAGGAAGATCATCCACAGAATGCTGCTCTAAGCAACATTTGTCTGTAGCTGGGCGTCATGACTAGGATTGGTTGGTAACTTGCTATCATGGTGCCCGATCAGCCTCTACCATTGCTGGCTTTTGTTCATTCTGGTCTCACTGTAAGAGAATCACCATAGGTTCTAGGTGTCTTTGTTTCTAACTGAGCATGCAGCTGGGGTACATGATTGAAGGGGAGCTCTTCACTCTGCTTTTCTCTGCATAATTGCTGGGTTAAAATAAATACTAAAATTTAGAATGTGGGCTCTGGAGGATTCAATTAGGGTCTGCCACCTTTTTACAAAGAAACTACCAGAACATAATTAATCATGTTACACTTTCAGGACTAGTGAGGAGCTTAGGCCCAGTCTTCCAGAGTACAGTGGGCCGCCCACTAAGAGCCCTGTAATTCCCCTAATAGCAAGATTCTGTGCAGTTGTGATTGCATCATGGTAAGAATGGAATTTAATATCACGCATATAGCAGGTGCCGTTTTTTATGTACCTGGTCTATGTTAGGCATCTCTGCTTGTTCTATATCTATCTAATGAAGTGGTAGGTGTTACAATTTGCATTTTGCAGATAAGGAAATAGATTTGGAGAGGTGAAATGACTGACTTAGAATCACACAGCGTGGCAGCATCAGAGCTAAGATTAGCCTAGGCCTTATTTACTTTAAGACGTGTTCTTCACTATTGTATTTGGGAATTTTGATAACCAGGGCTCTTTATTCAAGAAAGATAAAGCCTGAGAGCTCAGATGATCCCAGTATATGAAGGTTAGCCATAGCTTTGCTCCCTCATTTCTTGATATCAGCACCAAGATGCTCTTCTTCTCTCCCCTTCTTCTTGAAGAAACACAATGATTTCATCTACCTCTGAATTCTTGGAGCATTTAGAATCTATGCCTTTTTAGGCTGATGGTCTTTTATTGATAGTAACCTTTATATCTCTTTATGTATACCTTTATCTCTTTATGTATATATCCTGCCTCTCAATTATACTTCAAGCTCTTTGAATATAGGAACCATATCTCACACCTCTTTTTTGGTGCCAAAGATAATATAGTTGTTCAATAAATATTTATCTGATGTAAAAGTAAACAAGAACTATTTGTAAAACTTGTAATTTTAGACTTTATTCTAAGAGGTGGTATGAAGTTTAAATGTAAAAAGGTTAAAATATTTCAGTTGATTCATAGATATTAGACTGTAGTGGATTATTAAAGAAACCAGACTATTTGGGCACTCACTTCTAATCTTTTGTAGACACCATCAGGGAGGGAGGGGGCAAGTACACTTTTCACAAAATCTCCATGGCAGTCATTGTTAAGACACACCACCAGGCTCCATGGACCAGACTCCTGATCCATGTCATGATCCGTTTATTAACATAATCTTATTGGCCTGGCAAGATATACTTCCCCCTATTTTTACATTAAGAGGCTATCATGTAGCACATTATTTTTATCTTATATTTGAAGAAGCGATAGTAATTAAAATGCTCATCTCATAGGAACATGTTTGTTTACAATTCTGAAGTGATTGATTTCTGCCCTTTAAAATCCAGGGATTAGTATCAGATAACACTGTGTAAGTAAGACTACGGTCAAAACCTTTAGGAAAGCTGCTGCAGATTGGATTTTTTTATTGCTTATCTAATGTTATTTTACTGTTCACACATAATAAAAGATCATTAATAGGAATGTGTCACATAAGCTACATTAATAATGTCATTTTAGAATCATGTGATGTATTTATCTTGTAATACTTGTCACGTTAATATAATGTGAATCTGGCTTCTTAAATGACTTCTCTGATGGAGCTTTATTTAAAAAGCTTGTTTGGAAGCTCACTTGTAAGGATTTTGTCCTGTAAATTTGTGTCTTGGAATAGCTTATTACTTTTACAAAAGAGTACATTTCAAATCCTAGCACTTTCTCTGTGATAAAGTATTTTCTTTCTGGATTAGGAAACTTAAGTTTCATATTTTAATACAGCTATACTAAATCACGTAGTTACCTGCCTGAATTCTGTGCTGGTTGATACTATTAAATTATTCATTTAGGGCCACGGTTTGTTTAATAGCATGAAATTAGACCTAAAAATAATCAAGCATTGTGGACAAAAGTAGTTTTAAAGAGAAGGCTTAGAAATTCCATGATAAAGATCTTTCTGCAAAGCCATTCTGTATACCATTCCAAGATCAGTGCAACTAGAGACCAGGTTTTGGTTCTGACAGTTCCCGTGACATGTGTCTGACTCCCCACTGTTACAGTTTAGCTCCTCATTATCACTGCTGGGTCTGTTGCAAATGGCATCCTGATGACTTTTCATCCCCCACTCCTCTCTTTTTCCTTCTTATTCCTTTTAGAGTAATTGTTAACACACATACTTCTCACATCATCCACCTTCTTCCCCGCCCTGCCCACAATTAGGCAAAACTATGTATTTATTTTTTTTAATCTTTATTGTTGAAAGTATTACAGCTGGTCCCCCTTTTAAAAAAATACATCTTTATTGATTTCAGAGAGATGAAGGGAGAGGTAGAGAGAGAGAGAAACATCAATGAGAGAGAGTCATTGATTGGCTGCCTCCTGCACGCCCCCTACTGGGGATCAAGCCCGAAACCCGGGCATGTGCCCTGACTGGGAATTGAACCTCGATCTTCTGGATCATAGGGCGATGCTCAACCACTGAGCCACGCCGGCTGGGGAGATGTCCCCCATTTTTATTCACCTTCTTAAAGTCCTGCCTAGTCTCTCCATTGGCTAGTAGAGGTTTCCAAATTTGGCTTAGAAGGTGTGCAAGAAAATAACTGGGTTATGGGGAAAACATGAGAACTTCTGTTTTTATGTCCTTTTAAATATAAAAGAATAATGAATAAATTAAGCTTTACTAATCTTTCAAGATAGTTTGATACTTGTGTCTCTATTTGTTCATAGGCCACAAAGGGTTCTTAGTGGTGCTCACTCATTGTTCATGTCACCTTCAGTGTACTGTAGTTTCCATCATAAAAAGTCTTGCCTTAAGTGATATATTTTATTAAACAGAAGAAAAAAAGAATGTAGTGTAGGTTATATAGTGATGAAGAGGATGGGCGCTGAAGTCTGGGTTTGAGTTCCAGCTCAGCCTCTTAGTAGCTGTGTAGCCAAGTTACTTAACCTCTCTGTACTTCAGATGTTTTATCTATTTACTGTGACTGGCACCTAGCTCTTAATGTGACTTTGAGGATATATAATGTGAAATGTTTACAAGCAGTGCCTGGCACGTAAATGTGCTTGCTACATTTTTCCTGTTTGTATGATTGTGCCCTGCAATCTAGTTGGATATGGTTCACCAGGCTTCTGTGCATTTGCATGTACTCCTTCTTTTGCCTAGAATGCCTTCTCCTCATACTCTGCTTAACTTTTCTTCCTTTTGTCTCTGGTTATGCCTTAAGAACTAAGCCTTCTCCATATGAATTCTTTTATAATTGCTGGGCATAGTTGGCTACACCTCCTTCGATTATATTTGAATAGGCCACAGCCATAGCCCTGTACTGTAACTGTTAGTATGTCTGCCTGTCTCAATGATTGTAGGGTTTTGAGGGACAGGCATGGGGTAGGAATTCAACAAGTGAATATTTGAAAAAATGTAATGCAGTTATTTATGTACAGTGATCTTCAACCAGTTGGCAAGATTCTCTTGTCAGTTATTGGGAATGTCTAACTTGCAAGTTTATTTCTACCTATTTCTCACCCTCTCAGAACACCATGTTGACTATGAGTGAGGGTAAATTATTAAAGGGATATTAACTATACACCTGTTAAAAATAAAGTCACAGTTATGAGGTGGTGGTTGTACATTGTGGGTCTACTAAATGCAACCGAATTGTACACTTTAAATGTTTAATTTTATGTTATATGAACTTCACCTCTATTGAAAAAAATAGGAAGAAATTGTAGTTTATGTTTATATATATATATATATATATATATATATATATATATATATATATATTTAAGTTTCTTTATCTTTATTGTTGAAAATATTACGGATGTCCCCTTTTTACCCCCATTGATCCCCTCCACCCTGCACCCTTCCCACCCCCAGGCCTTCCCCAGACCAGTGTCTGTGTCCATGGGTTATGCTTATGAACATATAAGTTCTTTGATTAATCTCTCCCCACCCACTCCCCCCTCCCCACCTTCCCTCTGAGATCCCTCAGTCTGCTTCTATGTCTCTGGATCCATTTTGTTCATCAGTTTATTTTGTTTATTATATTCCACATATAAGTGCGATCATGTGGTACTTGTCTTTCTCTGACTGGCTTATTTCACTTAGCATAAGCATAATACTTTCTAGTTCCCTCCATGCTGTCCCAAATGATAAAAGAGCCTTTTTTTTTTTTTTTTACAGCTGCATAGTATTCCATGGTGTGAATGTTCCACAGCTTTTTTATTCACTTGTCTACTGGTGGGCACTTAGGCTGTTTCCAGATCTTAGCTACTGTAAATTGCACTGCTATGAACATAGGGGTGCATAAATTCTTTGTGATTGGTGTTTTGGGTTTCTTAGGATATATTCCTAGAAGTGTGACCACTCGGTCAAATGGCAGGTCAATTTTTAATCTTTTGAGGAAACTCCATACTGCTTTCCATAGTGGCTGCACCAGTCTGCATTCCCACCAGCCGTGTACTAGGGTTCCCTTTTCTCCACACCCTCGCTAGCACTGGTAGTTCATTGAGTTGTTGATGGCAGCCATTCTGACAGGTGTGAAGTGATACCTCATTGTGGTTTTAATTTGCATCTCTCTGATGATTAGCGACGATGACGTTGAGCATTTTTTCATATGTTGCTTGGCCATCTGTATGTCCTTTTTGGAGAAGTGTTATAGTTATTTTTGATGTGTCTCACAGCTTATCATGACATCAGTGCAGCAACACCATGGTTGTAAACCACTGGAGTAAATTTTTATTTTCTTCAGCCCTAAATATTTTTGATTTTGTAAACTAGGTAGGGAATGGTCATCTGTAGAAAACTACTTCTAGGAACATTTGAGAAGCTGGGAATGGTTGACAGACTTGATAAGAAGTGAAGGAAGTCAGTGATGAGGAAATTTGATTTGGCACCTTTACTGTTCAGGAGATAGCCAGTAACTATTGCCATTGTAAGAGGCTACAGAGTTTAATTAGCCCAACTTCAAGATAAGGAGCCAGCAGCCACCTTCATTTTGCTAGTCAGTCACGGTGATGACATGCTGTGGAAAACACAGCGGAAACAAGAGAAAACCTGAAATCCCTGTCATCTTTAGCTTCCACAGTGAATTCATTATATCATTAATAATAACAGTGTTATGTCTCAATTTTAAGACTTTGCTTTATTGATGTGCTAAAACCGTATAGTTTTATTGAAAGATATAAAAATTATATCATTTAACTGACATTTTCAGGTTTATATGAGCTTTTGTCCTGAACTTTCTTGTTAGTCCCTTTTAGTTTTTTGTAGCGAAGAGGAGTATTTTAATATACAGTAATTGAGCCCTTCATGCGGACTGTTATTTAACCTGTTAGTGTTCCATCTTTGTTATTTTGAATATTCTATTCTTTTAGCATGTATTTTAAGGAAAGACATAAAATTGTATCCTTTGGCTTATACCTTTTGTGTAATGAACTTAACATTTCTAGAAAAGGTACATGGAGTAAGTTTGATGGCAGTTGTCAAAGCTGCATATATGTTTTTTGATGGTAGATGTCTCTCAATTTGGACTCTTAAAGGACTGCAATTTCTCTTGCTTATTTCTTGTTATGTAAGCCAATGTCCCTTCATGAATGCACCTGTATTTCCAGCATTATTTAATTTGTGAGAAGTAGTATTTCAAATTTACTTCATGTTGGAGGACTGAGACTTATAGAAGCACAGATATTAAGGCAATAATGAGTTAGAGAACAGTTAGCATGTGGAATAGGATCAAAGTGGAGTTGGGAGGCAGGATGTCATTGTGGGAACATGTGTTTGGATACATATTCTCCCAAACATGCAGTGTACCTAGATTTGAACCTAGAAATGTAATAGTGGGGAGTATTGAAGGAAGAAAACAAGGAAACTTTGTAGCACATCCTGGAATAACTTTGTTATAACCGATATTGGCATAACAACACTTACTAGATTAGAAATAGTTTCTTTTTTTAATGGATAAATGCTTCCTGATTTTGATTTATCCAACATAGGTATTCCTTGTTTTAAGGAAAATAAAATACAATATTTTGAATCTGAAAACAGACTGAATCCACTTGTTTTATATAACTGAAAACCTTGAATGTCCATTATATTTATCTGGATCGTTGCTTCATTACTCTGATAATTAATTGTTAAGTGTGTTAAGCATATTTTACATTTTTAATATTTATAAGTGAACATAACAAGAATGCATACACACATTTTCAGGATCATGCTAAATTGTGATATCTATTATATGCTTAAGCCCAGACCTATCAGATATTTTTGGAGCTGTGTTGGTGGAGTTGAAATTCTCAGGCATAAATGAGATTGTTATGTTTTTGAGGAGTAGAAAGAAAATGTCATAGTGAGTGGTGGTGGACCCATTATCATATTGGTGGACTTTGGGTCTTTATTACTTAATTATTAGTTATTTCCAACAGAAGGTAGGCTGGAAAAAGAAAAGATAAAATGCAAACTACTTTATTTTATCTTTAAGAATTTTGGTAAAGATGTTAGGTTGAACCATGTGAAATTGCTGATGTATGACCATCTTTTATGTGCAAAAATAGAAATTTACTATGGTTCAGTGAATATTTGAGGGGTTAGGAATGGTGGTGAGAAGTAGTGAAATTAAGACTACAATGTGTTTGAGGGATTATGAATTTTAATATTCCACAGTCACCATGGTTTCCATGGGAAAATTGCTACACTAATATTTAATTTATCTGTAGTATTCTTGTAAATTTCCTGTTAACTCAAATTTAATTCAACTGCCAGCCCTTGTTAAATTTCAACCATTTTTTTTAATGTGAAATTTTCTAAAATACATTACACATTTTCTGCCTTCTTACACAGAAGGTACTAAGCATGATTTAAACTCCTCCTGATTAATCAGGATTATTGTCACAAACATGAATTATTCAACTTTGCTATAATATAGCAACATTGTAGGAGCTTTTAAGGAATGTAGAATTATTTGTTCCTATTCTGACTGACCTCAGATTGCCCTTTTGTTTCTTTTAAAATACTTTCGTGTCTTTTTTGTACAGTTTTTATCTTTCTTTACATGTTGCCCAAAGGAATGCTCTTGTCATGTGCCTACTTCTTGCAATTCTCTTTTATATATGTTTCCTCTCTGTGGTGGGTAAGATATGCTACTAACTGAGCCTTAGCTGTGACAGATGAAAGTAAGTAGACACTGAATGAGGGCTTCTCTTAAGAATATATGAACTTTAGAGTGTGAATTGTGGCTTTTCATTTTGACTGCTTAGAGATTTAAAAAACAACAACTTTCTGGTTTGAGGCTGGGTTTTAGATAGTTGAGATGTTTAAATAAGTGACTTTTTTTTTTCTAAAATATATCTCTATTGATTTCAGAGAGGGGAAAGGAGAGGGAGAGAGAGAGACAGAAACATCAATGATGAGAGAGTCATTGATCGAACCTGCAACCCGGGCATGTGCCCTGACTGGGAATCGAACCCCGATCGCCTGGATCCCAGGTTGACGCTCAACTGCTGAACCACTCCCCGCTGGGCAAAATAAATAAGTGACTTTTTATAAGTGGGATATTTATGACACTATTGATTATTGAGAGGCAAATATATTTGAGGATGCATGGTCACAGAGACTGAATGATTTGATAAATACCACTGTAGTTTGCCCTTTTCTGATTTTACTTTGTTGTATCTGGCTTGGCTTTCTTACACCCCCCCCCCCCCCCCCGTAACTTGTTTAAATATATACAAACAATAAAATACTGTAGTGGAAGGAGCTAGTTTTAGTAGTTTATGTGAAAGGTAGAATTGCATATCCTAGGGAGTGTATGTGATTGCCTTTGAGAAAAAACAACCAGGGAGTGTGGGATTTATTTAAATATTAATTAGGTATATACTAATTAACCAAAACTTTTTTTGTGACACAAAATTATTTATTTTAAACAACTCTTTTTGTTTTAGCCTAGACTTTTGCTAGACAGTATTTATGATACTGAGATTAAAACAGTTTTAGAAATGAAAGCATCCTGAAGGAGCATTTAATTTTATAGATTAAGGTATACTGATTCCTTCAGAAGAAGCATGTAGCTCTTCAGAGTCTGGCCCTAGCCTGAATACTGTAAGGAGAGGGCCATATCCACTGGGCTTATAGTGTTTCTACTTCCCTAGGAGTTCAGAATCTAGGGTTGAACCTTTTTTTTTTTTTTTAAAGACAGTTATATATAGATGGTATATTTCGAAGACAGAAGAAATCTATTTGCTTTCAGACACATCTTTTGTGACTTATTTTCCTAAAATCCTTTGTGCTAATGCTTAAGAAATCCATGATAAAATGCAAATAGAATAGTAGCATTTGTTTGCTGTTTGTTAGCTTTGCTGGCTTGTTACCCAGCATGACATTCAGAAATGTTTTTTAACTTCTTGAAGTAGCTGGTCTGAAGGGATTCATGAAACATCGGGATCAGAGTCACTGAGAGGCCTGGTTTGAGGTCCAGGATGGGGTCACTTGAGTGGGGAACTTGAGTAGTCAAAAAGTGTGTTAAGGGGGTGTGTGTTTTCGGGGGACAGGAGAAAAAGATAGTTAGTTGACAGTGGAAATAGAGATGTTGACCACAAACTTAACATATGTCATAATATCAGGGGAGGACCAGCTCTAGGTCAGGATAGGTGATGTAACAGGACGAAAAGTAAGGGAAAAAATGAATGACTACTATTAGTAAAGATAGAATAGCTTATCTGAAAAGTAAACAGCTATGTGGATTAACACAAATATGAAATAGACCTCATTGATAAGTAAATCATTAGGATGTACTTGTCACTGTTTTAATTGTTTGTGATGAAAATGTCTCAAGAAATTTAAATGAACCATATAAATGCTATCCCAGCTATAGTGATCACAAAACAAACAATTTAGAAGAACTGGGCTATTATGGAACCAGTGTTTCTAGTAAACAACTGGAACTATGGGTAAATTATCTGTGTCAATTTGAACAGAACTCTCTGACTTTATTTTTTAAAGTGGATCCATAATATACATCTTTGCATTGCATCATACTGGATTAAGAATGAATGAGAATGTAAAATCCTAAAGCTAATTTTTAAATTATTGCAAATCTATAGAATATACTGCTGACATTTATAAGTTGATTAAAATAGGGTAAAATTGTGGAGAAGTGAGTAGATTTATTTTATCTTTTGTTTAAAGTTCATATGTAAAAGTTTTAACTATAAGAGATACCAGTTAAAGGAAGGATCTTAAATTATAGGTTACTGACTATGTGTAATTAGATATGCAAATATAATGAACATTTATACTGACCAGATAAACCAGGGAAGATTAATAGGCACAGAAATTGTAATATCTGACTATGGATAAGTTTTAAACATGAATATAAAATGTAAAAATTTTGGTTGAATAGAACCAGATATTTGTTCAGAGTTTAAAATATACATAATTTAATGTACTCTGCAGTCATTTTAAAGGCTTTTTCAATTATATGCTTCTAAAGGGAATAATTTTAAAAATCAAATTTCTTTTAAATGATTAAATTATTAAACATTTACTGAAGTTGTTTGGGATGCAAATATGAATAAAATACATTTCCTCTAGAAGGGAGGATAAGACAAGTGACAAATACCTGAAACATGTAGTGGCACATATTAAGTATCGCCAGAGAGACTGAATAAAAGGAGAGGTCACAACTGAGTTAGTGGAAGAAGGAGAAGGGCTTGGAGTTTGGGATAAGAATGAGTAGACCAAAAGAGTCTGCATGGTGGAGTGGCATTTCAGCTAGACTTGGTGGGCTCATTTTTGCCAGATGGAGACAGGGAGGCCAATCCAGGCAGTGAGAATAGTATCGAGAAAGGCAAGCTCTGAGCATGTTTTTACATGGTAAGGAATCCCAATTTGGCTGGGGAACAAACTTCAAATGCCAGCTGAAGTCCAGATGGTAATTGGCCCCTAAGATGGTGAAATTAGGATTTCACATGCTTATTCTCCTCCTAATACTTGGTGAGTAACTGGCTTTTCTCACACTTCCTTATTAAAGGAAAATGAAAAGCTGAGTAGGTTGCAAATGGTGGGATTTTATTTGGCTCTGCAAGGATTTTTATAAATACTACAGCAGCTGTTAACATGTTTTTCATGATTGCCCTATGCCTATCAGAATGAATCTCCTCATTGTTTCATGCATAAGTCTCCATTTGACTCAAGTTTATCTTTGAGTGTTTGCCATTCTCTTTAGTTTGTACTCCTTTGGGTAGAATTAGTTACCTGATGATAAGAATATCATAAATTTGCAATTCCAAGCACTTCCAACTTCAGAATGTCATCTCTTTACTACACATATTATGTAGGACTGTTAAACAACCAGTTTGAGGCCTGTAGCACAATTCACAAAGCAACAATCTCTCCTGTTTTTCCAAATAAAGTATTTGAAGGGAATGATATTTGCAGAATGTGCTATAGTGGTAAATTTAGAGAGTACAAGATAATTACTTGTAATTATGGCAATTTCTGTAAGGGAAATCATCTTAATTTGTTCCTACCAAGAAACAGAATTGCTCTACTCATAGCATTTGAGTCTTTTTAGGAGATTAATGCTGTGTGCCTTCATTACTTTGAATGGACATTATAGCTTTTCACTGCATCTGAAATTACCCCTTTAATTCAAGCTTCTGTTTGAATTTCTGTTGAATTCAGTCTTCATTTAAAAAAAATGATATTCCAGAGCCCTTCTTGAAGAGAACTTACATGTCCGTCCTAAGCAAATTGTAAAAGAATAGTACATCTCTACTAGGAGAATAAATTCCCAAAGAAGCCATAGTCTGGATGGTGAAAAGAGCCTTTAACTCATACTTGGAGCAGTCTCCTGTCATGCTATTCCCTGAAGATTTTAAAATTTAGATGGCCTTAAGGCTGATGGGTAATTGCTATGGCTTAAAAGGAATGCTGTGTCTCTGGGCATTTTTATGAAGACAGAATTCTGACTACTTTTTTATTTTTAAGTATTTAATTATACCATTTGGGAAAGGTAACTTGTATGTAGTTAAGACAGAGAGAAAATTGGAAGGGGAAGAATGGGTTTACACCAGAATATAATTAATTGGAAAGAATATTGAACAAGAAATGATGGACATATGTCTACATAGGTGACAAAGGTGCTAAGTATGGAAAGTTAACTCATTGTTAGGCTATGATTGTCCTAAAAAATAAATGATTTCAGTCTTCAGAGCTGCTGTGTGACTTAAAAAATTCTGAGTTTTTCAATTAGCACCTATTTCTTCACATTATACAGGAATTTCTTTTGGCTTCACTGAGTTGAGGATGGTGCCTTAAGTGCTAAAATTTCTGTCTTTCCTGTTGCCAGGTACAGTATTCTAATAACTTATGAAGCAGCAGTCATAAGCTGTGTGTGAGTAAAGCAGCTTTTAGGCAGATCAGATAGAACTAGTGAGATGTAGAAGCCACAAGTGACTCAAGGGTTCTTTGATTTTGAGCTTCTTGTCCCTTCCGCTAAGGCCTAAACTTGCAGTCAAACTTGGATTAATTGATTGAATAATTATTTCAATATGTATTTATTAAAGGTCTGTTATATGTCAGGTGCTGGCTATTTGTATCATACATAATGAGGAGGAAGAACGAGTAATGCTTAATGGTGACTTTCAAAATTTGGGACAGTTCAGTTTATCCTTATGAAAGTTTACTAAGTAAGTTAGTAATTACTAAGTTTGAGAGAACCAACTAATTTACTAATTATATGCACTCTAATAATTTATGAAGTGTTAGACTTTGCGGGTGCAGATTTAGATATAATATGAGTCACATTTTCAAGGAGCTTACAGTCTAGACAGGAAGTCAGATGAGAAAGTTTTGCAATACAATATGATAACAGTGGTACTGCATACAGGGTGCTATGGGAACCCTGAAAGCAGGAGAAAGGAGGAGGAGGAGGTGATGTGAGCTATGCATGGAACTATGTGTAGAAGTTGTCTAGGTTAACAAACACCATGTATTTTTATATAATAGACTTTCTCACAACTTATCCTTTCATTTTTATTATAGCGATTTTGAAAAGTAAACTAAAATAATTTTAAAAAGGTTCAGTATTCCAATTTCATTTATTATTTTCATGCTATCACATTGTTGGTCATAGCTTGATTTCCTCTTAAATACTTTTGGAACGTAAATGTGCATTTCCTACACAATCCCCACCAATTAGTTACTTTTACAGTTGGATTCTTAATAAAATGAGTGGTACCTCTAGCCTTTTTTAGTTTTTAATTTTTTGCTTTATGGTATAGTCTTTTTAAAAAACAATATTTTTATTGATTTCAGAGAGAGGAAGGGAGAGGGAGAGAGAGATAGAAACATCAATGATGAGAGTCATTGATTAGCTCCTTCCTGCACGCCCCCTGCTGGGCATCGAGCCCACAACCCAGGCATGTGCCCTGACTGGGAATTGAACTATTATCTCCTGGATCCTAGGCCGATGCTTAACTGCTGAGCCACACCAGCCCGGCTAGTGTCCTCCTTTTAAAAAAATATTTTAATATACAGACCTTTTGGATATATTATATCCATATTAATTTTTTTCTTAGTTTATTTTAAGTTTAGGAAATCAGTTCTTAGAGTATATTCCACTAGTCACTGAGGAGGAAAATATTCTGTGGTTAAATAAATTTAGAAGTGTACACACTGTCTCTTTTTTGGAGATTCATTTGGCATATTGTGAGGGTTCTCAGGAGGGGAGGAGAGGAGAGACTTCTTTATCTTTATTTTACCAAGTATTTCCTAAATATTACCTATTTTTAAAACAAGTATGAAAATATATTTTGGGAATTACTTTCTTAACATATCTTTGTTTTTGGATTAGATATAAAAATTCACATAGTCAATATGGAAATACTCTTTTCTTATTAATTAGAAAGGAAATTAATTAGAAGGAAATAAGAAGGCAAGAGAAAGAAATAAAATGAGAAGAGTATAGGAATAGAGAGCTGTGAGAGAAAAATATTGGCAGCAGCAGAAAAGGTAAAAAGGAAACTTATCTTGTAAAAGTTACAAAATGTTATTAAAATGTGACATAGTGAAATCTATTTATCAGGTTCCTGGATTTAACATTTCCCCAGAGATATGAAAATACTGGTAAGTGCCAAGGTATTTTTCTTTTTTCTCACATTTAATTTTTTACAGTGTTTAAAACATTTCCTTACTGTTTTTCCTGAAAAATATTATGAGGGTTTCACTTTATTATTAAAGAACTAAAATTTTAACAATATAAAGTTAGATAAGAGGGCGTAGTTCTATTCGTGAATTTCACACTTGGGAAAACATTTTCCCTTCCTGACTTTTTTAAGGGCAGATAAGTTTGAGGTGGTATAAAAAGAATCTCTAAGTGTGATGCTGCCTGATAGTGTGAATTGTAATAGAATTTCTTTAAGTCTTCAGTGAATATAGGAATTGTTCAGTTATTTCGTTACTTTTTTTTGACAGAGTGCTATTATTCTTTTGGACCTCTACAGGGATAAAAGGCCATTTCTGAACTTGATTAAGGGGGGTTAGGGAGGGCCATTGAGTCTGACCATCCTAGTTTTGCCAGATAGTTTATAGAGAAGAAAAAGAATTAAGTGGGAGGAACATGCTCTAAGTCTTTTCAAAATATTCCAGTTAGCTCTTTCATGGTGCATCATCAAGTAGTCACTTTACACCAAAGCAGCCTTAGGAGATAGGGGATAAGAAACTTTGGAAATTGTAGAGATCCTTTGGGGGTTATAATATAGCTATATTAGGAATTAGAATGGCCTGATACAACTCCAACTAACTACATGAAGATAGATTTGGAAACTGTGTAAGTCAGACTTTTTATTAAATTAAATTAATTCATAATATTCTCTGCTTAGTTTTTTTCACCTTGACATATTAAGTTTTTGGTTTTTTTCTAAATGTCATCAAGTGTATTGAAGAGAACCAAAGGAAGGTTTTATTGTTGTTTTCCTCCACTCCCACTAGTTTGGGTCATTCATTGAATAAATATTTACCAAGTGCTTATTGAATTTTGATAAGAGAAGCAACACACTTCTTGGTGACAGCCATTATCAAAGTGAATGGGCTGCCTGGCCTGCGTGGCTCAGTGGTTGAACATCGGCCTAGGACCCAGAAGAGAGCGGTCTGGTTCCCAGTCAGGGCACATGCCCAGGTTGCAGGCTTGATCCTCGGTCGGGGGCGTGCAGGAGGGAGCCGATCAATGACAACTCTCTCATCATTGATGTTTCTATATCTCTCTCTTCCTCTCCCTTCCTCTCTCTGAAATCAATAAAAGATACATTAAAAAAAAAAAGTGAATGGGCCCCAGGAGAAAGTGAGACTAAGAAGTTATTGTTGGGCTCTGTTGTTTCAGTGAGGAAGAGTGCCCCTTACCCTTTCTCCAGCATTCCCCATTCTGTTTCAACTTGCCCAAACTGAACTCATTCTTCAAGGCCTTACTCAGGCCCTCCTCTCCACGAGGCTTTGTGAGATTCACTAAGTTGTAATTAATCCCCTCATTCACTGCACCATTTTGCCCTTATTAGAGCAGTCATTGCACTTTGATCAATTGATCAATGAATTGACTAGTTTATTCTTTCAATGTGTTTGTTACACATTGTATCAGCTATTCGGCCTATCAGGGAGGGGGCTGATGAGTAAGACTCTATCTCTGTCTTCAGTGAGCTAATTGTGCATTGCATATTGCTTGTCTATCTTGGTTTCTCCCACTAGATCTTGAACCTCTAAAGAGCAGTGATGGCTCTTATTCATTCTCTCCCTTGCGCCCAGCATTCTGCCTGACTATACAAGATATTCAGCAAGTGCCTTCGACTATACTGAAATTGTTTTTGTTTCTGGCACACAGAAGTGAAAATTTGTGGATATAGCTCCATTATAGTTGAAATTTGTGTAATAGGCTTATATAGGAGGAAACCAAAGTTCTGACAGCTTATATTAAGTGACATATCCAGCTGTGTTTAGTAAGTCAGTAACAGATGAATTCATATTCTGATACTTTTTGTTAGTTTGCAAGCCATTGAACTATTGTGCCTTACTTTAGCTTATTTTAAATAAACCAAATAACTGAAGAACTATGTTTTAGAAATATAATTTGTAGTAGAAACAAAGGGTTGGAACTTTGTTTATATGTACAGTGATTTAGTAAGCAATAGAGTCAGATGTCAAAAGGCTTTTAGGTCACTGGTTGAGTAGCTTTGTGGTTTATTATTTACCTTTTGTCTACCACAAATGTTCTTCTAATCCAAGAACCCAGAGTAAATGTTTGCTGAAAGTCTCTGAAACGCCTAAACAATGAAATATTCACATGCTTTAGTGGTAGCAAAATTGAATGGCCAACAGCTGCCAGCAGCCATTCCTTACTGATCTGATCCAGGAGGTTTGTGAAAGGGGAACATATGGATCAGGCTAACTGGAAATTAGCAAAGATCTAAATGTTTGACTAAATGTGGTTATAGTCTGGTATGGTAAAAACCAGAGGTGAGAAATGACCTCATATCAAAGCCTAGTGGTGAGAAAGAACTTTACTGGAAACAGCTATGGCACAAACACAGAACTGGGTTTGAGATGCCTTTACCTGGTACTATAAGGAAGTTATCAGCTGTATACTAGGGCCTGTATAAGGAGATAATACTTCAAAACTACATAAAAAGGCATGATTCCTGCCAGGGTGTAGTTGGGAAGCATATATTAATATTCAATTAGATTACAATATTCTAAGTATTCTAATGGAAGTATGTACTGCTAATCATGGGAACACTGAGAAAGGAATGTGGAGGAAATAGAGGCTTCCCATACTTGAGGGTTTTGTTTGAGTCAGGGCATCACCATAGGCAAAGGCAGGAAGATGTGAAGCACTAGATTACATTTGTTTGTTTGCTTATTTATTTATTGTGAGAGTGTAAAGTATGATGGACAAGTAATTATAAGAGCCTGATTTCCTGTATTCCCTGATTTTTTATAAAATGGTACCAAAAATGACAATCAGGAAAATAAATTTTTCTTTGGGACTTAATAGTATTTCCTAATGTTTAATGCAGTATCTGTTAAATGAGTGAAAGGACAACCTTTTTTTGCATCCTTTTACATGAAATTATTTTATTAGATGTTTTTCTCAGTTATTTCATAAGGTTAATTTTACATGAGTCAAGTATACCAAAGAACCTGGCATTTTCAGATGTAACATTCAAGATTAAAATTGTTCTAGTCATCCCAAAGAGTGATGTAGAAATTTGTGATCCTGATAAAGCACACAGTGGCCCATGCGACACCTGAGTTACTTAGCTAATAAATGAGCATAGCTGGCTACCCAGCAACCTCCAACTACTTTATAAATACACATATCTGGGTTGCTGCTAGTGTAATTTGACTTCTCCCTGCTATGCAGTGTCCACCGTTCCCCATCCTCTGTACCACGAGAGCTGATGTGTTGTATATAGTGGCCATCACCAGCACTTGGAAACCTTGTTCTGGTTTTGCAGAGACAGATAAGGTTAATGTAGCAGTTGTAGTGATGTAACTTAATGGACTTTAGAGTTTATTTACATGACAGGATTTATTTTCATGGCATATAAATTACTTTATAATTATTGAACCATTGAAGAACTGAAGAGGGTTACCTAAAATCTTCAGTTATATTTTAGTGACTTTTGTGGGGAAGCTGTATGCTGTAGTATCCTTTACAAATGTGGGGAGTTAGAATGATTCAGAGATCTTTAGGAATGTCAGGGATCTATAGCAGTTTTAAGTTTTTCACTATTAATGTGGTTCCTTTTCATCTCAGATACATGACATGTAATATATGTATTTCTTCATTAAAAAAACTGGACTATGGCCCGGCCTGTGTGGCTCAGTGGTTGAGTGTTGGCCCATGAACCATGAGGTCCCTGGTTTGATTCCTGGTCAGGGCACATGCCTGGGTTGCAGGCCCAATCCCCAGTAGGGGGCGGGCATGAGGTAGCCGATCCGTGTTTCTCTTTCATCATTGATGTTTCTATCACTCTCCCTTACTCTCTCTCTAATATCAATTAAAAAAACACCCCAAATCTGAACTGTGCTTTCATTATTTTGACTGAAGAAGAAGATGACTGGAAATAAAAATTACAATTTGTATTATTATCCATTGATAGGAATTGTTAATGTTAAAATAAATACATTTTAAAAAGATAGTGAATTTTAAAATTAAAATTAGACTTGTAGTGTTTATGAAATAAGGGCTTGCTCTCTGAGTTTTGTGGCATTATACATTTGAATATACATCAATTCACATAAAATATAGCAAAAAGAGGGCATCTCTTTTCAGGTGTGTCTTGGCTAAAATTGTGGTGTTTCTTGGTTTTGTGACTGTAAAAACAGGATTAGAGTTGCTTTCTTTCAACTGCTTGAGGAGACAAAAAAATCCAGAAGATCAAAGAGCTAAGGCTTGTGCTCTCTGTCTTTGTATTAAGTGTGATTTTGAGAATCACTGCAGCTGCAGAGAAGACTACCAGGAAAGTACTTAACTTTCACCTGGTGTTTGTATTTAGTAACTTCTAATTGGTATTGAAGTTAAAAAAATAAAAGTATTTATTCAAAGCGTTGCACATGAAGTTTTGTATTATCCTCATACTTTTTTTTTTTAAACTACAACCCTAGTTATTAGTTAATAGTGAATTAAAAGTAGATTTTTAATATGGAGGGAGAGAAGTAGACATGTTTATTACTTAAGATGAATAGTTAGTCATCCAGCCAAAAGCTTTCATCTGTCTTCTTTTACAATTAAAACAAAATCTATTAGTCCTGTCAATCAGAAATCATCTGGGGTGATGACAAGGGCTGTACAAACACTAGTAGCAGCTGCCAAACAATCAAAGATGTAACTTTTCAGAATCAAGCTTGCCTAAACCTGAAATAGATCAGTCTTTCATAAGATTGGTAAGTTGGTTGCTCAACTTCTGATAAATCTATAAATTAATATCCTGTAATATGGATTTGGGGACATTTTCCTTTTACTTAGAATCATGTGCAGCTTTTTTTTTTTTGAAAATGCACTGAGTCTCATTCTCATTTTAGAGCTATATTGGGAATATAGCATTCTGAGCTATCTGGATATTTATAATACTTGGAAAAAGTGAAACAGAAACTGTACAGTCTTACACTTTGAATATGACTCAGATTTTATTTCAAGTGAAATAAACAGTTTCTTTTGTTATGGTAAATTTGCTTATAATTGAGTATTCTGGTTTAACCAGAATGCCAACATACCATGTCTAGAAGGTGGTGGTTTTTAAATTTATGTTGTTGATTTGCTGTTTCGTGTAATGTTTTCAGCAAGGGTCTTAAATTAGCAATGCTTCTTAACATTGCCCTCAGACAGTAAAAAAGACTAAAGTTATCTTCTGGTTTGTAAGTTTAGTTCAATTAAACAAATATGTGTGGAGCATCTACTTTGAGCAAGGAATTAGATGCTGAAATAGGTTCAGATTCAATAGGTGAGGTCCAATCTATTACAGAGAGGTTAACTTCTTGTCAGGGTCACCAATGCAAACAACCGAGGGTAAAACAAGACAGAATATAAGAAACATAAAGTGCTGTGCAACACAGTTCCTGCTGAGGGATCAGAGAAGTCTTCTTGGAAGAAATAGCATTTTAATTTGTCATGAAAAATGGGTAGAATTTCAACAAGTGGATGTAGGGTCTGAAAGTATTTTAAAATAATGATATTCAGTTTTTTCAAGTAATGAGTTTGAAAGAGGGAAATATTGATAAAATGAAAAATTATGGCCTCAGATAGTTATATAGAAATTTTAGTTATGATTCCATATTTAATGGGCGTTATTTAGCTTTTAGGTTCTTAATAGAGACAAATATTCAATAGAATGATGATTTCTAAACCTGGTTGGTCATTATAATCATATAAACCTAGGAAGTCTTAAAAATTACATGTTTCTGGATTCTATTCCTAGAGAGTCTGCTTAGAAAATCATGGTAGGTTCAAGATTCTGATTTTAGTTTGCTGTGGTTCTGTCCAGCCATGTTTGGAAGATAACCTTCCTCATGAGCTTTCATTGCTCACTAAAAATACAACTTTCCTCTCATTTCTAAGTTTCCAAATAAAAACAAAATAAAACAAATGGACATTTTTCAGTCTATGCTTAGTTATTTGATCCTTGAAATTTCAAGTGGGATTGGAGCTTATTTTTAGCTGTAGGCACATGGATACTCAATAGGTATTTGTTGAATAGATAAAAATGTACTGAAGAATTTTAAGGTTGTATGAAAGAGTACCCTACAATAAATTCCTTTAAGGGGCTCACTGGTTTTTGTTTTGTTTTGTTTTTGTCTGTCTCTGTTGACCACAGTAGTATATAACGCTCTTAGATTTTTGGAAAAGCCCTGCAGGTTCCTTGTGGTCCATGCTTTGAGCATCACTGATAACTAAGTTCCTATAACATTATGAAGGACAGCTAGATAAAGCAAGTCTTATTGCTGAAAATTTCTATAATTTTAAGCATCTTCTGTAGTCTGTATTTTTGCTTCTTCACTCAACCAAAAATCTGCTTTCTAGAGAGTCTGAAAAGGGAATGTATGCTGATGGGTATTTTGAAGTTCTAAGCAGTTCAACTGCTGTCATTGGGGGTTGAACTGTGCAGTCTATTTGATTTGTTACAGCTTCTTTATTCTACTCACTCAGCATTTTCCTGGCAGTTAATTACATAGTGGCTTTAGGGTGCATTCCATAAGATGCTGAGGACACAGCTTCACTGAAGTCTGACACACTTTCCTCCTTGGTTACATAGCTAATGGCCACTCTGGGATAATTAGTGAGAAGAAACTCCAGTGGCCCAATTACTGTCTTCTCAAGGTTTTCCCTCTTAATTTTTCTTTGCTCAAATCTTGAGAGATTGACTCCATTGTAGATTATCTTGTGTGCTGTTTAAAAACTGGGTTTTCCTAGTTACAGTCAGACAAAAGATCAAAGATCTGTATTTTCACTTGTACTGTAAGAAGTCGATTGTATTTTAGAGAAACCATAGAGTAGTACCATTCAGAGCAAGAGATAGCTAATATTTTCAAAGCCACAGTAATTCCTGGGTTAAGACTCATACCAACTGTCCTCATCTGTCAGTGAGAGGACTTGAAGTTTTAGGCTCAGAGCTATTAGGGTTTCCAAAGCTTGGCCTGCTATGTAGATTAGTAATCAAATGCTGTGCCATTTTTCTGTCAGGAAGCTTGACTTGGGGTGTTGTTACTTACTAATGTAAT
This sequence comes from Miniopterus schreibersii, assembly GCF_964146895.1. Classification (NCBI taxonomy): domain Eukaryota; kingdom Metazoa; phylum Chordata; class Mammalia; order Chiroptera; family Miniopteridae; genus Miniopterus; species Miniopterus schreibersii. Next base: position 17,171,699 of record NC_138122.1, read on the forward strand.
GAAAATGCATATGCATATGCCTTGGTAATAAAACTACATGAACATATCTACCACAGTGTTTGGTAGGTAGATAGAATCTAAGTGGTGTAAATTCCTGAGTCATCTAAATCAGCCATATGTCTGCCTTTTAAGAATTTCTTTCCAACATGGAACACAGTGATTTCATTCTTTTTCCGAAGGTCTGTGTCAACATAAGGTACTTCTCATTGGAATTGTGCAAGCAAATGTCTGTTTCTGAATTTTGTCTAAACTGGGGAAAAAATGACTATGTTAAAAGAAACATCTTTGAAAAATCTCTTTATGGAAAGTTATTAATATTATGGCTATGCTATGGATGTGCCATTTACTATGAATGTGTTCTTTACATAGAGAGAGGTACTCAGTGAATATTTGTTGATTGAATAAATGTAATGCAGTTTTATCATAGGAGTTCTAAATCTTTCTTTTTTTTGCAGTCTTCCTATTTGGTTCATGTATTCGCCCAGCTCTCTTCACAGAGCATGTTACTATCTCACCGAGCCTTTGTTTCAGTGTTGTGTGCTGTGCTGTCCCAAATGACTTGTGAGGATTGGTAGGGGTAACTTAAAACCTTGCAGTGATGAAACTGAGCCAACCCATGTTGCTGGAGCTCACCCTAACTTGTCATGTTTTATTGAAGCAGTAAGATTGATGGACATAAGAAAAGAATATTCTAGGAGTATAACAACAACAAGTTCTGTTTTATAGCCTGGCAAATCTTCCTCTGGTTTGTCTCCAGTAAAGTAAAAGTTCTCTGGGTGTGGAGGTGTGTGTGTGTGGATTGTATTCAGTATGTAATAACCACATAAATTGTGACTGTACCAGTATGATATATTCCTTTAATATCCTGTCAATTAATAAATATTTTTGCTTAGAGGAAATTTTTCAAAGGGTAATGGAAAAACAACTAATCAATCCATAGAATATTGCCATCTGCTATGCTGCAATTAAAGGACCAGAGGTGGAGAATAAGACAATTGAATATACTCCTGATAACCATGGAGATTGGCTTCTCCAATGTGTTTAGAGTTTTGTATACTTGCATAATGAAAAATCAGGCCATTTTTTGTTGTTAATCCTCACCTGAGGATTTTTTCCCCATTGATTTTTAGAGAGAGAGGGAGGGAGGGAGGATGAGAGAGAGAGAAACATCGATGTGAAAGAGACACATAGATTGGTTGCCTCCTGCACACGCCCCATCTGGGGTCGGGATCAAACCTGCAACCCAGTTATGAGCCCTTGACCAGGAATTGAACCAGCGACCCCTTGGTGGGTGGGCCAACCCTCTAACCACTGAGCAACACCTGCCAGGTCAGGCCATTTTTAAAATGGAATCTTCTTTCATAGGTAGGGAGATAATTAGGAAAATTCAAATTTTAATCTGGAAATGTTGGAGCTTCTTTAAAAGAAAGCATTTAAGCCCTTCTCCTTACTCAAGGACTTTTCCAGAAATTTTATGCTCTTTGAAAATATGTACATTCTTAAACTTTTTATTGAAAGTTGCAAAATATGGAAAATATATGCATTTGTATTTGCAGTGTTTAAAAAATTTGTTTGAAGTTATTTTGGCCCTTTTATATGTATATATACATAACCCTTGGACACAAGACAATAGTGCAGTGAAGGCTGGGGGGAAGGGGTAGAGGGGTGTCGCTGTGGGAAAAGGGGACATCTGTAAACTGTCAACAATGAAGGTAAATTTAAAAAAAGAATTACAACACAATCACAATAACAAAACTCAGCAAAAAAGAAAAATATTATTTTGCCCCTTTTAATAAGTTGCATTGTTATTTGGATTTTGCCCAGGTTAGTGGTTGAAGCACCTGATAAAGCACTGAAGGAAGATTTACAGCTCTAGTAGCATAAACTTTTTGTCCAGTGATGTGACCCCTTTCCTTTCATTGGAATAGAAGTCAGCAGGTAGAGGTTTTCTGGCATTTCTTCTGTGTCCTATATATATATATTTTCTATTAAAAATTATAATTGCTTATCTGCATGCCTCCAAAGAATAGTCTCCACTTTTCTTTGATTGATTGATTAATTAATTTTAGAGAGAGAGGAAGGGGGGAGAGAGGCACACACACATTGATTTATTGTTCCACTTATCTATGTATTCATTGGTTGAGTCTTGTACGTGTCCTGACCAGGGATCGAACCCGACACCTTGGCGTATCAGGATGACATACGACCAACTGAGCTACCCAGCCAGGGCTCCACTTTTCTATAATTATTTCTTCATTTAAAATTTCTCTTATTTATCTCAAGGGAATTTCATTTATCTGATATTACCTTACATTTCTCTTGTCATTTAAGGAATGTGTTAATTAAACTCAGACTCAATACCAACCCTGGCACATGCAGCAGACCCTCCTCCCATTTGACATGTTTCCCTTTATCATTTTCCTGTGTGATCTCAGAGCCACTTTTCAATCCATCTGGCACTGCTCATATTAGGCCAATTTTAATTAAACTTGTGAATTAGACTCTGAGACCCGGTCTCCGATATTTTACTAGAATACAGTTTTAGATCATTGGTTTTTCCATAACTCAAATTACGCAATTAAAATACTAAAAGTAAATCAAGTCTGTCTAACCTGATTGCATGTTTTTTAAAAGTTGTAAATATTTTATTGATTATTGCTTACTACATTTATTTCAAAGGAAGACATTTCTGTATAAAATTAGAAATTGAACTATACAGCTTGTGAATTTTTTGGACATTTAGCAGGATTTTGCTCCACTTTTGGTGTTTAGATCATTGCATATTCACTTTTCCTCCCTCAGGGGTTGGCTTACATCCCTGTTTTGTCCTCTCTTCAATTCTTTTCGCTCCCCACCTGCTAATATAAATGTTTGGACAGACAATCTTGGCTTTTTCAGTACTTATTCCTGTTCTATCCAGATTGTCTACAATGCTTCTTCATCTCCAAAGCACATGCCTCCAGTGGTTTGTCTCCAGTGAGAATGCTTTTCCCACCATAGGCAAACTTTGCTGCAGTTTTCAACTCAGAACCGACTTTTCAATCCTGAGATACCTTAGTCTGACAAGAACCATCTCCTTTGAACATAAGACATTGGGCCCTTCCCACACTCTCCATCACCTTGCATTATTTTCGAGGGTTGCAGTTAGCATCCCAGATGTTTCAAATATTCCTTCCTGCATGCACTCCCCAGTTACAGTCTGATCAACTTCAGATTTACTGTTGCTCTCTAGAGAGCTATGCTGCATCCGTGCAGGGTGTTTGTTTCTGAAAGGTCATTTCCTGGTGTGAATTCCAACCAAAGGAGATCAAGCGCGAATACAGCCTTTTTTCTTTTGTGTACTCATTTTACTTGGAAGAGAAATTAAGGCTCCATTCAGATGTGCTGCACAGCACACACAATTAGACAATGATGTGACATATTAATGATTGACAGGTGAAAAAAAGAATATTTAAGCTCATCTAAACTTTGACATGTGCCTGGGTTTTGTAGTGAATTACTTCTGAGTTTGAATTAGTAGTTTATTCTCATTATTTATAATATTTCCTCCAAAGCTTTAAGATAACTTGGCTTTCTACCTCTGTTGGTTTTAATGTCATTTGGCTGTCAATTACTTTGCTTTAGAACAGCCCAAAGCAAATAGTCCTCCTTCATTTATTCATCATAATGATATGAAACACAGCTCATGGAAATGGTGGGGGAAAGTTTCCCAGTTATTTTTTAATCCTCAGTCTTAAAAATTTCTGAAAACATACATTTTTTTTAGCATTCTAAATAATTTTGACAAGGTATTTTGAAGTATAAGGCTTTACTCCTGAATTAAACATTTAAAATAAGTTTTCCTGTAACAAAATTGATTCTCTTTAACCCCTGTGGCTGCCTTCCAGGCTGCTTCTGGTATCAGTATAAGTACCAGAGTTCATTGTAGCATTTAATTTTGTATCTCTTTGTATTTCCTGAAAATAAGGTCCAATTCACATTGTTTTTCAATGATACATCAGATGCCTAGAAATAGTCTGATGTTAAAGGAGTCATTAGGTACACTGGTGCCTGAATTCTTCATAGAAGCCCACCTGAATGTGCTCCCAGGCATAGCAAGTGAAATGAGTTTTCAAAAAGCTGGCAACCAACGGTTTAGATAAAATACATTAAATGGAGAGAGTTTGTCTACAACTCTTTTGTATTACTATCCACTTGGAGCCCATCTGACCCATTCATTCCCTGCCTATCCTGTCACCAAGCATCACCATTTCTAAATACAGAAAAAGTATGATAGAAAACCACAGTATGTGCTAATACTGTGGAATGAACAGAACAGCAGCAGAACCAGAAACTTTAACTCAGAGCCGAGCTGGCACTAAAGGAGGAGTAAAATTTTGTCATTTGGAGGAAGGATGGGGTGGGGGAGGGTTTATCTGGAACAGAATTTTGAAAATACCTGGCATATCTGGTAGGTGGAGAAGATCACTGTGGTGGGATCTTAATGAGTTTGGTGGGAAGTTATAAGGAGGGAAGGCAGGAAAGATAGATGGGGTCATATTGTGAAGGCCTTGTATGCCAAGATAAGGAGTTTTGGTTTTGTTTAGGAGCCAGTGAAACATCCAAGAAATGTTTTCCAAACTTGGCAGGGAACTATGAGCATCTTTTCTCTCTGTTTCTCTGTCTTTCTCTTGCTGCATGGTGGAAGATGAACTAGAAAGGAGTAGCTGTGGAGGAGGGGTAGCAGGAAGATGTGCTAACCACCTGAGGCACTTTGCAATATAGTTCTAATCAAGGGGTAATGAAGTTGGACTAAGATGTTGATTCTGACCATCTGGCATAGCCTTCATTCATCTTCTGCACAACAGATCTTCAGGTGTCTGAAGTCAGTCTTGTGTCCTTTATCAAGGCATGTATTTGGGGGATTTATGAAGTCCCAGCAACTAGAACCAAGGTATAAGAGTTAGTGACTTGTCAACCTTCTTGTAGAACTTGCCTTAAAATTTTCTTCCCATAACTTTTATGCGACTGTATTATTCTTATTACTTTGAAATTACAGTGCTTTAAAATATTTGATTATTTTGAAATAACTCCAGCAGGGCCTAGACCTTTGGACAGCAGGATCCTGGAGACTTGTGTGTTATAATTCTGTTGCCAGATCTCAGACTGGCAACAAAGAACTTTGGTTTTGGTTGCTTTTCATATCTCTTATAAGGAAAACTTAAATGTTTCAGGTATAACATTTGTTTCTGCTTTTATACTGCTACCTAGCAGTAGTTGCAGTTCCTAAAGTGGTTGGACATATTCTTTTTTAAGGCACTATTTACACTATCTTTGCAACCAATGGAGATCATCAGTAGTAAAGGCCATTAAACTGACATTACAACTGTTGCTGTGAAACTAGTACTTTCCTACAGGCATCATTTAATACTGTGTCTTTTTGGAAAGGTTGTAGTTTTCATTTAGTCATGAAGGAACATAACATGGTGCTCTTATGAGCACTGCTTTCTGACGAACTCTTGCAGGAGGGACACTTTATTTGCAGAACCTCTTTGAGGTTCTGAGGATGAATAAAGCTGATCTTCTGAACCAAAATTCTTTGGACTATTGGAAGAAGCTTGCTTTTAAGTTACTAAATATGATAAACATGGCTGACCTGTGAGTGAGAATGGCTTCCTTTAAGAGTTGAATTCTCTGCAGTTGCTTTTCTTGGCTCCAGATAGCTAGGATTTCCAAGTGTGGCTGTCATTGATTGCAGCTGGACTTGAGAGACATTTAAAGGGTGACAAAACAGCATAAAGATATAACAATTTTATCCAAAATCTGTTAGAAGAATTTAATCTGGAGTTTTGCTGAATATGTTTAAAAAACTAATGTCTTCTGAACAAATATTCATTAGATTATTTAAAAATTTACCTATAAAGCAAGAAAATTTAATCCATCACTTTTTTTACAAACCTGAAAATAAAGGAATTGAGTAAACATTAAGTCTTACCTAATAGCGTACCCAAATTACTGTTTTAGAAACAGTTAATAGATTATCTTTTTGTGGTTTTAAAAAAAATTCTGTCCAAGGAGAGGAGAATTATTAATGAAAAAATTGTATATTGAAGTTTATACCATTAAAGATGGAATTCTTTTCCTTCAAAAAGATTGAAAAAAAGAAAGAATTCTACCCTATATATACACTTTACTTGCTAGTTCATTAAATTATTTTTTCCTCTATTTATAGGCATTTTATCTTTTTATCCTTACAAATGTATCCTAAACTCTTAATTTGAACACTTTTCCAATTTCGGTACCCTCATATTCCTTTAGTGTCTCTTGGCTACTTTCTTTTTTTGAATGAACTCATTTTTTCTGAATCCCAGACATTATAGTTAATTACTAGGGTCTATGCTTAGAAGTCACAATTTCCTCTTCTCTCTCACATTTATGCCAGTCTGTGTTCCTTCTCACAATGAAATGTTCACTAGGGTGCCAGAATTTATTTGTATTCATTATTAGGAATGTTTATGATAGCTCAGCTGGAGTAACTCAGTGGTTAAGCATTGACCTAGGATCCAGGAGATCGAGGTTCGATTCCCAGGCAGGGCACATTCCCGGGTTGCAGGCTCGATCCCCAGCTTGGGGTGTGCAGGAGGCAGCTGATCAATGACTCATCATTGATGTTTCTATCTCCCTCCCCTCTCCCTTCCTCTCTCTGAAATCAATAAAAAAATATTTAAAAAAAGTGTTTATGATAAAGTAACTTTAAGATGAATGCAGATAAACTGGAGTATGCTCAGGATATCTACCACAGTCAAGATAGTAGAAGACAGGGGCAGCTTTTAAACTATTTCAAATGAGGAATGACAGAAGGAAATGGATATATTTAGTAGTAGGAAGGGGCATGTAATAATGATCTCAGGTATTTGAAGGATTATCATGTTTCACATTGTCTTGAAAGGTATGCAAGGGGTAAATTTTATGCTATTCGAATTATATCTTTAAAAATATTGCAAGGATCAGTTGGTGGAAATAACAGAACATGTTTTGGCTCATTTGTTTCATTTAAAGGAGAACTTTCAAAGAGTTAGAATGGTTTTAAGATAGGGTGCTCTTCCTCTGTAAGTAGTGTTTTCTGTTACTGGAGGTGCTCAGTTGTGCTGTAGGACTGCTGTGATGGGATTTAGGCATCAGGTAGGAGGTTGAATTAGATGACCTCTAAACTGGATTTCTTTGATTCTGAAAGACGCACTTTTCCCAGCTCTTGAGTAATATAGGAGTTGCTAAACAATAGGCATAATTATGAGAGTGACCTCTCTTTTAGTTTTAAGAACCATATTATTTAACAATTGTTATTTTTCTTTCCATGATTATCACCAATTTTTCACAGTAGGAAAAGGGTGGAGTGAAACTCCCACATCTTGAAGGCAGATATTGTATAACATTGCAGGGAGGACAAGGAAGCAAGAATAAGAGTCATAAATTGCAGCTGGAAGCTTGAAACTGATTTCTTTACCGTGCAGTAGCTCTGAAAGGATTCAGCTCCAAGTTTAATGAAGAATGAAACATGATCTGAAGAAATTCTATGCAAGAAATACTCTGTTGCCTGGTTCTTAAGTGACTTCCAATAACTGTGCCTTCTGTTCCACATGAGAAACAGTTCTCCTTATTCACCTTCTTTTTCTGTTTGAGGTGATAGTTCAGGATTCGATTGAAAAACGTATTTTAATTGCAGGTTAATTTCCAACACGTGTTGGTGGCCTGTGGTCATCTGCAGAACAGATGTAGAAAGCACTAGCTTGAAGACTGAGTTTTTAAAACAAAAATTGGGCCCTGGCTGGGTAGATCAGTTAGTTAGAGCGCTGCCCTTACATGCCAAGATTGTGGGCTCCATTCCTGGTCAGGGTGTGCATAAGAAGCAACCAATCAATGCATAAATAAATGGAACAACAAATCTGTGTTCCTCTTCCTCTCCCTCCCCCAAATCAATCAATCAATAAAAGTTGAGACTTCTTCCTCAAATGTTTGCTGATTGTATTATGAAATGAAACATTACCATGAGGATTATGGAATCTCCTAGGTGGAAGGAACCATAGAAGACACCTAATCCAATCTCTTTGTTCTTCCTGTGGAACTAAAACAGCTCATTGGGAAATGGGACTGAAAAGTTGTTTGCCACACGCACTAGTGATGTTTTAGGAACTTCCTTTATTTATTATTATTATTTTTCAATCGTTTGCAACTTTTAGGAAGTCCACTTCCTAGCATTTTATTAATTAGGCCTACTCTATAAAAATGTGTTTACAAATCAGGAAAAATAGAAACTATAGCTGACTTTATAGTAATTCTTCCATAATGTAACCAAAATCTAGGAGTAATTACTAAGAATTCGTAAACATCTTTTCTGGAATACCCTTAATGAACATAAGCAACTCTATCTATATCTCTACTTGTCATTCTGAGAGTTAATTGACACTCTGTGGCCTTAACTTTTCTACTCAACTCATTTCCCTTAGAGAGGATGTTGACTTTGTGGCATTCAATTCAGTTCCTTAGGCTGTGGTACTTGGCATTGTACCAGATCCAATAGAATGGCCCTCAAGGACCAAATGAAGTGATTGGCTGTGTGAGAATTAGAAAACCAGAGGAGATAAAAAATTTGTCACCAAAGTGATTCAGTCCTTGTATTCATTATATGTAAAAATTACAATGCATATTATACCACAAAAGTACCTAGACCAAAGATGTTATAATACCTTGTAACAAATGAGAGTTTTTTCTTCTTGTAAAATAAGATTAGAACTCTGAAGTGTTTAATCAGTGAAGCAGTTAAGTGGATTACTAAGTCACAACTACTTTGGCCCTGAGCTGTATAGAAATCAAAGGCATTCTGTCTTGTCCAAACACCAAAACCTTATATAAAACACTGTGTATGTATGTGTGTGTGTGTGTACACATAATAATTCTTTCATATTCTCAAACCTTGGAGCCCAGGAAGCCTGGGCATGCTGGACAGGCATGCCAGGGAAAGACCATTGTTTATCACTACCTTGGGGAAATACCAGGCCCGGAATACAGTAAACCTTGGAATTCTCATTCCCTGTACTTGTGATTTCCTCCTCCCTACTTTCTCCAGAAGTATGTTTGTCCCAGGTATAGGAAAAGACTAGACAGGCTGGAAGAAAACTCTATTACTTTTCTTCCTAATTAGGATAGACAATAAGTTAGAATAAATGAATTTACACTAGTGTGCCATTTTTTGACATATTTGCTTTCAATAGACAGGTAAGGCTCGCCTATGAAGTACCAAGAAGGATTAGTATTTATCCAGTTGCTAAAACTAAAATATGTTTCTGTTTAGTTGTTGCTTTTTGACACATCTCCATCTTGCTTCAGGCAGGCCACATACATACTTCTTTAATACAGGTTAGAATTTCTAGGGCATGTGCCTCCTCAGAGGGACAAAACTGAACCTTATAGATTTCTGTAAATTTGTTAACAGCCTTTTCAAAGATTTAAAGCATTTCCATGAATTAATAGTAAACTGAAAACCTGATTTTCAAGAGGAAGTGAAACATGTAATGGAACTCCATTATGAATCTGGTTTTTTGTCCAAGGGAAGGGTGTAGAAGAGGTAGAACATAAACTCACCCAGGTTAACCAGAAGACTAAGGTTAGATCTTGACTCCTGATGTTCTCATTAGGTGTTAAAAGACTTTGAAATTTAGAGACTTGTTTCTGAGATAAAGCATTTCTTCCCATAATTCGATGTTTACTAGTGCCAGGTTTTGAACTTTTAATGTAGCAGATGTTATCAAAGTTTCTGAATGTTTTTCTGGGTGTCTCTAGGATTGTTTTGCTGGATCCCAGTGGAAAATGCATTTCTAGGCTACAAGGCTGTTCCTCTGCTACACAGCAGGGCCAGGCTCTTCTCCATCTGTTTCAATCATAGATTTCCCCCTGAAATTCAGGAAAACGTTTGCTGTGTTAAGTCATTAACAACTGTTTCAAAACAGTCTGATTTCTAACAGTTGGTGCATGTGGAGATACCTAATTAAAATAATTCCAGTCTTGTTAATAAGATAAGTGTGTTTTCTAGTTGCTATGGGATCGTTGCTATCAAACACAAAGGACATGAGGTTTAGCTGAGTGAATTATGCTTGTATTCTAGTCCCTTTACCAACTTTATTATAATTTAAGAGTTTAAATCCTTAGGTGTTTCCCCCTTATATTTTCATTTCAATGAATGGCAGAAGTAACTAGAGAAATGTTATGAAGAGGATACTAACAACAGATGTAGTACTTGTAAATTCCACAGGAAATTTAGCTACCCAGAGAGGTTCACAGAAACTGAAATACCAGTACATGGTGAAATAGCCTCTTATTTGAACTGTCCACTATCACTATCTTTTTCACAAGTCTCCCAATTGAAATTGATCTCTTCTTCCTCTGAACTCTCAGATTGCTTAATATATATCCTTCTTATGATACTTTCTTCTTTCTGCTGTAGCGATTTATATACACATGTTGTATAAATGGTTCTCCTTGAAGGCAGGCTCTATTACTGACCACTGTCTTTGTCTTCCATGGATCCTAGTGCAATGGCTTGCACGCATATTGTGGTTTACTCAGTAATATTTGTTGAGTGAATGACCAAAAGAAAGGAATAGCATTATACTGCAGACTTGAATCTATTTTACATAATCATATTCTAAGTCTTGAGGAGGGACATAGAACCTGTTTAGGCATATAGGGATGTTTTTAATTTTTAAATCTCAAAAACATTAAGTTAAAATCATTTAAAAACTTTTGCATGCTGAATTTTATATGAGAAACTGACATATGATTTTCTTAGTATGTTCAGCAGAATCTTACAGACCAAATACCAAGTATATCAAACCTTCAAGAAAACCCTGCATGAAATAAGCCAGTTAGAGAAAGACATATATCACATGATCTCACTTGTACGTGGAATCTAATGAACAAAATAAACTCTTAACCAACAAAATAGTTCCAGAGGCATGGATGCATGGAATAGAATGACATCTCAGAGGGGAGGAAGTTGGAGGGATGGGAAGAGATTAACCAAAGAATATATATGCATATATGCATAGTCCATGGACACAAACAGTAGTGTGGGGAAGGCCTGTGGTGGGGTGAGGGCCGGTGGAGGGAGGGCAAAGCTGGGAGGGGGGAATGGTGGACATCTGTAATACTGTCAACAATAAATTAAAAAAAAGAAAACCTTGCATGAAGACTTCTTCATTAATCTATAGTGCTCAGAGCTATCACTAAAGTCTCCTGTCTTGACAACACACACACTATTAAATGGTAAACTAATGGGCAAACAGTAAAAACTGCCATACATTTAGGAGGCATTAGATACAGGGTCCTTCCTAACCCTGTATTACTCTGAAAACAAATTCTGTCCTTGCTGTCTGATTCTCTTCTGACCCTTGATGGCGATTATCATCCTTATTTCCCCAGACTCCGTCTTCCTTAAACCTTTGCCCTCCCCTGACAATTTTCATGAAACGAACATTGGGATTTTGTCAGCTAATAATAATAATGCTATTGTTTATGGTCCTAGTAAGAAGTCATATAGGGACACCTGAGCAGATAGTGGGAAAGAAAACCAGGAATACGTGGGGGAGAGGTGATGGAACGAATGACTGGAGAAAGGGAGGAAACTAGAGGTTAGGTGCTAGGATACAGGCTGTGAGTGAGAAGCAGCAGGAAAGAACAGGATGGGCTGACAGGCAGGCCTTGGAGAAGGTAACAAATGTGTGTAGGAGAACAGTGGTCCACATCTGCCAACAACACTTCGTTTTTGTGTGTATGTCTTAAAAACAATACATATATTCTAGTTGTCTCCATCTTATTAATATTCATGATGTGTTTTTGTTAGTGCTGTGTTTCTTTTGCTTCTGGAAACTGTCATTTTAGAAGCCAAGAGATCAAAAGCCATGTCATAGTCATATGAAGATGGAAGCTTGTTACTTCAGCTTTTTGGACAGATATTTCTTTACTTAAAAAAGAAAGTGTCTGTCTTCCCTATTGCCTTTCCAGCTCCGACTGACCCTCTCAGACTTGTGGTGTGAATGGCTGCAGAGATTGTTTTCACGACAAAATGAGACCCATCACGGCTTCGAACCACACAAAGTTGTTTACCTCTGATGACAAGAAACGAAGTAAAACCTATCTAATGCTTTCTCATAGCCTCTCATACCTTGTTATATGTGAAGCAGAAAAAGTTGGGCATTTGTGAGGCAGGATGCTATTTACAATTAAGAGACAGCTTTGATTGGATGCCAGGTATGTTGGGAGTCAAAGAGGCCCTAATTTAATGCTTCTGAAGCACTTGGGTATGGTAGCTGGAGGAAGAGCTAAATGGGCCTTTGTGGAGATAGCTGATAAGATAGTATCTGTACAAAGGGCCTAAACAAGGTAACATGAACAAATATAAACCATGCTTTGACTTTAGAACCTGGCGTCATATTTAACAAGGGATCAGGGCAATTGTCCACTTAGTGAGTTGAACTGTCACTGTGGAATCCACCTGGCCATTCACAGCTACATCCCCCTTTGGACCTTAATATCACTATTATTGTAAGTGGGGAACACCTTTGTTCATAACCGAATAGTCTGTGGCTAGAACAAAATGTTTTAACCAGTTATTTTTCCACGTGCCAGCCTTGTAGTAGTTATGTTAGGGATCTAGCACCAGTGACAGTAGATAATTGGCCAGTAGCAAAAAGCAGTGATTGTATTCTGTGGTTCTTTTGATAAGTTTGGCAAGAGTCTGTTAGTGACCTTTTGTGTATGTCTCTTGGTTTACATAATAACAGACTAATGTATAGTTAAGACATAAAAGCACAGTATCTGTAACCCCTGAGATTGATGACTTTCATAGGTAGATTACCTTCTGGAAATTAAGAAATTGTATAGAAGTTATATGGACCTCTTACTAGTCTGTGATCCCCAAATAATTAGACTTACAATAATAAAAAAGAACATCTGAAATCTTGTTTGTAAGACCATGATTGGACATAAAACTTTTGCAATTTTTTTACAGTTTTGCTAAAACAAAGGCATAGACAAATTGGAGAAAGATATTAACATTAATGATAGTAATAGCCTCCATTTACTGAGTGCCTCTTATGTGCTAGACATTGCACTGATACCATTACCTACTTCATGTCTTAACAACACTGCAAGAGGGTGTTAGAATGACTGTTTTACAGGGGAGGACACCGAGTCTAAGACTGGATCAGTAACTTGCTGGTGATCACAGAATTAGGAAGTACTTGTAGTGATCTGGGATTTGAACCTGGATCTGACACAGGTGTGCTGCACAGTTTCTATCGTTGTGTCCTTTACGATGGGAAAAAAATTAGGCCTACAAAGAAGTAGTGTTAAAGCTTCTAAAGCATAGAAGCCCAGAAAGCAGAGCTTTTAACATGTTATTGAAGATCAAAAACCAACATGTGATGATCAGAATGAATTATGGAGTGAGTTATTTAACTGACATTCTGGGGTAATTTCAGATAAAGAAAAATATTAATAGCTCTTATTTTCACATGTCTCAGCACAGGATTTTTATTGAACTGATTTTCTGTGCTTTAAAAATGACAATGCTTGTAAGCACTGTGTCTCCTGTCACCACGTTAGGCATCATTCAGTGCAGACGCCAGGAACTTATTTTTCTCTTTCATTCATCTACCTCTGCTACTGGAAACAGATGTTCCCCTAAGCCTATCATCCCAGTGCTTCCTATGACAAACTATATAAAGTGGTAGTATTGTGTTTGTTCTTCCCGTTCTACTATTTCAGGGGTTAAACAGAAGACTTCAGTCTCCAGTGCATCAGCATTTATAAATCACTGTACTGTTTGGAGCCCATATTTAAGTTTAATTAGTATTGAAATTAGACTTTAAATTTGGACAGGTTTAGGGAACTTGACCAATAAGCAGGTGGGTGGGAGTTATTATACTGGCACTTATCTAAGAAAAGGGTCAACAGTTTAAAATTATATAATGTTGCCCAGCCGGGCGTGGGTCAGCGGTTGAGCGTCGACGTGGGATCCAGGCGATCAGGGTTCGATTCCCGGTCAGGGCACATGCCCAGGTTGTGGGCTGCAGCCGATCAATGACTCTCTCATCATTGATGTTTCTATCTCTCTCTCTCCCTCTCCTTTCCTCTCTTTAAAATCAATAAAAGATATTTAAAAAGAAATAGATTAAAAAATAAATAAATAAAATTATATAATGTTATTAACCAGTGTTACCCCAATAAATTTAATTTTAAAAATTCTTGTGTCTAAAACATAATAGCTATGAATTAAAAGCACAGATCTTTTCCAACAAATTGATACTTAGGTTTGGCATCATGGATCAGTAAATAAGTTGGTTATGTCTGTGTTCTGCTGTGAGTCTAGTGGTGTAGTTTGTCTAATGAATGAATTAGGAGACGAGCCCACTGAGAATATTATTTGAGCTGGGTAAAATGATAAGTTAGTTGTGGTGGTGGTAATGATTCTTCCCCTTCCTCCTCTCCTCCCCCTCTTCTTCCTTCTTCTGCTTTTTAAACTTTAATTTATTGATTTTTTTCTTTAGGGAGAGAAAGGCGGGAGAAGAGCGGGGGGAGGGAGGGGGAGGGAGACACATTGATTTGTTGTTCCGCTTATTTATGCATTCATTGGTTGATTCTTGTATGTGCCCTGGCCAGGGATTGAACCTGCAACCTTGGCATATAGGGGGTGACACTCTAACCAATGGAGGTATCCTGCCAGGGCCCTTCTTCTGCTTCTTGTCTTAAGGATATTTTATTATTTAAGAATCATATTCATATGCTAATTAAGAGACCATTAATATGATAACAGTTATCTTGACATTAGGGTATGTGACATATGCATGTTTATTGCTCGGCATAGTGCTTTCTACATTGGGAGTTGCATTAAATATTTGGGAATGAAAGAGTACAGATTTGACTTCTGTGAATTTCTTTTAAGCACATTTAGAAGTTTTGGTTTTTATTTTTAGTTTGTTCATATGATTTGAATAAGCACTTAATGAGTAATAATCCTGATTCTTCTAATCTAAGGAGGTGCCTTTAGTGGAAAGGCCAGTTCTGCCGCTATATATCTGCTTCTCTCTCATTGGTTCCTTGACTGGCTATAATATGCCTTTGAATTTTCCCTTCTACCAACCTAACTTTCTGTTTCCTTTTTATTCATCTTATCTTATCTTATCTTATCTTATCTTATCTTATCTTATCTTATCTTATCTTATCTTATCTTATCTTATCTTATCTTATCTTATCTTATTTACTTATTTATTTATTTATTTTTAAAATTCTCACCCGAGTATATGTTTTTATTGATTTTAGAGAGAGGTAGGGGGGAGAAGGGGGAGGGGGCAGATGAGGTAAGAGAGAAACATCAGTTGGATGCCTCCTGCATGCCCCCTACCCGGGATTGAGCCCATAGCCTGGGCGTGTGCCCTGACTGGGAACCAGTTGGCAACCTTTTGGTGCACAAAATGATGCTCAGCCAATGGAGCCACTCTGGCCAGGACCAAAACTTCTTATCTTTTAACTGATAGTATTTAAATTTATCAATTTGTATGATTATGAGAAATTTACTTATCAAATTATATTTTAGAGTGATAAGAATATTCATTTTTATTTTCAGATTATACACAGATTGTATTGGAGAGAGCTAAAAAGATGAGCTGGATGACTGAGGAAGCCAGCCTGGGATTTAAATTTTATAGAGATAATGCAGAGTTCATGGTGTTAAGAGTTTGGCAGAAATCCCCAGGAGTTAAGAAATTTCAAACAAAAGCTGACAAGAGACAGTTGGCTGGAAAATGAACAAGTCTTGTAGAATTGAACTGTATCATGTATTAGGATCATCAGCAATGGAATGAATTTTCATTGCTAAATCACTAAAGTTAGAAATTAAAACTTTTTTTGTTTTTTTAGTCCATATTTAAGCTTTTAAAAAATCACATTATATTTGAACCAGCTATTGCAGTTTTGTTTTTCTAAATTGGAGTAGGAAGAAGGTATAGAAATGATATATTGGAATTAGAAGAAGGAATATTGGCAAAAGGCTGGAAATACTCAAGTGGTAGGGAAGTTATGTTTACTCTGAAAAAAATATTAATATGAAGCTGCACCCTACTTGGGAAGTAGGTTCCAAAGTTAGTACCTAAAGTGAAAAATGGAATAGTAAAAATTACCTTTACAAATTTCATGTTAGAGATTAGTTAATTCAGTACAGCAGGTTTTTCCTCTAGTGTTAGAGCAAAGCAACAGTTCTTTGATTGAGCCCCAGATATACTTGGCTGGCATTTTCGCGCCATGCTGTTTAGGGAAAAATAATGCATGGGAGCCAGTGTTCTAGCCAGACAGTTTATACTGCACCTTATAATACCTACGTTTCTGGGGCCATTTATTCCTGGGGCAACTGGTGTCACCTTGAAGATTGGGTCTAAAATGGGCTCTCAAGGTCGTCTACTGTAGTGCCTTTACAATGTTCATACCTGGCTCATAAATTCTGAAGATGTGTGGGGATTCTAGGGATTGTTTTGGGGGCTGCCTGAGACTTGGGATATATGCAGGGATCCTGGATTGAAAGGCCTCCGAGGTAATAGAGGAGTTTTTCCAAAGTGAAATTGATGTGACCTGGATTTCCTTTTATAGTCTGAGACACTATATTTTGCAGTAGAAAGAGCACTGAATGAGAGATCGAAAACTTGGTTCTGTGCCACTACTTATTTTCTCTGTGTTCTTAGGTCAGTGCTTCTTAGCTTTTTATGTTTGTGGCACATTCTCTAATTGAGTTTTGGTGACATAATTGAAGGGAATAAAAATCTCAAAACAGCACTAAACAAACCAGTAACAATTCACTAGAGTTACAATTAGAATGTCACTGAGTCTTGGAGTCTATAAAAGCATCCTTGGTTGGTATATTGGTCAGTCTTTCATCACTGTTCTGCTGTTAGAGCTGTTGACTGCATGACTTTGCTTGCTCGTATAATTACAATGCAACAGTATTTGCGGTTCTATTAAATCACTTTTTCTTTGGCACTAGCCATGTGGTTTGTTACTCCTCTTGCCTCTTGTTCATAGCAAATCTGTACTCTCAATTTGTGTTCTCGCCTGGTAAGAGGGGAGTGTACGAACTGTTGTACCTACCTTAGGACTGTTGTGAGGATCAGTGAGGTATAAAGGATGAAAAAGTTGTATAATACTTTTTATAAAGTTATGAAAAGTTTAAGAACTGTAAGGGATTTTTGTTTGCTTGTCTCTTTGCCTTATTAGATAGTAAGATTATTGTAACTATAGTTTGGAGTGGGTTTTTTTCTTTCTTTACTTTGTTCCTAACACATGGCTCAATCTTTGGCATATAAAAAAATAGTAAATACATACTGATTAAATTGAAAAAGTAAATTATTTTTGTTCTTAATATTGGATTGGTTTGCCACATAGCCAACCTCTTCTGTGCAAAGTGGCATCAGTTATACAGAGACTCAGCTCTGGACTGGTAGATCTCATCCTGTGTATAGAGGAATAAGATGAGTGTTTGGTGCTTCTGGTGGGTTTAAGTGGGGAGTAGGGACAAAAACAGTCAGATTTAGATGGCTCCTTCTGAGAAGCATTCTTCCTTAACGTAGTCAGCTGGATTATTGCATGGCTGCTGTGTGCATGTAGCGTGCAGCATTTTGTTTAGTCTGGTTCGAGATGTTCTGAGTGGTTTTTATTATTATAGTATGTCAATTTGAGGCTCTTCCATAGCCTTATAGATTTCTTTTTCTTTAATTGGGATGGGGAGGGAGAGAGAGAACAGCATTTGCTTGGCATTCTTGCTTTTTAGAGCTGTGGGTTATTGATTCAGGGGCCTAGAATAGTAATGCTTGAAAGTAAAGGTTCCCTTGGGAGCACCAGTGTTAAAGGGCAAAGGGAAAATGATTAGAATTTAAATCTCCAGACTCCACTGAATTTGTGGCTTCATTAAAAAAAAGGGGGGAGGAGGAGGAAATGATCTGGGCTGCTGCTGTAGGCTTTGTTTAACACTTGCATCCACCAACTGATAAGTCCGAATTACAGCCTTTACCACTTGAACTACATGGCCAAGTGTGAATAGCCAACCAGTGGACAGACTGCTTTTACTGCCAGGCATCATTTTGGGCCAGTTCAGTTAGGGCCAATCAATTCTGGAAGAGTATCTCTTATTTTCTAAGGGAGAATGTAACCTTTGGCTTTGGCTTTCTTTGAACTAGTGAAACCTCTTTTGCCTGTTTGTGGAACATGTAATCACCAAATTACACACATACTTTGTTCTTTGATGTGTCAGTCTTTAGAAATTCTTCTCTGAGGTCAAGTTTTCCTTTTAGACTATTTGATACCTAGTATTGCTACTTAACATTCATTTATATCATTCATACTTATCATTTATTGTTACATTATTATTTTATGAAGTGAAATGTAGTCTAGTTAATCTTTCAATTTCAGTTAATCAAAAAATTTGTTTTCTTATGGAATGTATGATTTCCTTATAAAGAGGCCCTATGTATAGTGGTTAAAAGCATGGGCTCTAGAGCTAGAATGCCTGGGATGGAACCCTTCCTTTGCAATTTACTAGTTGGTAGTCGATCCTACCTATTATTTAATCTCTGTACTTCAGTTTCCTCATCTATAAAATGGTGATATTAATAATGCCCATCTCCTAGGGTTGGTAAAATTTAAATTAGGTAATAAATGTAAAGCACTTATTACAGTGCATGGTACTTAAATACTTAATAAGTGTTACCATTATTAATTTGTTGTTTCTCCAATGAATTTGCCTCCCTAATGATTCTACTTCAATAAATATTTAATGTAGCATGCATTTGCCAAGTATATCCTAATGGGTGGAAAGGCTGCCAAAATTGAGTTGTAGGGGAATGTCATCATGGTGTTACAAATATGAAACAATTTATAAAAGGAAAATACAGAGTTAACTAACAAGTATAGTTAATTATAGTAGTATAATTAACATATATTTCAGAAACCTGCAAAAAGTTCCTATCAATTATCTTTTACCAGTGCTTCAATTTACTTCAAAATCTGCTTTAATGCCCGGCCGGGCGTGGCTCA
The DNA here is from genome assembly GCF_964146895.1 of Miniopterus schreibersii. Classification (NCBI taxonomy): domain Eukaryota; kingdom Metazoa; phylum Chordata; class Mammalia; order Chiroptera; family Miniopteridae; genus Miniopterus; species Miniopterus schreibersii. The sequence goes on from NC_138122.1 coordinate 17,190,809, forward strand.
GCGGTTGAGCGTCGACCTGGGATCCAGGCGATCGGGGTTCGATTCCCTGTCAGGGCACATGCCCGGGTTGCGGGCTAGCCGATTAATGACTCTCTCATCATTGATGTTTCTCTCTCTCTCTCCCCCTCTCCTTTCCTCTCTCTGAAATCAATAAAGATATATTAAAAAAAAAATCTGCTTTAAGATCTATCTTTCGCTCTTTTTTATTACTTTTATTTTTTATTTTATTTTAGGACACAAAGTTTTCTTTAATTATTTTTTTGGGGGAAGGAATACCACACTTTTACCCAATGAAGAGAAACATTTTTATCAGTATGGAGGTCTTTTTTTTTTTTTTTTTTTTTAAACACTTATCATACCATGAATTCATAGGGAATGGGTTCCAGCAGCTCCTTTTCATTGGTTCTCACAAAGTGTGCTTCCCTGGGTGGAGCGGGCTGATGCTTCAGTTGAACCCAGGTACTTTTCTCTTTGGCTTCCTTCTTTTTCTGATCATTTCCCTTCACACATTTCAGGAAGCTATCTCAGCTTTTAGAGTGCTTAATATGCTCAATATGTACATTAATTCTCTTGGCAAGAATCTTGCCCTTAACTCGTTTGTTCACAACAATGCCCACTGCAGGCTGGGTGACATTGTAGACTCTTCCAGTTTTGGCATGGTAACATTTGTGGGGCATTCCTTTTTGAACAGTGCCCATTCCCTTGATGTCTACAGTATCACCTTTCTTGCAGATGTGCATGTATGTGGCCAAAGGAACAACTCCATGTTTGCTAAAAGGTCTAGAGAACATATAGCGGGTGCTTCTGCTCTTTCCCTTTGTGTTGGTCATTTTGGGGAATTACTGGAAGATGACTGTTCCCTCCGAAAGGTCTTTTTTTTTTTTAAAAAAATCTGTGAGAAGAGGCATCATGGTGCTTAAGAATCAGCAGACCTGGAATTGTAGCATTGTGACTTTAGACCAGTTACTTCCTCACTATGAAATTTAATTTTCTTATGTGAAAATGAGATAGTTGGAATATCTGACCTTTAAAGTACCTTCAGGTTGATATTTTAGAATTCTAGGATTTAAGGCCTAAAATTGTAATTTCAAGGTGCTTTATTATTTGTCTGTATTAGCCATATTTGTGAATATTTTTCAGATTCTAAGATATATGAAATTTATCAGTGCCTTTCCTTATTTTGCTTGCTTTGATGCAAGAGAAGCCACTGTTCATATCCAAATGGTGATTAGGTCTTCGGTGCATGGTTTTTTAAAATGTTGCTTTTGTTTGGATATATATTTTGTAATGTAAATCTTTTGGTTGATCAGCATATGTCAGGGATAAAATAGCCCTACAAGGACATAAGGGTTGTTTACACAGGATTTATATAAATATACAATAACAATGAATATTGGAATTGTTGCTGTTTTATAAAGGAAAATGTTTTCTGGCACCACGTCTGCCTCCCTCAAGAAGAAAGAAAGAAAGAAAGAGGAAGAGAGTGAGAAAGGAAGTAAAATTGATTTGCTCTTTAAGAAAAAAACATTATGAGCTCCATCCTGGTAATTCAGTTGGTTTAGAGCATTGTCCCAATATGCCAAGGTTGTGGGTTTGGTCCTCGGTCAGGGCACATATAAGGAGCAACCAATGAATGCATAAATAACTGGAACAACAAATCAATGACTCTCGACCTCTCTCAAAATCAATCAATAAAAAACTAAAACAAATTATGTATGCCAGATTTTTGTGTATATTAAAAACAAATCATGTTACTCTTACCATGAAAATATGCACATTACATTGCACATCTCTAAATTGGGTTTAGGAGCTTTGTCAGGCCTGATTGGGGATATAGTACATTGTACTTCTGATCTCCAAGATTTTAAATTGAAACTTAGGTCCCTGCCTGGGGACTTGAAATTAAAGATAAAAGTGTGGAGGCTTTCACTTAAAGTGGTATGTTGGTTATTGATCTTGTTTACAATAAGTAGATCATTTCGGTGGTTCAGTAGGAGTCACAGTTACTGTTACAACACCAATGTGTACAGACTATTTTAAGGAGGAGAGAGACAAAATGTCGGAACCAGGAACAATATAATATCCTGAAGCCTGCACTATTGAAATGCTGTGTTCTATATACTATAGGTTTCATGAAAACAAAGCAAGAGATCACTCTCATTATGGAGATTGGGCAGTAGCCCAAGCAGCTGTGAAAGTGAATAGGAAACTGTCCCTGTTTGTCTCAGTTTTTCCATTCATTTTGTCCAGAAGTTTAGCATCACCAAGCAGAGACGCCACATTGCTTATTGGGGTTTGAGAGTCATTCTGATATTGTTGCAAATTTGATTTTTTAAATAACAGTAAGCTGTATCTTGTATTAGCAGAAGCTGTTTAATTTAAAAAGTGATTTTGGTGTGATACATAGAAACCTTAGCAGGAAGACTGACTCCTCATTTTGGGCTGAGGGTTTTTAGGAATCCTAGAATTTGGATTTGAGATTTAATATCATGGGAACAATGGCAAAATAAAATGTTAATCATTTATTGTTTTAAAAATTAAATGCAATAGCCATTAAGTGTTCCATTCAAGGCACTGTGTTAGTGACTGTGGATTATCAGACATTTTACTATAGCATGATATATGTCTGTTCTACAGAGTTGTACATTGGAAATAATAGGGTTTATGGGAAAAATAGGCTAAGTGTAGACTACTTAAAATCTATGCAGCTTTTAACCATGGAACCACAAAAACTCCCAATAGCTTGGACAGCCTAGGCAGGCAGCTCAACATGGGTGGAAATTGCCATAGATATTAAAAATGCACAAAAAAAAGTGTTTTAAAATGCTGACTTGCAGAAATGTGAGATAATGCATTTGAAAGTGGAACCCTGAGCCAGTGGGGTTGCCATTAAGGTGGGCTCAGAAGGAAGTAAGACTTGCCCTGAGATGAGAACCAGAAATTACACCTCTCTTAACCTTCTGTGTAAGCATTCACTTTTCATATTTCTTAAATAGAGCAAAGAGCCTTGTCTGTGTAGCAGCCTAGCAGAAGCCATTTTACTTTTCCTTTGGAAGGTTACAATTCTATTCTATTCTAGCTCCTCTTTACTAAGAAAAAAATCACCTATGAACTGTGGAACCAAGTTCCATGTTCTATTGACATGAACTAAATGGTGCTGTAGAAATGTTTTGTAGTGAATGGACTGTAAAAGTGCAGATATGAGCTCCACCTACATGGAATTGATAATCTAGTTGAGAATATGAGAAATAAAGTTAAATGATGAAAGATTTGAAAATGACTCAAGGAAATACTGTAAGAAATAACAAAATGCAATATATGAATATCAAATGGTTAATGTAAATGCAATTGCTCTAGGAATTTAGAGATGGGGAAAGAGCTCTTTAGAAGGGGGTGGTCAGGGACAGTTTAGGACAAGGTGGATCATTGATTTTAGCATTTTGGTTTTTTTTAACCCTTCTGGATGGAGCTAAATCAAAACATTCAACTTGATGCTCGTGAGGAGTTATGCAATTCTTAAAATTTTATAGCTGTTAGATATTTAGTGTTCTCTCTCCCTCATATTTCCTCCCTTCCTTTCACTCCAAGGCATTTTTTTTTTAAAAACTCTCAGTTTTAGTATGGAGTTATAGTATAGAAAAAATAACTTATATCTGACTCAGTACCCATTCAAAGATACATATTTTAGAGCTCAATCTTTAGTTTTCTCTTCTGGTGTTGAGTAACTTGTGATTGTATAGTTAGTAAGTTCAGTTTAACAGTTTTTCTGAATAAAACTGTTGCATAGCGCTGTGCTAATTCCTGAATAAGATGTGGCTCTGGCTTGGCCGGGCGTGGCTCAGCGGTTAAGCGTCGACCTAGGATCCAAGCGATCAGGGTTCGATTCCCGGTCAGGGCACATGCCCGGGTTGCGGGCTGCAGCCGATCAATGACTCTCTCATCATTGATGTTTCTATCTCTCTCCCTCTCCTTTCCTCTCTCTGAAATCAATAAAGATATATTAAAAAAAAAAAAGATGTGGTTCTGTCCTCCAGGAGAGATTAGGAAAACAGGTATAAACAAAGTAACATGAAAGTGTAGGAGAAAGGAAGAGAAATGTGAACTGGTAAAACTGTGGATATCTTCTTGTAAAAAATGGGATTTGACCTGGGCTTAGAAGGATTGCAAGATTTTGTCAGACATACTGGAGAAGAAAAGTATTTTTGGCAGATGTGGAGCAAAGAATAGACATAGGAAAATGCTGAATGTGATCAGAAATAGTGAATAGAGTTGTGATGTGGGTGGAGTATAGTTTGCATGGGGGCTAGTGGTGTGTTTAGTAAACGATAAAGTCGGAAAAATAGGTTGGAGCCAAATTGTGGAAGTCTTTGATAGTAGACTGAAGAATTTGATTTGCTGTATATGTAGTCAGAAGCCTGTTAAAGTTTTGAGCCAGGGAATACATGGTCAGTGTTTGGAAAAGGGAAAACCCCCCACATAACAGTTGAATGCCTGCTTATGTACACTGCTACTAACATTATATGCTTTCTATTCTTATTTTATTTTAATTTAATTTAATTTAAATTTTATTTTCTCCCCATAATAGTCCTTAAAAGTTGTTATTATGTGTATGGAGGGAGTATGTGGGAACTCACTGTACCTTCTGCTCAATCTTGCTATGAACCTAAAACTGTTTTAAAAAATAAAGTCTATCCTTAGCCGGTTTGGCTTAGTGGTTAGAGCGTTGACCCATGGACTGAAGGGTCCTGGGTTTGATTCTGGCCAAGGGCACATACCTTGGTTGCAGACTCGACTCCCGGCCCCAGTCTGGGAGCATGTGGGAGGCAACCAGTTCATGTGTCTCCCTCACATTGATGTCCCTCCCTCCCTCCCTCCCTCTCTGAAAAGCAATGGAAAAATTTTCCTCCGATGAGGATTAAAAAAATAAATAAATGAAGTCTATAAAATTTTTAAAGTAGATTTTACCTTCATTTACAAGTGAGCAAACTGAAACCCTGAAAATTTCAAATAACCTATCCTCAAGTGAGAATAATAATAAAAAAAGAAAATGGGAGACGAAATAGTGACAGAAAGAACAGATAGAGCCCCACATTTTGAAGTTCTGTTATTAGGTGAATTAACATTTTTTTAATCCTCACCTGAGGATATGTTTATTGATTTTCAAGAGAGGAAAGGGGGAGATTTAGAGAGAGAGAAAGAGAGAGATTGGTTGCCTCTCTTACATGTCCTGACCAGGGATTGAACCCGCAACCTAGGTATGTGCTTTGGCCAGAAATCAAACCCACAACCTTTTGGTGTATATAAGACGATGCTCCAACCAACTGAGCCACCCGGCCAGGGCAGTGCATTAACATTTTTGATGATACTGCCTTTCTGATGAATTTGCCTTTTTGTAATTATGAAATATCCCTCTTTACCTCTGGTTTTATTCTTTGTTTTAAAGCTTACTTTAATATAACCATTTGCTATAGCCAGTTGGATACTGATTTGATCTAGTTTAGCTCTCATTTTCATTTGATAATAAAGATTTTTAACTTGAAGATATTTGCACTGTGATATGGGTTTGTTTAATGTCGTGCATTCTAGCTTACCTCTTCATTTGCTCATTTATTTGTGTTGGATAGTTGATGAATTTAGGAGCACTTACCAAAGGTCAGGTCCATAGATAATCCTGTCAGAGAATCAAATCTACTGTTATGTATACTTTGAAGACAGCACAAGGTGAATATCATATTTGCTGTGCCTCATTTATATCAGAAACAGCTTTGGGGTTGCTAGAAATACGCAACTAATGATTTGGAGAAAGCAGCTCAAACTTCTTGCCCACTCTAATAGAGAGTAATAAAATGCCTTTGTATAGTTTTCATAATTGCTAATATGATGCTGTAGATTAGTATATTCATATTTGTGTCTTGAGGGAAAATGCAGAGAATTTACTTGAATTTGACATTTGGTTGGTTTGGATGATGGTTTGCTTTATTTCTTTTGATGCTTGGATCATACTAGCAGTCATGTTCCTTCATGACTACTGCACTCATCCCTTAATAAGGTTCGTGTTGCTGGTTAAAATAGAATAATTAAGTGCTTATCTTTTAGCTGTAAATCTGAATGTTGGGCTGGCTATCTACTGGTGTCCATTTTAGCCTCTAGTTAAATAATGAAGAATAGATACTTTCTCTTTCTCTGCCACTATATGTCACATATATCTTATAGTAGCAGGGAGGTTGAAGGGATACTTAGTTTTTAATATAATATATTGAGGTATCAGAGAAATATATATTTTGAAATATAAATAGAATATAATTTTTCGACATGGACAATGGTGGGGAGAGGGACTGGGGAGGGGGAAGGAACAGGGTCATTGGGGAGAAAAAGGGACATCTGTAATATTTTAAACAATAATAAAATTAAAAAAATATATAATTTTTAAGAAAAAAGTCTTTAACTCTTGCATTTTTCTTTGGCAGAAGAATAATATTAACATCTGGTTACCAAACTGTGGTACCCTTAAGAGAATTGGAGGTGGCCCAATTTCCAGTAAAATATTGGATTAAGTGACTTCACTTGAGTTTTTATTATTTTTAAGTACATTTTAAAACTTCTGTTTCCCCTGTAATTTGCAGTTTGCATTTATTTGCAAGCAGTGATTTTAGTTTACATGATGAATCACTCTCTATACCAACATTTGCAGGATACCACAAAAAAATATTGTCAGAATGAAAATGCCAGGTTACCAAAATGCAGCAGACAGGAAGGCACCATCTACTAATAAGGCAGCTCCATCTTTGAATCCTTGTTTTGGAAGGGAGAGAACTGATACCAGTGGTCACTGATCTTGTACCATCTTTACATATTTTATCTCTTTTAGGAGTGCAATAAGCCTATTCAAGATAGGCTCATTCATTCTGCACAACAACCTGCTGAATCAAGAAGGGCAGATACTAATTTCTATTGCACTGGTTTGGAATCTTAGAGGTTTGCGAGTTGCCTAGGACCACATAGCCAGTCAGTAGTGGAGCTGGTACCAGACCCCAAATTTCTCATCCCTAATCTATTCCACTGGGCCTCCTGATGCTTTTTTGGGTGAATATGATGGTAGAGTTGTAAGAAATTTTAGTGGTTCATTTTTCTAGTTAGTTCAGCCTTCTCACCTAACATTCTCTCTTTCAACAATTGCACATCTAGTGCGTGTATGTTTCTAATCCCAAGTTGAATATTGCCCCACTCTGTAGGACAGGTAAGGCAGACATGGAATAAATGCTAGCAGAGACATTTAACAGGTGTTGATTTCCAAGGGCACAGAGAGGTTGTGAGTCATGTAAACTTTCTCAGTGACATACAGAGAAAGCCAGGACTGATGCACTCATTTGTAAAAATGGGGATAATAGTACATTCCTCTTAGGCTTGTTGTGAGGATTAAATGGATTATCAGATAATCCATGTGTAAAGTATTTAGAACAGTACCTGACACAGAGTAGCTGATCAATAAATATTAATTTCAGTTTCATGCTTTTTCTATTCCATAAAACTGCCTCTCCAGATTAAAGTGGGTAAGAAGGTTGAGCATTAAATACATGGATTTCATGGACAGGAAAAGTAGACGAGAAACATGTTTTTTTTATTATGGAAATTTAAGCAATAAGTTATTACTTTTTAGCAGAAAGGATTGATTATAAGTGATTGGATGTCATACAACACGTTCCTTATTCTTAGCTCCTTCTATAGTTCTTGTGTATCTAGATCTTCACATATGTTGGGTTAGTTTTGGGTTTTGTTTTACTGTCTGTCACATGTGTCACAACTTTGGGAAGGAGGCTTTTTAAAAAAATTGATTTTAGAGAGAGAAAGAGAGAGAGAGAGAAACATTGATGTAAGAGAGAAACATTGATCAGCTGCCTCTTCCATGCACCCCAACTGGGGATTGAACCTGAAGCCTGGTATGTGCCCTGACCAGGAATCGAACGCACCACTTTTGGTGTATGGGGCAATGCTCCAACCAACTTAGCCAACACTGGCCAGATCCAGAAAGAGGCATTTTGTATTTTTATGTGTAGATCATGATTTTTATGCTGTTCCAGCAGTGTTTAATGACATTATTCTCCCGCATACTTTGTCTAAAATAAACAGAACAAAATTGTTTTTCTTTCCTCTAAGTTATATCTGAAATGTGTTCACTTTGTACTTAATTCACTTATATTAACAGTGGCATTTTTAACTTTTGTTTGAAAGTGGTATGCTAACCATGCTTTTTTTTTAAAAAAAGTCTTATTTTGAAATAATTTTAATCTTACAGAAAAGTTGTAAAAACAAAATAGAGTTCCTGTATACCATTCACATAGCTTTCTTTAATGTTAACATTTTGAATAAGCATATTATAATTTCAAAACTAGTAAATTAACACAGGTACAATACTATTAACTAAATTATAGCCCATACAGATTTCACTAGTTTTTCCACTAATGTCCTTATTTTGTTCTAGTATACAGTCCAGGATCCCACATTGCACTTAATTGTGGTATCTCCTTGAAGTTGCCTCTAATATGTGACTTACCTTCTTTGTCATTGTCAGTCTTTCCTTTAACATTTTTTTTTGTAGTGCAAGTCTGCTGATGATAAATTCTTTCAGCTTTGAAAACACTTTTTATTTATTTTTAATTGTGGTAAAATACACATAACATAAAATTTACCGTCTCAGCCAACTTAAGAGTATAATTCTATAGTGTTAAGTGCATTCACATTATTGTGCAACCAGTCTCCAGAACTCTCCATCTTGCAAAACTGAAACTCTCTACCCATTAAACAACAATTCCCCATTCCTGCCTTCCCCCATTCCCTGCCAACCACCATTCCACTTCCTGTCTCTGAATTTGACAAATAAGTACCTTATGTAAGTGGAGGTATCTCATATTGTAGTTGTCTTTTTGTGATGGGCTTATTCACTTAGCATAATGTTCTCAAGGTTCGTATTTTATGTAGCATGAACTTGTGCATCAAAGTTTCCCTTCCCTTTAAGGCAGAGTAATATTCCATTGTATGTGTATGCTTCATTTTGTTTATCTGTTCATCTGTTGATGGAAACATGGATTGCTTTTACCTTTTGGCTATTGTGAGTAATGCTGCTATGAGCATAGGTGTACAAATACCTGTTCAAATCCCTGCTTTCGGTTCTTTTTGTTACATGCCCAGAAGTGGAATTGCTGGTAATTCTATTTTTAATTTTTTGAGGAACCACCATACTGTTTTCCATATCAGCTTTTATATGTCTGAAAATGTCTCTTTTTTTGCTATGATATTTGAAAGATATTTTCACTAAGCCTAGCGATTTCTTTCAGAGATTTAAAGATGTTGCTCCATTTCTCTCTGTTCTCTTGTTTCCAGTGAGAAGCTTGCTGTTGTTCTTAGCTTTGTTCCTCTGTAAGATCTTTATTTTCTCTGGCTGCTTTTAAGACTTTACTTTATTAATGTGTTTAAGAAAATTGATCATGATGTACGTTGTTGTAGTTTTTATTGCATAGTTCTTATTTATTTTTATATGTTTTTATTGATTTCAGAGAGAGGAAGGGAGTGGGAGAGAGAGATAGAAACAACGATGAGAGAGTCATTGATCAGCTGCCTCCTGCATGCTCCCTACTGAGGATCAAGCCTACAACCCGCAACCCAGGCATATGCCCTGACAGGGAATCGAACTGTGATCACCTGGTTCATAGGTCAATGCTCAACTACTGAACCACACTGGCTGGGCTTAATTTTTTCTTTTTGATATAGTTTTAATTTAAAAAATAATAGTTTTTCAATGGTGGGGAGAGTGACTGGGGAGGGGGATGGGACGGGTGGAACGGGTCATTGGGGAGAAAAAGGGACATCTGTAATATTTTAAACAAAAATAAAATTTAAAAATTAAAAAAAAAGAAAAAAAAGAAAAAAATAGTTTTTATTAAACCTGGAAAATTTTCAGCTCTTATTTCCTCAGATATGTTTTCCTGCCTTCTCCTCTCTTCTTCTTTGGAGACTCCAGTTTACACATCCAATAGGCTGCTTGAAGTTGTTCACATAGCCCACTGGTCTTCTTTGAAACACTGTTGTTTTAATTGGTGTATCTTCAAATTTACTAATTTTTTTTTAGTTCTAATTTGCTGTTACTCCTATTTTCTGCATTTTATTATCTGAGATATGTTTTTGTCTCCAGACTTCTGATTTGTACCTTTTTAGAAATATCTTCCAGGTCTCTCCTTAACATGGTCATGTTTTCCTTTATTTTCTTGGACACATGGAATATTATTATAATAATTCTTTTTAATTTTATTTAATTTATTTTTTGGAATCCTCACTTGAAGATATTTTTTCCCATTGCTTTTCGGAGAGTGGAAGGGGGAGAGAGAGAGAACCATCGATGTGAAAGAGACACATTGACTGGTTTCCTCCTGCATGCACCCCAACTGGGGCCAGGGATTGAGCCTGCAACCGAGGCACGTGTCCTTGGCTGAAATCGAACCCAGGACCCTTCAGTCTGTGAGCCGATCCTCTAACCACTGAGCCAGATCAGCTAGAGCTATAATAACTCTTTCAATATTCTTTTCTGCTAATTTGTGTCATTTCTGGTTTTGGTTCCTGTTGATTTGTTATTCTCCTCGTTATGAGTTGTATTTTCCTGCTCATTTTCTTGCCTGATAATTTTGGATTGGATGTCACACATGGTGAATTTTACTTTGTTGGATGTTAGGCATTCTTGTATTTACAAAGTATTTTTAAACTGTGATGTGGAGCTTTGTTGCTCTTAACTTACTTGGAAATGGATTGATCTTTTTGAGGCTTGCCATTAACATTTGTTAGGTGGGACCAGAACAGCCTTTCCACTAGGCTAATTTTGCTTCACTATTGAGGCAGTCCTCTTCAGAATACTTCATGTCCAATGTGTCGTGAGGAATTTTCATTCTGGCTTGTGAGAAGACTATTTATTCATTGCTCTGTGTGAGCTCTGGACAGTGTTTTACCTGCTTCCTTCTGGTGGTTCTTCCCCCAGCCTTGGATAGTTTTCCCATATGGATGCACTGATCAGTTCTCAGATGAATACTTGGGGTGGGAGGACCCTCTGAAGCTATCCACAATTTTTTCTCTGTTCAGCTCTCCCCTCTCCAGTATTCTACCCTGTGAATTCTACCCACCATAGCCTCTTTGAGCTCCCTACTTTGTCTTCACAACTAAGGGAGACTTCTGGGCTCTTCTTGGGTTTTTCCCCCCCAGAGCTGCTGCCTAAACTCTCTGTGCAGTGAACTTGGGCAGTCATAGGACTTACCTCTTTCTTTCTCCTCTCTTGGGAGTCATTGTTCTTTGCTACCTCTTGTCCAATGTCTGAAAATTGTTATTTCTTGTATGCTTCCCATCAGTTTTTTAGTTGTTTAAATTAGATAAATGAAATTAGGTAAATAAGTCTTGTTCCTGTTACTCCATCTTGCCTGGAGGCAGAATTTGAGCAAGTTATTTAATCTCCTTATGTTCTAGCTTACTCATCTGTAAAATGAAGATAATTATGGATCTGTGAGGATTGAATAAAATAATAGACATAAAGCACTTAGTACAGTTCCTGGCACATACTAAGTGCTCAGTAAATGTTAGTTGTTATTATTATTGGCACCAAAAAGGGGAGAGAATGGCTTGAACCAGTCTGGAAAACTAGGAATGTGAGCCAGTTCTTTTTATTCTGACTCACTTTCTCTGATTTGTAGGTATTAAAAAGCAAGAGCTATTAGTGGAAGCGTTTTTCTCCCTCCCCTTCCATCCTGTCCCCTTTATTTACTTATTTTTAAACCAGGCCTATAACCATAATTCTTAAAACTCTAATGACTATAAAGTAGTAAGAAACACTTTTTTTTTTTCAAAGTCAGAATAGTATAGCGATTAAGAGCACAGTACATAGAGTCAGACTTGAACTGAAATCCTTGCTTCCCCTTTTACTAATCTGCAGTTTAATTATTCTGCCTGCCTAATCCTCAGTTGCTGTATTTGCAAAATGGGGCAACACCACATACTTCATATGGCTGTTGGGAGAATTAACTAAGTTAATGTATACAAAGCCCTTTAGCACAGTGCCTGTTATATAGTTAGGACTTAGCTTTACTAGTAGTAAAGTTCACACTAGAGATCTAAAACTCAAATGACTATATTTAACTCCAGCTTTCTAGGCCATCCATGGTTTCCTTTTAGTGGTCTTTTCTTTGTAATATACAACTGAATAATATTTGTATATCACTTTATAGTTTACAGAATGTATTCACATACATTATCTTATTAGGTACTTGCATCTTTGTCTTTATATTCCAGTGAAGAACTTGAGACTCAGAGAAAATAAGCGATGTACTTACAGTCATACAGCTAGTAAATGACAGAGCCACAACTAGATAGTGATGAAAGGACTGTATAAGTGTTCTTTGCACTATTCATGTGGCTTCCTAGTGAAACATTTTACTTGTGTCTAAGTTTACATACTATGTCATCAACAATGGGCTTTATATTCTTTCAGGGCAAGGATCATGAAGTGTCTTATGCTTTTTATTTTACTTAGCAGCCAGCATTCAATATAGAGATATTTTTTACATGTTATCTGTGAAAAGAAAAACAATTTTTCTTTTACTGTTTACTTTCTACAAGTAAGAGTGATTATTGATACATATTTGTGTAGGATACTGTTAAATGGTAATTCTTCAAAATGTAGATGTGTAACTACATTCTTGAGAGATTTTAATTTTGAAAGCAAGTGTCTTCTGTGTAGGCAAATTTACTGAATTCTCTTTTTAGGGCAAAGCTTTTCTAGAATCAGATTAAAATTGAAATATTATTTGCCAATTTCATGGAAGTTGTAGTAATTCCTTTAGTAATTCCATTTACAGGTCAAATGTCTTGGACTAAACATAATTACAGCTAAATCTTATCAAAGCAATAAGCTCAAAATAACTTCTATGGAATTTAAAGCAAAAAAGAGAGGCAGGATGTTTCAAATAATGGACATTTCCTACTGCTTCCTTTGAAAAATAGTTCTTATTTTGAAAACTGTCGGTGTTCCTACCTGTTGCTTTCAGAAAAACAAAACAAAAAGCACCTTCAACTTTTATCTCATGGTTCTTGTCTACAGTTGTATCCTTATGGGGAAATAATTTTTTTTGGGGTTTTGTTAATTATATGTTATGTCACCATGGCCTATTTGTGATAATTGATTTTTTTCCTTTTACTTCGCTAGTATTAGAATAGTGGTATTCTTTCTTTCTTTATTTTTATTTATTGCTTTTAGAGAGAAGACAGGAAGGGAGGGAGGGAGGAAGAGAAAAGAACATCGATTTGTTGTTCCACTTATTTATGCATTCATTGGTTGATTCTTGTACATGCCCTGACCAGAGATCGAACTTGCAACCTTGGTGTATTGGGATGACACTCTCACCAACTGAGCTACCTGTCCAGGGCCAATAGTTGTGTTCTTTTAAGGAGTCTATTTTTGACCAATTGTTGTTTTATTATTTATACTGCTTATAGATTTAGGCAGAGGATTGCTATCATTTTCTTAAGCATACTGTAAACTTCGTATAGTTATTTGGTAATAGTCTTATTTATTTCCGTAACTACTGGCTGTATATTACTCTAGTTAATAAATCTACATTTGGTGGTCCTTGCTCTTAGTTAAAATATCTAGTGAGTGCAGACGTTAAACAGTGGTATTTTGGAAGATGTGTTTGGCATCTATAGACTCTAGTGTTGTTCATCCTTTCTTGTCCAATGGAAGGATTCTGTCAATAGCCCTATAATACCCAAGGATGCTAAGTGTTATTATGTAAGTAATGCAGCCTGAGCATTTGGGATCCTCTTGATTTGCTCATCTTTTACAGAACATTAGATGTTTATAAGAAATAAAACCCTGTGTACCATATGAAGGAAGGGCTTCATAAAGTGTCTGAAGGGTTTAAAATCAAAGTCAAACTCCAAGGTTCTTTTTTTAAAATTGTAAAATAGGAATAAAACTTGCCTTATATTTTTATCTTTTCTGTATATTGAACATCTGGTACAGTACTGGCATTTTAGTAGGTGCTTGATAAATATTTGTTATTTGAATAAATGAAAGGATTCAGTAAATATTGTGAAGGTAACGAAGGGTAAAGTTATCTTTGGGGGTGAGCTCACTAATATCTACTGTTCTTATACTCTATCTTTTACTTGCTCTTTGTGCTCTTCTCCCCTGCTCTGTGGTATTCTTTACCCCTCAGCCCTTTGCTGTATGTTAGAAAAAATAGGGGTTCCGCAAAATGCAAACTTCAGCTAGAAACATAGACTGTTCTGGAAGGGATTTAGCTAACCCACATTTTACTGATGGAGGCATTCCTAGTTTTGGGAATAGCTTGTGCAGTGTCAGTTGGTCAGTCAGTGTGTGGTCTACATCTCTGTTATCCTGACTTCAGTGTTTGTCCCCTATAGCACAAATCTTGCTGCTTTTCACATTTTAGATGTTTGCTACTAAGAAATGTTGGCAGGGGTGAGGGGTCACTGAGATTGATTGAGAGGAAAAAGGAAGGAGAAAGAGAAGGAGAAGGAAAAGCTGACCATCAGCATCCAAGAGTCCCCCTCCTGGTCCTTCTGTTAGGAATAGTTATTGTTTCTACCCAGGGCATAAAACAAAGAGCATAATCTTGGGAAAAACAGACATCAGTGTCTTATACTTATTTTCTTCCTTTTAAAAAAATGATAAATAGGACAAACCATGAAAATAGGGATGTGGGGAGAGAAAGTGGCAGCTGGCAGAGGGTTCAGGGAATATGGCTAGGACTCTAGGGAGAGAAAAAACATTGCCGTGTGGGGGAGTGAAATGCTGGAGTTTCAAAGTGGCAGTAATTTTACACTGGAAATCCTGTAATTACGTGCTTGGCTGTTTAATAAAAACATCCTGTAGTGAGATTACTATATATTTACGTTGTACCTGAAGTGCAGAATATCTTGAATACACATGTTGTCATGGGATGGGTGCTACATCTTAAATTTTTTGAAAAAGGAAATTAGATATTTTTAGTAGCAGCTGTTCACTAATTTTTCCAACTAGAATGATCAATTCAAAATTACCTGATTAAATCTATCATTTGTCAGTTTTGACCGTTTCCTGTTTTCTGAACTCTTGAAAGAAAGTTTCTGTGGAAACAAATGGTTGTATTATTAATTTCTTAGATGTGAGCCACCTATGAAAAACACTGGTAGCAAGGGTGGTTAGGTTGAATCTATATGTCTGCTTTCAGGCTTCCTGGCTTGAGATTGAAGTTTTTCCTGGATTTATAAGTTATGGAACCTTGGAATTTGCACATAGGAGCAACCATTTTACTGCTTTAATGATAGTTAAAATGATTCTGAGTAAACAGAGAGTTAACTGAAGTAGTGCCTGAATCACCAGGGAATGTTCTTAAAAATAACAGATTTTGATTCGGTGGATTTGGGACAAGACTTGAGTTACTGCCTTCTAACCAATTCTCAGGTGGTGCTAATGTTTCTGGGCCAAGGACAGCATTGGATAACAAGGGTTTATAGTATTGGTTGGCTGTCTTACTCTCCTCCTCTCTGTAGTTCTTTCTTGATCCGAATGTCTCTCCATCTCTTTCTCTCTCTGCTCTCAGCTTCTGTCTCTTAGTGTTTTTTGCCTTACCTTCTCTTTGTATCTCTGCCTTTTTATCTTTCTCTCTGCTTCTGTCTGCTTTCTTCTTCTCTGCTTTCCTGTTTTCTGTCTCCTCTCTCTGACAACTTGCCTCTCTGCTTATCTCCTCTTTCAGCTTTCTCTTTCTCGCTCGTGCATGTGAATGCTCATGCCCACATAACACACATACGCACATGCACACATACTCAGCACATTCAGAGAGTTACAATATATATCACAGAAATGTTCAATAAGAATGGTTCCCAGTATTTACAGTATTTAATGATGTTTATGTTCTCAGAGAGAATGAAAAATGCCAAGGGATGATGTGTCTGAATTTTTATTCACCATTGGGATTCTGGACACTGAGAGGTGAACATGGTTCCCTCACAAGGGTTAGAAAAGCACATAAATCCCCCAGGCTGGTTTGTTTATTACAGAAGGCTACAATGGTAATTCAGAATCCAGCCATCTTAGCTGATAAGCTGGATTCCTCCCCCTAATTTAATCACAACCATTCAAATAGCCATATATGTACTTCCCCGCAAGATTTAGTTCTGATAGAGTTCAGACCATCTAGCTAGTAATTTTGAACTCATTACTTAAACCTTGGGTAATAAGTGCCTCACTTGTAAAATAAGAGAGTTTGACTAGGTGGTCTCTAAGGTTCCTTTTAGCTATGACATTCTATGGTTTTAAAAATCATTAGGTAAAGAATATTTTACATATGAGCTGTTAGTTCAAGTAATTGGATCATTTTCCCATCAAAATATATTTTTTCCCCCAGACTAGACTTGATATTTTATGAGTTTAATGTGAAAATTAATCAATATATTCATTCATTTCTCAGTGGTCTCTGGTAATGTAGGTAATGGATAATATAAGCAAAATATAATTTTTATTTACTTTAGAACACATTATCTAATTACAACAGAATTTTCTTCCTGGTTGCTTTGCTTGGGATGTTATTAGACATGGTTTGTATTTGTGGAGCCACGTGGAGCTATCACTATCTGGACATAATATCTAACACTAGGTAATCTGAAGCCTAAAAAGCCCAGATGAGTGTCTTTTACATTTCAGTGTTCTGCATACTCTCTACTTATTACCACTAAACAGAAGTACAACTAATAACTGTTTAATAAGATATCATGGATCTTGGAAACATCCATTGTATTTTATTTTGATTTTGGTGGAGAAGATATGAGGATACAAAGTAGATTGAATAGGGCCTTGAAGAGCTGAATTTTTTATGCATCTGAGTTTTTTTCTGCTTGTTAGATGCAGCACTCATATATTGGTGCTAGGTCGAAAGTCCCTTGGATTCAGCATGTCAGAGTTTCACATATATGTTTTCTATAAAATTATTTAATTTGACAGATGATTATGTATCTTCTGAGATAAGACTTGTGTGTGTTTTTTTTTTCTTCAGGGAAACCTTTGGATAAATATATAACTGTAAAGATAGTGATAATGCAGGTTGGTATGTGCAGTTGTTGATATCACAATGAAGGTTCAGATTGTTGAGGAATATTAGATTGGATGAGGTGTAGAATAGCCTTTGTGTAAAATATGCATTTATTCCTCAAAACAGGTTGTCTTGCCTTAAAGAAATGCAGTATGCAGAAAGTCAGAGTTTAACTGAAGAGAAATTGACGGCATTACTTACAGAGGCTTGGGCAGGGTTAAGGAAACTGAAAAAGGATAGTGATATATTTGAACTAGCATCCCTGGGAAGCTGTCACCACTTCCTCTAGACCAGGATAAAAAGAGGGAACAGTGTTATTGAAGCCTGATAAGAGGTGGCGTTGTTGAAGAGCTGTGTGATAGAAGCTGTAGCTGCAGAGGAATGAAGGCACAGAAGCAATTGTGATGAGGCAGAAAGAGGGAGCTGAGGGGTTGTGGGAGAGGGATCAGGAATAAATACTGATACCTCTCTCCTCTTGCATACTGATCTCTTGCCAGTGCCTCCCATTTGCTAAGCTCAACCCGAAGCCAGGGGGTAAGGGAGCCATAGTTTTCCACAGAAGTTGGTCTCCTGGTGCACAGAGGGAGCTGACAAAGCAGGGTAGGATAAGAGGTGGGGGTGGGATGGGGGGACAGCAAACAAAGTAATCAGCATAGAAAGGATATATTTTGATTTATAGATAGAATTAAGTCTTAATGTAAAATGAAGCACATCTATGATTTCATCTCATGTTTACTATATATTACTGTTAATCTTATTTATATATTTTTAGCATTTATCCTTTAAGCTTTTTACAAATAATAATTTTCACTATGCCTTATAAATACTGTAAGACGGGGGCATTGCATATAAATGCTAAAAGCCAAAATCAGCTTTTTCTGTAGAGTCTGTTTATTTTCATAAATCTTTATTACACTCAAGAAAAGGAGACATGCCAGTCATGTTGACATTTTCTTTTAAAGGCGATGAAAGATACTTTAAGCATGAATCTTTGAAGAACCTGTGAGCTAATTTTTAAAACATGACCAGTTGTCAGATGTACATGGACTGTATACATAGGATTCTATTTTAGCACCTGATCTTTTGTTTTGAGTGATGCGTTACTAATCTAATTACAATACTTGTTAAAACTGATCACATGGAGGATAACCTTTTTCAGATCTGTCTGTAATCAACGTACCTTCATGATACAACTTGGATCTCCCCAATATCAACTATTTTTCTAGAGGTTTACAAGCCCAGTTTTGTTTGTGGCCCATTAGAGTCACATATGGTGCTATGAGACCCTGTCCCTTGAATGAGAAAGATTTGTGTTAAAAACAAACAAGCCCCCGCCTCCACCCTTGCCCCAAAGCCCAACAACTGTTTAGTAATTTACCAACAAATAGTGCTTCAGTTTGCCCTTAAATGTAGCCATTTTGTGTTCAAGATATGAGCGTTCTCTAGCCTAGCTAGTCTCCCTTGCACTGTCTACTCAGAGGGAGATAACGCCCCCGGTAAGTAATACCCCTGGGGCTGATAATGAGGCCAGATACCTTGCCAGTCACCTTGGTTCATTTCTAGTCCCTGATCATCACACTCTTTGGAGTATACTACTACTCTAGTATTAGCTTTTCAAATCTAAACTTTTAAGAAAAGAGCTGGGTGTTTTGTTTTTTTCCTCAAAAATGGTTTAGGACAGACAAAACACAGTGGATAGTCTAAGTAGAGTCCTTGAAAAGCCAGACACCCTTTTAAATCCTTGATTCAGATCTAAAGTACATTGGCTTACCATTGTAGTTTGAGAAAGTAACTTCAGGTGTTTGCACCCTAGCCAGGATGTGACCTCATCCTAGACTGTGGGATCTCTTTCCCTTTTAATATTGTTTAATAGTTATCTTTTTTAGAATCTTTTTTTTTTTTTCAGGGCACATAATGAAAAAGCTGAAGCACTGAATGGTATTTATTTTGTTAGTATATTTTTATAAACTCTTAAAATGGGTGTTGTTAAAATTTTTTAAGTCTTGTCACTCTTTTAAATGTTTTCTCACATTCTTTCAGCACCACCCTCTGTTCTATCAGTTTAAACTCTCATCTTACTAGACAGAGTCTTTACATGTTGTAGTATATATACAGTATTCAAACGTGATCTCACAGTGCTATTGAAGCATCCTGTTGCTTTGACTGGATGGAAACATTCTTTGTAGTTTAAGGGAAAACAAAATTAGGAAAAGTAGCTACTTCATAATTACCAGCTTTTTTCAGGAAGTACCTGAAAAGTTTGGTCTCTATCAACTTGCATGTTTCATCTTTGTCTATTTTATTCAGTATGTCATGTGTAACCTTGTCACAAATATGGAAAACTACCTGAAAATGCAAACCTCAGATAGTGTTTTGTATTATTTTATTTTATTTTATTTTATTTTATTTTATTTTATTTTATTTTATTTTATTTTATTTTATTTTATTTTATTTTATTTTATTATTTTATTTTATTTTAATTTAATTTAGTTTTGTTTTGTTTTGTTTTATGTTATTTTATTTTATTATTTTATTTTTAAATATATCTTTATTGATTTCAGAGAGAGGAAAGGAGAGGGGGAGCGAGAGATAGAAACATCAATGATGAGAGAGTCATTGATTGAGCCCACAACTCGGGCATGTGCCCTGACCGGAAATCGAACCCCGATCTCCTGGATCCTAGGTAGACGCTCAGCTCCTGAGCTACGCCCGGGCGGGCTCAGATAGTGTCTTGGTTGTACTGTCTCACATATCAGTTCTTTTACGAAGAAGAATGAAATGATTGTTAATACTTGAATATAACTCTTTCATGTTTTTAAAAAAATAGCTTTATTGAGATAATAATAGCTTAATTACACATATTTAGAGGGTACAATTGAATAAGTTTTGGCATATGTGTATGCCCATGAAACCACCATCACAATCAACATAGTGAACATACCACCCCCAAGAGTTTTCTGGTGTGTGTCCTTTGTAGTTTCTTCTAGCAATGCCCTCCCCAGACAACAACCAGTATCCTTTCTATAAATCATTTTGTATATTCTAGATTTTTACATAAGTAGAATCTTATAGTATGTACTCTTTTGTGTCTGGCTTCTATCACCCGCATAATTATTTCAAGATTTGTCTATATTGTTGCATTTATCAATAGTTGATTCCTTTTTATTGTGGAATAGTATTCCATTGTATGGATATGTCACAAAGTAGTTATCCATTCACCTGTCAGTGAACATTTGGGTTGTTTCCAGTATTTGGCTGTTATAAATAAGTCTGCTGTAAGAATTTGTGTACAAGTCTTTGTATGAATATATATATTTCATTTTTACTTGGGTCAATACCTAGGAGTGGAATGGCTGGAAAGTGGTTAACTTTTAAAGGAACTGCCAAATTGCTTTTTAAAATGATTGTCTTATTTTACATTCTCACTGTCAATTTATGAGAGTTCTAGTTTCTCTATATCCTTGCCAACACTTGGTATGTATTGTCCATCTTTTTAATTTTAGTCATTTTAATAGGCACATAGTGGTACCTCAATATGGTTTTAACGTTTCTAGGGACTAATGATATTGAACATCTTTTCATTAGCTTATTTGCCATCCGTATATCTTCTTTGGTTATCTTTTACCATTTTTTTCCATTGGGTTGTTTGTTTTTTTATTGTTGAGTTTTGAGAGCTCTTTTTGCCCTAAGTATAAATCCTTTATCAGGTACGTGCTTTACAAAGATTTTATTTTAGTCTCAGGCTTTTTTATTTTTTATTTTAATTTTATTTTTTTGGTTAATCCACACCCAAGGATATTTTTTCCATTGATTTTTTTTAGAGAGAGTGGAAGGGAGGAGGGAGTTGAAGAGAGGGAGGGAGAGAGAGAGAGAGAGACATTGATGTGAGAGAGGCACATTGATTGGTTGCCCCAACCAGGGCTGAGGATCAAACCTGCAGCCCAGGCACATGCACCCCTTCCATGCTCAGGCCGACACTCTAACTGCAGAGCGACACTGGCCAGGGCAGGCTTATCTTTTTATTCTAATTGCCTTTTGAGGAGCAGCAGTTTTTAATTTTGACGAAATTTATTTTTTCAATTAGTTATTTTCATAGATTATGCTTTTGGTGTCATATGTAAGAAATCTTTGCTTACTCCAAAATCACAAAGGTTTTTCTCCTGATTTTCTTCTAGACATTTTATAGTTTTAGGTTTTATATTATACTCTATGGTTGATTATTAGTTGATTTTTTAAATATGGAGTGAGATATGGATCCACATTCTTTTTTTTTTTTTTTTTTTGGCATATGAATGAATATTCAGTTGTCCCAGCACCCTTTGTTTAAAAGGTTATCCTTTCTTCACTGCATTGCCTTTGTCTAAAAACAGTGGAATTTTCTTATTGTGCTCTTCTGCTCTTCCACTGTGTTGTTCAATATTGTGAATAAACAGAAGAACAGATAAAGCCTGTACTTTTTGGAAAACAAACAAGACTTTTAATAATCTGTTCCCAATTGAACTCTCTTTGTTCGTATTCTACCATAAGTGGTTTCTTCCCATCTCCCCTGGTTTTACTGTGTGTCAGTGGCTTTCATGCCTCTACTTTTCCGCAGGCTCTTCCCTCTGCCTGAGATATCCTTTCCCTAGTGAAGCATCAAGGCCTTTTAGTCCATAAAATGCTACCTCTGAGAAACCTCCCTTTGCCTAAGTTAACTCTCCCTCCTTTGTATCACCCAGCACTGCAGACAGACCTCTGTTGAGTACCTATTACTTTCTATTGTGATTATCTGCATATCTGTCTTTCCTAACAGACTGTGAGCTCCTGAGAAGACAGGGACAGGGTTCATGACTAATTCATGTTTGTATCACGGTGGCTAGAACTCACTAGTAAGAAAATGTTAGGAGATTGGATGATTGAGAGGAAATTAGAAGTGAGTATTTGAAGAGAAAAACTCATTGAGAAAAAAATACATTGTATTTAGATTTGGTTTGCTTTTGTGGGCAGAATGTCATGTGGGCTGTAAGAAATATTAGATAGGACTACATATTTATTTGTCCATGGGTTTCTTTAATAACTGCATAGTCTTCTTGGTTGAAATTTGGTGGTGTTTCTTTACACAGTTAAATGCAGTTAGCAGATGACAGAGGAAAATAGCTAAATACAGTAATCAAAAAGGGTAGGTTGAGAATGATATTTCCAACATATATTCACATAAAAGAAGAGGAAAGAAGTTGTTGAACTGACAGCTGCTGAATTGTGGGTTCAGTTTTACATAGTATTTAGCACTTAACCATGTGCAAATTGGTGTTTAATAAATATATGATTAATATATGCTGTAGTTTGTGTTATTGCTTTTTAAGCCAGTTGTGAATGACAGACATTAAATGCTACTGCCTTTTTACAGATAGTTTCTTAAAATTTTTAATCCTGATGAAAGGGATTTAATTAGAAATGTTTGTGGGATCTAATTTTGGTACTGTTTTTACATTGTATTACTCAGTAATGTTTGGCAGTATTTCTAATAGACTAATATTTCAAATTGAAGAGAGAAGCTATTAGAAGTAATACACAGACAAATATATATGTGTACATGTGTTAATATCCACACAGATTTTTTTTTCTTGTTTATGAGAATGGACTTCACCAAAGAGAATAAGATTTGTGTTCTTCCAGCATTTGCAGAAACAGCCTCCAAACAGAGGTCCTGAGCCCCATTAGCACTAATGAAAAGAGTCACCCAAGGGAATAAGATGGATATCTTATAGTTGCATGTATGTTCTCATGTATGTTTTCTGCTACAAAGAGTTTCCCAAAGCTTGCTTCTATGTTTTCAGGTACCTTTTTCCTGGTAGCTAAGCTGTTAGGAATGACACTTATGTTTCAGAGCTGTCAATCATTTCATAACCTTATTTTCTAATATTGAATATCACCTAAATAAATCTATTACATCAGAGTTGTTCATGTGTGCTCATGGTATTGAAAGAAGATTAATGTTTCTGAGTTTCGGATTTAGTATCCCTGTCTTTGTTAGAAGGGTACCCTGTACCCAGCTTTGGGAATGTTGGACTTTATTTTAAAACAAACTAAAAAATAGGTGTAATATAGAGGATTTTTAGGGCAATAAAGTTATTGTGTATGATATTATAATGGTGAATGCATGTCATTATACATTTGTCTAAACCCATGTAATGTATAATACCAAGAGTAAACCCTAATGTAAACTATGTATTTTGGATGATAATGATGTGTCATTGTAGGTTCATCATTTGCAACAAATATACCGCTCTGGTGGGTGATGTTGATAATGGGGGAAGCTATGTGTGTGTGGGAGTATATGGGAAGTCTCTGTACCTTCCTCTCAATTTTGCTATCATCCTAAAATTGCTTTTAAAAAAGTCTCTTTTTTAAAAACCAACAAACTTAAGAAAAAGAAAATGTCATCCCAATGTATATTTTACCAGTATTCAGAAAATAGTAATTTTTTTTTAATCCTCACTTGAGGATATCCCCCCCTCATTGATTTTTTAGAGAGAGTGGAAGGGAGGGAGGAGAAAGAGAGAGAGAGGGAGAGAGAGGAGAGAAACACATCAATTGGTTGCCTTCCACTTGAGCCCCCACCAGGGCCTGGGATTGAACTGAGGTATGTGCCCTTTACCAGGAGTTGACCCTTGGTCCTTGGGCTGACACTCTAACCACTGAGCAAAACCGGCCAAGGCAGAAAATAGTAATTTTATGTAAAAATATTATG
This sequence comes from Miniopterus schreibersii, assembly GCF_964146895.1. Taxonomy (NCBI): domain Eukaryota; kingdom Metazoa; phylum Chordata; class Mammalia; order Chiroptera; family Miniopteridae; genus Miniopterus; species Miniopterus schreibersii. Next base: position 17,214,659 of record NC_138122.1, read on the forward strand.
ATCCTAATTAGTGTTTGAGACTAGCTTTGTTGCACTCTATCAAATAAGACTATCCCATGATCTCAGGCCCTTTGTTCACAATGTTCTGCCCAGGATCCCAGAAGAGGCTACAGGCTCAGTTAGGTAGGTAAGATTCTAGCATACACACTCTGTCTCTCTTCTTTGCATCTAAGCAGCCCCCCCCCCCCCCCGCTTTTTAAAAATCCTTACCAGGGGATATGTTTTTACTGATTTTAGAGAGAGGGGAGGGGAGAGATAGAGAAATATTGATGTAGGAGAGAAACATTGATCCGTTGCCTCTTGACCGGAGATTGAACCCACAACCTAGGTATATGCCCTGATCAGGAATCAAACTGGCAACCTTTTGGTGCACAGGACAATGCTCCAACCAACTGAGCTACACCAGCCAGGGCAAAGCAAGCCCCTTTTAATCTGTTTTGCATATTACACTTCTGGTTAAGATTTTGTTTGAAGAAAGATATTGGATGCTTTGTGATGATGATGATGATGAGGGGGATGGAGAAAAGGGGGGAGAATGAGAGAGGGAGGGAGAAAGAGAGGGAGAAGGGTGGAGAGAGGAAGGAAGGAGGAGGGGAAGTAAATGTTTTAGATTAAGGATCAGATGTTTTAGAAGCAAACCTGACTGTGCTAGTTCCATGCCATCTTGGGAAAATGACTTCTGGGCCTTGATTTTTTGTAAATGGGAGGGTATGTAGTATCTCTGTATCCTCTGCATTGCTTGGAATAGGGGCAACCTGAGCATACACAGGTTAGAGCTCTCTGCCCTGTCCCTGCCAGTCTCACACCCTAGGGGCCAAACAGTCTCATGAAGAAATATGGCAGTTTGACATTGATAGCAGGCCACTCCATTGTTGAAAAATTTCCATCTGGGCTGAATGGCACCCACTATGCCAGTCTGTCGTGATTTATAAACATAGTTTTTCTGGTTACCAAAGTGCATCTGTTTGACAGTTGGCAGGCGGCATGTGGTCTTATCATGAACCAGGTTTTGTTTCTTGGGATCTGCCTATATATTACAAACTACTTGATAGGCAGGTGAATGTGTTGAATCCAGGAAGAATTTCCCCCCAAATGTCTTAGACACTAAGAAAAACTCTGAAGCATACACAGAAGCCTTTAGTCTCTAACTCTAGTAAAATGTATTTTATATGAGGAAAAATAGATTATTAAATTCTGACTGGGCAGCTCTTTTCCTTAACCCAATCACTAAACCAAATTTGCTAGGTCAACTCAGAATCTGATTTGAGAGGCTATCAAGGACAAAGGTGGTTGTTTAAATGGCAGGGCACCTGATCATAGTCAAACAAACCATTTTTTCCCTGATATTATCATGATATGACACCTAAGATAGTCACTGAAAATAATGGAAGAGATTTTTAAATAGTCTTTTAGACTTCCTTCCTTTGCTTATTATTTAATTTTAGTCATTCCAATCTATATTCTAGGATTCAGTTCATAGGTTCAAACCTGTTAGCAGTTAAAATTATACCAAATTGTTTTCACTCTTGCAGTGGGGTGTTCTTATTAATTAAATAATCTGATTATTAGAATTATCATTATTGTGATCTTAGGAATTAATTTTGTTATACAGCTCAATAATTTTCTAGGTTAGAGGCAACAGTGTACTTCTCAAGTAAGATCCTGTGCCATTTTACTTAGAGAAGTGAAGACAGGAGATGTGAAGGCCATATAGAAAGGGGGAGAGCAGCATAATAAATAAGGATGGAGTTAAGAATAAGAATTCATTGAGAACTGAATACAAGCTATAAGTGAGGAAGGTCAGGAAACATAGTGGTCCTCATTTACTCACTGCCTGCAGCTCCTCCATTCTAGGCCAGTGGGAACATTGGTACATCAGGCTGGAGAAAGACAATTACTTCAAAATAATAAGTTCCTTGGCATAAAATGTTTCATCTGCTGCGTAAGAGAATGCATTTTGTGATATATGAAGATATTATTGGCTTAGGACAAGGCTTTCTTTCCTAATTGGAGGTGCTTTGTGGTCCCTCTATTAGCATACCAGCTGATTCCTCTTGTGCTGCACTGCAAATTGCTGATTAACTGCTTTTAAGTATGCAGAGCTGACAAGTTGCCTCATTTAGAAACAAACACAAGTGCTCTATGGAACTAGTCAGAAGTTCAAATTGACATTTAGAAATTGTAAACCCACAGACTTCATGATAAGTAATGCTGTCAATTTAAATTATAGCATTTCTACCTAGAGATAGGATAAAAAGAGCTAGAAACACAGCCTGTGACCAGTGTATTAGAGACGATTCTGCTCTAGTGAGCTGAGAGATTGTGCTATTTGGATCTAACATTCAGTCGCACTTCTTTTTTGCTTGGATATTTTCTGGGTGATCAGCCCGTGTGAAGGGTTGACACTTCGAATGGTTGTAACAAATGCATATTAGTTCAACCAAAAAAAAGCTTGATTCTTGCTTTCAGGGGAGAATTTTGAGTAACTGAATTAGGAAACAAGTAAGTTGAGAGTTCAATTCTTAAAGTACTTTGTGTTAACAGGAGGAAGGTTAGCAATAATTTTACTAACCAGAAAGATTGAATTATATAAAGTATGTGGAAGGAGGGTAAGGAAGAGTCACGTTGAAGAAAATAGTTCCCTCCTTGATTTTGGTATCTCCCTATCATCCTGATATAACTATCTATCTGGCATTTTGATGAATTTACCCCCAGCTAAATCAAGGAATGAGCTCTCCTGTAATGAAAGTATATTGTAATGTAGAGTAGCATGGTCTTACCTGCTGGCTATGGAGTCCTTTCTGACTGACTGCTGGTGATTTGGGGTGGTGGTGGTCCTGATTGGTGAGTCACTGTGCACACCGGATGGTGGTACATTGAGCAAAAAGCTAACTTTATACCTGTTACCTTTTCTTTTTTTAAGTCTACATGTTTACATAAAGCTATTGAATTCTAGGATGTAAAAAATCAATTGAAATTTAAAAAATATGAGTGGAATGGACAGAAATAATTTCTCCCTAATCACTAAACCAGTGGCTTATGTAGAGAAATGGTCACTGTTCTAGCCCCTCCCATCTGACCTTTGTTTAGGAAGCTTGTTACACTGGAAAAAATTCTGGACTTGGAGTCAGGAGTGATGTCTTTAACACCTGCTCTTCCATGCCTTGGGAAAGCATTTTACCTTCTGAGTCAGTTTTTTCATCTGTAAAATGAGAATACCTATTCATATCTATTTATAGATTTATTGTGAGACTATAAATGAAGTTGGAACTCCTTTGTGAACTAGGATTTTTTATGCAGATGTAAGGTGGTATTATGATTATTGTGTAGTATAGCCAGGATAGGCTTCCAGTGCAATTACACAAGATCTCATGCCCAGAAGGAGGTCCTTTGCTTGGAATTCAATGCTATGTGGTCATTGTCCTGAAATTCTGAACAATTGTATCTTTCAGTTTGTGAAGTCAGATAGGGAGTGGAGCATATGCTGGGGCATGGGCTGCTCTGATCTAGCCTCTTGACACTTCTTACTTCTGTGGGACAATTCTCATTCCCTGCCACTGCCCAGAGACTGCTGCCACCCTCAGCCCCTGGCAGAGACTTGGGTGTGGGCACAGGAGGAGTGGGATTTGGTGTATCTCCTGTATACCAAGTCATGGTTGGTTCCTATGAAAATATGCGTTGCTCCATGAGCTTCATCATGCCCTAGGGAGTACACTATTAAGTAGCAAATTAAAAAAACCAGCATAACTTTTTTAGAGAGAAAGCACAGAAAATCTCTTTTCCTGCTTTTAAACAAGAGCACCCATATTTTCATTTTGCATTGGTCTCCACAAATTATGTGGCTGCCCCACAAAATATGTAACCAGGCCCAAGTATACTAATTTTCAAATTCTGCCCTTCAGAGCCCCAGAATTTCTCAGCTCCCCTTCAGAGTCCCCAAGAGATAGGTAATAGTGACTTTGACAAGAGCAGTTTGGTAGGGGGTGGAGTAAGCAGTAGACGGATAGGGGTGTACAGAAGAGTGAGTGAAAGGTGAAGGTGTAGACAGCAATTGAAACAAACTTACTCAAAAGACTGGCCATGAAGAGTAGGGAAGAGAGTGGTAACTGGAGTAGGAGATAAAATAGAGGGTTCTTTATTTTGTTGGTATTTTTATTTAAAGAGAACTGAGCATATTTAAATGTTAATAAGATGAAGTTAGTTGAGAGGGAGAAATTAAATATAATTTCCAATATATTTACTGAAGATTTATCATGTAGTTTTTCTGTACATTCTTGAACCAAATTTTAAGTTTTTATTTCCAAAGAACAGAAGGTGCCTTAGATTCTATTCTTTATACCCAAATAAGAGGAGGGCAGTGTAAGCCCCCTCAATGTGGCTCAGGGCCATTCATATTTGGCTGTCTTTTCAGCTGTCATGACTGATGCTGGAGCAGAAGGCCACACAATTCCTTCTTCTTGACTCAGTAGTACAGCAGGGTGATCTTCTGCCCTGCACAATGTGTTTGGGTGTGAGATCTGTTGGGGTTTTGAATACTCAGCTATGCAGCATGCTGGGGCAGCTGTCATATTGGCTCCTTTAGGTATCTGGGATAGCTTTTGGCAGTGATTACTATTCTTTTACTCCTTGGGGAATTGAAATTAATTGGCTCCTGCTTGAATAGAATATTTAACAAAATTTGAAAGTACAGTAGTCCCCACTTATCTGTAGTTTCGTTTTCCATGGTTTTAGTTACATATAGTCAACCTCGGCCTGAAAATATTAAATGGAAAATGCCAGGAATAAACAATTGATAAGTTTCATATTGCATACCATTCTGAATAGTATGATGATATCTCTTGCCGCCCCGCTCCAGGGCATGAATCATTCCTTTGTTCAGGGTATTTAGGTTGTGTGTGCTACCTGCCTATTAGTAACTTTGTAACCGTCTCGGTTATCAGATCAGTTAACATATTTTGAGAGAGAGAGAGACCACATTCACATAAATTTTATAACAGTATATTGTTATAATTGTTCTATTTTATTATTAGTTATTGTTAATCTCTTACTGTACCTAATATATGAATTAGACTTCATCATGTGTATGTATGTAAGTATAGGAAAAAACTTAGTATATATAAATTCAGTATTATCTGTGGTTTCAGGCATCCACTTGGGGTTTTATAATATATCCCTGTGGATAAAGGACTACTGTAGTGGATAGCAGTATTTTGGATTACTATATTTTTGTTTATCTATAACATGGGAATAATAATCCCTACCTTACAAATTGTTGAGAGAATTAAATGAAGTAAGATATGTAAATGTTAGTACAGTGTCTAGCACATGATTAGATACTTGAAAAATATTAGTTTCCTTCCTCATTCCTCTTTTTCAAAAAATTAAGTGTTGTGTGCATATACCTTGTATGGATACACATTTCCTGATGCAGTAGAGATGGTCACAAAAATTATGTGACCATAATTTTTAGTTTAAAGTTTTTAATTATGTTGGATGACATTTCCATTGAAAGAAAGCTTTCAGTGATAATTTCTTTACTAAAGGTGGCGAGAAGGAAAATACTTTTATAAAGAAAATATCTTCAGTTTTTTAAAAAAAATATTTTTCTCTAGCATTTATTTAAATAAAGGCAAATAGATTTTAACCTCTATGCATCTCCCTTTTCTTATTTGTGAAGTTGGGATAATCACAATGCCTAACATAGTGTTGTTATGACATTTATTCAAGAATGGTGGCTAGCACATTTGGGGTCCCATGAGATTTCATACAAATTTTAGGATGGGTTTTTGTTCTGCCTGCATTTAATACAGTCATTCATTTTGATTTTAAAAATAGTAGATTGAAAAACATTGTGAGTACTTCCCAAAATACAATTCTTAAGGCTTCCTGTAGTTGCCAATATATATGATAGTACAAAATATACTTAGTTGACTTATAATACTTTTTAAAACTCATACTCCATGTGTACAGTGAGACTGTGATGCAATGAAATTGATCTTTGTGTGTAACTTTTAGGAGTGCTTTGTTATTTTAAAGCTATATCATTATGGAGTCATATAGTGATTAAGAGGATGGCTTTTGGAAAAAGACACACCTTTGCTTGAATCCTGGCTTTGTCATTCACTACTTGTATGACTTTGGGCAAGTTATTTCTCTTTGAGCCTGGGTTTCCTTATCTATAAAATGAAAATAATAGTAGAGTTGTTTTGAAAATTAAATATAATGATATACTAGGATTTTAAATTGCTTTTTTTTTCTTCCCAAATATCTTTATTGATTTCAGAGAGAAGAAAGGAGAGAGAGAGAGAGAGAAACATCAATGATGAGAAAGTCATTGATCAAGCCCACAACCCGGGCATGTGCCCTGACTGGGAATCGAACCCTGATCGCCTGGATCCTAGGTCGACGCTCAACCACTGAGCCACGCCCGGCCTGGCTATACTAGGATTTTAGCACAATGTTAACTACAGTTAAATACTCAGGTAGAAAGATAGCTAAAAAAAAATTAGGCCAATGTGGTTTCTTTTTAATGGGGCTCTCCTTTTGGGTAGATGTTTGATAGTGGAAGAATGGGCAGCTGGTGGTCTGTGTTCTGCCATCTTTGCCTCTAACAAGCTGTATGATTGAAGATGATTCTGGGTGGGATTTTCCCATTTGTGAAATAAGGTGTCGTCTAGCTTATAATTCTTTAGTTATATATTTCTCTCATTTTTCTATCTCTTCTGGAACCCTTGTTAGATGTATTTCGAACTATCTTATTCCATCTTCCTTGTCTCAACTTCTTTTTCCTATATTTACCTCCTGTCTCTTCTGCATTTTGGGTGATATCCTTGTGTTATTCTTTCTAATTACTAATTATCAGTTGTGTATTGTTCAGACTGCCTATTAAGGTTCCCTGCCCCAAGTGAGGTTCCTCCTTCTTTTATTTCTAGAATCTTCTTTGATTCTTTTTCAAATCTGCCTAATCAGCCTGGCTGGGGTGGCTCAGTGGTTGAGCGTCAGCCTATGAGCCAGGGGGTCGAGGTTTAATTCCTGGTCAGGGCACATGCCCAGGTTTCGGGCTCGAGCCCCAGCAGGGGGCTTGCAGGAGGCAGCCATCAGTGACTCTCCCTTCATTGATGTTTCTCTCTCTCTCCCTCTCCCTTCCTCTCTCTGAAATCAATAAAAACATATTAAAAAATGATCTGCCTGATCATTTTTCATACTCACTTTTCTTTTTTTAATTTTTTTTTACTTTGTTCTCTTCCTTTATCTCCTTCCACATTTTAAACATAGTTGTTTTTTAAGTTTCTTTTAGTCTGTTAAATTATGTCTTACTCTTGTGGTGCAAATTCTTCCATCTACATCACAACTCTGGGTGGTATTTTTCTAGTCCCTATTTCACAGGCAGACCTTGGCAACTCTTGATTTTATTCAGATAGGTCATGTCCACTGAGCAGCATGCTTGAGGCCTGCAGCCTGGGCACCTCTCACTGAGATGGCATCAGGATGTCCCTCCAGTAGCTGAAGCCTATGGATTGATTGATTTTAATACTCAGTATTCCTGGGAGCTTTATTGGCTTAAGGTCCTGCTCACCACTGTCTTTATTTCCTCTTTGTTTCTAGCGCTTGGGGGGGGTTTCTTTTTTTGAACCTGAGCTCAAGCATATAGCCTAAAATGATTTTCATGTATTCTAACCATTCTGTGTTTTCACATTGAGAGCTGTCTGTGTCTTTCCACAGTAGCCCAGCACATTAACTGGAAGCCTCTACAAATATCTAGACATGTATATGTATATGTCCCTGTCTAATAAGTCTTTAGAATCTTTGATTAAACATCTCCCCTTTTTTCAGCCCTCGCTTAGTACTTTGTACAGAGTTCGTTGGTACTTAGTTCCTAGCTGTTGAATGAGTGAATGAATGAATGAATGACATCTAAGGCATTGATTTCCAGTTTTGAAGTTTATAGACCATTGGTGAAACTTTATTGTTGCTTAATTTTTGTTTTCTTCTGCCTTTTTCTCTTTTTAAATGAACTATGTAACCTATTTTAGTTAAAGTGAACGAGTTGGAGGGTGGGTCCTAGAGGGCAGAATACCCAGAAACTAAAACATAGCAGAGAGATCAAACTCTGCATCAGGAATTAGTGATCCAAAGAGGGACATAAATATCAATAAGTCACTAAGAGATATTCTTAGACAGAATCAGTGAAAGACCCTCAGGGACCCTGCTGAAAGGAGAGAGCAGTGTTTATCAGCTCCCTCTGTGTCAACCATTTGTGTTTTCCCATGAAATTCAGCTCCTTATCTTTATAAGCAGACGCTGATAAAAGATTGCCGACTAAGTAGTGTGTTTTTTCTTGATTTCCAGAGTTGCTTTAATTTTCTCATAAATACCAAGATAATCTCAGTTAAACTAAGTGCCTACTTCCATCTCATACAGAACCTATTTTCCTACTCTTCAGCTTGAGGAGGGTTAATATTGGCTCTGAATGAACATCTGCTGGCCCCATATTGACACAGGAATAAATTATTCAGCATGTAGTATTTGGGAATTTAAAAGCTCCATGATGAATTCTACAAAACTATATTATGTCTCTGACATTCTAGGGTTTCATTATTTTGTCTTCAATTATTCACAAAGGCTATTCACCTCTCAGAGCTTATATGGAATTCTTCACATCAAGTGAGCCCAAGGCTGAAACGATGGAGGACTATATTAAGACATGATGTTCTCCTTTTTGTTTTGATAGTATTTTTCTTTTTAGGTGGGCTAAACAACCCTTTCTCTACACATATAAAACTGAGAACTGTTTATTATGGAAGTGACCTCTTTTGTTTGTAGAATGCAGGCTATCAGGAGACACTCTATGTGCAGTGTTGCCAGTCCTTTCCTGACAGCTCTGGAGAAATTTTTCTTGAGTATTGTAACAGTAATTCTCAAACTTTATTTACTATAAAAATTATCTTCTTCCTATATGTGCATAGAGTGGTGCTTTAAGATCTAAAGTTAAGCAAGGGGGTCTCCGAAATACCTTTTGAATCATTTTCATTTCTCCACTATCAGTGCATTAACTCTGGCCCTCTTTGTTTTTGATTGCATGGTTGTGATGGCTTTCCACTAAATCAGGGATTCTCAAGTGTGTGTGTGTGTGTGTGTGTGTGCGTGTGAGAGAGATGGACCCCTTTAGCAGTCTGGTAGAGCCTATGATTACAAAAAGACTGATTATAGAAATACAGTTCTATCTGTGGATTCCTGTATTGCTCAAAGTGTGAAATATCTTCCAGTTTAACTTAATCCAAACCTCAAAATATATTCCATCAAAACTAAAATTTTCCATTCATTGATTAACCCCAAAGTAAATTTTTAGAGTTTGAGCAAAACACTTTAAACTACAAAAAAACTTCTTTTTGATGAACAGATAATGAAATTGTGTTAGTACTTTAAAAAGACTAGAAATCAGCCCTGGCCAGTGTGATTTAGTTGGCTAGAGTGTTGTCCAGTGCACCGAGGGTTGACAGGTTTGATTCCTGGTCAGGGCACATACCCAGGTTGCTGGTTCGATCCCTGGTTGGGGCACGTACAGGAGGCAGCCAATCCGTGTTTCTGTCTGTCTGTCTTTGTGCCTGTCTCTTTCTCTCTCTCTCTCCTCCTCCTCCTGCTCCTCTCTCTAGAATCAATGAAAGTCATATCCTCCGTGAGGATTAAAAAAAAAGACTAGAAATTAAAATAAACATCCGGATTTTCTTACAACATTAATCATTCACACAATACATTTGATTTCTAAAATTGTTAGTAAATCTGCTAGATGCACAGAATTTATAATAGGAATATAAATAAGTTGATATAGCTATGAGAAAATTATATGTTATCTGGAATGTAGTTAATGTTTAAACTGGCCACTTCAGTACTGCTCTTATAGCCTCCTGTAGGTGCTATTTTATATACAGTGTATGTAGGAAGGGGCAGAGAAAGGTGAGAGATATGGATCTGTTTCTCTCCAGTGCTTATGCCGCTCTCTGTTAATGAGTTAGATAGGAAAAGAAGTACATTTATTTACTCTTTCAACCTTCCAGGTACATACTGGACAGATAGGCTGGTGTTGTACATGAAGATAACATTATTCTCTCATCTTCGTTCTAACATAAATGCTGGGTACTCTGGGGGATTAATAGTAATGCACTGAGATCATGTTATCTCCCCCTTCCCCCGTTTTTTGTTTTTTTTAACTAACCTATTAGTGGAAAGTTAATTTAAATCTTCTCTGGGTTACAGTAAGAAATTATTTGTTTTTATATTTTGCCCAAAATATATAATGACATAAATTATAATAATTGCTTACATTTGTATCTGACTGTTTACAGAAAATTTTTACTTGTTTGGTCTCAGTTTACCCTCCCTAAATGGGAGACACGTGTATGTCAGGACTGTTTTTCTGTTTCACAGCAGAGGAACCTGAGGCTCAGAGAGGCTGTGACTTGTCTAAGGTCAAAGAGTAACTAAATGGTAGAGCTGAAATGGAAAGCTGGGTTTTTTGGATCCTTTATACTGATCTTTTTTATAACTCTAGTCAGCGGATTTGCTCTTTGCTTTCTCTGCAGAATCCTTTTGTACCGCTCAGGCAGATGGATGGGCGTTTGTTCAGTCTTGGTAATGGACATGGATTATGTCCCCATCTGCCTGGTAGAAAATCAGTGACTGTACTGAGCATTGTCCATGTAAAATATTAAATTGCATCAAAACTTATGACATTTAAAGTGCATTTACAATGTAGTTAAGATAACAATTTCATCTGTTCCTATGTAATTACAGAGGTTTTCAGTCACTTCAATTTAGCAGGCTGGAAAAATATGACCTCTGGCTATGTGGCCTTTTCATTTTGTGAGTGAGTGAGTGAGTGTGTGTGTATGTGTATGTGTGTGTAACTAATGAACTTGGGGAGGTTTCATTACTTTCTGCCCTGCTTTTCCAAGGGCTCTAATTGTCTCTACTGCAACCCCCAGGCCTCTTCCTCCTGTCTGCTGACAGCAGTCAGGATTTCCATGTGACACAGAGTAGCAGATTATTGATTTTGTTTTTTGTGTCAGGGCACTGTGTGTGTCACTGGAGGTGGTCTTGTGGGCCTTTAGTTCATTAGTGATTATGCACAGGGCCCACTTTAACTGGAGCTTAGAAGGAAATGTCAAACAGGAAAGGACTAAGATGGTTCTTTTAAGAGTTAACATCAGGGAATGTATACTAGAGAGAAACACTGAGCTGTCACTTCTCCTTCAGCATTTCACTTTGATTTCCACTTGGCAGGTTTAAAGAGCCTGACATTTCCTTTCTTTGTGTTCACTTGCGCAGGGAATATAGGATCAGAAGCCATCGATTGGTTAGCAGTAGTCTATAACTCTTAAGTAGCATTCGATCATGAATGAAAGCTCCACATGTTTGGAAGTCAGCCCCCAAACAATTGGGTATATCTATAGCCTGTGGAGGTCTGTTCTGTTCTGACTCAAACATGGAATTTGATTTGGTTCCACTAGGCTTCAGGGAAACCTTGCTTCCTCTCATATGAGAGCTAATTCTAGCGACTCCAGGGAATCTGTGTGCTTAACTTGGCTCAGATAACATCTGGAGGCTTGCTAGGCTAGGTTACCACCTAGTACCCTCTGGGATCCCCAGTGAGTCCTGAATATCATCTCTTTCCCTTGATCCCTCAGCTATACTCTACCTTTCTTTGATGGGAGGCATATAGGAGGACTTGAGAGCCACAGTGCATGTGTGCAAATGCTAGAGGTGCATCTATTGCTTTCATATTTTCTTTTGACAACCTGATGACAACATTTATGAGCTCTGCCATTGTTCCCAGTGTCTAAGAGAGTAACAGTTGTTTTTGTCTATAGATTTTACCTGAGGGAGACTCTTCTGTCATAGCCCTCAAGCAGTATGTGGACAGTTGGAAATCAAGGTGCAGGTTCTAGACTAACTTGGAACAGTAAATAGGCATGTGCTTGGTTCTTTCCTGCTTGCTTCATCCTCGAGTGGCAACCTGCTTTTGGTTTTGATTGGTTGATACCAACCTGATAGTTCTAAAGGGCGATGTCAAAACTCCTTGCTTTAAGTCCCTCTCCTAAGATGTGTGAGATGGCACAAGTGGCTGTTCTTCCTGCCACTATTCTCAATGGGCCTCACCCACTGAGTGCCCTGAATAGGTTAGGACTAAATTTGATGGTCTGGGGCATTAGGTGCTTTATGCATGTACATTGTTGCTGAGTAATATGTTGATTATTGCATCTCAAGCTACCTGTGGTGAAACTGGAGATGAAATTTGAAATTGAATGGAGTGCACTGTAAATGAAGAGAGTGGTAAGCAGAAGGAACTGAAGGTGCATGTACTAAGGAGAAAAGGGCAGTGACTTTCAAGAGCTTTTCCTTTACAATTTTTGGTTTGTTTTACCCTGAATATATGTATTTTTTGCTTGCTTGTTTCTTGACTTGTAAATTTTGTGTGTGTTTATTTTTTGTCCTTTTTATTTAAGTTGCTTTCTTTATTGCTGTGCTAAGCAGTGTGCTTGTCCAGTACTGTCCCCCAACTCCTACCTGAATTCTTGTAACAATGGATTGGGCATCTTAATTTTATCCTATTCTTTCCCTACTCCCCTTCCTCTCAATTATCTGCATTGTCTGTATGTAAAAGTCTTATATGTTATACAAGTGTGTACCAAGGGTGACTGTCAGGTAGTTTTCTTGGGTATTTAAGGAGGTTCTTTCTATAAGTTCCACTGGTTGTCACCTTGCAGGGGCTGTTGTCAGCCACCTGCCCTAACAGGTAGCTTTTGGATTCTTCCCTGACATTCCATGGCCAATTATTAGCCAGTGTGGATTCCCTCTTCTCAAACTCTGGTGAAAGTTTGGAGCTGGTGTCCACCCTCCTCGCTTTCAGAAGTTTCCAGTGAGCATAAAATGACCCAGTATTTCAAATAAGAGCTGTTGGCCAGCAAGTTTTCATCCCAGATATTCAAGTTGCTGTACCTAATCTAATCTGACACATTAAAATGAAAGCAATGTAAAACTTAGGTACCCCATTTTGACAGTGTTGGTGATATATGGTATAAAGAATGATGAACTGTGAACTGACATGTGGAGAGTTAGACCTGAGGTCATGTCCCAAATCTGCCACCTTTTATGTTATGGCCTTGGGCAATTTATTTATCCTTTTGGACCTTAATTTCTGTTAAGTAAATGGGTTAATAGTACCTGTTTCACAGATTGTTGTAGAAATTAAATCATGATGTATATGAAGAGCATCCAGGATAGTGCCTGGCACTTAATGTTTATTTTCCTTTCATCCCACAAACCATCTCTACCACTGACTCCCTCCTGAAGATTTAATAAGAACCTATAGGTTTATGAGGCAGAATGAGTGATTCAGGTTAGTTATATGAAATGATTTCTTCCCTATAAATGCTGATTTTTTTTTCTGAGAGAAGGATTTAACATGGAATGAATTCCCTGTTATTATAAACACTTTAATATAATTTTGTTTGAAGTGAAGATGATGGACTAGTAACTATTTAAGATCCCCTCAAGCACTATAGTTTTATGTTTCTTTGTTGTTTTTGAAAAACCAATATAATACGCCTTTCTGGATTTTAAGTTCTGATTTCTATTCTGTAAAAGCCTTTGAAAAAAGGAGTGAGCTTCATAAGAAATTTTTCTTGTTTATGTAACCGGAGCATTAATGTTTTTGTGATGATGTTTTCTCTTAAAAATAAAAACAACTAAAAATGAGTTTCTCTGCCAAACTCTCAAAGTTGCTTTGCCTTGGACTCAGTGAGCAAGCTCAGGCAAATCCATAAAAGGTCATTGCTGGCACCTCTGCTAACTCAGTGTCCTTAGCTGTCTGAGGAGAATGGGGCTGGGGGAAGCAGGAGAACTGGAAGGCTGGGAAAGGAGATGGTTCTGGACTTGAGCTCAGATTCAATAGTCCATGTACTATATGAGGATTTTTAGGGGGTGATTATTAGCATTTTGGCAGTATTTTTTCCTTCCTGTGAGTTTTTATTTCAGGGGTCTAGCTTTGGAAGTTCTGTTACCCAGAACTTTATTGGCTGTAGTATGACATATTCCTTTGTGGTTCCAAATATTTGTGGCTCTTGTGGGTTTTTCTTTTTGATTTCAGTTCCTGTGATATTAAGACCAGCTGGTTAAAGTTATTTATTTTGATACAGAAAGGTATTATGACTAAACTGTGCTGAATAGAACTTTAGTCAGGGAGGCTGCATATTACCATGTTAAGTAGGTGCTTTGAAAGTTAGATCTGAGTTTGAATCCCAACTCAATTGCTTGAGGAATGTGTATGATGGAGGGTAAGCTGCTCAGCCTCTCAGACGCTTCCCTCCATTACTGGAAAAAATGAATTAGCAATTCAGATGTTTCAGGGTGGTTGAAAGCATTCATTTATATAGTATCATATATGTAAAGGTCTGTCCATCTTAATAACTTCCTTTCTACTCCTTCTTCTTCCACCCATTATTCAGCCTGTGATTGTGCCAGAGCCTTACCAGCAACCATGGACATGAAATGAGAAGAAAATCCTCCCTTCTTCGTCCTAATTAAGGCCAGGGAGATTCATTTTCTCACTCTTTTGGGAAACTTCCCTATTTCAGTGGTGGCCTATATCTTATTTCATGTAGATTTTAGAATTAGGATGATTATAATATAAGTTTGAAATGGAGCTCTTTTAGGTTGTTAATTGTAATAATCTCCATCACTAATAACACCAGTCAGAGAATGGATTTATTTTTTTAGTTAGATTTCCTTTAAACATTCTACACTTTCAGCATGTTAGAAACTTATTCCTACAATTTACTTAATGCTTTTTTTTTTTTTTTTTTAAATCCTCATCCAAGGAGTGAGGATACTTTTTCCATTGATTTGAGAATGGAGGGGAGGAGGTTGGGGGAGAAAGAGAGAGAAACATCAATGTGAGAGACACATCAATTAGTTACCTCCTACATGCACTCTGACCAGGGGCAGGGATCAGACCTGCAACCCAGGTACATGCCCTTGACCAGGAATGGAACCTGCGACCCTTCGGTGTGCTGGCCAGCACTCTAACCACTGAGCAGTGCTGGCCAGGGCTACTTAATACTTTTAGATTCTTGGGTTTGGCAGGTGATACCATGGTTCATTACTAGCAGCAAGGTATTTGTCATGTGTTAATTCTTCAGCATATTTCAAAAAGATCTTGACACCAATTCTTTGGATCAGGAAGAAAGCTGAAGAAATTTTGAGTTGAGATTACTTTAAAGAAAGACTATTTGAATTTGCTGTTGTTTTATTGGTAATGTTGCTTCAGGGAATATATGTTTCATTATTCTCTGTGGTCAGTGGGTCTTCTTCAAGACACAGCTTGAAGCCATTTGTTTTGAATATAGTCTAATATCTGTGTTATGTTGTGAGACACCACACTAGACTGCTGGACTGTGGATCACAGAATTGGTATACATTCTTTCATAGGCATAGACCAGGTGCCAGATGACTAGTAGAATGACTAAGGCTGTTTTAGAATAGTAAACACTATTTGTTTCTATTGAATTTTATAATATTGCTAAAGAGTGATAGTGTATATATACATATGTGGTTATGTTCATACATAAACATCACATATATTTGATGTTGAAGTAAAGAATCATTTTCTTTATCCTTCCTGTAAACTCCCAAGGAAGTTAAAAATACCAGAACATTGGGTTAATCCAAGTTTTTACTATTTGTGTAATTTTTTAAATAGATAGAAGCTAGTTTTATATAAGCATTTGAAAGCTGTAGAGCAGCTGTACAGGTGTGCAGAATACATAACTCAGTGAAAATGTTGCTGCAGAGAGAACAAGCTCCAATAGATGTAGGTGTTTGCACATGTTCCAAATTAAGTTATATTCATCTCCAGTGCCATATTCTATAAATCTCACCAAAAGAACTTACCTGTGCTCCATGAAAGTAATCCATTGGAATTCTTGCATTAGACTGAGAACATTGTTATTCCTTTATATCAGAAACTTTTTAAGTCACATGGTTTTCCCATCCAGGTTTTCCTGTCTAATCTCTATTGTATTGTATTTTATTCTATATTTAAACAACTTTGTGGATTATACATTTTGGAGAAAGTTCTATTAGGTAAATCTATAAATGTTATACATATCATTCATAAGGTGGTGTGCTTTTTCATTATGTATACATGTGTATGTATGGTCCCTTCTGCCACCAAGTAGAAGTTGTCATAGTGAAAATATTTCTTTTCACTTAACTCTTTTATTTTGTGAGAATAGCCTGGTTCTTTAGTAGCAGAGGCTAATGTGAATTAAAAGGTGTTTGGAATTTCCTCTCATGGGTCTAATAAAAATTTTAGTCTAGGTCTGAGTATGTGTATGTTAATTTCTCACATTTATTTGAAAAATACTTATACTTTGAGTTAGTTTCTCTTATCTGGTTAGTCTTCATTGACGACCAATAGTTTGCTCTACAAATTAGATATGCTGTGTGGATACATTTATTTGATAAACTTATGGTATGACTTCAGCTCTGAAATATAAATTTGATTGGATCTGAGTTTTTAACACATGATTTTACATATATGCACATGTATGTAATTATATACACTTTTTTGTGTATCATACATATATAAAATCATAAATGTCTTGAAATTAACTTCATCTTGCTTTGTTCACTTTTATCTATGAAGAGTGTAGAACCAAATTTTAAACCAATTTAAGTGAAAATCCAAGTTTTATGATAAATATATGTCTGAATAGAAAAATACAAGAAATACATAAGCTAAAATGAAAGTGGTGATCTCTGGGCGACAGAAAACTTTTGTTGTGCTTTAATATTTTTCCTAAATTTTCTAAAATGAACATATATTCTTTAATTAGAATAATATAAATCTTTAAAATAAATGTACTTTCAATCTCTTCGAACGAAACATTTAAACTTATTTTGGTCTGCCTTTTAGTTGAGAAATACATGTTATTTGATTAATAATGTATTAGCGTAAAGAACTTAGAAGTCAAAATTGCAAACTTGACGGTAAAATAATTTTGAAGTAGTAGTACCTTTTTATTTCAACATCACATTAACATCTTCATTATGATCTGAGAACATAGTTCTCTAACTCAGACCATAAACAACAATTAGGAAATTTAACACACGTAAGCCAAAGATAGATTACATTTTATTATAGAGTTTTAAAGTATGTTTGGAGTACAAATACATTCTGAAATTTGCTAACATTAAAATGCCTTTATGATATAAGCTGAGCTAGTTCAGAATTGCAAAAACCATTAAGAAAAGAATCAGGAAGTCTGACAAATTCCAAAAAAACCATGAAATTTACCCATGTTATTTTGACTTTGCAGTTAATGAGCAGCTTTTTTTCTTCCTCTGTTGTTTTGATGTATTGGTCTCCAAATGCCCACAATTTTTGTTTGCATTTATCTTCAGTTCATCTTAATAAGCCAGTTGACCTTAGAGGTAGTTGCATGTTAAGATCCTCAGGGCATTAGTCATAAGGGATTGTTTTATTTTCTCTTAATAGTCATCTAGTTTAAGTCAATATTTCAGGGTATATTTAATGCTAGGAAAAAGGCATCTGAGCAATAAAAAATGTGATATTTTCAGAGCATTCATTAACTTGTAAAATGTTATTTTCTCTACTCCGGTCATTTTATAGAGGACCTTGAATATAGACCCTGTTTATTAGAGACTCCTGAATGCATAAATCAATTTTGGCATTTTCTTTCGTCTAATGATAATGTGACTTGTTAATAATTACAGTAGTAACTTCCAATTAATGAGAATTGTGACTTCAGATTAGGTTCCTTCTAATTAGTATTTTGTCATTTTACGTCATCAGAAAATGGTGTTTGCTGGCCTGGAATTAAGGAAAGAGTTCCATTTGGCAGTAGGTGGTTCATTAACACATGGAAAGAAATAGACTGGCTCACACCCTTCTTGCCAATTGCAAGTGTTTTTATTAAAAGGAAAAGCTTGCCCTGCTTTGGGGGTGGGGGTGGGGGTGGGGGTGGGTGGGGAGGAGGATAATCATGGCAGATTCTTATCCAAAACTTGTTAGGTTTTCTTTTTAGGAAAAAGATGTTTGAAAAGGAGACACTGAAATGAAACAAGGCTCTAAACTACAGCAAATGTAGAAGTACTAAGAAGAAATTTGAGATGCCTCAGCAGTTAGCCACTCTATAAATAATGAAAGAAGATTGCATTTCATAGCATAGGATTTTAGAATGTTACAGTTATAAAGAACCTTAAGAGATCACTTAACCCTAACCCTCCCTTTAGAAATGGTGGGGCTGAGGGAAAGTAATTGAAATTCACATAGGTTGTCAGTAACAGGTCTAGGACCAGCCCAAGGTTTCTGTCTAGTGTTCTAGTTCACTACCATATATTATTACTGTCTTAATTAGTGTGCTATCAGGAAGATTAAATTAGTATAATGCTTTGCAGAAAATGTGATGATTGAACTAGAGGCTGGAAAATATAGTGATTTATTTTCTTTAGGCTTGTCAAAAGTTTGGTACAAGATTATGCCAGAGAACTTAAACTTCTTTCACCATAAGGAACAAAGTAAGTGATGAATGAGTATAAGGATTTTTAAATTTGGCATGTAAATGCTTTTTAAATTAATGTCATTCGGCATAAGGAGCCCAAATATATAAGAGGTGTAGCTCCTACAGAAGTGTGGATAGAGGCACAAAATGATCAGGTTAGAATTGAATATTGGCAGAACAAAGAACATAACCTAGTTCATTTTCATATAGAAGTCATCCCCTAGTGTCCTAGGGACATTCTTACCTCATCTCTTGAAATGCTTTCTCTGCTGTTGCAGTGTGAGACAAACAGCTGAAAGGATCAGGTTTTGAGTGGATACTGATGTCTCCAGACTTTTGATTTCAAGTATACTCATATCTGTATACTAAGTTATATCTATTTATGTTGAAATCTAGAAGCCTGCACTCTCAGGGGAGGATGAATGAATGAGACAGTAGGAAGAGATCAAGTTTCTAAGCTCCCTTTTTGTATTTATTACAAGGTGTTTTTAAAGTTGTTACTTTTGTCCACTTTAAAAAAAATAAAATTTCAGGTTGTTTGAAATCAGTAAAAGAAAATTTGAATGATTTTCAAATAGACTAAATTGAGCTTTTATGATTTCAAATCATATTTTTTTTGCCTTGTCTCTGTTTATTGCACTTAACTATGTCTTTAGGAATCACCTATTCTGATCTGTGATCTCCCTGGCAAAATCAGTGTAAATACTTGAATTTCAAATACATGTTTTTTACTTTTAAGTTGCAGTTCTTTGCAATAGGAAGAGCTCATGAAAACCAGGTATAGTTCATAAGGCTGGTCTGTTGCAATGAAATTAGAGGCCATTAGAACTATTGGTCTTATTTCCAACTGTATTAGTTAACTGCCTGTTAAGGTTCAGAGCTTATTGACTAATAGGCATTTATTACTCTGGCCATAATGACACAATGATTTCCATTAAATTCCAGAGTTTATGGAAATAAAAAAGGGATCTTGCAAAGAAAGTGGTTAGTGGTTGCATTTAATTATTAGGATTAATTAGGCATTTAAATATAGATATAAAGTATATTTCAAAAACAAGTATTTCTGTTTCATTGCTCTGAGCCAGTTGTGCTGAAGGGAATGAAGATATTGTTGTTCTTTCTTGAAAATACAACTGGTTTGCTTGTTTCACAAAGTGTATGCACTGCAATTGCTGAGCCATATCTTAAGAGAGTACTTATAAATATTACAGAATATTTGGTAGTTTAACATTCTCCATTAATAATATTCAGGATAATTTTGAAAATAATCAACATGGTTGCTATAGGACATTAAAAGTACTCACTTGGGAGCTTAAGAAAACGACTTGGCTTTTTTTCCAAGGACTTTTAATGTAATAGTTTCAGAACCTATATTTCCATTACTTCTATATTTTTATTTAATTCTGGTCACAATTTTATAATTGACAAGGATTCTTTACGTAAGATATCAATTGAATTAGGGACTTTATGCATCATTTTTGAACTTGTAGTGGTTAAAAATGCATCTTAGGACCTAGTTAAAAGAACTTATTAAAAAATTAATGTATCCTGAAAGAAGGTAGAAAAAATGACAGATTATGAAGTGGAACCTAGTTTTTAAGCTTTTGGGATTTTATCCATTACATTAAAAATTGATGTGGGATCTGAATATTCATCTCCAAAACCATTTGAAATGATAAGCTGCAGAATTAGGGCTACTTCTCTGTAGAAGAGTCATTTGCAGTGTCAGCTAACATTCTTTTCAAACAACGTGAAATGGGTTTCTTAATTTGCTTTAGAAGTGTGGTTTCAGAAAGTTGATGCAACCAAGTTCATTTGCATTTCCTCTGGACAGGATAAATCCACTTCATTGATATTAGTTTGGATAATTTCTCCCCAAGGGGCAGTGCATCTTTTCAGACTCAGAGATCCAAGAGCATTATGGGTAAAGCTTTCTGGGTTAAATTCATATCTGTCCTGACTGGGGAGCATGCTGAGCCACATAAAAGATGTAAATATGGATTTAGGCTCTCTTGGGTTCAGCATCCAAAGAAAAGAAGGAGAAAACAGATTTTGAAAGACACTGATTTCAGGAAATGAACTTGAAAGCAGTCAGGATTGATAATTTAGGAAAAGCAGAATGAGAGAAGGCATGCTAGCGGTGTGGACTTTTTTAGTTAGTTAATATTTCTTTATGGATAGATCATATATCTATGGTAGGCTATAGTGTATGAATATGAATAAAAAATAATCCCTGCCTTTGAAGAACTCATTTTCTGTTAATTTTGTTCATTTGTCCATTTGTTTGTTTGTTCATTCAGTAATCATTGGTTATCTACTCTGTCTCAACACCATACTGGAGATACAAAGATGAAAAGGCATTGTCTCTGCACTTCAGAGCTTTCAGGCTGTGAAGCTTATTCCTGACATTCCCATTGGGAACTCAGAAAAAAATGCTTCTTTATGAACAGTTTTAAAGGGAAGCTGCATGCTGTAGGAGTGGAGGAGACCTGGCTTCAGAGCCAGATGTTTCTGGGTTTGAATTTCTGTTCTGTCACTCACAAGCTATTATCTTGGGCAAGTTATTTAACCTTTAGCAGCCTCAGGATCCCTATCTTTAAAGGAAGATATAATAATCTACTTTGTAGGATTACTAAGACTAAATGACATTACTTATATGTAAAAGTGCTTGTTACATACTAATGGATAAATCAGTTCCATTTCTTGTCCTTTCCGTAATACTGCTAGTCCTATAAACCAGTGACATTATGTATGAACTAGGTCATTGTGAACTGGGTGGATAATGTAACCATCCTTTACAGCATAATTTCTTTGTATGGAAAAAAATGCTTAAAGTGTGCTTAAAAAATGCTTAAAAATGCTTAGCAATTTGACTTGAAAATGAACTTTTAGAAAACAATTCCTGTGTAAGTTGGGGAGGACCCATATTCAATTTTTATGTGTACTTGTTTGTATGTTGCCTTGAAACAATTCCTAAATTATTTAACGTGCAGCTTTTTTATATATCTCCCCACGCTGAGTACATACATACTTTCTGAAATCTGAGATTAATTATCTCTTTTTATATATCCCTGTAGCACTGAATACTTTTATATGTAGTAGGTAGTGAACACATTTTAAAAATTAAATTTATTGGGGTAGCGTTATATAAATTTCAAGTGTACACCTTTATAATACAACATCTGTATACTCCATTTGATAAGGCATTCTTGATGAAATGTGAAACCATTACAGAAAAAAATGCCAAAGGTGAATTTAATTAAAAATATGAAATCATTTCGATTCTGCAATTTAAAACGTCGACAAATAATACTAGAAAATGTTTCAATTAAAAGTGAGACTAGCCTGGCCAGGCATGGCTTAGCAGTTGAGCATCGACCTAGGATCTAGGAGATTGTGGTTTGATTCCTAGTTCAGGGCACATTCTCGGGTTGCAGGCTCGATCCCCGGTTGGAGGCGTGCAGGAGGCAGTCAATCAATGACGACTCTCTCATCATTGATGTTTCTGTCTCTCTCTCTCCCTTTCCCTTTCTTTCTCTGAAATCAATAAAGATATATTTTTTAAAAAAAGTCAGACTAAAAATATAAAAGTTTTATAGAAATTTAAAGCTTTAAATGATGAAGGGAACAATGTTAGCAATGTGTGGTCTTTGGAAGAGGGTGTGGAATCACATCATTCCTGCACAAAAAGTACCTGTCAAATAGTATACCCGAATTATGTGGTGTAAGAGACCCTAATAGGTCAAAAAAGAGCATTAGTCTGGAAGTATTTAGCCAACTGAGGCACCAGCTATCTGTCAATGTTACTCTTTATGCATGATTATCAAGACCTAGATTTATTGATAGAGTTATCCATTTGTATTTGGTGGTTGTGCTTGTTTTCAAAGGATTTTTGTAAAATATAAATAATCCAGTGAATAGGTAATTTTTAACACATTGATATTATACCTGAATAAAAATCTCTAACCATTTCTTAATCAAAATAATTTATTAAGTTTCTAGGTATGTAGGAACTGCTATGCAATTCTGATGGCTTTTTTGAAAGGAAATTCATCTGCTCTATCTCTGCTGTTTCTTTTTTGGAATTGCTGCCATAATTTCATAAGAATGCATCACCAATAGGACTATTACTCTGATGAATGAAAGCTCCTGCGCCTGTTGACAGGCACTAAGTAGGCTCTAAGCAAACTGAAATTCATTGAATCTTAGCAGAGCTATTAAGAAAATAAGTGCAAATTGTCAGGAGAAGAGAGATTTGTTCCTTAACATCATCACTTGACTCTTGGGTAAGAAATGTTAGGCAAGAAAAAGACTGTTTCAATTTGTCATCCTCTTGAGACCTCAAGATGTTATCTGCAGTGCTGAAATAAACCATTCCTTCCTATGAGCAGAGAAAATGAGAAAATGGTTTATGCCCAGATTGGTCCATTTAGTTAGGAGGACAGTCACATAAATAACTACTTAAGAAAACAAAAGCAAAGAAAGAAAATGGGAAACCTGAGTCCCTGGCATAGACCCTTTCAGGATTAAAGTCTCTGTAAATAGCATGTACAAAACAGAATTCTCTGTTTAGCACAACTATAATGGGCTCAGAGGCAGACACTGTGAACTTTAACCTCTGTTTACCTTAGTTTTTCTATCTATAAAATAAAAGTGGTTTTTTTTTTTTCCATGTCTTGTAGGGGAAAGCTAGATTAGTTCATGATTGAGAGAAAGCCATGGCATCAAGGGGCTATAGAAATGTAATGAGGATGATAATGTAATTACTGAACATGTGTCAGCAGTTTGATGTGACTGTTTGGAAGTACATAAGATCCCTGGATGTGCACAGGCAGAAAAACAGCACATACATCAATGGCACTTGTTGTCATCAAGTCCTTTTTATTATGTTTTTGTGATTTAGTTATTTTTCTTTTTAAAAAATCTATTCATCTATCATCTGTCTATCCATCTATATCTATCTATCTATCTATCTATCTATCTATCTATCTATCTATCTATCTATCTCTCTCTCTCTCTCTCTATCTATCTATCTATCTATCTATCTATCTATCTATCTATCTATCTATCTATCTATCTATCTATCATCTATCATCTATCTATCATCTATCTATCTATCTATCTATCTATCGTCTATCTATCTATCGTCTATCTATCATCATCATCATCATCATCATCATCATCTACCTTGTTGAAAAAGGAGACTCTTTGTAAGTGAGCCATAGGACACCAGTAAGGAAGTGGGGAGGCATACAGCATGATGTAGGTGAAAAGAGCTTTTGATTTTTTTTTTTCATTTTTAAATAATTTTTATTTTTCAATTACAGTTGACATAGATTATTATATTAGTTTCAGGTGTACACTCTAGTGATTAGACATCACATAACTTACTAAGTGATCATCCTGATAAATCTCACACCCACCTGACACCATACATAGTTATTAGAATATTATTGACTGTATTCCCTATGCTGTACTTTATAGCTCCATGACTATTCTGTAATAATTTGCACTTCTTAATGCCTTCACCTTTTTCACCCATCCTCCCAACCCCCTTCTGGCAACCATCAAAATGTTCTATGTATCTATGAGTCTGTTTCTGTTCTGCTTGTTTGTTTATTTTGTTTTTTACATTCGATTGGGATAGATATGTATTTATTGCCATTTTATTGTTCAGATTTAAAAATAATATATCTTTATTGATTTTAGAGAGAGGAAAGGAGAGGGAGAGAAAGAGAAACATCAATGATGAGAGAGTCACTGATCGGGTGCCTTCGGCACACCTCCCACCAGGGACCAAACCCGCAACCTGGGCATGTGTCCTGACCAGAACTGTGATCTCCTGGATCATAGGTCGATGCTCAACTGCTGAGCCATGCCAGCCAGGCCATTGTTCAAAGTTTTGATCTCCTCCCCTCCCCCACCGCCCCCGCCTTCTTCTTAAAGAAGATCCTTTAACATTTCTTATAATTTGGTGGTGGTGAACTCTTTTTATATTTTTTCTTGTCTGGGAAGTTCCATATCTGTCCTTGAATTCTAAAGGATAGCTTTGCTGGGTAATCTTGGCTTTAGGTCCTTGCTTTTTATCACTTTGAATATTTATTTCTTGCCAGTCCTTCTGGCCTGCAAAGTTTCTGTTGAGAAGTCAGCTGAGAGTCTTATGGAAGTCCCTTATAGGTAACTAACTGGAAAAGAGGATTGATTTTGGCATCAGTCCACCCTGATTGAATTTTTTCCCAGTAGGTGTGCAATTTGACCAAATCTCTTTACTTCTCTGAACTTAGTTTCCTCATTTTAAAAGTGGGTATAATAATGTCTACTTTCCAAAGTTGTTATGGGAACTAAATCAGTCATCTCATGCCATTCTTTCCCAATGTAGTACTTTTCTGTATAAAATTTTAGACTCATCTCTCTATATGTACAAATAATTTGATTTTGGTTGGAATTGCATTAAATCTATTTGTGCTGGTTCAATTTGAGCTGGGTTGACATTATAACTATATTTAGTCTTTCAACTTATTAATATGGTACATAGGTCTTCAGTGATTTCTTTTATGAGTATTTTGTAGTTTTCATATATTTTGCAGCTTACACATATTTTGTTAGATTTACATCTAAATATTTTAACTTTTTAAAAAATTTATCTTTATAGTTGAAAGTATTACAGATGTCCCCAATTTTCCCCCCATTGACCCTTTCCAGCCCCCCGCCCCCACTCGGCCTTCACACTATTGTCTGTGTCCATGGGTTATTCATATATGCATATAAATTCTTTGGTTAATCTCTCCCCACCCACCCACTTCCTCCTTCTCTCTGAGATTTGTCAATCTGATCCATGTTTCTATGTCTCTGCATCTTTTGTTCATCAGTTTATTTTGTTCATTAGATTCCACATATGAATGAAATCATGTGATACTTGTCTTTCTCTGACTGGCTTATTTGCTTTTGGAGCTATTGTCAATGGTATTTAAAAAAAAAAAAATCTTTATTGTTGAAAGTATTACAGATGTCCTCTTCCCCCCCCCCCATTGATCCCCTCCACTTCACCCCTGCCCCCCGCCTCCCAGGCCTTCACCATGCTTGTGCATGACCATGGATAATGCATATATGCATATAAGTTATTTGGTTAATCTCCTCTCCCTCTTCCCTTCCCTTCCTTCCCTCTGAGATTTGTCATTCTCTTCCGTGCTCCTATGTCTCTGGGTAAGTTCAGTTTCTAGTTATTCTTTGCTGTTATAAAATATGGTTGGTTTTTGCTGTTAATCTTGTACCTATTGACCTTGCTATGTTCATCAATTAGTCCTAAGAGTTTTTTTGTATTTTCCTTAGGATTGTTTATGTTGATAATCATATAGGCTGCTTATAGGAGTAGCTTTATTCTTTTCCAATTTGTTTGCCATCTATTTATTTAGACTTAATGCACTGCCATCTTTCCCTCTAGTGTTATTTCTCTTGTCTCTGAAGAACTTACTTTAGTATGTCTCACTAAGTTTATTGGTAACGTATACTCTTCAGTTTTTCTTCATCTGACAATGTCTTTATTTTAGCATCATTTCTGAGGATGTTTTCCTGAAGGATTACAGAATTCCAGGCTTATGGTTTCTTTCTTTCAACACTTTAAAGATGTCCTTCCATTGCTTTCTGGCCTCCATGGTTTGTGATGAGAGATCTGTAATCATTTAAATTGTTTCCCTACATGTAATATGATGTTTTTCTCTGGCTGCTTTCAAGATATTTTTCTTTGTCTTTTGTTTTCAGTTATTTGATTTCGATGTGTGGGTGGATCCTGTTTGTGGTTTGCTGACCTTCTTGAATCTGCAGGTTTATATGTCTGCTTATATCTTTCACAAAAGGTGGAAAATATTCAGCAATTATTTGTTTAAGGTTTTGGGGGTTTTGTTTTTTGCTCCACACTCTTTATTGTCTCCTACTGGGACTCCAGTGACATAAATGTTAAACCTTTTGTTATTACCCAACATATCCATGAGGCTCTGCTCATTTTGTTTTTCAATTATTTTTCTCTCTGTTGTTAAGGTTGGATAATTTCTATTGATCTATATTTGAATTCACTGATTCATTTCTCTGTCTTCTCTGTTGAGATGAGCCCATTCCTAAATATTTTACTTCAGTTATTGTATTTTTATGTTTTATATTTTTTATTTGGTTTGTCTTTTTATCCTTATTCCTTTCCTGAGACTGTCTATCTTTCTTCTTGTTGCAAGAATATTTGCCTTTTTGTAATGTGGATATAATGGTTACTTTAAAAATATTTGATAATTTTAACTTCTTTGTCATCTCAGAGTTGATATCTGTTGATTGCCTTATTTTCTTGTGAGTTGAGATTTTTCTGGTTCTTCATAGGCTACCGAACTTTGTTTATATTCTGGAGTTTTGGCATCATTTTTTGCATCTTGTTTACATTTTAAGAAGAATGTAGTTTTTGTTGTTTTGTTTTAATAAACAGTTTACCTGGTTGGTTCAGTCCGTAAGTCCCAACCCACATTTTGTCGACTTTGGTTCCAAAGTCAATGAAGTTTTCAAAGCCCTTGTAGTTCTACTAGGACCTTTTGTATGTATCACTCAATATTCAGTCTGAGAATTAGGTGGTAGTCTCTCCTGTAGTTTAGTTCTGAAAACCTTTGGTATTCAGTTCAGGGTCAGATCCATACACCTCATAAGTGTCCTCCTATATCTGATCTCCCCTACACTTTCCAGTTATTTGGCTTCCCCCTTTCCATCATCTAATCAAAAACTAGAACTTTATGTAGAACTCCTGTATCCCAATATTTAGCACTTACAGCAATATTTTCTGATAGACTGCTTCTTGAGGGAGTGGGTTCCCATTAATCTGACATGGTTTGGGTATATCTACATTATGGGAGGTGAGATGCCAAGTGTTTTTTTCCAGTAGTTAGGAGAATTCAGGATCCTTTAATTTTCACATTGTTGGTTTCCGTGTTTTTCTGAATCCACCATTCTTTCTGCTCACTCTTGTTTTTTTCTATTTTGCTTCTGGTCTTAACCATATTCCCCAGAACCAGGTGATGTGTGTGAAGGGAGGATTGTTAAGATGGGCACTGAACTCATGCTGAAGCCAGATGATTCTTGGAGAATGTTCAGGAAATTCTTTTGGTTTTCTTCTTGGCACAACTTTATACTCCTCCTATGCCACACCCATAGAATGAGGGTATAAGATATAGGAAGTTCAGAACCATTGCTCTAGGAGACTTCAGACTTCTTTCATTGTTTATTTTTAAAGCTTAGAAGAGAAATTCCAGATTATGGTACACACATTTCATAATCTGACATAGACTAACATTGGAATCCCTCCAGTGCTAGGAAATGACTTACTTAGTTATTTAACTCTTGGTTGTCATTTCATCTTTTCTTTATCTTATCAAGTTTTTAATTTCTTTTAAAAATATGTTACCTTGACACTTTCGATACAATTCATTTAAAACTAATTTTGGGAAAAGAAATAGCTGATGTGATATGAAACAATCAGGATTGAGAACAGATTTCTTTTAGAAATTGATATCAAATGTACCAAAAAGCAGCGCTGGGGAGAAAAGCAATTCACAGCTGCAGCTTTGGTTAGAACATTACGTTGAGGCCATTTGGACCTCTGACTCTGGCTTGCAAACTAAATAATGGTGTTTTCTAAAATAGCCTCCAATCTCTTACATGTGCTTTCAGCATACAATAAGACAGACTAGTAAAAAATAGAATGTAGTTTTCTGGAGAGATAGGAATGATTACTCCCAGCTGAGCAGGTAAAACACATTGCTACATGAAGAATGTGTTCTATGCTGATTCTTAAGGTTTTATTTTTATTTTTAATGTAAAGTGTCAGCAAATAGAAGCTGAAATTTTCACTTGAAAATGTCACAAAATAAAAGAAGCATAGCAAATTGTATTGCAGGTAAAAATTCATTTTAGCTAGCAAACAACCAAGCATTGGCTGAGAAGCTTGCTGATGGCTCCTTTTGTTTCTCTTTGATTTAAAGCCTCAATCCTGTAATCTAATTAACATCGAACTGAGTTGCAAGTACAGTGGCCTGTTTGGTTCAATAATAATACATTTTTATGAAAGGTTAATGAAATGAATTTTCCTTCCATCCAATTCATTAAAAATTGTTCTACAATCAACGGTTGCTAATGGAATAGAGATTAAATATTCATGTTCATAAATTTTCTGTGTCATTTCTGATTTTCCTTCATTTCTGCCTCCATAGGTTGGATTTTGCAAGTACAAAAATTCCCAGACAAAAGGCTTGATTTAGGGGTTAATTACATACCATTAATTTTTTTTTTTTTATCAAAGAGATAATATGGAATAGTGGTAAGAATTTGGTAGCAGGTTTGTCTTTCTTTGTAGCTGTATGATTTGGTGCAGGTTACATAATCACCTCTTTTTGCAGTACCCATCATAAGAACTTCTTGTGGAATATTGTGAGGGTTAGTGATAAATTATGGAAAGCACCTACCACAGTGTTGGGCACAGATAGTGTGTGGTGGTTCAACAAATGATAACTAGAAAAGGTGTTGGAAAATAAAACACCTACATATATGCGCTAAAACTTACGGTACTTTATAGTGACAGGATGGAGATGGTAAGACTGGGCTCTTGTTAATTCTAAGATAGGTGTTAGGCTTGGGTATCAGAACATCTTATAATAATTGTAATAATCAGGGTATTAGGAAAAACTCTGAGAGGAAGGACTGTTCCATGTTTTGACAAATAAATTTTTGGTCGTCTTTTACACTTCGACCAAAGAACCTTATTTAACCTGCATGTGGTGTTTTCCCCAAATAATGAATTTATTAGATAAGTGAAGCTTACACGAGCAATTGCCAAAAGTGTGAACATTTTTGAAAGCAATTTAAAATAAAATGTTTATTATTTTCAATTTTAGTTTATATTCAATATTATTTTGTATTAGTTTCAGGCACACAGCATAGTGATTAGACAACCATATACTTTACAAAGTGTTCCCCCCAATATTTCCAGTATCCATTGATACCATACATAGTTACAATTTCTTATGCTGTACTTTATATCCCCACGACTATTTTGTAACTACTAATTTGTACTTAATCCCTTCACCTTTTACACCCAGTCTCTCAACCACTCCTCCCCCTGTCCCCTCTAGCAACCATTAGTCTGTTCTCTGTATCTGTAAGTCTGTTTCTATTTTGTTTGTTCATTTATGTTGTTTTTTAGATTCCACATAGGAGTGAAATCATATGGTATTTGTCTTTCTCTGACTGACTTATTTTACTTAGCATAATACCCTCTAGGTCCATCCATGCTGTCACAAATCGTAAGATTTCATTCTTTTTTATGGCTGAGTAATATTTTATTGTATATATGTGCCACAGTTTTTTTCTCCACTCATCTATTGATGGGCACTTGGGTTGCTTCCATAGCTTGGCTATTGTAAATAACGCTGCAATGAACATAAGGGTGTATATTTTTTCTTAGTATTTTGGGTTTCTTTGGATAAATCCCCAGAAGTTCCATTTTTAATTTTTATTTTAAAATTGCCTTCAAATGTATTACCTACTTTATAGGCTTTTGGAACAGAAGATGCCAAACCTAAGTTTTAACTATTTCCTTAATGATTCAAGGTGATCATTCAGATCATTAATTTTTGTTTTGGGCTTAATTTTTGTCAGATTCCTAATCTGCAGGCTGGTAAAGTGGATGAGCCATCTGAATAAATAGAAAATACCAAACTGACAGTAACATTTAGTGAGAAATTCACTTCTGTTCAATTTTTAAAAAACTACTCTCCCTGTTTTATATTTAATATGTGATGCCATTAGCAACTACTGTTATAACCCTTTGAGGTCATCAGTATCATCCTCTCTGTAAGTGAAAATAGAACATGAAGTGTGGTGAAGTTAAGTGCCTTGTCCAAGGCACACAGCTAAAATGTAACTGGGATAGGATTGCAATGTCAGCCTATGAGTCCTTTCTCTTTCACCACATCTGCCTTGGGAGTAAGTCACATAGCCTCAGTTCAGAGCTTTGGTAATAGTTACTTCACTTGTTTAGCAGATTTCACTTTCCAGTTTAGATTTGTGTTTGGAGGTTTGTTAGAGGAAGACCAAACTCTAGAACTGCGCTGTCTAATTCAGTGACTACTAACCACATTTAAGGTACTTAAAATGAAATTTAAAATTTAGTTTCTTAGTCACACTATCCACATTTCAAGTTCTCAGTGTCCACATGTGGCTGGCTAGAGGCTACTGTTATTAGAGAACTGTTCTGTCATTGCTGAAAGTGCTATAATTTCTCCATTGTTCTAAATGAAACATGCATAACAAAACATAGCAAAAATAATTTGCATGTATCCATACAGGTGACTGTTTGATGCAAGATGGTAAAAACTTATTGAGGGCATGTGTTCTATGCCTTCATTTTTATGTCATATATATATTTTTAATCCTCACCCAAGGATATATATATACACACACGTATACATGTATATGCATATGTGCATATATATATATATTTTAGAGAGAGAGGAAGGGAGAGAGAGAGAGAAACATCCATGTGAGAGAGAAGCATAGATCAGTTGCCTCCCATAGGCTCCCATATGTACCCCGACCAGGGATCAAACCTGCAACTAACAGAGAATCTAACCCACAACATTTCTGGTATATGGGACAACGCTCCAACCAACTGAGCCACCTGGACAAGGCATTATGTCACATTTACGGCACAGAATCCATGTCACATTTTTATGTTACCTAATGTATAATTTGTAATATATAATAAATTTTATAGAGGTAATATGTGTATATTTATATTTTACTCATAAGATAGATATCTGTTTTAAGTACTGCAAGCAGTCTTTTATTTTCCCTTACAATGGGCACTTTCCTTATAAAGTACACGAAAGTGAAATATATAAAATATCAAATATGAAAATATTAAACAAAAGATTGATATGTTCAGTGAGTCAGAAGTGTTAATTACTAGAGAAATAAAATACAAAATCTCAAATTGTGCCTTTTGAGAATCATTTTTATAGATTCTCTAATTATTCTTTTCTATCATGACTGAGTCTAGTTAGTTCTGTGTATATCCAGTGATGTTAAAAGATTTTGTGCTTTTGACATCCTATAATCATTTTCATTTTTGGCCCACTTGTGTTAAATTATAGATTAATGATGATTTTTTTAAAAACTAGTATCAGCATTATTTCTATTTTCCTCATTTAGCATTTTTAAATAAAATAAGGGAAATTCGGTAAAATAGTTTGTAATTTTTAAATATTGCTTTAAAAGATGGTAATGGTGTGGTAGCAGGTGATATGATTGGCTAACAGGTATATCACCATGCTGTAGTTACAGATATTTATTCTTCAGAAGATGTAAAAAAAGTTGGAATTCAAACAGTGAAGGACAGATTAGGAACATTAAAATATAAAATTTGAAAGTATAGATTAAATTGAAGGCACAATATTTGTGAGTGCCTGAACTAAGTAATAGACTATATATTGTACATGTAAGTGAATACTCTTAAATATCATTACATATTACATATATTCTATATTTTCTTATGAATATATGTATGTAACTATGAGCATAGTAGTTTACCTTGTAACTTATTTGAGCCACAGGAGAGTAGGATGTTAGATTATTGAGTTTAGTGATGTTTTAGAATTATGAACCAGGAATGGAGTGTTGAAAGTAAAAACTTAAAGGTCTTTCATTGCTTCTCGTGGTAATTGAAGGGTGAAAAGCTTCCTCTTTCACATGTATAGTCTTTGAGTGTTTTTATTTTAACCCTGCCTTAGTTTTTTTGGACGGCTGTAACAAAATAGAGGCTGGGTGGCTTAAACAACAAACATTTATTTCTCACAGTTCTGGAAACTGAGAAGTCCAGGATTAAGGTGATGGCATATTTGGTGTCTGGTGAGGGCCCACTTCCTGGTTAATAGATAAGTATCTTCTTTGTGTGTCCTTACATGATAGAAGGAGAGAGGGGGCTTTCTGGGATCTCTTTTATCAGGGCACTAATCCCATTCATGAGGGCTCCACTCTCATGACCTCAGCCTCCTCGTAAAGCCCCACCTCTAAATACCATTACATTGAGGATTAGGTTTCAACATTAATTTTGGAAGGACACAAACATTTACTCCATGGCAAACTCTCTGAGGTGAGGAAAATGGCCACTTAGTAAAGAACAGATACCAACAGTTTTAACGACAGGGCAGAAGTACTATAGTCATTTGTTATATTTTTATTACTGCTTAAGTATTACAAAACCTTACTAGTAAGCAGTTCTGTAGGTAGCAGTGAGGACATTTATAGCTTTTTATATTCTTCCCTTCTAGATTATGAGCACACTGAGGGTACGAGTCCTCTCTTTGTTTTTTTCTATTTGTGGTACACATCACAGTGCCTGGTGCTGTAGATTTTTAGGGAATATTAATTGAAGGAAGGAAGGAATGAGCTTACTTTTGTAACCCAGTTGTATTTATGAGGTGACTTGGTAGCATGTGTGGAATAATCACTGAGGGTTCTTTGTGGTGAACAGCAAAAAATAAATGAATTACTCTGTAACACGTGAAAATCTAGATATTCCACCTTTAGTCCAGTGTATTAACTAGCTCCCTATATGTTTATCTTCTTGGCTAAAGCTTCAGGTTAAAACCATTGTTCTCAGGGCATAGGTGCTCTCAAAAGTCAATTCACGTTGCCCTTCCCTCCCCATCTGTGACATAACCAGTGACCAGAACATAGTGTATGCATGGGGGGTGGTGCTTAGGCAGGGAAATATATTTTCTGAGGTTGGCTGGGCACCACGTGTTTAATATTGCTTGCCTTGGCAAGCGGCACATATATTGCCTCTGCTCAATCCTAAGTGATCAGAAATTTCCCCTTTCTCAGATGAAGCAGCTTCTTGTGAGACCTCTGAGTCTATGAGAAAAATTATTTAGCAGAATCAATAGGGGTGAAGCAGATAGGCTACAGCAAATTACATCAATTTTCCTGAAGCTGTGGGAAACAACTGAATCTCAGCACATTTTGACCTCTGCTTTGGAAGAGGCTGGCAGAGGATCCTGTGGGTGGATGCTGCATCTCCCAAGACCTGATAGTACCAATTTCTTTTTGTTGGGTGGTTCAGATTTGTTTGGCAGCAGTGAGTTTCCCAGTTGCCAACAGTCTTTTATGGAGCAAGGGGAGGAGTGAATGAAGCAGTGATAGGAATTGAATAATACTATATTGAATAATAAAATATTTGTTGAAGTCCTTATATTCTGTAAGTTTGTAATTATGTGTTCTTGTTAAGATTCTTTTCTTATTAACTAATAATTAAAATAGTTAATTTTTTTCCATTGTTTTTTCAAAGAAAGTGGAAGGGTGAGAGAGAGAGACAGAGAGAGAAACGTCAATGTGAGAGAGACACATCATCAATTGGTTGCCTTCCGCATGTGCGCCAACCGGGGTCGGGGATTGAGCCTGCAACCGAGGTATGTGCCCTTGGCCAGAATCGAACCCCAGGACCCTTCAGTCTGTGGGCTGACACTCTAACCATTGAGTCAAACCGTCTAGGGCTCAAAATAGTTATTTTTATTGAGTACTTACTCTGTCAGGCACTGTGCTGAATTTTATTTTTATTTTTATTCTTTTACATTAACTCACAGTCTAGGTTATATTTTCATCCACTTGAACCTCATAGTGGCATACCTCTCACAGAAGTATTGATAACTAATTTTTATTCAACAGCTATTTGTACATGCAATGAATATTTCATGGAACAAAGTTGGGAGAGCCCCACTCTGAGTTAAGAAAAGGGGTTTGTCAGAGCTTGACTTATTCTGTCTTGGCAAGGGTATAAACTAAGCTTTTAGCTGAGAAAAATATTGTGAAGTTGGGTTGGCCATTGTGGAAGGGAATGAAGGACGACCAAGGGAGACCTTTGAGCCTTCTATACCTCTTTGCAAAATCTTCTCCCGAAGAAAGGAAGCTAAGATTGTGGGAGACATGGTCCAGTCATACCTTTTCTCGTCTAGTTACTGAGTATCCTAAGAAAACAAAACGTGCACACTCTTTAACTGCTGTGTGAACTTGATACCATGTTTGTGTATTTTTAGTTTTATTGAGCTATCACTGACATACAGCATTGAGCAAGTTTAAGTTACACAGTATAATGATTTGACTTACATATGTTGTGAAACGATTGACATATAAAGTTTTGTGTTTTTTAAAATATATACTGAGGTCAATAACTAAAAACATCTTTTGTCTCTCGTCATAAATTATAATACAGTTTATAGGTATTTGGCATGTATATATTATAGAAATAAATTTAAATTCTTTTAGTTTAGTTTTAATATAGCATTTCTAAAAGTATGTAAACTATAGTTATTTTTAGTTGGACTGTTGCATATATTGCCTCTTGGATTTTAGAAAGCACCTGAAATGTGAAAGGAAAAGGATTGTGAAAAATGCCTATAAAACACATTAAAGGTTAAAACAGTGGCTGAGTCCAGTGAAAGGAAGTGAGCTTATGAATTTGTAATGAAAGTACATTTACAGCTTATTGTCTTACTGGGGGTCTGAATTTTAACAGCTGCTGATAGTTTAAACTAAAATAGAAGTCTAAATAGCCTGTAATAATCTATGAGTGTTCATTCTGTTTATGGATTGTTTCTTAATAGAAATACTGAATAGTATTGCCTATCTTAAATTACCTCAAAGGGTAGTTGTAAAAATGAAATAAGATAAGTAAATATGTTTGTAAACATTAAATGTGCTCTCTCACTCTCTGTGTGTGTATACGTAAAATAAAATTATGAAATGTGTTTGGTGAGTAGTCCTTTTAGGAGTTGTTTGAAACTTCATTTAGATTCCATGAATACAGTTTCTGACAACCCAAAGTGTATTGGTCTGAAAAGTTAAAATTGTGGTATAAACATGTAGTATTGTAAGAATGTTTAAGTTAAATAGGAGGCTAAGTATTTTAAAAGCAGATGTTATATAAACAGTGAATGAATTAATATGTCATTTTTATGTGTTATTTTATGCTGGTTATATACTAGAAACACTGTGTTCATTTACTTGTTTTTACTCCGTGTGCTTGAAAACGAACTTTGCTTCCTTAAGACTATTCTGAACTTTAAATATTTTATTAATTTTCTGGTTCTTTCTTCAGTTAGCTGGAAGGAGGGATGTTCTCCTATAATCAACAACTGATACTGGTTTTAAGACTAATCCAATTGAAGAATACAACAGCAATCTTATTTTATTTCTAAGCAAAGCACATATATTTTAGATAACAGCTTTTAAATATTATGTCTGAAACACTACATTAAATATGTTAGGTTACTCATTATTAAAATTGTTTTAATAATAATCACATATTGACTTTCCCCATTAATTATATAAATGGGGAAGATATAAAATAAGTGGAATTTGAGTATCTCTCATTTATCTTGCACTGAACCACATACTCTGGTGAGATATAAAGAAATCTCCAAAACCCTGTCCTTGAGGAGCTTATGATATTAAAGGTGGGATAAGAAATATTTTTTAAATCATCAAAAATTATAAAAGCAGTATGTGAATAAATGCCAAGGAGTGTGATAAAATTTATAAGTGTTCTAGAAGTAAAAAGAATAAAATATATTTTGCCTGAAATAAGTATGCTTTCATTTTATGATGTTTTAAACTGTTTACTAGATCTTTGAATCAAGACCATCTCAATCATAGTTCAGCTGACCTGTTTTTCTAATAAAGAATCATCACCAGCCTTGATGGAGCATAGTGTATAAGTAAAACATGCATTATATTGTCTTTATTTTCAGGCATACTTCCGACAGGGTGTTGCCCTCCAGTACCTCGGACGTCATGCCGATGCCCTGGCAGCCTTTGCATCTGGACTGGCTCAGGACCCCAAGAGTCTCCAACTTCTGGTGGGGATGGTAGAAGCTGCCATGAAATCTCCCATGAGAGGTAAATATAAAAGCATTTGGTCTGACACTAATTTAAAGTAGAACATTTCTAGCCTTTGAAGACTTTAGACTCAGGCATTGAGAATTGATAGGTTATCAGATTTGCTAAGTTGTATGTTTTATTTATCTATTTAAAAAATTTAGGATATTACCTTTATTAAATAAGTTAGACTGGTTTTTATACCCTGTTGAAAGCAATGGCTTTTTTGTTTATTTGTCTAAAGTCAGCGGTAGTTCCCATTTCTCTCTCACAATGTTATAGTTAAGCCTTAATTTAGTTCCAGGAAATAAGTAATAGGGTAGATTTTTCATATTTCTCTAGATCTGTCTATTAGAAAGATATTTCAGAGCATGAAGAAGAAATAAAAGAACATTTTTAGATACTAACAATTTATCCTTAGAACTTGGTTAAATTTGGCTTTTTCTCAAAATTCTGTGCTCATCTCCACAGAAATTTCTTTTTCAGTAGCCCTAGAAGAGATTATATATTTTAGACAAAGGAAGATTAAGAATCACTGTCAGTAGCTGACAGTGATCCAGAATAGGATGGTATAAGGCTACTGGCCTAGGAGTTTGTGAACCTAGATTACATTTTTGAATTTTGCATTAACTAACTGTATGACCGTGGGTAAATGAATTGACATCTCTGGATTTTAGAGTTATCTGATGATTCCTTATGTTTTTTATAATTCTAAGGTTCTGTACTTCTAAATCATAACACCTCTAGTAGTAAATTGATTTGTCTATTTGAACCAATATGCCATCTAGAAATATTCAAATAAGAGAAGACATTAATTAGACATTCTAATATTTTGTAAAAGGAAATATGGATCTAACTGTTGGCTGTGTGTGTAGTATTTTTCAAAGGAGCATTACAAGATTATGTTGTATTAAAGGAGAGAGAGAGGAACAGACAGACACTAGTTTAAATGTTTTTCTCCTGTTATTCTACTTTATACCAATTGGTATTCTGGAAAACAATGGATTGAACATAGTACTGTGGAGGTTGGAGAAGTTCTAAAGCTTGAAACAGATTGGCTTCACTTTGAGGAACATTGATTTTTGAGGAATGAGCTCTTGGGAAGATTGGGCTGAAAGTGTACACCAGTTGTCATCTTTGCAGAGTGATGGAGACACTAAGGTAGATTGATGGCATATAGTGGAAAGCTAATATTGTTTTGTATTAATTAGATTATATCAAGCAGAACTCTATTTTTGTCTCTGAAAAGGGATGTTTTTGAATGAACCTAAACATTTTGATGGCAGTATCATTAGACATATTCTCTTGTTTTAAAAATGTTTGCAGTATTAGACAGTTTTAATATACTGGCTAATACAGTATTTGGCTCAAAATGTATGCTAAGTAAATGTTTGATGAACTAAATGGTACTTATATGGTCTCTGGGCAATTCATAGCTATTAAAAATATTTTCCTGAAAGTCAAAGATTTCTTGTTTTAGAAAAAAGTGGTAAGGAAACCTCTCTTCATGTGATTTTATAACCCCATACAAAGCTGAGTCTTTGCTGCAGGAACTAATGGCTTCTCTCACTGGGGGACCTGCTGTTAATAAACTCTGACTTAGAGCAGATGCGCTTTAGAGCTCTAGGGCTTAGGGGTTGGGGGTGGGGTGGGTATGGACAAAAAAAATCAATTTGTCTCTCCCCTTTCCATTTTTCTAGTAGTTTCTCATTCTCTCCCTGTACCCTTCCACAAGTAATTTACATGGAACATTTTTTATTTAGTACATGAAGATATAATTTCTTTATTTTGAAGTGTTTCTGCTGCTGCCTTAGAATATTGGAGTGAACATGTTGAGATCAGCAGAATCATACTTACTGTTTTGCCTTTGAAGCAATATGTTTAGACAAATGTAAGGAAATCTTCCCTGTACTGTCAGAAATAGCTCAGTGTTGTTGTCACCCTTAGGGTTTTCTGTGCCATGTTCTTTCCCAGCTTATACTGAGTGACCTAAGGCCGACCCTGGAGAAAGCTGCAACTTACAGGTGCCTGGAGCGCTTCAGTATTTTCTTCTTTTCCTTAAGGCAATTTAATTTATCTCATTTATTTTTAGCATTGCCTTTACCACTATATCTACTCCAGGTGGGCTTTTCTTATCAACATTTTATAGGGATACTGTTGCTTTTCACAGTGTTATTCTATGCATCATTTCACATCTTAATGACCTACCTCTCTTTTTGTCATATGGTTGTAATTCACAAAATCTATCATTATTTGCTTCCCATTTTTTACCCATTTTAGTTTAGCCTCCTGCAGCTTTCTAAGTTTCTGCCATTGTTGCATAGCAGTGCAGTCTGGGTCATTTTACATATAGGTCTGATCTGTTTTTGTTTTGTAATTCTTAAATGCAACAGAGAAAACTCCCTAGTCCGGGTACTTGTGTCAGTGAGCAAAGCTCCCATGATAGGCACAATGTTCCTGTGATTTGGCCTTTTTTGGAAGTTTCAAGATTACATTTTTTAAAAAGGTAGGGCCAATCTATATTAATATACCCTTGTTCCCAAATAAATGTTATATTTATCCACATTGAAACTTACTTGATTTTTTTATATTGTTGCTGCCTAGATTGCTAACTGAATTCAGTCTGTTTTTCTTTGTTTTTATGGTTTCACTCATGCTTACTAACCAGATATCCAGATATCAGTTAAACTACTTCTCCTGTGGTTATATTTACATCATTATATATAGTGTATTTCCTTTAAATCATTAATGAAAATACAAAAGTAAGTATAAGTATGAAATGATACTCTCTTTTTCATGACTTCTGAAGTTATCCTGTTACTGTTTTTTCATTTCTCCTTTTTAGGTAGTCTTTCAGCAATTTCAGTTCATTGTATCTTGTAAATGTTTATGCAAATTTGGATGGTGTAGCATAGTACTACTGCCAACCACAGATTTAATAATATAATTACAAAGTGAGATTGAGTTTACCTTTATTTGTTCCTCTAAAGACACCAGGGCTGCTTCTTGCCGAGGGTTCTCTTGTGTATATTTTCTCTTCTCCTGTTAATTCAGTAATCTAAAGACTATTACATTTATGGGCTATCACCTGTCATGGTGTTTCTACCAGCACCAGAGGATCCAGGGAAGCTGATTTTATGACATGCTAGTGGCAAATGATTGTTGAATGTATAAGCTTTTATCTAGGGGTCAAATTGGGGCTCACCTTTTATTTGCCTACCCTCAGTGAACTCTTTCAGGAGGCAGTTACTTTTTACAGGAGGCCCCTTTCTGAAATATTATGTTAAAAATACAGACTTCCCCCCCAAAGGATTGGAATCTAATTTCAGCGCTGCCACTTGCTATTCCATTGACTGAGCAAGGTTGCTTACTTTCTCTACACCTCAGTCCTTATCTGAAAAAGGGAAATGATAATATCTACCTCCTAATGTTGTTCGGAGAATGAACTACTAGAATGTAAAGGCAAACACCTTGTACTATTCCTTTTCCTCTGCAGTGTGAGGCCCTTCTCACTGAAGAATAGAAGGAGCTGCAGTAATGATCCTGCTCTTGTATTTATGGCAGGCATAGTGCTGTGGGTGTGGAATGAACACTGCACAGTACACACGGTCTTTTTGCTGACCACTCACTAGAGGAATTTCCCTCAGTCTCAGTTTCAGGAAAAGCTGAATTTCTTATGAATGTTGGTATATTTTTATCTGAAAGGTCTGGGAATTTTTAAAGTGAACATTTATCCTTTTGCTTTGTCCTCTATGAAGCATGGAGTCCAGTGTCCTGGCCGTCCTGGCCACCTTTAGGAAGCTTGTCAGGGCTTACAGTCTTGCCTGTCTATATGCTGAGTTTTATTGTCTTACCCCTATTTTCTACTCACTCTGACTTCAGTATTTTCCACCTTATTTCTATAGGACGCTTTGAATCCTTTTTGAATGAAATAGAGTATAGTAAATAGATACACAAACCCAGTACAATGTGAAGTGGCTTAGACAGAGTGCAAAACATGTCAGTTTTTATTTTGATTGTTTTTGAGGAGGGTTAAGTTTTGCTTTTAGTATGAACCAAAACCAAAGTTTTTTTAACTGTTGTAAAATACATATAACATAAAATTGATCATTTTAAGTATTTTTAGTTAGAAAATTCAGTGGCATTAAGTACATTTACAGTGTTGTGCAACCATCACAACTATCCATCTCCAGAACTTTTTCATCATCCCAAATTGACACTCTGAACTCATTAAAATCTAACTCCCCATTCTGCTCTCCCCACTGCTCCGGGCAAATACTGTGCTATTTTCTGTCTCTCTGAATTTGACTACTCTAAGTATCTTATAGAAGTGGAATCATACAGTATTTGTCTGTTTGTGACAAGCCCAATGGTTTTTAATTTAATTCCCTCTTTAAGAAATTAGCTTAAGAAAGGTAAAAATTAAAATTAGGCGAATATTATGAACCTTACTCCACATTTTATTTTTTGGGGGGAGTCTTTTACCTTAATAATACTTCACTTCTTACCTTATCAATAGTTGCTATTTTCTTTTTGGATCCCTATTTTAGAGATTCATTCCAGGATTGTTTCTCCCAGTCTTCTGGATTGAAAGTTATATCATTATTTTATGTATTACAAAGAAAAAAATGCTGATGATTAAATGATGACACAATTCTTTCTTATCCCTTAACTTTTTATTTTTATATAAACAGAAAGAGCTCTTTTAGTCCCATTAGGACACAGAAGTGACAAACCATTGTGAGGTACGATTGAGTTCAGAGATATTAAACTCCAAATTCAGAGATGTTAATATGTTCGTAAATGTGGATCTCAGAATTGATGATATATAGTATAGCAGGTCTTGACATTGTCACTAGGTTCTGTGACTTTAAGCTAAATGACATATAATTTTTATTTTATTTTATTGATTTCATAGAGAAGAAGGGAGAGAGAGATAGAAATATCAATGATGAGAGAGAGTCATTGATCAGCTGCCTCCTGCACATCCCCTACTGGGAATTGAGCCAACAACCTGGGCATGTACCATGACCAGGAATTGAACTGTGACCTCCTGGTTCATAGGTCAGTGCTCAACAACTGAGCCATGCTGGCTGGGCTAAATGACATATAATGAAACCAACTTTACCATAGGCTAATTAATATAAATAAAATTTACGTTCCACCCTAGCTGGTTTTGCTCAGTGGTAGAGTGTCGGCCCTTGGACTGAAGGTCTTGGGTTCGATTCCGGCCAAGGGCAAATGCCTTGATTGCAGGCTGGATCCTCCGTCCCAATGGGGGCGCATGCAGGAGACAACCAATCGATGTGTCTCTCTCACATTGATGTTCCTCTCTCTCTTTGTCTTTCTTTCTCTCTCTCTCTCTCTCTCTCTCTCTCCCCCCCCCCGCTCCCTTCTACTCTCTCTGAAAAAAAAAAACAATGGAAAAAATATCATTGGATGAGGATTAAAAAAAAAAAAGTTCCTACAGTATCTCATCATCCCTATAATGAAATGATGTTGAATGA
The DNA here is from genome assembly GCF_964146895.1 of Miniopterus schreibersii. Classification (NCBI taxonomy): domain Eukaryota; kingdom Metazoa; phylum Chordata; class Mammalia; order Chiroptera; family Miniopteridae; genus Miniopterus; species Miniopterus schreibersii. Next base: position 17,256,705 of record NC_138122.1, read on the forward strand.
AATGACATTATTTGAGGAACTGATGTATAACTTTTAGCAGAGTGTGATTATTTGTTTATTGTTAGCCTCTGCTACATTCCTACAAACTTTTTAATTGTCAGGAAATATGACTTGGTTCATCTTAAATTCTTAAAGCCTTTACATTTTGAAAGAACATTATTGGTGTTCAGTGAATGTTGCAAAGGCCCTTTATCTTTTTATGGAGTTGGTTTGACATTGGCTATTTCTTATGTCATGCATAGTTCCTAGAAAGGAAAACATCTTAATAACTACAGGCTGCCAAAACTCTGTTCCACCTAGTCTGATAAAATCATAAAATTAACCTCTTTACTAACAGCCTAAGTTTACTCTAGAATAGGAATTAGAATAATATAGTTGGAAAGAATCTTAGAGATCGCCTAATCTAGCCTATATATTTTTATACATTGAAAAAGTACTATACCACTTTTATTCATCAAAAGCATGTACAGCTGGCCCAGCCAATGTCATTCAGTGGTTGAGCATCAACCCAGGAATCTGGAGGTTATGGTTCAATTCCTGGTCAGGGCATAAGCCCAAGTTTTGGGTTTGATCCTCAGTGGAGGGCATACAGGAGGCAGCCAGTTGATGATTCTCTCTCATCATTGATGTTTTTATATCTCTCTCCCTTTCCCTTCCTCTCTCTGAAATCAACAAAACATATATATATATGTATATGTATGTACATATGTGTGTATACATTTAATATATATTATATACATTTAATATATATACACATTTAATATATATATACACACACATTTAATATATATATATTAAAAAGCATGTACAACTGCTAATCAGAGCTTCTGATTTGTGAGTGTGGACCAAAGAGACATAATTATAGCCAACAGTAGAGAAATTTGACATTGGAAAAATTTTTAAATTTACATTAAGGGAAATGGACTTTGTGTGTATATGTGTACACATGCATAGATGCATGCATAGGTACATACATGTATACACACATTGCATATGTGTATACATATATGTACATAAATATGTGTGTGTGTGTGTATATATATATGCCACATAATATGTGTGTGTGTGTGTATATATATATATATATATGCCACATATATTTATGTAACCATCACCACAATTGCAGTCTATACATTTGACAAAGTGAAGAGATTGAGGCTATGTGGCTTTGAAATCCAGGTCTTTTTATCCTTAGTTCAGTATTTTCTCCATTTTTCCACATTGTCCTTCTTTCCTATAAATATTCTCTGTTCCACTCAAGCTGGCCTGTTCATCATTCCTTATCATTCCATGTACCTATCTTCTCCTGGACATTTATTTAGAATAAACTTTCTGCCTAGAATACTCTCCACTCTTAGAAAAAATGCATTGACTTGTCTAAATCTTACCTTTTCTTCAAGAAATCAAGTCCTGCTTCTATGAAGCTTTCTGATTACCCTTGGTAATCATTCTCCTTTCCAAACTCTTATGTGTTGTGTATGAGCTTGTATTGTAATTTATCTTTTAGTGTATTTATATTCTCTTTCCTGTATACTGCAAATGGAAATTTGATCTTTTACCTCTTGTTCCTTCAATTTTATTTTTATTTAATGAAAATTTGTACAATTGATTCTTTTTTTGGGGGTGGGGGTGGGGAGAATATTCCTAGTATTTCCCTCAGTCCTCTGCGGGAAATTTTTTCCAATCCTCTAACTTTCTATTATTGTATAGTTTTAGAGGTTCAATTAGATGGCTCTTATTTTGAACTTAGCCATGATTGCTGTGATTAAAAAAATTACCAGTGGAAGCATAGTATCTTTGCTTGCCATCAGTCATTTTGGGCTGTCAGTGTCTGAGCGCACTTCCTGTGTTTTGGGAATTCCCTCTTATACTCTGCCTCCTGCCTTTCACTATAAAAGCTGAAAACCTCAGATCCTAATTTTCCCATCCTCCTTTGAAGCAAGGACCCCACTTTGATTCAGAAGCTAAAAGTTCAAACAGAATTTGTCTTGGTGGTGGTGGGTGGCAGTGGTGACATCCATTTTCTAAGGGTGGCATTCAGTAGTGGTGAAGGCAGCATTGGAAGCTGTGCTGTCCTGTGTTTAGTTGCAACAGTTATGTTGCCTTTACTAGGAAGGTTTTGTGACATGATTTCGACTGTGGGCCTGGAGGCCTGGTTTTCCACCCTTCCCAATAGCCACTTAGTGTATTTCTTTTCTACTTAAAACCAGCCAAGATTGATTTCTTTTGTGAGCAACTGAGAATTTGCCTAGACTTAGAGCCCTGCAGTGGGTTCTTGTTTTGGCTCTGTCCCACGCAGTCTGACCTTGGGTGAATCACTTAAATATTCAGATTCTTTATTTCTAAAATAAGGGTATTTTCAAGGTCTTTTAAGTTCTAACATTCTATTATTTTACTTCTGTTACATTGGTCAGTGGGATGGTACGATCATCATTGGCTGCCAGACTCATCAGTGGGTACCATCAAAATTCTCCTCAGTTATTTCAGTATAGCATTATTCTTTTCTATTCTAGCAATTCCAGGGTTCTTGTGCTTGTATTTAACCCTATTGGTTAGCTAGTATTTACTGGTTCTATATACTGCTTGCATCTTGACAGGTGTAAAAATGTTCTTTGTTTTCTGTTTAGTGATCTGATTGAGGGGAAAAAATTCTTTAGGCACCAGAAGGTTTTGAGGTTTACATGGAAATGTTGATTTAAACAAGAGCTCCTTAGTGGAGAGTTGAGGTCTGAAGTCATAAATTGTAAAAATTACATTTTAATGCAGTACTGTTGGCTGAGAGATTCACTATTTAAAGAGGCCATTTTTTTTTTTATAGTTTTTACATGTGCACAGTGGAACAACTAATGTGAAATAGGTTTTCAGGAAAGCTAGCAACAAATGTGCTGTAGGTGCAGCCTCATTGTAGGGTTATAGTTATTAGCTCTGCAGTTGTGTTGTTGTTTTTTAAAAAAAAGAAGGGGGAGAAGGATCCACATTCAAACCTCACTTCAAATGGAAAGAATCTCCTTTGGCTTCCTGACAACTAATCTGTGTCTTTGCAAATACCACATGAAAATAAAATGAGATCAACATTAATATTGTCTTCCACCTTCCCTTAGTAAACTTGAATGACTTCTTTATGGTTTCATTTGGCACCACAACAAAAATTGACAATATTTTTTTAATTTGGTCATACTGATCTCAGAAGCAGCAATGGACACTGGGTGGCTAGTGAGGAGGACACGTATTTTCTTGGGAGGGCTTCTCTTACTGCATCTTCCAGGGAAAAAATGTGGATGGGTTTATTAATCAAGTCATTCAGATTCAGGCTTAACAAATGTTTTTTGAACTCCAAATATGGTAGGGTCTTTTACCTTTGTGGCAAGGTCAAGTTTTTTATTTAGTGCCAATTGCCATGGAGTTATAATAAAGTATTAAACAGTCCTACAGTGGTTTTCAGATTTAGCTGGGAAAATATTTTAAAAATTAACACACATGGAACAATTCTGAAATAGTTAAGGGCCAAACTGCACTACTAACTATAAAAGTGCAGCAGAAGTTTAGATACAAGGATTAATGTGGACTGGAGGACCGGGGATACTATATAGTAGAGGTGGAACTTGAGGGATCTACTTGTAATGTTTTGAGAGGACAGCAAGACAGAGAGGGGAAAACCATCCTGATAAAGTATTGTGTCAGGTTCAAAGAAAGACCGAGAGAGATAAGAAGTGTGCCATCTGCATTTGAGAGTGAAGAGAAGGAAGTGACTGGACTGAGGTTGGTATTACTGGGTCATGTGGATAAATGGACAGTGAGGAAGTGCTAGATTAAAGGTTGAAGAGTTTGTACTTGAAATAGGCCGTAAAAAGATGTGATAAACATTTGTTTCTAGAGCATACTAGAAAAGATTGTCTTGTGTATTCTACATTTTCTTATTTTCTTTTGTTTTTCTTCAGACTCCCTCGAGCCCACTTATCAGCAGCTTCAGAAAATGAAACTGGACAAGAGTCCCTTTGTGGTCGTGTCTGTGGTTGGGCAGGAACTCCTGACAGCTGGCCATCATGGGGCCTCTGTGGTTGTCTTAGAAGCTGCTCTGAAGATTGGCACCTGCAGCCTCAAACTGAGAGGTTCCGTTTTCTCTGCCCTAAGCAGTGCTTATTGGTCTCTTGGAAATACAGAGAAGAGCACTGGATACATGCAGCAGGACTTGGATGTAGCCAAGACCTTAGGTAGAGTTATGCTTCTTTCCTTTATTTCAGTACAGAAAGGAAATAAAGAAAGCTGATTAACTTGGCATAAATGGGAATAACATGCGCAATGAAAAGTGAGTGTGTCTCTAGAACATTCTCCGTTTTAGAGCACTCAGGTGTTCAGGGCTTTTTGAATAACAAGGTACCAAGGTTTCCAAAAGGCCAAGAGATGTGAATTAACATATTCAATCTCCTTAGAAATTTGCGCCCACAGATACAATATTCCAAATGATAGTTTCATCTTAATTTTTATTTTTGCCTACATTAGACTACATCATCATTTTATTGGAGGAGACAGTATAGTGCAGTGGTTAAGAGTGTGGACTTTGGAACCAGACTGCTGTGTTTAGAATCCTGGCCTTGCTACTTTCTAGCAGTGTGACCTTCAGCAAATTGCCTAAGCTCTTTGTGCTGCCATTTTCTCATTTGTAAAATAAGTGTGGATTATGATTATTGTTATTGTGATTATTCAAGGACTTGTAGGATTGCAGTAAGAGCAGGTGACTCTACCATCAGCATACTTGTAAAGAAGCAATATATTATAGTAGGTTTGGAGTCAAATGACTGAACGAACAAGCTGATGGTTGTTCAGAACCAAAAGTCATTAGCAGAGCAATGAAGTGACTCAAACAGCAGCTGGTTTGTGTCAAGGTCTTTAACACAAGGTCTCATTTCCAGGACACTTATGTCTTTGACTGCAGTTGTATGACAGTAATAATAGTTGTTAGCCAGAGATTTAAGTTCTAGGACCATAACCTCCCACATAGAGTCTTATAGAAGAAGAAAATACTTTTCTAAAAGAAGACAAGTGAAATCTTAGCTAGTAAGTCTATGGCTCTTAAATTAAGATGGCCATGATATATTAAAATAATGCTATAACTTAGAGAAGTTTTATCTTTTTTTAAACCCAATCAGGTGACCAGACAGGAGAATGCCGAGCTCATGGGAATCTAGGCTCTGCATTCTTCTCCAAAGGAAACTATCGGGAGGCTCTCACTAACCACAGGCATCAGTTGGTGCTCGCCATGAAACTCAAGGATCGAGAGGTAGGAAGTTTACCTGTAGACCAAAATCATTTTTTTAAAACACGGAGTCTTTTTTGCTGTTCAAAATGTTTTAGGTAACTTAAAAAATTACTTTCAGAAGTGAATAATTATTGCTTCTATCTTTCACCAACAACCAGATGTTGGACATCTACCATTTATTGGCCTTGGGGATATAGAAATAAATAAGACACAGCCCTTGACCTCAGGTTGTAACAGTTTGATCAGATGCCTTGTTCTTATTCTATTCAAATGTGCTATGGAGTAGACATACGTAAAATTAGCAAAAATCTATATCATCATGATATATTCGTTAAATTAAGCACACATTATGCTTTATTTGAGATGGAGCATTATTACTGCAAACTCATCACATTTCTTCTGTGGATTTTTAACTCAGGTGATAGATGTTAAGTCTGATTGAACAGACCTGAATTGTAATGATAAAGAAATATCATCCTAGTCTTTATTAAAAAAATGAAATGTAATATTCTCAGAGACTTGATATCTGTAGATGTGCTATGATGAGAAAGTGCCTACAGAGTAGGAAGAGGTGGGAAGGAGGGAGGGAGGGGGGAAGAGAGAGAGAGGGAGGAAGAAACATTGATGTGAGAGAGACACATAGATTGGTTGCCTCCTGCATGCACCTTGACTGGGGCCGGTGATCAAGCCTGCAACTGAGGTACATGCCCTTGGCCAGAATCGAACCCGGGGCCCTTCAGTCTGTAGGCCGACGCTCTAACCACTTGGCCAAATCAGCTAGGGCTGTAGTTGATTCTTGAACACCACCATGTTTAGGGGTGCTAATCCTTGTGCAATAGGAAGTTGGAGTATAACTTTTGAATCCCCCAAAACTTCAACTGTAGTTGTCCCTCAGTATCCACAGAGGATTGGTTTTAGCACCCTCATGGATACCACAACCCCTGCGTCCTTTATATAAAATGGCATAGGAAATGCATACAGCTGGCCCTCCCCATTCACGGATTTAGAAAAACAGTATTTTCGATTTGTGGTTGGTTGAATCCACTGATACAAAACCCAGTGATGCTGAGTGCTGACTGTATCTCTATTGAAAAAATCCACATGTAAGTGGACCCATGAAGTTTACACCCAGGTTGTTAAGGGTCGACTTTATTTTGATACTGAAATAAAATATGGGAAACTGCCTTTTGAAGTAAAAATTAACCACTGTGAATGCTATGACTGGCGAGGATACCAAGCTGCATCTTTCTGCCTCTTACATCTTTGGTTATAATAACTTTTAAGATTTTTCCCAAGTAGCAAGATAGTAGCCTGAAACCACTTTGCCCACTTACCTTAAAGAGCAATAGGTTTTTGCTTTTTAAAAATATATGATTACTCAGATACATAAAGGGGAAGTGATACCTTCACTATAGGATTTTTCATTCTCTCTAACCTTCTGTCTTCTTTAATGGTTGCAGAATTAATTTCAGGTGTCCACAAAGACCTTTCTGTGAGCTAATATTAATTGTCAGAAGAGTGCATAAATTATATCGTACTTGAGATGTTGTTCTCTGTTCAGGGAATCTGATATGCAAATGTACTGATGACTCTGAAGTTTTTTTTATCAGTCTGATTTCTCTCCTGAGCTTCATATTTTTTTATTCAGCTGCCGCCTGGACACCCACCTTCAGTTCAATGTTCTTGACTTAGCCCTCAATCTATACCTATTTCTACATTCACATTTTTCCTATTGCCCCCACTACCTCACTCTGTTTGGTTTGTTGCTGGATTCTCTGTTTTTCTCTAATAGAAATATCTTTTCTGGCTCCTTCCTCCTGCCATCTATTGCCTGGAAATTTGTAGTAGCCTTCTCTCAGAATTTTAGACACTTTTTAACACTCTCCTGCAGGCAAAGGAGAATTGGTGTCTACTATTTGGGACTGTGAGAGTAGCTTGAAATTGCTGCCAAAAAAGATAATTTCTTTCAACTGGTTGAGAATGTGAATTTAGATATTAGACAGACCTGGACTTGAACTTTGGCTTGGCTACCTAGTAATGTGTGAGCCTTAAAATTACATAACTCTTCTAAGTGTGATGAACATGTGAGTTGTTTCCAATGTATGATTTCACTTATATGTGGAACCTAAAAAAACAAATGAACAAACAAAATGAAACAGAAACAGGCTCGTAGATACAGAGAACAAACTGAAGCATGCCAGAGAGGAGGGGGGTGGGTGGGTAAAAAAGGTGAAGGAATGCAAAGGTGAAGGAAGGGGAATGCAAAGATGAAGTGAAGGAAGGGGAATGCAAAGATGAAGTGAAGGAAGGGCAATGCAAAGGTGAAGTGAAGGAAGGGCAATGCAAAGGTGAAGTGAAGGAAGGGGAATGCAAAGGTGAAGGAATGCAAGTACAGACTTGCAGTTATCGAATTAATAAGTCATGGGGATGTAATGTACAGCACAGGGCATATAGCCAATAATATTGTGATAACTATACAGTGACAGACAGATACTAGACTTATTGTGATGATCATATCCTAAGGTATAAAAATGTAGAATCACTATGTTGTATGCTTGAAACTATCACAATATTGTATGTCAACTATACTTTAAAAAATGTGAGTAGTTTGAATTGCAATGTGCTTTAAATGTAAAATGCACACTGGACTTCAAAGACTTAGAATGAAAAAAGACTAGAGTATTTTGTTACAAAGTTTTTATATTGATTACAGTATAATGATAATATTTTGGATACATTGGATTAAATGAAATATGTCTTTAAAATTAATTTCCCTCTTGTTTTACATTTTTATGTGGTTACTAGAAAGTTTAAATTATATTTGTATTATACAACATGGCTCTAGCCCATTTTCTCTTACTGTTTTGTTTTTCGAATGTTGGAATATATTGTTTTCCAAATTTTTTTCCACTTAATAGTGTTGAACCTCTTTTCATGTCAGCACATACAGATCAACTACATTCTTTTGAACTTCTGTGTAGTGATATGTATTACGGATGTACCATTCATCTGCTGATGGAATGTTCAGGGAGGGTTTTTTTTCCTTTTACAAATATGGTTGCAGCAAAAAAGACCTTGTATAAATCTCTTTGTATACATTGAGGATTAGAGCATTGTCTAACAAGTGGGATCGCTGGGTGAATAGGGATTATACATATTTAAAAGAAAAGGTTTCCAAAAGGCTGTTTTAAACCCATAAAACTGGATATCAATCTAAGATTTTTTTCCCCCTAATTGATTGACAAACCATAGCCATGGTAATACCTCAGTTGCACTTACTGTTTACTTTTTTGTAATGGTGGTCTTCTCCCCACTTTAACTGGCAGCTTCTGGAGGGAAAGGAGAATTTTGATACTCATTCATTCAATTCATTCACTCACTGACTCATTCATTCACACATGTTTTAGTGGGTGTTTACTGTGTTCCAGGTGCTATAATGACTTTGGGCGTAAAGATAAATATGGCATTGTTCTTGCCCTCAAGGAGCTCAAATCTTCTGGCAGACCTCCTGTAGTGTCCTAGTCTAGTGTTGATAAATGCTTTTCGGCCTGGAGGAAAAACACTGAGGGCTTACCTTAGGTAAAGAGTGCTCTCCTCTCCTTGGTTCTTATGAATAGTAGTCTTTGTTTTACTTAGAGCTGAAGAAGAAGTTTATGAAGCCTTGTAGTAAATGCCAACTAAGCTTACTCATCTTTACTTTTTTGTACTTACTTTGCTGTCATAACTAAAATCTAAAATTGACATTCAACAAAGATACTTTTTATATTCCAATAATGCCTCCCACTTGAAAGAAATGAAATTTCATTCGTGTAATCTTTTTTTTGTTTAAACTGTGTTGAATGTTTATTTATTTTTTAAAATATATCCTTACTGATTTCAGAGAGAGGAAAGGAGAGGGAGAGAGAGGGATAGAAACATCAATGATGAGAGAGGACTGGGGATCGAGCCCGCAACCTGGGCATGTGCCCTGACCGGGAATCGAACTCCAGTCGCCTGGATCCTAGGTCAATGCTCAATTGCTGAGCCACGCCCAGCCGGGCTGTGTAATCTTGAAGATTAAAGGTAAATCATAATCATTATCAATTTATGACACCTGTGTGTTCACAGGAACAGTTACTGACCCATTCACCCCCCAAAAGACTACTTGTCTTTGTGAGAAAACTGATCCTTCTGGATTTTCTTTAGGATGTGGCTACAGGAAATTCATTAGATGGTTTTTGATGACATCATCCTGACCATAGCACTTTCTCCAAAAGCAGTGCTATTTTTCTTGGACCTTTTTGCAGACATTTTCTACACCATGTATATTAATATATTAGTAGTGCTAATATGAAATCCACACAAAGGTTTATGGTGTGTGTGTGAGAGAGACAGAAGGAATGTAATGAGATAATTGTTTTACTTCCAGTAGTACAGGAGAGTGGGATAAAAGGTAAAAAGCATTTCATTTTAGCTGAGAACCATGTCCTCGTAGGGAGTATTAAGTTCAGGAAGGGAATGCTTGACAACCTTTCCAGTGGTGTGTATCACAGGCTTTTGAAAAACAAGTTAGATTGTTAAGCTGTAACTCTTCAAATCACTGAAGACTGTAGGATTTGGAAAGTAGATACTTGTGAAGAATGGAGATAGGATATACATTTTTTTATTATGCTCTTTGTACTTTGTATTATAAGTCTGCTGAACCATACCTTTTGGGCCTGTAATGGGTAATGGAATGTTCTCTTTTTCCTACTGATAAAATAGTTATCACCTCAAAAGAACTCGCATAGCCAGTGAATATGTGTGTATGTACAGTAGTCCCTCTTTAACTGAGGTTTTGCTTTTCATGGTTTGTTTGACTATAGTTGACTGCAGCCCACAAATATTACTTGGAAAATTCTAGAAATAAACAATAAGTTTTAAATCGCATGCCCTTCTGAGTAGTGTGGTGAAATCTCATGACTTCCCGCTGTGTCCTGACCGGGATGTGAAGCATCCCTTTGTCCTGTGTATCCACGCTGTTATACATTGGCCACCAGTTATTCACTTAGTAGTTGCCTTGGTTATCAGATTGACTATTGTATAGCAGTGCTTGTGTTCAGTTAACCCTTATTTTACTTAATAATGGCCCTGAAAAGCAAGAGTAGTGATGCTGGCAATTTGGATATGTCAAAGAGAAGCCATAAAATGCTTCCTTTAAGTTAACAAGCTGAAAGTTCTCAACTTACTAAGGCATTTCATCATCTCACATCATCACAAGGAGAAGGATGAGTGCAGTACAAGAATATTTTTGAAAGACCACATTCACATAACTTTTATTACAATAGATTATTATTCTATATTATTGTTTTTAATATCTTACTGTAACTAGTTTATAAATCAGTCTTTATCATAGATATGCACATATAGGGAAAACATATTAGGTATATGTTGTGTTTGGTCCTGTGTGCAGTTTCAGGCATCCCCTGGGGATCTTGGAACTTATTTCCTGCAGTGAAGGGGGACTGCTGTATATGTAATGTGTGATATGTTTACAAATCATTCTACCCTCAGCTGTTCCATTTTTTTCAGGTTCTACTTTATCATCACTCCACCTGTTATATTTTTGGTTTTCCTTTTCTAGGCCATAGCATTTTGTAGCCTCTTCCTCTACAGAGTAGAAGGAACTTCAGGCTAGGAATTGGGAGATCTAAATTTGATCCTGGTTTTGCCACTACTGGCTATATATTATGCGTAAACTGCTTCTGGAAGCCCTCTTGGTTGCTGGTTCATCATCTGTAAATAGGAACACCAGATCAGATGGTCTTTAGAGCTGTATTGCTCAATGCAATAACCATTAGCCACATGTGGTTATTTTAAATTAAATTAGTTAGAATTCATTAAATTCAGTAAAAATTTCAGTTCCCCAGTCACAATAACCACACTTTAGGTGTTTCATAGCCAGTGTGTCTAGTGGCTACCATATTGGACAGCACAGAAAAAAATTTCTCTGGTAGTTCTATTGAAGAGTGCTTCTATAGTCTCTTGTAGCTCTAATCTTTAATCAGAAGGCAGTAGTGCATCAGTGTCAATGATAGACTACCTTCATTTTCTATAATACCTGCTATTTATACTAGAATAATCTGTATTCTTTTTAGATACACAGGGAAAGAGGGAAGGTCCTGTTTCTAATAATGGCAAAGTAACTCATACCAGCCCAGCCACATATAACAACTATAAACTCTGGACAAAATATAAAACAACTGCTGGAAGGTACTGGAGAGTAACCAAAGCAGGCCAGATTTTGAGGATCTGGAGAATCCGGAGAATTTTTGCCAGCCCTAGACCCCACAGTGTTACTAAAATATGTATAAATACCTGTAGTCTTATTGGTTGTGGAATCAGAAGACAGAGTTTAGGCTCACAACAGCAATCAGAAAGTGAGGAGCAAATCCTGGAAAGGAGAGAGCTGCATAGAGGAGCCTCAAGTTCTGTCTGTAAGTTCTGACCAGCTCTCTGGGTAACCCTTGAAGTAAGCATTTGAGGGTGGATTCCAAGTAACTCAGTTAATGCTGAAATGACTGAATTTCAGCTACTGCTCACTTCAGGGGAAACAATTTGGTGTTTGAGTGCATTAGGGTTAACTGCCTGAAAAAAGATGTTGATACTCTGTAGAGTAATATAACAGTAATATAAAGTAATATAAAAGTTATACTGTCCCTCTTCCCTTCCACTTATAAAGGGGAGAGGGACAGTATAACTTTCTCTGCTTTAGTGAAGGTGGGAATGCCCCCGTTCATTGCGTGGCCAGTGGCCTTTTCTTACAGCATTGGCTGTGGGAAGCCACCTCTTCCTTGCCAAAAGATGATGGGATGGGGCAGGAAGTAAGATATAGATCTCAGGGAAAAAGTACTTTATGCAAATTATTAGAAATCACCACAGCTAACCTGTTCATTTTATCCTAAGAAATAGGAAGCCCAAGTTTAGGTGAATTACTTCAATCTGTTTTATTAAAGAATTATTTTCTTTTGTGATTAAATATGGCTCTTTACTTCTAAAGATCCTATATTAGTCAAGTGTTTTCTTGATAATGATACAATTTGTAGAATATTAACTAAGTTCTACTCATTTAAAATGATGACCAGTGATAATGAATTATTATATGTATGTGGTTAATGTTTACTATTTACAAATAAATTTCTTAGACATTTTTTAATGTTATTCTTACAAAAACCCAGAACAAGTATTTGCGTTTTAGGAATGGATTTTTAGATAGTTTGATATACTTCAGTAATTTCCCAGAGAGATGACCTCCCTGGGCTATACCAAAAGCCTTTTGCTTGAAAATACATGTGGTACCATTTTTAGGACTGTGAACTGAACCAAGTGCTTGCTAAGAGATTTGAGCATAGAGTCAAAATTAAAGGATTCAAACAGATAGAACCTGACATATTGGAGATTGCAGCATTATCTAAGGACTAAGAGGCATTTGAGTGCTATTGTTCCTGAAGGTACTGATGACCATCTGTAATGCTAAGATGCTGTTATTACAGTGTGACAGGTGGCAGGCTGCTCTGACAGAACAGCTTCTGGATTAATTTACACTTTTTTGATTTTTAACTTTGGATTTAACTATTCTGGAGACCATGGAAACTTGGAGAAACTGAAGCAAATTGGTGTATTCCTATTTTATAGTTGATGAAATTAAAACTTAAAGAGGGAAGGGTGATTTTGCTTGAGGCCACACAGCTTATAAGTGTTAGAATCATGATTTTGGAAAACAAATGAAATACATTCTACTTGCTACTTGGAATAGAATTTTTTGGTGTAAATCATTAATCCTTGCTGAAATGAAACCAATTCTGTGTGTCCGGTTTTTAAAAAGATAATTTCCACAAAACAAACAGCAACAAAAACCATAATTACCTACAGTCCATTTTAATTTTGTAAGGACATCACCGAGGTTTGTTTAATTTTATGTCATTGTGGGTTAGAACAATTAAAGTCTGATGAGAATAGATTGTAAGAACAATGCTCTTCCCATCTACTGCTGCAGATGATACAAATTAGGAATCCTTTCTTATTTTCAATTTTAGTTCACCATAAAAAAAAACCTCTGTTTTCAAAGCAGTAATCAGAATCTTTTATTCTTCCTGAATAAAAGCACTTTCCTCTAATTACCATAAAACACATATGGATTTCAAAGTTGTTCTTTTCTCCAGAGAAATTGCATCCCAAAGAAATTATCATTGGATTGCTTATTGCTTTCATTCCTTAATCCACATTCTTCTGCCCAGTCACTAACCAGGTGTCCACTGGTTTCTGGAGGTATGTTAGAGCATGGCTTTGGGCCTTTCTTGGAAGATAGAAGTTGAGAGTGCCATGAATCTTCTAAATTTTACCATTTCAATCTCCATTATCACTAATCAGTTAATTAAATGAACTGATTGTATTTAGCATTTGTAATAATTGGTTAAGCCTAAATTTTTACCTTTTAACTATCTTTTAGGAGGTTTTACTAGGCATACCAAAAGGCTTACATGATTACAGGATGAATAAAATCCTTAAGATAATAAACATTCCCCAAATCTCCAGAAATATTAGGTATATAAAGAATTAAGTATGCTGATCTGAATTTATAAGCAGAGCATGGTTAAGATCAAATAGACTTTGGTTGCTTCCTCACTCTGATACTTACCTAGTTGTGTGACTTTGAGCAAGTTACTTAAGCTTCTTTAAACTTCAGTTTCCTAATCCATAAAATAGCCATAATATGTAATAAAGTATTTAGCACAGTTTAGCCTAAAGCATGTGGGTGGTTGATTGGTGTTAGCTGCCGCAGTCAGTGTCACCATCCTCATCATCTTTGTTATCATCCTCCAGCCACTGAAAGCTTTTAGAGAAGTTCTAGTTACTGTACCTACTTGACAGTATCATAATCACCTATTTATTTAATCAAATCTTATTACTAATTCAGATCCATCTCTTTCGTGGGTCCAAATCAATGAGGTACTTATTTTTTCCTTTGATATATAATTTTACTCTCTTACTTGATCCCAGTGGCTTAGACTAGCCAAAATGTGAGTGCTGATACATTCGAAGTATTCCTATAATGAAAATAGTGGTGACAGTCCCTATTTTGTTGATCTTTTAGCCATCTATAAATCTGTCCTCTACAACCTGTTACTTTCTGTATATCACTTTGCTTATTGTAGTCCAGTGCTGTTTCAACTGGGGGATCAGCATCACTTGGCCAGTCTTTCTAAATCAAATCTACCAGATCCCACTGTTTAACCCACCTACTGATTTGATGTTCTCAACCATCATAACGTAGTGGAGTGGTAGACAGCATAGTTTGACAAAATCTTTTTTAAAAACTTCCTCTTCTCCCACAGTTGGTTAAAAACCTATTACTTTGCTCTACTGTAGAATACCTTCACTTTCTCCAAAAAAGCAACCATTTGTGCCTTCTTTCATAAAGGAGAGGAAGAAAAGGACATTTTCACGTAAGAACAACTTTAAGTTCCAGTTTGAATGCTTCTATCGGTGACTGTCTTTCCTAAGGCTCAGCAAAGTCTGGTAAGAGTTTCTTTTCTTAAGTAATTGAAATGGAAGAATATTCAATACCTATAAAGCCCAGACTGAGTTTCTGGTTCCTAAGATTGTTCAGTTTTAACGTCATCCTCACTGCATATGAGACCCTGTAAGAAAATGATTAGGAAAAACAACTGCCACATCAATAAGGTTGCTTTATTAACAGTTTGTATCACAAACCATGTACTGATTTTATTATTTTAGGCAAACCCGTGGTGGTGGATGGAATTTAAAGACCTTCTCTTTGTTCCAAGTGAAATATGCATGAAGTGCGAAAGGGTTTTGCTAAAGCTTTTATGCCAGACTGATAGATTTTCTAAAAGTTGCCTTAGAAATGTACAATTTCTTATTAAATGCATATGACACAGCCTGAATAGTCCCTCCTATTTTAAAGTTCTCATTCTTCTAGTGAGTGCTTATGTTCAGTCTATTGCAAATGGATCCCTTGCTGTGAGGTTCAGGATATTGTGTTTATTTTCTCGGTCCATCCTATCAAATTTCTCATTTTCTAATACATACTTGCAGTTTTCCTGCAGTCCATACTTTTTTTTGTTACTCTTACTAAATAATTCTTTTGTTCATGTCTTAGATTCTTTTTGTTTTGCTTACCTTTAAAATTGGTTTCTCATAGAAAAAAATGTCTTATGAGATCAAGTGCCCAGCCTGGCCCTCAGTACCTCATTACTTTATAATCTATAAATGAACTATGAGCTTATTTAATTTTAAACCCTAGCTGTAGAAATCATATCCCACTCTCTATATGTACCCTTCAGAGACTTAGCCTTTCCCCCAGATAATCAACCAACCCCTGAGGCAGCAGAAGACAGTAGCCAGGACCTTACTAATGGTCACATGTCCAGACCTCTGGCAGGCTAAAGATAACATCTTTACCTAAGTTACATTTCAGTTCCTGAACCCTAAGGTGGAATGACCCCCTGACTTTTTTACCATGATACTGGTTGGAGGGACACCAGAAAAGACCTCAAAACTGTCCTCAAGACCTGAAGAAATGATTTATTACCCTTACTTCATCTCCAACCAATCAGTTCCCAGCACCCCCCGGATACTGTGTCTTGTGATTTTGCCCTATAAAACCTGTAACCTACATGCCGTTGGAAAGTATGGGCTTTTGAGTGTTAGCTTCTTATTCTGGAATGGTGCTCTTCACCAGTAAAATAGCCAATATTCTCCCCTGCAATTCTTGATGTTTAGTGTTTGGCTCTCCTAGTGCCAGGTAGATGAACTCCTTCTGTTCTATAACACTGTATCTGAGACTCTTATTTCTGAGATCTTCTGAACCCAAAGAATGGATAGTTGAAAGATTCATTAAGCAGTGAGTAGAAAGGGGAAAGAAGTTGTGTGTGGATCACTTGTAAAATGAATTTGCAATTTGAGTAGTGTTATATATTGATGTATGTATGTTGTTTAGCCTCTGTGTGTTGTTTTTCCAGTTTACTTCTTGTAATTGATTTCTAGTTTTATACTGTGGTGATTAGAGAAGATGCTTGATATAATTTCAGTCTTCTGAAAATTTATTGGGGCTTGTTTTATGGCCTAACATGAGGTCTATCCTTGAAAAAGTTCCATGCATACTTGAAAAGAATGTGTATTTTGGTGGGTGAAATCTTCTAAAATAGCTATTAAGTCCATCTGGTTTAATATATTATTTAAGGCCACTTGTTGATTTTCTGTCTGAATGACTTATCCATTGGTGTAAGTGGAGTGTTGAAGTCCCCTACTATTATTGTATTTCTGTCAATCTCTCCCTTTATATCTATTATTATTTGCTTTATGTATTTAAGTGCTTCTACATTGTGTGCATAGATGTTTACAAGTGTTCTATATGCTTGTTGAATTGATTTCCTTATCATTATGTTATTCCCTTTTTTGTCTCTTGTTATAGTCTTTGTTTTTAAAGTCTTTTGTCTGATATATGTGTTACTACCCCAGCTTTCTTTTTGTTTCCATTTGTATGAAATATTTATTTCCATTTTTTCACTTTCAGTCTGAGTGTGTCTTTTGATCTGAAGTGAGTCTTGTGGACAGCATATGGACAGGTCTTGTTTTTTTTATCCAGCCACCCTATGTTTTTTGATTGCCACAGTTAATCCATTTACATTTAAAGTAATTATTGATAGAAATGTAGTCATTACCATTTTATTATTTTCAGCTTGTTTTTGTAGTTTTCTATTCATTTTTCTTGTCTTTTACATTGATGTCTTTCTTTAGTGGTTTGTTTTGGCTCCTTTCTCTTTATTTTTTGTGAATCAATTATAGGTTTTTTGTTTGTGTTATCTGTCGAAAGCCTAGAAATAACGTTGAACCAGAAAATTGATCTGATAAAACCCAGATCTGAATGAAATTTTTAATGCAATTTATTCTAGTTGTTCTTAGTAAATGAATTCCGCTACAAAATAGTTTGTCATAGTTGAAAGTAGTTTATTATGTGCTTTTTTTACTAATGAATATTTTGATTCCTTATTTTTAAAATTTAGAATCACAACTTTCGGGTCAGATAAGGATCTTAGAGAGCACCTCATTTTATAGCTGAGACAGCGAGGGCCCTGAGATAGATCTACCTAAGGACACGCAGCCCATTAATGGCTGTTCTTATATCCAGGACTCCCAACTTCTAGTCCATTGGTTTTTACACTGAATCACTGGTAATATAGTATTTGTGTCTTCTCACTTAGATCATAAACCATGTCTAACCAGCATTATATAAAATCAACTCAACCTTGACCTGGTTGAGTGATGATAGTGCACTGGCAGACTTCATATTATGAGAAAAGAGCTTACATTTTTAAAATGTGGTAACATTGTCAAATTGCAGGGCACATCCATGAAGCCCAGTCTATGCTATTAATATACCCACACTTAAGACTCTAAAGCTTTTCCCCCTTTTGTTAGACTCTACATGTAAAATGAGGGTTTTTTTCCAATCTAAAGAGGATATTTCATGAAGAACATTACCAGATTATGTCCATCTGTAGTGCTGTAGAGAAGTATATATTAATTACATTAGCTCAGCTCAGCAAGTGTGCCAGAGAAGAATAAGGTATATATGACTATGGAATCACATTCAAAGAATGCTAAACCAAAGAATAGTGTTTTGGACTTTTGCAATTTACTTTTGGACTTTCTTTCTTTCTTTCTTTCTTTCTTTCTTTCTTTCTTTCTTTCTTTCTTTCTTTCTTTCTTTCTTTCTTTCTTTCTTTCTTTCAAATTTATCTTTATTGATTTCAGAGAGAGGAAAGGGGAGGGAGAGAGAGAGACATCAATGATGAGAGAGTCATTGATCGAGCCCGCACCCTGGGCATGTGCCCTGACCGGGAATCGAACCCTGATCGCCTGGATCCTAGGTTGACGCTCAACCGCTGAGCCATGCCTGGCTGGGCGATCTTATTTCTTTTATTAGTCCAGTTGATAGCTTCTCTTACAAAGGATAAACTTATTTGTAAACTCAGAGGATACATTGTAGAATGAATGGAGCTGACTCTGGCTAAAAGGTTTGATCTGGTTTATGATTCCATAGAGGAGTCATTGACAGTAGCTTTATAGTAACACAGCTTGATTTCCTGGCTTTGAATGGTATACAGGATATATAAAGTAGTATTTTGGTTTCATATCTTTTTACCCTTTAGTTTTTATCTGAGGAAAAGTGAAACATAAGTAATGGAAATAGGTAAATAGAAAAGGACATTAATGGGGAATAAATATTACTTGGCATTTGACTTTTGTACATATAAAAGCTACTATGCTAAGCAAAATAAGCCAGGCAGAGAAAGGCAAATATCACATGATCTCACCTATATGTGGAATCTAAAGAACATACAAACTGATGAACAAAATAGATTTCAGTGACATAGAAGCGTGGAACAGACTGATGAATCTCAGAGGGAAGGTGGGCGTGGGTGGGTGGGGAGAGATTAACCAAATAATTTATATGCGTATACGAATAACCCATGGACACAGACAATAGTGTGATGAAGGCCTGGGGTGGGAAGTGAGTGCAGGGTAGAAGGGGTCAGGGGGGAAAAAAGACATGTAATATTTTCAACAACAAAGATAAATTAAAAAAAATAATACTATGGAAAAAGAATGCCATAGGAAATATGAATAATTCTTTTACACTGAGAAATCTGGTAAGATACTTGTAAAACTTTCATATTACATGGTTGTGTAGTATGTGATGTAGATCTGCTTTTGAATATAATATGAAATTAGTCATGTGGCTTTGGAATTTTTTTTTTAAATAACAAATTTCTAGAGTATATCATGGTAAGAAAAAATGATAAAAGTTAGCATATAATTGATATCGAGTCAGCAAACTATGGCTCATGGGCCATATCTGCCTGCTGTCTGTTTTTGAATGGCTTGTGAGCTAAAAATGTATTTTGCATTTTTAAATAGTTGAAAAAGTAAAAATAATATTATTTTGTGAAGTGAAAATTATGCAAAATTCAAGCTTCAATGTCTAAAAATAAAGTTCTATTGTAACACAGCTACACCAATTCATTTAAAAAAAAAAGGCTACTTTAAAGTGTTTTTTGCTTTGTTTTTAAATGTCAAAGTGTAATCTGTACTTGATGACAGTCTGGAAAAGAATTCTAGTATTGCTTTGGGTTTTTAGCTTCTTCAAAGTACGTTTGTTAGGCAATGTCTGATCTGGGGATTATTGCTACTTAATAGTATTGCCAGAGACATAATTTTATGTGCTTGTGACTTTTCTCATCCTTCTCTATTTTGTTTTAGAATGAATGTAGCCCCAAGGAGTAACATTTCTAATATTTGCTCTTTTTAAAAATGCAGTTTTAGGATTTAAATGCTTTCCCAATATGTCTCATTTTGTCTTTCGCCTTTTGCTTTTTTCACAAGAATTAGAGGAATAATAAACGAAGATAGTTAAGGTAAGCAAAAGGAAATAAATCAGTAATTTCTTTGTATCCAGGCCTGGGGACACATAAGAATTCTAGAAATTGAGTTTTAGAGGTGGAATGGAGTTAGGAAGATCATCTGTAGCACTCTTCTCATTTTATAGATGATGAAACAAAGGTATATGAGTTGTCTATGTAGCTGATTAGGAGTAGATTTGGAACTAATCTGCATGCCTTCTGACTCCCAACTTAATGTTCTTATTTGGTCCCTACTCTTCTGCATCTGTTTCTTCCACCTTAAAGTCAGGGTGCTTTGGTATTTATCATTGTGCAGCTTGGGCTGTATCTTGGGTTTTCCCCCCCTTTTCTGATTATATTGTTGTCACTTTCCAATTGAGATCTCTGCTTATCTTGGCTATTAAAAGTAAGCTTATAAGAAAATCACATAGTTCTCACCCCATTATACCATTTTATAAATATCTTTCTTTATCTCAATAATACCATACTTGAAAACCACTCTACTTCTCCAAACTGTTTTTCTGATTAGCATAAATTCAGAGCCAGTCTTTCTGAAAGCTTCACCCCAAAGTTACATGTAGAATGACATCTAATAAATTTGGCATTTCTTCATGCAATGTCTTGTTCACATCTTGAGCTGTTTTATTGTGTTACAGAAATTAGTATTGGCACATTATGCAAGAAGTCAAAAACTCATCCCCCAAGACAGTGTTGTTAAATGTAGCTAAATAAGTCTGGCAAGAATGAGCAATGTATAAAAATAACTTTAAAGAACAAAACTGGGAAGACTGTTGAGAGACCACAAGGACTTAAAAGCAGAAATTAAAAGGAAAATGAAGAGAGCAAAGCAATATGTTTCTTGTTGGGCAAAGCTCCCCTAAGGGACCCCGTATTCAAATACTCTTTCACATTGCATTTGAATCCTTAGCTTCTATCGGCCACTGATACCACAGAGACCCAGCAGTGTGTAGTGGTTCCTTCATCTCCTGGTCCTCTAGATGCCTCCTATTACAGCCCTACATTTAAAAATAGCAGGGAAATGAGGGAAAATCATAAACTAGCTATAATAAAATTAGTGCTTGCGTGAAAGACTATTGCCAGAGAACAGCTTTTAGAAGGCCCAGTACTGCCAGAAGGCCGCTGGGTGTTGGCAGTGTTCAAGCATTCACTGGCCAGCACATTGAGACCCGAATTGGGCGTTTTATTAAAGATAGTGTCTTTTCTTCATGATCATGAGGGTGAAGAGGTGTTTTTTTTTTAAGTAATAGAAAGTAGATCAGAAAAAATATATATTGTCATAATAAATAAATATTACTCTTTCTTGCCAACATAGAAAAGTAGAAATTAAATAACTTTGACTGAAGGGTGTCCAAGGGCTGACATCTAAGAAACTAGATGTATAGATAAAGAACATCACCACCACTAACAAAAATCCCGATTCTTCATTAATCTGTAAAGGGGGGGAAAAGCAGGAATTGGGCATGAAGGTATGGTGAGGATCATTGCATTTCCCATTAAATGCGTACTTGTAGAAGACCTGGAATTCTCATTATAACTTGAAAGGAAAACTGATTCTTTTAGAATCAGATATTTTCAAACTAGTATGTCACAGAGCCTGCTCTGGTTCAGTGGTTTCTTGCTACTAAGTATGCATTACCATGGCTATTGGCTTTCGTTCCCACATATATCATTAACATAGATGAGTCTTGAAGTCAGTCTGCTTCTCAAGGGTGTGTTTCAGTGACCTGGATGAAAAGATTTTTTAGCTAACCTCACGAATCAGTCTTTTAAAAGGACTTTTGTTGGCATTCGGCCTCACCCTGTCTCTGCTGTTGAACTTGTAGTACTCCTTTCCTGCACCCACTGCAGGCAGTAGTCTGGATCACATTTCTCTGCAATAATCTTGTTTCTAGCAGCCTTGGAAAGAATGAGTGGAGGATTTCAGCACTAATACTGTTATGAGGGCCATTCTAGTGAGAACCTTGGTTAAATCTAAAAAGTTGGATGGGCACCCAGGGCTTTCATTTTAAGTAAACTCCACTAGGGCTACAGGGGGCAGACCATTAATCTGGTTCATATACTCCATTTGCTTTTTAATCTCTTGAGTGTACGGAGTATGCATGTCCATTCTAAATGGGGGGAAAAAAAGCCTATCCTTGATGGTACACTAGACTTTGACATGCCCTTTAGGTTTAAATAAGGTAAAATACTTGCTATTGAACTTTGAAAATGTCAGTAAAAGGATTTTACTGCAGCTGACCAGCTCTAGTCCCCAAAGGACTAGATTGCTGTCCTGTATCTTCCATAGGAATGTGGGACATAAATCATTTTAGAGAGATTGCAAAAAACAATTATTGAAACCTTGAGGAAAAAAACATTTGAATTTAGAAACTATAATTGATCTTATGGGCTTTAATGTGTTTAGAGAATGCCTATTTCTGATTAGGTGCTATAGGTTTAATTCATGTGCACCGATTGGACAGCAGGATTAATAGTACTGGGTTATATATAAGATGATCTTCCACTGAAGAACTTAGTGTCCTGAGTAGCTATTGAAAGGAATGGATTTCCTAGTTTGTAAAGTTTTTTTCTAGATTGATATGGCAAATTAGACTCTTGAATACTGGAGAAGCCTTTCCAGGAAATAGGAATAGAAATCCAGGTGCTTTTTCTTCCCTCTAGAAACCAGTGTTTCTGTGTAGTTTTCCAACTGATTTCTTTCAGGATATAGAATAAAAAATCACAGAAATTGGAAATAGGAAAGATACTGTAGGTCATTTAGCCTAGCATTTAGTACAGTACTCTGCGACTCCCTCACAGATACCTAGAAAGTCAGCTGTTATACAAGATAATTTTCTTAAATGAATGTAATCTTAGCAACTCAATATCCTTGATGCCTTCTGATTTTGAGTTTAGAAGTAGTAAAATGGGAAAGGCCCCAAATTTGATGCAGCTCTATTAAAATCTAATTGCTTTCAACATTTAAACATACAACTCATGTCATTGTTGAGATGTTGTCATGTAGTCAGTCATTCTGGTGGGGTTTGGGCTTTTATAGGGTTAATGAATAATCGTGTATATCACTTTTCTATTGCTATCGTAATACTGTATGATAAAACAACCACAAAACCTCAGTAGTGTACAAAAATACGCATATATTTTTGCTTACATATCTCTGATCAAAGCTGGGCTCAGTGGGGCTTGTACGTTTGCAATTAGCTGAGGTTATGTGGGTGGTGGTAGCCTTGGGTGGTTATCAGGTAGCTTCCCTGATCTTGCCCAGCCTCTCTCATGTATGTGAGACCTCCCCTGGGACAACTGTGGGTCACCCTAGGCATTCTCTTATGATGAAGGCAGAGGAGCAAGTGCTTGGCAAGCTTCTGTTTATATCACATTTGCTAACATCTTATTGTCCTAAGCAACTGAACTCGACTTAGCCCAGAGTCAATACCACGTCTTCAGTTGGGGGAGTGAAGCTGTCTATGCAGTCACTCTACCACAGTGTGATGGCTTAATTATCTCATAAATGATACACCCAGGTTATAAATACCTTGATATGTATTGTTTTCTATATGATTCCTTTTGAGGAAGTAACAAACTTACTGTTCATGTCCTCAGAAGGAAGAGTGGGACAAAGGGTGACTAGGATCAGTTTACCTGACACTTTCACATTTTTGTTTCCATTTAATTCCCACAAAATCTATAAGAATTATTTTAATAACTCTAATAATTATTGCTATCCCTGAAATATTTGGGCTGCCTCACCTCTATCTGGGTACTATTGAAGAAATGTTGATGAGAACTTTTAAAGGCCATTTCTACTCTAAGATTTTTATGATTCAGTGGTTACTACATAGTTTTTCTGAGTATATATATCTCATTTATTATGTTATCTTGGCCAAAATGACTTTGACTTTTTGTTTCAAGATTATTCTCTCTACTATTTGTCCTGTCCCAAGAATGTTAAGGTAATTTTTTAATTTAAAATTTTAGTTTTCAATTACAGTTTACAATCAATATTGTTTTTTATTAGTTTCAGGTGTAGAGCATAGTGGTTAGACAATTATATAGTTTACAAAGTGGTCCCCCTGATACTTCAAGTGCCCACCTGACATTATACATAGTTATTACAATATTATTGACTATATTTCCTATGCAGTACTTTATATCCCTGTGACTACCAATTTGTACTTCTTAATCCCTTCACCCTTTTCACCCAGTCCTCCAATGCCTCTCCCCTCTGGCAACCATCAGTCTGTTCTTTGTATCTTAGAGTCTGTTTCTATTTTGTTTGTTTGTTTGTTTATTTTGTTCTTAAGATTCTACATATAAGTGAAACCAAGAATTTTAAGTTTATAGATAAGTTGAAGTAGGGCAATCATCAACAACAACCTTGCATAGGAGATGATTTTAGAGTAGTGCTACTGGTCATTTAGCAAAACTGTGACAAAATAACAATAGCTATTATTTACTAAACCTCTCTTGTGTCCCCTGGGTTACATGCACTATCTCCTCTAATCCTTACGGTAAGCCACAGAAGTAGGGAATACTGTCTCTGCTTTGCAAATGTGGAAACTAAGGTGCCTTCTTTGAGGAAACATTTCAGCAGGTGATCTGGTAATCACTTCTTCTCATTTCTTCCTTCCACAAAGACTGATTGGGAGGGAGTGAATTAATGAGCAGTGAGTGATAAGCCATTTGAAAAGCTGTTGTTACTAGTTCCTCACATATGCCAAAAAGTAAATAAATAAATAAATCAAAGGATGGATACATGGTATGCATGGCCCCACAAAAGACATTTGCTTGAAATTATAATTGAGCAATCCATCAGTCTTTCAGTTTCATTAATTGTGTAATTTGTGCAAGTTGCTAATAATAATAATTTCTCAAAATCACATTTTAGAAATGGACACAAGATATATAAGTGTATGTTTAACCACTTTATTTCTTCCAGGCTATTTGTGAAATATCTGTTGCAGATTCTGTTTTATAAATACTGTGCATTTACATATTGTCTTATTTTCAAGGAGCTCATGGTTAAAGTAGATTATCTTGTTGAAATTACCATTTTGTAGGTAAAAGAAAAAGAATATTGGTAGTTTCATATGGTTTGACTTAATATTTGGTACTGTTATATGAGAGAGAAAATGAGGAATCACTCAGAAGTCACTAGAGATATTTTCATCCTAGACCTTGCTCTTAAACTTCAAACCCATATTTCTGACTTCCTTTCCTTTAGCTCTATCAGTGTGTGTCATAGGTACCTTCAGTTCATCAGGTCTAAACCCAAACTCTTCATCTCTTCTCCCTCCTATGTGACCCCTCTGATTCTCCTGGTTTCCTTGATGCCCATTGCAGAGACCTAGCAGTCATGCTAGCCTCTCACATTCTACACAGTCAAGGCAGTCTTCAAGCCCTATCCAAGCTCTATCTCTGTTTCTGTCTCTCTCTTCCCCACCTCCCTACATTGATATACATCATACATATGTGATATATATGTATCTATCTATAGCTTTTAAATATCTTTTGCTCTTCTTTCCAGGAGACTCTCATCATATTCCCCTGAACACATTAAAAATTTTTTTTGCTTATTTCTATGTTGTTCCACAAATGATGGAAGGCACAGCAACCGCTGAGTTGGTCCTTTTGCCTACCCACTTTCTCATTTTGACCCATTCTCCCTAAGACTTCAGAGCAGAATTTCAAAGTGCAAATCTAAACACAGCATTCCCCTGTATCAAATTTACCAGTGACTCACCACAAATCAAAGTCTAATCTCTTTAGCCCTTCCCTTCCTCATTCAGCTACTAATTGCTTTTCCAGGATCATTTACTACTATTCTGTTTGTGGATCCTATCTTCTAGCTGGAACTAACCTCTTACTCTTTTTGTCCTGAGATCAAGCCTTAGATCAAGCTTCATTCATCCTCTCTGCTTAGCCTCCCCTAAATGCTGCGTCAACATGATCTCTCACCAGATGGACTCTGAGGAGGGTTTAATGAAAGACATTATGTACCCCAGGTTCATTGATCTATCAACTTCTCTCCATTAAGAGTACAAAGCACTACATTCTTTTATCTGTTTTGTTCCACATGTATATAAAAATTGACACAGGAACCTACTGAATAGTGTAGATATAGGAAAGTAGGAGGATTATATGAAATAAAAGGCAGACTGCATCTGTATGTGGTGAAATTGTCCCAGTTCAGAATTGAATGTTCTTATTAAACAAAAAGTAATGTACATATTTGATTTTTTTTGCTCGCTATTCATTTTTGTGTCACTAGCCATGAGATATTTATTTCAGACTATTTCATATAGTAATGTATTGTAATATGTGAAAAACAAATGTAATAGATTTATTAACATTTTTTTGATTGAGGTATAAATGACATATAAATTGTATTAATTTCAGGTATACAACATAATGATTTAATATTTGTATACTGGGTGGGGCAAAAGTAGGTTTACAGTTTGTATGGAAAATAATACAATAATTAATAATAATTCAAGAATAAACTGTTTCGAACACTCACAACTGTAAACCTACTCTTGCCACACCCTGTATATTGTGAAATGATCACCACAGTCAGTCTAGTTAACATCCATCACCATACATAGTTATAAATTTTTTTCGTACGGTAAGAACTTGTAAGATTTACTCTCTTAGCAACTTTCAAACATGCAATACAGTATTATTAACTATTATCACCATGTGGCACATTACATCCCCGTGACTTATGTATTTTATAATTGGAAGTTTTCATTATTTTGACCATTCGTTCTTCTCTCACCTCTGGCATCCAGTCTGTCCTCTGTATCTATGAGCTTGCTTTTATTGTTTTCAGATTCCACATATAAATGAAATCATACAGTATTTGTCTTTCTCTGTCTGACTTATTTTCCTTAGCATAACACCCTCAAGGTCCATCTTTGTTGTCACAAATGGCAAGATTTCATTCTTTTTTATATGATATATGTTCCATTGTACATATATACCACATCTTTCTCCACTCATCTATTGACGGACATTAGGTTGTTAAGCATCTCATGGCTATTGTAAGTAGTGCTGCAATGAATATTGCGGGGGAGGGTGTGTGTGTGTGTGTGTGTGTGTGTATGTGTGTGCATATATCTTTTATAAAATATATATATATCTTTATTGATTTCAGAGAGAGGAAGGGGAGGGAGAGGGAGAGATAGAAACATCAATGATGCAAGAGTTGTCATTGATTGGCTACCTCCTGCACAACCTCAGCTAGGGATCAAGCCTGCAGCCTGGGCATGTGCCCTGACTGGGAATCAAACTGAGATCTTCTGGATCCTAGGTCAATGCTCAACTGCTGAGCCACGCCGGCCAGGCTATCTTTTTGAATTAATGTTTTTGTGTTATTTGGATAAATAGCCAGAGGTGAGATTGCTAGATAATAAGGTAGTTATATTTTTAATTTTTTGAGAACCCTTCATACTGTTTTCCATAGTAGCTGCACCAATTTATACTCCCACCCACAGTGCACAAGAGTTCTCTTTCTCCACATTCTTGCCAATACTTACTTTTTGGTCTTTTTGATAATAACATGTTACCAGGTGTGATGTGATATCTCATTGTGAATTTGACCTGTATTTCCCTAATTTACTGATTAGAGATCTTGAGCATCTTTTCATGTACCTGTTGGACAACTGTATGTCTTTGGGAAAATGTCTGGATCTTTTGTACATTTAAAAAATAGGATTGTTTAATTTTTTTGCTATTGAGATTTATGAGTGAAGTTTTGTTATTTTTCAAAAAACTTCAGTTAGCTGCTCAAGCTCTCTAAACCTTTGTTTATTCATCTGTAAAGTGGAGATAAAAACTGAAAATATTTCACAAGGCTATTAAAGAGATAAATGCATGTAACACACTAACATCATATGTAGTACACAGTAAGGATGTAATAGATGTTAGCCATTATTATTATTTATTTCTTTATGCCAGAAACTGTATCATTTATCTCTTACTCATCTCATTTAACATCTAACATAAAGCTTCACCATGAAAGCCTGTCTCATGGCTTCCTTAAAACAACTTTGTAGCCCTGGCTGGTGTCGCTCTGTTGGAGTGTTGTCTGGTACACCATAAAGTTGTGGGCTCGATTCCCAGTCACGGCACACACTTAGGTTGCAGGTTTGATCCCCGGTCTGGGTGCATATGGGAGGCAACCAATCAATGTTCCTCCCCCTCCCCCTCCCCCTCCCCCATCCCCTCCCCCATCCCCCTCCCCCTCCCCCTCCCCCTCCCCATCCCCATCCCCATCCCCATCCCCATCCCCATCCCCATCCCCATCCCCATCCCCATCCCCATCCCCATCCCCATCCCCATCAGTAGACATATCCTCAGGTGAGGATTTAAACAAAACAAAACACTTTGCACATCTTAACCCTTATTCTGGAATTCTTCCAGACCACCTTCTCTACTTGCCTGCCTTCCTCTTTCTGTCCTTGCCACTTCTCATTCCTGACCCATCCCTGCCTCCCATCCCTTATTTAGGCTCTATTACTTGCATCCTATCCTGCACCTAGTATGTTCTATTGTCAGTTACATTGGATTCTCTTGTGGTCTCATGAGGAGCTGATTTCTGTTAGTCATTCTCAGATCTTGTGAACCCCTCACCATAAGGAAAACCCTGGTTTTTTATTGACAGTTGGGGCTTATGGGATGACAGATTTGTCATCTTTACCTGCCCTTAAGACAGAAATATCAGACTCCTCAGGCTAATGTTTGGTCAGTCCCTGCCTTAGGACTTGACTGAGTGATTTGTATATAACATATGACTCCTTGGGATTCTTAGCAAATGGCAGTCTTGTTCCTACATCTGTTAGTCTAGGTTTCTTCATTAAGACTGATTTTATTTTACACATATTTTTAACTTTAAGAGGAAAGTCTCATAGTTATTTGTATCAGGGATGAAGCTGTAGAAATAGTTTATTAGTTTATGTTAAGTTTCAGTGACTAAGAGATATTGTGGACCTATGAGACTTGTTTGAGATACTTTGATGTGAATAAGAGATGATCAAAGAAACAAATTGGATGATGAATATATTGCTTTGAAAAATGTAACTTTAATTTAGCCTGGCTGCAGTGGACAACTCTATTTTTCTGGTTTAGTGGCTTAGAACTATTGTTTGCATGAAGTCTAATTTACAAAATCAGTAGCTGAGATAAACATTTGTGTCAGACACAGATGGCTGCAGGGTTGTATTAGTTGTAATAGTTCAAGCTATAGAACTACTCTTACGTGACAAACAAGAGCCACTGGGAGATCTCTGTTCAAACTGATGACGTTAACTTTGATTTTCCCTACTCTCACAGTATGGTGAGGGAGAGTCTAGCCCTGGTTTTGCTTCCAAGTACTGATTCCCTTCTCTTTGTTATTATTTCATTGTAGCAAAAAGAAGAATAGATATCTAAGGCCTGAAGTTGTTTCATTTATTTTTCATAACAAATTTTGTTGATCCCATGTAATATAAGTTTAGTTAGGAATCTTCTATTAAAATGTTTCTGATACAAAATCTTAGAATATTAGATCTTAAAGGACCTTAAAGATCATCTACCCCAGTGTTTCCTGGACTGAGTTCTAAACTATTTTGTAAGATGTTAGAAGGTGTTCCAATAATAAAAGGGTTTTATGGGCACAGTTAGTGTATGATATCCAGAGTTTAAAAAGTAAACTTAGTAGGCTTCTTTCTATAGGAGTTCTCAGAGCTTTAAATGTGCTGAGATACTGTGTTAATCATAAAGGGATTAAGTGAGGAGTGTTAGTTAAGTAGGGAGAGTGACTCAGATTTATTTGAGTTCTTTTTCTGTGGAGCACCTATAAACATCTATCAGAAGGATCCAGTTAAAGTAGTAACACAGAGTATACCTCTTTGCTGTTCAGAACCATGGAAATAGGTTCCCATCTCACACAGAATAAAAGCCTGGATCCTTTTTAAAATTTTTGTTTATTTATTATTATTTTATTGAATTTATTGGGATGACATTGGTTAATAAAGTTATACAGGTTTCAAGTATACAGTTCTACACAATACATCATCTGTATGTTGTATTCAGTGTTTACCACCCCAAGTCAAGTCTTTCATCATCATTTATTTCCCCTTTACCTTCTTCTACCTCCCCCCACACCCACCTCCCTCTGGCAATCACCATAGACTCATGGATATAGAGAACTGTCAGCTGTCAGAGGGGAGGGACTTGGGGGCTGAGTGAGAAGAGTGAAGGGATTAAGCAAAGAAAAAGAAGAAAGGCTCATGGACAAAGACAATTCCAGGCTTCTTACAGTGGCCTCCAAGACCCTTCGAGGTTTGAGCTCCTGACTCTCTAACCTCCTTTCTTGTGACTCCCTACCCTGCTCCAGGCACACTGGACCTTCTCAGTGAGGCCTGCTTGGATTATCCAGTTGCCAATATTTCTTCTCCCCCTCCCTGCTCTTTTTCTTCTAGTATACTAACTCCGTCATTGCCTTATTTAATTTTTTTACTGTGTTTCCTCCTACTGGAGTGTTGTTCAATGACAACAGATTTTTTTGGTGTATTTTGTTCTCTGTCGTACCCCTAGCATCTAGAATACTGCTTTACACATAGTAGATACTAAATAACTGTTAAATGAGCTAATTGTCCTTGAGAGAAATCAAAAGTCTAAATTAGGGTGACATTCCTGAGACTTGGAAGAAGGTACAGATTTTTATCACCTCCATCCCCAGTGGAGGAGAGCAGAGGCACAAGCAGAGCAGGGGAATCCTCTCTAGGAAGTTCCTGTATGAGGAAAGAGTCTTGTTATGATCTTATACAGTGAAATATGGTGACATTTTCCTTTCCTGGACCAAGGGTGAGAAGGGGAAGCAGGGGGAAAATAGGACTGATGCTTCTGAAATAAGAGTAGGTGATATTGCTCATCTTACTGTGCTACACTCTCCTGTAATTACAGCCAGTGTCACATGAAAGAACAAGGGCAGCCCTCTGGTGTGGCCTGACAGTGAACCCTTAATCTAGAGCTGATTTAGTCCTGAGTTTAAAAAACACTGGCCTGTCATTCTTTAAGCATATATTTGCAGGACACCAATTTATGCCAAACACATTGTACAAGGAACAGTTTTATTTGGGGGATGCTGTTTCCCCAGTGACAGATTTTATTGTTGTCCTGGTTTTTTATTTTTTAAAAAACAGGCTTAATTCACTTTATTTTTCTTGTATAAAATTATGTGGTGGCCACAGCTGGAGCCTGGGTCCTCTGCACAGAAACTCTGGAGTGGGTCTTTACACAAGATGGTCAGTGAATTCCTGATAGGGAGACTTGGTACACATGGTCTCTTTCCAGAGATTGGGGGTAAGATAGCTGTACATCTTAGAGATGGCATCAAAGGTGGCCTTGGTGAGGTTGCTTAGGGAGGCAGTGCAGCCCCTGCCTGAGGTATAGCAGGTGTTGATACTGCCATCAGCAGCAGCTTCTTGGGCACAGGGGCTGAGATGATGCCAGTGCCCCTGGGTTCAGGGATGAGGCCCACCAGCACAGCGCCACAGTGGCCAGTTACCTTGCAAGGGGCTTGTTGATCTTGTTCCCCCAGTAGCCTCACCCCACAGGCACAACAGAGAGCTTGGCCAGGATGATGGCCAACTTCCTTGGAGCACTTAACACCCAGACCAACATGTCTATTGTAGTCCCCATAGCGATAAATGCCTTGAACTGGGTCCTCTGGCCAGCATCGGTCTGCTTTTGCGTGGGCATAATCTTCAAAACCTTGTCCTTGAGGGATGCCCCCAGGAAAATGTCAATTCAGATTCCTTGATGGGCAGGGAAAAGAGGTCTCCTCCAGGGACTTGACCTTTATGTCCTCCCACAGAACCTGTGCCATCCACCATTTGATGTTCCCTCGGAGAAGAAGTGTTCTGTTGTGTGTGTTCTTGCAAAGCTTGTTCATTTGGTTTCAGGATTTTGATAATTTCACTTTTTATTTTCCAAATCCATCATGTTAAAAATGAATTCCTTTTTTGTTTTTCAAAAAACAATAGAAGGCGAGGTTGGAGACTCAGTACTATAATAATAATTCTAGTTCTTGGCCCAAAGAAATAGAGTTTTATCTTTTAGCTGTCTGGCTTGTTGGGATTCCTATTACATATTTATCAAAAAGAAATAAGAGAAAAACTTTTAACTGAATTGTTTTCCACATGGGTAAAATACACCAGTTGTGTTTCCTTGGCTAAAAAGAATGGATAAAGTAGTATTCTGGAGAATTAGTCCATAATTTGACCCCTGTAATGCAAAATGTTATAATACAAAATCACCACTACTAGTTTTCCACTTCTACCTCATGAAAAGAGAATTGTTTAGAGGTATGTTTATGTCCCATGAGATTACGCTTTAGGACATTATTGCTCTAAACAAAGCACAGCTATACTATTCCTAATAAATTATTATGTCTTCCACATCTGTTCTTGTTTTTTCTCTGAAGAATTCATCCAAGAGAACACAGCATTAACTGAACATACCAGCATTGTGGTAAGACATTTTGCTGATAAATGCATTGACAGTTGATTTGTTGTGATTAGAGGAAAACCTCAGGAGTAGAGGGTTTGGGGCTAAAAACTGACTTTCTTTCTCTACTGCCAGACAGTGTCTCCTTCTGCCCTTTTCCCCTTTCCTTGAGATTTCCTCTGAGAGAAATCATGTGACCCTGTCACTACAGTTTTTAATGCCAAATATCTAAGTGTCTTTAAATGCAGCAGAACACTTTTAAAGGCAAATAGTGAAGTAGCTTCACCTGACATTTCCATTATAACTGCTCTTAGTGGATTCTAGACATCATACATAAAGGTGGCTAGCTGATTCTTTTTTAAAAAAAATCATGATGCAAACCCATTGAGCTGTCTTTTCATATTTGATGCTCCATCCATTGAACATGCAACACATTTTTTTCTTAGAAATGTGATTTGATCAGAGGATATCTATAATAGTCTGGACTAGATTTTTCTAGCATTTGTCTTATATTTTAGAGATGCAGCCATTTCTCATAGTTTTGTGACATACCTAAGTATTTCTGAACTAACATCAATTGCTTTGTTATCTCTAAGACTGTGAATCAAACTGAAAAACACACAGAATGTTAAATTGCCACCATTACTGTCAAATTGTTCTTTCAGTTTGTAGAAGTTAAAATTGTATTCTCAGACTTTGTATACACTGTTTTTAAACCTTAAAAGTTTTATTAAATTTATTTTTACTCATGCATTAAATATTTAATGTATACCTATTATGGTCTACAGACAGTGTATAATGATTTCAATACAAATATGTACAAGATTCAATCCTTGCCTTTGAAGAGCTCACAGTGTAGAGAGAAAGGCAGATGGGTAAATAGGGAAATTTCTTTTAACAAATTCTTTGACCACATTTTACCAATCGACTCCCCCCAATAATGGACAATAATGGGGGACAGTAATGCCTTCAGCTTCCCACCAGCACAGCAGTGCTTCTATGACCTTTGTATTTATTCCCGTCTGGGCCTGTATGAGAATTTCTTTAGAATATATACTGAGGGGTGGAAGTGGAAGTTCATAAGATATATAATAGTTGATTGAACCCAAAACTGCGAGATTCTTCTCTGGGGTGGATGTATCAATCTGTACTTCCATATGTGTGTTCCCACTTCCCACATCTTCATCAATACACTTAGCATTTGTCATCATTTTAATTTTTGTTGGTCTAAGAAGTGTAACATGCTTTTTTGTTTTTTTAATTTGTATTTCTTTTACTACTGATGAATTTGAGACATCTTTTAGAACTATGTATTAAAATATATTCTTGTTAGCCTTCGAGTTCCCTCTTCTATAAATTGTTAGCCATTCTTTGTTGTTGTTGGGGTTGCTGTCGTGTTGATTTGCAGGCATTCCTCTTATGCTCTAGAGTTCAAGTCACTTGCCAGTAGTAGACACTGCAAATATCTTCTCTTATTGCATCATTGTTGTGAGTTTATGCAATTAGTTCTATATTGCATTTTTTAATTTTGTAAAAAAGTAGAAAATTTAAATATAAAAGTGCTAATACTAGCAAAAAAGATATGTAGGTTTCATAAACTAATACAGTTGAGATAAAGATGGAAAGTGCTTGGCCCTGCCCAAAGTAGTACCTCTTTAGCTCAATGAGATTGTTAGACTTCTGATAAATGAAGGGAAATGATAAGACTAATGAACATGTGTAAAATGCTGAACATATATCTTTGAAGACTGTATCCAACAGCTTGGATGTAATTATAGAACAAGAACTTTCCTTAACCTGAAATTCCATTGTTTGACCTGTGAACATTCAGCCTTTGTTCACGTTTTTTAGAACAAATTATCACGAAAAGTAGGGCACAGCTCTGTCTGAGAGACCAGTTATAGGGGTATTGCTAAGTAACCTCCACAACTTTAAGGCACTAATTTCAACTGTAGTTTGTTTATAAAATATGTTTAGTTTCTGCTAATGAAGGTGGAAGATAGGAGGGACTAAGAAAGAGTATAGAGGGCAAGCATTTTTTTTTTTTTTAAAATATCTTTATTGATTTCAGAGAGAGGAAGGGAGAGGGAGAGAAAGAGAAACATCAATGATGAGAGTGTCGTTGATCGGCTGCCTCCTGCACGCCCCCGACTGGGGATTGAGCCTGCAACCCGGGCATATGCACTGACTGGGAATCGAACCTCGATCTCCTGGATCCTAGGTCGATGCTCAACTACTGAGCCATGCCCAGCCAGGTGAGGGCAAGCATTTTATTCTTCGGGGAAAAAATTGGGGGGCCTTTTACCCAATGAACTGTGACCATTGAGTCAGATATGGCCTTATGATACCCAGAGTCCAATTTCCTGTCAAGGGCATAGTCACATAGATGATGACTTGAAAATTAAATAATGATTTAACATAAGTCATGGGCCCTGGGCTAATTCACTACTTCCTTCTTTAGCTTCTGTAGTTTGTTACATGTGAACTACACAAAGGAGCCCACCTTGCCGTCAGGTTGTGAGAATAATTCCAGTACTTACGTTGGTAGGCTTATATCCCAGCCAGTCTTTCAGTTGCTATGCTGCCTCACCAAATTAAGTTACCCGCCTGCTGCTACCCCGTTGCTTTAAAAGTTTATCCTCAATATTGTTTGGGATGACATAAAATTATTTCCTTAGTGGCTATCTTTTAGAACTATGTATTAAAATATATTAATGATTCAAATTCAAGTATTAATATTTTTATGTTAGGGAATATGTACTTCTAAAGTTTAAGAGAATTTGGCCTATTAAATTAATGAGCCAGCCTTGCGATTCTTAATATATGTAATTGAGTAATTAATTAGACATGATTTTGAGTTAGAACTCTAAGTTTGTAAACAATATTGGAATATTTTATAGAGCCCAAGAATCATCATGTTGGAACATTTATTTATAAGAATTATCTATATTTTTTGAAAGTGCTTGTTTATCAATCAGTTAACTAGAGAATTTAAAGAGAACTGAATATATTAAATTTCTTAATGTATTTTAAAGCATTTAAGTGAGTTTTAGTTAACATTAGAATAGTGTCTCTCTCTCTCTCTCTCTCTCTTTTTTAATCCTCACCCGAGGACATGCTTGTTGAGTTTAGAGAGAGAGAGGGTGAGGAAAAGAGAGAGAGAGAAACATTGAAGTGAGAGAGCAGCATCGGTCATTTGCCTTCTGAAACAAGTATGTGCCCTGGCTGGGAGTTGAACCTGCAACCTTTTGGTGTACAGGATGACGCTCCAACCAACCTAACCGCCTGGCCAGGGCAGAATAGTCTCTTTTTAAAAGTGATAGTATAAAGAGAATAATAAAAAAACTAAACTTGAAATCTTAAGAGTGAATAGAGTTTTTGAATTTTGAAATATAACAAATGGATAAATGAACTGAAGAATGTCTGAATAATCTTTTCTGTTTACGTCCTTTAGGACATTAAAAAGAAAAACCTCACACTGAAATGGTCAGTACGAATAATCATTGTGACTGTACTGTGCTGATAGAATTCCAGGCGCAGCAAAGAAATGTGACATTTAGTTAGACTGCACAGTTTATAGTTTCCTAGAGGCTTTTGAAATATTGAAAATGGTTTATGAATCTCCACGACTTGTCTTCCAGGAACATGATTTGCCGTTTACTTACATTAGACACCTCTCTTATGTGTAGAATTAACTTCTTAGTTGAGTGTTAATTGAAGTGCTTTATTTAAGTGGCTCAGAGTCCTCCTTTTAATCACAACAAGAGGAGTCAAACCACAAAGATGCTGCTCTGAGGATAGTGAATTGGTCTCAGCATGAAATAGCGAGTGAGTGGCTGGTCTTCAGGCCTGACCTCTGAGGTAATGTCTCAGAACTGAGTTTTCAGTAAAATAGATAAAGAATTTTTATTATGTTTCCTGAGCTGGAAACACATCCATCCTCTAATTTTGCTGGACAATGTGTTTACCATTAAGGGCCTGCCAGTCTCCGTGAGAACTCAAAGCGGCCATGGAGGGCATGCAACCCTGCCGCAGGGTGAAGTGAAGCTTGGCTGAATCCCAGTTGCATTACAAGTCCTGGTGGAGGTGCTGCCCTTTTGCCCTTGTCCTTGGGAAATTCATCAGTTCCTAGAGCTGCTAGAGATTGTAAGACATTATCTCATTCAGCCTTCTGACTCCAAGTAAGAATTTACTTAAATTTTCTCTGGCAAAGGAGAATGTCTTCATGTACTACTTGTATAATTCAAAATTAATTTTAAAGATGGTATTTTTTTTAATTACTTGTGGCAGATTTTGTTCTACCTTCTCCTACAATCTGCAGGGATAGTGAGTCACCTTGCTAACCTATGGGAAGTAATGATAATAAAGATAATTAGAGCTTACATATTTTGAGCATTTTCTGTGTGCCAGATACTGAAGTAAAAACTTTCTATGCATTCACTTATTTAATTCTCACAGCTGCCCAGTGGGGCAGATACTGTTCTTGTCTTCATTTTGCAAATGAGAAAACTCAGGGTTAGGGCTCCCAAGTGGTGGAGTTGGGATTTGAAACCTGGGTTTGTCTCATTTCACAAGCTGTGCGCTCAACCTCTGTGTTATTCTGCCTTCACCAGTTATGGTACTTGGTTTGTCTTCTAATTGTGTTTTTCTTCCGGGAATAAATAATTAGGCTATATAAAGAACTATATGATGCAGCATGAATTGAAGGATTTGGGGGATTAAGGAATTAATGTTAGTCTTATAAATCCTACCTATTAATTAACATGTGCAGTATTTGTGATTAGAAGGAAGTATTTACTCACATGGTGAAATTGGTGTAAAAGTAAACCATTTGCATAGTTCTGCATTTCTCCCTTTCCCACATACCCCATACTGCTTTAAGTTTTAGTTTTTTCTTACGCTGTGGAAACATGGAGAAGCTAGACTAGTGAATTATCAAGCCTTCATGAAAAGAGTTAGTAAACAAACTTACAAGAGAACTATGATTTGAAATAAAAGTGTGGACTTTTATTCTTGGCCCCAAATGAGTTAGAAGCTTTATAGGTTTACAAGGCACTTTGGGTAGGATCTTTTCTCTCTCCCTAAGTAAACATCAATGGAAAGCAAACTCCAGTGTGGCTTCAGTGGGTGTGTATTATGAAGGGCAGAGCTGCAACCAGAAAAGTGGGATCACTTTTGAACTGAAAAATAAAAAATTACCTATTTACTTGGTTAGTGCATATAATAAGGAATATATGGGTTACCTTCACAATATTTTTATAGTTGTCAGTGTTGAGAATTGTGTTCTGTTTTAAATTCTGACCTCCCCCTTAATGTAAGAGCACCTTTGGAATTAACTCTCATTTTTCCATGCCATATAAAAGTATGAGAAAGTAGTAGAGATTAAAGTAAATTCAACCCCGAGCCTGGCCTCTGGTTTCCAAGCTGGCTACAGTGAGAACTGTCAGGGAGATAGATGGGGGCTCTAAGGTTTCCTGGAGTTTTCAGCCATGTGTGGGCACCACATGTGGTGTGTTCAGTGAATACAAATACAGGAACACATGCTGTTTCCATTAGGGACACTTCAGACCCCTCTCTGTCCCCAGCCTTACTGCAGAGTTGAATGGGTCATTTATCATAGGCCACTTACTGATACTGACTGGTGCTCAGGCCCTGCTATAAGCAAGCAGCAAAACAGTGTGACTTAGTTCTTTTTAGAATGCTTATCATACAATGGTGTTATTTCTTAACAACTCACAAGTTCATATGCAAAGAAGAAGCATTTAACTAGCTGCTTATAGAGTGGAATGTATTTAAAATGCAAATCTGACTATAGGTTTACCTTCCTTAAACCTTTCAGTGACTTAAGAGAGTCAAAATCATTCAAGACTGAGTTCTGTGTTGTCTGCAGCCTCATCCCCTTCTATTACCTGTAGAAAGCTGAACTGCTATTCGCTCTGCACATATATTATATAAACTCTGGCCTTCTCTTGACCTCTACTTCTTTGTTCATTTTGTTGACAAGGCCTTTCTCTGCCTTCTTTGTCAAAGTAAAGCATCTCATTTTATAAGACCTAGGTCAGATATTACCTCCTCCAGCATATTTCTCTTCCCCCAGTCTGGGTTTGGCATTTCCCTCTAAGTGCTCAGAGAATGGGGATAAGTCATCTGTCACAGGTAGCTCTTCTCTCAGTGTATTGAAACAATGTTTCTGTCTCATGGTGTGAGCAGCCTCAGGTGCCCAGCCCAGTGCTTTGAGCAGTGAGGAGGCAACCACTACTGATTCTTGAACTGAGTTGAACTGCCTTGTAAGCAACTCTGCGCTTCACTCAGACACAGTCACATATGATTCTCATTATATTCCTTATCCCAGTGCCTTACACACCCACACCATGAGAAAGTTCATACTGAAGAACTGGCCGACAGTGTGACTCCCTCAGTTTTCCATGATTGAAGAGCCCAGATATACAAACTGTACAATCTGTTTTCCTATGTGAGTGTTGTCATTAGAAACATGATTGAGTGTTGTCTCTGGTGGTCCTTGCAGGCAGCTAGTAGCCACATCATCTGTTGGTTACACTTTGGAGAAAAATAGCATCTTAGAAAGAGTGCCTGGTATCTTGATGATCTTAAACATTTCCCTGTTTTATTTGGCATAGCTGCCCAGGGTCAGACAGATCTTGTCCTCAGCCAGAGTTCTCATAAAATTTCTCACTGCTTCAGTGTGTG
The DNA here is from genome assembly GCF_964146895.1 of Miniopterus schreibersii. NCBI lineage: Eukaryota > Metazoa > Chordata > Mammalia > Chiroptera > Miniopteridae > Miniopterus > Miniopterus schreibersii. Next base: position 17,295,624 of record NC_138122.1, read on the forward strand.
ATTGCATGCTGTTTACTTTCAAGAAATGCATTTTCTTCCTAACCAGGTGCTGGGATGTGTGTAGAACAGTTTAAGAACTGTTTCCATTGAAGTGTAGCACAATCCCCACCTTTTATTCTATCTTATTATTTTTACTAGTTTGCCATACTTGGTCTTTCTCCTCCTTGTCATTTCTTAAAGAGGCCACATTAGCGCAATGAGAAAAATAGGAGCTTTGAAGTCTGAGACCTGGGGGTGAAAGCTGAACTTCACCACTTAGGAGATTGTGATTATCTGGTGCCTTAACCCCTTTGAGCCTCAGTTTTCTCATTTGAAAATGGGGATGGTTCCTGTGTTATTAGGTTGGTGTGAAGATTCAATGAGATAATTTATACACATAAAGTGCTAAGTACTTGATCACTGTGATCATTACCATGTGCAACTATGCTGGAGTCTATGTGGGATATAAAATACTGACACATGAAACAAGTAAGTAGCAATTTACATGGTATTATATGAACGGTGGCAAGATTAGCTTCTCAAAGAAGCACAGAATGTTTAAAGCCCAGAAAAGACCCTCCGGTTTGATCTTATCTCCTAAAAGACAAGGTTTAAGTTCTGACTGTATCATTAACTGTATCACCCCCGATTCACTTCCTTATCTATAAAAACAGGGAAAATCATTAATATGTAGTTCTCTACTTTACAGAAGTGGCCTAAGGATGAAACAGAGTCACTACTATGTGCTAGTAAACAATGGTATTTGTATTACTGTAATTCTGATTAATAGGAGATACATAATCTTCCTACTGCATTTTGGTTTTGTATTAAATATAGTTGAAGTTAATGATCCCCCCCCATCGTGAATCATGGAAAACTGTTAAAATAGCTATTCAGTTCTCGTACATCTGTTAAAGAAAATTTTTGCTTCTAAACATTATCAAAACCCCAAAGGGAAGCTACTGTTCCCTGCCATTTGTGAATGTAAGCATGGCCTCAGAAAAACAACTTTCCACAACATAAAAGTGAAGGTCTGGCCTGCTTTCTCTTTCAGCATTCTGTTCTAGCGAGCTCTAAGGGCATCTGAATGATAACTGCTTTCTCTCTTAATACATAATGTCCCCACTTGAACTTATCTTGCTTGTAGGCATGACACAAGCAACATCAGGCTGGGCATTCTCAGTAGACCTCCTCCTAGGTGTGTGTGGACAGCCAGCTAGATCACTTTCACTTCACTGAGCTGTGAAATTGACACCAAATTGTGCCATTAGCTTATTTCTGAAGGGTATGTTGTGCTGGATGTTCTCTTCTTGCTTGCATGGTACATGAAAAAAAAGTGACAAGATAAAAATGTCCCATAAATGAACACGAGTGAAGAAATTTAGATGTAATTTGTCATGAGTTAAAACATTGAATAATGTATTAAGAGCCCCTGGAAGCAGAGGTGCTGAGAATTCAGAGCATGTATTCAGTACTTGGGGAAAAGAAAATGTAGAGCTTTGGGTTTCTCTTTGGAAGATTTTAAAGATTTTCATTTGCCTTTATACCCTAATAGCAAGAGAACAGTCTCTTTTGCAATCAATTAAGTCATTCAGTTGCACTTATCTATATTATATGTTCACTGATTTAGATGTAATCGTGTGTTTATGCTGAGTCTTTTCCCTGCCTATAATTGAATCCTTTTTTGCCTACCTTTTGATTAGAAAATCAAGATAACTTCTTTCTCGGTAAAATCTTCCCCCTATAGTTGAAAGACGACAAAGGGTAACTGTAAATGTGGTGGTTGGAAGAGTTTTCTCTGAGTGGAATCCACATCATCCTGGTGAACGCATCCTGCATTGTAAATCAGTGCTGGTCCTCTCTAGAGCATTCATGCTTTCCCTTCACTCTTCTCCCAGATACCCACTTAGCTCACTCTTCCCTCCTTCAGGCTTTTACACAAACCTACTCCAATCCTGCCTGTCTGCCTTCCCTGCTTTACTTCCCCTCAGAACTTAAAGCTATCTAACTTATTGCCATATTTACTGCTTCTTGACACATTATATATTTCACATTTTAACATCTCTGAAATTGGGAGGTGTCTAACAATCAATGACATCTTTGATTCTGAAAAATAAATATGTATATTAGTTTCTTTATTTTTCTCATTTCTAGAATATAAGCTCCATGTGGGCAAAGAGTTCTATTTATGCCATACATTTTGTATCTCTAGCGCCTGTAACTGCCAGTATTGTAATAAGTGCTCAATAAATATTTGTTGAATGGCCTGTCTACCTGCAAGGGGTGACAAAGAGAAAGATCTCCAGAAATCAAGGGGACATGTGGATCCATTGAGTCTTTAGATGAATACTAAGCTCAATTTGCATAAGGTTGGTTTCCATAAAGCCAAACAAAAATAACTACGGGGGAAAAACACAACTATTTGTGGGATAGATTGAACAACTACCAGAACGGCTAGACTGGAAAAACTTTCTTGAGCATCCCGGGCATTTAGTAGGACCCTACAGAAAAACTAGGGGTAGGACTAAATATCCCTGGTAAAGGCTTTGCTGAACCCTAACACACTGAAAAAGAAGTCTTGAAATAAACTGATCTGCAAGTAAGTGATACAGGTGATGGAATTAACAGACAAGTACTTTAAAACAGGTATTATAATTATGTTCAAGGATTTAAAAGAAATAATGAAGTAATTTGATATAATGAAGAGAGAAATGGAAGGTATCAGAAAGAACCAAACGAAACTTCCAGGTTGGAAAAATACAATATTGAAAATAAGAATTACTGGATGGACTTAATAACAAATTAGACACAGCTGAAGAGAAGATAAAAGAACCTAAAATTGGAACAACAGAACCCATCCAAACTGAAGAAAAGGAAAAATGGCCAAGGAAAATGAATAGAGCCTCGGTGGACTATTGGGCATGTCAAATGGTCTATCATACGTATAACTGAATTCCTAGAATAGGGAATACAAATATTGAAGAAATAATTGCCAAGGAATTTCTGAATGGTATGAAAATTATACAACCAAGAAGCTCAATGAATCCCATTCATGCAGGATAAACATAAAGTAAACCACACCAAGGCACAGCATAACCAAACTTTTGGCGAAAACATTATAAAGAATGAAGGGCAGCCAGAGAAAAAACGTATTACATACAGGGGACCAAAGATAAGAATGATTGCTGACTTCTCATCAAAAGCAATAAAAGCCAAAAATCCCCAATAGAATGACATCTTTGAAGTGTTAGAAAAATAAAAGTGTCACCCTAGAATTCTGTATGTAGCAATAATATACTACAAAAATGAAGATGAAATAAAGACATTTTCAGGCAAACAAAAGCTGAGAAAAGTTGTTGCCAACAGACTTTCACTAGAGAAATGTTAAAGGAACTTGTTCAGGTGAAGGAAAATAATACGAGAGAGACGTATATCTACAGAAAGAAGAGAGCTTAAAAATGCAAATATGTAGATAAATGTAAATAACTTTCCCCCCATGTTTCCCTTTTATTTAAAAGATAATTGACTTGTGTAAAGCAGAAATAATAGCAGTGTATTGTGCGGCTTATAACATGTTGAAATAAAATGTATTACAATAATAGCTCAAAGAACAACATGGGGAAATGAAAGTATATTGTAAAGTTCTTACATTATACATGAAGCAGTGTTCATTTAAAGGTAGACTGTAATAAGTGAAAGATGTATACTGTAAACCCTAGCAGGCTTTCTCAACTGGAGTTCCTCATGTCAACCACAGAACACAGAAAATCCAGTAACTGTTGTCTCAATTCTCCTAAGAATGGAATGTAATTAGGACCATTCTGCTAAGCATAGGAGAAGAGTTAAAACATTACATACAGTGGATGCCTCAGGGCATTAGGGCGTAATTCTGTCGTAGAATCCCAGTTGAAGAGAGCTGTGAGAGCAACCGCAAAGAGAAAGGGGGGGCGAGAGTTGGGTATAGGAACGGGAGAGAGTGAGACAGAACATGAGAGAAAACTAAGCTAATAGAAGAGAGAAAATGAAATCCTAAAAACTGATCACTTGATCCAGAAGAAGGCAGGTGTAGGGGTGGGGGACAAAGTAGAGATGAAAGTTCCAGGATTTAGTCAGTCATCCAGATTGGTAGAGCCACTCCCAGTTGCTTGAGCTTTCTGAACTTTTGTGAGTAAATTTGTCCTGCATTACTATATCCCTTTAATTGACCTTAACACCATTAAGATCAGTTCTTATAGGTAGTCCTCAGTCTTCAGGTTTCTGCTGATAGGAATTGTAAAATCTTGAAATTCTACTGGAATTTGGCTCCTCTTCACAAGTTGCACTTTTGTACCTGACCCCCTGGAGCTACCAGGACTTAAGACTAGTTATTTGACTGTATTGTTTTCAGCTGGAGGCAGTTTTGCCCCCATGGAGACATTTGGCCATGTCTGGAGACATTTTTTTTGGTTGTTACAACTTGGAGTGGATGCTACCAGAATCTAGTGGATAGAAGCCAGAGATGTTGCTAAACATTCCACAGTGCATTTGCATACAACAAACAGTTACTCGGCCCAGAATGTCAGTGGTACCACATTGAGAAATCTTAGTCTAGTAGCAGTGAGAGGTGATGGGAGTGGAATAAGATCTCAAGGAGGATTAGCATCTTCAAGGTAGTTGCTTCAGGAGAGGCTATTCGTTATATGTTGTCAGGCAGAGGAAGACTAACCGTTGGGAGTCTGAGGTCCTCAGTTCCATCAGAATATGCCCATATGTCTTCCCTGTTTGTTTTAGGGTCCCGTTTCTTCATAGTCATTGCCGTAATTAGTTTTCAATAATCTAAAATCTCGGTTCTGAAAATAGGGCTTCTTTCAGGACAGTCATAGAAACTTTCTGGGCTGGGAATTTGAAGTGCTAAGCTCATAATTTTCTTTCTTCAAGTTTTTTACCATACTTAAGCAACCTACCAAGTCTACAGCCTTGATAATCTGTTTTCGTTTATATGGCAGCAGTTTCTTGGTTATCCAGTGTTGTCCTTTATTGGCACTTGAGTTCAGGTGACTACAGGTAATACTTTTATAATCGGTTGTGCTACTATATGCAATACACTGTCAGCATTCTATTTAACACGGGCAACAGGGTCACTAGTACCTTTAAGTATAATCAGATTAGGGAACCAACTCTAGATTCCTTTTTGTTCTCTTACCTTGGAGCTCCACTTTCAAGACTAATAGTTATACCAGTCATGCAAGCAAATCCACTCCCATGTTAGGGGGTAGGGATTTTATGTAGAAATTAGACCTTATACAAATGTGGGAATAGCTAAGGAAATGAAGGCCCAGAAATGGGTGTTGGAGGATCAGTGAGAAAGTCCCTACTCTGCCTTCCTTAAGCACTGGCACAGGTGGACAAGTTGGAGCTTGCAGAGGAATCCAGGAAGCTGAGCATGTCCAGCTGTTGAAGTCGGGTTGTGAAGGGAGAGTTCATGGAGGGGCCTGTGGGAAGCTGTTGCCTCTTTGTAACTACTGGCAAGTATCTGGGGATGGACCTCAGACTGCTGTTGGTCAGCAAGGCCAGCAGATAAGAAGAAAACCTGGATGTGGAGCGAGGAGGAAGACAAGCTTGAATATACCAGGCACCTCTCTATCTCTTCATGATCATATTAGACCATTAAGACTTTCAAAGTATTAGCTACTTCCACCTCCCAATTTCTTACAAGTTCCTTTTTTTGGCCTGAAATCATATCATACAAGGAAGGGGATTCTAGGCAACGTAGTTCCAAGAATAATCAGGTTAATAGTGGAACATATATGATTGCAGTTTTTACATTTTTATCTATGACCTATTTTGAGTTTATTTTTGGGTATAGTCTGAGGTATGGATTGAATTTTACCCTTTTCCAGAAGCTATCCAGTTTTCCTCATCAACATTTATTAAAAAGTAGATCTCTGCCTCAGTGCCTTGAGATGCTACCATTATCATATTCAAAATTACTGCATGTACTTGCATCTGTTCTGGACTTCGTATTCTGTTTTATTGTTCATTTTGTCAGTTGAAGTGCCACTACCACACTGTTTTATTCTGGAGACTTTTAATGTGTTCTATCTTAGAGGGCTAGTTTTCCTTTATAGCTTGGAACTTCACTTAAATCAGTGTTTCACCTTGAATATTAGGAGAAAGGTAAAATTTGAGATTTAGAGGTCAGTTAACTTTGCCACTGATTACTGTGGACTTTCACTGAGAATGAAACTGCTTTTCTATATAGAGTTAAGTGAAGGCAATAGGCCACACCTCAAATGCTAGTACAGATGTTACTTCCTTCCCTGGTCTTTGTTCTTGCTGTTTTAGAATGGAAAACAAAACAAACCAAACCAGTAAAACCAATGAGGATATCATGAGAATAACTGGAGGAGCAGTAAAGTCTGGACTAAAAAGAGTGATCTGGAGACTGGTGGTGGCTTTGACACTGACACTCTGTGACTCTGGGAAAGTTGTTTTATCTCTTTGGGCTTTGATTTCCCATTTGCTAGATTAAACACCTCCAACAGTCTTTCCTTTTCTAATATTGTATGACATAACCTCATACTGTGTATCAAAAAGCCTTGGAGAAGAAGCACTTGTAATATATATTAGCCCCTTCCTTGGAGATAAAGACATCCAAGAACTCAACTTGGAGGTAATTATTGTCTATCAATAAGTATAGTTCAAGAGCTTGTTACATATAAATTCACAACCCTGCTGGAAGAAGTAGGCATTATAGTTCTAATTTAGAAGTAAATTATATATGTGTGTGTGTGCTTTCCTAACATGTCTCTTAAGAGTTCAAGGATTTTATTCACCCCTTTGTTTTACTGTGTATAGATAAATACTTCAGAAGATGTCAGCCTGTCCCTAATTCTGAATAGTCTTGAAGTTAGGAGACGAGACCAGTGTAATAGAAATGGAGTTTTGGATTCTGGTGAATTCCCTTTTCCCTAATACTTCAGCAAATTCTTCCATTGTCATTTAGCCAATGATGTATTGGACTGTAGAATGCACATTAGTTATGGCTTCTTGTGCTCTTGTAACAAATACGAAACACGGCTTTGAGTAGGATGATGTATTGCTGGTGAATTTTTAATGTCTGAACAATATTTGGAATACATATGTTCAACTAGGTAATCAACCCCTGGGTTGTTTTATTTTTCACTATTTTACTAGTTATATAATGGACACATATTTACATACTGAACAATATGGCAGTATTCTAGAAGAGTGTATATAAATAGTACATTAATCAAAATGTATGCATTTTGTGAGGTATAGAGACATGTCCTTGTAAAATTAAAATATGAGCATAATTATGTGATATATATGTATATTTATATATAATTACAATTTAAAAGCAGGAAAGTATGAGAAAAGTTACCCAAAACTCAAATATAAATTTGGAACATTTTAGACTACTCTTTCTACCAATGTGCTTGATTTTTCTCCAAAATTATCATTGAAAAAACCCAGAATTTTAATGGTTAAATAATAATGTATTATTAATAATTATAAAGCACTAAAGGAAATACAATTAAAAATTAAAATGAAAAAAATTTAAGTACATAAACAATGTTATATTATCATGGGAACCCCAAATAAAAGAAAGAAAAAAACATTTAGTCATAAATCTGCAAGAGACATTAGTCAGATTATTCATGTTTTCACACTAATTTTTCATCTTGAGCCACATACAGGTGTCAGTCCTAGTTCTACCACTCAACTGGTTATTTAATTACATTGAGTCTCAGTTTCTTCACTTGTAAAATGAAAATTGTACTTCTTTTGGTTTCAAGAAACAGAAATTTGTGAAAAGCATGTTAAGAGAAAGGGAGTTTATTATGAGGATACATGTACCTTGGAATGGACCAACAGCTTTCTCTATCCAGTGGGCCAGTTAGTGTCTCTGCTGAGATCTCTGCTGCTCTCTGAGAATCATTCTATTATTTGGCTTTTCCATGAGTGCCTATGCCCCAAAGGCTACCTCATGAAGCCTCTCTTTTTATGCATCCTTTCAACTTTGACTTTACTCTTAACTGCCTCATTCTCTTAATATTTATTAGTTAACATTCCTGAAAGTGGTTTAATATGATTGGATAGAACTCTTTTTTTCATTCCAGACCACAAAACAGGTCATCGGTCATCCAATTGATTGGCTGTCTTTCAGTCAGATGCCTACACCTGGTTAAATCAGCTCTGATGGGGTGATTGAAATACTGTGGTACTCAACATGGCCAACTGTGACTTTCAGCAGGGATGAAGAAGCAGTTGCCCTTAAAGAGGACTTGCGGACTGGCATTCCCCATGTCTGATATAAGAAAACTAATACTTGACTTACATGATTATAGGTTAATAATTTTAAAAAATTATCCATGGCTCCCAATTCTCTGCTGGATACTTTCTCAAGCATTATGAACTACTGTGGTCCCCTAGGTGTATGAATCTAGAATAACTATTTAAGCCTTGCATTGAATCAGAAAGAGAACTTCTCTTTCATTTTCAAGATGTTGATTGATACTTTAAGTTTCATGTAAATAAATTAAACCATTTTCCCATGTTTCTTTGCTTTTGTCAAAGCTGGAATTAATGTATGGTTAGAAGGTAAAAATGATCTGTTGGTTGACTTCTTTGATTCCTTGGAAAAACAGGTATCTCCCTGCCAGACATTTATTTTCATGGACGTTCCTAATGGCCATTCCTGGTCTTTTAGAGCTGAGTTCCTGATGGCTCTTGCTTAGCCTTTCCCCATCAGCCATGTGTAAACAAACATTCCACAATCCACCCACCCCCATAGGACTTGTAAACCACACAGAACCCTGAGCTGTTCCCAGCCGTGATCTACAGACACCAGCCCCTCTTGTATTGGGTTTATCTTGTAATTCTAGGAGTTAGAAGAATTACAGATACAATCTGTGTGTTTTGACCCCTGCAAGAATTTAGAATTAAAATTTAGAAATAGGACTCTAGGCTTATTCTCCTGCCTTGTGTTCAAAACCCAGTCTCAGATGTTCTCTTTGAGTTTCCTTAGCTCCTGTATTCAAGCACCTATGATATTATATGTTTACATATGTTTCTCCTCCTATAGTCAGTTGGTTTCTCAAGTGCAGAGACCATGTTCAGTTAATCTGTGTGTTCTCCTCTGTCCGTCTCACACTCCTGCTCTGTCTCTAGCACAGTAATATGTGCTGGGTTCTGTAGTCAACATTTGTGAACAAGTAGCTGAAAGAAAGCTAGAGATACTAACTTCAGAACATACCTAAATGAGAGCAAATGGATCACCAGTGTTATATACTAATATTTATTATAATTCACACATATATCTCTCTTACAGATTTTGCCTAAAACTCACAAGAAGAATAGAGTCATGAGGTTAGACTTCCTATTAGGTTGTTTTTCTTGGCTGAGGAGGCTAAGAATCCTGGAATTGGAATGAATGAGAGCTCAATAGTTTGCAGTTATGGGAAGCTTTTCCTGCCCATAAAGAAAAACATTTGATTCAACTCACTCTTGACTTAATGTTCAGACCCTTTCCAGTTGGCACTATAGGGCATACTTCCAAGAGAAAATATCCCATTTCTGCTGAACCCCTCACAGCCTCTCTCTGTGTCCCAAAATATTAGTATATACAAAATAAGCCCCTGGATTAATCTGTCATGGCCTGTGAAGGGAATGCTGGGGAGGCATCTCCTTTGAAGACTCTCCTGTGATGTCTGGATATGAGGTTAGAATAAGAAGGTTGTTTTCTAGGCACTGAAAAGACAACTTCCCCCTGGTGTGAAGGTGCAGTCCTATGTTGCAGTCACCTGTGAATGGATTGTAATAAGTCTTGTCTGGATCTCTTGAGTGAGATTTAATAACTTGCAGAAAGCTTCAGCAGGATCAATAAGCCTTTTACAGCCAATAGAGCTCTATGCGTACTGCTGCCAGTCCACAAGAAAGTCTGCCTTGGCCTAGCTGGAAAGGGCCTTTCCGGGGCCAAGGATATTTGCTTTCACTCTTTGGCTGTGTCTCTTATACATCATACTGCCACTTGGGCTGCTGTGACCATTGCAAGTAGAAAAAAAGCCCACATTTTTCTTTGTCAGGTTTTGTTACCTTTCACAGTAGAAGTGACACCAGTCAGAATCTGCTGTTGTAGGATGCATTGCAGGCTACTGCCACAATAGCTGTTTTCATTCTCTCATTCCAACTGGTGTCTGTCATCTGGTGACCAGGCTGGAGAGCAGGTTCCCACTATTTGAATGTTCTGTCTGGAGCCCAGACACATTGTATGTGTGCATCCTATTTATTACCACATCATGAGGCAGTCATTAGAATTTTGCTCTTTAGAGTTTTCAAAAATTTTAAGCATCTCAACATGTTTCAGGGGAAGACATCATCATTTATATCTGGTACAAGAGGAAATTTTTGAGAAGTTGGGCTGTGTCTAATCCAGAATGCTCAGAATGAGGCTTCAGAGTTCTTGCCATCCACCCTGAGTGATCATTCTTAACCCCCGATTCATGTGCTTGGAGAATGGAAGGGGGTGTGGGGATAAGCTTTCATGACTAGCAGCCTTTAGGAACTTGCTTTTTGCCTCTCACCCTACTAAACTGTAAATAGCGTTGGTTTGAGGACCCCTTGGCTTTAATGATACAATCTTAAATAAATAGAATGAGAAAATAATGAAGTTAGTTGAATCTGGAGTGTTTAAATAAGCTAGTTGGTTTCATAGTTTATTTGTTTACGTTAGAATGGGCTCAGGTGAATTGAATAGTTTTAGAGTTGGCCTTTGCTGGGGACAGTTGCTAGTAGTTCATTATGATAGCTGTTAAAAATTAATTATCTTCTTGAGCTACTTGATCTCTCTTATATTAGCTAGCTTAACTTAATTTTTTTGGTGTTTTAAAGCCAAATGGAGGGCTAATTTGTTCTTTGCGTGAGTTTTAAAGGTAGTAGATAATCTATTCAAAATTTACAAGATTAGCTATCTTTTCCTTTGAAACTAACTTTATGATCTTACTGGGGGTTGCTTTTGTTTTTAAACAGTCTGGAAAATACTTATATTTTGTTTGTTGATTTAAATAAAAATTTAAAAATAGTTCCTACCAATAGAGAGGAACCTTCACTATCTGAGAGTGACTCTCCTCAGATCTGGGGTGTAATCTGGGCATGTCTACTTTTTACATTCTGTTTTTACTGTGATAAAACATAACATAAAATTGATCATTTTAACCATTTTTAAGTGTACAGTTCAGTGGTATTAAGTTTATTCACATGTTGTTCAACCATCACCACCACCCATTTCCAGAACTTTTCATCTTCCCAGTTTAAACACTGTGCCCTTTTAACATTAACTCCCTATTCCCCTCCCACCACCTTACCAGTCCCTGGCAGCCACCATTCTACTTTCTGTATCTGTCAATTTGACTACTGTAGTTATCTCTTATAAGGTAATTGTATACTTGTCCTTTTGTGTCTGGCTCATTTCACATAGCATAATGTCTTCAGGATTTATCCATGTAGTAGCATGTGTCAGAACTTCCTTCCTTTTTAAGTATATTAGATATATTAATATTCCATTGTATGTATACTACATTTTGTTTATCCATTCATCTGTGATGGACATTTAGGTTGCTTTCTACCTTTCGGCTGTTATAAATAATGCTGCTATGAACATGGCTAAAAGAATTAAAAGCAGGGACCCGATATCTGTTCAGGATTCCTGCTTTTAATTCTTTTGGATATATACCCAGGAGTGGAATTGCTGTGTCATATGGTAATTCGGTGTTTAACTTTTTGAGGAACCACCGTACTGTTTTCCACAGTTGCTGCACTGCTTTATATTTCCACCTCAGTGCACCAGGGTTCCAATTTCTCCACATTCTTGCCAGCACTTTTTATCCTCCCTCCCTCCTTCCCTCTCTCTCCCCCCACCCCTATCTCTTTCTTCTATATCAAATGGCTCTATTATAAAAGGAGAAGGGTCTCAAATAAATGACTTCGGCTTCCACCTTAAGAAATGAGAAAAAGAAGAGCAAATCGAACCCAAAGTAAGCAGAAGAAAGGAATGATAAAGATCAGGTCTGAAATCAATGAAATAGAAAAAAGAAGAAAATATGAAAACCAATAAACCCTGAAGCTAGTACTTGGGGGAAAAAAATCAATAAAATTGATACTCTAGTCAGACTGGTCAGTAAAGAAACAGAAGACACAAATTACCAATATCAGAAATGAAAGAGCAGACATCACTGTAAATATTAAAAAGGTAATAGGGAAATGTTATGGTTATGGGAATTTATGCCAGTACATTAAGTAACTTAGGTGGACTGGACAAATTTCTTGAAAGATGAAAACTACCAAAACTCACTGAAGACTAAGTAGAGTACCTGGATAGTCCTGTATTTCCTAAAGAAACAGAATTGATAAATTGGACTTTATCAAAATGAAAACTCCTTTGTTTTGAAAGATACTGTTGAGGGGTTAAAAAGAAAACAAACAACACACTTTAATAGCTGGCAAAAGAGGTGAACAGATACTTAAGCTAAGGAGGGCAATGAATAGCAAAAAACGTAAAAGTATGCTCAACACCAGCAATATTTAGAGAAATGTAAATGTAAACCCTGCATGCCTGTTAGCATGGCTAAAATGAAAAGATTGTGCCAAGTTTTGGTTAGGATGCGGAAGTGCTGGAATTCCCATACGCTGCTGCGAGTGTAAACTTGTACCACCACTTTGGAAAGCAGTTTGGTAGTTTCCTAAAATCATTAAACATATACCGATAATACTACCCAACCATTTCATTCTAGGTATTTACCCTAGAGAAAAGAAGGCATATGTCCACACAGTGACCTGTACATGAACATTCATAGCGGCTTAATCTGTAATAGCAAAAAACTGGAAACAATCCAAATACCCCTCAACAGGTGAATGGATAAACAAGTTGTGGTTATATTCAAGTTGTGGAATGCTTTTCCTAACAAAAAGGAACAAACTATTGAAACATGTAACAACATGGCTGAATCGCAAAATAATTAAAATAATTATGTCGGGTGAAAGAAATACCCCTCCCCACAAAAAGAATACATACTATATGATTCCATTTATATACAACTCTAGAAAATACAAACTAATCTTCAGGCACAGAAAGCAAATCAGTTGCCTGGGGATGGGGCCAAGTGGGGAGGGGCTAAAGGCAGGGATTACAAAGTGGCAGGAGGCAACTTTGGGGAATGATAGGATATGTTCACTATATGGCCTGTTGTGATGGTTTCAGAGGTGTATACATATGTCAAAGTTTATCAAGTTGTACACTGCAAAATATTTTTTATTTTATGTCAGTTTCCTCAGTAAATAAATTGCATGCTATTTTGAATTATCTGTGCAATTCTGCCCTTCTTCAGATCATTATTATACTTTCCCATCGTATTTGTGTTATTGTTGGTTCATGGCAGATAAGTCAATCTTAATTTGAACAGTTGATTGGAGACATTTCCCTAGGTGGAAGCAGGAACGAGTAACTTGGGATCATGGAATGAAAATATGAGGCACTCTTGTTTTTTCAGTGAGATGTGGCATAGTTGTGAGGTTTATTATGGGATCATTAATGTGCAGACTGTAGTTTAAGGAGCATGGGGTTTGGAGGCAAAGAATGCGTATTTTTTTCATTTGCTGGTTCTTACTAACATTGAATATGTTTGTTAACCTCCAAGCTGCAGTTAACATTTTAGGGTTTAGGACAATTGCTGTGAACACATTTTTTTCAGGAGTCAATTGTTTTAAGTGAAGGAACCTCCTTAAACTAATATAAGCAAAAAAAAAAAAAAAAAGAATGTAGTCACAGGATATAGAGGTACATAATGAATTCTGGGGCTGGGAGTTCAGTGGGACTCTCAGGAGGGACTAGAACAAAGATGATTTCACTCTCTCAACAGTATTCCCTCCATCCCCCCTTCCTTTCTTCCTCCTCCCTCCCTACTTCCCTAGTTCAGAACCTTCTGTTTCTCTGTGCACATTGGCCAGACATACAGCCATCCTGAAACCTAGCTCTACCTCTGTCTCTAGCTCCCAGAATTGGTTGCTAGCTCCTAGTTGTCAGCAGAAACTCTAGACTCCCTGAAGCCTGATAACAAATTCTCAGAAGAGGTCATCTGACTCAGCTGGGTTCTGGGGTCCATTGAGGTATAATGAGCCATGGCTGGCCGTGGTTGGAAGGGTAGAGTCATGTAGCCCACTGACTAGGGGCTTTGAGAACAGATTCTTGAGAAGGGCTCAGACGGGCACATTAAAAGCTACATGTATTATAGAACCTTGCTATTCCGTAGACCAGCATTGTCAGCATCACTTGGGAACTGGTCAGAAATGCTGAATCCCAGACCCTGTATTTTTACATGACCTCAGTTGATACACATGCACACTGAAGCTCAAGAAGCACTGCTTAGAGCAGTATTTCCCCACCTGGATCATTCTTTGTGGTGGAGGGCTTTCCTGTAGGGGGTCTTGCAGGATGTTTAGCAGCACCCTTGTGCTATACCCAACTAGCTGCGAGTAGCAACCCCCACCCCTACCCCACTTGAGACAACCAAACACATTTTCAGACATTACCAGTTATGCCCTGGTTGAGAACTACTATTATAGAGGATTAAAAGAAATAACATGTAAAGTGTTTTATAAACTATTAATATGTGTACAAATATTAGTCAGTTAGATGGGATTTGCCCTCCAGAAGCCAAAGGCCATGTAAAAGGGTAGGTTTACTATCAGGATTTAAGTGAATTTTTCTTTCTTTATTATATGAGGTTTTGTAACACTCTTACACACATCACTGCATTAATTTATAAAGAGCCATTTCTTTTCATTTTTCTGATACAGTGGTAAAATATTTATTCACATGGATGTCATGTACCCATTAAATCTTAGCTACTTATTTAATTGTATTTCTTTTTTATAAAATACCTTTTGTCATTTAACAGTGAGACTCTTTCAAAGAAATCTCTTTGGGAAGTTTTTTTCTTTTCTTTGGGAAGTTTAAGCTCTAATCATTCAGGAAGTTCCACTGCTGTGGCCAACTGTGGAGATGTAAAAACAGATCAAATCCAGTTCAAATAATTAAGTTCTAATGCACAGATGTTTGAAGCCCATGCAAATGGATTGTAGAAGCCAGAATCATTACAATAGCTTTCCTTAAACTTTTTAACAGTGAACAGTGGAAGTAAATATTTTCTCAATTTCAGTTTCTTTTTTTGGAGAAGTAAGCCAAGTATGCTTTCTAAAGAGACTTTGCTGGCTTCACCTAATGTGGTTTAAAAGTTCCTTTTTTACATCCTTAATTACTTACTTATGCTACTATATAAATTCTGTTCTTGGAGGAAGGAGTCTGTTGTAGTAATAGCATTGAGTAAGCTTTCAGTGAATATTTGTGGAATGGAAAGAAGGAAGGATCGAAGAGCAAGCAGACAAGCCATGAAGGTACAGGACATGCTGGCTCTGACCGACTATCCCCATGGAATGCACCTGCTGTGTTCAGTGTTGTGCTGAGAGCCTCTTGACAGAAGGGCCTTACAGTTCCTGGATATGTTCTCTCCATAAGTCTGACTCTAAGGACATATTAATCAAATTAATTCTTTTTTGTCAGCATGTTTAATGCTTGTCCCTCATTAGGAATGGAGCTCTTTGATCGTCGTAGGCCAAAGGGCCATTTTAAAATGCGGATCTATACATATTTTAAAATAAAATGAAAGGATCTGTGCATAATTTGTTCCCATTTCCACAGTTTAATATTCGTATTATGGGGCTGAAAAGGGATCATGCAGATTAGCTGAGACCTTGTTTCCAGCCACTCCTTCTTGGGGTCATTTTGAGCATTAACAATCAGATTTGAAGGATTCATTTCAACTTACAGTCTTTCACCATAGAAAAGAATTGACTAATACTGTTGTGCATGTCTGAGGATGATGAATAGCCCTTTTCTTTCTTGCCCAATAGAAGGTAGCTAGCTTCAGAATATTTCTTAGTGCTGAACTCAATGGCTGGACTCAGAAATATTCATTGCTGTGTCTGCTATCCAACTTTGTGCTTGTACATTAGGTTTAGTCATTAAAATCTCACATGCAAGTGCAGAGGAAGCCATTCTCACATGCAGAATGAATTTTGAAGAGGAAATACTTTTACTTTAGCTTCGACACTAAAGATACCAAGTGCCAAGGCTTATGTTTTTCTTGTCAGCAAAGGGAGAGGGACTTAAAATCACCTTCAGGTCATGTGGATTTTCTGGGTTACCCACAGTGGCAGCTGTGAACTACACTTGGGATTTTCTCTCTTTTTAAAACATGTGGGTGTTGTGTTCTGCTTTACCTCTCACATCTGGTGATCAGAGCTCAGGGTCAACAGGGGAAATGTCTGACTGTGCACGCAGATTTGCAGTTTGTCCATAAAAGATTTAGTGCTGTTTTTTCAGCCCTCTATGTCAGGCTTCAACTGCATTAATGCTCATTAAAGAGCAGCAGTTATGTGAACCCCATCAATATTGCAAGAAGTGGGTTGTGTAGCAGGGGGATGAGAGGGTGTCGGTGAGGGTGGGGGAATAGAATTAGGCTCCTAAGGCAAGATCAATAAAGCATGATTTAATTGCTTCCTGTATTTGTTATTCCAATAATTTTTATTGAGTAGCCATGAGATACCAGCCACTATTCCAGGTGTTAAGGATATAAAGTTAAATGGATAGATAAAGCCTTTTTCCTCTCATACTTATAGTCTATGAGGGTAAAGACAGTAAACAATCATAACTTGACAGGTGCTACAGTAGAGGCCTGGATAGTGGGCACATTTTAGAGGATGGAACATTTGAACTGGGTCCTAAAAGGGAAATAGGAATACTTCAGATGGAGACGGGGGATATAAGGCTCACCAGAGTAAACAAAAGATAAGTCTTAGAGGCATGCAAGTTCATGCCTTGTTCAGGACATGGCAGGCCGTTCTAGTAGTTTCAACCTAAAGAGTGTCAACATGGAGGAAGACAAGACTAGATGGGCAGACTCAGGCTGGATCATGGTGGCATTCATACCATACTGTGGATGTAGACTCTAACCAGTGTTCTAAGCAATGGCAATCTATCAAAGCCAGCTTCTGTCTTCTCTTAGCCAGCACCAGTATCTTAAAGTTCAGCCTTACCTAAACAAGTCCTTCACCAAGTCAGTCTCTGGAGCAAAGGTGGTTCTGGGTTATCAGCTCATGGAATCTAGAACTAGTCTTGCTTCCCTAAACTGTGGTATGCCCAGACACTCACACCCTCCCTGAGCTCTTTTACTGGACCCTCACTCTATTCTTGTTTACCTGGTCCTTGTGACAGCCTTTTTTTTTTAAACCAATGTGTTTTTTTGTGTGTGTTTTTTTTAAAAGATATATTTTATTGTTTTCAGAGAGAGGAAGGGAGAGGGAGAGAGAGATAGAAACATCAATGATGAGAGTCATTAATTGGCTGCCTGCTGCATGCCCCCTGCTGGGGATCAAGCCTGCAACCCTGGAATATGCCCTGACCGGGAATTGAATCACAATCTCCTGGATCATAGGATGATTTTCAGCTGCTGAGCCATGCTGGCCGGGCATGACTGGGCTTTTATCTGGTTTCCTAATCAGATTTCCAGTTCCCAGAACTAGAGGTTGCTCTAGGCCTCTGCCTTCTCTGGTAGAGCCCAGATACTGAGTCTATCTCTTACCAGTCCCCTTCCTTGAGCCTAGATTCTTCCTTCCATGTTCTAGCTGCTTGCTGGGATCCTGTTGCATCTGACAGCTTTCCTGGAGCCACACTGTTGTCACCTACTTACTGTGAGTGCCTGTTAACTCTTAACAGTTGTACCCAACCCACCAAGTCGTACCTCATATAGCACTACTGTCTCAGTTCTCACCTGGATTTGTTGCATCTCTATAGATATAAATTTTTATTGATAATAGGCTTATACTCCTCCTCCATAACTGTCAAATTAATTAAATTTTCTCACCTTGATCTTGGCTTTTGTCAACTTCTTCTTATTCCCACTAGCCACATTGCATGCTCCAGCGTATCTGTGGTAAACACACTCTTAAGGTGGTCCCATGACCCCTGCTTCCTGGTTTCATACCCTTGTATGACCCCCTTCCTTGAGTATGAGCAGGATCTGTGACTTGCTTCTACCAATGGGATATGGCAAATAGTGACAGAATGTACATGATTCTTTGTATGTGATTATCTCATACAAGATCATAATGCCCATCTTACTAGAGTCTCTCCCTTGCTGGCTGTGAGGGAGCAAGTAGCCATGTTGGGAACTCCTTGTGGCAAAAAACTGCAGGTGGCCTTGAGGATCTGAAGGCAGTCTTCATTGACAGCTAGCAAAAAATTGAAGCTCTCAGTCATATAACTGCAGGAACTGAATGCCACCAATAGCCACAGGAGCAGAGAAGCTCTTCCTTCCCCAACTGAGCCTCCAAATGAGAACCTGGGCGTGATACACCCTGATTGCAGCCTTGCAAAGGACCCAGTTAAGCTGTGCTGGGACTCCTGACTCACGGAACTGTGAGATAATAAATGTGTGTTATTTTAAGCTACTAAGTCTGTGGTAATTTTGTTACGCAGCAGTAGATAACTAATACAGTGTCTCAGTGGAGCAAAACAAGATACGGCAATTAGAATATGTGTTCTGGAAACACTTGACATCTGGTAATTAGATGTGTAATTGTGCTTTATTAAACATTTTTTTCCCTCTTCTACTAACATTCCTAAGAAAATGGGAAATTTTTATTTTCTACAAGGAACTGGTTCATCACTTTAATTGTCTCATTCCTGAAACAGGTGTCCTATATAAAGGACACCAGATGGGATCCAGCAGCTGGAGTAGGAAAACTAAAATCACAGAGTTTATATTGAGTGCAACCTTGTGTGTAGCAGAGAACAAAGGAAAAACAAATGAATTCTTAGAGATTTTCTTGCAAGTGTTGGAGAAGGTGTCAGTAGTATCTGAAGTGCAATAATAAATGGTTCAGGATAAAATTTGCCATCACTTTTGAAGTTGAGACAGTTTACAAATGTTTATTGGCAGAAAATATAAACATTTGTCCAAAGCATTTTAAAATCTCTTCATTTCAGAACAGTATTAGATTGATCTGTTATTTCTGCATCATCTTGATAGTAATTTATCCATTTGTTGTTAGTTTTTCTGATCTTTGATTGTTTAACTTCTCATGGCTTTTGCATATGTGCAAAAATGGGATAATTTCAATTTTATGTTGGGGAAAGAGAGTTAAAAATAACATTTTGTGAACACCTACTAAGTACTATGCTACTTGTTTCAAATCTCATATGATCTTCACAGCAGATCTATGAAATGGGGTTATTTTTAAATCTTCATTTTGTTAAGACCAGAGAGGTTAAGTAATGTACCCAAGAGCACATAGCTAGTATGTCTTAGAGACAAAATGTAAATTCTAATGACTTCAATAATGTTTTTCCTCTACATCTGCAGTTCTTTTTTTTTTTTTTTTTTTTAATATATCTTTATTGATTTCAGAGAGAGGAAAGGAGAGGGAGAGAGAGAGATGGAAACATCAATGATGAGAGAGTCATTGATCAAGCCCACAACCCGGGCATGTGCCCTGACCGGGAATCGAACCCCGATCGCCGGGATCCTAGGTCGACGCTCAACCGCTGAGCCACGCCCAGCCGGGCTACACCTGCAGTTCTTAAAGTCTAATCTGTGGAACCCCTGTTCCCTGAAATCCTTTCAGGGAATCTATGAGGTCAAATTATTTTCATAATAATACTAAGATGTTATTTGTGGGCTTTGTTTTGTTTTTTAACTGTGTTAATGTTTGTTCTGATGGTACAAAAGCAATGGTGGGATAAACTGCTGGTGCCATAGCATGAATCTGGGCACTAGCACCAAGCTGTTCTAGAAGTCATTATACTCTGTACTGTTGTAAACTTTCAGTTAAAAGGGGGGAAAAACAGTTTCACTTAAGAATGTCCTCAATGAAGCAATAAAAACAATTAATTTTATTTAAATTCTACCCTTCAGTACATACCTTTTGACTATTCTGTGTGACCAAAGGTGGTGTGTATAAATCACCTCTGGTGCATACCAACCAGAGTACCATGCTTGTCTCAAACCCAAAGCACTGGTGCAGTTGTTCGAGTTGGAAGCTGAGTGGCTGTTTTTTCATGGAACATATTTTTTTATTTGAAAGAATGACTCACAGAAAAACTGTGATTATACAGACTTGATTATATGGAGAGATTTCATAAAAAATGAATGAGTGAAATAAAATGAATGAGTGAGCCTGTCACTTCAAAGAAAACAGTGCTTCTTGCCAATTCAAGGTTTCAAGGAGAAATTAGAATTTTAGAAAACTTGTATTCACCATTGTGATTGTGAGCTTGACAACTTCCTAGTATTTAAAATTTTTCTGATGAGATTGGTGGCGAGTTTTTTGATGTTGTATAATGAAATGTGTCAACATTTAGAAGATCTATAAACTCAGCTAACAGTATTTTCAAATAACTAATGTCTGATGTTACAAAGTCATGAGTAGGTGAAAGATCCATTCAAAATGCAAGATAGACCAATGCATTTTAATGTAACAGGGTACAAAAAGTTCGTTGATACAGTCTCAGATTCTTTAAAGACTAATATTCACAATTTTTTTCCAGTTACATATCTGTGTGAGGCTGGATTTTACTCTTATATTTCAGTCCAAACAACATATTGCACCAAATTGAATATAGAAACAGATACGACAATCTAGCTATTTTCTATTAAGTAAACATTAAAGATTTTTTTAAATATAGTGATGTCACTCTTCATTATTTTGTTGTTTTAGAGGATCTAGTTACTTTTCATAAAAATGTTATTTGTATTAACCTATAATGGATTTATAATTTTTAATAGTAAGTATTTAAAAGTTTTCACAATATTAATTTCTCACATATTAAATATTGAAATGTAAACCCTACATAAACAAAAGCTCTTTAGTGTTGTATTTGTTAAAAGTATAAAGAGGTCCAAAGACCAAAAAGTGTTTTTAGAACTGATGCTTTATATTCTTTTTCTTGTTACCTACATGTCTATTCTGAAACTAAAATGAAGTGTTATAAGCAGACTAACTTGATAAGGCACTTTAAAGATGCATAATCCTGTCACTAATGATGATGAGCCTATTTCACCTTTATTCTAACTATTAGCTTGATTTTGCTGTTGAGAAAGAAATCTCCTGATGATATTAGAAGATTATATACAATTACCACTTTCCTCTATCACTGCAATTTCTTTTTCCTAAATGGAATCCATAAATTAGACATGACTTGGCTGAACTGATATAAATAGGTGTGTGATGAAACTTGTTTTATATTCATGTCTGAATTTATTGTTAAGTCATTTGTAGATTTTTCTGGCAAGTTACACTTAATTTTAATGGTGTAAACTGTAGACTGTTTTACTGACCAGTTTAGGTAGGTTGCTATCAAACTTGCCATTGAAAGAATTTACTTAGCTCTGCAGTCTGGAAGCAATATAAATTGGGGTTGTTATTAACCCCCTTCCATCTTTCTTGTATAGTAGAGTGATTCTTGGGACCACAGATTTAGGAGGACATGCATCTTGTGTAGTCAGCTTTTGGGAGCAATGAATTCTCTAACTTGGACCATTTAATGACACGTAATGAATACGCTCAGACTGCCTGCAGCAAATATCTTGTCTATATCTAAGGGTATTTAATATTTTCTCCACACTTGAGCTAAATGTTTTCATTACTTAGAGTCTATATTAAATTAATATTTATTGTCATCAACATCTTTAGTGGACCTCAGGATCAATAACAACTTTGTGGAAGCTGCCAATATCCTTTCTTTCTCATTGACTGCCTCTTGCTTTTCTTTATTCTTTTTTTTAACTTTCCTTCATATATAAATGAGGTTATGTAAGGCATATACATTCATTCAGCTTAGCAGGATTAGGAAGAGCAAGGATGATATAAATACAATCTATTCCCTACTACACCCCATTTTGCAACACATAACTCATGTGTTACCACATACCTCACTCCAAATACCTTATGGCTAAAGGAGAGTTAGACTCATTAATGAGTTTATGCACTGAAGGCTCAGCCCAGGCTCACCTCCTCTCCAAAACTCTTTCTGACTTTCTTTCCGTACCCCCTCACTAAACCCAGTCCAAGTTGAATTGATCACTCCCTCCTTCATGCTCTATTTCAACTTTTTTCCAAATCAGCTATGATAATTACTGCACTTCTTATGTGCCAGGTCCCCATACTGTACTGGAAACTCTTCAGCAACAAGGGACCATGCCTCATTCATTCATTTTGCAAATGTTGAGGGTCTCTCTCTCGTAGTTGCTGTGCCATCTGCTGAGGATGCCTGTCCTCTCACAATTTAGGCATGTGTGTCCCCAGCACCTAGCCCCATTGGGTCTGCTATATAGTAAGGGCTTAACAGAAAATGTGTATTGAATGGTACCATGCTTTTCATTCACAGTCTTTTTTCTGGTATTTAAGTTTTCAGCCACTCAAAATGTAATGAACTTGTACTCTGTGTAAGTCTAACATTTTTCTCTCTGATTTCAAGGGATCTTTTGTATATAGAGTAAGAAAAGTTAATAAAAAAGTCTTGTATTTGCACTATGCCCAGTGATTAACAAGTCTTTTCCCATACCTATTTCATTTGATTCTTAATTGACATACACAAAGCTGCACATACTTAATGTATACAACTTGATGAGTCATACCCTTTTGTTTTCAGGGTATCATCACTCTTCCAGAAGAGTTTACACTTATAATCTATATGCTTTATTTAAGTGCATATTTACACAGAGCATTCCTAGGTCCTACACCAGGTGCAGTGTGAGCAAGGCCAGTTCCTTGATGGAGAAAATGAAGAACATTCCTGTGTGTTCCCTGAGCCATGTCTCTGTCTTCAGCTTTACAGTGTGTCTGCAGCCCACCCTTTGATGTTAATATTGATGGTTCTAAGACTAAGTTAAGAAAATGTTAAGAAATCTTTTTCTTCTTTATACCCATTTTGTTCTAGGTGCTCTGCTATGAATTTACATAGTTAAGAGTCTACAAGGGCAGGTAGCATTGGCCTCATTTTATAGCCTGAATAAACTGAGGCCCAGAGATAAAATAACTTGTCCAAGGTGATGAATATTAAGTAGTAGAGCCAGGATTCATTTCCACATCCTTCTGATTCCAAACATGGCCACTTGCCGTTTTTAGTATGCCATGCAGCGAAGGATAGTGTTTCAGGATCACTGTTTTTTGAGTCCTTTTGTGTTCCTCTAGTGCCATGCTACAGTGATTTTGGGGATGAATTAACCCATAGTGATAATACGATGCCACAGAAATAAAGAACTATTTATTGAAGGCCTGTTTTTGTGCTCCTTTCTATAGCCACTCAGCCCCCACAAAATCAAGTGGCATCCTCTTCAAAAGGCTTAGTGACTTGTTATTTGCACTCAGAATTTTCCCCATAAGGGCACTACATTCAACTCATACATAACCTCAGTAATAGATAATCCCCAACTGGGACAATCTAAATATCATTTACATTTGGAGGATTGTCCCAAATTTACGTTCCTAATAATATTTTATATTATCCAGTGTTGAAATGTTAGAATGAATTACTTGTCTTGACTAGTCCTCTTTGTCCTTCAAGTTTTACTGCCTTTGCCCCTCCCTTTCTTCTGCCCAGAGTATAGACTCTTCCCCATTATCTGTAACAACATGAGTCACTTGCACTTAAATTATTTTTGAAAGGCTGTTTCTTGTAATAGTGCTGAGTAAAGTACTAATGAGTACAGCAACTAGAATGTAGTATGGCTCCCAGGGTAGAAACAGGTCAGTTTTCTTTTTCTGGCTTCCCCATAGCCAAAATTCAGTGACTTTTCAAATCCCTGTTGAGAGGACCCATCTCTTTTGTTTATGAAGCCCTAGTGCTATTTAAGGCAAAATGCAGCTTCTAGATCTTAAATGATTTAACAGAGATAATACTAATCAGAGCTCATCTACTGCAAGGGACATATTAACTAGATTTGTACATCAGCAGAGTAGGCTAAATTTTCCTTTATGGCCTAACGTCTGAGCAATATGATAAACTAGGTTCTCTTATACTAGCTGTGGACACTTAACTGCTGCTTGGGCTAGCACAAATATTGTAATTAGCATCGAATGTTATTAAAGTAGAAAGATGATTAGAAAGTGGATCCATTATGATACATCTCCATAGAGTTAAAGAACAAAAGATTTGGAGGTGCTGTATGACCATAACTTGTGTCAGAGCCCACAAAGAAATCTGAGGCTAGAGCATTTGTTAACCAAAATCTTTTTAGGTTTTTCCCTTCCTTCTGTAAATACATTTATTTATCATCACTTACCAGTCTGTGATTATGGGTTTTTGTATTTTAATTAGGAATTACTGCAAAGTATCTCACAGCTGACCCAAAGCTTAATTAGAATAATCACGGGAGTAGATTTTGCAAGCTGGCTTGCAAAAGGGACTTAGTTTGAATTTTAAAGTAATGATGTGCTTTAGATCCTGGGACTCTAACCTCTCCCTTACCCAATTTCCAGTAATGTTCACTCTTTCTTGACATCCTGTGGCTGTTTAGGTGTTTGTGCAGACAGGATCTGTGGTGTCCCTCTTTTACTCATCAGATACTTATACCTTAGCATGAATCAGTAGGGGGAAAATCAATGTTATTTCATGAAAATCAGTGTGTTACTTCTGCCAAGGTGTTCTTTTCAGTTAAGCCTCATCTCTAATGGTGAAATAAATGATTTTGTGGCTTGTTAAAGGAATTCGTGCATAGGGAAACGAAGAGGATTTGGGCTTATGTGGACTCCTTCCCTGATCTAGGAAATCATACCTTAATTTCAGAGCTGCTCTCAAAAGTTTAATTTGCTTGTTATTGAATTTATTGGAATACAGATTTCAAGTGCACAAGTCAATAAAACATCATCTGCACACTGCATCCTGTGCCCATCGCCTCAAGCAAAGTCTCTTTCTGTCTCCATTTCCACTCCCCCCTTTGCCTACCTATTCCCCACCCTGCTTTCCCTCTGGCTATCTATTTATGTGTTTTTAATTTGAATGTATTTATCCCATCAAATGTCTTATTTTGTTGTTCACGTAACAACTTCTTCATTGAAAATTCTCATTTAATTCATAACAGTCAAATAGGTCAGTGATTCATCTGTCTAATATTTTTCTATGTTAATCTCAATTCCCTCAGTCCTTTGGAAACCACTAGACAGAGGTGTTATTTTATTAAAATTTAATATCAACTTGACCCTGGAGTGTGGGCAGCCAGGCAGAGTTATCATCAGGTGTAAATTCTAGTCTGGGGTTCAGGTACACATGATCTTTTTTGGTCTTGTCACATGTATTAATTCCTGTGCTGCACCACCTTGAACAGAATTTCTGAGAAAAATGAGTCTTAAGAAATTTGAGGATATTTTTAAGGAAAAATATCCAACTCTACTACAGAGAAGTGAATGAGGGTGAATAAAGTCATAAAATAAAAAGTCATTGTTACTGTATCCTTCTGCAAGGTTTAAACTCTTTTTATTCCCTGTTTCAGTCTAAGAAGGAGCAAAGAAACGTGAAACACTACAGGTAATATTTCACAAGGACTCTTATGATGGAGATAAGGCCAAAGTGAGTTGGTTGTATGCTCTCTGCTAAGATCATATTTTACCTGGAGCACATATTAGTTTTGGGCATTTGGCCTGAAATCTAAGAGACTAAATAAATAATAAATAATTTTAAGAGAGGGGTAGGGAACATGCAACTAATAAAGTAGTATTTACTGCTACCAGGAGTCCTCATCATTTAGACATTTAATTTTCTTTGAATAAGAGTGTAGATACATAGCAGTGTTTTTCTAGTGTTCCCTGTAGTGTGTAGCATTTATGAGTGCTTAATAAATTTTTATCATAATTAATATCCCAAATGGTTGGGATTTTCTCTGGGGATGGAAGGACTAGAGGCTTAGGAATCTTGGGAAAGATTAAATGTGTTTTTTATGTTACTGTTTGGCTGTGTCTGAGGGCAATCCTGATTTCCTGTGTTTCTTGCCTCAAGCCCAGTTCTGTATAGCAGAGTAGTCGTTTGGTGGAGTAATGAGTCAGGCTAGTGTTTGTAATGTTGGATACATGGTGTGAGAAGAGCATGGACTTCAGAGTTAGACAGACCTGGATTTGAATTGTAGTTCTATTGTAGTGTAGAAAATGGAGACAATCCATTTTTCTTGCAGGGTTTATATGAGAATAGAACTAATGCATGTAAAGGACAAGGCATAGCAGAGGCTTCTGATATTAGCTATTACTAATACCCTTTAGATAGAGATATTGAATCCATGTGGACACCAGAGTAAACACATTGGCCTACTCTCAGGGATAGTTGCAGTTTGCATATTGGCTAATGTCCCATCACAGTGTACCAAGTCCTGATAGTCCTCAAGTTCAATCAGCACATTTAAAAATTTATTATTTTTTCAATTACAGTTGATATTCAATATCATATTAGTTTCAGGTGTAAAGCATAGTGGGTAGACATTTACATATATATACATATATGTGTGTGTATATATATATTTTAAAATATGTTTTTATTGATTTGAGAGAGAGGAAGGGAGAGGGAGAGAGAGATAGAAACATCAAGGATAAGAGAGAATCATCAATCAGCTGCCTCCCTCACACCCCAAACTGGGGATCAAGCCCAAAATCCGGGCATGTTTCCTGACCAGGAATTGAACCATGTCTTCTGGGTTCTTGGGTCAACACTCAATCACTGAGCCACACCAGCTGGGCAAGTAGACATTTATATAATCTATGAAGTGATCCTCTCAGTAAGTTTAGTACCCACCTGCCACCATACTACAGTTATTACAATATTATTGACTATATTCTCTGCTCTGTACTTTATACTGCCATAACATTTTTGTAACTGCCAACTTGTACTTCTTAATACTTTCACCTTTTTAACCAGTCCCCTAACCCTCCTCTTCTCTGGTAACCATCAGTTTGTTCTCTGCATCTACGAGTCTGTTCATGTTTTGTTTGTTCATTTATTTTGTTCTTTAGGTTCCATATGTAAGGGAAATCATAAATGTCTTTCTTTGACTGACATATTTCACTTAGCATAATACCCTATAGGTCCCTCCGTGCTGTTTCAAATGGTAAGATTTCATTCTTCTTTTATGGCCAAGTAATACTACATTGTATATTTGTACCACTTCTCCTTTATCCACTCATCTGTTGATGGGCACTTAGGTTGTTTCCCTGTCTTGGCTATTGTAAATAATGCTGCAGTGAACATAGGGGTGCATATTTCTTTTTGAATTAGTGTTTTGGATATCTTCAGATAAATACCTAGAAGTGGAATTGTAATTCAGCACATTTTTAATGAGTACTTTTGAATCCTATGAGAGAAATGAGTAGGATGTCTTTCCCTGGAGGAGCTTGCAGTTTAATCAGGGCTATCAGGGCTATGTAAGCTAACTACTTGCTCAGTTCTGTGCAACAAGCATGTACTCTGATATTCAAAGAGAGCGATTACAACTTTGGGGGTGGGAGGAGTCAAGATGGATTTTATGAAAGAGTTGAGAGTTGAGAGGAATCATGAAGAATGGGTGATGTTTTGACAGAAAGTGGTAGGTATGAGAATTGGGATCAAAGTATTAAAAATAAGGCAATGAATAACATTTTTTGGGGGAGCAATAATATAATCAGAAGAGCTTTTGAAGGGATATATCAATCTCCTTTTGGTGGGTGAGGCAGAGATGACATAAACAGCAGTACCTCTGCTGGTGTCAGACCTGAGCCTGAGTTTAACAACTGTATTGAAAATGCAAATGAATGCTCATCAAATTTATGGATAACACAGAATTGTAGTGGGATGGGTTAGTCTGCAGGAGTGGTTGGCAGGAAAAAGGTCTGAGGCTGGGGGACAGGATTAGGCTTTAAAAAAACCTGCAGGTTAAACTCCTGATCACAGTCATCTAGAATGGAATTCCATAGAGATCAGAGAATTAGCAGTTTAATTCTGCCATTAAAGTAAACAAGCCAAGCTGAGCTGGATAGGGGAACACATAAAAATTCATGGAACTTGACCTGGAAATTATCACACCTCCTGTTATAGAAGTACAGTCAGGCACAGGGGACCTTAGGGCCATTCTAAGACAGGATTCCTGAACAAATATGAAGAACCTTTACAGGTTACAGTAAAAATAGCTACCATTTATTTAGTGTGTGCTATTTTATTGTGACAAATAATGGTTAACATTTATTGACTATTTGCTTGGTGCCAGGCCTAAAGATAGTTATTATCTTATACCTGCCAATAGCCTTGGAAGGTAATTGTTTATCCTTGTTTTACACAGGAGGAAGCTGGAGCTCTGGAAGGTTCAGTAGCTTGCCTGCAGGCCTAAGTGAAAAAGCCACAGTACCCCTCTGGCTGTTCCAAAGTCCTGCTTGTCTGACTTTACCTTGTTGTCTTCCACCAAAAAATACAAATACGTGCAAATAAGTGTAGAAAATCAAATCTGTAGAATATGCACAATATGTTTCCATTTAGATATAATTTGAAAATAGATGAAAACACTAACAATTTTTATGGATGCATAATATACAGTGATAGTATATTATGTATGGGAGTGATAAACACCAAATTCAGGATATTGATTACTCTGTATCTGTAATGTTTATTTTCCTTAAAAGAAAAGAGAACAAATCTGAGGCAAATATGGGAGAATGTTAAGATTTGTTAAAGCTAGATCATGGGTATTCGTTACATTTTTTTTCATACTTATCTCTGAAAAATTTTAAAAGTTGAAAAAGAAAAAACAGGCCTAAATTACCACATAGAAAGCTTTGGTAGCACTTGCATTAGAAGAAGGAAATAGAGCATGAACCTCTCAAGTCCCTCTAGGACAGCTGTAAAACTCTATGGTTCTCTGATGACAGGCTCTCTGCTAGTTTACATCTTTATAGCATTATAAATGTAAGATATAGAATGATGATGCAAAGAAAATTCTTTTACCTCTCCTTATTCTTGTTTTTAAACTATTGAATTAAAGCAGGATTTTGAAGTTTCTGAACCTATTCAGATGCAGTATGGAATTTTGAAAATAGCCAGGGCTCTGTGCAGTCAGACTGACCAAGGTCTGAATCCCAGCCCTGACACTTGACAACCATGAGTCTGAGAACAAATGACTAGACCTCCCTGAGCCTTTGCTTCTTCTGGGAAACAAGGAAAACACTACCTCATAGAATTGTCATAGGGATTAGAGATGACATGTGTAAAGGGTTGAGCACATAATGGGGACTCATGATAGGTTATTTCAACTGTCCTCTGAAGCTCTATACAAATACTAATTCTATTCAATTCTGTTGTTCTAAATATTTCTTGTATCTGCACACTTCTCTCTAAACCCAGGGCCATCATCCCTCTTCTGACTACATTCATCTCCCACCTGGACTTGATAAACAGCCTCCTAGACTATCATGTTCATGCTGGACTTTCCAAGTTTATTGCTTCCTGTAGTCAGATCTTTCAGAAACCCAAAATAGACCACACCCTTTCCTTGCTTATTTCTTCCTTTCCTGCTCCTTGCTGGTTGCTTCCCAGGCGGCTCCTGCCATCCTTTCATCTTCGTTCTCATTGCTCACAGTTGATTCCATGGCCCATCCGTACTGAGTTTTTGCAGTAACTTGGAAGGTCCTTACTCTCTCTAGCCTCTGGCTTCTTGTCCTTTTCCCTCTGTACCTTGCCTCATCTCATCTTTCTTTTTTTAAAAATTTGTCTTTATTGTTGAAAGTACTATAGATGTCTCCCCCTTTCTCCTCCCACTGATCCCTTCTACCCCATATCCATGCCCCCCTCAGGCCTTCTCCACACTTTTGTCTGTCTCCTCACCTTTCTAATTCTCACACATTCTTCTGGCTTTATTTTTTTCTCTTTTTAAAAATGAATAATTGAGATACAACATTGTATTAGTTTCAGGTATACAATGATTTGATACTGTATATATTGTGAAGTGATCACATTAAGTTTAGTTAATATCCATCACCACCCAGTTACAAATTTTTTTTCTTGTGATGAAAACTTTTATGATCTACTCTCTTAACTCTTAAATATGCAATACAGTATTATTAACTATAGTCACCATGCTGTACATTAAGGCCTCATGACTTATTTATTTTATAACTGAAAGTTTGTACCTTTTGACCCCCTCCTCTGGCAACTACCTGTCTGTTCTCTGTTTCTATGGGCTTGATTTTGTTGTTTTCAGATCCTACGTGTGAGATCATGCAGTATTTGTCTCTGTCTGACTTATTTCACTTAACATAATGCCCTCAAGATCCATCCATGTTGTTGCAAATGGCAAGATTTCCTTCTTTTTTTATGGCTGAATAATGTTCCTCTGTGTGTGTGTGTGTGTGTGTGTGTGTGTGTGTGTGTGTGTACCACATCTTCTTTATCCATTTATCCATTGATGGACACTTAGGTTGCTTCCATATTTTGGCTATTGTAAATAATACTACAGTGACCATGGAGGTGTAGATATCTTTTTGAGTTAGAGTTTTTTGTTTTCTTTGGATAAATACCCAGAAGTTGAATTTCTGGGTGATAGGGTAGTTCTGTTTTTTTCTATTTTTAGTATTTTGAGGAACCTCCATGGTGTTTTCCATGGTGGCTGTACCAGTTTACATTCTCACCAACAGTGCATGAGGGCTCCCTTTTCTCCATATCCTAGCTGGCACTTATTTCTTGTCTTTTTTATAATAGCCATTCTAACAGGTGTGAGGTGATATTTCATTATGATTGCATTTCCCTGATGATTGGTGATGTTGAGCACCTTTTTATGTACTTTTTGGCCCAGGCTTCATTTTAAATCTCCGTTTCTCTGAGAGGTCTTCCCTGATTCCTGCCTTAGGTTAAGTCTTGCTGTTTTCACCTCATCTGCTGCACTTCCCCAGTCTTCATCAAACATTGTATTTTCTTGTTTGAAGTCTGTGCTCTAGCTAGCTTCACACTTTTAATGAAATCAAAATGCATCATGGTCTGGAATATGATGCAGCTATAAAGAAGGAGGATCTCATACCCTTTGGGACAGTATGGATGGACCTGGAGAAAATTATGCTAAATGAAATAAGCCAGGCAGAGAAAGACAAACATCACATGATCTCGCTTTTCTGTGGAATCTAAAGAACTTAATAAACTGATGAACAGAATAGATTCAATGACGTGGAAGCATAGATCAGGCTGACAAATGTCAGAGGGATGGAGGAGGGCTGGTGGGTGGAGGGGGAGAGAGTAACCAAAGAATTTATATGCATATGTGCACAACCCAAGGTCACAGACAATGGTGGGGAGAGGGACTAGGGAGGGGGATGGGACAGGGTGGAATGGGTCATTGGGGAGAAAAAGGGACATCTGTAATATTTTAAACAAATATAAAATTAAAAAAAAAGCATCATGGTCATTGTTATATCCCCAACTTAGCTGGCAGATAATAGGTACTCAAAAATATTGGTTTGGTTGTTTAAATAAATGAATTTTGAGGTTGAGCAAATGCTGTCCTATACTTTTACTCACTGTGTGCTCTTGGTTAAATGACCCTACTTACTTACCCTCAGTTCTCCAACCTTTGAAGTTATTGTGATTTGCAAGTGAGCCAATATATGTAAACTGCCTGGTACATAGTGGATGCTGAATGAATATTATTTTTCCTTTGTAAATGGATAAGCCAGAAGATAAGATATTTTCAAAGAAATATTATTGTGCTTTTTAAAAATAAAAACAAAAACATTATTTATATAACAGCACATAATATAACTTTCTAGTTCTAAATCAGGTAGAGCAAGTCTCTGAGAACCTATTACCAGCTGCTTATCTCAGCAGAGCTGGTAATCTTCCTCCTAGGCAATGTCCAGCTTTCTAATCTGCCACTCTGTTTATAGTGCTCCTTAATTGCTAGTCGGAGATGGAGTGTTTAAGACTGCATTACTCCTGTTTGTTTATTCCCCATTCTGGGCCCAAAATGCCCTCCAGTGGCTCTTAAGTTCTCAAGGGAGGTGTTTTTCTAGCCCTGCAATTTAGAACTGTTCTAAACTGTCCTTTCCCAGGCTTGGTGTCTGATCTCTGTGGCTGGGAGTTTGAACTGCCTTGTAAAGGGAAGCCACGTACCAACACTATCTCTGAGCCAGTTTGGTCTTAACTTATTGTTTTGGGATTGTTCTTTTTAATTCTGACTTAATAAGACTAGGATTTTTAAAAAGCAAAGAAAAAAATTTTTGATTGTAAATTAGTACATGGTGCTGTAGAAAAGTTGAAAGCAGTGATCAAAAAGGCAAACAAAAATGACATTTTATGTCATTTCCCATCCTCAAGTGCTGTTAACATTTTGTATTTTTTTCCATCTTTGTCCCTTTCTTAAAAAATAAAGCAGTTTATTTTTAATTTTCTAAATCAATATTTATAGATAAGTTAAAAGAAACAACAAATGTCATCCATAGTTTCATGACTCAAAGATAATTACCGTTAATAGTTTTTTGTTTTTTTTGACACATTTTAAAGTAAAAAGTATAGAAATAATACACAGATTCTCATGGTAAATTTTTTAAGCATTACAGGTAAAGTGAATGTACCCTTTGTTCTTCCCCCAATCCTCCCCCTCATCTTCACAGAGTAACAATTTAGTCCATTTAGTGTGTAGTCTTCCTAAGGGGTGGGGAGGAGGCAGTTGTTATTGGCATCTAGTGGGTAGAGGCCAGAGATGCTGCTAAACATTCTCCAGGACATGGGACAGCTCCCCTCCCCCAAACAAAGAACTAAATGGTCCAAAATGTCAATAGTGCCACTGTTGAGAAACCCTCCTCCTGACCTTGTTCTATGAATATGCACACACAATTTATTTCTGTGCTGGCACCATACTTTCTTTTTCTGCCTCTTGCTTTTTGCTCTTAACAACGTGTCTTAGAGATATCTCCAACTCAGTTCATATACCCTTGACCCTTGAACAACACGGGGATTAGGGGTGCCTATCCCCTTTGCAGTGGAAAATTTGTGTATAACTAAAGAGCTTATATACTTATATGCATAGCCTATGGACATAGACAATAGTGTGGTGAAGGCCTGGCGGGTGGGTGGGGGAGGGCTGGATGGAGAGGGGCAAAGGGGGGAAAATGAGGGATATCCATAATGCTGTCAACAATAAAAAATATATATATTTAAAATAAGAATATTTTTTCTATGCTTATAATTTTTTTCTTATAATGTTATGACAACTTACCTGCAAAAATCTTCATTTAATTTTCTCATTACTTTGTTTATATAGAGAAGTGGTTCTCAGCTGGGAAATTCTCCGTGCCACCCCCCACCCCCACCCCACCAAGGGACATTTGGCAATGTCTGGAGACATGTTTGGTTGTCACAACTTGGTGGCGGGCAGTGCTACTGGCATCTAGTGGGTAGAGATCAGGGATGTTGCTAAACATTCTACAATGCTCAAGACAGCCCCTCACAGCAAAGAATTATCCCACTCAAAATGTCAATAGTGTCAAAGTTGAAAATTCCTGGTCTTTTGTCTGTCAAGTTGCTTTCAGAAAGGCTTCAGCAGGTTATATTCCTACCAGCAGTGCATGAGAGTACCCACCTCACTCCATTCTCACCAATATGGTGAGGTGGTGTGCTTTTTGAAAATGGTTATTTTACACTTTGCTATTTGAGAGTTGAAGTGAAATCTTACTTCTTTTGTGTTCCCCTAATTATTAAGGATGATTTTTTCCATGTTTGATTGTTTTTTCCCCACTCTGTTGGTGAATTGTATGTTCTTTCATCCCTTATTTGTGGCAGGCATTTTTTCCCCCAGAAATTTTTTTGCCATTTAATTTCCTTTATGATGCTTGCCATGTTTTTGACAACAGAAATTAAAATTTCTTATACAGCCATATCTTTTTATTTTATTCTTTGGTATTTCTATTGTTTTTAGGCTTAGAAAGTCCTTCCCCACTCAGAAATTAAGCAATTACTTATATTTTCTTCTAGATTTGTGTGTTTTATGTTTTGTTTAACCTTTTTATCTCTGATATTTATTTTGAAGAACTGTATATTTTTAACCAAGTGTTCCATTTCTATTTCCTTAAACATAATTTTCATTTATTTATTTATTTTTAAAAATGTATCTTTATTGATTTCAGAGAGAGGAAAGGAGAGGGGGAGAGAGAGATAGAAACATCAATGATGAGAGAGTCATTGATCAGGCCCACAACCGGGGCATGTGCCCTGACTGGGAATCGAACCCTGATTGCCTGGATCCTAGGTTGATGCTCAACTGCTGAGCCATGCCTGGCTGGGCTAAATATAATTTTTAAAGAAGATTTTAACACAGTTTGAAAAAAATAAACTTGCACTGAAATATGTTTCTTATGATTAAAAATTTAACCCAAATATTAACCATGGCCTAGAAGCAGGAAATGAAGCAGATGTTTAGAGAACAACAAATATGCAGGAGGTCTACATTATAAGGAGGGAGATAATAGTAAAAAAGAAGATTGGAATTACATTGTGAAAATCATTACATGCCAAGCCTAGGGGTTGGATTAGTATGCATTGGGAAGACATCAAAGTTTTTAAGTGAAGGGATGGCATGATCAGACCTATGCTTTAGGGAAATTAATAGAGTAGTAGAGAATGGAAGGGGTAGAGATCAGAAGACCTGTTAAGAGGCTATTAAAGCAATGCAGGTGAGAGATAAAGAGGCCCAGAGTAGGAAAGGTCTAAAGTAAGAACAGTGGTCTCAAAAAGCAGGTGCCTGAAGGAGCAGAGGCAGTACTGCAAATGAATGAAGTGTGTTTCGATGTGGGGAGCAGAGTTCTATGGGGAACTTGAAAATGCACGCACACATTGTCTGATGGGGACAGCCATTATTCAGTTAGGTGATTTTCCTATGTGAGAATATGGGTCAGTGTTGTCAATTTTTAAATTATGTTCCTAGGGAAGTTGAAAGCCTGGATTTTCTATGTGAAATTTCCTAATTAAAAAAACAAAAATCACACACTGTGTGAACCAAATAAAGCATGTTTACTGGGCACTCTGTGCAGCATTAGACATACCCCAGAGGTAGATGCAGTAGGACTTGCTCATCATTGTATATAGGGAAAGAAGATTTAGAGGAATCAAGATAGCTTCAGGAAAGGTGATATGGTCCAGTGCAATGTGGGGCAGCACACTATAGCACAGCTCATTCTTGAGCTGGAATAACTGGGCTTGAATCCTTGCACTGGATGACCTTGGACAAGTCACTTCATCTCTCACCTGTGAAATGGAGATGATAATAGCATCTATCTCATAGTGTTCTTCTGAAGATTAAATACGTTAATCAAGTGAAATGTTTAGGCCAATGTCTGACACAAGAGTACTCCTTAGTAAGTGATCATTATTATTTTAAGTAGTTATTAGAATGAACAATACAGTTAAGAGAATATGTTGTGGGCACAGCCAGCTTAGGTTTAAATCTGTTCACACTTTCCAACTGTGTGACCATGGGTGCATTATTTTGCCTCTTTATGCCTCATTTGTAAAATGGGGAATAGCAATACCTTCCTAATTCTATTGCTTATAAAGGGTCCGGCACAGGGAAACTTGGACAGATACTTGGAAAAAAGAAAAGAAAAGAAAAGAAAAAGAAAAGAAGAGAAAATAGGCCACTTTCTTACATCATATACCAAATTAAAGTCAAAATGGATTAAAGACTTAAATGCAAGACTCCAAACCATAAAATTCCTAGCTAAAAAACATCAGCAGTAAAATCTCTGACATTTCTGTTAGCAGTATTTTTTATGATATATCTTCTCAGGCAAGGGAAACAAACAATCCAAATAAACAAATGGGACTACATCAAACTAAAAAGCTTTTGCACAGCAAAGGAAACCATCAACAAAATAAAAAGACAACGTACTAAATGGGAGAACATATTTGCCAATGATACATCCAGTAAGTCGTTAATATCCAAAATGTACAGGGGTGGGCAAAAGTAGGTTTACAGCTGTGAGTATGTGAAAGAGTTTATTCTTGTATTACTTATTTATTGTATTATTTATTATTATTAACCTACTTTTCCCCACTCCTGTATAAAGAACTCATACTACTCAACACCAAAAAAGCCCCCCAAAAAACCAAAAATCCAATTAAAAAATGAGCAGAGAACCTGAATAGACACTTCTCCAAAGAGGATTTACAGATGCCAACAGACATATGAAAAGATGTTCAGTGTCACTAATTGTTAGAAAAATGCCAGTTAAAACCACAATGAGGTATTCACCTTACAACTGTCAGAATGGCTGTCATCAGTAAACCCACAAATGACAACTGTTGGCGAGGATGTGGAGAAAAGGGAACCCTCATACACTGTTGGTGGATATGCAGATTGGTGCAGCCACTATGGAAAACAGAATGGAGTTTCCTCACAAAATTCAAAATTGACTTATGACACAGCGATTCCACTTCTGGGGATTTATCTGAAGAAACCCAAAACACTAATTCTAAAGAATGTATGCACCCCTTGGTTCATTGAAACGCCATTTACTATATCGAAGTTACAGAAGCAACCCGAGTGCCCATCAGTAGGCAAGTGGGTAAAAAAGCTGTGTGTGTGTGTGTGTGTGTGTGTGTGTGTATACACAATAGAATATTAGCCATAAAAAAGAATGAAATCTTACCATTTACGACAGCATAGATGGACCTAGAGGGTATTATGCTGAGTGAAATGAGTCAGTCAGAGAAAGACAAATACCATATGATTTTACTTATATGTGGAATTTAAAGAACAAAATAAACTAACAAAACAGAAACAGACTCATAGACACAGAAAGCGAACTGGTGGTTGCTAGAGGGGAGGAGGGTTGGGGGACTGTGTGAAAGAGGTGAAAGGATTTAGAAATACAAATTGGTAGTTACAAAATAGGGGTGTACTCAATAATTTTGCAATAACTGTGTATGGTGCCAGCTAGGATACTAGAAATATCAAGGGGAACACTAAGTAAAGTATATGATTGTCTAACCACTACGCTGTACACCTGAAACCAATACAAAATAACATTGAAAGAAAAAATAAATAAATAAAAAGAATTTTGATGTGCCAAAAATAAATAAAGGGTCTTGCACAATGATCTAATTGTAACTAAATTTGTTGAGTCCTCTTGTTTTCAAATCCAGGGGAGAGGAGGAAAGGGGAACAGGAGAGAAGAAAGGGACTTTGGAAGGAAGAACAGAATCCTTTAAAAGGAAATTTTAAACATTGTTTCATTTGATATCCAAGAAATCTTTAGTTGAGTTAACATTATTTGCTAATTTGTGTGAGTTTGGAAGTGGAAGTGAGGCTAAGGAAAGTGTGGTATGGCATGAACTTTTAGTTTCACGTTCCTGTAGTTCATCCACCACCCCACCCTCCACCCGTGTTTTTGTTGTTGAGTCCTCTTGAAATTATTTAGGCTTTGTAATGAGAAAAGCAAAACTGAGGGCTTTCCCAGTTAATTAACTGTGATTATAATCACTCTCTTTTTCCCCTCACCTTTTAAAATATTTTCTTTGCTTTAGCTCTTTATCAGCAAGACTCTGGTTAAGGTTACAGATTGAGTTTGTATCTGAATAAATTACCCTCCCAGCTCTCCATTCCCATAAGTGGGCCCCACCTCCATCCCCACTACTGTTGCTCTGGTTCAGGCCCTTACAAGTTCTTCCAAACTTTGTCACTCAACTCCTAATCTATCTCCATTATTTCCAGTTATGCCCCTGCCACAGGTCATCCTTTACACTGCCCCAGTGATCTTTCTGTTTTACAAAACCGGAATTATAACTTTAGTTCTTATTGCTGTGGTTTTGCTTGCTTTTTTCCATGTGCCAGTCACTAAGGCTTTACAACTGAACTATAAAACTCCTTTCTAGAATGCCAAATATATCAAGTAATCTATACCTCCTCCACCCCTCACCCCTGCCCCCAGAGAAACCCTTCTTGCCAGTCTTTGTGTCCTGCTCCAAACTTGACCAGTTGTTCTGTAGGACCCTGCACAGCTGCCATTCTGACACTTCCCTCCCCTGTGATCTTGAGAATTCCTGTTACTTCTCCCTATCTTGTAGCCCCTGTTTCCTGCATTGCATCTTTTTGTTGGGTTTACACCTCAGTGTTGCCGGAGCACACCCTCATCAGTTCCCTGAGAAAGGAATTTGAATATCTCAAAATTCTCTAATCTACCCTCAGCCTTGATTGACAGTTTGGCTAGGAAAAGGGCTCTAGGTGGAATGCTGTTCTCCCAGAATTTGACAATATTTGATCCATTGTCTTACAGCTTTCAGTTGCTATTTAGAAGCCAGATGCTGCTCTGATTCCTAATTATTTGTATATTAGTAGATTTTTCTCCCCAGAATATTTTGGGATCTTTTCTTTATACCTGTTGTCCTGAAATTTCAGAGTGGGTCTTTCCTTCTTCTTCATTGTCCGCACTCTCATGTGTTTAATTTTTGGGAAATTTTCTTTAAAAAATTTGTTTAATAATTTATTCCTCTCCATTTTCTTTGTTCCCTACAGCTGTCACTTTTGTTAGTCACATGTTAAGCTTCTTGGTTTGATCCTCTAATTGCATTATCTGTTATTTTTCCTCTTTTCTGTTTCTTTTTTATAATCCTACTTCCTATGAAGTAATATTCTTTAATTTGTTCTACTGCATGTGCTACTTTTTGCTGTCATTAAACATTTTGAAGACTTCTCTCATATTTTCTGAATGTTCCTTTTGTGTGGCACACAGAAAATTCATGGCTGCAGTATGATATTTTATGTCCCTAAAGACTTTTTTTGAAAGTTTTTCCCCAGTCCTTTCATTGTATCTGTTTCCTCTTGAATTCCTTTTTTGTTGTTCATTTTGGTCACTGTCTTTCAAGTTGGAGGTTTCCTCAAACGTCTGCTAGTCTTTGGCTGACTGCTTATATTAGAAATGAAGCACTAAAAATTGATTAGAGCCTCTGTATGGTTGGATGGGTCTTAGGCACAGATAGATTTTAGTGCAGCTTGAAATACAGTGAGGTTGTATTTTATTATTTTATTTTTATTTTTATTTGGGGAATCACCTCATGCTAGTATATGCACATCTTTTGTTTGGGACGGTTTTTACAGAAACTTCCAGTTTGCTGCCATATGTAGCTGCCAGTATAGCAGAAACTGATCAGAGCAAACGGACTTGTAATGTGGAGAGGGGTGCCCGGTGAGGAGAATCTCACCATTCAGAATGCAGATTTTTCACTGATCTCCGTTTTTAGTGTAGCATTTTATTTCTCTATCCATCTCTAAACATCTGCAGAAAGGAGGCCTCAATCTTTTGCCAGACTGAGGGAGCAGATCTAGGCTCTAATTGCTTCTTATATAAGTTTATATCCCGTCCTGTGTTTCAGCCCTGCACCCCTTCCCCTGAACTTCAGAAGCCTTAGTGCCTCAATTCCTGCTCCTTTCCAGCATTCTGCAGCTGGACTTGGCACCCCTCCTTGCAGGCAGTTTGGTTTCCGTTTTCCCTGTCCTACTAAATCAGTTACCATTCATCCATCTGCTTTCCATCTTCCAAAATTTTGTGGATATCTCATCTGCTGGCATCTTTCTCAATCTTTTTGTTTTTATGGGCTTATAGCTTTAAAAAAAAAATTCTTTCACTGTTCTTTTGCTGGGGTCTCTGACAGAAGTTGAGGAACTTGGGTGTTTCCACTTGTCCTAGCCACCCAGATGTCTGTTGCACTTACTTTTTTTCCAGTCTGTCTCCTAAACTGTGAGTGGCTTTGCAGCAGATGTCTTGTCTCATTTATCTTTATATTCTCAGGGCCTAGGACATAGTAGGCACTCAAATGTTTGTTGAATGAACAACTGAATAAATACATTTTAGCTATTCTTTGTTAGCTTTGCAAAGCATTTATTTTCTTGATGTTTCTGGAAGTAAGTACCTACAGTGCCACTCTAGATTCTACCATAGTGGCAAGTCCTGTCTCCTTTGAACGCAGCTGGTATTCACAGTATACTCCAGTTACTTAGAATTCCCAGTGGACATTGTTATGCA
The DNA here is from genome assembly GCF_964146895.1 of Miniopterus schreibersii. Taxonomy (NCBI): domain Eukaryota; kingdom Metazoa; phylum Chordata; class Mammalia; order Chiroptera; family Miniopteridae; genus Miniopterus; species Miniopterus schreibersii. The sequence continues at coordinate 17,335,722 of NC_138122.1, forward strand.
GAGGATTTTATTAAGTATCCAATGATGAATATATCTCCCAGACTCTTATTACCAGCCCCCTGAAGCACATCCTTGATGCCCCCAGCTGACTTAATCACCACGTTGCTCTCAAGTATGCAACGCATGTTTAATGCACTACTCTAGTTTCACCTCTGATGGCACCCGTGAGAAGTGTGAGGACCACCATTTATCTTGTTAGAGAGAAGATGTTGGAAGAAGCATCCCAGGGAAAATGTAACTCACTGGGGCACATCTGGATTCTGCTATAAAAGACTGGCAAACCCCTGACGGGAGCCAAGAGTGAGGTTGTGGATGGTGTCCTCTGCCTGGTATCACTGGTTCAGCAAGTTTAATGTCCTTATACAAAAATTAGAATTAAAAAAAATAAAAGTTCTGTCTCTTTGACAAGACATCGGATATAAATTAAGGTTCTTTGTTTCTTTTCAATTAAAGTAGTCACACTTTCACATTTATGGAAAACTATTTCTGATGGTTTACTGTTTTAGTACTGGTGTTTTTGCACTTTCCATTTTTTATTTTGTATCCCTTCTATACATAAGAGATTAATTTTAACCTTCACTCTCACTTAATGACTCCCTCTATTCAGCATTTTTACCTATTTTTCTTAGATTCCAGGCACATAGTCAAGTACTGAGTGAACTCACTACAAGTAGAGTAATCTTAGAACTTGGGAGGCAAAGCTTTATCTTCCTGTTTTCTCCTTCATTTCCTCCCCCTCTCCTCTTCTGGACTATTAAATTAAGTAAAATAAGCTTTAGGTGTAATCAGATATGATACAGCATGTGCTTTATTATGGGGAAAATGTGCTACTACTTTATTGGGAAGAAGTCAGAGCAGGAAAAGGCTGTATCCCACTCCATCTGGAAGGGACATCATAAGAAGTATCATCACTCATCACTTCACCTTCGCCCTTTCACTGCTTTCTCTCTTTAATAGTGACAGAATCATCACCTCCCCTTTCACCGTTTACTAGAAGCAAAGTAAACCAATCCACTCCTAATCCCAGATTTTTCCAGAAAGAGGCTTTTGAGGTTTCTATAAAACTACATGATTTCCAGCAGTTTCTATTTTAATACCTTAATGCTTTGAATGGAACCTTCTGGACATGGGCCCTGCCATTCTAGGAGCTGGGCTAATTCTTTCTTCCTGTTGAGCTCCCAGGACACATATGTTACTAAAGCACATTTAAATGGTTCTGCCTGAACTCATAGCCCAATACCACTGTTGTAAACTATCTCTATCCCTAAATGGAATAATTGTAAACCTGAATCATAACCCATCTTTTGAATGCCTGTAATTATAGACATTGGGAGCAGCTTCCTGGGATTTTTCAGTCATGCCAGACACATTAACCAGTCCAAGACTTGGCATATTCCCTAAACTTTTCATTTCATCCCTCAGCATTTATGTGTAATCCTGAGGATAATATTAATAAAACAAAATACATCTCTTTTTAGGTTCATATGGAGGTTGGCTAACTTGGAGAATTTCAAAGGTAGTTTTGATATCTGGGATGGGGGTGGGGAGTAAAAAATTGTAAGGTGCTAAAAAAATAACAGTGTAGTAGAATTGTTGCAGGTTTCTTCTACCTCAGAGTTAATAAAATTCTGAGTCTGTATCCAGTTTGTGATATAGTTTGACAATAGCCATTTAAAAAAAAATACTGCAAATTAGAAACACCTGTCTGCTAAGCTCTTCTAAGCACCTAATTGTAAACAGCAATAATAACCAGCCCTTTTCTCAGCCAGTGCCCTTGCCTTCTTCGTGACTTTTTGTCTGGGATTTCTGGAGGAGGCAATGCAGTGCAATGGAAATACTCTGATTTGCAGTTAGGTAGGCCCGGAGTTCAATCCTAACCTTGGCTTTTAGTAATAATTATTTGACTTTGGACCAGTTGCTTAATGTTGTCTGTTTCCTCATCTGCAAAGTGAAGGTAAAAATTCCTTCCTCATAGGGCCTGGTGGGGATTTGGAATAATGGAAATAAAGCACCTGATAGATCATAATTCATTGATTCTAAGATGCTCATTTTATTTTTTATCTTTTACATTTTATTGTCTCTGAAATAAGTATGGTCTTACGAGCAATAAGTCAGCATACTATCATTGTTTAATTGCAACATGCTTATCTCTTTATTTGTGGTACATATTGTAAAGTGCTTCTTAAATTCATGGCAACTTTGATTTGGTGAAATATGGTATGCCTGGCTCTCAATGAATAGTAGTCATACTTATTATTAAGATATATTTTTTTCTAATGACGATTTTAATGATATCAGAAAGAATCTGAATTTTACTCGTTTTCCCAGAGCCTAATTTGGGTTACCATTATAATTATTCTTAGGAAAAATAGTATTATAACAAAAATAGTAGTGGCACCTCTTTAATCATTTCATATCTCATGTGAACAATGCAAAGGTTAAAGGGAGAGTATTTTGTAAGACTTAGCAAGAATGTGACTCATTGGATGAGGAGTAGTGGATAGAAGAATAAGGACAGATATGAGGGACCATGAGTTGAAAGCAGACAGACAGCAAGGTGACAACTGAGAAACACCTGTGTCTATAGTTCCTATATTCCTGTAGGTGTAGGAAAGTTTTAATGTACCAGAATTTTGCTTAAAGAGAGCTAGAGGTTGAGAGATACTGGTACCACACAGTCCTTCTGGCATTCTTATGTTGGAGGGGTAGTTTTCTTCTTTTATATCCTGTGCAGATTGAAAGTCCCAAGACTATCAGTTTGGTTCTTCAAGTGTTTGCTGAGTGCCTGCTGTGCACCAGGCGTTGTGCTAGACTCTAAAGTTATGGAGATGACTAAAACACATCCTAGCTTCAAACCCCCTAGTCTGACCTGTCTCGTGCTATGCTTCCCTTTCCTCCATCCATATCCTGTATCTTTTCTTATTGTTTCAAATAGAAAAATACACAAATCATCTCTTTTTGCTTTAGAACATATTTCATTGACATTTTAGTACATTTTCTGGTATTTACTTTCATCCTAAACAAGCATACCACTGAAAAACCAATTTAAAAACTAACATAATGAAGAATTTGATCACACTTGTAATTAGAAATTTTACTTATCTGTGTAACCTATATTTAATGTCAGGTTGGAAATTTTTATAGTAAGCTAATATATATATATTTTAATATATCTTTTTATTGATTTCAGAGAGAGGAAAGGAAAGGGAGAGAGAGATAGGAACATCAATGATGAGAGAGTCATTGATCGGCTGGCAGCCCGCAACCCGGGGCATGTGCCCTGACCGGGAATCAAACCCTGATCGCCTGGATCCTAGGTCGACGCTTAACCACTGAGCCACGCCCGGCTGGGCGAGTAAGCTAATATTTTTAAAAAATTTAGAATCTTAATTGAAATTTTAGTTTGTCTTCAGTGAACATATTGTTTGTTTTTTAGACCTTGGTGTAATGTCTTTGTTTGGGTATCCCCAAAAAGAAATGTCTGTGTGCTTGCATACCCAAATAGTTTCTGTGCCACAGGGACAGTGACAAATGCCACACAAGGGAAATGAAATTGTCAGGTTTTTAAATTTATATAGTGAGAAGGGAAGGAAGGCACTCATTTAATGCATTTAAGTTTTAAATAAATGTACAAAATAGATTAAATGAATATAAATATAAAACTTTAAAATTACTTAATTTACTCAGTTTTATTGGTATTTAGCATCTATAATAACAGCTAGCAGTAATTGAATACTTGTTATGTGCCAGGCACTATTCTAAGCTCTTTAAATGTATGCTCATAACAATCCCATGAGATAGATATCATTACCCCCACTTTATAGGTAAGGAAACAGGACAGAGAGTCCGTAACTTCCTTAAAAGAACATAGGCAGCAGAGACAGGATTTAATCACTGTCTAATCACTGTATTACCCTGGAATTGCTAAGTCCATTATTATTCAGGAGACAGAATCAGTAGCTGTTAGAAAAGTTACTAACATTTGATTAAAGTTATTAAAGTTTGCCATTGAATTTGTCACTGAATACTGGCTTGTATTTTAGTGAGAAAAGCAATATGTATTTAAAATATATTACAAACCTAGTCTGTAAACATTGTCACATAATTTAAAAGGTAATATTATTTAAAATAAAAACATCAGAAATAAATTTTAAGTGGATCTTGTATATAAATAATTGGAATTAAAGTAAGGATTATGAAATAAAAACTAGCGCAATTATAATTTTAGGAGTCCAGTAAAGCTGCTCCTGGGTGCCTGCTGAATATGAGGGCCGAAAGACAGGGAAAAGTCCATGATAACCCTGAGCTTTTGGCTGGTTGTTAGAAGAAATAGTGATAACATTTACTTCTCTTATTAATCACGGAAGTCACAAAAGTAAGGGAGACTTGGGAAAAGCAATGCAAGCTTGAGCTTGAGGTGACTGTGAGGTGTGATGGAATGTTGGCAAAGCAGAGTGAAGAGACTATCAGCTGGGAGCCTGAAGACCTGGGCTCTAGTCCTGCCTTTGCTGGTCATTACCAGGTTGGCCTTTGGCCAAAGTACTTGACATCTCTTGGCCTCAGTTTCTACATCTAAAGACACTGAGGAGTTACATTATTAAGTGGTTTTCAAACTGTGCTCTAAAGGAGTTCCACAGGGTACCATAGATTCTCTTAAGGTTATTTGGGGAGAAAATTGAACCTAAACAACTACACTTTTATCATACAAATCATGTGTATTTGTATTTTGGTTTAAATAAAGTTTGAAAACCAGTGGATTAGGTGATCTGTAGGGCCTCTTCCAGATCTAAAATTCTGTCTCTTGTTCTGAAATATGAGTTTAAGATTTCCCAACAGGAATAGAAGTTGAATTTGTGGGAATAAGTGAAAGTACAGAGAGCTGAGATTGTGGGTAGTTTATTCCTGAACCGTCAGAAGCCATAAATTTCAGAAAGTCTCAGCCTTCATTAGGACCTGTAATGATATTCCTTCATGGATGGTTGCAGAAGTTCTCAGTTGTTTCTTAATTTTATAACATCTTTCCAGGTTCCTTGAAGACTCCTTTCCATCCATTTTAAAGACTTCTTTTTTAAATTGTCATCTGCTGGCCCCTGCAAATAAGCTGTCCTTTTCTTTTGGGCTTCTTTCCTTCTGAGAAATGTCTCTTCTGCCTCTTGTATGTGCACTTGCACACGTCTGTGTTTTCCATCCCTCTTCATCTCCAACTTTCTCCCTTATATCCTGCCCAGCCAATGCCAGATTTTATGATTAAAGTAAATACTATCTTCAAAGGATGATTGATTACATTCCAACCCCCTATAGAAGTGTTTTATAGCTCACTAAAATTCAGGTTGGCTGGCAAATGTGGAATGGAATGGTTTTGATTGAACTAAAACAGTATTATGGTAGAATGTCTCCTAACCCAGGTCAAATGATTGCATAAGAAACTTGAGTGACTTGTATCATAAAAAACTCATTACAAAATTTTATTTATTGATTGATTTGAGAGAGAGAGAGAGATTTGTTGTTCCACTTATTTATGTATTCATTGGTTGCTTCTTGTATGTGCCCTGATGGGAAATCGAACCTGCAACCTTGGCATATTGGGATGATGCTCTAACCAGCTGAGCAGCCCAGCCAGGGCCAAAAACTCATTTGAGACTAGGTTATCTGCCTACCACTCTCCCAAATAAAACTGAAGGTGTAGGTGAAATTCAGAGTGAGAAATAAGTTTCCAAAAATAATCTTAACTGATTATTTCAAGTGAGTGAGAGAATTTATCCTCAGTCAAACTCAACTTTCTGATAGGACTACCAAGACTCTAGGATTTTTATTTGGTCATCATTTTGTGTCCAAAGAGCTTTGTAAAATGAAGTTCTTTGTAAAAATCTTCCTAGATGGATAGCATGTGCCTGCAGTGTTAGGCTGTAAAGGAGGGAGGAGAATCCTTAAGTAACCTGGAGGAGATGTTAGGGAGTAACATTTCTGTCCTCTGACATTCAGCATCAACCTTCCCATTCACAGTCCTTCATGAGAAGGGAACACACACTCTCCTATTGGCTGCAACTTGGCAGTTACAGCACATAGCACAGATGCTTATTGTATTGCATCAAGTTTACATGGAGCATCAAGTTTTTAAAAAAATGAAATCATTGTAAATTCTGGCAGTTTTTATAGTATAATTAAAATGTCTAACAGGATACCTCTGGGAAACTAAATGCAGTTTTACTGTTTATAGAGCCAGCAGAGGTAGTGTTTCTTGCCAACTTTCATATCTTATGACCTATAAATTGCTCTTAATAGCTAATCTGTCATCCCAGCTTCTCATACAAGAAAGGTTGTTTCCTTATTAATCTGTTAATTTGCATCTGCAAACAACATTTACAAATTCTTGGTTTGAAAACATTGCTGTATTAATGCTGGGCATTATAAATAATTTATCACCTGTGATAGCAACTCTTAGGTCTAGGTAATAGATCTCTCTGACAGTGTGTTATTCTTCCAACCCTAATATAATTTTGATAAAAATAATTATGAAAGCTCCTCTGGCCCCATAGAATTAGAAAAGGCTGGCATGTTACCATGGAAAAGCTATAACTATCACTAACCACTCTCTAAGCTCATAGTAATAGATTCAAACCAACTGTTCCAACTATGGTATAGTATAAAGGTAGAAAGAATGCAGGTGAACACAATTACTTTCTTACCTTTTCAGTAACAACTGCAGAATATTCCTCCAACCCTAGGTTTATGTAATGGGACAAACTGGTTAGATTGATTGTAGTAAACCTGACAGCAATTATTAAGTATTTACAGCATGAAAATGATTTAAGACTACTAAAGACCATGTAATTAAAATTTTCCTTGTTTGTGTGGTGTGTAAGCCTCTTCAGTTTGTGGCTGTAAGTTCAGAATTCTTAGAGATCCTATTTCAGGAAGCTTTCTCCCTGCCAGGAACCTTAATATTTACTATATTTTGTTTGTGTTTTGTTGATTTCCCCCCTCTATTTTAATCCAAGAAGAATTTTTAGGAGCAGGAAATAAAATATAAATAGGAAGAAATCAGAGTAATGAGAGGATTAAGGTCATATCATAAGCAGAAGCCAGGGCACAGTTTGCACACATTATGGGATTACACCTGGCTGTTACAAGAAGGTTCTGAATCAAGCCATAAGCTTCCTAGTGACCCAACAAAAAGATAAATTTGACTGCTTACAAGATTCGCATTTTTCTTAAGGTAAAACCATAGCAGTTGCTTGGTAGAAACAATCTGAAAGATTTCAGATTTCAGAAGCAATCTGAAAGAAATTTTTCCATTGGTCCTTATAGAGATGACATTGGGTAATGGTAATATCATGGACAATGTCCTCAAAAATATAGATTATAAATATTTTTATTTTTTATTTTTCTGTAGTTTTGTCTTTTCCAAAATGTCATATAGTTGGGATCATACAGAATGCAGCCTTTTCAGACTGACTTCTTTCATTAAGCACTATACATTTTAAATTTCTTTAATGTCTGTTCGTGGCTCCATAGATCATTGCTTTTTAGCACTGAATGATGCTCCATTTAAGGATGTACCACAGTTTATTTAATCATTCATCCATTGAAAGACCCCTTGATTGCTTCCAGATTTTAGCAGAGGTGTTATAAACATTCATGTATAGATTTTTGTGTGCACATGAGTTTTCATTTCATTAGGATAAATACCTGGGAGCATGAGTGCTGGATGGTATGATAAGAGTATGTTTAGTTTTGTAGGAAACTGCCCAGCCATCTTCCAAGTGGCTATCCTATTTTGCATTCCCACCAATAATGAATGAGAGTTCTTGTTGCTCCACATCTTCACCAGCATTTGGTATTGTCAGTCTTTTTGGATTTTAGCCATTCTAATAGGTGTGTAATGGTATCCTGTTGTTTTAATATGCAATTCCCTGATAACATATGATGTGTAGCATCTTTTTATATGCTTATTTGCTGTCTGTATATCTTCTTTGGTGAGATGTCTGTTCAGATCTTTTGCCTGTTTTAAAACTGGGTTGTTCGTTTTCTTATTGTTGAATTTTAAGATTTTTTGGAGTATATCTTGGCTACCAGTCCTTTGCTACATATGTGTTTTGCAGATATTTTCTCTCAGCCTGTATTTTCATTATCTTAACAGTATCCTTTGCAAAGCACAGTTTTTAATTTTAATGAAGTCCAAGTTGGTGTTATATCTAAAAACTCATGGTCAGGCCGAGGCCCTCTATATTTTCTCTCATATTCTAGGAGTTTCATAGTTGTGCATTTTACATTTAGGTCTCTGATTTAGTTCAAGTCAATTTGTGTAAAAGGTGTAAGGTTGTGTCTAGATTCACTTGTTTTCATTTTGTTTTGTTTTTTTGCATGTGGATGTCAGTTGTTCCAGCACAATTTGTTGAAAAGATTTTTCTTTCTCCACTGAATTACCTTTGCTCCTTTGTCAAAAATTAGACTATGTTTGTGTGAGTCTAGAGAATTTTCTTGAGTATACAAATGAATGAACAAATGAACTAACCAACCAACAGACCATGACACTCCAAGGTCCATAAACTTTGACCACTTAAAGTGAAGTGCTTTTACAGTGTCATCTCTTGGAAATACCAGTGATTCTAGAATGCCCTTGGGTAAAGGTGAATTTTCTTACACCTACATTTGCAGAAGGGTAATATGAGTAATATGCTTTAGTACATGAAGAGGATGACTCTGCCCACCACTAGTGGGACAAACTTGTGTTGTTTTGTAGTTGTGGTGACATAACTTCATGTTCTGTTTTCTAGTCATCTTCTACCACATCTTTGAAATGAATAAAGCTAAGTGACTTATCTTGGTTGGGGTAGGAAGAGAAACTAAAATCTAATTTTTTCTTTGTTTTGTTTTATTTTATTTTATTTTTCCCCCACTACCATTTATCCCCTATACCCTCTTCCCCCTCTACCCCTCCACCATTACATAATACAATTAAAAATAAAACATATATAAACAGAATCAATATAGTCTTTCAGTAGAGATGATTTAAAAAAACTTAAAAGAATTTTTTTTTTTTTCATTTTAGAGAGAGAGGAAGGGGGAGGGAGGGATTAAGAGAGAGGGGGAGGAGAAACATTGATCGGTTGCCTCCAGTTGCCTCCAGTATGTGTTCCAACTGGGGATAAAATCTAAAATTTTTGAGCATCTTCTGTGTACCAAGTACTGAAACAGGCAAGTTCTTTACAAGTACTATCTTAATTAGTATTCATCAAGGCTCTGTGAGGTTTACAGATGAGGAAACTGAGGCTCAGAGAGATGTTGCAAAACGCATGCAGTATCACAGTTTGTCATTTGAACACATGCATGTCTAATTAGAGTCCCTATTATTCTATATCCTTCTGTCTCTTGAGTTATATAGGTGGTTAACCCAGGACCTTGAATTTGTGGGCACTAAACTGGCAGGGAATAAAAGGTACATGTGGACTTGGGCAGTAAAGAAGAAAAACCATGTTTCTGGTACTAACTGCAGGTTCATTTCCCACCTTTTAAAACTACATGCAATTAGTCAACCAGCAGTTATATCAAACATTCCCTATATGTGCATTTAATTCTTCCACAAAATATAACCCTATGAAATACAATAAGGGGGAAAACATGCTAGATATAAAGGAAAACATGTTTCAGTCTTCAAAATAATGTTTAATGATAGTGTCATTAATGTGGTTATAGTTTGGGTAGTTTAAACTCTTCTATTTTATGCCTCAAACTAAAAGCCCTTAAAGATGGTTTCAAAAAATATGAGTGAATTTTTTTCTTTAGCTCCGTGTCCCATGAAACTGACTTGTCAGATGTAGCTCTTTTGCAAATTTCCGGGTCACAGAGCAAGGGGTGATGACTCCTGTGTGCTAAGGCTGCAGCTGGGAATCATGCTTTGGCAAGAATATGAGTAATTTATATCTTGTAAAGAGAAAAGTATTGTCTTATTCCAACCAGATAGTTTGTTAGCATAACTGTTTGTGTGCATTTTAGTATTCAAATACAGATGTTTCAAAATGTTTCCACTGTGGGAAGCAGCTGCTGCTATTCAGGCACAGAAATCTCAAAGAGATTAATATACAAAGGCAGTGTGAACCTTAGTGGCAAATGCAGCATCTGCTTGAGGTGGGGCTTGTGATTCCCCATAGATACGGGTCTTCAGATTCTCGTTAACAGCCTGAAACCATGTTTCAGATCTAAGCTTATTCTACAGGAACAGGAACAAAGACAAGTGATTAATTTGTAATTCACTTAGCTGATAAATATCATCACGGGTTATTTGCTCAGGGGCTGTAAAACAATGGACTTTATTTCCTGTGGCAACTGATAGGAATATAGATGTTTGGTCATAATGACTGATGTTTTCAGTTGCCATTACTAGCTTCTGCTTGGTAACAGAGTTCAGCCCAGCCAGCTTGCAGTCATAAAACATCCATCCACACCATAGAGATGCATTCACAGAGAACTTTGCAGTTTACTCTGGGCACTCACATGCACTGCTTCATCTGATCCCATCCTAGCCCTGGAAAGTGGGTACTCTATCATTATCAGCACCATTCATATATAAAGTAAGAAGTGAAGAAGTGAAATGACTCAGACAGCCAGGGCCTCTGACTGTAAATCCTGTTCTATTCTTTAAAAAAAAAAAAAAGTTTATTTATTTATTTACTTATTGAATTTATTGGGGTGACATTGGTTAATAAAATTATATAGGTTTTAGGTGTACAATTCTATAATACATCATCTGTATGTTGTATTGTGTGTTCACCACCTCAAGTCAAGTCTCCTTTCATCACTGTTAATCCCCCCTTTACCCTCTTCTACCTCCCCCTACCCCCTTTTCCCTCTGGTAATCACCATACTGTTGTCTGTGTCTATGTTTCTATTCATTTAAAAAAAAAAATCATTATTGATTTCAGAGAGAGAGGAAGGGAGAGGGAGACAGGTAGTTGAAACATCAATGATGAGAGAGTCGTCACTGATCTGCTGCCTCCTGCATGCCTCGACTGGGGAGGGCATGCACTCTGACTGGGAATCGAACCTTGATCTCCTGGATCCTAGGTCGATGTTCAACCGATGAGCCATGCCTGCCCAGGCTCTGTGTTCCATTCTTATACAACATCAAACTGCCTCTCGAATTTCAGAGACTATTATGTGTGCTTCGTAAATTATATCATCCTTTCTAGAGATGTTGGTTTCTAGGACACTGCCATGAGATGTCCCCAGCCTAGCTGCACTGCCTGGTAACTGGAGGGTGCCAGGGGAGAGCTAATGCAGTACTCCTTCCCTCTCTCCCCCACATCCCAGAGGGGAAATGCCCCAATACTCACTTTCCTTATGTTTGGAGAGCTTCAGCAAATGAGCTCCTATGTCTCCCTGGCACTTAGAGAAATGAAGACCCGGAAGCTGAAGATCCCAGGGCTGTCATTTGGAGTTGCCATAAACCAGAAGCTCTTAGGAACAGTTACGCCTGGGGTGTTGTGCCTGCCCCAGGCCTTATAAATCCATCCTGTGCTGTGTTCAAGGGCTCATTGCCTCCAACCAGATCTACTGTTTGGAATTATCACATGAATTATGTATGGTTTGCACATTTGACGAAGGTAAATAGCTGAGTTTCAAAACACTCAGGTCCTGGCTTATGGCTTGGGCCTAGAAATGTCTGTCTAGGAAACTGAGGCTCAGAGAAGTTAAATTTCTAAAGGTCCCCAGAGCTAGAAAGGGCAGTGCAGTTTTGAACCTAATGTGTCTGATTCTAGGTTATACTAGCTCCACAGTCACAGAGCCATGTGTTTTACTTTGAGGGCAACAAAGATTTGCAGGTAGGAGGGCTTGTGGACTGTGCCCTGCTCCCTAATCATGCTTGTGTGGAGAAGAACCCAGACAGTGAGGTGGGGAGAGCCAGCTACAGAAGTAGAGGAAGGAGGCTGAGTCCCTGAGCTTGCAGCAAAGGAGGAAGAGGAGGTTGCCAGGCAGGGGAGAGGAGCTGTGAGTGGCAGAAGGCCTATGCACAGTGAGTTGATGTGAAGTTCTAACCTCCAGTCCCGAAGAAGCTCCCAAAGTGGGAACCTGAGGCCAGTACATGTTGAAGTGGCATGCTCTTTGGTGAGCATCACTGCTGCTTCTGCCAAAATTACACTGCTACAGCATTGTGACTGTCATGGAATTGTTTCTGCTCAGAAAAAAATGAAAACGTAAATTTGTAAGTATTTATTTCCTCTCTCTTTCCTAAATCTTTTGTTGAAACATCCGTGAATGATAAAAGCAACTTGAAAGGGTAGGACACACCCTTTGCAAACACATAATTTGCAAGCATCATAAAGATGGTCAGTGCCTCAGTTATTTTGATCAAGAACTATTTCACAGGCAAAGAAATAGGGTAGCAAATCACTCATCTATAGAATATTAATAAAAGTGTTCTGAAGTGTACAGACATAGAACATATCTCATAAAGGAACACTCTTAGTTCAGGTGGGACAGCATCCTTCATTGTTCCTCCCTAGCCTGGAGGCCCTTGTGAAGACTACTTACCTACTTGTGACAGGGCATCCTTTGTTCAACCAGAACCACATGTGCATGTTAGGAAGAGGAAACAATATGAAGAAAGGGGGCTACATGGCTCTAGCTGTAAGCACATTATAAAGGAAGCCTCTAACTTACAGAATGAAAAGAAAGGCAGAAAAAGCCCAGTGTAACTCCCTTTAGAAACTAAAGACAAGAACCTAAGACTGTATGCACTTGGTAAGATTTTAGAACCTGTATAACATCTCCTTTATTATTTTTGTTGTTTCTATTTGGTTTACTATCCTTATATAGAGTCATTTTCATTAAAACTTTTCACACAAAAAGGGCTAGTGCACTTTTCTTTAGACAAGAAATGCACTAGTAGCAAGCACTGTTTGGGGAGTAGGAAGATAGCATCTTTCTGCACAGAGGCTGGGGTCAGAAGAGCCTCTGGGCAAGAAAAACAAAGCTGGAAGAGCCAATGTGGGCCTGAAAAGGGGTGGTGAGGCCCAGTGGGGACCACTCCATTCAAAGGTATAGTTTGTAACCCACCCATTACTTTCCTTTGGGGTTTATCTAAACCTAAGCCCTCCACAGTTACCAGCACTGGTGAAGTCACATTAAAGGAACAAAGATAAGGAAACAGGACCCTCCAGTGCGTCTTAAGTCACAAAATTATCAATCATCATTCTGAATTTATCCCTTACCATTAATGTGTCCATTTACTTTGAGAGAAGACAAGGCTAGATAAATACCAGGAGTGCAAAGAGCCAAGCATGTATTTCTCCTATGAATATCCTGTGCTATACTATAATTAATTTTGGTTTTCTTCAACATTTTCTTCAACTACAGGTTAATAGCTATTAATATAGCTATAATATCATAATACTAGAAATATCATTAAGTCTTTAAGATGAAAGTTATGTGGAGTACAACCTGTTTCTGTGAGATTAGGTATTGAAAGTTACTGGTTAAATTACCATTGTCTTTTATTAGGAACTTGCTGTTTGGATGGGCTCTTTTTCAGTTCTGCATAGGTCTGTGAACCACTGATATAAATCAGGGGTTGGATTGGATGGTTACAGGCAATCTCTGTAACATTTTATCTGCTGAAACAAACCAAAGCCATTTTCTGATGTGCTTTCATTTCTCTGCCTTGTCCTTCTCCAGGCAGCTTCATCTGCCCTGAGCAGCCTGGGCCATGTGTACACAGCCATTGGAGACTACCCCAATGCACTGGCTAGTCACAAACAGTGTGTTCTTCTTGCCAAGCAATCCAAAGATGAGCTTTCTGAAGCCCGAGAACTCGGCAACATGGGAGCTGTGTATATTGCCATGGGTGACTTTGAGAATGCTGTACAGTGTCATGAGCAGCATCTGAAGATAGCCAAGGACCTGGGCAACAAACGAGAGGAGGCCCGGGCCTACAGCAACCTGGGCAGTGCCTATCACTACAGGAGGAATTTTGACAAGGCCATGTCTTACCACAACTATGTGTTGGAGCTGGCACAGGAGTTGATGGAGAAGGCCATTGAGATGCGGGCTTATGCTGGCCTGGGCCATGCTGCCAGGTGCATGCAGGATTTGGAGAGAGCTAAACAATACCATGAGCAGCAGCTGGGCATTGCTGAGGATCTTAAAGACCGGGCTGCAGAAGGACGAGCTTCCTCCAACCTGGGTAAGGATAGAATTGCTTGCAAGACCCAGGGTCAATTCCATGGGCTGGAAATAGCTGGAGTAGTCCACCATCTTTTACAGAAATCTGTGTGTTTATATTCAAAAGAATCTCCTCATTGTGTATGCTGTATATTTCTTTCAGATATATTTCCTTGGAGCCTGCCTGCTCTAAATCACATGATCCTTCCTGTCATCACAGTGCTCTAAGGATTAGAACTCTGAAATACTGGAAAAACAAAACACCCCAACCTTTTAATCTGTCTAGAGAGAAGAGTTACCAGATTTATCTAATTAGAGAGAAGGGGAATGAAATGAGGATATAAAGCTATGTTTGGTTTAAATGAAAGAGAAGCTGCTAGGAAATCATCAATGAAAGAGAATTTGAGACGATTTTTGTTGAAAGGGGTTTCTTTACTTGGTGACTTTAACTCCACAGGAAGTGTATTTTTCCTCAATAGTATGTATATTCACCAATGATACTGATAGTTTAGTATAAATGCAAAATTATGTTTTGAAAGATCTATTGAAATAAGATTTGCAGTCGCTGTTTTAATACTACTTGGTTACAGTTAAGACTTACACATTTGGGTGAATTTATATAGTAAGAGACGATAAATATTGATAACTGGCTACTTTTTAGGAAGATATTGTTATCTTGCCTCTATACCCAGATACTGGTTCATAATGAGTGGAAGGAACAGATGTGTTTGGAAGTATAAATTGAACTCATTCCTGTGCCCACGCCCCGTGGTTTGTTCTGTTCACAGAGACGCTCAGGGTGGGGCGAGGACAAGGAAACAGTGACCTTTTTGGTATTAGTGTAGGTTTATCAGAGATTAGTAGCAGCAGAATGTAAAATCAGCCTCTTATGTGACCTACAAAACCAAAGTGCCTCATCTCTATGTAATTTAAGCACTACTCCTCCCTCTCCCCACCTCTGCTTATTGTAACCATATGTTTCATGAATATGGTTGTTAGAAAAAGTCTGGAAGATCCCTGGGGTTGACTCTGACGATGGTATTAAGATCAGAATGAGAGTCTAGAGAGTCTGTAAGAACTATAGAAATAAGATCTTGGCCTTATATATTCATTCAGTGGAGCAGGTATTTATTGAATCAGTCATTTATTGAATCATGTGCTAAATCCTGGAATAGTTGCCTTAAGGGATAGAGAAGTTAAAAAAAAAAAAAAAAGAAACCTTGCCCTCAAAAAGCTTATAATTTAGTTGGGGAAATAAGACTAATGCATAGGACAACAGTGGCCTCCCTGCAAGACAGTGTAATGATGTTGTAGTGCCATGAAATTCCTAGAAGGGAGACCATGAGGGCTGGAAATAGTCTAAAAAGCTTCTTGGTGATTAGACCCAGGTAGATCTTGAAGAATAGGTGAGATTTGGCCAGGAATGGAATGGCATTGATGGTAAGGAATATGGAAGAAGGTATGAGATGCAGTAGGTTGGCATATCTGAGGGATGGTGGCATGATTAGACCTCAGGAATGTGCTAGAGGGTGGTAAAAGATTAGTTTGAAAACTAGGCAAGGGTTATGCTAACCAACAGGTACTCCTGAAGGCTTTGAAATGTAGGCCTAAGAAGAAAGACTAGATATTTAAGGAAGACAAGTCAAGTAGTAGCACATAGGATAAATTGGAGAGCTTAGAACCTGGAGTTTAGATGGCTGTGTATATTGGACTATTCAGATTTTCTTTATCATTTTGTATCAGTTTGGGTTAGTTATGTTTTCTAAAGACTTTGTTCAGTTCATCTAATTTATTGGCAAAAAGTTCTTTATAATATCCATATTTTCCTTTTAATGCTTGCAGGATATATAATGATGTGCCCTCTTTCATTTCTGTTATTGGTTGGTTGTATTTTTTTACACTTGTATCATTTTCTAGATCATTCTAGCTTGAGATTTATCAATCTTCTTGAGCTTTTTAAAAACTTGAGTTTTTGTTACTTTTTTAATTGCTTGTCTATTTTCTGTTTCATTTATGTCCAGTCTCTTTTTTATCATCTCCTTCTTGCTACTTACTCTTTCTCGTTTCTCAGAGTTGAACCTTAGGTCATTGATTCTAGACCTTCTTTCTAAGACAAGTATTTAAAAATATAAAATTTCCTCTAAACACTGCTATAGGTACATCCAATAATTTTTGATGTATTAGGTTTTTACCTTCAATAAGTTAAAAATATTATCTAAAATAATTTGTGATTTCCCTATAACCCCTATGTTATTTAGAAGTGTTGTTTAATTTTAAAATATTGGGGATTTATTGTTATCAAATTTTAATTTCATTTCATTGTGGTCAGAGAACATATTTGTAGGATGTATATTGTATTTTTTATCTCTAGAATTTACAGTTGTTTCTTTTAATGATAATTTTAGTTTAACTGCTAAGATTTATGTGTTTATTCATTACATGTATATTTTTCTTGACATAGCTGAGCCTAGTTATTATGAAAGATTTTATTTTATTTTTCATGTGTGGATATTGCTTTATTTTATTCTTTTCAAACCTATTATAGCAGCAAAGAATAAGCATTAGAACACAGCCCTCGGTGGTGACTGCTTCATGCCCTGCATAATGAAGGGGAGGAAGGCTTTCAGCCATTCTCAGTTCAGGGAAACAAAAGCTTTTAAAACTGTCTGCTGCCCTAGCTGGTTTGGCTCAGTGGTTGGAGTGTTGGCCCCGGACTGAAGGGTCCGGGCCTTGATTCCAGCCGAGGGCATGTACCTCAGGCGCAGGCTCATTTTCCCTGGCCCAGATCGCAGGGCGCGTGCGGAATTCTCTCTCTCACATCGATGTTTCTCCCCGCCACACATACTCTCTCTGAAAAG
The DNA here is from genome assembly GCF_964146895.1 of Miniopterus schreibersii. Taxonomy (NCBI): domain Eukaryota; kingdom Metazoa; phylum Chordata; class Mammalia; order Chiroptera; family Miniopteridae; genus Miniopterus; species Miniopterus schreibersii. The sequence continues at coordinate 17,352,740 of NC_138122.1, forward strand.
CAATGGAAAAATATCCTCGGATGAGGATTAAAAAATAAAAAGCAAAAAACTTTGTCTGCTAATTCTATGCTGGTCCTCTTGGAGTTAGCCCATTCTGACTACCTGTGGTTTTGTAACAGCTTGTTTGAGATGTGATTCACATAGCATACAATTACCCATTTAAAGTAGATAATTCAGTGGTTTTCAGTATATTCACTGAGCTGTGTGTTGATTGATTGCCTTTTGTACTGAGTATTAGTGACATTTTATTGTTTCTTTGTATATCCTATATCCAGTAATGTGGGATTATATCCAACACTGTGAATGATACTTTATAGAGATTCTGGATTCTGATATATTTCTCTTAATATTATTGATTTTGTTATTGTTTTACCAGTTAAGTTGACTGAATTTGGGCTCCAAATTCAGTCTTCCCTGTGGTGGGTGGCAGTTGAAATCTCTGTTCAGGTCTTTTAGCTTTAACTGGGCTGCTTAGATTCTGTCTTGCACATGCATATTTCAAGAGTTAGACCGAGATTCAGTTAAAATTTATACTCAGAATTCAGGGCTCCCCACTGTTGCTCTCTCTGGGATTTTTCCTCTGGTTCTTCAAGCCAGTAAGACTCTGTGTTTCTTCCTGAATGTTAGCCTCATCACACGATATTGAGGCCTGCCCTTTGGGAAAGAAAAGATGCTCGTTGGCATTTCAAAAATGGGAAGCTTACCCAATGCCATTCCCTTCTTCAAATGGTCAGCTCCAGCCTCCCTTCAGTTTCTCACTGCTTGTGGTTTTGCTTCATTGCCTTTAGATAGATTCCTCCTCCATGCCTGTGACCCTCTCCCTGCACCAGACTTCATAGTTATTATTTATAGGAGGGTTGGATTGAAAGGAGCTACTCTTCCATTATTGGAACCAGAACTCTTCCTATTCATTTTTAACCCATTGCAATTTGCCTTGCTTCTTTTGTTCCCTGAAAAAGATCAACAGTGATCTCCTCATGCTGACTTTTGTGATCTTTCAACAATTCTAAATTTTCCTAATCAGTATGCAGCATTGGCATACTTTACTGTCTCTTGAAATTCTCTCCTCTTCTAGTTTCTGTGAAGCATGCTCTCCTAATTTTCTTCTTGGCTGCTCTTTTTGTACCTTCTTCATTGTGTTTTTTTTTAAAAATGGACAATTTTTAAAAGTTACAAAAGTGGTACTTTTGTAAAAAAAAAATTCTTATATACATGTAAATAGTAGAAAAAAGAGAGCCACTCCCTTACATTTTTACCTTCCCCTTTCCCACTCCTCAGTGTTAACTACTATTAACAATTTGGTTAGAATCTTTCCAGACCTTTTTACTATGTACATAAACACATGGCAGTACAATCATATATGTAAATATACACGTGTGTACAGATTGTTCCTGTGTTTTATTCCTTGATTCTTTCTGTTTTTTCTGTATATATCTTCCTTTATCATTTTCACCACCATACCTTTAATTACTACTTCAACTGTGCACTGTTTCTAAATCTATATTAACCAGCTCTCACCTTATTCTCTTACAGTTCTGGAGGGCAAGAGTCTGAAATCAGTTTCACCAGGCTAAAGCCAAGGTATCAGCAGGGCTGTTTCTTCTGTAGACTCTAGGGGAGAATCAGCTTCTAATGACTGCCTGTATCCCTTGGCTTGTGGCTTCTTCTTCCATCTTGAGAGGGCATCACTACAATCTCTGCTTCTCTTGTCACATTGCCTTCTCTTTTGCCCTGACTTCTCTCTCATCCTCTTATAAAGACTGTTGTGGTTCTGTCAGGCCCACTTGATAACCCAGGGTGATCTCCTCATCTCAAGATTCTTAACTTAATCAAACCTGCTAAATCCTTTTTGCCATGTAAAGTAACTTTCACAGGTTCCAGGGAGTAGGATGACGGCTTTTGGGGGAGGGAGGGCGGCATTATTCAGCTTATCATACCATACAAACTTTGAAATCTAAAGTCATCATTGATTTCTTCCTTTTTATTTTTCCAGTTTACTCTCAGTCTAAGAGTTTTCAAATAAATACTCTCATAAAGGTTCTTTTCTTTCATTGCCTCTTCCTAATTGCCCAGTCTGTTGTATTAACTTGCTAGTTGGGTTTTCTTCACAACCATCCCACCTTCCCATGTTTTCTCCATCCCACATAACGGTAAGACTGATCTGCCTAAAGCTATATTCTAGGCAGTAATTGCTGCACATGGCATACCACATTATGGTCATAGTCCTCACCTTTAAACCTGACATCCTTTCCATTCTTTAATTCCACTACTCCTCTGTACATGCTCTTTACCAAAAACTGCACTTTTCCATCTTCCATGATCTCATCACATTGGCCATGCTTTCTTCTTTAATATATTTCCTCAAGCTATTTCTTCCACTGAGAACTTCTGTGTCCCTGTTTTGCTTGTTTACTCTCTTGATAACAAAAGTTTCTTACCTTGTTTGGGCCCTAATAACACTTTAAATATTTTTTATTTTATTTATATTCAATCATAAATTATGGTTACTCGTATACTTGTTATATTCAACCATAAATTATGGTTACCACTCCTGGATTAAAATCATTAGAAGTATGAACAACATTCTCCTCTGTAGTCTCTGCATCACTGAGCATAACCCCTTACACAATATACATTCATATGGTTAGATTGAATGAGTCAAAGCTTATAGCAAGATATTGTGTCCAGGTGATTGGAAGAATAGTGATGCCTTTGGAAAAAGAAAGGAAAGCTGGGAGGAGTTACTAGTTTTGGGAAACGCGTGATAAGTTTGATTTTGTACATGCCCATTATGTATTTCTCTCACGATGTAATATGAACAAATAGAACTGGAAACAACTATTAAAATGGCATCATCCTAATGACATTTATGAGATAGGGTAGGAAAGCCTGCCAGCGAATCTTAGTCAGGATCACAGAGAATGGAGGGGATCCAAGTAGAGCTCAGGGAGAAGAGAGCTTCAGGATGTGGAGGGCATGCCACTTACATCAGAGAAGCCAAGGAGAATGAAATTTGAGGCACTGTGAAGGTTTTTTCACAATAGAAGCTGCGGAAACGGAGAGAGAGAAGGTAGAAATGACAAGAAATCTTTGTCCTTTGGTGGTCAGCATATACTAATATTTATTTATCCAACTTTTATTTGCTCTTAAGTAAAACAAGTTAGAAATAATTTAGACTCTTTAGATTTCTTTTGAACAATAGCCTAGCAGTTTTCTAAGCATGTCTTACTTGTGAAAATGTTAATGTAAATTTTGGCTTGGAAAATGTTCATCTTTTTCTTTTATGCTCAAATCAACTGTAGTTGCATTGCCTCTTCCTAATTTCCCAGTAGCCTCAGTATTGCTGCAGCCTCTGTGGTTTTTTTTTTTTGTGTGTGTGTTTTTGGTGGCCTTCTTTATGGTTCTCATTTAGGCATTTGGGAGTCAAACCTCAGACTACAGAATAGGTCACTGGATTATAGCTTCAAAGCCCTATCACCCTGATCATCACAAATCTTGTCATTCTCTGGGGCGCCAGAGAGATAAACTGCAATTAGGAAAGTGAGAAGGGAGACAATTAAAAGGATGGCTAGTTTCATTTCTCCCCTCATCTTCCCTCCCCTTCTTACCTCTCATTTTTTCTATCATTTTCTTTAATTCTTTTTCTCTTTCTTTCTCTCTCTCCCCCTCTCTTTTCCCTCCCTCTCTCTAAATAAAGGAGCCACTTCCCATATACAACAGTGTTGGGATTGGCTCTGCTTAGTATTGGGTCAAATATAAAAAATGGAAAGTGCTTCCCACCAAGGCCTGGGGTCAAATATCTAATAATTCATCTATAGAAAATAATTGAAATTTTAAAAAATAGCCGTCCTTTTAAAGTAAAAAAGACATTTTATATTTACAAAGTAACTTATTTGAGAAAGAGAAATGGGACTAACATCTTGTTCACTTAATCATTCATTCTTTTGCTCCCCAAATATTTGTTGAACATTAGGTATGTGACAGGCACTGTACTGTCTTTTAATAAATAAAACTGACATAGTTCCTGCCCTCATGCAGCTTATAGGTTTTTCATTTAACAAGCATATATTGAGACCTATTCTGTGCCACATGTTTATATTTATTTTCATATTTAATTATCTCCATAAGCCTATGAGATCAAGAGCATTAATTAATTTTACATATGAGAACATCAGATAGGTTAAAAAAACTTGATCCAGTTAGCCTCAGGAGACCCATAGCATAAAAGACTCATTAAGATCTCACAAAATGATGCTTGGCCTCTTTTCCCCATGGCTTCAAACCATCTTGGGAGTCATGTGTTAGAGTAAAAGTTTGGTAGCAATTCTGGTGGACATACATAATTCCTCATATTTACAGTGTACCAGAAATGGTGACACTCAGCTATTCTAATTCTAGGATTTAAGAAATATCACCTAAATAACTTTTATAAAAATTATATTAAAAAATTAAATTCTGCAAATCTGAATGAGAAAATTTTGAATTCCTAAGGAAAGAGGTAACAATATTATATATTCTCTACATGATACACACACATATTTCACCTTAATTATATATTACTCCTAAATAGATTTTATAAATTAAATCATTGTTATGAACACATGTAAAACTCAGAATCTTAAAAAAAAATCTTTTAATAAATTTCTTTTGTAAGAGAAAAAACAGTTTTATAATGTCAATCACTCTCTTTTACCTGTTTTTCATATTTCAGTTTTTACATGTTGAGTTTTCTTTAGGTGGAAAGAGGCATAGTTTTCTAGGTAAAATGTTTATAATAATCGTAGATAGTAATTGATTTACACTAATTGGGGGTGTTTCTTTGTAAATCCACAATATGTTTAACGGGCTCATGTTTAAAATAACCGCTCAAGGTATCAAAGGGTCTGTGAGACCTCACATAGAAATTCTTGGTATAGCAATGTAATTCCATTATATTTGTATTTTACAGTACTTGTTTGTTTTTCAAAGACCCCTATGAAGTAAGCTATTATTATTCCTTTTCACTGATGAGGATTCAGAGATTAACGAACATTTGTGACCCAAGATATAGAGTAAGAGGCAGAGTGGAGGCTACACTCTGGTAATGTAGAGTAGTAGATTTCAGTCAGTGGGAGCTATGCTAGGATTTCCTGTCCCACCCATCCTTCTACCTTTCCTCCCTGTCTCCCAACCATACACAGGAAGATGAAAAAGAAGAAGCACCACTAGAAGGGTTTATAGGCCACTTTGAAGCACTGGCCCCTGCTCATGCCAAAGTATAAGGCAGCAAGCATTCCTAGAGAAGTATTGGCACTGTCAGGATGGAACAACCCTTTCTTCTTTCCTAGAGAATCTATTGTCTATTGGTTACTAGCACTGAGCTAGACACTGTGCATACATTATTTCATTTTTTCCTCATTACAAAGCTATGTGGTGGGCATAGAATTTGTCCCAAATTCATACAGTTTATAAGCAGCAGAGGCAAGACCCAAACCAAGGTCTATGTGCTCTCTTCTACTATAACCCACAGGACCCCTCTGAGATCTACACATGTATTTATTGAACATGTGTAGCTCTTCTACTTGAAAAGCATAGATGAGACTATACAGATTGTCAAAGTTTAATAATGTCCATAACATAGGAAGCCAAACCACACATCCTAGCTTTTCATTCAAAGCAGTTCGTATTAAGGGTCATGAAAAGGGAAGATATAAATATGGGGGGGGGAAATGTGTCCCAAAGCCTGAAATGGATTTTTCTAGACATGTAAAAGAAAGTAACAAGAATATGCTTTCCCTGTTTGAAAGAAATGAGAAATGGACAGCATCAAAGCAGAAGATTTTTCTGAGCAAACACCAGAGGACTCACAGAAAATAATTCAGACCCTCATTAAGGTTATGACATACACATCCTGTGCTGTGGCCCATACCTATCAGTGCCTAATAAATATTAATAATATTTATTCTCTCTCTTAGGTCAAGATTTGTTACCCAGCTTGTCTAGACATTGCTATTTAAAAAGAGCTGTGATTTGCTTACAGATACAGCACATCTGTAAACATGTGAGCAGAAACAGACGGGGCAGTAAATCTTGGTCAGAGCTGCACTTTGGACTGTTGCAGAAGAGGCTGCAAAACTGTTGTTGGAATAATGAAGTAGATGCTTGCTGCCAGGTCCCGGAGTTCTGTCTCCAGCAGGCAGAGCCTAGCAGTAAATTAGCTTATGTTTCAGCTTGGCAGTTGGCACTTGGTTCATTTGTAGATGCTAATTGTAATCTGATGTTATCAGCAGCAGGTAATTGAAATGGGCTTGATGAATTACTTAATTTCCTTTAATAGCTGAGTCTTCAAGAACTGAATAAAGAAGATAAGGTGATCTGGAAGAAAACACAACAGCTCTATCTTTCTAATTAGTGCTTGGAGGTTTTTTCTTCTTTATACAAATGATTATGAACAAGTGAGGCTGAATAGGTTTATGAGTCAAAAGCCCCCATGGGGGCATTTCCCATTAGGCAGCCCAGTCCTGAGCATTGATAACACTTCTGTTAGGACTTCAGAAAGGAACACTTGAGCCATAACTTTGAAGAACATTGATTTCTGAACACAACTTTGTTTTCCCAGACTTAGGTGTTACTACCTGCTGGGGGTACTGCCACTTTGGCACTCACCCTACCTTTAGCCTCTATTTTGTGGCCATTTTCTGTGAGCAGTGCAGCCTGGCAGCATGCAGTAAACAGGGGAGCCTCTCAATGATGTTAATCATTGGCTCCTACCACCTGGCACTGGCACCTTCCACACCTGCCTGTACCTATGTCTTTCCATCTGTAGCAGCTCCTGTCTAGCCCTTTGCTTTGCCAGCAATGGTGAGTGCAGATGTGACCCTGGGTCCTACCATCTGTGCTGGACACTGTATACTGGGCCCATGCCACATGACTGTGATAAGCTTTAGGGTCTTTCTCTGGAATCATTTGGCTTTTAGTTGGATTTTTGTTCCTTAAGGAATCCATCTGTTGTGAGGTGACTTTGGAGGAATTTATTTTTGACTGATTTCTTGAGAAAATCAAAATAGCAGAAAATGTAGGGTATTAGAATCTGATCTCTTAGACATTTGGAACAGCTGTAGCAAGTGATTATTCAGATCACCCCTATCCTTCTCTACAGCAAATTCTATTAAAGAGGGCTTATTGTTAAGAGGTGAAGATTCTACGTCTCTAAGCCACCAGCATAATTGTGGCAGTAAATGCCTTACAAAGATTCTTCTAACATTCTACTTCTTGATCTGAGTGGGAGAGTTACATGGCTGTTCTTGCTTTGTGAAAAACTGTATGCTTAAGATTTTATGCCTTTCTGACTATATGTTATACTTTAATTAAAGGTTTACTTTCAAAAGGACATTGTACTCTAGGGCAGAGTAGAATTGGAATGTTATGCCTTTCTTGATCCCAACCATGCCCATGCCTTTCAGCACCATAAACCAACTCCCCAAATCCAGAGCTCATTCTGACCAAGATATCTATATATTCCTGCTTCCTATACCTGCTTCCATCTACCCCAATAGGCCTCTCTCCAAGTCTGTGATTTCATGTTGTGTATTCCCTGTTTTTGAAAATGGCAACACAGTCTCAGTGCCCAACCTAGAAATCTCAAATTTATCCTGGGATCCCTGCCTTCTTCCCTCACAGCCCAGAGCTAGTTGATTGAAAGTCCTCAGAATTCTGCTTCTCCTGGCAAGTTTTAATATATCTACAGGGCTGTGTTATCAGCTTCCCATCATCTCTTGCCTTGATCATTGCAACAGCTCCCTCTACACTGGTCTCCCAGCTTCTCTTTCAGCTCATTTTCCACATTGCTTCCATGGTAACCCTCTTGGAACCCCAACTGCTTAATTTTATCATGTCATTTCTATGCTTAAAATCCTGCAGTGGTTCCCCATTACCTTTAGGATGAAGTTCAAAATTCTTGGCCTGGTGTGAAATAATAGAAAAGAAAAATATTATATATATATATATATATTGGTCTCTGCCTCCCAATTCCTAACACAGAGCTCTTAAAACCCTTGTGGATTCCTAAGTGATAAGAACACTAGGAGCATCTTTTGTTCTAATGGCTCCTGGATGGGGACTGGTCCCCAGAAAGACCAAGTCATGATTAGAAGCTTAGAATTTTTAGCTCCCACCCCTACCTTCCAGAGAGAGGAGAGAAGTTGGAAATGGAGTTAATTGATCATGCTTACCTGAGGAAGCCTCCATAAGACCCTAGTAGTAGAGGGTTCAGAGAGCTTCCAGATTATCGAACACACCCAGACTGGAAGGTGACGTATTTCAACTCCATGGGAACAGAAGCTCCTGCACTCAGGACCCTTCTAGACCTCACCCTATGTATTTCTTCATCTGGCTCTTCATCTGTATCATTTATCATATCCTTTAATAAAATGGTAAATGTAAGTATTTCCCTGAGTTCTGTAAGCTAATCTAGCAAATAATTGAACCTGAAGAGGTCACAGGAATCTCCAATCTGTAGCCAGTTGGTCAGAAGTACAGTTGATAACCTGAGCTTGCAACTAGTCTCTGAAGTGGGGGTGCAGACTTGTGGGACTGAGCCCTTATCTGTGAGATCTAATGCTATCTCCAGGTAGATAGTGCCAGCAGAACTGAGTTGAATTGTAGGACATCCAGCTGGCAATGGAGACTTGCTTGCGGGGGGGGGGGGAATTCCACATATTTGGTGACTGGAAGTGTTGGAAGTGAAGTATTCTGTGTGAGTAATAAAAGAGACTCACAGGAGAGAAGTAGTAGGGAAGAACCAGTTTTTCCCTACATAGGAAGGAAAAAACTGAGTTTTTCTGTTTGTACCTGGCATATTTACTTTCCAACAACCCTCAACATTCAGGAAGTATTTATTGATCACCTACTCTGTGCTAGAAACTATGCCAGTGGCTGTTTGATAAAGCAGGCATTTCAAGTGCTTGAAGTAAAAGTGATTTCAGAAAGTATTACATGGGGTATAATTTTAATTGAGGGGGTGTCAGAAAACTCTTCCCTGAGTAAGTGGCCCCAATTTATCTTAATTATACCATTTTCTGCCATTCCCACCCTTCACACTCATGTTCCCCATACCTCTGAGTCCTTGTACTCCTCTCTGGCTTTCTTCATGCCACTTCTGCCCTGAGTACTTTTCTCCTTCTGTCAAGCCTGTGAAATCTTACTTATTCTTTCAAACTTCAGTCAAATATCTCTTTATTCTTAAGTCTCCCTCTCTGGCTCTTCCAGGAAATTTAGTGTTCCCCTACCATTTTTGTACATAGCACTTATTAAGTATTGTAATTATTTACCAACTAGATCATAAATGCCAAGAATGGGTAGGATATGTATCTTAGCTTATTTGTGGCCTGAACCTTGTGGCTAATGCTTGCACTACGTGGGTATACCATGTCTGTATTTTGATGGATGAAGGGTGATGTGAGCCAAGCACTGTGAAAGTGTCGGAAACTAATAACTGGAGTCTAGGGTTCAAGTAATTACTCTTATATATTTACTGTTTTCACCCATTTGTACTTTACTACTTTCTTTAAGTTCAGATATCATTCCTGCTACTTCTGATTCCATAGCCCAGGGTGACTAATTCTGGGGACCAGTAGCAATTTCTGTACATTTATGCTGAATCTTCACATTCTTGTCAGTGTAAATGATGTCTAAAACACTTTACTACTCTCAAAAGCTCAAATTCTATTATTTTTCTATAGAAAGACCCTGTATATGGAAGCTGAAACTTGATTCCTAAAGCCTTTTAAATGAACCAAAAATATAATCAGTTTGAGAAATAGTTAAACCAGCAGGTGGTGATTAGGTTTTATGATATCATTTTAGTTTTACTCCTTACTGGTAGTAGGAATACTGAATTGAGTAGATTTTTCTCCTTCTTTTACATAGTTCTTTGGCCTGTAGCTAAATGAGATAGTCTGATTAGCAGACTAACTAAAAATATATTAACCTTTTTGGATCTTTATCCAAGAAGTTTACAAAGTACGACTAAAATGAGGCCCTTTGTGCAGGCTTGAAGAACCCTAATATTTATTACTTTTGGACAAGAAAATCACTAGGGTCTTACACTGTTTCTTCTTTTAAGTACATGAACTTAACAGTCTATTCTCCTCTGCATTTAACATCTAGCCTTAGGAAACTTTTTAGGTATTCAAATAACAGGTTCCATAGAGAATATATGAAAAGCCTTTGTGATCTCTTCCACACACCTTTGAAGTGGCATAGAAGTCATTATAATAAGAAAAGGGATGACACTTATGGAATGCCTGCAGGGTGCCAACACTATACGTGGTGAAAATTCTTATGCAGTGTTTCATTATTTCATTTAAACATTCAGAAAGATAAGACTTATTATTCCCAGTTAGAAATGAAAAACCTAAAGAACAGAGAGGTTAACTTGTCAGAGGTCCCACAGCAAGTGTGTGGCAGAGCTGTCTGAATGGAAAGTCAGTGTTCTTTATACTGTGTCACATTGCTTCTCTAAAGAGAAAAGCTAAAATTATTTAGGAAAGAACTAAAGCTCTAGTGTTTTTACATGACAAGGACAATTTGACATTGTAACTGGAAAAAAAAAACTGGAAATTGAGCATTTCTTTTTGCCCACAGCTTCTGTTCATTCTCATTCACTGATCCCCGTTTTATACTGGGTGCTTATAAGCACACCTACAGACTGAAGGCAGTGCAGAAGCGTGGCTACTTATATACCACAACTTGAACTCTCCCCCGCTCCCCAGCATGAAATCCGCAAGAGGCTCAAGTGTTTAAGACTCTCTTCAGCATAATTAGTAATTTCAAGGTACCTTCAAAAAGTAGCTTTCACCAAGAACCATTTTCAGCATGTTGTTCCAGAAATCCTTCTTAAGGCTCTCTCTGACACAGCAGAAAATGCATTTGTTGAATTGGATTAAAGCCGGAATGCAACTTTTAGTTGGTAATGCTGACTCAGCCTGTCCCCACTTGACTTTTAAACAGCTTTGTTAGCTCCTGAGTACAGGCTCTCAGTTTTCAACGAATTTTAGAAAGTGGTCCTTTCTACACTTCTTTGAAGAGTTAAGTTACTCTGAGAATGAGTGCTTTCATTTTCTCTTAAAAATTGCATTGGTGCCATTTAAGATGCTTCCAAGAGCAATTAAAAAGCAAAATAAATGCTTTGTTTCTATGTTTCCAATGTGCTTGTAAAGGAAGCCCTCATCAGAATAGCTTCAGTGGCAAAAAGTAACAGATTTGTGTTCTTGAGCCAGAATGTCAGAATTGGCCACTTATTTGAAACAACAGCAATTTTGTAATTGTGTTTTCCTGATTCAAATGGAATGTCCCATCAAATCCATTACCTAACACTGAGTAAGACAAAGACAGCTTATAACATGGCCCAGCTGTTGGAGTGCTCTGGAGGGAGGTATAATATGCTCTGTGACTCAGTAAGCAGAAGGTAATGGACTAAAAGTTATCAAGCCCTTCACAAGGAGATCTGGAGTTTAACCAGAAATTTCAGACTGTCAACCTTAACAAAACAGATGGTGTGCTCCAGTTCGAGGCACCATCCGGCGAGCTGGCATGTCTGCCTTGACAACTCCTGGTACTTCTTAAATGCCTGATGGAGAAAGACATTCTCTTTGTCATCAGTGAAGAACTCACTCTACTTTGTGTGTGACAAAGAAAACAAGAAGTGCCTGCTTACTAAATCCTTTACTAAACTTTTTATGATCTTTCTGCCCTCCGGGGCTTTGGCATTTTGCATAAAGAATCCTGTTGGACTATTCTTTTTCCTTCTCTTGGTACCATAGAAACCACTCAGATCGTATGTTGACTTCTTTTGATTTTGATCACCAAGAAGCCCCACCACCAGTGTTATGGATTTTTGCAGTGTTATTTAGCTACAGTGACTGTGTTATATAATTTATCACTAGGACAGTTTCAGGCACCACCAGGACATAGAATATAGGGTCATCCTACATCTAGCATGCATGCGAAGAACCTGACTGCTGGAGTCAAATGTGCTGGCTGTTGGTCTCTTCAGTGGTGAAAGCACTTGAGTCGTCTACACAGCAGGTCACTGGGAACCATGGACACTCTCACTGTGTGGCTGACACTGGTAGCTCTTGGTTTTCCTCCTTGTTCCTAGCCTCTGTATGGCTCAGCTTTGCCTGTTTCTGGGTGGGGTGCATGCAGTGCCCCAAAAGGCTGGTGAAGCTGGTGACACACTCTGCTCTTACTTTCTCAGTGAAGGGCACTCTCTCTAGTTGGAGTTTCCTCTCAGCACTGAGCAGTGTCGGCCTGGAGAAGGGGAGTGGTGCAGGCAAATTGAAACTCTTCTTCCTTCCCTTTTTGTGTGATTATTCTCAAGTTGTTTGTTCTAACATTTTGCTGAAATGCCTTAAGTGGACTCCAGAGCTCTCCCAGAGCTGTTTTTGTTCATGGATAGTTGTCTAGTTGTTGGTCTTTGTAGGGGACAGAGGCTGGGGGCTCCCACTCCTCCATCTTGGTGGTGTCACTTCTACTTCTGATCTCTTCCTCTCTTACTGACAAACTCTGTTATCATTGGCTGTCATGCTTCTGACAAGAAACATTTCAAAGGAAGAGACCCATAAAAAATATCCAAAGTAAAAAACATTGACCAAAGAGAACGAACTCATCCCAGATTCTAACTCTGCCGCCCACTGTTCACTGGTCTTTGGAGTGAGGCAATCAGTTTTGGATTCCAAGAAAGAAAAAAAATCAAGCACAAATGATAAGCTAATGTTCTGTGGTTCAGGGATGGCTGAACTTAGACATTCAAGGGACTTAGACATTCAAGGGCCCCAAATAGCTCAGAACCTTGCCTTTTGCAAGTTGCTTTCCCTTCCTGGGCCTTAGTTTTCTGACATACTAAAAAAGAGCCATATAATATATTTGTTCTTTACAATATGGTTATTAGACTCAAAATGAGAATGTGAATGTGAAAATGCTCTGATGACTATTAGGTACTAAACAAGTAAGAGTCACATTGGTGTGATTTGACTAAGAATCTAGAAGTTAGTGTGTGTGCTTTTGTTGTTGTTTAGTTTTTCCTCTGTGAGATTCCTCCTGTGGCAGAAGCTTTAAGGAGAATATTTTCCTGTGACACTACAGCAAGTGATGGGCTGAGTATAGCTTTGAAGTGAGGCAAACATTGGCTCAGCCCACTTCATAGCTATGTACCTTTGTATTACTTAACCTTTCTGACCCTCAGGTTCCATCCTCAGGTGTTGTAAGGAGACACTACCTCTTTAAGAAGCTTTCTCACATCGGTGTTCTTCTGCATCCTTGCAATGCTCTGTGCCTGACAGGCAGGGAGCACATTTCTTACTGCCCTTGCATGATCATCTTCCTTGTCTATCTCTCCATTCAGCCTGCAAGCCCTGGAGAAGCTGTAGGCTCCCCATCTGATGCATTTGTATTCCCAGTGCTTAGCTCTCTGCTTGTTAATCTTTGATGCTGTGTGAATTGATGAGTAGTGCTTAGCACATAGCAAGCACTCAGTAAATGGTACTGCTGTCATTATGCTCTGAGAGATTTGTCTCTTTTAAAATAAGCTTACAGATGTCTCCACTCATCTCAATTAGCTGCATGTTAAAATGCAGACTTGAGTAGGGAATGACCATAGCACAGCAGTTTTGGCTTTCCAGAAGGTTTTTACCAAGGAAAGACAATAACTGCTAGTTATTCTGTAATGGTAAGCCCAGATTTTTGAAACTCTGACCAGTGATCTCAGTTCATAGTCTCGAAAGAACTTGAACTTGAAGGTATACCTGGTAGATATCCAAATCATCTTCCACCGTTAAGCCTGGTAAACCCACAGCTTCCTGGGATTCTCAGAGGGGAGGGACTGTGGCAACCAGGACACAGAAAAACCTGAGCCTGGGTGTCAGATAGGCCTGGATTTGAATCATAGCTCTGCCATTTATGAGCTGTGTAGCCTTGGGGATGTTATATCAGCTCTTCAGGCTTCACTTGCCTCATCTGTAAAATGGAGGTAAGAATAGAACATCTGGGGTGGGTGTAGGAGCTGCAGCTCTTCTGAAGATTAAATGAGAAAATGTATGTGAAGCGCTTTGCAGGAAGTTGTGGCTGGTATTGCACTGAGACCTCCCCCTGCCTCTGGGCACTGCTGGGACCACTAGGTTCTTTTCTTTCTTTCTTCTATACTCCCTTTCCCTCCTGCTCTGAGTGATGTCAAAGCTCTAGGAAAACTAAAAGTATGTAGTGCTTCTTTGTAAAAAACTTGAAGATTGCTGACTTAGACAGATGATTGGAGCTAGTTCCTTTTGTGCTGTGGGATTAGCTAGAAGAAAAGTTTCCTCCCATGCTGGTGAAAAAATAATTTTCTTCCCTTACATGGCTTTAACTTGCATTGAGCCCCTTTTTCCTGTTTTAACATTTTAGACCTTCTATGCGACCTTGAAAAGCATTTTGTTTTCTTCTAAATATGTTTGTAATAATTGCAGAAACAGTGATGTGCTTGTAAAGTACATGCCTGACTTTTAGTACATCTCTGTGCTAGGGCCTTCTCCCTCTTCAACTTCTCTGTTTTCCCTTGAAGAAGACAGTCATACTAAATGTGTCAAATAATAGCAGTTCTCTTTAAGAAACATGTTCACCTATGTTTTTTCTCACACTCATTATTCCTTTTGGGATACACACACACACACATATATATATTAGTGCTCTCCAACACAAAGTTACACTTGAAAGAATTCTTGGAATCAAATTGGGAATGTTTGCTAAGCTTGATCCATCTGGCTTTTCAGTTCTTTATTTTATTTCTAAAGTATTTCAGTAGTGTGTTCTCTTTGACCTTTTCTGACTAGGAACATTGACCCACAGAAGATGGTTTTATTATTTCATTAATTTTTCCATTTATCTATTCATGCATCCATCTATTCATGCATTCTTCATACATATCAAATAATTGTCATATACCTACCATGCTTGAGGCATCATTCTGCAAAACTAAACTCAGTGGGTTGGGAGTCAAGAGATGTGAGTTTTTGTTCCAGCTCTGCCATTAACTCACTTTCCACAGAGAGGAGAAATGACTTACTCTAGCCCAGCCGGGCGTGGCTCAGCGGTTGAGCGTCGACCTAGGATCCAGGCGATTGGGGTTCGATTCCCGGTCAGGGTACATGCCTGGGTTGCGGCCTCGATCAATGACTCTCTCATCATTGATGTTTCTATCTCTCCCTCCCTCTCCTTTCCTCTCTCTGAAATCAATAAAGCTATATTTTAAAAAAAAAGAAAAAAAGAAATGACTTACTCTATAACATGGTAACATAGAGCTCTTTCTCCCTCTGACATTTTATAATATATCCATATAGAAAATTTGACTATTGCCCGTGTGCCATGGTTGGACATTTCACACCCCTTGAGAATCACGAAAAATGTACAGATGGCTCTGTTGTACATTTAGGCACTTTATGTCAACATTCAAGCTTTCTTTAAAAAAAACTTCACATAATTCTAGGGAATCTCATGGGTAGTAGTGTTTATGAATGACAGTATGCTCATCATACCATTTTGGGCTTGTCTGATGGTTTCCTGAATGTTACATATTCATTTTGTGAAACCATTAACAATGGTGGACAAGGAATGTCAGAAAAGTCCAACCCTGGTTTTTCTTCTTTGCCTGTCCTTTGTTCTGTTTTTATGGCTCTAGTAACAGGAATTTTATTACAGCAGTTTGTGTCTTCAGCTCTTTTGCTGAGGCTCTGCATAATTTATGATCTAGATTCCAAAATGTTAGTGAATTGCTCCACCAGAAATAATGGAATGTGACAGCAATGGATTCCACATTCTTGGCCCAAATATTTGTGTCTGTGGTTTACAAGTCATTTCAGAGCACGATTGCTACATTGTTCAAGCTGTTACTGGGAATGAATTCTGACAAAAGAAGAGAATCTGGGTAATTATAAAAACACAGAATGGGTCTATGCAACAGTATTGTGCTTATGGGTATCAGGAAGAAGAGCATACCCCCCCCCCCCATCTTTACTCCCTCCCACAGACATTGTTCCTTCTTCTATTCTAGGCCACACTGCTGAATATTAGCTATGTGATTTAGATTTCAGGGTATCTATTATATGAAAGGTATACATGATTGATGGATCGACATTTACTGGTCACTTATCTGCCTGAATAAAGTAGGTATGTGTCCTAATGATGTACCTTTGGAGGCGTGACTTTTTAGAGTTTTATCTTCCTGGGGTGAATGCTTGCTAAGATAATGAATGATAAGTCTCACATATACCCAGATGTCCCCAAAGCTCCATAATCTGTTTAATTATTTTTTGTTGAAACACATTTTTATTAGCTATATCTCCCAACTATTTCAGAAAGATCTGGCAATAGAGCCTACTTTAAATTCAAAATCATTTAAATGACCAAAAATTGCAGTTACTTGACCAAAAACAGTACTAAAGAGACTGTTTTGGTGTAATAAATGATTCCCTTGCTCCCATGTTGATGTGGCTTTTGTTGGTGAGTCAGAAGAGGTTTAGTGGGTGTGGAATTAAGTGTATGAAGGATCTGGGAAGTTTGTTTGGTATTAAATTGTCCTTAGAATGGCAAAAAAAAAAATGGTAAAAAATCATTTTAACAAATTCTTGGACTCTCCATGAAAAGAGTCCTGTATATTAATTCTTATAACAGCTGATAGAAAGGACAAAAATACAGTATGGACAAGAGCATGCTTCTGTAGTTGTAAGGGTGTCCTCCAGTTTCTAGGAAATAGCTGCTCTTTTATGTTAGTAAAAATATTGATGAGTTGTCTCCACAACCAGTTTGAACCGTTACTCTGTAATCATACCACCCAGATCATGGACAGAATTATGAAGCAGAACATGTGTGTGCGTGTGTGTCTGCTTTCCTACTGTACCCTCCAGTGAGATGTGATAAAAAAACGTGTGCACTTAGGATTTTTTATTCATTTGTTTATTTAATATTTAATGAGCACCGTGTCTCAAGCACTATTCTAGGCATTAGAGAAAAAGCAGTGAGCTAAACAAAATCCCCACTTAGCTTTCATTTTAATACAGGAGACAAATTTTTAAATAAACAATTAAAGCCAGGGAAGAGAATAGAAAGCGGACGGAAAGGAAGGAAGGAGTCAGAGTGCTGGCTGGTATTGCAGGTGGTGAGGTCAGAGAAGGCCTTTATGAGGCCACAGTGTCGGAGCAGAGACCTGAATGAAGCACAGCGTGGACTTCAGGGTTTAAATTCCATCGTAACGGGCTCGCTGTTGGACCTCTCTGAACCAGTCTCATCATATGTTAAAGTGCAGTTAATCAAACCTTGCTTGCAAGAACGTATTTATTGATATTTCTCCTCCTACTCCTTTCTTCTTTTGCGTTTAAAAATTAAATACAGTTTTATATTCTCTGATCATGCTGGTTAACCCAGAGTTTACATATTTACAGTAACCATATTTTCCAAGTGAAAATTCAAGATTCAAGAATCTGATCTGAAAAATACTTATTTCTGATTTATGAATTTATTTATATTAATAAATGTCCAAGGGGGTTATAAAAATTAATTATACTTAGTTATACATTTAATTAATATTTTTCTTTATTGAGAAGAAGGTGACATGAAACTGGTCATTTCTGGAAAGTCCAGGCCCATGGATACCTTAACTGTGTTAAATGCCCACAGCCCCAAAAAACTCTTCTGGGGAGTCCAGAAGTCAGTTTAACAGATCTTAACTTCTTGGAACTTTAAATGGGACCGTGGGTGGCATGAATGTTGACCTAAATGGGAAGTGACAGAAAAGTTCTACAGTTAGAGTTTCTAATGTGGTGTGTTCCAGAGACTGTGATCTGAGTGGGATTGATGTGGACAGCATTACTGTCAGTTCACAGTAACATTAAAAGCTTCTTTAGAGAAAGAGTCCACTGGGAACTTATTAGTTCTAGAGCCACTAGCTGCTCTGGGGAGAGATTCAGAGGCATATCAGCTTCAAGGCTCTGTCTGTTTTACATCAAGCTTCCTCTCAGGGAGCAATACAGCACACAGCTCAGTCCTAGCAAGACTTCCGGCTGAAGGAGCCCCTGAATCTCCTAGTTATCACAGTCATCATCGTAATACTCTGTATTTACATAGTGCTTTATTTTGACCCCATTAACAACCCAGCAGAGAGTCAGGGCAGACCCTCTTGACCTGATGGGCGAGGAATTCACATGTCCAGGATCACCCAAGAATCCAGGACTACAGACCAGATCGAAGCTTGTGAGCAAGGTTCCCCTGGACCATTGTGTTAGGAAGGACTACCCTCCTTAGCACTGGAGCCACTGACCTGTGGCGGATCCTTCTACAGAATATCATCTGGGTGATTATAGTTGGTGCTGTGATCCTGGTCATTTGTATGAGGTAAGTCAGGAGAGGAGAGAAATGAGGTTTGGCTCAGGGCCTGAAGCAGAAGAGAGCCATACCGGGACAGACCTAAGAGGGCTTTTAAAAGAGACTTTCCTTGGAACATTAGGATCACAAATTTTAGAGCTAGAGAGGGACTATAGTGATTGTATTATACAGTCCCCTTAGTATTTAGAAAAACAAAACCAAACCAAACTATAGCTCAGGGAAGTTGAGGGATTTAAATCACAGAGCTGGTTTGTAGCCAAGCACTGTGAGAGCCTGGTGTTGCTAATGCCAGGCCAACAGGTTTCTATAGTTATTTTCCTTCCTCATATCAGGCTTACTCTTCTTTATCTCCCTCCTGCAATGGAAAGCCTTTATTTTTGACAGTTTTATATTTTAAATTGATCATCTAGTGCTTATGGTTCCTAAAAGCAGTCCTGATTAAAATGTCATTAATTGAAATAAGAGCAGTGATTAAGGCCTCCTATCCTTGTTATAGTGGGTTTATCTTCCTTACCGTCATCTCCTTAATTTGTGAATGTACCACAGAAATGGAGCTCCCTGGGTGCTGTAGAGAGTTGTTCGTTTCATAGAGTGTGTTTCATTTTCTATTATTTCATGTATCACAGTGTGGTATTCTTATTTCTTTCCATGTCTCTCCTACCATCGAGGCTGTGACCTCCTTGAAGGCCTGGCATCAGACCTTTTACATTTGTAGGTTGCGTCCCCTAGCACAGTGTATGACCCTCAGAGGCATTCATTAAATGTGTTTGTTTGGGGAGCATGTTTACACTGCCTGTCCTTCAGCCCCCTCAACCTCACCTCATCCCCTTCCCCACACCCGGACCCCCTACCCCTGCCCTAAACCCAGGATGAAAGCAGTTGTTTTACAATCCTAATAGCTAACAGGGAAACGTGGAGCCTCATGATTCATGCTCATGTTGTCCTTTTCAGTAACCTGTATTTTGAGAACTGGTCATTGTTATTCTTTGTTCATTTGAACTGTCCTCTGTTTTTGTTCGTTATCTTTGAGTTCAGTTCAGCGATATTGATTTCCTTTTAATGGAATAGAAGCCACCTCAGATCTTTCCTGCATATTGAGTTATGTTTTGATGTTTAGGGAGGCAACGCCGCCTAGTGATTAAGAGCTCAGGCTGTGGAGTCAGAAGGGGCATGGGGTTTCTCTAATCCTGCCTGTGGGGTTATCTCTGGGCAAGTTGTTTGGTCTTGATAAGTCTCAGGATTTTCCCAGACTATTAAAGCCAGAGCTGCACTGACCAAATCAGTATCATTCCAATTCTAAACAGCAGCATGTTCCCGGGTTGTTTTCTTTTTCGATCATCCATGCAGATGGAGAGATGGGCTCCTGCCAGAGTGGGCATCTTGATTTTTCCAAGTAGGAGGAAAAATACAGAGTCTTACACTTTCAACTCTCTTGTTTTATTAGTTATTAAAGCTTCCCTTGTGCAAATACTTGTAAACATTTGCTCAGTGTTTTTAAAAATTTGTAGTGGAAAGAGATTTATTAGAGCATTCAAAGATTTTTTAGATCTCATTTCCCAAGAGTCTAGCAGTATATCGCTTTACTCATTATTAAACATTTATAAAAGCAAAACTTTTGACTATATCTTGAGATTATAATGATTTTGGTGTCAGACTTTTATTTGCTTCAGATTGGCAGGTTGATACTATAGTTCTTTTCACTGATTGAATTAGAAAGTGTTTAAAGAGTGTGGTGGTTTTAAAATCCATCCACAAATTCATTGACACTCCTCCCTTGAGAAAGTGGAACCTGATTCTCCTTCTCTTGAATGTGGGCCAGACTTAGTGACTCTCTTTTAACCAACAGATTATGACAAGTGTTGCAATGTGACTTCTGAGGCAAAGTCATAAAAAAAGATACAGCTTCTGCTTGGCTCTCCCCGTCTTGGATCACTCATTCTGGGGGAAGTCAGCCCCATAGTTCAAGAATGCTCAAACTTAACCTCCCAGTGGGGGATAGAAGTGGGTATTCCCCTCCAAACGAAGAGGGAGCTTCCAAGAGAACTACTTACAGTGTTTGAGGTACCTGCAGGAATGGGAGTCACATTCTTTAGATAGATTTCTGATTATGTAATGAACTTGCTGGTCTCGTCCCTGTACCTTCCCTAGAGGGAGAGGAGAAAGGTACAGGCAGGGGCCAGTAGCAGAAAACTGGCACTGCCTATTTGGCAAGTCAAGCACACACGAATTTCCCATGGACCAGAGTGTAGAAGTTGACTCAAGACAGCTTTCCAGAATCCCTCCCAATGAAGGCTGCCTCTGGATGAGGAAACCCAAGCAGCACGAGGCTGTGGACTGTAACTCTAAGGATGGGATCTGAAAGAGGGTTTCCACATCAGTAAGCTGTGCAATGGGTAGATCTCCCACAGGGGCTCTAAGAACTTATACAAGACCCCCACAAATGGGGCCATTATTTGGATATCTGCATAAAGACAGTGTCAGTAGTCAGTCTTGGGCAAAAACCCAGCAACAGCCAAGAGAATGCTAGTTAAGTAAGAGTCACCTCTCCATTTCCATGCCCCTTGTCCCAACACACCGGAGGAGTGAGGGGAAGAGAGAAGTAGTTCTCTACTAGTTGCTTTCCAGTAGAACTTCAACAGACCTTCCTCTGTGTTGTTATGGTTGAAGTGGTATGCCTAAGTTTCCCAGCTTCCTTGGCAAGGATATGTCACTGTTGCTAGCCAGTAAAATGTGAGGCCCTGGAAAGTACACATGCAGTTCTCCACTTTCTGTTTCCTGCCACAGTCACTGAGGTGGTGGATGTGCAGAACAGAGCCTCCTGCCAACTCAACTTGGACTTGCAGAGTAAGAAACAGACATGTAGTAAGCCTCTGAGACTGGAGTGTTGTTTGTGACAGCATAACCTAGCCTACCTTGGTTAATACAAGCAGGGCCACGGAAATGGAATGCCCTCATGTTAGACATTTCCCTGGACATCTGGAGCCCACTTGAGAAGTGAGGTTTTGAATTTGAGGTCTATGCAGCCTGAGTCCAGCTTTAGAGAGCATTGCTGCTCCAATCATGGGCTAGTGCCAGTTCATGAACTATCTATTCCCTGTCCACGAGAAGATAAGGAGAGAGAAAGCAAGAGGAAGCATTTCAAAACTTTCATAGTGCCCAGTGGGCATGGCTCAGTGGTTGAGCATCCACCTAGGATCCAGGAGATCGCTGTTCGATTCCTGGTCAGGGCACATGCCCTGGTTGTGGGCTCGATCCCCAGTTGCGGGCATGCAGGAGGCAGCTGATCAATGACTCTCTCATCACTGATGTTTCTATCTCTCTCTCACCCTTTCCTTTCCTCTCTCTGAAATCAATAAAGATATATTTTAAAAACAAACAAAAAACAACAAAACTTTCATAGCAGTTGAACATACCTGTGATATTTTATTGCATTTATAGTAGTATTAGTCTGCAACATACTGTAAAAAGCAAAAACCCCCTCAAAAGTGCCCTTCACCAAGATAGTTTGAGAAGCACTACTTTATAGTATATTCAGATTAGTCTTAGCTAAAAGAATAATCAATTTTGGAATTATTTCTCTTTTGTATTTATTCCATATATCCATTCTGTTTTAAGGCTTCTTGATCTTTGTTATGAAATAACTCTAATATAATAACAATTACAGTAGTAATATCAGAAGCCATCAAATGTAAATGCCTGTATTTCGTCCTTTCACTTTCAAACTTGGCTTTACCTCTTCATTCCTCTTCTTTTCAGGTTCTCCTTCCTCAGCATTTACTTCTCAGCTACCCTAAATCTGACTGCTTCTCCCACCACTGTTTTACATTTCTTTTGTTAAATTCTCCAGTGATCTTCTAGATGTCAGATCTCTCAGCCTCTCCTTATACTGAATTTACTTGAACTCCTGCCCTGTCTGCCACTCCTGACACCCTTCCTGAATTCCTCCTTTGCTTGGCGTCCAGAGCTCCTTTTTAGCCCTGGGGTTTACTTCTTATCAACTCTGCTTAGTAAAAACTGGGTATAAATCAGTAGAAGGGTACTTTTTTTGGAATTTAGTTCATTAATGGACTTAGTATTGTGCTTACTTTGTAAAGAATCCTTTTATAATATGAATAAGCATTTTCTTAGTTGTAAAAGGTAAGTTTTTTATTATGCTGTTGTTTTTAAAGGAAGTAATACTGGAAATGAAACACACACAGTAACATATACTGGTTCACTCTTAATTTATCTTCATCTCATGGCATTATGAAATTGTGTCTTCACTTTGAAACATTTCAATTTTTAAAAAAATTTTCTTCAGTCATTGTTAATTGTGTGCTTTCCATTAATTGAGCACTAGGCACATTAATTCTTTATTAGAGAGGTGAAATGTCTTGTTCAAGATTGTATCACCAACTTCCATTGGTAGAAAAATGGAGTAGATATACTTTTCCTGTTTCTCCCACTAAGTATAACTAAACACTCTAGACATTACATATAAAACAAACATAAGAAGATTAAGAAAGGTAGAGAGAAGATGAGCCAGGGACCTCAGGACCCAAGAAACATGATGGTGAATCCCCTGGGTTTTCTTTTTGCTTACTATATATCCAGCAACCTGGACAATTCCAGTGGGTGAAGATAAAAAATAAAATAAAATAGCCTGAGAAAAAACTTACTCTCTAGCTGAAGCATCAGTCTACCAAGACAGAAAACTTTTAGACAGTCTGCTCCTATCCAGAAAAACATCACAGAAAGAATTGAGGCCTCACCCCCACCAGCAGGACTAAATGGAGATCCTAAACTTTCACCTTTCCCAGTCTAGAATGAGGTACCCTAACCCGCCTGCTGGGGTGTGTGGGTGTGTGTGTGTGTGCGTGCGCCAGAGAACACCAAGTGAGGAGCTGGAACTTTCCTGCAAACAAGAAATGAATCCTCCACCCCCTCAAGTACAACAAAAAATCTTGGGTATTATATATGAAAGAAACATAAGAGCCCTCAGAAAAGTAGAGAGAAGAAGGTAGGCCAGATAGCGACCTCCAGGACCTAAAGAATGACATGCTAATGAACTCCCTGGTAGTGAGTTCTCTCAGCAGAGACTAAGTGGAGAGACCTGGATTTCCTCCCCTACCTTGCAGTGACAAGGTAGTATTGCCCTCTTCACCTACCAGAATGATGTCAGAAGAGACCTGCTGAAACACAAGATTAAAGTAAGATCCAGAATCTTATTATATAATACCCAAAAAGACTAAATTTCAATTGAAACTCATTCATCATCCCAAAAAAATGCATTGAACTGAATGAAAATGAAAATACAGCATATCAGACTCTGTGGGAATCAACTAAAGTAGTGCAGAGAGGGAAATTTATAGCAATAAATTCTTAGTAGACAAGAGGAAAAGTCTTGACTAAATCATCTAAGCTCCCACCTGAAGAAACTGGAAAAACAAAAGCAACATAATCCCAAAGCAAGCCAAAGAAAGGTCAGAGCAGAAATCAGTGAAATTGAAAATAAAAAAACAGTAGACAAAAATCAGTGAAACAAAGACCTGGTTCTTTGCAAAGATTGATAAAATTGGCAAACTGTAGCAACATTGACAAAGAAAAATAGAAGACACAAATTACTAATGTTGGGAATGAAACATGGAATATCATTATAGTCCCTTCTAACATCAAAAGGACAGGGAAATACTATGAACAACTCTACATTCATAAATTTGACAATTTACATAAAATGGACTAATTCTTTGAAAATTTCAAACTACCACAACTTAACCATTGTGTACTAGATAATTTCAATAGTCCTATAACTACTAAGGAAATTGAATTTTTCATTAAAAACTTCCCCCAAAGAAATCTCCAAGCCTAGATGTTTTCATGGGGAACTCTACCAAACATGTGAAGAATTAACACTAATTCTGCAATCTATTCCAGAAAATGGAAGAGAAGGGAATACTTTCTAACTCATTTTATGAAGCTGATATTACCCTAATACCAAAATCAGGGGAAGATAATTTTTTAAAGTTTTATATGCGTATATGTAACACATATAGATGCAAAAATCTTAAAATATCAACCCATAGAATTCATCAGCATATAAAAAGAATCATACAACATGACCAGAAGAGTTTATATCTGGAATGCAAGACTGGCTCAATATTTGAAAATCAGTCACTATAAGTCACCATATTAACAGGCTCAAGAAGAAAAATCACATGATCATATTAACTGATGCAGAATGGAGAAATTAAAACAAAAACAAAAATACCTGACAATACCAGATGATGGTGAGGATGCAATTGGAACTCTCACACACTGCTGGTAGGATTGCAAAGTGGAACAGCCACTCTGAAAAAACAGACTTACCGTATGACCCAGTGATTCCACTCCTAGGGAAGTAATGTCTCTATACTATCTTTGCAAATAGGAAGTTTCAAAGATAGGAATGAAAGTATAATTATTTTGAAGTAAAAGATTAAAAAATAAAAAAAGATCACAGAGTCAGCTAAGATCAGGGCCAGGATTCAGAACAAGGTCTTTTTGCCTTTATCAAAAGCTTGGTTACCATTTTGAACCCTCAAGAAACAACTGATTTTACTCTTGCAATCTCAAACTGCCAAATCTGGATGCCAAAACTGGTGAACTCTTTTAATGCATCAACCTTCTTGACTTCCAGACCACGCAGAGACATTTTCAAGAGTCAGTGGTATTTTCTTTAGGTCACTGCACTTGTATTTGCTGAAGAGTTTGAGACGGCCTCTGCTCTTTGGCGCTTGTGACCGGAATCATGCTGTCAGTGGAGTACTTCCAAGCATTGTCAGAGTCATGTTAGGAAATCAGAACATTAGGTTATCCTAGCATTAAATGGATCTTAGAACCCTAGAATGTTTGAATCAGAAAAGCATTTTGTAAAATATTATTCAGTTTAACTCCTTCACTTTACTGATAAGAAAACTTATGTTTCAGGAGATGTATTGACTAACCTGAGATCACACAACAGATTCATGGCTAAACCAAAAGAAAAACACATTTCTCCTGGCTGTTAGTATGTTTCTGTGCTGTAATGAGGGTCCTGTTGAATTCACCAGGCTGAGAGTTGTGCTTATGAAACATGTTGAGACCACTGGATGAGAGGTTATGAATGTCTCTCACCATTCAGTATTTCCATCTCAAAAGGGTTGCTTTATTAAAATGTGTAATTTTATGGAGTAACAAATCTGATAGAGCGTGATGGCTTCTACCATGCCACCCTCAGAGATATACATCTGTAGCATTCACACATTGGACTCCATGAGCCCAGAGCTGGCAATTGTGTTCTAAATATCTTTTCATTCTCTCCTTTCCTGGTTGTTTGTTTTTTAATTGCGTATAGCTGAACAGTTTTCCTCTTCCCTAGAGTGTGACCCTTGGAGACAGTGGTCACAGATATATCACAATACTAATGGTTTGCCTCTAGCTTACTGGGCATAATGGCCACAGATTTCTGAAATCAAAACTTCTGAATCTTTTGAATAATGAATGGTGTCTTTCCTCAGTGCCGTTTTAGGGATTAGCCCATGGACAGAAGAAATTAATTAGAACAAGCAGTTGAATATTCAGTGCTATACAATAAAAGTTATAATAGATGCCATTTATTGAGCATTGATTCCCTAGCAGGCACTGTGCTAAGACCTTAATGTGCATCTCACTTAATCCTTACAGTACCCTTGTAGTACATATTATTACCATTTTATGGATGAGGAAATTGAGGCTTAGTGAGGGTAAGAAATTTACTCAGGGTCACAGTTAGTACATGGTAGATGTAATTATTTCACAGAATTGATCAGGAACTGATCTTCAGCCAAAAAATATTTACCTGAGAAAACTTTTTGTTTGTTTAGAACCAGAACCAAGCCTCTCAACATACACTTGATAAATCTTTCACATTAAAAAAGGCCTATTGAACTTATTTTACTCACAGTCCTTACCTGAACACCTCCAACACCTAGACTGAATTCCATACTATGTAGCAGGCACCACCAATGTTTGTTGGGCATCCTGGCTATTATCCAAAGGGCGCTATTATCCTTGGTGCTATTACCTAAAAGCACTCAAATACCTACTCCTCTTTGGTGACAGACAAAGTCGTGTTCCCCCAAGAAAGTAAGAAAACAGAATGCATAAGGCTGGAGGTACCTTTGTAGAAGTGACTACTTAAGTGAGGTGTTTCAGTGCATTCATGTAACAAAATGGAAATCCAGATTTTCCAAAGACAAAGGAGACTTTCAAGGATGGTTTTTAGAATTATCTTACATAGAAACCTTAACTAGCCAGCTGTCTTTCTGAATCTAAAGTAGGGTTTGACTCACCTAGAAGATTTTTATGCCTAATTTTTGAGGACATATTTATATGTAAAACTGGAAAACAAAAATTCCACTATCATTCTGATAGGACACATCAGGACTAAGATTTTTATGCTAAAACAAAACTGTTGATGTTGAGAAACACCATTGTTATTACGAAGATAAAACTAGGGTAGTTTCTGAAGCATCAGAGAGACAGTTTATTGTTATTTTTCTTAAAGTGGTGAAAGAAGCCCAAAGCTCCTTGGAGGTTGTAATTGATACTCTGCTTTTCCTCAGGAGCAAACAAAGGGGGAAAGATGTTTAATTTCTGGGAAACTGGAGGGCAAGTGTGTTCTTTACACTCTTGTGATTCAGATGTGTGTTCAATAAATTGAATCAGATGTGACTAATGGCCAAAAGAAGACTATAAGGTGAAAAACAATGAGCTTAAACCTTAAGTTTTTCATGTAGGATCTCTGATGTAGACTGGTTCCTTTATACATGTTGAACTTCCTATGAAGTCCATCAAAATAAAAACCATTTTGAAAATTCAAAAGAGTAGGTAATACGATAATATTTCCCCAAAGTATATTAAGGAAATAGTAGTAGTGTTTTACTCTGGAAAGATCTTTACAAAGCATTTACAGTCTTGGTACTCAGAGTATGTCCTATAGATCAGTAGCTTCTCATCTCCTGGGAGCTTATTAGAAATGCAGACTCTCAGCCCCACCTCAAACCTAGGAAATCAGCTTCTGTATGTTAACAAGGTCCCTTGTGATTGTTATGCACATTAAGGTTTTAGAAGCCTTGGTCTGCAAAATACTTTTATGTGCATCATCTCCCCTGCCAGCATGACATGAACAGAGGAGAAAGTGATACTGACCTAAGCACACACAGGACTCATTTCCACTGAGGTGCAGGAAATGACGATGGCAACTGCCTTTCCTTAGGTCCCCGCTGCATAGGTGGTCATTTCCTTACCCTCCCTCTCCTTGTGATGGGGGGACGTTAGCTCTACCTCATAGCTGAGAAAAATGAAGCTCAAGAGGGTAAGTAACTCACCCAAGATCGTACCACCAAGAAATGCTACAGCCCAAATAGCTCCCTGACCTCAGAGCCCCTGCTCTTTCCAAGTGTTCAACAACATGCTAGAATGAGAAGGGGATTACCACAGTGGACTTCAGCCTTGGCTACATTTTAGAATTGCCTGGGGAACATAAAAAACCACTGATGCTCACTGTCTTAGTGTGTTTGGGCTGCTGTAACAAAATACCACAGACTGGGTGGCTTATAAACCAGAAATTTATTGCTTACATTCCTGGAGGCTGGAAGTCTGAGGTGAGGGTGCCAGCATGGTTGGGGTGAGGTTGAGTGACCCTCTTCCAGGTCATGGCAGAAGGGGCGAGGGATCTCTCTGGAGTCTCTTTTATAAGAACACTGATCCCGTTCCTGAGAGGTGTACCTTCATGACCTGATCATCTCCCCAAAGCCCCACCTACTAATACCATCACCTTTGCGGGTTAGTATTTCAACATACAAATGTTGTAGGAATACAACATTCAGACTATAGCACCCACCCTCAGAGATTCTGATTTAATTGATCTGGGTTCTGGGCCTGGCATTGGGACTTTTAAAAGCTCCCTGGAAGATTCTAATGAGTCCCACTGGTTTACAGACTGGCTAAATGTCTCTCTGTTTGGCACTGTGGACAGGACTTTCATCCAGAACAGCTCACCTGCCTTGGTTCACTTGTTGCATTGGTAGACTTTGAAGTTGCTGTCACTAATAATGCCAGAGTAGTGGCATAAATACCTAAAGCATTTGATGCATTGTTATATGCAACAACCACATTATGCTCAGGGTGAGAGAAATTGATTATGGCCATCCAGGTCTGGCTGAATGTCTAAAGGCAAATAGGCGTCTTTCCCAATCTTTATGATGAGTACATTCTTTTATCTTACTACTTACATAGCCTGGCCCTTATCGTCAAGGGAGGAAGAGAGAGAGAGAGAGAGAGAGAGAGAGAGAAACATAGATGTGAGAGAGACACATCAATTGGTTGCCTCCCACAAGCACCCTGACTGGGGGACCAGGTTGGAACCTAAAACCCAGGTACGTGCCCTTGACCGGGAATCAAACCCATGACCCTTGGGAGCACAGGCTGAGGCTCTATCCACTGAACCACACTGGCCAGGGCAGCAACAGGTGTTTTTAATAGAGCTTGACTTTGTAACAATTGTAGTAATATCAAACCTTTTAAGAGTCAGTGTAAATAAGTGTTTCACTTTATTAGAATATCTTCAAAATTGGCTAGATCACAAACTGTTCTATAGAACCCGTCTAACTGGAGATGTGGATAAGGCTGTCTTTCTGTGATAAAATAATTTGGGATATTAGATTCCCCTCCAGGAAACTTATCCTGCACATTAGCATATGAAAGGCTCTGAGAAGTCCTGTTAACTTTGTTTAACCCCGTGTTTCACACTCATTTTACCACAGAAGACACATGTGTTTTGACATCTATTAGCATCTTATAGAACACAGCTGCTCTGTGGAGCAAGGTTCAAAAAAACACAAAACTAGATGATTACTTTGCTATGACCCTGTATTTACATGATTGCAGCCTTTCCCACTAGAAAGGTAAGGCATAAAGCCTTTCCTTTTTCAATCTAAATTTACATAGTATAGACTAGAGAGTGAGTCTTCAGGCCAGGGCACCTTGAGGACTCTCATTATTTTTGTAGAAATACTGACTTTGTACCTCCTTATATTTGAATCTCTCTGTCTTTAAGTGAACTGTTGTAGAGAGCAGGACTGGAAGAGGAATGTGGAGCATGGATTAACTGCAAATACCACAAGAGGCTGGAAATGCTGCCCAAAACTGGGTTGCAAAACACTGGAAACCCATAGCTCTCTGTGGTCAAGCGCAACTATAGTTAACTAAATTTGTGATTTTGAGCAATCTGAATATGTCCAGGGTCCTGCCCAATAATTAGATTAAACTATTTCATGATTAGATTATTTTACTACATTAAGGAAAGGTCACTTGTTCTTTTGGGGAACCATGCTTATCCTTCACCGGCAAGCCCTAGCACCATGTAGTTTAGGAACCATTATCAGGATGTTTACTTCAGAAACCAGGGGAAATTACTTCATAAACTGGTCAGTGTAGAAACCATTAGGTGCTACTGAATTGTTTCACATCTGCTTGGATGGAGAGCCAAAATCATTCTTTGTCTTTATTGCTCTCCACTCCTCTCTAGGACCAAAGTATTTTCTCTTGTTTTGTATGTTATTTTTTTGCCTCAAAGATACAGTGTCTTTCAGTAATAGAGAATATAGTAGTGACTTTGCTGCTTTCTAATTTTCATTTCCCCGGATCCTCTAAGGATTGCCGATGGGTATGTGCAGTCTCTGAGCCCCCAGTGTGGTAATTTATGCAAATACCTCATAAAAGAAAACTCACCTTTTGTCTCTTACCCAGTTTTTTGTAATGAGCTATGCAACATTTTTTAAATTTAATGGGTGGGTATGTTTAAAGCATTTGTGAATTACTTGTGAATGTATTTTTATGCTGAATAAATTTCATTAATGATATTTTAAAAAATCACTATTAAGCCAATTAGCTTATCTTATTAATGATTGGTGATAATCCCTTTTTCAAACAGACCTCTATGAACTATTGCAAATAAAAAGCACATTATAAATAGAAATATGAATCCTCTTGCTGCAGTCCTACACAATATTGATCTGTACTGTTTTGTGTTAGCAAAGTTCAGGGAGTAAAGCTTTTTTTCCTCTCTCCACTAGAAGAGCCTTTGGCAACATCAGTGATCATTACAGTAAGCACCTACGTGCTAGAGGGCTTTGTGTATTATTTGTGGTGCTTCCATTCCTATACCTATGACCCTGTGTTATGATCGTGCCTCCCCCACCAGGTCGGGAGCAGGCACCTGTGTTCATCATCTCTTATCCCAGATGCCCACTATGGCACTACAGTAAATGTTTGCTGAAAAAAATCATACAGGCATTTTACTAAATTATGTCCAAGCCAAAAGAGAGGCATAAATAAGGTTACTTTTCACTCTCAGAGCTCATAGGTTCTGAGGAGGTGAGATAGGAAACAGGTATACACTGACATTAACCAGCTGTCTGACTTTGGGTAAGTTGCTCCCCTTCTTTGTACTTCAATTTCTCCACCTGGAAAATCAACGATGAATAACTTTGCCTTCCTCCGAGTAATACTGTAAAGACAAAGGGGAGAGAGAGATGAGAGCATAGTGAGCTCTTTGGAGGCAAGATCTATGTAACACTCAGTCATTGTAATTGCCACTGTTATTATTTCTCTAAGGTGTGCAATGTATTCAGTTTACTCCTTTCAAGAACACAAAGGAGAGAGCTGGCTGGAGTGGAGGGTTCATACTGGTAAGACATGGACGATGAGGCTGGTTAAGCCATTTAGAATCCATCTTTTCAGTATTAGGGTATCCTATGGGACTTTGTCCTAAAGAATTACCCCAATACCCCCATCCGAAGTTGATGAAGATGCAACTGTAGATCCATGGCTAGATCTCAGGTGAGCAATCTAGATATGATTTAGAAGTCACCTCCCCAAATTCCACCTTCTTTACCTATAATTTGCTCCCTGAAGCCTTGGTTCACTGCCCAGATGCCATTAAATGCTATCAAATATACTGGTTAAGATCTTAAACTTGAGAATCAGACTGCCTGGGTTCATACCCCAGCTTGCCACTATCTAGTTGTATGGCCTTGGACAAGTTCCTTAACTTCTTTATGACTCATCTGGAACACGAGTTGACCCTTGAACAACACAGGTTTGGACTGCATGGGTCCACTTATACGTGGATTTTTATCAATAAATATACAGTTAGTCCTCTGTATCCCCAGGTTTCACATCTGTGAATTCAGCCAACTGAATTGGGCATCTGCAGATGCAGAGAGCTGACTGCATTCTTCTGCACCATTTTATATAAGGGACTTGAGCGTTCACAGATTTTGGTATCTGTGAAGGGTCCTGGACCAGTCCCCTGTGGATACTGAGGGATTACTATAGTTACGTTTTAGGGCAGTCAAAGGTTATATGTGAATTTTTGACTGTGTGGGGTAGGGAGGGTTGGTGCCCCTAACCTCCATGTTGTTCAAGGGTCAACTGTACTTAACTCATAGCTCTTGTGAGAATTACATTAACACATGTAAAACACCTAGAATAGCGCCTGACACATAGTAAGTCTTCAATAGTTTTAGCTATTAAAATGGATATTATTATACATTGGGAGTGGAGCTAGGTACTATACACATCATCATTCTGTCATCTAGCTATAGATCTGAGACCAGGATTTGACTAGCCCCCAAGCTGGAGAATGGAACCAAATCCCATTAGAGCACAAACCACATATTTTATGTATGAGTAAATATTAGACACGGCTTGCTTTATTTGAAAGTCAAACAGAAAAAAAAAATAGAGATAAATGAAAAATTGCTACAGAATAAGGGAGAGGCAGCATTGATTCTCAGAAGGTAAGCAAACCTTTAAAAATTGTTTACTATAGGTACTAAGATAATGTGTATACAAGTTTGGCATCCTTAATAGATGCAAAAAGACATGAAATAGGAGTAGAAAATAATAATGAGAAAGCAGGTTGGAGGGGTTGGGGGGAAGGATCAGAGGAAAAAGAAGATGAGTGAATTGCAAGGAATCTAAAAATGTAAAATCTGCAATGAAGTTAGAACCGAGCAGTATTGATATAGTGGGAAACGGAATCAGTGAAGTGGAGAATCAGCTCTGTTAGAATATAGAAGAAAAGAACAAAGAGGTGAAGATAAGAATTAGGAAGTGTTAATAGGGTTTTGAAGGTCTTTTTCTTGGGTTCCCACAAGTGTTGTAAGGTGACTTCTACTGACAAGAGAAGTTTGAACCGGTCATGTACCTGTGAACTGCCCTTCTTTGACTCCTTGACCAATATCAGAAAATGTGTTTCTTTCACCATACCCTTCACTCCTCATTTAGAATGAAATCTCTTGTCTAGTGTGATACCTCTGAAAGCCATACTGATAGAGTTCTGTCCCAGCACTTCCAAGAATGGCTTAGTTATTTTTCCATTGTGAAAACACTATGAGAAGAGCAGCTGAACTAATAACATTTTTTTATTCTACAAAACAGAGCTGTAGAGAACAACATAATGACTACTTTCAAAACCAAGAAACTATCAAGACAAGAAATGATTTGTCTACATCCTGTAAACCCATACCGAATGACCTAATTCTAAGCAAAGAGCTAACGGCAG
This sequence comes from Miniopterus schreibersii, assembly GCF_964146895.1. Lineage (NCBI taxonomy): Eukaryota > Metazoa > Chordata > Mammalia > Chiroptera > Miniopteridae > Miniopterus > Miniopterus schreibersii. The sequence goes on from NC_138122.1 coordinate 17,385,735, forward strand.
ATATCTGTCATCAAAATACTTTTTATTACTATCTTCAAGAACCTGGTCTTCTTTTAATTTTATTTAAAAATCATTACATATAATATGATCTCAATAATATAAACAAAACAATCCACACCAACACAAAAACAAATCTTCAGTAACTATACTAAAACGTTAACAATCTCAGAGAATCGTGAAGATAGAGATATTGATAGATGAATAGATAGATAGAATTTTTCTGTATTTTATATTTTCTTCATTGAATATAGTAACTGTTTTTTGGCTAAGAAACAGAAAATCTGATTTATAATGGCTTAAACAAATAGGGGCTTATTTTTCTCGCGCAACAATAAGAGTGAGGCACCCTATCACTCTGCAATTCTCTTGTCCTTTCTCTCATGCTAGTCCCTTATGTGTCATGATCACATGATGGCTCCTGAAGCTCCAGGCATCAGGACTTACTCAAACCAGGTAAAGCAGGGGATGCTGAGCCAGCTGCTCTGTATGCTTTTATCAGAAAAGCAAAAGCTTTCCCCAAAATGCCAGCAGACTTCTGCTTTTGTCCCCTGACCACAATAGTGTCACTTAACCAACCCTGGCTGCAAGGGAGTCTGGGAGAGTGAATATTTAGCTTTCCAGCCCTACAGCCAAAGGCAGCAAGGGAGAAGGAGGAAGTTGAAATGAGTGTTGGGTGAGCCAAACTTTGCTGTCTGCCAGAGCATTTTTTCAAACATGTATTATTTTTATAATTGAAAACATGTTTTTGAGATTGTTATGTTCAATTTTAATCTATTATAGAATCTCAATAATGTAAAAATATGCACACCAAGAGGACAAAAAAAAGCCACAGAAGCATTAAAGTTGTCTGCTCTGGGTCTTGACACTAATGGTATTCTACATTAGCATTTATATGTGATTAGGGTGGAGAGATGGAGTGGTTTCTTATTTATATTTATATAGAAGAAGTGGTTGGCTGGAGATGGGAGTGTAGATGGACAGGTGACTGGTCTGGGAGAATAGACAGACAGGGACCCAACCCTTCCTGATGTAGCAGGGTTGCAGTGTGTGAAGAACCAGCAAACCTTTTGGGAAGCTCTAGGTGATTTCTACAGGTTTCTGTGACCTATGAGTACACAACTGGAATAAAGGAGGTAAATGGGGGTTTTAGATTTAGAGTGGTCACAGAGCTTTCTAGGAAGACCTGTTCAAACATCAACTCTGTGTTGTACATGAGTAAGCCAGCCTCAGGAGCCTCTAATTTCCTAAGTAAATCTCTCTCAGTTAAACAGAAAGGGAAGAAAAACTGAAAGCAGGAAATGGATTCACAGTTTCAATCCCATTTTGCTCTTTTCCATGTTTTTGAAATTGCCCTAACCAAAGCCCATATACTAATAGAAAAATGAGCAGAATATATGAATCACTTGTTTTGATAGCATTATGCTTAATCTAGCTAGAACACTTCACACAGTCATAGAGTTTGAGTTTTCTATCCAGTGTGAATTTTTAAAATGAAGCTTTTCAGTCCTGATTGCCTTGGGAAAGCAGATTTCATAATTTGCTCTCCAGCCTTGCTGGAAAATCCATCTGTCTTTGCAATTGAATTTGCAAAGTGAAATCATTTTGAGGGGCTGTTCTTTGGCCAGCTTCTCTGCTCCTCCTCCCTTCCTGTGGGCCTGGGCAGACCACACCGTCCTCTCATCCTCCCTGGGCTGCCTGAATGATGTGCCCTGGGGGATGGGCTTTGTCCCCCCACAGATTGCACAGCCGAATTCTGCAGCAGTTGCTGCCTCAGACTCTCAGAGGGGCAAAGGAACCCAAGAGAAAAGTGCTGGGCTGGGAGGGGGTGGACCTGAGTTCATCGTAGCTCTGTAACTTAGTGACCATATGGCCTTTGTGAGTGTCTTCAAAGCAGATCGAGCCTTTGTCCTAGAGTCAAATAAGATAATGGAGACTCAAGGACTCTGAAAACTGACAAGTGCCATAAAATGTTAGGTTTAATTCTGTTCCACAATTCACAAACATTTTTGGAAACCTTGAGTTTTAGGTTATCTGTGGTATATCCAGTAGGCAATTAGATTTATGAGACTAAGATTTAGGAGGGAACTCTGAACTGGAATTGCAGATTTGGAGTCACATAGTTGGGTTTTGGTGTCATGGTGTTAAATGAGATCACCAAGGAAAATTTTGTATATTACTATAATTATTATTTCTGCTACTATTTTTATTATTTAGGAGGGGTTCCCTTCGCCCTTATTAATTATCATAATGAAATTGGGAAGAAGCCTATATATAGGTGTCTTTTAATTTATCTTCTCAGTGAATCACATTTCACAGGTAAAAAACTGGTGAAGGCAATCAGTAAGCCAGATTTTAAAATTAAGGTTTCCAATTTCTCAGTCTTTTGCTTAGATTATTGGATACCAGCCAAAAGACTTACCAAGTAATTAGCTTTTATGATTAATTTTAACAACTTCAACTGGATGACAGTTCAGAAATGAAGTTGTGGGTTTTTTTTCCGACTATTAATTAGTGGCAGGGTATAAAATTACCTCAGAGCACCCAGTATTTCTCAGTGTGGTCTATTGGCATTTGGGGGTGTGACAGTTCTTCATTGTTCAGGGCTTTCCCACATAGTACAGGTTGTTTGGTAGCCCTGAGCCAACCCACAACCCGCCAGTGTGGGCCTCCAGATATTTTGACACCCAAAAATGGTTTACCACATTCCCAAATGCCCTTGGGGGCCTCCTGTCTCACATGCACACACTGAGAGCTTTAATGAAATGGGTCCTATTCTCACACATTCTCAGAGCCCACGACTTTTCCTCTCCTTAGATGAGATGATCTGGTATCAAGTTCCCTTTGGTGTACTCACTTTGGAAATATGATGGCATCTGAGACTTAGAGTGAATTATATTCTATAGTAAAATAATGCTAGAGGGAGTGGCATATTTTGATTTTGTTATCTGTAATATTGAGGACTATAGTTATCAAAGCTGTTTGGAATAATTATAGCAGTACCCTAGAAAATGGCGTATCACACAGACGAAAAACTTGAGGCCAGGAGAAGTAACTTCTCTAAGACCCACAAGACAGTGAAATGGCAGAGCCAGGAATTTCCAATTCTGGTCACAGTGCCTTTCTACCATAAAATACTATTTCAAAGTCCTAGCTGGTTTTGCACAGTGGTTAGAGCGTTGGCCCATGGACTGAAGGGTCCCTGGTTTGATTCCAGCCAAGGGCACATACTTGGGTTGCAGGAGGGCATGTCTGGGAAGCAACCAATGTGTCTCACATCGATATTTCTCTCTCTGTTTTTCTCTCTTCCACTCTCTTTAAAAAGCAATGGAAAGAATATCCTCAGGTGAGGATTAAAAACAAAAAACAAAACACTGTCTCTAAGCAACTGGTACTTTCGGGTTATTAAAATTGATAGAACAGGGCCCATGAAACAAATTGTTGTAAAATCAAGAGGTGGCAGGCTATGGGGGTAGGCAATTTACCAAAGGCAGGCAGTAGAGCATGCAACAAAGGTCAAAGGGTTTTTTGATTGCTTGCTTCTTTATAACTTGATTCCATAAAGGATTTTACTGAGCTTACAATATCAAATGATGATACAATAGAAATAGAAAATTAAGATCATGGAAAAGAGCCAGAACATGTAGCTCATAAAGGCTAACCGTTGTTATAGTAGAGTTTCATATCCAGTCAGAGCTTCCTGGTGGCCAAAGCAAAAAGAGTAACACATAATTCTCATCACCCAAAAGATGGGAACATAGAATTCCTCAGAGGAAGGACAGCTGAATTCTAAAAGGGATTTCATATAATGTATTCTGGTAACAAAATTTATAGTATCAATAAAATTTTAACAGTAAAATTATAATAGATTTCTGTATGCTTTTTCTAATAGCAAGCTTGAATGAAAACCAAATCAACCCTGGCTCTGGCTGGGTAGCTCAGTTGGTTAGAGTGTTACCCAATATGACAAGGTTGTGGGTTCGATCCCCTATGAGGGCATATACAAGAGCCAACCAATGAATACATAAATAAATGGAACCGATCAATGTCTGTCTGTCTGTCTCTCCCTTTCTCTCTAAAATCAATCAATAAATAAAAGTAAAGAAAAAAACAAATCAACCCTAGGGCATTAAGATTAAATCTCAATTCATTGAAGCCAGTTCTATATGGGTCCAAGTTAATTTGGTTCAAGTTTATAGATTTTAGTGGGCTCACTTGATTCAGGGCTAGAATTTAGAACATCCAGAAGCGTGGATGACTCAAAATCCCCTCAGGAAACTTCTATTAATAGGTGTCTCTCCTCTCAGACTTTGTTAGGACAGTTTGAAATTGTAGGTTATGACAAGGGCTTGGAGGATTGATATTATATAGCACATCCATCAGCATGTGCTAGGATCTGGTATGGTGACAACAGTCCACAAATCTTAGTGACCCAAAATAAGAAAGTATTATAATTCATACACTGCCTACCACAGGCTCATATAACCTTCAGGGGTAGCTCACTAATCCAGACCTGCTATGGCTCCATCTTCCTACAGCGGGATCATCTGGAACACATAGCTTCCCCAGCCAGTGAGGCAGCGGGAGAGAGAGCATGGAATATTGTACTCTAGCTCTTAAATGCTTGTCTGTGGCAGTAACACATGGCTTGTACTCAACATTGCAATGGGCACACCTAACCGCCTGAGTAGGGAAATTTATATCTGAATGTAGAAGAGAACCAGGGAGTATAGATTATTAATAAAGTCTGCCACAGATTGGGGAGACAGTCCAAGGCTAGCAGTTAGGATGAGAAAGTCAGGCATACAAAGCAGGGCAGGATTGAGTGGAAGGGCTAGTGGGGCTGCTTCGTGGCTGGCATAGCATAGGGAGCATGGGGCAGGAAGGAGTGGGTTAGAGCCAGATTCGGAAAGCTCGTAAATGCATTTAATTGGTGTACACTTTACTCTGCAGGCCACAGAGACCCTTAGAAGGTATTCCAGGGAGGTGGGATTGGCCCTTTTTTAGAGACTCAGCTCAAGGGAGGAGCAGAAGTGGCTATCTCTGCATTTCAGTAATTCTACCTCAGACTTTAAAACAAAAGAACTGTTTGTTTCATATTGAAACGAACTCCCTGCAACATTCTCTGCATTGTTAACTTATGAGGGTGCCTCCCACCTCTTATTGTGATCCAGAATGAAAACCAGGCACACTTTGCCTTTTCCAAACAGTGACTAATGGCGGAGCTTGGCCAGGCAGGCCCAGCATATTTTTCACTCTGCTCTGGGCTTCCCACCAAGTTCTCTCACAGTGGCCTGGCCACAGCCATTAGGGATGATTGTGCCTAGCACTTCCTACCTCATCCATCTCCAGAGCACCCCTCTCTAGCCACCCCCTTTTTAAACAGGTTTAATTATTATTTCCCCTGCTTCATGGCACAATTAATCTTCCCTACTGCCTCAGGATTTACGGCCATGCAGAACCAGGGAATTTCTGAGCTATTCACCTGCAGTCTTGGTTTTTAACTATCTGAGGGAAGTAGGAAGTGGGGCCATGTATGAAGGCAGTGAAATATCTCTGGGCTCCAGTGGGCTGCAGGCTGGCTTCTTGCCACTGTTATTCACCCCAGATTTTTAGGACAGTGGTAGGAGGAGACTAACTCTGCCTCTGTCCAGCCTCACTCCTTGAGGGCCAGGGAGTGAACAATTAGGGGCTCTCTGTTTTTACTACATTTCATTTCCTCCAAGTTTGGTTATAAGATGAGTAAATTCTGGGGATCTAAAGTACAGCAGGGCAGCTATAGTTAATAATACTTACATATTTGAAATTTGCTGAGACTAGATATTTAACATTTTCACCACAAAAGATGATGAATGTGCTATTTAACTTGATGGTGACAATCATTTCACAATGTATATGTATATCAGAATCATCACATCGTATACTTTAAATATATACAACTTTATTTGTCAATTATACCTCAGTAAAGCTGGGAAAGGGAAAGACAGGTAGTTTCTAATGAAGTGTGTTTGTGGGAGGGAGAGGTGGCATCCTTGACCTTATTATAGCGGGCTCCTCAGAATGGAAACAGAAGGGAAGGGCAGTTGGGATCTGGGACAGAAGTGCCATTGAACTCTCCTTGTCACTGAAAACATCCTAAATTGCTGCTGAAGCAAAAGAAGATAACAGGCTCTTAACTTCACTTATCCTTTGGAGGAGCAGGAAGAGCTGGTGGGTTTAGTAGGAAAAGTAGACAGATGTAATTAAGATAAATGATGGCAGAAGAGACACGGGATGGCCCAAGAGGTGGCACCCACACAAGTGATTACATCTGCCTCCTCCTCCCACATTCCTTAGGAGTTTCTGGTCTCTAATGGGTACCTCTTTGCTCTAGATACGAATTTAGCCAGACCATCAGTGTATTCTTACATAGCTGCCACAAGGTTGGTTTGGCATGACGCTATACTGTTAATAAAGAAGAAATGGATATAAAATCATGACCACTTTTCACCAGCTTCATTCCACAAGGGGAGCAGGTGAAACAGCATGGACACCTGAGTCAGAAGAACTGAGGTTCCAGTATCAGTCCTGTGCCTTAGAGCTGTGTGGTCCTGAGTAAGTTCTTGAGTCTTCTGGGTCTTTCAGACCACAATATTGACCTCACGGGACTGTTTTGAAGTATGAATGACATCGTCAAATAGAGAGCCAGGCACAAGTTCTCAGGAAAAGCTTCCCTACTGGGAAGATGCTTGTAGCTGAAGTCCTATAACTGATTTTGGAATTTCTGCCATTTAAAAATATCTGTACCTTTGCTGTCCTTCAATAGTGACCAGAAAATGAGTTAGAAAACATCCAGTGGTTGCATTTCTAATACAGAGCACTTTGATTCCAGCCATCTGTTTACTAATCAGATCTGTCTCCTCTTTCCCACCCCAAGCTTTGAAATATTTTAGGTACAATATATAGGGAGTCTGTATGGAAACGTGAGAGGGAGAGGGTCCAGGGAACCTAAAGATGTCTCCAGCTGGAATGATGGGTGCCCTGGAGAAACGGCGGCCACTCCTGGTTAGGAGCAGCCTTGGGAAGAACAATTGAGAATGTGCAGTGCTGTTCCTGTGGAGCAGGTGTTCTCAGCTGTTTTCACCATCCCTCCCATGCTTCCTGTTTGATAGACAAATTATCATCCTATCCTTTAAGATCATTTGAAATGAAAGGTACAACTAAATATCATGATTATAAAATTAAAACAATGAGAAAAAGCACTGTGTTGTTTTCAGTCTATACATGTCCTCCTCCAGGCCTGGCGAAGAATATGGAGGTGGTTGTAGCTACAGAGGCTGGCAACCAGCTGATTTCTCTCTGTCCCAAGGTCCCAAAGACAGAAAAAATGAACTTAAACATCCACATCAGAACTTAGCTGTGAGAGTTTCCTGGTCCAGAATGGGCTACAGAAGAATGCACAGTACAGCTCTCTGCATATCTTTATTATTTGATTTAACTTTCTATTGTGGAAATTCATACACACACACACACACACACAGATAGAACGGTATAATGAACCCCCACTTATCAACATTTTGCTAATCTTGTTTCATCTTTTTTCATAAACACACATGCCACACATGCACGCATGCACCCATGCACACTTGCTACTTTCCAACCCCTGCTAGAGTATTTTAAAGTAAATCATAGACGCCATGCCATTTCATTTGTAAATGCTTCCATATGTATTTCTAACAGATGAGAACTTTTAAAAACATAGCTACTGTCCCATGTCACACCTAGTGAGACTAATTAATAACAGTTCCTTCATGTCTTCTGCTTATTTTGAAAGCAGATAGGCTGGTACAGCTGAGGGCATGTGGGTTGAGTTTCTTCCTCAGCTCTGCCACTAACTCATTTCCTCTCACTGGGCCCAGGTCATGTCATGTATAAAGTGAGCCTGTGAGAAGGCCTCTTCCAATTCCCAAATCTTATGTTTCCCCTGAGAATAAAAGCTAGTAATATGGCTAGGATGAAAGCAGTGAGAACAAGTAGATGAGGTCTTAAACCCTCATTTAGATTGCGCTCTGTTAATAATCAGAACAATAATATTTTCAGTAAATGGGAAGAGCACTTCCATTGTTTGTGGAGGCACACAGAAGCCCTACTTTATAGAATTCACAAGTGAAAAGGCAGCCAGCATTCACTGCTAAAATGCTATACATTCTAGTTTCAGTAGAAATTCTTCTGCTTGGCTTGTCCTGTTTGCACCTCCGTTGGTCTTTGCTGGTAATGGTTAATAAGAAAAGCAAATTGCATTGAGCACTTACTAAGTCCCTGGCAGTTGTGCTATCTTCTAGTAAGCATGGTATCCTTGGCTTTTACAATGGCTCTTTGAAGTAGGTATTGCTATTCCCAGGCAGTGACCACTCCTGACACATAGGTGGAGGCCTACTGTGCTGATATATAAATCCATAACCATTCGGCCTTTCTCCACACCCCCTGTGAGAACTCTGCTTTGTGGAGGATCTTCTGCCCCACTAATCTTCATTTAATTCCCCTCCCTGCCGCCTGTTGTCACCTAGCTCACCCCTGCTGACAGGCCCTCTGTAAGTCTTCATCTGAGTGACGGCCCTGGAAAATCAAGCTGTGGTCTCCAAAGGGAAGGAGGATCTGCAGATTATCTCCTCAGCATGTGCAGTCACTCTACTGGCAGCTCTCGGGCGCTTTTATGTTGCCTCAACAAAGAGAAAGGCTGCCAATTGTGTGTAATGTTCCGTTCAGAATTCTCCAGACTGGCAGCAGCCCGGACAGTAGAGACTCAGGGCAAATGAAAATTCCCACTCAGCCAGATCCATCCCCTCTTACCTTTGCCTGTGTCTGAAAGTTGTTGTTTTGAGAATTTTCCTATGATTCTTTATAGATCCTTTGAAGTGTCATACCAGGAAGAAGGGGACAAGAAAATGGGGGTGCACGGGCAAGCTGGCGGGGGGGGGATCATTTTGCCATAACCAGCAGGCAGTTTCTTTCACAAATCATTGAACCCTGGGTAGCGATGATCATTCCAACTGCTCCCTATTAATCAGGCCAGACTTAAGGCCATGAGAGTAAGAGACAGCATTTCTTTTCCTTTCTCTCAGTCTCTAGATACTGCTCATACCATGTTTAGAGAGCATGCTATAGTTTACACAGATTATTGATATGTACTGTTATGTTTCTCATACCATTTCTTTGAGATGATTATAACCTGGCCTTATTAATAAGAAGGCAAAAAACACCAAAAAGTTTTCCATTTAAAAAAGGAAGAAAGGCCCAGAGACATAAAGTGTCTGCCTCAAAGATGCTCAGCTAAATGAGGTGAGAGCCAGGCTTGTAAAACAGGCCTTCTCACTGAAGTTCTGTCCTTTTCCATTCTAGCGTGCCTTCTAGATACTTAGCTTCCTGGATGATGGGGTACAAGTGGGGAGAGTGGGGGCCAGCAAGGAGACCTGTGTCTTTGGTGGTAGGGAGCAGGCAAGAAACCCAAGCTTCCTTTGATTGCCTTCTCTGAAGGTCTCAACACCTCCCAGCAACCAACTAGTGATCATATTTGCTTAAAAATCATTACAATGAAATCCAAAAGCTGTGTGTGTGTGTGTGTGTGTGCGTGTGTGGGGGGGGTGTCAATGCAGAGACATCGTTGGGAGAGAGAGTGCTCAGAGGGAAATGTGGGCACTGCTACTGCCCTCCCCAGCTCTGGCTCTATCCATAACTATGGATTCATGGCGAGGCAGGTAGTTTGACCCTCACTTCAGAAATGCAGAAGCTGAGGAGAGAGGGAGTAAAATGATTCATTTTCTCTAAGGATACCTGGAAATTTGAAATCAAAATGTTTTCTCTTTAGATAAAAGCATTTTAAGGGTACAGGCCAAGTGCAGGTCTTTAGAGCTGAAACATTCTCATCACTAATAAGTTTTCGCCACTAAAAGGGGTTCCAGGTCATGCTACTACGGTACTGCCTCTCGAGCAGCTCAGAGTTTCTAACCTTGAGACAGGTTCTGAAAAATCCTTATCCTTCCAGCTAGGATGCTGGTGACATTTCCAACCCAGGGGAGTGGCTGGACCCAATCCCCAGGAATATTACTCCTCTTTTTGGATCAGAGTTTCAAAAATACTTTCAATAATTTTTAAACCAAGGTTTATGCATTCATTATAGAAAAAAACACTTGCAATACAAATAATCAAAAAGAAGAAAACTGCCATTCCATCACTCAAAACACTTAAATAAATTTTATGTTGTATGTGTGTATAAGTGTAAATATATACATTATAGTGTGCCTTCTAGATACTTAGCCAGCTTCCTGGATGATGGGGTACAAGTGGGGAGAGTGGGGGGCTAGCAAGGAGACCTGTGTCTTTGGTGGTAGGGAGCATGCAAAAACCCCAAGCTTCCTTTGATTGCCTTCTCTGAAGGTCTCAGTACATCCTGTTAATACTTTTATTAAAACATACTGTTTGTGACCATATATCCCATTCATATATAGTATTTTTTCCCATGTCAATATGTAAACTTCTGCTTTACCATTTTTAATGGTACCATTTATTACATTGCATAGAGTACCATGATTTCTTAGTTATTTTAAATTATGAAATATTTGATCCAAGCAAATACACAGAAGAATTCCCATAGTTTATTTAATCTCTACCACTTCCAGAATTCCTTTTCCTGGAAGCATCTAGTAATTCCAGTAGCTAATATTTGAATTTCACTTTATAGTTTACAATACATTTGCACATACATTATTTCATTTGATCTTCACTACCACCCTGTAAGGTCGGTATCATGATTATTATTTTCCTCATTTTATAGATGAACCTTAAAGCTCAGAGAGGCTAAATGACTTATCCAGTACCCTAAGTATAGTTAATGTCAAAGAGATGGCTGGGCCCAGAGATAGGCACAACTCCTGTGGCAGGGCAGACCTCCATAGCAGGCAGAGAGGAAGTGGGGACCAGAAGAGTGGCCCTGACATGCTGTGTCCTCAGCTCACTTCAGCATTTATTATGTGTACTGACTTATTTCATGACTGTCTCCCTCATTTCTTTCTCTACCCCTGCTGCCCACCACAATATTAGTATACAATACTCAGTTAATGTTTCCTGGGTCAGTGTGCAAGTGAATGAATGAATAAATGAACAAGTGAATGAACAAATGAACAAACAAACTGATGAAAGGTGTCAGAGAAAAGCAAATTGTGGAGCTAGACTTTGACAGCTTTCTTTCTCAGTGCCTCTATTTTCAGTTCAGATATTTTAATAAGAACCCATCTTGGTGTCTTTGAGTTTTTACTTCTGCAGGTTTTTGTCAACACTGCAAAGCTCACATCTTCATACATGGAAAAGCATGTTTAAAACCAGGGGCAAGGAGAAACATGTTTGCATACTAGATTCCCTTTAGCTTTACCAGTGTCCCCACTTCAGCCCCAACTGGGATGAACCAGGCTCACCTTAAAGGCATCTCCGAAGTTACTTTTATAATGTCCCTTATTTGGAACTACTTGATATTTATGATATATCTCATTTGAATTGCTTGTGAAAACAATAGCTTAGCTTAGCAGCTTATAGCATAGTTTATGAGGGTTGTTTGAAGTGCTATTATTGTTGACAGTAAAAGCTATATAGCATAATTACAAGAAATTTTGGAACAAAAATCATTCAAATCCCATCACCTAACAAGGCAGCTATTTCTATTTTTGCATAATCCCCTCAAAGTCTTGTCTACGTGTGTACATTTTTCCCCCTAGTCATCACAGGGAGTACGCAGCATTGTTTTCTGCCTTTTCCACTTTTATTGTAAGAACCTCTTCCCCCCATTTTTCTGCATAGACTTCATAATTATCTTTTTAATGACTGCATAATCCTCTTTTGAATTGATATGTGTCCCTATTGTTTGCCATTTAAGATGTTTCTGATTTTCCACTAACCTGTACTGTGGCAGTAAACATTGTTGTGCATATAGCTTCTGTATTTGTCGAATGATTTCCTTAGAATGCCGCACTCCCATGAGCGCATTGCAGTGTCTGAGTAGGACTGTGTTTGTGGTTTTTGCCATGCTGCTGCTTCAAAGGCTGTGCCAATTTGTGTCCAGCAGTTGATGTGTTTACCAGTTTCAGGGCAACCTCATCAGTATAGGATGTTGTTTAAATTTTTTGTTTGCTAATTTAGTAAAAGTAAAATGGTACTTCTTGATTGCTTTATTTTGCATTTCTTTGATTATTAAAAGAAATTAGCATTTTTCCCTCTGGGTGCTTTTTGGATTTCCTTGGATGTGAGTTGTCCGCTCCAGCAGTGCTTTACCTATTTCAGTAAATTTAATTCTTGATTTTTAAAAAATCAAGTAAAATCTTTACACACAATAGCTATTGAATTTTTAGTATGTTTTATATATTTTCCAGTATTGTGTTTGCCTTTTAATTTTAGATATATATTTGTAGTGGAAAACATCTTATTTTTATAATCAAATCTGTCAGTGCTTTTGTTGTTGTTGCTTTGAAGCATAGAAAGCTATCCTCCCCCTGGAGACCTAATAAATATTTAATTCTACCTTCTGTTATTTTAAAGTCTTTAATTCACCTGGAATGTATTTGAGTATAAATTAAATTGCAAATTACATTTTTTGTCCAAATTGCTAATCAGTTATTCCAACCTTTTTCTGTTCCTTTAATTCTTTTTCTCAGGAATTATACACCAGATGAAAGGTGATTATGATACTGCACTGAAACTCCACAAGACCCACCTGTGTATCGCCCAGGAGCTGAGTGATTACGCTGCGCAGGGCCGTGCCTACGGGAATATGGGCAATGCCTACAATGCTCTGGGCATGTATGACCAGGCAGTCAAGTACCACCGGCAGGAGCTCCAGATCTCCATGGAAGTGAATGACCGTGCCTCGCAGGCATCCACACATGGGAACCTTGCTGTCGCCTACCAGGCCCTGGGTGCCCACGACCGGGCCCTGCAGCACTATCAGAACCATCTGAACATTGCTCGTGAGCTGCGTGACATCCAGAGCGAAGCCCGGGCCCTCAGCAACCTGGGCAACTTCCACTGCTCTCGGGGGGAGTACGTCCAAGCTGCCCCCTATTATGAACAGTACCTCCGGCTTTCTCCAGACCTTCAAGACATGGAAGGAGAAGGGAAAGTCTGCCACAATCTCGGCTATGCCCATTACTGCCTTGGAAATTACCAGGAGGCGGTGAAGTACTATGAGCAGGATCTGGCCCTGGCCAAAGACCTTCATGACAAATTGAGCCAAGCGAAAGCCTACTGCAACTTGGGCCTCGCATTCAAGGCTCTGCTGAACTTCAGCAAAGCTGAAGAGTGTCAGAAGTACCTGCTGTCCCTAGCTCAGTCCCTGAATAATTCCCAGGCTAAATTCCGAGCCCTAGGGAACCTGGGCGATATATTCATCTGTAAAAAAGATATAAATGGTGCAATAAAATTCTATGAGCAGCAGCTGGGCTTAGCTCACCATGTAAAGGACAGAAGACTGGAGGCCAGTGCATATGCAGCCTTGGGCACTGCATACCGAATGATCCAGAAATATGACAAGGCCTTGGGTTATCACACGCAGGAACTGGAAGTATATCAGGAGCTGAGCGACTTGCCGGGGGAGTGTAGAGCTCACGGACACCTGGCTGCTGTCTACATGGCCCTTGGAAAATACACAATGGCATTCAAATGTTATGAAGAACAGCTGGATCTAGGGCAGAAGCTGAAGGATCCAAGTCTAGAAGCCCAGGTCTATGGCAACATGGGCATCACAAAGATGAACATGAATGTGATGGAAGAAGCCATCGGCTACTTCGAGCAGCAGTTGGCCATGCTGCAGCAGCTAAGTGGAAATGAGTCTGTGCTCGACAGGGGCCGGGCCTACGGCAACCTGGGGGATTGCTACGAGGCCCTGGGTGACTATGAGGAAGCTATCAAGTACTATGAACAATATTTGTCTGTTGCCCAGAGTCTGAATCGCATGCAAGACCAAGCCAAGGCTTACCGGGGCCTAGGAAATGGACACAGGTAAAAGTGACAGAGACACGTGTGGTTGGTAAACCTGCACAAAGAGCAGTTGTGACAGTAATGGCAACTTAATGTCTGTATGTGTTTTATTAGCTACAAAACATTTTCGTACATATCTCATTTGGTTCTTCCAATGATTCTGTGAATTTAGCAGGGGATAGTATTACCCTTATGCTATGGAGGAGGAAACTAAGGCCCAGAGAGGTTAGGTTTATCTCCAAGATTACATGGTTTAAAAGCAATAGCTGAGAATCAAACCCAGGGCTCTCTGACTCCAGCTGCATTGCCTTTTCGACTACATCGTAATGAGCAAGATAAAAGAAATAATAAGAATGGGAAAGATGAATGAATCAATTTAACTGATCTTTTTTTGAGTGCCTCTCATGTTATGTGAATGTATTTTTTAATACATCATCTGTACCCACCAATTATTTGGTCCCCGTTTTTTTTTGCTTTTAGGGAAAGCCACCTGATAGTGGCAGGAGTGAATAAACATATACTATCATGATGCTAGGTACCTTGCATAGATATCTTGCTTAATATTTATAGCAATACTGTATCACTCTACATGTATTATCATCTGCTATGGGATGTGGGATTTATTATCATTTAGAAACTGAGACTCAGGAAAAGGAATTCACGTGCCTCCACACAACTGGTTTGGTCTGCCGCCAAAATCTGCTCTTCCCAGTCTTATCATGTCATCTCTTAGTAGCACAAAGAGACACACTGTTGGCAAAGGTGATGCTTTTCCTTCTGAATGTGGGGAGCCCAAGAAGGTGTCTGTGTCTGCAAAATATACGTCCTTTCCAGATAGGCAGGGGATTAGGACTCCTGGAGTGGAAGAAGGGCAAGGGTCAAACTAAATCATCACCCACAGAGTGCTCTGAGGAACTCAGGGTGAAAGATTTATAGGCGTTGTAAAGTGATTTCAAAAACATAGTCTAAGCGGTAGTAGAAATTGGGAGGCCCAAAGAACCAAACAGTTCACTTGCTATCATTGTGCCTATTAATATATTTTATGTTTCCTCTGGGGTGTATATCCCATTGAATCTCAAGCTCTTGGGAAGGTCACTAAGGGATGACTTTTGAATTGCTTTCCAGATTATGAAATTCCCCTGCATCTCACTCTAAGGGCACATGATAGATTTTAGCTAGAATAGGAGTTAAGAGCTTCTATAGTAAGTGACAGTGACAAATGCTTTTCATTTTCTCAGGGGCTTTAGTATGTCTGCACCTGCACAAAATAATATCATTGCTTTTCTGTCTACATCCCCACAGGGCAATGGGGAGCTTGCAGCAAGCGCTTGTGTGCTTTGAAAAGAGGCTCGTGGTCGCCCATGAGCTTGGGGAGGCCTTTAATAAAGCCCAGGCCTATGGAGAACTGGGCAGTCTGCACAGCCAATTAGGGAATTACGAACAAGCCATTTCCTGCCTTGAACGCCAGCTGAACATTGCTAGGGAGATGAAAGACCGAGCTCTGGAAAGTGACGCAGCCTGTGGCCTAGGGGGTGTTTACCAGCAGATGGGGGAATATGATACAGCCCTGCAGTACCACCAGCTTGATCTGCAGATTGCAGAGGAAACCAACAACCCCACATGCCAGGGCCGAGCCTATGGGAACCTGGGTCTGACGTACGAATCTTTGGGCACCTTCGAGAGGGCCGTGGTCTATCAAGAACAGCACTTGAGCATCGCTGCCCAGATGAATGACTTGGTGGCCAAGACAGTGTCATATAGTAGCCTCGGAAGGACCCATCATGCTTTGCAGAACTATTCCCAGGCAGTCATGTATTTACAGGAAGGTAAGTACAGATCCCGTTGTGGTCTCTGGGTCCACTCTGAGATGGAGTTCAGAGCCTACTCAGAAGGAAGAATACACCATCTGAGTAGCTACCTCAGCTTGCAGTGAGAATCTCAGAAGCCACTTTCGTTTTACTCCAAAACCATGGTGTGCCCCCCCCCCCCCCGGGTGTTCCTTAATATTACAAAGGTGTTCTAATGTCCAGAGTGCATTACCCAGCTTGTCTCACTCTGCCAACCAGCTGCCCAGTAGCAGATACCCTCCTTGCTTTTCAGAGCCCTCTACTGTGTGAACACATTCTCCCAAGGTGGATCAAATAAGATCTGACCATGTAAAATTTAAGGGTTGGAATCAGAGGAAAACGCCCATCTATTTCAAACCCTATTGTCCCTCTAGAAAATTCCTAAAATACAACACAACTATATAGAAGTCAATTTTGATGTAGCAGCTGAGGTCTAATCCTGAAGCATCAGTCTGAGGGTCACTCAAGCAGTTGACTGGACTTCCTCCCCAGAGCGTATTACCTTCAATGCTTGGGATGGTGGCACAGTAGTCTTGTTCCAGACAGGCCCAGAAAGTGGCTGCTGCTGCTGTTCCTCATCTCTGCCCCCTCCCCTCTTCCAGGCCCTCCCCCTTTCCTTCCAATGTCAGGTTCCATGCAGTTATCTGAGCAGTCAGTCCTTGGAGGCTTCCTTCCTCATGAAGCAGAAGTCCCGTAACAGTCTGTTTACCCTTCACCTCTTTTCACTTCTGCTCTGGAAAGGAAAGCTCTTCTCTCAGAGGCACATTGCATCCTCTCATCCTGGGAAGGGAAAATGGCAGGTGTAATATTCTCTGCTCACTAGTAAAATGAAATTGTTGTTGATTTCATGCAAAAGCTCTCATTTATAGTTTCCAAGGGTTTTTACATATACATTTTATTTAATTGGATTTAATTCTCACAGTAACCTTGAGAGGTTTTTATTCCCATTTGCAGCTAAGTAACCTGAGACTCAAGAGAGTACAATGACTGGATCCTGACCATGCAGTCAGTCAGTGGTGGAGTGGGGCTCAGCCCAGGTTTTCTGACC
Organism: Miniopterus schreibersii; assembly: GCF_964146895.1. Taxonomy (NCBI): domain Eukaryota; kingdom Metazoa; phylum Chordata; class Mammalia; order Chiroptera; family Miniopteridae; genus Miniopterus; species Miniopterus schreibersii. The sequence continues at coordinate 17,402,625 of NC_138122.1, forward strand.
CCAGGAACCATGTAAGACCCTGTGTGGAGTTGCTCCTAACCTCCCAAGAACACAGCAGGGTTGGGGCAGTCATATTCTGTATTCCTGCTGAGCCCCAGCTGGGAAGGCAGCAGAGAAGGAAGCAGGAAGCAGTGTGGAAAATGGGCCAGAGGCTGACGTTTCTTTGCACAGACCAGGGACTGCTCTGGCCTGCAGGCTGAGAGGTTACTGAGAGGCTGAGAGCCACTTCCCAGACCTTATTTGGCTCCCATTCAATGGGAGCTTGCCTCAGTGCATTAAATATGAGAATTGGCTTTTGGTTTCCTGAAACTTGACTGTGGTAAAATTCCAACAGACTGGGGGCGATTTTCAGTTGAATTTGTGAAAACGATTAAATTCAGACCCAGCATATGACAACCTTTCAGCTGTGTTCTTTTGTGCTTCCTGAAATATTGTTTCCATAAAGCAGCTGCTTTGCCTGAGACATTGTACCATAATTCTATATTTATGGGAAACTCAATTTCATTTTTATTGTTCCATGTAGTTTTAAGTCTTGCAGAGACCTAAATTTTTATTGTGGCATCTCCACGATGTCTGTTTTGTGGATGTGCTCCACCAGAGCGCCTGGGTGCCCTGTGGGTCAAGCAAGATACCTCTTCTCATGAGCTGTGACAGAAGCAGGACACCTGGAAGAGTTCTCTGAGTTGGGTCTGTACCCTCTTGCAATGAGGGAACAGTTTAGTTGGAAACCACCTCAGTGCTTTCTCTCTTGGTTTTCAGAGGGGGCTATGGATCAGCCTCACCTGGCCCCAACTGCAGAAGAATGTCACAGGTGGAGCCTGGTTCTGAGTCTTTCGAAAAAGCTCTCCAGGTGACTTACATAGATGCCCCTGGTTAAAACCACTGGGTTTTGCAAGTGAAGAAAGGGAGCCTGGAACAATTTATTGACTTTGCCTAGAGTCATGCAACTAGTTCCTAGCAGACCAGCTCCAGGAGAGCTGGATGGGTGGATCAGATTCCTAAGAGGTAGAAGCAGATAGAAACTGAGGCATAACAGATATGATGCCTGTCCAGTGGGCTTTTAGGTCTTCATTGTTGAACCGCTGACTATGGGCCAGGGAGTGCCCTACATGGTGAGGACCGAGCAGGGAACAAAGCAAAGTCCAGCTTACATAGAACATACCTCAGAGGTGGGGGGAGGGGGGGGACTACCCCAATGAATTTTACTTCCAACTCACAGACCCAGACCTGGCAGGGATAGCTGTATTGAAGAGTGAGTATGGTTGGCTTGTTGAAGGTTAAAAGAACCAGTATCCTCCTGGTTTTCATCCAAGAACCATCTTCTTTCATTCGCGTTTCTATTCTGTGAGGTATTTTAAAATGTGAATAACTTGCAAGTATTATTTTTGTTACCCAGTGACATGATTTAAACTTAAAATGCTATTTCTAGATTTTCTGAGTTATGTGCATTTTGAAATGCATGATATCTTATGAGCTTGACGCTGAGTATTGCTTTTATTAGCCTCTCAACTGACTCAGTTACTTTTCAAAAGTCTGAACTTCCACAGGCCCAGCATGCTCAGGGGCAGGCTCCCATCCACCCTGAATTAGGTTAGAAAAAGGAAGTCCTTCCTTTGTGTGCACAGTTGCAGTGCGGGAGCCTTCATGCTGACTTCTGAACAAGCTAACGCCTGTGTACAGAGAGCAAAGTAATGAGGGCAAAGTAATGCTGAGAACTGCTTAGTGGCCAATACAATAAATGATTGCCCTCCTGTTTGGCTCCCACAAAGCCTTGGAGGTTGCTGGTGTCCTGAAATTCAGAAGCTTACTGTAGGCAAGTGACCCACACTGCAGGTGTTTATCTGAAACCCATTAGAATGAGGACAGTCTCATTTAAGACTTTGGACTCATAATAGCACTTGTTCTGCAACCCCGCTGAGGCACATCAGAGTCTCAGCCTTAACGGAAAAACAGATTGGACATGAATTTTGTCAGTAACATAAGTAATAGGCAGTGTTAGGCAGTGTGAATATGTGAGTATTCCACTTTTGGGAGGACATTAGCTATGTCCTCCCATCAACACTGATTGGATCCTGTGCACCTGAAATAGGAAAATGCATCAGCTTGGCTTCTGTGCTTGACTATGGCACTGTCAGGAAAAGCTTTTGCCAGCAAAAGAATTGGGTTAGATCAATTTATAGGCCAAGGGTTTTCATTTGCAAAGCTAGGGATTTCACATCTGGGAGGGTGGCAGGTTAGGTTCCATTCGTTTCAGTGTTTCTGCCTGCCACGCAAACCTGTCTTCTTCTGATAGCCATCACCTGAACTCTTACTCGGACATCTTGGGGTGTCCTGGAAAGTTTGCTACCATCACAGAATTTGAAGAGAATGCTTACTCTGCTTTGGCTGATTCTATTCTTGTCCTGCACTTTATCTAGCTGTGTTAACATATTTTATTTACACCTGATGCAGAATTACCCTCCTGGACTCCTTGGCAGGTGGAATTGTGTATTTTCTGTGTATCCTTAAAACTTCTCTATCTAATTTCAGGTTTAAGGTTAGCTGAGCAACTGGGCCGAAGAGAAGATGAAGCCAAAATTCGCCATGGTCTTGGCCTCTCCCTTTGGGCTAGTGGGAACCTGGAGGAAGCTCAACACCAGGTGAGTAGGAGAACCCTTGCCCCAAGTGGATTTTCTTTTCAGAAGCATGGGAGACCTTGGGATTACTACCCTAATAGCAATGACATTGGCCAGAAGGTGCTGACCTTTACACTTGGGTTGACTTACAGGATTTCTAGCCTGTAGCAGCCCAGAAGTGTCAAAGCATAGTAAAGATTCTCACTCAGTGGTGTGATGGGTTTCTCGATAATTTCTTTGGTATTATGTGCTGCTGTTCCTCATGAATCCTTAATATGAAATTATATACATGCATTTTATGACAGAAGTAAGTAATCTGAGAATTCATAATTATTGGATTTAATGTCCTTCTGGTTTCTATTTATACCAATAGATACCTCCCCCCACCTCTCTCTCTCTGTCTCCCTCCTTCTCTCTCTCTCTCTCTCTCTCTCTCACACACACACACACACACACACACACACACACACACAGATTTCACGTTTCTGCCTATGTACAAATACTTGAACGGAAGCCTGCTCTCATGCTGCTCTGGAGATTGGAAAGATCCCTAGAGTTATGGGTTCCTCTGGCAGGTTGGAGGACCTGTGAGATGGCATCATCTAAAATCACACATTTAACCACTTAGGCAGTGTATGAGTGATGACTGGGGAGGGCATTGTGCTAGGCAGAGGGGGGAAGGATGAGGAATCAAGGCTCCTATCAGAGGTGCTCACAGGAATTGAGGACATGATGTGACTGAATTTGTGCCATAGCATCCTAAAATGTTATGATATTTTACTGTACTTTTTAAACTATTTAAGGCAATTTAAAGAATTCTCCAATTTCCTAGATTTAAAAATTAAAGCTTGTATTGATGTAGTGATTTATAATTTTCAAAATACTTTTTCACTTACTGAATGTATTCCTTAAGTGACCATGTGAGGTATAATGATAACTGTCCCCTTTAGAGAGAAGAAACTGAGGCTCTGAATCTTACCAGAAGTCACATAGCAAATCAGTGGCAGAGTTGGGAATACATTCCTCTGTCCTAATCTAAGTCTCTTAGTTTTAGCATTCTATTTTTTAAATTTGCATGAACTTAAAATTTGATACTGTATTTTCAGCATATAAATATCAGAGAAAAGTTTTGTGCTCTCACTGATAGAGAATCCTTTAGAGCAGGTGTCCTGTGAGTGTGTGTGGCTCCAGGGAAGCTTGTCCAGCAAAGACCTGACCCTGGGACACTTGCAGAAGTCAGTGTTTGACTTAGCTGAACCGCCTACAGAAAGCTACCCCTCTCCTGAGAGTGCACTCCTTCATCTCATTTTCCCCCAGCCTCATCTATTCCCAGCCTCCCTGCACCACACCTGTTCTCACTTCAATCCTTCGGCACTGAGAGGTGTGTGAGTGCTGAATTATGGTTGCTTGATGACAAGAAGAGAGGCATTTTTTAAAATTCAAAATCAGCGCTTGGTTGGATTAGTAGCTGCTTTTTTTGTTTTACAACTTTCAGACTGTAAGTCTATAACTCATGTCTTTTAGACCCCTTTATCTGTCAAAAATTGATTACATAAACTATAGTTTACCAGGTATATGATCTGCTGCCTTTCTACTAGAACCTATCTGGAAGTAAAATACATCCTTTCAACCCTTTAAAAATTGTTTTTAGGTTGTATACCAAGATATGAGCAGAAGTTGTCTTTAGTCAGTGAATACCTGGAGCGTGGCTTCTGGGGAATGGATAACGTTCTTTGTCCCCTACTTGCAGCTCTACAGGGCATCGGCCTTGTTTGAAACAATCCGACATGAGGCACAGCTGAGCACAGACTACAAACTCTCCCTCTTTGACCTACAGACGTCATCCTACCAGGCCTTGCAACGGGTGCTCGTCAGCCTAGGTGAGAGCAGCTGGGGTTCCCACTTTGCATGTGTGCACTCATGTATCTAAGTCATTTAGCGATTGCTGTGATGAAATATGATTTGTTACAACAGACTATGAAACCACAATTTAGCCATTGAACATTTGTTCATTTACTCAACAAATTTTTGCAGAGCACCTACTATATGCTGTGTGCTAGCCCTAGGGATTAAAGTCAAGAAGGACTGGTTCCTGACCTCAAGAAGCTCTTAGCCTATTGAGAGACAAAAGTCAGTGAGACCAGTATGGTGTGATGGGTGCTAGGATAAAAGGAACTCAGGTGCTATGGAAAGAAAGATGATTGGCAGGCAGCCCCAGGGACCACAGAAGCTGTCCTAGAGACAGGGAAGCCTGAATCAGGTGTTCCCCCCAGGTTCCCTCTCAACATTAATAGGAAGAACCTGAGATGACACCTGGCCTGTTCTTTATTTCCTGTGCCCACACATCTTTTAGTTCCTGTCTAGTAAATGTTTTTAATATATGGGTCTGCCCTCTAGACTGTGACATAGTGATAATTCTCCCAGGCCTGTGTGCTGCATTGCACTGGAGCAGCATGCACCTTCCCTCACCTGCGCTTTAACTGTCTCAGCCACCCTCTTCTGGCTGTCCTGTTCTCTGCCTCTTCTCAGACAGACCTGTCCATCTCTGCAGACCATTTCCCCCAACCCAGTACTTGGGTTGAGGAGGTATTTATTAGAACTAACTATGTCATTGAAGTTGAATATTGAGGTCTTGTCAATAACCTGTCCTTTGCTGTGTGTGTATGAATACTCAAACTTCCCCTGGAAAAAGTACTAAATGTACTCATTGCCTGGGATTATAATTTATATCTATTATAATCACAGTGTTTAGCCTGTCTCACTCTTTGGGGCGGATTTTCCAATGTGCACAGAAATCATTCCTGCTGTTCCAGTTAATAACTTAATAGAGTAAAAGGAGATATTTTCATATACACATATAAATCCCCAGTTTCTACTGATACTCAAACTGCAGGAGGCGAGGAGGTATCCTTGAAGTGCTATCAAAGCTATTGCATCTGGTGTCCTTCCTCTGTCTGCTCTCTCTTTGGACCCTAGTTCTAGCAACTCTTACGTAGTTATGCTTATGACACAAGCAAATCCTTTGCATCATGTTCCTTCAGCACCTCTAAACAATTCTCACTTGAAAGTATGTTGCTTTGTATTTTTGTGCTCTCATATTTGTGCATTAGCTTTTAAATTAGATTACAGACTAGTTTCTTACAGAAAGTGGATTAGGAGTTGGATTGAAAGACTGAGGAAAAACTTAAAAGAGAGAAGCAATTTCAAACAACTAGAGACCTCAGAGGTTTAAACTCTTTGCCCATGGGGATTAGAAGAGCGAAGAGAAGTGTGTGGGAGCCCAGAATGGAGTTAGGTATCAGCTCTAACAATAATCACCTGTTTTATATATGGTGCTTTGAATAATGCCTACCAGGCATCTTCACATTTAGTGCCTCTTTAATCTTTACAGTAGCCCTTTAAGATGGGCAGGACAACTATTAGGATCCCTCTTTTTGAGATAAGGTCAATGAAAGGAGGAAGGACATGCTTAGCAGAGGGACCAGCATGTTTAAAGGCACAGAGATATAATTTGGGGGGATGAAGAAGTGGGGTTGAACAATGTAAAGTGTAGGGGGCTGCATTGAGGAGAGAGAAGGATAGTCAAGAGCCAAGGCCTGTAGGACTCATCTGCCAATGTCAAATTAGAATCAAAGTCAAGCAGGGAAGTAAGAGGGTAACCAGAGTCCAAAGAGCCAAGTGAATGCGGTCAGAAGCCAGGAAGCCGGAAGGCAACTCAGGATGTGGAGCAGATGCTGAGGATGAATCCCCTAAACAAAGTTGGCTTTCTTGTGGTGTGGCTTCAAGATAGGGGAAGGCCCAAGACTTAGGGTGGTCTTACCTGGGAGTTTTATAAGAGTGGACACTACACCTATCATTTGAGGCAGGGGGTTGAATTTGAGATACTTCCACACATTGGAGTGCAGTGGTAGTGAGTTTTCTGCCCAGGACCTCTGTAGCTGATGGCCCTCTGTTAGTAAGCACACTCCCCATGAAGTCCTCTGTCTGTCCCTTTTGTCTTGTAGGCCATCATGATGAAGCCCTGGCTGTGGCAGAAAGAGGACGCACGAGGGCATTTGCGGATCTTCTGGTAGAACGACAAACAGGACAACAGGACTCTGACCCCTACTCTCCAGTCACTATCGATCAGATCTTAGAGATGGTTAATGGCCAGAGGGGACTAGTGCTTTACTATTCTCTGGCTGCAGGCTACCTGTATAGCTGGCTGCTTGCTCCTGGGGCAGGTAAGATCTCTTTCTGTAGGAACGGCAATTATACACTAGACTGTGAACGTCTAATGAATAGAGGTGGAAGAGGTGCATTACCGTAGATCAGACTAAGAAGCTGATGTGGGCTTTCAGCAAAATCTCAGCCATGGTGGATAGTCCGTGGTGGGGCATTCAATTAATAAGACAGTGCAGCTTTCTTGTTCTCCCAAGAAATCGTTGCTCCTCACCGGCAAATGTGGAAGCATTTATCAAGGAAGACTAAGAGCAGGAGGATTAATTTCACTAGTGGTCCTGTTTTTAGGCAGCTGTTGTTCATTAGCTAATAAAGTGATGACTGTAAGTCCTAACGAGTTCTTTCTAGATATGATTTAATGGTTTTGACCCTATGTCATGGTAAAGTTAAAGAGACTGAAATGATAATGGCAGCTCTTCTCACAGTATATAAATGAAATCTTATGCTTGACATTTCTGAGTTTAACAGAACCCATTTTAACCAGTTTTGTCCATTATAAATCTATTTCAGAAATAAAAATCCCCTTTGATTAAATCGGCATTAAATGTTCAGGCTGTAACAGTTTCACTAAATACAGAACCACTAATTAGCTGTTAGGGCCATATTTTTTGCATAATAAAATGCTGATGGCTTTACCATCTTGGAGACACACCAGATCCAATTAGAGTTTATTGACTGGGGAAGTGAATCTTCTAATTGGGAATCTTGAAGAATGAGCTTCTTGAATATCTGTAAGCCAATTTCAAAAAGTTCAACTGCCAGGAGAATTGATAAGGTTTTCTTGATTATGTTTCTATTTCTTTGATTTAAAAAAGTGATGTTTGAATGACAACTCTCAGATGCTTCTTGGGTTCTAAGCACTGCTGCTTGTACATTCTGTGCCTCAGCATTATTGTTTATAATCTTTTCCCCTTAATTCCATGTTTTTTTTTATGGCTTTCAATATAGAACATTTTTACCTCTGACCTTTTTATGCTAAAGGTTTTAAGCTGTGATGTTCATGGTGACTTGGCAAGTGTCATCCACAGTGGGATGAATCCCTGTGTATTCCAGCCCCCAGCAGGGCACTAATACCCAGGAGGACACGGTTGACAACAGAGATATCAAGCTCTTTCTCTCTGTGGCTGTTACATTTTGGGGACATGATTTGACAGGTGGTGTATCCAAATCCCTGTAATAATGAGCCATGTATAATGAGGCTCCTATTGTTTCCCTTTCTGTTCCTCTTTGCTCTTAATGAGACTCTGAAGCTTTCACTGGGGCTCTAATCAAATCAGAGAGGACCAACATTTTCCAGGGCTGACACACCTCATTACCATTTGAGAATATGTCCTATGTTTATTGCTAGAAAACCACTATGGATTCTCTCAGTTTCATGCAGCCATCATTTTTTGCTTCTTTAAGCAAAAAATTGACCATTGACCAGTTAGTCTTATATAAAAATAGTTTTAAATGTTTTTATCTGGCCTTTGTACTACATATTTATTTTGATTTGCTTTTGTGAAATCCAAGGTCTTTGAGTAACACAATTTCCACTTGGCTGGTTATATTTTTATTTAGGATTTCAGTTTCTGGGGAGTCTGCGCTGGCATGCTCATGTACTGTTCCTAAAAGAAAACTTTCCCTAGTTGGTGCTTCTCAGAAGTGTCTGTTTTGAAATACCTAGAAAGTAGTCATTTTAGGGGCTTCTGAATATATTGTCAAAAGCAAAAGCCCTGTCTTGAATTCCCTGGTTTCAAGCACCAGACCTGATGGTGAAAGCTGCCAAAAGGGTACTGTCTAAACTTCTGAAACCCTCTTGAGATCTTGGATTTCAGGATTTTTTCACATGGTTTGGAGGAAGGCATGCTTGTCAAAGAGGTTACATAGAGTTGGCATTGCTGTCCCATCCTTCACCTTTCCCTCCCCCAGCCTCAGTTGTATAACATTGGCTATGCCTGTCTTGTTTCAGGAATTCTGAAGTTTCATGAACACTACCTGGGTGACAACACAATGGAAAACACCAGTGAGTTCCAGGCTGGCAGCAGTGCAGCTCTTCCAATAGCCACCAGCTCAGCCCTGGAGCAGCACATCGCCAGTGTGCGGGAGGCCCTAGGGGTGGAGTCTTACTACTCAAGGCAAGTAGTACACCACCCCCAATCCCATCTACAGATACAGTCTCAGGGTTTTGTTTGTTTGTTTTTGTAAATATCCTATTTGAGATCTTTTGGAAGTCACACTTTTGTGCTTAGTCTGTTCAGAGTAGCTACAATGGAAAGAAATATGTCTGTGGAATACAAACCTTAGTGGGCTGTGTTTATTCTTTCTGGTAGTTTCCTTTCAAACAGGTAAGGGCCTCATCGGAGATGGCCATTTCTAAGGAGGGTTTGTAGAATGTTTAAACAGAAATAGGATTTTTAATTTAACATACTAGCTAATTAAAACTGAGAGGAGTTTTTGTTATAAACAGATTCATAATGAGTTTGTACTATAGCTGAACGCCTGTTTGAGAGATCCAATGTATGGATCTGTGCATTGAGGGGCAGAGGTGCAGGAAGTTGAGTTCCCAATATCAAGAATAGGGAAGAGGAGTGCTTTTTGCAAAGACTGTAAAAGTTATATGCTTATGGAAACACTTAGTATAAATGATTGACTATTTTACATATGGAAAATAATTTACTGGGGAAAATCAAAAGAAGAGGGTCCCTTAGAGCGGGTTGTGGCCAGATTCCCTGGCGTTTTAGTCCTCCATCCTGAGATTAACAAGTGTTGAGAAGGTCTGTGTGTCACAGAATCTGCTGTGTTAGCTGGTGTCAGGTCCCTAGGATATCTGCTTGTCTCTTGAATGATTTCATTTGTAATCATGAAAATCCTATGCTATCGTTGTGATTTCTTTAGAGATGCTTTTCCCAGGCTCCTGGGTGTGTGGTGGTCATTGCCAGCAACTGGATTGACCTTTGAGATGCTTAAGTTGAGAAGTTCTTAGATGAAAAATAATGATTGGATAATATAATGTCAAGACTGGAAGTGATTGTAGTGGTCATCTACTCCAACTCCTTCGTTTAACAGAAGCCAGCACTGTATCAGACTTGCTGACAGCTGAATTAGTTTCTGAGCCAGGATGAAAACAATCTAGATCTCACCCAGACTCCCAGGCCAGTGCTCATTTTGTTTTTAATTATCAAAATTAATATCATATTTTGAGAAAATAGCTGAAGCATGTAAGAATGCCATCTCTAGCTTCTGCTTGTATGAAGTCTGAACAGGCAGCCACATGCATACATTGTTGTCTTATTTTTTCTATGACTGTGGTGCATCCTGGAGCATTCCCATTAACCCTGAGTAATGGTGTGGCAATTACAGGGGCTTGACAGTGTAGAAATCCCAAGGACTTGGAAGCAAGGCTACTCCCTGAGATTTAATTGACCATAAAATAGGTCAGGTGAGGGGTATACAAAGCTGCTTCAGCAGACAGAAAGGCACTTAGGCCAGTCTGATTAAATTGTAACCTGACCAAAGGTGTTGCATGTCCAAAGCAAGTATTAAAGTGGTTGGCCAACAGTGGAAACACACAGAAAAGGAGAGCAAGCAGGGCAGACTTGGGCAGTGCCCATTTCTGATACCATCAAAGGGAAAGAGAATCTTGACTAAGGGACTAGAAGCTGTTGGAAAGCTGTTCCCATGGTGGACTTGCAGTCATCATACTCTCTTATCCTTCCCCCTCTTCCACAAATATCTGAGTGCCTACCATGAACTATGTACACTCAAGATTGAGAATAAAGTGGTAAGTAGACAGGCATGGCTCTGGCTCTCAGGGAACTGAAAAATAATAAACAACAGAACATATAAAATCTTTTAATTAAAATTATTACAAGCGCTTAAATGAAAATGCAGAGTGTAATGAAAATGTATAAGTGGGAGTGGGAAACCTATACTGGGAGCTGGGGAAGTTTCTTGGAAGGAGGACCAGATATAAACTAGACGAAGGCCATCCCAGGCAGTACATGCCAAGGCTTTCAGTAGCCCTCGGTGGAGAAGACCTCATAGGTTGTCCTAGTGCCTTCCCTTGTTCGGGTTCCATGCTTCTTGTGAAACTTTCTAATTGTTATGTGGTTTGGTTTCTTATGTGAATCTACTTGCAGATAGAGAACGTACATAATTAACTAGCATTATGGTTTGTACAACTCTGGATCTGTAGGTACAGCTGCCCACTAAACATCTCTGCCTGGCTATCTTCCAGGCACCTTTAGCCTAAAATATCTAAAGCCCAACTCTTGGGTTTCCCCATTTCTTCTCCAAATCAGTCATTGTAATGCACCACATTAACAGAATGAAGGACAAAAACCACATGATCATCTCAACAGATTCAGAAAAAGCATTTGACAAAATTTAACACCCTTCCATGATTAAAAAACACAACTCTCAACAAACTAGGAAAAGAAAGCAATTACCTCAACATAATACAGGAAATATATGAAAAGCTCATAGATAACCTGTTCATTGTTGAAAACTGAAAGCTTTTCCTCGAAACTCAGGAGCAAGGCAAGGGTGCCCATTTTTGGCATTTCTGTTCAACATAGTATTAGAGGTTCTAGACAGAGCAGTTAGACAAGAAAAAAGAAATACAAGGCATCCAAGTGTAATTATGTCTGTTCATAGATAACATGACATTATATATAGAAAATTCTAAAGATCTGACACACACACACACCACATACACACAACTGTTAGAACTAATAAATTCAGCAGAGTTGCAGGATACAAAATCAACACTCAAAAATGGTTGCATTTCTATACACTAACAATGAACAATTTAAGAAGGAAACTAAGAAAACAATCTTATTTACAATAAGAATAAAATACTTAAGAGTAAATTTAACCAAGGAGGAACAAGATTTGTATACACTGCAAACTACAGAACATTGCTGAAAGAAATTAAAGAAGACACAAATAAATAGAAAGACATTCCATGCTAGTGAATTGGAAGATCTAATCTAAAATATTTATACTACCCCAAATAAATTACAGATTTGATGCAATCCCTGTTGAAATCCTGATGGCATTTTTTACAAAAATAGGAAAAAAATTCCTAAAATTCATATGGCAACTCAAAGAACCCTGAATAGCCAAAAGAATTCTGAGAAAGAAAAATAAAGCTAGAGGTTACATACTTCCTGATTTTAAAACATATCACAAAGCCACAGTAATCAAAACAGTGAGGTACTGGCATAAAGACAGACACATAGACTAACAGAGTAGAATAGAGTAGAATAGAATAAAATGCCCAGAAAGAAACCCTTACATATATGGTCAAATGATCTTTGACAAGAGTGGCAAGGCTACATATTGGGGGAAGGATAGGCTCTTCAACAGATGGTATTGGGAGAACTGGATTTTCACATGCAAAAGAATGAAGCTGGACCCTTGCCTTACAGCATATGTAAAAGTTAACTTGAAATGAATTAAAAACCTAAACATAAGACTTAAACTATAAAACCCCTAGGAAAATATTCATTACATTGGATTTGGCAATATTTTCTTGGATATGATACATAGGTAACAAAAGAAAAAAAAAAAGTGGGACTACCTTAGATTTAAAGACCTATGCACAGCAAAGGAAACAACAGAGTAAAAAGGCAACCTACAAAATGGGAGGAAATATTTTCAAGCTACTTGATAAGGAGTTAATATTTAGAATATATGAAGAAGTACAACCTAACAACAACAACAAAAATAATCTAATTCCAAAATAGTCAAAGGACTTGAATAGATATTTCTTCAAAGAAGATATACAAATGGCCAACAAGCACATGAGAAGGTGCTTGTCAACATCACTACTCGTCGTGGAAATGCAAGCCAAAACCATGGAGATACCACCTCACATCCATTAGGTTAGCCACTGTCAAAAACCCAGAAAATAACAAGCTTTGGTAAGGATGTGGAGAAATTAGAACTCTTGTGCACTGTTGATGGGAATGTAAAATGCTGTAGCCTCTATGGAAAACAGCATGGAAGTATGTGGGACTTTTTCCCACAATAAAAAAAGGTATAAAAAATATATTTAGACACACCTGCCAGAATGGCTGCCATCAATAAATCAACAAACAACATGTGCTGGCGAGGGTGTGGAGAAAGGGGAACCCTAGTACACGGCTGGTGGGAATGCAGACTGGTGCAACCACTATGGAAAACAGTATGGAGGTTCCTCAAAAAATTAAAAATGGAGCTGCCGTTTGACCCAGTGATCCCACTCCTAGGAATGTATCCTAAGAATCCTGAAACATTCATCAGAAAGGATATATGTACCCCGATGTTCATAGCAGCACAGTTTACAATAGCTAAGATCTGGAAACAGCCCAAGTGCCCATCAGTAGATGAGTGGATAAAAAAGCTGTGGGACATTTACATCGTGGAATACTACGCAGCTGTAAAGAAGAAGAATCTTGTACCCTTTGGGACAGTATGGATGGACCTGGAGAATATTATGCTAAGTGAAATAAGCCAGGCAGAGAAAGACAAATATCACATGATCTCGCTTATACGTAGAATGTAAAGAACTTAATAAACTGATGAACAGAATAGATTCAATGACATGGAAGCATAGATGACACTGACGAATGTCAGAGGGATGGAGGAGGGTGGGTGGGTGGAGGGGGAGAGAGTAACCAAAGAATTTATGTGCATATATATACAACCCAAGGACACGGACAATGGTGGGGAGAGGGACTGGGGAGGGGGAAGGAATGGGGTGGAATGGGTCATTGGGGAGAAAAAGGGACATCTGTAATATTTTAAACAATAATAAAACTTTAAAAAAAAATTATACACACACACACACACACACACACACTTAGAATCCACCCACTTCTATCTCCACCGCTACAAGTGCAGTGCAGGCCCTGGCCTCTCTACCCTGAACCCTTGCTGCCGCCTTCTCTCTGACCTCTCTGCTCCTTCTCCCTCTCATGGCCTTCCAATCCCCTTCAGCCAGAATGACCTTCCATAGATGTATTTTGGACTATGTCTCTTTGTTCTTCCACTCAGCACAAAATCCCCAAACACACGTAATCCCTTCAAAGGTACTGATGGTCTTTAGACTCCAGCTCACATTTCGTATGCTGGCCCCTAAGCCTGTGAGATCTAGTTTCTGTCTACCGCTTGAATGGCACTTCTAGTCCTTCTGCAGCTTGGCATCTCTTTGTGCTCCCACCGCACCTCTCCTAACCTCCTTTCACTGCCTAGGATATACCAGGGTTTTCCCACCTTAAAGTTTTGCACATGTCCTTCCGACTCTCTGCAAAGTTCTGCCCACTACTCTTGGTATGGCTGGTTCCCTCTCATCCTTCAAATTCCTGCTTAAAGTAACTCCTCAGAAAGGCCTGTCAGAAGCTTCACTGTTGGTTTTTTTTGCCTCTGTGTACACAGTCCCTAGGGTAGTCTGCAACATAGTAGATGCTTAATAAATGTTTGAGTGAACAACTGACTGACTCAGAATGAATGAAGTACTTCTTCCTTCTGTCTGGAACTGTACTCTTTTTCTGTAGATAGTCTAATCCCCCCCTAGAGCCCTGTTCAAATCTTACAGTGTTTCCATTAGGAACACCCAGATCGCTCTAAGTCCAAATCAGATTTTTGCTCCCCTCTGTGGTGCCTAATGATAGCACTTATTGTGTTCTTCCTTGTTTATAATCACCTGGTTTGGGTCTCCCCAAGCAGATGGTGATGCCATGGAAAGCAGGTGCTGTGTCCTTCTCTCTGAATTCTCACTGTCTAACACAGTTCCTGGCCCATAGTGAGATATCCACACATTTGAAATTTAGTCACCAGAAGATGTGCTGTGAGCAGACTCTCTGTTCATGCTGGGCTAGTTTACTGATTCTCTCTAGTGGATGTAGAATACACTGTACCCCTAGAAATTGAGTCTCCGTGCCTTGGGGAACACCGTCATTCAATTATCCGCAGCCTGGCTGTGGTGCCCTTGTTGTTCTACAGACCGTGCTTCCTCTCCTTGATGGCATTTACTGCTGAGAGGAAGTACAGTGTCACAAAGGAGTTTCTGAAAATGGATTTAAAATAAAAGAACTGCTTTTATTAAGTGTTTAATAAGAACTCCCTCTCCCTTCCTCACAGATCAAAAGAGGCGTAGATAGAACACAAACCTCCCATAAGGGATATGTTATGAATTTCAAAACACATCTTCAGTTTTTAATTCTGATATTTAACTAGAGTCTTGCTGCTTCCTGGGCACCTGGGACAGTGCAGGAGCTCTGGGGATGCTAATCTGACTGGTTAGAACACGCATAGGGCTGTGTTCAGTAGTAGGTCAGATCTGGAAGGAGTACTCCCAAGGGGTTTTAAATAAATTATAATTGTAGACTACCTTTATAATGGGGTAAATATTCCTCCATTGTAAATGAATAGTAAACATTATGGTTTTTTTCTTTTGGTGCTTCTCTATATTTCTAAACTTTCTGCAGTGAAAGTTATTTTTATGGTCAAATGCATTTCCTTATTTCAAAAACACTGATTAATTTAGATTGCACCAATTCATAAATTCTGGTGATTCTAGTTGGTTCTAGACTGATAATAAGTGGCCATTGTTAACAAGTCTGACAATGCAAAGTGTTGGAGGAGCTGTGGGTCCACAAGATATCTTATTTGTGGCTGGTGAGAAAGTAAATTGGCATATCCACATCAGAGGACAGTTCGGCATGCCTTCTAAAGCTGAATATTCACATACTCTTTGGTCCAGGTATATACCTTAGGTATAATATTTACGAGAGGCTATTGTACATGAACAAGAATGTTCATAACTGCACTATAAATAATAGCAAAATCCTGGAAATGCCCACATGCCATCAGTGAGAAAGTGGATGAGTATATGGTGGTATAGTTCCCAAATGAAATATTAGACAGAAGTCAAGAAGAAATGAGCCATAGTGAACTGAAAGATGTGGCTAAATCTTAGAAATGTAGTAGTAAGTGAAAAAGGTAGGTTCCAAAATACTACCTATAGCATGACATCCTTTTAACAGTTAAAACAACTAAAATAAAAATATGTTTTTAGGACTATAGCTAGATGCAGTAAAACTTGTATAAAAAGGACAGGCAGGGAGTGATGGCCATGGGATTTGCGGGGTGGGACTTGCCGTGGGCTGAGGAGGCAGGTAATGGGCTTCATGGAAGTTAACAAATAATTTTGTATGTTATTCTCCAGCTTTTCTTTTGAGTGGTACTTTTATAAGCATTTACTGCATTATTAAAAATTACTAAATAAATGAAAGCAGGTTGTGTGCATGGATCAATGATGAAAGGGTGTCATGACCCAAAGATCATGATTAATCAGCCCCAAAGAGATTCCACCCCCTGCCCCCCCCCCCCGCCCCAGAAAAAGAGAGGGAAAATGCAGGGATTAAAAAAAAAAAAAAAAGAATTACAGAAGCAGGATTTCAAGTAGGACATATTTCATCAATGTAAATGGACAATTGATAGACTGATTTAAATTATTTATATTTGTCCTTCTAATCAAGTATACCCAAGCACTGGTCCTTGCTGCATTGTTGGCTTATATTAAGTGACAGTGAGTCTTTGAAAATTTAAAACCACCTTTCCCATATTTTCTGATTCTGGCTTTTTGCTAATCAAGGTTGACCTCCCAATTAATCCAAACTAATAAGGTTTTATTTTCCAAATCAAATATTTTTTCCAGAATTTTGTAGAGTGAAAGTAGATATAATACTTTGGACATTTAATTTTTCCTTTAAAACAAAGGGTTTTCTATTTCATTCTAAATTAAGATAATGCCCATTTGAAAATATTTTATGAGCATGTAGTCAGTCTGTGCCAAAGCTGGCACTGAGCCTGGAGATATATGCATGAATAATAGCTGGAATTCTTGGCCTTACAGTAGCTCACAGTATGGAACAATCAACAAATATGTAAATTATTAATCCACCATGGGCAAAATGTTACTGTAAAGTTCTAAACAAAGAAGGCCGTGCCTTGCTCTGCCTACTTGGGGGCAAGTCAGTGTTTCATGAGAATTCTAGGGAAGTGACCTTTGAGCTGGGCTCTGAAGAGCGAGGGGAGAGAAGTCATTCTAGGCAGAGGAGTTCCTCACTGGGCAACATCATGGAGGAAAGAAAGGGCCCAAGGCCTTCAGAAAACGAGTGGCGATTTCAAGAGGAGGATGATCTGTGCTTTGCTGTAGGAGTTGTTATCTTCTACATCAGTCACTCAGCTGCTGCCTCCTGAGGCTCACCTCTTTCTAACAAGATCTGAAGTCCTGGGGTGAGTTTGCCTGACTGAGTCTCTTCTGTACTGTCCTCTTGTGACATGACTGAGCTCCAAAAGGCAGGCCTTATCTATGGGGTGAGTCACTCAGGCTCAGCTATCTGTTTGAGGAGGAAAAAACAACAAACAGATGATGCCAGGTTAGGGATTAGAGCACTGAAGAGATGCAGCTGCAGAAATGAGTGGAACACACTGTAGACTCTGGTCTTAGGCCCCCGATTCCCGAATTTGGATTCCTTCCAAAAGGCTGAGTACAAAATAAGCTCAGAAGGCTTTTGTAAGCTTCTTAGTATAAGTCAGCAGCTTAGCAAGAAGGATAAGTGTGGTTGGTCGTCTTGTATGACCTCTGAAATAGCCTCAATTGAATCCCTGTTTGTATTGTTCATGAACTTTTTTTAAACACAGAATTCTTGAAATTGCCAGAAGTGAGTTTTCCCATTTATGCATGGGAAGGATAACCTGGTGAATGGTAGAATCAGCCTTAAGATAAAAAGCAGATAGCAGCGATGTAGGGAAAACCGTTAGTGCCCGTCATTCTGCAAGGGTAAGGGCCTGGAACTGGGAATGGCCTGGGCTTCCTTGGGTCCAGGGCCTGATAGTTCTACACCTGGGCCACAGGGCAGGGGCTAGTTTGGTAGATGCCATGAAGACCTGTCAGGGCACTCTTGGACACCAGACATTTCTTTTATCTCTTGTGCCAGATCCTTTGTTCATAGTCCCAAAGCCTAGAATGGCATTCCTGTTAGAACAGGGGTTGAAGGGAGAAAGGATGGGGCAAATCCATTGGCCACTCTGGACATTCAGTGTTTTCCTCTCAGTTTCACATCAACTGTTGGCTGGCTGATGCCATAACCAATTTTGTAAAAATTCTTTGAACTAATCAAATTTCAATATCCCTGACTTTGTATATCCTTTCCTTTACTCCAGTGAAATTTCCTGGCCTTTTCTTTCTGATTATGTGTAGCTTTATCTAACAATCAATATTTAAGGCATTTAATATATAACTCTTGACTTATCTTGCTTTGGGAAAATAAGCCCAGTATAGCTACCAAGTTCTTCTTTGAACTTGCTAAAATAGGCATTGTTTTTCATCCCATTTGTACTTTTTTGATTTGAATACAGTGGTAAGGAGGCTCTGGAAGAGTGCTCTCTTTAAACCAGCACATTTAACTGTGTCAGACTCACAACTCACACTGTGCTAGCTGGGTTTTCCTCCAGTAATGCCATGTAACTCCTCAAAATTTCAGACTTGTAACCACAAACATGTATTTCTTGCTCTAGGTCTGCAGGTCACCTGGGGTTCTGCTTTAGGCTGCCTGTGGGGCTTAGGTCCCTGTGTCTCATCTTTCTGTGACTGGCAGTGACCAAACAAGACTCTGCATAGCAGAAGTCAAGATCACAAGAGACCAGGCAAAGCAATTCGGGCATGTTTAAAGCCCTGCTCAACTCTCGTCCTTTCATGTACCATTGGTTAAAGTAATGGAACTGCCTCTACATTTCTAACTCTTAACATATCAAGCTGAACATCAGTGGGGCTCGAAGATGTATCTCTCATGAGTGACTGTGCTGAACAGTGAGACATTCTCCCACTCCCCCGACCTGTGGAAACCCGAAGAGAGAGAAGGGTGATCTACCTGCAGGCTTCATTCTCTTCCCTGCAGCATCTGATGGCTGACCGTTTTCCGCTTATATCTCTTTCCCCTCAACACAGCACACACCCAGGTGTGGGTGAGCTCTGCAAACACTCTTCCATCTCTCCGGATGGTTCTCATCTTCCTCTTGCTCCAAAACCATGGGCATTTCCCCTCACTCACACCTGTTACTAGACTCTTTCCTGGGAATGTAATCTTCATCAAGGACACAGATCTACACCCCAGATCTACACCCCCAGCCCACTATCTCACTTGATTTCTATACTTGACTTTCCTCCTGTATAAAAGCAGCTTCGCTGGAATTCATCTCAAGCTCAGCACATCCAAAATTATACCTTTTCTCAGCCAGCTCCCCAATCTGGCACACTTTTATTCCCAATTTTTTCTCATTTATTTTAAAGCCTCCATCTTTTCTACCCAAGTTTGTTTTCAGACCTTTGAGTCATTTGTCCTTAAATTTCCCTTTCCTTTGTTGCAGTTTATTTAATCAGTCACTAAACTCTCTTTGATCTTACCCATTTGCTCCCTACCTCTCTTCTCCCCTACTTTCACCCTTTCTTCTTTTCTACTCTGGGCCAGGCTCTTACAAGAACGTGCCCACATGACCAGCCTGGCCTTCCTGCCTTCTGCCTCCTGATTCTCTTTCAGTGCATTTGGCTGTCTGCTGCCTGAGGAGGTTGCTAAAAGCTCCAGTGTTATCTGAGTGCTCCCACATACATCAGAGCCCACAGAGATAAAGTTGTGGAGTGCCTGGAGATAACGTTGGTCATCAGGCCCCATTGTTCCATACAGCCTGTCCCACTCTGTCTCCTGGTGTAATCCTTCTGTTCCAATAGGGGCCAGGTTTTCCCCCTGCCATCTGCATACCATGCACATTCCCATGAGTTTGCATTCACTTTCTTCTTCTGTCAGTGTGAGACCCCCTGGAGTTCTGTCCCTGGGACATTGCTCTTCCTCAGAGTCTTCAGCACACATTGAAGGCAGAAATTGCTCACACAGGTGATTAGAAGCCAAGATGGGGACGGCATTAAGGAGACTGGGTGAAGGAGAGGATACCTGCTGTGGAGCGGACCATCCGTGCTTTTCTCCATTTCCTCTCCCCCAACCAGGATTTAGAAACATTTGGGCACACAGTACATAGAACTCTGATACTTGCTGGTTAACTAGATTTAAATCATACAAATTACCCCAGTCCCAATGATGATGTCCCTGAATGCCATGTGGTCATGTCTTATCTCTACATTACCAGCTATTAACAGTGCCTAGTACCTAAGAGGCCCACAGTGAATGTTCACTGGATGAGTGGATGATTGAAAGTGAAAGAACAAAGTGCTGGGAGCTGGGAGGACACCGTCTGAACACACCATCAGTATTAGCATCATTGATGTATGGTCAGTGTGTCATCATCAATGCAGCAACGCATCATGACACAGTGAAAACCTGTTTCATAGTTACTGCTCTAGCCTTTTTCCACTTTCACCTCTGTGAAGTATCATGAAAGCACAATATTATCCAGGAAGCTTAAAGAGGTGGACTTATCCAGATCAGGTAGTTAATGCAGACCTTGCTTGAACTAACATCCACTTTA
This sequence comes from Miniopterus schreibersii, assembly GCF_964146895.1. NCBI lineage: Eukaryota > Metazoa > Chordata > Mammalia > Chiroptera > Miniopteridae > Miniopterus > Miniopterus schreibersii. The sequence goes on from NC_138122.1 coordinate 17,422,973, forward strand.
CAAAATTTGACCCCTGTGTAGGCTAGCACATGAAACGCTTCTGTTTCCCAGTAACACATTAAGTTTGTTAAGGCTTTAAAAGTAATGAGATGTTCTTTCCTGGCTTTTGATAGACTTATGCTAATACAGTGAGGAGTCACTGCTAATAAGCAGGGAGAGGTGGAATTGATTTAAGGATCTGTCATTTCAAAAACTACTGTCTGATGGAGACAAAGTTATCATTGTAAACTTGTCTTTTTCTTTATTCCTGTGTGTGCTGCTGTCTCCTCACTAATTAGAAACATCAGGAGATAACACTTCATTTTCTGGCAGCCCTCATAAAAGCTTCCTGCTCTTAGGAAAGACTGAGTACCCTCCCATCTCAGGAATTGGCCCACAGTTGTTCCGTTTCTTCCTGCCTCAGCACCAGGACTTCCCTCAGGCACGCTGCTCGTATGGTTCAGCCGTTTTCTGCATCCTCACCTCCAGTCTCACAGGTAGATCAAGCAACAGTGGAGCTTCCTCCTAAAGGCAGAAGTCGGATTGACATACCCTGTCCATGAACAGATATAGCATGGGATAACTTTCAGCTCATTGTAGTTTAACGTGTACATTTATGAATTTAAACTGATGAACCAGGTTTAAACTGGATGTGTCACATATTGATTGTCATCTCAAGGTTGGAGACAGCCTTTCTTGTGAAAATCAAATGGAAAGACCAAATGATACACAACATTGATTTCCTTTCCTTTAGCTATCCATTGCAAACCATCTCTTCTTCTCGACTTGTTTCTTAATGAAGCTTTGGGTGCCACATCCTTGTAGAGAACTTAGGAAATCTCTTTGGGGTTGTTTAAAAAATAGCTGTTTGTTATGTCGGGTAGTTTTGCTGCTGTGGGTTTCCATAGTTTCTTCTACTTCAGCACCTGTTTCCTTCTTGGCTGTCCTTAATCGTGGTATTATTTATTGCGTGGAATTTGCTTTGGTAATGTCTGTCTCTCCCACTAGAGTAGAGCCCATTGAGGGTAGGTATTGGGTCTGTCTGATTTACCATTAATACAGTACCTGGAATGTAGTTAGTGCACAGGGAATAGTTATTGAATGGCTAATTGAAATGGCCTACTTTCCCCTCCCCTCCCGCCCATATAAACACTGTCTGTTCATAATTATGTTAAAAGCTGAAGCTAGGAAAGTTTCCAATCAATGCTAGAACTGGTCTGGCTGTGTACAAGGAAAAAGCATTTTAAAAAGAAAGACACAGAATGAGCAAACTGGGATAACTCTAGATCGACATGAAAAAGAACAAGAAGAGTGTGTGTGTGTGTACAGACTTTCTTTCAATCAAGCAGAAGCTAATGCTTTACCATAATTTTCTTCTTGTCTGCTTCCCCCTACTTTGGTTCAATGTTGAGTTTTAAGTCCTCCAGATAAAAGCTCAGCATAGTTTATAGCGAGTAAGGACTTAGGATTATGGTATGAAAATGGATAAGTTTAAGAGAGAGAGAATTATAGCTGGAAGAAAGTTAGAAGGAGGAAAAAAAAGATATTTGCCTAACTTGTATTTGAAAATGAGTCAAACAGGCAATAGAATCCAGATTCTGTAAAATATGAGTTTCCCATGGTTAGAGGCTTTCTCGGTAGAGGGATACAATTTTGAGTTCATCTTATACTACTTAATAATATTAGTAAACCAAGATGCGTAAGATTCCTTGCTGGGTGCTCTGCTGTGCCAAGTTAATGTTCGTGTTTTAACTGACTCCCTATTAGAACCTCCCAGGTTGCTTCTTTTGGGACAAGGAAGAGAGAAATGGCCTCTGTTGGCCATTTTTCATCTGCTAGACACAGGTGTATACACTCATTATCCGTGTGTAATATCCTCTGAGGCAGCAATTGTGGTCCCCATTTTACATAGCAGGAAGCCGAAACTCAGAGCCATTCAATGACTTGTCAAGGGGTTCACAGCTAGTTAAATGGCAGAACTGAAATTCATGGGGCTTTGGAAAGGGCTTCTCAAAAACAAAGAGTGCCAACATGCCTCTCAGAGCTCTAGAGTTGCTGCTTTCAAATGAATTTGTTTGAGGATGAGAAAAAGACCAGACAGATAGAAAATGGCTCATTCACTGCCTGCCCAGACTTCTAGTGTCCCTTTGGAGATTTCGGTAGACTTTTCTCCTCCCCTTCTGGAAACTTCCACTGAATCTCCAAGTACTAGGTATTCTCCACTGGCCTCAGCAGTAAAATGGAGCAAAGAAAAAATGTAGAAAAATATACAAAATGAAAAAGTAGAGAAACATTCTGTCACAGTGTAGTCTAACACATCATTTTTAAACATTCTGAGTGTAGTGAACTTGAGAGCAAGGAGAATGGTTTCTCATTGAGAAATAAAATTCCTTTGGCTTGAAGAGCATTTTCAATAAATAAACTCTTCATTACCCTAGATAGTTCTTGAAATGAAAATAGTTCATATCAAGCCATAGCATGAAAGACATAATTCAGCAGTCCTTGAGAATTTACCTATTTTCCATTCAAACATTAAAGTGATCATTTAATCTTACATACAATTCCCTGAATTCTCCCTAATAATTGCTTTGGTGATTTTAGCTCAACCTTGAAACAGACTTGGATCTGTTCTGTATTTGACTTCATTTGAAAGAGAGAGGAAATTTTAAAGAACTAGAGACTTCAGAGGTTTAAACCCTTTGCCCACGGGAACTAGAAAAGAGGAAAAGAGAAGTGTGTGTGTGGGAGCTGAGAATGGAGTGAGGTATCAGCCCTAACAATAATAATACCACTTGATATATGTGGTACTTCAGATAATGTCTACCAGGCATCTTCACATATAGTGCCTTAGTAATCTTTATGGTAGCCCTTTGAGATAGGCATGGCAACTATTAGGATCCCTCTTTTTGAGACAAGGAAATTGAGCCTCAAAGACTGACCTGTCCAAGATCACACAATTAAAGAATAAAGTCAGAACTTGAACCCAAGCCTCCAGGTACCAACCTACTGCTCTTTCTGTCAAACCATTTGGATAAGCTCTTGTTAGATTTGTTAAGGCTTGTGCAAAATTTTTTATTATAATGGAGCTTTTCCTGTGTTTGAGATGTTTGGGTGTTGCCTGGAGTTTGTAACAGCATTTATAGAATGGAATTTGAGTTATAATAGTGCAGTTCTGAATTACTTTCTGTATAACACTAAGCTTTCAGGTGAGCTAAATATAAGTCAGCAGTATATGAATAAACTGGTCTGCTTCTACATAGCTTGGGCATGAGGGATCCAGGAAAAATCTGAAGCCGTTTAAATCAAAGTGGGATAAGAAAAAGGCAGAAAAGAAGAAATAAAGAAGATGTCACTTAATGTGATACAACTCTTAAAAAAACAACTGTGAAGTGTTTGGAATGAATATAGTGGGGACAATTTTAGAAGTACTGTTCTAAGTAAGTTAGTCTTGTGTCTAAATAGAGTTTGAAATCTTTTATCCATTCATTATTCATTTATTCATTCAACAGCTTTTTGCTGAGTATCCCTAAAATGCCAGTCACTATGCTGGGCCCCAAAAATTTAGAGAAAAGACACATTTCCTGTCCTTGAGGAGTTCACATACTGGTAGGTTTGTGGGGGTCATGAAGGGAGACACTCAGAAGCACAGGTATAAGAATGAACAGGCATTCATCTTCTGATGGATACCAACTTTACCTGGCCCCTAAATTTCCAAATCTTTTATTCTCTTGCTGTTGGAATTTTCAGTATTTCATATTACAGGAGATATTGCAGTCTAATTTGTAAGAAACCTAGTTGTTGAGACGTTCGTTCATTCATTCATTCCTTCGTTTGTTCAGTTTGTTAGCAAACATTTGTCAAATGCATACTATGTGCCTGTTCCTCTACTGGGTATTGAGGTTACAGAGATGAAACCAATAGATTTCCTGCTGTAAGGAGCTCTCAGTCTAACAAAGAAACAATAAACAAATATACGTAATCTGGACTCTGCTACTTACTAGTTGCATGACCTTTGACAAGCAGTTTAATCCCATGGAATTTTTGTAACAATAAAATAATGCCTGAAAAGCAGTAGGATAGAGCTGGGCACATAAGAAGCCTTCATGTAGTCACCACTGTCAGTTATTATGAGAGAAGTGGGAGAGGCACACAGAGGTCAGAGGGGCTTCTTGTGCCTCAGAAAGGCTCAGTCAGGAGAGACTTCCTGGAGAAGGTGCTGCTCGAGCTGCATGAGAGGCACAGTGGGTTTTTCCCATGCCAACGAGGCAGCATGAAACTGAGGTGTAGGGTGCAGCACAAGCTGCATGGGATGGACAGCTCCCCCACTTAGGGAGATGCAGGGAGGGCAGCACAGCTGGAATATAAAATATAGGGAGAACTGTCCCGAGCACTCCTAGAAACAGGGTGGAGAGGTGCAAAGGTCCAGCTGCTGTGTGTGGGCATGGAGGTGGGGGTGTTTTCCTATAGCCAGGGCAGGAGGCTTGCATTTGAGAAAGGACACATGGTCCAAATTGTCCACTGAAAACTCAAGATCACTTTGCCCTGTTGTCTCTGAGGCCTTTGAGTTAAATATTCTACATGGCCTGTTATTTTAGGGGGAAAAAGAGAACCATTTAAAAAACCCGCTGGACAGTTAAAAGTCATTTTGAGCATCTACTTTCAAGAAAGGAATACAATGGAGAAGGCTCACTTTCTAATTCTAGAGAAAACTAAAAAATTAATATTCTGATTTGGTCCAGCAAATGCTGTAAGAGTAAGTCAAGTATAAAATATGTACATTTCCTAGTAAGGTCTTTGATTGTTTAGGCAGAAATTACCTATTTGGGATAAATGTTCAGGGGGACAGGAAATGTTTTGGGTTTGTACAATCCAAACCAAAATCCCTTCTCTTTAGACCCATCTGACACAGCTAGGGCCTGACTCAGTGATAGCCCACAATCTGAAATGGTATCAAACTGTCTTTTTACCATATTTTCTTTGAGAATTAAAATCAAATACTTTTGTCATGGTGTTAGTAAAAATAAATAAAAAAGAAAACAGTAGAAAGAATGGTCTCCTTTTTCTGAAGGGCAGACAAGGAAGGCTTTTGACACTTTAGCTATCTTTAAATATGGCAGAATCAGAACTGACAAAGGAGCTCGCTGGCCCTCACTTTGACCATAGAAAACCATGTTTTCTTAAATTGTTTTTGCCTTAGAGAGTGTTTTCTTAAATGAAAAATAATCAAAGTTAGCATGCCTGGCCCTTGTCGGCGCAATCATTTTATGAGGTATAATAATATTATTATGGCCGAACAGCCTGGAACTAATGTCAACTTTCTTAAAGATTCTCAGTGGCCTTGGAGCATTCACTAAGTCCATGGAGAAAGAACTGAGGGCTAAGTATGTAGATTGTGAACTGTGGCAGAGTAACCAGTACTTTCTTCAGCATCCACGGGTTTTCACTTCCTTCTTTGGAAGAGTCTCATCTTGGTGGGAAGTGTAATTACCCTTGCATATGCCACTTTGGGAAGAGAACGTGTGTCCATAATCACTGAAAGGAAATATCCCAGCGTGGTATGAGTCTGCCCTGGCTGGTCGAATGAGGTTTAGCAGCTGCTGCCAAGATGCTGTGCGAGGGGGGTGGCCTGGCTGGAACACCAGAGGCATTGTTGGTTTCTGGATGAGATAGGGAAAAACCACACATTTCTATGCGTAATGAATCAAAATGATGCATTGATGCACTGAGAGCTCTCTTATATGCGTCTCCTATTCAGTCACTATTTATATTTTTATTTTAGATTTTCAGAGACAGTCTCACTCATTTACTCTTGGTATGACCGTCTCCTTGCTTCGTGAGCATAGCGATAGTATTTGACAATAGGTATGGAAAACTACTTTGCAACCTTAGTTCTGAACTTAGAGCTGATGTTGAAAGTGTCACGTTATTTGGGGAAGGGGTAAAATCAGGCCTGTTTAACAATAAAATGTTAATTTTACATGATATTTTATAGTAGTAAAATATTTTTATTTTATGTCTCATTTACTCATATTATAATCTCGAAAACAGATAAGAGGAGGTATTATTATCTCCATTTTATAGTTCACAAAACGGAGGTGGAGAGAAAGTAAGGACTTTTCATTATGTAGTATAGCTAATCTAGCTGAATTAGACCAGAGATGTTCTACTGATTCCCTTTGTGTCATACTTTTGTCCTGTGTTGCAAGCCTGATTTTAGGGGGATTCTCCATTCCTGTATATTTTGAGTTGTAAATGGAATCTTTTCTGATTTTAGGAATACTTTGTCTCTCACCTTCAACAAAATATTAGAAGAAGGACTACTGTGAAGGGTTGTTAAAGACCTAAACTGAGAAAGTATCTCATAACCAATATCTGAGCCCTTCTTTCTTCCAGGCATTGTACTAGGTGCTTTATGTATGCCATTTACTGCCACACAGCTTTGTGAAGTGGATGATATTGATCCATTTTACAGTTAAGGAAACTAAGGCATGGAGAGATGAAGAAAACTGCTAGTGGTTATACAACTAAAAGTGGTAGAGCTTGAATTCAAACCCAGATCTGTGCCTGTTTTGGCCAAGCAGTGATGATCTCCAATTGGATGCCCAGACCAGAAATGGTTATTATCTCCACAATACACATATTTTATTTATTTAAAGATCCAGCAAATACATGTGGGTCTTGATTATTAACAGTTATTAAAAGATGACAAATTCAAGTGCCGAACTCTGTTAAAAATACCATAGAATATTAAAGAAGTAAAAGCTTGCCTCCTGCTTTCAGGATGTTACCATCGAGTTGAAAGCATAGCAGTAACATAAATTAGCTTTAGAACATAAATAACATGATCTTAAAACCACACTCGGAAACATAGAATCAGAGAGGTTGAAGTTAGAGAGGTTACTTAGAGACTCTGTCCAAGCCTGAAGTCATCCTTTTCCCTCTGATTTGTGTGTCAGTGATACCACTGGCCTCCCAAGACACCAAACCCACAGATGTTGAGTTCTAGTACATTCCTTCCACTCTTTCATCTCCAGTCTTCTGAGGAGCAGCCTTGCAAACTAAATTTAAAGTGATCATCAATAATATTGCATCCCTCCCTCATCCACAGGAAAAGTAATAAGCCCATGTCAGTTCTTTCACATCCATCCCCAACCCTGCCTATCCTGCTCCTTCTGGTTCATATTCTGTCAAACCTGGGCTTACAAAAGGATACCAAACCAGAATCCTAGACCCAGGAACTGTGTGATACAGGGCAACAAACTCTCTGCAGGCACAGGAGCCCTCCTAAACCACAACCCTCCTGCCACTCCCTGGATGAAGGCTGCAGTGACTCATTTCTGCATCGGTCCCCACTTCATTTTCTCCTCTGCCTCCCCAACACCATGCTAGTCTTCTCTCCATCTCCTCATGTGGCAGGTTCACATGCCTACCTCTTTGCTTTTGCTTGGGGTGGTATCCATCCAGATGCCTTCCCTCCACAAAGACGTGGTAAAAAGGACTGTGTTGTTTGTGTCGGTGGGGAGTCAGAGTCAATCAGTGTCCATCACTGGTAGAGCAGATAGATAAAATGTTGAGACACACCATGGCATATTATGCAACAATGGATATTGCAATGGCTCTATGTCCAGTGTGATGAAATAAGCTCCCTCCAGGACTTAAGGTCCTCCCACAAAAAACTAAAATCTTGGGGGGGAATGCCAAACACCTGAAGGTACTAGAGAGGTAAACAGATTCTGGAAGGGTGTCAAAACATGGAAGAAAAGCAATGGCACAGAGTATGTTTCTCATTTTTATGGCTGTTAGCCTAAGGTCAGACCACAGTCAGCAGCCACATTTGGTTTAACACTCCATTAGAAAACTATAGCCTTTATGGTCTGAAGAACCAGGTGACAGTGTTTAGGGGTACCACAGCCTCTGGAAAGTGAGGAGGTGCATGTATATGCTGGGATGATAAGACTTAGAGAGTGGAAGACCCAAATTTTGTGTATAAATTCTGTCAGAATCTCTGACTGACCCCTGAACTGCAAACGTATGGGACAAATTCTAGGTAAAGATAGAAGAACTGAGCTGAGATATGAATTGTCACTCGAGACAGACATTTCCAAAATCAATACTCTTTAGAGGAAAGTAACAGAATTCACATTGTAACTTTGAAAATGTTCTGGATACATTGAAAAATTATTTGGCATGCAAAAAACTTGAAAGATGTGACTCAATTTTAAGAGAAAAGACAGTAAACTGATACCAAGCCTAAAGATGACTCAGATGTTGAAATTAGCAGACAGGGATTTCAAAGCATTTATAACTATGTTCAGTGAACTATTCCCACAATGAATGAAAATGTAAAACAATAATATATAAATATATAATATATTATCAGTATACTTCAATTATATAATAAAACATACAATTCAGCGGAGAACTAGAAATTTTTAAAAAGAGTACAATGAAAATTCTAAAATTGAAAAGTACAATATCTAACATGAAAAATTCACTGCATGGGCTTAACAGAATAGAATTACCGAAGGGAAGGATGAAACTGAAGATAGATCAAGTATCTAATCTTAAGAAAAGAGAGATTTAAAAAAAAAAAAAGTTGGACAAAAAGAATAGAGCACCACTGAAGGGTCCCGGGTTCAATTCCAGCTAAGGGCACGTACCTCGGTTGCAGACTCAATCCCTGGCCCTGGTTGGGGGCGTGTGCAGGAGGCAGCCAATTGATGTGTCTCACATCGATGTTTCCCTCCCTCCCTCCCTCCCTCCCTCTCTCTCTCTCTCTCTCCCTCCCTCCCTCCCTCCCTCCCTCCCTCCCTCTCTCCCTCCCTCCTTTCCATTCTCTCTGAAAAGCAATGGAAAAAAATATCCTCGGGAGAGGATTAAAAAAAAAAAGAATAAGAGAATATTGTGAACAACTTTATACCAGTTAATTTGGCAACTTAGATGAAATGGAAAATTCCTTGAAAAATGCATTTTACCAAAAATAACACTAGGTGAAACAAAATATGAATATCCCTATATATATTAGAGAAATTTAAATAATTCAAAAACACTTTAACAATAACAAACTCACTTAAAGCCTGGATGGTATCACTGATGAATTCTATCAAATACTTAAGGATAAAATGCACAAATGTACACAAACTCTTCTAGAAAATTGAAGAGAATGAGACACTTTCCCACATGTGTTGTGAGGCCAAAATAACTTTCATACCAAAACCTGACAAGTATATTAGAAAAAAAGGAAATTATAGATGAATATTCTTTATGAACATAGGTGCAAAAATATTTAGCAAAGTATTAACAAATTGAATATGCCATGACCAAATAGGGTTTATCCTAGGAATGCAAGGCTGGTTTAACATCTAAAAATCAGTGATCTACTTTACTATATAAACATATTGGAAGATTTAGTATTGTTAAGATGTTAACTCTCCCCAAATTAATTGTTGGTTCAACACAATATCGATCATAATCCTAAATTGGTAAGTTCTAAAATTTATATGGAAGTGCAAAGGACCTAGGACAGAGGTTCACAAACCAAAGATTGTGGACCAGCTGCAGTTTTGTAAATAAACTTTTATTGGAACACAGCTACACCCATTTGTTTATATATTGTCTGTGACTACATTCATGCTACAGTAGCAATGTTGAATAGTATGACAGACACCATATGGCCATCTGGCCCTAAAAAAAAGTTTGCTGATCCTTGACCTAAAATGTCCAAAGCAATATTGAAAAAGAAAAACAAAGTTGGAGAACTTACCCTACATGGCTCCAAGACTTACTCTAAAGCTATAGTAGTCAAGACAGTGTGGTGCATAAGAATTAACAAGATCAGCAGAGCAGAACAGAGCACCCAGAAGTAGACCCACACATATATGGTCATTTGATTTTTCAACAAAGACACCAAAGCAGTCCAGTATGGGAAAGGAAAGTCTTTTCAACAAGTGATGCTGGAATAACTAGGTATCTGTAGGGTAAAGAAGGAACCTCAGCTCTTACCTCATACCAAACACAAAAATCAATTCAAGATGGATCATAGACTTAAACATAATAACTAAAACTGTAAAGCTTGCCCTGGCTGGTTTTGCTTAGTGGTTAGAGCGTCGGCCCAAGGACTAAAGGGTCTGGGTTCGATTCCAGCCAAGGGCACCTACCTCAGTTGCAGGCTTGATCCCCAGCCTCCGAGTCAGGACGTGTGCAGGGGTAGGGCAACCAATCCGTGTGTCTCTCTCATGTCAATGTCTCTGTCTCTGTCTCTTCCTCCCCTTCCCCTTCCTTCCCTCTCTCGCTTTTACTCTCTCTGAAAAGCAATGTCCTCCGGTGAGGATTTTAAAGAAACCACTATACAGCTTTTAGAGGAAACCATAGGAGCATATCTTCCTGACTTAGGGGTAGATGGGTCATAGAAAACAATAGCCATAAAAGAAAAAACGTATAAGTTAGACTTCATCACAATTTAAAACTTACGTTCCTCAGAAGACATCATGAAGGAAATCAGGCCACAAAGCATGCATTTGACAGAAGACTGGTACCCGTAATAGGTAAAGAACTCCCACAACTTGGTAATAACATGACAGTAATCAGGCCACAAAGCATGCATTTGACAGAAGACTGGTACCCGTAATAGGTAAAGAACTCCCACAACTTGGTAATAACATGGCAAACAACCCATTTTGAAAATGGGGGAAGAATTGAACATACGAGTCACAAAAAATTATGTGAATGGCTGCGGGCACATTGAAAAATATTTAACATCACTAGTTATCAAGGAAATGTAGTTTAACCACAAGAAATGCTGTGGGATGTCACTCCAGAAACACTGGACTCAAAGACAGGGACCCTCTCTTTACTGTGGGTGCTCTTTCAGCTATTCTGTTGAACTATGGATAACATTTTAGAGCTGGAAGCGATCTTAGGTTTTATGTCTTCAAAACCTCAAATGCTAAAAGTTAGATGAAAGGATCTGGATGTTCAAAACCAAGTGGGATTAGTCAGAGAGATTGCCTCCATAGAGGAGGTAAGTATTAAGCAGAGTTTATTGGTGGGGAGAGATGTGGGTTGCCTAAAGAGAGGGTGGAACATTCCAAGGGTATAGAGTGACATGAGCTAGGGATTGGAGATGGCAGCAGATATGTGCTAGACGGGAGCCCACAGTGGGGTGTTGGCTGCTCATCAGGATCATTACATGACGTAAAGGGGGACAAAATGGTGAGTGGATGAGTTGGAAGCCGTCACCACTCCCCCTCTACTCTGTCCTGTGCAACACCCTTATCTCACCCTTGATTTGGTCCTGACCCCCTCTTCCTTTTACCTGGGCCAAAGGCAGGCTCAAATCCTTTGATTTTAAAATGAAATTCAAATGATACATTTGGATTCCTATATTCTAGCTCGGAAATGTTGGTTTTGCAATGTGTTTGGGGCAGAGAGCAGCAGCTGAGATGGCCCCAAACCCAGGAGGGACCTTTGGCACCATTTCAGCCTGATATTTCCGTGTTTTCAAATAAGTCCAAACTACTGATTAGGCGGCCTCATTCCGGCCAAGGTTCTGCTGCATGTGGGACTGCTCTGGTATCACCAGAGCCTTTTCTTTGGTCTAGCTCACCATCCCCTCTCCATTCCTGTGTTCACCACATTTCTGGATCTTGGAAGACAGCTGAGGAAACCAGCCTCTTTACTTTCTCTCTGGGAGGACCAGATACCCAGCACATGGGCCCCTCCTTCTCCTAAAGAGGTCCCTGTGTTACTTTCCTAACCCAGATCATCCCCTTTACTGGGTAAATACACTAGGAGTTTGTTCAAGCCTTCATTTGAATAGCAGGCATCAGAATGCATTTATATTTAAAAGAATTGTTTAATGTATTCTAAAAACTTTAAAAACAAAAATGTCTGTCAACAAGCATTACTTTTTGCTCCAAGTGATATTGCTGAGCAGTCTGTTTGGGTAAAAGCTCTCTCTCCAGAAGAGCTTGCTTCCCTCTTGCCTAAGAATTCTTAGCCTATCCTTTTTCTTTTATCAAATCACTACAAAGGAAAAAAGAAGCATAGCTGCCCCAGTTAACTACTTTCTTGGATATCATGGCCCCTGGAATATGTGCAGTCGAGGGCAGGCAACCTGTGAAACACTTTTGAGTTAAGTAGGAGAGACCAGAGTTCAGGGTTTTAGGGATTCCATTTAATGGGCAATAGCATTTCTCCATTTAACATTGCTTCGCAGTTTATGCAATAAAAATAGATTTCTGGAGAAATCTAAGTTGTTATTACCCTGCTCTTTGAATTTGGATTTTCCAATATTCTATCCTGAGTCTTAATGATGCAAATTATTGCAGTATGTCACTTCTCATGATGCACATAGTAAATCCTAGATTCAGAGGTAGCATTGCTCAACCCTGTCCTATCTTGAATGGAAACTACTTTTCTTATTTGGTTTCTCAGCAGCGATAATCAAGTTATGCTTCTGTAAGGTTAAAAAATAAAAAAGACCACCAGCAGAGTAATTTTGGTCCATGCAGATTCTCTGCAGATGCCCAGTGGGAGCAGATAGGCCATTTTGATCCAGGGGGACGATGGATAAAGCCCCTGCCTCACAGGACTCACCGAGGCTTGGTTCTTAAGCTTGAAACAGCAGAAGCCATTTCATTCTTTGCATTTCTTTGTGACCAACATGCTGATACATTCACCGAGCTATGCAGACTGTCTCTCTAGCACCAACAGCTTTTATTCCTGCTCCTACCCTGTTATAAACCTAGAAACAAATATTTAGCTGGCTGTAGAGTGCCATCTACATGAGTGCTCTCCCTCTAGGGGTCTGCTGCACACACGGCGCCTGGCTGATCCTTTCACATCGCACAGGACGTATAATATATTTACGTCTCGCGTAACCATAGAAACCTGTTGTGTTGGAGAAGACTTTATGATTTTGCTGCTCTCCGGAAAGAGATGAATAAAGCCACAGGGCAACCTGCCACCTCTTGTTTAGTTACTTTGTAATCGTTTAGCAATTAAGACTGCAGAACATATTTACTATAATTTTCACATCTGTAGGCATTTTATGGAGTATTGAATATACATAAGGAAATAAAAACACTTGAAACATTATTTTAGAAGCCCCATAGTCAACTCAGTTTTGTTGGTATTACTTGCACAATTTGTACTTCATTAATTATTCTTGTAATTGGCTGGGTTTTGTGTGTTGTTTTTCCTCCTACAGTAGAATTTCCTTTAGGGAATCCCTACCATGAAGAATTCATACATTTTGTTTTGCTGGCTATACAGTGGGGCTGTAGAAAGAATACCAGTATGGGTATAGAAGAGTTGGATATAAAGCCCAGTTTAAATCTGGGGTCTTCTACTTACCAGCTGGGCTTCCTGGGGCAAGTGACTGAATCTCAGAGTTTTAAGGGGTTTTTAACAAAAACCTATTTAATGGAATAATGATAATATCTACTTGATGGATCTTTGTGACAAAAGCAATAACATAGGGAAAATACCTAGCACGTGAAAAAGGATCACTATATGACACTATTATCATTTCTCTGATTCTTAACTTTCATGTCTTTTGCTCTAATACAGAATGTATTGCAAGTGCATTTTGATGCCTGCAAAAGGGTGTTTTGTTTAGCACATATATGATACTTTATACTTATCAAAGGCTTTACAAATATTTATTAATTATAAAACCCCCAAGGGGGCTGAGGAATACAAATTTCATCTCTTTTTCAATTAATTCTGCACCTTTCCATTTGGCAAATACATATGTTTCAGGGCTTTTAATAGAGCAAAGAACCCCCTTGGCTCTTTTGTCTATGCCTTGGATTGTTTAAAGGAATTATCCACGATGTCACTGAAGCTTCGTTTAGCTGCTAGATGACTTGGGCGACCCCTGCTGGCTGGCTGCAAAATCAGGAGTGCCCACCAAGCCAAAAACTGTGCCCTCACCCTCAGGCCCTATATGAATTAGCTGTGGACTGTGGGTGATAGTGTATAATCAGGGCTGACGAAGGCATGGAGTTTACTCTTATTGTTATTATTTTCTTTATTATTGTTATTTAAATGGAGTATTAGAATTCAGGGGATGTTTCCCACTAGCTAATAACCATTTAAGTTGCATTTGGGGGCTTTCATGACTTGACAACAGCTTTTCAAAACCTTGAGCTGTTAAACCCCCTACTGGGTTAATGCGGCAGAAAAAGACAAGACCGACATCAGCCAATGGCTTTTGTACAGTGCTCGCTGTATCACCAGCGTGTGGAATAGAAAAGGGGAAACGGATCCTTTTAGAAAACCCAATTAGAGAGAGAAGGAAATATGTTTTGGGGGGGGGCAGATTCTCCCCCAGAGGTATAAGACTTCAGTATTAACAAAGGAAAATCCTATATTACTTTGACTTGTTTCAGAAAACTGGTGTTTCTGGATATCTTCTCTCGAAACAAAGACTGCAAGTGAGCAGGGAACTGTCTCTACCCAAAGTTCAATTTAAATAGTAACAAATATGACTATCCAAAACCATCACCTAGTTGGGGCAATCAGAGACTTTCCACGATTTCTCTTAGAAACGTAGGGTTCACATTGCCCCTTGACTCTCATTCCCCCATTTTAATTAAAGAGTCTTATAAAAGATGGAGGGACAGGGAGCGGTTTTAGAAACTACCCAGCCTTTTAAAAACTGCACCCCGTATGATGAAGAACTGCCCTCCCCACAGCCTTTCCCTGGCATTTAGTCACACCTTGACTTTCTCTGTTTATAAGTGGCCTCATTACCCACACCACATAGACACGGTTTGGTAGCTCTTGGTGACATTATTTGTATAGAAATTTCAAATATGTGCAATTTACCTAGATTTAGAGGATTATAAATAAAACTACCACACAGCCCCTCCAGTGTTCCTCATTAAGGGGATCACGTTGTATTAGAACATGCATTTTCATTATGACATATTAGCACTGGTTGCATGTATAACAACTCTGAGGGAGCATTCTCACAGTGTTCCAAGGAGGGTTAGCTGCAGGACTGCCATTACAAGCAGACACAGTAGGAGCTTTGCTATAATATCCTCATTATCCTAAACCCTCATTTCTTTTTCATTTGTTACAGGGGTCATTTGGCTTTTTAATATAACTTGTATTAGTGCAATTGTAGGAAACAAAATTATTTAAACACTGGCTCAGGCAGGTCTCCCTTTCCCAGCTAGTAAAATATATGCCCATGCTCTACACTTTCCCTTCATGCTGCTCAAACCCCCCATGTGTAAGTGCTCTTAAATGATATGTAGCATGCACATCATGTATGCAAATGTTCCTCCCAGAAACCTTCTTGGCTTTTAGTGGACAAGGGAAATGGACCTCATGGTGATCTGTGAAGACCTTTTTCCGTCATAATAGCCTGGGTTTTACACAAGAACATAGAATCAAATGCAGTTAAAAACCATGCATAGCATGTGGGAGCTGCTGCTGCTAAGAGGGCCAAGGTTGTATATAGAACCACTTCTGTGAACTTTGGGCTTCTCAGTCCCTGATTGCCTTTAGAAAATGTATCCCTGGATCAGGCAGCTTTTGAGCCTCTAGAGGCTAGAACAGTGGCATGGAAAGGCATAGGCTTAAATTCAAGCCCACCTGGCTCCTGGGCCCCATTCCGCTGCTTATTACTGGTGGGGCCTTGGACAAGTGCCTGAACTCCCCTGAGCCTCCCTCTAAACATATTTCACAAAGATGATAAGATCTGCCTCCTAGCTGTGCTACAAGGATTAATGCCAGAAGGGCCCTGGCACTCAGTTATTGGCTTCTGCTGATATTAATAACATGTGTCAACTCCATTGCCCTTTGGATTTGGAATTGGGAGGCCCACAGATAAGAAAGGGTACCTTATTTCAGATTCCCAAGAGAAGGGTTCAGAGCTACTTACCTAATAGAATGCTTCATCTGCACACACCCTCACTTCCCCTCACACACCCTCACACAACACACCCCTCACAAGACACACCCCTCACACAATGTGCACGCTATACACACACTCCTTTTGTGCCCTCACTACCACACACTGTAGACACTCCCGCCCTCACAAATACACCCTCTCACCACCCCACCCTCTGCAGACATGCATACACACACGGCCCATGATGAAGTGAAGCAGGGCCACCGTGAGCCCTTAGACAGTCCCCAACCAGGGTGGGGAAAGGAATAGCTAAGGCCTGTTCTAGAAAGTGCCATGGGTTTGGGACCAGTCTCCAAGGGGTGCAGCATCTTCCTAGTGCTCCAGAAATCTGGTCCTAAAACCCAGTCCTGCTTAAAAAAAAAAAAATTCTATAACAGTTTTCCCTTTCTCTGGTCACCTCACAGGAATAAAGTTCAAGATTCTAGGAAAGAAATGGAAGAAAGGTATTTTACAGTTTCTGTGAAGGCACTGTTTACTTAAAGGTGCACATTTGTTTTCTCAAGGACTGATTTGGTTCTCCGGGGAGGGGACAGAAGTTAACCTGTGTGGTGGGGCTTTGTGCAGTAAAAGCATTTCATGGCATTGTTGGTGGTGCAGTGCTGGTGTAGAGACAAGTCTCCCAGGTGCTGGGATGAGCCCACAGAGATCCTCAGTAATCCTTATGTAGCCACTCAGCCAGTGCTGAGCTCTGCCCTGTGTTAGGCCTTGTGAGGACCAGAGACATTCGAGAAAGGGCCCCTACCTTCACACCTGTCCATCCAGTGAGGGAGTTCAGATGAGCAAGCTGCAAGGCCTCTTATGTTTGGAGCTTGGGAGTTGTCCACTGGAGGTATGCAGAGGAGGGAGAGCTCAATTTTAGAAGCGTTCAAGAGAAGCTTTCTAAGAAGACATCTGCGCTGGATTTGAGGGAGAGGCATAATTTCCATATGTATAGGTGGGTCAGGCTGATGTAGAGGGGGAATCCAGGTCGAGGGCACAGCCAAAGAAAGCTGACAGGTGGCAGGTGTGTTCATGAAATGGAGAGTACCAGATCTGAATGGAGCAGGCTATCTCAGGTGATGGTGGGAGATAAGACAAATGGTAGACTGATGACAGTGGTCTTGAGTACCATGCTTTTGCACTCTTGTCTTCTAGGACAGCATTTGCGGCATGCAGGCAGTTAATGCCTCATCAGGGAGATTAGTCTGGCAATATGTATGTATTTTTAATGCCACCTCTATCCTTTTGCATTATCTGTTTCCTCTCCCAAAATACCCTACTCTGTCATCCCCACCTTCCCCAACCCGAGATCATTCCTCAATACATCTAAAGTGCCCCTTCCTCTGCGAGAACATAGAGGGTCTTCCTCGACGATAGTCACCTCTCCTTCTCCTTAGCCCCCGTGTCCTTCTGTATGGGATGCTTTGTAGCTTCTGGCTTGTGGCAGAGTCACATGTTTCTGCATTTCAGCTCCCCATCCCCCAAGCTCCTGAGGCCACAGACTCTTACACTTGGTGGGATCTCTCTTGGCATCCTGCACTTTGCAGGTCCTTCAGAATATCTGAGTGAATGAGTACACCCTGTTTGGGACTGTTCTTCACACTTCAGCTCCCTCTTTTCTCAGAGTCCCAGGAGCCCAGTCATTTGTGGATTTACCCAGGCAGAAAAAAAGCTCCCCCACACATATACAAACACACTCACACATCCACACATATGTACACATATAACTATCATACAGGTTTCTCTATTCACACATTGGGAGCAGTGTTCACAGGGGCTTTACATTTTCATTGGTTACCTTTTGAACCAATTTAAATATTTACAATTGTGTTTTACTTCTTGAGTTAAAAGAAAAACAGGATTGTCACCATACTACTTTTTCCTCGTTTTTGGCTTTTTCACCAAGGAAAGTACACATTGCTGCTAAATATTGGTATGGCTAAGAGTTCCCATAAATGTTTATAGTAACAACACAATGATAACTGTCATTTCCACAGTCTACCTTTTACAAGGGGTTTCTCCTATGTTCTCATTTAGTGCTCAAAACAATTCTGTGTAGTTGGGATGACTATCTTTCCTGGATGTATCTTGGCATGTGAGTGTGTGTGTCTCATTCTCATACAACACACATGTGTGTTCACAGAATTGGAAAAGGAGAAGTGTCCATTGAGTGCCCCCCAGGTTCCATTAGGTGATATACTCCCATAATTTCATCAATCCTATAATTATCCCTACTTTACCTGCAAAGAAAAGGGATCTGCTTGCCCTAGGTGACACAGGTGGTAATCCCCCCAGGAGGGATGGGGTTCCAACCAGGTGTCCCAGATGGCAGGGCTTTGACTCTTTCTACTGTAACATGCAGCAGCCATATGGGTTATATTGGGCTGTATTGAAGTGATGGTAGAGAGGGTTCCAGAGTCATCGTTAGGGGAGCACTCCATTGCCAACACTTTCTCAGCAAAGATTTCAAAAATAAGAGACCAAGTAATGGAGCCTTCTGATGGATTACAGTCTTTCTGTTTTCATGTGCACAGGCTATTGAGCTAGTTGGAAGTGAAACCTTCTCATTTGTTTGATCACTGTGTTTACTGAAGGAAGAAATGCTAGGAAAAAACCCCCACTTCCTCTTCTTAACACTTAAGTACAGACTAAATAATTCCAGGCCATGAGATAAGCAGGGTGTTCACAAGATGCTTCTGAGTTAAAATTGCACAATTGTAATGGATCCCAAAGGCTGGAGGACTTTTTGTTTTGTTTTCAATTCAAATGATTATCTTGAGAGGGAATTTCCAAAAGGGACTTTTATTATCAGTTTAACAACTGTAGCACAGACCAGAGCTTATTGATTCTGTGTGTGTGTGTGTGTGTGTGTTTGTGTGTAGATTCCTGGCAGGTAAATATAATAATTTGTCTTCAGACCAATAGAAGGTTTGTTCTATAAATAATAACTCTTAGGTAATAGTATTGATTACAATATTGAGGTGATACTGAGAAAAGCAATTTCTAGAGGGATATACAGAAGCAAGGAATTAAATCTAGTTTCATCTAAATATAAACGTTTCCAGAGGACAAGTGAATGACAGTGATTTTGATTTTGTGACAAGAAACTGTAATACCACTTGGGCAGTGTGGACAGTGAATGCTGGAGGGCCACACTGCTAGGTGGGTTTGAACCAGTGGAACTGACTTTAGAGCCTGAGCTTGTGAAGTCTGGAATATGATGTGAGTGGACTCACTGTGAGGGTTTTTCTGAGGAGAACAGCCTTCATATTGTTCTCATGGGTGATTCTAGCACATTTTTCTCTAGTGTTACAGCTCACACCTTCCTACCCTGACTCTTGCTGGCCTACTCTCCTGTGTACTCCACAAATTTGAACGGTACTGGGGCAGCTTGGGCAGCTGTGGCACCAGCTCTCTGCAATAAGGCCGCACAAGTCTCTGAGGACACCTCTTAACCTTCCTCTTCCTCTCCCCGCACAACAATCCTCTCAAACGATTGCTTAAACCAAAGGGGGTGGGTAGGTTATAATAAGGTTATGGGGAAAGGAGTCCCATAAAACCCAAGGGCAAGCTTAGAATGGAAAAGGAAAGCTGTGGGGAGCCCCTGGGCTGCACAGGCCAATCTGGTTCTTATCACTGCCCAGTCACTTCATTTTGTACCTCCTACTGCAAACCTCCAGTTTGCAGTTGGAGTTTCAAAATGCTCCTTTCTCCTAGTCCCTAGGGTGGGAAAAATGGCCACCCTAAACCGCTCTTATGTTCATACACGCCTGCAGAGCTGGCCACAGGAAGTCGCGCTCAGCAATCCCAGAATTCTAGTGTACAAATTTTGTGGAAAGGAATCTGTTTGGCCTGCTTAGGGCAGATGTCCACCACTTGTCCAGTCAGCAGTGGGGATCGTCGGGTGTAAAGTTGGCACTGGGAACTCACCCCTGTGACCCTGTGGATCAGGGAGGCAATTTCTAGAAGTAGAATCTTTATGTTCAGGGCAAATGCCCTGAAGCTGTCTACTATACCACGGCCTTCTCCCATCCTGAAAATATAGCCCATTTTCCTGCTTTAAAGCCTCACACTAGCATCTCTGTTTCTTGGGTTCTTCTCTTTCTTGAGACAGCCCCATGGAAAAGGATGCTTTTGCTCCAGCTCCAGCTCCCCCTTTCCTTGCTGTCCCTAAAAGTAAGCCTCAGGTGCATTTCATCTTAAAGGTTTACTTATAATCACTATGAAAGAACAGACAGGGACTGACAAGTAATTCACATGGGAAAATTTCAAAGGTCTCAGAAATCTTGAGTTCCCAACGTCCCATGTCTTTAGTTTCTGGGACTCTTGCTAAGTGGCTTCTGGAATAAGTGGGTTTTTTCAGCTGCCTGCAGACTGGCCATGCAAAGCCCCAGTAAATACCCATGGTACTTGTTATCTGTATATCTTCATTATCTTATCTCTAAGACATTCTCTGCTGCCTAGCTCTGGAATCCTGTAACACAGGGTGTTGGCACAGTCAGACCTAGCCTCTCATTGTCAGGAAGGCCAAAATGATTATATGCAGTAGCAGCAAATGAACTAACTTTGCTTCCTCAAGTTTTGTCAATTGTAAAGAGGTTTTTGAAAGAAGGAGCATTTTTCTGCTTTTGACTCCATCGGGCCTGGCGCTAGTAGTATAGGAACTTCCCCACTGCCCTGTGCACTAGAACTGAAGATGGGGCTTCTCACCCATTGTTTCTAGCTTCAGGGTTGCAAGTGGTTGGTCTTTGGCAACTAACTGGTTATCAGTGCAAAAGAAGCCTAGAGATGGGGGTGGGGGAACAGACTAGAAGAAAGAATGAGTTAGCAAGGGGATGTTGAGACATAAATAAAAGTGTGCCTATGTGGAGCTTCAGTCGCAACTG
The DNA here is from genome assembly GCF_964146895.1 of Miniopterus schreibersii. Classification (NCBI taxonomy): domain Eukaryota; kingdom Metazoa; phylum Chordata; class Mammalia; order Chiroptera; family Miniopteridae; genus Miniopterus; species Miniopterus schreibersii. Next base: position 17,443,748 of record NC_138122.1, read on the forward strand.
TCAGAGGGATGACGAAGAGTGTGTACTTGGAGAGATCAGGAGGCCATGCTTGCAAATGAAAATCCTCTCTGGAGCCTCTTGCCAAGCCCTGTCCCTGAGGATGGGATGAGCTCTGGCACGACTCCGTGGCGCTTGATTCATGGGCTATTCCCATCTCTCTGGGGAAAGCTGCATGTGAACAGCATTTTGGAGCCTGCTTGGTGATGGCATGATTTATATTCCCCAGAGCAAGCAGAGGCTGGACTTCTCCCAGGGCCTCAGGAGCAGATGCTGGCAGGGTAGGTGGGCACCGTGAAGAAGTTGCTGCCCACCTGCTGGCCTCTCCAGCTCCCCTCTCAGTCCCTCACCAGGACCCATGCTGCCATCCTGCACTTAGGCCAGCTTGAATGGACTTTATTTTTTCATTTATTTAGGATAAATAGTGTAAATAAATTCATTTCTTCAGGAATGGAATTGCTGGGTCATATGGTAAATATATATTTTATAATAAGAAACTGCAAAGTAGTTCCCAGAATAACTATACCTTTTTGTATCTCCACCACCAGTATATGAGAATTCCAATTGATCTGTCTCCTCAGCACCTGGTTATCATCAGCATTTTAAAATTCGAGCCATTCAAATAGATGTGTAGTGTGGTATCTTGTCATGGTTTTAATTTGCATTTCTCTAATGGCCAATGACAGTGAACTTTTTTTTTTTTCATGTGCTTATTTGCTGTCTTTATATTCTATTTGGTGAAATGACAGTTCAAGGCTTATGTACGTTTTTTAAATTGACTTGTAAGTTTTCTTATTGTTGAGCTTGGAAGTTCTTTGTATGTTATGAATACAAGTCCTTTGGCAGATATGTAGTTTGCAAATATTTTCTCTCAGTCTATAGCTTGTCTTTTTCTTCTCTTAGTGTCTTTCACAGAGCAAAGTTTTTAATTTTTATGATATTAGTTTTTTCAATTATTTATTTATGGATAATGCTTCTGGTGAAATGTCTAAGAAATATCACCCCAGGTCAAAAAGTTTGTCCTATGTTTTTCTCTAAGTTTTATAGTGTTACATTTTTATATTTGGATCTGTGATACATTTTGAGTTAATTATAAAGTGTGAGGTTAAACCTGTGGTTCATTTTACAAGGTTAATTTTTTTTTTGCGTATAGACATGCAGTAGTTCCTAAGCTATTTATTGAAAGGACTGTCCTCTCTCTATTAAACTGTCTTTGCGCCTTTGTCAGAAGTTAATTGGACATTTTCAAGTGGGTCTATTTTTGGACTCTATTCTGTTCCATTGATCTATATCTCTATACTTTTACTAAACCACACTATATTTATTTCTGTAGCTGTATAGTAAGTCTTAAAACCTGGCAGTGTCATTCCTCAAACTCTGTTCTATTTCTTCAAAATTGTGTTACCTAGTCTAGTTTATTTGCCTTTTCATATAAATACTCAGCTTCTCTGTAGCTACAAAAATATCTTAAGGTTTGTATTGGCATTATGTTAAGCTTATAAATCAGTTTTTGGAAAAATACTATCTTTGTTGAGTCTTAAAAATCCATGATCATGGTACATCTCTTCATATTTTTAGGGTGTTTTTTTTTTTTTTTATGTCAGCATTTTGTAGTTTTCAGCATATAGATCCTGTACATGTTTTGTTAGATTTATACCTAAGTATTTAGTTTTGGGAGCTATTATAAATGGGATCATTTTTAAAATTTCAGTCTGCAGTTGCTTGTTACTAGTATATAGAAATACTGATCTTGAATCCTACAGCCTTAGGAAATTCACATAATGGTTCTAGGGGTCTTTTTGTATATCCCTTGGCATTTTCTACATAGACATTTGTGTCTTCTATGAACAAAATTTCTTTTCTTCTTTTCCAGTCTGTGTGCCTTTTGTTTCCTTCTCTTGCCTTTTTGCACTGGCTAAGACTTCTAGTACTGTGTTCAATATGAATGTGTGTGAGCTGACGTACTTACCTTATTCTCCAGGTCTTTCATCATTAAGTATGATGTGAGCTGTAGACTTGTTGCAGCTGCTCTTTATCAGGTTGATGAAGTTCTCTTTTATTCCTAGTTTGCAAGTTTTTATCGTGAATTGGTGTTGGATTTTGTAAAATTCTTTTCTGCATCAACGATATAACTAGGTATCGTTTTCTTTAATCTTAATGTGGTGTATTATATTGATTGCTTTTTTTAAATGTTGACTAAGCTTTACATTTTTGGAATAACTCTATCCCCTTTAATTGTGGTATATAATTCTTTATATATGTTGCTGAATTCTGGTAATACTTCGTTGATGATCTTATGTCTGTTTTCATTTGACCTGTGGAATGTTGGTGTAAGTAGTTTTTCCCCTCTGTTACCTTTGTCTGCTTTTGGTATCAGGGTAATATAGGCCTCATAAAATGAGTTGAAAACTGTTCTTTCTCCTAGTTCCTAAAGGAGAATGTGTAGAATTAGTATTATTTCTTCTATAAATGTTAGGTAGAATTTGCCATTGAAATCATCTGGACTAGAAGATTTTATTTTGGATGGTTTTCAACTATGAATATAATACTTTAATAGTTATAGGACTATTTATATTATCTATTTCATTTTGGATGTGTTTTAGTGGTTTGTGGTTTGTTAGTAATTGTTCTATTTTATCTAAGGTGCTGAGTCAATATTTGTAGAGTAGTTTGTGGTATTCCTTTGTTATCCTCTTAGTTTCTGTGGGATCAGTAGTTACATTTCCTCTTTCATTCCTAATATTGATAGTTTTGCCTTTTCTCTTTTGTTCTTGGCTGCCTGGCTAGAAGCTTATCAATTTTATTGATTTTTTTCCCCAGATATCCAACTTTTTCTTTCATTGACTTTTTAAAGATACTGATTTGCTCTTTTAGTTTCTTTGATTCCTGCTCTATTATTTTATTTCCTCTGCTTGCTTTCATTTATTTTGCTGTATTTTATTCTAATTTCTTAAAGTGGAAGCTTATAGCCCGGCCAGGTGTGGCTCAGCAGTTGAGCATCGACCTAGGATCTAGGAGAGCGCTGTTCGATTCCCAGTCAGGGCACATGCCCGGGTTGTGGGCTCGATCCCCAGTCAGGGGCATGCAGGAGGCACCCGATCAATGACAACTCTCTCATCATTGATGTGTTTATCTCTCTCTCCCTCTCCCTTCTTCTCTCTGAAATCAATAAAGATATATATATATTTTAAATGTGGAAGCTTATATTATTTATATGAGACCTTTCTTCTTTTCTTTTTTATTTAAAAAAATTTTTTAAATTACAGTTTACATTCAATATTATTTTGTATTAGTTTCAGTTTTTCAGCATAGTGGTCAACCAGTCATACTTTACAAAGTGTTCCCTGATATTTCAGTATCTTCTTTTCTTTTTTTCTTTTTAAATATGTCATTATTGATTTCAGAGAGGAAGGGAGGGGAAGAAGGAGAGAGAGAAACATCAACTTACCACACAGTTAGTGGCTTGAAACAACTTCTACTTTTAGTTTCTCTCTTTGCCACCAGTTGCCCATCTGCCATATTTTAATTGTTAGTTGTCTTTTTCCCTCTCCCTTCAATGAGTTTCCCAGGCAGATAAGTTCTTTTTTGGGTAATATTTCTCCTGTCAGTTCCTACTTTTCCACTCTCAGCCTTGCCACCCTGTCACATATCTGGACTAATGGGATAGCTGGCCCAACCACAGGACAAGCCAGAATCATCGTTGGTGACAATAGAGACCAAAAAATGGTGAGGAATCAGGAAGGTAGGGTTAGAGCCAAGCTAGTTTGTTTGCAGATAGGGGATGGGAGCTCAGGGCAGAAGAGAGAGCCACTATCCAGATTTCAGAGCCTAGGGGCTTATGGAAAACTTGCCTCTCCTGGCATGTTGAATGAGACCTAAGCACCTTAATGTATTAACACAGTAACTCCTCTGAGAAAGGGGCTTCTAGTAGGTGTGAGGAGCCAATTAGGATTCATTGAGCTTTACCCTGGGACTTCAGGGCTGCTTCTGAGCAGGTACTGGTAATAGCCATCTAACTCTTCTCCCCCCTCCCTATTTAATTGGCATTCTCCACTCTGGTCTAGTGGACTATCTCCCAAAGAGCAGCCCTGAGCCTGCTGACCCCCCTCTTCAGAGGCCTGGAATGACAGCTCTCAACCGCCTTCCAAGTTTAAGGCCTTCCCTCCACATTATCTCTTCTTTCTCTCCCACTCTTACCCTCTGCTCCAGCTCAACTAGGCTATTCTCTTGGCCCTGGATAGCCCCCACGCTGTCTTATCTCCACACCTTAGCTCATACCACTCTATCTGCCTGGAAGCCCCCCCCCCCCCCCAAGTGTCTACCTGTCAAAGTTATTGCCTTCAGAACACCTCTCAGATGCAGCTAATCCCAGGAAAGTTTTTATACCCTCCCTCTTTTGGTTAGGGGCTGGTGCCCTCCCCTTGCTCCTTTTTTAATCCACCATTGTAAGTGCCTTGAAGACAGGTATAATGTGACTCTCTTCCGCTTAGCCTCTAGTTCTTTCACATCAGTCTCACTCAGTAATCACTGTTGAATGGAAGTGAATGGAATCAGGGCCCGTGGTGATCAGACTAGGCCATCTCTAGAAAGTCTCTCAGAGAAATGGGCATGGGGATTGTGATATGAGGACCACCAGTGGCAGCGACTCTTGGGATCCCTGCTATATGCTATATTGATGAGATTTGTTTTGTAAAAGGGAGATTCTCTTATCTGTGACATAGCCTGTTTGTTTTTCCCTTCAGTGTTAATACTGTGAAGAGTCAGGAAATAGGAAACAACCCCATTAAACATGAGATTCAGAGGGCTCAGCCTGCTGCTGCTGACTGCAGGAGTGGAGCTGCGAGATAACTGAGGCTGATGCAGTTCCAGCCCTTTCTGCTCTCCTTGCAAAGCGCTGAATGAAAAGCAGGTTTCCCAGCTCCAAGCAGGCAGTCACATTCAGGTGATAAATGTGTCCCTGGACAGAGGAGCTTGTTGAGTGATATTTACCAGGATCTCTGTGAAGGGCCCTCAGCTCCCAAGGGAGCATTTCAAGCCTTCAGCTGCTCAGCTGTTCAGTTGATGCCTGGGGGAGGTGAGAGGAGCAAAACTTCATTCTCTGCTCTCCAGCAGGATGGAAGCCGCAGCGATTGGTTCAGGTTCTCAGAAGCTTCTTGATTTCTCTTGCTTCCTATATTCACCCCTGCCGTAGTCAAACCCAGCAGAGAGAGAAGAGGTGAGAAGCTTAGAGCCTTAAAGTGGGAGGGGTGGGGAAGTCAGTGCCAGGACCCGAGCTGGGTTCAGCCCTGGCTCTACCTCTTAGTGCTCCTTGGCCAAGTTCCTTGGTTTCTCCAAAGCTCTGTCTCCTCAGAAATAAGATGGAGTTGATGAGAGCTACCTCACAGGGTTGTCATACAGGTAAAATTAAATCAGTGTACAAATACTTTGACAAATGCTCTCTGGCATAAATCAGTCATTCATTCAGTAATTCCTCGTGGCATACCTACTGCATGCCTGCCATGCCAGTTACTGTGCTGGGTTTGAAGGGTTGTTTCCAAATTGTGTAGGTCAGGAAGAAAAGCAGGCTAATGGCCTTTACCAGCCATCAGAGTGGTTCTGGGGCAAAGGCTTGCCCCAAAATCATGCCTCTGTGCTGTCCCTGAAGACTATTCCATTCTGGACACTTCTCTAGGGCCTCAGCTCCTAGGAACCTTTCCTAGTGTCTGAGCCTTTGCAAGGAACCATGGCTGAGTCTGGACTCCGGTGCCTCATTACCAGGCATGTTAGTCTGGGTTCTCCAGAGAAATAGAACACACACACACACACACACACACACACACACACACACGGGTTTATTATAAGGAATTGGCTCACATGCTTATGGAGGCTGAGAAGTCCCAAGGCCTGTAGTTGGCAAGCTGGAGACCCAGGGTAGCTGATGATATAAGTTCCGGTCCGAGTCCAAGTCTGAAGACAGGAGAAAATCAATGTCCCAGCTCCTAGACAGACAGGAAGGGATTTCTCTCCTACTCTGCCTTTTGTTCTGTTCAGGCCCTCAATGGATTGGATGAGGCCCACCCACATTGGGGAGGGCAGTTTGATTTCCTCTGTCTGCTGATTCAAAGGTTAATCTCATCCAGAAACAGCCTTACAGACACACCCAGAATATGTTTGACCAAATGTCTGGACACCCTGGGTCCAGTCAAGTTGACAAAAAAAAATGTACCATCACACCAGGGTTGATGTTCATAGAGAAAATTCAGGCTTACTAGGCAGCTTCACATGCTGTGTCTCATTTGACTCCATAATGACCGTTCTCTGTCGTATAATCCTGATGTCACAGACTCACCAGCCTGGCTGTTTGAAGTAGGTCATGTTCACCTTAAACCTAAATCTTGATGCAAGAACCTCTTCCCTCTGGGCAACAGGAAGTCCGTTCCTTTCCAGATCCCACTTCTCCAGCATGTGAGAGGCTGCATATTTTTGAGTCTGTCTTTGCCTCCAGTTCCCTGGTGCTCTCCACCCTTCCACACTGGTCCTTAGACAGCAGAAAACTTTAAACAGTCATCATGTTGGCTGAGTGTTATCTGCAGATTCAATGCCATCATCATGCTGAAGGAAGGTGGGGGCTCGGCACAGAGATCTGTCTTTGCTGACTACCCCATAGGTTGGGATATACGGTGAAGACCGCAGGTGGCAGCGCTCCCTCGGACAAATGTGCTCCTGTGGTATCTGTCATGGTCTCATAGGGCCACAGTGCACAGCTTTTACGTTTAATAAGTCTTTTGTCAGTTTAATAATACTGATGAATCAAGGCACTCCTGGGTATTTCTGTTTATTTAAAACCCATTGTGAGATGTTCTATTACATTCTGTCATAGGGGAAATATGAATTTGTTAATTCAAATACTGTAACATCCCCATGCTGAGCTTGGAAACTGAGCTCCAATCAGCAGTGTCTCTCAAGCCTGCATTTCACACAGTGCTGCTCTGCCTGACATTGCAGCCACTGGTGTGCATGTCTGTCTCCTTGTCTGGAAAATGCCTTTTGGGGCTGTGTATCCCCCAGGCTTAGAATGGTGCCCAGCACATGGTAGGTGCTTAGCTACTATTTCCTGAATGGAATGGACTAGAACTCCTGCTAGGAGGATTCCCACACAGCCACACTCACCTGAGCAAAAGTCTGGGAGGAGTACCCCTGCCAGCCCACCACAGGCACAGCAAATGGTGCTGTTTCTTCACAAACAGTTGTCGAGCACCTAGTATATGTCCGGACATGCTGGATGTAGGGAGTGCAGTGCTGGCTCCTGCACAGCAACTTCTTGTGGGTAGTTCCAAGCCCAGTGGGGGCAACAGCTAGAAGAAACAACCAACCAGAGTACATCTGGAGAAGCTCTGGACAAAAGAGGGAAGGCCGTGGGGACACCAGAGGACGCGGGTGACCTGGCCTCAGGGAGGCACTCAGTACCAGGATTTGTTGGGCAGGGGAATGGCACAGGGCCTCGAGGTAGACTTCCATGCTCAGTGCTCCCTCTCTCTGATTGGCTTTCTCTGCACTTTTCCCACAGGGCCTGTGCCAGCAGCGAGACAGAGAGTGAAGCCGGAGACATCATGGACCAGCAGTTTGAAGAGATGAACAACAAGCTCAACTCGGTGACTGACCCCACTGGCTTCCTTCGGATGGTTCGCCGCAATAACCTCTTTAACAGGTGAGTGTAGGCTCTGTCTTCCAGGCCAGTGCAGGGCAAGGTGCCCTGGACGCAATAACATGCTTTTGACCGATGCTTCTTTCAGCTGGTTGGGCTTCTGGTCCATGTCATGCGTTTGCAGAAGTGAGCATGACACTACTATGGGTCCATGCTCCTAAGGGCCTCAGTGTCACAGCATCACCTCTGGGTCAAATAAGAATATAGTGCAGACTTGGTGTGACAATCTGCATTTGGCTGTGATGGGAGGTGGTTGGCTGCTTCTTCACAGAGCCTTGGAGCTGACTCCTTAAATAGTAGGCAAAGCCAAACAGAGAAGCATCACATACTTCTTTGCCAGCTTATGCTTGTAATGCATAGGCTGGCACCTGTGTTGACTCTCCTGGCGTGAGGTTGAGGGAGAGTGGGGATGCTGGCATTGCTGGAGGAAGCACTTGTCCAGACCCAGGCCCACATGTCTGCCTGAGGCCCCTTCTCCCTGTTACTTGATAAAATAGGTCTTAGTAGTTTCGAGATGAGTTGATGTTGAAATTGCCACCAGCACACCCCTCCCTCTTTTCATCAGGGGTGATAGCTGGGCTGCATCCAGAAAAACAGGCAGGCAGTTGGGATTGAGGGGCACCTGTTCCATTGGCATTTGGTTACCTGGCAACAACCTGGGAGTCACATTGGGGTAGACCTTTCCAGAAAGACATCTGGGACTCTCTCAGGTCTCTGCCACATCCCGACTTTAAAGGACAGCAGGTAAGACCTAGAACACATTGATGGTGCTCTGGGTGGAGGCAGCCTCTGCCTGGCGGCCCTGCCATGCAGGGCATTGTGTGCCCTGTCTGTTCCTGCTCCAGGCCTTGGTTTCCTCTCTTTATTGTGCTGTCAGAGTGACAAGTGTGTGTTTACTTTCCCAGGGGTGTGCTGAATGGGACTGGAGCCAAGGACCAGGGATGTAGGAACTGGCAGCTTGATTGAAAGGAGACCAAAACTTTAAGCTGGTTCACCCCCAGTTCCTCCTCCTTCCCTACCCCTTTAACAGGGTCCCTCATGACTTTCAGTTTTATGTAGGGACATGATCAGGTGGGAGGAGGCATGGGAGAGGGCCTGGGCTCATGTCCTCCTAGGCCAGCTTCTTGGCCTCTGAGGCAGGTGATTCTCGACTATACCAGGAGATGGGGTCCATGGTTGTAAACTAGAGTGGGGAGCGCTCAGGGCTCAGGTTCTGGCCTTGCCACATACCAGCTATAGGACCCTGAGCAGGCAATTTCACCACTGTCAGCCTCAGTTTCCTCATTGCTGAAATGGGTACAAGCTTCCTACTTTACAGTGTTCCTTTAATGTGGAAACTAAAGGAGTGAATATCTAAATAACACTGACCAGCTTCCTAATGCATAGACAGCACTGTACACACGTGGCTTTTTGCTGTTTTGCATAGTGGGAAGGACAGTGCTAAAGTTGTATTCTTAGGGTTATGTGGGTGGATAAACTTGGGAAAGGATGAAGTTTGTATGTGTTTGTGCAGCAGGTGTTGGCCACCTGGCTTGTGGCCTCACCTGCCCTTCCTCTTCCTGTCCCACCTCATGTCCTTTACATGAGTGAGTGCCAAAGGCAGGCCATCTTGGCACCATGGCAAGGAAGGGTCAAACCAGTGCACCTGGGATCCTAGCTTTCATCACCGGGTGGGAGGTGGTGTGGACTTTGCATCATGTAGTTGCTTTTTTTGGGAAAATGTTTGTCCTTCTGAGCAGCTGTAAGGTGGGCCCTATGAGCACAGCACTCTAGATTATATACTGGTTCATTTAAACAATGTCAGCTATGCCCCCAGCCAGATTGAAGACTGGGCGGGGAGCAGCCACGCTACAGCACTGGAGCCTAGGCCTCCCTGTCCCACCGCTTTGCACCCAGCTCCCTCAGCAGAGCCTGACATGGCTCAGGGTCTCAGGCCTGCCCTCAGGAAAGAGAAAGATTTGGAAGTGGTCTCCGTAGACCCTTCCAATCATGACCTTCTGGAGGCTTCTGAGGCAGTTTGAATGAGGGGAAATAGCTTGCATTCATTCAGCTTCAACATAGCGAGCAGTAAGACCCAGGACAGGTTGCCCCGCCATGTGCTTTCTGACACTTCCTGACAATCCCAGGAAGAAGGGGTACTCTGGCCTCCATCCAAGGGGAGCAGAGCTACTAGGGGAACCACAGAGGCAGAATCATCCTTGTCAGTCAGAATGGTGTGGGTCCTTGCAAACTTCCAGTCCAGCCTTGCATCTCACAGCTGAGGGGCACATGCAGGCTAAGGAGGGTGGAGACCTGCCCAGGAGGGTCCCAAAGCTGGGTTTCAGGTTGTGGCTCCCAGCTGCTTTGTTTGCCGCCTCCCCGCCTGCCATGTGTGCTTCCCTGCCTTGTTTGGGGTCCCAGACCTCCCTTTCTGTCCTGTTCCATGTCCAGGGATCTCTGCTCCGAGGTGCTGCTTTGCGACTAAACAGGATGGCTAAGTAGTAGCTTTTCTGCAGACTCCCGGTATTGACTGTGGCTGACAAAGCCCTCATCCTCTGAGCCCATGGAGGTGAAGTGGAAGCAGCCATGTGCATAGGGCCTTGTGCACGCTGGAGCAGCCCCAGCTTCCCTCTGCAGGCCTCTCCAGCTCAGTGACTCATGGGTTCCTTGGCCCTTTTGTTCCGGGTGGTTTGCTGGACCTGTTTTGTGATAAGGCTGCTGCAGCTGATGCAAGTCAAGAGAGCATTGGCTTTAGAGATTTCTGTCTTGCCATTATAGACTTGGTCTTTGTTCTGCCTTTGCTTTTGAGTCTCTGCAACTACTCTTTTTCTTCTTGCCTTGTGCACTTGGGCAGAAAACACACGTGCATGCTGAGCCCAGGGCAGGTACCATTCGTGAGGAGGAATGAGGATTCTTCTCCTGCTTGGCACCCTGAGCCTGGGCCATGGCTGGGCCTCCAGGGGGCAGAGAGCAGCCCTCAGAAAGGCTTCTGCCTCTTGTCCCTGCAGAATGCTTTGAAAGTAATGCTGAGGGCTGGAAAGTCTGTGTGTGTGTGTGTGTGTGTGTGTGTGTGTGTGTGTGTGTCTGAACCTGGGGCAGTTAGCAGATCATAATTGCTGCAGAAAAGAAGAATGGGACAGGCTTTCAACTGCACCTGGATTCTGGGTGCTAAGGGCAGTACCTTGACACTGAAGGTGTACCCATCCAGGATCAATTAGGACCAGAATCCCAGAGCAATGTTCTTACTTCTGTTGCCACCGCTGGTACAACACACATCCCAGGTCTTTACTTTTCCACGTTATGGCTATATGTGTGATATGATGTGGAGAGGGGTTTTCCTAATGCCCAGAGATGAGTGACTAGAGCTGAAACAGAGGACAAAAAATTGTTAAGTCTCCCCATTCTAAAGAGAGGTGCCAGAGCCTTCCTTCCAGTTTCTGTGACTTCCACCTAGCACCTCAGCCACATACACCTACCTCTAAAAGAAAAATGGGCTGAGGAATTGGCAACTGGGATCCTTTGGCTTGGTTAGGGGTCTTCTAAGATAATCAGTCACAAAAATTGGGGGCCCTGAAAGAAGAGCAGAGAGACATCACCATCCCATGGGACCAGCCTCTCGTGACTGGTGCAGGGAGAGGAGAGACTAAAGACAGACCAGGCAAGAGTGGGCCTGCCATGGCATGGTCTGCATGCCCATCTCTAATGTGGTACAGATGTGTGCCTTTTCCAGTGGGTAGGTCACCCAGGCTCAGCCAGCACTGCTTCCCCACCCAGGAGGCTGCCTGTTGCGAAGAGGACCTCGACAGTAAGAATTATGGGGTGTATAGCCAGTGGTAGGACTAGGGGGACAGGGGAGCCAGAGCAGGCTGCCTTTTTGGGGGTGTGGTATGCATGGGGAAGCCCCTGGGCCTCAGAAGCCAGGGGGACACATGAAGGTATGATAGCAGTGCTTGCCTTCCTATTTCCTCACCACATCTACCCTCAACTCCAGAGCCAGGCCTTGACAATGGGGAAAGAGGAGTGCTTCCAGAGCCTACCCTGCCCTCCAAAATCCATGAGCAAAAGGCTGGCCTGCAGTGGGGGTGGGAGGGGATGTGGTGTGCACTGCATAGGAGGCTGGCGACCACTTCTGCCCAGGATTCCTAAAGGCCTGCGGAAGAGCACTGACTAGAGAGAAATAAAACTGTTCCCGCAGGGCCAACCTAGTCAGTAAACTGGAGCCCGTGCAAGCCTGTGTCCATCTTTCATTTGTGTGTGTGTGTTTGTGTCAGAGTCTACGTGGATGCATCAGCATCATACCTGCCTCCAGTGCCACCTTGGAGCAGCTGTGCAATGCCACCAAAGTCCATTGTAGGTCGGCAGGCTTATACAGATGGTGTTCTGTGTATCCTGTGTTCCTAGGTCTGAGCATTTTTCTGTGGTGAGGCACAGAGTGGAGGGGAGAAACCTTGGTCTCTGGGGCCAGACAGACCTGGATTTGAAACCTGGCTCTACCTTTTATTAGTTAGTGGGTAACCTTGAGCCTTTAATTTTTTCATCTGGAAAATGGGGGTAAAGATGCCTGTGGGTAGAGTTATTACGAGGGTGCAGTAACTGTGATGATGAATAGGCAGTCCCTGCTATGTAGTAAGTAGTTTCTTTCTCTCCGTGCTTGGGTCTGAGGTTTCTATGGCACCAAAGTGGATGAATCAACCACTTTTTGAATCACATCTTTACCCCAAAACCTGATTGAATAGCTTGATGCTTCCTCCCCTCACAACCTCTCTCTGGACCCCAGATACCAGAAAGCCTTTGACTAAATGCAGACTGATGATCTGATTGGATATCAGTTACAGCCACAGCTCTGGCCTTGTGTCTTGAGGTTCCATATTCAATTCTGGCTGGTGTCCCGCCAGTCCTGTCCTTTGCGCTCTGTTGGTGGCCCCAAGGCTCCGGGCCAAAGTTCTGTCTGCCCTCCTGATAGCCCCGACAAGAGGGCGGAATGTTCTTTCCAATCCTGACCTGGGCCAGCTCTCATGGTGGTGGTTCTGGGCAGGGGCCTTCCCTGCCAACAGTGGCTACACAGGTGGGCCCAGTCACTGTTCTTCTCAGGGACCCCTGCCTGTCCCCATGCGCTGCCTCAAGGCTCCCACCAGGTTAACAGAGCCCTCATGTGTGGTTTCTCCATCTGTGCTTCTGTCCAGATGAGGTGAGGTGTGAAACTAAGAACTGTATCAGAAGTCACTCTAAAATCAGACCCAGCAGGTAGTGACAGGTTTGTTCAGAATGCAGTTGGATTCCCACAGGTTGCATCTAAGTATCAAGCTTGCCAGTATAACTTAAGGCAAATTTAATTTATAAATAATGTTTTTTTTAATGCTTGTATATTTGTTCACTTTCTTGTTCCACAACTGAAGACAGTTTACCAAAACATACAAATGCCACCAGATATATATTAAAAAAAGCAATGGATGAGAAAACCAAGCTAGAAGGAAAATAAAGGTAAAAGAGAGGGAATGAAGTTTATATACATGTGTTGGACACTCTGGAGACGGGCACAGATTGGACCCTGAGATTTCCCAGCAGCCAAAGTGGAGAAGGCAGCCCAGCCACTGTCTGCCCTGGTCCTGGCCGAGGACTGGACCTTCTACTCAGTCTGCATTCTAACAAAGTCCCCAGGTGCTTCACTTGGAAAGTACAGCTGGAGTTGAAGAAGTGCTTCTCCTCCTGCACTCCCCACAGCTGTTCTACCCCCAGTGATCTCATGCCCCAAGTGCAGTTTATCGTGAAGCCCTGCCACGTCAACCCTGTAACGTTTCTGGAGTCCACCCTCTGTTTATTACCATTGCCACATTCATCCTTGAGACTCACTCTTCTCCAGAAATCACCATTTAACGTGACCCTAGGAGCATGCTCACAAGTTGCAGATGCTCAGCGAGATCACAGCCCTGGGTGCGGAGCTGGGCTCCCCCCATCTCCCTAATCCCCTGGCTGAAACTCCATTACCCGCACTGCTCTTCTTACCACTCACCTCACCACCTCCCTCTGGATGGAGTGCAGTTCTCATCACTCCCTCTCTTACCCATGGTCCCCGAGGCTGCCAGTGGAGTGGAGTTGAAGTGGCAGAGCTTGGCATTTGAGTCCTTACAGTCTGGCCCTGCCATCCTTCCCACCTCCTGTTACATTCTCCCCTTACCCTCTGTCCTAATCTTTGAGGACCCTGGACCTGCCGTTTTCTACCTCAGGGCCTCCACTTGGGCATAGGGACATGGCCAAAGAGGGCTTTCCCCTGAGGTGCCCTCTGAGACAGCCTCTTTCACGACTCCATCTTGGATCATCCTGACTGGGAGTAGTTTTCTACTTCTCTGAAATTCCCTGGCACTTTATCTGTTGGATAAGGAGCCACCACCTTTTGTCTCAAGTTTTAGTTATATGTATCCATGTCCTCTTTATCTCCTAGGTTGCACCTTTGCTCAAGGCCCGATCATGTCTGATTTCTCTCAACCCCCAAGGTGCCTCTCACTGTACCTTGTGTTAGGTAGGTGTAGATACTTGCTCATTTATGGAAGGAGGGAGGGGGGAAGGAAAGAAGGAAGGAAGGTTGGTCAGGATTGAGAAAGACATTAAAAACAGCAACAATGGTGATGTTGATGACAAAGATGATGATGAAGGTCGTAGTGGGGACCATCTGATGATCACTTACCAAGAACCCAGAACTTTATGTGCATGATCTTAGTCAAGCCCTCCAATAGCTATGAAGGGTACTACTGCAACACTTTTGAAATACGGAACTTGAGGCTCAGAGAGGTTAAATTAGTTGCCTAGGGTCACACAGCTAAAAAGTGACAGAGCTAGCATTTGGATCTAGAGCTATCAGTCTCCAAAGATAGGGCTCCAGCCCCCCAGACACCCATCTAACACTCCTGCCAAACAATCACTTGGCCTTTGCTTGAACTCCGCAGGGACAGGGAGCATACTGCCTCCTGAGGTGGTGCATTCTGTCTTTGGACAACACTGACTAACATAGCTCTGGAGGTTTTTTATGAGCCAGTAAATGAAACTAGCTCGGCGTTTGCTCGGGAGGGGGGGGGCATGCTTGGACCCACAAACTGCCTATGGCTGCAGGGCCCTTTTGAAGGGGTTTTTGCTGTGTTGCTGAACATGAATCAGCTGCGCAGGCCACCTTTTCTCCTCTCCATCCCTGAGCACATGATGAGCCCATCCCTCACTCCCTCACTGACTTCCAGCTCTGATCATTTGTCCTGATGTCTGAATGGGGTCAGCAAGTAAATTCTGTGCAAGACTGGCCTGGGCATCAGGTTTTCCCAAGGTGACCATCTCCAGGCTTGCCCGTGGCGCCTCATACACATGAGGCTGGCCACAGCAAAGTGCACTGAGTGGGCAGAGGATGTGGCTCCCGCGGGAGGGTGGGCCCAGGCCTCCTTGTGTGCCACAGCCCTTGACCTAGGCCATGAACCTACCCACAAACACAACATGCCTGGGAGAGCCTGAAAACCAGGGGAGAGAAGCCACATGCAGCCCAGATTCATTCCTGGTCTGGAGAGGAGCTCTGCTAAGCCCTCCCAGCCGCAGGCTCTTCTCCCAAGGAGGGAGCAGACCTAATGAGCAGGCACTTGGTAATTAAGGAGGTGAGCAGGCAGAAGTGCCAACAGCTTATTGAATAAAGGCTTAAGATGCAGCTTTTGACAGCCTTTATCTCCCAGAGGGGACAACCCTTCGCATGAGGATGTTCATAGGGGAAAGTCACTGGCATCAGAGTCCTTTTCTTAAATTGAATTGAGGCAGCTCTGGCTTGAATATATAATGGATTTGCCAATTAATTTTTCCATTGGAGCCTTAAAACCCAGATACTTGTTCAAATCTGAGGCCAGCCATTATCCTCAAAAGACACAGATCAGCGTTCAGAGCCCTGGAGGGGATTTTGGAGCATCTTGGTCAGGGCTGAGGAACCAACCATTTACAGGCAGCAGATCCCAATAGAACAGGAGCTCTGCTCACTGTCAGGTGTGCTCCCAAGAGCAATCCTCCTGTGAGGCAGGAAGTCCCCATTGGAGGGTGTCTGAGGCTCTTGAGGCTCATGAGCAGTAGAGGCAGGACCCCACCAGGCACAGGACAGGAAGCCTGGCTTACCCTGTGGCTGTGAGCGCAGATAGGAAGCCACCCAAACTGGCCATTGGAAAGTGAAAATGTGATAAAGACACCCTGAGAAGGTGAGGAGCCATGCGCCTGAGCAGAGGAGGAAATGTGGGTCTAAGTAAAGGCAGCTACACCTCGAATGAGCTCACCACCACTGAAAGCAGCCTCCTTCCTCCTCCCTGCTCCCTGCACAACCCTGGGAACAGGTGCTCTGTGCAGTGCTTGTCATCCTGGGGGAAAGGGAGCACTCCATATGAGTGCTCAGGGCCAGAGGTCACAGCAACTCTAGGCTTCAGGCTCCCCAGAGAACAGAGGCTGTAGGCTTCCTGGCTACCTAACCACTTTGAGGAGTAGGGCCTTGCTCCTGACATTGGGCCTTAGGTGAGATGCTTAACCTTGAGTCCTGTCTACTCATCTGTAACAGTGAAGGGAGCTGGGGTACCTTGTGGTGAGGATGCCAGTGATGTACACTTGTCACAGCCTAGATCTGGCCCACATCAGAAGATGCCCCATATTGATTAGTTCCCTTTGTCCCCTCCCTTATGGTAGTGTGAAAGATGTTATGGTCAGATGTGCCCTGAGGTTAGTGTTCCTGGCTCAACTTATTCCATTGCCCTATATCCTGACAGGACTCTCGTGCCTGGTAGAAGTTGAGATCAGGAGGATAGGACATGGGAAAGGAGAAGACACTTGGTGTGCCTCGGCTCTCTTGCCCACATTCAAGCTTGAAGACCATGTACATGCACACTCATAGCAGCTCTCAGGCCGTGCTGCGTCCTCATGAGATCATAAGCTCCAGGAGGACAGGGACCCAATCTCCCTTTTGACTATGTCTCTCTGCAGTCATCCTGGGCCAGCCTCTGAAAGCATACATAGCTGAGGGCGTGAATGCCATCACTTCTCTGTGGTGCCACAAGGAGCAGAGCCCTGGCAAAGCTAGTCCCTGTGTCAGGTTGCCCCTTTGCGTTTTCATGAAGTGGCACCTTTCCTAGCTGCTCCCTGCACTCTGCCGGGGTCTCCTGCCCCTCCCCAGACCAGGTAGTCATGTTCGTTCATAGTCTACCAGAGTTTGCCGCTCGCAGTTTGCCCCTGCCTGCTTCCAGGTTCAGGCATATGTAGGGGAACGCGCAGCCAGCCTGTCCATGAGCTCTGCTGCCTCGCGATTCTTTCTGGTTGCGCCAAGCTCTAGGTTGCTGGTTGCTCTCTCCAGGTCTCAGAGACAGGTGGGGCAGACTCTCAGGGCCAGGTCACTCTGATAATCCCTGGAGTCCTCAGGGTTGGGGGACCCCTCCATTAGTCTCACCGAAGGGGGAGTCAAGCCCCTGCTCGTTTCCGCCTGCTCATTGAGGCCTCCGTCTTTGGATGTGAACACCCAGAAACCAGTGTTGTGGTGGAGGCTCACCATGCTTTGCTGTCTGCAGTGGCCTGTCTCCCCTCCTAACAGAGCCCTGCCTGGAAGCCAGAGCAGCTAACATGTGCCCGGAGCACTGCAGTCTGACTGACTTCCAGCACGCGTTCCGCAGGTGACCCACAGCATCCCCTCATGGGGCTTGTTCACACCTGGCAGGAACACCATTCCCCATCATTGCCGCATGCGGGGCTGCATCAGTGTGTGTGAGTGTGAGTGTGAGGCCAGCACACAGGGTCTTCTGTGGGCCCAGCCCAGTTATAAATCTTCCTGCCTGGGAAATAGATCTCTTCATCCCTGAAAGGAGATTCATGAGCAGTGAGTGCTGCCAGGCCGCCTGGTGTTTGTCATCATTCCAGAGACATCAACTACACCCTGATGCTCTGCCCTCCTCGGTAGCGCTTCACATATCATCTCTGAGCTTTGCATTTTGTACGTGCAGGGACCAGGCCCCTTCCCCCTTGCCTGCCAGCCTGGACATGTGCTTGCTCCCTCTCCTTTTCCCATCATCACACAGATGGCTATGCAGTGGAGAAAATGAATATTTCTCCAGAAGTAGATTAATAAACATCATCTGAGGAATGAGTTAATAAAGACAACGTGGTGTGAGAAAATGCCGAGAGCTAGGCTATCCATTAGTCCGACAGGGTCCCTGGCAGTAAATGGACAGGCCTGGAGGAAAGTAAGCCAGTGCCACCTGCTGGAGCTATGTGGTGGTGCAGCTGTGAATCGAGCCTGGCCCTCCTTCAGAAAGCTGCACAGGGCAGATGTACCTGCTGTCAGCTTCACCCTTACAGACCCAGCAGCCAGGAGGGCAAGGGTAGAGGCTAGTGTAGGCCTACAGGTTTCTCAGTGTGTCCTGAAGGTTGGGAAAGCAGAAAAGGTGAGGAGCAGCAGCAGGGAGTGCTGCTGCCTGAGGCTGGGAGCTGCTCGAAATAGATGCCTCCAGCTCAGGGAAAAAAGAGTCTTGATGAAAAAGTCTTTGACCTAAAATTATTGTTTCAGGTTGGTTGGTTATTTTTGTTTGTTTGTTGTTTTATTAACCACAAGCTGAGCATTTTCTGGCTTTGTTTACATCGAAAAGGACATCTTTAGGGCTAGATGCCTGCCACTGAAGAAGAGCACAGAGCAGAGGGGCAAACTCAGGACTCCCGCCTGACCAGTGCAAGAAGCCTTGTGACCAGGTCCAGGTGTGCCACCCAGCCTGGGCTAGCCAGGCTCAGTGCCCAGAATCTACTTCTTTAGAGACAGTTCATCTCTGACCTGCAAGGCCTCAAGAGGGCCCAGGGTAGTAGGCTGAGAGCCAGAGTTCATGCATCATCTGGAAGCAGAAGTCAGCAAATGTAGGTGGGGCACCAGGGGCTTGACAGGTGCCACAGGCAGGGTGGCTCTGCTGAGGCTTGAACATGACCACTTGGCCTCCATGAGCAGGTTTACATGCCCTGGGGTACCCTGCCCACCCCCAGAGGAGAGCTCTTGACGAATCTACACTGGCTAGAAATATACAGATACCCAGAAGGGTTGTCCTAGGAAACCTCTGCAGGGTAAGCAGATGCTTTGATCTACCTCATGTTCACCAGCTCTGGTCAAAGACATCTGGCTTCTTAACAGAAACTGGCCAGGAGTGAGGTTGGGTGTCACATGGCCTGATGGTGGATGCTTTGCACAGCCCTGTAAGACCTGTTGGAAAGTTCTCAGGGATGGGCGTATGTTGCAGTCAGCCTTAGGAAGGAATCCCTAGGAAGGAATTGGCCTGGAGGAAGAACTTCTGTTCAGGCTGGTGAACTTGGCCCAGTTACCCCTCCAGCCTGCAGCCCCATCCCTCTGTCCACTTGCCCCAACACTTATGGCCCCAGGCACCCCAGTCTCCAATCCCAATGTCTATGCCTTTTCCCATGTTCCCTGGGTTTGGGAATGGCCTTTTCCTTGTTGTCCACAGACAGGATAACTCCAGATCATCCCTTGTGCCCATATCAAATGGTCTCTCCAGGAAGCCCTCCTTCTGCTCTGACTGACCAGCTGCTGGTCAGGGTCTGTGCCTTGGTTCCCATCTATAGACTTGTGTGCCTGGCACATCATGGGCAGCATTGCATGTGGAATGGGTTAGTGTTCTTGGGCCCTTTTAGATGCCTTGGGCACTTCATGGGGCTCAATAAAAAGACACCACTGCCATCCACACTTGCACTTGAGTCCCCAGTGCTTCTCTGCCCTCCCACCCAGACCTCTGTCCTACTCACTCCCCCATCAGCTAAGACTCCCACCGCCTTTCAGGTTCTGGATGCTTTGCAGTCATGCTCTCCAGTCCCCACACTCCTTGCCTGTGGGCTGCATTTCCCCTTTGGGCTGAGGCAGCGAGGGTTAACCAGACTCAGGTCTGTGAGTGAGGTTACAAGCCCACAATCCAGGCAGACACACTTCTAGGGAGTGAAATGAGAGGTGCACAAGGGAGAGCACTGAGCGGTCCTGCTCCTGTCCCATCCTGCTGGCTCTCTAGGTTGTGATTCGTCTAGAGATGTAAGCGCACACACAGACACTGTGTGTCACACCAGAACATCCCCTGTGGAGAGCAGTCTGCTTCTCTCCCCTTCAGGGGAGCATTGCTCTTTGCAGTGTGTTCTGTGGAATTAAGCCAGCCTCGGAATGTCACTCCAGGGTTATCTGTGCTTCACTGGCTCTGATGGCAAAGACAGGCCTCAGCCTCAGTCACTTGTAATTATGTATTTCCTGAGTGAGAGAGACAGAGGAGTGGACTGGAGCAGCTCTCAGGCCCCCCAAGTCCTTGGCACTTTCTTCCCTGGCAGCGATCAGGGTGGGGGGTGTACTGAGAGGGCTCACAGCTGGCTTTTCATAACCCTAGATTTAGGTCAAGGGGGACATTGCTGAGAACACCAAGCAGGATTGGGGAAGACCAGAGGGTTAAAGCCAAACCTGGAAAACACAACCGAATCTTTTAAATCATTCCATCTGAAGGTCGTGGATCCTGGCCTCGCCCTGGAGGGAAAGCTGCCTTCTGTTTTTTTCTTAGGTAACAACCAAGGAGTTGTCACTACTAGCAGCCCGGGATACTTACCAAAGCTTGGCAGTGTGTCTGGTATGAGAGCCGGTCTCTATCCTTAAAGGTCCTTGAGTACTCAGCAGAAACCCCAAAACTGTGCCGAGTGTCCTGATCAAAGTTAAAGACTGATGACTGTCCACTAGCCATGCAGAAACCTTATCAGAGACTGTCCTGGGGCCACACCAGCCAGGCTGTGGGGCAGGTCCAGATTGGAAATGGGTTTGTTTCCTCTCCTGCTGCCTCTTCTGCTCACCTGTGTGGTTTGTCCTTTGCAGGTCCCCAGGGCCTGTGGTAGCGCCCTGCAGGTAGCTGGTGCTAAGGAATCATTTTCTAAATGAAGCAACAAATGTCCTCATCCTCTGTCGGGAGTGTGAAATGGGGTCTTTGGGATCAAAAGTACCGTCTGTATTAACATAACATTTCCTGCAAACATTGGAACATAAATTAAAAAGCAAAACAAAGCCCTGCAGCCATGCTAGAGCTGACCCGCTCTACAGATGCTGCCCGGTCAGCTGTTCCCAATGTCTCACCTGATGGGATGGGGCCTCAGGGCCTGGAGCCATGCTGGGCTCATGTGGCTGCCCAGTGACTGACCTGAGGCTGAGAGGTTGGGGCCAACATGCTCCTTGTCTTGTCTGAGCCTCCTGCCTACAGATTAGTTGGCCTTGGGGCACTGTCCTCCCTGTCTGTGTGGTGGCTGCTGCTGATTCTAATGGTCCTCACGTTTGCCTGCACAGTCATGCCACACAAGGATATAATTATATCCTGTGAACAGCACTTTGCGACATTTTATTATTCAGGAAAACTCCATAGAAATGTAAGCTGTTGTGTACAGCTGGTTTACCCTGCAGTTTCTGTCAGTGCTCACTGTTCTGTGAAAATTACCTGAAAAGGAGGGAGGAGAAGGGGTGAAGCTGGGAGGGAGCTGGGCCTGGCCCTGCTGTGCAGCCTCCACCTGCCTCTTCCAGGAGCTGGAGTATTGAGGGGTGAGTGGTGAGTCCCTGCCAGCCCTGCCTGTGCCCTGCTTAATCCCTGGCCCTTCTCTCCCCAGGAGCTGCCAGAGCATGACGAGCTTGGTCAGCAACTCCATGTCACCCACCAAGGATGGGACCTCCTCTCTTCCCAGGAGGCAGAGTTCATTCGCCAGGCCCCCGCTTCGTGCCCTGTATGACCTGCTCATAGCACCCATGGAAGGGGTAAGTGCCCCCTGGGGCTACAAGGCTTCAGAATGCATCATTTACTGCTCACTGCCCACGTGGAGGTTTTCCAGAACACCAGTCTTCTCTGTCCAGCTTCTCAGCCAGCTTTTGAAAGTTGGCTGCTCATTTAGACAAGGCCCTGAGCTTCCAATCCAGCAGACCTGGGTTCAAGCCCTAGCTCCGCTTCTTACTGGCCTGGTAAATTTGGCCTCCATTATCTCAGGTGCAAAATGAATGATGTTCCCTTCCCAGCTTCCTCAGACATTGGAAGGCTCAGGAAGGCACAGGGCACCCCAGCAGTTGTCAGTAGGAACCACCCGAGTAGACGTGATGGGGGACGTGTATGTGGCTTGCTACACCCTGCTGGGGGTGCTTCCCACAGCCCCACCTCTCATTTGAGGGTCTTGCCTGAGCAACTTTAAGCCAGGTCTGTGTTTTCTGGTGAGAACAGAGCCCTCAGCTTGTGCCATCGTCAGGAGTCGCTGACTCCGTCAGAGTCTAACATCTAAGATACTCTTGCACTGCAATTTCTCGAGGTAGTTGAGAGCAGCGGCTGCCAGGTTTCTGTGGCCTTGGTCTTTGCACGTCATTTTCCAGTTCAGACAGGGCTCTCTAACGGTGGGGTGCTGAGGGCTCGGGGTTCCTTATGAACCTGAATATTGAGCCTATTAGATGCTTTTGTACATGTGTATTAGTCAGCTCTGGCTGCTGCAGCAAACACCATGGACTGGACAGCTTAAACAGCAGACACCGATCTCTCATGGCTCTGGAGGCTGGAAGTCTCAGATCAGGATGCCAGCATGGCCAGTTTTTGGTGAGGGCTCTCTGGCTTCAGACAGCCACCTTCTCATTATGTCCTCACATGGTGGGGGGGAGGGGGAGAGCACTCTTACAAGCGCGCTAATATTATGGGGTTCCTGCCGTCATGAACTCATCTAAACCAAATAATACCCAAAGTCCCCACCTCCAAATACCATCACACTGGGAGTTAGGGTCTCAACATATGAATTTGGGAGGACACAACCATTCAGTCCATAACAGGCTCCTGGGAAAGCGCAGGGTACCTGCAGCAAGTGGAGGCTGCCCCAGCCTCAGGTGGGGAGGGGCGTGAGTGATCCGCTCTCAGGGAGCAGGCAGCGAGCCTTAGGGAGATGGGGGTGGGGAAAGCACAGAGCCTTTGGGAGCCTGCAGGCTGGACTCGAGTCTGGCACTGCCCATTCCTGGCTGGGTGACCTTGGCCAGGCTCCCGTCCTTGAGTACTTCTGTCCTCATTAGAAAATGAAGATGCTGCTGCTGAACATGTCAGGTTAGAGCAGGGATGGGATCAGGTGAATGTGAAAAGCATGCAGGGCAGTGGCAGCAGCAAGCGTGCACCTGGCCAGTGGTAGCTGCTGGGAGCCAAGGCTTCCCGTACCTGGAGTCTCCAGTCACATCAGCACAGCCAGCAGCCCAGCTCTGTCCTCTCCTTCCCTGCAACGCACTCAGCCATCCTTTCCTTCTTAGAATTATTACCTCTCAGTGTCCTCCTTTTACTGAGAGGACCAAGATGCAGAGAACGCTCAGAGTGTCTCAGATGCCCTTGTAACAGCCTGATTTATGTGCTGTACCTCAGGAAAGAAACACACACATGTACCTTTAGGCTGATTTTTCAACTTTCCTTTTCTGCCATAAACCATCATGCACACCATTTCAGTGACTTACTACCAGCCCTGACCCCTGCATTTCGCAATGATCCTGCAGCTCCTCTGAAGGCTATTGGGACCCTCCATTATTTCATTCACTGGGGCAGTGAGTCCCTTTGCATTTTCTCTTTTGCTTTCAGGTCCCACATTATTTGCTCCATGAGTGTTGACTCAGTGGGACTGGGTAGAGCAGAGGGCAAAGATGGAGACAGGCTGTGACTGTTGGCCTATACCATGGGTCACTTCATTGTGTACTCAGAGGCTCAGGCTGTCTGGAGCTGATGAGCTCTTTGCCTTTCTCTGGCCCAGCTCTGGTGTCCTCTCCACTTTGAAGCCTTCCTTGCCCTCTTCTCCCCATACCCCACAGCCTTCATCCCTTCCTATCCCTGGGCCCCATATGTTCCTGATGTCTTTCATGGCACCTGATACTTAGACTCAGGACTTAGCTCTTGGCACGCCTCTCATTCTCTCCCTTGCTGCCCACCTCACTCCCTCAAGGCAAGGATGCCCCCTCAGTTCTCTGTCCCCAGCAGCTGGCATGGCCTGGTACATGTTGGCACTCAGCAAAGTTTATGCTACATGTTCCAAAGCTGCATTTGCTTTTTGGGTCTAGTCTGGCATAGAAAGCAGAAGACCCATGGCAGAAACCAGCTAATAGAATTTTCTGTGGCCCCTCTTGTGTGGCACCTGGGTACTTTCTGAGAGGTTATGAAGCAGAAGGAAAGGGCTGGGCCTGTTCTTGAGCAGCTTTGAATCTGGTGAGCCCCTCAACCCTGCCAATGCACAGTGCCAAGTTTCTGGCATATTCCAGGGTAGGATCACAAGTCCAGCCAACATGCCTGCAGTTGACCCACAGCTGAGCATTGTTTCAGTGGCTGATGCTGCCCATGACTGGGAAGGGGCTCTGCACCTGAGGCAGAAATCCTATAGGTGGAGAGCATTGCAAAGCAGCAGCTGGGGAGGGAGAGACAGTCCTTCCCTCCCCACCATAGTGTTTCTACCTGAGAGGAGCTGCTGCAGTGCTGGGAGTCATCCTTGAAGAGGATTCTGTGAGTCTATAAAGTCTGCACTGTGTTTTTCAGACAGATTTTCTCCCTGAGGACTTTCCCCCGTGACTTAAAAAATAAAACTATGCTAATGAGATTAGTGGTAGCTTGTGTCTAGACATAACGTGTTCCTGCAGAGGTGCTAGGAAAGGGAACATTTATGGATTCGAGCCTTGAATAAGTTAGGACATTGATGGAAATCATCTTTATAAAGTTAACTAAAGAAGGGTAAAGCCCTGCCCCAGAAATGAGTCACAGAATACTAAAGGCAACAGTGGCACCCTGTGCATCCAGGAGCTACATTGTGTGAGCCTCTGTGACAGGGTTGCAGAATAATCTTGAGGTGAGGCATTTTGTTGCACATCCTTAGTTTCTGATATTTACAGCTGTTCTCTTTTGTGACTGAAGTGTTTGAATACAATGGAGGAGTTTGTCTGCTTCAAATGTGACACAGAATGAAACCTCTCAGAGGCAATTGAAGTAAATGATCAGAGCAAGTGCTTTTCCTGGACTCCTAAAGTGATCCACTGTGCTTCACTAAAAACACTTAGCTGAAAAGTTGGGCTCTAATCAGGATTTCCTTCCCCTTTCACCCAGTCATTCAATCATTCATTGGCACGGTTCCGTTCAGGTGGGGTGGGGTGTGTCAGAGTCAGAGGCGATGAGCCTGGGGAGGTCCATTAGCTCCTCCTCAGTGGGGCTGCCCACCTAGAGGAGGAGGCCTGGGTCATCCTCAGGCTTCCCATGGCAGGCACATCCACCTGCTCTGGAGGCCACTAGAGGGCGACACGACACCGTCAGCCACTCGCGTGCTGGTAGCTCCAGACTGAGCCAGATCCTTCTCCACATTGTCATTGAAAATATAAGTCAAAACCGAAAGTCCAAGATTATGAATCAGTGACACTTTAAGACTAAAACGATTAGCCTCTTCGCATGGGCCTTGTAATTACTTGAACAACTACCTTTGTTTAGCCGCAGTCCTGCTGCTAAGGGACTAGGTCAAACAATATGAAAAGTGGAACAGAATAATATTTTACCCTAGGCTTGCACCAGTGTTTGATTTAATTTGGCTTAAGGGAAATGCCACCGTGGCTCTTTCCTGGAACTACACTGTCCTTTGCTGTCAGGATGGGGTGAGCATGTCCAGTTCTCTTTAAGGAGGGCCCAGTTATATCTGATGGCACATGAGCCATCACCAGTCATTAAGTCAAATCCTGTCTGATACCCAAAGGAGAAAATGGTACCAAAGAAAAGTTGCAAGTGTCTAGTGTAAAAGGGACTGGGACCCTGTTTATGTCTGTGGCATTTACTTTAATCAAATTAGAGTGAAGGATAGTAACCCATGCCACTGAGCCTGGACTTCCCTGCTTTTGTGAAAGGTCAGACCCCAGACCACTCTTGTCCTAGCAGTGAGACCACTCAGACCACGCGCTGACAGATGTGATGAAGCTGCGCAGGGCTGCTCTAGGGGAAGCTGCTCATTCACTCTGATCCCAAATCACCCCCTCAGTTTGCAGATGGCGCTTCATCCAAAGCCGAAAGCTGATTTAATCAAGGAACCAGATTTAGAATAGGAAATTCCTTATATTACTCCTTAAAGTTCCAGATTTGGGGACTTTCGGGATCCTTGGAGTTAGTGTTTCTTCTAGTCTTTATTATCCTTATTGCTATTGCCATTTCAGTTCCCTGTTTCCTATATGTACTGTCTGAAAAGCCAAGGCTATAGGACAGGTAGCCAGAGTGCAAGATTTTGATCAGAAAGAAAAGTGCTGCTTGTCCGTCTCTGGTCTTGACAAATGAGGCTGCCTGTTGAAGTGGAGTTACCTATTTCAGAACCCCCAAAACCTGCTTAAAACTTGCTGATTGTGCTGGTTAGGTTGGTAAACTGCCTTCCTAAACACTGGAGCTCTGGGAATTCACCCCGACCTCTCATCTAAGAATGTGAGGCAGAGCTCTGGCTCTGCCAAGGGTGCAGACATGAGGAGAGCTTGGCTTTGGCTGGGTCATGACTGTAATAATTACTGCTCTGGGGGAAAGGACTCTTACAAAATCAAGTAATGTAATAACCAGCTTACTCTTGAACAGATGCCCCAGGAGACGAGACTGACCATTCAGGTGCCTATTTTCTAAATAGATTGGAGGGTTTGGAGACAGCCAGGGAATGTTTGTCCATGGAAACAACCAGCCAGCCTCCGTGGTGTGGAGTGGAAGATTAGGCCCTTGAGACTGGCATGCTTGGGGCTAGCAGCCCCACCGCCAGGCTATCTAATTGATTTCTGATTGAGACATCTGTAGTAATATTCAAGGACAAACATCACCCAAGGACAGAGGCATTTCCACAGCTGATTAGGGGGAAAAATGGAAGCAGTTTCTCGCAAGCTGTCTGTCCACTGGAACCAATGGTGAGCGCTCCCCAACCAACCAGCAAGTTCCCACAAGGTAAATGGTGTTCTCACCTAGGTCAGTGCTACTGGGTGAGAGTCATCTGGGTTCTGGCTCTATTCAAGCTGATGTTCAACAGCAGCCATCTCAGCCTTACCTGGCAGGTTCTGGGTAAACTGGGGCACCCCTGCCATTCAGGGTGCATGGGCCCATTTTGATAAGGTCAGCCAAGAAGGAGAGAGGGCCCCTATTGCACAAAGGCTCCTGCAGCGTGAGCAGCCCCTTTGGCTGATTTGGCTGAAGTTGGTCCCTGGATGGAGGCAGGCCCTTCTGACTCTTGCTGGCCATTGGTAATGATTCACCAGAACCCAGATTCCTCACCCCTCTCCTTCTTAGGTTTTGCAGGCAAGCCAGTGCTTTGTTGTTTGGTTGGCAAAGAATACAGTTGAGTGGAAGTGAATTTTTATTTTTGCATTTCTGGTTGGAATACAGTGTCTATAATCCTGGTAGATTCTATTTTATTTAATTAATTTGTTTATTTTTAATCCTCGCCCGAGGATATTTTTTCCATTGCTTTTCAGAGAGAGTGGAAGGGAAAGCGGGGGGCAGAGAGAGAGAGAGAAAAACATTGATGTGAGAGAGACACATTGATTGCATGCACCCCGACTGGGGCTGGGGATCGAGCCTGCAACCAAGGTACGTTCCCTTGGCCAGAATTAAACCTGGGACCCTTCAGTCTGAGGGCCGATGCTGTAACTACTGAGCCAAACCAGCTGGGGCATCTTGGTAGATTTTAGTCATGGTTTGAGGGTTCCTTACAACAGGTATAGTAGTCTCCCCCTTATCAGTGCTTTTGCTTTCTGCAGTTTCAGTTACCTATAGTCAACCATGGTCTGAAAATATTAAGTGAAAAATTCTAGAAATAAACAATTTATAAGTTTTAAATTGCACACCATTCTTAGTATCATGATGAAATCTCACACTCTCCCTCCCAGGATGTGAATTATCCATTTGTCCAATAATTCTACCCTATATATGCTGCCCACTATTAGTCACATAGTAACTGTCTGGTTGTCATATCGACTGTGTTATTGCAGTGTCTGTGCTCACGTAACCCTTATTTTGCTTAATACCACACTCACTTAACTCATATTACAGTATATTGTTGTAATTGCTCTATTTTATTATTAGTTATTATTCATATCTTGCTGTGCCTAATTTATAAATTAAACTTTATCATGGGCACGTATATATAGGAAAAACAAAATATATAGGGTTCGGTACTATATGTAGTTTCAGGCATCCTTTGGGATTCTTGGACTACTTACTGCATGTGATATGTGCTGAAACTGTATCCATCCATCCATGACGCCAAGATTCTTCTAAAGCATCACAGAAAAGGTTCCTTTACCTTAAAAAGTTCTTTTTGATTAATTCAATCAAAAATATGAGTCAGGGAAAAATCCTTAGGCCCTATACATGGATCTGGGGTATCCAGATTCTCAGCAGTTCTTTGCTGTTTGAATCTTTGTTATAGACAATCAAATCCATTTCATCCCAAATCCGATCTACCCAAAAGCTCACAGACCCAGTTTTCTTTCCCTCCCCCACAAAGATCAGGGATATTCATTTCTCTGTTCTGTGATGCTGTGACACTCTGAGGGTTCTCCTGTGAGAAGGGGGAGGCTAAAGGGTTTCCACAGCACCAGGGCATATGAGCAGGTGGAGAGGACAATGTCCCCAGATGTCTGTGGATCAAGCCAGTTGGTGTGAGCAGTGGGCACGATATATCGTGTCATACAGATGGCTGTCTGAACCCTGGTGATGTGCATGGAGCACGTAGTTCCTAAGCCAGAAGTCAGGACACATGCAGCATCACATTTCTAAACAGTTCAGGCCTCCTAGTCACCATGAGTTTACATGGGAGATCCCCACGGACTAAAATGGCAATCAAATCAGAATTCGCCACCTATGCAAACATTCGGGACAGTGGGGGCTGCCTGGGAGAACTGCAGACTGATATTTGACTTCAGGGCAGTTGGTTGGTAGCAGATTTCACATGTGTGACATGTCATGGACACTCAGGAGTAGCTCTGGATGATGATGATGATGGTGATGAAGGTGAGGATGGCAGTGACATTGGTCTTCCAGTTCCTAGGTTAAAATTTGAAGCTGGATCCTCTAGAGAGGCCATTTACATGTTTTATCCACATGAGTGTTTATAAACACCAGAGGGAAAGAGAATGAGCTATTCTGGAAAACAATTGAGGCCAAAAGGAGAAAATACATTTGTGAATTCACACTTGGCCAGCATGTACCAAGTGCCCACTGGGTGCCAGGAACGCGCCCCACACCCTGCTGCAGCCGGCACTGTCCCACAGGCCTGTGAGGCAATGGAGATAAGTGTCTTTGGGTTTGGAAACTGAGGCTCAGGGAGTTTAGTGTCTTGTCCAAGTGCTCAGAACCACCACACTATCCCCAACCCTCAGCACATGCCCCACGATCTAGTGATTCCAGGTCCCCTAGAGCTCCTCACGTAGCAGACCGACCCTATCCCATGGTGAAGGCCTCTCGCGGATTGTGCCTTTCCTTCTGGTCAGTGGAGAAGGCTTTCCATCCTCTCAAACCCAGCTAGACAGACAGTAGGGTCCAGTCAGGAGACAGAAACCACTCAGTAGGTCAATCAGGTAAAACTTAACATGAAGGCTTATTCCCTGTGGTAAAAGAGTAACTGTGAGATATAAGAAACACTCTGTGGTTCTCTCTGGCTGAGGGTGTGTGCCCAAGAAAGGACAAACATTCGAGGTGTGGCTCATGGTTCAGCCCACTGGATAACGGAGATGTTGGCCAGGCCCGAGCCAATCTAGAGTTGCTAGGCAAACAACAGGCCACCCTCTCAGTGTAGGTGGGAGAGCTGGTGCTGACCTAGGGAGTCCAGGTGCCTGTGGGGACAGGAGGCCTGCAGAGTGCACAGGTTGTACAGGCCCTGGCTTCCATGCAGACAAAGCTGTGGAAAGGTTATTGCCACGTGAAGACTGCAAGTCTTCATGAAGGACCATGTTCTGGGCTTCCCTAGATGTGTACACCCCCCCACCCCCACCCCACCCCCCGACCTAGGTCACTGGCAGGAGAGCCTCTTCGCCCTCACCCCTTGGGGGCCCTCCATTGAGAAAGCTCAGCACCTGCTCACCTGACAGGAGAACTGGCTGCAGGAGTCCAGTGTATTGCAGAGCAGGTGTTGATGGGGCATCAGAAGCTGAGGCTATAAACTAATAACAGCCAGCCAGAGCCATCTCCAGGGTGCCCACCACCCACCCCGTGTAAAGAACCACCTTCTCCCCTCTGCAAAGACGGGGCCTTAGCTGAACCTGTCTGCTCATTGCCGGGCACTCGTCCCTCCCCTTCCCATCCCGCTGGCCCTCAGCCAGCTCTCCAGTGCTATTCGCTGCCTGGACTCGCTCTGCGATGGGCAGGGTCCCAGCCCGTTGGTGATGAAGGGGTGCTCCCTGGGGGAACAGATTGTAGTACACCTGGCCTCCTTGTCTTGTTCTACTTCAAAAGATCCATTTGTAGAAACTTCAGAGGTCAGAGAGTCTGAGTGTTTGCTGGAATTTGTTAGACTCTGTTAGCTGCAGGTGCAGGGGTGATGCTGAGCCCTTTTATCTTCCAAACCCAGGACTTAAGAAGCCAGCAAATACCCTTTCTAGACTGACGCGTGGAGGTGCAGAGTAGCATTTTCTTAAATCGTCTCTCCTTTTTCATCTAACAGGTGATAGGAATTTGGATAGAGATATCACTTTATTTTCTTTTTCAAGTTCACATTGGATTATAGCTCATCTTTCTGTATAAGGGCAATGCTCATATATCCTGGAGGCAAAATTCAGAGACGGTTTCCAGGGCATCCTTTCCAACACGCTTGATCGGTTTTCCCACTGCCTTTTAACATGCTGTCATTGTGCCATGTGACCTTCTGCCCACAGGCCAGTGCTGCTGTCACCCACCTGCTGCCTCACTGCCTGGACAGGGGTCCCATTGAGGGCCTCACCCAGGGCTATATGCATGTGCTATCTCAGTAGCAGCTACGAGGTACTGTCTCAGGAGGACCCAAATCTACAAATTGGGACATGCAGTTCAGAGAAAAGTCTCCCACTCTCCCGGGCTAGGATTTCAGGGACTTCTCCCTTTCCTCTCCATTACTCATTTCACCAAGTCCTGGCAAGTCTCCTTGTCCCTTCTCAGTGTGCGTCTCTGGGTCTGAATTACCACGCATAGTCTCATCCCGTGATGCAGGCTGTCAGCCTCCGTGTTATACCTCTTACCTTACCCATCACTCCTTGATTTGTCCTCGATTCACATGTGTAGGTGTTGTCATGACTGGGGACTTGTCCTGGGGAGGTCAGTTGCCTGTGGGATGATACCTGACAGAAACTTAATTGGGGTTTGGGTCCTGCAGAGGTGGGGTTGGCACCTTGTCTAACAACCCCTGGTGACTCTAGATCAGCTGAGGATAGGTTTGGTGTTGCATATGGCAGGTGGCCTGAGTTCCCATGTTGCCCACAGTAGGGCTTTCGCTGAGCAGCGAGCAGGTGTCACTGTCATAGTTGCTGACCCATCACTGAGGTTAGGACATCATCAACCAGGCTGCTCCAGCTCAGCTTCCAGGTCCACTAGGAACACTGCAGCAGTGCAAGGCACAGCCTCCCAGAGCAACTTCCACCTGCCACACCAGGCAGGGGGCTCAATGTGGCCCATAGTGGGGACACCGGACCTGGGAGCTGACAGATGGTGTGAAGCAGGGCTGTGGGTACCCAGGCCTCCCCACCTCCCTGTGCCAACCCAGAAACTTACCATGGACAGAACTGGGGGCACTGTGACACCCCATTTCTTTCTTCCTGGATCCTACAGTGATTTTTTAAAATCCCTTCTTGGAAAATAGCTCTTAAAGCAAGCAAGAAGCAAACTGGCCTAATAATTTTTATTTTTTGCTTTATTTAGATACATCTAGAATTTTAAAAAAAGAAAAGGCCACAGGGTGTTTGTACAAACTGAATGTCCTGCCAGGCATGTGTCACTTTGGGTTAGCGAGTGCCTTCTGCCACCCTCAGCCAAGCGCCCCCAGCAACACCTCAGCGGACTAGGCATGCACATTCGTTTCTCCAGAGCACAGCAGCACCCTAGGGGGTGCTCCAGTTGGTTGACAGACAGGGTTAGGGGTGAGGGGATCCTGGCTGTGACTCCTGCAGAGCCAGGGACAGGCAGCAGCCTCCGCTTCATCTCTGTTCACGCTCAGCTCACCGAGTCCAGTGTTCCCAGTTGTTTCTTCTTTTGTCAAGATTCATATGGCCTTGGTCTTCACAAGCAATTCTTTTGGAAAGAAATGCATCTGTAGAGAATGGGAATGAGGGAGTGTCTGTCTGTCTGCTCAGGGTCTTCATGTACTCCTCCCTCAGATCCTCGAGACAGGCCTTCAGGAGTGATGGGGGTCACATCCCCCTGACAGCACTGCAGAGCCCCAGGCCAAAGGGCCACCCTCTTCTCAGAGGAGCAGCATAGCGGTCCAGAGGTCACAAAAAGTCCCAGAATCCAGAACTCTCTTCTCCAGGGGATGTCATCCTAGTTCCCAAACTGTCTCTTTGCACTGTGGTTTTCTAGCCTCTTGTCCACAGAGATGGACGACACGTCCCACTCTGGTTGAGTTCTCACTGCCTGTTTTGAGAGGAGTCATTCCCTGCTTCAATGCATCCCCTGCGGTGGCCCATGACTTACAGAGCTCTTTCTGGGATAATTGCCCTTTGCATTGGTTCCCTGACTCCTATAGAAATATCTGGATCTGCTGGGGCTGGTCCTGACTTTGTGAGACGTCTCCTTTGTAACTGGTGACCTATCTCCCACCTTCCCCTGTGGACTTGAAGCGACTGTCCTCTAACCTCCTCCTCAGGGCCTGTGAGATCAGTAGAGCCCCCACATGGTGATGCTTCTGTGAGCAGCACCTAACCCATCACCCACGTGACTGTGTGGACCTTCAGATGTGCCTGTTCCTCCAGGCGTATTTCAGTCCCTGCTCAGGGTTGGCCTGGTGTGTGCAAGCCCAGGCCCTGCCAGGCCCCGTGTCAGCCCTCTGTGCTTGCTCTGCAGGGCCTGATGCACTCCAGTGGCCCTGTGGGCCGGCACCGGCAGCTGGTCCTGGTTCTGGAGGGGGAGCTCTACCTCATCCCTTTCGCCCTCCTGAAAGGAAGCTCCTCCAATGAGTACCTGTATGAGCGCTTCGCCCTCATCGCCGTCCCTTCCATCCGCGCCCTCGGCCCCCAGTCCAAGGTAAGTCTCCCAGCAGGCCTATGGGTGCCACGCTCTTGGGTCCATGAGGCATGCATGGTCTTTGGCCAGACTGGGCTCTGAAGTGATAGGATGTGCTGTCTTCAAACTGTTAATTGTATAGTGTGCAGCTGGGTAGAATGACTTTAGATCTATTAGAAGGCAAGAGTGTAGCCCTCCTGACCCCTGACAGTTCTTTGCTATTTCAGGAAGCCACAATTTGGGTCATTTATCTTTCAGTTTCTTTGCTGTGACATCAGGGTTGTGAGCTACTCAGAGGCACTAAGCCAGGCTTGAGGCCAGACTGAGTACCTGAGGAAGCTGGTTACCCACGCAGGACCCTAGTGAGGGGTCAAGGCACAGCCAGTGCCATGCTCATCCCGCCCTCATGCTGCCCAGTGGAGGGGCCCAGGCAGCAATGGCAGGCAGAAAAGAGTAGTGTCAAGTGGAAAAGAGTTCCATAGGCCAACAAAAGAACTGAAAACAAATGAGGCAACTTTCAGGGAACAGGAAAGGTCTCATTCAGCAAAAAAGTCAGTATGGGAAGAAACATCTGAAAATGAGGAGGGCAACAGTGGGCCATCCATAGAGTCGCAGGTCTCACCCCAGTCACCCTTGGCCCTGCCCACCTGATTAAAGAGCCGTTTGAGCCAACCCTAAATTATCTTCCCCTTTTCCAAACTCATTCAGAAACCCCAAGACCCTGGCTTCCTTCTGGCCCTTCATGGCCCCATGCTCCCTATCCACCTGGCCCAGTTGCAGGACTGTCATTACCAGCAGGACTTGGAACTGCTCCAGCTTCAAACCAGAACATGCCTTCCGGATGCCGGCTGCTCTCAGGGCCCCTCAGACCACCAGGCAGGGCTTGGTCAGATGGGCCTCCTGCGGTGAGAGAGTGTCAGCAGGCTTAAACACCCAGGCCCGGCCCAGGGTGCAGGCGGCCTCCAAGGGACCTGCCTTGACCGTTGGCATAGTTTAAACCAGGTCATTTTCTGCTTCATGGGGTTCTGGAGATCTTAGTTTTGGCTACTTTCGTTGCTGAATCGTACCTTTCTTATGGGACAGAATCAATTCAACGCGAAAGAAATTATTTTCCCTGAGTTTTCCTTCTGTCCTTGGTTGACTAAATCCCAGATGTGAAGTGAGGTGGCCTGGCTGGATGCTGTCCCACACAGGGGCAGGCTCACTGCACCTGCTGCCAGGAGCACCCCGGGGATCAGAGATCACCTCTGTTGAGAGAGCTTCATGTTGGAGACAACAGTGAGCTGGCTGTTTGCCAGTGTCACCAGGAGATGGAAGAGTCCCATCTCCTGACAGGCACCCAACAGGCATTTCTCTTACTGAAAGTTTAAGACATCCCCAAGTGTAAACACCAAAAAGTTATTATTTTTTAATCCTCACCCAAGGATATTTTTTCCATTGCTTTTCAGGGAGGGGAAGGGAGAGGGGGAAGGAGAGAGAGAGGCAGACAGAGACATCAATTGGTTGTCTCCTTCACACACCATGACTGGGGCTGGGGATCGAGCCTGGAACCGAGGTATGTGCCCTTGACCAGAATTGAACCCATAACCCTTCAGTACATGGGCTGATGCTCTAACCACTGAGTCAAAGTGGGTAGGGCACCAAAAAGTTATTTTGGAGTAATTTAATACTTGATTTTCCCCAGAAAGCACCAAAAGGCATCATCATGGGGGAGGAAATCAGAACTTTGTTGGACTTCTTTATGGTGATTTTATAATTCACTGATGTTTTTATTTTGCAGCACATAAATGGAAGGGAACTATAATCTTTTCAGTACACCGTGCCTATAAAGGACTTAATTTGGCCTTGTCGCCTCTGAGTTTGACTTGCTTTGTAAACAAAGCCACCCCCACATCCTGACTCATCAGGAGTGGGTTTCCCCTTATTTAGGGGTGAGAGACGAGGGTCAGGCAGGCACCACAGACCCTCACCTCCAACACATTCTGTCTCGTCAATACCTCCTCCCCAGGCCTCCTGGGGTTTGACAAACGGGAAGCTCCTTTGTCAGTGGCTGTTGAAAATTAGAGTGAACAAGGTTATTGGGGAACAGGTAGAGCCAAGGTAGACCCAGCCCTGACTGAAGAGCTGACTGTCCCTGTGCTTCTGGAAAGTCCGGCCGGTCTGATGGTGGTGTGCTTGTCCTTCCTCCCTCCTAGTCTCACCTGAGGAAGACCCCACCTACCTACTCCAGCTCCACGTCCATGGCAGCTGTCATTGGCAACCCGAAGCTCCCTTCAGCAGTGATGGACAGGTGGCTGTGGGGGCCGATGCCATCAGCTGAGGAGGAAGCCTACATGGTGTCGGAGCTGCTGGGCTGCCAGCCCCTGGTTGGCAGTGTGGCTACCAAGGAGCGGGTCATGAGTGCCCTGACCCAGGCTGAGTGCGTCCATTTTGCCACCCACATCTCTTGGAAACTCTCGGCCTTGGTCCTCACGCCCAGTGCCGATGGCAACCCTGCCAGCAGCAAGAGCTCCTTCGGCCATCCCTACACAATCCCAGAGTCCCTCCGGGTGCAGGATGACACCAGTGACGGCGAAAGCATTTCGGACTGCCCGCCCCTGCAGGAGCTGCTGCTCACGGCGGCCGACGTCCTGGACCTGCGGCTTCCCGTGAAGCTGGTGGTCCTTGGCTCCTCTCAGGAGTCCAACAGCAAAGTCACAGCCGATGGGGTCATTGCATTGACACGGGCCTTCCTGGCTGCTGGTGCACAGTGTGTCCTTGTGTCTTTGTGGCCTGTGCCTGTGGCTGCTTCCAAGATGTTTCTCCATGCTTTCTACTCATCCCTGCTGAACAGCCTGAAAGCCAGCGCTGCCCTGGGGGAGGCCATGAAGGTGGTGCAGAGCAGCAAGGCCTTCTCGCACCCTTCCAATTGGGCAGGTGAGAGCACGGCCACCAGCTGGCACCTGTCAGGGCCTCAGGTCGCTCCTCACAGCCCCTGGGAGGGGTGGGCAGGACAGGGCGGGGCACTGGGTAAGGCAGCATGGGAAGGTTCAGGGAGAGAGCCTCCTTTCCTGAGACTTGCCCTCTGCCAAATCAGTCTTACTACCATGGTATTAAAATCGGTTTTTGACCAAGGAGCAGCAGAACAGGTTGCCATCGGAGTGTGAATGTAAAACTCCTCCTGAGGTGTTTGCTGGATGACCCATTTTATGGCACCCTTGTGTAGAAAACAGTGGTGTGGTAGAAAGACCCTAGATTCGGTATTCGGAAGACTTGGGTTTGATCTAGCCCCAGGTCCAGGCTGTGTGACCTGAGACAGGTTACTAACCCTCTCTGAAGCTCAGTGGTAACATGGGGATGATGGTGGCGGTGCTGATGATACCTCCCTGTCCACGTCTGAGGCGATCTTTGAGGAGTAGGTTGAATGTCTCGTGATGCGTGAGGTACTGCACATTCTGGAGGGCCAAGAGCGCATGCTCTGAGTGGGCCTTTCCGCACGGGGGGAAGGGTCTAGGAGTGAAGGAAGGATGTTCCTGTGACAGCTGGTCACAGGAAGGAGGGCAAGGGACTCTGTCTCTCAGCTCTGTATAATGACCTTCATCCTCCAGGGTCCCTGTTGACCCTCCCATGCGGGAGGCCCCCCTGATAGGCTGCAGTCCAAACCCAACTTGAGGCCATTCTTCCACCAGCCTTCCACCCAGCTGGGGTGGTCTTGCTGACACACCTCATGACCTTCAGTCTGTGGTGGTCTGTCAGAATTGGCCCCTACACCTCCTAGGACTCTGCACCAATGCCATAACCATAGTACTGCTCCATAAAGCAGTGTGTTAAACCTTGAGAAACAGAGAAACATCAAATATACTATTTTCAAATATTTACAATTTGTTTCAATGGCAAAAAATGTACCATCCATGGGTATATTTAAAAGTTGGGAACAAAAGAGTAACTTACTCTTCCTCTCAAAATCAATCCAGTTGACATGTGCTGATATTGTTGGTGCCATTTTCCAAAGTTGGATAAGCCCTGAAGTGGAGCCATGGTGTTCCCAGGCCCGGGCGGCCAGAAAACAAGAATGCAGGGGTCCTGGGTGCGGAGCTGTGCTGCCTGGTGCCAGGCACATGAGCTGTGTTGTTGATATACAGGAACATTTGTTTACATCACCAGCACAACACAGCTGCAGTAATTTTTCAAAAGGGCATCCAAAAACTATGTAGAATCCCTCCTGTTTCTTCTTGTGGCTGAAGAGAAACATTTAGTTGGTCTAACAGGTCTACTCTTTGGCAGCCCTCACCTCACGGGTGGGTAGGCACTGAGGGTCTGGGCCTGGCTACATTGCTGAGCTGCTTCTGCTGCCAGATGCAGAAATCAGAGGCGAAGCCAGTGGTTTCCATGCAATCACGGAAATCTCAGCACACGATGTCTGTTTTACATGCACTGCAGTAATCACAAGGGGCTTTGGCCCTGCATAGTTGCACAGAACATACTGCAAGTTTTGTGGGAACCTGGTCCGTGCTTGGCCATTTATTCCTGATAGGTCCCCTGCCCCTGTGCAGGCCCCCTCCCTGTCTTCCCAATGTGCTTAGGGACATGGTAGTTTTGCCTTTTAGTTTTAGTGACAGATAAAGTCACCACTTTGTTCTGGGGAAAATGATGTTTAATGATGCTGTCCTGTTACCTACCCTTAAAAACAGCCGTGGCTCATCTGTTCTTTTAGAAAGCCCCTTCCCTTCATTATTTGGGGGTAGGTTCGCCCAAGGTTGCTTGGTGGCTTGAGGAGACTGCTCTGTCTGTACCTCCTCCAGGCCCTGCTTACAGAAGCGGTGCTGAGAGGAGGGATGGGGTCTTGGTGGACGTGCGGATCTTCCCAGCCTGGCTCGGTCTGCTTGCTCTTACAGCTGGAGGAATACCTTCTCTTGCCCTCTCATCCAGTGGCCCCAAGGCGTCGAGCATACCTGTCCCTCTGTCCCTGGGCATGTAACCAGACACAGAGGAATTTCAGTGAAAACAAAGCAGATTATTCCTTGGGATGGTGGCCAAGCCAGGGAAGGGCCCTGGTGGGCCCAGGACGTCCTTTTCCTGCCTTTGCTAATGGCACAGTGGGAAAGCAGAGAGTTTCCTGAGCAACTCCCATTGCAAATAGCATTGTCCACTCAGTTCTTAAAAGGGAGGGGACCAAAGGGTGACAGACTGCCCCTGCGCGAGTTAGATATCCCACAGTCCAGCCCATAGAGCAGCTGTCTTGGGCGGCCCCCCTCTTTCTAGCTGGGTAACTGAGGCATAGGTGAGCTCGAGACCAGCCCAGGCTGGGAGCAGGGGGGCAGGGTCTCTAAGCTGGCCAGCTGCGGTGATGATGGGCTCTGAGGTTCCCTCTGTGCTCTTCACAGGGTTCATGCTCATCGGGAGTGACGTGAAGCTGAACAGCCCCTCTTCGCTCGTTGGCCAGGCCCTCACTGAGGTCCTGCAGCACCCGGAGCGTGCGCGGGATGCCCTGCGAGTGCTGCTGCACCTGGTAAGGGGATGGGGAGCCCTTACCCAGGCTCCCATGGAAAAGCCGCTGGACATGCACGAGAAGGGGGAGGCTGAATGGTTTCCATAGCACCAGGGCACATGAGCAGGTGGAGGGGACATTGTCCCCAGACGTGTGTGGGTCAAGCCAGTTGGTCCAAGCAGTGGGCACAACGTGTGATGTCACATAGATGGCTGCAACAGTCCTCACCAAGACCCTGGGGAGGAGTGATCTGGAGCAGGGGCCCACACCACAGCTATTTCTGGGCCATGTGGCTTTGGGCAAGTCACCTTGGTGCTCTGCGCCTTTATTTCTTCATCTGGAAGTGGGGATCAAACTTTAACTTTTCAAGGTTATTGCCAGGATTAGAAAGGTGAGTAGCTGGCACACAATAGGGTTCCAGTAGCAGAGAGATGGTATTTATAGTCAGATGACATTGTCCTTCCCCTAAGTTTAGTTGGAAGAGTCCAAGCCTGACCCTGACCTTGGCCAGCCAAGAGGGCCCATGACATTTTATATATATTTGTTATAATGGCAAGAAAGAGTGACATGAAACTTGATTCACCCTTCCACCTTGACAACCTGAAAGGCAGTTTCAAATAATTTAGAATTCTTAGCCTCCTTGGAGTTCTGCCCAAGACAGACCAGCCCAGGGGCCCACACCACATCCAAGCTCTTTCCAAACCCCATGCAAACAGCTGCCCCATGGCCACCTCACAGACATGTGCATGAGGGTTCTGTTCGTGCTCAGGAGGGTGGGCCCAGGGAAGTGCTTCACACAGGCCCTGGGATTGGGAAGTTTAGAGTCTGGAGGCTGGGATCTAGGTGGGCATGTGTAACCTGGAAACTTCTGACAGCTCTCAGGCCAGACTTAAGGTAGCCCACCTGCCTGCTCCAGGGTAGATGTGCCCACATGCCTTGAGAACTTACCTGCACCGGGAAACTGCAGAGCCCTTACGTTGCTCAGCACTGGGGCCCTTCTCAGGTCCCTGTCACTCCATCACCCTCCTCCTTGCAGCAGCTCCCAGACTTTTTTTTTTTTTAATACATCTTTATTGATTTCAAAGAGAGGACAGGAGAGGGAGAGATATGGAAACATCAATGATGACAGTCATTGATCGAGCCCGTGCACGTGGCCTGACCAGTAATCGAACCCCGATCGCCTGGATCCCAGGTTGACGCTCAACCGCTGAGCCACGCCCGGCCGGGCCCAGACTGCTTTTCTTAGATAACTGCCCTCTCTACCTGTTTGGCTTGCTTCTCTCTGGCCAAGTTGTGGAGCAAGAGCCAGGCCTCTCAGCTGCTTCCCATTTGGCCTTGAGGCTCCTCAGGCACATTTAAGGCTTTCTGTTCTTGGCTTTATCTGGTGTGACTACAGGGCCATAGGTCAAGTTCACCAGCCCTTATGTCCTTTTAATCATTCTGAGTGTGCAGTGTCTCCAAGGCCCACCCAGCCTGATGGACAGCCAGCTAGCTGGTCGTCTTGCCCAGGAACACTCATTTCTTGCAGCCTATGATGTCAACCTCCAGCAACAGGATATTTCACTGTAATAATAAAGTGTCAGGTGACATCTTGGAATGATTTTTCTGTCCCTCCAGTGATGGCACATGTGCCGCAGGGCACACAGCATCTCAGGATGGACTAAAGTTCTCTAGCAGCTGGCAGGGGAAGCCCTGAGGCAGTTGGGAGTGCTATGGTGGGCTCATGGAGAAAGTTAACATAGTAGTTACTTGATGGATTCAGCCCATGTGTCCCAGGCACCAGGTTAGGTCCTGAAAGGGGGGAGGACCACTTGATCACGGAAGAGGAGGTGCAGGTTCTGGAGGCCAGTGCTGTGGGGTGAAGGAGGAGTTGTATGAGGAAGGACGGGTACTGCCAGTCAAGGCCCCGGGAGGGGCATTGCTTGGTGTATGGGACAGTGGATGGGGGTCTTGAAGGTCTGAGAGTTTATCGTAGTCATGGGGAGCCATGCATAGTTTGGGCAGGCCCCTGACTTGAGATTGGCTTTCAGACAAATCACTTTAGTGTCTGTGGAGGAGGGCCTGGAACAGGCGGTGGAGGGTTAGGGGAGGGGCAGAACTCCTTGTTGCACCAGCCTTTGCTGGCTCTGATTATAGCATCTCTTCCCTCTGTGCCCTCCCTTGCAAGAAGCCAAGCCTTACGTAGCTGCAGTGTCATGGTCCTCAGGGCACGGTGCCCTACACTAGCTTCATACATGAGGCGTTTTGTTCCCCAAAGCCACTTGGAGAAACCAGGGCTGCCCCTGAGCAGAGCAGCGCCTCACTCCCCCTTCCCCTTCCAGGTGGAGAAGTCCCTGCAGCGCATTCAGAACGGGCAGCGCAACGCCATGTACACATCCCAGCAGAGTGTGGAGAACAAAGTGGGTGGCATCCCCGGCTGGCAGGCTCTCCTCACCGCTGTGGGCTTCCGGTTGGACCCCCCAGCCAGTGGCTTGCCTGCAGCCGTCTTCTTCCCAACCTCCGACCCAGGCGACCGGCTGCAGCAGTGCAGCAGCACCATCCAGTCCCTGCTGGGTGAGCCTCGGGCAGGGCAGGAGGGGCTGGCTGACTGCATGGGCAGAGGGGTGGGAGCTGTGGCCCGTGTACTCACGAGGTTGCTGGATCTCACAGCTGGGAAGGAGAGAGTGTCCTGAGAAATGGTAGAGCCCCACACCCAGACTTCCGATTTGGAGGAAACCAGTGCTCTTGACTTGATCTTTTTATCTGTAATGGCGAGGCATTCTTTGCATAGCAGGATGCTTCCCTGGCTCTGCCTCTTCCTGGGTGACATGAGGTAATGCTGGGCAAACAGCAGCTGCTATTATTTAATCAGCAACTTCAGATCTAAGAGCCATGCAGCCTCTCCAAGGTGAAGCGGGGTGCAGAAGCTCAGGGCTGTCCTTTGTGCATCACTCAGAGGGGTGATGTTGCCTCAGCAGCTGAGACGGGGTCCTGGGAATGTGACTGTGCACCTGGAGGACTGCAGCAGGGTCAGGACTGCCACCTGACCCCACCTACCTTTCTTGGAGACCATTCTCTGCTAAATCGACATGGATGTACAGGTCTGGCTGCCTGAAGACCACCAAAGCTGAGCATTTGGGGCTTTTTCTCCTGGGAAGGCAGCAGGACTGTGGGTGCAGAGGTTCCTCTGGATAACATCCATCTCCTTCTTGGTTTAGGTCTTCCCAACCCTGCCCTCCAAGCCCTCTGCAAGCTCATCACTGCCTCAGAGACGGGCGAGCAGCTCATCAGCCGGGTGAGTCAAGCCAAGACGGCTGAGCCTAGGCCTGAGGGCTGTGTCCAGTTGGAAAGAGAGTGACTTGGCCCTAAGTAGGAACCTGCAAAGGCAAAAGATGGGAGTAAAGAGAATATCTCTCCCCAGCACATGCTAGACACAGGGGAACTAAGTCCCAAGAACTTTAGGGCCTTCAGAGGACACTTAAGGGGCTGCTGTCACCTGTAATCTCAGGGCACTTCCTGAACTCTCCATTCAGTGGCCTCCTTCACCTTGTCATCCCACCCACCAGTTTTTCTGCTGACTGACAAGTGTTAAACAGCCACCTTCCCTAAGCCAGCAGGTATAGGGCCAGCCTGGCTACAGGTGTTCCAGTACTTACTCTCAGATCAAAGTATGAACTCCACTTGAAACAAAATAGCCACTAAGGCACAGCAGTGACCCCACACAACTCTATTTCAAGATACCACTTACCAGGTTTTTAAAAATGTGCTTTCTTTTAAGAAAATATAGATCTAATGTATCTGGAGGATTCTAACTCTCTGCACCATGTAGGCCCTTCCCAACTTGGTCTCAGATCTTCTGATCTTCCTACTGGCCAGAGGATCTGGCACATGCCCCAGCATGACAGCCATGTGTGAGGGCTTCTGGAGGGAGTAGCAACCGCTGAAGAGCACGGAGCAGTTTTCTCTGGTCATCCTTGTGTAATAATTTGAAAAAAACAAAAATATTATATATTTATCAGCAGATATCATTTTAA
Source organism: Miniopterus schreibersii (assembly GCF_964146895.1). NCBI lineage: Eukaryota > Metazoa > Chordata > Mammalia > Chiroptera > Miniopteridae > Miniopterus > Miniopterus schreibersii. Next base: position 17,486,090 of record NC_138122.1, read on the forward strand.
GCAGAAATATTTCTATGTGGAAATCAAGCTCCTCCATCTAGGATTAACCTCTGAAAACCTGAGTGGTGTCTGGAGTTTTGACATACCTGGGGTTGCTTCCAGCCTGGATTTGAACATAGCTCAGTGATCTGGCTCCTTTGTTAAGCGCCTACTCATTTTGTAATAAGTGTGTTACATCTGCTTTTGAATAGAATCAGGATGACACTTCTGGAATGTTGCATGTGAAAATGAACCCAGGTGGGCTAGAAGCCTATGCTCTACAAAAAGAGAAAGTGAGAATTACACTTGCAGCACAAGACTGAGAGTCTAAAAAGCCAGTTGCTTAATTTCTTGCCTTTGGTGGCAGTATAGGGACTTTCCACCTGATATCCTGCCTGGCCCCACGGAAGTGTCCTGGGCTGACCACTGTGGCTGGTGGATGGTAGACATTTCCTGAGTCACTGGAACTATGGACTTTGGTTTACAGAATGGCCTATTCATACCCGCTGTGCCCCTTCCCACTTGAGTCTGGCCTGCCCTGCTCCTCTCCTGGCAAGGAAGGGCAGGACCTGGCTGACCCTCAGCCCCTTGACCCCGGAGTGCTTCTGGCCTGGGTGTGGCTGTTCATTTTCCTGTGTGTCCCTGCTGACTCTTGCTCCTCTCCCCTCCCGGTCAGAGCCGCGGGCCTGGTGTGGCGCTTCCTAAAGCAGTGATCAGCTCGTGTTGCATAACAACCTGTGCTTGAGTCTAAACTGTCTTCTTTCTCTCTCTTTCTTTCTTTTTCTTATAATCTGCTGGCCGAAGGCTGTTAAAAATATGGTTGGAATGGTGAGTACTACTTTAAGTAGCAACTGTTGTCAGGTGAGCCCCTCAACCCACCCACCCCCGAGGTCCCCTTGGCATGTTCTGAGCTCAGTGCACACGTGCACATGCCAACACGCGCTCGGGCTGGGATGACCAGTGCCACTGGCTCAGATGGTCCATCCCCTTCCTCTGCTCTGGCTCCCTTTCCTGCTCAACCCTCTTGTGTTCTTGATATGACCTTTCAGTTCCATCGGAACAGCAGGGGCAGAAGCAACTTTAAGTGAGTGACACTGTGAGCCCACACGAGACCCCTGAGTAGTGTTCATAGTCAGGAAATCTGAAACACCAGGGCACTTCAGTGGGTCCTGTGGGTTGAGTGCTGAGGCTCTAGAGAGTAACCTGGGATTCCTCTTCACCATTTACCTCAAAATCATACGGATGATTGTAATTAAATAAACAAAAGAGGGAGATGACCAGGCCTATGACCCACCCCTCTTCTAGGCCTCAAGCCCCTTTCTTGCATTCAATAGCCCCACAGCGAGTGTGCTCAAGGGAAGACGTGAGGCTGGAAGCAGAAACCCTGACTGTGGGCCAGCCCATGACCTTTAACACCCCACTGCCCCTTGAGCTTCCCACAGAGAGGACAATAGGCATGAAGGCACTATACAGAGAATTTCATATGCTATACACATGTAAGGTCATTAGTGATGACAATACAGGTGACACAAGAATAACAGGTGGGCCGGAGGGGAAGTAAATGTTGGGAAGGAGCAAGAACTCACATGTTCCCCCTTACTCAGCTCCACCAGGTGCTGGTCCAGCTGCAGGCCTGCGAGAAGGAACAGGACTTTGCGTCGGCTCCCATTCAAGTCTCCATCAGCGTCCAGCTGTGGCGGCTCCCGGGATGTCACGAATTCCTGGCGGCTCTAGGTAGGACAGACTTCATTGGTTTCTTTAGTTCCATTTTTAAAAAATCTACTTTTCTCCTAATTTCTGTTGGGTAAAGTTGGTAGACTCTTAGGGGTTTTCTATCTTCTTAGATATTTTATTACTCAAAAACAGTTTCCTCAGAGGTTCTAATGCTTTAGTACAATTCCCAAATGGCCCCCCAGCTTTGTCCCATTTCCCTTATATTATGACTTCATGTTTCTCATTTGTAGTCATCATTTGAATATGAATCTGCTAGATTCAGTATTGTTGGGAGTCAGGCTGTGATTAAAAGTTAAGAAAAGAGTCATAAAACAATGGTTTTAATTTGTTTTCTATCACTCTCTACTGGAAACCGGGAGAACGGATACTATTGAAACCACTTAGATTTGACTGTGGGGACCTAGAACTACATGTACACGATCCTTGTTCAATCCAGGATGCTCACTTTTCATTTTTTAACACTGTGATTCTGCTGGGGCAGCTCCTGACATAACTCCATGGAGCCTGTAGGCTGCTCTCCTGCTTCGCTCGAGTGCCTGTGTAACTTGCTTGGGAGCCATTCACACCATAGCTTTTTTCAAACACTTGTTATGTGCTAGGCAGTGTTCTAGGCACTGGGGATGCAGCAGTGAGCAAAGGACAAAAGGCCCTGCCCTCTTAGTTTTCATTCTAGTGGGGAAGACGAACAGACAGTAACTACCTAATCTAAGGGAGGCACCTTAGAAGGTGAGGTGCACCGTAACAGAAGCAAGCATCCAAGTCCTAGTGATTGGCCTTGGGGGGGAATGGGGCAGATCTGGGGGGCCGAGAGGACATGGGAAGACCTCTGGTTTTTAACCTGAGAGATGGAGAACCTTTGGAGGATGACACAGCCTGAATTCACTGTTATAGGGACCAGCCATCAGACATGGCAGGGCAGCAAATCCTTAAAGAATTTTTCTTCTGCTGTGAGGCCCAGGTATTCAATATTGGACCATCTTTTCTAACCCATTTTGTAGATGACCTTTCCCAGCCCACCTCAACTTAGTGCTGGCTCCATTTGTTTTTGACCCACAAAGCCCCTGCCGCTACATCCCCTGTGAACCGACACTTTATTGTCCTTTATGATTTGTACTATTTGTTTTCCTGTGGACTTAAAGCAGTCTTCTTGGTGTAAACATAGTAAATTTATATCTAAGTAAAAGTGGTCAGTAGCAAATGGAGCAAGAGTGAGAAAGGCCAGGTCTATACCCAGGATGCATCTCTTTTCACTTCCATGACAGGCTGTAGGGCTAGTGTTGGGGCAGTGACACAGGTGAGGTGAGAAGATGAAGCTAAGACCTTTCTTTATAAAGGAAAAGCTCTTCCTCACACAGGACATAAGTCTCCCTTGGGTGTGGGTGTGACCGAGCGAGCCCTCCTCACCTGTGAAGTGGATGTTTTGATGCCCTTTGCCAGGTCTGTCACTGGCTCTCTGGTCCTGGGGTTGTGGGTCATTTTCACTGATGTTCCTCTACTTCTCTGTACTTTCCAAATTCCATTGATACTCAAGGGGTCAGTCGCTATGCACATACTTATAATTTTCAAATTCTCTGGACTGAGATTGCGAGGGAGGAAGTGAGGAGTCTCTGCAGGCCAGGCATCTAGAGAGGTGGCTCTCTCATTCCAAGGGCTCCAAGGCCCCACGAGACGCCCCCTTTCCGGCCCTCGACTTTAAGCACATGCCATCACAACCCATCACAGGGCTGTCTGTTCTTTAGAGGACTCAGTTCTATTGGAGCAACCAATTAAATCATTTTGGCAAAAGTAGAGGTTTCTTTGCAAATTAATACATTACATTTACATTAATTTGTTTTTAAATGCTGAGTTCTCTGAGACATCCCTGTTGCTTTCAGGCACTGTTTGGATTCAGAGAGGAGAATGTTCCATAGCAACCAGAATGGTGACTCCTTGAGTAACCCTAATTCTCAAAGGAAAGACAGTGTCACACCAGTGTCAGAGCCCTTCAGGAAGAATAAAATATAGACATGGACAGATTTCTCCTTTAGTAGCTACTCTGCCATGAAATGCATAGCATGCCGACATGGCAGCATTACAAAGGACAGATCCCTGTCACTGGAACATTGTGAGATCAGAGGAGGGGAAGGGCCTGGTATCACAGGGCCTGTAACTCAGCCTTCAGCACCAAGTGTTTGTGCGGTTTCAAGTGGAGCTTAGTGATCTGCTGAGGAGGCTGAGTAAAGATTCTTCAGGCCCTACCTTCTTGCTTGGTGGTGCCTTTCTGTGGACACAGCCCTTCATCACAGGGTGTTTGGCTTCTTCCTCCTGAGTTCTTCCTGGGGCGATGTACTGGGTGCCTCTGCAACATCTCTTAATAAGTCTGAGCGCTGTGGCAATAACTCATTAGCCAGCCTCTGGCTCCAGAGGCTCACACCCTTTGTTGTGCCTGTTCCAAGTCTCAGTAAAACCCCTAGACTTAGGGAGGAGCCCCTCCTGGGCTTTGGCAGAGTGGAGTCCCTGCAGGGTGGTTCAGCCAAGATAGCAGATTCTCCACCATCGCAGACAGCTCATTCCAAAGCCCTCAGTGGTGGACACTGAGCACGTCTGAAGACATCGTCCTTACCCTTGAGAAGCTTCCACCGTCCCACACACCAGCTTTACATATTGGACCCAAAGCCAAAGACAGTGGCCAGTTTTTGTCCTGGACAGACTCCCTTAAGTGGACGGTTCTACAAAAGAATGGAGAAAACATGTTAATGAGCCTTACTACTAATTCCAACCCTCAGCTCTCAAGAAGGGAATTCAGGCAGGAAAGCAGCGTGCTCTATGAAGGGGCAAAGGGAGCCCCAGGTGGGGCACTTGCTGAGGGGCCTGTGGGGGTTCCCATGACACTGTATGAGGAACCCTACAACTCTCATCCTTTTCAGCTTATGGAATCTTCCCTAAGGAAGATGTTTATACCCTTTGTTCCTCTAGGTTTCGATCTCTGTGAAGTTGGTCAGGAGGAAGTAATCCTGAAAACCGGGAAACAAGCCAGTCGAAGAACCATGCACTTTGCACTCCAGTCCCTACTCGCCCTTTTCGGTAAGAGCTCTGCCCAGTGCCCCTGGGGTCAGACACAAGCCCACCTAGCAACATTTTGGGAAGGGGAAAGAAATGTGGTGAAGTGTTTTTGTGTGTGTATGTGTTAGGGATTGTTCAAGAGCCATAAACAAAAACTCTCTGCTCTCATGGAAAGTACAGTTAAAATACATGTCCTGTATTAGGTGAGGTGCTGCCAAGTGCTATGAAGAAAACAAGCAGAATATACGAGACTAGAACATGAGAGGGTGGCTGCAGAGCAGACAGAATAGGGAGGAGCGGTGCTCAGGTCACTCAGGCCTGGGAGGGACACCTGCCTGCCTGCCTGACCTTCTCAAAGAGCCAAACTGGTGCTTGCTTCGGCAGCACATATACTAAAAGGACCAAACTGGCTGCAGCATGAAGACAAAATGCTGGTTCAGAGGGTAGCCATGGTTTGAAGGCAGAACCAACAGGGTCTGCTGAAGAATGTGTGTCAGACAGAAAGAGAGGATCAAAAGTGATAGGTACCCTGTATTTTGGAACAGCTGCCAGAAGGGACTACCTTTTGCTAAAACCTTGAAAGTGGCAGAAGGAATGAGTTTGAGTTTCACCTTGGACATACTCAGTTTCATTTTGTTTTTAATCCTCGCCCGAGGATATGTGTTTTTATTGATCTGAGAGAGAAACATCGATTAGTTGCCTCCAATACACGTCCCAACTGGGGATCAAACCTACAACCTAGGTATGTGCCCTGACCGGGAATTGAACCTGCAACCTTTTGGTGTCCAGGACGATGCTCCAACCAACTGAGCCACCCAGCCAGGGTGGACATACTACTCAGTTTTGAAGTATCCGTTAGGCACCTACATAGGCAGCTGGTTATACGAGTTTGGAGTTCAGGGAGAAGCCATGGTGGAGATAATACCATGGGGCATCATACAGGTCCAAGGGGAAGAGGGCTGAGTCCGGTGAGCACACCGGGGTTCAGAGGTCACAAAGATGAGGAGGGGTCTGAGAAGGAGCCATCATAGAAGGCAGGGTGCCACTGACTATGCAGAACTGAACTGTGAACACTGATGTGGTAGCATGGACATCACTGGTGACCTTTACAAGAACTGGGAGGACAAAAGCCTGAATGGAGCTGGGAAGACAAAGTGGGAAGAGAGACTGTGGAGAGTGACTCCTGAGGAGGCTGCTGGAATGTGCAGTGATGGGGCTGGAGCTGGAGGGATGGTGGGTTTGGTTCTAGGACGGGGACATCACAGATTGCCCAAAGGCTCCAGTCAGAGCAGGAGCAGATGTGGGGTCCTAGGAGATAGGGGGCAGAGTGGAGAGTGCATGGTGGTCAGCTGCAGGGCTGTGGGGTCTCCTAGGGTGTTTCTGTCCCTAGGAGACAGAAAAAGAAAAGATTTCCTTTTTCTAATAGGACTGTGTTTCTCAGGATTATAAGATGAGTTCAAGTTGTATATAAGTAGCACTTGTATAATTCTCTGCTAGCTTCTATGCATATAAAGAAGAAAAATCAAAACCATGTAGAATTCTAACTGCCCTCTGGGCGCATACGTTTTGTCTTAGATTCTACAGAGCTGCCCAAGCGCCTCAGCCTTGACAGCTCATCTTCCCTGGAGTCCCTGGCCTCAGCCCAGTCTGTCTCCAATGCCCTGCCCTTGGGCTACCAGCACCCTCCCTTCTCACCCACCGGTGCAGAGAGCATCGCCTCAGACGCCATCTCTGTGTACAGTCTGAGCTCCATTGCCTCCTCAATGAGCTTTGTCTCTAAGCCTGAGAGTGGGTCAGAAGGTGGGGGCCCCCGAGGACGGCAGGACTACGACAGGTCCAAGAATGCTTACCCACAGCGATCCACCCTGCCTCGGAGCCAGCTGTCCCCCCAGACCCGCCCTGCAGGCAGCAAAGAAGAAGAAGAATATGAAGGGTTTTCCATCATCAGCACTGAGCCTTTGACAGCTTACCAAGAAAACAGAAAGACAGGCTTCTCACCAGATCACAAACAATCCCGAGGAGGTACAACTGGAGGTGTGAAAGTTTCAATAAGCTCCAAGGGGAGCATAAGCACTCCAAATTCTCCAGTTAAAATGACTCTGATTCCCAGCCCAAACTCACCCTTCCAAAAGGTTGGAAAACTAGCAAGTTCAGATACGGGAGAATCAGACCAGTCTAGCACAGAAACAGACAGTACCGTGAAATCCCAAGAAGAAAGCAACCCAAAGCTTGATCCACAAGAGTTGGCCCAGAAAATTCTAGAGGAGACACAAAGTCATCTTATTGCAGTGGAGCGTCTTCAAAGGGGTGGCAGTCAGACCAGTAACAACCCAGAAGATGGCATTTCCATGCCAAATAACGCTGCCATCTTCAGAGCGTCAGAAACAAGTGCGTTCAGCAGGCCTACCCTCTCCCATCAGAAGAGTCAGCCATCACCAATTACTGTTAAACCAAAGCCCCCAGCCAGAAGCTCATCCCTGCCCAAGGTGAGTTCAGGATATAGCAGCCCCACCACCTCGGAGGCGTCCATCAAAGACAGCCCAAGCCAGCACAGCGGCCGGCCATCCCCTGGCTCTGACTCCCAGACTTCCCTGACTGACCAGCCTCTCTTCAAACTGAAGTATCCCAGCTCTCCTTACAGTGCCCACATTTCCAAATCACCAAGGAACATGTCCCCAAGCTCAGGCCATCACTCTCCTGCTGGTAGTGCACCGTCCCCAGCTCTCTCCTATTCCTCAGCTGGTTCCGCTCGCTCAAGTCCAGCTGATGCTCCCGACATAGACAAACTGAAAATGGCAGCCATTGATGAAAAGGTGCAGGCTGTGCACAACCTGAAGATGTTCTGGCAGAGTACACCCCAGCATTCCACAGGACCCATGAAAATATTCCGGGGGACCCCTGGAACGATGACTTCCAAAAGAGATGTCCTCAGTCTATTAAATCTGTCACCTCGGCACAACAAGAAGGAGGAAGGAGTAGACAAGCTTGAGCTCAAGGAGCTGTCTTTGCAACAACACGGAGAAACACCACAAAAAGCCCCTCCCAATGGACACTGGCACAGTGAGACCACCACGTTGAGCACGCTGCCACTGCCCGCCAGCCCTCCTGCTGCAGCTCCCACACGCCCTTTGAGACTTCCTTCTGGAAACGGCTACAAGTTTCTGTCCCCAGGAAGATTTTTTCCTTCCTCCAAATGCTAAAGCATCTTTATGCCCAGTGACTCAGAGTGCAGCAGCCTTGCAGAGGATCTGTTGTTCACTCGGCCTACTCCCTTGTCTGAGTGCAGTCACCCCACAAAGCCACCAGCCACCTCACGAAGGGTGCACTCCAGGCAAGGGGCATTACCATGCCCAGACACCACCACACAACACAGCTGGTGGCTTCTCTGGGACTCGGGGCCAGATTTACCAAAATCCAGGACTTCTGTGGGATTGGTACAGGAGGCTCATGGAATTTCCTACACACTTCACCAAATGTTTACCTTTGAACTCTCTGCTTCTCATCTTTGACATGATTCTTCAACAGGATTTTTGTATTAAAAATGGTCATGGTTCTGGGGTGGGGAGAGGAAAGGGAGCACATATTTTGCTAAGAGGTATATATGCAGTACCTTTTATACACAGAAATTCAAATAGGCTTTTTTAAGGCTTTCAGGTGCTGGTTGGGGGTGGGATATATAAAATCTCTCTAACTTGAATTCTACATGAAAATGTTATATTAGCCAAAAACAGAATAATGGTTTTAAAAATGCCAATGATTTGAAATTAAAATATAGCAATTTTGGTCTCATGATATTGTAATATCACAGTAACAATGCAATAATTCACATCGAAACAGTGCTTCCATCCTGAACTCAGCTTTGTCGAGCTCTACAAATGTCCTTGGGGCCCACTGTCAACCAAACTTGAATTTTCTTAAAAAATTTATGTAACTCGGATCCAGGCATTTTAGAACTATGCAATTGTGATTTAAAATGCAACTTTGTGCTTTTAAAACGTTACTGACCTTTTTTGTACGTGGATAAACAACTTGGTTTTATTATCAATAGTACTTTGCATTTATAGCTGTTATTTTTTAAAGCTCAAAAAGTTTTTTAAAATATCAAATTTTGAATAGTCATCAATAAGTAATTATCAAACTTTGGGATGGAAAGACTGAAATTATTATTTCCTTATAGGAAACAAACAAACAAAAATCCTCTGGCTAACTAGATTTAACCAGAATCTAGCCTTCCAGCTCCTATTCCCTTTATTAGCTGCTTAATTTTTTTCTCTTTTCCCATCTCCAGGCCTCTAAAACCACTTCTAACTCTGTTGGCAGGTTCCCACAATTCCAGCACCCCGGGTCTGTGAGCTACACAGGGACCCTAATCTTAGCCGTGACCAGCTCCCCTTGCTTCTGCGTCTGAAGGACAAGCCCCTTCCCTTCCCACAGAAGGCTTTAATGTCCATAGCCTGAGAAATGGGGCCTTTGCTAGGATTTACATCCAAATATTGAATAGGGAGAAACAGATATCCCTGAAAGTACTGTCACAGAAAACAAAGGTGGACTTTTCCTACAGCTGTGACAGGGCACTGAAAAGTTTTGCCAGCTGGGAGGAGACGAAAGAATAGTCTAGGGAGGGGTAACCATTAACACATTTGAATAAAGAAATGAAATGCTGAAAATCACATTAGTACTAAGTTTAGGTGGAGAATTTAAAGAAGCCTCTCTTAGGTAATTCTAAAATGAAAAGCCTGCTATCCTCACTGTGAGGGTATATGTATATCACACAAAGGTGGGCTTGGCCCAGGACACCAGCAATACAGGGAGTGAACATGAGCAGCCTGGCAGGAGGGACACTAACATCAAGACCCACAAGGGAGAGTTTTTAACCTTGGGTAGGATCTTGCTTTATAAACATACACTGACCACTCGCCCTGTTCCTCAGTGTTCTCTGGAAAGAGGAATGGATAATATTTATTCAATTTGTGCTCTTCTCTGCCATGCCATACAGGTTTTCGCACTTAACCCAATAGTCATGCTGACAAAAGCAAACAACAAGGATGTCCCATTCTAACCCTGATGTAACACTGGAAGAGAAATACTTTATAAAGCAAGCAAGCAATTATGAGGTTGTCTTTATAGGGAAAAAAATAAATGGTAATAAAAGTACTAGTGTAGCAAATGAAAGCCAAGTTTATAGCACTGTGCATTAGATAGCAAAATGAGGTCCTCAATAATGAAGACTGAACCTCACAGTAAATTTCTGAATCCATACGTAGATAGTTGGGCTGTTCCTTTCCCAGCAAATCTCAGCCTCAGCCTCTTTCCCAAGTGCCAAGGAGCCCTGGAGGAAAGGCCTGGGGTCTGTGCTCCGTCTGTGAGGACGAGAGTGCTGCCCCATTTGCCCACCTCTAGCACATGCCCTCCACCACCAGACCGCTTCCCAGGGTTATCAAGCCAGCTAGGAGGATTTGTGGACCCTAACCTGGTTTTAGTCCTACGTACATTGTTGTTATAAGTCTCATGTTGAAAAGCCAAATGGTATGTGTGTGTTTCTGTTCTAGATATAAGCTTCAATGAAGGAAAGCTAAGACGATAAAATAATAGGACCAAATTAAAAATCACGGTAGAGTCATCACTTCTTTATGTTTATTGTCAGTCTTGGTATTTTCTACATGAGTGAAATGGATGTAAAATTAGAGTGAAATTTTCAGGCTACACTGAAAAAAGTATGCACTTAAAAATTATGTGAGATTGTATAATTCACAGATTTCTTTGTACAGATCAGGAATTGGCAAACTACAACCCACAGGCTAAATCTGGTCAGAGGTGTGGGTTTTTTTTGGTGTTTTTTTTTAAACATATCTTTATTTCAGAGAGAGGAAAGGAGGGGGGGAGAGAGAGATAGAAACATCAATGATGAGAGAGTCATTGATCGGCTGCCTAGCCTGCAACCTGGGCAAGTGCCCTGACTGGGAATCGAACCCCGATCTCCTGGATCCTAGGTCGATGCTCAACCACTGAGCCACGCCAGGCCGGGTGGAGATGTGGTTTTTTTATAGCCATGAGCTAGGAATGAATTTTACATTTTAATGGTTATCTAAATACCTACATAATAATCTTGATTTTGCCTCTTGGCCCACAAAGCCTAAAATATCTAAATACCTGGTCTTTTAAGAAAGTTTGCTGACTCCTGGTATAAATAACAGAAAACACAATTAGAATAATGTGTTGTTTCTACAATCTAGGGGAAGTGAGTGTCAGGTTATGGACAAAATTGATTGGTATGCATGAGAACCCTGAGCCACATGGATAGAAGCGAAGGACACGTCTATAGTCTTTGGCCCTTTGTTTCACTTTGGATGTGGGTAAAATTTACAAAAATATTTTTCCTACTCCATATGCAGATACCATCAGATACAATTCTTTTTCAGCTCAGGAAACTGGAATGCCCTGCCCCTACTGTACTCCATCAGATGCAAATATACTGAACACAAGCAATAAAATCTCCCTTTCCTAGAAACTTTGGTATGACCACAAAACAAGGTAGTAGTAGACTCTATCTTAATTCTCACCAGTGAACTACTCAACTACTTTGCCAGTTTTAACTATGTCAAAATACCTAGATACAATTGGATACTAAAATTTAATTTTGATTCACATTAGTGTGTAGTAGAATGAAAAAAATCTCTCACATCCATCCCATTTGAAAAAAATCATGGTCCACACTGATACTTGCTGGGTCTCAGCAGAAGACCAGGTGCTGCACATACTGTCCCTATCCTGACCTTGTCTGTCCCAGTGACTCAGTAGGTGATCACAGTAGCAAGTCTCAGTATGGTGCCTGCCTGTCCCGCCACCTCCCATCACAAGAATTGTCACTTTGTTAGTTTCAGTTCAGGCTGGAAAAAATACCACACAGTAATCTGGTTTGCTTTTAATAAGTAGGCAGAAAGTGAAAACTGTATAATATTTCATCACATATTTTGTTGTTTTATCTAAAATGATTGTACATGTAGTTTGTGAACTGGGCCCTTGTTTGTGCCAGAACCTTCAAAGATGTTCCATGTAAAGGACACATGGGGTCACCTCTCCCTTCCTCAGACCCCTTCCCCACTTGGCACTCACACCCCTTGTATGCAGAGTTAGCCATCTTTGGCCTATGTGGACATTTTTGTAAATTACAGTTTCCAGATGGCATTAAACTTTTTATATTATGAAATTTATCATGTAAAAAGAACTTCATATTTTTATTGAGATTGCTAAGGCACTTGGCCTTCCTTTGTGATTTCAGTGTCTATTAAAGCATGAGTTCCCTCGGTTTTAAGTGCTGTATCTGAATCATTTTCTATACACAAATCACACTTTCTAGATGTCTTTGCTGTGTCATTAATGAGCCTGTATCTCTCTCTGGAGGTTTATCCTTATAAATACACTGGACCCTCACTTTTACCAGGAAGAGAGCCAGAGAGAGCGCACAGTGGAGCCAACCTGCATGCACGTTTCTCCAGCCCCAAGGCACTAGGTACTTGCTAGTGGGTGGTTATTTAGATGCTAAATGCTTCTGATCTTCTGTGATTATACTTGGAGGACTAGAAAATTCCACAGTTGTATAAGTATTTAGATAAAACTAAACAGAGTTCATTACAACCAGGTCCCTGTATCTAAAAACTTCCAAGGGAAGTATTTCATAAAGAAGGAAACCAATCCTGAGAAAGGGAGGGAACAACAACAAAACTATTTTAAAAGTAAGACAAACATAAAGTAAGATGAAAGAAACAAATAAAATTACCAATAATCACAAATTTCAGTGAACTAAAAAATCAAAAAGGAGACTGACAGATGATAATAATATGCTACATGCTCTTTAAGAAACTATGCTCTTTGGAAAAAAAGTTACCAAAGCATAAGGCCCCAAAAGGCTGACAGTAAAAGGATCAGCAAAATAGATATTAAAGTAAAAGGCACTAATAAAAACAAAGAAGACTCATTTTCTAATGTTTCAAAAATACTTAGCAGAAAGGCAAAATTCTAAATTTGTGTGCAGATAACCATATAGCTTTAAAATTCATAAAGTAAAAATGTTCAGAACTACAAGTTTAGAAAACTACACTACCATAATTGGAGATTCTACCCTCTACTCTCAATTAGTGACAGATGATACATAAAAATTTAGAAAGCATATGGTAGGTTTAAACAAATTCAGCAAACAGGCTTATGAAATGGAGGAAACCTGGTCTCTGATAGTAAATCTACTCTCTTCACAAGCACACATGGAGTATTTTATGAAAAGAGACCATGTACAGGCCACATAGCAAGTCTCAGCAAATACTGAGGAATCAGTGCAATTGCCACCATTTCTGCTACATGCTACTTTCAGGACACACATATATAGTATCTAACAGCTTAAGAATAAAATTAACTTAAAATCCCATGAAAGCTGATGGGATACAGTTAAAGTGGCATTTTAAAGAAAAATGTATAGCCTTAAATGTTTATATTCAAGGGTGGTAATATTCAAAATACATAACTGTATGAGCCCCAGCCAAGGACTGCCCATCCTAAGCAGCAGCGCTATGACGCTAGTGTACTGGTGTACATTAGGAAAGGGTGATAACCGAGCTAGGTGACCAATCCAAAGAGTTAGCAAAACGGCAAACCCAGAGAGAAAAGGAGGAGTAAGAACAGTCAGAAATTAAGAAAATATAGAAGATCAAGAAGGGCAAAGTTTGCCAAAAAGACAAAATATACTAATTATTGGGAAGGTTGTGTGTGTGTGTGTGTGTGTGTGTGTGAGAGAGAGAGAGAGAGAGAGAGAGAGAGAGAGAGAGAAAGAGAAAAGTGGGTATTGCTAAAGATGTAGCATGACTTAAAAAGAAAATACTAAGAACAATTTTATGCTCATAGATGTAAAAAATGCAAAATAAGACCTAATATGGTGTTGGCATACAAACATAGTTGTGATATTTAGAAATGCAAGGAATGCTGGACCTTAGCTGCAGGAGAGTGGTGCCCTGTCAGGGAGGGAAGCCATGGTATTAGAATCAGGAGCTGCATATAAGTAACTATATACAACTTGACTTATTCACAGATATGAATTATTTCATAATAAATTTAAGAATGAATGAATGGCCTAGAGAGAAGGCAGCTCCCAAGAGCCTCCCTGACCTGCATGTTGCATGCAACACCCCAGGTTCCCTCCCTCACTGAGAGGGTTCAGGCTGGAGCCCACATTGCCAGGGTGTATCACTGCCCACCTCACTGTCCACAGCAGAGTGTATCCCCAAGTGCCCAGGGCTTCCTCAATGTCATGGCCCTCTAGCTGAGGGTCAGATATGGACCTCAGAAATATCATTTTGCTTCTATCATGGCAAAGAAGTCAGGGTGGGGGGACATTGGTGGCAGGGAGATGGGACACACATGTACTCCCCCAAGTTCCCAGCCTCCCCGTGTAGTCAGTCACTGCAATGTGGGGCTCCTTCTTTACTGCAGCCCAGCCTAGGCACTGCCAACTGAGACAGATGCAGGGAGGGTGTGGGGTAAGAACATTAAAAATAATAAATGAAAAGTATCATTAGCAACTATACAGCAATAAATTTGATTACATACACTTTTAGGATAAAACTATTAAAAGTTCTGGTACAAGCAAGAAAACTTAAACGGAAGCCCATGAAACCGAAATGGTAATCACAACAACTTGTCCTTTACCCAACTCTCCAAAGAATACAGGCCCAGATGGTTTTCATGTATTTCACCAAACTCATAGGCCAGGTAATCTCTCTCTTTCATACTGTTTAAGGAAATACAAAAAATAAAAGATGTTCAAATAATTTCATGGTGTTTTTCTTAATTCTAAGATCAATAATATAAGAACACAGTAGGTCCATTTCATTTATGAACCTGGACAAAAGTCCTAAATAAAATATTGCCCCTTCAATCCCTGTATTTTTAAAACTAGGAAAACAGATTGAACGTGAGTTACTGGGTGGAGCCCTGGCCCTAAGGGGCATCTATAAACACATTCACATATGGAAAACTAATAAGCACTAAGTAATGGAGAACATAACTTCCCTGAGAACTGGAGTAGCTGAATTCTATGGTTTATACCGTAACTAGACAAGAAGTAAATCTATTATACTACTACAAGCACAATGCAATATATATATCAATGTAAAGGAAATTCCAACCAGTTCTACCAGTTCTCAAGAAACAATATAAGAGCTAGACCCTGCTATTACTGTTAAAGTAGAATCTGACTTCAGTACAATAATCTATAGAGCAAATCTAAGGATGCAAGGTTAACACAGAGCTATACAAGGATTTATGAGCACAACAGAGTGGTCCTTATTACCTTAGGAAATACAATTTATGTTCTCGGTTACTGCTAAAGAATTTGCATATCCAATTGTGGAATACATGTTTTGTTACGTGCTTCCCTGGAAGGACAGAATGGCCCTTAAAGAAGATTTGGTTATGTGCTTGAGGACCTCATTTGATAGCTAATACAAAAGACATGTAAGTAGGACAGCTCTGAGCTACTGCAGCTGCTTTTTAGTGTTAACATTCTAATGCTTTATTTATAGTCACTTTGTTTTGTTGTTTTTAATCTCAGAATTTCTGGATAGGGACCACAGCTTGGTACCTTTCTCAATTTAAAGCCTTTCTTCGACTTCCCCATTGAGTACACATGCTTACAGCCTCTAATAATACTAAATAATGGCAAACAGCAGGAAACTGACAGGCTAATGCTGCATCCACTCCAGCAAATGAGGCCAAAACATCTGGGTCCAAATACATTAAAGGACATGTAGGCATTAAGGAAACATTTTGCCTCTCAAATGAATTTACATCCAATCTCAAAATATTTATTAAATTTGTAGCAACTGTGCATTTGAGCTTCAGGGAACAATAATATTCTTAAAGATATAAATATTTTCAATATATTAAGTAAAAAGTTTTATGATTCTAAGTAACTTTATGTCCCAGCAGCAGAACTCGGACTTTACCCTTTTAGTTAACTGGGTAAATGAATTTGATTTCTAATCTGCCTGGCAGCATTTGGCCAAAGTCTGATTTTTTAATACAGAGCTTTCTGAAATACGGAGCCACTTTCTTTTTGTACCAAAAATGCAAAGAGGCAATTCTTATTTATTTCAAAAGTGTTTCATTCCATAAATATTTGCTGAAGGTTTGTGATAAATAGAACATAGTCAATAAGCAATAAATAAGCAGAAAAACGATAAATAAGCAGAAAAACGATAAATAAGCAGAAAGTTAAAATAGGTGTTAAAAAGTCCATAAAACAAAGCTGGTGCACTTCCCTTAATCAGATGCCACTCTCCCCTGTATCACACACAATTCACACAGCCTGAAGAAGAATGCCAATTACCATGCCTTCCCCTACTGCCCCGCCTAAGAACTGCCTTGGCCCAGGCCTGAGGGATGAGACAGCACACCGGGCAACTGACCCTGTGGGGGGTCAGACCGTCAGGAAAAGTCCCTGCAATCACTTTCCTTTTCTCATGAGTCCAACCCAGGAATCTTGATCAGATCAGGTCTTTACAGCTGCAGTAAAAGCCAAATGGTAATGATGGAAACAGGTCAGTAGGACCAGCACGGGTATGTGAGGTCAGCACTGCAGAGGAAGCCAGCAGCAGAGAAAGGTGAAAAGAACGGATGCAAAGGCCCCTTGAGAGAGACAAAGAAAGCCCCTGATGCAGCCAAGTTTCAGGCCACTTTATAGTTCCATGTTCACTTACTTGCCACTTGGGGTAACTTGAAACTTTTTTCCCTTCTGATTTAATGGCCCTAATTTGTGGATGTCTGGACCTATGGTATAACAGAAGTTAGAACTGGAGTGTTGCTGAATTACTACGTAGAGTGAAAGAGACACAGGACCCTCATGTAGAAAGTAATAAAGCTTTATTAAAAGACGTTAAAAAGAAAGATGAATCATGTTAAAGGACAGCAAGCCTGAATATCATAAAGGGTCAATGGACCCAAAATTAGTCTGAAAATTAGGTATAAGTCCAATTAAAGTCCCGAGTTTTTCATAACATTTAACAAGATCATCTTAAAGTCTGAATGGCAATGCGATGGACTCAGAATGGCCGTGACAGTATGAACAAGGGGTGTGTGTGCTCGGAGGGAGAGTGCTGTTCTACCAGATAATGAGACTAATTAATAAGAATCTGTGCCAGTATGCCTGTAGGCAGTTCATGCCCTCAGCCCCTTCCCTGCCCTCCTCTAACTCACAGGGCCTGATGTCAGGAGCTACATTTCCCCAGACCCTGCCTGCAAGTTTCTGGTTAGATTCTCAATGAAAGGCACTCGTATAATGAGGGCAGAAGAGATGCAGAAGAATATACTCGTGCTCCTTTGTCAAGGATGGGCAAATGCATGACGGACTTCGGCAGATGAGATGTGAGACTTTGCAGCACCCTCAGGTGTTTCTGTAAGTCACCAGCCTAAGTATTGGTGACAACTGATTATTTCCAGAGGTTTTCTGTAGTTTCTGCACCTTCCTGACTCCCTGAAAGTTAGTGGCAAACCTTAGAAGTAGCAGTCACTTCCTGCACCTTTATCCCTCCAATCCTGCCACTGCTTTTGTAAACAAACATCTAATTCTCCAAACTAAATCTGCTCTTGCTTGAAATACTTACAGGGGTTTGTTTTCCTAACTGGACCCCAGCTGAATGAAAAGTTATGGTAAATAACACAGTGTGGGAATGATTAGCACAGAAATAGACAACCAGACTAATGAAAGAGAAAGCTCAGAATTAGACCCATGATATATGGAAATTTGATATTACAGAAATGAAATTGATCAGTTTCTTAGTTTATAGATCAATAGCCCATAGATCAAAATATGAACTATTTAATAATACTTCTATAACCCATTTCATAATAAATACCCATCTCAAAAGAAAAAGAACTGGATCCCTACTTCTACCCATACACAAAAATCAATTCCAGGTGAATTAAAGCCTTAAATGTGAAAACAACTTTTATAAGCTTTATAGAAGAATATTTTTATGATTTCAAAGAAAAGATTTCTTAGTAAGACACAAAAAATCATAAACCAGAAAGGAAATTAACCTCTGCACATCAAAAAGCATCTTAAGCTCTCTCCCTCCCAAAACATTCAGAACAAAAGCCTGAGGTGGTTCTGAACCAGGCAGGTATCAAAAGACAGGAAGGAGCACAGTGGCCCAGGGAGGTAAGAGTCCCATCAGGGAGAGGAGGGCATCCCTGAGGGGCGGGGAAGGAAATGCAGGATGTCAGAGCTCAGGCAGGCTGAGGAGGATGTCCAAGTGGAGTAGTGATACTGGCCCCATGTGGGGTGCTGGGCCTGAGAGGGTGTGGGGAACAGCCACTAGAGCAGCGGTGGTGATGGCAATAAAGATGTGGTACATACAGTGAGATGACACAAATACACAAAATATTAAGGATAGTGGGAGTAAGGTTTCTCACTGTTGGAAATGGAGTTACAAATATAGAAAGGCAGAATGACCCCAAATAGTACTGGATTGAAACTGGAGGTACTGATGTAAACTCATGGCTGACTGACAGACATACAGATATATTTCCTACCTCTGACTGGGAGGGCCTGGTAGCAGCACCCCAATACGAATGAAACACCTAACACTCAGATTTGGGCTCCTAAATACTATTCTCCATTAAAAGGAACCAGGGTTCCTTGGAAAATTGCTGATTCCAGGGGTAGAACATTTTGTGTATCAGAAAGTTAAAAAGTACACCAAGACTGTTTGGGCCATGTCAAAAGTACAGAGGACAACTTAAAGGGGCTCCCACTGGCCAGATCAGGTACAATTTGAATATCAAAATAAATATGCTAGTAGCAAATTATACCGCATTGAATAAAAAAGGAAATCGTAAGTCCATACTGATATTAAAAAATGAAAGTCTGATGAAGAACAAGACAGTTTCCATCTGTAGAAAAAAAGTTTTTTAAAGATGTTTCCATGTTACTCCTTACCATGTTCATGCTCTCATCTTCTGGGAAATATTAAGTATACTTATAACTCCTGTTTTAGTGTCCTCGTTTAATTCTATCATCTGTGACTTTCCTTGTCAGTTTTGAAAGAATTTTCTCCTCAGTAAAGGTTATTTTCCTACTTTGCAACCCTGGTAATTACTGATTAGATGCTGGACATTGTAACTTTCACGTTGCGGGATTTTTAGGAGGAGGGTACTCCTTTAAATATTCTTATGCTTTGTTCTGGGACATGGTTACTTGGAAACAATTTGATCTTTTCAGGGCTTGCCTTTAAGTTTAGTTAGGTTAGAACCTGAGCAGCCTCTAGTCCAAGGCTAATTCAGCTCCACCCAGGTGACTTCTTCTGAGAATCTATCCAATGCCTTATATTATCATGAAGTTTCTCCACTCTAGCTGGTGGCAACATGAACTATTTTCATCCCCGTGAGCTCCTCACATTGTTCTGTCTGTTCATTATGGTGGCCCTATCCCCAGTCTCAGGTAGTTTCCTCACAAATGTGCCAAAGGCTTGAGAACTCTCTGCAGATCCCCAGTGTTCTATGTAGCTATCTCTTCTCTGATACTCTGTCCTGTGAATTCTAGCTGCCTTGACCTCCCCAAATCCTTAAGCTCAACTCAGAGGCCACTGAGCTTTTATGAATTCCCCTTCCCTGTGATGAGGCCTGGCAGTAAGTTGGGGCAATCATGGGGCTCACCTCATTTGAGAGATCAATATCTAGCATTGCTTAGCATCCAATGTCTCTGAACTACTATTTCCCATATTCTGTCAGATTTTCATTATTGTTTAAGACCTTAGGGGGAGTCTGGATCCTGTTATTCCAACATGGCTGGAAGTGGATGTGGAGAATGGGATATTTACATTGTTTCAAAGTAGCTCTCCACAAAATATTTGCCAGTTACAAAGAGAAAAAAGGGTAACTTAACATAGAGAAGCCTGGCAGACATCATTTTAACAAAGTTACCAAAATAAACATCATCAGAAATGGGACAAATTGGAATCGTGTGCCACTTTATGATGAAGGTCCTTATTGGATACACTAGGATCACAGCATTTACTTTTGTGGTATTCCTGCCAAAGATGTACAACCTGAATCTAATCACGAGGAAACATCAAACTCAAACTGAAAGACATTCTACAACACCACTGGCCTGTGAACTGTATAAACATTTTGGGAAGTAATTTGAGAACAGCTAGGAAAGATGTTTATACCTTGTGACTCAGCAATTTAACTCATAAATATATATTCTGGAAAAAATGCATACATGTGTACAAGAAGAGACCTATTGGAATGTCCATGTGGTATTATTACAGCAAAATGTTAAAATCAGCTTAAATACCTACCAAGAAGAGAATGATGAAATGTACAAGAATGAAAAAGAATGAACTAGATCTACACATAGGAACATGGATAAACCCCATCAACAATGATGAGAAAAACAGTCTATTACAGATATGCATGGGAATTATAACAGTGAATTTATAGGGCAGGTACAAGGAGAGAATACAATCTTGGAAGAATATACCAGCAGTTTCAACTCTACTTATAATGTTATATTTCCTAGGATAGATGGTAGATGTGGGTTTGCATTATGTTATTTTCTTTCCTTTATGTCTGAAACATCTTTACTGAAAAATGTTAATAATCTAAGTTGAAAAATTCCATCCAAATTGGTTAGAACAAAAACACTGGTAGAACAGGTTTTCTGAAAAATGTACTCATAAGGAAACTCTATGCAGATAATATCAGATAAACTTTCACTGCATTAGTAAGTAATTTCCAACACATTTGGCTAGTTTTGACAGTGTAGCAAAGGCTATCAATTTCATCTGGAACCAGACAAAGCTGATAATTCGGCCAGATTTGAATAACTGATAAAGCTTTAATACATCCTGAAAGACTGAGTAGGATGGCTATTATCAACCAGCACTGACGAGTAATAATATGTAGGTTATTTGCCACATAGTTGTAGACAGCTACATATATTCAACTTCATCCAAAAAAATTTAACTTATCAACCAAAAATTGTATTTTTAATTGGGAGTCATGCACCCATATCAGATGAGGTACAGGATAAGAGTCTAAAGTTTCCTATCAGAGGTAATAGGGTAGAGGTGTTTCTTTCCTAGTCTTTGGGCAAAAATACCTGTTTGAGAAATGAAAAATTCATTTAGGTTGGCTATGTGGAATGCTTACTTTGATTTTAATGAGAAAACATATAAACAGAGCCATTTCAAAATGGAGTTGGAGTTGTCATCCCAGAGAAAAGGCCTTGCAGGTCTTGCTCCTTGTGAGCCTTTGGAATGTTTGAACTGGGCAAAATAACCTTTGGACTGGGCCAAACTAACACCGTATTCCAAACAACTGTTTGCAGACATCCTAAGAGGACTGGAATTTAAGGGCATTCTTGAGAATCAGCACCACCATGTAAAGCTAAAAATTAATCTTATTAGCACCTATAGAAATCCCTTCCTTCTATTCATGTAATTATTTCCCTTCCCTTTCTCATAAAAACCCCTTGCCTTCACCCTGTAATTGGTAGATAATTTGGGTTTCTGCCTGAATCAATGCCCCCGGATTGCAATTCTTTATGATATCATATCAAATAAATGCTTGTTGCCGCTAACTTTTGGCTTTTTAAATTTTTAGGTTAATTTTAATCTTTTAAAAAATCAGTAAGAGTCCTTATGTGTGCAGGGTTCTAAAAAAGCCAATGACTTCAAAACTGATTGAGAGGATGCCAGGTTGCTTTCTGAGATCATCCCAATTCCCAACCCTCTATACCACATTCCTACCCAGATCCTGACACATACAGAATTGCATATGGGACTGTTCAAACTTTTAGAATTCACTAGGATGTTGAAGTTCCTACAGAAGGATGTGTTTTTGATACATCCTCCTGACCACAAAAGAGCATCTGGCATCTAGCAAATTCTTTTTGAAGAGTAGGTTGCAAACAATGGCTTTTTTCTCTGAAAATCTGTAATAAAAGAATTCTTTTGGAAGAAAACCCACATGGCAATAAGATTGGCAAAATGCTTTCCACAAATCATGAAAACGCTGTTTGTATCTGTGTGTCAATTTGGAAGTCCTTGTTACAATAATGCACACAGAGACACACATACACGTGCGTTCTTCAGTTTCCAAAGGTTTTGAGATGTTTCAAATAAAAGCGCAGAATAAAATCCATAGAAACGAAAATTAGAGTTGAGTAATGATGAGGGCGAAGGAAGGAAATGAGGGAGTTGCATGCACTAGGGGGTTTTATCAGCCTGAGGTCTGTGATCGTTCCCACAGTTTCTCCCAGGGGGTCCTCTGAGGATGGAACAGAGCAGTGTGCCGCTCTTCTCTCTGAGACACTCCCTGAGTCCACACCAGCGACAAGTGGCAGCCACTCTCTGTACCCAGAGTCTTGGCCTGTGGCCCACACCCTGCTCTTTGGTGGAGTGCTTCTGCCAACCACCCCAGACACCAAGGAAGGATCAGGTGAATCCTCCTACACAAAAAGCCAAAGCTCTTTTACTCTTCGCTCTAATTTTTTTTTTTTTAAACAACTAAGAAGGCTTTGGGATGACTTTCAGAAAACAAATGTGAGGAGTCCCTGAATCCTTCAGACCACAGCCCTGAGCCACTGAGAAGTCTGACCGCAGCCAAGTTCTGCTGTTCCCAGCAGTGCACTCAGCACTAGACATCTGTCATCAGTTTGAGGATCAAAAGGTTACTGGGCCCGCCCCCCTCCCAGGAGCCTGTGCCTCTCCCTGCCCCCTTTTCTTCCCTCTCAGCAGCACATCATCTAAGCTCCAAGAACGCCACAGAGACTTGCAACCAGGGGAGCAATGGGCAGTAACAGCTTGTCCCAGGCTAACCCCCTGAACTTGTCTCCAAGGCCCCCTTTTCTCTGACTGCTCCGAGATCCAAAATAGCCCCGCCAAGGCTCTGTCCTGTTGCCTCTTCTATCCTAAACACTTCCTTGTTTCACTGTCCCCAGCTTTAATAAATGTACTATCAAAAAAAAAACAAAAAACAAAAAAACTTCCTGAACATCTCCCACTTACTATTTCCTGGATTTTCTGTTCTGGCTTTCCCCTCTCTCCCTTGCTGTGCTCTGAACTCCAGGCAGAGGATTTTATGTTCATTGTAGAATGAACTGATAAAGGGAAATGGTGGAGCTGAGAGGGCTTTCTGTTAATGTGACTCATAAACTTTAATGGTTTATTATCCTGAAAGAAATCTAATTACTACAGCTCTAATATCTTGTTAATCTTGTATTAAAAAGTTTTTTAAAGGGCAAAATGACAATGAAGAGTAGTATCTCTACTTTCCATTTGCTGAAAATTTGGCCGAACATTAAAATGATACCATGAAAGTAAATTTTTTAATTCATTAGGCTTAGAGAATGATGAACAGATAAACATTTCCCTACTTTTTATTTTCCAGATAAGCTTAGAACCCCTCTTTCAGAGCATTATATCATGGAGTAATTTTCCAATAAGGACATTCAGCACGACTTAAGGGAACATCCAGGGTGTTCTAAATTTCTTAACTTGAGAACACTCTGGATTCGCTGTCTCCACAGTTCACAGAAAGTAGAGCCTACATAAACTGAGAATTTTTTCTCAACTGGTCATGAAAAAGACATAACACTGCCCTATGAGATAGATCTACTCCTTTTTGTGAAACAGATTGTTTATAGATGCATATGTAGAAAGATAAAATAGAACCAAATCAAAACAATGTTACCTCCATCCCATCTTTATCAACTAATTTTATCCAACTCTAAAACTATAATTATGCTTGAAAACGGGCAATAAAAGCTATTATATTTTTCTGTAATACTCTTCTGTCACAGTCAAGCACCAAGTGGTGGTTCTGAGACAGGCCAGTCAGCCAGGACAAGTGGAACAGGGAAACTGAGACAGACAGCTGAACAAACTGACAGAGCAATTTGCAGCAGACACAGAAGGTCACCTCCCTGGAGATAACATCGAGGCTTCAGTTGTATTTCAGCTCCAGACACAGAAAAGCAGCAAAATCAGGTGGGAGACACCAGGACCAGCTGTAATGACTAAATGACCCACAGCCCTGGAACTGACCAATCAGTGAAGACCATGACCCTGAAGGAGCACACCTAGAAAATAGATGAATATTCTGTTGAAAACCTTCCTTGAGACCTCCCCTAATATTCTAGACTGTAAGAAAGAGATAAAAGCCTCAAGACAAAGGATCCAACAGGCACTCTCCATTTGGGGAACAGCCCCTGACATCCTCTCTTCTTCCCTCACAGGCATGCATCTCCTAAACTCTAAGGGACCTCACGAGATTTGCAACCAGGAGAGCAACAGGCAGTGGCAGCTCTTCCCAGGCTAATCCCTTGAACCTGTCCCCAAGGCCCCCTTTCCTCTGACTTCCCCGAAAGCTAAGGCAGCCCAGCCTAGGCTCTCCTGCTGCTTCTGTTCTAGGCCCTTTCTTGTTTTACTGTCCCCGGTTTAATAAACACTCCCTCATAGTCACCTGGATTCGTGCTGTGAAATTTTTCCTGCAGGAAGTCAAGAACCCACATACTACTGGCCGGTCCTAGGCAGACCTGCTCAGGGTCAGGTCCCCTTTCAGAAGGTCGCAGTTCCAAAGGTTGGATTTATTATAACTAAATGATAGAAATTTGGCATTTCTGTCCATATTCTCTAAAGGTAAATGAGAATCTAAATTTGAAATTACTTCTAGGTTATGTTTTTAACACAATAAAATGGCCCATAGAATTGGCACCCTTTACTAACACCTAACAGAAAATTGTTTCTCATTTTGAAGGATATATTTTTAAACATTCCAAGTTTTGAATTATGAATATCCAGACTCCTTAAAGAGGAAAACCAACATTTTAGGGTGGAAAAAGTTTCACTGAGTTTCCTCTGTTTTATCAAACTAGATGTCATATACGCTCTCTCAGGATTAACTCTAAAAATAAGTATATTTTCTATTTACAAGAAATACATAGATTACAGTGAAGACAGGAAAACTCACCCAAAATACCACCACCATTTAGGTAAAATTACTTTTAACACTTGTTAAATAGCCTTCTAAACATTTTTTTTTATTGTGGTAAAATACACGTAACAAATTTACCATCTTAATCACTTTTAAGTGTACGATTCAGAGGCATTAAGTACATGCATGATGTTGTGCAACCATCACTACTACCAGTTTCCAGAATTTTTCATGGTCCCAAGGAGAAACTCTGTGCCCATTTGTTACGGGTTGAATTGCGTCCCTCAAAAAAATAAATAGTATTGAAGTACTAACCCCCGTACCTCTGAATGTGGTCTATTTGGAAAGAGCATCTTTACAGAGGTAAGAAGGTTAAGATGAGGTCATCAAGGTGGGATCTAATCCAATATGACTGGTGTCCTTAAGAGGGAAATTCGGACATGGGCACAGACGTGCACGGGAGGAAGACGACATGGAGAGACACAGGGAAATGCCACGTGAAGATGGAGGATAAGATGGAGTGCTTTTTATCATCAAAGGTGTTGAATTTTGTCAAATGCCTTTTCTGCGTCTACTGAAATGATTATGTGCTACTTGTCCTTTATTCTACTAATATGGAATACTACATTAATTGCTTTTTGGATGTTAAACCAACCTTTCATTCCTGCAGTAAATCTCATTTGGTCTTTCTGTCTCCTGGAAAAATACTTGTTGGTGTTTTTATTGAGCTTGTTTATTTTTTAATATGGAGAGAAAATGGTATGCTGTGACATTGAAACAGCCTTTTCAAGAACACAGGACGTATTTCCTTTTGTTCAAGTCTATATTTGTGTATTTTGGGAATGTTGTAAAGTTGTCTTCATATAACTTTAAAGCATTTGCAATAACTTCATTCCTAGGTATCTTTTATTGCTATTGAAAATGAGAATTTCTCTCCCAGTATATCTTCAACATGGTCAGTGTTTGTAGATACACGAACATTACAGATCTGTGGGTTAGTTTGAAGAAAACACACTTTCAACTATACAACTTACAGTAGTTTGATTTCAAACTAGGTTAAAAATTGTCTGGTTCAAAAGACTTCTACATTTGCATTCAAAGCAAATTTAAAGTTTTGGTCTTGTTCTGTGTAGAAAGTATTCGTATCACAAAATGCATCCACCACTAACTACACATTCTATTAATGTCGGGAAGAAGTAAAAGACAAAATAAACCTAAAAGACAGAACTAGACATCTTTTCTTCAATGACAGTCTTCTGAGGCTAAAATTAGTGAAACGAGAGAATGCTTATGTTATCATCTGTATGAAGAAAAAACTTTAGAAGTGAGCATGTTAATATTATCACTTTTAAAAACATGGAATGGACTTAATTAGTGGGGGGGAAAAAGAGGATCTCAGTGCCTGTATGATAGTGATACTAATAAAAATATCTGAATGAAGATCTACCTTAAGATAAGTCAATACAGGGTGCTTAAAGGTAACACTAACATTTAATCTAAAAACCTTTTCATCTTATACTAGACTCACTACAGACAAGTCACAGAAACGGGGACTTAGAATCCCAATGGAAAAAATCATAACACATAACACATGAAACACTAAAGACATGTCCTATAAGAAGTTCACTGTTCATACAACAGCAACAATTTAACTATGTTTCAGTTTTTATAAGGCAGAACATGTTCTTATTGGCTATGATTTTATGTTACCAACAATAAAAAAGTATATAGTTTGTTTCCCTTTCTTCTTTTCTTTCCCTACCTTGTTTTGTTGTTTTTAACTTTAAAGGTATGCCATCAAGATGCTCTAGTGTTGCAATACTAGAACAAGGTATTAGTTTTGCAATCAAGCTCAATGATTATTGATTGATTCTTAACCACTTTAATGACAAATATTTCAAAATTTGACAGTTTCAACATAGTATATGTTCTGGAATGTCTCTCCTGCCACTGCTTAATGTTAGGAGAAGTGAGTTGTAAAAAAAATTAGAGAGACCAGAAAATGTTATTTATTATGAATGGCAAGGAAAGGGAAACTCAAAAGTCACTGTACTACTCCAGTTTAACAGAATGTTCCCTCTAGCACCAAGTCTTATCTCTCATAGTTAATATGTGAGAAGATTCTAGCAAGTGAAAACAAAATGCAATTACATTTTATTGCAAGAAATTTAGAAACGTATTTTTAACAAAGTTAGCTATTCAAAAGTGTTACCTTAGGCTGTCTCTTAATAGCTCCTTCTCACAAGTGTGAAATTTAATGAAGGCAACAGCATTTATAAGCAACACCAAAATGGTATCTTAATTACTCGCTGCATTTTCTTAGGCAACAACAGATTAAATGGAAAGAGAAATTAGTTTTACAAATGGCATCATACATCTTTATGTAACACCCCCCTCCATCAAGTCACAGATGGTGATGTATCTTGAACTTCCTAATAATGTAGGCAATTTTCTTTTCCTTGGGCACACCCAAATCCATCACTACTCTAAATTATATATTATTTTTGAATCATTTACAAGAACTGAAGATGTTTATCATAACGATTTAACATGAAATGGACCTTTCCCTTAATGGGCTCTACATGACTACGAAACAAGGCTTGTTGAAACTGCTGGTCCTGTAACTTTGCAGTGTGTTCATTACATCCAGTTTGGAGGAATACCTCCACCTGATCTAACTAACTCTAATTAAGGTTCCTACTTCCAAATCTAACAGCTAAAACCTGGGGTAAAGTCATGGCTAATGTTATTTTATGTCTTAAAATAGGGACTCATGAGGGCCCATGTAAGACTGCGCTCTTCAGATGAGTGTCTATAAATCTCACGCCTTAAAAAGAGCCCAGAGATTTTGCTTCTAATAATGGCCAATTAACTCATATTAGAACAACAATTCCACATATAACGCCTATGAAGTCTGGACAAAATATTTAAGTAAAACCACACAGCTACCTGAAAGCACTGGAAAGCAATCAAAACCAGTAAGACACGGTAGTGGATTGAGTACCGAGTTGAGTTGTCCATTTTCTACTGTGGGCAGGCCACAACCCATGCCATCCAAGAGGCTAAAACTCGAGTAGAAAATCTATAGTTTTACTTTCTTGTCTCGAAGGAAAAGATTTCAGGGCAAAAGTAGCAGCTGGTGAGGAAGAAAAATACTACAAAGAAGAGAGCAAGGAGTACCCTCAAATTGTGTTTATAAACAATCTCCAGTTAACCCATAAAGTACATACATAAAGAGCAGATTCCCAGTAGCCCAGATAAGGCTTAAAGGACCAAACAAAAACTCTAGCTACTGCCCACTAAAAAGTTTCTAGTTACAGTTCAGCCAATCTAATGGCCTGATTTAAAAAACACACACACACACAAAAACAATACACTTAGGAACATAATAGAATCCAAAGTCTTTACAATACATTACAACGACTAGGATACAATCCAAATGTACTTCAGAAAATGTGGACCACACTGAGACATTCAACGGAAAGTGATCATGAGAGGACTCCAGAAGTTAAAGTTTACATACAAGGAATTGAAAGCAGCTATTACTACTATGTTCAAAGGAGATGATGTCCATACTGTATACTAGTTCAGAGTTATGCAATATCCAGCACATCATCTCTTCATTCATTTTATAAACATTTGAGTACTATGAGAAGCTGTGCTGTGCAGAAAATGGAATTAGTGAACACTTGTGGGAAGACTCAGAAAATTACAGAAATGCTCAGCGGTGTCCTAATTTTCCTTAATCATTGATAAAGCATGTGAACCACAAACGTATCCATGTTCTTAAAGCTAGTTATATTTTCAGCCTACTTAACATTTAGGGAGAAACTATAACATAAAATGACTAAAGTTTGGCAATTCACATTACCTCCTTGGAGCTTAAATAACATCTTCTAACTCTAAAAATACAGGGTATAGTATTCAAATCTGTAATCTATTCTTATCTCTAAGTACCTTCTGATTTTGACTGTAACACCCTTCTTTCCATAATTAAGGACAATTATATGTCATAAAGATTGTCTGCATGCCTCAACTTTTAATTTTTTTTATCTAGAAAAAAAGTCAGGGTAGTGGGAAGACCCCGACACTGACGTTTTAAAAACCTGGACTTGAAACCTGGCTGCGTAAACAAGCTAGCTGAGTGATTTTTGCACGAGTCCCTTAACTTGGCTGCCTGAACCACCCTTTTCTAAAGAATGCTAAAATACCTTTCCTATAACGATGTCCTAAGGGTAAAATGAGATAAAGCATCTTCACTACCTAGAAGGGTACTTGGCGTATCCCAGGTGCATAATCAAAGTCATTTCCAGTTTCCAAGCTCCCTGAAAGAGCATGTATGCCTTGGAGTCCTCGCCAGCAACCAGCACAGTGCTTCACACGTCACAGAAACTCAGTGAATCCCAGGGACTGCCTTAGGAGGAAAGCTTCTAGCTCTTTGTTAAATACTTCACTACTACTTTTTATTTTATTTTATTATTGAGGCAGCCCTAATTCCATAGGTGTATTCCAGTATCAGATATGCCACACAGGTTTATGTAGAGGTGTTTTAACGACACTCTTATTCTTTTAATAACCTTTCAGTGGCTTCCCGTGGTTCTTAGAATACAATTCAAACCCTTTACTATGGCCTGGTGATCGGTTTAGTCCCGGCTTATTTCCCCCTCTCACTTAGGATGTTCCAGCCACACCTGACCTCTCCTTGCTCCTTAAATACTCAAAGCTTATTCTAGCCTCAGGATTCATTTCCACCCCCTCCCCCTCCCGACTGGAATGCCTCTCCCTATCTTCACAGGCTGGTCTATTTATAACATGAAGCTCAAAAGTGGCCTCCGGAGAGTCCTTCCCGTGTTTACTCTGCCTCCCCCATCACTCTCTCTTATTTTATCCATAACATAGCACTTAGCATTACGCCAAATTCTCTTGTTCCTAAGTGAGGGCAGGAACTGTCTATTTTGTTTCCAGATGTTTCCCCAGGACCCAGGCCGGCCCTGGCGTGGAGTTAAGATGGTGACCCCGGGACTACAGCTCGTCCTCAGGTCCACCTCGCGGCCTTTCAGGCTGGAGCCGGGCGCGGGCGGGAGTGGTGCGGGGCATTCACCGGGGCCGCGCTAACGTCCTCCCAGAACAGGTCCCTTTCCTGGATGTTAAGGGGGAGAGCACCCCTCTTCCCCACGGGGGGCTTGGTCGGCAGTGCTGGGAGCACCTCCTGTGAGTCACAACAACTGAGGGACTCTGGACTCCAGGGCAGAGGTGAATGTGGGCGCGGGGGACGCGCGTGGCCACAGCTGCAGGCCCTCGCCAGGTGAGCGGTGGCCAGACGGCTGCGCTCACGCGGGCTCCGAGGCACGCACGTGAGCGGCGAGCCAGGTGAACCTCTTCCCGCGGAATCCGACGGGGCGCCTGAGGGGAGCGGAACCCGGGGCGGCGGCCTCCCGAACCCGTCAGAAGTTCTTAACGTTTACTTCGAAAGTGAGGTGTACGTCAAACAGGCGAACCTCTCAAAAGCAGCGAGAGAGTTTCTTCCAGGGAACCGACTGCTACACTCACCGGAAAGCGTAGGCTGCACAGACGCCCCGAGGGAACTTGACTGGAAGGAGGAGCCTTCACAGCGCGGACTTGGCGCAGCCGCAGTAGAAGGAGCACGCCCTCCCGCCGGCCGCGCAGCCTCAGTGGAGGCCTCTTGCGCCCAGGGTGGAGCGCGAAACTGGGGCGGAGCTAGCTCCTCTCCCGCGCCGACGCGACGGCTCTTGGCGGAAGGGTGTGGACGCGCAGGCGCGGCGGCCGCTCCTTGGTCAGGGAGGCGGGGCCGCGCAGGCGCCGTGAGCGGCGGTAGCGGCGGCAGTGGTGGTGGTAGCGGCAGCAGCTGTGTGGGGGTTCCGGAAAGATGGTGCTGATCAAGGAATTGTGAGTGGGTCCGTGGGCGCGAGCGAGGCTCGGGAGGGCCGTGGTGGGAGGCTCATTGATTGAGAAGTGATGGAAGTACTCCAGAGAAGGAGCGAGGCTCGGGCCGGCCGCTCCCTTCGCGCGCCCCCTCCCCCCGGCCCGCGCCCCCGGCCCACTCGAGGCTCCTCCACGGGGCTTCCCCAGGTTCCTCCTCCAGGCATTACTGTGGTAATAATTCTGCCCACTCCCCAGGGGTAGAGGCGACTGTGTCCCAGTCGGAGCTCGTGGCTGGGGAAGGCGCGGCCGGGAGTTTCCGCTGGGACCCGCCTTCTCACCAACCCCCTGCTCCCAGGCCTGCTGGTGGGACCGAGGGTGGGAGAGACGCGGTGGGTTTGACTGTGATTTGTCGTCTTGGGTGGAGCCTGCCTGTAACCGGCGGGAGATGGGCTTGCCGGGTGAGGGCAGCACTGGTATCTGAACTCGAGGTGGGACCTAGGCGCCCTGAAGTTTACACCGGAGCCCGGGGAGTCGGGAAAACCTGCTCTCCACTGGGCAGCTCAGTTGACTTGACAGCGTTGACTTGACAGCGTTGACTTGACAGCAGAGCCATTTCTCTGTTCTCAGTCTCAGTTTCCTCATTTTTAAGGCGGGGTGACACTCTAGGCTCCACCTACTTCACGGGGTTGAGATGAGGCGATAACACGTGGTCTGTCAAACAGAGGGGTTTCCAGGTGCATTAGACTAGCGAAGTGATTTTGTTGAAAAATTAGGCGTTTCCCACCCGCAAGGACTGACTATCACAGGAAATCTGGTTGGCAGTGATTGTTGAGCTGTCACAGCTGGTTCGTTTCGTCATCGTCCCTTGGGCAACTAGGGATTTCGAGTATGGTCCTTCGGTTTTTCAAAGGCTCCTTTCATTTTAAATTCTTAAATAAAAGTTTTGGTTTAATTTAACCATCTCCAGACACCTTACTTTTATTTTAGTGTTAGTTCTCAAACTTTCTTAAAATAAGAAGCAACTCCTGTCGCTTCTCTGCTTAAAACCCTCAAAAGAGTCCCTATCTCACTGAGAATAAAAGCCAAAGCCTTTACAATAGCCCAGAAGGTCTTACACTGTTTTCTTTTCAGTGCTGATTTTATTTACTACCCTTCCCCTGCCTATCCCCAACTCTCATGCTTCCTTCCTGTTCTCCCACTACAGGAAAAAAAGCTTCTGCCTTCAGCTTGCTGTTCCCTTTGTCTCAAGTGCTCTTTCTGCATCTCACTAACTCACCTCTCTCCTTCAGGGCTTTTCTTAAATATTGTATCACCTTAGGGAATCCCTCTCTGAAGACATAATTGTAACCCTCATCTTTTGGTAACTGTTTTCCATGGCATAGCAGTTACCACCATCTACCATATATTTTCTATTTTACTGTATGTATTCTCTGACTACTGTAAGCTTCATGAATTTGTCTTGCTCACTCTCATATCCCCAACTCTTAAGAATAGCCCCTGGCATGTAGTAAATGCTCATAAATGTTTGTTAAATAAATTAATGAAAATTGTAACGTTAGTCAATGACTGGGATCCTGAGAAAAGACACATTTCAGTTAAAGCTTATTTACAGTATTGAACTTTGGATCTATATAGAAAACTTTTCCAAGTTGTTTATTCAGTGTATCATGCAAGTGTTATCTCATTTATTACTCTGAACATCTTTGTAATGTAGATAGGTGGCAGATATTAAGACAAATTGAGGAAATGAGACAGAAGGAAATTGACTTGGCTCAAGTCACATAGCAAGTGAGTTGCAGAACTGATTTTAGATCACAAGTCTAGTCATTTTTCTTTTATTATAGTTATTTCCTTCCTCCTAAAATGTGAATTAAGTGTTCAGTAGATTCTGTTGACAGGTACGTGAAGAGTATCAAGCTAACTTACGGAAAGCATTTCCCATGGGGAAGTTACACACTATGTTTTTTGTGAACCATTACTCTCATTGTAAAAATTTAAGTGCACTGAGGTAACAAATGTCAAAATGTGCCCAAAGTATAATATTTCCTAAAGAGTTATAAATTACATTTCTTGATATTCACTCCTCATGTATGTCTCCCCTAGAATTTATTTCCTCCTAGACTTTTTGAAGGTAGAGACAATTGTTTCTTTTTTTTTAAGTACTCCCAGTATCCAACACAGCATCTAGATTAGCATACTGTAAGTACTCAGTGTTGTTGAATGAAAAAAACGATTCTTCCTATTTGCAAGGCAACTTTCTAAAAGTGTTTTTGGTCAGGAGCAATGAATAGGTCATTCCTATGTGAAGATGTTGTTAAACTGTGAAATACTTTGCCAAATATTTGTTGTCTTTAAAAATGCCATCTATTTTTGACATGAATTAAAAGGTTAGAAATAACTTTCCAGGGTGAGGTGTTCCCTTTAAATTGTTACTTAAGCACTAGATCAATTTTCCATTAGCATAAAGTCCTGGTTTTAAATAACTAGTTGCTAGTTCCATTTGGAAAATTATTTTCATGAAAATTTTTAGAGAAGTTTGAAAAATTTCAAATACAGGCATACCTCAGAGATACTGTGGGTTTGGTTCCACACCAGTGCAATAAAGTGAATATTATAGTGAAGCTAGTCACATGATTTTTTTGGTTTCCCAGTGAATATAAAAGTTATGTTTACCCTATATACTGTAGTCTGGTAAGTGTTTAATAGCATTATGTCTAAAAAAATATATACCTTAATTAAAAAAAGCTTTATTGCTAAAAAATGTTAACCATCATCTCAGTCTATTGGAAAAATGGTGCCAATAGACTTGCTTTTAACACAGGATTTCCACAAACCTTCAATCTGTAAAAAAAAACCACATTATCTGTGAAGCTTAGTAAAATGAGGTATGCCTGTTCAGGTTCCCCCCACTATCCGAAAGTAGAGCATTCCTATGAAACCTTTTGTTATGGTATAAAACAAAGAAGCAGTTACCATTAATACAGTTGACTCTTGGAACAATGCACAGGGTTAGGGACACCAACTCCTCTCCCCAAATAAAAATCTGTCTATATAACTTGACTCCCTCAAAACTTAGTGGTCCCTTGGGACCCATGGAGGATTGGCTCCAGGATCCCAATAATCAACTGATGCTAGGTCCCCTATATAAAATGGCGTTGATCAATGCATACAATAGGTGCTCTGCATCTTTGGGCTTACAACCATGGATTAAAACAGTACAGGTGTTTATTGGGAAAAAATCTGCATATAAGTGGACCTGCGCAGTTCAAACCCATGTTGTATATGAAAAATTTTTGAGCATTCCCAAATTCTCTCCCAAAACCTACAGTCATATTAAATATGCTTAATTGCATCCAGTTTTACACTAAGTGTAATTAATAAACTTTACAATCTCTCTCAGGCTTCTCTTATACCTAAGGACACGTCTTGCTAACTGATGCACAAAGTAAACTGAGATAAAGCACAGATGCTCACAGACACAGTTGAAAGCTATGGCAGCTTAATGCTGAAATCCTGAGTGTAGTTCCCTGGGAGGGAGCTTGGTGGGGTCACTCTTACTGCCCGGGGTTGCATGCTCCTCTATGACAGTCCTGCAAAACAGACGCCGAACACTATTTTCACTTTTTTCCTTTATTTATGATAGGGAAAATCCTCTGTGTATTTCTTTCAGTTAGCAAAAATAGGTTCTAATATAGGTCTTTCCTAAAAGTGAAGTGGTGAACATTCAAAATGTGGGGGAAATCTGTACTGTTTTTAGACTAAAGTTGAAACTCAAGACCTTCTATTCCTTCTCTCTTTTATTTTTTACTAAGTAAATCTTGAAGTTACTCATAATTCATTCAGAATATCTTAATCTGTCACTTTCATTTTGTAAAATAAGTTTTCCTAGAAGTGTTATATAAACATGGATCTTCCTGCTAGTGAGTAGTTCCTAAAATTACTCAGCAGAGATGGTTTGGTTTTGTGACACTTCAGGGAAGTCTTTAACTCTCTCCTTTGTATTCCTTCCTTCCATTTCCTCTGCAGCCCATCATTGGTTCAGGCCTTTGTAGGGCCTTGCCCAGCCTCCCCAAAGACGGCTCTTCCCCACACTCCTGCTTCTCAACATTTTAACCACCTACCGATGACTTCTTCAGGTTAGCTGTAGTTATGTCTCACCTTTTTGAACAACCTCCCAGGATTCCTTGTTGCTGACTAATAAATTTAATAGATTTCTTACCATTATATTGCAGGCTCTGATAATATTCTCTCAATTTATATCTTTGTATCTTCCTATATCTTTCAAAATACGCTCCCAACCTATAACCTAGCCTTCTGCCTGACCACTGCACACTCTCCACCCGTTTATTTTCTGTGACTGAGGCAGTGAGCAAGTTAGTGTGTACCCCGGGAGATAGCATGAATGTTGGAGGAGAAAAGGGAGAGAGGTGGGTGGGCAGTGCAACTAAAAAGAAGTTGGAATGAGGAAAACTATTGGGAATTTTCTGTGAAATGAAAATCGAGCTGAACGTCATGAGATTTTTTTCTCTCCTTAAATGGAAAGAGTTAAAATAGGATTTTAAATCACTGCTGTGCTGGCTTAATGGTTTGGAGGGAAAGTCTTAGAAGGACCAGGCCAAAAAAATGTTGCTCTTTTGGACATCAGCTATTATGAGACAATTGATACTCAAGACAGTTTTCAGCGTTTATGGTGAGACTGCATGAAGGGTACTTCCTTATAAAAATCTGGAGGTAAAATGCAGTATTCTGATGTAACATAATTCACCAAGGTATTTTATGGAATGCAGCTTCAGGAGCGGTAGCCTCCATATCTGTCCTTTTGTATGTCCAATAACAAACTCTGTTGGACAGTATCAAACAAATATCAATCTTACATTGAATCTACCTTGGAAGGGGTTGTTATATTTATAAGGCTCAAGATATTTTCCATAAAGTTTTTTCCTATTAAGTTTAAAGGTCCGTTCACTTGTTTTTCTATTAATAAAATTGAGAAATAGCCGGGTAGTAGGGATCAGTTTTGGGACGCGTTCATTCATGAGATTCGACACATCTGTTGTGTGAGAAGTGTCAAAAAATACTTAGTATATAGTTGAAGAATGAATGAAATCATACTAAAAATTTCATGATGGCAACCTGACCAGACAATGTACGGATAGACAATACATTTTGTATCCTGCAGTTTTCAGTGATGAGTTTTCTCTGTTCTTTACTTCTCACAAGAATCTCTGCAACTGCTTTTTGGGGGCCCTGGTACAATTTGGATGCTAAATGCAGTGATCCGTTGAGAACCTGGAATGGTAATTCGATTTCCCCAGTTTAAAAAACAAACACACACTTATTTATCCCTGGCTGGTGTTGCTCAGGGGTTAGAGCATCAGTCCTTGCATTGAAGGGTCTTGGGTTTGATTCCTGGTCAAGGGCACATAACCTGGGTTGCAGATGCCAACCCCGCCCCAGTCAGGCTGCATGCAGGAGGCAACCAATTGATGTGTCTCACGTTTTTCTCCCCCCCTCCCCCTCTCCCCCGCCCTCTCTCTCTCTCTTCTTCTCTCCCCCCCTTTCCACTCTGTCTAAAAATGAGCGGAAAAAATATATCCTCGGGTGAGGATTAACAAAAAACACACACTTATTTAGAGCTGTAGGCATTGCAGAGACACTCTTCCATAAATGATATCCTTGTACCATGCTATCATTGGATTTACAGTAGGTCTTTTAAGCATAGAGATGTGTTTTAAAGCCAACTATTTCATGTGTCACTTATATGCTTTTTCCTTTTGTTTTTTTAGCCGTGTGGTTCTGCCCTGTTCTGTTCAGGAGGTAAGTCATGCTTGCTTCTGTATTATTTTATTGATATAGTTCATTTTGATATGTTAATCTAAAGTTATATTTTTGTTGTGTTTATTTACCTTTACATTTCAGTTTATGTGACAAAATGAATTAAAGTGTGTTACAGGTTGTTACACAGATAATTACAGATAATTGTAAATGAATTTCTGTTCCACTGCTTTGTTTTGGAACAGTCTAAAGAATGTAGTTTAACCTCCTGTCTAGTGCAGAAATTCTGCACTAAAATATCCCAGAGAAAGGAGGTCCTAGCCTCAACTTAAGCACTTTAAGGTTAAGTAATTTGCTGCTTAAAGAAGCAGACTATTTTACTGTTGGATTTTTTAAAAAACATTTGTCTTCATTTTAAACCAAAATCTGCTTTCTTATACAACTTGACTGTTGTTTAAGTTCCTTCCACTTGAGCAATAAGAAATAGGCCTGTTCTGTCTTGCATATGGTAACCCTTTAGGTTTTCTTATGGCAACTCTCTCTCCTCCCCCAGCCCCTTTTGTTCCATTGTCTCGAGGTTGCAAGGTTAAACATTTCCAGCATGTTCATTTGGCCTGATATAACATGACCTCTAGACTTCCTCACCAGCTGATCTCACTACTGCATGGTTGTAGTTATTGCTTTCAACTGAAAATGGTATTCCAGACATGTTCTGACCAGCACTTAATGTGAGAGATAATTATCTCTCTTGATCTGCACATGATACAGAAATATATCACCTGTTCAGAAGTTGCATATTTTGTAGTTTTACTTATCTGTAGTTTTATTTACCTGTAGTATAGCCAAAAATGAGGATAATAAAAGCAAAGAGACTTCAGAGAAATTAAGATATGTGTAGCAAAACGTAAAGCCCTCTGGGTCCTCCTGTAACTTGCACACAGTTTGCCCTTGCTCAGTTATCTGGTTTTCTTAGAGCTGACAGTAAATTAGAAGCAGTGAATTGGAAGTGGGACAAAACAAACTGATAACCTTAGAAGTGACAGGTGACAGAAGACAGAAAGAAAAAAAGTAAAATGCAGTAGTAACTAAAAATGAATAGCGCTGTTTAATGTAGACTTGAACACAGCTGTATATATCTCAGTAGTGCCTGAGGTTTCACTGTAATAAAACACTCAAGACAAGCCAGGCACCCCTTTTCTTTACTTGTATAATTGATTGTTTGAACTCGAATGTGGAAATTGACATTTGCTTTTAATTTTTTTCCTTTTGGTTTTGGGTAGTTGGATCAACTTGTTGAAATCTTTCTGAATCTTGGTATTGTCACAGAAAATAATCTCAGCTCTTTGTTGTACTCAGACTTAATAAACATGCCTCCTGTCTTTATTTAGGTTAGTCTCTAAAATGACAATGAAAGCCTAGTAGTGTGCCATACATCATTAGTCCATTAAGAAAATTTTTTGGATACTATTGTTTCTGTGTAAATTTTTGTTACTCTGTTCCTGACCAAGATCAGATTTACCTTTTGACTTATTTTTGATTCATTTAAACAATGTGCTTGGTTCCAGCTTCCTGAGAGAGAGAGACAGAGACAGAGACCAGCTGAGAGACTGGGAAGGAGGGAAGAAGAGAGAAAGGAGAAGGGAGAGAGAATGAGAATTAACCCTCAAGATAGTATCATTCTCCCATGGGCTTTTTAGATATGAATATTTACGGAGCTTATCGCTACCCCAATTTTTTGTCCTTCAAATAAAATCTTGGTTTTGAATTATTTTTATAGGTAACTTTTCTTTGAAAATATGCTTATAAAAAAGAAAGCTATTTATTTCAGGCTGTCTTTTGGGGAGGAAGAAATTCATCCAGATTTGAAGAGATTGAAGATACTGCCATAGTTGAGTCACTAGGAACAAATTAGAACACAAGAACTTTGCTTTTTATCATTTATTGGATTAAGTAGTGACTCCAGACTGGCATAGAATAATACTGCCCACTTACAGGTATTGGAACAGACCACTGAGAATTCTGGTTCACTTTAAGATGAAACCACTGTCAGCAATTTCTTGCTTTTTCTGGTAATACTTGTGTATTTATAATATTTTACAAATAGTTTGTTTACTGGAGAACTTTACAATTCACAGTTCTGATCCTGGATACCCAGTATGATTTCTGTTCAGACAAAAGTCAAATTGGGTATGTCATATATAAGTCATGGGGGGAAGACCCAGGGGTCTACTGAAATCTGGACTGGAATGGTTCTTTGTATTTTCAGGCCTTTATTATTATACTTTATATCCCTCCCCTTTATTATTGAGAATGGTACTCTGGTTGCTTAGCTTTCTGTTTTTTTTTTTTTTCCTAATATATTTTTATTGATTTCAGACAGAGGAAAGGAGAGGGAAAGAGAGAGACAGAAACATCAATGATGAGAGAGTCATTGATCGGCTGCCTCCTGCACTCCCCCTACTGGGGATTGAGCCTACAACCCGGGCATGTGCCCTGACCGGGAATTGAACCCCGATCGCCTGTGTCCTAGGTTGGCACTCAACCGCTGAGCCACGCCCGGCTGGGCTGCTTAGCTTTCTTAATTGGCAAAGTGATAATTATATACCTGCCATACCTTCATCCGAATTTAGTAAGATTGATGAGATATAATAGATATGAAAATACTTTGGAAAATACAAATGCATATTTATTATTCAAAAACTTGAACTAAGTGTCAAGATGTTTTCTTGATAAGTGGGTATTGAAGTACATATTAAAGCACCAGAGTGTTGCCCAGCCAGTGTGGGTCAGTGGTTGAGCGTCGACCTATGAACCAGGAGGTCACTATTTGATTCCCAGTCAGGGCACATGCCCCCGTTGGTTGTGGGCTCAATCCCTAGTGGGGCTGTGCAGTGCAGGAGGCAGCCGATCAGTGACTCTCATCATTGATGTTTCTCTCCCTCCCTCCCTCTCTGAAATCAATAAAAAAACACTAAAAAAAAAAATAAAGCACCAGAGTGTTTATACCTAGCAATTTTTTTGAATAATGGAAATCTTGTAAAATACTATTGAGTTTCTTGAAGCTGTATGAGCATCTGATGTTTGTCTTCCTAAACATTCATTTCTAATTTGAGTCACGTTTTCTTGTAGAACATATGTGCTGAGTGATTTGGATTTGCTTTTCTCTATCATTTGTGGTAAGATTTTAGCATAGGAAGTTTCCATAGTTACTACTGACTTACTGAAATTCTGTACTCTTTGAAATTTCAGTATCAGGTTGGGCAGCTTTACTCTGTTGCAGAAGCTAGTAAGAATGAGACTGGTGGTGGAGAAGGAATTGAAGTCTTAAAGAATGAACCTTATGAGAAGGACGGAGAGAAGGGACAGTATACACACAAAATTTATCACCTAAAGAGGTAAGCTCGGTGTTCACATTTGATACATAATCATTATGTTAATAATTAGGCTTCGACCACTCAACTTACTTAATTAAGCATGTAACTACCTAACTTACATGTGCTGAGGTACTTTTTAAATTTCAATGTGAAAATAAGTGACATTTTAATTTTTTGAGAGAACTCTCCTCTCCCTTTATTGGTTATTTTTAAATTGTAGAAGAAATATGTCTGCTTATAAAAAATTTCAAACAACAGAAGATAAAATAAAAACAGTCTCTACCTCTTGTCGTCATGTATCTGTATCCCCAAGGAAACACTAGAATGGTTTAGAATTATTCTTCTAGAACATTTTCTGTCATTTTCAATTAAAACAACAACAATCCAGATATATCACTTGTATCATTTTTTGTTTTCTACAGCAAATGAGATCATACTGTGCATATGGTTCTGCAGTTTGCTTTATTTTTCATGAACATCCTTCCATGTTATTACTTAATGTCCATTTCATTCATTTTAAAACTGAGTAAAATTTCTTAGTATGGACATGGTGTAGTTTATCCTCTAAATGATAAGTTGACTTCGGGTTGGGTTGTTTTTTTGTTTTCGTTTTTTTTTGGTGTTTTCCAGTTACAAATAATATTTCTCTGAACATGGTTGTGTATGTTGTTATGCCTTAGGTTGCTGTTTCTGTAGAAGAAATTCGTAAAAGTAGGATTGCTGAAAGGACATCCTCATTTTAAGTTTTGTTATTATTGCCAGCTTGCTTTCCGAGGGTTTGATAGTGTTCATTTTCCCATATTTTTCAATCTTTTAAAATTTTGCTGATTTGATATGCAGAAAGTAATCTTATTTAAATTTGCATTTCTTTATTAGTGAGGTTGAATGTCTTTTCATATTAATTGACAATTTGAATTTCTTTTGTGACTTGACAGTTCAAATCCTTTGTTCATTGTTTTTATCTCTGATTCGTAGAAGTTCTTTTGCACATCTCCTGAGTTTGGCTGTCTAATCTCTATCTTTGGCATAAATATTTTAAAATAGAAAATTCACCAATACTTATTCATGGCCAAAAGATCAGTTATGGTTTTTAAGAGTCTTTTATCAATAGTCTTCTTAGTTTATTAAAAGTAGGAAGGAGTCCTTGCTTTTCTCTTGCCCTTATTATTGAAATGAGCAGCACCCATGTTTTGTAGAGCTCTTTAAAGTTCTAGATGAGCTGTGATGATCAGTATTTTTCATGTTTTCTCAGTTTAAGGCTACTGCTTACTTTATAGGGACATATATTAAGTAGGTTATGTCACTTTATAGAACCTTAAATTTTATTGTTATTTTCTCTTAGAACACAGCATTTCTTTGTTTCTGATGCTGGTCTGAATGAAGGCAAAAACTCTGATCAATCAGTTACCCATAGAGACTGTCTTATTCATCTATTAATTTGTTTGCATCCTAAGTATACATTTAAAATGTGTCAATTAAGAGAAAATTTTGACATTCTAGATCGTATAATCTATATAATATTTATAGTATTGAATTTACGTATGTATAATCAGATATCTTTTCCTAGCGTTTTACATCTACCCTTCAATTGAAGTTTACAAAACTTCCTTTATTGTAAACATTCAATTCTGGGTGTTCTAAAATAAATCAAAAAAATTTGTTATATAGAATAAACTTGAAAAAGATTAAAAATATCCTGTATTTGAAAACTAAGAGTTTTGGGGAAATGTTTGATATATTATTACATGGAAAAGACTAGTTGCTAAATATATACATAAATGTAAATAAGTAATAGGTTACATGTTTTTTAAAAATTTCTTTACTCTTTTGTAATGAGAAAAAAAGAGTGATAAATATTACTTTGAAGCATTTGAATTAGGTGACACTCCAACCACAAATAATGAATCTCAGGTTGAAGAGGGATGTGTAAATACGGTTAGTGCAAGAGATATTATTGTTCTGGAGAGCTTACTTATTTGAAGATGAGAGGAATTTCTCTAGGCTTATAATGGACTAAATAAAGGAAAACCTTGGCTCTCTGGAGGCTTGCTCCCAGTGCAGTCAGCCTTCTGGAGCAGCTTCATGCCTAAAGGAGCCGAAATCATTCTATAGTACCCTCTGGTTTTGCCCTTTTATGCACTCATTTGTACCTCACTGCAGTCCTGAGAAATAGTCAATATGCACATTGTACATAAGAAGACACTAAGGTGCATATTTATCCAAAGTCACACAGCTAATAAGTGGTAGAATGGTAACTGAGACCTGCATTTTCTGATTTCCAACCTCATGCTTTTTGGGTCACAAGTAGGCAGTCCCAAGTGCCTGACAGCAAGCACGCAACCTGATGAACACAGGTGTCCCATGAGAAGGGAGGGAGAGGGTTTGATTGGATGATGAGGGCTGAAGACACACCCATGGTTCCTGGAGAGTTTAGAGCTCTCTCCTTGAGGAAATTAAATGTGTCCAGTAACGTATGTTCCCTTTTCCAGTATTTATTCCATTGGATAACCTATAGTGCTCAGTGCACTGTCATTGTATAGCATCAATAGAATTGCAGACTTGGCAAACTTGGATGGCTTAGGTAGCTTACTAAGGCCACCAACACCTTATTTTACATTTGAGATACTGGAAGTGCTGAGGTCTACTTTACCCATTGTAGATAACATCTCTGGATTCCCTGGCCAGTATGCCTTCCTATTTCAGCAAAAACACTTGCTGGTAAGGTGTACATACTTCATCTCAACCAGAAGATTGGGGAACAGTCTTGGCAAGGTATTAAAAAATCCAAAATTGAGTGACCATCTCAAGGGACATTTCTTTTATTTTTAAAAAAATTTTTAAAAATA
This sequence comes from Miniopterus schreibersii, assembly GCF_964146895.1. NCBI lineage: Eukaryota > Metazoa > Chordata > Mammalia > Chiroptera > Miniopteridae > Miniopterus > Miniopterus schreibersii. The sequence continues at coordinate 17,528,709 of NC_138122.1, forward strand.
TATCTATTGATTTCAGAGAGAGGAAATGAGAGGGAGAGAGAGAGAGAAACATCAATGATGAGAGAGTCATTGATCGGCTGCCTCCTACACATCCCCGACTGGGGATTGAGCCTGAAACCCAGGTATGTGCCCTGACCAGGAATCGAAACCCGACCGCCTGGATCCTAGGTCGACGCTCAACCGCTGAGCCATGCCTGGCTGGGCTCAAGGGACATTTCAAATGTCTGGTTTCCCTCTCAAATAATATTCTTCTTATGGGATAATGAAGTTCTTTCTATATCTTTTGATGACTTTCACTAGTGAGTAGTTGCCCATGGTAATTCTAAGCATAGGATCTAGTACTTGGTTTATTCTTACAGTGTGCTGATCACTGTAAGTGCTCTAGGTGGAAGCTCATTCATTCCCCATAGCACCCACTTCTAGTGAGGTAACTAAGATCCAGGAAGGTTTAAGTTGCCCTTGTGTCACTGCTATTTGGTAGTAGCGATTGACCATAAACCCAGGCAGGCATTGTGACTCCAGAACTTGTCCTCTTAATCACTTTGCTCTGTTGCTGAGCCCTGTGGGAGAGTTAGAATATTTTCCATTTCCTTCAGTGAACTGCAAAGGAGTCTACAGGGAAATTCTTCCAAAACCACTGTTTCACCATATCCCATTTTCTTACGTCTTTAAAGTCTCAAGTCTTCTTCTAAAATAAAGTTAAACTTAACATGGTACTCAAGATTATCCACATATCCTCAATTGTAATAGCTGTCCAGAATACAGTCCTTTGGCTCTAAATAAGCTAGTCTCTTTATTGTCTTTCAGAGTGGTCTGTTCAGCCCCTTAGGCTATTTTTCCAATGATTCTGGGTCCCTCATCACCCGCTCAGGTTGCCGAGCACAGCTCGTGAGGCATTCCTTGGCTACCTACATTCTTCCCTAAATGTCATCCCTTTCATCACTGTTCATCTTGCTTCCTAGTCATGTATTTCCATGGCTTGTACCCACTTAACATGAAAGTTCGAGTATGTTTCCTCAAGTTGTTTAATAAGCACTTAATGGTGGATGGCAGGGAGGGAGGGCAGAATTTATTGGGCACAAAATTTGGAAGCAAGGGAAGGAAATGTGTTGCAATTTTTGAGATGGTATTTCAGAGAAAACTTGCAGTTCTGAGACCTCATCAGACCTTTTGTTTTTTTCTTTCCCTTTTTGGGGAAAATTAGGTTTGCTGTTTCTGACTTCTCATGAGCATTATGCCTTCACCATATTCAGTCAGTCTGGCAGATGGAAAATTTGTAAAGCTTTGCCCACTCTAGAATGCCTTGTTCCCCAAAGGTTAAAAGAGCAGAGGTTTTGTTGAAAATTGCTTTAAAAGTTCATCTGGTTCAAGTTAAGAGTTCATTTTTATAAGCAAAGAGAGCCATCTGCCAGGAAGTAAAGTTATGTTCACATTTAAAAATGAGAAGATTAGCCCTGGCTGGTGTGGGTCAGTTGCTTGAGCTTTGTCCTGTGCACCAGAATGTCACTAGTTTGATTCCTGCTCAGGGCACGTACCCAGGTTGTGGGTTCGATCCCTTGTCTAGGTGTATATGGGAGGCAACCAATCAGTGTTTCTCTCTCATCGATGTTGATGTCTCACTCTCTTCCCCACTCTCTCCCCCTCCCTTCTTCCCCCACTCTCTCCCCTTCTTCCCCCTCCTTTCCTCCCTCCCCCTCTCCTTCCTCTCTCTCCAAAATCAGTAGAAATATATTTAAAAAAATAATAAAAGCATCCAAGTATAGATTTTTTCATTGTTGTTAATCCTCACCCCAGAATATTTTCCCCATTGATTTTTTTTTTTTAGAGAGAGTGGAAGGGATGGGGAGAGGTGACACAGAGAGAAACTGATGTGAGAGAGACACAGTGATTGATTGCCTTTCGCACCCACCCTAGTGGGCGGGGGATCGAGCCTGCAACTGAGGTACATGCCCTTGGCTGGAATCGAACCTGGGACCCTTGAGTCTGCAGGCTGATGCTCTGTAACCATGGAGCCACCCTGGGGAGGGCTCTCCCCATGTCTTTGTGTGGTTGGCTCTCCTCAGAGTCAGATCACCATTGTAATGTCGCTTTCTCAGGGAGGCCTTCCTGAGCACCCTTGCCCTATGTACTCACTGCCCAGTGTGCTGTTCCTTCACTGCATTTCAGGAGAGGTAATTCTCTGCTTCATTTTGTTTGCCAGTCTGTTTTCTTTTCCCCTCCCTGGAAGATGAGCTCTGGGTAGGGACTATCCCTGTTTGCACACCATTATTTATACATCCCCTGGCACAGTGGACACTCAGTAAGTACTTGAGTGAATGAATGAAATGCCCAGTGGATTTAAGGTATATTTCAGTTAATTGTAATATGAAAGTTTACTTTCTTTATTTATGGCAAAGTAGTCTTCAAATTCTGTCCCATGTTTTTCTGCATTTTGATGTTTTTCCACAGTAGGATGGAGAAGGATGGAAAAGTAGAACTTTGAATAGTTTTACTCATTTTCTTTACAAGTAGATGGAAACATTTTATGGGAAAAGTACAGTTTGAAATGATTTGCCAAGGTATTTCTCAGGAACAAGATTTAAACGAAAGCAAAAAAAAAAAGCTCCTAGATCAGAAGTTCAGTTGTACATTATGGTCATTTATTATGTATCTTTTAAGCCATATTAGCCCTTTGTTTTCTGGTACCACTGTGACAAAGTCCTCTGGCTGCAAAACAGACAGTTTCACAACCAGAGTTTAGATTAGATCTTAATATTATCTCCTCTCAAGACAAGCTTAGATTAGATCTTAATTTTATCTCCTCTCTAGACACTTGATAAAGCACTTGGGTTGATTTTTACCCTGAAGTTAAATATTCTTAAATAACCCTCAGGTGGGGGGAGGCTGTGTATTGGCAAAGAACCTTGTACTCTTGGGCATTATGCTATGGCTGACTTTACCAGCTGAAATCTAGATATGTATCTATTGAGGTAGGCACTTTCATCAGTATTGGTTTATCATGAAAGGACATTTTGTGAATAGCTTGGGATGAACAAAAGGGAAAAATGTCCTTCCTAATTTGTTTTGTAGACCTAACTCCATTTTGTTAATTCAGCTAATATATGGCCCTTTTCTGAGACTCTCTAACCTTCCAAAACAAAATTTCTTTCATTTTACTAAAGTGATTTCTTAAGTAATAAAAATCTCTCTCCTGTACAATAGAACTGAAATTTAATTTTATTTACTCCATTTATGCATTTTCCTCAAGTTTAGTCAATTATTTTGATTCATTGAGGGAGAGATGTGCTTGTTAATGTTCTCATGTTAAATGTAAAAAGCCAGTAAACTTGAAACAAAATTGGCTCAAAGGTTTGTTGGTACGTAACTAAGTCAAAACGTAAAATGAATTGTTAGAACTTATACTGTGGAAAAAGCATCCTGGGGGTAAGATAATAGGCAGTTTGGGGGCAAAATGAAGAAATATTAAAGCTTTCTTTTAGATTTGGCTGTTGGGGGCCTTTCATGACTGACTACCAATTTTCTTCTGTTTGGGCCAGCAAATTTTAGAACTTTTGATGAATATTAAGGTTTTCAGAATATTGGCCACCCTAGAAATAAATAGGATAGTGTTAAAATATGATTCTGAGCTAGTACACAGCTATTTTTCCCCCTGCCTTCTTCTAAGTTGACCAAATGAACCATTAATAGATCTGTTTGTCAAACTCAGAGAGATTGGTGACCTTGTAGCTTGTATTAAAAAAAAAAAATTAGCCCGGCCGGGCGTGGCTCAGTGGTTAAGGATCCAGGCGATCAGGGTTCGATTCCCAGTCAGGGCACATGCCCGGGTTGCGGGCTGCAGCCGATCAATGACTCTCTCATCATTGATGTTTCTATCTCTCTCTCTCCCTCTCCCTTCCTCTCTCTGAAATCAATAAAGATATATTTAAAAAAAATAATAAACTCATTAAAAAAATAAAATAAAAAATAAAAATTACCCACATATGTTATATTATACCCTGATCACACCTCTCCCACATTTAAAGGGGTTTTAGATAACGGAAGAAGTAATTCGAACTGCTAGATGTTGTTTGACTTTTAATGTGATATTATTTTCAGTTATCCCGGCTTCATTTTTCTGTAGTGTTACCCCTTTGCACGAATCTTCCCAAGATTTAAAAAGAATAAGTGCTCACAGAATGAGCCCTCCTTCATTATTGTCTTTTAAGGATGTAAAGGCGCAGGTAAATCTCTTTATGCCTTTGGAATCGAGCTTGTACTGCCATATGTAATAGGAGTACTTCAGCTTTTCTTCTCTTGGGATTTTATTTGCCACAGTAATGGAAGCTCCAAATCACGTACCTGCTTTTGTGTTCTGAAGAGATAACAAAAGGACTGTGCACACTACCTCTTCTGTAACTTCACAGCTCTCTGGCTGGTATGGGGTTCCTTTCATCTTGTCTCTGGTCAGCTGCTCAGTCTTATTATGGAGCCAGAAGTCCATTCTGGGCTTTATGTTTCCTTAGTTTAGGAAATTAAGTTGTGCTTGAAAGTTCTCAAAGAAGCAGCTCTGGTATAGAAAAAAATATGTAATAGGGCTTGTAGTTGGAGGATACAGTTTTGACATACAGTTATTTAGCCCTTAAATACTGGTTATATGAATGCTTACCTCACAGTGGTATTAGAGGATTTAAGTGAAGAAAGGCCTGTGAAAGTACCCAGTTCCATGCCAGCTTATAATTAAAAAGCGGTAACTACCATTATTGAGCACTCCTTATACTGCACAATGTGCGAAGCACATTGCAAGATATTATCTGATTGAATCCTCTCAATGGCTCTGCAGAGGAGGTAATATGAACTCCAACACATGAAGTTCAGAGAGCCAAGTAAAGTGCCCAAGGTCACACATCTTCCAGGTGGTGATGTTACGATTTGAATCTGATATGTGTGAAAAGCCTGTGCATGTAAAACTGCTTTTACATGATGATATCATTAATAATGGTCGTTTCATTTGCATGTTTGGAAGACTGGTAAGACTGATAAATCCATTTATTTGTTAACCGAATTTTCTATTTGTAATGTGTTTGGTTATCTTTTGCCTGTTTTATCTGTTGGGATCTTTCCTGATTATCTTAGGAATATGCACAACCTCATCATATATATTTAACCCTTCTCTGACCATACTTGAGGCAGCAAGTGACATTCATCTTCCAAACCTGCAAAATTTTACACTTGGATTTGTAATATCTCATTTTTTGTGTGATTTTTTTGTTTTTTAAAAGGTTTATTCTGTAAAGTGTGTGAAAGACTTACTCAGGGATATTCCCTTATTCTGGGGTTTCTTTTTGTGTGTGTTAAGAAACAATGGAATGTAGTCTTAACTACACACGAGAACTTCTGTGTTGTATTGTGTACAGATTGAATGGATTCAGTTAACTCTTAGATTTCACATTAGGGAGGTAGATCAGAAGCTCGTAAAAAAGAATTGCTTCTATTTTTTAAAAATGCTGTATGCAGTTAAACATATTCATAATTACTTGGTGGTTTTTACATTCACTTTCCACTTGATTACTTTGGGAGTGAGGATAAAACTGTTGAGTTCCTAAAGCTTAGACTAAACATAGTCACCTTTGATTACAATAGTCTTTGAAGCAGTGTGACAGATGCCAAAAAAGAAGTGATGGTGCTGTTGAAAATATATCCACTGTTTCTCTCCTCACAGCAAAGTTCCTACATTCGTGAGGATGATTGCTCCCGAGGGCTCCTTGGTATTTCATGAGAAAGCCTGGAATGCATATCCCTACTGTAGAACAAGTAAGCCTGCTTCCCAGTAACCATTCCCCCCAGGGAGGACACTTTTGAGAAGGGTGGCACCAGTCAAGGCCTTTTGTGGGTTCTCGGGCTGTCACTGCACTGTGGCAAAGGAGAGGTTGCATTGCATTCCTCATCCCAGAGCTTTGTGAGGGGCCTGGGTTCATTCCCAGATGACAGCACCTTGAGGTCCTTGCTGACTGCATAGGCTCCGGGGTGAGCAAATGAAAGGAATAGAGCATACCTTGTTTTATTGCGCTTCGCTTTAGTGCACTTCACAGGTGTGTTTTTTACAATGAGAAGGCAAGACCCTCCACCAGCAAAAAGATTATGACTCACTTTGTTGTGGTGGTGTGGAAATGAACCCACAATGTCTCTGAGGTATGCCTGTACAGAAACCTTAAAGAGAGGCCATCCACACTCAGAAATGTCTCCTGGTGTAGTTTTAACAGTATTTTACGTATTTTGCCATGTAATAGAGGAGGGATATGGCAGCCTTCTGAAACAAGTTGTTTGCTAAATTAGTAGTATAAATGATGTTTTGCTTTTGTGACTTTTAAATTCCCTTTATAATTTAAATTTCTTTTAAAATAAGATTACTGACTCCATACTCTAAAGTATCCTACTGTGTGACTTGTATAGAAACTGTGCTTTGTGGATGTAAACTACTAAATGCTCTATTTTCAGGTAGTTTGATCTTGTGACATTAAATGTTGTGACAGATTGTTTTGACTCCGATTAATTTTTGACATTTTCCCCCTTTTATTGCCTACCTGTCCATTATGCCTCAGTTGTAACGGTGAGTAAACTGTTTTTGTGTCACAAACTCTTCGTTTTTAGACTTTGCTTTACATAGTAATTATTTTCAACTATTCCTTGCTTTTTTATTAAAACTGCCCACTGCTGCATGGCTTCTCCTCTGTGCTTCTTCCAGCACCCTATACTCTACCACATGTTCCCAGGTTTAATGGGCTCTCTCCAGCCATGTCTCAAAATCTCCCTGTTGACTTTATTTTGCTTCTGTTACTTTCTTTGAATGCCAGCTTTGCTCACCAAACCTCATAGCTTCTTTAATATTAGCCCTGTATGCTGCATGACAAGTAGGATTGTTTAAATTATTTAAAAGCATGTAGCATTTGCTTTACCCGACAAGTCTACAAAAATAGGTAGCTAATGATTCTTTGTCACTTGAGGATCAGGCTTGTAGAGTCAAAGGCATGGATGCGTATGCTGGGGAAGGCTCCCCAAAGAACTGGTGAAAGATAACTGTCATTTTACTGTTGTGTTTTCTGCAGAATGAATATATGAAAGATGATTTCTTCATTAAAATTGAAACATGGCACAAACCAGACTTGGGAACATTAGAAAATGTAAGTCTCACCTCTGAACTTTCAGTGAAGAAGCCCCTGGAAATGAGAATACTATAGTCCATTTTGTCATCACCAAAATGATGACACCTGCGTTAGACTAGCACCCGGCCACCCCAGGGGCGTGTCAGATTGCAGTGAGGCTAGCAAGCAACCAGAAACAAATGGCTTTTCCTGGCCATTCCCCTTTAGTTGGTGCATGAGTGGACTTTAGTGAGGTTGCTGTTTTTATCAGCAACTCTTTCTTTGGGACAGGGAGAGCACAGATAAGCAAAATTCACCGATAATCCCCAAACCAATCTTAGCCATTGAATTTTAGATTTTTAAAATCTTTTCATCTCTGTTTATTTGCCAGAGATGCTCTCCATTGCAAAAATAATTGCTTTACTTTTCACCTCCATTCCACTTTGCTGGGATATGGGTTGATGTCAGAGAAATGGCCAAAAGGAGGGAGAATGTACTTTGGATAATTTATAATAATGTTGACGAGTTCCTGATTTTTACAATTTGATACACATTATCTCTAAAATAAATTTCAGGAAAATCAGTTAAGACTCACTGTAATCATTAACTTTTGGTAAGATTTGTCAGGGAATTTGGGAGGGCATCTGGTATAGGTTCTTGCCCTTGGACCAGTGGTTCTCAAAGTATGGTCCTTGGACCGACCAGCAGCAGCATCTGGGAACTTGTTAGAAATGCAAATTCTCAGGTCCCACCCCTTACCTACACAGTTAAAATCTCTGGGGATGGGGCCCAGCAATCTCTGTTTTATGGTGTACGTTTGAGTACTGGTTCCAACCTTAGGGTAGGTTTTTATGTATGAGAGTTAAGTTAATGGTAATTTTGGTAGAATCTGTTTTTACTGTGCTTTTTATGTTATTGGTTCCAATTAATAGAACTTTTGGATTATAATTTGTGGTATTTTGACTTGAGTTTTTTTTCAACGTGATCACTTAACATTTCATGTTGTTTTTTCATAGTAACTCTAAAATGTAGAGGGTCTAAATAAGATGATTTGATATTTTTAGTCTGTGTGTGTTTTAATGTTTTCAGCTTTCAAATGGGTATATCTTTGGCAGTTTTTAAACAATTCTTAATTGGTTCATAGATTTAGTTTCAGAATAAATAATTGAACAACATGAAGTATAGAGGAGTTAACATCATTCTGAAACTGAATAGCTTTAGGATAATCAAATTCAGAAGAGGTTTTAGACCATACAGTGCACCTTTTGAAATCTGATTGTAATGTCACTTTATGTTTATCTGTAATTTGGAGCTTACAAGGTCTTTGTCATGTATTATTTGAGTTAAACATGGGCCAGGTACATTTTGTTAAATAAATCATCTCTATGGATTACCAGAAAATATTGTGACAGATTTCTGTTGGTTTGTCAGCATTCTGACCCCACCCACCCCCTTATTATTTGGGGTTTCAAGGGATAAAAAGAGATTTCTAGATCCCTCAAGACTTTGGATGACTAATTTAATTAAATAGCAATTTGGATTTTGGATTTTTTATTCCTCATAATGTACTCTAAGAGACTCAAGATAAAGATTATATATGTAAGTATGATAGTTTTGCCTAGCAAGAATAGTCTATAGTTTTTGTTTCATTTCTCTTTGTCATTTATAGGTACACGGTTTAGATCCAAACACATGGAAAACTGTTGAAATTGTCCACATAGATATTGCAGATCGAAGTCAGGTTGAACCAGCAGTAAGTACTATGAACTACTCAATGACATTTTAACCTGTTGCCTCTTACATCTAAGAATTATTTTATTTATTTCTTGTATGGCCTACATTTTTACACTGAAATGAGCCTGGAGCTTGGGTCTGGACTGTGCAGCAAAAAGACCAGAGAGTAAGAGAGAAGGTGATTTATTTTTTGTGCAAATTTCACCTTTGTACAAGTGTTCCCTTTAAGAAATTCAGTGTACCTGAGATATATAGATCATGGGGGAAAACGGTATTGTACAAAAGAGTAAGAAAGCAAAAATTGATTTTACGTACAAATTTTCAGTAATTTAGGTTACCCTAAAATTGTCATTTGTGGGAAATGGTTGATGGTAGAATATCTCAGTTTAATAGTTGTGTACCTTTCTGTTTTGATTTTTACTAGATGTAAATATTTGTACTTTAGGCTTTTGACTTAATGAGAAAACTTGTTTTCAAGAGTATTAAAACCTTTATTTCACCATCACCCCCTGCACATCTCCCCCCTCCAAATTAAGGCCCTTGTATTACTTTGCCACAGTTTGTAAATATTAACTCACTACTTACACTATGCTTTGTGCTGCTTTGGTGTTGCTGTGCACAGCTGTGGACTTTTTACATGTTAAGACAACCTGTGATCCTCTTCTTGCTAGTCTAGAGAGAGATAAAGCTTTGAAATAAGAGCAATGCCCCTTGTTTTGTCATGAAGTGCAGCGTCTTCAGTTAGCAGTTCATTTCATTGCCTTTCCATTTCATTTTCAGTGCTTCCTCCCTGAACTTGAGCATTGTTATAAGCTGGACAGAAATAACTCAAAAACTAAATGTCTCATGTTGTTGAAATGTAAATGTAAACCTTCTAGAACAAAGGCCCCTGCCCTTTTCTCAGAAATCACTGCCAGCAGTGACCCTCTGCTAGGCTGGATCCTGTTCAGCTAGGGCCCCCTCCCCAATTAGAAGTGGGAGCACCGATAAGGGATCTTTGTCAATTTTAGTTGTGCTATGATTTGAAGTTGAATATTTCAATTTTAGGGCTATTTCTGCTTTTAAAATTATATAAGGCTTTTATCCTCAGAAGTAAAATGTATGTTCTATTAGTGTCTGTTGTGCCCTTTTATTTCTCTTAGTATCTTTTCCAGCCATGATTTACTGGTGATAGGAAGAAATATCATTGGGAGTGAGTAATGAGTGAGTCAGTTAATGGCTAGGTCAGGACAGCTTACATGCCTTGAGCAGCAGGTCACCAGATAATACCGAGTAGCAGTATGGCACACGGGGATTGGTTGGCCTGGGGAAGTCATTCAGATTATATTGTCAGTTTGAAAAAGGTTGTGCTGGCCAAACAAAATGGTCTGATATTGTGGCTCATAGGTTTGCATTCCATGTTGCTCCTCAGCAGTGCACAAGGCACCTTTGGTTTTGCTGGGGACATGAGAGTAGTTCTTTGTTCTTGTTCTCAGGCTAAAATGTGCTCTCAATCAGTGTTTGTAGGCACCAATGCAAGACTGCACAGGCAAAGGCTGAGCAGGTGGCTCTCTGTGGGTAGACAGTGAAAGAGAGAATGGATTCGGCCCAAATGAGGAGGGTGTGAGTCCATGGAGCTCTGACTAAGCACATACATTCTGAAACTAGATTTAAATTCTGAGGTTTTGCCACCTGCTGGCTCTCCAATCTTGGGTGCCTGTTTTGTCTTGTGTAAAATGGGTAATTATCTCATAGGATTAAATGTGAGTACTTAGAGCAGTGCCTAGTTTAAGAATTGTTTGCCATTATTGTCATTATTAGTTATAGTTTTACAGGAGTTCTGAGAACTGTGTCCAAGCATTGTGAATAAGTGTTAACAACGTATGTGTGATTTCAGTGTGCATGGTTCCTGTCTTCCAAGTTACATTTTAGAAATTAGTAAGATATAATTTTTTTAGAGTTTATTGGATTCACAGTACCTTTTTTATTGTGATAAAATACACATAACATAAAATTTACCATTTTAACCATTTTAAAATGTACAGTTCTGTGCAGTTAGTACATGCACAGTGTTGTACAGCCATCACCACCACCCAATTCTGGGGCATTCTCATCATCCCAGTGGACACCCTGGGCCCATGAACAGTCAGTCATCCCTCCTGCTCTGTGCCCCCAGCCTTTAACTACCACTCATCTCGCTACCTGGGGGTGTATGAAGGCTGAGCTGGATATGTGTGGTAGGGAGAGAGTTGTAGGGCCTGACACTCATTCCAGCAAGGAAATGGGCAAGAGACCTAGTGGTCCTTCTGTCTCTGGATTTGCCTATTCTGGATATTTCATGTAAATGGAATCATAACAGTATGTGGCCTTTTCTGTCTGGCTCTTTTTACTGTAGCGTAATGTTTTCAGGGTTCATCCACGTTGTTGCATGTGTCATTACTTCATTCCTTTTTATAGCTGAATAATATAGTTCGGTGTATGGGTAGACCACATTTTGCTTATCCATTTATCTGTTGATGAACATTTGGGTTGTTGCCATCTTTAGCTATTGTGAATAGTGCTGCTGTGAACATCTGTGTCACAGTAGCTTCTGGTTTATGTGTTTTCTGAGTTGTGGATACTAAAAGTACAACTTATGTCATGCGGGAAATTCTCAGACTTCTTGACAATAAAATAAGAACCCCGACATGCACATTTTCTGCTATAAAAGGAGAGGGGGACTCTGTGGTGGGAGGCAAGGGTGCCCTTGACAGTTTTTAAGCCTGGGGGTGAGGAGCAGAGCATCAAGCTACCTAGGGGTATATGAAGGCTGTGGTGGGTATGTGTGGTGGGGAGAGAGTTGTAGGGCCTGGCACTCACTCCAGTAAGGAAGTGGGCAAGAGACCTAGTGGGCTGGAGAAGCTGGGTCTGCCCTTTTCTTCTGCACATCTCATTTGTTCACTCTGCTTCCACAGGAGAGTTGCCCTAACACTCGTCCTTCTGGTTCCACCCCATCTGCTTGGCCTTGTCTAGTTAATGCTTGTCTTAGGATTAGCTTCTATGGCAAACACCTGCACCACCTGGCCATTCTTACTTTTTACCAGATCTAGTTTGGTTTTCTGTTGAGTTAATTTTTTCATTTGATTCTGCTTTTTTATGTTCCTTGAAAATTCTAGTCCAAGGTGTTGGGAAAGGGAAGCTTTAAGATGATACTTACAATTCTAAAATATCAGTGTTGTCATAGCAATCAGCTGGTATTTGGTGGATGCTCAGTCTGTGCTGATTGAATAGCTCTGCTGTAACTATCCAAGATTAATATAGTACCTTCAAGAGGCTTACAATCTGGGTGACACAAACCCAGTACAGTGAAATAGTTAACAAATGGCAGAGGCTTATGCATGGTCCAAAGTGCTGCAGGATTTCAGAGAAAAGAACAAATAATCTGTGAGGATAAATCTGAAAAGACTGAATGGAAGAATCCTAACATGCGGATGAGTAGAATTTTGTTGGCGGAGCAGTTCACCCCACCCCTATCACTACACTTTTCCCTCTTAACTCTCATTCTCCTCTCCCTTCCAAATAGAAATTGAACCCCAGAGGGAAGAATCATTGTGCCGTTAGCCATTATCTCCCCGTCTCTTAGCACAATACAGATATGTAGTAGGTACTCGTGAACTGTGTTAAATCAGTATGAATTGTAGGCAGTGGAATAGAAGTGAAGGTACAAGTGCGTTATCCAACACAGAGAAAAGTTGGAATAATTTTTGGAGTTGAAGGGAACCTTGACGACTTAGGCCTGGTTGCTTTCAAACTGTGCTTTGCATAATTCTAAGTTTCTTGGAGCCCACTTGAATTGTCAGGATGGAGCAACTGGAACATGGAGCTGAGGTTCCCTCTTGTCCCCTTCTCCCAGCACAATTCTGCTTGTCTGGCATTAGTCTTCATGCTAAGATTTACTTTGAACACACTTCTGAAGCTACAAAAAGTTTAGTCTCAGGGCTAACCTCTCTGTTTTCCAAGTGAGGAAACTGAAACCCAGCTAAACTAGTCTTTCTCAAGATGATTTAGCTAATGCCAGAAGTAGAAATTCTAACTCTCAATCCAGTGTTCTTTCCACTCTCTTGATTCCTTCCAAGCTAACGCTGTGCTTTGTCACTCTTTGAGCTGCCCCTTCAGCACTGTCTTCCTCTCCTGAAACTGATCCTCCATTGACCATGTCCTGGACTTTTCTGTTCTGGTGTGCTGCCTGTTTTGGCCTCCCTTCTGGGTCTCCTTCCACTCTGTCCACAGCTTTTGTCCTGCTGGACCTGAGTCAGATTTCATTTCCTCCAGGGAGAGTTCACCCAGGTTGGAAACAGTCTTTTCCTCTGCTGAATTTCAGCTGTTGTTCATTTCATTGATGTGTTTTGTTCTCTGTGTTCAGGAACCCATCCCCTTTTCACAGAATGGGCACCTCATAAATATTTGTTGAATAACAAATTTTAAGGGTAATGATGAAACTAACCTATGTGAGTGAAGAATTTGTCTAAAATCAGTTGGAAGTCAGTATGTTAACATCTGGATTGTCAAGGGGTGAGGAAACAGTCACTCACATACATTTACACTCCTGAGGGGGAGTATAAATCGGTACAACCTGTGTAGCAGAATTACAAATGCGAGTGCCCTCGGACCCAGAAAAATTCCACTTCTAGGAACTGAGCCTATTCATTTGAAGCGACAAGTAGGTTAACGTACCATTGGAAACAGCCTTAAGTCTAAATGTCTCTCCATCAATGGAGAACTGATCGAAGACACAGTTGACCCATATGATGGAGTTCCGTGTTGTCGTGAAAAGGGAGTGAGCTCTTTGCACTGATACAGAATCCTTTCCAAGGTAAAGTGAAGAGAAAAAGATGAAGAAGGGTGTGTATAATATTCTTCCATCTGTAATTATAAAAGGGGGGAGAATATATCTACATGCACTTGCTTATATAGGTGGTCAAGAAGACAGTGTATATAAGGCAGTTGTAACAGTGCCTTCTTGAACTGGGGACAGCTAGATGTGTGGGGAACAGGTGGAAGAGTTGAGGTCTGGCAGAGATGTGCGCAGTGGATTGAGGGGATGCCCTCTTCTCGCTAATCATATTGGTTTTTTATTGCTGCATGACAAATTACCACAAATTTAGTGGTCATGTAATGTAACCTAATCAAAGGAATGAGAGCCATCGCCTTTGCCATCATCTGTTGGTTAGAAGCAAGTCACAGGTTCCACCTGCTCTCAGGGGAGGCGATTATACAAGATTATGACTCATTGGGGTGGGGGGGTCGTATTAGGATATGTCTGCCATACCAGCAGTCAATATTTAGTGCCTAAAACTTTCTCTTCAAGGATTTAAGTGCCACTAGAATTGGGAACTTTGTAACTATGAATAGGCCAACAAAGTGGAATTTCAATAGGAAGGCCTTCTGAAGGTGTGGTGATCTCTCAAAGTTCAGACTGTGACACTCTAACTCCTGGAGATTTTAGTCTCAGTATGACTTATAATTCATTGCCTTTTTTTTTTTTTTTTTAATGAACGCTAAATTTGTCTTGAATGAGCTAATTTTTCTAAAAACTTCTTATTACTTGCTTTAAAAGAAATATAGTTAATTAGTAATTTTGAAAAGATAAGTAATCAAGCTTCCTTCCATATCAGGACAAAGGTGAAGTAGTTGGGAGGTCAAGAAACCAAGAAGTTGGAAGTGAAGCTTGAATCCTTTAACTCCACCTGGTGGGGATTTTCTGTCACTGCAGATGAATATAATACAAACAGCCCTAAACATTTTAATTCAGAATGATTGTTGATTACTTTTAGGGTTTAACTCTCTGCTGGGTTGCTGGTGTCAGACAGCTTGTATACCGCTCTGTCATAGACTTGCTGTTTTTTTTGGTTGTGCTTATGAACTGTACTTCACCATGCATAGAAGGGATATGATTAGACCCACAGTGTAACTGGATACTTGGGGAGATGCTTTGACATGTTTACATAATTGAAGGGAAACATGGGCCCAATAACTAGGAACAGGATTTATTGTAAGAATCTGTCAATATGACGCAGGGTTACAGAGTAATATGCTACAGAAATCATATATATTTAAATATGTGGGTTATTCAGGGTTTTTTGTTGATGTTTATGGAACGTATGGTTGGGACTATTAGTATAGCCACTATTGTCTGTAATTTTCTAGACGATGCATCATTGCCTAATGAAAGAAGCTAAGCAGTCTGGGATTTCTGCATAAATATCCCTACCCAATTTCTTTTGGCCACCAAACAAAACAGATTTCCTGTTTGAGGGGAAAGAGGCATTGTAGTGAAGTGTTAAGATGTTAATTCCTTTAAGAGGGAAGGCTTTTTCTGCTTGGCATTGAAGCAGCCAGGGAGCACACTGTGTTCCAGTAGGACAGACCCCCTAGTTCTCACCCTCTTCCCATTTCAAATCTAACCTGAGTATCACTCCTGAAAAGGCTTTTTTGGTAAATTGAGTACCCTTTGGGGGCCTGGCCTGTACTGTTCTCATCATGTCTGTGTTGCCAGGACCTAGCAAGATACTCAATATTGAGTCTGATGTGGAGTGACTTTTCAATAAAGGCTTGATGGATCAAAGAGAATTTGCAGATTTTCCCCCCTCTGTGGTGTTAAAGGAAAAAAAAGTTTGAAGGAATTGAAGTTTTTGTTGTTCAAATATTAAATTAACAAAATGCTACTTTAGGTTCTTTTTGTAATAATCCTTGATGGTGAAGTGTATATGATTACTTCAGTTCTAAAAATTCTGTCATTTCTAAATGAGTTATATACCTTTCTGTCATATTAAAAAGTGTTTTAGATCAAATTGTAATAGAAGTCAAGGTATTCAGCATTCAGCATAAAACACCAGAATATAATTAAAGTTTTTTTAATTTCTAAAGTTGTCGTAAATACATAACCACAACAAAAAGTTGCGAGTTCTTTAAATGTCCTGATGAAATGCACATGCATATCTTCAACTCATTTCCAAAATATACACAAATGAGTCAGTTGACATCTGCTTCTGCTTTTTTTTTAAGGTATAAATTTGAATCTGGCCCTTTTTAATCATCTCCAGCACTTTGTCTAAGTAGCTTTCCATGATTTGTATACAAAAGTCACTTCCCAGGAGAGGAAGACTCTTTAAAGTGTAAGCCGAAGTGTACACACGATTAACATCAGAGAGACCTTCGTTTTTGGAAGTAATTTGAAAGAAAATGAGCAGGTTTTGTTTTTTTAAAAAAAGAAAGAAATTGGAACCATATTTTCAGATATTTATGTGAAACCAGAAAGGATTGTATCAGCCTCCCTCTATAGTGTATGCTTCCTCTGTAGAACATCATATGTGATATTCTTATAATTTCCAAGGTTATTTTAGCAGAAATGTTTCATTCAAATTTGTAAGGTCCACCCACAGGTTTAAAATTGATCTAGCTTAACATCTATAAATGTCACTATTTATCAAATATTAATGATACGAAAGTATTACATTGTTTGGGAGGCTTAGTTTAAAAATATAGATGTATTTCATATTAAAATGCAGCAAGTTTAAAGAGGGAATGAATTTTTCCCCCTTATGTTTCAGCATGTTGGAGTGTACTAATTTGTGATGAAAGATTTTTCCCAAATGGGGCATTTCAAAACCAAGAGTTGCCCAGGTTTGTAACTGAAGTGGTGTTTCACTGAAGATGGTATTCCTAAAAGAAGAGACAAAAGCTAGAAACTCATATGCCATGTTGATTCTGGGTCACAGGAAGGATGTGCCAGGTGTGCTCTGATTGATAGGGTCCTTCACGGGCACTTCCCTGCAGAGCGTGAGAGCCCTGCTAGTGCTGGCGACTCAGTTAGCTTGTGCTCTTAATTTGATGAAGTTCAGATTTTATTCATACCTCTCCTTTGGTCCTTTTTAAACCTCTCCGCCCCAATTCTTTCTCCCATATCCCTCCTTCTTACCTGCTCATGAGTATAATTGCCATGTCATATTTACCTTAACTATCCATCCTTTTTTCCTGCTCCGTTTGCAAATGTCCCCCTGGGGAGTGATGGAGTCTCACACTGTGGGCTCAGAGCACAAAACCACCCTGATGCCTGCCCCACATAGCTAGACTTCTGCTTCTGTCCCTGGCCTATGGTCCTTGGGTTGTCACTGCTGCTGGATTCTGGACTGCTTTGTCCCACCTCTCTCCAGCAGAACACTTTTCCTGAGCATCTTTTTTTAGCAAGAGCTCCTGGAGCAAAGTGGGGCTCCACTTATTAGTCACAGTTCTTTTCTTGATACTCTGGGGGACACAGGTACTCCCAAGTGAGAGGATGGGCTGCTGGTAAATCTCTTCCTCTCTGCTAGTACCTGGGATCACCTCCATTCAGAACTGCTCACTCAGCCTCTCCCCGGTCTGGTTTCCTTTGGAAAACACCCCCACCATAGCCGGGTAGCAGGGTCTGTACAGGTGTGAATCCCTGTTTGAGGCTGGATCTGCCCATTGATCCTTGGAAGTTAAAAGGTTCTTTTTAGGGCCCTTGAGGTCCTCTGGGAAGCATTGTGGACCAGGCCTAAAGGCTTGAGCCCCTTTCCATTTAAGCAAGGTCAGCCCACAGGCAGCTTGTTAGAAATGCAAATTCTCACCACCACCACCCCTCCACCCATTCTCCGATGATTTCTGTGCATTCTTAAGCCTGGGATGTGCTGTACTACACTGTTAATGGTGAAGATTATAGAGGGGCATCCTTCTTCTAGGATTCTGTAAGCAGAAGAAATCTCAGTTGGAGGCCATGGTTCAAATCATTCACCCCAACCTTTATGTTTACTAAAGAGTTTTTGAGCCCAGGGAAGTGCTGCATCTTCCCCTGAGCCACATAACCAGTAGAAGGGGAGCCAGGACTCAAAAGCAGGGCTACTGACTTATTTTTTTCTTTCTAGAATGTTTTACTATATGACGTGCCTTCCTTTGCAATATGTTGATTAAGAGCATTCTTAATTCAGTTAAACAAGCCTGCTCTTCTGTGTGTCCTCCCAAGTCCCCCGAAATAGCAGTTTTCATCGGTGGCCTTGGTCACCTTCTCCCATAACTGCTGTATTTTGAAATTTGCATATGTACAGTTATAATGAAGGATTGAAGGCCCTAAGATGTCTTTTGGTGTGGATACTTAGAGCTAAAACCACTCCTACATTTACTCATGTTCATTTAGCCAACATTTATTGGAACTTGCTATTTGCTCTTTGGCAGTATGGTAACTTTTTCCAGATAAAGGAATAATTGTGTCTGTCTGAAGAGAGCGCAGGATTCTTAATCAGTGAGCAGCTAAAGTGTTTCTAAATGACTTTGGAGTTTGTCTGGTCCAGCTGTAGCTTATGTAGTGCAGCAGTGCTGAGGGCCCTTCTTCCAAAGGGCTTTTCTCTCACAGCTGATAAATACCTGTGCTGGGCTTCAGGCTGCAGCCAAAATCTGGGTTCAAAGGCTGACTAGAACCGGGAGCTTTGGAGTTTTGTACTTTATTAACTAAAGAGCCCCTGCCCACTTCATTGTATATCAAAAGACAATAATAGGATTATTGGGCTCATCTAAGCTGCACATCTCTGTGTTATCGGTGGAAGTGGGGTTCTTGGGGTACCACTGGAACAGGCATTTCCAAAGGCCCCCATGGGAAGATGAAATATGATAGAAAGCTTTATTTCTGTGGAGTTACATCCACTCAGTAAAGCTAAAGCCAGAGCCGTTTCCATAGTTTCCATTCCATGTTGGAGCCTAGTCCAGTACAGCATTAGTGGTCCAGTACAGCATTAGGCTAGTTGCAGTCCATTAGTCCATTGCATGTGGGGTCCGCGTGGCTGTGGGTCATGTGGGTGAACACAAGGGGTCCGTACAAGCTGAGTCACACAAGTCCCAAGAGCACAAGAGAGTGAACTCCTTTGTCTAGGGGATTAAATATCCCAAATTTTGCTCCCTTGCAGTGGCCATACCCATTCTAGCCAATGACCTTTGTTCTCAGTGTGACCGACAGCAAGCACCTTCCCTGTGCCACCCCAACTTTACTGGGCATGCCTCTGTCTCCCCTTTGTTGGGCCCCTTGGGAGTATAAAGTTGTAGTTTCCTGGTGAAGCTGCCCAGATGACATGCCTATAATATCTGGCCTTCCCTTTGCTCCTTTCCTATTATTAATAGCTAGCTAGTTACAACAGTATGGTAGCCTCTTGTAGAAGTATCACAATTGCCTTCTTAATGATTGTGGTATCAAAGAAAATGAGTTGGCTTTTAAAGTTTGTGCTTTTTGGTTCTAGCGTTGACCCTTTCTTCTTTGATTGTGGTTCTTTTAGTTGGTATGTTTTGGGGGAGAGAACAATATCCCATTTTAGTTGAGAGCAGAAATATAGGGCATCCCAAAAAATGTAAACACACACTTGGAATAATGATAAAGGCGGTATTTATTAAAACACATTTCATTTTCAGAATTGAGCTCTCAGCTGTTAAAATGTGTATGCATTTTTTGTGTGACTCCCTGTATTCTAAGCAGTACCTGATTTTCTGAAAGTGAACACATAAGACATTTTTCTGTTCACTTAGCTGTTTTCATTTTGAACCGCCATTCCATTATTTGGGTGTTGAACAATCTGACACTTTTTAATTGTTACTTTTCCCCAAATGTCAGCCTTGGCAAGCTGATGAAGCTTAGTTTAGTTTGTTTAGGCATGCAAGTTTTGGTCACACCTTAAGCAGTGCTTGTTTTCTGTGCTCTACGAAGGATTCAGGCATATCTTTTCTTTTGATCAGACATTCTGTGAGGCAGTGCCCAGATGTTATATATTTGAGTAGATAGTCTTGGCAACATATGCTTTACTGCACTGCCTTTAGAAAAAAACTTCATAATTTTAAAGAAATGTGCTTTCTAAATGTACTTTCTAAATCATCTTTATAAGATTAGTTTTTTTTCCTTTCTTTAAAATTAAAAGCATGATGAAATCTGGCTGGAAAAAGTTAAATATTAGATCAGACTATGTGTAATTGTTAATATTTGTCAGCTTTTGAGCTATGAAAATGACCTTGTTTTAATGGGTGGACCTAATGGATCATTCTAATTAACCTTTGGTAGATGATAACCTTAAATGGTCAGCACTGACCGTCGCTCTAGCTTATTCTCTCTCCTAGCTTTCAAAAAGCTGCGGCATTTTAGATGTTACTTTTGTTCCAACTGCTGCCTTGTACTTCCTAAGAAGGGCTTTCTGCTTCTCAGAGCTGTGCAGTGGCTGGCTACCCAGTCTTTAGCCCTGAAAAGAGCTTTTGTTTATTAAGTCTGTGGCTGAGGTCCAGCAAGTCCGAGGAGAGCCTGTGGTTGCCAAATGCTTCTTCAGTACTCTTTGGCGTGAGCATGCACTAGGTCTAGTTGAGTACCTCTTCCTTTTGCCATTAAAACGAACCTTGACATTCATTTCTATTTTTAAAGTTTGTAACTTATCTCTGGTGTACGTGTGAGAGCCCCAGATGATTTTTATTAAAGTGTGTGCATAACTTTATTAAAGTGTGAATTGTGACCCAGGTCCTAACTTGTAATAGGAGCCTCCTGGAACTCAGGAACAAAACAAAACAGCTCAAATTGAGGTTTTGAGGTAGCTGTGATTTTGCTTTTGCTTAAGAAATTTTCACTTGTGAAATGCTCTTCTCAAGAATCTTGCCTTTGCTATGCTGTGAAGCAAACCATTGTCAAGATCCTTTTTGTGGTAGTTACAGAGGTTTTTCCCCCTATCCTCAAGGAAGATATAAATAAATGTTAACATGGTGTTTATT
Source organism: Miniopterus schreibersii (assembly GCF_964146895.1). Classification (NCBI taxonomy): domain Eukaryota; kingdom Metazoa; phylum Chordata; class Mammalia; order Chiroptera; family Miniopteridae; genus Miniopterus; species Miniopterus schreibersii. The sequence goes on from NC_138122.1 coordinate 17,549,321, forward strand.
AAAAGAAGTGTAAAAATGTTTCCCACTTTCTTCTGCTGCCTTACATGGTCAAGTACTTGGGGAACACTTAAAATATTTGCATCCAGTAGTGGATTTAGAGAATGCCCCATAGACTTGAAGACATAGTTGGGTAGCAGTGCCCTCTTGTGGGATAATAACATACTGCTTATTTCATGCTTGCTTAAATCTTAGCAAGGGTTTTTAAATTTCTCTTAAAAATCTGCATGTACGAGCATATTTTGCACAAAATACCTTTACACTAGAACCTTGAACCCATTATTAACTTAATGTTTATTTCTAATCTCTTCCATCTTTTAAAAGTAAAAAGTAGGGATGGTGATGGAATGAATGGTAGGGTATTTAGTAGAATTGCTCCAGTTCCTTCCTGGCTGGGGGGAAATTTTCTGGTAGGAGTTAGAAAATGTTTTTGTGAGCAGCTAATGGAAGATATTGGGCTGAGATCCCTTCAGGTACTGAAGTCTTATCAATGATAAAGTGTAAATTATATCACATTTTTTCAGTAAAGTACTGTGGTTAACCTGGGTGTTGAGAGAGCAGCATATGAGTCCTGGCTCTTCTGAAGTAAGTTCTCCAAAAATAGTAGCAAGAATGATGCTTCTTGCTGTAAAAAAAGAATGTTTTAATTTTTCCCCTGCAATTATGTCCTATTTGATGTTTGTTAAATTGGTGCTATGGGCTAAATGGGGTTCTGGGACTTAGGACCTTCTTTGTCTGAAGGCCAGATTGTGAACCAACATGGACATTTTACTGGAGAGGGCTCAACCTATGAATTTTAAATAGGACATTCCCCTCCCCCCCTCCAATTTTAGTTTAAGGTATTTGTTGTAATATATTCTGCGATCTACTTTCATTTAAGGAAACAAATTCATTTTGTGTTAAATAAAACTTTCCTAAACATATTACTTACATTTTTCAGGGGCATGCAATTTAATTTTAAAATAATGTTTAACAAGCACCTTCAGCAAAATTGACTTGTTAATATGTTAAAACTTCGTTGGAGTCAAGAGTTTATCTTCACTTTTAAATGCTACAATAAATATATAAACATATAGTAATAATAAGTATGTGGTTACAGTAATAAATATATTGGATATTTGTGGGTAAAACACAGGCTTATCCAAACCAGTAGCCCATCTGCCCTGAAGAGTAGCCCATCAGCCTTGGGCTTGCCAGGAACCCCCTTTCCTGTCCTTCAAGGACCTTCTCCCTTTTGCTTCATCTTCCCATCGGCTATTTGGTTTTCCTGCTCGGTTGTGGAATATGGAGTCTGTCATGTCAGGCCTTTGGTTGTAACCTCTTTTCACAGGTAAAATCCCGATATCTTTCTCTTTATGTTAATTTGTAACCCTCCAAAGGCTTAGGAGGCCTGCTTTGCTAAACATGACAGTGTTGGCAGTCTCTCTGGCTGTGTTATGGATAGAATGAGAAAGAATGGAAGAGGCGATTGGCCTCGCTGTGCTCTAGCCTAGCAGTGCTCTAGGCTGTGGCCACCTTTTAGCATAGAGCTTTGTTGACAGTTTCTGCCCCCCTTTGCTGTCTACTGTGCTAACCCCCCTTCACATCCCCACCCCAGGTCTCCATGCAGGGTCTTTGTGAGATTAGAAACATTACAAAAAAGTGTTCTGTTCGGGCGTACAGGTTTGATTGTATTTCTCAGTTCTCAGTGCAGTTTAAAATTCAGCTTTTAGGATTCATTGGTGGAAAGCCAGTAAGGATTAATGAGAGGACTGAATTGAGAATATTTTTTAATGCAGTTTTGTTCCTCTGAGGTACATTCAGTAACAGAAACTAGGCCAACAAGTTATTGACAATTAGTGGTCCTTTGGGAATCTGCTTTAATGAATAGATAAGAATGATTTGTAATTAGCATAATAATTATATGCAAATGAATGCTTCTGAATTGCTCTAAAACACTTCTGAACTGTTTAAACAGCCCTCCTGAGATCTTGTTACTCTATTAATTTGTGTAGCAAATCCTTTTTTCATAGATCATGCAAAGATAAACTTCAGTCCAGCCCCTGTCCAAATTATTATGAATTCCAAGGTGGTAGGACCTGAATTAATGAGATTTACTTACACTATATTAATGGTACTCTGTGGGAACCTGTGAAATGGTGAGGAGTCATTGGGGAGATGTAATTAAAAATAGAAAAGAAAGCTGCTTATTTGAAAATAACTGTTCAAATGAGTTTCTTAAACAAGTTAGTAAATGTTATTTCTCTTAACACCTCTGTTATTTGCTATTGCAAAATTTAATGCAAACATTTTTTATTAATAGGCTTCCCCTTTGGAGTCTGGCTTGAGTTTTGTCAACTCCAGTTAGTTATGCACTTGGGTCAGTGGGGAAAGTATCCAAGAATCCCTTGTTTTCTAAGTGCCACAGTACTGAAAAGTGCAGGGCAGTGCTAATAAATGATGTTTGATTTTTACTTTTGTACTTAATTCAGCCTTTCCTCCATCCTGGTCTTCACTTTTAGGATGTGATGAGAGGAAATAAGCTTTGCTAAATTGAGCAGCAGTACCTGTGCATTTTAAACTTAGTGATTATCTTTGAGCTATTTGAATAGACACCTAATTAATCATGTTATGCTAAAGGAAAGCACTTTACAGCAGGCTACAGGATCCTAATATCTCTCTCAAGTTTTTATGTTTACCCTGTAGAATTGTTTATCTTCTTTGGGGGGTGGGGGGGTGCTCTTTTATAAGCAGGTGTCCAGGATTTACTAATGCTTGTGTTTGGGCACACTTTTCCTTAGTTTACACTTAGCTTTACCTGTGGGAACACATGTGTGATTCTTTAAGCAGTTTCTGGTGTCTGGAGTGTATTTTGATTTTTCCACAAGCTGTCAAGACACTCCTACCAGTCTGCCCTTCACCTTCTACTCACTTTCCCATTCATAATCATGAGTTAAATCTGGATTCAAGGACATTTAGATTGCCTCAGCACAAATTTTGCACTTGTATTTTGGGGGACAGCCACTATGCTTAAAGATTCATAAAACTAATATTCTTTGTCTTCAAAATGAATCTGGTTTCTGTTGAGAGTTTCTATTGAGAGCTGTAAATGCATACCCAAGAGGCAGCGCAACTTTTATATTCCAGTGACAGAAAATAGGTATTTATAAGAATTGAATGAAAATATTCTGTGGCTCCAGCTTGGAGACTCAGTAATCCATTTATTTACCATATTTTATGTGTTCTCCAAAGGGTATCTTGACTTTCACTTGTCTCCTTTTCTACTTAAATAAGAGTTTTCAATTAAATAGAGTTGTGGTAACACTAATCTGAATCTACCTAATGCTGATACCATTGTGTTTTTCTGTTGTTCAGGCACTAGTATTAGTGGAGTGAGCAGTGTCTAGGGACATTACACCTAACTTGATAATGATGGTTTTACTAAGCCCTTGTCCTGGCCAGGCCTCTGGGCATTATACAGATAATTAAAATTTGATCACAAAAAAATTTAAACACAATGCACCTTAGCAATAAAATTTTTCTACTTTTAAACATGATTTTAAAACCCATTTTACAAATACATTTCCTTGGCCCAGTGAATTTGCTTTCTTTTTTTCCCAAGGATTACAGAGAGTGCATAGCAAATTCAGCCTTCAGAATGCCCAGGAGCTGAGGACTCAAGTAGGCTACAGCTGTCTTCACCCACTGTATTCTAAAAGAGCTAATGAGATGAGAAGTCTGCAGCTGGTGGCAAGCACAGTAAACCGTGAGCCAAGGGCTTCTCTTCATCAGAGCCGCCCTTTCCCCATGGGATCCCAAAGGAGACAGAATACTAACAAAGCCAGCAGGCTGTCTCATTCCACACTATTGCTCATTTGCAGCTATAATTGGTAGCTGAGGTTGCATTCTCTATGCTGAAACTGTCATACATGAAGGAATATATTTGTTCATTGTGATACGGATATAAATCGGCCAGTTTTCAAATCCAGAAAGACCAAGCTAGATACCCAACAATAAAACTGCAGCAAAGAAGATACCATTTAATAAATTAAATGTTTGTTACGAAAATACGAAACTGAGGTTGCTAAAACTAAACCTGCTTCCTGCTTTTTAATATCTTGCTACTTAATTCAACTGATTAAACATTTACGTATTCAAACTAACAAAAAAGCCCAAAAATTTCTAGGTTTTGACAAGATGCATTATTCTCATCTGTCAAGGTTAAGGTGCTATTGTTAATAATTGGGTTCTGTTACATTTTCAGTATATCTTTAATGTTTGCTGCTTTATATTCAAGAGAAAAAAGCAGAGAGGGAAGAACACTTAGCTTTTGAGATATGTGTATATGTAATATTTTATATGCATACACTCATTTCTTATAGGAAAATCCACTTTGGTTTCTGGTGCTGCTTTTTGGTGTTTTTGAAACTTGTTTTTGCTTATCTGGCATTTGTAGACACCCTTCTGCCCCTCCCCTGTGTCGTGTACCAGAGTGAGCCCAGAACAGAGGCAAGAAGCCTTGTGTTGGAGTCCTCAGTGAGCCATATCACCTCCTTCTCAGACTGTAGTGTCCTCATCTGTAAAGTGAGGCGGCGTGGATGGTCTTCAAGGTTTACTTCACCTGTATAATTCTGTGAATCCATAGTTCAGAAAGGCATCCAGTGAACAACTAGCACTAATAGTGAAGGCTCAGAAATACACTTTGTGAAACTGTATTGGTTAGGTCCAGAGTGAAGTTTTAAAGTGTTATTTCATGTTCTTCAGTTAATTATGCCAGATAGGTATGGAAAACCTGAAGTTGTCGCCCTCATGTGGAGCTGGGTTTAGGAAGGAGAGGGGTGTTGCCAGAGAAGTCCATGTAATCCATCCACTCACATTTTCACCTTCACTGGTGCCGTAATCATGCTTAGTCCCATTTCCTGGGGCAAGTCACCTTCTGAATTCATTTTCCCCTACATGAAAGTAATTTATGCTGGCCACAATTTAGACTAAGTTCGCTTTTCTTAAATCAGTTGTTTCTTGGTTTGTGTACTACCCTTATTGTATTCATTCCATCAGTGTTTTTTTTCTCCCATTAGCCCTACTGATATTTGTGTACACTTTGTGTTGTTGATTTTGTGGTTTTTGCCTCTGTTGGAGTGAGCAAGTTTCGAAGCCACAGAGGTAGTTCTGCAGTCTCTGCTTCATCAATTCTAAGATTCTTGCTCTTTGATTTTCCCCTCATATTTTATTCAAAATCAGAATTTGTCTTTCAGTTATAGCATGTTTTATTGGCTGAATGTTTTCCTTCTTAATGGTACATAAAATAATGGAGCATCCTCTCTTAGATTTAGGAAATGTGGTGTTGTTCAACTCACATGAGGCTCTATAACATTTTAGATTTTGAAAGACAAAAAAATGTGAGCATTGTGCCCACAGCGAGGTCACACTCAGTAAAATACAAAAAGGAAAGTATTTTCCCTCAAATGTGATGAAATACTAGCCAAACATCTGGGCATTGTACAGGTAATTAAAATTTAATCATAAATAATTTTAACACACTGCACCTTAGCAATAAGATTTTTCTACTTTTGAACATGATATTAAAACTCACTTTAAAAATACATTTCCTTGGCTGGTATCGGTTGGTTTCAATTCTCCATTTTTAGTCAACTCTCCATTTTTTCTTGGCAATTAACAGTTACTCCCTGGGCTTTCAGTTATGTTTATTTGTCTCTCTTTCTCCCAGCTAGACTGACTTTTCTAGGACCCAGGACCAGATGTTGGTTCTCCTTACCCCTTGAACTACCTCTTAGCACTACCTTCTTCTACATGGTGGCTGATGAATAAATAGACCTTGATTGAGGGAGATGATGTCACAAGTGACTTATGATATGATGTTAAATGTTTTCAGTTTTGGAGAAAAGTGCGCTGGTCTCTGGGTTTTAATTCCAACCCTCTGAGATAGAAGAAAATGTTTTCTGGAGTCCATGATTATTTGTTAGCACGATGGCCGGTTTCTCACTGAACCCCGGGCTTGAGAGACCACTCCTGGGCAGTTGATTCTTTTCTCAGTCAGCAGTGAAGTTGTTAATTTTTAGGGTGTGGTTCTAAATAGGAGTTTTAGAATTCATTTTAGCTGACAGTAATTGATCCTTCTGCTGATGCGCCCAGACACTTGAAGTAACCCCAGTTGTCCGACCCCTTGCAGTCGGCTCATCCCTGTTTGTCATTCCTGGGTAACACTGACTGACCTAGTGCCTGTGGCTATACCACACTGCATATTCTAAACAGTAAGACCCTGTGTGGCCTGCTAAGTTTGCTTGTGTGGTAATTTTAGCCCATTGTTGGGCCTTTTTATAGCTTCTTACACAACATTTAAACAGGCTTTGAGTTCAGGGTCATACATTTAACCCAGTTATCTTTAAAGTTTTGTTTTTTATCTGAACCTCACATTTTTTCTTCCTCACATACTTTATGTATAACTTTCTCTTTAGGAATTATTAATATGTCGTATGCACTTACTAACTGGCTGTTGAGGTTTTTTTTCTTGAGGATATTTTTTTCATTGATTTTTAGAGAGAGTGAGAGGGAGTGAGGGAAGCTAAAAGGAGAGACAGAGAAATATCGATGTGAGAGAGACACATTGATTGGTTGCCTCTCACACACACCCAGACCAGGGGATTGAACCTGCAATCCAGGTACGTGCCCTTGACTAGGAATCAAACCCAAGACCCTTCGGTGTGCAGGTCAGTACTCTAACTACTGAACACACCGGCCAGGGCTAGCTGTTGAGTTTTGATTGGCTATTTCTCAACATGTTTTCATTGATTTGTCAAAGTTTGTATTGTACTTTGGAGTATATTCAAAGCTAATTTCTAGAACAATGATTTTTGATATTGTCTTGTCTGGGCACTTCCCCCAAAGTGTGTGGTCCCTCCACAGTTGCTTTGAAGGACTTCTGGTTCAGAAGTTCTACTTGAGAAGGGAAGGGCTCTTTCTTTGTAGTATTTTCAAATGATCTCTGTTCACTGTTACTATTACAACTCATCTAAACCTGAACTTTAGCTCTTCAATGGTAATTTTTATTTCTTTCTGTAGATTGTCTACATATGTGTTTGTAAAGACAACAGAACTTTTGTAAAGCAGACAGGTTTAAAAAGATTTACTTCGTTCATTTTCTCTGTTCTATCAGGAAGAGTATATTAAGGGAAATAGAATTTACACCCACTAGAGGCTTGCATAAAACCTAAATTTTGGGGCCGTTCCCCTAAGGAGTCATAAACCCCTCCCTTATCTCCTTTGGCAGTGAGAGGCTACCCCTTCCATGAGGAAGCCAAAGTATGTGTACCCTATGGCTCTCTGTGGACTCGGGTTTGGAGAGGCTGGCTTCCTGGTTGAGGCATCCACCATAGACCCAACCATGGAGGAAATGGGAATTGCCATGGAATCAACAGTTCTGATCTGTGTTCCCAGTTACGGTAGTTGCTCTCTAGGAGGGGAATTAGTCCAATGCCATCATCTATGGGTATTGGCAGAACTGGAATGGGTATGTTTTATTTCTTGAATGTGACTATACATATATCAAAATGCTGGAACTATTGAAAAATGTTTGGAGATTTGTTCTTGGAGATAGCTATCCAGTAACCAGTGGACAGCTAGTCAAGACTTTTGTTAGCTTTTATTATGTAGTCATTTTGCCTTAAGGTAAAAGTTTAAAACAAAGAGAATCAAAGTGAAAACTGAATGTCATATAGAAACATTTTCCTACTTTTATTTTATACAAAAGCACAGTAAGCCTAATGAGTTGCTGTCGTCTGTTCTAGTAGCTGCAAAGCGCTGTTCCGGCAAGGTTAAAGAATTTTCTCTGGTTTTCTTTTCTGCCTCTGACTTTGTTTTGCTTTGCAGGACTACAAAGCTGATGAAGACCCAGCATTATTCCAGTCAGTCAAGACCAAAAGAGGCCCTTTGGGACCCAACTGGAAGGTACTGTATGCTGACCTTTCTGACAGGCAGAGTCTTGGCAACAGAACACTTGACAGGTCTTGAGTCTGGAAGAACTGGTGACGTTTAAGTGAAAAATAGAAATGGCATAAAAATAGTTTTATTTGCGATAAGGACTTACAGCCAGTTGCAGTTGGCCAGCAAGTCTGTGTTGCATTAACAAACAGAACAGAGCCAGACTGTCACTTTCAGCATAATGCTATTCTGATAACTCTTAAAAAGAGACAAGTGATTTAGTCTTTGGGGATTGTACTGTTCTCTTTTGAGACTTGAAGCAGTACAAAAGTCCATGTTAAATGAAGGTTTATAGTTTAAATTTTGTCTTAGTAAAAACTGAACAAGCTCCCTTCACCCGAGCTTATGTTCCTGGCCTTTTAATAGTTATATTTTGGAAAGCAGGACACCAGAGAACAATTTCAATGAAGTAGTTGTTTTCTAATAAAGAGCACATCCTTACTTTATTCAGGGAATTAAGAAAAGCACCGTCCAGGTAATCATTTAAATTGCTGTAGAAATATAATGCATTTTAAAGACATTCACTAAACTAAATGACAAACCCTTAATGTGTTGATGGCAAGTTATTACAGCTAATTTGACAGGAGAAGAGGAGCATAGGAACTTAAACCTGCCCCGAGCAGATTTTCCACCAACAGGATTTTACTTAGTAACGAATCTGTTTATGTTGAAGCCAGTCACAGGTCGTCAGTAAAGGCTGTCGCTAGTTGTTGCTTGCGGGTTAGAGAATTACGGTAACAGCCCCACAAGTAACCCATTGCAGGGTTCTTCATGGGCGTCAGACTCTTTTGTAGACTATCTTGCATGTCAGAATGAAGAATGAGTCTGACTTTCTTCTATAAGAAATGATTCATAATTATCTTATTTTCACATTTGTTCTCTGGGTAAGTTTAGTTCAAGATTCTCCCAGTTTAATGGCCATGATTAGAGACTTTTAACTTAATGTCCAGTAAGTGATATATGCCACTTACAAATCAAGGAACAAATTCCATATGCAGGATCTAAATTTAAATGGATTTTAAAAAATCCCCGCCCTTAGCCAGATTTCTAGCTGTGGACTTCAGAGGAATCTTAAGAGATTTAACAGTGGCCTTCTAAAAGAGAATGCTGTGCTAGGGCAGCAAGCAAATGGCAACTTCTAAGGTTGCCATATCTTCTAAAAGGCCATCTTGCTCCAATAAGTAGAAACTCTCTAGTTGATAATACTTGCACGAGGAATGAAGGACATGAGATTGAGACTCAAAGGTGCTCAGAGGTGAATTAAATACTGAATTTTCTTCAAATTATCTGTTTTTCAAGTGTAAACTTTGAAAAGGCATTGCTACATTACATGGTGGGCTATTATATTTGGGCTCAAGTGTTGGCTGTAGAAACTCCTAACCAGTTTTATAACAGGCAAAAAAGATAGTTTGACACTATGACTTTTACCTAATTTGCAATCTTTTAGGACTTGGAGTATGATTTTTATTCCTTTTTTATTTACGATTTTTACCTTTTTAACAAACATTGGTTTGTCTTTTTTATCCATTAATGATTATTTAAAATTCTCGAATAGGTTTTTGAAATAATGTGATTTTTACATTGTTTCAGGTTGTGGTATAGCAGTCTTCCCTCCCCCCCCCCCTTTGTGGGTATGCATGTGTGTATGTATTAAACAGTACCTTATTATTTTTCTGGGAGAGTGCTGGCTGGTTGTGGTACCTTCCTACCCATTTGCCTGTTGGTTGTTAACTTAGCCAAATGATGGTGGATGTAGCTACTCTTGTAAATTGAGTTACTGCTTAACTGAGTTTCAGTGAATTACCGTGATTAGAAATAACTAGGGTAATCAGGTTTAACTAATTAAACCATCTGTTTACTGCTGTGAAGGGAAAGTAGAGGAAGAAGGATGACTAACTGATAATAGAACAGAAACATAGGGACCTATGGACTGACTTGACCTTGCCATGTTCAGGCGGCCCTGTGCGTCAGTAAATGTACTCATCGAGGCATTGAAGGCTGCGCTGGGGAAGGATGATAGTTGGAGATTTCTGTACTTTTGAAATATGAGAGCAGGGAAGAAATGCATGGTAGTTAAAGCAAAAGGGAGGAAGCAATCCTGTCCTGGACCCACTTACCAGGATTGTGTGTAAAATGCTTCTGTGTAAGTGCTGCCTGGCTGTTCACAGCTTGAAGGCTTTCCATGCCCCTCAACAGAAACTCACCTTACCAGTACACGTTCCAAAGTATATTCACAGCTAAGTTAAACCTCGTGATCTCTTGGAAACTTTTTCTTACTTATCCCACAGTGGTGTTTTCCTTCTGAATTATTGCAGTATTTACTGCTTGTCTACACCAGACTGGAAAGGGGGAAAAGAAACTTTTCCCTGGTGCCAAGCACTATACAAGGTCGTATTTAATCTTCACAGCCTTCCTGTGGGGTAAGTACAACTGCTTCATTTTATAGATGAGAAACTTGGCTAGAGAAACACGAATAGTAGTTGTAGAAGAAACCTGATTCAGTGTTAGTCGTAGAGATGTATAAGGTGTGGGTATGTCGCAAATTCCGACTCTTAATCCAGTGTTCCCAGATCACCAATCTGTACTTTTTATGCTGTGTCATATCATGACAATTGTGTGCATCTCTGTATTCATGTTATTTGTTAGAATTTGATAATTCCTGTTAATACCACTTATATGTTCCAGTGGTCAAGGAATTTGTAGGTGACAGTGGCATTAAGGGAGATCCATTAAACACCCTTTTGTGAATCTGTTACAAACTGTGACTTAAATAACTTAATCGTAACTCTGAGCCTTTGTTTCCACATCTTTAAAATGGGAATGATATTAGTAACTACCTTAAGGTTGTTGTGAGGACTAGAGGAAGTAATGAATGAATATTACATTCCCAGCAGAGAGGAAAACTACACAGTAAGTTGTAGCTCTCATCGTTGTCACCATGAAAAGCCATCATCTGTTGGTGTTGATGAGATCAATATCTGTGATATCCTATTTATGACACATTTATTCTTTTTCTCTGTCTAGTATCCAGGAGTTCCCTGGTTCTAGTATCTGGGGATTGTCAAATACACCCTGGTTTACTTGTCCTTACCTCCCGTGGTTATGTGTTTAATGAGTGCTTGATTTGGGTTGGCCCTCAAGCAGAGGCAGCACAGTTTAGAAAGCCTTTGCTAGCAGGAGATCATAGGGTTGCCAGGGAGATTTAAATATTTTTCCATGTTGGTTAAGAATACAGACTTTTTTTTTAGCGTACGGTACAACGCATACTTTTTATTTTTCAAAAACTACAAACCCGGAGATGCAGACCTTAGTTGTATATTCATTTTCCCTTTGAAAACAAGAATTTTTAAAAATCTGAGCACATGAATTATGTTTTGTTATTTAGGGTTCAGCACATGATTAAGTGACTGTGCATAGTAAAAGGAGAGCGGTTTATAACCTGATAAAGATTTTTGCTTCAGGCAGAATTGTGCGTTGTTATGGATGTAAATGTCTTGCTTCTCTGTAGCACCTCACATGCATGAGTGCTGTACATGTGTACGTATTTTCGTTTGTTTGTGTTTTGGGGGCTTTGTGTGTTTTGTGGCATTGGTATGACTACCTGTTCTGATGGTTTATGAAAAACAATTTACATGTGGATTCCTTTAGCTTTCTAGTTTGCCTGCTGATCTGGTGAGGAGTTGTCATTTTAACAAATTGAAACACCACCTTTGAAGATTATGATGTCATTTTTATCCTATGGCAAGGCCTCATTTCCTTCTTCATTTAATCCAGATGCTTCTGAAGACTTAAGCTTTTTTGTGTCTGCATCTGTACGATGGCTAAAAATTAGGCCTGTAAGGGTCTTTGTAAGAGTCTTTGCCAAAGCATCTGGCCCTTACAGTGCTTGACGTGTCTCAGAAGACTCAGCCATTGTCTGAACGTTGGGGTATAAGGGGATCAGATAAAATAAAGAAGTTGATCCAGAAATTGTGGTGACTTTTATATTATGTGAATACAGGGTGGGGCAGAAGTAGGTTTACAGTTGTAAGTATGGGAAACAGAGTTTATTCTATTATTATTAATTGTATTATTTTTCATATGAAGAACTGTAAACCTATTTTTGCCCCATCTTATATGTATGTATATATTATATACACATATGTGTGTGTGTGTGTGTGTGTGTGTGCTGTTTCTAATCATAAAGGCATGTCCCGTTTCTCTTCTGCGTTAGTTAACTCCAGTCAGCAACAGTTCTGGCAGTTGGAGCTTAGTCTTTCAAAACAGTTTGTCATACTGTATACCTGCTCAGTCACGCTTTAGACTCATTTCAGAATTGCCGGAAAAGCTGTTCTGGATCCTCCAAGCCAGTGGAGGGCAGCCATCTTTGTCTTTGTGGATTAGAGGGATGCTAATGTGTTTCCTGCCATACTACCACGACTACTTTCTCTTCCTACCTCCTATCTGTATAAAGAAGGGGGTAGCTTTGGTTGTCGGTGACCTAAAATAAAGATACCACAAGGTTCTATTGGCTGGTGATTGGTAGAATAAAAGAAGGGGTGGGGGGCAGGAGAAGTTGAAATCTAGCTGTGGAGATCCCTTTGAGATTGAGACTGGCAGGAAAGTGGCCCAGAGAGTCCTCAAGATAGCCACCCAGGGAGAAAGACTGAGGGCGTTCTCGTGCGTCTTTATCTAGACATGGCTGTGAGTTCCAGGAAGGAGGTGAAGGCATTTTAAAAGCTGTTCCCTCCCCGTAATCTACAGTTGAAACCCCATGTGGGTGGTATAATGAGGCTTAATAATTAGTTTCTGATTAGACCACATTGTGGATTATATATAATAAAGCAGACCTTGAAACCTGGCTGATTATTTTGAGTACCTGGTTTGACAACTAGGTTTTTAAAAATATGTATTTAACACAGTATAAATTATGCAATTCCTATAGAGGACACCAAAAAAGCCATTGCATGTCTTCAAGAAGCTAAGTGCCCAAGAGCGGTACATGATTAGTTCTAGACTTATATTGGATACTGAATGCCTCTGTTCTCAGGCAGAACTGAAGGACTTGGGCCTAAAGGAATGAAGTGTCCTACTCAGGTTTGAGAAGGGATTTGGCAGGCTGGGCTTCTTGCAGAGTGTCTCACTAGCGCTATCAGGGACATAAAGTTTTCTTCATGAGTTTTATTTCAAGGGTGAACTTGTGGTTTCACTTGTATATAGTGTCACTCCTAGAGTAATTGGACACAAACATGAAGCATGTCATAGTCCTTATTAGTAAAATGGGTATGAGCTCCAAAAATATTAAGTTTGGAGACATGGAAAATGTGCATGATTATCTTCTCACAAGCAGTAAGCTTTTCGGCCTTAATTTCATTTTGCTTAGTTTTGTGACATTAGTGTAACTCACAGTTAGTTTAATCTTTTGAACTTTATTTCACATTTACTTCTTCCATTTATCAGTTCTCATTTGCCAAACATAGGAATCTCCCACCTCTGAACCCTCTTGGAGGCCTTTGTTGATGACCTCTCATGGCACTTGGTGTGTCTTGTGTCAGGGCCGGGGTTTATGTTTTCAACTCTGTCTTCCTTCTCCGACCTCCTGTGTTCGTCCCACATTACTCACTGAATTTTTAGCCATAGGCTCTGTGTCTCACTTAGCTTGCCTAGCACAGATGTTTGCTCATAGTGGATACTGGGTAAGTATTTGGTGGATTCCAGTTAACTATTTTAAACCAAATAAAAATCAAATGTTGGACTTAATATATGTCTAGTGTAGGTGTATCAGAATGGCTACCAAAATCTAAACAGGTGAGGGAATGGCTGTGAGTTGGGGAATCGGGTTTTGCTTGAAATTTCAATACACATACTTCACATATATTCTGTAATCCTGTTTTGATATTTACTGGTGCATGCACTGGCAACAGCCCCAGCAGATCATTTATTTTTAACTTGCTTAGTAAAACCTGGGTTGGAAACTTGCATTACAAAATTCAACAGCTGAAATTGAGTATTCAGGCTGCCTTAAATTGAAAAATTAAAATATGAAGAAAATGTGAGTCTTTTAGAAACTCCTGTGTCCTTGCAAAGTGTTACCTCTGGTTGAATGTAGCATATACCTATTCCATCTTCATCCCAGTATATTTTAAATAGGAAAAAGTGTACTGAGAGTTGATCTGTAGCACGAGACTAACGGTATTTTTAGAAAATGAATTTTCAGAATACCTTTGGTTGTGGGTTTGGTTTTGTTTTTTAATTCTCTTACATTTGTATATATTTGTTTGTCATAGATACAAGCAGCTAGTTCCTGTGGCTAACGGGCTGATTGCTCACCATCCAGTTGAACATGCTGGGTTTTGTTTGGTTACGCCACATGGCTCTAGTGCCCAGTACTCTCCCGTAGGGCTCATCCGCATACCCAGAGGAACCTGATAGGTGCTGTTAAATTAGAAACATGATTTCAGTTTGGGGGCTTCATTTATAGTAGAAAACATGAAATGCAAGGAATTCAGTGAGTACACAAACTATTTAAATACAGTTTGGGGAACATTTCACAACTGGCTATGTTACAGGTGAAATTTAAATTATGTAAAGATGAGCCATCATTTTGAGTTCCTCTGTTAGCCCATAATTTCCATTTTATAGAGCGTCTGATGATTCTTGTCTTCTGGTGACCAAGCATATTTTACCTTTTATTTTCAAGTATTCTTTTATGTTTTTATGGTTTAATCTATATAAATCTTGTGTTTATCAGCAACATAATTTGTTCACTGGTAGATTAGGAGTGTTAATCCTGTTTTGCCTTAGGTTAGGAAATGTTAGGTTTGGACTGGGTAGGAATTTATGTGTGAATGATCTGAATTAGGTTTTGGCTTTCTTTGCTTTCTGGTTATTTTTTCCAACTGATGAAGAGAAAAAAATCAGAAAACATTTGTATGATTTAAGGCCATAGAAGAAGCTTTGCCCTGCCCCCTAGCAGTGAGCCTCCTTGAGAGCTGGGAGACAACGTGGAACTCCTTTGGGTTCTGGGGATCTTGGAACATTGCTCTGAAGGGAGGGGGAATCCCAAATATTTGTCCCACTGAGATTTTTCACACTTTAAAAGTTACACATTTTCTTAAGAATATTGCTGACAACTGAGAATTGATTATATTTTACTCTGCATATATACCTTGTTTTTGTTTTAGAAGTTTGATTAGGAAAAATTAAATTCGGATTACACTAAAGTCATATATTAAAGACCCTAGTTCAGCTTTCAGCTTGATTTTGTTTAGCTTTGATTTATTAAACATCAAAAAGTAGGAAGGCAGGAAAACATTTAGGTTGTTTATAGTCAAAGAAGAATAAAGATTTGAAATATTACCCAGGTAATTTAGGGCAAAGTAAATCTTTGTCCAAAATACTCAGCTGAGGGGAAAAAGTTTTTTAGAGTTTTTTATGTATATTAGTTTTTTTATAAAATTATATTTATATATTAAGTTTTGAAAATAAAGAATTGCACACAGGAGAGAATAAAAATCAATTATAAGCTCACTATTTAATTACTGTTATATTTCCTGATTCATGTAGTTGATTTTGTTATAAATGTTTATATCATAGATACCTATTTGTATTCACATTAAGCTTTTTTGTTCTTTTTCACTTTGTTAATCGTTCATTAAAAAGATGGTTTTTAATGGACATTGTTTGGAAGGCCTCTGAGGTATTTCACCACTTTTCTTCAGTACATGTTGAGTTTAATATGTCTAGCTTTTTGCTGTTATAAATAAATCTACAGTGTTGTTATTTTCTTACCTGGTGAATTGGGATACATTTCTGAAAGTAGAATTACCAGGTTAAAAGTATATGATATACATAGGATATGAGCAGTTTTGAGGCTTTTAATTGCATAGTGTTAGATTCCACCATAGAAAAATGGTGCCAGGAGGGTTCCTTTAGCCTTTATTTATTGCATCTAGGCAGTTTCACTATTTTCTGTTTCATCGTTGTAAGTGTGGAGACTTTTAAAAGTTGTTTCTTTTATTTACTCACTTGTTTTAAGATCATAGCTCAAACTAAGAGGTGAATTGTGTAAGTCATTTTTAGGATTGGATGAGACTTCAAATATCACATATATTAATAATAATAATTGAAGAAAAAGATATAGCTTCTATATCCTCAGCTTTCTCCTGGGGACATTAGAGAGTCTGTTTCTGTAAGTGACCTATGCCTCATACTATGTGAGATATTGATACTGTGAAGGGTTAGGCCAAGAAATAAAGGCAGCAGGCTATTTGTTTAATTGGTTTACATATTCTTCCCTTAACTTTTAAAAAAAATTTAGTATTTTTTAAAATACATGATTTTAAAAATTTTGAGAGTATGTTTATTTTTTTATTTATTTTTTAAAAATGATTTTTTATTTATTTGAGAGAGAGAGAAACATCAATCAGCTGCCTCCTGCACACCCCGTACTTGGGGATCGAGCCTGCAATCCTGGCATGGATTGCAGGTCATTCCCTGACCAGGAATTGAACCAGTGACCTCTCGGTGCATGAGACAGCACTCAACTAATTGAGCCACACCGGCCAGGGCTGAACTTTTTAAAAAATAATTACTTCTTAGATGGAAAACAAAAAAACAGGTTGAAACTGACTATACATTTTAGATCTGGGGAAGATAGCTTAGGGAGAACTAGTTCTTTTTTGTCCTATCCTAAAACTTACAGTTTTTAAACTAAATTTTATAGACCATTATTACTTAATAAATTACCAGTATTACCATAATGATTTGAGCAGCCTGCCAGACTCACTAGAAAGAATGTGAGAAACGATGTAGGTAATTGTTGAAGTCACATGTGTGCTCTGCTCTTGGAGCCCAAGTTTGGTATAGGCGTGTTCATATTAAATTTAGCTTATTCTTTAATTAGAACCATGCTTGATCCTGCCGTTTTTATAAACTTCTGGAGTGGATGTTCTACTAGAAATACCTAAGGTTTTCATTTAGTACGGGGCGTCTAATGATTTGGAGTTACAGAACCAAGTTATCAGTAGCCCGTACTTAGTAGGACCTTGGAATGATTCATATGGTTCTCAGCCACAGAGGAAATTCGGCCTGAGTGTGTGGGCAGGGAGATATTTTGTTAATAAGCCCAGGAATATTATGAAGGGAAAAAAGGCAAAAATATAGGAAGTTTTAAGACAAGGCCTTGGATGTCTAAGTCACGTACGTTACCCCTGGGCTGACCCTGACTCTTCAGGAGGAACTAAGTTCACTCACTTCTAGGATGGAAAGCTCTGATAGAGCCCAGCTTTCCTTTTACTGACAGAGGAGGAAGCCCAAAGAGGTTAAGGGCCCTTCCCACCTTACATAGGAAGTTACTTTGCATAATGGGAGCTATTTGGCAGGTGTATCTCACAATTTTCAGTGCTGTATTCTACATATACACAAATTGTGTTTCATATGAAGGTTTTCAGTGACACTCATTGGATTAGAGAATACGTCAGAGAGACTGGCTCATTGCTTATTGAAAAGTGATCTCTGAAAGACCAGTTTTGTCATTATTTCAATAAGGCTGGGCACTCAGAAGCTACCTATGTGCTGTGTAAGACTGGTTGACTATTTCCATAAACAGTAGTGCATGGGTCCTGTAGGTCGGGGGAAGCGGGGGGGAGACGGGACAGTTGCAAATACATGATTTTTGCCCAGGGCCACAGCAGCCACAATAGAAGGGTGTCCCTTCTGATTGTTGGCACCAAAAGAAGTGGTTTTATCATTGCTGATAAACATAATTTACTCTCCTCTCTGCCAGTCACTTTTGTGTCCTCTGGCAACACCTAGCACAGATTGGGTTGTAAATGGCACCCACTTAACACTTAACTGAATTAAACTTGTTCATAAAGTATGGGTGTGTGTGTACTGAATTTTCACAGTGGTACTCTGTTTTATGGGAGGGAAATCATGGAAAAATAGAGCTAAGCTAGCCAAGTTCCTCTGTTGACATAGAACTTACCTGGAAAAGGATGGTTTGCTATATGTAATAATCTTATTTAAATGCTGTGGTGTTACCCCATTGATTTAACCCATGTACCAGCTCATTATTCAGAAGATGAACTGTTATTACAGAAGAGATTTTCTGAGAAAAGCTGATCAATCATTTAGGACTCTATAGAACATTGAGTTCTATTAATAATACCAATGTAGAATTTTTTTCATATATATTATCCTTAGAATTCACTTGAAATGGAACATTATTGAGAGTTCAGGGGGGAGAAAATGTAGTGTGGTGCTGTAATTCCACAGATGAAGAATAATCTTGAGGTTTTAGAATAAGACCTAGAAATTCATTTTTTGAATTTATGTATATGTGGCTAAGTGGAAAGAATATTTGTTCACACAACGAACTTATTGAAAGTGGGATAGGTGAGTGAGTTGAAGCTGACAGGAAGTGACAGTGGCACACAGTGTGACTGATGCTGGCATTGTAATGTCTTGAATGCCATGTGAAGCTGAGAACAATGGTAAAGAAGGGGAGAACGCTTGTAAAAAGGCTGCTTTATCTTTTCACTCAGTAATGTAGTTTTTATAAAAAGGGTTCCCATAGTGTTGCACATGATTCTCTACTCCTAAGAAGCTTTATTTGATTTTTTCCCCCAAATTCAAAGTGGTAAATACTACTCTAACAGAAAGAGAGGACGGATATGTATTATGCCCTTGAGTTCTACCAACTAAGCATGGCACATACACTGCCTTATGGAGTCCTCACAACAGTTTTGAGATGCAGCTCTTATCTTGTAAGTACACCAGCATTGGGGCTTAGAGTTTAGGGATTGGCCCTCTCCCTAGGCCCTACCTGCAGTCCCCTCTGCTATCTGATTCTTTGATAAGTACCTGCCTTGGGCTAACCTGAGCTCTGCAGGCAAGGCCATGTCTGCATTTGCTTGCTGCTGTGAGCCCACCCCAGGCTCTTCTGGATCAGCTCAGAAGGATTTTGGTCTTTTGTACACACCAGCTTGGAGAACTCATGTGCTGCGAGCTCCTGGTTCAACCCCACATTCACCTCTTCTGAAATAAACATGCTACTAAGGCAGAAGCCTGCACTGAGTGTCACAGAAATGGATTTCAATCCCCCAATTTTTATAATCAAAAATTGCAGAACTAGCCAAAAAGCTGAAAGAATAAAACAGTGAACACCTCCACTTAGATGCATAACAGTTGTTAACACTTTGGCATATTTGTTTCCCCTCTCCTCTTTCTCTCTCTCTCCACACAAATACATATTAAAAATTTTTTTGACTGAATCTAAAAATTCTGAGTGACTTTCTATACTCTGAGTCTGAGGATCCAAACTCTTATTGCTCCCTTATGTTTTCTTCTGAATGTAAATTGTAGACATTATGTTTTGTTTCTTTAGTCTCTTTTAATCCAGATAGTCTCCCTACTTCTCTTCCGTGCTGTTTTGCTTTCGCTTTTTTTAAAAATATTTTCCCTTTTTTACCATAACAACTCTTGATTTGATTCCCTGACCTCACCATTTAAACTATGAGGTGTAATCATTTGTGGATATTAAAGCCCAGATGCTTGGGATTTTCCTTTGGAGACTTGATGTAGATCACATTTGCTGTACATCCCCTTGTATACTCCCCTTCCATTGAGAACGCCTCAGTTAATAAAACACTGCCGTGCCACTTGCCAGTGTTTGAGGACGCAGAAGACAACTAACTTCATCGCTTCGTATTGTGCCTCAGCACATTCATGGTGGGAGTACAATAATGGCTTTATGAGAACACTTATGTATTAAAGGCTCACTATTGATAAGATGTGAATAGAATCTGGTGTTTAATATGAAATCTGAATAGTGTAATTTGAGACAGCAATGCGCCTATTAAACTGGAGAGTCAGGAAGTAACTTCGTCTGTGGAAGGAGAGTTTGCAGCAGGGGAATACTGCTACTTTTGCTAAAATGATTTCAAATTTCCAAATATCTGAATTAAACACCTATATGAGATTGTAATTTTCTTCATGCAAGTCTGTGATGTCGTTACACAGCAGTCAGTTTTAATCAAAACATAAATATTTAAGTCGCAATTTCTCCTTTTCATTGTTCCTCATCTAGAAGGAGCTGGCAAACAACCCTGACTGTCCTCAGATGTGTGCCTATAAGCTGGTGACCATCAAATTCAAGTGGTGGGGGCTGCAAAGCAAAGTAGAAAACTTCATTCAGAAGGTAAAGTCTGTTCAAAATGCAGTGACTGAAATTTAGGCTAAGATTTGAGGTAGCTACTTACCACGGTTTTATTTCTCTTGAGATAAAAATTATTGTTCCTGCATCATTCCTCTCTGCCCTTCTTTTTCTCCTAGGAAACAGCACAGTCAGAGGCCAGCACAGGTTTTAAGGAGCCTGTTTTAGGGAAGAGCCTTTTCTGTTCCGAGTGCTTTCCTGATGGGTTGCCCAGCTCTTCTGTAGAGAGCCTTTTCCACATACAGCATGTCCCCAGGGGGAGAGGCCAGGCCTCACCTGCTGAGGCTCTTCTTCGTCCCAGCTCAGCTCCCCTTACCCCTTCCACAGATCTCTCCCAACATACACTTTCTTGTATACTTTGTGCTCTCCTGTGGCATCTTCTTTAGGGATCCTCACTGAGAGTAGTTACACCCTGAACCTAGGGTTTATGACTTCTTTATTGAAGTGAAAGCAACAGGGACAATTGAGGAGAAAGAGGAGAGAATTGCAGTTGTATAAAAGTACACATGGTTGTAAGCACATGAGGAATATGGAAAGTTCTTCGGTGTTTACTTTTCCTGTAGGGTGAATGTTTATCCCATTATCACGATAAAGAAGTCCCCTTTATATCTCTGAACCCACACTGGTTGTGGTGGGGGAGTTTCACCATAATGTTTTGCTTTTAAACTGTAACTGCTCTCACACTTTAAAAAAAAAAGGATCGTAAAGTCTGGAAACTGGTTATTCTTGGGCCTGCTTGCAGTTGGCCCACAGGAGGCACTCTGTAAATATTGGCTTCCTTCTTTCCTCTAGGATCATCATAATAGATGAACAATCTAGTTCTGATAAATAGAAGTCACACATATAATTGATGAAGTCCCTTCTGTTCATGGGGAAAAAATGTAGAAGTTGAGGAGTATACAAAAATACTGAAGTACTCACTTTTCTCTCTCCTTGGAAAGCTTAATAAAACTTAATCTAGCAATTAAAATCACTGATTATACATATGGTTTATTTATATATACATATACTATATATGTTTATATATATATATATATATGGGCAGTAACAGAGTAGAAAAATTAACTCTGGAGGGTATGTAATAATTCTCAATTTAATAAAACTTATTCCAAGAACCCAGAACTCCTCTTTCAGAATGTTGTTGTATCCCTCCTCACAGTATTTCTTTGAACTGCAGAGAAGTTAAGGATGGTAGTTTTACAACAAAAGAAATTGAGTTGACCTTTGGTGATTGACATTTAGAAAAGTATAATGAATCCAGTCCAGCAGGAGTTTATGCAGGATTAGAATGTACACACCACGTGTTTTTCAGTTTCTGGTAAATCATACTTCCTTCGCAAGGAGAGGTTGTTTCACATTCCACAGGGAAATCTTTATCTTGTTTTACAAAATGTTGTAATAGTGTGAAATTAAGATTTCCACTAATCGGCATAGTCTTTTCAAACCAAGTGTATATCAATTTCACGTGTTAATTGGGACATATAAAGTTAATGTGTCGTTAATCTTAAGAGTTTTACCATCTTACACTACTTTTCTTCTTTGTTTTAAAAGCAAGAAAAAAGGATATTTACAAACTTTCATCGCCAGCTTTTTTGTTGGATTGACAAGTGGATTGATCTGACAATGGAAGATATTAGGCGAATGGAAGATGAAACTCAGAAAGAACTAGAAACAGTAAGACTTCTTGTTTGTGGAAATTCTCTAATTTTTCCTCTCTAGTACTGTGTGTGTGCTTAGTAAGTATAGACTTAGAATTAAGAAGAGTATTAGAAGCCGTTCCTTCATCTGTATATCCTCCTCAGAGTCGAGTTTCTCAGGCACTAATATCTCTTCAAGTGTTCTGATTTCTCTTTTGTTGAGCATCTTTTCATAAAAGTAGACTATAGCTTTCTTGATTTAGAATTTGTTACCTGTAAGATGTTCAGTGGATTGCTTAATTCCTTTTTATGCATTAGTTCTCTGTGATGGAATCTGGTTCATAGCCTTTTTAGACACCCACTTTATCAGGCCAAGTTGCCTTTGGCTCACTTTGCTGTCATAGTAAGTTACTAACGTTAGCACCGGAGGTCCTAGTTCCCTCTTCTGTAGAAAAGATAAGAGGAGTGGTATTATCACTGATTCCAGAAAAGCCTCCTTCCCTCCCACAACTAGCAGTGAATCTTACTTCTTTTTAATAAAGCTTTAGGCACAAATACAGGTAATCCTTGGGCTGGAGGTTAGCTGGCCATGTTTCAAAGTTAAAGCCCACCCCAGCTCCTCACCACCAGTGAGCAGGCCCTTCCGTGCCTGAGCACCCCATTTCTCCCAGGGACAGATTCTTCCCCAACTTCCTCTTGCTTTTGCTTTTGCTCTTGCTCTGCGCTGCACTTCTCAGTTGGAAGTGAGGCCCCACGGGAGAAATGAACCCAAGGAATGTCCAGGGTAGGCTAGTGGTTTCCATGCAGTCATCTCGAGTCCTGCCAGCAGTTTCAGTTTTGGAAGCCCTGAAGGCGAGAGTGTTTGACAAACGCCTATGTGTGAGGCAGGAACTCCATTTAATCATAGGAGAGTGGCAGCAAATCAGGTTCTTTGGCACAGAAAGAAATCTATTTGTCTGGCACAGAGCATCGTAAAGAATCTGTTTAAAATTGCTTACTTTTGGTGATTACGGCAGATCTGCTTCTAATTAGCTTTATACAAACCTTCTGAGAGGGCTAGGACATACTTTCTTTATAAGGCAATAAATGTTTTAACCTTATCTTACACATAAAGTAAACTTCAGGCCGTCTC
This sequence comes from Miniopterus schreibersii, assembly GCF_964146895.1. Lineage (NCBI taxonomy): Eukaryota > Metazoa > Chordata > Mammalia > Chiroptera > Miniopteridae > Miniopterus > Miniopterus schreibersii. Next base: position 17,572,260 of record NC_138122.1, read on the forward strand.
CAACTTATGAATGGATTTTGTTCCAAAAGTTTTTAAGTTAATTTTTTGAAATTTGGAACATGATTTCCCATAGATTAAACAATATAAATTGGGATTCGGTTTCTAGGCCAGCCAGTGGAAGCCTCTTAGACATCAGTTTTTCCTACTACTGGCCTGACTCTTGAGTTCTGGATCTTGGGAATGGGGTGATCGAATGGCAAGCATGGAAGACTCTCCCTTATGACCTTATTTTTAGGCTGGCCCAGTCAAAATATTTAAACAGGCAGGAGTAAGTCATGGGTATGTCCTGTCTTTCTTTGCCTGCCTCTCACCCGCTTCTGTCTTCCCTTACTCAAGAACCAGGTGCCCTTCTCTTAGAAGCACCCACCACCACTCGGTTTGAATCCCTTTTCCCCTGCCTTGCCTGGTTTCGCTCCCTCCCGGTGCTCCAGGCCCCAGCGTTACCTGCTGGCTCTGTCTCTGGCCTTTTTGAGCAACTGCGGTCAGCCGAACATTAAACAGAAAGCAGCATGGTTACTCTCATTCTCACTAAACTCATGGTACAGCCTTGGCATCTCCAAAAGTGATTTACCAACACCAAGATAAAACAAAACAGACTTCTTTTTATTGATTTGACCTCTCAGGAAGGAGGCTTTTTTGGTTTTGATTTTTATGCTGAAGAGGTGTCCATACATGAGGAAGAGTGGTCACAGTTGAAGTGATGGATGGAGCCCTCCGTGGTTTGGGCTCTGAACCCTGCCTATCTCTCACCCCTTGAACAGACCTTGGCTGAGACCCCAGGGAAGTACTCCTGCTTCCCTCACAAGTTTAGTCTCCTGATACTTGAACACAGGACAGCCCCAGTGTCAACATGAGAGCCCTACAAGGAGGTGATGACTCTCGCTCCCACCTATGGCAGTGGGTCTGCAGTCTCAGCTGCTGCTCCCTGCAAGGCAATTATTTGTGAGCTGGCAATTGCACTTGAAAAGGTGTAAGATAGGCAGGTAGTTTCACAGAAGCCCAAGTTATTAGAAGCTATCATCTATTGTATCCATATGACTCAACCTAATTCCCCCAAGAAGTTGGTAGGAACCTATCGTTGGTTCAGGGTTGGGGGTACATATTTCAACATTTTAAGGCAAATTTCAGCATTAAGTACTGATCATCTTAACATAAAAATCCCATTTCAGTTATTTTGCTCTAGGTCATTGGGGAATGCTCTATTCCACATCACATTGCTACTCTTGAGTCCTAACAGTTGGTCCGTGAGCATCTTCAGAATCTGGGCATATCATGCCTGTAGGCGAAACCGCCTCCGCAGAAAGCACGTGCCTCCTAAAGAGGCTTAACATTTTCAAGTCCTCTTTACCACGGAGGAATTTCCCCCTTTCTTCAGGTCCTGTTTCCTGACACCTCGTGATAGAATTTGATACATTGTAATTCTCTTTTTAATTTGCAAATATTTAAGAATTGGATTTCTTTCAAATGTCTTTTGGCCCTGGAGAGAAGGAATAGCATCTTGAGAGGTTAGGCATGAGAGGAATGCCACTGCCTGTAATCCTGCAGAGAAATCCTGGGTTTAGGCTCAGCAACTGAAAGAATACTTTGGGCAAACCTTTTGTGTTTGTTCTCAACTGGCACTGCCATGGGGTGGGGGAGAAGGGTTGAGTTTTAGAAGTGTGTTTATTGCATTTGTTCCTTTCTATCCATTCTTTTGCTTAATTTTCTCATTGAGTTTTTAAAATTGTCTGTAGGCTATTGTTGTGAATGCCTGTCCTTTCTGATGCATCTGTGTCTGTTTTTCATTGTTTCTCATACATTGTTCCTGTGCTCACTTGTTTTTCCTTTCCACTTACCTCTTTTCAGTAAACTTCCCATAAAGAACTCCTGTGAGGGACCCTAGTCTCAAAAGCAGCAGAGGTGGCCATTCCTCATGGCTTCCTGTCTGGCCTGGGACTATAACAATATGAGCCAGACCATCTCACCTCCTGTTGGTGAACAGTTCATTTACCCTTGGCTGTCTTTGATAATTTCACATCATCAGTCCGCAGGCTTTTGTTTCCTAGATTCAAGAATAGATACACATTTTTTATGCTGTGTAAGAAAGTCCATTTGCAAGATTTTCTTTAGACCAAGATTACTAAACGGGCCTCAGAACTTCATTCTCTATGTGAAATGGTTATAAATAGGCAGTGGTCACTTCCCAATCTCTTCTAGATACTTTTTTCTCCCCTTGCTTACTAACCCAATGTAGTCTGTGATTTCAGCAGCTCATGATTTTATTTTACGTTTAGATGCGTAAGAAGGGTTCCGTCCGAGGCACGTCGGCTGCTGATGTCTAGATGAGTCCCCTGTAGGGTCAGAGACAATATCAAACTGTGTAAGTGAAGATCTGGGTAAAAAGGATATTTAAAAACCAATACCTTTTTGGTAATGGGTAGTTAACTTGCTGAGGAGAGACTGTTAAATGTGGTTTAATTTTTAGAATTTAAGAGATTATATTTTAGAAATTGACAGTGAACTTGAGTTACTGTTCTGTAAAAATGGAACAGGTTGGATTTAGTAATCACGAACTACGTCTAAGTGTTACTGGGTTAGAAACCAGCTGCCTGTCGAGTGCACTTATCCATCACATGGCATTGTCCTAGAAGGCAGCTGATTTTTCATCAATAGCCAGTTAATTGACCAATTATTTCTCAGTATGACCTTTTGTGGTTAGTAGGGAAATATCTTAAAGCATTTTAAGTCAAAGATCTTTTATCCCACACTATAAGGGCCAACCTCAATAATTCGTTTCAGTTGAATTTTTTTTCTGAACACCAGAAAGTCTTCCTTTATGTATGCTCTTCAATTATCTTTATAGTTAGCTTTAATATGCGTAAATGTACTTCGGTTTTCATTTACAATGTAAAACATTTCTAGGGTCTTAATCCTCTTAACACAAATTTATTTGCTCAAATTAAAGATTTTCCTAGAGGGGATAAAAGAGCCTCAAAATCTACCCCACACATTGAAACCAGTGTGAGTAAACAAAAATTGACTGTACACTTTTGTCATTTGTTAATATTAAACTATGGGGTCTGTCGAGGAAAAGCACAAGACAGAACACTTCTCACTCCACTGTAGTTCTTGCTGCCCCCTTACATGTGATACCTGCTCTTTAATTATAAGACATGGGAGACATGACGTGTTCAGTAGTGAAGAGAAGTAGTTGTACCTAATAAGGATGAATAACCCTTGCCAGGATCCCCCAAAGCCCTTTCTTTAAATTGAGTTTTCCATTAAAAAAAAATTTCAGGTTATTATTTTTATTAAGTTCTTCTAAGTTTCTGTGATTTATATTTGCTTCTAATTTATTTTCCCTCTGATGTTACGTCAACATGTTAGACTAAAATCTTCAAGAGGTTAAATTTTTTAAGTGCAGTAGTTGGGGTCCATGTTCTGTCAAAAGTTTTAATACATTGAGGGTTTTTTCCAGGAGAATGTGTGCATCAAGCTATTGTCTAAAACATTTTTTGCATCTCTCTGAATTTTAACACATTGCACTCCTTTCACTTTCCTTGCAGTTACGTAATCAAGGTCAAGTGAGGGGAACAAGTGCAGCCAGTGATGAGTGAAGAAAACTGACCAGTATCCTGCAGTGTTGGTGTTTCCCAGACATGTGCTTGTGATTATGTATTCACATGCACAGGTTCCCAGCCACGTGTATATATATGTTTGTGTGTGTGTGTGTGTCTGTAGCTGTATATAAAACGCATGTAGAGCTACAGATCAGAATACACACACTTGTGTATATATGTACATATAAACCTACAAGGGATTAGTACAATTTCTCCAAAGTACTGTACCTATCTTCGTCAAGAATGCAAAAGAAAATATTTTCAGTATCTATACCTGAAACAGATTTTAATAATCAGAGTAATACCATTAATGGACAAATTAAATTGACTGCAGTGTAATACTAGCTGGTATGTTTCATAAATGTCAAGTTGTGGACCAATATATATATATAATATATATAGCCTTCTATTACTTTTCTGTTCTTTTAAATCGGTCTCTTAAAATTTTTATTTTAGTCTCATAAGCAACAGACTCCCACAGAAAAATTTATTCAAAATCTATTGGTATTCCAATGAATCTGGAATGTAAACGCTGAGTGTATATATAACGATTTATTTCTGGACGGTTATTATCTTACAGCCAAATTGGACAATATCTATCAGTAAGGAGTAAAGTTATAGGCCAGTTTTTACTTGTTTGCCCTGAGGGACAAAATCCTTTTAAAAGAAAAATCCAGTTTTTATTGGATTTTTGTATTTTAAATTTCAAGTATTTTTCTACATCAGACTTAGCAAAAAACAGAGATGATGGTTTGTGATGTATAATAAACACTATACAATTTTCAGGCTCCTGTTAGGCAAACAAAGAAGTTGATGAAGAAATTAATAGCATTGTAGGCTGTTCAGGAACATGGGAAGTGCACTGCTTCCACGAGTCTTGTTTTAGAAGAGACTGTTTTCTAAAATTACAGCTTGGAAACTATGCAAATGATCTAGATTCCTCACAGCTTACACGATAGACTATAGATAGTGACGGTGTTTTGCTCTTTTCGTGTTGCAACACACTTTAAGGAGGAGATACTGACTTTGAAATAGGAAGAATTTAAGAGGCAGCATGAGTTTGCCTGCACACAATTAGGAGGCCCTGCTGAGGGGCCAGTGCACCTCCACCCATTTGGCTGTGCTTTCAAGTAGGATGTCATTGGAACAGACCCTGAATAAACATCATGAAAATGCCTGTTAGAAGCTGCTGCCACCTTTTTGTTTTAAAGAAAGGAAGGACAGCTAGGTATGAATTTTATCAGCTTTCTTTGTCCCAATCCAGTTTTTCTCCTGTCAGTCCTGGAAGCTTGAATAGAATGATACTGTTGAAGCCTTCAGGTTACAAACTGTCCTCTTTAACGTCCCGTCCCTCCTACAACACACCAGCCCCTGTAGTCACATCACATTAGTAATCTGATTTGCTGACAGTCCTGCTCCCCCCACTTTCGCACATGTCGTGTGTCCCCACTGAAGTGATCGTAGTGACTCAGACAAGGATGTCTTCTGCATTGTGGTGCGCTTCTCCTCGGCTACAAAACCACATTGCGTATGTCCTCTGTGTACTCAGGATCAAGACTGATGTTTACTCTCTGAGCACTGTTGTAAGATAGGTTTTGTCAACGCATAATCATTGTCTGCAAAATGTTTGATGCGAGGAAGATTATTGCTAATTTTGTGAAATAAAGAGTCTAGTCCTCTCCTCTTAATGAACTTAACTCTCGCTGGCATCTGTAGCATCGTTGGGAGCTGGGGCGCACATGGAAATGAGAGCCCAACGCATGGATTTTAATGTTTTTCTAACAACTATGGAGATTTGAGGGAATGTGTGGTGAATGTAAAATATCTAGTTTACTTGGCAGTCTCTTGTGTAAATTACAGTAAAACAAAGTAAATGAAATTTAAACAAAAAATAAATTTGATCACAAAATGCCACTTGTGTGCTTGAGTGGTTGTTTCCCTGATGCCACGTCTGCTTCAGAGCACTGCAGACCGCTTCTCTGCTCTCCTTTCAAGAATTCTCTCATTTGCAGCATTGCCACTCTGGGAAAAATAAAGAAAAAATGTTTTTTTTTGCGTTTTTATTTTATTTTATTATTTAATTGCTAACTCCTATTCTTGAAATGAGCCTGTGCCACATTAACTTGTTACATTTGGCTTTTTAAGTAATTTTCTGCCTTTAAAAGCTGAGCAGCAAACTAAAGAAGGATTATTTATTATTAGCCTCAGAGGCTTTTTAAAAATTATTTTTAAAGGGGAAAAATACAGAAAACCCATAGTATTTTTAAAAGCACTCAGTAAGGATTTTGCTTTGTTTTACCTCTCCTCTTTCAGGACTGCTGTTTTTGGACATGTAACAACTATCTTTCTCGGGGTTCCAGCTTACATTCTAGAGCTGCTCAGCCTTCGGAGAGGTGGCCAACTATGTGGATGTACTTAATGTATAATGTTAAATTTCCGGGGTGTTCTTGTGATCGTTTTCCGAGGTAATTTTCTCAGTGTTGTATTTCAGACAGTGTTTCCATTCACACTGGCAGTCTATCCATGTGTTCAGCAATCTGAGCACTTACAGTTGATTTGTCCATCTCTCGGCAGCCGAGCTGACGACGTCAGCATGAAATGCCTTGTTCTTAACCGTTTGGAGGGAGAACCTTCTGACTGTTCTTAGTCCTTCAGACCCGAGAATGCCACTGTGTTAAGAGATGGAGTTCAGTGGATACAAACTGAGTTTTTCAAGTTACCCTCACAGGCAGTTTTAGAGCTTGGGACTTCACATGATGAGAGAGAGGGAAAGTGCTAGGGGACAGGTTAAAGGTTTTCCCGCTGAGCTTGGAACTTCTGCTGACGGGGAGTGCTTCCTAGGAGCCTGGCCAGTGCCACTTGGGGTTACGCTTTCTGACTTGGAAATAGTAAGCAACAGCAGTCCCTTCGAAACCATTTCTTCAACCAGATTGGATTAGGAAAAGTAGAAATTGCAGATATTCTTGAGCTGCCTCCCAAAACCAGTTTTGGACACCTGACACTTGGATGTTCATCGCCTCTTTCCTTTTGGAAGTACCGTGTTACAAGACATCTTTTATTGTTTGAAAGGAATGCAGAAGTAATTGTTTCTCCCACTCCTTCAAGATCGCTTGCACTCCCTGGAGGGGGTTGCGTGGGGAGCCTCTGCTTCCTCGTGCATCTCCCAGAGTTAGTTCATGAGTTAGAATGTGTCCTTCATCCTAGCCAGGCTTCTCATTGTCTCCAGACTGCATCTGTGGGCTCCCATATCTTGAGGGTTTATTTTGTTATGATAGGCTACTGGTTTGCAAAACTTCAGCTCATGTAAACCAGAGAGGTTCTCAACCCTGGCTGTACCTTAGAATCATGTGGGGAGCCTTTAAAAATAAGTTGCCCACCAGTTGCCTTTCTGTAGCTTGGGTTCTGTTCCCTGTTTGCAAAGGACAGGCAGAGAGAGCTAAGAATCCCTGCTCTTCCTGGAAGATCATTGAGAACTCTGCTTTCTCTCCAAGTAATCAGGTTTCTACCCATTCTTCAAAGCCAAGTGCCACTTTCCACACCGCCTTCCTTCACCTGGAGTGACCTCTGCAGCAGTCCTCAACCTCATTGGCTCTTACAGACTAAGCTGCCTTGGTTAATAGATGACATCTTTTGTTATGTATGGTTTGCATCCCAACTTAGCTTGGGAACTCATGGACAGGAGTCACACTTATACCCAAAAGTCATCTTCCCCAATGAAAACTTTGAAACTGCTCCGTTTGCCCATATCGTGCACCTCCCTACCTTTTTGAGTCTGGGGTTAGAGGAGAGGAAAGTATAACCAAAAACACCTTAAGATCTAATTTCTGCCCTCAGAAGCCTGACAACTAGCTGCAACAGGAGGTGAAGTTCTGGCTGCTAATAGTACAAAGTACAATGAGAGAACAGAGGAGGGAGCTCCAGGTCTGCATTTCCTCCTCGCTTTCCAGATACCCAAGCCAGAGCTTTGGTAGGCTCTTCAAACGAGAGGAGCCTGAAACCAATCCATCTTCCCACCTTCCCCCAAGTGTACTAGCTTCTCCCATCAGTTAATTGCCTCACAGGCGGTGCTGCCTAAGTCAGAATCCTAGTTGCTCACTGCGTCTTAAAAGTGTCCCCAAATGCCTGTGAAATCCTATTGCTTTTGTGTGTCCTGGTCTAAGCCATGCTATGAGGAGCTGGCCTCTCATCTAGGGCAGGGGTCCACAAACCTGTAAAATGATAGGTAGGCCACAGCTCTCCCCTTGTAATGCAGAAACAGCCATAGACAACACATAAACGTAGAAGCATGTCTGTTCTGATAAAACTTTATTTACACAAACAGGTAGTGGGCCGGATTGGGCTGGTGAGGCTATAGTTTACCAAGCGCTGGACTAGAGCATGATAACAATCGGCGTCAGCCAGAGGTGACTTTCTAGAACACCCCTGGTCGCACTGCACCCCTGCCAGAACACCTGAATGGCTCCCTAAGGCCCAAAAGGCCAGTGCAGCCGAAACCCGACGACAGTGAGAGCCTCGTTCCTGTCTATAAAGTGGAGCCAGAGATGCTCGTCCCCATCTTGGCCATCGGAGGGCCAGGCATGAGTGAAAGGGACTGAGCCGGTCTCTCTGCTGCCTGTGACCTGTATGTTGTCTTGGGAAGGGCCCTAAGTGTAGGAAGACAGTCGCTGCACTTTGCCATTAGACTCCCAACCAACACCAACCAGAAGTTGAAGGGTAGAGAGCGGTGATGGGCTAACAAAAGCTGGTGCTGTATGAAATAGGCTCAGATAATGCTGGCTGGCCAGGCTCTTCTCAATTGGCGTATTTTGCTTTACTATACGTCTGTTGTCCAGAAAATACCATCTGTGGCTGTTAAACTAGATGCTGTCCTTGTGCAAACGCTCATAGATGTCCTATACATAGCCCACGATTGCAGTTTACCACTGCTAACGTGTTAGCCTGAGCTCGGCTTTGCGGCTCCCAACGGGGCACGGGAAGGCCGGGTCTTTGCCTAGAAAATCAGCCCAGAGTTTCCCCGAGTCAGGGACACTCGACCTTGGGTCGAATCTGTTTACTCCTTGAATTCCGAGAGGCAGCCAGGCTCCGTGACTGCCTCGGACGCGTTGATCCCGTATATATTCTGACACCACCTGCTAATGAGTCCCGAGCAGAACTGCCTTGCGCTCCAGACCGAGGGAGGCTCATGAAGTGGAACGGAGGAGTGGCTTACGGTGTTTGTTAATGTATGTGCTAAACAAAAGCTTCGCCTCTGGGCATCCCATTGCACGCTGGCTCCCTGCCGCCCAGAATACTGATGGTATGTTCTCTCAGAGCCGCCTCCGCTTTCCCAGGGCCCCAGCAGCCCTGCCGAGATGTCCTGGGCATGTCTCCCATCCATGGTGCTCTGTAGCCATCACTCCAAAATGTCACTCCCAGAGAGGCACTGTGCAGTGCGACAGACTCCTCCCAAGTAAGGCTGGAGGGAGGCTCAGGATCGGGCCCAGAACAGCCCTGCGGAGACATCACCCAGGCCATTCACTTAGGTCAGGGCTTGGCAAACTCTCCAAAGGGCCGTATAGTAAATATTTTGGACTTTGTGGGACATGCAGTCTCTCTTGCAAATACTCAGCTCTGCCTTTGGAGCTTGAAAGCAGCTATAGAGGTTATGTAAACAAATGGGTGTGGTTGTGTCCCAATAAAACTTTATTTACACAAAAACGTGGTGGGCTGGGTTTGGGCCAAGGGTCATAGTTTGCCAATCTCTGCTTTTAGATTCTTCCATCCCAAAGCCAACGCTTTAGCATTATGTCAGGCACTGTTCTAAGCACAACACAGAAACACAGAAATCAGTGGCCGCCTCTGATCTTCACGACCACTCGGTAAAGGTAGATCCTGTTATAAGCTCCCTCTACAGATGAGGAAACTGAGGCCCAAATAAGGGTAATTTACTAGGTTATATTTCCAAGAGCGGTGGCACCAGGGTTATAATCCTGGGGACCTCTAAAGAGTGGGGCATCACCACTGCTCACTGAGCCTCCCTGTCTCTCAGAACCACAAAGTTCCATGCCTGTGGCATTTACTGAGGGTCCGTGTAAGGAGCAGCCATAATGATAAGAATTCTTTTGGGGACACCCTCTGTTCCTAAACACCATTTAGGGGCCAGCTTCCATGATTGATTCTTCCAAGAGCTTGGAGCCAAAAACACATTTCTTCCTACACTGAGTTGAATTCCCCTCAGTCCTGGTGTCAGGAAACACCCATGTTGCTTTTTCTGTCCCACTGAGGCAGCCTCTTTAGGTGGGGTTTCCTGACATGACTCCTTCCCCTTCCCCATCCAACCCCCCAGCCCATGCCTCATACTTGATTTTTGTGACAGCTCCCCTGTATCTATCCCTCCTCTGTAAGTCACCCTGGGGTACCTGGGGGTAAAGATTTAGCCATAATTCTGAAATGTATGTGGAAATACAAACAGTCTGCAGCGTGAGAAGTCAGGACTGCAGTCACTGCTCAGCTGCAGGAAATCTCGGGCTGTGAACATCTGGAGGGAGCCGCACAGTTGTTTTGCTAGTGTGGCGGGGATTGTGGGCAGTTACCCTTCACCCCTTAGAATTGTCTTCAGTGTCTCACTGTACAAGAGGATCTTGGTTAAGACTATTTTTGTAACACACAGGCCTTGAGAACACTTCCCCATACACGACTGCCCAGCAGGGCCTTCTATCACTGGGGATAAGATTTTTCCTTTCAGCATCTGGTGGGCCATGAGCTCACTCTTCTTCCTAGGCGTGTGCCAGAAAGCCGTCTGGGGTGGGGGCTGGAGGGTGGGATTCAGGATTCCTCCTGGCCCCTTCCAACCCTACAAGCTCAGATTTTCCACTTGTGCGATTGAGGTCAGCATTCCGGCTGGCGAGCTCCCCACACATGCAAGCGCCGGGCCTCCAGCAGGGGCTTCTCCCACTTGCCCTGGAATTCTTCCCCCTCATTGGTCCTCTGCATCCGCAGGCTGTTTGAGCTCTGCCTGGCACCCAGTTTCCTGGGGATGATGGGGGTGCTGGGGGGGGGTGTGTGAGGAAGGCTTCATTGATGACTTGGGCCAGCCTGGCCCAGCCTTGGCTCTGGGCCACCAGGATGAGATGGTGGCCCATGTGTTTGCTCAGGCCTTTGTGTGAGCAGGGAAGGGTTGTCTGGCCAGGAGAGAAACAGTAGGATTACTGTTGCTTGCAAAGAGCTTCGTTCCCTTCCTTGTCAGCTTACCAGAGAATGTGGAGCTCAGGGACCATGACTGCTGCCGTTGGGTTTTACGGCTGGTCGCTGCCAATGTCTCCCTCCGAGAGGCCACGTTGAACACGGGGGCTTTGGCACCCGATGCCTGCATTCCAAGCCTGCCACGTCCACTTACTGAGCAACGGCCAGCTAGTAAGTCTTGGCCCCTCTGAGCCTCTGTGTCCTGCCCGTGGAGATTTGGGGTAATTATACCAACACGGAATGCAGTCATGAGACAAGTAATGTATAAGTAATGCGTGAAAAATCTCTCCAGCACCGGGTTTGCCCCTTGGTTATCCTACTAATCAGCTAGGGCGACCAGCCATCCCAGTTCGCCCAGGATGGATGGGTTTCCTGGGAGGCTGGACTTGGGATGCTAAAACCAGGACAGTCCTGGGAAAACTGGGACAGTTGGCCACCCTATTTTTAACCCCGAATGTCAGCGTTCTTTAAGCCAGCAGCTTTCATTTAAAAACAAATTTAAAAGCTGAGCTGACATTGTATAGGAGGCAGGCAACCTTGTTTTATAGTCTGATGTGCCCCAAACCAACTGCTTCCTCGAACCCCAGCCCTAGCAAGGTGTCAGGTGGGGGGGGCAGGTCATGTGGAAGCCAGTCTCTGAGGAGGTGCAGACCAGGAGGGCCCAGCAGGATGACTCCTAAGGGGGGAGTGCAAATCTCCCCACCACCCAAGCCTCCTCTGCTCCAGCTCACGGTTCCAACCTTGACCTTGTCCGGGAAGCCAGGGGTTATGGCACTTCCCTATCTTTGAGGAAACTGGGGTGCACATAGGTCAAGAAGCTGCCCTCAGCTAAAAAGAGGCTGAGCTACCTGCAGCCAAAGGACTTTCAGAGGAAGGTAGATCGGTCTTTCCATCTTTGCTCTCAGGACAGAGACAAACCTTGCTGCACCCGAGGGGCCCTGGGTGTTGGTTTGGACACCCTCTCCATCCCACCTCCTCCCCTGCCTGCTGCAGCCACTCTTGCCTTGTCCCAGTTTCTCTGAGACCAAAGCCCACAGGGTCCTCTGGGCCTGGAGCCCTTTTCCCCTCCCCTGTTCAACCATTGACCTCAGCCCAGGGACCATATCCTCAAAGACACCCAGTTAGGCCAGCATCTTCCCTCTGCCATAGGGCAGCTACCAGGAGGGCCAGTGCCACTGGCCAATGCAGGCTCAGGGCCTGCCCACTGCCTGCCACGCACTAGTCCACGCTCCACAGATCTGTCTCGGAGAAGCCCAAAACTTAACCCCTCTCCTCCCACACTTTTCCCACTGAGCATCCGGGCAGTCAGACTCCCTTAAATTCACTGCTCACCATTCCCCTGCTCCCGCTTGCAGCCCAGCCGAGGCCCCAGCCCAGCAAGAGCCACGCCACCTCGATCCCCTCCCATCCTTCTCGAGGAAATATTTCTGTTTTATGACTACCTCTGCTCCTCATTTCTCTCGCGTTATCTTAATGAATTAACTGGGTCCCCATCGCTCCCCCGGCCCCCCACAGTTTATGGGCTCTACAGAGATATCTGCGATCTTAGTCAACCCCGCGCAGTTGTTGTGCTGGTTCCTATTACAGTAATTGGCATAAACTTTATTCTTTTGCAGAGAGATTTTTTGGCCCGCTGAGACTGCATAACCATCTGCCATAAATTGAGACTAGTACGGCTTATTTTGGTGAATGCAAAATTGGATTCCATTCTTTACTCCGTGGCTCAATTCAACTTCCAGATGGTTAATCCACATGAAGTAATAGGAATGCACCACGGCTCTGCTTAGTTGAAGATGGAGACGTAATATTTATTTGCTGATGTGGAGGCCTCCGCACGCTGCCCTGTCGGGATGTCAATATATAACCCAGCCGCGCAAAAATGTCAGCCTGTTCTGCAGGAGCCACAGCGTTCCTCCCAGTTGCCATGGGGGACCCCCGATGTCCTTTTTTTTTTTTTTTTTGGTCTGCCCTTGACCTAATCTCAAGAGGTTTCCTTCTCTCCTGGGCTGGTTCTTATCAGCTATGTCTGCCCGTGTAGCCGGCTTCGCATCTGCTTTGACTTTAGTGCCTGTGACATTTTCATTAATACTTCTCCAAGGCTGAGCGTTTATTCCAAATATCCTGCAGCTCACGGAAGCCGTAGCTCAGCTGCGCTCAGCTGGGGGCTGCGGGGAGCTTGGCCGGGTGACATCCAAGGGCTCGGCCGTCTCCACCCAGCTGAGCTAATCAATCCGTTTTCATTTGTGCCTCTCCCCACACTAGCCCACCACACTGAAAGGCATCCAGGTCAGCAGATTCCGGGGCTTGGACCCCATGGGTGCTTGCTTGTACTCCCAGGACTCTTGCCTGTCCCCCTACCTGGATTACCCATGCCTGCCAACCCTGCCCTTGCAAGCTTCCCACCTCCTTTACCTCTGGACTCCACAGCCTGGCCACGTTTCCCCCCTACCCCAGGGAAAACTGGGTCTCAGGGCCTCCTCTCTGGGCCCCACGTGACCATCTGGACCACCTGCGTTTGAATCACTTGCGGGACATTATTAAAATGCAGACTCACCAACAATTCCAGTTTGCTCAGGACTGTCCTGGTTTTAGCACTGGAAGTCCTATGTCCTAGGGAAACCCCTCAGACCTGGGCAGATGGGGACGGTTAGTCACCCTACTGAGCCCTACCCCAGACCCCAGAATGAGATCCTCTGAGGACTCAGGCCTAGGGTTCTGCATTCTGATCCATTTTCATGGGTGATTCTGATGCGACTTGAACTTGGGAGCCACAGCAGGAAGCTTCAAGTGCCCCCAGGGCCCATGCTCTCTCGCTCACATGCCTGGCACACAGTGGATGTACCGAACATCTTGCATGAATTTAGCACGTAACACCGTCATCATCGACTTATGTAGAATATTTGCTTTCCGAGCCTGAGATCCTCAAGGGAAGGGTTGGGCCCAGCTCACTTTTGCATTCTCAGTTCCCAGCTCTGTGCCCGGCCTGCAGTCGAAGATGCAAACAGACTGACTGAAGGAATTAGACACAAGCGATTATTCTCGGAGGGAAGACCTGTTTCCCGCATACTTTTCCAGAATTCTGGGGCAGACTCATTAGAAATCAGATCAAGGAAATTCTAGTAGGGCAGGGATTAGATGTAGGATATTTTTTTAAGGGAATGAAAACCTTGAAAGCTCCGAGATGGAACAGATAAGGAATTAGACCTAAGACATTCTAAAATGGAATGGACTGAGCCTGCGAACGTTCTGGGACAGCCTTGTTCTTTCTTCCTTAATCGTCGCTTCTACAGGCAGAAAGAACATGAGGCCGGATGCCTTGTGCCCGATTATCAAAGCCCAACATCGCTTAGTGCTTTCAAATGTTGAAAGTCTGCAGCTCCCCAAATAATCACAGCTGCGCACTCAAGTGTGAGGTCTCCGGACTGGGTAGTGGGGACCAGGGAGCCCAGGAAACAGGCTCAGCCAAGGGGGAGGAGTGGGAACCAGTGTCTGGCCCTGGAAGGTCTCAGAACCACGATCCTTCACTCCTCAATCTGGGCAGGGCTCAGCCAGGTGATAGCCGCCTCCCTGCCACCTGAGCATAACCCCAGCTTTTTCCAAGTAGCCCCGCTGCCTTGGGCAGCAGCTCTCATCACCTCTGAGTTTACTTTCTCATCATATCATAAAGATGGAAAGACTCTCCTCTTTTCTGGGTTGTGGGTTTAAAGTGGGCACAAACATGGACGTTTGGGGTGGGCTTTATCTGGCTGAAAACACTGTGGTTGATCCAGGACCTGGTCCCACGCCTGGCTTGAGATCATCTTCTTGCAAAAGTGAGTGGACGCGAGGATTCGCGTTTGCAGCTGCAAAAAGGAACCCAGAGATCACCTTAACAGGGGAGGGAACCTGCTGGCTTGAACCCGCTGGGCGCAGTGGCCGTCAGCAGGGTTGTCTGAGTGGATGAACTAAAGCTCAGTGACAGTGGAGAGAGTCTGGGCCACAGAAGAGCAGGATACTCGGTTCAACCCCCTACTCCTTGGCTGGGTCAAGTGTGCCTCTCATGCCCCACATCGGATCCTCTCTGCTCTACCTTCAAAATATGTCCAGAATTTGACCCTGCTCACCATATCCATCACAATGACCTGACCTAACCTGGCCACGCTCTCTCTTCCTGAATTCTTGCTCAAAACCTTTCTGACTGGCCCTTTCCCCTCCCATAAAGGAGTCAGGGGCTTCTTTTAAGTATCAAACAGGTCACATCCCCCTTCTGCTTAAAGCCCTCCCATGTAACTCAGAGTGACATACAGATCCCTTGCTGTGACCCTCTCTCTGTCCCTACCTCCTCCCAATTCTCTTCTTCATCACTCCACTCCAGCCACGCTGGCCTCCTGCTGGCAGCTTCTCCATCACACCAGGCAAGTCACCCCAGGGCCTTTGCACTGGCTGCTCCTGCTGCCTGGAACACTCTTCCAGCAGAGCCCCTCACAGATCCCTCCACTGCCTCACCCAGATGCTCAAATCCCCTTTGCAGGGGGGCCTTCCCAGGCAACCTTATATAAAATAGGTCCTCCTCCCAACGGTCACAGCGCTCTATCCTTCATCGCACTTCTACCTGCTGTGTGTGCGTGTGCATGTTGCTTGTCTCTCCTGACTGGACCATAACTTGTCCTCAGAGCCTGGAACCGGGCATGGTCTGCACTAGGAGCTCATTGAGCACTTGGGAGTGAGTAACACCGATGTTTCCCCCATGTTAGGATAGGCCGGCAACTCTCAGTGAACCACACGGTAGTTGCAAAGATCACAATATAACCGAACAGGGCTGTCCAAATGTAATCATGGCCATTAGCATCTCGGCACCCCAGAGTGACGATTCTGGGGCCCTCTGTGTAATTGGAGCACAATTAAGCATATGGCAGCGCTTCCAGCGGCCGTAGATCTGATTCTGAGCTTCCTCGACGTGGCTCTGGTTTCTTTCTCTCTCCCTGTAACAATAAACTTGGATCGGCCATCGGGCGGGCCCCGTGGTCTGGATCACAGGGGAATACTGGGGAATGAGCTTCATGCTTCCAGGGCTGAATCCCGAGACGCTGGGCTATATATTCAGTGGCGATTTCCTGGATTTTGCAGCCAACATAAATAACGGTGAGAGGATTCCCGCCGCGTGACGCGAGGCGCGTCCTGCTGGGCCGGGGCAGGAAGCTGCCCAGCCTGTGCGGCTATGGATGGATCAGGCCGGGCCCCCGACGGACTCAGCAGCCACCCCCGGCTCCCCGGCCCGTCTGTGTCAGACCACTCGCTGGCCTCGCTCAGCAGCCACCCCCGGCTCCCCGGCCCGTCTGTGTCAGACCACTCGCTGGCCTCGCTCGCTCATCTGGGGGTGCCAGGCACGCTCAGGGCGAGGACGGTTGAAAGGCCAGCAGCAGAGATAGGAATTAAGACACATATTTGGCACCCGATTCAGCTGTGTAAGAAAATGTCTGTACGTACAAATCATGTCTTTCCAACTGGACGGCGAACTTCCTGGGGGTGAGGCCTGCGTTTTAGGCAGCTTGCTTGTGAAACTTGGAAACCATCTGGGGCACCTCATTTTTATGGGAGGAAAGCAAGGTGTCTAGTAGGGCAGGGTTAGAAGAAACACATGCCCCCATCTGTGGGGAAAGGGACAGGTAAAATAAGGGATGTTCATAAACTGGAATGTTATCCTAGGATAACACAGTACTATAGTAGTTAAAGGGAGGGAGCTACCCCTGTGCTTTCTAGCAAGGATGAGCCTCGAAAATTAATGTCGACGGAGAGAGGAAATTGCAAATGAGCCGTAGAGGGTGATATCAGTAATGTTCATTTAAAAACCACCTACTCAAGACAATGTTATTTGTTGTTCCTGGGTATATAGGTGACAAATGTCCTGGAAAGATGAAACTATGTTAAATACATGATGTCTATAGCATCAAGGAGGGGAACAGACGGCGGGGGGTGAGGGGTCTGCCTAGGCCTATGATGATATTGAGCCACTCACGGATGAGTGTCCTTGAAGGCATCAGTCCCTTTTTTAAAATTTTTATTCAACCCACTTGTCTTGAATAGCTTCCCTGTGCCATGTGCGATGCTGGGTGGGATCCAGATGTCAATGCAGGTTAGCTTCTCCCCTCGAGGGACTTCAAATTCAATAGTCCCCCTTCCCCAGGTAGGTCAATAGCTTTATAAGGCCAGACCAGGCGTGGAGGAACAGCAATGTCCAAAGAGAGGGGTCTATTCCAAGCAGAACTTTCTCAAAAGACCATCGACGCAGAGGGAGGGAGGGCAGAGGGGAGAGGGAAGTGGGAACTGGGTTTATGAGAAACGGTGGAAGGACCTGGAAGTCCACATTCCATTTAGAGAGAGGTATCTCGCCTCTGCAGCCCTCAAGGATCCAGTCATGCAGGTTTGGGGGGGTGGAGGGCCCCAGCTGGGAGTCCACACAGGTTGAGACAATTAGGGGGATAATTTGGGCTGAGTCATCTTGGCGGAGGCTAGGAGGGCTGTGTTCAGTGGGTGGGGGCCTCATAGGCATAATTGCTCCAAATTTCTGCTGCTTTTTGACACAGCAGTAAAATAAGTTAATACATGGCTTGAAAGGGGCTGCGTCTCCTCTTGCAGTGTGGCATTCGTAGTAAAATCTGCCTGAACTTGACACCGGGGTGACCTGGTGAGGACCCTGTCCAAGAGCAGGAAGCAAGGAACATAGGGGGGGAAAACAGAATTATATCCCTGCCCCAATATTGAAAACAGGAATAATGCCATATTTTATCGATTCTAAGATGACCTTATTTTTCTCTCACATTTTCATATTTCTAAAATTGGAATGTGGTTTACAACCGATGGTGTCTTAGATTTGGTGAAATATGGTGATAAGAGAAAAAGAGAAAAGTCAGTACTGTTTATGGAATGCTTCCTCTGAGCCAGGCACTGTCACCAAGAATATTCCAGTTTCACCCTTACAACCACCCTATGGAAATGGATACTGATTCCATGCCCATTTTATGGCTGGGAAAACTGAGGTTTTGAGAGTGATTCACATGCCTTGGATCCCATAGCCTTGAGTAGGGGATGCAAAATCTGGTGAAGTGGTTTTTGACGCACACCCAGGCACAGGTCATTTAAAAAGATAGTGTATTCAAATTTTTTCAGCTTGGTGCTTGACACATAGTAGGCGTTTGATCGTTTCTACTCCTTCAGGTTGTCTCTGTTCAGAGAGCACCCAGTTCTGCCGCTAGAGGCTGCTTAGCCCGTGGATCTTCTGAGGCTGCAGAGAGAGCCATAGCAGCAAAGATGACAGGGGATCAGACAAAATCCCTCACCCACTTCAGTGCATAGGAACAGAAACAGCCTGGACCTAGGGACAAGCCCACCCGGATTCAGATCCCAGCTCTGTGGCTTCCTGGCTCTGTGGCCTTGGATGGGTCACATGCTCTGTCTGAGCCTCACTTTTCTCATCTGTACAATGGGGATAATAAAGGTCCCTGTGTCATAGGTGCTGAGAGGACTCATGGAAATAATGGGTTTAAAGCGCCTCACACAGAGCCAGGCACAGAATGCCCCTCCACTCCCCCCTCCCAGTTAACTGCCAATTTTGGGAACTGCCCCCATCTGAGTTTCCATTTCCTTCCACTGTACCATAGGGGAAAATACCCTCATCCTGGAAACACTGTAAGGATTTAAAAAGATTACGTACAAGCAGCTCAGCGTCAGGGTACAGCGGCCACATGGCAAATGTTAGCTGGAACCACAGGTGTTACGAGTTCATCAAAATTTACTTCATTCCCTGGACACTCCATATGGTCCTGTCACACTGACCTTTTTGGGTCTCACCACAGGACCTTTGCACGTGCTCTTTCTGCTGCCTGGAGTACTGTTCTCTCCTTTCTTTGCTTTGTTACCTCCCCCCACCTCCAGCTCTTACCCCCTTCGGCAGTTCCCCAGGGAAGCCCACCAGGACCCCACATTCTCAGGGTGTCATGTACCCTCCTTATCGACTGTTCAGCTTCTTATGCTTGTCGAACGGTGCCTCTCTCTTTAGTCCATAAGCTCCATGAGGGCAGGAGCTGTGCCTTTTTTGCTCATGACACCTTCCCATCCTCCATGTCCAGATCCTAACATAGTCAGTGCTCAGTACATGATTGTTGAGTGACTGTTTGAGGAGGGGGCTTTTGTCTAAAAAAAGTCCTGAAGGAGTGACTTGAAGGCAAAGAATTGGGGCTGGTTGGGTGAGGGACGTGAGCTGGGTTGTTTAGGCCATCTCTGGGCTGGAGAAAGGGGCATGTCTGGGGCCAGACAAGCCTAAGTTCAAAGCCCAGCTCTGGCTCTTCCAAGTACAGGGACATTGTTCACATACTGAGTTTCAGGTTCCTCGTCTGTGGAACAGGGAAACACAAAACTCAGTGAGTTGTCAGGAGAGTAAATAAGATAATGTAAGTTCATGGCCTCCAAAGCCAGCTCTGTCCACAGATACGTTACTTCGTCTGCTTCCCTTATTTCTCTTTACCCAGCGCCTGCTGCTCTAGAATTCTCCAGGGAGCCCGGAGCCTGGGGATGCTCTGTGGTTATGAGGCCGTCGCCTACCGCGAAGTCATAATTGCTGGGTCAGATTTAATTGCGATCGAAAGAGCAGATGGCCACGCCGGGGCAGCCCTGACATATCGTTCTGTTTACTCGCCTGGCAGCGCGGCCCGGTGGGCACAGGGGCCTTTGTTCCTAGGGTTTGAGCAAAAGTCAGGCTGCGGCAGTTGCGGGTCTTTTCCAGCCTATTCTTGTCTGTCACGGAGGCTTCTCCGGCCATTGCTCCTTCTTGGTCTATGGTGGGGGACTTGACACCAAGTCTTAGGGAGGGACAGTGAGGGTGTGGGAATGGTTGGTGAGGAGGAGAGAAGTCCCCAGAAGCAAGAGTTTTGCCTTTAGCTCTCAGGAGGGCTGTGGAGGCTGCAGCCGCAGGCAGGGGACAGCAAACAGAATCACGCAGGGGCTCAGTGTACCAGCTCGGAGCCAGCAGCCACCACGTGCAAACTGCTTTACCTTCCTGGGCTTCACTTTTCTCATCTCTAAAATGGAAATAATAGTAGATATAGAACCGACTGCCTTGAGTGGCAGTGAGCCTCTTGTGCCTGGAGGTATGCAGGACAATTGGGGCAGCCATCCACTGATCTGACAAGTATTTGTTGGGCCCCACAGAGTGCCAGGCCCACATTAGGTGCTGAGGACACGGGAGACACAGTCCCCACCTTTCTGAAGTTCACAGCTCAGGGGAGGAGACAGACGGAAAGGGCAATGACCTTAGGGCTGTTTGCACCCCTGCTCATGCCGTGGGGGCCCCACTCCAGGCAGCCACAGCTCCGCACATCAGAACTAAACTGTGACTGGGTGACAATTTACCGTGGTATCACCTGCTTAAGGGACCTCAGGTCCATCAACTTGCAGCTCTTTCTTCATGTGTCACACATGTAGTGATTGGTTCTGGGGGCTTCCAGGCCCTGTTCAGTCCTGACTCTAGACCAGAGGTTGTTGAGGCTTCCCCACTTCTAATAGTTCCCTGAAGAAGCATTGGCTTTTGAGATGGGGCTTGCAAGAGGGTAGCTTCTCTGGGCTGATTCCAGGGACTAAACAGCTCCCACCCTGCAGGGGCCACATTTGTGAACTGTTGGCCTTAGTGGTTGTCTGAAGAAGTCTGGAGACCCGACGTCCTTGGGTCTCTGTGTGATCTTCCACCGGTTACCTCACCTCTCTGTTTCCACTTCAGGAAGTGGGGATGGTAATCCAGTGGGCTGCTTCCCCCTTTCTCCCTCATGGTCCATGATCAAGTCTCCTGGAAACAGAATCCAGATTTTCCTGTGGGACCAGTCTCCCTTCCCTCTCTCCCTTCACAGACTGTGGACTGGGGTGGGGCTGATCCCACCCCCTAACTCCAGGTGTGGGCCTTGGTGTAGACCTGGGCAATCACCGATTGGCTGAGAGATGGGCCTATCGAAGTCAGCAAGTGGCAGCATTATGACTTCGCCTAAAAGTATTATGTCACAGGCATTCTCTTTCTGGTGGGGTTGCTAAGCAACAGGAGGCAAGCCTTAAGTTTCTGGGGGCTCTCTCATCATCACACAGGGAGGATCTGTCTGGGAAGTTGCCAGAACAGAGCCAAGACCCAGAGAGAGACTGGTTTCTAAATTGAGCACCTGGATGCAGCCATGCCTGAAGCTAATTATGTGAATCAGTGAATTGGCATTTTTGCATCAGCCAGTTGGAGCAGGGTTTCTCTTCCTTCCAAACTATTCTGTCTCTGTCCATACCCTTTTCCAACATAACTGCTGTCCAAGAGCTGGGATCATCTTTCCAGTGTATACATTTGTCACCACTGTTTAAATCCTTCCTTTTCCTCTCTGTCCCTCCAGGGTGTTCTTTTCAGTTCCAAGGCCACCAGTCTCCGAAACTTTGTGCCCTTCCTCACGCTGTTCCCCAGTTCGGATGCCTTACCTTTCCATGCTCAGTTCCAGGGCCGTTCCCAGTGGAGCCTGCTTGGGTTTCGCACATTGAAATCATTCGCTCTTAGTACCACCGGAAGAATGTGTTATAAATTACTGAGTGGAATTCTCTGGAGGAGGAGCCCAGAAATCAATTTTAAGAAGAGCCCCGGAGGATCTTCTGCTCGGCTCCCTTGCTGTGTGACATCCCGCTCTGAACCTCAGTTGCCTGGTCTGGACAATGGGCATGATCTACCTGAAAAGGTCACCAGGGAAATGGTGTGACAGTATTTACATAAAGCCCTAGCGTGGTGAGGGGCACTTTGGAGATGCTCTGTAATTCTCCCTTGTAAGGTGCCAACTGTCCCCAGTTGCCCTAGACCGAGAGGTTTCCTTGAATGCGAGGCTTTCAGTTTTACTCCTGGGAAGGTGTCTGGCAAATCAGGACGAGTTGGGTGCCCCCACCTCTTGCTTTCTTGTTCCCGGATCAAAGACCTTGCGTGCCTGCCTTGGCCCCACCGGCCAACAGAAATCGCTAAACCTGGGGCCCCAACAGAAGGGCTGGAGTTGAACCTCAGTGAACAAACAGTTTTGAAAATACTAAGAATTGGTGTGTTTTTCCTTCCAGGGGTGATGTAGTCTGCGTGTTGCCTTTGTCCCACTGAAGAGGTCACATTATGTGCCACCCCCCTCCCGGCCTCCCATGCTTGATGGAGCCGAGAAAGCCACGTTGGCCAAACTCCGGCTTGAGTTTTGAGTTCTCGACGCTCCAAACTATACATCTAAATATTTCCTCCGCGAGAGTCTTAAGGATTTATTTTTTTCTGCATTGACTTCCTGGATTTATTTCGAGCCAAACAGCTCCTCACCCAAACTCCTCTGCCTCCTTTGAAAACCCAAGGCCACGTCCAACCTCGCAGGCCCAAACCGCGCTTACATAACCCGCAGTGACACTAAGTGTTTGTGAGGCCAGCGGAGCGGGGCCGGGCGGCCGGCTCTGGAGCACAGGGGACATTTTGTCCTGCAAAATGATGCTGTTTGGGGTGTGTGCGTGCGCGTGTGTGTTTTTCCTCTCTTGAAATTCAAAAACAGCTCCTTTTGCTCAAGCTGTCAAAGAGAAGAGAAAGAAGGGAAAAAAAGTCTGCACTAATTTCACTGCTGGGCCCAGATCAAGAATTGCAAATGCTAAGAGAATATTTTCCAAAGTCATGAGGCGAGGAGGAGTTGCCGAATTATGGGAAATCAGAGGCCCACCTTGTGTAATTTCCAGGGGCTCTGTCTCCTGTCTGGTTCCTCGTGGCGATGGGGTTTTTCACGATGATCTAGTCCTTACTGTGTGCCAGGCACTCCCATCCCCTAGCTTATTTCCTCCTCACAAGAGCCAAATCAAGTTCAGAGAAGCTGAAGGGACTTGGCCAAGGTCAGTATATTGATTATTGGAGAGCCATGATTTGAATCCAGTTCTACCTCGCTCCAAACACCAGACTTTCACCACTGTATGTAAGCACCTACTGTGTGCAGATGGATGTGTTTTCATCTTTCATGTGCCTTTCTTGCTGAATATCCAAGATTAAGTTTTCAGGCTTCTAACTAGTCCTCCAAAGGTGGCATCTGGTACTTCCACAGGCCGAAGTTATGTTCAGGAGGGTGGCACCTGTAGCCACACTGTGCTGCTTGGACAGCTGGGCTTATAACAAATGATCCAATAATCTATGTCTTTCATGGAGAAATCCAAGGCCTGGGATCAACCCCAAAGGGTTACTTAACTCAGAATCTGTCTCCATGAAACGGGCCAAAGAGGTGCCATTTGGTTGAACACCTACTATGTGCATGATAGACCTGGTCTGGTTTAATTCTTGCAAGAATTTTAGAAGCCAGGTGCTGCAGTATACACACACTTTAGAGCTGGTAAAACTAGGCTCAGAGAGGGAGAGGGATTGCCCAAGACCACACAGCCAGGAAGTAGTGGAGCTGGGATGGAACCCAAGTTCACACATTCAGCCAACACTGTTCTGAGTGTTCACATCCTAAATCCTGGAACCTATGAAATATGCTTCCTTGCATGGCAAAAGGGTCTTTGCAGATGTGATTAAGGTTAGGGATCTTACCTTATCTGGATTATCTGGGGCAGGGGGCAATGTAGTCATACGAGCCCTTCAAAGCAGAGAACCTTTCTAGGCTCTGTGCAGAGGGAGACACAACTATGGAAGAATAGTCAGAGAGATGCAATGTTGCTGGCTTTGAAGATGGAAGACAGCCCACGAGCCAAGGAATGCAGCAGCCGAAAGAGGAAAAATACCAAAAACCAGAAAACAAAAATGATTCTCTCCTAGAGCCTCCTTCATTTTAGCCCAGTGAGACTCTACCCTCCAGAACTGGAAAGACTTCCAAGCTTCAGGACTCTGAAATAACAAGTTTGTGTTGTTTTCAGCCATTAAATCTGTGGTCATTTGTTACAGCAGCGACAGGAAACTAATACAGTGCAAGAGATTTCTAGGCAGAGGGAACAATGTGTGCAAAGGCCTGGAGGTAAGAAGGAACATTCAGAGCCAGCAGACGACCCTGAGGCAGGTGTGCCTGCTGCTACTCCTTGCCCTTACTTACCAAGACAGATTGCCAAGGAGACAGGCGGACACTCACCAGCACAGGCAGGCATCTGAAGGCTCCCCTCGGTCCTCCATGTGCGTGCCCATGGGACGTGCTCTGGGAAGCGGGTCAGGGCTGATACATTGGCAGGTTGCACTCCCTGCCTTCTTTCCAGGGATTTTGTGAGAAAAACGTGAGGTAGGGCCCTTAGGAAAAAGGAGAGAAGCTTGACCCGTGAAAGGATGTCAGCTGTCTGCGTGGAGCCCACAGGTCCTGTTCCTGTCTGCTCTCATTGTCATAACACTCTCTCTTTAAACAACACGGGCTCCTGCATGAGCTTCCCCTGAGCCCTGTGAGGTCTGCAGGGCCAAAGGCAAATAGGCCTGACCCACAGAGGAGAACACAGACGCTCAGAGAGGTGCACTGACGTACCCAAGGTTGCCCAGCCTGTTGGGCAGAGCTCAGCTGGGACCTGTCTCTTTTGATATTCTCTCCTGTCCCCCATGCCACCTCTTGCCTAAAACGGAAAGTGACCTACAGG